>NC_133514.1:14754166-17570833 GCF_049354715.1 Callithrix jacchus | reverse complement strand
TCTTGACTTAAGGAAAGAAAAGAAAGCAGATGCTGGTTTTTTCCCCCAGGATCTATGGTAAGAGTGAATCTGTGGAATTGTAAAAAAGGAAAAAGAAATTCATGCTAGTTGTGCTGTCACACCTCAAACTTTATCATAGGTGTGTATATATGTATAGAAAGAAACAGAATATATATAGGGTTCAGGACATCCACGGTTTTGGGTGTCCACTGGGGACCTTGGAACATAGTCCCCATGGATAAAGGAGACTACTGCATATCCCATTGTATTCAAGTTACTTGAAATGATTATTTTCCCTGTTTGCATATGTTTTAAACTTTATGTATAGTTTGAGTCATTTGCTTCTGTTTGTATTCAGTTCCAGGGCTTGGCTTTTATATTCTTTGCAATTTAAAAAATATGTGAACTCTTAACATGATTGAAAAGTAAAAATTATATAAAAAGATAAACTCAAAAAATCTCATTGCTTCTTATACTCTCACTTTATTCCCATCAGCTTCTATGGATAATCATTTTCATTACCTCTATTCTTAAACAAAAAGTAGACAAATATGCATATGTGTATTCTCATTTTTCTGTTTTTCTTTTGGAAAAGGTGGCACACTCTACAATCTCATCAACACTTCAATGTATAATGTGCCACATGCTAGTCACCTATCCCCTCCCTCCCTGCCACAATCCCACAATCCCACCTTCCAGAGATGCCGCCGTTCTCAGCTAGCCATCTATCCATCTACCCTCCCCTTGAAGAGCTCTAAGTAGGTGATGGCACCAGGTTGGAAGCCACATGTGATCTCCCCTCTCTGCTGCCCCACGATGCTCAGAGTGTTTTCAATATGGTCCAAATTAGAGCTTCAGGCTCCTTGTGCCTTCAGCAGTTCCTCATTCAGAAGCCTGGGTTGACTCTTAACTTTGATGCAGCCTTGCAAATTCAAAGCTCTCTTATCAGGAGGGATGGAGAGAAAGGTTTGTTTCCACCATCCTCTCAATTAGGCGATTCTTATATACTGCACCTTCTAGCCTAATTGTCTTCCAAGAGAACGATACACACAATGTTTTCCTTTTAACAAGGCCTGGCTTCCAAAGGTGCTGCAAGTTTATGTTTAGTTATAAATTTAACAGTTGGCTGAAATTACTACTAGGAATACCTTGAAGTTGAATGATGGTTCAGCCTCTGATAGTGTTTGGCTAGGCATATCCTGCTGGAAAACCCATTTAGAGCTATAGAAAAGTGGATGGACTAAGTTTTTAAATTTATAATCCCATTGCTTCTAAAAGCAGTCTTCTGCTAATGCCTCTTTACCCCAGCTGTATGAGATATCTCAAATTTTACTTGTTTTCTTCAAGTATGGAATTTATCAATTGGGTAATAAACCAAGAAGATCCTTCTGGCTCTGACCATCATTTCAGTAGAGGTACCACAGCTGTGATAAGAGCAGCCTGCTCAGGGGTGGTTTGTTAATGCCCTGGGGAGATGGGCAGGGTCGGGATGGCAGCTCTAGGAAGGGCTTGCTTTGTTAGGTTGGAAAATGTCACATGGAGTCATGGCCCTTTCCCTGAGGGGCTCTTGGAGAAGAAATCATAAATGCAAGGCTTTGGAGTAGAATCCCTGGAAAACCATTTATTGCTACAGCTTCACGGCTTGGCTCTGGAATCTTGTCTCCAGCACGGCTCTGGTTCCAACTCACTCTGCCCTCCCAAGCAACTGGGTCTTGTCCCGACCGGGGTGTTGGACACTCAGATAACTTTTAGAGACAAAGACAGCATGGTATTCACCCAAGTCCCTCTTGGTGTCCTATGTAGAGTCCAAATCCTTCAGCAATGCATTTGGAGGTCTGCCAGAATCGCCATATGTCTGTCTTAAAAATACTCATCTTATTCATCAGGAACCAGTTTCACATGGCCCCAGGCTGAAGGGGTCTTATCATAACATTATACTTTGCCAGGAGCAGAGCCAGAGAGACTTTTGCCCACAGCATGAAGGTTCAGGCTGAAAATCTCCTGGGGCGTCACTTTTAGCATCTTCTTCCTCCACAAAGGCAACATTTCTCAGAGATTGTCAGGAGTGAAGTATGGGCAAGTAACTTATCCCAAGTCTCCTTGTGCAGTGGCTGGAGAAGAGGGAGGGATAGTGACAAGAATCCTCATCTCCATTCTGGAAGAGGGGTGGGGCAAGTGTTCTATAGCTCAACTGTACACCCACTGTTTCCTCAGCTCTCTGACTTCTTCAGTGCCCTGGAACATGGGCGTGGGATTCAAGGACAAAGGGTAGTGGGAGTAAGAGAGAGAGAACTGATATGTGTCGAATGCTTCCTATGTGCTGGATAATATCCACGCTTTGTGGAACCCTCCCAGTCACCCTGTAAGTTAATCGTCTCTGTGATCTACTGGAGAGCGAGACTGAGTCTCCATCACACTGTTGACTTCCCCAAAGTGACACAGAGAGTGAGAGGTGGAGCCAGTATCTGAACCTAGGCTTGCCAGTCCTTCCTGTAAGTCACAATGATGCCTCTCACTAGTGTCCCCAATAAAGGATCCCTATAGGAGTGAAAAATGGGTTGGGAGGAAATAGAACCCTGCCCAATGCTCAGCACAGAGTCAATAAAATCTACCCTCACTCCTTTCCTCTCCATTCTCTCTTTCCATGATCACAGGATTAGAGGTGGAGAGTGGGCAGCAGTGGGTGGCACTTCTCTGGAAAGAAGCAAAGCAATACCAAATCAAGGCCATCTGGAGGAAAACACTCTTTTGAGAATCTGGGGAGCATGTCAAAAGGCACAATGATTGTTTTCTCTCTCTCCTTTCTCTTTTCAGTGGTAAGACTTCAGGACAAGATGCATTCAGATTCAAAGATACTGTTTACTGTGGAGAGCTAAAAGTAACAGCTCTCAAAGTTTTTGGTGTGAGTCCTTTCACCCCATAAAAATTATTAAATGTGAAGTTTAAGGTGGTTTTTTCCAGTTCTGTGAAGAAGGTCATTGGTAGCTTGATGGGGATAGCATTGAATCTATAAATTACTTTGGGCAGGATGGCCATTTTCACGATATTGATTCTTCCTAGCCGTGAACATGGAATGTTTCTCCATCTGTTTGTGTCCTCTCTTATTTCATTGAGCAGTGGTTTGTAGCTCTCCTTGAAGAGGTCCTTTACATTCCTTGTTAGTTGTATTCCTAGGTATTTTATTCTCGGGAGTGTAAGTTAGTTCAACCATTGTGGAAGACAGTGTGGCAATTCCTCAAGGACCTAGAAATAGAAATTCCACTTGACCCAGCAATCCCATTACTGGGTACATATCCAAAGGATTATAAATCGTTCTACTATAAGGACACATGCACACGAATGTTCATTGCAGCACTGTTTACAATAGCAAAGATCTGGAACCAACCCAAATGCCCATTGATGATAGACTAGACAGGGAAAATGTGGCACATATACACTATGGAATATTATGCAGCCATCAAAAATGATGAGTTCGTGTCTTTTGTAGGGACATGGATGAACCTGGAGACCATCATTCTCAGCAAACTGACACAAGAACAGAAAATGAAATACCGCATGTTCTCACTCATAGGTGGGTGTTGAACAATGAGAACACATGGACACAGGGAGGGGAGCACTACACACTGGGGTCTATTGTGGGGAATAGGGGAGGGACAGCGGAGGGTGTGGAGTTGGGAAGAGATAGCATGGGGAGAAATGCCAGATATAGGTGAAGGGGAAGAAGGCAGCAAATCACACTGCCATGTGTGTACCTATGCAACAATCTTGCATGTTCTTCACATGTACCCCAAAACCTAAAATGCAATACAAAAATTATTAAATAATCTTAAGTGGTTTTCCTTTTTCTCTTTTTTTCTTTTGAGATGAAATCTTGCTCTGTTGCCCAGGCCGGTGTACATTGGCGTGATCTCAGCTCACTGCAACCTCTGCCTCTGGGTTTCAAGCAATTCTCCTGCCTCAGCCTCCAAAGTAGCTGTGATTACAGGTGTGTGCCACCACTCCCAGCTAATGTTTTTTTGTTTGTTTGTTTTTGTATTTTTAGTAAAGATGGGGTTTCATCATATTGGCCAGACTTGTCTCAAACTCTTGACCTTGTGATCCACTCACCTTGCCTCCCAAAGTGCTGGGATTACAGGTGTGAGCCACTGCACACATCTTAAGTGGTTTTAAAATGTGTATATATATATATATATTGGTATTTACTAAGACAGATATTAAAAAACAGAAAAATTACAAATACTAGTTTCCCTAATAGTAACAATGATATACTGTTGTATGTTAAATGGCATATCTTAATTAAAAAGAACTATATTTTTTCTGAACAAGGAAGGTATTTATTGGGTAGAGAGGCATTTTTTTTTTATTCTTGGAAATCTCTTTTATGTGTCTTAACAGAAAACAATAGCATTCTTATATTTGCTCTTACATTCAGTCTGTTGCAATATACTATTTTGGTTAAAGTATATTTGGCAGAAACTTTATACAGATATGTAGTTGGAAAAGGGAGTATTTTAATAGCCTTTTCAGATCACATTACTATTCTTTGATACTTCAAAGTTCAACAAGTGGTGATTTCTTAAAGGTTAGTGCAATGTGAAGTATGAAACCAAGTCAGTGAACTTTATGTGCTCTGTGAAATTGAAATATATTGGTCTATCTCACACTTTTAATATATCTTTTTTCATGCATGATTTTATAATTTTCCTGCATTGGTGATTTGGAAGATATTAGCTCAACGAATCATGCAAATCTTCCAAATGTTAATTGGTTTTATTTTTAAAAGTCACATTCATTAATTGCTAACCTCCTCAGAAAAGTCACTAAGTATTGGAAAGCTATCAAGCTCATAATAGTGGATACACGTTTTCCAATATTCTTATTTTCTGTGAAAGCTCAAATTTTATCATTGGCAACAAATACTGATTGTTTCTCTTTAAGTGACAGATTTGCTTTCTTCATTTTCAAGAAAATGTCTGCCAAATGCACGAATCTAAGTAACCATAGTATTATGACTATTTTTCCAAGTAAAAATGTTGCTGCATTAAAAAATAGGGTAGTTTAGCTTGTAGCTTAATCACATAAGTGCTTTTTCCTGAGACAATCATTGGACTTAGGTGTGTTGCAGAAAAGGTTTATTCATTCTTCCCTTTTAGTCACACCCAATATTAAAATGACATGCACTCAAAGGTTAAAATATAATAATATTACTACTTTTTCCTGCTTTATCAAGGACATTCTCAAGATACATTGGCATTTTTCCTCTGTGCTAGTATGTGGTATTGAAGCATATGACCACTGGTAGAGTTTGAGGTATATCCTTGATTTATGCTAAATGAACAGCAATTTTATCTACCATTCCCGCTCCACCATCAGTGCAAATGTCAACATAGTTGGTCCAGAATGAAACACGAGATTTTTAGAAGTTACTAAGCACTTGGAATATGTCAGTACCACTGTGTTCGTTGCCAAGCACTTACATGAAACATATTCTTTGATCATTAGCTGTTGCTGATACCAGACAAATTCAAGCAAAACAGCAAGTCTCGGCATATCTGTCGGCTCATTTAATTGTAAACGAAAGTGCAGTTGTGCAGAGGAGGACTCAGTTTTGCTGTTTACAGACACGTTTTTAATTTATTAAGTTACTGTGTTTTTGGAAAGTGGCAGTGTCATGATTTTGTTAACAGACTTTTCATCTAGTAGGCAGTTGGCGGATGTCAAATGCGGACACTTCATTAACGTCTCAGTTATTATATTCACTTCTCAGCCAGTGCTTTAGGTGCTGAATGTCAATATCATACTGCACCTTAACTGACACCAAAATACTATTCAACAATGTTCTGTTATATGAGACACGCCTGGTAAATTATCTATAAAACCAAGGAAAAGATAACTTTTGCTTATTTGCTTATTTTTATTTCTTATTTATAGTTTTGCCCAGATTGGGGCAGTTTCTTCCCTTCCATGAGTCAGAGAACTCTCTGATATGTCAATATTATCTTTATTAGCATTTTAGAGATAGGTAATGCAGCTGTGAGTTGAAAAACTCAGTCTCTAGTTTCTCCCTGTAAGCCAGCAGTCTATCCTAAAAATGCAAGAAAAACATGTTTTAAATGTATTTTTATTTATTTTAGAAAAATATTCAATTAAGTTCTAAAATAATGCTTTAGACAAAACAGAAAAGTTTTAAAAATTGAAAAATAATTTTGCAAAAGAAGACAAAAAACATAGTCACACTCTTCTTGTGCATCTGCATAGGTATGAGGAAAACTTGGAATTTTAAAAATAACTTATTGGACGGTAAGGAAGTAACACAGATTATAGATGGTATAAATGGAAATAGCTGGCAAAATCTCAGTAGAAATTCTGAGAAGAAACTGAGCTAACCTCTGGAAGTGCATGTGTTTATGTCCTAAACCTACAATCTTAAAAAGTTCTAGAAAACCCAAGAATACAGGAACACATATTTCATTAACCATCAGAACAATGGAATCCTTACACATCATGTAAATCAGGAAAATACCTTACACATCCATGAGAGGAAAAGAGTGAAGAGGGTCAGTGACATTTGTATTAGTCCGTTCTCTGGCTGCTGTAATGGAATACCTGGGACTGGGTAATTTATAAAGAAAAGAGGTTTAATCGGCTCGTGGTTCTGCAGACTGTACAGGAAACATGGCAGCTTCTGGGAAGGCCTCATAAAATTCATAATCATGGCAAAAGGTGAAGGAGAAGTATGCAGGTCTTACACAGCTGGATCAGGAGGAGAGGAGATGGGGGGATGCACTAAACCATTCATGAGAAATCCACCCCCCATAATCCAGCCACTTCCCATCAGGCCCCACATCCAGCAATGGGAATTATAACTCAACATGAGATTTAAGTGGGGTTGCAGATCCAAAGCATATCAACGTCTTAGTAATACGACAAAAATAATCTTGGCGTCATGGACACTCTAAAAGAACTGCTGATTCTTTGAGAGCTGCTGGCTACAGAGGGACTGAACAAGGTTCAAGGCAAAGAAAGGAAAAGATTAATCATTTAGGACCTATTTTTTATTTTTAACGGAAAGGGTTAAAAGGGACATGAAAGTTCCACATGATCAGGCGTAGCTTATCTGAGTAGGCAGAGATGAACTTGGGAACAGTGGCCCTACTCAGGAACAAAGGTTACAGATGGCTTGGACATATTTCGTGTGTGTGTGTGTGTGTCTGTGTGTGATTCTAAGTTGACTCTACATAGCAGAGGATTGCTGGCCTGGGTACTAGTTTCATGGAGAGCTGGGAACACCTAATAGTCATTAATCAATATGAGGCCTTTTAAAAGTGAGATAGGAAAAGGAACAGAAAAACATGTATATTACGAGATTGCTTTTTTTCCCCCTTGAACATAACATTTCTATTCTTATCATTTTCAAGTAATATGAAAAACATATTTCTTTGCCACTGTTCTTCCATTACGGTTCCTTGTTTTCATCCCCTGCCCCATTTCTTTGCCTAGAAATTTCCTGCCAAACGGTGAAAAATCTGAGCTGTCCCAGAGTTTGATAAGGGGCAGTGTTGGGTCTTCAGCAGCAATGATAATGTCTGGCAAGAAATGGGATTGTCTGGAAATAGCCCGTGCCCTTCTGACTCATTCTCTTCCCATCACGTTGTAACTGGCCTGTTGACAGTTTCTGTACACTTCATCTTTTCCCTCTTCATTCCGTTAGAAGATTTAGATGAAATTAAAAACAAAACTCCGTATATAAACAAACATAAAACCGTTCATTAGAACTTACTGCAGTGATGGCTGTGTCCCCTATCTGTGCTGTCCAATATGGCAGCCACAAGTGACGTGTGGCTGTGGATCCAGGAAATGCGGCTACTGCAACTGCCAAACATTTGAACTTCAATCGCCACACGTGGCTCGTGTCTACTGTATTTCATTGCACGTCTCTAGAAATCACTGGCCCTGACCAGTCTGTCTAGTTTCATCTTTTGTCTCTGTACTCCTAGACCCCTTAGGTTTCAATAACCTATCTTTCCTTCACAGAGTTTATTTGTGTTGTTTCCTCTGCTTCATGAAATCTTATTTGTCCCTTAAATTGCCATTTCAGTGCCATCTATTTTGCTAAATTTCCCCAGCCTTTGGACCCAAATTAAGTATTCTTTACTCTGTGCTCACATAGCGCTGTGTTCATGCTACTAAGAGAGTGCCTGGGAAGTTGTCTTTTTTGTAGTCATAATATGTTTGTCTCTCATGCATGTTCAATACAGATGCTGCTGGCCACCTGTGACTACCTAAATTTAAGTGAATTAAAATGGGATAAAATTGAAAGTTCATGTAATTAGTTGCACTTGCCATTTCAGGGATTCAATAGCCACATATGGCTAGTGGCTACCAGATGGGATAGTACAGATACAGAACATTTCTATCATTGCAGGGAGTTCAGTTTGACAGCACTGACTGAATTATCTGATAGCAAAGACTGTTCATCTTTGTGTCACTGGGATGTTCATGGTGTCTGAAAGGGAGACAACACTCTATCAGGCCATGCCAAGAAGACAGGGCTCATGGGGCACATTTAATGCTGGCATGTGAGAGATAGAACCAAAAGCCATTTGTTGAGTTGAAGAATCAGGATTTTTAAGAAGACTGCTAAACACCAAAGCCTGTTGGGGTGGTAATAATGATGGCATGGCCAGGATGAGTTAGCAAATCAGGGCCAACATCAGAGTAATTTTGCTAGATAAAATATAGGCACTAACATTGTCATCAAAGGACTTTCTTTGAACAGTCATTGTCTCTGCTCCTGCTAAATTGTCGGTGATTTTAGAGTGGCACTTAAAGCCTGGCTTCCATCAGATGGGAGATAGTGCTCACTAACTGTAAAATAAGATGCACAAAATATAAATGCAAATATATATTTTAGAAATAAAGCATATTAGTTATAAATCACATATGCAGTGAACAGAACTAGACAGGTCTAGGATGATTAGTTTCTCCAATCAGCAAGTTCTTAGTCTAGGTAGAGAGACAAACACATATACAACCAGCTGAGCAGTATGATAATGCTGTATTAATATGAGCAAAGCATGGAACCCACTAGAAAAGGTGATTGATTCTACTCTGCTTTTAATAGCCACATTCTTTCAATATGAATCCTTCATTTGCTCAGTTCCGCACAGGTACAGAAATGTTTGTCGAATCGAGGAATGGTTACCCTCTTAACAAACATACTATATTTCTGCTTTTTGTAATCTGGGATCACCTTCTCATTAGCTCACTAAGATTCCACCAACATCACTCCTGAATACCTGGACAACTTTCCTGTCATCTCTAGACAATTAGTCAACCAACATTGCTGGAGCATCTATGGGGCATTCTGCATACCACTGGGTGCTATAATGGATGGGTGCTTATTTTCAAATAGCTCGGGATTGTATAGGAAAATAAGCATAATGCACTTAAAAGTATCATTGCCAGTCCAGCGTACATTAAATACCAGATGAATGGTATAGAGATTAAGTGCTAGGCCAGTTCAGAGGAGGGAAGTATGTTTTCTAGCTGGTGTGATCCAGCCGCTGTGATTAATCAGCAGAAGGGTGCCCTGGGGGATGGTAGGTAGTGAGAGGTCTGTTTTCTGAGGTCTTAACTGCTAAAATAAGCCGTTCTAGGGACTAAGGAAACTGACTCCATGAAAACAGTTCCACTCTGCCTTCTTTTAAAGAAGAGCCTTGGCAAGTAGACTTCCCATTGGAATTCAGTGACCAGCAGCTTAACATGACTGTTGTAGATTGCCCGTTTTTTTCTTCCCCCTTTTTCTTTGTTAGCTTCTTTTGGCTGTGAATTGGACTATAGAAATTTTTTAAAGTCACAAAAGTACCATTCTGGTGTCAGTTTTCATACGTCGCAGAATGTCTCCTTATTAGTTGTGTGCTTGGGAAACTGAATTTCATGATTTATTTGTAATTCATGGCAACATGGAGTAGGATCTGGATTTAAATTCCAATTTGCCACTTGCCAGCTGTGTGACCTTGGACAAATCAACATCTCCACTCTTTCCTCACTTTTCCATTTTTATTCCTGATTTCTGCTTTTATTTTTGTGTATATAGGTGTTAAATGACATCACAAGTCATTAGTTTATTCAATAGTTACCTTTCAGTTAAGTAAGATCCAGGATCTCTTATTTATAGATTTTTCTTTCTCTATCAGATAATTCTGTCTGTAGCTTCCCTTTAGACATAGATAACATTATATGATTTTCAATGTAATTACCTCAAGAAAGGTGGCAGAAACCTTCATCAGGACCACTTAAAATAAAGGCTTTACTTTGAGATACTCATAGGTGACATTCCCCCTAAATTTAATGTCATTTATGGCTGAATTATGGTATAGAGATACAGGTTTTGTGGTGCTGAAAGATTATCCAGTTGAAGATGGAACTTGCCATTTATTTATTTTCCCACACTTTTTGTTATATAGGTCTGAATTCTGATCTATACTATTTTTCTTCTCCCTGAAGAATTTTTAACGTTTCTTACAGAGCCGGTCTGGTAGCAATACATTTTCTTAGTTTTGTTTGAGAAAGTCTTTATTTCTCTTTCACTTTTGAAAGCTAATTTTGCTGGACATAGAATGCTAGGTTGGTGGTTTTTGGTTTTATTTTTGACATTTAAGTGTTTCATCCCTCCCTCTTCTTGCTTGCACAGTTTCTGACAGGAAGTCCACTGTAGTTTTTATCTTTCTTCCTCTATAGGTAAGGTCTTTCCCTGTCCTTCTTCTCCACTCCCCACCAACTTTTCTAAAGATTTTGTCTTTGTCTTTTTTCTTTTTTCAGTTTTAATATATTATGCCTGGGTTTAGATATTTTTGTTATTTATCCTGCTTAGTGTTCTCTGGGCTTTCTGGATCTGTGGTTTGATATCTCTGTTATTTACTTTTAAAAAATTCTGAGCCATGATTGCTTCAGATGTTTCTTCTGCTTCATTCTCTGTATATTCTCCTTCTGATAGTCCAATTATCTAAATGTTACACCTTTTGAAATTGTCCCACAGTTCTGGGATGGTCTTTTCTTACATCTTAAATTCTTTTTTTTCTCTTAGAAAAGAGAAAGTTTGAAAAATTTCTATTTGAACTATCTTCAAGTTCACTGATTCTTTCCTTAGCCATGTTCAATCTACTGATGAGCCAGCACATCAAAGGCATTCTTCATTTTTGTTACAATGTTTTTGGTTAATCACATTGATTTTATGCTTGAAGTCTTCATCTTTGTGTTTACCTTATTCACCTATACTTCCTTTTTAAAAAAAATTTTTTTATTAAACCTATAATGTGTGATCATAGTTGTTTTAAATTCCAAAATCCATGCCATATCTGAGTCTGATTCTGAAGCTTACATTACAACATTTTTTTTTTACTTCTCCATAAGTTATTGGGGTACAGGTGTATTTGGTTACATGAGTAAATTCTTTAGTGGAGATTTGTGAGAACCTGGCATACCCATCACCCAAGAAGTACACACTGAACCATCTTTGTAGTCTTTTATCCCTTGTCCCCCTCCCACTCTTCCCGCTAAGACCCCAAAGTCCACTGTATCATTCTTATACCTTTGCATCCTCAGCTTAGCTTTCACATATCAGCGAGAACATACAATGTTTGGCTTTCCATTCCTGAGTTACTTCACTTAGAATAATAGTCTCTAATCTCATCCAAGTCAATGCAAATGCTGTTAATTCATTCCTTTTTATGGCTGAGTAGTATTCCATTGTATACATATATCAGAGTTTCTTTATCTACTCATTGATTGATGGGCATTTGGGTTGGTTCCACAATTTTACTATTGTGAGTTATGCTGCTGTAAACATGCATGTGCAAGTATCTTTTTCAAATAATGACTTCTTTTCCTCTCTTCACATGTTGCTTTTTACTAACTTTTTGTTGAAAATTGCACACGTTATGTTGGGAAGTAGGAACTGAGGCAAATATGCCTTTAATCAAAACATCACTGTACTCATATAAATACATACAATTATTATATGTTCTTAAAAATTTCTTTTTAAAATGGGAAATAATAGGTTTTACTGTGAGGTTCTGTGTTAATCTGGGTCTGAGCAGGGCTGTATTTAATGTTTGTTGCAGCTGTAGGTTCTAGAGCTTTATGTTTCTCTCTTGTCCTTATTTTTGTTTCCTCTGTTGTCATTGGGCTTCCCTGGAAGCTCATCTTTATATAGTCTCCATCTTGCAGTCCTTTCAGCTGTAGTCTCTGTTATTATAACGGAGTCCTGCTGGTGTAATGGTAAGGTCTGGAGGGCGAGAAGCATTGTATAATCTTACAATTAGTGCTCAGTCTTTTAGTGGGCCTGTGACCTTCACAAGGGTTTCTTAGATTTTATTTTCTTACTCTTTATTTGAAATGGAAAAGGTAGATGTTTGGGACAAAGCCCCCAGGTGGAATAAAGCTCTGAAAACATCTTTTCTCTGGGAGAACAGGCTTTTGAAATGAAGGATGCTCTGGGTATATCATATAATAGTTACTTCTCCTCTCCCTTTGCTTAAGCTAGTCGGGATCTACCGAGCTCTTCATAGTGAGAACCTGGTGGAATTCCTGAGTGTAAAACCCATAAAACTGTGAGGTCCCTCTAAGACTGTGCTCTCAAGAGTTTCTCCCTCTCTGGCTAGTGCATACTCAGCCTTGAGAAAATCACCAAAATGACCATTTACATGTTCCTACTAGTTTATGACTCCAGCAGCTTCTGCTCTAGGTAGGCAGAGCCTTGTCCGTGAGCCTCTGAATTTGTGTTTTTCTCCAGATTTCAAATGTTAAAGATATACACTTTGAGTATTTGATTTGAATGAACTCACAGTGTGAACTAGATTTTGCATATGTGTCCTTCTCACATGCAAATCAACCTTGGCTCTAAAACTACACTTGATTTTTAAGCCTTTTGTTTAGGTTTGTTCTAGGGGCTTGTTGAGGGAGCAGTGGGAACAGAAGGAAGATGAGTTTTGCATTATGCTTTGCATTTAATGAATTCTTCAGAGTCTGTTTTATTTCTTAGGCTTATGGCAACACGTTTTTGTAATTACAGAGGAGTGCCTGAAAAATCTTATAATTCCTCATACCTGTAATACTTAGTCTATATTTGAGATTGGCAGAATAGTAGGAAAGCTATGTTTCTTTTGGTATTGTTTCCAGTAGATTGGGTGTTTGGTGGTTTAAAATGCTCCATTTATTTTATTTTTCCATTTTTCTCATGGGATGGACTTAATCCATGGACAGTGTAAATGACTGAACTATTACTGATCAGAATGAAAGAAAGAGCACTGCCCTCTCTGTTCAGGTCAGTGCTGGCTCAAGTCCCTTCCCTTGGGCCATGTGGACAAGTGTGTTGCAGCTACATTTGTTAAACTGGTTGGCAGTTCTTAAGGGCAAAGATATACAATCTCTCACCAACTACCATGGTGCATGGTATATCTTAGAAAGTAAATCACTCAAAAATACTTTGAAGAGAAAAATGATATTTTAATTACGATATGTCAGAAAATGGAGAAAAAGAATAAACCAATTTTTTCTCACAATTAATTTTCCCCTTTTCATGCATTTCCTTCCTTACACCTTTTTGCTCTGCATATGTTTCATGTAACTGTAATCATAGAGCAAACATAATTTATATCCGCTTTTTGAACATCATTATATTGCTATGAACTGGATTGTGTTCCTCCTTCCCAAATTCATAGGTACTAACCTCCAATGTAACTGTGTTTAGAGACAAGGTCTTTAAGGAAAGTAACTAAGGTTAGTGAGATTGTAAGGATGAGATACTAACCCCGTAGTGGATGTGTGTGTGTGTGTGTGCATGTGTATTATACAAGAGATTGTGTATCTTTGCCCTTATTTTTATTTTTGCGTGTGTGTTTTGGAGAAAGGATTGGCGTGAGATCTGTGGGAGTGGTTTGTAGTATTACAGACTTTTATTCCTCTCCCTTAGCCCTCTGTGAGGTGATGGGAAAGTAATGGTATCTGTACCTGTGAAACCTAGAGTGCATCCCGACCACAGTAAGTCTTGTAAAGTCAACGTTATAGAAGGTACTCTGCTTTCATGGCTCCAAGCTCTAGAATTTTGTCTGCGGGGCAACTATAGCTGCATCTACAGCTATATCTAGTTTTTATAATTGAGAAATTTTAAAGAAAGTGGTATGATTAAGTTAGATGACTCAAGCCACACTATGAAATTAGAACTATAAATATTTTGGTATGCAGTTAACATAAGCATAAAAATATATATTAGCAATGACCAGACTGGGGGTTCTGTTTCTTTTCAGTTAGGAAACTATTAATCGTAAATGGCTAAGGAAATAGTTTCTGTTTCAGTTCTATCCAATTTCTCTTCTTTTGAATTATCAAGATTTTGATAATTCTCATTAATGTGAGAGAAATGATCAATAGCCAATATGTACAATTAATCAAATTTCACATTTACGGCCAAGTCTTTGTCATGGACTCCTTCAAGGATGCTCTCCATCCACCTGGGGTTTCTTGTTTATTACTGTGGGAATTATTCCTTCACATTTTTCTTTGACATATTCTGCACTGAGTGTTGCACAATCTACATGGAGTTTCTGTGCTTTGCATTCGTGTATGTATTTGTGTTTTTCTCCTCTCCTTTTATTCACTGTCTTTGGCAGGAAGAACAACTTCCTGATGGAGTTTCAAGCTGGGAAGAAATAGGAGTTGCATGTTTCCTAGACATATTTTGTAGCACCTGTTCACCAACACCCCATTCTAAAGGATACTGCTTCATCGTGTCCTGTGTCTCATCAGCTGCTTCAACTGCAACTGATTGGGAATATCACCTAAGCAAAGGCTTTGTGAAGCAAAGCCTGGTGTTTTGTTTGGGTAGAGAAAATGTGTCTTGAAAGTCAAAAGCATGGGTTATTCATTGGACATATTTCTGTGAAGAGCTACCATCTATTAGGCAAAGGGGGAATGTCCACCTGGCCTGCACTCTCAGTACAGTTGAATTTTTACAGCCATTTGCAATTAGGTATCAAGCTTCCTTCAGTATCTAATATCATTTGATAATAATACCCTTAACAGTTCTCAAATGCCTTTTTTTTTTTGACTTAATGGCTTTATGATAACATCATAAAAGGATTTATCAAGACTGACTTAACCTACAATAAATAGATAGTTAACTTAGCATAAAGTGATACAGTTAGAACCATAAATAATATGATGTTCTATTATTAACACCGTTCTCCTGCATGAGAATGAAGAAACTGCTCCTCAAGGGAGGCAAAGAAGATATCACTGTCCTAGTCCTTTATGTATCCTCTTTTCTTCTTTAGTTCCTCAACATTTGCCTTCACTGTTCTAGACCCCATGGTATTCTGGGTCCTATGCAGGTCTGCCTGGGAATATATGTGTTGTTGTAAATTTGGATTTTGATTTAAATCACCTCTTGATATGCAGTTGATGAAATTTCAGACTTAAAAGTATAGGTATTATTTACATTGCTGCTCTGAAATCAGGCAATCTAGATTTCCATTTTGGTCTCTGTTGTGTACAAACTCCACAACCTTAGACATGCTTCTTAACCTCAGTGTCTTCATTCCTGAAATGGACATAAGAATATTACCAAATGTATGGGATGGTAATGAGGATTAAATAAGAGCCTTGCACTTACTCTCAGTGTGATCTCCGTAATGTTAGCTCCTTATAACACTCACACTCACAGTTGCTACCTCTAGACACTGCAGTTGCTGTAAGGCACCCATGCTGTTTTGTGCAATGTAGGCTCAGGGCCATTCATTTCTTCAGCCGCTGTCAAATGCCTGCTGCAGCTGCTTATGGCTCAGGAAAGACTTCTCTCTTTATTGCTTTGCATTCTGTGGCATCTTAGCAGGATAATGGTCTTGTTCTTACTTTGAGTAGCAAAAGGCATTTTTCAGGTTATGTACAGAATGGGAAAGACCCTTTTCTCTCTCACTTCTTCCACATACCCACACAGTCACTGGCTGTTTTGTTCTTTCATGTTGCACCTGGCAAACTCACATTTGGATAAAGTCATCTGGAGAATTTGGTTCCATTAGTTGCTCCATTCGATGTTCAGGCTACATTTGTACTGCCCTAACTACTCATTTATAAGACAAAACAGTCAATACTCTTTTCTACTGAATTAACTGACTTTTACCTACTGTAGGTTTTTTGCAACTAACTGTATCTAGGCCAAATCATGAAGGTGATGAAACTTACATCGATCCTCTCCCAGGTTCTTGGAGTTTTTCTGTATCTTTCTTCCACAGATTCCAATAACTGAGCACCACTAAAATTATATGCATTTAACTTGGCAGGTATTTTTGAGTTTATCCAAGCCTCTCAAGATGTATCCTATTCTGATGAAGGAGGGAAGGAGAACTGATTTATTTATACCCAGGAGTTAACATGTTTATCTTCTTCCTTTCTGGGAACAATATCTGCAAGAAACAAAAGGAGATGGCAATGCTGAAGTGAACCAAGGAAGGAAAGAAACAGGGATCTAGCGAGTGCCTTCTATGTAGCAAGAAGTGCCAATATGTCCAGCTGCATGAGGTAGCAACTTCAGGCATTTGATATTCAGGATTTGACCATTTTACAGGTGACTCAGACAGATGAAGGAACTTTTCCAATATAACCCAGCTAATATGCAGCAGAGCAGGCATTTTAGACATCAAGCTTGTCTTTTCAGAGAGATGTGGCTGCACCACATATCATAGCAGTGGGTCAGCCATCCATGTACTCAGGCTGGCACTGGTGGCTGCAGGAAGACTGATCTACAGTCACTTCTATAAGATGAAGTCCTATTTTCCAGTGGCGGTTATGGGAGGTAAGATTGGAAAGGGTTAACAGATGGTTTGCAGTTCCTTCAAGAACCCTGCTGACTTTTGTACTGTGAAATAATAAAGTTCCAATTTGGAGGCGAACTTGCTGCTGTGACACTAATACAGCCCGAGGCTCTCAGAGGATTAGATGAGCCATCAGCTGTGGCACTGGAGGGTGACTCAGCATGGTGGGTGCTGGGAGGATGGCTGTTAATTGGAACTGGAGAGAAGGAGCCCTCGTTTGGCAGATTGGGTTTAAATGGGTGGATTGTCTGACGGAGACGTTTTCTGTTCTTTTCTGGCTTTGGTTCAATGCATATAGCCAGATTGTCCTGCTGCCAGCTGGACTTCGCTTGAAATGTGTTTCTTTTCTTTCTTTCCTTGCTTTTTCTTTTTTGTCAGTTTGTAGCTCCAGATTTATACGAGCTTGGGTTAAGTGAGAAGCAGTGGCAATATAGCCAACTTGCATCCTTTGACTCCGAATTCTCTGAGACCCAATTTTACTTTCAAGTTCATTTCCTTCTGCAGTCAGCACTGACCTGGGCTCCTTCCCTCCTAACCATAGAGCAATTGTTGGCTGTGAGTTTCTCCTCAGTCAGTGCAGTCCAGTTCAGTAAATGTTTATTAGGCAGCCAGGGAGATGCAAGGAGCAGAGAATGTGCTGGATAAAGACCAGAGTTCCAGTACTGCTCTTACTACTTGGATAAATAACTTCACTGCCCAAAGCCTGAGCTTCCTCCCTTGTAAAATGGGGATTATAAAAATGATATTCACCAGACAGATTGGTCTTTAGCCTGTGCATTTGAGAGGCTCCTGTATTAATTCATTTTCACACTGCTGATAAAGACATACCCAAGACTGGGTAATTTATAAAGAAAAAGAGATTTAATGGATTCACAGCTCCATGTGGCTTAGGAGACCTCACAATCATGGTGGAATGTGCAAGACCAAAGGCATGTCTTACATTGTGGCAGAAAAAAGATAATGAGAGCCAAGTGAAAGAGGTTTCTCCTTATAAAACCATCAGATCTTGTGAGATGTATTCATTACCATGAGAACGGTATAAGGGAAACCACCCCCATGATTCAATTATCTCCCACCAGGTGCCTCCCACAACACATGGGAATTATGGGAGCTATAATTCAAGATGAGATTTGGGTGGGGACACAGCCAAACCATATTAGCTCCCATGAAATCAAGTGGTAAAAACTCAAGAGAAACCAATGTCTTCTTACTGTTTATGAAACTCAAGAGCCATACCCTCATGAAGTTTTAAAAAAAAGTTTCTTAGGCAGGCAGGGTCTCTTTGTCCTTTAAGTTCCTTAGTGTGATAAGATTGCTGTGTGACTACCTCCCATAATCCACATAGTGTAGACAGTGGAGACTGGAGTGCACTTAGCAGTGTGACCTTGGGGGAAGTTACTTTGTTTCTCTGAGACTCAATGACTCAAACTCTAGAATTCATACCTGTCTTGCAGGTTTACTGCAAGGAGCAGAGGCCATAATGCTTCTATAGTTCCTTCTACAGAGCCTGGAGCATAGAAGGAACCATAAGTCCTTTCTGTTTCTTCCATTCCCTTATTTTTATTCTTTTCATCCCCTTTCTCTTTACTAAGTCCAGAAAAAAGAGTTTGCAAAATGCTCTTTGTAAAGGGGTAGGAATCTTGTCTCTCTGTAACCTCTGCCTCCTGGGTTCAAGTGGTTCTCCTGCGTCAGCCTCCTGAGTAGCCAGGATTACAGGCACGTGCCATCACACCAGCTAATTTTTGTATTTTTAGTAGACATGGAGTTTCACTATGTTGGCCAGGCTGATCTCAAACTCCTGACCTTGTGATCTGCCCACCTTGGCCTCCAAAGTGCTGGGATTACATGCGTGAGCCACCGTGTCTGGCCTCTTTGTTTCTCTCTTTAGGATTCCTACTACATATCTCTTTTACCTCTTGGATTGATTGCATACTTTTCTTCTATTTTTGCCTTTGATTTCTTATCTCCTTTTCTTCTTGTTCTATATTATTGTGAATTTTTTTTTTAAACTTTCTGTTCTATCCCTTTCAATTTTACTTATCTATTTATTTTGTAGAGATGGAGTTTCACTATGTTGCCCAATCTGGTCTTGACCTCCTGAGCTCAAGTGATCCACTCACCTCGGCCTCCCAAAGTGTTGGGATCACAGGCATTGTTCCACCGTGTCCACCATCCTTTCAGTTTACAAAAATATTCTGCTAGCATATTTTAAATTTTCAAGACTTCTTTCTGACTCTTCTTTCTTAAATAGCATCCTATTCTTCTTCTTTGTTTTGAGACAGAGCTTCGTTCTTATTGCCCAAGCTGGAGGATCTCAGTTCACTGCAACTTCTGCTTCTCAGGTTCAAGTGATTCTCCAGCCTCACCTCCCAAGTAGCTGGGATTACAGGCATCTGCCACCCTGCCAGGCTAATTTGTTGAGTTTTTAGTACAGACCAGGTTTCACTATGTTGGCCAGGCTGGTCTTGAACTCCAGTGATCCACCAGAGTGGACCTCAGGTGATCCACTCACTTCCCAAAGTGTTCGGCCAAATAGTACCTTATTCTTGTTTCATAGCTCTCAGTCTTGCTCCATTCTTTGTTATATATTTTATATTAAATATGTTTTACTTTTTTTCCTCTTCCACATTTCTTTTTTGGTATAGTTTTTATGTTAAAGACTTTCGTCAAGTCCTGGATACCCACAAGCCAGCCTTTTAAAGGCTGAAGTACTCACAGGTTGAGCGGAATAGCTGAGCTGAGGAGGGACTCTTTGATTACTGGATGCCACGACAGGATTCCCAGGTAGGAATTGGGATCATTTGTTGGGGATGAAACTTCAACATCGGTAGGTGTTTTATTCCCAGGGGGAATTGGACCTGTCTTAGAGAGGAGCTCTTTAGTTTCCAGGCTGGGAGCTGTAGACCTGGCTGTCACTTTCGTAAGAGTTCTCTAAGGTGCGGAAGAATTGTGAAGCCCATCGTTCATCATAAGGACTTACCTAGTACCCCTGAGTTTGGCACAGCATCTCTCTCTCCTGCTCATAGCTGTGCCTACTATTCTTGTTTCGAGAGCTTCCTTGTCTAACTTGTTCAGAGACTAAATCTCCCATCTTCTGCCAGGCTAAGAGATGGCAACATTTGGACTGTGCAGGCTGATGGAGAAGATCTGGAGGTTTTCCTCCTTCTTAGACAGACATCTGACCAGTTCTTGTCTCTTTCCACCCTCTGGGCTCTCACTCTGGCCTTCAGCAGTTCCTGCTGCTACCACCTGCTGAGGCTAAGGATTCTTCTCCTCCAGGCAGGAAACATGAGTCCCGAAAACCATAAAGTACAGCAACAACATGATATAACCCTATTTCAGTTAGAAAGATGTTGTGGGAAGTTTACTTAATACTTGTCTTATTCAAATGAGGTTTTTATTTTTTGGTTGGTTTTTTTTTTCTTTTGTCTCTCTCTATCTATGCTGGAGTGTAGTGGCACAATCTTGGCTCACCTCAACCTCCACTTCCTGGGTTCAAGCAATTCTCTTGCCTCAGCCTTCTGAGTGGCTGGGATTACAGGCATGCACCACCATGTCTGGCTAATTTTTGCATTTTAGTAGAGATGGGGTTTCACCATGTTGGCCAGGCTGGTCTCGAACTCCTGACCTCAAGTGATCCACCTTGGCCTCTCAAAGTGTTGGGTTTACAGGCGTGAGCCACTATGCCTACCCGTGTGAAAGATTTATACTATAGGCATTCCTGGGGGACTCCTTTGGGCTCCACCCACTTAGGCAACAGGGTGTTAGCAGGTCCCTGACCAATTGTGTGGGACCTACCAAGTGTTTTCTGCCTTACTTTAAGGACCCAGCAGATCCTCCCCTCCTCCACAAAGCCTTCCCGAGCATTCCTATTCTCATTCTCGCATCCATCTTTCTTTCTAGTTCTTAATATCCATGATCATCAGCCCTGTGCTTGCCTGGGGCATCTTCTTTCTTGGCTGTTTAGTGTTACTTATTTATCTGTTTAGGCACTTACCTCTTTTGCCCCCAGGGATGGTGGGTATTTTGAGGATGGTGGTACCTGAGTTGCACTTGTTAATATCCCCCTGTTCCGTACAGTGTCTTCACACTTACACACACACCCACACACTATGCACTCACACAAATGCTCCCATCACCTTAAACCAGCAGGTATCTGACTATAAATAATCACCGATGGAGACATTGACGTCTCATGAATTTAGCTCTTCATACTTCATAAGAACCTTCGCACACTATGTCATTGCAGTTTTACGACCACCTGGGAGGAAGATGTGTTACACCTTTCTCAAAAGCTGAGAACACAGAGGCTCAGAGAAGTGAGATGACATGGGAGACTCACAGCCAGACCTTTCGAGAGACAAATATTTGCCACAAACAATCGCTGATCCCTTCACCCAAGGGAGGGCTAGGGAGTACTCCCTCTGACCCATGTTGCAGAAGGAGAAGAAAGCCCTTGCAGTGGCTGAGAGGGCAAAAAGGTGAGCTGTGATGAAACCAGCCTTGCAGAGCCCAGGTGCCATGTCTCCCAGGCTGCTTGAATCACACTTCCTCTCAGACGAACGTGGGATTGTTTTGTCATAAAAATACAAATGCAGTCATAAAACATGTCTTTGTGGGGGAAACAAGTTCCCAGGCCTAGGAATGCATCTGTGTATATATGAGACGAGCTAAGACAGGTGTTTCTCTTCCCTGCCTCCTAGCCCAGGGCTAGCATCTCCAACACAAGGGGACCCCTGAAAAGCCATGGACATCTGATAGCCTCCATATCAGGCTTCAAACAGTTTTCCAAAAAGCTCTGCATTTCCTGGGTTAAGAGTGCTCTCTCTATTTTTTTTTTTTCCCTCAAAGAACATGTGTATTTCAGCAGAATTTTAATCCCTGGGGCTCCAAGTCCTTCACACTTACATCAGTTAAAATGGCATTTCTGCAAAGACATGTGATCCTGCAGAAACCTCCAGGGACTGCACTCAGCTTGGCATCCTTCTCATTTCTTGACCTAAAAACAAAACAAAGCCACATACAAAAAAAGGGGGGAAAGTCACGTTTCATTTTCAAAATGATCTTGACAAAGTCTTTCCTTCAAGTTGGCCCAGATGGAATTGCTTCTCTCCCAGATCCTTTCCCCACATTTTCGTATTGCTTTGCGTGATGGCAGCAGCTGCCAGGTTCAGACCGTGCCTCTGAGCCCTCGAGCTGCTGGGCTTCTTGAAAGAGGTGCCTTGAGAGAGTCTGGGCCTTTGCATGAGAATCGGACAAGTTTTCTTTCTGAAGGGAACCTAGAAGTTACCTTCCAATTTCCTGCTCCCCATTTTGCAGATAAGGAAACTGATATCCAGAGAGAAATGCCTTTCTACAATCGCACAGATAATGAGTAGAGATTCCCATTGTTTGAAGACCTAGACTGCCAGACATGGTGCTAAATGTTCTACAGGTATTATCTTATTTACCTATTTAGTAATTCATTAACAAGCCATTAGTATCCCCATTTGACTACGGGCGAAAGGAGGCCTGCAGGGATTACGCACCTTGTCTAAGGTCATACAACTTCTGGGGCAGAATGGAGATTAGAGTTCAAGTATCTGATGTTCATGTTCATGGTCTTACCCAAGTGTACTACACAGCTCCTGTAGGGAGTGGAAGGGAGTCTGGGGCAGAGACCCAGGGCTCCTGTTGCCTATCTCACATTTTTTATGATTTTGACCTTAAGAATATTTTATAGACTGGGTGTGGTGACTCTCACCTGTAATCCCAGCTTTTTGGGAGGCTGAAGTGGGCCAATTGCTTGAGTCCAGGAGTTTGAGACCAGCCTGGGCAATATGGTAAAGCCCTGTCTCTAAAAAATAAAATAATTTCGCTGGGTATGATGGTGAACACCTGTGGTCCCAGCTACTAGAGAGGCTGAGGCAGGAGGATCAATTGAGCCCAGGAGGTTGAGGCTGCAGTGAGCTGTGATTCTACCATTGCACTCCAGCTGGGGTGACAAAATGAGAGAGACCCTGTCTCAAATAAATTAAAAAAAAAAAGACTATTTTGTATAATTGCTCAATTTCAGTATGCATGTCTAGCTCTTAAAAACTTGTCTACTTTTGCCTAAGATATTCTGAGAACTAATAGGTGATATTGTTGACTTCGGTTTTTGCTCCACCCCTGTGTTAGCCCCTCCCTCACACCTCCTCTTTGTCTTTCATGTATTGGTGGCACCTAGTTCCCTCTTCTTTTTAGAAGCAATTTTCAAGAAAGGATCTAATATTGGTGATTTATAACTCTGTGAAATTAAACCAATCAGGACCTCTTGTAGGGGTATGGTCTTATCTCTGATGATGAAATGAAGCGACTTCAAGGAATAGGGAAAGGCAAGGAAATCGCATTCATTACTGGCAGGTTCTTCATGTCAGATCCTTTCCTAGATTCTGTTATACAACTCTGCTCGTAAGACTCTTCCTTTCTCCCACCTCACCTTTTTGTGGATAAGGGAACAGAAGCTTAGGGTGGTTAAGTAACTTGCTTCGGGTCATCATACAGTGACTTGTATTTACAGGATTTTTTTCCACTCTCCCATCAGCTAGAAGCTAAGGATTTTTGGGGGTGATATGGTTTGGGGTGGGGGCTACTCTGTGTCCTCAAATCAATTGTGAGATGCTCACCTCTACTGGCATACAGCACTTGAACACCAAAAGGAAGGAATGGTTTTCCTGGCCTCTTGTGGTCTTTTCTTATATTTTGGAGATAAATCAACATCATATATGCATGACTAGTGCTTATAACATTTGAAGTGCTGGACTAAATGCTGACAGAGTGCAAGTATAAATGAATTGGCCTCTGAAAGTCCCGCTAGGAATGCAGTGCAAGCGCTCCCCACTTAACATGGTCTCTGCTTCACCAGGGAGACATTTCCAAACAGCAAAAGGACAATGTTCTCTTCTAGAGGAGCTAGAAGACGCAGGTCTAACCACGGAGCAGGCTTCTCTAGGTAAGCATTCTTCCCATATCCTATTCAATATTTTAGAATATGCGCATCTTCTTTCTGTATCATTATTCTGTATCTGTATCTTTATCATTCTCCACCCAATTGTCCATTCTTTTTTCATGCAATATTAGTTCTTTAAACAGCCACTCTGACTGGGAGCCATATAAAATGTGTTGGTGACATAGAGAATGGACTCTGATGAATGTTTTATTTCCTTATCTGTCATTCTTATCCCTGGCCTTCTCTCCTGTCTCTGGTTACCTGCTTCACTTAGCTGGCCAACTGAGAATGAGATGAAGGATGAAAATAAATTGGCAGATTGCCTTTAGCTGCGAGACAAGGGTTCTTTCTTTCTGTGGTTTAGTTTCACAAAGGGTTTTGTAGGCACTGGAAGTTTTGCTACAAAGCAGCAGGATCTAAAGGCTGCACCCCAGAAGGTTGAATGAAGAGGTCAGCGTCCCTGGCTTCATGCTGCCAGGTTTTGATGCGAGGAACTCACTTATACCTCTTCTTGCCCTTTATCTGCACTTGGAAAAATTAACTTTGAATTATAGTAGATTATGATCATTATTGTTTTATGTTTTGTTTGGAAATAAGTTCAGATTTACTGAAGGAAGTGCCTGACTGGAGTTGTATTGCTCACAGCCTGAATGTGATCATGAAGCTGCTTAGGATTGTGTATAAAATCACTCTGCGTCTAAAAGAAGCAGTTTTCAATTAATTTATAATGTTTTCATTATGCTTTTCTTATTATAAAAGTATTTCATGCAGAAAATTTGAAAAGCTCAGATAAGGAACAAATAACATACATAAAACCACTTGAATCCTGTTGCCTAAAGATATCCACTGATAACACTTTATATTATCCTTTAGGCTTTTAAAATACATTTTTAAACATAGGCAGTATTACACAGTTCACAGTATTTTTAAACTGACTTTTCTCTCAGGAGCATATCAGAATGTCTTTTTATGTTATAACAAACTTACACGATATCATACTTCATGGTTGCATAGTATTTTGTCATACACACAAATAGTAATTTGTGTAAGTCTTTCCTTGTTTAGGGATAATTAATTTATATCCAACACTTTGTTCTGTTAAACCCTTCTACCTTAAACATCTTTGTTGCTAAATCTTTGTGCTAATAATTTATTCTTGGCCGAGCTAATAAGTTATTCTTGGCCAAGCGCAGTGGCTCACGCTTATAATCCCAGCACTTTGGGAGGCTGAGGCAGGCGGATCATGAGGTCAGGAGTTCGAGACCAGCCTGGCTAACACAGTGAAACCGTGCCTCTACTAAAAATACAAAAGATTAGCCAGGTGTGGTGGCAGATGCCTGTAGTCCCAGCTACTCAGGAGGCTAAGGCAGGAGAATCGCTTGAACCAGGGAGGCAGAGGTTGCAGTGAGCTGAGATTGCTCCACTACATTCCAGCCAGCCTGAGTGACAGAGAGAGACTCTGTCTCAAAATAATAATAATAATTTATTCTGTGTGTGTGTGTGTGTGTGTGTGTGTGTGTGTGTGTTTAAAGTGGAGAGTTCTATAAATGTTTATTAAGTTTACTTGTTCTGGATTTGAGTTCAAGTTCAGGATATCCTTGTTAATTTTCTGTCTCATTGATCTATCTAATATTGATGTTGAAATCTCCCACTACTACTGTGTGGGAGTCCAAGTCTCTTTACAAGTCTTATGTATCCTGTATTGGGTGGGTACACATTTATTCTTTAGGATCAAAAAATGTGAGGACAAAACAGTTAAAGTTTTGATATTGTCCAATTGACCCCAAGAAGGTGGTATTAATAGATTTCTCTGCTCATTGAATTATATACTGGACAACAGTTGCAGTAAACTACTTAAAAATGTTACCAATTTGATAGATTAAAATACTGTCATGTCATGTGCTTAAAATTTCTTGATACTGAAATTAAACAGTTTTTGGATTTGTATAATAGACTTACTGATTTTCTAACCCATAAACAGCTCTTTATTTCCATTTGTACATTTCTACATTTCCAAGTGTTAACATATAAAGCATGGGCGATGGAGACACATTGTCTGGGGTCCTGGACAGGCTCTGACACTTTCTATCCTGCTTAGAAAGGCCTAACCCCAAGACTATATGAATATTTACTCCTATTTTTTTTTTTTAGATACATTTTGGTCCTATTTTCTGCTTATCTACATTTGAGCGCTGTGTTAGTGGCTGTGTGGGCTGTTGTTTGGTCCATCAGAACCATTCCCTCTCCTTTCCCAGCGTATTTGGTGCCATGTGACATTGCAGGAATGTTCTGCCTCAGTGGGCTGCCTTGCCTGCTGACTTTTGGTTGGGTTCAAGAACTGCATGGGAGAGAAAGAAAAGGAGGAGGCGAGAACACTAGATTGCAGAGAGCAGCATGGGCTGGGCTGAAGGGTCTGGGTTTAATTCAGTGCTCAGCGGGCAAATGTGAAGGGTTTTCGGTGGAAAGTAAGACGATCAAAGATCAAAGTGATCAGTAAAGACAGTCAATTTGACGACATTGGGTAGGCTTGAAGACAGACAGGCCCAGGAGGAGGTCAAGGTTGCAGCAAAGAGGTCAAATTTGCACATGTTGACTGCGAGTGATGAAAATAACAAACCACTAACTTAAGAGACATTTTCAGAGAAAATGCACTGGTCTTGGAAACAGGTATGTTAGATGTAAGAAACCGAGGAGTAACACTGCTGGTATATCATCTTCTACCCCTGCCTTCAGCCCTTCTAGAGCGAGATCCCACATGGATCTTTGCAGGAGACCCTACCTGGCCTGATAAAGAGAAAGGCCTTATTTGTCATACCACTAAAACCAAACAGTATTTCTGTATTTTTCTCTTTTGTTTGATCCCGGGTCTTGGAATTTTGTTGATTTCTTGAAAGCATAACAATAGCTAACTTCACTAAGTACTTTTCTCTTATTTTTTATGGCATTAACATATTATTCCACTTAATATTTTATTTCTAACTGGCCTAAAAGTTATTGCATGATGAGTTGGAAATATGAGTTGGGAGGTAGCCTGGAAAAGGAAAGAGCCTGGTCTGGTGCAAGCAGAGCTGCTTCCAAGCAAAATGGGGCAGCCCACAGCCTGCACAGCCTGCTCAAGCACCATGCTTCGGTAACTTCTTTATCCTCTAAATCCTTTTCTTAAAAACATGACTTCATCTGGGGACAGTATGTAAGAAGGTGGGAGGGAGTGGGAATTTCGTCCCTGAGAGATATGATAGATTTGGCCTTCTTTGCTATTGGCACTGCTTCCTCTTGGACATTTTTTGAGATAATAGTTTCGGTCCGATAAGTTAGCAATGGTAACTGTATTGAAAATTCACCTTGGCAATGACTTCACATATTGTGTAATCCAATCTCTTCACTGTGTCAACAAGGAAACCAAAATTCAAACTTCCTTTTTTCTATTCTTTTCGGTCTTATCGCACTGAAAATCCCTTAGTTTCTGTGAATCAACTCTATGGTTAGTTATATATCACATAATGGTGTTCCAGTCAACAATTAGCTGCATGCACTGTGGTGGTCCCATAAAAGACCATGTTTTTACTGTATCTTTTCTATGTTTAGATGCACAAATAGCACTGTGTTACAGTAGACTATAGTATTCAGTATAGCAACACGCTGTACAGGTTTGTAACCTAGGAGCAGTAGGCTGCACCATATAGCCTAGGCATGTAGTAGGCTACGCCATGTAGCTTTGTGGAAGTTCACTGTATGATGTTTGTGCAACATTGCCTGAAGCCGCATTTCTCAGATCTATGTTGTTAAGTGATGCGTGACTGTATTTGGGTAACTTGGAGGGGCCTGGTAAAATGTGACAACCCCCATGACAAGCCTGTGGCTCTCCTCTGGCCCTTTGGTGATCTGCCCATGTCCACAGCACCCATTATGTATTTTATATTTGCTTTTATTTTGGAGGGAGTTGATTCTGGTAAGGACTAGAGCATGCGCGGGGTTATGTAGGGAGCAAGTGTTCTTTGCTCAGTGGGATTTAATAGATGAAGTGGAGGAGGAGATGCAACTGTGACCTGTGGGACAAAAAGGCAAGAATTCATCTGGAAAGACCACACTGGTCCTCCTAAGCAGTAGAAATTCTGCAGGATTAGCTGGTTTTCAATACAAAACACTTGCAGGGCTACAATGCTATTCACTTTCTCATGGTTTTAAATTTTCTTCTTTGTAGATTTCTTTATTCTCCGACTTTTGTGCCATGAATTTCTTCCTTAGGTGTTCAGAGATATGTATGTTATGTATCTGTATCTATCTCTCATTTCCTTTAAAAGGTCAAATGCCTGGGAGAGCAGCTCTGAAACCTTTGTTGGGGAACTTCCAAGAAGATTGAAAGTGAAGTCCTAAATGGAATTCGCTAAACTGTTCTTGGGGAAACAACTTTGGAATAAAGCATTCTGTGGTCAAATGCTTTTGGAGTGGTTTATTCCAGCCCCTTTCTGGAGACTCATGATGCCCATGAAAAGCACTGAAACTTTCTGGAGGAAAAGTCAAAAAAATGAGACAATGCAAGATTCTGTCTAAATCTCTTTAACACAGTGTTTCTAAACATAGGAGACTTGATACTCTTTTTCTGTGTCTTAACATTCCAACAGAACAATATTTTGTAACATACTTTGGGAGAACTACTCTTGGAGGAGTCCTATTAACAGCTATAAAACCTTTTTTTAGGTGTTTATTTGAAGCCCTTGGGTCTCAGGATAAGCCTGCCAGGGGCCAGAGACAAAACTGATCATGATGTCTCTTCCTTGTTTTGTTGGGGTGCAGATGAGCACCAAATAAGGTAAATAGTAGGACTTGAGAAGTCCTAAAAGCTCACAGTTTAGGGTAGGACGGGAGGTGTCTTAGTGGGAGGCTGTCAGACTTACAGCCTGGAGGCAGGGTCTATACATACCTCAGTGTAGGTGGGATATGGCTTCCTCTTCTGTTTTCTGTAACTGACTTCTTTCTTTTTTTGAGATGGAGTTTTGCTCTTGTCAACTAGGCTGAAGTACAGTGGCATGATCTCCACTCACTGTAACCTCCACCTCTTGGGTTCAAGCGATTCTCCTGCCTCAGTCTCCCGAGTAGTTGAGATTACAGGCACCCACCACCATGCCCAGCTAATTTTTTGTATTTTTAGTAGAGATAGGGTTTCACCATGTTGGCTAGGCAATTCTCAAACTCCTGATCTCAGGTGATCCACCCACCTTGGCTCCCAAAGTGCTGGGATCACAGGCATGAGCCACTACGCCTGGCCTTGTGACTGACTTGTTGAGTCACTTCCTAGGAGCTTGGCTGCAGCTGTTCCCTGGCTGGATGGCGGCCACTGTTCTTTTCTGGAGGCCACAGAGCGGCAGGATCTGCAAGTACTCTGGGTCCATCCTGGGTGTGCAGCACTGTTCCAGATGCCTAGGAGCCACTCAGAGAGACAGATAGCCTCACTCTTAACTTTCTCAGCTAATAATCTAGTTGAGGAGATATGGTGTATATGTCCGAGGTATCAGAAAATGTAAGATGTGATTGCATGCTTTGTCATGTGGTATAGATTTTAAGGTATTACAGGCTTTTGGAGAAGTCGAGAACGTCTATGAGCCAGGAGGAATTAGGAAAGACTTTCTTAGGGTGTGGGAAGATGTAGTGTGGAAGAAAGAAATCGAGTTTGGAAAGCCGGGGGCGAAAAAGAAGGTGACCAGGCCAGCGAACCCACGTAGGGGATGGCCCAGGGCCTGGGAGGAACACAGGATTTGTCTTGGGTGGTATTAGCAAGTCTCATTAAGAAGTGTCAGGCCTCCCCAAAAGGTCTAACACTTGCCAAAGTTTTTCAATCAGGGGTGCCACTTGAACATCTCCATGTAGTCCTCCTTGACTGCCCCAGTGTCTTCCCTGACTGGAATGGGGCTATGGTGGAGGAAGCCGTTTGTTATTCACAGTCTCTGGCTTGGTCATTCGCTCTGCAGGTACATCTGACAAGTTCACACTCTGCTAAGAAGAACCAGGCTCAGAACTATCATCTATAAAGTAGTTGCCAACTTTTGAAGGGCTGGGAAAGGAGGGGCCCATTCAGTTACTTGTAGATTCTTACCCATTTTTCAAGAACGATGAGTTGGAGTCTATTCTGTTGTGTTCTGTGGAGGCTGTCTTTCTTATTGATGTGGACTAGCCTGCCAGCCACCCTAGTCCATATTCTCTCTCTACCCCAGGGCAGGGACTGGAAGGTTCTGTAGCTGTTTGCCAATTTCAGAGCAGACCTTGTACCTCTAGGCGCAGTCCACCAGATGGTGCAAAACAAAATGAAACACTCCCCCTGGTCTGTCCGGCTTATCAAACCCAAAACTGGACAGTGGAGGAGAGGACTTTCTTTCCTGGAATTTTCCACTTTTGAGTTCAGCCAGAATAGTATGAAAATGCACAACTGAAACTTGAATAGAAAGTCTGGAGTAGTTTTAAGGATTAAAAACGTTTTTGTGTGCGCACGTGCATGCATACTGCCTGTATGTGCTTGTGATGAGATCTTATATGGAGGCAGAAAGGAGACATTTGCCTATGCTTGATTGCCAGGAGTCTGGGAGACACCCTACCCTCACTCCAAATATTCTTTCATCTCCTGGCTTACAGCTGCACTTCCATGCCACAAGGTCATAAAGGTGTTAGTGTTAGCATCCTAGGGAAAAGTCGTAATAACACCTCATATTTAGAGCCTTGCATGTACTTTCATGTATATTATTTAATTAGAACTTCATACCAACCCTGGAAAGCAGGTGATGCTGCTATATTCATTTTTTAAATGAGGAAACAGAGTAAGAGACAGTACGATGGTATACCCTTAAGGTTGTACTCCCAGTGTACACCCTTAGTCTGTGCTAGAGCCGCTAGATCAAATGGAGAATGTCAAGGGTTGATCTCCTTCTGTTTTTCATTACACTGGGATGAATTCTGTCTTTCAATAACTAGCATCCAGTTTTTTTAAATAAACAGATTGTGAGAGGGAGAAGGAGTAAAAGAGTGGAGGGAACTGAGCTCTTTACAGAGGAGAGAACAAGGACAGTGAGAGAGAATAGGGCCCCCGAGATGTAATGTGTGTTTCTGGATTTCCTTGGAGTTGTTTGGTGTGTTGTGTGTGTGTGTGTGTGTGTGTGTGTGTGTGAGAGAGAGAGAGAGAGAGAGAGAGAGAGAAGGTGGGTTTATACTCACACATACTTGCACACACAGTGTGAACGTCATCTTATGTACATACTTTTATTCAAGTTGGTTGCATTTGACTCCAGTGACTCTTGCTATAGCAGTGAATAGTATTAGAAAACCAAGTTCCAAACAAGAACCTATGGGAAATAAACATAGAAAACTCTTACACTATTAGTCAAGGTTGCACCCATATCCCAGTACAGAACTGTGCCAGGCCTGGGGACATGGTTTTCATTGCCTGTCCTATCTGCCCTCTGAGCTGTGCAAGCTCTGTCCCTCCTGGTGTCCTCATAGGGCAGCCCTTGCAAGCCCATCATCATGCATGCTCTGTCTCTGTCATTCTAGCCTTCTCCTCGACAGATCCCACAAGACTGTTGCAGCCTTCAGAGCTGACAAGTGACCAACGGATCGCTCCAAATTATCTGTGCTAATATGTCAGTGAATGGTAGGGATCTCATGGGTTTCTCCTTCTAAGTATCACAGAAGCAAAGGCTTTATTTTACTTAAAGCTTTAGACATAGTTCAAAACAAAGCAATATGGAAATTCCAGGCACTGCCTTGGTCAGGCCTTCAAGGTTCTGCAAGACTTAGCATCCTGCAAATCACAGGAGCTGTTGGTGCAACCAGCCTGTGGAGTCAGCCTTGAAACTTGTCCTTTTTCTTTCTTTCTTTTTTTTTTTTTGAAATGGAGTTTCGCTTTTGTTACCCAGGCTGGAGTGCAATGGTGCGATCTCGGCTCACCACAGCCTCCACCTCCTGGGTTCAGGCAATTCTCCTGCCTCAGCCTCCTGAGTAGCTGGGATTACAGGCACGCGCCACCATGCCCAGCTAATTTTTTGTATTTTTAGTAGAGATGGGGTTTCACCATGTTGACCAGGATGGTCTCAATGTCTTGACCTCGTGATCCACCCGCCGTGGACTCTCAGGTGATCTGCCTGCCTTGGCCTCCCAAAGTGCTGGGATTACAGGCGTGAGCCACCATGCCCAGCTGAAACTTATCCTTAGAGTTGTTTTCTGGGAGGGGATTGTACCTAACCAGGTAAAGTCACTCATACCTGTTCCCTTCTTTCTTATTTTAGTGCCTCTGGGCTAGTTGAGACCCCCAGGAGCTCAACTTGGATTATTGTAATTATCTAGTTGGTCATTTTATGTCCAAGCCTCCTTGTACTTTGATCTTAGATGTGGCTACCAGAGCAACTTATTTTTAAGACAGGATATCTTTCTTTCGCTCAGGCTGGAGTGCAGTGGCATGATTCATAACCCATTGCAGCCTCAAACTCATTGGCTTCCCAAATAGCTGGTACTACAGGCACACACCACCATGCCCAGCTAATTTGAAGAAAAAAAGTCTGGGTGCAGTGACTCATGCCGGTAATCCCAGCACTTTGGGAGGCCAAGGCAGGCAGATCACCTGAGGTTGGGAGTTCAAGACCAGCCTGACCAAAGCCTGACAGAGTTTAGTAGAAACTCTGTCTCTACTAAAAAAACAAAATTAGCCAGGCATGGTGGCACATGCCTGTGATCCCAGCTACTCAGAAGGCTGAGGCAGGAGCATTGCTTGAACCCAGGAAGCAGAGGTTGTGGTGAACCGAGATTGCACCACTGCACTCCAGCCTGAGTAATGAGCAAAAACTCCATATCAAAAAAAAAAAAAGTTTTATTATAGAGATGGGGTCTCATCATGCTGCCCAGGCTGGTCTCAAACTCAGAGCAATTTTTATATAACTCAGATTGTATCATTTCACTTTCCTGTTTGAAAATTCTAAATAACTCCCCTGTTTTTCACCCTATTGTTCTTTTTTAAACAATTGCTTTATTGAGATATAAGTCACATACCATAAATGTCATCCATTTAAATGACAGAACTTGGCCAGGTGCTGTGGTTCATGCCTGTAATCCCAGCACTTTGGGAGGCTGAGGCAGACAGATCACTTGAGGTCAAGAGTTTGAGACCAGTCTGAACAACATGACAAAACGCTGTCTCTGCTAAAATTACAAAAATTAGCTGGGAGTGGTGGAGGATGCTTGTAATTCCAGTTACTTGGAAGGCTAATGTGAAAGGATCACTTGAACCCAGGAGGCAGTTTGCAGTGAGCCAAGCTGGCACCACTGCACCCCAGCCTGGGTGACAGAGCGAGACCACGTCTCAAAAATAAATAAAAATAAGGACACAACTCAATGACTGTTAATATATTCACGGAGTTGTGCAACTACCACCACTGCTATGGACCGGATCATGTTCCTGTCATTCACATATTAAATCCTAACCCTCTAGTACCTCAAAATGTGACTGTATTTGGAAACAGGGATCTTAGGGAGGTGATTAAGGTCAAATTAGCTCATATGGATACACCCTAATATAGTATGAATAGATGAATATGGACAAGGACGTATCCTAATCTAACTGGTATCCCCATAAGAAGAGAAGATTCGGCAACAGTTGTCATACAGACTGAGAAGGCAGCCATCTACAAGCCATGGAGACCTCAGGAGAAACCAAACCTACTGACCCCTTGATGTTGGACATCTGGCTTCCAGGAATGTGAGAGAATACCTTTCTGTTGCTTATCCACCTAGTCATAGTATTTTATTATGGCAGCCTGGGCAGACGAATACAACCACAATCTCATTGTACAACATTTTCATCATTCCATTTTCCTCCATCTCCCCCAGGCCCTGGTTAACCATTAATCTCCTTTCTGTTGTATAGACTTGTCTATTCTGGACATTTCACTTAAGAGAAACCACACAATATGTGGTCTTTTGTGAATGGCTTCTTTCTCTTAACATAGTATTCATCTGTGTTGTAATATGTGTCTATTATTCATTCCTTTTGATTGCTGAAGGAAGTTCCACTGTTTGGGAACACCACATTTTATTTATTCACTCATTAGTTGAAGGAAATTTGGGTTGTTTCCACTTCTGTACTGTGAATAAATTAGCTGCGAGCGTTCATATACAAGTTTTTTTGTGTGGATGTCTGTTTTCATTTTTCCGGTGCATACGCCTAGGAAGGGCATTGCTGGGTCAAATGATGACTGGTATGTTTAAGATTTTGAAGAACTTCCAAACTGTTTTCCAAAGTAGCTGCAGCTTTTCCATTCTTGTCAGCCATGGATGAGAGTTTCCATTTCTCCACATTATTGCCAATATTGGTTTTTATAATCTCTGTTTATGATGATAGTTGCAGTAGTGATGTATTTATTATCTCTTGTGGGTTTGAGTTACATTTGCCTAAGTGGATAATTTTTGTTTTGTTTTGAACATTTTTCGTGGGCTTATTGACCATTTTCATATCTTCTTTGGAATAATGTTTATTCGGATGATTTGCTCATTTTAAAATTATTTTGTTGTATTGTTATCATTGAGTATTAAGAGTTCATTATATATTCTGGATGTAAGTCCATCCAGACATGATTTACAAATCTTTCCATCTATCCTGTGGGTTGTCTTTTTGATGGTATCCTTTGAAGTTAAAATGTTTTTAATTTTGATGTTATTAAATCTATTTTTTTTTATTGCTTGTACGTTTGGCATCTTAGCTTCTATGAAATCGTTGTCTAATTCAAGATCACAAAGATTTACTCCTATACTTTGTTCTAACACTTTTATAGGTATGGTTCTTACATTTTCATCTGACTCATTTGAGTTAATTTTTCTGTGTGAAGTTAGATAAAGAAGTCTACTTCATTCTTTGGTCTTCAGTCAGTTGTCCTAACACTATTCGCTAATAAGACATCTTGCCTTATTAAATTATCTCAGATTCTTATTGAAAATAAACAAACCATAAATGTAAGGCTTTATTTCTGGACTCTTAAATCTATTTCATTGGTCCATATGTCCATCTTTGTGCCAATAACCCACTGTCTTGATTACAATAGTTTTAGAGTACATTTTGAAATAAGGAAGTGTGCGTCTTCCAACGTTTTTTCTTATTTTTAAATATTGTTTTGGTTAGTCTGGGTTCCTGCATTTCCATAAAATTTAGAATCTGTTTTTGTATTTCTTCAAAGAAGTCATCTGGAATTTTATTTTCATTTTTGTTATATATGTTTACATAAAAATATATATATAATAAAAATATTGAAGCTATCGAAATACATATATTTCAATAGATTTGGGGATACACGTGGTTTTGGTTACACAGATGAATTGTATAGTGGTGAAGTCTGAGATTTTAGTGTACCTATCACCTGAGTAGGGTACAGTGTACTCAGTATGTAGTTTTATATGTCTCTCCCTCCTCCCACTTTCCCCTCTTCTGGGTGTCCAGTGTCCATTATACCACTGTGTATGCCTTTGCACACCCATAGCTTAGCACCCACTTATAAGTGAGAACGTACAGTATTTGGTTTTCCATTTTTGAGTTACTTCACTTAGAATAATGCTCCCTATCTCCATCTAAGTTGCCGCAGAAGACATCTCATTCTTTTTATGGCTGAGCAGTATTCCATTGTGTATACGTACGACATTTTCTTTATCCCCTCACTGACTGATGGGCACTTAGGTTGGATCCATGTCTTTGCAATTGTGTATTGTGCTGCAATAGACATACACATGCAGGTATCTTTTTGTTGCAATGACTTCTTTTCCTTTGGGTAGATACCCAGTAGTGGGATTGCTGAATCAAATGGTAGGTCTACTTTTAGTTTTTTGAGAAATCTTCATACTGTTTTCTATAGAGGTTATACTAATTTACGTTCCCACCAGCAGCGTATAATCATTCCATTTTCACCACATCCATGCCAACTTATATTGTCCTTAGACTTTTTAATAATAGCCCTTCTGGCTGGGGTAAGGTAGTATTTCATTATGGTTTTAATTTGCATTTCTCTAATTACAGTGATGTTGAGCATTTTTTCATATGTTGGACATATGTATATCTTATTTTTAGATGTGTCTATTCATGTCATTTATCTGTTTTTTTATGGGATTATCTGTTTTTTCCTTGCTGATTTGTTGAGTTGCTTGGAGATTCTAGATATTAGTCCTTTGTCAGGTGACTAGTTTGCAAACATTCTCTCCCATTCTGTGGGTTGTCTGTTTACTCTAGTGATTATTTCTTTTGCTGTACAGGGCTTTTTAGCTTAATTAGGTCTCTATTTATTTTTGTTTTTGTTGCATTTGCTTTTGGGGTCTTGGTCATAAATTCTTTGCTTAGGCCAAAGTACCGAAGAGTTATTCCTAGGTTTTCTGTAAAATCTTTATGGTTTCAGGCCTTATATTTGAGCCTTTAATACATCTTGAGTTGATTTTTATAAAGGATGACAGATGGAGATCCAGTTCATTTTTTTTACTTGTGGCTATTTAGTTTTCCCAGCACAATTTCTTGAATAGGGTATCTTTCCCCCAATTTATGTCTTTGTATGCTTTGTCAAAGATCAGTTGGTTGGAAGTATTTGGCTTTATTTCTGGGTTCTCTATTATGTTCCATTGATCTATGTATCCACTTTCTTTTTTTTGAGATGGAGTTTCGCTCGTTACCCAGACTGGAGTGCAATGGCGTGATCTCAGCTCACCGCAACCTCCGCCTTCTGGGTTCAGGCAATTCTCCTGCCTCAGCCTCCTGAGTAGCCGGGATTACAGGCATGCAACACCATGCCCAGCTAATTTTTTGCATTTTAAGTAGAGACAGGGTTTCACCAAATTGACCAGGATGGTCTTGATCTCTTGACCTCGTGATCCACCCACCTCGGCCTCCCAAAGTGCTGGGATTACAGGCTTGAGCCACCGCCCCCGGCCTGTATCCACTTTCATAACAAGTACCATGCTGTTTTGCTTACTATAGCCTTGTAGTATAATTTGAAGTCAGGTAATGTGATGCCTTAAGGTTTGTTCTTTTTGTTTGGGATTCCTTTGGCTATTTGGGTTCTTTTTTGGTTCCATATGAATTTTATGATTAATTTTTCTAATTATGTGAAAAATGATACTGATGTTTTTATAGGAATTGCAGTGCATATGTGAATTGCTTTGGGCAGTATGGTCATTTTCATCCCGATTCTTCTAATTAATGGGTATGGGAAATATTTCCATTTGTTTGTGTCATATATGATTTCTTTCAGCAGTGTTTTGTAATATTCCTTGTAGAGACCTTTCACCTCATTGGTTAAGTTTATTTTTTTTTTTGAAGCTATTGTTAAAGGGATTGAGTTCTTGATTTGATTCTCAGCTTGGTTGTTGCTGGTGTAAGGCAGTGCTATTAATTTATGTACATTGATTTTGTAACCTGAGACTTACTAAATTCATTTATCAATTTGAGGCATCTTTTGGAGGTGTTTTTAGGGTTTTTTCTAGGTATGTAATCATATTATCAGCAAACAGAGATAGTGTGACTTCCTTTTTTCCAAACTGAATAACCTTTATTTCTTTCTCATGTTTGATTGCTCTGGATAGCTTGAATTTTAAAGAAATTGTGTTAAATTTTTACATCATTTGGGAAATATTACCATCCTATGGTAATATGGATCTTCTGATTCATAAACATGGATTCTTTCCCCTTACTTAAATCTTTAATTTCTTTCAGCAGTGTTTTATAGTTTTTGGTGTAAAATTCTTCCACCTTTTTAAGTATTCTATTTGATTCCTTTGTATATGAAATTGTTTTTAAATTTTATATTAGATTGTTTATTGGTAGTTTAGAGAAGTACAATTGACTTTTGTTTGTTGATTTTCTGTTCTTCAAACTTGATGAACATATTTCAATGTAAACATATTTCAATAGTTTTTTAGTGTATCCCATAGGGTTTCCCATGTACAAGGTCATGCCATTTGCAAATATAAATAATTCTACTTCTTCCTTTACAATCTAGATTAAAAAAAATTTTTTTTTCATTGCCTAATCACCTATCCAAAGCCTCTGGTATAATGCTGAATAAAAATGGTGAGCAGACATCCTTGCGTTGTCTCTAATTTTAGGGGAAAAAAATTCAGTCTTTCAGTGCTAGCATTATGTTAGCTATAGGTTTTTTTTTAATAGATGTCCTTTATTAAATTGAGGAGTTCTATCATTAATCTGTTGAACATTTTTATCATTAAAGATTGCTGGATTGTATTAAGTGCTTTTTCATTGTCTGCTGAGGTAATGATATAGGTTTTTTCCTTTATTCTATTAATATCATGTATTACATTGATAGGTTTTCAGATGTTTAACCAACCTTCTATTCCTAGGATAAATCCCACTGGGTCACAGTGGGATTCTTTTCACATTTTAATAAATTTGATTTCAATTTTGAATTTGTTGGTATTTTGTTGAGATTTTGATATCTATATTCATAATTAATATTAGTTTTTAGTGTTGTCTGTGGTTTTGGTGTCATAGAATGAGTTGGGAAGTTTTTCTTCTTTTTTCGGAATGAGTTTGTGGGATTAATGTTCATTCTACTTTACATGTTCTGTAGAATTTATCAGTAAAGCCATCTGGGCCTGGGCTTTTCTTTGTGGAAAGTTTGTAAATTATTGATTCAATAGTGTGGTGACTGTTATAGGTCCATTCCGATTTTCTATTTATTCTTGATATTTCAGTAATTTTTGTCTAAGAATTTTCCCATTTCCAGCTAAGTGTGGTGGCTCACTCCTGCAATCACAGAACTTTGGTGTGTTGAGGCGGGCAGATCACCTGAGGTCAGGAGTTTGAGACCAGCCTGGTCAACATGGTGAAACCCCATCTCTAATAAAAATAAAAATTACCTGGGCATGGTGGTACATGCCTGTAATCCCAGCTACTTGGGAGGCTGAGGCAGGAGGATCACTTTAACCTAGGAGACAGAGGTTGCACTGAGCCGAGATCGTGCCATTCCACTCCAGCCTTGGCGACAGAGCAAGACTCTGTTTCAACAACAGCAACAAAAAATGGTCCATTTCATCAAAGTTGTCTACTTTGTTACCGTAAGTTAATTGGTCAATAACTAATGATCAGTTGTCAAACAGTAACATTGTTTGTGTCATTCCCTTATAATTTCTTTATTTCTCGAAGGTTTGTAGTGATATAGTCTCTTACATTCCTGATTTTCATAATTTAAGTTTTCTCTTTTTCTTGTTCAGTCTAACTAAAAGTTTGTTAATCTTGCTTCTATTTTTTAAAAAACCAATTTTTGGTTTTGTTGATTTTTTTCTATTATTTTTCTATTTTATTTATTTTCATTCATATTTTTTATTTTTTTCTTTCTGCTTTGAACTTAATTTGTTCCTTTTTCTAGTTTCTTCATTCAAAAATGAGGTTATTGATTTGAGATATTTCTTTTTTTTTTTTTTAAATATGCATTTACAACCACAAAATTTCCTATACAAATTGTATTAGCTATATCACATAAATTTTAGTCTGTTGGACTTTTGATTTCCTTGGTCTCAAATCATTTTCTTATTTCCCTTTTTGATTTTTTCTTTGACCAATTGGTTATTTAAGAGTGTTGTTTAACATCCACATATTTGAAAATTTCTCAATTTTTCTTCTGTTATTAATTCCAAATTTCATTCCCTTGTATTTGTAAAACACACTTTGCAGGATTTAAATTACTTTAAATATATTATTGCTTGTTTTATAGTCTATAATATGGTCCATGCTGAAAAATATTCCATGTATGCTAAAGAGGAATGTATATTTTCCACTGTTGCTGGATAGAATGTTCTATAGTTGTTTTTCAGGTCTAATGGGTTTATATTACGCCCACACTTTTTGTATTCTTGTTGATCTTTTGTTATCCTCCTATCCACATACATGGATTCAAGTCACTGTCTAATGTGACTTCTCTTCAGCCTAAAAACCTTTGAGTACTTTTTACAAGGAAGAGCTGATAACAATGAATTCTCTCAATGTTTGTAATATAGGAATATCTTTATTTTGCCTTAAATTTTGAAAGGTAGTTCTGCTGTTTATTTTAATTGACTTTTGTCCTCAGTACCTTGAGTACGTCATCCTGCTGACTTCTGATCTCCACTGTCTGTGACGAAAAGTCAGCTGTGAGTCTTACTGGGATTTCTTCCTCTGTAACAAGTTAATTTTCTGTTTCTGTTTTTAAGGGTTTTCTCTTTGTCTTTCAACAATCGATTATGGTACGTTTTGGAGTGACTCTCTTTGCATCTATCCTACTTTGAATTCATTGAGTTTTTAGGATGTGTAGATTAATGTTTATTGTCAAATTTAGGAAGTTTTCAGCCATTATTTCTTTCAATATTTTTTCTTCTCCTTTCTCTCTGGAACTCCTGTTTTGTATATGTTTGAATGCTTAATGCTGCCCCGTGTTTCTCTGAGACTATGTTCCTTTTGCTTTATTCTCTTTTTTTCCTCTCTTTTTAGATTTCATAACCTCCACTAATCTATTTTTGAAGTTTTCTGATTTTTAAAAATTCTTTCTTCTGCCAGTTTAGATATACTGCTTAGACTCTCTGGGAAAATATTTTTATTTCTGTTATTTTATTATTATTTTTTAGGTCTGGAATTTCCATTGGTTTTCTAAAAATAATTTTTATCTAATATTGATATTCTTCATTTTATTAGACATTATTATGATTTTCTTTAATTATTTAAATATGACTTTAGTCTTTTGAATATATTTCTAATACCGGCCTTGAAGTACTGTCTGTTAAGTTAGGTACTCAGGTCTTCTCACAGACGATTTCTGTTGCTTTTATTCCTTTGTATGAGGTCACATCTTTCCGTTTCTTTGCATTTCATAATTTTTTATCAAAACTGGACATTTTAGATAATATATAGCAGCAATTCTGGATACTCATTTTCATCTCTGGAATACAAAAATGGTCAGCAGAAAGAAAGACAGCATTAGATTCAACTTCTAATTTATTTTCTTGCCTCAACTTTTTAAGAAAATATAGTCAATGTTAAGACTTACTGAATAAAGAGAAATAAAGAGCTATTAGGAAATAAAAGGAAATAATATTTAATAGGAAATAAAAGATTGAGGCCTGGTGTGGTGGTTCATGCCTGTAATCCCAGCACTTTGGGAGGCCGAGGTGGGCAGATCACCTGAGATCGGGAGATCGAGACCAGCCTGACCAACATGGAGAAATTCCGTCTCTACTGAAAATGAAAAATTAGCTGGGCATGGTGGTACATGCCTGTATTCCCAGCTACTTGGGAGGCTGAGGCAGGAGAATTGCTTGAACCCGGGAGATGGAGGTTGTGGGGAGCTGAGATTGCACCGTTGTACTCCAGCCTGGGCAACAAGAGCAAAATTTCATCTCAAAATAAAATAAAATATTGAGCAAAAGTGTAAAAATTCTTCACTGTACAGGTTAAGATAGATATCTCTTTTCTACCTCCCCAGGTTGAATATTGCTGTATTTATAGGGTGAGGTGACAAGTAAAGGTGAAACCAAAAGAACTTGAAATTACTTCTCTGTTTTTTTTATTTTTGAGAGCAGTGTTTTGATTTTGTACCAAACTACTTTTCAAAAAAGGGTTATGAACTGTGTCCTTCTGGAAAACTAACAAGGGTAAGACAAAGTCCAAAGGAGATGGAAAGGGGTCATGGCTACTCAGCATGATTTCTGCAGTCTCGGCTGTAAGAGATAAGTGCTTTGAGCTTTTCTTCTTACTCATCTAGTGTAGGCAGCTAGGAGAATGAATACAACACATTTTACAGAGCAAAGTCTGTACAGTTAGGAGTTTAGATTTGACTGAATTGTGTCTTGTGTGGTGTATGTCTGCTGGCATCCTTTTCATTATTTTCTCATAATAGCATCTCCTTTCATCTGTGGAAGCTCTCTTGTCTATTTCTCATGTTCAGGAGAAGCACTTCATGACAGCACCTACTCATCTAACTTCACAGATGTGGGCCTCTGATCCACATCTTTTTGTTTGTACAATTATTTCTCTATATTCTAAGAACTTTACTGTATTCATGCAATACATTTTTCCCCCTTAGGTCAATCAAAATCTATTTATATTAATTGCAATTAAAAAATCCCTAGATACCCAGACCCATGTGATATTTGTCTCTTCAGACCTTTATTGTAACTCCTGGGACTCCCTTACACAGGTTAATATTACTGACCAAATAACGTCGATGATAAGGCGATGATCTATTTCAAATTCAAAGACAGGAAAAAATGAACGACTTTAGAATGAACATTTGTTCATTTGTTTAAGAGAGCTTAATACTACTGGTCCATTACTTATCAGTACAGAGGAAATGTTGAAAGAGTTACTAGATGCCAAAATGACTACATTTGGAATTTGAAGAGGGAACTGGAAGGAGAGTGGAAAGGGGTCAAGCTATTCCTTTAAATTAAAGAGGAAAACAAAGAACACACTGTAATTCAGAAAGCAGCAGGAGAAAATCCTGTACACATCACCGAAGCAAACTGTGCCAGACAATTTCTTCCTTAAGTCCTATCCCACTGAGACTTTTTGGCAGCCTCTGTGTCACGCCTGATGTGAGCTTTGTGGCATCTTTGGTCTGCTGGTTGGAGTTCTTCCTGCTAGCCAGGTCACTATTGCCACCGCCAGTGCAGGGCCTGTAGCTGGTTCTGCAGCGCTGCACGCTGGCACTTGTCATCCCCACGTTCACCTGCCACCACCTCCCCTGCCACCACCTCCCCTGCCACGCCTCCCCTGCCACCACCTCCCCTGCCACGCCTCCCCTGCCACGCCTCCCCTCAGCCGTTGCCTTTGTCCTCTGTGTTCTGTTGCTGGGAGTTTTGCTGATGTCATGCCAAGGCTCTTTGGTTATGCCCCCAATATCCCTGCTCTTGTCTTTCTCAAAGATGACAGTATTCTGTCCTTTCTAGAAGCAAGGGCAAATTCATTAACACCTCTCTTTACAACCTTCTTCTGCGCCCCCTCCACAAGCAAAAACAAACAAACCATCTGATCTTAGCTCATACACATGTTGAACATTGTTGAACAAGAGTTCTGCTGGTGAGATTTTTTATTCAGTGCTTCTCAAAGCTTAGAGAACAGAAGATCCCTATATGAAAACAAAATTCCAATTCCATAACTTCAGGCTTTTGCCTTGCTCTTCGTCTCAGTTGAAAGGGGGCATCCTGAGGCCTAGCCATCCCTGCAGAGGTACTGGGTGCAGTTCCATATTTTTTCTGATTCCCAGATTTCTCACTTTTTCTTCCCCTCCTTCTTCTTTTGTTATTTTGAGACAGAATTTTGCTTCTGTTGCCCAGGCTGGAGTGCAATGGCATGATCTCAGCTCACTGTAACCTCAATCTCTTGGCTTGAAGTGATTCACCTACCTCAGCCCCCAGAGTAGCTGGGATTACAGGCACCTACCACCATGCCCAGCTAATTTTATATTTTTAGTAGAGATGGGTTTCACCATGTCGGTCATGCTGGTCTTGAATTCCTGACCTCAGGTGATCTGCCTGCCTTGGCCTCCCAAAGTGCGGGGATTACAGGCATGAGTCACTGCATCTGGACTGATTCCCAGATTTCTCATTGGGGGACTTCAGTCAATATTATGTCTTATGGTGATATTTGTAATACACCTGTCACAGGTAAAGCATATACTCTTTTTCCTTCTCCTTTCCCTCTCATTTTACAACAATAATTTCATTATCTTTAGGAGGCAAATCCTGCTGGCTTCTTCAGTGAGTTTGCTTTATGGCTTCAGCTTCCTCCTACCCCACTCCTTCTACCCCAAACACATGCTCGCTGAAGTCGCATTATCACGGCTTCTCTGATTGTGAGCAATCCTATACCGTCAGCCTTTGATGACGGCATATATTTTGGGGAATTCTGCACATCAAGAAGGCAGATAGGCACCTTACACAGAGAAAGTTTGACCCATTTCTAACAAACACGTTTACTGATTTCAACAGACTCCTTCAGATTCTAAATGTAACTGCTCATGCTGACGTGTAGGTGACTCACATCACCACTCCTCTGAACATCTAGTTTTTGAGCATTAAGAGGTTGTAAACTTCACTTTTTCTTCCATTGTAAAAAGACATTCATTGACTTACACATGACAGTCTGTATGCTTCACAAATTTGTTACAGAAAAAGGGAGGAAGAGGCTGGGAACAATGACTCATGCCTGTAATCCTAGTCCTTTGGGATTTTAAGACCAGTCTGAACAACAAAGGAAGACCCTTCCTCTGCAAAAAAAAAAAAAAAAAAAAAAAGAGATATATATGTGTGTGTGTGTGTGCATATATATATACACACACACACATATATATACACACACATATATCTATATACACATGCACACACATACATACACACACACACATATATGAAAGAGAAAGGGGACAAAAGTAGAGAGAATTGAGAGACATTTCAATATTTAGAAAATGAATCTTAGTGCTTTACCTCATTACTTTTAGACAAAGATTAAATTCAAGAAAACAAAGGCAAAAATGACAAAGGAAGGTGGATAAAATTTGACAGGTTTTAGACATTTTTAACACTTTAGAGCTGTATAAAAGGTCCTAAGAAAACATACCATCTTTTCTGATAGTAAGGAAAATATCTTTTTAAAAAATGGAAAAAAGGCCGGGCGCGGTGGCTCAAGCCTGTAATCCCAGCACTTTGGGAGGCCGAGGTGGGTGGATCACGAGGTCAAGAGATCAAGACCATCCTGGTCAACATGGTGAAACCCCATCTCTACTAAAAATACAAAAAATTAGCTGGGCATGGTGGCGCGTGCCTGTAATCCCAGCTACTCAGGAGGCTGAGGCAGGAGAATTGCCTGAACCCAGGAGGCGGAGGTTGCGGTGAGCCGAGATTACTCCGAGATTGCCATTGCACTCCAGCCTGGGTAGCAAGAGTGAAACTCCGTCTCAAAAAAAAAAAACAAAAAAACAGAAAAAAGCTGTGTCTTTTTCCTTTGAACTTTTATGAGACAGAGTGACTTGTTTCTCACTGACTTTCCATGTTAGCAAGATTCAGAATACTTCAGATTGAGGTTCACTTCCCATTAGTTAATTGATGTATTTATTTTATAGAGCTGAGGCTCACTATATTACCCAGGATGATCTCAAACTCCTGCGCTCAAGTGAACTTCCTGCCCTGACTTCCCGAAGTGCTGGGATTACAGGCTTGAACCACCATGCCCAACCTCAGTTAGTACTTATTGAAAGCTTATTGAATATAAAGGTTTTATCTGAGGCTTTCAAGTATATTACCTCCTTTGCTTCTCAAAATGATATTATAAAATATTATTGCCATTTTACAGCTGAGCAAATTAAGGCTTGTGACAATTAGTGATTTCCGTAAAGTCAAAGCAGAGAGTCAGATGAAATCCTTCCTAACATCCTTAAACTGCTGCAAAACCAGAACAATTTTCTAGGACCCAACCAAAACTAAAGGAAGTGACAATGAGAAATGATCAGAACTCTCTCCAGAAGATGGGTAGTACATATAAGCAGACAATTAGAGTGTTGCCTAGGGCAGCTTTCTCCAAAAACCACTCAGAGCACCCAGGGCTTCAGAGGGTCACTAAATCCAAGGCTCAGCTCATAAAGATCCACCATGGCCCTGAGAGGAGGCCACATGCCCACAGCTTCCCAAAGAACAGTATGCACAACTTTTGGAAATGAGTCAGGGCTGTGCAAAACACCTCTGATCAACCTCATACATTGTCACGTCTTTGTGACTGTGCAAAAGGTGTAAGTTTGTCATCATGGTAGACAATAAAGATTAAGGAAATCTATGAACACTTGAGCAACCTGTGCTTAGACTGTATGAGTGTTCTGCCCATAACCCCTGGCAGCCTGCAGAGATGATGGGCTCAGGCCAGCACTGCGGCGCTTCACCGTGAGTGGCACACAGGGACCTTACTCTTCTTTATGTATTCTTACTGGTCTTGTAAAGTCACCTCATGAAGAAACCCTCCAGCTCTGCTCGCTTCTCCAAATCCATGCTCTTTTCCTGACCACATTAAAATACTCTGAGTGCAGTCTTGCCCTGAACCAAACATTTCACTCATGCTCTGTTTATGTCCTTGTCTACTTTCTATGGGGGTAAAATCTATTTCAAAATGAGACATGACTTTAAAAACAATTGTTTTATGGAGTGCAGATAGCACAAGATTCCAGGTTAGAGTGAACACAAGCTTCTCTGAAGAGCTGGCTTGGGTAGGGACAAGGGAGGGTTGTGATGGTGGTTTAGTGTAAAGGACCTCTACTGTCTTGGAGTCAGAGACTGAGATACCAGACATGGCATTCAGAGTTACTGACTGTATTCATCTGGGCTCTGGAGAGGGACAGAACTAATAGTGGTGTATATATACATATATATATATATATGTATATATACACCACTATTATACATATATATACACATATATGTGTGTGTGTGTATAAATATATAAATATAAAGGGGAGTTTATTAAGTATTAACTTACGTGATCACAAGATCCCACAATAGGCTGTCTGCAAGCTGGGGAGCGAGGAGAGCCAGTCCGAGTTACAATACTGAAGAACTTGGAGTGCGATGTTTGAGGGCAGGAAGCATCCAGGAGGGGAGAAAGATGTAGCCTGGGATGCTAGGTCAGTCTCTTGTTTCCACTTTTTTTTTTTGCCTGCTTCATATCCATCGTCAGCTGATTGGATTGTGCCCACCAGTTTAAGGGTGAATCTGCTTTTTCCAGCATACTGACCCAAATGTTCATCTCTTTTGGCAAGACCCTCACAGACACATGCAGGATCAATACTTTGTATTGATCCAATCACGTTGACAGTGTTGACCTTCACGCTGATTAACATTAAAGAAGAGGTTTCTATAAGTAGACTTACAATATTTAATGAGAAGACAGGTAGGAAAAGGTGTGAGAAAGCATTATGGTAACTGGAACACTCTAAATGCACTGGTTATTAGAACGTAGGAAATGGAAGTGGCAGAAGAACAGACATGGGCCCAGGGGAAGCCATGTGGTAGAAGGGTTGAAATCCCTGCATGGGCTGGTGGTGGTTTCAAGGGCACATGCTAGAGAGCTCAGAGGTAGATGTTTTAAATATGGGTTAGTTTTCTGCCTATTTTTTGTTGAACAGTCAGTGGCTTGTTGGCCATGGATGATGATATCAGTTGCTCTGATGATACAAATACTTCAGTTTTCCTTGCTGACATCCACCTGATGGTGAAAGAGGACTGTTGCTTTCTTTCAGGTTCCCCCAGGGTTCTGAAATTCTGCAGCATGCACTAACCTGATTGCTACAACTGCAGACTTAGAAAAATGTGGTCACTCTTGAGGTGGCCAGAGTGGAATTTAGAACCTCTGGGAACATCAAGTTAGCAGCTGTCTCTGGCTTAGAGTCTCTGCCATGTTTTCTTCTTTTGGGTGATCCAGAGGAGGAGAATCCAGTACCAGAGGAAGAGAATTGCTCAATTGGAAATTTCCTTAATATGAGACAGGTAGGCCAGTGTTAGAGGAAAAAAGGCTCTTTTATCCCCTATAATGTTATCTGCAATGTTTGAATTGCTGAGACAATGCATAATTGACTTTTGAGATAGAAATAAAGTTTACTGTTACAGGTAAATTCCTGAACTTTGACTTTGGCTGAGCTAGAGGTTACCAGAAGAGGCAAGATTGACTCCAGGATTTCTCCATTGGAGAGGTTTGGGTAGGACTCTAGTTGCCAGCCTGGGTTGGGGTAGGGCAGGAAATATTGACCTGGCCAGGGATTTGTTAGGTAGAGTAAACACACTGCTTTTACTTAGAGTATATGCTTCAGTGGAGTGGCTTGGGAATCACAGTGTTTCTGACTCTGGATGGGGGCACAAGCCCCATCAGCAACTCCACACTGCCAACTCAAGGGCTGGAGAAGCCAGGTCAATTGCTTGCTGAAGTGTAATGGACAGCACATTCACCAGGGAGGTTGGGAAACCTGGCTTCCAGTTCTAGCTCTGCTGACAGTGCCACCCTATGCAAGTCAGACTCTCTTCTCTTTAGACATTAGGCTGATAATACTGAAATTAGAGAAGGATTCTAGATCAACACTATTTCACAGAATATAATGTGAGAAACACATGCAACTTCACATTTTCTAACAGCCACATTAAAAAAACAAGTACAATTATAATATCCTATTTTACCCCACATATCCAAAATATAATAATTCCAACAACTATCCAACATACAAACAACTGATGGGATGTTTAACATTCTTTCTTGTACTGATTCTCTGAAGTCTGCTCTTTGTACTTACGGCATATCTCAATTTGATTAGCATGTTTTAAGTTCTCAGGGGCTCCACGTCAGTGCCTCATTGGACAACCCATCTCTAGATGAGTAAAAGCCGGTCCAGACAGGCCCTCCCTGAACTGCTTTGCTGTTGGCTTCGTCATCCTTCTTATTCTGGGTCTTCAACTCTCAGGGACCCCCGTGTCAACCTGAATACACAGAAAGGAATAATCTGTGACTAGACCCTCTGCCCCAGATAGGCTATAGGCGGAACAAAGCAATTAACTACCCCACTTACCTTGGGAAATTGCTTTGAGATCCCGTGTGAAAGGAGATGATAAACACAAGTGTGAAGTAATTAGTCCTTGAACATTTCTTCTTACACAGTCACCGACGTAAGTGCAGTCTGTGATGCATGTTCCTGCCCGAGCCTAATTAACAATCTCCTGTAAAGTGCTACGAGATGCTCCAGATGAAAGGTGGTTAGTGAAAGCCAAACATCATCCCTAGCAACATTTAATCCTGCCCCTCCTGGGGCTGCACCATTATCACCTGGACTGACGTCACTTTCTACAGTTAGTAGCTCTTCTGCCAGGAAAAAGAAGTGGGAGTGTCCAGGTCCCACCAGACGACTCATAAAAAACAAACAAACAAAAACAAAAAAACAACAAAAAAACACCCTGGACTTTGCTCCAGGGGCATTGCCTGCTCATCCATTCTAAGAAGCCAGATCCCATTTTCTCCAAATTACGCTTTTACTGCCTAATTGAGCTCTCCTCTCCTTAAGCTGAAGTCACTTAGGGTAGTAGATGAGTCAGAAATACCAGTGTGGTTTCATTTGCTTTGAAGGCAGTTTTTTTTTTTTCTTTTTGTCACGTTGATTTTGTCCTCAGGACAAAATGTGAAGGAGGTAGAGTTTAACTTTAACATATGCCTACTTTCTCTTTCTAAGGCCTGTTTCCCTTCATAGGCACCTTGCTGTACTGATCAGGGTTCTCCAGAGAAACAGAACCACAGTAGGATCTAGGTGATCCATACATATCACATCATATACCTAGATGATAGAAATTGTCTCACATGATTATGGAGGCCATGAGGTCACAATCCACGATTTGCAGAGAACCAGGAAAAGAAGGTGAGGTGGGAATGGCAGTGATGGTATAAGTCCCATCTCAAGTCCAAAGGCCCAAGACCCAGGAGCACTGGTGTCTGATGGTAGGAGAAGATGGATGTCCCATTTCAAACAGAGAGAGTAAATTCACCCTTCCTCTGTCATTTTGTTTTATTTAGGCCCTCAGGGCATTAGCATTGGATAGTGCACATCCATATTGGTAAGGGTAGTCTTTCCTTAGTCTTACTATCTCAAATGCTAGTCTATGCTAAAAACTCTTCACGGACACCCAGATAATGTGTTACCAGCTATCTGGGCATCCCTTAGCCCAGTCAAGTTAAGATATGCAATTACCCATCTCACTGGCCACTGAGCAGGCTTTCCCTCTTTTACTCCTACCCTGCTATCTCAAAAGCAAGCCCTGGACCCATACGTTTCCATTTCACTTTTGAAACTGCTTTCTCACATTGCTATTTTATAAAACTTTTACTATAGTTATCAGGTGTGAAAACCATAATGGCTGATTTCATTCATTCTTTTTTATAGTTAATTATTCTTCAACATTTACTTAGCACTCCTTATTTATCAGTGTGCTTGGTAGGCAATGATCTGGGCTTTTGAGGTGAGATACGCCTCTTTTGATAATTCTTTTTTCCTGCTTGCCCTTTTAATGCTGATTTTCCTCTGGGGTCCATCCTTAGACCCCTGCTCTCATTTGTTCATGGAATGTTCTCTTCAGTCCACATGGTCTCTCTAGGCCGCTGCACTTGGCTATGAAGATTGTCACTGTACTATTTCAGGGAGCTCCAGGATAGAGTTTCAGTTCTATAGTGGTTGGTTCTACTTTCCCTAAGAAATCTCAACTAATCCTATGCCAATGAAGTGAAATGTGTATTACCAGAGTCCTCCTCATTCTTCACCATTGGGCTGCCTGGATTCAGTTTCATTTGATTTGGTTTGACTTGATCCCCTCCCCTCCCCTCCCCTCCCCTCCCCTCCCCTCCCCTCCCCTCCCCTCCCCTCCCCTCCCCTCTCCTCCCCTCCCCTTTCCTTTCCTTTTTCCTTCCTTCTTTGTAGACATCCTTCCTTGCACATAACATTTAAGAAATCGCACTTTGGGAGGCTGAGGCGGGTGGATCACGAGGTCAAGACATCGAGACCATCCTGGTCAACATGGTAAAACCCTGTCTCTACTAAAAATACAAAAAATTAGCTGGGCATGGTGGCGCGTGCCTGTAATCCCAGCTACTCAGGAGGCTGAGGCAGGAGAATTGCCTGAACCCAGGAGGCGGAGGTTGCGGTGAGCCGAGATTGCGCCCTTGCACTCCAGCCTGGGTAACAAGAGCGAAACTCCGTCTCAAAAAAAAAAAAAAAAAAGAAATTGATACATAGTATTTTACATATTTATGGCTACATTTGAGTGCTTATTACATGCGTAGAATATATAATGATCAGTTTAGGGTATTTATGGATTCCCTGCCTTGAGTGTTTGTCATTTCTCTGCCGGAAACATCTAAAACCTCTCTGATAGCTGCTTTGAAAATACAATACATTGTTGCCAACCACAGTTACCCTATTCTGCTGTCAAACATTAGAAGTTATATCCTTTATCTAACTATATGTTTGTACCCATTAACCAACCTCTATTCATCATCTTTTCTACACTCAGACCCTTCCCAGCCTCTGGTATCTATTCTATTCTCTACCTCCACAAAATCAACAGTTTTAGCTCTCACATATCAGTGAAAACATGATACACGCCTTTTATGGTAGAACATAACATTTACCTACAGTGAGGTGTATCAAGTTAATTGGTTTTGGCTGATATGACAAAAATACCGTAGACTGGGCAGTTTAACAGCAGAAATTTATTTCTCATAGTTCTGGAGTCTGGGAAGTCCAAGATCAAGGTGCTGGCTGATTCAATTCAACTCGTGAGGACTCTTCCTGGTTTTCATATGATCATCTTTTTGTGTATCTTCACATGGCAGAATGAGACAAAGAGGAAACAAGCTCTCTTCCATCTCTTCCTGGAAGTGTACCAAACCCATTATGAGGGCTCCATTCCCATGATCTAATTATCTCCAAAGGTCCCATCTTTAAATACCCATCATATTGGGGATTGGAATTTTAAGGCATGAATTTTGGGGCAGACACAAACGTTCAGTATAGAGCAGGCTCTAGTCTTAATTGTATATCATAATAAGTTTCCGCATATGTGTACTTCTGTGTATCCTCTACCCAGTTCAACATATAGAAGGCATCTAGCATCCTAGAAAGTCAACTCATGTCCTTTCTCAGTTGCTACCATCCCCTGGAGGTAACCAGTTTTGAGACCTTTTTATTTTATTTTATTTTTTTGAGACAGAGTCTCTCTCTGTCATCCAGGCTGGAATGCAGAAGTGGTGTGATCTCGGCTCACTGCAGCCTCAACCTCTTGGGTTCAAGCCATCCTCCCACCTCAGCCCCCCAAGTAGCTAGGACTACAGGTTCATGCCACCACGCCTGGCTAATTTGTGTATTTTTTGTAGAGGCAGCATTTTACCATGTTGTCCAGGTTGGTCTCCAACTCCTAAGCTCAAGCAATGCACCTATCACAGACACCATTTTTGAAACTTTTGATCATAGATCAATTTTGCTTGTCCTTGAACTTCACATACATAGGACATTTTGTTGTGGGCTAGGGCGGGGGCAGGTGGTTTGGCTTCCTTCACTCAGTGCAACGTCTGAGAGATGTAACCTCTTGCATATATCAATATTTAGGCCCATATTTCTGATGAGCTATTCCTACTTGTATATCCTGCTGGAAAATTCAATGGTATATACCACAGCCAAACACACTATTTCTATATTTTAAAATATGAACAGAGGTCACCTTTGGATCAAAATAATTAAAAGTGATCCTGTAGAGTTTCTGGAATATTTTAATGAGATAATGTATATAAAATGCCTAGCATACTACTCATGTAGCTAAAGTTGAAAAAGTTATTCAGAATTAGGGAAGGGTGACTTTCCTCATTGTTCCTCTTTAATCTTAGTTGTCTCCTTGCTTTTTAAGGGAGATAGGTCCTGAGCCATCTAGTGGTCATAGTATTAATTGATATTTGAGCCTTTACTGGTGCTAAATAAAATGATTTTGTGTGTCGCGGGGATTTAGAGATACATTGGAGTCTGCTTATTTGCACATTTGCATGTGCGTTAATTTCCTGGGAACTACAGATTAGGCTTTGATAGTACCTTAATTAAGCCTTCAGTGTGAGAAAAATAATCTAGATACTCTGTCACCTTTAAGCATAGAGTGATGTCTTTAATCACACAGAGAATCTTAAGATAGATAAATAAAATAGGAACCACCCTAGCCTTCACTCCGTGTGTCAGACTTACGGCACTGCTGAAGTAGTAAATTATTCATTTTGCATAACCTTAAAACTCAAGCATAATGTGAATCTATGGTCATCATAGAAGCTCTATGAAACATTATAAATATCTAGACAAAGGGAAAAAGGAAACAAAATTCTGGGAATTTGGCGTATAGAGTCAGGATCTCCCACTCTGGGAACTAATCGTGGAATCTGGGAAAGTGGCTGAACTGTAGATGTTTGGAGTCAGGGAAGTGTTATGCATTGCTATGAAGTTCTATAAAGGAAAGAGTAACTACAGGAATTAAATTTCCACAAATCTCCAATGCTATGGTTTTAGGCACTGCAGCCCAACTGCTGTAATACACACTTAACATGCGGTATAGAAGTGGCAAAATGCCAACTCCTTTCATACCCTGAATTGTCAGTTTAGCCTGGTTTGAACTTTTATAGTGATAACACCTTTAAAAATGGAAGCAATAAGGAAACAAGATTTATTTTACACAGATTCCCAGCTCATTCTGTGGCCATAGTCTATAACATTAAAAATGCCAATAGTGAAAGGAAAGCACTTTCCCCACCAAAGTTCCTCCATTTCTCAACCTTTTCTTTTTATGTAAATGCAGTAAAAAGGACATAAGAGTGACACTGTGATCTGTTGGCTGCTGAAAATTTGGGGCAGCTACAGAGCCTCTGAGTGGGCAGCACTGATCAGAGGGGCAGGGCTGCTTCTGAGCAGAGGCTATGAGAATCCTCAGGAGAAAGACATACAGCCACCTCTCTCTCCACAAGGCAGTAACAAAACGTGGGATAAGCAATGACCCTGACCTTGCTGTGCCTCTACCATCATCTCCAAGTTCATGATATTAGAGGTATCCACCTCAATAGCTATGTTATTATTCATTCACTGAATATTATTATCCTTGGTATGGGATACTCTGCTAAAGGCACAGATGTGAACAAGGCATGGAAACTCCTGTTACTGCTGCTCCTTCTTATTGTAATTTAATTTATTTTTTGCCATTGTTGTTTTTTGAGAGTGTCTTGCTCTGTTGCCCAGGCTAGAGTGCAGTGGCGTGATCTCAGCTTGCTGCAGCCTCTGCCTCCTAGGTTCAAGTGATTCTTGTGCCTCAGCTTCCTGAGTAGCTGGGATGACATGTGTGTGCCACCACACCCAGCTATTTTTTTAATATTTTTAGTAGAGATAGGGTTTCTCCATGTTGGCCAGGCTGGTCTTGAACTCCTGACCGCAGGTGATCCACCTGCCTCAGTCTCCCAAAGTGCTAGGATTACAGGTGTAAGCCACCACCCCTGGCCTTCTCCTTTTTATTTTTTTTTTTTTTAATCATGAAAATGACCTCTTTCGTGTAAAGACTTGATGGCTTGCAGATGGGATTATCAAAAATAAGTACTCTGGGTCATGGCTTTATGTGCAAAGGTCAAGGAGAGAGAATGTGTGATCGGAGAAACACAGTATGGTGTGACTGTAGCAATATGACAAGCATATCAGGACTTGAACCTCATTTCTATGCCTTACTAACATGTGACCTTGGACAAGGTACTTGCACTTTCTGAAATTTCTTTGTGGAACAGAGATGAGCATAGCTACTTTCTAGGATCGAGGTGAAAATCAATGGGGTAATATGTGCAGAAGGCAGAGGAGAGGATGGAAAGTGATCATAATTAGTCCCCATCCATATCTTTACCACCTACTCTTCCAACGATATTTCTTTTTCACTGACTTTGTGCTGGGGTCCAGTGATAAGGCAGAGAATGAGGCAGTCCTCCACAGTGTGAAGAAGCCCAAGCCTGCTGCAGCACACACTGGGGCAAGCACAGCTTTCCTGGGGCTTGGATAGCAGCTGCTTTCTATCTTGCTGGTCTGGGACCACGTCTGTGTTAGATGGCAGGTTAAGGAATATGGGCCATAAAAAAGAATTCTCCATTTGTGTTGTCTTCTGCATTTCATCGAAACTGCACTGTCAAGACTATTCTTGGGATGAGTGATGTAAAACAGGGACAGAGGGAGTAACTAATATATCAGGTTGTAGATGTCTGTTCAGTTAGCCCTGATATTCCTACAAGACTGCTGTTAGCTGGCAGGGAAACCTTTATGTCTGGATTACATTTCCAGTGTGCAGAGGGGCCTTATTTTGTACGAAAGTTGTTTTTCTAAGAGGAAATGCAAAATAAAGATACAAACAATTCCCCCAAAACTTATTAAACCTGCTAGGACAGTTGCGGGTTATATTACAGACTCAGGGGCCTTATTTTGTATGAAAGTTGTTTTTCTAAGAGGAAATGCAAAATAAAGATACAAACAATTCCCCCCAAAACTTATTAAACCTGCTAGGACAGTTGCGGGTTATATTACAGACTCAGGGGCCTTATTTTATACGAAAGTTGTTTTTCTAAGAGGAAATGCAAAATAAAGATACAAACAATTCCCCCCAAAACTTATTAAACCTGCTAGGACAGTTGCGGGTTATATTACAGACTCAGGGGCCTTATTTTATACGAAAGTTGTTTTTCTAAGAGGAAATGCAAAATAAAGATACAAACAATTCCCCCAAAAACTTATTAAACCTGCTAGGACAGTTGTGGGTTATATTACAGACTCAGGCAGCCCTAAGCACATATGAACAGTCCTTCCTTAATTTATATAAAACTGGTAAAGTTAGCCTTGGATTTTCTCAGTGAGAGATGGCCTTGTGTTTAGTCACAAAAACTAACAGCTACCACCTGGGCTTGCTGGGGGCAGTTAAGAGCAGGTTATTCAGCTCTTGCTTTAGATAAGCACTGGGTAAGAATGTCAGGTCCCCCCACCCCCTTTTCCTGCTCCCCACATGCCACCCACCTCGGCTCTCCCAGATGTTTCAGATTCCAAGAATGTTTGCATTGATTAAACATTCTATTTTTTGCTTGTTTCCCCATCCTAGACCTTGAAAATGTTATCTCCACTTTGATTGCTTGAGATCAGGGTTATTTTGGAAGGTGTGGCGTTCCGGGAAAAACAAATCCTATTCTGTGTTCTTCTCTCTCCTGGTTCTTTACTTTCATAGAAGTGGAAGCTAAAGTGACTTTGATGGCAGCTGTGGTAGAAGGAGAGACTATCCAAAGTCTATTCTTGAAGAATTCAGCTGGGATGTTCCTTGAGTGAGGGGTAAAGGAGTGCTTGCGAGCTTGTCTGCCATCTTTTTTTTTAGAACCAGGCAGTCTTTGTTTAGCAGTTAGGAGCATGGAGTTCATCCATGTGTGTGGAGAGAGGAATACATGTGAGGGGAAGAGAGGTGAGGATGGTCTTATCTTTATATTCTGGGGAGGGAAATGAAAGGCAACAGTGCCAACGCATTGAGTTTCAGAAAACAAGCCACAGACTGGAAATAGTCCGTCAGTTATTCAGTAGCCCAGTTTTGATTCTAATGCACTTCACTGGTTTAGCACCCAGGTCACTGCCTTCAAGCTATGCTTGGGCTAGTGATCAGAGGCAACTAATATTGAATACATTGTGGACTTCAAGTTAGTAGACTTGAGATAAAACTAGATCTTGGCACTTCCCAACTCTACAGCTTTGGGCAAGTCAGTGAACCCTTTTGAACTTCAATTTCTTTATCTACTAAGACTTGGGCAATAACACCTGCTTCATAGGACTGGCCTTTCCGTGTTCTTAGGAGCATTAAATGGAATGATGTATGCAAAAATTTAAATCCATTGTTTGGCAACTGGTGGATGATTTGCTCTGTCAGGATTTGTGAAGTTCATAGAGTGTCCTTTCCTGAGGAAGGGATGCTTTCATGGGGCTTCTGTGCTCAAAATTGCTTTAAAATGACCCTTACCTTTCTAAAAGTGGATCTGATTTAGAGAATTCTGGGTCAAGACTCTATTAAAATGCAAATTTTTATTGGTGGTTGTTCTCTAAAAACTTTACCCTTTTACTAATTTGTGAAATAGGTGGGGATTACAAAAATCGAAGGATATGGTTTTAGCAATGATTTGGGGGTGCTAATTCCCCCAATTTAGAGCATCAGATGGTGGTCCATGATATTACTTAGAGACCTGTCAAAAGTGCAAAACTCAGTCTCACCACAGACCTGTGGCATCGGAATATCTTAGGGTGGTGCTGGAAATCTGCATTAAAAACCAAGCACCCTTGATGATTCTGTGCACAGCAAAGATTGAGAGCCACTGCTTTAACTGTTATGGGTCATTTATTACTTAGGCCGACCATGGGATTGGAGTGCAGATTTTGATGGTGTGGAAGGAAATTGAGGAAGGAGAGGTAGCCAAGGGTCAGATGAGAGGTGGAAGACAGAGACAGGAATAACTACGGACCAGTTTTGGGAACTTCCTTGATGTGAGAACCATCCCTTGCCTCATTATGAAGGATCACCTTCTCCGGGGTGAGACTAGGACTGATTTCCAAGCACTTTAGCCTGGAGTGAATCAATAACTTGTTTTTCTCCCCACTTCATGTTTTGGTTTTTGCACAGTGTTTGACAAAGGGTCAGTGTTGTGCTTAGGGATCTTTGGAGGGAGGACTAGAGAACATACTCCAGCCATGGATTGTGCCAGGGAGAACTTACTGTATTTTTCCTCTCTGATTAAAGTAAGCGTAAATCACATGCTTGCTAGTAGCACAAAAAAATAGGTGTGAATTAAGTTGTTGTATTTCCTGAATTTAACTTTGCCTGTGTAATAATACACAGCCCACAAGAATAAAGGATATGTTTTTCTCCCAGTGACACATCTATGATTCCTCCCTCCAACTCCCCCACCCCAAACATCCTACAAGAAAAGGAAGAGAACTTTAGCACGAAACATAAGGAGGTTTCACACAATTTAGCGGGCCGTGGTGGAGTTCCTGGAATGGAGTGGAAAGCCCAAAATAGACATCCAGGGAGAAGAAAGGAAACGGCTACAAAGACCTTCCTTTAAGCTTGCGGAACCCTCCTTTCATTGACACAATTGAGTCACGTGAATTTTTGGTCCCTGCTACCAAGAGGGGTGTTTCCCATGGATTGATTCATATTCCCTGTTTCCTTCCAGAAGGAAAGAAAAGGAAACTACTCTGATGATCTGAGTAATCCCAGCCATCAAAGTAGTAAGAACTCATTGATTTTAGGTTCACACGGAAGTGCCTGGGAAATAACGGAAGGTTTAGAGATTCTGTTCCTGTAAGAATGCATTCATTCGGTGCATACTTACTGAGTGCCCACGACATCCCAGGCACTGTGCTAAGCAATGAGAGACAGAAACTAACAGGAAACTGCCCTTGTCATTAAGGAGACTTTTGTCCATTGCAGAAGACATAAAGTGAATGAGGAATGCCTGCGAAGTATGAACTGAATCTGGGGGAGGCCAAATGGCCGCTCTGATTTTCTCTGTGAGCCTTCACATAGCTCCAGTCCAGTGAAATTCAGCAATGACAACAGTTTCAAAGTTTAGTTGCTGTTGTGGGCTAGGCAGTTTTCTCCTAAATTCATGTCCACCTGGAGCCTCAGAATGTGACCTTCTTTGGGAATAGGATCTTTGCAGATGTAGCTGAGTTGAGATGAGGTATATTGAATCAGGGTGGGCTCTGATAAGAGGAGAGGATACACAGAGTCACATCGGGGAGAAGACCATGTGAAGATGGAAGCAGAGATTGCACTGGCCAGCTCCCACCAGAATCTAGGAGCGACACAGGGAACAGATTCTTCCTCCCAGGTCCCAGCAGGAACCCACCCTGCTAACGCCTTGGTTTCAGACTTCCGGCCTCCAGAACCAGGAGGGAATGCATTTCTGCTCTCTTCAGCCACCCAGTGTGTGGTAGTTTGTGATGGCAGCTCTGGGAAATGAATAGAGTCGCTTGCTACAAACTGCATATTGCTGTCTGTCTCCTTGCTTTGCTCCTGAATCTACTAAACACACACAGTGTTTCTCCTGGCGTTTGAAGAACCTCCGAATACTGATAAAAGGGAAAAACAAACAGGAGACAGTTCAGTAACGCAAAAGTTTCCATGGTTACTTTCTTATTTGCCTTCTACTTTGGTGTTTTCTAATCAGGTTATTCTGGCTGGTTCTTAGCGCTTCAGAACTGATAATTCCCATGGCTGGAGTTGTCTTTATCTCCGTTCTCACCTACTGCCTTTCTTCACTTGAGGTATCTCCAACATCCCTTGTGAAAAGGCTTTGTTCCTTGCAGAGCTCTCTAGCAGGTCACCACAGGGACTTTCTAACTCATGGTGCAATTGTAATTGTTGGCCTTACCTCCCTGCAAGGAGGTTAGTAGGAGGATAATGGCTATATGAATATGAGACTTTTAGCCCGACAGCCTTCTGGTTGTTCTTATAAATACAGGAATTTTAATGTTGGGAGAGGAAAATCTAATGAAATTTTTTATTGTATTGATCCTGAGTAGCTAGGATTACAGGGGTGTGCCACCATGCCTGACTAATTTTTTATAGAGGCAAGTGTTGGTGATTTTTGACACATATTGGTAACCAGAGCCAGAATCGAGATTGAATAAAAGGTCTTCTGCTCACCTTTCTAAGTGTCAGGCAGAAATGGAGTGACCATTGTCCCATAGATTCCAGTGGTTAGGTACCAGAGGTTAAGGAGTTATCTCTCAGGTTGGATTATCTGGGAACATTTTTAAAATTCGACTTCTCTTCCCTTCCCCCAGCTGCATTATTAAACAGATGCCAGATGACGACTTGTAGATTGTATTTCAGTTTCCCCATTCACTCAGAAATTTTGTGACTTTTGTTTCATATCCACAGGACAAAATGTTTCCAAAGAAGCTTGAAAATTATTGAGGGGATTGAATGTCCCTCCAATAGCCCCCTGAGATGCACTTAGGGGTAAAAGTATTTTTTAATCTATTTATTTTACTGTGTGGGGGCGACTGGATATATAATTTTAATAGAAAAAATAAGTTGAATTAGTCAATACAATGACCCAACTGATCCATATTCCCTCCATCCTCCCCAAACATGACTGGTTGTGAAATTTGTGCTAGAAAGAAAACCCAGGATTATGAATGGGCTGGATATCTAGAATACCTGTCATACTTCTGCTTTACAAATCGCTGCCCACATCACTCTGCAAGCCAAGGAATAGACCAACCAGACTTAAAATGATCACAGCAGCCACAGGCTCTCATTCCCACTTCCAAGAATATGCCTGAGTAGAAGGATAGACTCTACTACTTATAAAAGATGTTGCTTTGTTACTTACCCTGTCTGGCCTCAGTTTCCTCATCTGTAAAATGGTGGTCACTCTGTCCACCTGTCAGGATTACTATGAGGTCAAGAGGTAAAGTTCATGAAGGAATTTTTGGCAGAGTAAGAGTTTACAATTGGGAACTGTGCTTATTATTATTTTATTGGTTGGTTGATTGAGATGGAGTCTCTGTCACCCAGGCTGGAGTGCAGTGGCACAGTCCTGGCTCACTGCAACCTCTGCCTCCTGGGTTCCAGCAATTCTCCTACTTCAGCCTCCCAAGTAGCTGGGACTACAGGTGCATGCCAGCATACCCGGCTAATTTTGTACTTTTAGTAGAGATGGGGTTTCACTGTGTTGGCCAGGCTGGTTTTGAACTCCTGACCTTGTCATCTGCCTGCCTTGGCCTACCAAAGTGCTAGGATTACAGGTGTGAGCCACTGTGCCTGGCCTATGCCTATTATTTAAAAAAAATTATTATGATTATTTGTGAGTCTTTGTGTATAGTCTTACCATTCTGAGGTTTTAAAATGGGAAGAAAATTACCCTAGGTTTATTAATTAATCAATTTAAGAGGTAAAATGTCTTTGTGTTATCTTCAGTCACGTTTGGCAGTGGTTCATCTGCTTATTAATGCTTGCTTTCTCACGGCCCCTAGGAAATAGGTCAGCTGAATGTCTTGTGGCCTCTGTCTGGTATTAGGTATCCTGGTGCAGGGATTGGGTGGCTGGAAGTAGGAAGAGGCAGTGAATGGCACCCTTCTTTGGGTAAAAGTGTTGTCACCCAGTTAACTGAGTTGTTTGGGTCCCAAAGTGCTCTTGCCTTAAAGGGCCCAAAGGGGACATCTGAAAGCACAGAAGAGCAGTTCATATTAAAATTATGGGGATATCTGATTGCTCTGTCTAACTCCTCTGGGCGAAGCAGATTCTCCATCCTATAGCAGTCACATTGATTCTCTTTTTTAAATTTAGACATGTGGTCTTGCCCTGTTGCACAGGCTGGAGTTCAGTGGCAGGATCATAGTTCACTCCAGCCTTGAACTCCTGGCCTCAAGTGATCCCCTCACCCCAGCCTCCTGAGTAGCTAGGATTACAGGGGTGTGCCACCATGCCTGACTAATTTTTTATAGAGACAAGGGCTTACTTATGTTTCCCAGGCTGGTCTTGAACTCCTGCCTTCAAGCAATCTTCCTCCTGCCTCAGCCTCCCAAAGCACTGGGAGTAGACCTGTGAGCCACTGCACCCAGCTGATTCTCTTTTGGTAGCTGTTTTAGATGCAGCTTGGTCTCTTGTCCTCCTCTTTTGCATGTCTCTGTCAAGACAAGGCACTATTTCCATTTTTACCTAAGAGAAATTAGTGTTTGCCTGTGCTTGAAAGAAAGAGTATGCTGGTGTGTTATTAGGCTTGCTAACGGGTCTGAAAATATCTAAGATTAAAGGCACAGCATACTTAATATCTTCCTTAAAGAACTAATTTGGACAAAACACCAGGTATCTAATTATTAAATATTGGAGCCTGTGGAGAAGATGGAAGGAGTTATTATGTTTAACAAATGAAGACATAGAAATGAAACTGTCACATCATCTATAGGCACATAAGTTTCCATCTGACCTGCTGGGTAGCTCTTTTTAATAGAAAGGACATAGCATTTGGAATCAGAACATTTGAGTTGTGTTTCAATTCTGCTTGATACTGTGTGATTGCATCGGGTAACGCTTGAGTCTCACTGTCCACATTTGTAAATGGGGATAATAATGCTTGCCTTACCTGTCAGACTGGTTGCGATGATCAGATGAGTTTAATGATGATCAAATGAGTTTAATGTGAAAGTGCCTTGTACCAAATGCCATATAAGCATGATTATCAGGCTATGGCTTGATAAAAAGGGGCTTCATGTCTGTTTATATCTACTTAGTACATAGCTGATCTTGATCTCCAAGGAAATTAAGATCAGCTACTGACTTCATATAGAAAACTGAAGGAAAGTGTCTGCGAAACTCACATCACTGATCTGTGGAAGCTTTTTATCATTCCCAAATGAATCCAGGAAGAATTTAGCAGCTGAAGCAGTTTTGCTGCTTCATTTGCTTTCAAAACCTTAAGTTGTCTGGAAAATTACAGGGTTGGAGTGGCTAAAAAAGTGAAGCCACTGAGGAAGGCATGGCCAGAGAGGCCCTGCATGGCCGGTGCTGCTGAGTTCTGCTGCAGACACCACAGAGGTGGCTTTTCAAACCAGAGAGCAGGGCTTGAGGAACTAAACTAACCAGGAGAGCCTTTCTGTGTTCAATTCCCAAGAGCCTGAGGAAGTCAATTTGCTCAAGCCTGCTCAGGAACTTTCTGGTGCAGAGAGGAAAAAGGAAAAACAATGCTTCATGGGTAGGAGGAGGTGGAAAGTCAGAATCTTTGAGGCTCTTACTGTACTGCTGGAATAAGAAAGAGCCAGTGTGGGACAAGGAGAAACCAATGTGTGCCTTCCTTGACTCAGTTCGTTCATCTCCTCCTTGGCAGGATACGCAGCTTGTCTCACAAACAGAGCCATTGAAAGATCTAGCCAGCATGTGGGCTCATGTAGAACGTACATACTGAGTGGCTTTCCTTCATTACCTGATAGTGGTGGATTTAGGTCAGGACCATGAGCTGTGGCTTTCATAGTGTGCCCAGTGAAGTATTAATTCTGACGGGATTTTTTTTAAGTTCATAATTGTTCCCATGTCTGGGCGATGGTGTTAGAAAGTCAAAATGCCCAGTCTGGGCGTGGTGGCTCACGCCTGTAATCCCAGCACTTTGGGAGTCTGAAGCATATAGATCATGAGGTCAGGAGTTCAAGACCAGCATGGCCAATGTGGAGAAACCCTGTCTCTACTAAAAACACAAAATTAGCCAGGTGTGACCCCAGCTACTTGGGAGGCTGAGGCAGGAGAATCATTTGAACCTTGGAGGTGGAGGTTGCGGTGAGCTGAGATAGTGCCATTGCACTCCAGCCTGGGCAACCAGAGTGAACTCTCTCTAAAAAAGAGACTGTCAAAATGCTCTCAGCCATTAAAGGACAAGCTTAGTGTCGCCTCTGTGGGCAGGAAGATGGGGCCAGGTCATGGCGGGTGACAGCTCGGTGACGACAAGTCCACAATAATAATCATAGGTACCTTTATCTTCCGGGTTCTGTGCTTTATTCACTGCATTTCGTGTGCCCTTTTCTTCTCACTTAATCGTCACAATTGACTTATGAGAGAGGTAGTATCACCCTGTTTCTCAGAGTAGAAAATAATAATGGCAGAGCTTCTATAACTAGCTCAGAGACATATATTTCTAGATTGTCAGAGCTGAGAAAATGACTTTCATCCAAGGAATGTGAGTCCTTTTAAATTATCAGGCCAAGAGGGACATTAAAATGAGATGCCAATCACATCCTACTTCCTGCTTGGGCATCTCTCAAGCTCTTGCCATAAGTAGCTATAAATTAACCTGCTAAGGCCACACCGGACACTACAACCCATACCCTATAGCTTGACAGTATATAGCCAATCCGATAATCAATGTTATTTCTGTAGAACAATGAGAATTTCTGACAAATAGCTTTGTGTCTACCCACTGTCTGTTCCCCTCTTTTGCTTTTAAAAATTCATTTGTGACTGCTGCTAATCAACGTATATTCAGAGCAACTTGAATTGATGTTCCCGGGTTATAGTCTTCAAGCTTGGCCCAAATCAACTTTCTTTTTATATTAATTTCCTCTCAGCTTCTTCCTTTTAGGTCAATGTATCCAAGATTTAGACCCAAGTATGTCCACAGGTGACATTGTACTGCCTTGACTAAACAAAAACTTGTTGCAAATTCCTCAGTCTGTAGGGCCCTGTGAAAGGTGCTGTCTTACTCCCAGTCTTCAGTGGGGGTTTCCCTCTCATAAGATAAACAAAAGAACACAAATATCTGTGTCTGAAGGAGGAGCCCTATTCAATAGATGTGGGAATAGGCAACTGACCACTCAAAGCAGGTGCTGGCATGAAACCACCAGTCCCAATGTACCAGTGGGGACAAGTTAATCAGCAGTCCTAGCGTTGGAGAAACGTTTTGAAAGCCACATATACTGCCACCTATCAAGGAGGATGAGGGTGAATTGTGATTATAAGGCCATATGTAGAATATAAGTTAAACCTTTTGTAACTCAAATTATAACTCAACAAACATCAATGACATTGATGTGGGACATTAGCTTCCCAGCTTACCCTAAGCATCTCCCAGACACTTTAGTGCAATGCTTGTGTGCAATGCTTTAGTGCAATGCTTGTGTAATGTTCTGTGGAATCTTCATCTTTGGACACCTTGTTGGCCAGGCACAGCTGTGTTTTGGTGACTGCAACCATTCTGCCAACCATGGACTCCCCAGAGGGGCAGCTGCTCTCGCTTCACCTGCAACAATTCCAACATCTTAAGTGTATGTCTGCTCACAAACTTTTTTTAGGTGGTTAGACTGTTTTATCCCATTCTTGGGAATCTGTTCTTCCTTGGCTGTCCGGGAGAATGCTAGCAACATGGTGTACTGTGAAACTCACCATCTTCTTTAACCAGTTTTGTATCTAGACCCATGGAAAAATCATCCCTCAGCCCCCAAACCACAAAGCACATGTTGAATTCTTGCTGTTAACTCTGCTAGGTACCATGTCAGAGACAAAAAGAGAAGGTATGTTTCCATGCTTGAAGAGTTTTTACCCTCCCTAGAGAGACACTGATGTCCCCATGGAGACCAGATTGTCAGAGGAGTGTGTGTAGCAGTCAGCTCTCTGCTTTCCACGTGCTGTGACCTTGCTCAAGCCCCTCAACCTCATGCTGTGCCTTCATGTCCCCCTATGAAAAGAAAATAACTGACCTAGATGGTATTTTACTGCCATTCTAATTCCACTTTCTTCAGATTTCAGTAAAACATGAGACAACAGTGATAAGTAATTCATGGCCTACTGGGAGGATCAGACATAGGTTCTGTGTAGACATGGAAGGAAAAAGTGCATAGTGAGTCGGGGGTGTTCATAGAAGACTTGAAGGAGGAGAAGGGACTCATTTGCAAATTAAGGAACAATTAGGCTTGGATTTGCAATGTGTGGGAAGAATTTGGTGCATTTCTATCCAGGGTATAAAAGGATTAGGTTTGGGAAGTTACAATCTAAAATGAAACTGTAGTTAGTGTATATAGTGGGGAGTGGGCGGATTCAGCATCCATTTTAGACAAATTTGCTGTATTTCTGTCCTTAATTTGTTTTCCTAAAATCCAATTCCATTTTTGAGCTTCTTTCTTGCCCTCTAATTTAAAACAAGAAGTGGCAGCACGTGTGTGTGTGTGTGTGTGTGTGTGTGTGTGTGTGTGTCACCACTTCTTGTTTCTGAATTCTAAGGGAAAGAGCAGCTTTTCATCTGTTCATGTTGTTTGCACCCTTTCTTTCTAGAACCCACCACTCCCAATATTCTTTCATTATCTAAAGGGCTCCCTGAGTGTAAATAGTACCGTGGTAGCTCGTCTTCAAAGATGACCCCCCTGCGTAGAATCATGTGTCATCACACAAGTGTACCCTTACACCATTCTTTTTTTTGAATACAACTGGCCCTGAAACTCATTCCACGGAGGGTGGCAGAAGTGAAGCTGCCTGCCTTCTAAGACCAAATCATAGAAATCCCTGATGTTTGGGTCAGTGTCTCTTATTGTGTTAGCTCTTGGTAAACTCTCTGTTAGAAATTAGCCATGATGTAGACAGGGTAACAATGGTGTTATCCTGAGATGTCATGCTGGAGAAGCCTGGGAAGCTGAGATGTTGTGTGAAAAGATCCTGGGCCTATAAGTGAAGGAACCACGTAAGAAGTGGATCCTCTCGTACAGCTGATGTTATGTAGATCAGAGACAGACCAACCCAATCTTTCTCAGATTCCCAACACACAAAAATTATGGTCAAGCAAAAGTGGTTGCTTAAATCCCTGAGTTTCTGGGTGTAGTTTAAAAGCTGCAATAGACAGCTGGAACAAGGACCGCAAAGCTGTGATACTATTCCTAGAAGTGTTTGCAGCAACAATTTACAATTTTTTTTTAAGTAGTGGAAAGTAATGTCAGAAAAGGAAATTAAGGCCAGACTGTATCATTCTAAGACATTTTGATTTTATTCGATGAATAATAGGAAACTATTAAAGTTTCTGATTGGGAGAATGACCTGTTTGAATAAAAATTTACCTTGAAGTCTGGCTGATGCCTCAGAGAGAGAGAAAAAATAAACAAAGCCAGGAAAATCAGTTAGGGAATCCAGGAGAAGAAGAAGGAGGGTATAAAATGGAAAAATGGGAAGAGAAATGGAGAGAAGGGAGTGGGCAAAGTATGTTGTAGCATTATCATAGACAGCATGTGACAACTAGCTAGACATGGGGTGCAAAGAAGCAGTGGAGCATCAAAAAGGACCTCACATTTGTAAGCCTTGGTGACTTCAAATGACTAGCCATTAATAGCACCAGGGGACTTCAGAGGAGGATTATGTTTGAAGATGGGGGAGGCGAGGGAGGAATATGATGATAAATTCAGTTTTGTGATATTTTATTAGCAATCTATTGCTAACTAATACATTTTCCCAAGGCTTAGTGGCTAAAAGCAGCAGACATTTACTATATCACATAGTCTCTCAGGGCAGACATCCGGGACTGGCTTAGCTGGGGGATTCTGGGGGGTCTCAGGAGGTTTCAGTCAAGCTGTCATCCCAGACTGCTGTTATCTGAAGATTTGACTGTGTCTGCAGAAGCCCTTTCTAAGCTCATTCACGTGGTTGTTGGCAAGAGGTTGCAGTTTCTGGCCACGTGGACGTCTCCATAGAACTGCTCACAATATAGCTTTTCCCTAAGCAAGGGGTACAAGAAAGGCAAAAAGAGAGAGGATGGGGCGAGGGGAGGAAGGAGAGAAGGAGGAGAAAGAAGCAGGGAGGGAGGGAAGCAGGGAGGCAGAGCCAGAGCCCAAGCCCGGAAGACAGCCATAGTTTTTTAAATAATCCAATTCTGAAGTGATGTGCCAACACTCCTGCTGCATTCTATCTGTTAGAAGCAAGTCACTAAATCCAGCCCACACTTGAAGGGAGGAAAATTAAGCTCCACCTCTCCTGAAAGGAGAATTGGATGGATTTTTAAAACCACCATAGATGTAATGTTTAGCTGCTGAGAATCTGAGCTAGGACAGCCGTGGACTATAGGAAATGTGCAGATGGAAATCAGGATTTTGACAAGGGTGTACACCAGGGATTGAGAAATTATTCTTTGATTCATTTGACTTACAAATATTTATTGAGCATCCCGAAGTGCCAGGCACTCTGTTGAGAGAAGGGGATTGGATGGCGAATAAGACAAGTAAGGTGCCTGTCTTTATCACGCTGACAGCTTAGAGGAAAATTCAGATAAGCAAATAGGAAGTTATACATAGAAAATTACAGTACCTTGGCAATAGGAAATGGGGAGTCAGAAGGTGAGGTTTAAAATGAGATCTGAAGGATATGTAAGAATTAAGCAGATGAAAACAGGGTTAAAAGAGAGACGTAGAGGACAGTGTGGGGATCATGTGGAAGTCGGGGAAAAAAGAATGCTGTCTAGGAGACAGGAGCTGTTTCCAACCTGGCTGCTCGTGAACAGAATCTGGCCCAAAGGCGTATTTGATTTGGCCTGCATTCTGCTTTCTTTCTTTCAAAAAATGAAAACGTTGCCAATATTTAAAAATCCTGGATTTCTGGTTTCTCTAGAAATTTGCATTCTCTTGTGGCATTTTCTGCTGGTGTGGAGATGGGGCTGTTCTCTTTCCAGATTCGCCCCCCTCCCCGCGGCTCCCCCTAGACGCCAATGCGGCTGCCCTTGACTATCTCATTTACATTGTTAGGCCCATTTCCTTCATTCAGACCCTCCGCCTTGCCCTCGTTCATGTGTAAATGTGCAATTCTTGAGTGCATGTTTGGATGCACCATCATTAGGTGCATGTTTAAATTATCCAAGACGATGGTAGATGCAGCATTAGGGGAAAATTACCCTCTCAAAGTGGGATTCTAGAAGGCACCACTGAAAGATCTGGAAGGGAAAGGATGCTTGGCAGAGTGGTCAGAGGGGTGGAAGCACTTGGCCATTGAAGGTGAAATGCTGGAGAGAATGGTACTTGTGGGGCTGCCATTGAGGATGACAGACAACAGGATGGGGAAACACTGGGGGTAACAATCTCTCCAGAAGAGTATGTTCTCGCAGTCCCTGAAGGAGGATGTTAATAAGACTAGCCAGTCATCACGGAGCACTTACTATGTGTCAGCTCCTGTTCTAAGCACCTTGTGCTCACTATTTCCATTATTACCGTAACAGTGCTAGGAGGAAATACTAGTACTGTATCTTTTTTTTTTTTTTGGCAGATGGAGAAACTAAGACAGAGAGAAGCTGAGCTGCTCAAATTAAATAGTGGCAAAGTCAGGATTTGATTCCAGGCCTTGTGACTCCAGAGCCTGAGCTCTCAACCCCCAACCTGTGAGAGAGGAAACTTGAAAGCTGCATCAGGACAGAATGAGCCAGCTTGGTGGGCAGGATGAACTGCACTGGGGAATGCTTCCTTGTCTCCAAGATTTGCAGACACACCAGCCTCTCTGGAAGGAGCTAACTTCATTCTGGATGAATTGTGTCTTCTTGGTTTTTAGCTTGTTTGTTTTTTTAATTTTGGGGCAGGCTCCAGAGAGAGGCTCCCAGAGAGACGTTGCTGGCACGTGGATGCCTAAGTCCTGATTATTAGAGGACTGATCTCAGGAGCTAGGGCAGTCTCAGACAGTGTCAGGGTAGTCAGATGCCTGGTGTCTCTATGTCGGATGCCTGGTGTTTTGAGGCTGACTGAAGTATACAATGCAGTCCAGGATTTTTTTAAATCTGTATTTATTATTAGTCACAAGCGCTGTCCCTGTTGGGCCCTGCCTTGAGCTTTATCTGTGGGGGTCTTGTGTAGTCAAGCATGTGCAAAGGTACGCAGCCAGCCCTGGCGTGTGTTGTGGGCTGGGACTAAGCCTCAGAATGTACCCTCGCTCGGCTCTTGCTCACATGACTGGAAAGGTTCAATATTTACCATCTACAGCTCTCTGCTTCCAGCTCCATGTTAGTGATAACCTCACTTTAGAATGAAGATTCTGAAATGCTTAAAGCTAAAGCTCGCTCTTTCTTAGACCACATCTATCTGAGAAGGGATAATTGAATTCACAGAAGTAGATAACTTGAGTTGTTAACATGGTTTTTCAATTCAAATCTTTGCAATATGGTTTGGTTTATCTCCTGGCCTGTCTTGAGTCCTGGGGACCCCTGGAGGAACAAACGTAAGCCCTTCTGGTTCCTGGTTTTGATAATTACCGTTAGCATCGTCTGCCAAGATTGCTTCCTAGCAGTATAGTGCCAGTTTTCCCTCTGGTTTTTCCTTCTTTTGCTGAATCAGAATAAAGCTCAGCATAGAAACCTGCTGTCTTGCAACATTTGCCTGACATGCATTTCAGACTAACCGACAGCAGTGTTGCTGTGGCAGTTTGGGCTTCCTAGAAATAGCCTTTTCATAGTTGGAGGCATGTTTAAATAATAAAAGTAGGCTGTCATCCCTGGGTTATGGGTGAAGGAGCTATTTATAGATAAGCAAAAAAATCCCCAACGTGATAACTTACATTATTGTACAAGGACAATGGAAAATTCTTCAGAAGACAGATAGCATAAAAGGGATTTAAAATTAACCTCGTCATGTTTTATTCATCAAGACCTTAAGTTGACTTATTTTTTTATGAAGGCCATATAGTTTTGATTCCTTTTACTCTCTTTTAAAAATAAAACAGCACGCCATTTAAATAATTATGCAAGGTCACAAACTGTGGTCCTACTGGCCTGTCTTGCCTGAAGACCCATTTGTTTTGCTCAATATAAAATTTTAGTTTTTGAGTCCTTTAGCTTGGGCTCATTCTTTCTGGTGTATGTAGTCTGCGGTGCCCTCTTCTGCAGCCCTGTGGGCCGCTTTGGATGCCCAGTGGGTATCACCTTGTGCTGATCATGTTTCTTCTATGCCCTGGTCTTTGTGCATATTGCACCCTCAACTATTGTATCTTTCTTGACCTATTCTTTGAATGCAAATCTTACATATCTCATACACTGCTTCCAAGAAGACACTGTAGGTTATTTTGGTCTATGGCTATCATTTGCCTTTTTCTTTTTTTTGAGATAGGGTCTCACTCCGTCGCCCAGGTTGGATTGCAGTGGTGCAATCTCAGCTCACTGCAACCTCTGTTTCCCTGGCTCAAGCGATTCTCCTGCCTCAGCCTCCTGAGCAGCTGGGACTACAAGCTCGCACCACCAGCCCCAGCTAATTTTTGTATTTAGGGGTTTTGCTATGTTGGTAGGGCTGGTCTTGAACTCTTGGACTCAAGTGATCCTCCCCTCTGGGACTCCTGATTTATCTGTGGGTCTTGTGTAGTCAAGTGTGGCACAAAGGTACACAACCAGGGCGTGTTTTGTGGTCTGTAACTGAGCCTCAGAATGTGCCCTCAACTCAGGAGAGTGGCCAGGCTTAGTGGCTCACACCTGTAATCCCAGCAGGGTTTAAGCCACTAAGCCTGGCCACTCACTTGCTTTCTTACTTCTCAATACATGTAATTCTCAAATGTTGGAGACCGGGCAGAGGAAATGTGATTATTGAAAAATGTTATAATAATGTTGTAATGATATTTAAGATCCTTGAGGACAGGTACCACATCATCTAATTGAAAATGCACACCTCAATGTTGGTCACAGCCTACACATTGTAGTTCTTTTGGACTGCGTAGCGTTTCAGATTTACTTGGTTCATTTGCTTTGACACTTTGAATAATGAATAATCAGACATTGGAAAGTAAAAAAAGCAAAAAAAAGGAAGGAAGCAAGCAAGAAAGAATGAGAAAAAGGTAGAAGGAAGGAAATAATTTAGAGTAATATAATTCATAGCGAATCACCAAGATTAAAATCTGATCAGATCTTAAAGAACACATATGACCCTCCCTCAGATTGTGAGAAAAGAGAGACACAGAGAGTTGAGGTGACTAACTGAAAGTCACACTGCTAGTTAACAGAAGCATGAAACTCATTATGTAGTCTGCCAGTTTCCACCCCAGCGTCATTTCCCTCTTTCTCCCTCCCTCTGTGTATGAGTGTGTGTGCATATGTCTGTGTGTGTATTCACCCCCACACACATTGGTATACATAGAGTAGGTTTTGGAGGTCTGTCTAACGAAAACAAGAGCCCATTGACTCAGCGTCAGTCTTTTTGTGTTGATGGAACAAGATTAACTAAAGCTGTAACATTAGGAATATACAGTTAATTTGATTGAGAAAGTCAGGGAATCTAGAGATACATTTTAGGAAAGTTTTCATCTATAATGGTTAAACAATTGTTGGTGCTTTCATGTGTCACAAACCTTCAGCTAGCTAGAAAGGCTGAATGTCCAAACTGTCTCCTTCCACCAAGTTTACAGATAGTCAAGCTTGGATTGCATTTTAATGAGTTTGCAAATGTGAAGCCTCAGCCTCTGTGAGTCTTTGGAGCAAGAGAGGCTCCAGGTGGAAAGGGTGCCCTTGCAGACATTTTCTCTTGCTTTCCTGCCCTTTGTGTTGTGGGGGATTGATATGCAGCTGTTCTCCAGATGCCAGCTCTTTCCCATAAGCAGCTGCATCTCAGCAGGAGCCCCTTCTATCAAAGTGACAGCCTGCTGAGGGCTTTGGAACTCTTCCAGATGTAAGGCCTGTTGAGGCTATAAAACATAATCATTAGCATTATCTCCATTTTCATTTTAGAGTCTCAGCTGTTAAAATTTCTTGTACAGATTTAGGGCTTAATTGTTCTCATTTTTCTTCATAGGTGGCTTCTTTTAGACAGCATGGGATCTTCCCTGGGAGCTGATTTTCCTAAAAAGAAAGACAGAATAGCTATGAGTAATGTTCTTTGCTTCTGGCTGGCTGGGAAGGCTGAGATTAAAGAGCAGTCTTTTCCCAGCTGCAGTTATATGATTGTCAGTGAGCTAAACATAATTGTCCATGGCTTTCTTTTGCTGAATCACAGGCTTTCTTTTGCTGAATTCACTTGGATTCAATTTCTTCTTTCTTTTTTCCTTTTCTACCTTCCCCTCCCTTTGTGAATACAGCTCTTATCTTTCATGTAGCCTGGAGAGGATCTCTTCTTACTTCCTCCCTCTTGGAATCTATGCTCTATTCAAAAGGGGCAATATATATTTTTTTTTTGGCGGGGAGGGTGTTACTTGAAGATTAACAAGCTAACATTACTTTGCATGAAGCAAAAGGATTTTATATTGAGGGTGGAGAAAATTGGAAATGGAGAACTTGAAGATCTCCGAAAATATTAATCAAAGAAACAGATAAAATAGTAACCTTGAATACATTTGCCCCCAGAAATTCATAAACCAATAAAGGTTTATATTGCAGTAATTTTGTCTTGAAAACCCAATTCCTCAGTGCACAGTCTCAGAATCACACTGAGTTTCGATGACAGGATTAGAAATACTCACACAACTCCACGCTGGTCATCGTAGGCAGGCGATTTATGGAATCAGTGGTAAGCATCTCATGCCAGGAGCTGCTGAGAAGGATTTGTTCACACAGGGAGCCCAATAATTGGCCAGAGGAGAGAGGCTTATGCATACTGATATCTAAATATCCTGCAATGTTTTACAAGTCTGGAATTAGACATTGAGAAGGTTCTTGTCAGCTTCCTAGCTTCCAGAAAGCTGGACAGGCAATCCCCCAAGGGACTTGAGCTGCAGCTCTCTCCAGAGGCTGGATGTTGGGGCAGGTGGATTCCTGAGATACACAGGCCTGTCTTCTTCAGTGAGCGCCAGTGTCTGTGAAGAAAAATGCACAGGCTAGATAGAGGGTGCACCTTCAATCAGAAATTCCTTCTTTTGCTTAATAGCATAAAACAGTATGTGTAGTAAGATTCTATTTTAAGGATACACACACACACACACACACACACAGACACACACACACACACACACACACCCCTATCATCTATTTATCTAAAAATATGTATTTAAAAGAAGACCGAAATACACAGAGCTGACATTGCATTGATTTTGAATAATCTATATTTTCTTTTTAGGGTTTAAAAGCATTTTCTGATGTTTCTTGTATTTTCTATTTTTTTCTTCAATTACACGAGTTACCTTTATAATCAGAAAATATGTAAAGATGTACACAAATCTAAGCGTTTGAGCCTGCAAATTAACAGCAGAGTTGGACAGGATCAGTGTTGAGATTCTTTTCTCTACAATCTACTGGAATCCCAGTTACTCAGGAAAGCAACCCCGTGTGTCATAAAAGCTAGCTCAGGCAGAGCAGCAGAAATACGGCTCTGCAATCTTGCTATCATTGTTGCTGGTGAATTTCTCTAATACCCATATTTTTATTATCCCATTTTGGCTAGTTATATGACATATACAATTGTGAAAATGCCCAATTATCTTAAAGATCTATCTTACTGTATATTAGTTACATAAGTAAAACAGAAATAAAAAATCCACATAAGGTGAAATGTGCATTTTTAGACCTTTGTTAATTTCGATGGGACTATTTTTGCACAAATTGGTGATCTGGTCAGAAAAATCCCCAGTGGGACCAAAAATGTGATATTAATAACACTAGCAAAAGCCATGTCTTCCCCAAGAAACAGCAGCCCCCAAAATGCTGCCTCTTACAGAAGACATTAGTGTCAGGGAAGAAAGGAACTGAGAAAAATCCCTTAGGTTTTATAATTGGGAGAGTAACAATGAGAATCTCTATGATGTGAAAATGATTGAACGATAAAAGCATCATCTGGCATTAAATCACTGAAGAAGGCAAGAGCAAGGTAACATACCTGGGATGTCTTTTATTTTATAAGTAATAAAGTCACCTTCAAATTGTCATGTTTTCCCCATTGGTGTTTAAGGCTCAGCCCCTCCCAATATGTGAGACATTTTAATAATAAGTAAGTAGCCTTAAACCCTTGATAAAGCCAAAAGCTTACTTCCTAGGCCTTCTTTTTAATTTCAGTGGTACAAGGTGAATTGAAAAATAAATCAGATGTTTTTTTTTTTTCAAATATTTAGCTAATAAAGTAAATTTAGGAAAAATTTATTCTAATTATTGTCTCAATCCTTATCTTCAGTTAGAGAATTATAATAATTGTGTTTCTTATAATTATTATAAAAATAGTATTTTAAGTTTTTGGTGCATTATAGTTTTTAAAGCATTTTCACATACTGGATCTCAGTGGATTACCCTAACAACCCTCAAAGAAGTCAGGCTAAGAATTATTACTTTTTATTGTAAGGAAAATGAAGTTCAGCGAGGTTATGTAACTTTCCCAATCCACTGCTAGAAATTGGAGCCAGTCCTCTCAGTCTGGATTCTGATATGCCTGAATCAGAATAGACATTTCTTATTTATTCCTATTTTAGAAAAATTTGTTTAACCAGAATCTAGTAGATTAGTGAGTTGGGCTGCTCTGGATGAGTGAATGCCCTAGTTCTTCCACCTATGGGGTTTATATTAGGGTCCAGGCTCCTCCTGCTTCATTGGTCTATGGCTACAAGTGAGGTCACTATAAAAGCAATAATTGAAATATCTCCAGATCAAGTTACGTCCCTGAAAAAGGTAGAAGGGTAAAACTCCCAAACAATCCCCCACATCGGGGATTCAAAGGGGGTTGGCCCAAGTCTGTAAAATGCCAACATACACTGCTAGTAAACATTTTTACCATCTGTCATTGGAGGGGGCCAGAACTCTCATTTTTAATGGGGTCCAAATCTGCCCTTGGGAGCTTTAGCTCTCCCTGAGCCGCTGTGAGGTTGAGTACCTCTGAGAAGTAGATACCTATGCCTGGCTCACCTGCTGTCTGCTTCTCTTCATCACATCAGCATTAAAGAAGGATAGCTTAGCACCCTGGTCTCAAGGCTTGCTAAAAAAATTAAAAATAAAAAAAAATAATCCATCAGCTCTGCTAACACTTTTTATTAGTCTGTTCTCACACTGCCAATAAACACATACCTGGGACTGGGTAATTTACAAAGAAAAAGAGGTTTAATGGACTCACAGTTCCACCTGGCTGGGGAGGCCTCACAATTGCGGTGGAAGGTAAAAGGCACATCTTACATGGCAGCAGGCAAAGAGGGAATGAGAACCAAGCAAAAGGTTCTCTTATGAAGACAGATGTTTTCCCTTATAAAATCATCAGGTCTCCTGAGACTTATTCTCTATGGCGAGAGCAGTATGGGAGAAACCTCCCCCATGATCCAGTTATCTACCACCAGATCCCTTCCACAACTCATGGGAATTATGGGAACTACAATTCAGGATGAGATTTGGGTGAAGGCACAGCCAAATTGTATCACTGTTCTTCTCTTCCTCAGCTCATACCTGAATTTGAAGACTTAGCAGAGGTCTAATATCTACAGTCAGACACAAGGTTTTCCTGCATTCCTTGTATTCCCCTCCTCCACTTTGCAATACATACACACACACCCATCCCAAATCTTCAGCAAAAACCTCATATGCAAATAACATTTGGTGACCTCACCTTCTAGTCATTACACAGGCCAGATTGCTCAGATGTGTTTGAATCCTATTTGTGGCTCAAACCAAAGCCTCTGCTCCATTATTTAGCTGCAACAATAAGATGAACACCTGTGAAAAGATAAGTGCACGCAATGCAATGTGAAACATAATCAAATGCTACAGAAGCTACATGTACTTCCAGTGTCATGGGGTTCTGGGCCAGGAAAGGTCCCTACAGGCACATGTTAGGAAAGACTGCGTGTGCTGAATCCAAAAGCAAGGGCAGGATTTTGATAGGAGGGATCCTGTGTTCATTAATCCTGCTTGAGGGAGGTTTAGCACATACATTCTTATAGAGTTCATTTAATGAGTTTTCTAATTTCCTGCTTTCAATAGAAACTGAATTACTGGCCCTTTGTTTTTTTTCTGGTACTAGAAAGACAAGTGTTTCTGTTCCAGTTCCATGCCTTCATGTATTGAAATTATTCAGGCCAGAGATGAGTGTTTCTTAGACCAAAAGAGAAGCAGTGGAGACAATCAGAAGTTACTAGATTTTACTGTTTGCTGATGAACGGGATGTGGAGAAACAAAGGAGATGAGAATGATTATCAGATTTTTGTCCCAATTGACTGGAAGGATGATGTTCCACTGGACTGAGATAAGGAAGGCTGCAGGCTCAAGATGTTATTGAAGAGAGAGGATTGGGAGCTCAGTTTTGCACATTTTAAGCTTGGTATCCAAACCGAGATACTCATTACCTGGTGAGATATGTAAGTCTGAAGTGCAGAACAAAGTTCTTGAAGTCATTGGCATAGACATGACCCTTAAAACTATGATGCTTAAGGAGAGCACCTTAAAAATGGGAGGAGATGGAGAGGAGGCAAGGCCCCAGGCCTGAACTCTGAGCCTAGGGGTGCCCCAGCATCCCCAGTCATCAATTCTGTCTTCCAGACCTATGGGCTTCCCTTCCCTGCACCCCACCTCCAGGCTCTGGAGACCAGGGCGCAGGTCACAGGCTCTGCTACCTCGGCCGGGTACTGCTGCCATCTGCTGGGCACTGGTGGGGCTTCTCTTGTGTGCAGCTACCCGGGGTGTCACAGTCCTGAGTTCTGCAGAGCTGGAGTAGTCCTAGACACTTGAGATCTCAGAGATGGGTAGAATGAGGGCGGCATGTGTGTGGGCACACAGGGATTTACCAAAGCAGTGGAGCTTATGCCCCCAAATTTAGCGACTGAAAACTCCAAATTCTTGATCTTGGAGCTACCTACTCTCCCAACTTCCGCAGGACTCAAATTCCATTCAAACACCACACTGACCTTAGAACTGTCCCTTCCCTGACTCCATCGGCCATGCTTATCTGTTTGAACTTCTACTCCCTTGGAATGAATTCTCCCCTGGGAGGTTTCTTCATCCCTCATTCAAATAGACATTTGGCAAGTAGTCTAGCACGTCAGTTTGCCAGACATACCTAGATGTATATCAGCTCTGGCAGTGGGGCTTTTAGGAGTTTACAGCACCCTAAATTCAGACATTTTCTGTTTCCCATAAGAACACCTCACATGTTAGTTACTCTGAAGTTCACTGGTGCAGAGTGCCATGCATCTGATTCATAATAACGTTTAACAAGATGGAATCTTCTGGTATGGGAGATATCTTTTCTGAAACCTTTTAAATCATTAGCTTCAAGGAAACAAAACTTCATTTGGCACCAGCAAAGGCAAAGCACTTGCATAGGAGTTGATAGACATTTGCTGTTTAGCTGGTATACAGGTGAAAGTACACAGAAGTCTATGATACTTAAAAGTGTTTGGAAATGTGACCCTTAAGATCACACATTTATTAATCGTTTTTAGTATGGTCAGGCTTTCTTTAAATTTGGGGTTTCACAGTGTTTTTAAAAGTTGATATTTTCTTCCACTTACTGTTTTAGAGACAAGGTAGTGCCCTGTTGCTCAGGCTGGGTTTTAGTGTCGTGATTACAGCTCACTGCAGCCTTGAATTCCTGGTCTTAGTCATCCTCCTGGCTCGGTCTCCCAAAGTGCTGGGATGGGTTTCAAGGCTTTTAAAAACCATATTAGCATTAGGAATCTTTGCATGCCATAACAAGTATTTATTTTTGAGCTTGAGCAGACCCCACAGTGGCTTTGGTTAGGCACCTATTTTGCTATTTTGCTGTTTATACCACTTCTCCTACTATATCATATGTAGATCTGCTATATCATATGCAGCAGTTTGAGAGTTTGTGGGTAAGCCCCACTACTGCTGGCTGGTGTTTATTCCAACTGATTGGATGTCCTCTTTGATTGGTTCTTTCCAATAGCACATCTGTAAATAAATTTTGAGTACCATTCCTGATTTTAGATACAGTTGTTAACCTACTAATGTGATAGTTTACATTTTATAGAATGATTGTACATACTTATCACATTCGAAAATTGTAACAACTCTCTGAGGTAGATGAGGGAAATATAATATTCTTACTTTCTTTTTTTGTTTGTTTGTTTTGAGGTGGCATCTTGCTCTGTTTCCCAGGCTGGAGTGCAGTGGCATGATCGTGGTTCACTGCAACCTCTGCTTTCTGGGTCTAGTGATTCTCCTGCCTCAGTCTAGGAGTAGTCTCCTGCCTAGTCTCCTGAGTAGCTGGGATTACAGGCACCAATCACCATGCCTGGCTAATTTTTGTACTTTTGTTAGAGATGGGGGTTTCACCATGTTGGTCAGGCTGGTCTCAAACTCCTGACTTCAGGTGATCTGCCTGCCTTGGCCTCCCAAAGTGCTGGAATTACAGGCATGAGCCACAGTGCCTGGCCAACTTTCTTTGAAAGATAAGAAAACTCAAAGTCACAACGATTATACTCCAGTTTATACAATAAGAAGCATCAACACCATCTTCAGGAATCAGGGCCTCTGAACCCTGGGAAAGTGCTCTCTCTCATAGGCAATCTTCCCTTTTATTTTCTTTTCTTTATTCTTTATTTCTTTCTTTTGGCATGATCTCAGCTCACTACAACCTCCGCCTCCAAGAGATTTTCCTGCCTCAGCCTCCCAAGTAGCTGGGATTATAGGCATGTGCCACCATGCCCAGCTAATTTTTGTATTTTTATTAGAGAGACGGTTTCACCATGTTGGTCAGGCTGGTCTTGAGCTCCCGACCTCAGGTGATCTGCCCGCCTCTGCCTTCTGCCCTTTGGGTTATTATCTAAATGGACTTTGGTTTCTGTTTAGAGCTGCTAGAGAGAAGCAAAAGTAGAAATATTTGCTACTGCATACTTTTCACTATTTTTTTTTAAACGGCATTTCCTTCTCATTTTGGTTTGTGTGTTTGGGAGACAATGTCTCATCTAAATGAAAAAATGAAGACGTAAATTTATAGGCTGATGTGTAGGAGAGAGGAGGGGGTGTCTTGTGTGTGATGACGGGTGTATGAGGGATGTGAGGTTGAGAGCAGGTGTGTGATAGAGTGTGATGGAGCACAGTCATGTCAGGCTGAGTAACATTTTCTCTCCACAGGGTGATAGAGCAGGGGACTCTTGACACCGCAGGAAATGTGGAATAGATAGTGTAAGAACAGCTGGAACACCTGGAGAAACTTTATACTTGGAGAGAATTGTGAATTCAACATCTTTATCGTCATCTCATTTGCTACCTGGTATTGCTAGTTATCTTTCTTTGAATATGTTATTTTTTTCTCTAATTCCATGCCAAGCTTTCAGATGGACAATATGATATTTGGCCTCAACACATTCCTGCAATATCTGGCACAGTAGAAGGAACGGTGTATGTGTTTAGAATTGATTGTTAGTTGAGTGATTCCTGCTGTTTTCAGTGGTCAGGGAGACATATAGCATATTGCCCCACAATCTGTAGTTAAAAACCAAAAAAACGAACAAAATCCTCCAGCCCCAGTAAGGGAAATCTGTTAATAGTCACTACTTCCTTCAACTCTTAAGGGGTCCAAACATAATAATGCTCTCATTTGGATGTGCAGATAGATTTCTTTAGGTAAAAACTTAAGAAAAACTAAACATTCTGGAAAGTCTGGTCAGAATAGCCTATCTGAAGAAACTTTTGATTGCTTAACCATAATAATTCTGTCCCTAATCACTTCCCTTCCAATAATTTCCCTGTGATCCATTTCATCCCAGATTTTCATAATGATTATTTGCTGGCCGTAGAAACTCAGCAGTAGAAAGGATAAAATGTAAGTTGCATGCAGGTGAAAACTTGGAGCACATGATGCTTATGATAGATTGCAAAAATGACCTCAAATTGTTCTCCTCTGTCTTCCATACCCCGTTGTAATTTACGTCATTGCTCCCCTCATCACCATTGGAATATCTTTCCCCACTCTTTAAGTCTGGCTGTACTTGATTTTGCCAGTGGGGCATTAATTAATGTGACTCTGGTAGAGACTTGAAAAGTGCTTTTTCATTGAGACTTTTCTCTCTTGCTGCTATGTGAATAAACCCAGGCTACCTGACCACATGAGAGCCGGGTGGCCCAGTTGCCTCTGTTGCCCCAGCCAATAGCTAGTCAAGTTCCAGAAGGAGAGCTACTTTAGGTAACTGAAGGTGAGTCTGACTGAGACTACCAGAAGAGTCATCCAGCTGAGCCCAGCCCAACTTGCCACTGTGTCAGATTCTGAGCTAAATAAATAGTTCATGCTTTAAGTTACTAAGTTTCGTTGAGGCTATACAGTAAACGTCATCTAATACAGTCCTCAGTCCTCAATAAAAAATTATTGAATAGAAAATTTTAATGAACGAATGATTAAATAAAGGAAATAGGTGGTTATTTTATTCAATCTTTCCATTCCACAAATAAGGGAATTAAAGTCAAAGTAGTTAAATAACTTGGCTAATTTGAGGCAGCAAGTTTGTGGAGAGACAAATATAAACCAACTATTGTTGCCTTTAAAAATAATTTTATGTTTCCCTAATGATATTGTAAGCTCCTTGAGAGCAGGAAACATGTTTCTATTTCTTTACATCATCAGGATCTACAAAAAGTATCTCATACATTTCCAATTTACACATTACTATTTTAATATATAGCATATGGCTATAGCACGAGTCAAAAGGCAGAACAACTCTAGTGAAAAGCAACCCTCTTTCTCACCTCTTTCACCCAGCCATCCGATTCTCCTCCTCAGAGATGTTCACGGTCAACACTTTTAGTTTGCTTGTTTGTTTTGTTTTCTGTCTTTTCAGAAGTCTATCATATGTTTGGTATAGATGATGGTGAGTGGAACTCAGGGCTTGTTTGTTTCCAAAAATCAGGGAAAAGAGAATATGGGACAATTAACAAAGTCCAGTCCCATGCCTCCCTCTCAGCCACCTGCTATACCATCTACAAAACCACATCATTTTTTGGAGACAGCGTTGAAATAAAAAATAATCAGTGCTGATCAAAATAATCAGAGTAAGTGATATCTTCCACGTTATCGTGGTCTATATCCTGGCAAAATGCAAAAACAAAAACAGGAGGAAAATCAGTGTGAAGTTATAAGGGATTCTTCAGATGTTGGTCAAGAACCATACCCTTAAATGTTTTGTCTGGCTCAGAAACAATGGAAATATGTCTCCAAGGCTCAAAGGAATTACTGTGGTTTGCTATCCTGTAGGGATAATTGTGCATAGACAACATTGATACTCTGAGGCTGGACTGGGGGAAGACACAACAAAGGAGAAGGGGAAGAATGTGAGAATGTGAGACGAAGTTGGGGTGCAGTTAAGAAGGATCTGGGTTTCCAGTAGTTTAAAATGTGGTAGATAAATTAAGAGGATGAAGTTTAAGAAAGGGTGTGGCTGTCACACAAAGCAGGTTATGTTACAGCGTGGAAATACAATACATTTCAGTAAAGTAGGGAGCTGGGAGCTAGATTGATGGAGTGAAGAAGTAAGGGACAGAAGGAGGGAGGACTTGTATAGAACAGGAAAGTAGCAAGTGAACACCATGTGTGCAAAGTGTTTTGGTTACTATGGGAGAGTGAAAGATAGGTTAGAGTAGGGAAAGAGGGAATAAAGCATTAAAACAGCCTTTCTAAAAGTCCTTTTAAGATCGGGAGGTTCAGAAGTTTTAAAATGGAAAGAACTTCTCCCCCACCATTCAGAGAAAGGGACAAGGAAAGAAAAATTATGGGAGAGAAGTCTCGGATACAGGAGGAAAACTCAGTTCTCTTAATAATATCTTAGAAATAATTTTTTTAAAAGTGCTTCAGGGACTTTATCTCCCTGGTATTTCTTGTTATAAATACTTACATGCTATACAAACTTACAGTTATTTTTCTCTGTCAGGAAAAACCAAATATTTGTTACAATTCAGCTTTTTATAAAGATTAAAAACCTGAAGTTTTATTTTCTTTTCCTTCCTTTCTCGCTTTTCCTTCATGCGTTATCTTTTTATCATCACCTCTTCTCCATGTCCCTGTGCTGCAGCATTTTGCCCGAGATGATGAAATATTACCACTCCCCTCACTTTGTAATTTTCTTTCAACTTATTTTATACTAAAATGTTGTCCTGTTTCCCCAAAGTTTTTATTGTCGAAGCTTTATAGCTCACCTCTTTTCTACAAGTGTACTTTAGGCAGATGCTTACCTCTTGCTTTAGGGTAGTGTAAAGTTTTACCAGCTCCCTGAGACACACGTGCAAAACGCCACAGCAGCCTTTCACTAAGATATTCACCACATGGGAAGAGTTCACTTGTTTCTTAGCAGAGTGTTTTTCTACCAGTGCAACATCTTAATTTTGTGTGGGGAGGGTTTTTTAGATCCTAGTGTGTGCTAGCGGTTTCAGATCAAATGAATTTCCTTCTGCAGAAAGAATTTCTTTTCTGGTTCAGAAAACTAAATTTCTTTCTGTGGACGTCTATTGAAGACAATTTTTTTCCTCAACATCTAGTCTCATTCTACTCTGTTTCTGTTGTCTTGCATTAAGGTATGTCATCTCCTTGAAACCTGACCAAAGGCATGGCTCCCCAAATTCTCCCAAACGGAATTATACTCTAGGACAGAATCATAATATCCTTCAGATGGTACATTCTGAAAATTTCATATGCCTGAGAAGTCAGGGATTCTCTTGCGTCTCCTTTCATTTCTCTTCACCAAGTACTTTTGCTGGTGAAAGTTACGCTGTGATAGTTATGGGAAGGCATTAGTAACTTTAAGAAGTCTGTACTTGATCTGATCCTTGGATGATGACTTCTTAGACACCAAAGGGCAGATATGTTTGGGCAGAGGAAGGATCTTCCTGACATTCTCCAGCCCACCCAGCAAAGTTGCTGCTGACTCTGCATGCTCATAAGACAGCCCAGCCCCCATGGTAATTATCAGTGCTTATACCAAGATTCAAGGCTGCCTTTTCACCAGTCTCTCTACTTAATGATCACTTCTCTCTACATTCTCCACCACCTCGCAGCTCTGCTGCATTGGCCACCTGCATATCAAGGTTGCACTTGTCTGTACGCCCTGTCTCTGGCAGCTGTGATATTCACCTTCCCTGAACTGGAACAAGAGGGAAGAAGAAAAACCTCTCTGTTGAGAATTCGTTCCAGCACAATTACCCGGCAGGGAGCCTGTCTTCTAGGTTCCCTCCCACGCACTGCTCAAAGCTTCCAGCATCCTATCTCTGTAGCTCTAACCCTGTGTCTGCTTTGATAAGAGCCTTGGTGTAATCAGCCCAGCCGCAATTCTCTAGCTCTGATTCCCCCTCGTGGCTTCTGCATTCCTGTTGATAATTAAAGAAAGCTTTCTTGCCATGATGCAGGCTATATAAAATAAGTTAATAAGTAATAAAGCAGCTGGCCTCAAGCCAGGAACTTGCTGCTGCTGGTATTGGTCCCATCCTGTGGTACGGTTACTGAGGGGGAAGGAAGCTTGGCTCTCAGACACGGCCTTTTGGATCAGAAAGCTGAGAGAGTTAGCTCGGCCTGGCATTCCACTAAAAATGTGAGAGCCATAAAGATCATTCTGTGAGAGTTTATGGGGCCTTGGCCTTTGAATGAGATGATCACTGGCCCTCTTCCCTCCCCCTTAACTCCCAGATTACCTGACTCTTTTTGCCATCCTTATCACTGCACAGCTCACTCCTATTTTATTAAGTTTAAAATAAATGCAGCAGGGACGTGATTTCCAAATTTTATGTGGACTCAGCCATCAGTTTCATATCTTCCTTTTCAAGATTGCACCCTGATACATTAAAGATGAGTGCCCTGAGAGCTGTTTATTTTAAGATTAGTGTGTGTTCAATTATTGTATTAAAGTTCTCTTCTCAGACAGAACCAATAGGATAGCTGGATGGATGGATGGATGGATGGATGGATGGATGGATGGATGGATGGATGAATGTGAGGGGATCTGTTAGAGAAATTGGCTGACATGATTATGGAGCCTGAGAAGTCCCACCACAGGACATCTGTGAGGTGGAGAATCAGGGAAGCCAGGAGCATGGCTCAGGCCAAGTCCAAAGGCCTGAGAATCAGGGAAGCCAGTGGTGTAGCTCTCAGGCCAAGGCCGAAGGTCTCAGAATGTGGGGGCCACTGGTATAAGCCCTGGAGTCTGAAGACTGGAGAACTTTTTCTGATGTCTAAGGGCAGAAGAACGGTGTCCCAGCTCTAGAAAAGAAAGAGTAAATTAGTCTCTCTGCTGTTTGTTCTATCAGGGCTCTCAGCCAATTGGATGGCAGTGCCCCACACTGGGTGAGGGGGGATCTTCCTACTTAGTCCACTGATTCAAATGCCGATCTCTTCTGGAACCATCCTCACAGACATAGCTAGAAATAATGCTTTAGCGGTGATCTGGGCATCCTTTAATCCAATCAAGTTGACACCTAAAATTTATTGTCACACCCATGCTCTTTTGAAGAGGTTTTTTTCTGTTCCTGGAGGCCTTGCAGAAGTTTCCCTGTAATGAGGTTTTGGCTCCATCACAGCCAAGGAAACTTCCTGGGAAGCGTTTTGGCCTAGAGGAGAGTTGGGTGGTGGTGATCCTGTTTTGATTAGTCACAAATGCCTTGCTTGCATTTAGTCTCTCTTTGGTACAAAAAGAGGGAAGAGCTAAGACCATTATTCAGGTAATTTGGGTTAAAAAAATCCCCATACTCAGTTTCCCTCAAAGAAGAAAGTGATGTTTGAATGTGAATGAGCCAAGATGTCTGTTTCTATTAATGAGGGTAGCTGATGCTCAGGACACACATTTGCTTTTATCAGCTGCCCATATTGTCCTCTGACCTGGAAAAGGTACAACTCTTCAGAGGGCTGGAGGGGTAGTTTCAGGAGCACCCCACAGCAACAACCCCTGTAAGCCCTCCAGCCTTCCAAACCCACTGGCAATTAAGTACAGCATTAGCAAAATAAGCTCTTTTACACCTAACTGCTACTTCTGCCTCTGAAGTTTATTCTGGAATTATCTACAGCTCATCCCTGGTTTTGTTGTTGACTGTAAGCTTTGGGTTTCATACATTACTCTCTGTGCATCCCTTGGTACTGACTTCATGGTGACATTCAAACATTCACTAATGCTTTTTCCCTCCTGAATACTGATGTGTCATCTTCTTCTTTCTTCACACATGCTGTCCCAGAGTTGCTCTTGGTTGATTCAGAATTCCTCCTAGGTTTCCTACCCTAGGTTGGCTCCTGACTCCAGCTCCTCTTAAAGTTGTTTACTGTGAAACTTGACTGCCTGGTAGGTGATGAAAAAATTGCCACCATCTATTTGCTGACTCATCCTGAGATCCAGAGATATAATTATGATAACTACCATAGAATTAATCAACCACATTCCATAACCAGAGCTGCCACAGTGGACAACCACGGGGGCCACCCCTCACATAGAACACAAGGTGAACAGTGCCTCTTAATGTCGTGCTATGTGAAGGTCCTGGTCAAAGCTTTGTCCGTGGACAGCAGTAGTTCCTTTAACCTTGACATGCAAGACTAGACTGTAGATGCATCTGGAAACTCTGACATATTTAGTGATCGCAGGAATGTTAAGATCAGACTTGCTAGAGTGAACTGATTTATTACTGTCTTCTGTGTCTACACTCTAGGTGTAGGTGAAAAAGCCACATTGTGGTTGGTCATGCACAATATTGGGAAAATAGAAACTGGGTTATATGCACTTACGTTACATTCTGCCACGTCACCCAATGCTCTTCTGCATCTTTGTCCCTAGCTGTATCTACTATTCTTCTCAATCTGAAACATTCCCTACTATTCAGAGACTTTATTCTATTTGGAGTTAGTCATTCCCCTTCCTAATACATACTGAATCCTTCGCCCCTCCTCTTTTTGCCCCGGACGCATTTCTCGGAAGGCTTGTCTTGGATTTCTTTGCTGATGGGCTTTGACAATTTTGATAGTGGTTATAATTGTTCATGTACCCTCTATAATTCCTTAATTGTTGGAAAGTTAGGAGAGGTGGGTTATTTCATCATCAGGAGGATTAGGAGTTAGATTAAGCTATAAACTCTCCTTCCTGTGTAAATATATGGTGATATGACTTCAGTAACTACTTTATCTCCCTTTATTTGTATACTATTATCATAAGGGGATTGAGTTATATAATTCCAGCTACGTGGCTGACTATATAGCATGTTCCATATAGTATATTAGTACTTTTTGAGCACTACTGTATGCCAAGTTTGTTGTAGCAAACAAATGAGATTGAATTTGATGTTATGTCAAGGAAGATAAATATTTCGCAATTGATTATGCAATAATTGATTATGGTTCCTTTAAAGTACCTTGAAAGAGAGGTATAATAGGCAGTGAGAACTGACAAAGGGAAAGCCAGCTGTCCTTGGAGGCCAGGGAAAACTTCCTTTAGCTGGAGTTGAGATTTGAATATAGAGTAAGAATTATCCAAAGAGGTGAAGTGATGATAATGAAGGAATTGGGAAGTGGAAGTAATCTGGCAGTAAATGTCCCAGGTAGAGCCTAAGGCATATGAAGATTCTGAAGCAGGAAGAAAAATGCCATATTCAGGGAGGTAAAAGATGGCCAAAATTACAGGAATAGAGAGAGCTTGGGGAAGCATGTTAGAGATGTCAGCAGAGGTCAGATCACACATGGATATCTGGATCATATAAAGGATACTGTCACAAGTCAGGTTTTCCAAGAAGCAGATTCAAAATGTAGATGAGTAGCATGCAGGGAGTTTATTGATGAATACTTTAGGGATCAATATCTGTAAAAGAGTGAAGCAAGTGGGACTGGAAAGAGAGACAAGTTGAATTATGGTATAGTCTCAAGAAATGTGTAAGTTCATTCTGTAGAGAGCTGGGAGGGTTTCTCAGAACTGTCAAAGTTTAGGTGAGGGGGCTGGGTCTTTATGCTTTCTCAATGACCAGTTGACCAATGGCCAGTTGAGAAGTGTGGTGGGGAAGGGTTTGCTTTCTTAATTGAGTGGCTCTCTTCATTTGAGGACAAGTCCAGGAGAGGGATTCAGCTGAGAGTTGTCAGCTGTTATACTCTCAGCAGCTGGGGGAATGCATGTCTTAGTCTGAAGGGAAGGATCCTGATGTACACCATGGTATCCATTATCGACATTATTCTAAGTCTGATGAGAAACTGGTGGAAGGTTTCCAGCCTGGAAGTAATATAATATTTGTGTTTGAAAAGATGATACTGACTGTTGGATGGAGAATGGATTGGAAGGCTGATCAGATTGGCTCCAGAGAGACCAGTTAGGAGACTGTGGCAGTAGTTCAAGCATCAGGTAACAACAGGCTGCACTGGAAGGTGGCAGAGTAACAAGGGATCAGGTATGAAAAAGAGAACCTGACAATGGACTGGCAAAGTTAGGTATAACCATATGGTTACTGGCTTTCAGCATGGAATGGATGGTGAGGCCATTTGCAGAGCTACCCAGCTAAGAGAGTAGATCTTGAGTTCAATTTAGGCAAGTTGAATTTGAGCTGCTTGTGAGACATTCAAACAGGGAAGGCAGCTGGATGTATAATTATAGAGCCTAGGAAGATGTCTGGACTGTAGATGTAAATTTTAGAGCTGTCATGGTATTTCAGGCCATGGGCATAGATAATAAGATGGCTTAGAAGAGAGCGCGGAATAAGATGAGATCCCCAGAATGAGCTTAGAGGAGCTCCCGCATTTCAAGTGGAAGATGAGCCCCTAACTAAAATAGACAAGGCATAACCAGAGGGAAAGGAGGAAATTCAGGGGAGCGTAACATCAGAAAAAATAAGAAAGGTGTAATGAGGAAGAGTTTCCAATGCTGCTCCTGTAACAGGTAGGACTGTAGCCATGTTTTAGGCATTTTTACGTTCTAATAAAATGCTGTAGTTTAAATATAATGAGAACGTGTGTTAAAAATATGGTCCCAGTGTTTTTTACATTCCTTTTTAGGCAAAAACTACTTTATCCAAGTTTCTGAATCTGTGGTCATGCAGCAGGATCCTAATTAAGGAAGCATTTTACCTTGGTGCAAGGGAAGAAATATATATTTTTTTTCTGTCATGTTGCACAGAAAAATAATTGGTGCCTACGGTGCTCTAACATGCTGCTAAATGCTGCTGACTCTGTGAGTTCTAAGACAAGGTCTTTGCTCTCTAAAGGCTTAAAACCTAATTGATGAAGTAAGACCTGCAACTTCATTAGATCTGTCTTAGTACCAACAAAAATGGTGCTACTGTCTAGCAAATGACAGCAAAAACTATGCGTTGGAAAGATCAGAAAAGGCTTGGGTGAAGACACTTAAGTTTGAGCTTCACTCTAAATGTTGGGTAGGATCTGGGTGGTAGGGAAGGTACTTTACGTGAAGGTCAGGATTCAAGCATAGGTGGGGATGGTGGAATATTCTAGATGCATGTAAGGGATATCAGTAAATGAGAAATCCACAAATTGAGTGGCACTGGAATGCCATTTGAAATAACTGTCATATTCTAAATTCTCACCCATTTTTGAGGCATTTAAATATCCTGATAGGCGGTTTGTAATATCTCTTGAGATTCTGAAATTTTCTGATGAAATATATTTTTATTTGCTTTTCTTTTGAATTATAATTGGTGTGTGCTTTGCTTTGTGGTTTTAAGGCTCAGATTGGCTAACTTTGGCAATCAAGCCTGGAGGAAGTTTCCGCTGAAATGCAATCCAGTCCTCTCCCATATTGTCCTTCCTTCTTTCATCCTTACCCCACCCAGATAGATCACCGCACGTGCTTTTACTAATGAATTATAGATAACACGTTTGGTTATGGTTTAGAATCCAGAATGAACAGTTTTTTGAAGCATCTAAAGCTTTCACTTGTACTTTATTCATATTCATTTAGAATCGATAGACTAAAAAGGAAAGGTATAATCAACCCCTATATGTTGAAATAGCAGACACAGCCCCACAGCATTTTTGTATGATAACTGAACATATTTAGTAAGTGTCAGAATTCAATCTGGCTCTTTCCCAAACATAAGATACTGAATGTCATTTTACAGGTTTGTAATTTTCAAACCTAAACTGCTAGAAGCTTTTTTTTTTTTTTTTTTATGGTTACTACAGTTGTAACCCCTTCAAAACTGAACAGTTTCAGAGAGCACCGCTGATACTATGCTTGATGTAAATGCCCTTTTATTCCTCTCCTATTGCATAGCACCTGGCCTGTACCACATATCCTAACTTTGCTTGCACACAATGTAACAGGCAGAGGTGATTCCTGGGCCCTGGCCTTCTGGTAGAATGGCTTAGAATGTTAGAACAGCTTGAGAATGTTCTTGTTCTTAGAATATTCTTTACCTACTCCAGCACTTGCTTTATAGTTTGATTGAATCAAGAATTATATGTTGAAACTGATTTTCCCTAAGCATTTTGAAGGTTGTATTCCATTTTATTCTAGCATGCAGAATTGCTATTTAAAAGGCTGATTTTTTTTTTTTGGTATATAATCAGTTTTAATCCTTTGAATAGTTTTGGCATCTTCTCTTTGTCCCTGATGCTATCAAACTTCTGCATCTATCCTGAGTATCTTGGGAAGAACATTTTCTGACACATTAGGTGTCTGAAAATGTCTTTATTTTAGTTTCTCATTTGACATTTTGTCTGGATATATAATTTTAGGTAAAAAGTAATTTTCTATTAGATTTTTTAAGGAATTGGTTTATTGTCTCAGAACTGCTAGAGTTTCCATTAAAAAGATCATTGCCATTCTGATTTCTGTTTCTTTATTTGAATTGTATTTTCTCTTGGAAAGTGTTTTTGTTCTTTTTATCCTGGGAGTTCTGAAATTTCATAATGATATGCCAAGGTGTGAATTTGAAAATATTTATTACGTTGAACCGATGGTTAGACCATTTCAATCTGGAAACTACTAATCTGTAGTTTTGAGAAATCTTTTGTATTACTGACTCATTCTTCTTTCTGAATATTAGATTCTTTGGATATTTAATATTCTAGTCCGATTCATCAAATTTTATAGTATTTTAGTTGCTAGTTTTTTCCGTTTCTTTGACTTTCATTTTACTCTTTAGAATATTTTATCCTTTCTTCTAGCTCCCTTACATTGAGTGTTTTATTTGTGGTATGTTTTTAATTCCAAATAGTTTTTCTTGTTCTTAGAATGTTCTTTTAAAAAATAGCATCATGTTCTGTTTTCTTATCTCTATAAGGATGTCAATGATAGCTGATTTTTTTCTGCTTCTTGAATGGTCTGTTTGCGTCAGGACCTTTTATTGTTTGTTTTGGTTTCTGTTTTTCATTTTCCAGGCTTCCCTCAAATATCTGATGATCCGTGGCAGTATTTAATATTTGAGAGTAAAATTCTGAAAAGCAATTTTGCATGAGGCCTATTGACTGGCAGGTTCACTGCAGATGACAGTTGAGCTTGCTTCATTGGGCTGGTTGGTTTTTCCAGAAGGGAGTCTTGCAGTCTTCTTCTGAGGACTTATAGGCCTGGCTGTTTTTATTTTAGGAATCAGACAGAGGATGGGGCTGTGAGTCGCCCTGCTCAGTATGTAAACTTTCCCATATGCCCTGTGCAGAACTCCGGTCCTCATGGTGCCCAGCATCCCCATAAGCCATGCCAGCTGGACTGCTTAGGAAATGCTCAGTCTTCTCTTTGGTTGAGGGGGAAGGAATTATATTTTCCTATTTTCTTTGTCTTTGTAGACATATACCTTTAAAAGAAACCACTTTATCTTGTTTTTAATAGTGATTTGAGAGACATGGAAAGTTACCTTTTGTTTTTAATCTCCTATGTTTACCGTGGGGTCAGTGGCGTTCTCTTCAGAGGACAGTGAGTTGGCCCCATCATGCACTCACGAGGCCGTGGTATGAAGTCTCAGACCTCCTTATGACTGTGGCCACAGTGAATTCCTCTGGAAGATGAGGGTCCCTGAAACTATCTCCACTATCTGTGCATAGTCTGCTTGCAGGTGTGGTCGTTTCTTACCCTTTAATCATTCTCAAGGGCCCTTCTCATGGCCACCAAAGTGGTACCTCACTAGGGTTCTCCTTGGATCCCAGAGCAGACAAAACCTACGTTCTACTGGGCAGGTTACACTGTGTGAGCTCACCATGTCTGTGGTCTCCTGGGTGATTCTGCCCGCTACCAACAAAACCTTGAGTCCAGACAATGCCGACCCTGTGCCCTATCTCTGTTATCCACATTGACTCCCAGGCAGCCTCTCCAGTTTCCTATCTCCCCATCTCCCACTCTCACTTTCCCCAGGCTTTCTCCTATATACCTCTTCCTGCTGCTGCTCCTTACTCAGCATCTTTCATATCAATACGTTTTTCTTTATCTTTTAGTCTCTTCAGAATTCTTTCTAATATCTTTCTTTAACTTTGCTTAACTTGACCATATTTTTTAAACTCATGAGCTCCCTTTGCAATATTACATAATTCTTTTGACTCTTTTTTGAGTTTGAAATTTCTGTAATTATGTTCCTATAGTATGTGATGAGGAAGTGCTTTGAAGTAAAGTGCTTTGATGACGTCAGCATGCTATTAACGTTCATATTATAAACTTCATTACAAGACAGTCTTTACATTTGACTGTAGTCTTTTACCCAGAAAGGGAAAACTTGAAATTTGTATATAAAATATTATTCATTAATACACATCCATATTTTAATATTATATGTGAATTTTAATTTTTCCCATTTAAAAAATGAGACATACTCTTTATAGTAAATTAATCCATAATGATAAGCCAAATTTTTTAACAAACTGCTACAGAAATGGTAAATTTTAAAATGCATATGTTTGAGAAAGTATATTGAAGTGTAATTCAACATTACACATTCAAAAAAGCACTTTATGGCTTGATGATTGGGATTACTTCACTTTTTATTTACATGGAAACCTGGCTCTTCTCCTAAGATTGCTCTCTCCTTGTAGATCTCTTTTTTTTTTTTTTTTTGAGGAAGGGAGGGATGAAGGAAGGGAGGAAGGGGGGAGGGAGGGAGGGAAGGGAAAGAAGGAATTCAAGCAGTGAGAGAGACATTGCCGACCTGGATCTAGAGGTTTACAAGTTGATTTCTTTTTTTTTTTTGAGTGAAGGAAAGAAGAAAAAAATGAGTAAAGGAGAGGAAGAAAGAGGAAGAGAAGGAGGGAGAGTGAGTGGAAATATTGCTTTATTCTTAAAAAAAATGGGTATTAATAATGGCCAATCAATGTTTCATTTAAACCTATGAGTACGTGTGATGTGGTATTGACTAGAATGTATATTTTGTGTATTTGAAGTGGAGAGCTCTATAAATATTTATTAAGTTTACTTGTTCCGGATCTGAGTTCGAGTCCTTGATATCCTTATTAATTTACTGTCTCATTGTGTCTTGAGTAGAGGCAGTTGTTCCCTTATCTCACAGGGCATGAATATGCCATCAGCAGTCTCTCTCTTGACTTTGTAACTGACCAGGCCATCATTGTATCAGGAATTCTTTATTAGTTGAGAGCATGGCCACCTGGATCACAGATTATTTCTGTATTTAACAGAGTCTGGAACTGATGGCTAAGTTGTCTTCCTGGCTGGGGAAGGGATTGTGGTATCCTGTACGTTGGGCAGTACTAACCTGGGCCAGCTCTGCATCCCCTCTGAAATAATAAACTCCAAGAATCATTCTCTACGTCCAACTTTCCATGTCTGTAGGCCTTCCTTCTGTCCCAGATACCCTGGGCTTAGATCTCACTTTGATCTCTCATTTCCTTTTCTTTCTCCAGTCTACAAGTCTCCTCTGTACTTGACTTCTTCTCCATCTGCTTGAGAACTCCATTGCATTATTCAGCTATCATTTTCCTCACTACTTTCCACATTTTATTAGTAATAACAAAAATCACATTTAGTAATTGTGTTCCAGGTATTGGGTATGCTACTAACCACTTTACGTGAATAACCGTATTTCATTCTAAAAACAAGCTCTATGGTTAGATGCTATTATTATTTCCAGTTTACAAATGAAGAAATTATAACTGAGAATGATTAGTTTGCCTCAAGCGATGTAGCTGGAAAGAGATACACTGAGGTTCTGTGTTGCTCTAGAACATACACTCCTTTAAACCACTGTGTTAGCACCTCAATAGCTTCATCTTACCTGTCTTGCAACTGCTGCTTTGAAAGATTTTTGTCATCCACTTTCCTCCTCTTACATCAAGGATTCTTTTCTTTTCTTTCTTGAGACAGAGTTTACTCTTGTTGCACTTGTTGCCCCGGCTGGAGTGCAATGGTGTGATCTTGGCTCACTGCAACCTCTCCCTCCCGGGTTCAAGCAATTCTCCTGCCTCAGCCTCCCAAGTAGCTGAGATTATAGGTGCCCACCACCATACCCGGCTAATTTTTGTATTTTTAGTAGAGACGGGGTTTTGCCATGTTGGTCAGGCTAGTCTTGAACTCCAGCCTCCCAAAGTGCTGGGATTACAGGCATGAGCCATCGTGCCTGGCCTTACATCAAAGATTCTAAGAGCTGTTAAAGAAAAATTGTCAGAGCTAGGTGGATTGGTGCCACTGCAGAATCATCATCTCCAGAATCCCCTGAGCTTTTCCTTGAATCTAGTTTACATAATTATTTCCCTTTCTTCAGCGGCCATTCAAAACTTTCCGCACAACAATGCTTGGGTCCTCTGTCTCACTCCTGTCTCATTCACTCTTAGCAAATGACTTTGACTCCTACCTCACTAGGAAAATTATGATTATCAAGTGTAAATTGCCTTATTTTTTTTTTTTTGCCTGCACACTGACATATGGACTCATTTGTGTAATCCCATTAGTCTTTTTTCCTGAAGTCCAAGAAGATGACTTATCTGTTCTCTTATGTCTGGACTCTGCACGTCACCTTCCCTCATCTAGCCAAAGACAAGGATCGTATTACGTATTTCTTTCTCTTTCTTCTGTACTTTCTGTCTCTTCCTCTCTGCTGGCTTCTTCCCTTCACAATGGTCCATATTCTCCTTTAGCAGACTTGAGATATGCATTAGCTGGAGTCCTACCGAGAAGCAGGTGGCACTCTCACAATAATTTGAGGAAACGTTAACAAAGAGAATATTTGCAAAGCTATGAATATGTTGTAGGTAAACTACAAGCACTGTAGACATGCAGGGCTGAGGGGCAGGGCAAGGAAGTGGTTACTGGAACCCAGGAAAGAGTTATTTGTATGAGATCAACTTGAGAGGAGTTAGCTAAGGCACAGAGCTAGTCTGAGTTGACTCTGCAAGGAGGCTGTTGAGAAATAAATACCTGAACCTCATTCTTCTCCCTCCAGTCTCCTGCCAGAGCTCTCCCATTGGTTTGAAGAAGTCAAGCCAAACAGAATCAGAAGCCAGAGGACAAAAGATTCCTTGATATGATGATAGCCCGTAGAGATCAGCCTCTTAGGGCACAAAACAGGCTGAAGAAGAGCAGATAGGAGATCAAGAGGGACAAATTATTGTACAGAATCATTTTTTTTTTCTGGAAAATCTTCACTCAAATTGTCACTGGAATGCTAATTTTAAAGACAAATGTCATTTTAAAATTTTCAATTGGCACCATTTTGTTTCTAGATGGTAGAATAAATTTCAAACAAAATACATCACTGAGAACAGGTCCTGCTTTCTATGATTCTTTGTTCCGTCATTGTGAGTGGCCACTTACTTAGTCTTGAATATGGTCAGTGCCAAATAAATGATTGAATTGAATTTGCTCTAGCTTCACAGTACACCATTCTCTATTTGCCTGTATTTCTGTTGCCTGGTAACTTTCAAAGTCTTCATTCTATAAAAAACAAAGGTGAGAGAAAAAGCAAAACCAAAAATACTCAGGATTTTTTCTCCCTGGTATCACAAAGTAAAATACACGACAAAACATGGAGTGCTGTTACACATTGAGGAGAAAGATTAATTTGAAAAGTAAGGAAGCAGGTTTCCCCACCATGCTTGGCTTTGGCTATGCCATGGTCCATTATGGCCAAAGGAGAGCTACAGGGCCAGGGTAGGTCTGAGGGAAACTCCCTGTTCAGACTTGGTGGGCCCCAGAGCTGCACACGCACACTGCAAAGAAGAGCAATGGGCCCTGTTATTGGTGGCCAGGAGCAATTGCTCTTTCATCAGGGCTTTTTCTAGGCCTTCTCCATTTTTCTAGCATGCATTGCAGTTAGCATATTCCAGAAATGGATATACCTTTGGCTTTCCTAGGAGACTAATGTGGAAGAGAGTGGGTGTTGGCTACCTAGACTTGGTCAAAGAGGGTCCTGGCTTTCTTGGAAGCCTTGAAACCTGGTGACTCCCTTGGGTCTGTCTGAAGCTGTCTTATATTCAGGATAGAGTGCATCACCATGAATTGTTTTGTCGTCATTATATCCTAAAATGGTAAAACATGCCTCATGGGCATAAAAATCACATATGGGGTCAAACTGATGGTTATGACCTGGGGAGAGGATGGCATGCATATCTGTTTCATCTTGGAGTCAGACAGAATCTTAAGAAAACTTCTTTGTCTCCTAAGAACAATTTAAATCATTGTGTTTGCTTCTCGACCTCTATTTTTTCTTTCCAATTTTCTATTTCCCTTTATAATTGCACTTGAAAATGTCTTTTACCATCAGTCAGGAAACAGGATAGACACGTATCTGATCACCATTCTTTGATGCCTAGACATGTGTCCCAATCTATAGGCCAGGCAATTGGCTAATGATTCCACAGTTTAAGTGGGTTGCAAATGCAAGGGAATTCCTACAGAAGTTTTTCACTGCTACAAGAAATTATTCCTACCCTTTGGTTATATGCTGCCAAATGAACAGTGGAGCTGGAGCCAGATTAAATATACCCTGATGGGAAACTGGGAAACGGCTGGTGTACTTCTCAGTAGGCCCGCTCATTTCTGTTGAACTAAAAGCTTGCTATTGCCTATGCATTGGAATTAAAATAAGATCGTTTCAAATGGGGCTTTTATTTCCTCTCGTTACTTTATAGTCATCTTCTCTACAGTCATCTTTTCTGCAGATATTCACTGAAAGCCTTTTAAGTGCCAGGTATTGTTTTAGATGCTGAGATTACAACAAGAAACAACAGGCAAAGCACCTGACTCACCAAGCTCACATGTGAGTGGGGCAGACATGCACGCAGGGGAGTATGTGGGAGACAGCAGGTCTGTGAAGAAAGGTGAAGCCGTGTGAGGGGAAGCAGGTTGCAGGATAGTCAGGGAAGGCCTCTCTGATGAGAATCCTTTTAGTGGAGATCTGAAAGCTATAAGGAGGTGTACCAAGAGTCTGCATGACGGTCTATGCGTGTAGCATGTATCTGGCTACCCAGGTACAGTAAGTGATAGAAAGGTCATATCTAGATGACATACTTCCTCTCTCTTTCTCTCTAAAGCACATTGCTATATTTTGCTGAGGTTGTGCTTTACTGCATGTCTGATTACCTGGATGGCCATTCAGATGGCCAGATGATGGTGCAAATATATTTATAGGATTTATTGGAGCATACTCCAGATGGTCAGGAATGATCTGAAGCAGGGAACAGGGACTGAAAGAGAAGCTTCTGCCACCAAGAAGAAGGAGAACGTTCCTTCCTGGGCCTGAGTGGGAGTGGCCTGAAGAGCTGCAGAGGTCAAGTTTCATGGGTTGGTTGTGCTTATGGTTTTCATGGAAGCAGAAAGCGCTTTATACAGGAGTGTTGGAATTGCTACCTCGGCCTGTGAGCTCTTCAGTGGGTCTTGTACCTGCCTGGTTGGTGATCCATGCTGGCTCTGAGAGACACACTCGACAATAAAGGTGGGGAGGTGCAACCTGATCTGGAGGCATCAGTGACAACATTGAGTAGCACAGAGTTTTTTGAAGAGGAGAGTGAGGTATTAGGAACGCAGGTTGACTTGTGAAGTTCCTTTGAAAACGTCCTTTAAGCAAGTCTTTATAGAAGCACAAAACTTAGTTACCTCATCTCTAAAATGCGGGTAATAAAGCATCTCATGGTGAGAATTAGATGACATAATGCATATAAAATGTTTACAGTTACGTGGGACATGTATTAAGTGCTTAATAAAGAATAACGGCTACTTTGATAATGAACGTGGTGTTTAAGGACGACTGATGTGGTGATAGTGTGTAGGAATAGTTGGAGGAGGGATACAGTGGAACAGGGAGTGCAGTTACGTGGTGGCTTTAACAACGAAGGCACAAGACTAGTGGTAATGAGGCTGGGAGAGAAGGCACCCATGAGGAATTACGGTAAGGAAGAGTTAGGAGGATGTGGCGACTGCCTGGGAATCTACCATGAAGGAGATGGAGATCTAAAGAGAATTAGGATTTGGGCTGGGCAGTGGAGAGAGTGATGGGTGGTTCAAAGTGTGAAAGTGGCATTCACTAGGATTGTCAAATAACAATAGACAGAGGAGGATGGGCTGGGAGAGAGCCCCCCGCTGGAACAGGAGTCACACTGGAGGAAGGAGGAATGGGGAGAGTCGAGTAAAAGTTGCAGGACGGAAACAGACCAGAACAGAGGAGAATTGAACAATGGCACGGCCTGTTGATCAGAAAGGCAGCAGTACCAAAAATGAGCTGCCTGGTCAGCTCTGCAGAGTCCAAGAATTAAACCAGGCTGGTTGCTCCTTCCTGCCCTCCCTCCTTTCCTTCCCTTGCTTTCCTCCCTTTCTTATTTCCATTCTTTCTTCCTTCCCTTTTTCTCTCCTTCTCTCTTTCCCTGCATCTCTTTCTCCCTGCCTTCCTGCCCTGCCTCCTTTCCTCTTCCTCTTCCTTCCTTCCTTCAAGAGTGGGCTAGATCTTGATACTAGATGTGTAAGGAAAATAAATGAACCTTTGCTCTGAGGAAGTTCACTACTGAAAGTGAATTACAGAAAAGGCTGCGTACAAATGTGAGGTGTAGGTTCAGTGAATGAGGCCCACTTATTTTGGGTGAAGGAAATAATAAGCGATTTTTTTTCTTCGTGAGGATCTTTACACAGGTGATATGGTTTGACTCTGTTTCTGCCCAAATCTCACGTTGAATTGTAATAATCCCCACCTGTCAAGGGCAGGATCAGGTGGAGACAATTGAATTGTGGGGTGATTTCCTCCATACCGTTCTCGTGGTAGTGATTAAGTCTCACGAGATCTGATGATTTTATAAAGGGGAGCTCCCCTGCACGGCCCTCTTGCCTGCTGCCACGTACGGTGTGTCTTTCCTCGTCCTTCGCTTCTGCCATGATTGTGAGGCCTTCCCCAGCCGTGTGAAACTGTGAGTCAGTTAAACCTTTTTTTTCTTTATAAATTACTCAGTCTCTAGTATGTCTTTTAGCAATGTGAGAACAGACTAATATAACAGGTAAGGAGTTGTGGTCACCCCAGCTTATTCTTTTTTGTTGATGACCCATGAAGCCCCTTTCTCTCAGATTGTAGTTGCTAGGCCTGCTTCGGCAGCACCACCTTGGAATTGGCGAGGAATGCTAATTCTCAGGCCTCCTCCCTAGACCTACTAAGTCTGAAGTTCTGGGCTGAGGGAGTTTTGTTTTTACACATAGTCCCCGTGATGCTGAGGCAGGCCAAAGCTTACGAATGACTGCTTTATGTTCCTAGCATGGAGTCTTGCACTTAGTGGATAATCCATACACGTGTTGAATCCAGTTAGTAATATTGAAGGCTCTTTTCCCTATCTACCAGAGAGATGGTACTAGACTCCCAAGGTGAAATACTATGTAAAGTTCTCTTTGAAAGCTGGAGAAGCACTGATTTCTTGTCCTTTTCTTACCTAGCCTGATTTTTCCTCTTTTCCTTGATCTCAACTGTTGTCATATGAAACTTGCCATTTTGTGTGAGGCTCAGGTTAGAGTTTGGGATGCAGTATTTTGTGCTTATGAGGTGATAGTGAATGGCCTTGATGAAAGCGAGTCATGAATAGCAATCTTTTAGTGACCGCTTCAATTTCTAGGTTTTACAGAGTCGAGAGAGCAGCCTTTCTAGTTTATCCTTGCTGCTTGGGCACACGACAGCCTTCAATCCTGTTGATTAATGCTGCCTTCTTGGGACTTCGCCTCTTGTCTTCCACCCTACCTCTGCTGTCTATCCTTCAAAGCTGCTTCTCCTGTTCCTGACTCCTCCATGTAGGTCCCTGCCTCTTTCTCTCTCTCTGTTCTCTCTGCTTTGGAGATTCCAACCACCTCTCTGGTTTTAAGTAGTATTTCATGGGGAAATTGGTCACAAGCTTATTTCTCAAGCACAGATCTTCATTATCTGTGAGCAGCACATTTCCTTCTTCCCTCCCCTCCCTTTCCCTCCCTTTCCTCCCTCCCCTTCCCTTCCCTCCCTTTCCTCCCTCCCCTTCCCTTCCCTCCCTTCCCTCCCTTCCCTCCCTTTCCTCCCTCCCCTCCCTCCCCTCCCCTCCCCTTCCCTCCCCTTCCCTCCCTTTCCTCCCTCCCCTCCCCTTCCCTCCCTTTCCTCCCTCCCCTCCCCTTCCCTCCCTTTCCTCCCTCCCTCCCCTCCCCTCCCCTCCCTCTCTTCCCTCTCTCCCCTCCTCCCTTTTCTCCTTTCCTGTTTCCACTCTTCCTTTCCTCCTTAAAGAGTGGGCTAGATCCTATGCCTGATACCAGATGTATAAAGTGAAACAGGTGACACCTTTGCTCTTAACACGTTCACTATTAAAAGTGCATTAGAGCCTGTAGTCCCAGCACTGTGAGAGGTTGAGACAGGCAGATCACTTGAGGTCAGGAATTTGAAACCAGCCTGGCCAACATGGTGAAACATTGTCCAAAAATTAGCCAAGTGTTGTGGCGGGCACCTGTAAACCCAGCTACTTGAGGAGGCTGAGGCAGGAGAATTGCTTGAACCCGGGCGGCAGAGGTTGCAGTGAGACGAGATCATGCCATTGCACTCCAGACTGGGTGACAGAGTGAGACTCCATCTCAAAAACAGAAAAAAAAAAAAAAGTGGATTAGAGAAAGGGCTAACTGTCCTCTGGACCTTCTGCCTAGACATGCCCCTGGTGCCTTCAACTTAATCTGCTGTAACCAAACTCCTCAATTTCTTCCCATCGTCCTACTTCCTTCCAGCCTCCCTGTTACTGCTCATGGTGCCATTACTTTCCTAGTCACACCTGAAATGTTAGAACATCTTTTAACATGCAGCATCAAGGAGAGGGCAGGATTAAGGAAGTAGAAGCTGCTGAGGAGTCTCCCCAGGTGGTTCTCTCTCAGGTACAGCCCTGTTTTTGCTCGCTCCTCTCCCCTTTCCTAGTTTAGCATCTCACCTAGGCTGTTGCAAGAGATTCCTGTTTTTCTCTCTGTATGAGAGACAGGAGATTGCGAGAGATTGCCCTTAGCCTTTTCTTTCTCATTTGAACATCCCCCACTCATTAAATATGTGGAGAAAATAATTTTGCTCTGCAGTTGTGTAATAAAGCTCTTTGTGGCAGCTTGTTCAGCGTGGGCTCGAGAGCATAAACAAATGGAGGTCACTTTGCCTTCTGGGGGATTATTTTTAATATCCAAGTGCCTGCTCATTTCCCCTGCTTCTTCACAAGCTCCTTACAGCTAAATCCATTGATGGCTTCCACAAAACATAAATCCCACAGAAGGATGCATAACTTATTAATAAGAGAGACCTTCAGCTCTTCCATCAAAACACAGGTACTAATGTTTTAGATACATTCTTACCTGGCTTTGCACACGATGTAGAAACAGCAAATTCGATTTCTAAAAAAAGAGAGGGGTGCTGGCAATGCTAGTATTTATTGACCTTACAGGGTGACCGTTCGAATGTGCAAAGGAAAGGAGGAAGTAGAGTAATCAATTATCATTTAGTATTTTACATTCCTGTTCTGTAAATCCTGACAATAACTCTCATATGCCAGATGAGGAAACTGGAACTCAGAGATATTTAATGACTCACTCAAGGTCATATTTCCACAAGAACTAGAGATTCTTACTTGAGCCCGTTTAATTCTCAAAGCCAATTTTCTTTATTACACCAGCATTTTCCAAAATGACTCCACGGAACAAAAGTTCTTTGGAATGATAATAGGGATTCTGTGTAAAAGGTCATTGAAGTTACAGAATGCTTCCAACACAGCTCTTCGTTGTTGCTGCTCATCCCCACGTTGAGACCCTGGCTACCATTGATTTCTTTGTTCCTATAGCTTTGCCTGTTCAGGTGTCATATGAATGGAATCATGCAGTTTGCAGCCTTTTGGTTTATGTCTCCTTTCATTTAGCAAATGCACTTGAGATTGCCCATGTCGTGTGTATCAACAGTTGGTTCCTTTCATTGCTAATGAGTGTTCCGCTGCATAGATGGACTGCAGCTTATCCCTTCACCGAGTGAAGGACATTTCAGTTGTTTTGAGTTTTGGGCCATTGTGACTAAAGCTGCTATAGACAATCACATACAGGTGTTATGGGTACGCATATATTTTCATTTCTTTCAGGTGGGATGAGCAGAGGGTGGAGAAGAGACTGGAAGTAGATACACAAATTCCTCGCATTTTCTCCTTTAGGGTTTCTAGATTCTTGCACCTTCACACTGAAAAGTTTAGCTGAATTCTTAGATTTCTGGCTGCATCTTCCCCAGGTAAGCAGGGCTAGAGTTCTGTCTCTCCCTGCAGGCACCAATCTTTGCCTAGATTGCTGGTAAGTTGGTTACCCTGAAACCTCAGCTGTCGAATGGGTTCCTGAAAAATTGTGACTTTGCAATTGGTCTGGCTTTTGGTATTGTTATAAAGGAGAAAGCAATGCTTTTGATACTGCTATAAAGGAGAGAGCAGTGCTTTCAGGCTTTTCGTCTCAAGCTGAAACTAATCTTAAGCCGAAATTCTACTTGTTTATTAAAAAAAAAAAGAGTAAGCATTGGTTTTGAACAGTTTATTTCCAATATAGTAGCTATTGTTTATCTGCATGTCAGAAGTTTGATTGTGACTATTTTCATCTGTGAACATGGAGGGTTATTCTCCATGGATTCAAAATTTCAATGCCCTCTGCATGTATGTCCTTTAAAGAGAAGCCTGACATCTTCCAGCTACATGGCTCTCTTGTTGATTCCATCCCAAAGCAAGATTCCTTAGATTTAACTAATCTTAGTCTTAGATTAACTACTCTTCATTTCACATGTGCCCGTGCAGCATGTATATGTGTAAATGTGTGTGTGAGAGAGAATGATGCAAACAGGAGCTAGCACGTTCCTGTCTCAGCTCAGGAAAAGTGTGTAATTTTGGATGCCCGTATCCTTCAGCGGTACCTTCCTCCCTGCATCTTTGTGTTGTTACCTTCTGACCTCCCGATTGCTACAGCCTGTCCATTGGAGCCTTGGGGAGACAGTCCTGTTACAAATCCCAAATTTTGTCATTATCTAAACTCTGTCCTCTGAGAATTACTGGAGATAAAGCCCCTGAATGGTGCCTATACAGGTACATGTTTTTAAATCTGACCTCGGCTCTCAGCCCTCACTTCAAAATTTTGTATGCGTTCCTAGCCTGCTCATTATCCCATTAAATTCAGAGAATATTTCAAAATATTAATCCCCTTTTCAAGATACTCAGACTATTGTCCTACCACTCATTCAGCTGATGACCTCACTGCCTACTGAACAGAGAGATACAGGCATCATGCGGATCTTCTCCCTGTCTTCGGTGTAGTTTCTCACATCTTTTATAACCTCTTTTTGTTTTAGTCAAAGATAAATTTATTTTCCAATCTAAGCTTAATCCTTCCCTCAAAACTCAGAAATGTCTAACATACAGAATCAACTACTAGTTGACATAACCAGTTGAGGTTTTGGGTGGTAATTACAGAATTCAGAGAGATTCACACTAATTATTAATATTTGCTGATATCCTTGGTAATACTTCATATTTGATGGTTTTCTAGATAGGACCATAGTGACTTTAGCATTTTAAAAATTAGTGTTTGCATCCTTTTTTTCCCTCCATTTTATCATAGTCTGTGTTTTTGTATTTAAAGTGAGCTTCCTGTAGACAGTATACAACTGGATCTTGCTTTTTATCCTGTTTGAAATGTAAATCAGGTATTTTAATATATTAACTATTTAATACATGCTTAATATTTAAATTGGAGAGTTTATTACATTTGCAGCATGTAATTTCTCATATAGTATGGTTCATATTTAATATCTTACTATTTCCTATTTGCTTCATCTGTTCTTTGTTCCATTTTCTTGCCTTTTGGATTAATTCAGTATTGTACATTTCATGTCCTCTTCCTTACTCAAGTTTTATTTTTAAAATAATTGTTTTAGGGTTTACAATATGAATCTTTAACTTACCACAGTCTACCATTTCATATGTAATTTAAGAGCTGACAACATAGATCTCCTTTTCTTTCACTCTGTCCCTAGATTAACTACTCTGCATCTCACATGTGCCTGTGCAGCATACTGGAACAGATACTAAGGAGTCTGTCATTTTGGAAAGGCTCGCTATTGTAGATCCCAGGGATGTCAAGACAGAACTGTCTCCAAGGTGCTTGCTTGAGAATATGGTTCATGTTCTCAAGAATATGAGAATATGGTTCATGTTTATTTTTTATTTTAAGAAAAAATATATAATCTCAATATTTTGGGGGGGTGTAAGTGGTTGTTTTGGTTACATGGATGAATTGTAGAGTTGTGAAGTCAGATTTTAGGGCACCTATCACCTGAGAAGTGTACATTACACCCAATAGGCAGCTATTAGTCCCTTAACCCTATTCCACCCTCCCTGCTTCTGAGTCTCTAATACCCATTATACCACTCTGTGTGCCTTTGCAAACCTATAGCTGAGCTCCCACTTATAAGTAAGACTATGTGGTGTTTGGTTTGCTATTTTTGAGTTATTTCACTTAAAATAATGGCTTCTGTCTCCATCCAAGTTGCTGCAAAATATATTATTTCATTCTTTTTTATGGCTGAGTAGTATTCCATGGTGTATACATACACCACATTTTCTTTATCAGCTTATCGGTTCATGGGCACTTAGGTTGGTTCCACATCTTTGCAACTGTGAATTGTACTGCAATAAACATGCATGTAGGTGTCTTTTTGCTATACTGACTGCTTTTCCTCTGGGTAAATACCCAGTAGTGGAATCACTGGATCAAATGGTAGATCCACTTTTAGTTCTTTAAGAAATCTCCATATTGCTTTACATAGAAGTTCTACTAATTTACATTTCCACCAGCAGTGTGTAAGTCTTTTTTCACCAACATCTATCAATATTAGTTGACTTTTTTAGTAACAGTCATTCTGGCTAGTGTAAGGCAGAATCTCGTTGTGCTTTGCACTTCCTTGTTTAGAGATGGTGAGCATTCTTTCATATGTTTCTTGGCCATTTGTATCTCTTCTATTAGTCAATGTCCATGTCATTTCCCACTTTTTGGTGAGATTGTTTTTCTCTTGCTGATTTGCTTGAATTCCTTGTAGATTCTAGCTGTTAGCCCTTTGTCAGATGCATAGTGTGCAAATATTTTCTCAAACATTTAAATGGAAAATAATTATAATAGGGCAAGAAAATACATATAGTAAATGCCTAATGACAAGAACAGATATTAAGGACAAAATGAGCTCATGGTAGAATAGCATCACTTTAAGTGGTCAGGAAAAGCTTCATCAAATAATGAGAATTCAAAGGAAGAATTTATCCAAAGAATGATTTTATTAATTGAACAGATATGAATATGATGCTGACACAGATATGGTAGAACCAATCAGATGGAAATGAGCTGGAATAGGATGAGAAGTTCAGGCTGCAGACAGTAGAATATAAATTTGGAGCAATTGGCATAAATAATTGCTGAGACCAGCTCAGCTGTGGAGACCCCAACCCAGGCAGTGCTGAAGGAGTTAAGAAACAGACACAGAGATAGGGCACAAAAGGTGGGTCTAAAGTGGGGATCAGGGGTCTCCCAGCATGTCCCAGTTGAGAGCATAGAGCAGACTCTGACTCACGAATTTATTCTTCCGGTGACAAGTTTAACAAGCGGATGCTCTGTGTTCTTCCATTGGTTAAAGGTAAACTAACCAGGCATCTAGTGTATGTTTACTGCAGGTTAAAGACAAACTAGCAAGCACTCTTTAGAGAGAACAAAGGAAGGACTCACATATGCTTAGATCAAAGAACTAATTGATCTGGTGTGAGACATACTGTTTTATAGTGCTTTGAGCAGTTTTCTGGTTTGGGGCACTGACTAGGTTTTCCTTGCCACCATTGCAGCAAACAATATGATTTCTCACACACATCAGAATTTGCTCTCAACAAATAATTCTACAAAATTATGCACGGTATTTCTTGCAAGATGCTACCTCATTATTCTACAAATTTTGTTTCTATAGCTTTGTCCCTTTGTGGTAATGCTATTCCATCTCACTTTTAGATGATGGCAATTTGTTGCACAGCTTTCCAAAAGCAGTACTGCTTTCATAAACCTTGTGTCTAATAACTGTTAATGAATTATTGAAGTGCGAAAGGCAGAGCTGGGAGGCAGAGAATTTAATAAGGGATGGAGAAAGCAATCATGAATCTGGTAGCAAATAACACTTTTGGCCTTGAGAGAACTTTACTTGAAAAAGAACAACAAATATTTCTTAGTTTCATTCTCTCTTCTCTCAGTCCCTCTTCTCCACTGCCTATTAGTTAGATTTGTCTCACCTTTAAACACACTGTTTGAGACAGGGTCTCACTCTGTTACTCAGACTGGAGTACAGTGGTGTGATCGCAATCACAGCTCGCTGGAGCTACAACCTCCCAGGCTCAAGTGATCCTCCGACTGAAGCCTCTGGAATAGGTGAGACTATAGGTGCAAGCCACCACACTGGTTTTCTTTTGTATTATTATTATTATTTTTTTTTTTTGTAGACATGGGTTTCATCATGTTGCCTAGGCTGGTTTTGAACTCATGGGCTCAAGTGATCCACCCACCTCAGCCTCCCAAAGTGTTGGGATTACAGGCATGAGCCACTGTGCCTAGCCTTAATACATTTCTAATTTATTGCTCATGTTCCAGCTTGTATTGCTTCTGAAGCCTTAATTAACATGTGAGTGATCCACTTAGTGACTCCATGCCATAGTTGTTGCCTGCAGTTGGATATGGGGGTGGTTTATCTTCTCTCTGATGGAATCATCCTAGAGGCTGTATAGGCATTTAAGTTTTCCTTCACTATTTCATGGCATTTCCCAAAGGATAATCCTCACTGATACATGGAGATCATTCTTCAGTCAACAGTGTCTCTATATAGTCTGCAATACATAAAGAAACTTTCATATGATTGCTAACCTGGCACTAAGACTCCCCCCACCCCTTCTCAATCCTAGCAGTGCACAGCTATTGCCATGACCAATGCTACTTCCACATCCATTACCACTACCACTGTTGGCTGTAATGCTCAGCATGGTGCTAGATACGATGTTTCCAACCCTCTCACAACCCTGTGTCACTGCCCTCATTCTTCATGAGCTCCCCAATTATCTAATGGATAGTGCAACTTGCCCAAGGTGAGTCATCAGTAAAGCCAGGAATTAAGCCTAGGACTGACTACTTTTTTTTTTTTTTTTTTGAGATAGAGTCTTGCTCTGTCACCTGGGCTGGAGTACAGTGGTATGATTTTGGCTCACTGCAGCCTTTGCCTTCCAGATTCAAGTGATTCTACTGCCTCAGGTTCCCATGTAGCTGAGATTACAGGCATCTGCCACCACAACAAGCCATATATTTTTTTATTTTTAGTAGAGATGGGGATTTCACCATGTTGGCCAGGCTTGTCTCAAACTCCTGACCTTGTGATCTGTTGGCCTTGGCCTCACAAAGTGCTGGGATTACAGGTGTGAGTCACTATGCCCCGACAGGTCTGTCTAACACTTAAGCTAAAGTTCTTTCAACCGTCACCAACAGCCTCTCAAGTACCCTGTGTTTAACATGAATTCATTTTCCAAAACTTCCATTGGATTCCTACAGGGCTGTGCCTGGAAACCCACTATTCTGTTCAGTATGTACCTATAGACGTCTTTCTGACCATCTTAATGTTACTACTTTTAAAATTGTCTTATTTGTCTTTCTCGCTGCCTCACCGCCAAGTTGAATGTTGTATCCTTGGTTTGGAGTGCCTGTGGCAGCTGGTGAACACTCCACTTGAGCACTGATTTTTATTCCATAAATGCTTTCTAAGGGCTGTGTAACACATTCTCAACGTGAGGTCATTTCATAATAAGGAAAATTTGGCAATTCAGTAGTTTAATGTTCTTAGAAGTGGTGACATATGGTAAGTATAGTTTGAGTGTTTTCTTGGGGAAGGGGGTGATACATGATGGCACAGGGTGTAACTTACTTTAAACATAGTCACGCTGAAACATTTACACACCAAAAAAATTGCCAATGGTATCTGCTCTCAGGTTATGCCATATTTGTGTTTCTTATAAAATACAGAAAAAACCCTTGCTGTAACTGGTGGTTTTAATTATTTCATGCTTTGCTGCTCTAGTTTCTATTTCATACTTCAAGTCAAATTCATTTTCTATAGTTCCAAACCTCTTGTATTTAAATCTTGTCTTGCTATGTTTAGAAATATCCCAGTTCCGTGAAATGCAGACACTGTTGGTTGTCCCCCTTATTCCTTTAGGCAAGATTGTAAGCTTGGCTTTATTCCAGCAACGAGGGGATGCATCTTGATGAGTATTACCCAATTATAGGTCATTTCATTGCCCTTTAAAGTGAACAGGTTAAGTCTTGACATTTAATGCAATTGTGGCTAAAGAGACATGAAGGGAAGTCTGTTGAATCATTCTTGTAAAGCTTATTTTCATTGGTAAATATTTATGCTGGATGAACTGTTTTTCTTTTCTTGAATCCCTCAGTATTTCTGTGACTATTGTGATGTATGCAACTTCCATAGTCATCTTGCAATAATGAGAAACAAACCTAAGGAGCAGGAAAGAAAACAGATGCAATGCTGGAAGATGGAAAAAACCTGCGTTCCTAGTAATGTCTTTGACTTACTGAGTTAATAAACTACAAAGCTGATCTGTAATCCTTACACGAGGTGATAATACTAGATGTGCAATTAGTTGGTATTTATGAGCTATCAAACTTTGAGAAGAGGCCAGATCCTTTTTCTTCTTCTTTTTTTTTTTTCCACAGAAGCACTTGTCAGAGATTGCAAGGCCAGTAGATAAGTGAGGAAGAGGCTCATTGAGCTGAAGGATGTTGAAAGAGTATTTTATAATTATAATACGAATATTAGCAACCTTTTTTTTTGTTTCACTATGCTGAATTTCTAATGCATGCATTACTATTAGATGTGGTCTAATTATTTGGCCTTTATCATTCTCATGAGTATGGAAATCTCTAGTAGACAAACAAAGTGATAAAGTTTTCTGCTGACCTCAAAGTCATCAATGCAGTGCTTGAGACTGCTAACCACATCAAGACAGCTATGTCTGCTTTTGCAGAGGAGGTTTTTACAAGAGGCAAAGCTGAAGAGTTGGTTTATATAAATCTTTGTGGCAGAATCCTACATTCAGACTTAAGTTACCATGAAGAGAATAAACAAGAACAATGCGTATAAGGTGCATTGACTCACAGAAATTGACTCACAGAAATTGATAAACTAATTTTCTAAATTTGGCAATAATGTCAGTAAGTGACGAATGTGAAATTAATAGCAATAGCTAAAAAAAAAAAAAGCAATAGCTAAATAAACAATTGAAGACATTACAGGATGTACTTTGTCCTTTGGCATGAAACATTTCAGCCAGTCTTGTTCTCTTCCAGGATTTTCTTTAGGATCTAACTTCTGAGAAAAATTAGAGAACCCAAGGTCTGTATCTCCCTCTTCTCTTTGAAACCACATCTGTTTTGTTGCTCGTTCTGTCAAATACTGGAATTTGCTGACACACTGGAAAATAGGATAAAGATGCAAAAACATTTCAGTAGGATTCAGAAGACTTGGGTTCTGCCCTCCGGGTCATCACTGACTAGCTCTGTAATCATCAACACGTTAGGTAGGTTTGCTTTATCCATCCTGGAAATGATTTAATCAAAGCCAATTGAACTGATTTTTTTGGATAAGCCATAGTATCCATACTCTCTGGAAGTCATGAATCACTGAGAGTTGACTATAAACTCAATTTTGTCTTTGTTATCATATTATACATACCTAATATGACTTGCTCACCATGGATTGTGACGGTCCTTGCCCTTTAACTAATAATACACATGCATAGCCAGTTAAGATATGGTCTGAATCCCTGAGGTCAAGTGAAGCTCTTGGCCCCACATGGGCACATAGCAATGTACTTGTTATTCCTACACTCCCACCAGCTGTGCTTATTGACCTTGTTGCATATCAACTTGTTTTGAATACCCATGCCGGAAATTGTGGAGATAGGTGCAAGATACTGAAAAAATAAGCAAATGTTATTCATCTAATGATGTAGAACCATAGAGCTGATTACCTGCAAGCATGTCATCTCTTAGTTAAATGCTGACTTGAAAGGTGGCATCAGTTCCAGGCTGCTCCTCTGCTTCCTCATAGGTGATTTATAACCAGTTGTCAAGTGATAATTTGATGAGATTAAATTAGGGTTTTTAGATAAATAAGTCTCTAAATAATTGCCACACTTGAGAAATTTTATGTCTCACCAATGTTCTGGATACCTCACATCACAGTCAAACCTGTGCGTGCTGGGTTTTTATTATTTATTGACAAAGCTGCTGTGGGTCCTCTTCAGACAGCTCGTTTACTAGGGTGTTAATGTCAAGGCCAGACCAGTACAGTAGGATTTGTGTTTTCAAGGATAATGCAAACCTATTAAGAGAGACTTGGAAGACCACGGAGGATGAAGCAGAATGAAAGGGAGAGCAAATAAAACTATTGAGAAAAATTTTTCCTGCAGAAAGATAATCGGGAGGAATTTTCTTTTTAAGAGTTAGCAGATAATTGTGTTACATTTATTTATTTATTTTTTATTTGCTGTGGTCCTGCTATATGGTTTGCGAGGTCAGATAAGTTCAACTGTTGAATCCAAGTATCTCTAGGTCAAGGAAACATGAAAATCTTCAAATTTTTGTGTCATAATGCAGGGCTTTTGGTTCATACTGTTCTAAATCTGTGTCTGAGACTCTATTCTTGGATGTTCAATAATTGCTTAAAAATGCTGTAGAGATGACGTGAAGTAATGTATATGGAGAGAAGAAATTGTTTTCATTAGTATTGTTTAAGCCAATTAGTGTGTGACAATTTGGCTGGACAGAGCTTTAGAGCTTCATAGAGAGGGTGTTCTCAGAAGTATTTTTCTTTCTATTTTTTGTTTTGTTTTGTTTTGAGACTCAGTCTTGCTCTTTCAGGCAGGCTGGAGTGCAGTGGCATGATCTTGGTTCACTACAGCCTCTGCCTCCCAGGTTACAGTGATTGTGCTGCTTCAGGCTCCCGGGTAGCTGGGATTACAGGCATGCACCACCATCTGTGGCTAATTTTTGTATTTTGAGTAGAGACATGGTTTCACCATGTTGGCCAGGCTGGTCTGGAACTCCTGACCTCAAGCAATCTGCCTGCCTCAGCCTCCCAAAGTGTTGGGATTACAGGCATCAGCCACTGCACCCAGCTCAGAGGTGCCTTTATTGAGCCACAGAATGACAAAATAAGAATGGATCCTTCCATGATTCTAATCTTTTATTCTCCATTTATAGACAGGAACATTGAGGATGAAGTTGAGATAATTTAAAACTACTTGAAAAATTAGTGTCAGAGTCACTAGGACACTTAGGAGACAAAACGCCAAATGTACAGGTGGTATGTGGAGTCTGGAGCTGGGCTCTGAGCTAAAAAGTGCTTCTGCCACCCCCTGACTATGTGCCTTTGAGTAAATTGCCTAGGTTCCCTGGGACTAGTCTTCCTTATATGTAAAATAGAGGTGTTACCTACCCATGGTTTTGTTTTACTTACCCCATAAGATGCTTATGTATGATAATATATGTAAGGATTATAAGTATATATAAACTAGACATATACTTAGGCAATACCTAGTAAGTGCTTCGTAAATGTTAGCTACTATTAACTATAATTACAGCAACTAGCATTCCATTTCATTGCTCAAATGTTGATGTCAGTAAAGATGATGTAAGATTATAAAGAGTATGCAGCATCATCTCTGACTGTGGGAAGAATATGAACTGATGAGTCAAGAAATGTTGCTCAAGTAGTTACAGAGCAATGAAAGGCAGTACAATAAGTTGGTTATTTATGATAGGTATTCATCAAGGTTAGACAAGTCTGAGAATTTGGAATAATGCAGCTAGCAGAAATGCAACTGGCCTCTTTCCAGCCTTGAAAGAAAAAGGAGTTAACTGAAGCCCCCGGCCTTGAAAGAAAGAGGAGCTTCAAGAAAGGGGAGTTTCTTTCAAGGCCTGGGGCTTTAGTAAAGAGTCCCAGGAACCACAGGTGACTCAGTATAAACTTTGGAGGGAGGATATCACCAAAAAAATCCAAAGAAAAATGGAAGCATCACAGGAAAAAGATAGAGATTTAACAATCTGCCAGACAGAAGGAAGCTTATAAGGGTGCAAGTCTCATAATGGTATTTTTGTTTCCATTATTTCTTTTCTCTTCCTTTCCTCTAACCTCAGAGGAAGGGATAAGAATTAGTAACTGGTATGAGGAATAAAAAATGAAGGAGAAAGAACGAAGTTAGCTGCAATCCCTTTCTTAAAGGCAGATGCCTTGTCTTTAATAAGGATTAGCTTGGAAAGAGTATAATGGTGTCTTGCTTTTGAATAAAGTAGGTAATTAGGCTGGAGAATTTAATCTACTAAACTCAGAGTGTTTGTGACTCAAACTCATGATAGATTTTTCTATTGTAAATTGTCTAGAGGAATCATGGGAGGGAAGAGCTAACTAAATTTTTATTCAATGATAAAGGGAAAACTAGCATTACCGAATACCTTTAAATGTACAGTGGGAGATAAAAATAAAGTAACTTTATGATTTTCTTCATGAGTTTTCTCTTCAAAGAATCATTTAACATATTTGACCAAATTTTCAGTCAGCCACCAAATTATTCCAGCTAATTTTGTCACCTGAAGTGTTCATGGTAAAACAGCCTATTACTCTCATTTTCAGAACGATAGAAGGAAAGCGTATCTACGTATTTATACCTACTTAGGTAGGTATACATCTATATACAAAGCATAATTCTCTAGACCTTTCTGCACTCACTTATGCAGCAGTCTTTTATGTGACATACATTATTCTTATACTTGGGGTAAAAGAAATAGCCCAGAGAGAGTATCTATTTCAGATGTGACCTTAGGAGGCCAGGCTTAGAAACAAAAGCAAGAACTTAACAAGAAGCTAGCACAGATCACATACCTCAGGGAATACAGAATCTAGAAAAGTTACTACGCAAATAATTGGCAACCAGAAAAACAGTAGCAAAAGCCACAAAACTTTGGGATGGGATGCCTCGAGGAATCTGATGCCACAAATGTTACAATGTGTTGTTAAAAATCTAATTTTCAACAGTAAATTAAGTCCTTGTCTAGTAAGTTTCTGAGGAAGCTTGGACATTGGATTTACTAGACCCAGACTTTAAATGAGCTATGTTAAATATGCTCAAAAAACTACTGGAAATTGTGTTTAGATAATTTTTTTAAGTATGGCAATAATGCTCACCAAATAGAGAATATCATTAAAGAGACAGACATTATAAAAAGGAGGGTAAATAGAAATTCTGGAGTTGAAATACAGTAACAGAAAAGAAAGTAATAGCAATAGGAGATTGAGCTGGCAGAAGAAAGAAGTAGACTTAAAGATAACAAGTCATTAAAGATGATCCAGTCTGAGAAACAAAAAGAGTAAAGGAAAATGAGCAGAGTCTGAGAGACCTGTGGGGTACCATAAATACACATAATGGAAATTTCAGGAGGATGAGAAAGAGAAAGGGCAGGATACAAGTGAAGTAATGCCCCAGTTTTTCAAACTTGATGAAAAATGTTAATCTACGTATTTGAAAATTTCAGTACACTCCAGTTAGAATAAATGGAAAGATATCCCCACATAGACATGTAATAGCTAAATCGATGAGGTCAAAGACAGAAATAGGATGTTGAAAGCAAGAGAAAAATGACATCCCATGTGCTAGGCATTTTTAGTGAGTTTAATAACTGATTTCCCATAAGAAAAAAATAGAAGATAAGGAAAATCTGATAAAATCTTACTATTTAAAGCAAAAGATTGTCAACTAAGACTCCTGTATACAGATAAGCTATTCTTTAAATATGAAGAAAAATTAATTTTTAGGAAAATGGAGAATTTACTGCTAGCAGGCTTTCCCTATAAGAGTTTCTAAAGTATGTCCTTTTGGATACAGTGGACAGTAACTCAAACTCGTGTAAAGAAATAGCACTATTTGAGGATAAATGGAAGTCATTATGAAAGACAGTATAAATATTTGTAACTATTCTGTTTTAGAAGACAATTGCATAATGCAATAATTATAAAAATATTTGTTATACACTCAACAATGTATAAGGTCGTAATTTGTATCCCAACACTAGCACAAAGGAGGGAGAAGAGAGTTAAGCTATAGTAGAGCAAAGTTTTAAAACACGATTCAAATTAAGCTGGAATTTTTTTACTAGGTTGTTATAAATTAAGATGTTAACGTAATCCCCAAAACAACTGAGAAAATAATTTTTAAAAGCAGATAGTAAAAAAATTGACAAGAGAATTGAAATGCTACAATAGAAAATATTCATGAAACCCACAAAGACAAATTAAGGGATAGAAAAACAGAAAAGACATAGCATATAAAAATAAAATGGGAAACATAAATCTTTATCAGTAATTATGTAAACCGACTAAACACACCAAATAAAAATAGATTCTCAGAATGAATTGAATACAGAACATCATGATCCAACTATATACTGCCTACAGGCAGTACACTTACAAGTCAAAAGATGCAGCTCAGAAAAAGACATAAAAAGATTAACGTCTTAAAAAGCAGGGAAAAAGATACATACACTGTACAAACAGTACCCAAAATAATTCCAGTGGCTATACTAACAGCAATCAACACGGTACTTAAAAGCAGTATTAGAGACAAAAAGGACATTTCATGAAAAGAATGAGTCCTTCAGAAAGATGTTATGATTATAAACAAAGGCACGTTTAAAAAGTTCTCAAAATACAGGAAACAAAAATGGACAGAATTGAAGGGAGACATGGATAATTCAGCAATAATATTGGGAGGATTTAATATACGATATTCAATAATGAGTAGATTAACTGGACAGAAGGTCAACATTGAAACAAAAGACTTGAACAAATAGACTTAATAGACATCTGTAGAATAGTTGTCTCTAAATAATACAAAGTATGTTTTCCAACCAAAACAGAATTAAATAGACATCAATTAAAAATTTGAGAAATTCACAAATAGGCAGAAGTTAAGTTACTCTTCTAAACAGCCAATGGGTCAAAGAAGAAATTGCAATGGAAATGCAAATACACTTTAAGACATGAAAACAAAACATGACATATCAACATAAATGGAGTGCAGCTCAGGCAGTGTTCAGAGGGAAATACATAATTGCAAACAGATGAAGGGGTAAAATTCATAAAGGCACTTGAAAAACAGCAGGCGCATAAAGATCATTCTGACCTTTGAGTTATTTCTTGAAAGCAGAAGACAAAATTCCTATGTGAAATGCACCCTGAACATTAGAAAGAAAAGCAACATCTTTATCCTCAAGATAGGAAGTCAATATTGAGAGAATTCTGTATAGACCTGGTTAAAATAATTTTTATCTTTTCAGCCTTAGTTGCTTATTCACAATTAACTACTCTTAATTCAATACAGAACATACGTAGCTGACTATAATTGCTGCTTTGGGTATTCGTTTCTTCATGAGGGTTCTCATACCATGTAAAACTTGAATTATGCTTTTCTCCTATTAATCTAGCTTATTTAATTCTTGGATCCAGTCAGGACCCTAAGAGGATAGAAATGGAATTTTTTCACCACTGCACAAATAAATAAATAAAAAAATCTCTAGATAATCCATCTTAAGATATTCTTTGAGAAACTAGAACACCAACAGAAACTAACCCAGAGCAAACAGAAAGAGTGAAAACAGAGCAGAAATAAATGAATTGGAGAATAGAAAAGCGATAGAGAAATTCAACAGAATTAAAACTTGGCTGTTTTGTAAAGATCTACAAAATTGACAAATCTTTAACTAGACTGAATAAGAGAAAAGAAATCAAGATTTTTATTAAATCGGAAATGAAAGAAGATATCACTAAAGATTTTGCAAAAATTAAAAAGCAGTACTGTGAATTCAATAATTTAGATGAAAAAGTAAATTCCTAGAAAGACACAAACTATTGAAACTGACTCAAGAATAAATAAAAGAACTAAGTAGAACTATAAAAAGCAAGTTTGAGTTAATGATTAAAAACACTTCTAGCAAAGAGACGCTCAGAGCCAGCTGTCTTCACTTGTGAGTTGTAACAAATGTTTAAAGAATTAATACCAATTCTTCACAAACCCTTCCAAAAAATCAAAGGAGATAACACTTCCCAACTCATGCTATGAATTCAGCCTTACCTTTTTACCAAAAACAGAAAAATGCATCATATGAAAACTATTTACCAATATCCTTTATGAATGTAGGTGCAAATACCCTCAACAAAATGAGTATACAAAATCAAGTAACATTTATAAATGGTCATATACCATGACCAATTGAGATTCATTTTAATACAAGGTTAAACATCTAAAAATCAATAAATATATATCAATAAATATATAAATAAAGGACAAAAAAGCCCTACATTTATTTTAATAGATGCAGAAAAAACATTCAACAAAATCTAATACTCCTTCATGATAAAAAGAATACCAGGAATAGAAGGAAACTTCAACTCAATAAGTCACATCTGAGAAAACCCCACAGCTAGTGCCATTCTTAATAGCAAAAGAAAGAATGCCTTTCTCCTAAGATCAGAAACAATAAAAGAATGCTGCTCCTGCTATTTCTATTAAACATTGTGCTGGAGGTTCTAGCCAGGGCAATTTGGCAAGAAAAAGATGTAAAAGACATTCAAATTGGAAATGAAAAAGTACACCTGTATTTGTAGATGATTTTATATAGTTTTGTATAGAAATAATTATTAAAAAACTAAACAATTTAAACTGGTAAACAAGTTCAGCAATGTAGCAAGATACAAACTCAATATATAAAAATCAATTTAATTCACCGGCAAAAAACAATTTTAAAACAAAATTAAAACAATTCTGTTTATAAAGCATCAAAAAGAAGAAAGTGCTTAGGAATAAATTTCTTTAAACAAAAAATAAATTTCCCTAAAAAATAAGATGTGTAAAATGAAAACTACAAACATGGTCAAAAGTAAGATCTGAATAAATAGAAGGACGTCTGTGTTCATGGATTTGAAGATTTAACATTGTTAAGGTGGCATTGCTTCCCATTTAAATATACAGAGTCAACATAACCCTGTCAAAATCCCGCTTTGCCTCCAGACATTGATAAGCTGATCTAAAAATTTATATGGTAATAAAATGCACCTAGAATAGTCAAAACAATCTCGAAAAAGAAAACAAAGTTGGAAAACTTACACTCTGCTGTTTTAAAACATACTGTAGTTCACCCTCTTATACCCTTGGGTTCTGCATATACAGATTCAACCAACCACAAATCAAAAATAATTGAAAAAATAATACAACAAGTCAACACAAAACACAATAAAATGCAGTGACTAGTTACGTGGTGTTTACATCTTGTTGGGTACAATGTGGAAGCAGGAATAAAACGTATGACTGTTATGAGGCTGCTTTCTGCATTGTTGAAAATGTCCCACAGTTAGAATGTGGTCATGATTGTATAATTCTGTAAATACAATACAAATTATGAAACTGTACAGTTTAAGTGGGTGGATTTTATGGTATGTGCAGTATATCTCAAAGCTGTAAAAAGTGACCTAGAATCCCAATTCCAACTGAAAACTCTTTTCAAACCTATGCTCAATTTTTGAGACTTTGAACGACTTATCCAGTGTTACATCTGTGGGCTGTGGCAGATTTAAGGATGGAAACTAAATCTAACCCTGGAATTTGGGTTTTTAACCTTTCCTAGATCTTCACCAGACAATAGAGCTTACTTGACTGATAAACCCATCTTATTCAGAGGTGTGAAGCCCTGGGTTGTTTAGAAGTTGCCATTACTATCATATAGTAAGCTAAGATATAGTTGATGTAATTATAATCAGGTCTGCTTAAGAATAGATTGTAGATATTCTTTTCCTCTGATATGATTTAGATTCTGTTTCTTTTTTTTCACATTGATAGCGAACATTTGATGCAAAAACTAAAATATCCTGTAAAAAACATTCTCTAACTAGGTTAATGTTTGTTGAGAGTGTGATCATGTGTAAGGTGTAAGCGTAGGTTTACATGTATTTTTTAAACGCTTATACATTCAGTCAAGTGTTACGTATTTAGAAAAACATCAATGGATCCTCTTGCTTGTCTAAGCGAGACCACTTGTACAGGCTTAGCATGTGATGTTCTCTAGTACAGCACCACCCACTTCATCCATATCTCCCATGACTCCTCTTCCTATAGCACATGTTGTAGACAGATTGCCTGCAGATGGGTTATTTGTCACATCTTCAGTTCTGAAGACCAGAAGGGAACCTTGGGAAATATTTCCTTAAGGATAAGATCATAGGGAAGGAGATAGAGAAGTAGCCTTCCATCCCTGTAAAGTCACAAAAAGAGTGCTGAGTAAGTACTTCTTACTCAGAAGTCCTGAGCACAGTACTTCTAACTTACTATTGCAGTGAATTAGAAGTGCTTACTGCGTGCCTGTCATATGCTCATCTTGGCAGCGTAAAAGAAAAATAACAGCAAAACAAGGTTAGGCAAGTAATTTCTTGTGGAAAAATAAGGTAATTCGGAGATGAATGGGTGACTGTCCAGTAGAAATAGCCAGATTGGAATGGGTGGTGAGCACTGGAGACAGTGAATGTATGAATTTGACTCTGAAAGGAAATGGATTTTGAAACTGTCAGATGGACAAAATAGTCCGTGAAGAACTTAGAAACACAAAGTATATTTAAGCAAAATAAAGGGAAAGAATAAATCAAAAATAGGAATTCAGATACCAGTTACAGCCTGTTTGGAGGCTCCGTTAACAAGGCCATGGTCAAGGGTTTGGTTGTCCTCCAGGCCAGTTAGTCCTTCATAATGAATCCTTCGATTTTGGTCACAGCTGCCTCTCTGACCCTGGGCAGCCATTTAACAATTGCATAGTTTTTGACACATAGGAAGTCAGGCAAGAGCTGTGAATGTTCAGATGCAGAATCTTCTCAATCTACGAAAAGGAAACTTAGATCCACACCCTGCAGAACGGGTGAGATATATGTGGTAGAAATCCTGCTGGACTTGGATTTAGAAAACCTGGATTGCATGTTTTCTTTCTGTCACTGTTCCCTGAATATTATCAGGACCAAAGATTCCATGTTCTGCTTGCTGAATGTGGCTGATAGTAGTATAAACATCCTCACTAAGACAATTTACCCTGTCTGGTAACAAAAAGGTTACTGCGCCGTCATAGCGTGGCAGGAAAGAGACAGTGAGCCTGGTTCAATCATTTGTTTATTCACTTAGCAAATGTTTATTCAGTGTCTATTATCAGGCACTAAACTAGGTAAGAGGCGGGGTGCAATTGTTGAGAAGATAAAGTCCCAGGAAAAAACAGAGAACACAAGTAGACAATAAATAAACAGGGCTTTTAAGGACTGTGATTAAGTATATAATAAATTTGAATGGCTAAGAGTGGCCTCTGTAGAGGGAGTGCCATGAAGAATGTCTCTCTCTTGATTTGAGTTCGTCCAGGAAGAGGCTCTGCACTAAGAATTTAGGCACACGGGGTTTGTTTGGAAGATAAACCCAGGAATCCCCAGAAGACCAAGGAGTGAGATGAGGGAAAGAGCCCATCAAAGTGTTTCATTGACCCTGAAATCACTTAGGCACCTGCAGCTGACTACTCCTGGGGAACTCTTGGCGATGGTGTTGAACATGGACCTCTGTCTGAGTTTCCCCACTTGAGATGGGTGGGAGCTGGGGTATTGTTAAAGCAGTCATGGTCAGTTATTGGTTGAAAGTTACTGTGAGAGGAGGGCATTTTTTGGCATTTCCTCCCTGCTGAACATGTGGCCAAAGGGGATCCAGCAGCCAGAGAAAAGCTGCCAGCTTAAAAATAAATGGAGGTGTCAGCAATCGGAAGTCTGGTCGTCATAGTAAGAGGGAATGATGGGAGCCCGCCCCAGTTTCTTAATGACACTTGCATAGAGATAGAAAGGATGGAAATGATGCCACCACATGAAGAGCTAGAAGCAGGGCATTTTTGGAAACAGGAACTGCAAGAAGAAAGGTCAAGAAGTAGGAAGAATGGATGTGTTTGAAACTAAAAAACAGGCCAGCTAAGTACTGGGGTTAGGAGGAAGTTGAATGTGATCAAACAGGTAGAAGGGTCTCGATCAGATGTGGCCTTAAAGAACAGAGAAATGGGATAGAAGTCATTCCAGGGGCAAAGGGCCTAGGTAAAGAATTTTAGGCAAGGAGAATGATGTGGCCTGATTTACTGGCTCCTAGGGACTAAAAATTACAAAGGGGCAAGAGTGAATGAAGGTGGTGACAGGGTAAAAATAAATGAATGGGTTTGACATTTGAAAAAAAAAATCGACTGGGTGCAGTGGCTCACACTTGTAATCTCAGCACTTTGGGAGGCCGAGGCAGGCAGATCAATTGAAGTCTAGAGTTCAAGACCAGCCTGGACAACATGGTGAAACCCTGTCTTTACCAAAAATACAGAAATGAGTGGGCTATGGTGGTGTGCACCTGTGGTCCCAGCTACTTGGGAGGCTGAGGTGGAAGAATTACTTGAATCTGGGAGACAGAGGTTTCCCTTAGCTGAGATTGTGCCACTGTACTCCAGCCTGGGTGACAGAGCGAGACCCTGCCTCAAAAGAAAATCTAGGAAAACCATGGGACATGATTGGGTAAGAGGGCAAAAGAAATGAAGGACACAGGGATGACTTAGGCATTTGGTTTGAGCAAACAGGCAGATGGTGGTATCCTTTCTTGAGGTAGGGAAGACTGGAGCAGAAGAGTTTGGGGTGGGCAAAAAATAGATTTGTTGTGATGTCTATTAAACATCCAGCTGGAGGTGTTCAGTGGGCAGATGAGTCCAGAGTTGAAGGGAGAAAGGAATTTGAATTACGAATTTGGGAGTCACTGACATATAATTGACCTTTAAAATTAGGTTAGATTAGCTCCCCTAGGAAGAGAGTAACAGATGAAAAAAGGAGAGATTTGTGCACTAGTAATCAGGAACCATCAGCATTTAATGGTCAGCTGGAGAAGGAGAAACTGGCAAAAGAAACTGAAAAAGGAAAATCTGTGAAAGAAAAACAGGAGAATGTGTTGTCATGAACATTATTAGTCAATGCATTTTGGAGGCAAGTTATGATTCAAGAAACAGCTGACTTATGCAAAAAAATGAATTCATTGAACCGCACAATTGAAAAATTCAAGATGATCCAGCTTTAGGCATGGCCATATATAAGAGCTCAAATGACATAATTTATCATTTTGGGGCTCCATTTTTTCCCACTTTCTCCTTTATACTTATGCCAACTCTTTCAACATGGTCACAGTGGATTCTTCTGACTTACCAATTCCATTGTCAAGAAAACTTCTCTTTCTTAACACACACCCCCTAATCAATGACTGTGGTCAGGAAATGTGAGAAAAGCAGAATAGCACCATGATTAAGGGAATGGGATTCCACTAGTCAGCTCCATCATTCATTAGCTGAGTGAATATGGACTAGTCAAGGATTCTGTGGTTCTGTTTCATCATTACTCAAATGTGGCTAATACTAGTACCTACCCCATAAAATTATTATGAATATTAAATGAATTGTTGTTTCCAAAATGTTTAGGACCGTGCCTTTGACATAGCACTTTGTGCTATTACTATTTAATTGAACAGATCTGAAGTAGAAGGTCACTCCCGACCTTCTGAAATGATGTGACCTCCTGAAATGATATGACCAAGAGAAGGAAAACTACGAAATTAGAGTATTGTCAACAGAAGGGAGAGTGGGTCTTGGTGAATGAAATTCAAGACATTCACTGCAGAAGCAAGAAACAGAATGTTCCACGAGGCAGGACAGAGCGGAGTGAGTCAGATTCTGCGATGATGCAAGTGAAACGAGAACAGAGTAGAATCTGTTTGGCCTGGAAACAGGAGGTCACTGACAACAGAAGGTGAAGGAGACGTGTGGATGCAGAGAGAACTGGCAGAGATGACTCTTGAAGATTTTCTGTGATCTTGGACATAAAGATGAAAAGAATGAACACTGGAGACTCCAACAGGGGAATGGAGGGGAGGGGCAAGAGCTGAATAAGTGCCTGTTGGGTACCAAGTTCACCATTTGGGTGATGGGGTCAATAGAAGCTCAAACTGGAGCATCACTTAATACACCTATGTGAAGAAACCTGCACATGGATGCCTCGGATACATTTTTTAAAAAGTTTCTCTGCAGTTAGAGGTATTGAACAATTGAGCAGACACTGGTAGGAGATGTGAGAGTTAATGTTTTGTTTTCTTTTATGTTTTCTTATTAATGTTTTGTTAATAAGAATACGTATGTCAAGAGAATGGCCCACGAGAGATAGAGAAACTGGTGACATAGGGTATGGAGAAACGAAAATTGACGAGAAAGCAAGAGGGGATGAGAGCCAGATCTTAGGCAGAAGAAATGGTGTGCAGTGAGAGCAGGACATTTCCTCCATTGGAGTAATGAAGGCAAAGCTGAAGATGGATGCAGGCAGTTATATAATTTTGTCGAGATGATTATGAGGCAGTTTGCCTTCACTGCCTTCTTGTACAGTGGTGTAAAAAGTGAGGTCATTATCTGATAATGTATATCTGAGTCCATATTGCTGGGGGATGCTGGAAGGTTTGAAAAGAGAAGTTTTGATAGAATCTTAGCAGGGCTGTGTAGGATTGTAGGATGTTGCAGGATAGTCCCTTTCTCTGCTCATGAGTGAGCATTGCTGAGGCTGGGGGCTCATTTAAGGACTGGGCACCCACTCAGGTAGAGTCCTGGTATGTGTCAGGCAATCTCATTATGTGTGAGATAAGCTATAAATGTTCGTGATCTTACACTTCGTGTTTCTAAATTGTATTTTAATCACTCAAGTGACATGCAGATATTTTTAATTACTGGCCTACCTCCAAGAAGCCTTGCAGTGATACTGACTGTCACCTTTCCACCACCTGCATCAAGTACAGAGGCACAGACGTTTCCTTAACTCTGCCAGATGCTCAGGCTTACTCTCCCCTGTAGACTTTTGGATCTTTGGATATTCTGAAAGGTGGTGGTTTTCTTTATTTGGTCAGGGCATAAACAGTGGCTGGGCTCACTCGATTCTGGATTTTTGTGGAAGGAAAACTCTCATCAGATTCTGATGGGAAGGGTGTGGGTAGCTCCTGGGCAGAGAAGATGGGTAGTTTTCATTCTCACAATGGCTGAGATGTTTGAGACAGGTGCCTCATTGCCCAGGTTATGAGACCATGCCCTGAGGTCCCTCAAGATGTTCATTTGCACAATGCCTTCTTGTTTCTATATATAAAACATGATCAGATTTGAACCTCTTCATTACCCTTAAATTTTTCTCTCATACTTTTTCTTCCTGTATAACTTTGGAAGAATCTTTTTCTATCTTCTGGATAAAAATCCCTCATTCTCCTAAATAACATGTTTTATCTCAGAAGTATGTCACTAGATAGTGGCTTCTAAGGGATTTATCATTTAGTAAAAGTGTCTAAGCATGCACCTGTAGTATATGCATAATTTTATCATTAAATTTGTATTCATGTCTGCATATATTTGTATATATGCAAATAATCATATATTTGCATATGTGCCTATTTATGTAGTTGTGTATATGCATAATTCATACGTAATATACATGTACTACGCTATTGATAGTTTAGATTCTTCACAAAACATACAGAAATATAAATTTAAACAAAGATGAAATGATAAAAGTAAAATTTATTTAAATACATTTAATTAATAGCAATAGAGACCTTTTTGCTCTCACTGAAATATCAGTAATGATAATTATCAACAATAACATGTTTAGTGAGAGTAAGGTGAAAAACGACTGTTGTTGGAATGAAATGGAGGCTTTTGAGGCCCGAAAGTAGTTTTCAATACACCCAACTCCGCCCCCCCCACCCCCCCCACCCCCCCCCCCGCAGCCTTTTTTCTTTTTAAACTTGAATGGGCCCAGGCTACTACTAGAACACGTTTAACTTGGCCTTGGCCAGACTTCACCTTGAAGCCATGATCAATAATTTCTAAAACTGCTGCTGATAGTGGGAAAGAGCAGAAGATTGGGAATTGGGTGTGAGAGCGCTACTTTCAAGTTTGTCATCTTACTTGGCCTGCCTGTACCTCTACTACTCTGCCATTTTCTTACTGCCCAAAGTTAATTATTTCATGAGGTAAGAGAGTCTCCTATGAGACTTTTGAGGTAAAATATGTTACTTTCCATGTTCCCACCCTTTTATTGAGGTTATATTGACAAAGTTTATGGAAGGATGAAAAGGATAAAATAACCTTTATGATCCTTCTCTTCATCCCCCTCTCCCACCCTTTTTTTGTTGGTTAAAAGAAGGCAGTAAGGAACCATTGATAGAATGGGATTAAGATAATTAGTGACTGCCTTTTTTCTCTTTCAGATCATTAATCATGCTGGAGTAGGGCAATGTGGGAATGCTCCAGGCTGTGAAACTGATCTTTACCCACATTCTGTCTCCATCTGTAGTTAATGGGACAACACTGAGGAATGGCTATGAGTAAAGAACTTTTTTTTAAAATAGTAAGCAAGCTTAGTGAGTGCCATCTCCCTCAAGGGAGACCCCTTCAAAAGCAGTGCATTTATTGGAACAATAATGTCATTGCTCAAAATAGTTTCTGTAAGTTCTATTTTTCAATTGCTTTTAGAATTCTTCATAGCGAGGTGGGTGGATCACGAGGTCAAGAGATCGAGACCATCCTGGTCAACATGGTGAAACCCCGTCTCTACTAAAAATACAAAAAATTAGCTGGGAATGGTGGCGCATGCCTGTAATCCCAGCTACTCAGGAGGCTAAGGCAGGAGAATTGTCTGAACCCAGGAGCCGGAGGTTGCAGTGAGCCAAGATCGCGCCATTGCACTCCAGCCTGGGTAACAAGAGCGAAACTCTGTCTCAAACAAAACAACAAAACAAAACACAGAATTCTTCATAGCTACCCAGTGAAAATCAGTGCTCATGTATTAAAAGTCAACCCTAATTTTTAAAAAATCAGAATTGCTAAGCCTGATTGCATACATTATTCAGAGAACTCAACTTTGGATGAATTCAGGCTGTTTCTGAAACTCCTGAGAATTTTCTGGAGAACAACAAGTTCTGAACAAAATTCCACATGGGACAGCTAAGCAGTGTCTTGGGCATGGGACTTTAGAGTTAGGAGAAAGGGATTAAAGTCCTTTTTAGGATACTTGACATATATGCAAGCCCTTTCTGGCAATTATTAGGTTCTCCTACACAGGGTTATGTAATGAACGGTGATAAAAATAAGGTCACTTTCATTCATTTTCCTTCCCCTTCCCTCCCCAACTTAGTGCCATTCCCCAGAGGCTTCTGTGCTTTTTCTTCTGTCAGTTACGTCACACACTTTCTACTGAACTCCGGCCACTGGAGTCACTGAGCCTCCCACCACCCAGAGTCCACAAGTGCCTGGGAGTTGATGATCCTCTGGGTGGCCATATGCAGGGGAATGTGAATCACCAGCTTCCTTTTCTTGATCAAATGTGAGTCTTGCTCAGAGAGCACTTGACCTGAAACCATACTCTTCCCTGTCCTGGCTGCCCTTTTTCCCTGGGATTTCTCTTTAGGACCCAGTCCTTCATGAATCACTTGCACAAAAACCTTTCTCCCAGGATCTGATTCTGCACACACCATCCTCCTAGGATCTACGTTTTAATTTAAATCAGGATTGATGTTCAGTTATTACCATGTAAGTATTCCTGCAGAGGCAACCCACGTACTGTTTTTCTTTATTAGATTAAAAGTTTTTTCTAAGTTTCTTTTAATTCTGTCATACTCCATTAGCATAGCCTCAGTAGTTTTCAAATGCATTATTTTGTCACGTCCTTTATTGCACTTCCAGGGCCATTCTTTGTCCTTAGCCTGAAATTTTTTTAGGCTTTCCTATGCACCGCTCTCTGCCTAAAGGTCTTTCCCCCAGATCTTTACTTTTTATTTTTGAGAGTTCAATTAAATGTAAAATTTCCTAGAGAGGTTTTTCTGACAATCCTGGTTAAGTAGAAGACCTGTACTTAAAACCTCTCCGTTACTCGCTATCTGTGCGGTTTTTTTTGTTTGATTGTCTTTATAGCACATATCCCAATTTGAAATCATGTCACTTGATTAGTGGGTTTTGTTTTGTTTTTGCCTGTATCAGTGAGTGAGGGGTTGCCTTTGGCTTTTTACCACCCTTTCTTAGTTGTCTGGGACAAAGACTGGAATTAAAAAGGTATGCAAAGTGTATTTGTTGAATGAATGAATGAACTGAAAGTGTAATGAAAAGTGAAAGGATAAGGCGGGAAACAGCTTCAAGATGCCTAAAGATCTGTAACAGAAGAAGCAAAGTGGAATGAAAGTAGGCGGTAGTACAGCAGTGCCTCTTGTCTGAGGGGAATGCCTTCCAAGACCCCCAGTGGACCCTGAAACTGCAGACAGCACTGATGGAACCTGGTTGCTGCCAATCAGAGCACACTTCTGTTCATGTGTCCCACCCACAAGTTTAATGCCTTTTCTAGCCTAACTAAGCGCTTAATCATGCACTGTGGCCAAAATTTTTGCAGCTTAAGATGCAACAGCAAAACTAGCATGGATTTTTTTTCTTTACAATTTCACAGATAGAAGATTAGTTTTTGCGTACATCTTAGCAACCTCAGCATATGCTCTTTTCTCTTACCTTGTTAGGTTGAAAACTCATCTTGTCACTCAAAGGAGGCACTTCAGTGCTGCCCTTTGGCATATCTGAATTGCCAGCATCAGTTCTCTTGGACTTTGGGGCTGTGATTCAATAAGACAAGGATGACTTGAACACTTCATGGTGATACTGTAACAGTGGGTCACTGAGATGCTACTAAGTGACTAACAGCAGGTAGTGTAAATGGTGTAGATACGCCGGTCAAAGGAATGGTTCATGTCCCAGGCAAGGTGGTGAGAGTCATCGTGCTACTCAGAATAGCATGTGATTTAAAGCTTGTGAATTGTTTGTTTCTGGAATTTTCTACTTAATACTTTTGGACCAAAGTTGACTACAGGCAACTAAAATTGTGGATAGCAAAATTGTGGATAAGGAGAGGCTACTATATCCTAGGGTAATTTATAAAATACAAATCTGCCTAACATTCTTCACTGGCTGGACTTTTTTTTTTTTGAGACAGAGTGTTGCTCTTGTTACCCAGGCTGGAGTGCAGTGGCCCGATCTCAGCTCACTGCAACCTCCGCTTCCTGGGTTCAGGCAATTTTCCTGCCTCAGCCTCCTGAGTAGCTGGGATTACAGGCATGTGCCACCATGCCCAGCTAATTTTTTGTATTTTTAGTAGAGATGGGGTTTCACCATGTTGACCAGGATGGTCTCGATCTCTTGACCTCGTGATCCACTCGCCTCGGCCTCCCAAAGTGCTGGGATTACAGGCTTGAGCCACTGCGCCCGGCCCTGGACTTTCTTTTAGGGCAATGTCCAAACTCCTTAACTCCTTTATGCAGCCCACAAGGTTCCTACGATGAGGACCCTGTCTACATCTCCTGCCTGAAGACCAACCATTCTCTCCTAGTCTCCTTCCTCCAACTATTTTTGTCATTTTTCAGCAACTTGCATGTGGCCATGATCATTGTTCCTTGGTGGCTTTATGTATACTGTCCCTCGGTCCATAACACTCTTCCTGTTATTTCTGCCAAGCTCCTTTTCCTGGACTTGCTTCAGGTCTCAAACGTCCTTCTTCAGGGAAGGTTTTGTGATTCCCTAGACTAGCTTATGCCCTCCCCCTCCCATTCTGTAATAAACCCTCACACACCAGCATTTCCTTTGTAATCAGTATGTTAGGGTCTATTTTTCTCTCTGGGCTTTGCTCAGTGGCAATATCATAAAGAAGGAAGTTGCTCTGTGGCACAAATATTAGTATTTTTCTCTCTGAAGTTTCATTAGGTATAGTTTGAAGATAGCCTAGATTAAGGTCATGTGAGATTTCTATTTTTGAAACATCAGATTCTTGAGCCCCACCTCCAGAACTACTGAATCAGAGTCTTGAAGTGGAAACATTGAAACTGCATCTTTAGCTGGCTCTCTAGCTTCTGCTTTGCAAGTTGGAGATCCACTACCCTAGTAATACCTGGTATACTAGAGTCTATATATACCTTATTTCATGTGCATCATTAGTCTTTTGTGGTGCCTGCTTATGCCAGTAAAAATGGAAAAATAAATCCCTTGGCCATAGTACCTAGTCATAGAGAAGAAGAGACAGAGCCTGGGTCTAAGTACAGGTGGAGTGATAGGATTGGATATGTGAAAGGAGGGTCGGAGATATACATGATTCTCAATAAAAGATTCAGTGAGGGCTCTTCATTTGTAGAAGACAGGAACTAAACAGGCTTCAGCCAGAGAATAATTTGTTGTTTTGTATAGTTAAAATATTTAGGTGTGTGTTTGGTTTGAGGCATGAGCGGATTCAGAGGCTGTGACCCATTAGACTCAGTCACTCTTCTTTCTTGCTCATTATTAAATCCCTATTTCTTATTTGATGCATGCTTTACTCTGTTGATGGTGAAATGGTTACTAACAGCTTTTCTTACACAGGTTAATTCCGTTCAGCTCAGTGATCTTAGCAGATAAAGAATGTCTGTCCCCCCCCCCCCCCCCCCCCCCCCCCCCCCCCGCCCCGAGCTGGAGTCTAGCTGTATCACCCAGGCTAGAGTGCATTGGTGCTATCTTGGCTTACTGCAACCTCCTCCTCCCGGGTTCAAGAGATTTTTGTGCCTCAGCCTCCCTAGTAGCTGAGATTACAGGCCTGCACCACCACGTCTGGCTAATTTTGTATTTTTAGAAGGGATTTCACCATATTGGTCAAGCTGCTCTTAAACTTACCTCAGGTGATCCACCCACCTCAGCCTCCCAAAGAATGCCTCTTAAGGATTAACTCCAACGAAAGCCCTGAGATTTGAGTTTATTTGACCAATGTAGTTGTCCGATCATTCCTAAGTCATGCACTGGGGCAGTCTAGGGGGTGGAATTAATTGCCCACACCTGAAAAATGTGCCCATTCCTTTAATGATGGAGAGTAGGAGGTGGTAGAGTCAGATCTAACCAATCCATATGGATTGAAGGGAGGGCTGGGTTTTCAAAAGAAAAGTGAGAATATACCAAATATCTATTATTGAAAATTCATCCGTTCAACCATTATTTATGATTCCAGGTTGTCTCATGCACTAAGTGCAGATCATCTCATGCACTAAGCATATAGCAAGAAACAGTGAAAAAATCACACCTTCTAAGCTTGTGTTCTTTCAGAGCTTACAGTCTTTCAAGGAAGGCAGATAATTTGATTATAATTACAATAAAATTGGGTGACTGTTACAGTAGAATTAACACAGAGGATTATAGAGAGCTCTTGTTTAGGCTACAGATTCAAGTAATTGACTGAATTACTTCCGTGACTGTGTAACCAGTTCTCTGTATTAAGTGCTCACTGCTTGAATACCTAGAGTGGTTTTCTACTTTACATACTGTACTATGGCAAAATGTAAAGCCATGTGCGGTTACCTTGTTTCACTGTTGATTTGGGAACAAAAGCCTTATTAGCCTGGATTCAAGATACAAGAAGAATTTTATCTCTAGTTTGCCTAGTTTTCATTTCAGGTTTTTCAGAATTTCTTAATTGATGTGCTAGAGGTCTTTATATATTGATATCCTGACACTAATTTTTTGTCTATTGTATATGTAACAAATATTTTTCAGGATGGACTTTCTCCTTTTTCACATTTTTGGATGTCCAGAATTTTAAAATACTTAAAAGTAAAATCATATCTAGTTATTTTCTGTAATTTAATCTAAAAAAACACTGAAAGTTATATACTCATATTTTTCTAATCATTTATTTAATGGTTGAATTGTTTACACATCTAGAATGTACTGAATCAGATACCTAGCTTATGTTCCCCACAACCCTCACCAAAGGGTTGGAATTACTTATTGTCACTATTTTGTTAAGGGCTGATACGTTGAGTAACAATAACTGTTATTCTGTTCATTTAAGTCAAATCTCTTTATCCAAATTCCTTAAGATTTGCATTATAGTATATTTTTGTGTTCTTGACATTTCGCAATAGCAGAACATTTTATTGAATGGTTTCCGTATCTTTTAAAAATCTGGCTGAAGATACCATGTAGAAATCATGTTAGTAGGTACTAAGACACACAGGAGATGAGTATTTTCTTAAATTTAATTTAAAATGTTTACTTATCTAATTATATTTACGGCAGATTGGCTGGAATGAATTCTCCTCTCAGAATATAAAAACCATGTTGCACAATATAGTATTTAGCCAAAAACGTGCACGTATTTAGCTCTGTTATTTGGCATCTAAAAAGTCCTTCCCTTTAGGAGCTTAAAAACCATGTATTCCTTCTGTTTCCTTAAAGACTTGGTTCAGATTATCCTAATTGTCATGACTGGTCTTCAACCCCCCCACCCCCCCACCCCCGAATGAAATAAATGTGGAGGACACAAATAACAGTAATTAAGGTCCTTAGGATACCAGTGTCACCATAAAGCTTAGTATGAAAGCTCAGAGCTCAGAGGAAGATGTTTTTGTAAATCTAAGTAGAAGTTTGTTTAGGCTTGCCCTTTAGATAAATAATTCAATGTAAAGAAGCATGGAAATAATTCATGAGCTCAGTATCATTCAGGCCCATTTAACAACTTTAAGCCTCCAGAATGCATCAATTCATTCAATCAAATCAATCAACAAATTTTACACTAAAAATCTCAAGTGCTAGAGATTCAAGAGTGAACAAGATATACGTGGTCCCTGTATCCAAGAAACTCCAGTCTGCTGAGAGAAGTGGCCTGTTACCGATGTGATGGGAGTAATTAGAATTTGTTATTTAACACACGTGGAAGTACATTTTATCCAGTTTGGGTAGGTCAGGAAATACATCTCTCAAGAAATCTAACTGGAAATCTAAAAAACACCATAATGATGAGTGGGAAATGGATATTCTAAGGCAAAGAAACAGCATAAAACAAAGTCCCTAGGAAGAAAGCCCATGGGGGCAACAAGAGAACTTCAAATACTGATAATGACTTGAAGACAAAGGATGATGGGGCTGAAAAGATGACCATGAAATCCAGTAAGTCAAATTAAATATTTGTCCCTAGGCCAGTCGGGAGGGTGGTAACTGTAGGGTAGAACACAATCAGATTTGCTTTTTGTAAGACTCACCTGGCTTCAACTGATGAATGAATTGAAAAGAGGGCAAGAAGGGAGGCAGGAAAACCAGTTAAGAGGCACAAGTGGGGTTGTATCATAATCACATGAAAAGAAGTGGACAGATTCCAGGGGGTTTAAAGAAATAGAATCCGCAGGGCTTGATGACACATTGGAGATGAGGAAAAGGGAAGAGCACAGGCTGACTTTCGCTTTCTGACTTTAGTTTTGTACACTAAGCTACAAAAGACCTTAGTGTAGTTAACTGATGAGACAACCCCAGAAGAAATAACAGATTTGGGGGAAGAGGCGCTGAGTTCAGTTTTGGGCAAGTTAAATCCAAGGTACCCATGGGTTATCCAAGATACATAGTAAAGATTCGAGTACTGGACGTAGACCTTAAAGACTGAGGTGTGGGGATTTTGGATTCAGCAGTTTATCAATAGAGAACGATATGGAAATTATAGAGATTTTTAATTGTACGTCTGACTGTTCACTAAGGTGGGAAGGTACAATTACTGAGCAAATAGAACTAAGCCTTGCCACCATTTGACACATCATGAAGTACAGATAGGGCAGTAGGGTTTACACCTGAACAATTTCGCCTATGAATTTTTAATTTTATTATTTTTTAAAATTTATATTGGGGTGAGGCATGGTGGCTCAGGCCTGTGATCCCAGCACTTTGGGAGGCGGAGGAGGGCAGATCACCTGAGGTCAGAGGTTTGAGATCAGCCTGGCCACCATGGTAAAAAACATCTCTACTAAAAATATAAAAATTAGCCAGGTGTGGTGGCGGGCACTGTAATCCCAGGTACTCAGGAGGCTGAGGCAGGAGAATCACTTGATCCTGGGAGGTAGAGGTTAGTGAGCTGAGATCTTGCTGCTGTACTCCAGACTGGGAGACAGAGCAAGACTGTCTCAAAATACAAACTATATTAGATATTGATGAATTATAATTACATATATTTATGGGATAAAAGCGATACTATAATATATGTGTACAGGTATACATACCTTCTGTCACCTCAAATACATGTCATTTTTTTCATCCTGTCTAACTGAAACACTACACCCTTTGATTAACATCTCCCCATTTCCCTCACTCCCAGCCTCTGTTAACCACCACTCTTTCTACCTTTATATGTTTGATTGCCTTAAAGTCCACAGGTGAGAACCTGCAATATTTGTCTTTCTATGCCTAGCTTATTTCATTTAGCATAATGTCCTCCAGCTTCACCCAGGTTGTTGGAAACGGTGTAATTTCCCTATTTCCTTAAGGCTGAATAGTATTCCATGGTATACACACAGCATTTCCTTTATCACTTCTTGTGACATTTAGGATGGTTCCTTGTCTATTGTGAATCATGCTATAATGAGCATGGAAGTGCAGACTTCTCTTTGACATAATTATTTCAAATTCTCTGCATATACGCAGGGAAGTAGGACTGCTGGATTATGTGGTAATTCTGTTTTTATTTTTATTTTGAGGGCAGTTCATAGTGTTTTGCATAATGTCTGTATTAATTGACATTTCCACCAACAGTGTATAAGGGTTCCCTTTTCTCCACATCCTCACCAACACTTGTTACCTTTCATCTTTTTGATAATAGCCATTTCGACAGACGTGATATCTCACTGTGATTTTTAATTTGCATTTTCCTAATGGTAAGAATGTTGAGCATTGTTTCACATTATCTGTTGGCCATTTGTATGTCTTCTTTTGGGATTATCTTTTTATTTCTGGCCGGAGTACTCCAAACAACTTTTCTCATGTCTTTGCCGATCTTTTAAAAATTGGGTTACTTATTTTCTTGCTCTTAAGTTTCTTATATATTTCAGATATTAATTTTATCAGATGTATGGCTTACAAATATTTTCTCCCATTCTGTAGGTTGCCTCTTTACTCTATTGTTTTCTTTGCTGTGTGGATGTTACTGAGTTTGATATAATTCCATTTGTCTAGTTTTGGTTTTGTTGCCTGAACATTTGGGGTCAAATCCCAAAAAATCATTGTCTAACTAATGTTGTATAGTCTTCTCTCTGTTTTCTTCCAGTTTACAGTTCCAGATCTTAGGTTTAAGTCTTTAGTCCATTTTGAGTTGATTTTTGTACATATGCTTCTTCACCTCTGATAGGGTTACATCTCCAACCCATCATAAATTGAAAACATTGTAAGTAAAAAGTGCATTTGTTACAGCTAATCTAGTAAACATCATAGCTTAGCCTCGCCTTCCTTAAACATGCTCAGGAGGCCCGGCACAGTGGCTTACGCCTGTAAGCTCAGAACTTTGGGAGGCTGACATGGGTGGATTACCTGAGGTCAGAATTTTGAGACCAGCCTGGCCAACATGGCAAAACCCCACCTCTACTAAAAACACAAAAGAATTAGCTGGGCATGGTGGCACTCACCTGTAATCCTAGCTACTTGGGAGGCTGAGGCAGGATAATCACTTGAACCCAGGAGGCAGAGGTTGCAGTGAGCTGAGATCATGCCATTGCACTCCAGCCTGGGCGACAAAGCAGGACTCTGTCTCAAAAAAAAAAAAAAAAAAAAAAAAAAACCAAACAAACCACGTGGCACTGTTTACAATAGCAGAGACTTGAAACCAATCCAAAAGCTCATCAGTGATAGACTGGTAAAGAAGATATGGCACATATACACCATGGAATACTATGTAGCTATAAAAAAAGATGAGTTCGTGTCCTTTACAGGGACATGTATAAAGCTGGAAACTATCATTCTCAGCAAATTGATACAACAGAAAACGACATGTTCTCACTCATAAGTCAGTGTTGAACAATGAGAACACATGACACAGAGAGGGGAATATCACACACGGGGGTCTGTTGGGGGTGGGGAGATTGGGGAGAGATAACATTAGGAAAAATATCTAATATAGATGATGGGGGGATGGATGCAGCACAGCACCATGTCATGTGTATACCTATGTAACAATCCTGCACCATCTGCACATGTACCCCAGAACTTAAAGTATAATAATAAAAAAAAATGCTCAAGATACTTACATTAGCCTACACTTGAGCAAAATTGTCTAACACAAAGCCTATTTATAATAAAGTGTTGAATATCTCATATGCTTCATTGGCTACTGTACTGGAAATGAAAATAGGAATGGCTTGCTGCTGTTGCCCAGCACTACAAGAGAATATAATGCTACATATCACTAGCCTGGGAAAAGTTCAAAATTCAAAAATCAAAATATAATTTCTACCATATATGTATTGCTTTTGCACTATGATAAAGTAAAAAAGAAATCAAAATAAAAAACCAGCGTAAGTCAGGGACCATCCATATATGGTGTGAGATAAGGGTCTAATTTCATTCTTGATGTTGCTATTCAGTTTTCCCAACACCATTTATTGAAGATCCTTTCAAGAAATAACCTTTTCTCACTGTGTATTCTTGGCAACTTTGTGGAAAAGCAGTTTACCTTAAATGTGTGGGTTGATTTTTGAGCTCTTTATTCTGTTCCATTGGTCATTGTATCTATGTTTATGCCAGTATCATGCTGTTTTAACTATAATAGCTTTGTAATACAATTTGAAGTTACTTTCTGTGAATTCTTAGAAGTGCCATGTTTTAACCGCATCGGCATAAATTTAAATTTGAATATATTTTCAAGGAAAATTAAAAAAAAGTTTTGTTCAGTGATACATCTAAGATATGGAAGACTTCTTGACACATAGTAGACACTTAACAAATGTTTGATAACTCAATACAATTATATGCAAAAAAAGCTAATCAGCACAAAATAGTCTTCAAGTTCTTAACGTTAATAAATTCGGTAAATGACTGTCTCATTGATTATATTTTTTAAATGTCTAAAATTTATATCTAGAAGGGGTGAATTGCAAACAAAAAAGTATCAGAGCCTACAGCACAGAATCCTAAATTCTGATTCTTGCACCAGGATTTGTGCTGGCCAAGAGTACCCTCAGCATCTCTTCTCATTTAGAGATTCCTGTGAAAGGGGATGACAGATTATGTTGCTTTCCCACAAGCTCATGTGAGGCTTCCACTGTGTGTTTCCATGGGTAGCCAACCTTCCAGATTTGATCCTTTAAAATCTCTGCTTCCACCTCTCCTTCCTTGTCTTCAGTGAAAATAGTTCTTTTCCATACAAATTTGAGATTGCGACTTAAGATATCCCCATTCAAATGTCTTTTCTCAACCTGTTGTAGACTCTTGCCCTTTGTTTGAAAAGAGTGAAACATCATGAACTTTACTTTTTGACCTTTGAACATTCATGGGAGAGACAGGGGAAAGAGGCAGCACAGAGGCCCTGGAGACTGCCTGCCTGTAAGCGGCTGTCATGGTTTGAGCTTCTAAAAGGGCAAGCCTGTTGCTAAGGAAACTGCTGCTCTAGGAAGGCTAAACACACAGTAAAATAGCAGGAAAGGAAGGCATAAATAAGTCAGGTGCTTGGGGGAGGGGTGGCATGAGGCAACCTGAGAACTTTAAACCTTTATTGCTAGGAATATATCGAAGTCTCTAGTGAGGGGAAAACCAAGCATCCATATCCCTTCCTAGAAAATAGCTGTAATTTAAAGGAAACCTAGACTTCATGTGATTTTAATTTTGGTTAGTATACAAGCAGAAAAACAGTGGCTGTCAATATTCCATTAATACTTAGAAAGTATGTAACAATTTTCCAAATTTAATAATGCCCATTTGTGGCATTTAGTATCAAAAGAACATATTTGCAATACTCAAAAGCATTTTTTATTTTGTAGTCAATGCTTAAAGTAACTATAGATGTGGTGACTTTGGAAATTACATAACATATGTATTTTTAAATGAATAACTTTTCTTAAAAGTAGTTATGCCCATAGTTAATGGTGTATTACATTTATTCCCTGTTAATTACTTCTAACATTCCTGTTAATTACTTCTAACACAATAAGCTTAGAGTGACTTAAATGAATACATTTGCAAAATTAGGAAACATTAAAAAGATTTTTAACCTTATGCTAAATACAGGAGGAGTATAACTTCAAAGGCATTTTCCTATTAACATAAAATAAGTCATTTAATGCCAGTGAAAGTTAGATTTTTAATATGCAATGAGTTGGCACAGCATCTAACATGAACAATCTTTGGACCGTTCATTGCCATGGCTTGTAAAAACATCTGCTTGTATCAGTAAACATTTCCTTTCCGTCCATCCTCTCCTCTCCCAGAATAAGTCATCAGTCCACAGCTATGCTATCTAGATTACTTCATTATTAAAGGTATATTGTTGATTAGAGATCATGTAATCTAAGCCTTTCATTTAACATTTGATGGTATCTAAATAATGCTTCTATTTCTCGTTTCTGGGGCCATTTTCAAACATATTTATGAATAGGAGTCCACAAAATTCCAAGTTCAAAGTCCTACAGCTACCACCAGTACACCTAAAATTTTGGCTTTGAAAATATCCACCTCCTTGTTAGGCTACAAAGATTTTTATTTCAAAGGATGTTTTACCAGAGTAAGTGTGTAAGATAGTCCCACGGGTAGGGGGGCAGTGCCAAGATGGCTGAGAGGGGGCAACACTGGAATGCAGCTCCCAGGAAATGGGACGCAGAGGGCTAGAGGATTTCATGATTCCAAATGAGGTGCTCGGTTCATTTTGGGGGGACTAGAAGGACTCTGAAAGTAGCCCAAAGAGGGAGCCAAATCATGAGTGAACTCCCGTTTATGTTTGCTACAAAGAGAATAAAATACCTAGGAATACAACTAACAAAGGATGTAAAAGATCAAGGAGAACTACAAACTACTGCTCAAGGAAATAAGAGAGGACACAAACAGATGGAAAAATATTCCATGCTTATGGTAAGGAAGAGTCAATATTGAGAAAATGGCCATGCTGCTCAAAGTAATTTATAGATTCAGTGCTATCTGCTTCAAGCTACCATTGGCTGCCTTCACAGAACTGGAAAAAACCACTTTAAACTTCATATGGAACCAAAAGAGAGCCCACATAGCCAAAACAATCCTAAGCAAAAAGATCAAAGCTGGAGGCATCGCTGTACCTGACTTCAAACTCTATTACAAGGCTACCAGCATGGTACTGGTACCAGAACATAGATCTAGACCAATGGAATAGAACAGAGGCCTCGGAAACGATGCCACACCTCTACAGCCATCTTTGGTTGTAGATCTCTGACAGACAGGACACAAACAAGCAATGGGGAAAGGATTCTATGTTTAATAAATGGCGTTGGGAAAACAGGCTAGCCATATGCAGGAAGCTGAAACTGGACCCCTTCCTTACACCTTATACAAAAATTAACTCCAGATGGATTAAAGATTTAAACATAAGAATTAACGTCACAAAAACCTAAAAGATAACGTAGGTAACACTATCCAGGACATAGGCACAGGCGAGGACTTCATGACTAAAGCACCAAAAGCATTGGCAACAAAAGCCAAAATAGACAAGTGGGATCTAATTTGTCTATTTTGGCTTCTGCACAGCAAAAGAAACAATCAGAGTGAACTGGCAACCAACAGAATGGGAAAAAATGTTTGCAATCTACCCATCTGACAAAGGGCTAATATCCAGAATCTACAAAGAACTTAAGCAGATTTACAAGAAAAGAACAAATCCATTCAAAAGTAGGCGAAGGATATGAACAGACATTTTTCAAAAGAAGACATATATGTGACCAACAAATATATGAAAAAATGCTCATCATCGTTGGTCATTAGAGAAATGCAAATCAAAACCACATTGAGATACCATCTCACACTGGTTAGAGTGGTGATCATTAAAATTTCTGGAGACAGCAGATGCTGGAGAGGATGTGGAGAAGTAGGAACACTTTTACACTGTTGGTGGGAGTGTAAATTAATTCAACCATTATGGAAGACAGTGTGGCGATTCCTCAAGGATCTAAAAATAGAAATTCCATTTGACCCAGCAATCCCATTACTGGGTATATACCCAAAGGATTATAAATGGTTCTATTATATTTATTTTATTTTTTTGAGACCGAGTTTTGTTCTTGTTACCCAGGCTGGAGTGCAATGGCGTGATCTCGGCTTACCATAGCCTCCACCTCCTGGGTTGAGGCAATTCTCCTACCTCAGCCTCCTCAGTAGCTGGGATTACAGGCACACGTCACCATGCCCAGCTAATTTTTTGTATTTTTAGTAGAGACAGGGTTTCACCATGTTGACCAGGATGGTCTTGATCTCTTGACCTCGTGATCCACCCGCCTCAGCCTCCCAAAGTGCTGGGATTACAGGCTTGAGCCACCGTGCCCGGCCAAATGGTTCTATTATAAAGACACATGTACACATATGTTCATTGCAGTGCTGTTTATGATAGCAAAGACCTGGAACCAACCCAAATGCCCATCAATGATAGACTGGACAAAGAAAATGTGGCACATACACACCATGGAATACTATGCAGCCATAAAAAAACGATAAGTTTGTGTCCTTTGTAGAGACATGGATGAATCTAGAAACCATCATTCTCAGCAAACTGATACAGAACAGAAAACCGAACACCTCATGTTTTCTCTCATAGAGGGACGACGAACGGTGAGAACGCTTGGGCACTGGGAAGAGAACAACTCTCTCTGAGCTAGGTGTGGGGGTGGAGGGGAGAGGAGGGGAGGATGGGGAGGGATAACACGGGGAGAAATGGTTGATGCAGGTGATGGGGGTGGGGGTGGTTGGCGGGGGATGGAGACAGCAAAGCACCATGGCATGTATATACCTATGCAACAATCCTGCAGGATGCAGGACATGCACATATACACCAGAGACCAAAATACATAAAAAAAAAAATAGGAGCTTTAAAATTAGGAGAATGCCTTTTGAATAAAAAAATGTTGAGCTGTGCAGAAATGAGAATGTGGCAGAAAGGTCAAGAAATGTACTTTCCTATGCATAGCATTGTGTAGATTCCAGGGGAAGGGTGCGTGTGTGTGTGTGCGCGCGCGCGTGTGTATGCACGAGCATGTGCATGTGTATGGGTGTGATAAGAACAAAAGAGAAATTAAAGATATAAATGTAGTTTGGCTGGAATCCAGAATCCAACAAAGTTACTTGGAAGGAACCCAGCTTATCTTTTATAAGTGCTTTAGTTCAAGTAGGTGTTGTCTTCAAGAGCTATGCAAATTCAGGGTTTTAAGTAAAACCTCCAGTGTGTGCTTTGATGAACTCAGCAAACCAGGTTGGGAACCCTCCCCAGTACCTCCTTTGGGACTTGCAGCATGTCACCAGATTTCGTTTTTTATATGGTAGTGTTTGGCTTTGTTACGTAGATAAAGTATATTTTTAGAACAAAATAATGCTTTCTTTTAAATTGATGCTAATTTCTAACCCAATATCTCTTGTAGATATTTTCAGAGAAGCTCTTGAGCTCTTAGTAATACGTACTAAACAGTCTTAAGAAAAAAATTAAACAAACATTCCAAATGATGTAAGCTGATTTAAGTTAATTGTGAAAGTGGAAAAAGCAAGAGTAACATAAAAGAAGGAAGATAGCTGAGAACATGAAGCTTAATTAAGAAAGTCAAAGGCAGATTAAAGTGGTTCATTTGTTTTTAAAATTCTTTTTTCAAAAATTATATTTTATTGTATTAAGAACACTTAGCATGGGAGCTACCCCGTTAACAAATTTGAAGCGTACAATATGGTATTGTTGCCTGTAGGTACAGTGTTATACAGTAGATTTCTAAAATTATTAATCTAATTTAACTGACACTTTATGACCATCAACTAGTAAGTCTCCATTTTCCCCATCACCCCAGCCACTGGCAGCCACCAATCTACTCTTTGATTTAATAAATTTTTTATTTTATTTATTATTTTTGAGATGGAATCTTGCTCTATTTCCCAGACTGGGGTGCAGTGACGTGGTCTGGGGTCACTGCAACCTCCGCCTCCTGGGTTCAAGTGATTGTCCTGCCTGTCAGCCTTTGGAGTAGCCAGAATTAGAGGCATGTACTACCATGCCCAGCTAAGTTTTGTATTTTTAGTAGAGACGGGGTTTCACCATGTTGGCCATGCTAGTCTCGAACTCCTGACCTCAGGGGATTCACCCACCTCAGCCTCCCAAAGTGCTGGGATTATAGGCGTGAGCCACTTTACCCGGCCTGATTCTATGAATTTGATTATTTTAAACATATAAGTGTAATTGTGAAGTATTTGTCTTTTCGTGACTGTGTTATTTCACTTAATGATCAGACATTTTTCAAAGAAGACATATGTGACCAACAAATAAGTTATAAGACCTGACTGAACTCCAAGCACTGTGCTAGGTACAGTGTAGGAATATATTATTAAGAACATGCAGTTCATTTCCTCAAATAGCTCACACTCTGTGACCTAAAAATAGAATTTATGGAAATAATTATATAGCTTTCCATCTGACTTATTTTCTTTATATTTTTTGGTTAAAAGTTCTTTTTCAGACATATGCATTAACAAATTTTATGCCAACTTCTAGCTTGCTTGTATTTTCTTAGCAACACCTTTGAAAAAGCGAACGTTTAAAATTTTAATAACTACATTTTTATAATGTGGGCTTTTTGTATCCCATGTAAAAATCTTTGTCTACTTCTAATGTTGCAAGGAATTTTTTATCTATGTTTTCTCTTAGAAGTTTTGCAGTTTTGGACTTTACATCTAACTCTATGATCCATCTTAAGGTCATTTCTACACATTGAGTAAAGGAAGGGTCAAAGTTACTTATGAATTTTTTTCATATACATATTTAGTTGTTCTATCACCATTTGTTAAAAACATACTTCTTTCCACAATAAATACTTTGGGTTTTTTTGGTCATAAATAAATTAATATACATGGATCTATTTCTGTTCTAATATATTTCCTTGATTTATGTTTACTTTCTAATGTCACATTCTCTTCATTGAAATGTGGTACTTTATAATAAGCATTGAAATTAGGTAGCATGATTCCTTTATGTTTGTTCTTTTTCAAAATTTGAATGTTCTGAGTTTTTTGAATGTTCAAGTCATCTTAGAATCTATTTTTTGTAAATTTTTTGGGTATATAGTAGGTGTATATATTTATTGGGTACCTGAGATGTTTTGATACAGGTATGCAATGTTTAATAATCATTTCATGAAGACGAGGGTATCCACATTTCAAGCATTTATCATTTGAGTCACAAATAATCCAATTATGTCTTATTCAAAATTTATCTAAAATATATGATTTATTTAAAAGTATGCAATTATTGATTGTAGTTACCCGGTGTGCTGTCAAATAGTAGATCTTATTTCTATTTTTTGATACACATTTAATTTATTAGTATCCTCAAAAAACTTGCTGGAATTTTTATTGAGATTATTAATTTGAGTAGATTTGACATCTCAAAATACTGTATCTTATGAACCGCAAGCATACTATATCCTTCCATTAATATAGGTCTTCTTTAATTTCTCTCATAAGTATCTTTGAGTTTTCATTATACTGGTTTTGTACATATTTTGTTAAATTTATTACAATTTCATAGTTTTTCTATTTTAAATGGGGTGTTGCTTTGTATTTTAATTTCCAAAATTGTTCTGTAAGTACAGAAAAAAAAACTGAATTTCCCTTGATCTTACATTCCTGAGTCTTGCTGAATTATTCTAGTAGAGCTTTTTGTAGATTGTTTAGGATTTTCTATGTACAATTAAGTCTTCTACAAATAAAGACACTTTAAATTCTTCCCTTACTATCTTAGGCTTTTAGATAATTTTTTTGTCTGTACCATTTCGTGCTCTTAGTATATTACAAAATAAGAACAGTGAGAGTGAACGTCCCTCTTTTGTTTAAAATCTTAGGAGAAAAAAAATCTTTTAATGTTACGTTAGTTGCAGATTTTTTCGCATATGTCTTTGATCAAGGTGAACAGATTCATTTCTGCCGCTGTTATTTTGAGAGTTTTGCCATGATTAGCTGTTAATTTCTGTTACATGCCTTTTCTGCTATGTTTTTATTTTATCAGGATAATGAATTGTATTGATTTTTTGAATGTTAACCAATTTTATATTCAATCTCCTAGCTCACATTGTATTCTTCTATTTCTTGGTTCAGTTAGCTACAATTTTGATAAATATTTTTATGTTTATGTTTGTGAAAAATATTTGTCTATATATTTTTTGATTGCCTCTTGTCTGTTTTTAATTTGACTTTTTTTTTTTTAATCAGGGTAATACTAGCCTCATCAAATGAGTCAGGGAGTGGTTTCTTCATTATTTTCTTAGAGAGTTTGTGCGGGAATATATTGATATTAAATTTTCCCTTTAAATATTTGAAGTAATTCAACAGTTAAGATATTAGAGTCTGGAGTTTTTGTTATAAAGATTTTTAAGTTACCAATTCATTTTAATACATGTAAGCCTATTTTTATTTTCTATTTCCTACATCAGTGAATGTCTCTACTCTACCTTAGTTATGCAATTAAATAGCAAAAAATTATTCACAACATTATTTAAAAATCTCTGTAAGGTCTATATTGATTTTTTTCATTTGTGATATTTTTAGCTCCTGAGAACTCTTTTTTCAGTTTCTGTCTACAAAGAAGTTTCTCCATTACAGTTGACCCTTGAACAATGCAAGGGTTGTTATGGCTGTTATTTGCTCTATTTTTCTCAACGAACCTGGAAGACATTATGCCAAGTAAAGTTAAAGTAGGACTCGGAAGAATAATGCATGGTCTCAATTCTATGTGGAGTATATAAAAGTTAACCTCATAGAAACAGGTAGTAGAAGGGTGATTATCAGGGGTCACAGGGATGGAAGAAATAGGGAGAAATTGGTCCAAGGGTAAAAATTGCAGCCGTAAGATGAATAAACTCTGGTGACCTAGTGTATAGCATGGTGATATAATAATTATACTTGAAATTCACTAAGAGAGTACATAAGTGTATATAGATATGTTAACTAGCTTGATAATTTTACAATGTATACATATATTAAAATGTCACATTGTACACCTTGAATATACACACTTTTTATTGGTTAATCATACCTCAATAAAGCTGATAAAAGATGAGTAATTTTTAAAAACCTGAGATTGGCCAACTCTCCATTTCTCTGCCCTGATTTGGTCTATACGTGTCATTTTCTGTAATTGTATAGATTTCTCTTTATTTCCATTTGTCTGCTCTAGTGGAAATTTGGATGTAGGCAGGGGAAAGGGAAGGTTTAATTCCGTATCTTCAGATTTCCATCTTGATCCTTAAAATTCCTCCCCTTTTTTCTTTATTTCTAGGCTAAATCGCAGGACTGGGGCCTCTCAAGTTACTTAAGGTATACCTTGCTTTCAATTTATTTAAGTGTCTTAGAGATTAACAGATCAGCCCCATCGATGTTAGTTGGTCTGGGATGGGTTTCAGTTTGTCTAAATCTACCTGCTTCTTTACTTGCAAATTAGAGGGTATCTTGCAAAAGTTATCTGTTCTGAAATGATGATATACACAAAGACAATTTCTAGGCAAAAACTGAGTATCTGATAATCATCACTAAAAATGCAAGTATGTAGAGTGTTTACTTTTGTTAGAATATATCGTTCTTTACATATATCACACCTTAAAATGAAATCTTTTAAGAAGATGCAGCTCTGAAATTTTACATTTTACAATTGCAAAACTCTGAAGTTTGGAGAATGTATTACAATACAAATATGCTGAGCAATTGTCAGCCTAGAAAACTTGCTGTCAGAGAAAATTAGAAATAGCTTCACACTACAAAATTAAGAAAGGAATTTGGCAATATATTTGGGTTGCTTGCCCAATGTTTAATATCACTTGAGGGAGTACCTACTTCTAATGAAAAATAAATTTGTAGAGTGAAAGAAAAGTTTTATTTGTTCCTTTACCAAAAGTAAAAGTATGAATAAAGAATATGGCCGCAGTACTGCATTTTTTTATGAATATAAAAGATTTTTCTCATGCTAACACACTTCATGATTAGCAGATGAGCACCCTTATTTTACTCCTGTCCAACCTATGCAAGACCTATGCAGGGCCCTGGGTAAGAGTAAAAAAGCTGAAGATTATTTTCAACTGCACGGGAGTAACTGAGAACATACAATGCCTGCAGATCAGGCAAACCTCTAAGTGTGTCTTTCTGAGCCTTAGTTCCTCATCTGTAAAGTGAAGAAAATACTACCTATGCCAGTGGAGTGTTGTGAGGATTAAATGGGATAATTTATGCAAAACAAGTAGGAGCTCAATGAATGATGAAATTTGTAAATTTTTATCATTGTTTATTAGAATTATTTTTCTGAGTCTATTCCTTTTTCTACAGTGCCCAAGAAAAGAATTAAAAGTGAAGGAAAGATTGGGAATGAGAGAGACTAGATGTTTCAGCTTTAAAGTGATGGTAAAGGAGAGAATCTAGAACTGTGTCTCTGTTTAGTAATTTTCTGTTCCTAATAAAACAGTAAAGCTGAAGAAAAGAATAGCTTTGTAGCATTTTAGAATCAGTTTACATTACAGTCAACCCAATACACACACAATATATTTGGGTTGCTTGCCCAGTGTTTAATATCACTTGAGGGAGTACCTACTTCTAATGAAAAATAAATTTGTAGAGCGAAAGAAAAGTTTTATTTGTTTCTTTACCAAAAGTTGTTTCCATGATTTCCTTTACACGTTGTTTCCATGATTCAAAATGGAAAGGGCATCTCAAATTTAGCTCCCATCACTTTAGAAATTTTAACAACCAGAGTTGTTTTGTTGTCATATTTTTGATGGATCCGTGTCTATCCGGATGCCCGTTAATGCAGTGTGGCCCCATGGTTCTTTCAGAGGTACACGCCCTTTCCTTGAGCATGTATCAGCATAAGGTGCAGACTCGGGAAAGAAAACAGCTTTTGGGAAACCAGACATCAAATTCAGTTCATTGCATTCTTCCCATTTTCCCCATTGTTTGGATCAGAGTTCTGGTTTGGATAAGTTCAGAAGGACAGGTTTTTCAGGAGTCAAATCGTTTATATGATTTCAGGAATTTGTAAGCCCATGAGTTGTTGGCTGCGGTCTTCTTGTCTTTGCCCTTCTTTTCTTGGAAAGTCTAAGTCCTTTCAATGTGGCCAGAGTCTAGCTTCCCTTTGCTGCTGCATCTCTCACCATCTTCCCTTGCCCTCTGTGACTCAGCACTTCTCACCTTCTGTCATTTCTTTAAACTTGTGGTTTCTGCTCCTGCATCCAGTCCTTCGCATGTGCTTTCTGCATGCTCTTTGCTTTTTCTTGTCTGCTTACCCTTCAGGTCTCGGCTCAGAAGTCACTTTCTTGGCTAGGTCCCCTTCTCTGTGTGTGCACATTTGCATTAGAAGACATAACAAATTGGGCTGCAATGGGCTGATTGGCTGCTCACTGTTCTTGTAGTCCCATAATGGAGGAAAACCATGCTCATTTTATGTCTTAAGTGTCAAATATAGTGCCTGGCACATAGGAGAAACTCAGTGAATATTTGCTAAATCGATACATTTGAACTGTATTTTAAGGAACAAAAAGGAAGAGTTTGGGAAAGTACCGGTGGCCCAATTATAACACAGCTTTTATTTGCCCCTCAGCTATTCCTAGTTCCTTCTTGCCACATCTTTATAATCTCCCTTTCTGGAATCTGGGTAAAAATTAAGCAAAATATCAAGTACCTTCATAGCAAAGCCTGTTTAATGGTAATGCTACTTTTAATTTATAGTGTAGGTAATGAGAACGCAGAAGAGCTTAGATGTGAAATCCCAGATTTGGAGTTAAACAAACCTGTGTTTAAGTCCACACTGACAGATGGTGACCCTCAATGCTGTACATGTCTATGGCAAAGGATTTGCTGGGGACAATTCCATTAGATATTTTATGTGCAGTTGGTTTATTGAACACTACGGGTTCCATAAGGTATGAGTAAGAAGCAACCTACTGTTTTTTTCTTTTCATTATTTCTTTAGAGTTGTCTTGTTGACTCTTTCCTTTCTCCAGGGTGAAATCCCAAGCAGGTAATCATGAGACTTCTGATCATTCTTAAGTGTGAATAGGTAGTTTTGTTTTCAGGTACTAAAGAGTCTAGTCCATTCTGATTTCACAACAGTTTCTCACTTAATTCCGAGTTTTTCGAGCTTGGGATAACTTCAGGTTAGGAAAACCATAATGAGGGAAAGAGGTTGTAGTGAGCTTCCTCAGTATTTTCCCATGTTACTCCTCCTCCTGTCATTCACTGAGCTGCCTCTCTTCTCACAGGGAAGAGCCTGGGAAAGGGAAGAGAGGGAAGGATAGAAAAGTTCTTTTTTGCCAGCATAGCTCCTACCCAGTACTGGTACATTTCTAATGAGACAGAGGCAGATGCAAGTTATTTCTCTCTGGACCTCTTGTTTGTTTCTCAGAGGATCTCATTTTTGGGAATCTTCCTCCTGCTCTTCCATGATGGATGTAATATTTTATGGCTGGCTGCTCAGCACTCTCCTCAGTCCATTTCTATCCACTCCAAACAACTTTCTTGGGAGTGCCTTACTCTCCAAGCCTGCCTTTCAGACAGGTTCCTCTTAAGTTGTCTCATATCTGGCTTCATTCCCCAATGCTACCTCTCTTTTTGTCCTGGAATTTCTAAAAATTCTCAAAGTGCAATGTATTCTTCATCTCTTTCCAGTAAGTGGAGCCAGACTTGAAGACCTTGTTTTACATAATAGAGTATGGGGAATTCTTTTCTACTTTTGATACAGGATTCATAATATATTTATATTATGACCTTCATTCTAAGCATATCTCTTCTGCCAGGCCAGGGTGCTCTAAGCAGCTTCTGGCCTTTAGATTTTTTGGGGGTGGGGGCAGAGGGGCATAAGTCAGGTATCAGTCCCAATGTCCCCACAACTTCAGAGGATATACCCATCAAGATTTCTGAAACCTAGCTTACTAGGTTGGAAGGTAGAAAAGGGAAGATATGGTACCGTGCAATGCTCTTGATAAAGACATGCTAACACACCAGCGTCTCCTCACCAATAAGCAGATTTCCTTGGTGGTTTATGCCCTGGAGGTAGCCCAGTGTTTGCTAATCCTGTTCGCTAGGCCACCCGCTAGGTGGTCTGGTATCTCTTTGGAATATTCGATACTCATCACCATTTGATATCGGGTTACCAGCCAAAATTAACATGATGGGAAAACACCCCATTTGATATCCTGTTGTACATGTAAAATTTATATAGTTAATTAATAACTGGTTGTGGTAATTAGCTTGTTATTAAAGCAAAGCAGATATGTCAACATCAATTCTATCATTCTGAGTCATTCTCCCTTTTAAGAATGGTGGAAAGATTTAAGAGCTGGATGTTAAATAAAAGATGAATGAGGACTATGTCCATGTCAGAATCACCACCTTGTCATTTCCCACCCCTGTTATAGAAAGAGATAGCAAGGAAGGATTTTTCTTTACTGAAATATATTGGGATTTTATGTCACGTGTTATTTCTTTGATCTGAAATTTCTTTCTATCTCTTTTTTTCCCCAGCCCATTTGTTTAAAAATATGTTTATTTTTTAAGACATAGCAAATGTTTCATTATATTTGAAAGTTTTTTCCAGTGTCTTTTAGAGGAGATCTACCTTTGTATTCAGATGGTATTCCATATAGGCCTTTATTTTGAGACTTCATATATTACATTCATTAGTGTATTTATGAAATTCTTAAGAGTAAGAACTATGCCTTATGGCACAAGCTGGAATATGCAAGAAAGCTTCAACTGTAATGTAACACTGGTGGAAATTTTACGGTTAGACTAAAATCTATGAGAAATATCGATTTGGTGTTAATAACAGAAATATGTACACATGATTTTAACTGAAACAAATCTATTTTTAGGGACCATTACTAGATCACCAATATTAAATGCAAAAATTATGCTGAAATTTTTCAAATTTATACTAGACTTTTCTATTTACATAGCACTTAGTACTTTAAAAACTGCTTGAAATTTCTTGCAGGATTCTCACAATAATTCAAACTCTGAGGCTTACTCTTTATTATCAACTCATAAATAACCTATAAATAGACATAAATTCCGTCATTTCGTGACATGCTATAATGCAGAAACTTGGTTACAAGTTTATGAGAAAGTGATACTATAAATTACAATACCATTTATAGCTTTGAAGCAAGAGAATCTTCTCATCTTCTAATGGTAAAGCTACCATTCATCCATTTATGTACTGATTAAGTGTTCTTCTATCACAGTGCAAGAACATGGCTTAGATCTATAGAGGATATGAGCATTAATAAAGTTTATCCTTTGCCATCAGGTGTTTGAGATTAAATAAGTATATGACATAGACTTACACAATGCCAATATTTAGTAGGAAAGATAAAAAACTGAAGGAATATTTTAAAAAGTTCAGTGGAAAGAGAATAATACCGCCTCAGGGAATTAAGGAAGATTTTAGAGAAAAGACGTTTAAATAAGATCCTGAATAATATAAGCAAGTAAAAAAGAAAAGAATCTCCTAGAGTCAGTGAAAAAAAGACAAAAATAGAAAGACACAGGTTGAGTTTTGGAAATAATTGGTTGGACTATAAAATATATGACAAGAAGTAGAGGGAGATAGGTCTAAAAAGATATTTGAGGCCAGTGAAAGGCCTGGAATATCAAGTGAAGAAATGGATTGTATTTGGTGTTGATGGGGAGCTCCTGAAAGATTTTGATTAGGAGAATGTGACAAGTTGGGAGATGGATTCCGTAATGATTTTCACATTTGGAAAGTGGAAGAAGCATCAGTTAGAGTGATTACAGTTGTACATTTCAGAATTGCCTGAGGCCAGGAGTATGAGACCAGCCCTGCCAATATGGCAAAACCCTGTCTCTACTAAAAATACAAAACGTAGCCAGGCATGGTGATGTGTGCCTGTAATCCCAGCTACTCAGGAGGCTGAGGCAGCAAAATTGCTTGAACCCCAGAGGCAGAGATTGCAGTGAGCTGAGATTGCACCACTGTACTCCAGCCTGCTGGGTGACAGAGTGAGACTCTGTGTCAAAACAATAAATAGACAAAAATAAGAAAGAAAATTCCATTCTTCTTAAAATGCTTGAACAGTTCCCCTTGTCTTCAGGGAAAATTAAAACTTTTCAATATGCCTGAGAAGATCCCATGTTTTCCCATTTTTCTTTCTCTACCTCCCCTCATTTATTGTAATATGAGTGCTCTCTCACTCTTGATACTTTCCCCATGAGAAAACTGCTGCCTCTCTCTTCTTATCTGACTGACTTCAAGAATATGTATTAACTTTATTAGTTCAGGGAGATTTTTTCTTCTATAAAACAATAAAATCCACCAGTTATATGTCCCCATAGCACCATGAACTCCTCCTGCTCTGACTGTTATTCCATTTCATTGTAATTAGTTGTTTAATTGTGTATCTTTCCAGTTAGACTGAGTGCTCTGTAGGGGCAGAAACAGCATCTGTCTTATTGATTCATGTGGACACATGCACCTGGGCCATATTTCAGCGCAGTACCTGGGTCATGAAGGTTTCTTTCAGATAGATGGGTGTATATACAGGTATCACATACAGAAAAAAGTCCTGGAGGAGCCAAAGAGGGATGTACTGTTTTATAACTGAGAAGTAGATGTTTACAGAAAATAATTAAGTTACTTGGTAGATTTTTCCTTTTATAAATTAGAATGACCATGAATTCTGGTGAGGTGGGTCAAATTTCATGGTTCGTTCCAAGTCTTTGCTATTGTGAACAGTGCCGCAATAAACATGTGCGCATATGTCTTTATAATAGAATGATCTATAATCTTTTGGATATATACCCAGTAATGGGATTGCTGGGTCAAATGGTATTTGTTTCTAGATCCTTGAGGAATCACCACACTGTCTTCCACAATGGTTGAATTAATTTACACTCCTATTTTTCCACATCCTCTCCAGCATCTGTTGTCTCCTGATATTTTAATGATCACCATTCTAACTGGCATGAGATGGTATCTCAATGTGGTTTGGATTTGCATTTCTCTAATGACTGGTGATGATGAGCATTTTTTCATATGTTTGTTGGCTGTGTAATGTCTTCTTTTGAAAAGTGTATGTTTATATCCTTCGTGCACTTTTTGATGAGGTTGTTTTTTTCTTGTAAATTTGTTTAAGTTCTCCATAGATTCTGGGTATTAGACCTTTGTCAGATGGGTAGATTGCAAAAATGTTGGTGTTCTGTTTATTTTTTAAATACTTTTCTCCCTCTGTTTTATTTTGGATACCCTGTCCTGCCATGTCTCTAAGTTTATTGTTTTTCTTTTCAGTGTCTAATCTGTCAGTCAGTGCATTTCTATATGCCTGAGAGGATCCCATTTTTTTCATTTTTGCAGTTTCATTTCAGTTCAATTTTTTAATCTTCTACTTTTCTTTTTATTATACTTACACTTTCCTCCACCTTCTTGAACAAATTGAGTTGTATTTATAATTACAGTTTTAACACCCTTGTCCACTAATTCTATTATTTTAGTTATTTCTTTGATTTCCTTGTTACTGACTTGGTATGCTTCGTATTTTTCTGGTTCTTTTCGTGACTAGTAATGTTTAATTATATTCTAGTTATGAGTTTTAGATGATAAATTTTGTTTTGTTTCTTTATGTTATAAATTTTAGATAATAAATTTAGTTTTGGGCTATGTTCCAGTACACACTAAGCTACTTAAAAGTTTGTTTTGAAGTTTTGTTTTGTGGGTCCAGAACAGCTTTTATTTTAGGACTAATTTGTCTCAACTCCTGAGGCAAAATACGTTTGAGGGCTCTAATCCAAACATTGGTAAACTTTTTCTCTAGAAGATCAGATAATAAATATTTTATACTTTGTGGGCCAAATGGTCTTTGTTGAAATGGCTTAATTTTGCTATTGCGGCACGAAATCAGTCATAGATCATATGTAAACAAGTGAGTATGGCTGTGTTCCAACAAAGTTGTACTCACCAAAAATCAGGCAGCATGCCAGATTTGGCTTGTGGGTCATGTTTTACTGACTCTTACTTTACTTAATGCTATGGTTTAGGAGATGTTTCCATTGCAGCTGTTGAGAGCATGAACTAGTCCCGTCTTTTGGAAATCATTCTCCCTGCTCCTTTCTAATGCTACTTGCCTTAGCTTCAGGACTTACTTTTCAAGCCTATGCTGATCAGTACTTGGTTAAAGTCTTGAGGAAACCCTCAGATAATCTCTGATGTTCATTCACTTCTCTTCAGTAATCTGCCTCATGAATTGAGAATTTCAGCCGACTTTTTTTTTTTTTTTGAGATGGAGTCTTGCTCTGTTGCTCAGGCTGGAGTGCAGTGGAGTGATCTCGGCTCACTGCAGCCTCTGCCTCCCAGGTTCAAGCTATTCTCCTACCTCAGCTTCCCAAGTAGCTGAAACCACAGGCATGCACTACCATGCCTGGCTAGTTTTTTATTTTTAGTAAAGATGGGGTTTCACCATGTTGGCCAGGCTGGTCTTGAACTCCTGACCTCAGGCGATCCCCCTGCCTGTCTCCCACAGTGCTGGGATTACAGGAGTGAGCCACCTCGCCCAGCCTGGACATGTTCTTCAATCATGAAGACCAGGGGAAAGTCCAAACACAGTCCCCCACTACCACAAATTATGCCAGTTGAGTTTCTCACATTTGGGGAAATTGCAGGGGTCAGCGCATCCAGCTTGCATCGATGAGCCTCGCCCTAGGAAAACCACCTTCATGACCATGGTATCTCTCTTGCCATTAAGTGTGAATTCTTAGCCTTCTTAAACCCTGACCTCTGCCTCTTCAACTCAGGGAAATACCCAGGTCCTGCTTGGGCTGATCTGTTGTATGTAGCATACTTTCTCCAGGTAGGAAGCTAGAGCAATCTTAGGGCTCCTTTACTTTGATTTCTGATTCTTAGGGATCCCTGCCATTATTTACTTGTTTTCCAATGTCTGAAAACTGCTCCTTCCTGTATTTTGCCTGCTTTTCCCCTGTTATTTCAAAGTATGTATAAATTTAGTCCCTGTAATTCCATCATGACTTGGAGCATATCACCTCTGCTTTAAAAAGTACTTTATAGGTACTGTTTATTACTTATAAAGTCTCAATTGTTATCTGTAATCCCTTTCTACCTTGATTCCATGGGAATGGATTTTTCTTTTTTGAGATGAAGTCTCGCTCTTGTCACTCAGGATGGAGCGCAATAGCGCCATCTCAGCTCACTGCAACCTCTGTCTCCCAGGTTCAAGCAATTCGCCTGCCTCAGCCTCCAGAGTAGCTGGGATTACGGGTACCAAGCCTAGCTAATTTTTGTATTTTCAGTAGAGACAGGGTTGCACCATGTTGGCCAGGCTGGTCTCAAACTCCTGACCTCAGGTGATCTACCTGCAGGTTTTTCTGATTCCCCTTTTGTATATTCTACTTATAAAAATAATTAGTTATATCCATATAGACACTGGAATTTGAGTATTATTCACTATGGTAAATATTTTTTAAAATAAAGTTTCTGAATCTTTCAACATTGTTCCCTCTAAGCTTATAAAACCTTTTTATCTGTAAATGGGAATTTTTCTGCCTTGTTTTTGCCTCTTACTTTTTTTTCCACTAGCGCATCATCTTAAAACTTATTATGCTAACACTACTCTCAATACCTACAATTTCTTTTTCATATTAATGGATTTTCAGTAAGTGACAGGTTATATTATCCCTGATTGTATAAAGGAGTATTTTCTTGTCAAAGTTTAGCTTTAGACTGAGAAGGTGGGAGGTTGAGAGGATTTTGGCACAGCTTATACCTTATATTAATAATATAATTTCAAAATTAAAATACAAGTGGCAATGATTAGAAATCTAAGAGACTAGAAGACAAGCCAGGTTGGTGTTATAATGTGGGCTTCCACACAGGGATGAGAGCAATTACAATGTCTGGGCAGTTAAACATCCAGACACTCTTAGCTGGATGACGGAACAAAGTTGTGATTGGGCTCTAGGTTTTAGTCCGATTGCGTCTGCACTAGATCGAGTGGAACTCAGGTATTTATAATTGTGGATCATACCCTTTTGTTGTTCACACTTCTGATGTTCTGGGCCCTCCTTTTTGCATCTCTTGTTATTTAGCTGAGATATGACACAAAAGGGAAAGGGATGGGATGTATCTTCCGTTCAGGAGGAAAATAGAATCAGCTATCCTGAGCATTTTAAACCTTTTGGGGTTACATGAGGCATTTCAACTACCTACATCAACTACACACTTCATTCAGTCAACGTTTGCCATGTATATTGTCCCTCTATATCCATGGGTTTTGCATCTGAGGATTCAAACAACTTAGGATCAAAAATACAGAAAAATAAATGCATATACAATAATGAAAACAATACAATTAAAAACAATTACATTGACTAGCATAACATTTACATTGTTTTTAGTATTATAGTGAGTCTGTTGATTTAAAGCACAGAGGAGGATGTTTGCAGGTTATCTGTAAATACTACTACGTTTTATGGAAGACACTTGAGCATCCATGGATTTTTTTCTATCTGCAAGGGTCCTGGAAGCAATCCTCCGTGGGTACATAGAGATAAGAGACAATAGAATCACAATAGCTGATTCTGTCTTCCTCCGGATGGGAAGATACATCCCATCCCTTTCTCTTTCTCTTTCTTATCATATCTCAGCAAAATAACAAAAGAAATGCAAAAGGGGAGGGTCCAGAACATCAGAAGTGTGAACAATAAAAGGGTATGATCCACAATTACAAATACCTGAGTCCGACTTGATGTAGTACAGATGCAATTGGATTAAAACCAAGCGCCCAGTCACAACTTTGTTCTGTCATCCAGCTAAGAGTGTCTGGATGTTTAACTGCCCAGACATTGTAACTGCTCTTATTTCTGTGTGGAAGCCCACATTATAAGAGACAACTGTACTCGTTATTTGCTACATACTGAGACAATAATGGTTATTACATGTCTTTTAACTTTATAGATGTTAGTTCCTAGTGAGAAAGATTGATGTAATAGCAGGTAACTTTACTTATTATCTCTAGTATTAGATGTATATGTGAGATGCTCAGGATCGTCCTTGAACAATTAGCAAGGCTTGTCGGGACTTCTTTAGTAAATGCATTATCTATGCCTCTGGGAATTTGTATCACATATTGTGTCAATATACTCCTATCTCTGATTACCCATTATCTGCAATTTACTCATAGAAAAGGGCATGCTGCTATTTTGTTCTTAAGTAACCAATTTTATTCTTATTTTTGACATTATCGATTAAATCACTTTTCCTTTTCCTTGACTCTGTATTTCAGAAGTAGCACCTTTTAAATATACTTTTAATATTTTACTTTTTGAGTCGCCGAGAAAAAATATTTCCAATTATGCTTAGCTCTGGAGAACTGATTGTCATTATTAGCAATTTTGCAGCATGAGAGAGATTTTTAAAAATTTAATTCCTAGTCATCTGAGGCAGATGTTGATTTAGTAGGCAAATAACACCAAGTAATTTCAAGACTGGTATCGGGCAGTTCTTTATGTTGTCAGCTTATGAACACGTGTGATCCTTCCTCCACTCTCAATTTCTTTTTCTCTTTTTGGGCACATTAGATTAAGTTGATCTTCCTCCTCCTGAGGCACAGTAAAGGAAAAAGCCAGCTGTATCCATTTGACGGAATTCATATGAAGGCATTAGGATATTTGAGCTGAGTTTCTAATGGGGAAAAAATCTCAAGATGTTTGTGTTTGCAAGTATCTTTGGAAGCCACGTACCACAGAAATTTGAGTGTAGAAGGTTATGCCCGTGTTTCTTCTAGACAGGTAGTTTTAGAGTGCACATGTGAATTAAAAAATCTGAATTAATAATTACTTTGAGGTAATGAGTCTATTCTACACAAAGAATGCATGAATTGCTGTGGGGAATCAGCTTTATCATTCATCCTAGTATTTTTTTTTTTTTAAAAACCTTTCTAAAACTTACCTGGTGGGTGTCACTCCTCATACCGGGCTCAGCTGGGATATTTACTCGGTAGTGTACAGTCAGACAAATGAGAGGAGAAATGGACTGAACTGTGCAACCAGAAATTTCAGTGCTAAGAAGTCAGGCAGGCTCTCCGTAGTATCAGCTGACATCCATATTTGAGAAGGCTTACTCCAGCAGGTTGAAATTGTCATAAAGGTATGGGGAATGGGGGCATCTGAAGTCCAATGGCAAGCAACTGAAGGTATTGGGAGCGAGACCAGCTCTTCAGGGGGATTTCAGGAATGTAGGACTGGGTAAGCTGGAGTCGGAATAAAAAGCATAGTATCCAAGATGCGATCAGTGGACTGAGAACTTGGGCTAGAGGAAGGGTATTTATGTATAATAGGGAGGTTGGGGGAGGAAAGAATGTACAAATAGGAACAGAGCTCCCTTAGAAATACAAGACATCATTTGATGAGAGTGAGGCTACTTTCAGGCACTGCTCATGTTGTACTCTCCTTCTAGTATGGGCTTAGAAGACTAACCAGGGCTCAGCCTGCAAAGGTGAAGGTAAAGCAGCCCAAAGTTGACTCTTGATGTTGAAGTTAAGAAAAGAAAAAAAGGGCTTATTCTAGCATCTAATTTCCCTCACATTCCTACACAAGGATTAAATTAATAAATATCAGGAAGGCCTTTTCCAGCTCCAAACATCCATAATTTAGGGTTACTTTCTGTCTTATATACATACGTGTGTGTGTGTGTGTGAGAGAGAGAGAGGGAGAGAGACAGTGTGTGTGTAATATTACATAATCGATATCATAGATACCTAGAGCTACAAGATATCTTACTGATATTTCTTAGTTTCATATATATTTATGTTTCATATGATATATAAAAGTTATATATCGTTTTATATATAAATATATTTATAAAGTGTATATGTGTGTGTCCACATACACACATATAAAGAGAGAATTACATCATCATTAAGAAATACATTTTAAGTCAGTCCACTCAATAAGAGGTTTTTATGCCAGGAATCTTTGGCATTATTACTTCCTGCCTGTCCCTAGCCTGCCTTGTTTTCATTCAAGAATACTTCTACTACATTTTAAGCATAGGACTAGGGTCCAGGATGCAAAGATAAATAAAATATGGCCATTATTTAGGTCTTGCAACCAATAGGCACAAAAGGGTTTGATTCTTCTCCATGTCTAGACCAGATGGGCCTCCTTAATCTATAATTAAAGCTTCTGCTGATGTTGCCAGAAGACCAGCAGTTTTGTTGCCCAATGCTAGACCAGGCACTCCTAGGTGCCAAACAGATGCTTATTCCAGATAAGATTCATGTTTGGTGATTTGGACTGATGATATTTTCCTGGATGGGGAAATCCTTCCTTCTTAGTAAATGTGTCCTGCTTTCACCCAAAACGAGTCCCTGTTTGCTGCCTTATCTTGGCTGAAAGTTCCCAGAATGCCATGTGGTTTTAACAAGAGATGTGCTGAACAAAATAAATAATTATACTTTTGTTTCTAGGCTGGGGGATAAAAATGAGGATAAACATGTTGTCTCATAATAGTTAAACTCACATTCATCCTATATATATGATTTTTGAGGGTATTTGATTACTGCATTCTTCAGAATGAAGATTAAGACATATCAGGGTTAAATTAGAGAAGAATAATTATAAAGAATATGAGATTTATTATACGGTTCAGATCTTTTGCAAGGTGGGAGCTGATGGAGTCTGTGCAATCCTGGTATCTTGAGTCTGGGTTGAGCCAGAAACAATTATGAATTAAGAGAGAGAGAGATGAGGAAAAGAGCTGAACATGTACAGGAGCAAGAAAAAACAAAACAAAAAAATCACACAAGAAAAACAGAACAAGAATGGATGGACCTGTTAGAATAAACTGAAACCCATGTCTGTCTATCATCGCCTTGCACTCTCCTCAGGGGTTACCTGCAGGAGAAGCAGGCTCCCTTTGCCACGGGGCTGCACATATGCTATTATCTTAGGACTCAGGGTACCAGAAGAATACCTAGCAAGGGTCAGGAGTTAAAGTGGGTTCAGGTGTTGCTCCACAGTAATGGTGATTCCCTCAGATGAATGATCACATATGAGCTCTAGTGGTCACCTTCATAGAATGACAGCATGGCTGTGGTTCTATTTCCACTTTACAGATTTGTGTAAATATTGGCCAACTCTTACCCAGCACCGTGTGAGGTGAGAATTCTAGGAAATGCAATTTCAGTTTAGCTAAATTGATACAGAACAAAGCCATCACTTTCACCAATTGTCAAATTGTTATACCAATACACTTCTGATCATATTTAACTTTCAAATAAAGACAGTACTAAAATCATGTTTTTACCTAAAAGGTAACTATCTCATGTACAACTGAGAACACACTAACTTCCTCCCCAAAGGTACAAAATTATTTTTCTGTCTTTGATCCTCTTTTCTCACTGAATTCCCTTTTCCCTTTAATCCCCTAGAGTTTTCCTCCTGAGATATGGATTGTCTACTATTAACTCATTTTTTGTTATATGGTGGGGAAATGGGGGGAAAGGAAGCAAAAAAGAATTAGCTGAAATATACACAATTATATTTACATCAAAATAAGAAAAATATCATATCTGCAATGGGGCATGCAACTATTACTCATAACTTTCTTATTGTACTGCTCATTTTTTCCCCTCCAGTCAGTTGCTAGGGTGATTATAGCCTTTATTGTTGAAGTGTCTCAGCCGGCAGTCTTGTCTCCTGCTAGATTGCTGAAAATTTCCCCTGACTTTATGGCATATGGGAGGAATAGCACATCATCCCAGGAGATCTCCTATTTACCTACTCCTCAGTATCCCCATTTTGTTACAGTAATTCTATTTTCCATTGTCAGAATTAGAATCAAAGTCAGAGTCGGAATCTATTCAGCCAGTATAGTAGCTTCCTTTTTTGCTTGTAGATTCACTGAAGTGAGGAAGTCAAAGTGGACAGGTGGCAGTTTGAAACTTTCTGTTCAATAGGAGATTGCTGTGTCTTCAGGCAAATGTACACCTTCTTGGTAATGAAAACCTCTAGCACTGCAGAACTTACAGTTATAAGGATGTGATAGAGATATTTTGTTAATGAATGGATCATCAGAGGTAATAGTTTGAGGAGCTATTCCTACCTCTTGATGCCCAGATCCATGAATCTTGGCAATAGGAGAAATAGCACCATATGTTGGCCACTGATTTAGGGCATGTAACATATCTTGGTGACATTACCCAAGTCCTGCAGGTGTTATCCAGCTGACACTGTGTTTGAATCTCCAAAAGGCCATTTTGCTATTCTGTCGGATTTTAGGGTGTTAGAAACATTTTAAGGCTCGTGAATTCCATGAGTGTGGGTTCATTCCCACGCTTACATTCTGTAAAATGAGTGCTTTGGTCAGAAGGCATCATATCTTGACTGTGAATAAAGCAATTTAGAAGCTCATGAATGGTGGTGTTGACAGAAGTGATACAGTCAAGAAGGCAGGTTCAAATCCAGAATAAGTATCTGCTTTCCAGTGAGAGCAAAATGCTGCCCGTCTATGGTGGGAGTAGTCCAATGTAACCAGCCTGGTAGTTGGCTAATCCTCACTGGGAATGCCATAGTAGGGGTTATCATTGGTCCCACAGTTGGACATTTTCACTAGGTCAGCTTTGGTGAGTGGATCCATGTTGCTAATCTCTATCATGCTGCAGTAGCCACTTTGTTGATCAGCCCACTAGGCAAGGTCAGTGGTGGTTGGGAAAAGAGACCTATTGATGTCCATAAAAAAGGTCATTTTATCCACCTGATTATTAAGGTCTTCCTCTGCTGGGGGAATTCTTTTGGCAGTCATTTTCAAGTGTCTTTACACTCTTCCCACTTGGAGAGTTTCTCTACATATTTCTTCTCAAGATCCCCCGAGGGCTTATTTTCCAATCTTGTTTCTTCTTAGTCCCTAAGGTCCAGCTAAACCATGGGTCACTGTACTTCAGCCGTACTTCTGGCCACCTCTATGACTTCAAGATGTGCTTACATTTTTTCTCTTATACCACTTTATTTGCTTACAGAATGCTAAATTTTCAGCTTTGCAGGTCAAACAACCCCAATATATGATGGGCATCTCAAGTTGCATGGTGATTTAAAAGTCCACGGCTAAGCATTCCTTCTCTACCAGGGCCATTAGTAAGCCAGAAGCTGTTTCTCCAGGTAAAGGATGGCATAGTTTTGTTTCAAAATCCTAAAAATCTGCAGTGTGGTTCACCTAGAGATTCTTGCCAAATGCCTATCTGCCTCAGACATTTCAAGCAACATCATGATCTGCTGGGTCACACAGCCTTACTGACAGAACAGCTTGCTTGACAGCTGGACAGGTGCAGAGTGTTTTCTTATTCTGCTCCTCAGTATGCTGACAAATAAAAAAAGAAATCTGAGCTTGGGCTTGTGGCCAGAGCTGATCTTTTAAAATTCAGTAAGTTATGGAATACCTTATGAAGCCTTTAGAAAAATAGCTAATAGTTTTTCCTTGCCAGTGAAATAAAGTCTTGTCTTTCCCTGATAACTTGGAGAGTTCTGCTTTTATTAGAGTTTTTTTAGTTTGCTACCAACTAAAACCCTTAGAGCATTTTTAAAGATGTCCTTAGGCCTGTGTAGCAATCCTAACCGTGGGCATGTGGTTAATCCTTTAAATTTGTTGAATTACTGCATAAGCAAAGAATAAGCCAAGAAATAGTTATGAGACAAATGTTCATGTTGCACAAATTGGTAGAAGATATGGATTCAATGTATACAGGATGGTTTATATAAACACTGATACCCATAGATACCTAAAGAAATTATTCAGGTTTTTTGAAATTTATAATTTGTGTTCTGTTACATGGAACGAATGTGAAAGATTATGTATGTGTATATACATATATATGTATTTTTTTTTTTTTTGAGATAGAATCTCGCTCTGTCGCCCAGGCTGTAGTGCAGTGGTGTGATCTTCGCTCACTGCAACCTCTGCCTCCAGGGTTCAAGAGATTCCTCTGCCTCAGCCTCCCGAGTAGCTGGGACTATAGGCACGCACCACCACATTTAGCTAATTTTTGTACTTTTAGTAAAGACGGGGTTTCACCATATTGGCCAGGCTGGTGTCAAATTCCTGACCTTGTGATCCACCTGCCTTGGCCTCCCAAAATGCTGGGATTACAGGCATGAGCCACCATGCCTGGCATGTTTATGTATTTTAAATTTTATTTTCCAAACAGTTTTAGATTTACAAAAAGTTCAAGATAGTACAGAGAGTTTCCATACACCCTACATACAATTTCCTCTCTTATTAATGTCTGTCAGTACCATGGTATGTTTGTCACAACTAGTAAACAAATATGGATACATTATTTCTAACTAATGTTCATTTTTTTTAAAGATTTACTTAGGCTTGTTAAACCTAATGTTGCCTTTTTTTGGTTACAAAATCCCATTCAGAATACTACATTACATTTAGTCATCATGTCTTCTTGGTTTCTCTTGGCTGTGTCAGTTTCTCAGTTTCTTTGTTTCTGATAACTTTGAAAGTTTTGAGACATCCTTCTCAGGTATTTGGTAAAATGTCCATCATTTGGAATTCATCTGATATCTGTCTCATAACTAGATTGGGATTCTGTGTTCTTGGGAGGAATACCAGAGAGATAAAGTGCCATTTTCGTCACATTGTATCAAGTTCAAGGATATATACCATCAACATGACTTACCACTATCATTTTAACCTTGATTACTGGGCTCAGACAGTGTCATATTTCTCTACTCTTACACTGTTCCTTCCCCTACTTGCTGTCCTCTACTCCTGGGGAGGAAGTCACTATGCAGAATCCACATGTAAGGCATGGGGAGTTATGCTTCCCATTTGAGGGTGGAAGAGCTACATAAATTATTTGGGATTCTTTTGCATGAGAGATGTCTCTTCTCCTTTATTTATTTATTTATTCATTCATTTATTTAAGATGAATTCATAATTCATTTATTTAAATCAGTGTGTAGTCATGAATATTTATACTTGGGGTTATAATCTAATACTATATTTTGTTGTTCAATTTGTCTCAGGTTTGCCCATTGTTGGCCTTTGTGTTCTTTTATATACCATAATCATTACGGGTTCTTTTGAACACTTCCTTACCTTCTGTCCCTGCAAGATGCTCTGATCTCGTCTTGTATATTTCCTGCCTCAGTTCTAGAATCAACCATTTTTCCAAGGAGTCTTTGTAATAGAGAATGACATTTTTGTTGGAGAGTGGTATTGGAAACCACAAGATCTGGATGCTAGGTGTACTCATTACGATTTGGGTGTCATTGTCTTTAGGTTTTCTCAGTGGACAAAGAAAGAACATACATGTGTGTTTACTATCCAATCTATATCTATGTATTTTTTCACTATTACTGTATGCAATCATTTGCATTTATATTAAGCTAAACATAAGCTTATGCTAATGCCTCTATACCTTGTTTATCTGTACATAACCATTCCAAAATATGAAAAACTTGACTTCTACCTGCTATCATAAATTCACTTACTTGTTCTATTCCAGCATATGTTCATAATGATTTAAAATTGTTCACCCACATTGTCATGGGAAACAACTTTATCAACTAGAGTGCAGTGCTTCTGCACACTTTCCCTTGCTTTACTCTAGTTTACTCAAGTCAGCACTTTGCCCCATCCCATCAGTGAGATTATTTTATACATTTGTAGTACAATTGATTCTTTTGTGACTACTTCCATCATAGGATTCCTCAACCTCCTAAATGATATTTAAATTTTTACATACATTAAGGTTCAATTTCTGTGCCATAAAGCTTAATCTGTTTTGACAAATGCATAGTGTCATCTATCCACAATTATAGTATTACAAAGACTGTTTTACTGCTCTGAAAAATATCCCTGTGCTTCACCTATTCAACTTTGTTTTCCCCTCATCTACTGGCAACCACCGATCAGTTAACTGTTTCTACTACTGTGGCTTCCCTAGAATGTCATTTAAATGAAATCATACAGACTTTCAGACTGATTTCTTTTAGTCAACAATATGCACTTAAGATTCATTTATGATTTTGCATGGCTTTTACAGTGTAATGTATTTTCTAGTTTCTGTGTTTGATACTTTGTTATCTTGAGGTCCTGGAGACCCTGGAGGAACTGCCCCTCCCAGAGCAAGCTAATTCCTAGACATATAGGTCAGTCTTTACCTTTCATGTGAAAACTAACCAATCTAGAGCCTATGACCCCCAGTGTCCCTCTTTATCCTCTTACATTACAAGCGACAATCTCTCTGTTCCAGTCATTCTAGGGAAAGGTAATTCAGGTCTATAATCCACTTGGGTTAATTTTTGTGAAAGGTAAAAGGTTTTGGTTTAAGTTCTTTTCTTTCCCTCCCATTTTTTTTTTTTTTTTTTTTTTGCATATAAGTGTCCTGTTGTTCTAGCAACCTTTCCATTCTTTTCTTTACTGAATTGCCTTTACACTTTTGTCAAAGATTATTTAGCTAAATTTGTCTGGATCTATTTCTGCACTCTCTGTTATGCTTCACTGATCTATGTGTCCGTTTTCCTTAATGATAGCACACTGTATCTGTATTTTAACTTTATAGTAACTTTTGAAACTGAGTAGTATGTGTCATCCAGATTTGTTTTTCTTCTTTAGGGTTGTGTTGGCTATTCCTTGCATTTTGACTTTTCATGTAAAGTTTCAAAATATTTTATCGATATCTAAACATAATTTGCTAGAATTTTGGTTGTGATTGTGTTGACTCTATAGATCATGTTGAGACAAACTGCCATTTTAATGCTATTGACTCTATTAACCCGTGAACATAGAATGCCTCTTCATTTATTTATGTCTTCCTGGATATCCTATTTTTTTCTTATTCCTCTGCTTTTCTCCCTCCCAAGAGAAATTCTTGGCCCTCTGAAGCTTCACTGAAAAGTCAGATATCAAAAAGAAGAGTAATAGGAGAAAGGATGTACAAATTTATTTAACATGTTTACTCAGGAGGCTTCAGAATAAAGACCCAAGCCCCCAGCAGGGTACAGGAGCTTATATACTATCTTGAGGTTAAAATAATGTGGGCTCAGAGCATAACCAAAAACTTGTTATGGTAGTAAATCAAATTTGAGGGTCAAGACAGGTTATGGGAGAGAGAAATGAAGAGGCGATGCTAGCAAAGGTGGCCTTGTTACATAGATGAAGTCTCATAGGCCACAGCCCTTAGAGACAATGGATAATAACTATTTCTTTTCAAACGTTTTAAGATGTCAGACTTAATCTCTACTAGATCTAGGAAAGACTAAGAAAGGAAAGACCTGGCTGCATTAATGGAGATTCTCCACAGCTGCAAATTTCCTTTACAAAAGAGAGCTTTGCAAGGTTACTTCTGTCTTCTGATCCCCCTCAGCAGCCATTTCAAAATGAGTCAAAGAAATATATTTTGAGGTAAAATGCTTTTATTTCCTTCAAAAGCATTCTTCATTTAGGTTAGAGTTTTTGATATCTAGTATTCCCTTTGATTCCTTCTTAGAGTTTCTCTCCGGTTACCTTTCCTATTTGTTCTTGCATGTTGTCTGTTGTTTTCTACAGTTATTAACATATTAATTACAATTATTTTAAATTCCCTGTTCCAAAGTCTATGTTACATCTAAATTTGGTTCTAGTGGTTGCTTTGTCTCTTTGGACTGTGTTTTCCCTTGACATTTATCTTACTTTCTGAACAACGTATGGAGTAATAGAAATCGAGTTAAATAAACATTTAATTGTGACTTTTTAATGTTATGTGGGTAGAATTAGGTTGTCTTTAACATTTGCTGTAGTTATAGGTGCCAGAGTCTTCACATCCTATGATATCTTTGTTTTTGTCTTGTTTGTTCTCTTTCAGATTCTCCCAAAACTTCATTTTTGTTTTGTTTTTTTTGAGACAGGGTCTCACTCTGTCACTCAGGCTCAAGCACAGTGGCATGAACACAGCTCACTGCAGTCTTGACTTCCTGGGTTTACACAATCGTCCTTCCTCAGTCTCTCATGTGTCTGAGACCACAGGTTCTCACCACCATGCCTGGCTAACTTTCTGATTTTTGTGGAGACAGAGTCTCATTTGTTGCCCAGGCTGATCTCAAGCAGTCCTTCCACCTCAGCTGTCCAAATTGCTAGGATTACAGGCATGAACCATTGTACCCAGCCAAAACTCCAATTTTGATAGAGTCTATATCTTGGTACTCTTTGAGCTGTAGTTCACTGCGACTATACAGGAGACCTAACAGTGTTGTGTAAAGTCTGAGGGAGAGGAAGTATTCTATAATCTTATAATAAAATCTCAATGTGGTAGGTTTCTTAGCTTCCCCCTCTTTAGATTGAACATGAAAGCCGGAGGGGGCTTGAGTCATAGGAATGACTTTTTCCATGTGAGATGAGGCTCTGGTAAAGTCTTTATTTTTGGAGAGTAGGCGTTGTTATGGATAAGGCTTTATATGTATTTCACAGTGTTTTTTCTTGCCTGACCCCTACCACAGCCATGTTTCTTGAATTTTCACATTGAGAACTTGTATTATCTATCGCAATAAAGCCCACAGAAGTACGGCACCCCCATCAGACTGTTAACCCCAGGAGTTTCTCTTTCATGCTGATCTACACTTAGCTTCCCAGAATTCATCAAAGCTGCCATTTAGTGTTTTTTCCCAGTTTTTGACTCCAGAAGGCTTCTGCTCACAGTGAGCAGATACCAGCTGTAATTGTTTGGAGTTACCTGTGTCCAGATTTTGCAGTGGCATGAAACCTGTCTTATGCATCCAGTTCATGTTTTGTTTGTTGTAACACTGGAGTGACGACATCTTATGTCTTTGCACATCATAGGTGAAACTGAGAGAATTGCCATCTTAATACTATTGAGTCTACCAATCCATGAACATAGGGTATCTCTCCATCATTCACTTTCTTATTCTTGTTGATGTACCAAAATAATGCTGAGAAAACATGTTTTTGTTTCCTAAGAAATATATCATCTATCCCAAGGAATTAAAATCAAGTATAGTATTCTTTTTTTTTTTTTTTTTGAGACTCTGGTTACCTAGGCTGGAGTGCAATGGTGCAATCTCGGCTCACTGCAAGCTCTGCCTCCTGTGTTCAGGCAATTCTCCTGCCTCAGCCTCCTCAGCAGCTGGGATTACAGGCACGCGCCACCGTGCCCAGCTAATTTTTGTATTTTTAGTAGAGACGGGGTTTCACCATGTTGACCAGGATGGTCTCGATCTCTTGACCTTGTCATCCACCCACCTTGGCCTCCCAAAGTGCTGGGATTACAGGCTTCAGCCACTGCGCCCTGCCACGTATTCTTTTTTTACTTGATGCTTTACTTGGTTTTATGACTTTAATAAAAAATTACTGCTTTCCTCTCCAAACGCTATGCTTAAGCATTGCTTTTCTTTGGACTGATATGCCTATATCCGAAATGTTTTTCCAGTTGCTAAAAATCTCTATCCCTCAATTGATTTATTTCTCTAACTTGGGTTATAGCTCTAGGAAGTGCCTATAGATTTGGGGAATGTCAGTAAAGTGCCTTTTTTATAAAATTTATTTTTTAATCTTATAAAAGTTAAATTTGTCATAGGAATAAAGAATAAATATGCTAGAGGAACTAAAATCTAAAAACTGGTTAAAGTTATGATGGAAACACTTGAAAACTTTTCTGTGTGTGACAAAGCATACATCTGTGTCTTTATTAAATGAAATTACTGCCCAGCAGATCGTAAAATTACATGATATAATTTCCCTGTACCACAGAACTTCCTGTGACTCACACACATGAACTACCTTGTGTTTAACTAGCACTTGTTTTTTTCTAATACAAACCTAGAGCCAAATTAGTTATTAAGCTTCCAGGAAAATGAACAAGATTGTCTTTGCTTTTATTCTCTCTTTAAAACCACTAGTTTACTTAATGTTATTTCTTCTTTCTTTCTAAGTAAGAATTCCTTGCCAATTTTGATAAAAATCCAAAGCAATTGGCAGGCATTGATATTTCCTCCCTCCTCTGCATGTCTTATGCAAAATGACCCACCAATATGTCTCCAAGTAACTTACTTCCCCATCTCTGGTAGCACCATTAATAACAGCACTCCTTTAAGAAATTTTAAGAGTTTCACCTGCTTTCCAGGCAGCTTAGCAGCAGTCAGCCTGTACACTATTCAGCACTCTTGTTGCTACAATAATTCTACTGTCACACCTTTTTGTGTAGAGTACCAGGTTTTTGTATCTTTAAGAGGATAATAATGATGACCACAATTTATTAAGCAACTCCACTCTTGTAGAAATTTTGCATATATAATTCTCATTTAAGTTTTACTGTAATTTTATGAGTTAAGGGCTGCAGCAGGCCCACATAGATATGACCAGACATGTTATTTTAACCGGTATAATCCAATTTTAAAGATGAGTAAACTGTGTAGAGACTATTTTACCCAAGATCCTTTAGCTAGTAGTCAGCAGAACGGATGTCTAAACCAAGATGTCATGCCCTGCCGGGTTATTTATGAATCCATCACTTTGCAGGAGGACAGCAGCTTTCAGTGGGCAGGTAGTTTTTCAATTGGGCTAAAGATTTAATGCCTAGAATCCCTAGAATAGCAATATAAGGGCAATTTTTTGATGCGGTATTGCAAAATATGAGTATATTAGAACCATCTCCCTGTGATGGTTTCTTTTGAACACAAGTTGTGTTCAAAAGAAACACAATTTGTGATCAAAACCAAGACAAGGTCCCTATGATCAAACTTATGACTTTACATTTCTTGGTTGTAGAGAAATATGAGCACAACTCTGTTGAACTGTGGATTTCCCCCTTCCCTACCTTTTCTCTCCTTTTTTCTTTTTGCTTGCTTTCCTCCTCTCTGCCTCCTTTTCCCCCCCACTTTTTCTTTCTTTTTCTTCTTTCCTTTGCTTTTTGCTTTTTACTGGGAAATTACAAGAAGAAACTGCATTTGGCTACAGAGGCTGGCAGTGGCTGATGTGCTAAGTTTGAGCACCAGTGCATGGGTCAGGCCACCAGGCCACATACAAAAAAACAAAAAACAAACCCTGTTTTTGTATGATTCTATGAGCTAAGAATGGTTTTTACATTTTTAAATAGTTGAAGAATTAAACTCTGTGACACAATAAAATTATATAAAATTTAAATTCAGAGTTCATAAATAAAGTTTATTGGAACATATCCATGCTCATTCATTTACATATTGTGTCTGGCTTCTGTCCAGCTACGATGGCAAAACGGAGCAGCTGTACCAGAGACCACATGGACTCTATAGCTTATTTACTCTCTGGCCATTTATAGAAAAGATTGGTGACCTGGGTTTTAGACGGTGAATACTAGTCCCCAGACCTTAGAATGTAACAAATGGTTGGATCTCAACTATTTGGCCTCCTTCCTTTGGAAAGAGGGATTTTTGTTTATTTGAAATGCAGATCTTTCTCGAAGACAAGCCTGTTAATCACTAGAAATGCGTTAGACTTTATTGATTAGATCCTTACATGGCATGCAGTAAATGGCCAGGACCGACAGATGAAAGACCTGAGAGATCACACAGTTTTCTCTAGGCCGTTCTAACAAGATAGGGTAGACAGGCTGTGGAGTGGGGTGGAAAAAATACAAGACACCGACATTTAATGTAGACTTAGGATGCATCTAGCTCACCATAACATTTTAGTGTACATTTTCTATTTTAATCTTCATAATTCTACCAGGTAGATAAAAATATTATTTTTATTAAGGAAGAAATGGAACATCAGAGAGATTCTCCAGGGTATCAAGATAGTCGGACAACAGTAGTTTTGAAACAGGATTCAACCCAGGTCTAACCAATTCCTCTGTTGCCGTGATCACATGTATAACTTTCCTTTCCTGCTAACACAGTTTTGCCTAGGAGTGACTCAATTTACATAATTGCAATACTGGTGTAGTTTCTATACTATCAAATTGCTACTTGTAGTAACGAACTTACTACCTGTTGATTGAGTTTAGCTTTTTGCCGGAGGGAGAAGGGAGCTGACCCAGCCCAAACAGCTTTGATGGAGTAAATGGTTCTCTGGGCATAGGGATGAGAGATAATGACTTAAAAAATTCATACTGTACCCCTGCCTTTCATCCCATCTTTCCTGGTTCACTAGGTTGAATCTTACAGAATTCTCACTTGTAGATAAAAATGAATTGAAATTAAAAAAAAAAATTCAGAAGATGCAACCTAACATATTTATGTGGTATTAAAGAAAATTACTTTCAAGAAGATTTTGTGGAATCGAAAAAGGCTGAGTAATTCTCTTTCTCAGCATATTGTTGAGGGAGTTACAGATGAACACTGATGTCTCTTACTGCCAGTTTACAGAAATGTTCTCTTTGCTACTTCTCATTTCTTCCCTAAGCCACAGGTTTCTGCAGCATCTGTGATGAATTCCTATCCTCCAAAAACCCAATGAACCAGAATAATTGCTTTTATTTATTTGGCTGTGATGTCCTATTATGATGGAAGTCATATGATCAAATGTGAATGTGGGTATCTATGTCTTTAGTTTTTTCCCAGATTAAGGATGGGATATGTCTAGATTCACTAGACTTAATTTTCACACAGTTTTCTACTCAAAATGCCATGGACCTCCTATTGATTTCTTTCCTATGTTTAGAAGCAATTAGCAATTGAAGTAAATTATAAGGTGTTTCATAAGCTTCCTTTAAGAATATTCCTTCCCTCTGTGTTTGTAATTCCTTATGCCTTTCTCTTCTTCCCCACACTGTGTGGGGTCATTTGTCTTTGGAGGTTTTCTCATATGCTAATTTTTTTTTTTAAGCTATTCATTAATTCTGGGCTACTGCTACTGGTTTAAATTGTGGTTTTATTTTTTTTCCTGGTTAAAACAATAAAACAACATGCAAAGAAAGTTATCCATACAGATGACTTAATGTTTACAGATTTTTCTGTGGAGATAGAAAATGCTTTGCTTGCTGGCACAGGAGAGAGAGCTGAAGGCTGTGTGGACAATGCGAAACTTGAGAGGGGAATAGGAAATTTCTGTTTTTCCCTGGCACGGGCTTCCAGGAGAATCACTATGGTTCAGCTTACACAAAACCAATCTCTGAAGTTTTGCTGCTCACAGCCCAGATGTGGGAGTGTTGAAAACCTGATCTCTCAGCCTAATAAGAAAAAGGAGCAGCTGTCAGGATTAGGTCAACCTATTTGTGATTTTAACTTTCCTGATTGGACTCAAGTCACAGTTAGTTGCTTTTTCTGTGCTCAAGTTTAAATAGCAACTGCAGGTACTCACTTATGCTTATGATTAAAATTCACAGAGAAGATCTTTGGTAATTTTACCTAAAATGTACAATTGAACTGAAAAGAAATTGCATAACCTCTGCTGATTCTTCATTTCCACTGTTTAAAACATAATAGGCTTTCAAGATACACATTTTTGCACTTTATATTTAAGAAAAGGCTACTACAGGCCAATGCCTTAGTAGGGTGTGAAACTCTTAGTAAATCTTACTATTTCCTTTTTTTTCCCCCACTTCATATATTAAAGCCATGAAATACTAGATAAAAACAAATGTTAAGGGCAATCTTAGAGGAGAAAAGAGGTCACAGAACATGGGATCTGGCTGGGTGTGGTCATTCACACCTGTAATCCTAGCACTTTGGGAGGGTGAGATGGGCAGATTGCCTGAGCTGAAAAGTTTGAGACCACCCTGGACAACATGGTGGAACTCAGTCTCCACTAAAGTATAAAAAGCTAGTTGGGCATTGTGGTGAGTGTCTATAGTTTCTGCTATTCAGGTGGCTGAGGTGAGAGAATCACTTGAACCCCGTAGGGGGAGGTTGCAGTGAGTTGAGATCATTCCACTGGACTCCAGCTTGGGCAACAGAGATCCTGTATCAAAAGAACCAGCCAAACAAAAAACATGGCATCTAAGGACAGGGTGGTGAGAAACCTCAGCTGTAATTATTTATAAAAATCCCAGTGACAGGCTAGACACTGAGGGCTAGATTGGCACCTTTGCCGGTCACTTTCCCTCCAACTGTCCATCTGAGCAGGAGCTCAAGCTATTTTACAAGTAGACAAGGAAAAAGCCATCAATAGGCTGAGCGAGGTGGCTCACATCTGTAATCCCAGGATATTGGGAGGTCGAGGTGGGAGGATCACTTGAGGCCAAGAGTTTGAGACCGGCCTGGCCAACATGGCGAAATCCCATCTCTACTAAAAATACAATATTGTGTATTTTAAAAAGTTGTAAGGTGGATATGTCATTTTCTCTTACCACCATAAAAATAAGTAAATAAAATTTGAAGAAAAATATGTAACTTTGCTGAGAATATTGACAAAAATTTGAAAGCAATGGAGCTTCATATCATCGTCTTATGATTCAAATTGTAAAAATATCCATTCTTTTGTTATTAATACATTCATGGATTTCAGTTCCCATCAGAATGTCATAAGATGTTGAAACATGATAAAATGTTTCTAATACTCATCTAGAAGCTTAAAAATATGAAAATAGGGACTTAGAGTTTGATAAAGAATAATGAGATAGGGAAAGTCATGCAAGGAGGTATTAACATTTAAAAAAAAATCAACCTACAATAGTTTTTTTCAACAGCTATGTCATTGTAGATACAATAGAAAGTTGAAAAACAGACATTAGTATATGTAAGAATTTACTGTTTCAAAAAGGGAGTATTTCAAATTAATGATTGCTTTTTAGAATAACCCTGTCTCTTACACATTTACATACATTCTAGACAGAAGAATTAAAGACATATATATTAAAACAATCTCCAAAATTGTGACTATGCATGTATATGAATAAAAATATTTTTGATATGGGTAAGGTTTTCTTGAGGACAGTGGGTAAAAGTTTTTGTTTTGCAAAAGCAACTTACACGGTAAAAAAAAAAAAAACCATAAATAGGCTAAGCAAGGTGGCTCACACCTGTAATCCCAGCACATTGGGAGGCTGAGGCAGGAGGATCACTTGAGGCCAGGAGGTGGAGGCCAGCCTGGCCAATATGGTGAAATCCCATCCCTACCAAAGAAATAAAAATTAGCTGGGTGTGGTGGTGTCAGCCTGTAATCCAATCCACTTGGGAGGCTGAGGCATAAGAATGGTTGAACTTGGGAGGTGGAAGTGGCAGTGAGCTGAGATTGTGCCACTGAACTCCAGCCTGGGAGATAGAGCAAGACTGTGTCTCAGATAAATAAATAAAATGCAGATAAGACCCCGTGGGAAATAGTTGTCTCATATATGTTAGACATTTATGTGTCTCATATGTATTTGAATTTCTTTCTCAGAAATATAAAAATATATATTTCTTACATTTATATTATATATATGTACAGTCCATTTGCATTTCTTCCTCTGAATTTTCTGACAACCATTTCACAATGTTTGAACACCTAGTAAACATACTGTCATATGTCCCACTTCAGTATATTCTTAAGAAATTCAAGTTAAAAGCATGACATACTTTTTGCCTATTGAATTAGATGGTATTTTAAAATTATATTAAAATTAGGCTATTTTATCTGGGCAAGGTTATAACAAAATGGATATTCTTATATACTTCTTTTCAAAATGGTTATACCCATTAACCCAAATGATAATTTTATGGTAATTTTTATTAAAATAATAATTACGGCAGTGAATTTGGCCCCTGATGTATATTTCATATCATTAAAAAATACAAAAACATAAAATTCTATAATTGTTGAGTGTTATAAAAATTTGTGATAGATACAGGTAATATACAATATTGACATTTTATCAAAAACAGTTGACTACTGGGAAGATAAATGTTCCAAATCAATATTAGACATGCAAATAACTTACCACTTACTTTAAAATAAAATTGAAGATAATATGTATAGCATGAATTAAAGATAACTTTTTATAGAAATAAATCTGAAAGTGACAAAATTTGGTAAGTCATCTTTGAGTTCTTCCTCAGTTTTGTTGATCTGTACTTTCTAAATCTTCTAAAATATGTAATAGTTGTTTAAAAACGTTTGGAATAATTTAGGTATAGGAAAGTTGCAAAGAGAGCAGAATTCCTGTATACTCTTCACCCAGCTTCTCCTAATGTTAATATGTTATGTAATTACAGTACAATTGTTAAAAATAAGATATTAACATTTATACATTACTATTAACTGGTTACTTTATTTGAATTTTGCCAGGTTTTAACTGGTTCTTTCCAAGATTTAAACCAGGATACCATTTGCATTTAATGTGTTACTTTTCTAAAAAGAGGGGAAAAAAATCTCCAAGACTAATTGAAAAACAGTAATAGCAACATAAAATTTCCCAATTAAGAAAAACTACAGCATTTGAGCATAAAATTGGCTTTGTCTAGGCTTTCTATTGTACAAGAAACTAAAGGAACGATGATAAGGGACATAAGCCTTCCTTGTTGGGTACTGTGTTCAGTCTACATACTTGAAGCAGGTAATAGATAGTAATGGGGTGGTGGAAGTAGGAAAGTGAGGTGGGATATACACACCACTATTCCAAACTGCCCCACTGAAGAATGTTTCTTCTCCTGTGCAAAGGTTATCTATAGCAATGGATCTTTGATTCTTGTTGAAATATACTTACATACAATGAAATATACTTACTTAGTTCTGCTCAGAAACTTTGGTGATCATTCCTTATTCATAATAAGTTGAAAATGATGTATTAAATGCAATTGATAGGCTTTTGGTTTCTCTTGGGGGAAGCAAGAAAAGAGATTTGGTAATGAAATATTTAGGGTTACTACTTACATGCTAATGAGGTATTTACAGTCTTGTCTCATATCTTGAATTGTGCCAGTTTATTTCCATTTCTGTTGCTTGGCCCCCCGAGTGACCAGGGGTATACCTTTGTATGGCAGCCAGTGTAAGACTTCCAAGCAGAGTAAACTTTGAAGGACAGTTTAAGTTTGCATATCCGAGAGCTACCTTTGGAATGGCTTTGGTAACTATGGTATAGACCCATTTTATCTCCTTCAGTATTTGATTGGGTATTAGGCAACCTCCTCTTTGCCTCCCTGTAGCGCTATATGATTTGGAGTGTTGCCATTGATCACCTATAACTCAGGATTTATCTGACTTTATGAAATAGAGAGAGGATTTAACTGAGGGAACTTCAGAAACTCAATCCCTTTGACTTAGAGAGCTTTCTATCAGAGTTCTTTTAATGAGTAGGGACTATAGAAAACTGTCATTGTGGAATCAGGCTAAGTAGCTGAGTGTCAGATATACTTTTAGGGCTCTCTCGAGCCTGAAACAAGTGGTGGCCGATCTCTTGAACACATACAGTATGTTGATTTTCCTGGCAACCCACCCCTTATGGGTTAAAAGAGTACCTAAGCTCTTTTAATCTAGGCAGTATAATTCCGGATAGAGCATATGTAGTAAACAGTAGACTTCAGAACCTAGATGTGAACAAGCACTATTGAGGAAAAGGTTTACGTATAAACCTACTTTGATTGGCATGTAAGGCCCCTCTATGTAATCCACTCAGCACAGGCTCTGGGGTAAGGCAGAGGTGGGTTCAATTCTGACTCTGTCACTTACTGTGGGATTTCTGGTTCATTCCTTACCCTCACTAACTTCTATTTCCTCATTTATAGAAGAGGAAATCTGATATCCTCTTTGCAGAACTGTGAAGTTAAAAGAAAAAAGATTATAAAATATTTGACACAGTCATGGAAAAATGAACACTTTATTTCAGGCCTGTTTCTTCCCTAAAAATGAGCCATCTTGGTCACAAAGATGTAATTCTTACATAATCATTTTTTTTTAGAAGCAGGAAAAGGGGGGACAAAAAAGAATAAAACAAAACATGGTATTTCCCAATGGAGACAAGTGAATTGAGAGTTTTGGATGTCAGCATCAGGCTATGTCCTTTTGGATCAAGAAATTTCAAAAAGGCAGGGTAAAATTGTGCTGTGATTTATACTCCCATCAAATTGAATTTTCAGAACCAGCTACTCTGCAGATACTTGGTGCTGATAACTTAGTTTTTAGGCTCATTTAATCAGTTCTCGCACGAAGCCAGAAGTAAATGAATCCCAAATGATTTCTAGCTATTCTAGGACAAGTGTCATTTTCCTTAGCGCTGGTCATTATGCTTCTTCCCCCTGTGTATTCCACAGTTTTCCTGCCAAACAATTTCTGTAACAAGGACTACAAAAGCAAAAGTGTTTACTTTCAAAATATTGCAAGCTACTTTAATTAAAAGAAGATGAGATGAAAAAGCATTTGCTCTAAGTATACACTAACCCTAATATGATATAGTTATGAAACTCAAAAGGAATGTCAAAATGAAAATAAGAATTTGTTTCATTGCATTGTATTAGAAGGTAAGAGGGTAACTTTGTCATACAGATGTATCTTTCTTTAAACAAGTACACTTATTTTAATATTTTGTTGGTTTAAAATTTTGATGCATTGCTTAATAAAACTGTGAATTTGTAGGTCTCACTAACAAAGATTCTGAATCAGTGGTGCTGAGGTGGAGCCCTGGAATATGCCTTTCAAGAAAGCATGGATACGACCTTTGGGTAGATTTCTTTATAGAATTTTTTGGGAAATAATTGGAGAATGAAATTGTATTGGTGCAGAGGACTTTTCTTTTTTATTTTATTTTTTTAAAATTTTTATTGCATTTTAGGTTTTGGGGTACATGTGCAGAACGTGCAAGACAGTTGCATAGGTATACACATGGCAGTGTGTTTTGCTTCCTTTCTCCCCTTCACCCACATTTGGCATTTCTCTCCAGGCTATCCCTCTCCAGCTCCCCCCTAGCCCGCTGGCCCTCCCCTTTTCCCCCCAATAGACCCCAGTGTTTAGTACTCCCCTCCCAGTGTCCATGTGTTCTCATTTTTCATTACCTACCTATGAGTGAGAATATGCGGTATTTCATTTTCTGTTCTTGTGTCAGTTTGCTGAGAATGATGTTCTCCAGATTCATCCATGTCCCTACAAACGACACGAACTCATCATTTCTGATTGCTGCATAATATTCCATGGTGTATATGTGCCACATTTTCCCAATCCAGTCTATCATCAATGGGCATTTGGGTTGGTTCCAGGTCTTTGCTATTGTAAACAGTGCTGCAATGAACATTCGTGTGCATGTGTTCTTATAGTAGAACGATTTATAGTCCTTTGGATATATACCCAGTAATGGGATTGCTGGGTCAAATGGAATTTCTATTTCTAAGGTCTTGAGGAATCTCCACACTGTCTTCCACAATGGTTGAACTAATTTACACTCCCACCAACAGTGTACAAGTGTTCCTTTTTCTCCACATCCTCTCCAGCATCTGTTGTCTCCAGATTTTTTAATGATCACCATTCTAACTGGCATGAGATGGTATCTCAGTGTGGTTTTGATTTGCATCTCTCTGATGACCAGTGATGATGAGCATTTTTTCATATGATTGTTGGCCTCATATATGTCTTCTTTTGTAAAGTGTCTGTTCATATCCTTTGCCCATTTTTGAATGGGGTTGTTTGTTTTTTTTTCCTGTAAATCTGTTTGAGTTCTTTGTAAATTCTGGATATCAGCCCTTTGTCAGATGGGTAAACTGCAAAAATTTTTTCCCATTCTGTTGGTTGCCGATTCACTCTAGTGACTGTTTCTTTTGCTGTGCAGAAGCTGTGGAGTTTGGTTAGGTCCCATTTGTCTATTTTGGCTTTTGTTGCCAATGCTTTTGGTGTTTTGGTCATGAAGTCCTTGCCTACTCCTATGTCCTGGATGGTTTTGCCTATATTTCCTTCTAGGGTTTTTATGGTGCCAGGTCTTATGTTTAAGTCTTTAATCCATCTGGAGTTAATTTTAGTGTAAGGTGTCAGGAAGGGGTCCAGCTTCTGCTTTCTGCACATGGCTAGCCAGTTTTCCCAACACCATTTATTAAACAGGGAATTCTTTCCCCATTGCTTGTTTTTGTCAGGTTTATCAAAGATTGTATGGTTGTAGATATGTTGTGTTGCCTCCGATGCCTCTGTTTTGTTCCATGCAGAGGACTTTTAGAAATTCAGTTCCACCAACTTCTTGCAAACTTGCTCCATTGACCTAAAATTCTGGACTGTTTGAATCAACATTAGCATTCCACACTCTGACTTCCTGTAGTCTGAGGAGGTCAAGATGCTCTGAAATCAATAATGAAGCCAGTGAACATTTTAAATTGTATTAACAGTAAACACTCTGATGTAGGGTATATGGCAATGTTTCAATTATAATAAAAATATTGTGTACAAGGTTATAGAGATGCTTCAGAGCTAGCGGAATTAGTACATAAGAGAAACACTTCATTAGAGTTTCCCAGGAGCATAACTGACATTAGAGAATGGCATCTTGCATAATGAATCAAGCGGTAACTTTAATTTTTACGTAGAGCCTCTTGACATAGACCAGTGCTACCCAAAGTGTCTTCTGAGGGCTGGCGCCATCTTTGAATTGCTTGTTATCAGTTGGTGACAAAATCAGAACAGAAATTAAAAGTAAGCTTTTAGAAACTTTGATAATATTTGTAAGGAGTAATTTTACGTTTCTTAAATCCAAGAGGTAAAAATACATCGGATTTGCATTTGGTGTATCTTTTCTCTCCATTTCATTTTTCTAGAAATTGATGTTGATTGCATTTTACAAGTGTTGGGCCATGATGGATTGGGAATTTTAAGTAAACGTGTTTTTTTCATCAGGAGTAGGTTGAGAAACCCTGATCCAGATCAATTTCATTGGTGAAAACTCTTTCTTTCTTTACGATTTTCCTTGGGATAGTGATTTATGATTGCCCAGAGACTGACCATTTTTCTCTCTTGGCAGTCATACCATAGCTGTTGCAAGCCTGTTTGTAGTTATAAGTAGACAGTGAAGATAAGGAGAGCTATTTATTGTATTTTGTATGCGCGCGCGCGCGTGTGTGTGTGTGTGTGTGTGTGTGTGCGTGTGCTTACATTATTCCAGAAAAAAAATTTCAAGGAGACTGGCTTAGGGAATAAGAAAGCTGAGATGGAATGAGGCTCTCTAAATTTCAGAGACATTTCCTTTGTTCTCGAAGAGCCCAATGGCATTTCAATGGGAGCTTCCTTTCCTTTCTCCCACCTTCTGGAAGATTATTAGCATCTGGGAGCTGGTCTTGTCTACAGTATGTTTGGATCCATGTGGGATTCAAATCTGGCTTTTTTTATGATGATGTGCAAGGCCACTTCTTAGGTGGAATGCAGAAAAAGCTATTCTGAAATTTAAGTATGATTGTTGTCAGGCATTACACAGTTGACGTGCCTCACGTACAGTTTCTTAACTCTGAGAAATTAAGTTTTGGGAGGAGAAATATTACCTATCAATACTGATTACCAGCTACACATTTATTACATCTCTGAGTCTCATGTCCTACTAAACACTGTCCCGAGTCGAAGGTGGTAGTTAGATCAGGTCCACAGCCAATATTTTCAGAGTTCATTGGGCTGTTCCTGTTAACCTGCGATAGCTGGGCAGATCCAATCTAGCTCTCCAAAGATGCTTCCACATAGTATACTGCAAATGCTGTAGTTTTTATAAACCCGTATTAAGTTTCTGTTGTTATTGAAACAAATGATCACAATTTGCTGTCTTCACAAAAGGTATTTATTTTCTTACAGTTCTTGAGACCAGAAGTCTGGAATGAATCTTACAGGGTGAACACCAATGCTAGTTTTCTCTGGATGCTCCAAGGGGAAATTCCTTTCCTACTCTTTGCAGGTGTGTGTCTGGTGGTCTTACCCAGCTTCTGCTGGCCGTATCACTCCAGTTTCTGCTTCTGTCATCACTCTGCCTTCTCCTCATAGTATCTTCCTCTGACTATCTTGGAAGCATTCTTGTGATTACATTCAAGGACCACCTGGCTAATTCCAGATAATTTCTCCATCTCAACATCGTTAGTTTTATCACATCTGTAAAGTCATGTTGGCTCTCTAAGATAACATATTCATGGTTCCAGGGATTAGGATCTGGGGAGTTTAAGCTGCCATTATTCAGCCCACCACAGACCTCAGTAAAAGTCCCTTAATCCCCTTTTCCTAATCTTAACACATTTTTAAAATGTCAAAGCAGGGCTTTTTTTTTTCCTTTGTGAGAGATTTTATTGGCTGCAGAATTAATATTGAAGCAGAAAAGCAGGTAAGAGCACAGCTTTGGTATTAGACTATGTGGGTTAAAATCCTAGCTCTGCTACTTACACTCTGTTTAACTTTGAAAATAGCCACTTTGTGCCTTATTTTTCTCGCTTGTAAAATGGATAAAATAGTATCTACTGTATACTCTTCTTATAAAGATTAAATGAGTTAGTTTATACAAAGAACTTAGATCAATATTTAGATAAATAGGACATGTTCAACAAATGTTAGCAATATTCTATTATCGTTAAGCAAATATGTATTGGTTCACCCTGCAGCAGGCTCTGTGACAGCCCCCAGGGATATTTTCATGTGAGTCGCATGACTGAGGACTGGAAGAAGTTGTGCTGAGCTTTGAGAACTGGCTGCTTCAACCTTTATTCACCTACATCCAATGTGTCTGCCTGTGGTGAGGCCCCTCAGCAAACTGACTCAGAGGTGAATAATTGCGTAGGAGAAGTTGACATTGAAGAGTCGCCATGTTACCGGAAGCTGTGGGGGATTAAAAGACATAAGATTATGTAGAGAAAGGAGTTAAACTATGTGGCAGTTGTAATGCAGGGTACAGTCCATTCTATGAGGGACCTCTGTTGCTGGAATGATCCTGCCTTGAGCCAAAGGGTCCTTCCTGTCCTTCTTACCCTCCTGCAGGTCAACAATTAGATGCAGTGTGTTCCTGGGATTGGGCCTCATCCTGGATAAATTAAGTTTCTCCAGCTGAAGGGAACTCCCAGAGAAAGATTGAGCCTAGAGAGGTTGGCCACCCATAATATCAGCGGCAGGAGGAACGAGTGACTCAGTCCCCAGGAGCATCTGTGCCACCCATCTGGAGGGCGTCATCTGCAGTGCTCTCCTAGACATTCTGTTGTCTGAAGTCCTAGGGTCTCACACTCCCTTGTGGATGAAGAGCTCTGTGTGATTTTGGTTCTAGCAATCAGAGCTAGTCTCCAGAGGTTTTGATTTAGAACTTAGTGAGGCAGAGGACAGAACAGACATTCATTTACTAACAGCGACTGTGGCAGAGACAGTGCAGTTTTTCAGTTGAAGGCTTCCTTATATGGCACCTTCTCTCACTGATGTTGACAGCTTTCCTGCTGTCATGGCAGAGGCAGTGTGATACTGGGGACTGGGAAGCATTCCACAGAGTCAGGTTGGAGCTGGCGCTCCTAACCTTCCTGTGAGTTTTCCGTAAGCCACAAAATACCTGATAGTAAATTATTTCTACTTAATTTAGCTGGATGCTAAGTTTGTGGCAACTGTACCATACCCAGCTATAATAATCTTTTTGTCTTATGTTTTGGAGATAAGAAAACCAATTCTCATAGAGGTGCAGTGATGCTCATAGCACCATAGAACTTGCAGCTTACTAGTGGCAGAGCCCAGATTCTGACCCCAAATGCTGTGCTCTTCCCCTGTGGAAAGGTTAGAAAATACACATTACATATGCTGCCCCTCATCTGTCAGCCCATGTCCAGAAACAGGCTAAGAATCCTTAGCACGAAGCTCCAGAAAGCTACAGCCAGTTGACAGAGGGTAGCATGTAGATAAAGTGTGTTTCAAATTTAGCTCCATATCACGCAATGTTTAATTATGGTGGAGCAAGTTTGGTTTCTTGGTTCTCTTTCTACCTTTGTTTCTCCTGTTTCTCAGTACATTTCAGGGCCTTTTCCCGGTCGAAGACTCACAGATGTCAGTAGTCCTGCCCCGCTGAAAGGTGTTGTCAATTGAATGTGTTATCCTCACATCAAGGATTTTAACACTTAAAGGATGACCTCCAAAAAGAAAGGCAATGCTTCACCCTACAGAAGGGACTAGTAATAAAGTAGGTTTAGAATACTCGAAGGGGGATGTTTCAATAACGTCGTCTGGTTACTGGCACTTCCTCTAGTATAGCACTTTGCACCCTTTTGCTTGGTAAATATTTTTTGATGGGAGCTTTTCTAATTTGTCTGCTAATGGCTGTGTGGGCAAAGGCAGAAGACTTGGATTCAAAACAAAGAGGAGTATTAGGGTTAAAATGATTTCTTCCAGGGACAGCTCTCAGGGTAATATTCTAGAGCATAAATTTAGCTTGGCTGATATTTTGTGAAGGAAGTAGAGGAGTCTTTATTTGTTTTGAAATGCAATAGCCAAGGATTCAGCCTTTGATTTTTCTCCAGATATCGTTGGAAGTTCTGAAAAGGTCTTCTGGGTGCCTGGATCTTGCTGCTCCAATGCGAATCATCTTGGTGTCTCTCCTGGATAGTTACAATTTGCCTTTGATCTCTCTCCCTAATTCTGTGTGTGTGTGCTCTGACATTTATAGTTGTAGATTTGTTTGCCTCTTTCTGCTTGCCTAATTGATCCATTTTCCTGCTGGGGGTCAGTATCCAAATGCTGTGACTTAGGTGGCAATGCCACCCACCCCATTCTCAAAGTAAACACATGTCTGTATCACATAAACAGTGTGGTATTGTCCTAACTGCAGAACTTACACCGAAGCTGTGTGTTTCTACAAATGTATTAAATAAAATGCTGCTTGACTACATTGGTGGTTTGACAATGAGTGTAACCTTGAAGCAGTCATATTTTGGCCTCGTCTAGTATGAAATGGGTAAAGGAAGTGACATTTACTGAGTTTAGTTATGCTAGGCACAGTGATAGGCATTGAAGTATATAAATTTCATTTCATTCTCACCATGTTTTATGAGGTGGGGATGATTATTCTTCAGGGTGAAGTAACCCAAGGAGACAGAGATTGGAACCCAATTGCGACTGCCTTGTCAGAACATCACGTTGCCTCCTGGTTGGTCTGCATAGTTCCAGGTAGACCTGCTGGAAGTAACTGTGGAGGTCTGATGGTTGGGGGTGGTCTTGGGTTTTACCTTCACTCTGTTCTTCAATTTGCATTCATCTAAGTGCAAGAAAAGTAAACTCGGGGTGGGAAGTCATGAATTCTTGTCCAAATATTATCTTTAGCTTGCTGTATAATGTTGGGCAAAATGCTCCGCTTATTTGGGCCTCTCTCTTATCACCTGTAGGAATGCTTTGAGCTAAATTTCTGCTGGATTCTCCCCTGCAGTCCTCCTGGCTGCCTGGGAGTAGGAAATGGCTTCATAAAAGATATTCACTTGATTTTGGTCTTTAAAGATGTACATGAGTTTAGCAGCAAAGAAGGAGAACAATAGCATTGCTGAGAGAGAAAACAGAACGTTCACTTCTGTATGTATGGTGTGATAGGACACATATTTGGAGAAGCAAAGTAGGCTTTATGGATAAGATACACTATGAGGTGAGGAGAGAGAGGAAGTTTGGGATCCAGTTGTAAAGGGCCTGGGGTGACAATTTAAAAAGTTAGAATTTTTCCATAGATGTAGGAAACCAATGAAAGTCTTTAATCTGAGCAAGTCATTGTAAAGAGCTGTATTTTAAAAGAGTTTTTCTGGCTGCATTAGTATTCCATGGTGTATGTGAAAAAGGATGGGCTCATGTCCTTTGCAGGGACATGGATGAAGCTGGAAACCATCATTCTCAGCAAATTGACAGAAGAACAGAAAACCAAACATCGCATGTTCTCACTCTTAAGTGGGTGTTAACTATGAGAGTACATGGACACAGGGAGGGGAACATCACACACTGGGGTCTGTTGTGGGGTGGGGGGACTAGGGAAGGGATAATAGGGGGTTGGGGGGTTTGGGGAGGGATAACATTAGGAGAAATACCTAATGTAGATGATGGAGAGAGGGATGCAGCAAGCCACAATGGCATGTGTATACCTTTTTAACAATCCTGCATGATCTGCACATGTACCCCAGAACTTAAAATATTATTTAAAAAAAAAAAAAGAGTTTTTCTAATAGCAGTACAGAGGATGGATTGGAGGGAGAAGTCAAATGGAAAAAGCAACAGGTTTTGCATATTAATGTTCCAGAAGGTGATGATGAGGGCTAAATTAGCAGAAAAACAGAAAGAAAGGATGAGTTTGTAAAGAAATATATGAAAGACAATATGTTCCCTATCATACTGATCTGAGTTATCTTTTGTATTTTACAGATTTTAAATGTGCATTTAAAAATATGTAAAGATTTTTGAAATTGGGATTCATGTTACCAGTGGCTAGTCCTGGTTTGATTGGCAGAATATTTTTTTTCTTTCTAAGTGCGTAAACATACTGATGAGTGTAACAATTCATTGCGTCACAGTTAGAATAAAATAAGGTAAGTTATTGTCTACTTTTCTCACGTTCTCTGTACAAAAACCCTTTAAACTCTTCTGGCCCAGTGGAGGTAAAAATCATTGCCCTTTCCTTGGTCAATGAAGCAAAGTAAAAGGATAAAAATCAACCTGGCTCTTTTTAGTAAGTAGAGGATCAGGTTGTTTGTCTGTTGAACATGCAAATCCAGTCTTTATTGTAAATATTTGTTTATAGGTGAAGTCAGTTCTCTTTCCTAAATGAAACAGCAGAATACTCAGACTCTGCAGAAGAGAAGTAGCATGAGATAAAACAAAAATAAATTTGTTGCAAGCTTTAATTTCGAGTTCTGCATGTGGGGCATTAGTTGTGTGACCTTGGGCAAGTCATGTCAGCCTCTATAAGCTACTCAATTGCCTTCTTGGTAAATATAGTTCCAAGATCAGTCGCATAAAATTGTTGGGAGACTCAAATCAAGTAATATATTTACATAGTGTAAGAGAATTTTTTTCTTTGTTAATTCATTATCTTGTTTGAGTACTTTGTAAGCTCCAAATTACTATGCAAAACCTAATTGCTGCCCATATCTGCATGCCCTGGTGGTATGTTCACAGCCTATTGAAGACCTAGTATCTCAGACCTCCAGAGAGTAATCTTGTTTAACCTGTTTTGTAATTTGGCTCTGAAAGCACATTTTGATGGCGGATGTGGTATTAACAAATGTTCTAGAGGGGAGAGTGGTTTGCCAGGAAGCTTTGCCAATTAAAAGCAAAGTGAAAATTCAGAATTACAGAGATTTAATTTCCTGCTGAATAATTCTCCACAAGCTGTGTAAACTTCTCTTTACTGAACAAATACTCAGAATAAAATACCTTAGATGCTCTTTTCCTTTTTAATAAGAAAATGTTCATATTATTTGCATGTGGAGCCAAGGGAAGAAGGAGGTCTGTCTCTCCTGAGCTGAGTTTGTATAAGTCATCAAGAATCCTGCTGTACCCTGGACCCATGGAGCTTGGAAGGCCGAGTGAAAAGAACCATTTTTTCCAAGGGCCTTTTGCCAACAGGAGCTCCATAGATTGTCCCTAGGTTAGTTCCTTGCAGTCTGTTTAACTTGATACTTTTAAAATGAATTAACCATTAATGGAAGATGCTTTAGAAGAGCGTTTGAGCACCTCCAGTGGGCCAGTCCTGAGATCAAGTGGGTAGCAAAATAGACATGGTCCTTGACTTCCCAGAACATAGTTTGCAAGAAAAGTCAACCAACAGATGTTCACATACATAAATATAAAGAGAAACATTGTGATACATGTTAATAGTAATGCATCCAAAAAAGGCTATTTAAGAAAGGACATTTGAACTGGAACTTAGTGTAAGTGGCAGGTGTTCAGCTGCCTGGATCATAGATGAGTGTTCAGGCACTGGTAGTCTCTGTGCAAAGTCCCTAAAATGGAAATGGCTGGGCGACCTTGAAAAGCTGAAATGAGGCCAGTATGCAGGAGACAGCATGAAGAAGAATGGTCCAAGAGAAAGAGAAATAGTTCCCAGACAATAAAGCTCCCCTGGACCTAAGCACAGTGGGAATCCATTAGAGGGTTTAAATCAAGGGAATAGCCTGGTCAGACTGTGTTTACAGAGATCACCTTTGCCTGCTGTGTGGAAACCCAGTGAAGAGCAAAGTTTGCAAGCAAGGAGAGTAATTAGCAATCCTTGTAATCATTCTAGCAACTGATGGTATTGAGATGGACTAACGTGGTCAGAGGTGGTGGAGAACTGTGCAATTTTGAGATATATTTCATAGTCAGGATCTGCCTGACTTGATTCAATATTGGATGTGAGAAGTGAGGGAGAAAAGGAGTCATAGTTGAGTCTCAGGTTTTCAGCTTGAACACTAGCTGGGTGGATCATGAAGCCATTTACCAACTCGGTTCCACAGGGGAAGGAAGGTTTGAGGGAAGACTTTAAAGTTGAGCTACAGATTGTAAAGTGTTTTGAACTGTATATTTCATATAGATTTCAAATAGACTTCATATTGAGTTTGAGCTTCCAAGACTTCCAAGCAGAGTCATAAAGTGCATGCTACACTATGCACTCTATGACTGGAGTTTTCAGCAGAATCTAAGCTTGGAGATACACATTCAGCAACTCAGGGGACTATGGAGAGTTTTGAAAGCCATAGTATAATGGGATTCCAGGGTGTTGTCACTAAAGGAAGCTGGAGTAGGTGCCTCCTTCTGAATACTATGTAAGAATTCATTGATGTGATCAGGATAGGAAGATATAGGCCATGATCAGGAAGCTGAAATAGATCACTAAGCAATGAAACTAACTGAGACTCAGACCATAGGCTTCTGCTGAGGGGAAAAAAAAAGCAGCCCTGTCTTTCACATAAAACATGATAAAATATTATTGTGCTTGTACCATGTAACAGGAATCGTGCAAGGCATTTTGTTAACATTTTTCCAATGTAATTTTTTTGAAAAGTTTGCATTGTTATGAAAGACACACACACACACACACAAACACACACACACACACACACACGTTAAGGGGTTGAATAGTTATACGAAGGTCATTATGAAAACCACTGTTTCCTCTGTCACTATTTCCAGCACCCACTCCTCATAGTCAGCTGCTTTCTATTCTTTTAGCTTTTCCTCTTGGTATTTTCACCTATGTCCTAAAATACATTTTATGATGTTAATTCCTGATTTTTTATTTTATTTTTTGTTTCAGCCATTGTATTTTGGCATTGTTTTTCAGGCATTTGTATTTTTATGAAAAATGGAGAACTTAGCCTTTTTCTTCAGGCTCTTCCTCCAAACACAAAGGCACTGAGAGAATAGACTCTAAAGCTATAGACAGTGTAGAGTGGGATGCACTTTTAAAAGCTTCCTGGTAGAGTTCGAATTTCCAACTGTACCTCCAGGTAAGAGATACAGCTTGATGGAACGTGAGGGTATAGCAGTAATCTCTCACCTACAGAGGAAGCTTCTTACCTGGACGAGAGTGGTAAAAGGAAGTTACGGCAGTGACCACAGCACCTTGCATTTCAAAGCTTTGTGTCTTTGCAATTGCATTTTCCTGCTGACTCTCTAAAGGGCTTCCGATATTCCAGTGAAGCAGGTTGGGCATATCATTATTTGTATAATTTTTTCCCTCAAAAAAGAAATTGAAGTTAAGAAAATTTGGGTGGTTATGCCAAGTTGAGTGACAATTGTGGTTACAGCCATGAGAGAAATCATTGATGAATAGCTATTTTTCAGAACTAAATGAACAAAGTCATCTGTATGTTTCTAATAATCAAGCAATATAAAGTACATATGTGTATCTCCATAGCAAATGTGTTTTTGCATATGAATAATGTAAATATTTAACAGCATATTTCACTGGCTCTTTAAAGTATATATGTGTGTATATATATATTAATATATGACATAAATTGGCACAAGACTAGAAGAAAATACTCAAACCCGAAATAATTTAGTTGAAAAGGCAGTAGCTTAAAAATACTTTTCCCCTGCTATGTTACAGCTAAGCAAATTAAAAAGTAGTGCAACTTAGCAGGTTAAAATAATTTTCCTCCCTCCCCTCCTCCCCTTCCCCCTTCCCCTCCTCTCTCCCCTCCCCTCCTCTCTCCCCTCCCCCTCCTCCCTCCCCTCCCCCTCCTCTCTCCCCTCCTCCCTCCCCTCCCCCTCCTCTCCCCTCCCTTCCCCACACCCCCTCTCCCACCTTCTCTCCCCCCTCCCCTGCTTCACTCCTCCCCTCCTCCCTTCCTCCCTCCCTCCCTCCCTCCCTCCCTCCCTCCCTCCCTCCCTCCCTTCCTTCCTTCCTTCCTTCCTTCCTTCCTTCCTTCCTTCCTTCCTTCCTTCCTTCCTTCCTTCCTTTTCTTTCTGTCTTGTATTGTCCTTGTTTTGTTCTTGTGTTGTCTTGTCTTGTCCTGTCCTGTCCTGTCTTGCTTTGTTGCCCAGCCTGGAATACAGTGAAGCAGTCTTCACTCACTGCAACCTCTGTCTTCTGGGTTTAAGAGATTCTCCTGCCTCAGTCTCCAGAGAAGCTGGGATTATAGGCATTTGTCACCATGCCTGGATAATGTTTGTATTTTTAGCAACATGGTTTCACCATGTTGCTCAGGCTGGTCTCGAACTCTTGGCCTCACAAAGTGCTGGGATTACAAGTCTGAGCCACCACACCTGGCCAAGAATTTGGACTTGTTACTACAAATGCCATAGGCTGTTGTTTAGAAATCCACATGAATTAAATTATTTTAAGAGAAATTGTGGAGTGAGCGTGAGAGTAGTATAAGAAAGGGTAGGGATAGAGTCTTTCCTCATTTTACAATGCACCCTCCCCAGTCCCTATTTCATCATTTATATCAAAATTGTAATTTTTTTGGAGTATTTTATCTAGTGAATCATGATTATTTATGAATCACCATGTGAATTCATAGACTTACCACTGCCTGTCACACAGCCATAAGTGTGCACATGCTTATTTCGCTGTGCCCCTCTGCAAGGCAGTCATGACATTGCTGGCTGGGAGAGAGGCACAAGAAGATTTGTTGGTGTGAATTAATCATGGAGGTGATAATGCCTGGACAAGGGCATATATGGGAAAGATTAAGGCAATAATTTGAAGAGATATATTTTCCCCAAAGAAGTTAGTTGGAAAAATCACTATTCTGAAAACTGCTCAATATATGATTTTTTCAAAATTCGGGCAGTGTAGCAGGCATGCCACTGAAAAACAGTTGAATTAGCAATGACCGAAAGCACTGTTGAGAATGCCAGGTCTCTTACATGTGAATGTTATGTCTATGAAAAATGCAAAGGTGGCTTGGGATGTAAACACAACCTGTTTACATATATATAATGCCTCCTTAATAAATAAATATAATAAAATATATAATAAATTATATTTAATTTTATAATAAATTCATACTAAGAGGAGGGATAGCAGGAGTCGGGGGCTAGGGGAGGAATAGCATTAGGAGAAATACCTAATGCAGACGATGGGGTGATGGATGCAGCAAACCACCATGGTACGTGTATACCTACGTAACAAACCTGCATGTTCTGCACATGTACCCCAGAATGTAAAGTGTAATAAAAAAAGTAACTTTATAGAAATTACAAACAAATTTGTAATAATAAAATTATTTTTGTTAATATAAAAAGTCATGGAAGACCAAATTGCAACTTTCTAGCCTAACCACTAGAACAGTTAAATTGAAGAAGAACCTCAGCCTTCCTCCATCATCCTATAATGGATATGACATGCGTTCGAATGGCAGCATCTACTCTGGGTGACACAGTATAACCTACGCTCTGAATAATCCCAAGAAAATGGCTAGTTCTACTTTTTTCCCTGTGGTATGCTTATCTCTTGCTGATAAATGCATTATTTATCTTTGTAATGGTATATGATTACTTACAAATGAATTCTACCCCCTACCTCCAAATAGGAGTATGCTACTCTCTCAAGTGTGAAAATTCGATTTGGTGAGGAAGTTGTTTTAAGAATATCCAAATGAAAATAGTAAGTTCCAGGTTAGAATGAGTAAGGATTTTTGTGTATTTCATTAATTTCTCTTTATTGATTCAGAGACGTTTTCATCCACTTTGGATTATAAATTTCATGTCTTTTTGATAGATACTTTATATCCTGATACAGAGTTGATATAACATGTGTATTTCCTGCCTCCGTGTATCCGAGATTATTGGGAAACAGTGGTCAGAAAGCTGGTTGGAGGCTTTCTCGAATGGAATGAAACTCAGGCTCACTTTTTTCTTCTTATTGACTTTTAGTCTCACTCTGTCACCTAGACTGGAGTGCAATGGTGTTAGCTCACTGCATCCTTTGCCTCCTGGGGTCAGGCAATTCTCCCGCCTCAGCCTCCCAAGTAGCTGGGATTACAAGTGCCAGCTGCCATGCCTGACTAATTTTTGCATTTTTAGTAGAGACAGGGTTTCACCATGTTGGCCACACTGGTTTCATATTCCTGACCTCAGGTGATCTGCCCACCTTGGCCTCCCAAAGTGCTGGGATTACAGGTGTGAGCCACTGCACCTGGCCATTTAAATTTTTTTTCCCCACATTTCTAGAGCATAATTAACAAGCCTGCAGGGGAGTAGGTAGATGAAGAGTCACAGCATCATGCTGAATAAAATGGGCACAAAGAACTGTTCAAAGTGGGACCAGTCATCAGAAACAAGTGGCTCCTTAGGGCAGACCCCAGGACCTCCTGAACTAGAACTGAGTAGTTCAGCTTTTTATGTCACTGGGTTAGTGAACATAGCTGTGTCACCCACAGGACAGTGGCCAGGAGCATCTGCTCATTTTTACAACAGAACAACCAAGGGGCTTATGTTAGCTTATAACAATTTTGAACTCTAGAGTTAGATGGCAGGCGTACCTCTTGGCCTGGGAAGGATGACAGACGAAGGCCACTCTATGTTCAATAGCACAAATGCCAGCCAGTGGGTAATGATATTTGCAGCCCTTTCTCCCACAGTGGGTGAACCTTTATCCCTCTGTTGTGGTTTTTACAATCATGGAAGAAGACAAATGGGTGAAGAGAATGAAAGTGTTCTCAGCAATTTCTTTCTCAATAGGCTTTTCCAGTCAACCATTTGTTCAGCCAGTGCTATTTTCAGGGTGACTTGTGTTTGTTCTTTTTTTGGGTTTAAAATCCACAGTCTGGCCTATTTCCCTGGCTATTAGCCTCTTCCTTCTTCGCTTATCCAGCAGAAACAGAGCTGCTTTTTACCTCTGTGACTTCCCAGAGACAAGTGCCCAGCTATACTTCCATAGTGTATATTTCTCTTCCATAGGAAAATTAAGATTAAGTGTGCACACGTGCATGCGCGCGCGCGCACGCGCACACACACACACACACTGAAGTCCTTGTTGCTGATGATTGCAGTTTGGGAATTCAAATTAATTTTTTTTTCATTTTTTAAGCGACTCTCTTTGAAGGGATAATTGCCAATTACTGAAAGCCATTTTTACTCACTGATCTGTTTTCTTGATTAGTCACATAAAACTGTGTGTGTGTGTGTGTGTGTGTGTGTGTGTGTGTGTATGTATTTAAATCTGATGGGTATAGATATCTTCTTACCAAGGATGACTACACACCTTCCTTTTTTCCCTAATGCAGCTGTTCTTGTTCACTTTCAAGGAGGCACCATCCTATGCCATGCCCCTAACAGTCTTGAGCATAAGTTACTGAACTTGGATTTGATCATGTTTGTAGATGCTGCAGGCTGTGGTTTATTTCATGCCAATTGCAATTTCACTAGGAACAATTTATTTGATGTCTTAAAATACCTTGAGCAGGTATGAACACAGTACCTCTGGCAGTTCCATTTTCTGCAGAATGTTGGCAAACCTGAATGACTTGAGAACGGTTCAATATTTGAACTTCCTATTAGGAGAGTTGACCTTGGAGCTATTTTTAAGAGCAACCAAGGAAGTTGGAGGAAGAGTTAAAAACAAAGTCGATGATCTTAAGCAGCTGGCTAAAGCTTGGGCAGTGTCACACCATTTAAATTTTCTTGTTAAAAAATCCAAATAATTTTTATTTATTACCTTTTAAAAATTACGTCTCTTCAATTATGAAAAGTGATACAATATACTTTAAAACATTTGGAAAATTCAGTAAACAGGAAGAAAGTAAAAATCATTTGTTATCCAAATTTTAGAAATAATTTCTGTTAACATTTTGATACGTATCTGTGGATATTATATATACACATATCTATCCATGGTGTGCAGTAATATATGCACAATTTGGTTATATTGGTGTGTGTGTGTGTGTGTGTGTGTGTATATATATTTGCATTGCCCACAAATATATTCATAGTTTTGCTATATATAATTTCATTGCATTTGAATTGAAGACATATATGAATCCTCTACAATATTTTTTACATAGTTAAATAATATTCCATCTTCTAATGTTTTCTCATCCATTGTTGGGCATTCACAGAATTTCAGATTTTTTATTATAAAGAATAATTTTGGCTTGGCACAAAATTATTGTGGCTCATGCCTGTAATCCCAGCCCTTTGGGAGATCAAGCCAGGTGGATTATGAGGTCAAGAGATCAAGACCATCCTGGCTAACATGGTGAAACCCTGTGTCTACTAAGAATATAAAAATTACCTGGGCGTGGCAGCGAATGCCTTTAATCCCAGCTACTCAGAAGGCTGAGGCAGGAGAATCACTTGAACCCAGGAGGCGGAGGTTGCAGTAAGCCAAGATCACACTACTGCACTCTAGCCTGCACAACAGAGCGAGACTGTCTAAAATAATAATAATAATTTGATGAATATCTTAGTATATTTATGTTCATTAATGGTTCTATTTCTATAAGAAATATGGTTAGCTCCAAAAGCTTTTGTACTTAATTCACATTCTTAAATTTCCCATCAAAATTGTTCTTGTGCCCCAGCCAAAAAATTTTTATGATACATATTTCTCCATAACCTTGCTAACATTTGGTATTAATATTTGTGTTGATAATTTTGTGAGCAACACATTTTATTTTCTGATTATTACTGAGTTTGAATAACTTTATTCCTACTTGTTACTTATTTTTTCTCCATTTGAACACTATGGTTTTTACCCATTCTTTATTTTTTTTAATTTTACCTTAGGTTCTGGGGTACATGTGCAGATTTTTCAGGATAGTTACAAAGGTATATGCCATGGAGGTTTGCTGCATCCATCCCCCCATCACCTACATTAGGTATTTCTCCTAATCTTATCCTTCCCCAATCTGCCCACCCCCTGCTAACCCTCCCCTAGCCCCCCACCCCCCCAACAGACCCCAGTGTGTGATGTTCCCTTCTCTGTGTCCATGTGATCTCATTGTTCATCAGTGACTTATGAGAATATGCAGTGTTTGGTTTTCTGTTCTTGTGTCAGTTTGCTTAGAATGATGGTTTCCAGATTCATCCATGTCCCTGCAAAAGACATGAACTCATCCTTTTTTGTGGCTGCATAGTATTCCATCCTATATACATTTTCTTTATCCAGTCTATCTTTGATGGGAATTTGGGTTGGTTCCAAGTCTTTACTATTGTAAATGATGCCACATTGAACATATGTGGACATGTGTCTTTATAATAGATCACTTTATAATCCTTTGGGTGTATACTTAGTAATGGGATTGCTGGATTAAATGTTATTTCTATTTCTAGATCATTGAGGAATCACCACACTGTCTTCCACAATGGTTGAATTAATTAACACTCTTACCAACAGTGTAAAAGCATTGCTATTTCTCCACATCCTCTCCAGCATCAGTTGTCTGCAAATTTTTTAATGATCACCATTCTAACTGGTGTGAGATCCTATCTCTATGTGGTTTTGATTTGCATTTCTCGAATGACCAGTGATGATGAGCATTTTTTCATATTTTTGTTGGCCACATAAATGTCGTCTTTTGAAAAGTGTCTGTTCATATCTTTCACCCACTTTTGGATGGGGTTATTTGCTTTTTTTCTTGTATATTTTTAATTCTTTGTAGATTCTGGATATTAACCCTTTGTTAGATGGATAGCTTGCAAAAATGTTTTCCCATTCTGTTCGTTCCTGGTTCACTCTGATTATTGTATCTTTTGCTGTGCAGAAGCTCTTAAGTTTAATTAGATCCCTTTTGTTTATTTTGGCTTTTGTTGCCATTGCTTTTGGTGTTTTAGTCATAAATTCCTTGTCTGTGCCTATGTCCTGAATGTTTTTGACCTAGAAAAACCTTAGGAAAACCTTTCTTCTAGGATTTTTATGGTGTTAGGTTTTGTGTTTAAATCTTTAATCCATCTGGGGTTAATTTTTGTATAAGGTGTAAGGAAGGGATCCAGTTTAAGCTTTCTGCACATGGCTAGCCAGTTTTCTTGACACCATTTATTAAACAGGGAATCCTCTCCCCATTGCTTGTTTATGTCAGATTTGTTAAACATCAGATGGTTGTAGATGTGTGCTGTTACTTCCAAGGCCTCTGTCTCTTCCACTGGTCTATATCTCTGTTTTGGTACCAGTACCATTGCTGTTTTGATTACTGTAGCCTTGTAGTATAGTTTGAAGTCAGGCAGTGTGATGCCTCCAGCTTTGTTCTTTTTGCTGAGGATTGTATTGGCAATGTGGGCTCTTCTGTGGTTCCATATGAGGTTTAAGGTGTTTTTTTTCCAGTTTTGTGAAGAAGGTCAATGGTAACTTGATGGGGATAGCATTGAATCTACAAATTACTTTGGGCAGTATGGTCATTTTGGCAATATTGAATCTTCCTAACCATGAGCATGAAATATTTTTCCTCTCTTGTTTCCTTGAGCAGTGGTTTGTAGTTGTCCTTGAAGAGGTCTTTGATGTCCTTTGTTACTTGTATTCATAGGTTTTTTTCTCTCCGTAGCAATTGTGAATGGGAGTTAACTCATGATTTGGTTCTCTGTTAGTCTGTTGTTGGTGTATAGGAATGCTTGTGATTTTTGCACATTGATTTTATATCCTGAGACTTTGCTGAAGTTGCTTATCATCTTAAGGAGATTTTGGGCTGAGATGATGGGGTCTTCTAAATATACAATCATGTCATCTGCAAATAGAAACAAATTGACTTTTTCATTTCCTAATTGAATGCCTTTATTTCTTTTTCTTGTTTGATTGCTCTGGCTAGAACTTCCAATATCATGTTGACTAGGAATGGTGAGAGAGGGCCAGTTTTCCAAGAGAATATTTCCACTTTTTGCCCATTCTGTATGATATCGGCTGTGGGTTTGTCATAATTAGCTTTTATTATTTTGAGATATGTTCCATTGATACCTAGTTTATTAAGAGTATTTTAGCATAAAGAGCTGAATTTTGTTGAAAGCCTTCTCTGCATCTGTTGAGAAAATCATGTGGTTTTTGTGTTTGGTTCTGTCTATGTGATCGACTACATTTATAGATTTGCATATGTTGAACCTGCCTTGCATCCATGGGATGAAGCCTACTTGATCATGATGGATAAATCTTTTGATGTGCTGTTGCATTCTGTTAGCCCGTATTTTATTGAGGATTTTTGCATTGATGTTCATCATGGCTATTGGCCTGAAATTTTTGTTTTTAGTTTATCTCTTCCAGGTTTTGGTATCAGGATAATGTTGGTCTCATAAAACGAGTTAGGGAGGATTCCCTCTTTTTGTATTGTTTGGATTAGTTTCAGAAGGAATGGTACCAGCTCTTCTTTATATGTTTGGTAGAATTTAGCTGTGAACCCATCTGGCCCTAGACTTTTTTTGGTTGGTAGGCTATTAATTGCTGCCTCTACTTCAGGCCTTGTTACTGGTTTATTCAGGGATTCAATTTCTTCCTGGTTTAGTCTTGGGAGGATATCGTGTCCAGGAATGTATCCATTTCTTCTAGATTTACTGGTTTATGTGCATAGAGCCATTTGTAGTAATCTCTGATAGTAGTTTGTATTTCTGTGGAATCAGTGGTGATATCCCCTTTATCTTTTTTATGGCATCTATTTGATTCTTCTCTTTGCTTTTAGTCTGGCTAGTGGTCTATCTATTTTGTTGATCTTTTCAAAAAACCAGCTCTCGGATTTATTGATTTTTGAAGGGGTTTTTTTTTTGTGTGTGTGTGTGTGTCTCTATCTCCTTCAGTTCTGCTCTGACCTTAGTTATTTCTTGTCTTCTGCTAGCTTCTGAGTTTGTTTGATCTTGCTCCTGTAGTACTTTTAATCATGATGTTAGGATGTCAATTTTAGATCTTTCTTTGCTTCTCATGTGGGCATTTAGTGCTGTAAATTTCCCTCTAGACACTGCTTTAAATGTGTTACAGAGATTCTGGTACATTGTGTCTTCATTCTCATTGGTTTCAAATAATATCTTTATTTCTGCCTTCATTTCATTATTTACCCAGTAGTCATTCAGGAGCAGGTAGTTCAGTTTCCATGTAGTTGTGTGATTTTGAGTGAGTTTCTTAATCCTGAGTTTTAATTTGATTGCACTGTGGTCTGAGAGTCTGGTTGTTATGATTTCTATTCTTTTGCATTTGCTGAGGAGTGATTTACCTCCAATTATGTGGTAAATTTTAGAGCAAGTGTGATGTGGTGCTGAGAAGAATGTGTGGAGAGTTCTGTAGATTTCTATTGGGTCTGCTTGGTCCAGATTTGAGTTCAAGTTCTGGATATCCTTGTTAATTTTCTGTCTTGTTGATCGTCTAATATTGACAGTGGAGTGTTAAAGTCTCCCACTATTATTGTGTGGGAGTCTAAGTCTCTTTGTAGGTGGTTAAGAACTTGCTTTATGTATCTGGGTGCTCCTGTATTGGGTGCATATACATTTAAGATAATTAGCTCTTCTTATTGCGTTGCTCCTTGTACCATTACTTAATGCCTCTCTTTGTCTCTTTTGATCTTTGTTGGGTTAAAGTCCGTTTTATCAGAGACTATGATTGCAAACCCTGCTTTTTTTTTGCTCTCCATTGGCTTTGTACATGTTCCTCCATCCCTTTATTTTGAGTCTATGTGTGTCTTTGCACATGAGATGGGTTTTCTGAATACAGCACACTGATGGATTTTGATTTTTTTATCCAATTTGCCAGTCTGTGTCTTTTGAATGGGGCATTTAGTCCATTTACATTTAAGGTTAATATCATTATGTGTGAATTTGATACTGCCATTTTGATGCTAGCTGGATGTTTTGCACGTTAGTTGACACGTTTTCTTCATTGTGTTGATGATCTTTACCATCTGGTACGTGTTTGGAGTGGCTGGTACTGGTTGTTCCTTTCCTTGTTCAGTGCTTGTTTCAGGAGCTCCTGTAAGGCAGGCCTGATGATGATGAAATCTCTCAGCAATTGCATTGTCCATAGATGATTTTCTTTCTCCTTTGCTTATGAAGCTTAGTTTGCCTGCATATGAAATTCTGGGTTGAGGAGGCAGTCTGTTCCTTATCAGAGCTCAGGTGCTGTGCTGAGAGCTCTGTTGCTCTCTTCAGAACTGTTAGTCAAAGATGTTGAAGTCTGCTGCAGCGGAATCCACAACTGCCTCTTTTCCCAGGTGCTCTGTCCCGGGAAGGTGGGGCTTTACTTATAAATCCCCGAACTGCTGCTTCCTTTTTTCAGAAAAGCCCTGCCCAGCATGGAGGGAGTCTAGTCACAGTCTGCCTGCAGAGGCATTGCTGAGCTACTGTGGGTTCTGTCCAGCTGCTGTGTAAATGTCTTTGCAGTTTTGTTTACACAGGTAAGGTTAGAACTGCCTCAATAATGGCAGACTGCCTCAGTTATGGCAAATTGCCTTGGTAACGGCAGATGCCCTTCGCCCCATGAAGCTGAAGCATCCCAGGTCTAGCTCAAACTGCTGTGCTGGCTGCGAAATCTCAAGCCAATGTGTTTCAGATTGCTGATCTTTGTGGGGGTAGGACCTGATGAGCCAGATCACCTGGCTCCCTGCCTTCAGCCCCCTCTTTTTCAGGGAAACATGTAGCTCTGTCTCACAGGCATTCCAGGTGCCAGTTAAAACGGCCACCCAGATTTGTGCAGGTTTTTGTGCTGGAAACTGGCATTGCTTGTTGGCTGGCAGCAGTCTCCTAGTCAGGGGGCCATAAAGAGCACAGGAGAAGTGCAGTATCTGAACCAGAGTGCCAGAGTGGTTGGAAAAGTCCCCATGGCCTCTGTTGGGTCAGGGAGTTGGGTCCTCCAGTGTGATGCACTTCCCAGGTTGGGCAATGCCCCACCCTGCCTCGCTCGCCCTCTTTGGGCTGCACCCACTGTCCAATCAGTCTCATTTAAATGCACCTGGTACCTCAGTTGGAAATGAGGCGATCACTCTTTTGTGATCTGTGTGTCACTCTTAATGGAAACTGTGCTTTGGAGCTGTTTCTATTCCACCATCTTGGCAGAGCTCAGGGCCACCCATTCATTATTCTTTTAAGAATATATTCTCTTAGTTTTTTCTTTTTACTCCTTATAAGACTGTAGCTCAGATATTTTGCCAGTCAGTGTTGTGTTTCATTTCACTGGGATGTGATGAGCTTTCTCAGTTTCATACAGAAGTGTTTTACTTGAATAAATATCACTGTTATAGCTCTGTTACTTAGAATGTAATAATGCATTCTTAAACAGCCAATCTTTGTTACTCATGCATTGTATCTTTGTGAATTTGCTTACTTGATAAAATTTACCTATAAACCCCAAATAATAATTGCAATGCTTTCACAGTCATTTGTAGACATGCACATGTGCTCACCAGTGAAACCTTTCAGTCCCCCAATGTGTGCATTCTCAGCTGAGGTGAACAAGGTGACGCTCTGTCTTCTTATTTCAGTTCAATACTGAAAACAAGAGTCTTGATCATGTATATTTAGTGCCTCATTTTTATTTGCATCTTTATGCTTTTCCTTGGTAATTTCTCCTTTTAAAATGGTCTCCAAACATTGTACTGAAGTATGTCTCGTGTTCTTAAGTGCAGGCAGGCTGCAAGATGATTAATGGAGAAATTGTGCGTCTTAGATAAGTTTTTTTATTTTTCCAGACATGAGTTGTAGTGCTGTTGGCTGTGAGCTTAATGTTAATAAAAAAATATATAGTCAATAAAGTGTCTTTAAACAAAAACACATATAAAACAAAAGTTATGTTCTGTAAAGATGTTGTAACCAGAGGTTCATAGGGCAGAAACCCAACCATTATTTTCCTTAGGGGGTACTGATTTGTTATTTGGTGCTTCATAGCCACTTTACAGAATATAACTACCACAGATAATAAGAATGGACTGTATGTCCTTAAGGGCATTGGTATGTTGGATCACTGAGCATTCCTCTGTTTCTACCATTTTCTCATGTTTTTTAAACTTTTGATCTCTCAAAACATGAGAAAATGGTAGAATTTTTTTTGAGAGTGTTATAAATTTGATGCTGCATCAGTGATTTATTTATTTATTTATTTATTTATTTATTTATTTATTTATGAGATGGAATCTGACCCTGTCACCCAGGCTGGAGTTCGATGGTGAAATCTCAACTCACTGCAACCTCCACCTCCCAGGTTCAAGCAGTTCTCCTGCCTCAGTCTCCCGAGTAGCTGGGATTGCTGGCACATGCCACCACACCCAGCTACTTTTTTGTATCTTTCATAGAGACAGGGTTTCACCATGTTGGCCAGGCTGGTCTCAAACTCCTGACCTTGTGATCGGCCCGTCTTGACCTCCCAAAGGGCTGGGATTACAGGCGTGCCACCGTGACCAGCCCACACCAATGACTTATTACATCTTCCGTGAGAATGATCAGCCTTTCATTGTATTGTTGTTCATCTGAGTTTCATCTATCCACATATCTCTGAGTATGAGTGTAAAGAACCAGGACAAGTCTTACCAGGCTTACTAAAGAAACACCATTATGAACTGAATGTTTGTAGATTATTTTGATTTTCATTTTAATTCTTTGATGCATCACAAGGCTCAGTATGCCAGAACAATATGCAGAAATGAAAATATTTCCTTCATTCAATTTCTCCAATATAAACAGTTCTACTCAAGAGTATTTCAATGAGTAAGATAAAGTGTAATTTTCTCCTAAAATAGAGTTGTTTACCTATACTCCATTGTGGCCCCACTTTTAGAAAGTTAAGGTTAAATAGCACCCTTAATATTAATTGATCCACAGCAACATTACTCTTTGAGTATATGGAGTAATGTTGGGGTAAGGGTCAGGAAAGGCATCCGTGATTTTCTTTTACATAAAGAAGCTCACCTTTATTGATTACTAATAGGCATTTAAAATATGTTATCTTAATAATTACAACCCCCAAATGGCATAGGCATTTAGATAGTCAGTGTAAGAGCTGATCTTTGGAGGCAATAAAAGCTTCCATTTGGATCTGGACTCTCGTACTCATAAAAATAATAATTGTGTCTAGCTTATAAGGTTATTGTGATCATTAAATAAATTAATCCTTGTAAAACTTCTAAAGGAGCTTCTGACACATAGGAAAATATATGTGTTACTTTCATAACTGTAACTTTGATTTAGGTGAAGAAAATAAAGGCCAGAAACATCAAGTGACTCATTCAAGGTCATACAGCAAGTAAATGGAAACACCAAGACAGACCAAATTTGTCTGTTTTTAGATTCTTCATTTCTCCTGTGCCATTTACTATTTCTCAAGATAGCAAATTTTATGAATCTATATTTGTATTATAACTGCAAATGCTGCAGTAAATACTATAAATCTATATTTGTATTATAGCCGCATACGCTGCAAGAACGCAAGGATCAATGTCTTCAAAGTGATGACTTCTCAGTAATAATAAAAATAATAAATGATCATGCATTTAAGAGGATTACTGGTCTTATATAAATGTTTACACACTTGATCTGAAATGATGGGCTTCTGCTAATTTCCTCCTTCATTTTTGTGCCTGTCACCTGTTTACCCTGCTGTGTAGCATGGATCTTCTATTAGTGCTGGCAGTTGAGATCTCTTTGACCTTTTCAGCTCAAGGATTAGACTAAGGCATAGAGTTTGCTGTGCCATGACCCTGTGATTCTTGTTGTGGGTAATTATGAAACCTGTTTTGAAACCAGCTGTTCCCCAAACACAGAAACTTCTTGTATGTCCCACCTTACAGATACTGCAGAAGATATCTAATTGTTGTGGAGGTATTAGAAAATGCTTCCCGAAACCTAAATGCCATCTCTGTGGCTAATGTAGCCTTCTTTCCAACCTTCTATCTTAATGAGGGCGGGTATAGAGTAGCCAAAAGTCTACAGACTATGCATACCATAGTTATGACTACTTAATACATGTGAGACCCAAAGCAAATTACTTAGTCTTTGATTAGCAAGTTGGTCATTTAAAAAATACTGTAATGATGACTATGATTTAGAACAGTTGCACAGACTTACTGGGATAATACATGAAAGCACTCACCTGTGGATTTGTATGTTAAAGGTACTCTTCTGGGCCGGGCACGGTGGCTCAAGCCTGTAATCCCAGCACTTTGGGAGGCTGAAACGGGTGGATCACGAGGTTGAGATCGAGACCATTCTGGTCAACATGGTGAAACCCCGTCTCTACTAAAAATACAAAAAATTAGCTGGGCATGGTGGCACGTGCCTGTAATCCCAGCTACTCGGGAGGCTGAGGCAGGAGAATTGCCTGAACCCAGGAGGCGGAGGTTGCGGTGAGCCGAGATTGCACCATTGCACTCCAGCCTGGGTAACAAGAGTGAAACTCCATCTCAAAAGAAAAAAAAAAAAGGTACTCTTCTATTTATCCTCTCATGATTCTCACAGTCACGTGCGTGCAGAGCATGTTTTCAAGATCTCTTACTTCTCAGAAAGTCTGAGGAAACTGTAGCCTTTTTGATGATTTAAAAGAAACCAGCATGCAGGAAAGAACTAACAGAAGGTATCACTTCAGACTAAAAGATCCTTAGGTAAAATGATGAGCTGAGAAAATTTTCCTGAATGCAACAATTGATTGCTGACTCTGATTTCAAAATTTAGGGAAGTTCTTCTTGTTTTGGGTGCATAATTATAGTGGAAAAGTATGTAGCTATACTGTTTCTACTATCATGTAAGTTTCACACTAAGATGACTTGGACTGTATGAACATAAAAGATAACATCAATAATCAATGTAGTCACCTTAATGGCAAAAAGAAAGGTTTTTTTTTAAGCATCATGTAAACACAATGCTAAAAATTTGGGAAACAATATTATTCCAATACTATTTCCCAGAGAATAATATTATTGGGGAAACAATAATTCTTCGGCAGAATAAGAGGTTGAGCACCTCTAATCTGAAATTTCAAAATTTCAAATGCTCCAATATCTGAAACTTTGTGAGCACTGGCATTATGTCACAAATGGCAAATTTCACACCTGACCTTTTGTGATGGTTTATAGTAAAAACACAGGTGCATATCACACAGTTGATTCAGCATTCTCAAGGGAAAAAAGACCCTCCCAGTCCCCTTCAGCCATGATACAACTTTGCTGTGCAAACAGATTCCCCATGCAAGCATGCCCTAGAAGTGTAATAATGGCATGTGTGCAGGCTGGACATGCCAATGGTAGGTTCACCACAGTGCTCCACATGGGGCCAAGACCTATGCACATTACTCATTGTGGGTTTTTGTTTTGTTTTGTTTTTTGCTTATTCTCTTCTCTGTGGTGTAAAAACATTGTTGAAAATGTCTACAAATATCCCTATGGGTAGTGATAAGCAAAGAGGAAGCATTTATGATAATATATAGCACAGAAGGTCAAGCTGTAGGAGAAAGTGGACAGTGGTGTAAGTTTGAAACACCTCATAAGAGAGTATGGTGTTGGAATGACCACTCTGTATGACTTGAAGATACAGAAGTACACACTTTTGAAATTTTATGCTGAAACAGATGGAGAGAAATCAATGAAAAATAGAAAAACACTGCATAAAGCTAAAAACAAAAATCTCCATTGTGTGTTGAAAGAGTAGATCTGTCATCACTGCAGTGAATACATGCCACTTAATTGTATACTGATCGTGAAACAAGCAAAGATCTGTAACAGTGAACTGAAGATTGAAGACAACTATAAGTATTCAGCAGACTGATTGCAGAAACTTAAGACATGAGATTGAATTTTTTAAGACTTGTGGTGATAAAGCATCTACTAATTATAGAACAGTGGAGAAATTCATTGATGAGTTTGCCACTGATGAAAATATGATACCAGAACAAGTTTATAATGCAGTGAAGCATCACTGTTTTGGTGTTACTGCCACAGAGAGCCACTGACTATAGCTGAAGAGACAGCCCCTTAAGGAATTAAGGATGCCAAGAATATCCTTGCTGCTGAGACGTGCTAATGTAGCAGGCATGCCTAAGTGTAAATTGCTGTGATATGCAAAAGCTTGCATCCTTCCTGTTTTCATGGAGTGAATTTCTACCAGTACATTATCATGTTGACAAAAAGACAGGGATCACCAAGGACATCTTTTCTTTTTCTTTGAGATAGGGTTTCACTATGCTGCCTAGGCTGGAGTGACGTGGTGTGATTGCAGCTCACTGGAGCCGCAGACTCCAAGGGTCAGCCTCCTGAATGGCTGACACTACACACATATGCCACTCTGCCTTTATTATTTTATTTTTTGTAGAGATGGGGCCTCCCTATGTTGTGTAGGTTGGTTTTGAACCCCTGTACTCAGGTGATCCTACCACTTGGGCCTCCCAAAGTGCTGGGATTACAGATGTGAGCCACCAAACTTGGCCAGACATCTTTTCTGATTAATTTCACAAATACTATGTACTAGCAGCTTGTGCTCATTGCTGGGAATCTGGACTGCAGAATGACTGCAGTAGTTTGTTATTACTTGACAACTGTTCCTCATCCTCTAGCTGATACTCTCATAAAAAATAATACTTATGCCATGTACTTTTCCCCAAATGTGACTTCATTAATTCAGCCATGTGACCAGGGTATTCTGAGATAAATGAAGAGTAAATATGGAAAACACCTTCTTGAACAGCATGCTAACAACGGGGAACAGAGGTACCGGTGTGGAAGTGTTTCAGACAGCTTAGCATGCAGGATGCCATATATGCTGTTGCAACACCTAGAGCACGATGATGGAAGACAGAGTTACATGTGCCTTGTACAACCTCTGGTCTGAGACTATGTTCGGTCATGATGATGAACAATGTGGTGGCTTTGAAGGATTCTGCATTTCAAGTAAGAAAAAAATGATGTCTTACCTTCCTTTTTTTTTTTTTTTGAGACGGAGTTTCGCTCTTGTTACCCAGGCTGGAGTGCAATGGCGTGATCTTGGCTCACCACAACCTCCGCCTCCTGGGTTCAGGCAATTCTCCTGCCTCAGCCTCCTGAGTAGCTGGGATTACAGGCATGCGCCACCGTGCCCAGCTAATTTTTTGTATTTTTAGTAGAGACGGGCTTTCACCATGTTGACCAGGATGGTCTCAATCTCTTGACCTCATCAATCTCACCCACCTCGGCCTCCCAAAGTGCTAGGATTACAGGTGTGAGCCACCGTGCCCAGCCGATGTCTTACCTTCTTATATGAGCAAACATTATGCCTTCAGAGTCCATCAGTAATCTGGAAGAAGTAAATACCAAAGAAGTTTCTAACATTGACAAGGAGGCTCCAGTTATTCATTCATTCATTGATGGTTAAATAGCTGAAATGGTTCTGAATCCAGGTGATTGGGATAATAGTGATGATGAAGATGACATTGTAAACACTGCAGAAAATGTGCCTGTAGACAGTGTGGCAAAAAGGTGTCATGGGCCTAGTGAAGGGCTGGAGCAGCATGCATTCATAACAGAATAAGAAATCAGGTCAGTATTTATAAAGTCAGAGATGTCTAAGACAAAAACTTTAAATCATGTAAATCTCATATGTATATACACATATTACATATTGTATAAAATTACCTTCAGGGTATGTATATAAAGTGCATATAAAGCATATATTTGTAGAATATCTACATGAAACAGCATATCTACATGTATGTATATTAAGCACACATAAAACATTTTATATATATAGTATAATATAGGTATGTATGTATTTTCTCTAGAGAACCTTGACTAATATAGCTTGTAAATACCTCCTTTATTTTAATAAGGAGGTGTTTGTTAATAAGGGCAGTGACTCTGGGAGAAACATTTAAAAAGTCACCCAGCAGAATGCTTCCTCGTTCTTAAGGTCCCGTTTCCTTATTCCTCAACTGCTTCTGATGTTTCTTTTCACCTAAAACCAAAATACAGCGTACAGTAAACTTGTAGCTAAACACAGCATTGTAGGGGAGACAGCCTGCCGTTGCCCCGTGTTGCTGTGGTCTAACAGCTGATGCGGGTCCTCTGAGGATGACACTGTGCTGCTTAGTTACCTGAACACATCTTTTTTCTTGTATTAATGGTACGTCATTTTTATTTAACTGTTAAGTACTTATAATGAATAAGTATAAGAACTTACTGCTTATCAGTAGCATATACATTCAGAGTTAGGAACAATGGTGATGCCAAACTACAGGTCGTCCACACGGGTGGCTTTCTGATGTGTGCAAACTGTGTTTCATGCACAAAGGTATGAAAACTGTCGTATAAAGTTACTTTCAATCGACGTGTAAAAGGGGTATGTAAAACAGATTACTTTTGTGTTTAGATTCAGTTCTGTCTTCAAAATACCTCATTATATATATGCAAATATTCCAAAATCCAAAAATTAACAAATTTGAAATACTTCCAGTTCCAAGCATTTCATATTAGGGTTACTCAAAACCTGAGAAATAGGGTGTGATCCCCAAATAACTAGATAAAGATAAAAACAAGCGTCTTTCAAGGGAGTGTCCTTAAATCAGAGATGTAGGAAAGAATCGCCTGTAGAATCTTAAATATGTACTCATCTCTGTCATTTGGCCTCAGAAGTTCTTATTTGATAAATGTGGATGAGGCTCAGTATCTGTATTTCATTTTATAGCAGGGTTATAGCTGTAATTCAAGCTACCACGTGGATTCTACAATGTACATATGACTCTTGCTTTAGGCCAGCAATATATATGTTGCTTATCCATGTTCAGTATCCATTCTTTGCCATCTTGTTCTGTGTTGGGGGAAGCTGATCTCTAGAAGTATTTATTCCTTTGCTCCTTCCCTATCAAAGTTTCAGTTCCTAGGCATCCCTTAAACTGTCTGGGATGTGCTGAGGTCTCCCTCCTTCAGGCCCAGGATTGTAATGACTTTTTACTATTCACAGACCAGGATATGGGTGCTATTTCTAACCCCAGAGCATTTGGTTTTCTTAAATTCAGTCAATACCTTGTGTGGTTAGTTTTGTGTGTCAGTTTACTGGGAGATAGGGTGGGTGTCCAGACATTTGTTCAAAAGTTATTCTGTATGACTGTGAGGGTGTGTCTGGGTGAGATTAATATTTGAATTGGTGAAGAAAACCAGGTTAGCCTCCCTAATGCAGGTGAACTTCATCCAATCAGCTGAAGGCCTGAACAGAACGAAAAGACTGTTTAATAGGAAACTCCTGCCTGACTTCTTGAGCTGTGGCATTAGTGCCTTCTTGACTTCAGACTCATTCTGAAACACTGGTTCTTCCTGGGTCTGGACTTTGGACTGAAACTTACGCATTTGGCTCTCTTGATTTTCAGGCTTCTAGTCTCAGAATGGAACTGCAAATAGGCTCTTCTGGGCCTCCAGCTTACTGGGTGCAGATCTTGGGACTTCTTATCCTTTATAATCACATGAGCCAAGTCATTGTAATAAATCTCATATATGTATATAGAGTATTACATATTTAAAATTACTTTCAGGCTGTGTGTATAAAGTGTATATAAAACACACATACACACTATAACTGTAATATATATAACTACATATATAATTATATATCATATGTAACTATATATTGTATATTATAGTTAATATAGTTATATGTAATAACTATAGTTATATATTTTATATAATATATAACTATTATATATAGTAACTATATAACATTCAATATATAAAAATATATATTAATATATGTTTCTATATCAGTATAAAATATATATTATTGGTATAAAATAATATTTCTCTATCAGTATAAAATATATATTATATTCTTTAAAGAATCTTGACTAATACATCTAGTAAATACCTGCTTTATTAAATTCTCTTCAGTTGTCACATTTGGTGAGTAAAATGTGATAATTAGTTCTTTCAAGACCCTGCCTGGTACGTATACTCTAGTCCAGTGAGCAATAACAACTAGTTACTCTTTAAAAAATTCAGTAAACCTAAAAAGTTGGCATCATTGGCATTACAAAATGGTTTGTATTTCTATGTCAAAAAAGTATTGAGGGTTTTTCAGTGGTTTTTGGAGCAGTTGATTTCTCTCAAGAGGGGATTAAGACTTTTAAAAATAAAAATTAGCTTCTTTCTAAAAGTATTTTGCCTTTTTTTCCCTAAATTCCAAATGTAAGGGTAGATTAACTTCTTCAACATTTATTTCCATGTGTGTGTTGTCAGCTCTTCTAGTGCACTGGTATGTGTGGGTCTTAGTGAAAACAGCTGAATTCCCAATAGAAGGAGTGTCCAATTGCTTTAATTTCCTTTATCACAGCTGTTAAACAGCTCTTTGATCTTTGCTATGGATCAACTTTTGTTGCATTTGAAATTCTTCAGAATAAAATTTAGCTCACAAAAAGAATATTGACGTTGGAACACACGGGTGCTGATTAAATGTGCAGGGTAGGGAGATGGACTGGCCATTCCAGTGAGGGCTCTGGTGATTGGAGTTGATGATTTCCTTGGAAAAAACCTGGAGTGTCATCTGGGATTTTTATTGAATATTCAGTTCATTGCCCTCCCTGGTTCAGTTTTGTCCAGTATGAATCCCCATATTTTTCTTTCTTTCCTTTTTTTTTCTAGAAGTGGCAAAGTTAGTTCAAGCAATGAAGGTAAGCACAATTCTCTGATGAGCTTAAGTGATTGATGATTCTCCATTTGCCGTATGTGTTATGGAGCAGAGCTATTTAGTCTCTTTGTTTTTATTTTCTCCATACATAAAAGCCTAGCTTTTCTACTTCAAAGAAGTCTATGCAAATATAGGCTAGACTCTGGATATTAGAAAAAGTAGGAATTAAGCTATTATGTAATGCAAAGGTTCTCATTCTGGGAGACGTAGGTGGACATTAGGGTTTTGTGAACCCCTGAAACTAAATGTGTAAATGTGTGATGTGTGAGGGCAGGGAGGTGGAAAAGCCAGAAAAGCAACTGTTTGGTTGGTTTGTTTCACAGATAGCTCTTTCTCAATCCTGGTCTTCCACATAGGAATCTAGGGATCTCCTGGGGAGAAGAGTAGAATCAGGTCACATACATACACATACACATACACATACACACCCTTGAAGAATAAGGTTCATGTCATATTGTCCAACCCATAGTCAGTTCAAAGAGTGATAAGAAATTGGTGAGTCTATTTCCTGTTCAGAAAAAAAGGGCCTCTCTCTTAGATATTTAGGGTATCCCGTGTGGGCCCATCTCTGTCAACAGTAATAATTTTATTTATGTTCTATATCCCTTCTATCTCAGTCCCTAGGTGCCTTTCACCTCTTCTCTTTCTCCAAAGTTCTCATCTCCTTGTCTGTTTTGGCATTTCACCTGGCTCGTGATTATTCTCTCCTTTGTCTGGTTCTCTTTTGGAGAGGAAAAATAAACCAGTTTTTGTACATAGAGGAGAATGAAAGGCAAGACACCAGGAATTCTGGCTTCTGAGTGAAATACCAATAAGATAATGAGACACTGAGCTTCCTTATCAACTAAATGATAACATTATAAAAATGTCTGTTTCATTGTTAGCTTGATCTTAGAATATGCTAGCCTCTAGGAAATAATAATAAAATATAAGAGGAGAAACATTTGTCCAGCTTTGTGTATTTTTCTCCTGAAAGGTTTACTATCACCAAAGAATAAATGACCTGAAAGAGTTTGAGTATCACTGCTTCAATGGAAAGTTTTCATGTTACAGATGAGAAAACAGGTATTCAGAAAAATGGAGAGAATTGCCCAAACTCACACAGGGAAAGGCAGAAAGGTGGAGCAGAGCTATAATCCACATTCTCAGACTGCGTTTGTCATTCCATCGCTCTTTCTAAAATACACTGAAGACTCTAATATCACATATAAAAGGAGGGTGAAAAACAACTTCTTGAGGAAGATAATTTCCTTAAGAAAGAGGACCTAGGACTTTTTTTTAAATAAGACCTAAGTCAAAACCCAACCTGCTTTTCCTAATTAGGGAATAAAATTTTGAGACTAGTTAATTTTTTAGGAAAGATAGTTATAAGTAATAGTTACAAGTGAGCAGCATCCCAATATTTAATCCATAAGGGGATCTCAAGTGTATCATCTTTTGTCTTGATAGCAGGGGGCAGACAATGCTTTGTAAGTGGGAGAGAGCAAGGAGAAGAAGAGAATTTGATTTTCTTTTTCTGGCTTTAATTCCCACAGACACAAATTGATAAAAATATTCATTTGTTTTCCACTTGTGGCTCGTAGGTTTATGTTTTTCATGCACACATATTATAATTCACACACATCATAATTACAGACTCATATAGAGCAAATTTGAAGATATTGCTACTGTTAAAGCTCCTCAGTGAATCACTGAATCCATTGATCTCTGATAAATCAGGCATCTGTAATGCTTCCCAAAGTTAGCTCATGTGTCTGTAATTACTTGTAGTGCTACTCCATTTTACGACAAAGTACTTTTTTTTTTCTTAGATGATAGCATTTATTGAAACGTTGTTTTGGGTGCATGAGAGTCCCTACACTAAAAAAATGTTTACCTATTTGCTGCTTTCTATCTGTGAACTGATTGACTAACACATATTTGAAGCTTGCCAAACTACTACTTCTCTGTGTTAGTGCCTAAGGCACATATGTGCATAGTGACTGGATATACTTATCCTATGCATGTGGCTGAGTATAGCTGAGTCGTACTCAAGTGGTCCTACTAAGCAAACTTATTCTGGATGGAACCGAGTGGTTCACATACACCACTACAGCAGTGTCCAAGATTTCTCTGATTCTTTCAACTGCCGCCAGAAATTATATCCCAACAACAGTGTAGTATAATTATGCAGATCACAGAGGGCCATCAGAATGTGAACTGGGTATCATTCACAGAATGACTGAAATAAGATGGTTTCTTAAATATCTCATATGTCGCCACTTCTTCCTCTTTACATATAGACACTGTTTTCTGAACTCTAACAAACAAAGGGTTAGGCCATGACTTAATGCCTTGGTAGGAAGGTCCAGGCCTGGGATGATGCCACTGGTGCTCAGAACATTGCTGGTTGACACCTAGTGTTCTAGGATGATTTCTTGATTTCTCAGGACATCTGTACATGTTATTTTAGTGTTCATTCTAGAGATAATATAAATCCCTAATTTATCACTGTATATCTTGAATGAATATAATGTAATTTTACTTATGAAGTAAGAGTCTTTCAGCAATGTTTCAATCTAAACTTCTATTTTTTGGTACTATTATTGTCATACATTTTGTTGCTATAAGTTATAACCCCTATGTAACATTCTTATCTTTAGCTTCCAAGAGGCAACTGACTTTTATTTTTTATTTTTTTGATGTTTTCCATAATAATATTTTATTATTTTTTTCAGATAGTCTTATTCTTAGCTTGTATGTTTGTGAGTTTGGGTACATAGCTTAAAAGAAAGACTTCCAAAAATCTCCATTGAACAACCGGAATTTTTAACAATGATTTTTTTAAGTTAATTTCTCATAGCGTTTCAATTTATTATTATTATTTCAAAATGCATGCATACTTAGCTAGTTGCTGCTTTTTAAAAAATTACATTCCAAGATGACTCCCAAAACTAATTGAAGCAACATAGAAATATTAGCTTCTTTTAGAAATACTTTTACTTTTTAAATGACTTTTTAAAAAAAAATTTTTTTTTTATTGCATTTTAGGTTTGGGGGCAATACCACATTACAAAGAAATGCTAAATAAACTTCTTCAGACAGAGGCGAAATAAAATATCAAACTGAAATGTACCTCCGGAGTAAGGAATAAAGAACAATGCAAATGGTCAGTATGTAAGAAAAAATAAAAGACTAGTTTTGTTTTTTAAAAAAATTATTTAAAATCAGTTGGATTGGGAAAATGTGGCACATATACACCATGGAAGACAGTTGCATAGGTACATACATGGCAGTGTGTTTTGCTTCCTTTCTCCCCTTCACCCACATTTGGTATTTCTCCCCAGGCTATCCCTCCCTGCCTCCCCCTCCCGCTGGCCCTCCCCTTTTCCCCCAATAGACCCCAGTGTTTAGTACTCCCCTCCCTGTGTCCATGTGTTCTCATTTTTCATCACCCGCCTATGAGTGAGAATATGCGGTGTTTCATTTTCTGTTCTTGTGTCAGTTTGCTGAGAACGATGTTCTCCAGATTCATCCATGTCCTTTCAAACGACACAAACTCATCATTTCTGATTGCTGCATAATATTCCATGGTGTATATGTGCCACATTTTCCCAATCCAACTGATTTTAAATAATTTTTTTAAAAAACAAAACTAGTCTTTTATTTTTTCTTACATACTGACCATTTGCATTGTTCTTTATTCCTTACTCCGGAGGTACATTTCAGTTTGATATTTTATTTCGCCTCTGTCTGAAGAAGTTTATTTAGCATTTCTTGTAATGTGGTAATGCAGGAAACAATGTATCTAAGCTTTTTTCTAGGAATGATTTGATATTACCTTCAGTCTTAAAGTATTTTTCCACGAGTATAGAATTCTAGGTTGGCAGTTCTTTACTCTCAGCACTTTAAAGATACTGTTGTCTTATTTTGAGGCCTCCATAGTTTCTGGGAGGCAAGTCAGCTTTATTACTGTCACTATTGCACCACATGTCATGTGCCCCTCTCCCTTGGTTTCTTTACGATTCTTTTATTTTTGTTTTTTATCAGTTGGACTATGATGTGACTATGTGTAGTTTTCCTTGTGTTTAAACTGCTTAGTCTTCCTGGATTACCAATGTGCTGTTTTTGAACAGTTTTACAAAAAATTCAGGCACAATCTCTTTAAGTATTTTTATGCCCTATTAGCTTTGCCCTCTCTTTCTGGGATTATCAATACAGCGGCATTAAGCAACTTAACAAACATTCAACTACTTGTCATTGAATGCTTTAATTCTTAACATTTTAAAATTATTTATTTTTTACTGTGCTTCATTTAGAAAATTTTCTATTGACTTCTGTTCATGTTCACTGTTATTTTCTCCTGTTGTGTCCAGTCTGCTTAAAATACCATCCAACAAATATTTCAGTTGCTAAACCATTATTCTCAGATACAGGAACAGAAAACCAAACATCCTAATACAGGAACAGAAAACCAAACACTACATGTTATCACTCATAAATGGGAGATGAACACTGAGAACACATGGACACAGGGAGGGGACCATCACACACCGGGCCTGTTGGGGGATTGGGGGACTAGGGAAGGGATAGCATTAGTAGAACTATTTAATGTAGAGGATGGGTTGATGGGTGCAGCAAATCACTATGGCATGTGTATGCCTATGTGACAAACATGCATGTTCTGTACATGTGTCTCAGAATTTAAAGTATAATAAAAAAGTTTTAGAATTTCCATTTTGTCTTATTTAATTTCAATGCATGAAATAGTGTTAGAGTATATGAAGTTCTATATTGCTCCTGAAATTTCCCATTTTTTTGCCCATTGTATTTTTTTTCTATAGCTTCTACAACATATTTATCACTGTTATTTTAAAGTCCTTATTTCTTAACTCTGTTTGGATCATTGGGGGCATTTGTAGTTTTATTTCTATTAACTAATTTTTCTCTTTATCATAGGTCATGTTTTTGCAAATCTAAATGTACTTTTTCTGAATATTGGATATTATGTGTTTTTGAGGCCTTGGATCCTGTTATAATTTTCAGAGGGGTGTTGAATCTTGTCTTGTGTTCCCTGGAACCTCACTCCATGCATACTTTGTTCAGTGGTCCACAGAGAATTTGAGGGACGTTTGCATGCAGATTTTGTAGGTTCTCCTCTGTGACTCATTTTTTTCTTACTCTATTCACTTCCAGCTATGCTGGCAGGCTCAAATTCCATCATCTGACTTCTCAGTCCAGTAATACTATGAATGATTTTCTGTTTGAGTTCTCTATTTTAACTGCACTGTAGACAAGGAAATGCCCTCAGCAGAGTCAGGAGGAGGGTAAGAAAGGCAGGCAGCTGGGTTGTAAGGTATGAGGAGACATTCATTCTCATGGTCTTGAAGATCAGGGTCGGAACCTGACAGTATGTGCCTCCTTACATTTTACACTTCACATGCCTCTTTTTTCTTACTTTATTCTAAGCCCTGTCTGACTTTCAGAGAAAAAACTATATAAACTAGAAAAGAGAAAATAAAACTATTACTACAAAAGAAGACAAGAAGAGAGCAAGAAAGAAACTAAAGAAACATCTCCCTTCCCTAATAAAAACCTAGATTGAGAAACTCACTATCCAGGCATCTATACAGTCATGTATATTGCTGTCTGTCTGTCTGTCTGTCTATCATCTATCTAACTAGCTCACAATATCTTCATAAAGGGAAAGAGCTGAGGGAGACTATAAATTAGAGATGTCAGTGGATTTGGAACAAATGAAAGCAGTTAGGTAAGTGGAACCTGTTTTGCATTTTGGAGAAAGCTGAAATGCCTGAAGAGGAAATGAAAATTAGAAGCAAGGCTGTTTGAATCATAGAATCCTGAAAAAGCTGGGCAGGAAGGAGTGAGAGACACTGCTAAAATCAGGGGGTTGGAAGCCTTTGTAATGATTACTTAAACCTTAGCATCCCTCCTACTTTCCAGATAACTAGATGCTTACTTTCCTCAATACTTCAGAAGACCCAGGACCTTATTCCTATGGAGTGGTGAGAATGCCCTGTCTTTGGCCAGAGGTTAAGCATTGTGTAACAAGTATGAGGATTGAAAGAACATACATCTCTAGTGGGGATGTTCTTGGCCCTCTTTTAATACTCTTCAGCCAACATTTTGGCAGCCAGCCTTACATATCTCTTGGCAAGGGAACTAGAAGATTCTTCTCTGGAGAAGCTGACCCAAGAGAAACACCTATAGATACTAACATTTGGGAATACTCCAATGAGATGGTCAGGACCTGACCAGATTTACAATAACAATCTGAGCCCTAAGCCCACTTATCTTAGAAACTAATAAACCAAATAGAAAAAAAAAGACTTGAATTACATGAGAAACAAGTGAGATATACAACATCTTGTATTTAATAAACTGAGAATAAGCAAAAATGTTCTATTAATAAAATTTGTGTTAGGCCCCAAAGAAAAATAATCTCCTTAAATTTCCATAAAGTAGAATTTTTATAGACAACACTTACTAGCTATCAAACAGGAAATTGTAAATTACCAGTAAAAACTTCTTGGTTGTAAGCAACAGAACTCACCATGACTCTTTTAAGCAGTAGAGAAGTGTATTGGAAGATAGCAGGGAGCTTCCAGAATCAGCTATAGGCTGCAGATCCAGGCAAAATGCAAGAAAGCCCAGGTCAGACATCAGGAAAGATGGTCAAGGTCTAGTTCAGGCATCACATTGTGTGTTGCTATTATTAGACGCTGGCACTACTGGAATCTTGCTGAAGCCCTCACCTCTGTACTCGCCACATCATTGCTCTTACCGCTGTAAACATTTCAACTGTCCCTATACCTTGTTTCTCCTTCAGTATTCAAAATCTAGGACAAGAACATTGAATTGGCCAAGTCTAAGTCATGGCCATTCCCTAAGTATTCTGAGGTGAACAGAGAGTATGACAAGGCCATTCCAGTGGGAACTCCACCACACATGCTAACCTGAGAATTAAAGGGGTGGCTGGATGCTAGGTAGCACAAAACAACAAGCATCCACTATTAAAAATAACAAAATAAAAATAAATGCCCTCTATTATCCACATGAAGTTTTAAAAAAGTTTTAAATAACAAATAAATGTTGAATTGATAATTTATTTGGGAAAAATGAAAACATGAGCAGAATATCAAGACTGATGAAGTAATACAGGCATGTGTAACTCAATGAGGGGATACGTTCTGATAAATGTGGCATTAGGCAATGTTGCTGTGCCAGCATCATAGATGTAAACCTAGATGGTGCAGCCTACTGCACACATAGGCTACATGGTAGAGCCTATTGCTCCTAGGCTACAAAATTGTACAGCATGTTACTGTACTGAACACTAGGCAATTACAACACAACGGCAAGTATTTGTGTGTCAAAAAACATCTTAATATAGAAAATGTACAGTAAAAACATGACCATTTTAATGTTATGGGACCATGGCTTTATATGTGGTCTGTCATTGAGTGAAACATCATTGCTTGGCACGTGACTGTATTTAGATTCCAATTTTTAACAAAATGCATATATTAGAGAGATTGAATATAAAGCATATTATTTTACAAGCCAAAAACAAAAACAGTTATCTCAGGAAGAGACAGAAAACCTGAAGATACTAAGAAACAAGGGAAAATAGAAAATATAATTTCAGATTCATCACCTTAAGAAGGCAACCAAGCCCAAGTTAGTGGAAAGAGTCCTATCAAATCTTTTAGGGACGGAATTCTATTTACACTATTTAAATGGAAAAAGAAGTTCCCTAAATCACTCTGTTTGGCTACATGACTCTCATGAAAATAACTGGATGAGAAGCATAAAGAAAAAAACTATAGATCAATTTCACTTGTGAGCATCAGTGCAAAAAATATGAGTGTGCTATTTTCAAATTAAAATGCAATAGTGGATTAACAGAATAACCACATTCCAAGCTTGGTTTATCCCAGGATTGCAAGAATTATTCAACAATTGGAATCAATTACTCTAAACATATTAATTGAAAAATCAAACACATTATATTATCTTCTCATAGATACCACAGGGGTCTTGATAGCATTTAACATTCATTTCTGGTTTTAGGAAGCGTCATGAAGTTAAGAAAAGAATACAGCTCCTGGCCGGGCGCGGTGGCTCACGCCTGTAATCCCAGCACTTCAGGAGGCTGAGGCGGGTGGATCATGAGGTCAATAGATCGAGACCATCCTGGTCAACATGGTGAAACCCCATCTCTACTTAAAATACAAAAAAAAGAAAAAAAGAAAATTAGCTGGGCATGGTGGCACGTGCCTGTAGTCCCAGCTACTCGGGAGGCTGAGGCAGGAGAATTGCCTGAACCCAGGAGGCGGAGGTTGCCGTGAGCTGAGATCGCGCCATTGCACTCTAGCCTGGGTAACAAGAGAGAAACTCCATCTCAAAAAAAAAAAAAAAAAAAAGAATACAGCTCCTTCAGGCTGATAAAACTCTGTATCACAAAATTACAGTACATATCATAACAATTACTGAATCACTAAACATCCCCTAGAATGTCAATGTGGCAGGCAATATCGTTGTCTACCCATTATTCATTCCTCATTTTTTTGCTAGCAAAATACCAATGTCCTTTCTAGGGGTCAAGGTCTAGTTGAATATTCCTTTTCTGACTGTTGCTGTTGGAGGTGGTCATATAATCAAATTCTGTTTGCCTAATTGTAGGGGGAAGTCTCCCGTGCATTCTGAGAATGCCTCTTTCACTTTCTTGATAAAAGGTGGTGTCGGATGGTCGTACTTGTCTTTCATCTTTTTGCCTTGATTATGAGAAAGAGCCATGTTGCAACCAAGAAGGAGCCTAAAGGAAAAAAGACCAACATAGTAAGGATGATGCAGAGAAAAATATGAAGAGCTTGAGTCAGTTTGGGCAGTTTTATCCAGCAATTGTATCACAACCAGCAACTTACTCCTAATTATAGAAGAAGGGATGAAAGAGGGAAGGGAAACTTCAGTTGAGTTACCCATAGCCGAAACATTTCTAATGGAAACACCCAGAAATAAGACAAGAATGCCTGGCATACCCAATACGATTTAGTGGTGTATATTAAAGCTAATATAGTAAGAAGAGAATAATTGAGTAAAAGCTACGGGGATTGGCAAAGAGGCCAATTTTCACCATTAATAAAACAATATATTTTGCTAGAAAATAAAAATAAATTTAAAACCAAAAGAATAGCAAAGTGGCTGGTTACAGTATCAACATAAAATGATCGATGGCTTTCCTAATCAATATTCGCAATAAGCAAATATAAATGGTTCCATTCACAATAGAAACAAAATTATAAAATACCTAATAGAAAGGATACAAGGTCTGAAGACAATTATGAAACTGTAATGATGACTAAAGACAGACATACTGTGTTCCTGGAAAGAATGATTCAGTATCTTAAAGATGCTAATTATATCTTAAAGATGCCAATTGTTCAAAAATTATTTAAAAAACCCAATGGAACACAAAGTTCTTAAAACGGTATTTTGGAAAACTTGGTGAGAAGATTTTAAAGTTTCAGAAAAAGATAAAGTAGACAAAGTAGGCAAGAATATTTGAAAACAACATTGAAATATGAATAAATATACCCTGCCATACATCAGCATACCATAAAACCATAGTAATTAAAGCAATATCATTTTGTCACAATAATAAGTCAATTCAGTATAACTGAATAGTTGATAAATTGGCCTATGTTTATGATAAAGTTGTGTGTGTGGGTGTGTATACATGTGTATATGCTAGCTTCTTCCACATCTAGAGTTAAAGACAACACTTCGAAAATGTTGTTATTATTAATGTCATTCAAGTGGTTACGAAAAAGTGAGCCATCCATTGCCCTGGTTGAGTGGTACGCAAAGGCGCTGGTGAGAATATTGTTGAATTCAAATATGGGAGAAAGGCCAGACCACGTGACCTCTTTATTTTTGTAGTTCAAATGTTGTTCTGACTTCTCTGGTGACTTGAGATTGTCTTATTCATATCTATTGCTATCAGAAGACACCAAGGATCTCAGAGGGTGGTCATTGGGAAGGAGATTGCTTGTGAGGATTGTGTCAGGTGTAACAGAGCTTGGATCCCCAGAAAAGATGAGGGCTGTTTCACACACCAACTGTGGCTGAGACTGGGAGCTCTAATGGCCCTAATACTCTGGCAAACTGCTATGATTTGGGCATGAGATCTGAGCATGCGAGTGTGCAATGATAGATCTGCACTGTTGGAGGGCAATGCAGTCACTAATGCAGACTGCACAAGCCCAGGCATAAATTCAGAAGTGGACAAGTGACCATCAGACTGTATAGGGATCAGCGCTTAAGAGCAGTACTCTGTGGCAGAGACAAAAGTGCTGATGCCGATGAGCTGATCAGATGTTGCAATCCTCTTGCTTTACCTGGTATTTGGAAGTAGACTTGAGGAAGACCCCTTTCTTCATGCTGTTACAATTTAATGTTAGGATGGTGGGAGGCATAAGGAACATAGTAGATTTTCTACTGGTAAGATATTTAAGGCTTGATGAATGGAAAAATAAATCAGATATGACTTTATATGTTTCCCTAGTTGATAAACTCACAAAGGTGCAAAAAGTTATAGATAAAATTAGATGTAACTTAGATTTTCCCATTAAAATTGCAAATGGAATCACAGTATGAATGCATTGTTATGAACTTAACTGTTTGCTTCCATATATATCTTAGACATTTTCCTATATGATTATATGTAGATATAATCCATTCTCTTATTCTCTGGTATCTTATTGTAGGGATACATAAAAACATATCTATTTTGCCCACTATTAAGGAACACAGGGGTTCTTTCTACGTTTTTGCCCTACAAAAACGCACCAAAGAGTATCTTTGCAAATATATCTTTGCATCATTGTATAATTTTATTCTTAGGTTGAATTCCTGGAAATAAAGCACTTAGATCAAAGTGTATGTATAAAAAAATTTTAAAGCTACTGCCAAATTGCACACTAAAAAGTTGTTTTAGTTTGTAGTAGCCAAAATAATGTTTAAGTGGGCCTGTTTCTGTATTGGCAAACATTGGATATTCTCAAAGACGTGAATCTTTGCCAATCTGATGTATGCAAAATTGTATCTCTTTATCATTTTGTTTTGAATTTCTTAAAACATAAGAGGCTGAGAATATTTTCAAATTTGTCGGCCATTTGTATTTCTTCATACGTGGTTTGAAGCAGTGTTCTTTACTCATACTTATATTGAGCTAGTATTATCATTTCTAATTTTCAAAAGTTTATTTTACTAATGCATTTTTTTCCTAGACTTTATTTTTAACTTTCTTATGTCATTCTGTTTTATATATCTCCTTTGGAAATAGTAAAGAGCGATTTTTTAACCTAAATAAATTGTAACAGCACCGGGAAAGGGGCTTTATTAAGTAAGTTGTATTTATTTATGTTCATGATGACTTCTGATCTGTTTGGTCCCTTTGGGAAGATACTAGTTTATTTCACTTTATTATTTATGCACATCACATTTAAAATTTTAATTTTCTCTCCCAACCCCCTTTCCTTAATTAAATTAATTTTCTTTGTTTTTTGTGCCTTAAGTGGTTTGAAATGTATACATCTCATGTATATTCAAGTAATAATTATTTTAAAATATTTAAGACATGTTTGAATTACCTATCAAAATGAAGAATTATAGCATTAATAGTCTTCTCTTTTTGAACAAGAGAGCTTTAGATTTGAGCCTGTTTTAACTTCCTGCGTTGCTAGTCTCACTCTTTTCTCAGTGCACCACCCAGGTTTTGCTGAAATAATTGGAAGTTTTAGCTTTAGGTTGCTATTATCATCATTGTCATTATTATAACTGTGTTTTATATTTCTCACTTCTATCTAATTTAAAAATAATTTCATAGATATTATCAGCAGTTATTTAGATGCACCCCCAGTTTTCCTTGTTGTAACTGACCACTGGTTTTCCTGCATCGTGTCTTCTCTCTTCTTGAGGTATTTATTGCTCAGATTCAGTTTTGCTTATTTAATACATTTTTTCAAGGTCTTTACTCAGAAATATATTTAGAAAGTACTCTTTTAGTTTTTATGTATCTAAGAATATCTTTATTCCTCCTCATATGGCAAAAAGATCAGCCTTTTCTGTTTGTAGCTTTTCAATGTCATTTTCCTTGACCTGCGTCCTGAGGGGTGAGTTTGAATTCTAGTGTTCATGTGACTGGAGAGATGAGGAGACATTCTGGACAGAGGAAAGAACATTTGGAGAAATTCTAGGTTATTAGAGTTATCCTTGGATATACAGGAAGAAGAAAAGGAACATATTGAAGGTAAAAATGTAGTTAAGGAGGAAAAAAAAGAACCAAATGTATATTTCATGACATTTTACAGTTGAAATTGGTAGAAGTGTTAAGATCATATAATAAGAAGGCAAAATTATATAAATAAAAAGCCAAGATCAAAGAGAAGAACAAGAAGACTAGAAATAAAAAGGAGAGTGAGAAAACTGTAGACATATAAAGGTATATATAGAGAGAGGGAGAGAGGGAGGGAAAGAGAATCGAACTTGGCTGGCAAGATCCAATTGGTGACTCAAAGAAGACAGTGGACGTGAAAGCTAAAGAGTACTCATTTGAAGAGTTTGGTTTAAAGGCAGGAGAGGTTGAGACTGGTGGTTGGAATAAAAACCTTCAGGAAGAAATGGTGAAACAGCTGTGGGTCCTGTTTCCCAGCATATGTGGAACATAAATCTGGACATTTCAGGAGGTCCGATATTGGGCTCTATCTACTTCTCCGAATATTTTCTCTCTCTTATGCTTAAAATAATGTTTCTAAATTTAAAAAAAAAAGCATTCTGATGATTTCCCATGAGTAACAGAAAGAAATACAGATCCTACTATATGGGAAATAATTCTGGCTCAGGCACTGCTAATTCTGATCCTGGACAGCATCGACTCAGAAGGTTGCCCCAACAGGCCTCCTGTGCCTGATTCCACTGACCACACACATTCATTTCCAGAGTAAAATAATTACTGTAAATGCAAGACTCCTCTCAATAAATTTCCTGTGACATTCTTTGAATGACCTCAGTTTACCCCCAAGTGACAAATGGGAAAGTAAGAATGCCACAGAGACTGGGTTTAGCACAGCTCTGATTATCTGTCCTTGGTAGTGGAAAATAGTTTTTTTCAATTTGGATGCTTGGATCTGGCCCCATGGGCTTTCTCTTTGATGAAGCAAGGACATCAGGCTAAGTTACAGCTGGGGTCTCCCCAGCTGCTGGCTTAGCTTATCTTAAATTGCTCAGGGATTGAGTAAATGTCATTGAGATGGCAAAAGCCAACAGGGCCATTAAGTAACACTGTGAGTATTCTATTCGGTTTTATGTATCAGGCATTACAAAACTACTAAGCAACCTTCTGTAATTTTTTCCTGTTGTAAAGGAAAATCAAGTAAAGGTAATGAGTAGATATTATTTCTAATATATAGGTATTTCAATTTTGAGAGCTACTCTATGAGATAGTTTGATATGACCTGGTCTTTCCCTTGCTCCCTAATCCCTCAGTGACAGGGAAGAGCCTGTCGTTAAGCAAACACAGAGGTGATTTTGAGAACATTTTCTGTTCCATCCTGCAGTACCATTTCTCATTGGGTAGTTTCCCTCCCATCTCCCCAACACCATCACTTTTTTAAAGCAGTATAAATGCAAATGAATTGAGTGATTTACAGCTGCCCTCACTCATAGCAGCTGGAGAAAATTGCTTTTGTACAGAGTTGGTTCTCAGCACTCTTAAGATATTTTCTGGTTTTTCCATAAGCAAGCTGTGCTGACCAGAAAGAGGGGCCGGGCATAATCCTTCATTAAATTGACAGGAGAAGAGCATTTGACAATGTCACAGTGTCCCAACTCTGGGCAGCATGTGAGAGGTGACCTTGTCTCTTTTTGAGGAGAGCAGAAAATGGGAGAAGGTATCTTTTCCCCTGGAAAAAAAAAGCTGAAAGGAAAGGAAACATTTATTTGTCTTCTGTTCTGTATCAGGATCATTGTCGAATGCTTTTATTTGCCTTTGGTTATTCCTTTGACAATCTTTGAAGTAGGTGATAGATGGTCCTTCATCTAAAAAATTGTGAACACTATAGGAAGTTTAAGATAATTCCTCAGGCCACGTGGCAACCTTCTTTCACCTATAGCAACTGCCCCATCTGCAGAACAGGGAAACTGATCAACAGACCAGTTGACTCCTTTGGAGGCAAGAAGAGCTGTATTCATTCAGGTCAGGAAATGACAATGTTCACTTGTTCCAAAAAAGATTCAGAAAGCCTCTTCCACCTCATAATGCACACAGTATGCATCTTCTAGGTCAATGTGCTTCATGCTTTTTATAGAAACACATTTTATATTGTGACCTCTAACTGTACACATGCATAGTGTCACTAAAAGTTATCTGTTTGATTAGAAAATGCTGGCTGGTGCTCCACAAAATTGATTTTATGATCACTCACACAGTGATCTGCCATTCAAAAATCACTCCCTACACTGTGAAAATGAACAAGTAAAACCTTCAATCCCCACCCTCACCTAATTTTAAAAATTATTTTTCCGGCTTTCTCTGATCTCATACAAATTACTCCTCATTTCAAGACCTGATTATTACACCCACTTTTTTCTTCAGTCTTCTCTGGTCTTTGACCACATAGATGTATTTGGTCGAAGTTAAATCCTGAAGTTACCTAATGAAAGGTTAACTTTATACTTAGCCTCTCAGAGCCATATATAACATCTTAATAAAAGGTACAGGCATTTGGTTTAACTTAGCTTTGTGGATTCCTCATGTCAGGACCTTAAACCACATAGCGTATACTCTGATCCCTTGCTGGAAGATAGCACGGATTTTGAACTTAAAGATGCCCAGTGGATGAATGTTACGCAATGGTGGGAAGACCTAAAAGTGGAACAGAAACTAGAAACCTGTGTGGCCTGATTGATGGTCTCCAGGAACTATTTTGGTGCAGTCATAGGGTATCCAGAGCTCCTGAGTGCAAAGCCTAGAAGTCATGAATCATACTGTGAGGCTTACTCTGAGGGAGACTTTGCATCACGTTTTTTTTTTTTTTTATGATTTGTGAACAGTCTTTGACATGGGCCTCACCATTCTATTTATTTAGTTTAGAGAGTATAATAATTAACTGTAGAAGTGAACTGTAAGGCAGAAATAGTCTTATATAAATGGGTTCTAGACCAAGCTACAGAACCAAAAGGATTTCAAATGCATGTTGCTGGTGGCTCCAGGGGTTACTGCAGTTTCTGGTTTGCAGAAACTCTGTAGGGAGCCGGGAAACAGAATCAGGAGAACCATATTCCTCAGTGGTGAGTGTCTTATCAGACTCTAGTGGAAATCCGTTTTGCTTTTCTTCATGGAATTCTATCCATCTTATAAGCCCCCAAAATAAATTTCTATTCATAAATATATTAAGCACTTGACTTTTAGAAGCAGGGGAAAAAAAAAGGTATTAATTCTGTTACTGTTTACCAGGATAAAGGAATGTGAGGTACAAGCTGAGAGGAACTTTTCCCAGATTTCAGCCTAAAGGAAGTGTCCAATAAGCTTATTAATACTTGGTTTCTACTTTACTGGGGTTTTCAAGATTTCCTGGGATTCTATCTTCTTGCTCCATCCAAGTACTAATAAATCCATTGATTAATTTTACTTTCCTGATATTTATGGATACCATATATTGGGCTAGATGCTGCTAAGGAAAAGTAAGTTAATCACTGTTCCTCCCTACATGTAATGCAGAGTCTGAAGGCATGAAAGTAATTCTGTAGTTCAAAGTAGCATTCAAATGAGTAAAAATTTGTTAGAAAAATATGGGGACAGGAGAATCCTGCAAAGCCTCCCAGTGACACTGCTGCCTCTGTGGGGACAGATTCTTACAGAACTGTGAAGCAGGTAACATTTGTCTGCCTGAATATTTTCCAGGATTTTAGAGGACAACAACAGCGCAAGCCCAAACTGTCATTGATCTTTCAAACTGGAACTGTAGGAGGGCTGATTAAATGCTACTACTGATACTAATCAGAAAGAATTCAGAGAAAATGACCCTGTAGTTTCAAATGTAATGCAGATAAAATCTAAATGCCTAATTGATTTTTATCATTAACACAATCCTGGCAAGCTGTTTCAAAAGCTACTAGTTATCCTGTTGTGGAAGCCTTTATTCTAAGACATGGCAAGAAGTAGAATGGATTTTTCAATGCTCCATTTCTGTTTCTTTTGATGTGGACCAGTGTAACTTACTCAGGCTTGGAAGTTTTCCTCGTATTGGTTTCTTGCAAACTATAAACTTTATTTAACCAACAGTCTGCAAGAGACAGGCTTGTTCTGCAATCTATTTTTTTGTTGTTGCCTTGGAAATAGATTAATGTCTAAGGGAGGTAAAAACTTTCTTAGCACTAATTTCTTTTTTTGAGTCAAGAGATATAAACAGGATGAAAATCTATAATGCCATATGTGGAAGCATTCAAGTTCAGGAATTCCTTGAACTTTACCTAAAACTTGATTGAATGTGAGCTCCGTGTGGACAGGTGTCTTTGCTTTGTTCATATTGATATGTCAGGCATCTAGAACCATGTCTGATATGCAGTAGATGCTCAATTAAACAAAACCTTGAATCTTCAACAGCCCAGTTAGATCTTCCTCAGGGACATGACAAAATGCAACATGGACTTACTGTGGAAATTAATCATCTGGGGGAATTTGTGGAGCACTTACATGTGCTCATTGTACACCATTAAAAATTTGTTGCAAGGAAAAGCATGGAGATTGCTTTTGGGTACAGTAGGATATAGTAATATTTGCACTTCTGGATTCCTTTCTCCTGTTTCCTTATGAAATAGGTGCTCTTTGCTTATCCCTTTTTCTAATCCATATCCCACCATATTCTTGTTCCAGGAAGACATAGTTCAATCACATACTACATCATAGTGTAAAATTATGTTACATGGATAAAGAACAGGAATGTCTAAGTAGGTCTAAATATGTGTGTATTTTTTAGGGCAAGGTTTCTTAACTTTGTTACTACTGACATTTCAGACCAGATAATTCTGCTAAGAGGTCTATCATGTCCATAGAAGAATGTTTGGCAGCATCTCTCTCACTTGCTAAATGCCAGGACCACCTCTATTCTGTCCACTTCTTCTTACCCTGTTGTAATAATGAAAAGTCTCTCCAGACATTGGTCCTCTGGGGAGAGGGAGAAAAATATCTTTTTGGTTGAGGACCACTGCCTTAGAGAAATGTATGGTTTCTCCAAGTTCATTTCTCATCATCAAGTTGAATATCCTGCTAAAGGAATTTCAGAGAACTGTAATACATCTAAGTGAGAGGAATTTTTTAGGAGGTCTTTTGAAATGCCTTTAAAGTGAGTGTTTACTTATTTATCTTTGTGAATAGCTATAATACAATGATTCTTGCACTCTTGGACCCGGGGTAGGGGTTGAGTAAATCAAGCATCTATGAGTTATCTGAGGACTCTTTTTGATTGTATATACCTTCCTATCCATCCTTACCTCATTTTTAAGGTTGTTGGAACATATCATGCTTCTATTCTTAATGATGACATAATGGCAATGATCATATTATGATATAATCATAATTACAATGAGAATAATATTGATGAATGCTCTATATGTTCCAGCCACTGTGTTAAGTGCCTTATATGAAATAATTCACACAATTCTCTCAGCAACACTATGATGAATGATGATAACAATTGTGTAACACATAAAGGAGATTATATTCTAATTGTCATCATTATTAATATCTGACTGCAGAAAATATATTTCTGAACAATTGATATAAGTAGAACACTCTGGTAAGTAAAAGAAAATATACTTGGCTGTCTTTAGTTTGTTGTACTATTCGTCTTTCTGCATTGCAATTATTTGTAAACATCTGTCTCTTTTCACTAGACTCTTAAACCACTTGTGAGGGTCTGACTTACTGCCTTTGGTATCCCCAGTACTTACCACATGACAAGCACTTCAATGTGTATTGAATGTGTAAAGGAATAAGAGAATGGAGGCCATGTTGTGTTATAAAGAGGACAGCACAAGTGAAAGAAACTCTGCATTTATTTCCAGATTACTTGATTTAGCCATCAGGACTCAAAAAATATTCTCTTTCACACCTCTTGTTGGGATAAGAAGTTCTTAAAGGCTTACTATATAATGCAATCCTTGTGGGTTAAAATGAAAGAGAGAGTAACATTTTTGAATCACATATTATGTGTGAAGCCCCTTCTCAGATGTCAGCTCATTTTATTCTTGCATGGACCCGGATAAGTGGATATTATTTCCATCATTTTGAAAATTAAACAACTAAGACTCAAAAATGCTATCAAATGTATTTTCTTTCAGATCACTATCCTTACAGGAGATAGCACTTTTACTGAATTCTTTATTTATGATGCAAGATACACAGTGAGTTGACCTGTACCCTCCCCCAGAAAACTCTCTGTCCTATTAAATGAGTGTACATTCCAGTGTATGGACTGAATTTCCATTGCCTTTCCCTTCAACTTATGTTGGCATTCTGGTGTCTCATTTTTTTCATTCTTAAATGAACATTGTTCATTTTTGCCATCAGACCATGTCAACGACTACTTTGAAATCCTTAAATGAAAGACCCTAAACAAAGGTTTTTTAGGTTTTTTGTGGTTTTTGTTTACCATAAACAAAAAATATGGTATTTCAGTGACAGTAAACAATCAAAAGGAAGTAACTTGGGGCTAAAGTGTCAAGTTTAATACTTTGAATTCTTTCATTTCCAAGCAGAGCCAGGGCAAGTGCATCTTTCCCCAAACTTCTGTGAACCACACACTAAAGAACTGGGAAGTCTGTTGAGTTCTACTGAAGAGTTAAGCGAATCTCACCAGTACTCCAGCGCATGGCTCCAAGGAGTCTAGGTACATCAAACAAGATGTTCAGACCACTGAGCCATGCCCTCCAGCTGTCCTAGGAAAACATTTCATAGACTAAAAATGAGTATCTCGCTTGTCATCACTGAGCATCATGTAGCTTCCAGGAAAGCCAAGGCTGGTATTTTTAATTCGTTTTGCTATTGTTAAGCTGTTCATTCTTGTGGTCTACTTTATTTGTGTGTGTGAGAGGCTTAAAAAAAATACATGTTTTCGCTTTATCTCTCTTTTGGTATTTATTTTCTTGGGGACAATCTTATTTAAGGACAATTGAGGATTGCCCAATGGTCAGTAGAGTCATGAGGCTGCTATCTAATTTTCCAGTAGGAGGATAAAGCTCAGTAACTGCTTCCTTCTGAAAACTGCCAGTCTGTGGAAATTTCCAGTCCCAATTTTTAGGTGTTATCTTTAATTTTGTGCAAAATATCATTTTGGCCCTCTGATGTTCCAGAACACCTCTACCTTCTGCTATTTCACCCTTTGTGTTGATTGAGACTTTACCAGTGTAAAGATGTAACAGCTGGAGCACAGTATTAATAAAAAACAGAAAAAGCATCTGAATTCGCTTAAGCCTTTGGACATCTGCCTCCTCCCTTGTGTCTAATCCACTATGCATGCATGAGTTCTGGGTACCAGGTTAGAGAATAAAATGTCCTAGGACATTGGTGTCTAAAATATTTTCTTTCTTTCTGATATGAAATCATTCAAAAGACATTTTTTTTCTCTCTGTCAACTAACAACTATGCAGTAGGAATTAGGTTAAGTTCTAAACCAGCACTTTGGTAAAGCAAATGCCCAGTCAGATTCACAGCGTTGGTGACACTCCCTCCCCCAACCCTCTTTGATGGCAGTTTTGACAATGGAAACATTAGAAATATGCACTATTGCGTAAAAAGCTTTTTTATCTTGGGACCAGAAGAAACGCTTTTATGGTTATAAATACACTGAAAGAAACCTCAAGAAAACCTGGAGCAAATTAGTCAATTGCTGTCAAAATGACAGAGGTCTTCTTACTGTCACTGCCTGGCTGCAACCTTTTGAGTTCCTTTCTAATTGCTTTCCTCCAGTTAACCTACCATATTCACTACATTTTTATTTTTGGACATTAGGCATTCTTTACTTTTATCCTTTGACACGCTAGCCGAATACTTGGCCAAAGATGATTTTTGCCTCAAAGTGATATAAAGAGGGGAACTATACGATTACCATTTAAATCCTAGTATTCTCAGAATGCAAAACCGTGAGTGGCAATAGTATTCTCTTAAAAGAAATAAAAATTTTCTGCTGATCAAATCTGCTTTGCATCATGTTGAATCTTTGACTATCTGTTGTCTCCTATCGGTTTACAAAATACACACTTGTTCTGGTAGTCAAGAGCCAGGAAACTACCTTTTGTTTCCACATTGGGTAACATTGAAATTCTTTCCCTTTGCCTACTCATCTGAAATTAAAGCTTTGGATGTTACTGGTGGCCTGACAGTACCCATGTGGGGCAATTAATAATGGAAGATAAATATCTCTAAGGAATGTTTTCTCAAAACAACTTGGTTCCAGCCAAAGTTTTGAGGGACAGGAGAAGTCCTGGTGCAGCACATGAGTCCAACAGCATATGTTCCTGGTTGCTTGCCTTCTCACATGCCTCATTCTGCCTTCCACTGTTCTTATAGTCTTTCTTTAGATTATACTGAAATGCATGGGGTTTTGGTCAGCATTATGATTTAGAGATGTTATAAACACCAAAAACCTTAAAAATAAACATACTATGGGTAATGGTATGTTTCAATGAACACATAAGAGTTTAATAAACAAATTTTCCTGCTGAAACTTGTCTTTCTTTCCTTCTTTACCCCTTTTCTCCTTCCTTAAACATTTATTGGCTCCACTTTCTCTCTTCTTTTTTGATATTGATGCTTATAAGAATCTGAGATATGGCATTATTTTTATATGGATATTCTAGATGAAAACTATTCTTTTTGGGGCCTTGTGATTTTTCTGTCTTGTCATTGATTGACATTAAGATGTATTAGGGCTTTAGCAACAAGCTTACCCTTTAGGTTTCTTTATTACTACTAAACAGGTCTTAATTATAATCTTATCTGTGGTGTTATGCTATGAAAGCCCAGAACACAAAGCAATTTAATGGATCTATTGATGCAATATCAGCATAATTATGCTCACAGATGCACTTCATCATGATCAAAGTTGGGATAGGAGTTGGATTAAGAATTACAGCCCAACTCTTCTTGCTCTTACTCTTTCAAGAAGTATTGATTGAAAAGATAGCCCTATATGGCCAAATCTTAGAGCAAATCCTTATCTACACATAAGTATCACATAGAACTGTCTAATCTCCTAGACTAGATCCATGGGATATGCAAAAATGCAACGACCACTTCATATCACCTTCAATTATCTTTATAGGAGATGGCATGAAATTCAAAATATCAGTACGCTTCGTGTCAGTCTGGCATATCTGAATGAATTTGGGGAGATATAAAAAAGTAAGTTTAACAAAGGAGAAAACACAAGGGAAAAATTTAGAATTCTTTGTATATTGTGAAATTACAATGCTGATCAAGAGTAAGAGATCAATATTGTGATTATGAGTCTGATGATCCGTGTGCCTACTGAAAGGCAAAAATGCTGGAGACTTTATGAATGTGAAGAAAGTTTAGACTTCAGCAAATGGATATGCAAAGAAAGAAGTTTATTTATATGAATTAATATTTGTATTTACTGATCTCAAATATATGTCTATGTTTAATCTATTATCTCTAAAAAACTTTAAGTAGAGGATGGATTAAAGAAATAAATATACTTTCTGAGGGTACAAGTGTGGCAAAGGTTTATGCTCTTGCTTGTGGAATTAATCTGATCACAGAATATAAAAGAGTAAAGGTTTTCCTTCATTAGCCCATATTTTATGGACTTAGGTAAGAAAAACATACAGAAATGCAAGTTGGTAGAATATGCTACAGACCATCTAAACTAAGCTGTTGATTAAGTTATTTTATCTCTCTGAGTCTCCGTTTCCTCATCTGTAAAAATAAAGACATTGATTTACCTAGTCTCTAAGCTTACTTCCAGTTCTACAGTCTAAGATTGTATTAGATATGTTTATTAATAAAATACACAAGCACATATAAATGAAAAGAGAAGTACGGGATGATGACGTTACCCTTGGGGTAGTCAAAGAAGCAGAAGGTGGACATTCACTGAAAGGTGTTTATGGAGAATCCAGTGCTGATGATCCACATCACCTTCCTCATGTTAGGAAAGGAGAGCTTGGAGGAGAAGCAGAAGGCTCAGAGATAGTTAGAATATTTGAACAAAAGCTGACAGGTTGATATGGAGAGAGCAGAATGGGCAAAATCAAAACTGGGTGAGAATTTTCAATGTATTTAGGGAATGAGTGAGTAAAAGAAAAATTACAAAGGAAAAGTGATGGGAGGATGAAGCTAGAAGGCTGATTATGAAACAGTTGCAATAGTCTAATATGTCATGATAAGGATTTTTAATTTATCTTAATAGACAATGGGTAAACATTAACAATTTAACCAAAATTTGAAGGTGGTAAAAAGATAACTCTGGTAAAAGGTAGGATGGTTAGATTTGAATTTGTTACATGGGTTAGGGGTTCCATAAAAGTATGCTCAACCTTGGTCCACTGGAATAAGGTAAAAATGTATTGGAACTAATATTTATGTTTCATGCTTTATTTTTAACTGAGGAAGTTAGCCTTTTGGGCTGGGAATGGTGGCTCATGCCTGTAATCCCAGCACTTTGGGAGACCAACATGCATGGATAACCTGAAGTCAGGAGTTCAAGACCTGCCTGGTCAACGTGGTAAAACCCCATCTCTACTAAAAATACAAAAAATTAGTTGGGTGTCGGGCAGGTACCTGTAATCCCAACTACTCAGGGGGCTAAGGCATGAGAATTGTTTGAACCCAAAAGGCAGAGGTTGCAGTGAGTTGAGATCACACCCTTGTACTCCAGCCTGGCCAACAAGAGTAAAACTCCATCTCAAAAAAAAAAAAAAAAAGATATTAGCCTTTTGTAATATTGCCTATACTGATTAGGTGTAATATATATGCATCATTTATAAATTAATAGATATATATTGCTGTGTACTCTTTTTTCTTAAATTGAGGGTCATGAGAAAATTAAATTTGGAGATAGGGTTGTTCTAAACAGGTGGTCTTTACCTTGAGACCATTGACCTATTTTGGAATGTGATAATATCTCTGGATCTTTTGTCCAAATACTACATATTTTATATATTTTTATTTGTTTGAAGTATAAATTAAAAGGAGAAAAAGAATACATGTTTAAATATATTTTAAGTACAATTTTAGAAGGTTTATAAAACATCTGAAGCCAAAATAATGAGTGTTTGATCTGTGGTTAAGGAATTTTGGGGTGGAGAAAATAGAAAAGTTAAAGACACCACACACACACACACACACACACACACACACACACACACACACAAAATCACCAGAAATTTGTTAATAAATTGGGTTTTGTTAGTGATGAAAGAAAGTAGCTGTGGTTGAATCTCAAATTTCTCCTTTGAGCTTATGTAGAGACAGATGGCGATATTACATTAGATAGAAAAGAGAAGCATGTTTTGGGGGAATATGAGTTGGGTTTGGGATATTTTGAGTTTGTGAAATTGAAGAATACCAGTGGGAGTGAAAAGATCTGAGATTTAGGAAAACAGTAATTTGGAGCTATATATTTGAAAATGAATTGTACATATATGATAAAATCATGGACCAAGATGAGATCCCCCACAAACAAAAATGAAATTTCCCAAGAGCATGCAACATGTGAGAAATGATGAGGGTTCTAGTAAAGAACCCTAATAAAAACTACGCTTAAGGGGAAGTCGAGGAAGAGGGCTGAGTGTAAAAGAGACAGTGCAGGGAAGGAAGAGGAGAACTAGAGTAATAATACAAATGAGTCAGAGTAGACCACTTGTGAATATAAGGCCAGCAAGTTTAAGTGCATAGACATCAATTAGGAAGAGGCTATTAGGTTTAAGGATCTTAGAAAATATTTTCAGAACTTGAAACGTCCATTTGTTAGGACTAAAGAATAAAAAAGTAAACAGAAAATGTAGTTTATGTTTTAAGAAGATGGATGGCAAAAAAAAAACAAATAAATTAGGTTAGCACCTAGACCGAGAGGAAGAATCAGGGAATGTTTGTCTGTATTAAGTAATTGAGCATATTATCCATGAGCTCTTAACTGATTAATGATGCTTAATCTTCAGGTCTTAGCTAAATAGTTCATTCTTCTTAGGAGGTTTTCCCTGACTTCCTGAAATTGGTTAGAACTCTAGAATTTCTGTGATGTTCACCTGTAGCTTCCACTAGCTTGTCTTTCATGGAATTCATTATACTGGCCCATAGTACATTTTCAGTAAATGACAGCTATTACGTTGAGTCATAGCTGTCCTTGAGACTTCTAAGCAGAGCTATCAAATACATAGTCAGATTTATAATGTTGGACCTCAGAAGAAATGGCTAGTTGGAGGTAAAATTTGTGAGACAGACACAAAGGGATAATTGGAGCCACTGGTTTTAGTAAAATCCCAAAGGAGACAGTGGGATATAAGGAAGCCTAGGATTGAGCTTCAGGACCCACACAGTTAAGTAGCCCTGTAATGGACAGTGACTGTTGAAAGGAAGAAAGGAGTCAGTGAGTTCCAAGTCCCACTTGTTTACTTTTTTTCTGTTGCATGTGCTTTTGGTGTCATATCCAAGAAATCATGGCCAAGACCAATGTTAGGAACCACCCTCCGCCACTGCCAATATTTTCTTCTAGGAATTTTATTATAGTTTCAGATCTTATGTTTTAAGTCTTTTATCCATTTTGAATCTATTTTTGTGTATGGTATAAATTAAGAGTTCAATTTTATTATTTTGCATGTGACCCCTGTTTCCCAGCATGGTATGTTGAAGAGACTATCCTTTTCCCATTGAGTATTCTTAATATTCTTGTCAAAGAGCAGTTGGCTTTATATACATGCATTTATTTCTAGACATTTCTTTGTTCTGTTCCATTGGTCTATATGTCTGTATGCCAGTATCATACATAATCTTTTGATTACTGAAACTTTGTAATATGTTTTGAAGTCAGGAAGTGAGTTGCCTCCAGCTTTGTTTTTCTTTTGCATGCTTCTTCTGGCTCTTTGGGATCCTTTGTGATTCCACATGTATTTTAAGATTGTTTTATCTATTTCTGAAAAAAAAATAACATTCGGATGTTGATAGAACTTCCACTGAATCTGTGGATCATTTGGGGCAAAATGGATACTTTAACAAAATTAAGTCTTCCAATCCGTGAACATGGAATGCCCCTCTATCTTTGTCTTCATTAATATCTTTCAACACTATCTAGTAGTTTTTAGTGTACAAGTCTTTTGCCTTGTCTAAGTCTGTTTTGTATTGCTATTACAGAATATCTGAGACTGGGTAATTCATAAAGAAGGAAAGGTTTATTTCACTCATAGTTCTGTAGGCCATGAAGTTCAAGGGCAGTGGCTTCTGGTGAGTGTTTTATGCTGCCTAATAACATAACATAAGGTTAAAGGGGAAGCAGGGTTGTGTGAAAAGGGACCAAACAAAAGCGAAAACCTTGCCTTATAACAACTTGCTCTTGCAAGAACTCATTTATTACCACAAGAGTGAGAACTCACTCATTCCTGCAAGATGGCATTTAATCTATTCATGTACCCCTATGACCTAAAGATCTTTCACTAGTCCCCATCTCCCAACACTGCCACATGCAATTAATTTTAAACATAAGTTCAGGTAGGGACAAATTACACCCAAATCATGACATGTATCTTGGTGAAGTTTACTCCTAAACTATTTTTTTTGATGCTACTATAAATGAAATTGTTTTCTTAATTATCTTCTTGAATTATTTGTTATAAATTCATAGAAATTCAACTGGTTTTGTGTGTCAGTTTTTTATTTCTCAAATTTGCTAAATTTACTTATAAAATTTTGTGATATTTTTAGAATTTTCTAGGTATAAAATGATGTCACCTGCAAAAACTCATCATTTTACTTCTTCCTTTCCAAGTTGATGCCTTTCAGTTTGTTTTCCTGCCTAATTGCTGTAGGACTTCCAGTGCTATTTCGAAAAGCTTTTAAATTGTGCACATTGCGTATGTTAGCTGTGAACTTTTCAGTATGGTCTTAATTATGTTGAGACAATTTTCTTCTATTCCTAATTTTTTGAGGTTTTTATTATAAAAGGGTATTGAATTTTGCCAAAGGGTCCTTCTGCATCTATTAAGAGGATTGTGTTATTTTTATCCTTCATTCTGTTAAATGATTTATCACTTTGTTTTTTATATGCAGAGCTATCCATGAACCTTAGGGATAAATCCCACTTGGCTATAGTGTATAATCCTTTTAATATCCTGTTGAATTCAGTTTATTGGCATTCTGCTGAGGACTTTTTCATCCATATTTAATAGGAATATTGGCCTGTAGTTTTATTTTCTTGTAGTGTCTCCGTCTGGTCCTGGTATAAGGGAAATGCCAGTCTCATAAAATGAGTTTGGAAGTGTTTTCTCTTTTTCATGGTTTTGGATGAATCTGAGGGGATTGGTGCTAATTCTTTTTGAGTGTTTGGTGCAATTCACCAGTGAAGCCACCTGGTCCTGGGCTTCTATTGTTGTTGGGAAGGTTTTGAAAACTGACTCATTCTCATTACTAGTTATAGGTCTGTCCAGTTTTTCTTTGACTTCATAATTCAATTTTGTTTTGTATGTTTCTAGGAATTTATCTATTTCTTCAATGTTACTCAATTTGTGGGTGTGTAACTCTTCCTAGTAGTTTCTTATAATTGTTTGTTTATATTTCTATGGCATCAGTTGTAACATCCCACTTACATTACTGACTTTATTAATTTGAGCCTTCTTTTTGTCTTGGCTACTGTAAGTAAAATTTTGTCAAGTTCATTGGTCTTTTAAACTATTCTTTGTTTCATTAATTTTTTTTTCTATTGTGTTTTTCATACTCTATTTTACCTATTTCATCTGCTTTACAATTTATTATTTCTTCTGCTAACTTTGGACTTCATTTTTTCCTTTTCTAGTTCCCTGAGATGAAAATTATGTTCGTTATTTAATATTTTTCTTCTTTTAATGTAGATATTTACCACTATAAACTTTGTTCCTAGTACCACTTTTTTTGCATTTCATATGGTTAACATGTTGTGTTTTAATTTTCCTTTGTCTCAAGATATTTTCTAATTTACCTGTAAGTTTTTTTTTTTTTTTTTTTTGGATCCATTGACTGTTCAAAAGTGTGTTTTTTAATTTTCACATATTGTGACTTCTCCAATTTTTGGTCTGCTGTTGATTTCTAATTTATTTTTATTCTAGTAAGAAAAGATAACTGGCATGATTTCAATCTTCCTAGATTTTTAAAGTCTTGTTTTGTGGCCTAAATTGTGATTTTCAATGGAGAGTGATCCATGAGCACTTGAGAAAAGTATTTGCATTCCGCTGTTTTTGTCTGCTAGGTTCCTTTTATCTAGAGTATGGTTCAAGTCCTGTTTCCTTATTGATCTTCTTTCTAGATATTCTTACCATTATTGAAGTGAAAGTTAAAATCTCCTATTGTTATTGTAATGTTCTCTATTTTTCCCTTCAGTTCTATCAATATTTGCTTCATATATTTGAATGCTCTGATGTTGGATTCAAGTATACTTATAATTTTTATATCTTCCTGGTGAATTGAACCACTTATAATGTCGATATTTGTTGTGACAGTTTTTGATTTATAGTCTCCTTTGTCTGCTATTAAGTTTGGCCTCTTTAGCTTTCGTTGGGTACAATTGACATGGGATATTTTTTCCATCTCTTTACTTCCACCTATATGTGTCCACAAATCTAAAGCAAGTTTCTTCCAGACAGCATATAGTTGAATCTTATTTAAAATCCATTCAGCCTTTATGTGTCTTTTAATTGGAGAATTTTATCCATTTACATTTAAAGTAATTACTGATGGGGTGGATTGCTGTTGACATTTTGTTAATTGTTTTATGTCTGCCTCTGAGTTTTTTTCTTTGTCCTTCTCTTGCTATCTTCCTTTATATTTTATTTATTTGTCATAATTATGTGCTTTAATTATCTTTTCCTTTTATTTTGTGTGTCTTCTATAGGCATTTTATTTGTGGTTATCATAGAGGTTACACAAAATATCTTATAACCATGTATTCTAAGGTGATAACTTTAATTACACACACAAGCTCTGTATTTTTAATTTTCCCATTATGCCATTACAACTTTTTATATTTTATATCCATTTTACATATTTGCTATCGTTTTTTAGACTAATTTTATAACTTCTATACCAAAACCAGAATTGATTTATGGACCACTGTTACTGTATTGTAGTATTCTGTGTCTATCTATATATTTACTTTTATCAGCTAGTTTTATACTTTGAGATACTTTTGTGTTTCTTTCTAGCATCCTTTAGTTTTAGCTTGAAGGACTCCATTTAGCATTTCTTGGAAGGCATTTCTGGTGGCAATGACATTTCTCAGTGTTTCTTTATCTGAGAATGTTTTAATTTCTCCTTATTTTTTGAAGCATAATATTGCTGGACATAGTATTTGTAGTTGACAATTATTTTCTTTCAGCACTTTGAATTCATCACCCATACCTCTGTTCCTTTAGGACTAGTTTTGGAGACTTATTCATCTGAATGGGCTATGTCTTCTTCTGTTTCTTCATGTGCCTCATGACTTTGTGTTGCAATCCACACACTTTAAAAAACAGTCACCTCTCCCAGTCTTTATGGAATGGATTCATACAGGAAAAGACCTTTACTAATCACCCTGGCTGGAGATTATGGGAACTTCTCAAAATTTGTGTGTGTGTGTGTGTGTGTATGCATCTTACCTGGATTGTGCAAGTAAACTCCTGATTTGAGGGATTTGCTGGTTCCCCTTATAGGAATTTCTAATATCTTGTTCCCTCTGGTGTCTTTCTACGGTACTGCAGGTTATCTAGAGCTGTTGCAAATTCTTTTGTTTTCTATCAGTGTTCCCCAGGCTTCTAGAATATACTAGTTCTCATCAGTGATACAAATTGGGTGAGACAAAAAATGGTTAGTTCTCCTAAAAGCTCGAATTTGGACCTATATTCCACTTCCTTGTCCAGTGGAAGGGGCCCTTAAGTTGCTTTAACTTCTGTCTGTTCTATGACACATCCTCTGGAACAATAGCAAATCATCCAGCTCTCTTTTGTTCTTGGTGGCTTCCAAGCATCTAGATTATGCCAGGTCCTATCAGCACTCTGAGATAGATAAGAGGGAATAAAGTTCCTTGGACAGGTCCCTTGAAAAACTGGAATGTTGGATGTACACTCCAACTCTTTCCCTCCCCAGGGAGAAGCCAGGAGTTGGGGATATTCTCCTGACTATTCCACACTGAGTTAGGGAAAGGGATTATGACAAATGAATGCAAATAGCTCAGGTTGTTGCCTTTGTTCTCAGTACTGTCAACCTGATGCCCATTCCTGCTAGCTCTTAGATTAAAGCAAGTCAGAGCCAGTCCTTTGGGCAGGACCTCAGCTCCAAAGTATGAATATGCAATGTATGATCCAGTCTTCTTTTTTGTTCCCAGGAAAAAGTTAACAGCTGGGAGTTTTTCCCCTTATCAGTGCACTGTGATAGGAGTAGGGACTATCGTGAGTGGCATGAATTTTTCTACCTGTGTTGATGCTGTTGGATTTGCATTTGCTTGATGTTCAGGAGCCTCTTAACAGGTTTCTGTATTTTTCTGAGAGGGAATTGGTCTGCATATCATTCAGTGTATTTGCAGAGGATCTGGGGCTTTTTATTCCACATTGCTGATGTCAGTCCTTATTTTACTATTTATATTTGGAAAATTTTAGCAATAACTTTTTAGGAAGCATGTGATTAGTATTTGGTATCACTTAAAAACAAAGTATTTTAAACAGCATTTATTATTTTAATATGTTTAGTTTTTAAAAGTACTTTAGTTATCTGACAAATACACCCAAATATTTAAGATTTTCTAATATAATACATTAAGCCTTTTCTAAAGATTATTTTTCTCTAAAGTCTTAAAACTTTTAATTTGTATATTATAACCTTATGAGAGTTTAAAACTTAAAACATCAATTATTTAATTATTCATTGTAAATTTGGAACTATAAGACTGATCAGCCAAATTCACTTTATATTGCATTTAAATATCAAATGCCTATCTTTTAGGACCATATGTTCATAATTCTACTAACAGCTAAAAAATGGAAAGTCATTATGTACAGCTCTTTTAAGGATGTGTTGTCAGATGTTTTCTCAGGTATCTTGCCTCCTACTTAGCCAAATTGTAACCTGAACCTTTTTGGAGCTGAGCTTAATCTAGCATGACTTGGCTTTAGTGAAATGTGATGTTTTCTATTGATCAGAAATTTGTTTTCCATATCTCGAAATTGAATTTTCTCTTATGTTTTACAGTTTGTGGCTTGAAAAGCAAGCTCCTTTGATTTCAGGTTCTCAGGCTTCTTTTCTGCTGTCAGTCAGTGACAGAGACTTCAGGTCCCTGTTGAAGGGGATTTTGTTCTTGTAACTGGCAATAGTATCCCTGAACTTGATCTCTTTTGTGGGATGTCAGTGAAATGGTTCAGGTGGTTTTGATGTTTTCAAGAGTAGTATTCATCATCTTTCTGGCTCTTCTGTCACTAAAGAGTTCTGAGAGTGGCCACTCTCCCCTTCTGCCCCTTCAGTTGCAGATGGACTTCAACTCCTCCAGATTGAGGTAGGCAGAAAAATATCTTCAGCATACTTTACACCTCTCTCCAGTGCCCTTTTGAAAATCTTAGCTTACCATAAAGCTACCCATGCAGCCTCATTATTTTCTTTACTATTTCTTTCTTTTTAGAGGTTTTTCTATCATTATCACAAAGTTTGGTTGACATGCTACTTTTTCACAAAATTCTGTACACATATCATTAACCAATAATTCTTTGTTGATAATAAATTATTATAAAATGAATATTTTAATTTTTGTTTCCTTTTCATGACAATATATACAATGGGCTTTAAGTCACCTTAGGAATATACCTGATAGATGTGACTTTAGCAGGATTAGACCTTGATCCTTCCCCTTCACATTAATTATATCATTATTTAATTTTGTTTCTCTAAAAATTCCTATGGTATCATTATCTGCAGCTTCCATATTTACAAAATCAGAATCTTACATAAATAAAAAAAATCTATATCTCTTATCATATATGAGATTTTCTAAATGGAGTTAATTTTTTCTCATTTTTAAAATAATCATCTATTATTTGTTTTCCTTAGCATGTAAAATGCTAGTAGGTAATAAGCAAAGCAATATATTATTAGAAAAACAATTTAATTTAGACTAATTAGTTTTTTAGTATATGTAAGCTTGCAAAAAAAAAAGATGTTTCAGGCTGAGCACAGTGGGTCATACCTGTAATCCCAGCAATTTGGCAGGCCAAGATGGATAGATCACTCGAGCTCAGGAGTTCAAGACCAATATGGGCAATATAGCAAAATCCCATTTCTACAAAAAATACAAAAATCAGCCCGGCGTGGTGGCACGTACCTGAAGTCCCAGCTACTCAGAGGATGTGGTGGGAGGATCACTTGGGCCTCAGAGGTTGAGGTGGCCGTGAGCCATGGTTATGCTACACTGCACTGCAGCCTGGGATTCTGTCTCAAAAAAAAAAAAAAAGTTTCAGAAGAGTGCCTGACTAATGGCTGTGTATACTAAAATAAGTACTGTAGGACATTTATAAGAAGGATATATGGTATCAGGTTAAATTTGACATATCTGGCCTTAAGGAGGAAGCAAGAAAATGAGATGCAAAGAAGCAGAACAACAAGGAATGATGTGAACGAAGACTTGAAGGTCTGAAAGCATAAGGGGACATTTGGAGAAAGCTAGACCTCTTTGGCTAGATTGGAGCATTTGAAGTGGGTTGATGTAAGCATAAACAAGTATGAGTCCAGGTGCAAGAGGAACAGAATGCCAGAGATGAAGTTCTGATGCTTAGAGCACTGAAACCTGAATGACAGTGATCCCTGAATGACACTGATCCCTGTGAGAGGAAAGTTTGGTTTGTAGAGAGACCATGTCGATAAAGAACAGCTTTGGCTCTGTGATATTTAACATTACCTGGTGTTAAGCCATTTTGTTTGAGAAAGCTTAGAAACTGGAAACAAGACAGACTGGATGAAAGAGACTGTTCAGGGGCTTATCAGTGAATGTACTGTCTATAGCCATTTTAATAAACTCATTATGTCTTGCTAGTATAAATTTTTTTAAAAAATTCTTCTTTCTCATTCTCATACTGCTTTGCTGCCCACCTGGAAGTTTATGGTGCTTACACAGAAAGAGTTTGTGTTGATGCTCAGCATCTCAAGAGCCAAAGATGAATCTCATATTAAATCTGAGTTTGGCTTGCATGGAGAGATGAAGAGATGTTTTTTCCAAGTTTGGCAGCCGCTTAGATGTTGAGGTCCCAATGTTTCAAACTCAGCTCAAAACCCTTTAGTATTTTGCGTTTGGCTCTTGGCAAAGCATGATTTCCTGTTTCTAAGAAAAAAGACACATGAGAGAGCCTTAATAAAGCTTCTTGGACATGAAAACAACATTCTGATGAATTAACTGTAAATGAATCCAAACATATGGATTCATTCTCTCGAGATACACACATGTTTAAAAAGAGGGGGGCAGGGTTGTTGCTCAGGGCTAGATGTGTTTTGAGTTTCATCAAATGAAGAATGCTTAAGGGAAATAAAAGTAAAAAGGATGAATTGGAACTTCTGCTTTCTCTTTAAATAGACAAACCATTTATAATCTTACTTGTTGCCACCTATTGTTCCAGAAGAAAGTTGACAGTGATAACTAGTCACAACCAGCCAGGCCTCACAGTTTCTATCAGTACATTGTATAGTTATGTAGTCAGTACATTGTATAGTTAGTCATAGGGGCTTGAAATCCTGGGCAAGGCTTTGAGAGTTTAGGACAGAATAGATTTTGTTTTCGTGTTATTAACAGAGTAACAGAGTTCAAGTCAGACTGTCTGATAAGGATTGTTTTCTTTTACAAATCATTTGTAAATCTACTAGCCTTTTATCGAATACTTTTCTCCTCTTGATTGTCCTTTGAAATTCAGAATGGTTTTCTTTGATTATTATTATACTTTAAGTTCTGGTGTACATGTGCAGATGGTGCAGGATTGTCACATAGGTCTACATGTGCCATTGTGGTTTGCTGCATCCATCCTCCTGTCACCTACATTAGGTATTTCTCCTAATGTTATCCCTCCCCAGACCCCACACCCCCAGCATCCCTCTCCCCAACAGGCCCCGATGTGTGATGTTCCCCTCCCTGTGTTCATGTATTCTCATTGTTCAACACCCAGTTAAGAGTCAGAACATGCGATGTTTGGTTTTTACAGAATGGTTTTCTGAAAATCTTTTTTCAAAACGAATGGAACCGCCATAAGTTATTACTTCACTTGCACTAGGATGACTGTTCTGCAATAAACATAAAAAAACAATTTTTTAAAAGGAAGTGGAGAAATTGGAACCCTTCTATACTATTGGTGGGAATGTATAATGATGTAGCCACTATGGAAAGTAGTGCCATATGATCCAGCAATCTTCTGTGTATATATACACAAAATAATCGAAAGCAGGGACTTGAAATGTGTACACCCATGTTTGTGTCAGTATAACAGCCAGGTATCCACCAACAGATGAATAAAGTGTAGTTTATATATACAATGGAATATTATTCAGCCTTAAAAAGAAATGAAACTTTGACACATGGTACAACATGGATGAACCTTGAGGACATTATGCTAAGTGAAATGAGCCAGTTCAAAAATTCAAATACTTATGATTCTATTTCTTTGAGGTATATAGAGTAGTCAAATTAATAGAGACAGAAAGTAAAATGGTAGTCCCAGGGGCTGGCTTGGGGAGAGGGTAATGAGGAATTGTTGTTTAAAGGGTACAGGGTTTCAATATTGCAAGATGAAAAGCTTTCTGGAGATTTATTGCACAACAAGGTAAATGAGCTTAACATTACTGCACTGCACATTTAAAAATAAGATGGTAAACTGTGTGTTATAGTACTTGACCACAGCAACATAAAACGAAAACCCTGAAACAACTAATGAAGTTTATTTGAATACTGTTGGTAGCCAGAGTAGTCTGAAGAATATATGACTCCTGCAATCTCTGGAGTTTTGTCTATGGCTCTATAGACTCTGATTTCTGGACTAGAAGACTTTGGTTTTACCTGTGAGTATATGAATACACATGCGGGCACACACACACACGTATAAACACTTATCTCCTACCCAGTCCCCTCATACTACAAGTTCTGTGATGCTTCCCAGTACATTCCACTGGCCCCAAAGACTGTTTAGTCTCAATTTTAAGGAACCATAAGTGAAAATTGATTTTGTGCTTGGAGGAAGGAGCACATTTGGATTTGCCAATTTCTACTCATTTGACGGTATTCCTGTTTCTGCTTATTATCATGGAACTTAGGTAAAGTCCCAATAAAATCACCTACATGAAGAGAATGAAGGAGAATAATATGGCTTGGCTAAATTTCATGAATAGCACTCTTACCACTGCAAAGAATACATTTTCCCCTTGGTGTTTCTTTTCAGCTTGTGCCCAGGAAGAGAAATGATAAAATGTATGGTTTGTGGAGTATATATTTGATTTATACTATTCCTCTAAAAATGATTTAAAATTCCAAGTCGCAAATAAGGAAAAGTAAAAAGGAGAAAAACAAGTTGGAGATAAGGTTCCTTTTAGTACAAAAATATATGCAATAGACTGTATTCTAGCAAAAATACTGTATTATTGCTAGAGACAGGCCATACATTTGACTCTGAGTTTTTTAACTATTAACACAAGGAGGAAAATGCACATTATAAGATTTACAGAGATGAATTTGTCTCTACCTGACAAAAAGCTCTCTTGAAACAGGTACACCATGGAAATCTTTTTAGTCTGATTTTTATTTTATTCTTTATCTTTATTTTATTCTTTATCAAAAATTCATTTGGTGCTACCAAGTGGCTGAAAGACCTTTGGTTTACTACATCTGTCAACACTGCAGTGAATGAAATCTAAGCATTATCTAATTTTTTGAAAGTCACCTGGATTTTAAATTTTCCCTTTATTGCCTCATTCTCCTCCTTTTTTTTTTTTTTTTTGAGATGGAGTTTCACTCTTGTTACCCAGGCTGGAGTGCAATGGCGTGGTCTCGGCTCACCACAAGCTCCGCCTCCTGGGTTCAGGCAATTCTCCTGCCTCAGCCTCCTGAGTAGCTGGGATTACAGGCATGCGCCACTATGCCCAGCTAATTTTTTGTATTTTTAGTAGAGACGGGGTTTCATCATGTTGACCAAGATGGTCTCGATCTCTCGACCTAGTGATCCACCCGCCTCAGCCTCCCAAAGTGCTGGGATTACAGGCGTGAGCCACCGCGCCCGGCCCTCTCCTCCATTTTTTTATTAGCATCTCCTGAAAAGGAAATACAGGTTGCATGAGAGGAGACAAACTCAACTTATGTTACTTTTTTTCTCTATTTGTTTACCTGATTCCTGGAAAAAAAAAATCCCAATTTAGTCAGTACTTGATTCTTCATTTGACTTGAGGTCTAAAAAACTAAGTGGCTTTAGGCGTCTTTTCTCATTCTGATTCTGTGCTAGGTCAGCAACTTGGTAGACAAAGTAGAAATGGTGGTAGATGAAGAGTTAGCCAGGGCTAGCACTTAATTGACAAGTTAGCTTAGAATAGAATAATCTGATCACTGAAGGCTTGGCAGTGCCTTTTTGCTGGTCTTTAACACAGGAAAGGTGAATTAGATAGTCTCTTTGGTCTTTCTCAGCCCTTCATTATATTAGTTGTTTAATTTTTCTACTCAGAGATGACTCAAATACATGGAAATAGCTTTAGGTGTGGTGTTATCTTTCACTAGTATCTATTCAGTAATCTCTAGCTACAAAATGTTGGTAATAACAAGATCCCTTAAAAATGCTTCTGAGTTCTTTGGGGCAAAAGTCCAAGACAAATGCTTTGTGTAATTCAAAGGGCAGGGGCATTGGAGAGGGCCAGGGAGAGGAGGTTGGGATGTCACCCTAGGCTGAAAATGACTACTATATACACAATGGAACTTGGCAGTCTAGATTGTTTTGGCTTTGTTTCCATTCCTTTAAAACAAGTATGTGTGGGAAGGAGATTGTGGGAAATGGGAATGGAAGAGATAGAATTTATTTTGGGTATTGTGTATTAGTCATTTTTTTGTCCACAAAGTCACCACCTGAAAGAAATAAGACAGCAATAGATGTCATTCGTAAGCAGTACGTTTTGTTTTAAGAGAGACGTTCATGGATGTGATTAAGCCCTGTTAAACATCCTATGCCACCGGGGCCGGAAGCATTCTCATTGTGTATTCTCACTTGTAAAATGCCACGACTCAGGAAATACATGAACTTTTACTACTCTGGCTGAATTCATACATGCTTTGGAAACTAGGGAAGGGCAATAGAGTAACCTGATCATTGAAGCCTTGATTATGTAAAAACTGAGCCATAAATCACCCAGATAATTTCCACTGTTTGCTGTATCCATTTTCTGGAAGCAAATAATGTTGCTTTTACATTTAAAAACAATTTATTTTCTTATTTAACTGTAATACCTCAAATTCTGTCCACGGTACTTTACTGGTACATTTGGAGCAATCGTTATACACACATTTCCAGTAATTCTTCACAATGTTGCATGTAATGGTCTTAATCTAAAACTGGTGGACAGGATTATTTTTGGAGTAACCTCAGTATTTTGCTAGAAAAAAAAGTCTTTGTGAAAAGGAAGAATAAATAGCTTTTTATGAAACTAAAGGCCTGGGTTAATATATGTATCCAAAGAAATTACTGGTAACACAGATACTGCAGAGGACAAACTGAGAGTGACAACGATGGATTGGGCCTGTGACATGGGTTTTGTCCTTTTTCAAATATGGCCATAATCATAGAATGTTCCAGACTACACTGACACTCCAAATTTTGAACTGGAGTGTTTGTAAATCAAAAACTCCACATTTGATTTACATTTTCAAATTAAAAAACACTTTACAATTCTTTTGAGAAACAGCACACGGTAAATAATGCCACTTTAAATAAATGACTTGTCACTTCATTTGGGCATAAAAATCTCTCTTAGAGCTTAGAGGTACATATGCATCACATGGTGTTTGTGAAATTAGTTCCAAATACTAGATGTTTGTCTGATTCTTTACAACTGGTTCTATCCACAGGTTATATAACTAAATGTAAAATCCAAAAATAATTCATTTGACCTACCACTCCTGAGTTTAACAAACACTGTCATGTAACAAAGATCGAAACCAAAGACAATGGCAAAAGCTAGAACAAATAAATGAGACCACGTATATATAAAAATCAAAAGAAACCACTTAACATGACTTGTAAGTTTAATATTTTTATAAGTTGTCTGATTCAAAGAAAACGTCAAATATAATAAGTTCTTATGGAGGATCTAAGGTTGGCAGCACGTCTTATCTGGGCACTCTTTGACATGGTTAAGATAGAAAATTGATGAGGGACTGTGGAGATTAAGATACAAGGTTCTCCTGGAAGGCTTATTTTTCCAATCTTCGACTTAATTAACCTTTGAATTTTAAAGATTTCAGGCTATTTTCTGATTGACTTTTGATGCCTATCTCTCACTGTATGATACTTGAAGGTATAAAAAGTCTTTGAAAGGTTCCTACTCTGAGAATTGAGGATCTTTCTAAGAGTGAGCTTTGATTTACAATGATTCGTTTACCTTTATCATCTATTTTGCAAACATTGCATGTAGTTGAAGTAAAAATATAGTTCATCTTATTTTTTAATCTTTAATTTTGGTAAAATATACATAACATAAAAAATACCATCTTAATAATTTTTAAGTGTATAGTTCAGTAGGGTGAAGCACATTTACATTGCTCCAGAATGCTTTTTATCCTACAAGCAATCTCCAGAATGCTTTTCATCCTGTAAAACTATAATTCTGTACTCATTAAACAGTAAGTCTATATTCCCCTGATATCCTTCTCAGCCACCATTCTACTTTCTGCTTCTAGGGATTTGACTATACTAGATACCTTAGATAAATGGAATCATACAGTATTTGTCTTTTTGTGACTGGCTCATTTCACTTAGCATAAGGTGCTCAAAGTTCATTAATGTTGCAGCATGTGTCAGAATTTCCTTCCTTTTTAAGGCTGAATAGTAATAATTCACGGTATGCATAAACCACATTTTCTTTTTCCATTCATCTGTTGGTGGACACTTGCATTGCTTCCACCTTTTGGCTATTGTGAATAATGCTATTATTCACCTTAGGGTGTGAACAAGGGTATATAAATCTCCTGGAGACCTTTTCATGTTTTTAATAAAAATTTTATTCCTAAATATTGGAGAAGAAACAACTTCCAAGACAGTCAATCTAAGATACACACTTCATTCTTTCTTAATAAATTCTGAGTAGATTATATAGATGAGCTATTACCTGAATCATCAGTGTTACAGCTTCTATTGCTTGTGAGGACTTCCTGTGTGAGTCACACAAACTACATTGACCTGATACTGACCTTTCCTTTGCATTTAATGCATGAACAAAATAAGTTATAGATGAAATTAAATGAGATCAGTTGAGACCCCTGATTTTTAAAGCAAAATCAAAACCTGTACTTGATTCTGCTTTGAGAATCATGGAATTATTGGAATGACCATTGGAATGATCTTTAAATAGGTATGTTCCCAGTGAAGGAAAAGATCTCACTTCACCTTTTAAATTTTACCTTACTGACTTAACAGCACTCCCTCCACTATTCATTATCATTTCACTAATTCAGTCCTGCATTCTTTTACATTCTATGAATCTTTATAGAGCCCCTCTCTTTCAGACACCTTTGTAGGTGCTCAGTGTATAGCTAGGAACAACACAAGTTCCTAGCATACATATTTCTTATGTTAGACACTGACATAATGGATGATTGCTATTTATAATAAACAAGTAATAATTCACTTTCCACCAAGCGATTTGTTATTTATGAATAAGTCTTACAAAGGAAATTAGGTGGGCAGTATCGTAGCTTGCATTTTGACAGTGCAACAGGAAGTTCCTGGCTATTTCTGAGAAGGCAATTACCATGCTCTGATATAAGCTTTTAAAGTCACTCTGGCTTTTAAATGGAGAAGAGACCTCGAGTGCCCAGGAGTAAGGACAGAATCACAGGGACCAGTTAGGAAGCTGTTGCTTTAGTCTAGATTAGGAATAATGGCGACCAATCATGGGACTTCACCTTGTGATCCTGTGAGTCAATTCTCCTTAATAACCTCCCTTTCATATATACCTGTATTCTATTAGTTCTATTTTTCTAGAGAACCGTGACTAATACAAACATATTGTTAGTCAGTAGTAATGACAATTACTCATGCCAGTTAAATTTGGGATGTCTGTTACTTGTGACTCTCAAGTCCCACGGCAGGTTGTCTGCAAGCTGAGGAGCAAGGAAGGCCCATAGTGGCTCAGTCTAAGTCCCAAAACATCAAAAGGAGGGAAGCCAACAGTGCAGCCTTCAGTGTGTTGCCAAAGATCCAAGAGTCCCTGGAAAACCACAGGTGTAAGTCCAAGAGTCCAAACAAGAAGAACTTGGAGTGTGATGCTCAAGAGCAGGAAGCATCCTGCACGGGAGAAAGATGAAGGCCAGAAAACTCAGCAAGTCTGCTCTTTCTACCTTCTTCTGCCTGCTTTTTCTAGGCATGCTGGCAGCCAACTGGATCGTGCCTACCCAGAGTGAGTGTGGGTCTGCCTTTCTCACTCCACTGACTCAAATGTTAGTCTCCTCTGGCAACATGGTCACAGATACCCAGGAACAATACTTTGCATCTTTGAATCCAATCAAGTTGACACTCAGTATTAAGCATCACAATGGTTTTGGCCACTTGTGTGTCTCTTTTGTTTTTTAATTCACCTCCTGTCAGATTGCTTATTTTCCTGGTTTAGTTTTTTCCTTATCAATGTACAATAAGTTTTAATATATTAAGGATATTAAACATTTTGAGTGATGCATAATGAGAAGCATATTTTTTCATATTTTAAAATTTGCCTTCAAGTATCCTAATGACTATATCATTCAGATATGTTAAGTTTTTATATAGTCAAATATAAAAATATCATTTTGAATTCTTTTCAGTTTCTCTGAAGGTGGAAGGTAGGGAGAAAGAAGAGCAAACAAAACAAGGCAGACAAACAAAAAGCAACTACCGAGTACTAGGCTTATTACCTGGGTCATGAAATAATCTGTACAACAAACCCTTATGACATGAATTTACCTATATAACAAACCTCCACATGTACTCCTGAACCTAAACTAAAAGTTACAAAAAAGAAACAATAACCCTATCTACGTAGAAGAGATTAAGTAAATTCATGTTTGTGATCTTCTATCTTAAAAGATTTATTTGAGCCTGGACACGGTGGCTCAAGCCTGTAATCCCAGCAATCTAGGAGGCTGAGGTGGGTGGATCGCCTGAGGTTAGGAGTTCGAGACCAGCCTGGTCAACATAGTGAAACCCTGTCTCTACTAAAATTACAAATAATTAGCTGGGCATGGTGGTGGGTGCCTGTAATCCCAGCTACCAGGGAGGCCGAGGCAGGAGAATCACTTGAACCCAGGAAGTGGAGGTTGCAGTGAGCTGAGATCAAACCATTGTATTCGATCCTGGGTGACAAGAAAAAAAAAAAAGATTTATTTGAATTTTTATTATGATGTGTATAGAAATACTGCAAATATTAAAAGTAAAATTATCTTTAATCAAAGACAATAACAGATTACATTGGTATTTTTAATATTGTACTCTGTTTTAATGTATTTTCACCAAATAATACATACATTGTACATTTTTGTATCATTTCATATTTTTTATAACATCTTCAGTATCTGTCTTTATTTTACTTATATTCAGGTATGCTCTTTGTGTTGGACGTTTTCAATTTTCTGCTATTGCAAACGATGTTGCTAAGATACATTGGTAATGAAATCTTTATGGATGTTCATGACTTTCCTTAGCAGCTACTTCTAACATAAGTTGGATTTCAGCAGTATTTCTATTTTAAAACCTCTGCAGGGCAACAGAAGAGTCATTTTGAAGTTGGACTGTGAAGGCAGGCTGCCTTAGGTAGATCCCTCGTCCTGTCCTCTACTAGCTGTGTCACCTGGGCAAGTCACAAACACAAACTCACTGGGTGCCATTTTTCTCACTTCTATAATGTAGAGTCCATCATCTACAATAGTACCTACCTCAATATTGTCATAAATATTAAGTGAGCTAAAACACACACTAGCTTAAAAGTGTGTCTTGGCATTCAGTGAGAAATATACTACTTTTTTTTTTTGAGACGGAGTTTTGCACTTGTTGCCCAGGCTGGAGTGCAATGGCATGATCTCGGCTCACCACAACCTCCGCCTCCTGGGTTCAGGCAATTCTCCTGCCTTGGCCTCCTGAGAAGCTGGGATTACAGGCAAGCGCCACCATGCCCAGCTAATTTTTTTTATTTTAGTAGAGACGGGGTTTCACCATGTTGACCAGGATGGTCTCCATCTCAATTGTCCTAAATATGGTGTCTGTTTACAATTTTTTAAAATATATAGAAATTCCTACTTACAGCAGGCTTTTTTCTTTAAATTATACCTTAAGTTCTGGGGTACATGTGCAGAACATGCACGTTTGTTAAATAGGTATACATGTGCAATAGCGGTTTGCTGCATCCATCACTCCGACATCAACATTAGGCATTTCTCCTAATACTATTTTCCCCTACCCGTCATCCCCCAACAGGCCCTGGTGTATGGTATTCTTCTCCCTGTGTCCATGTGTTCTCATTGTTCAACTCTTACTTATGAGTGGGAACATGTGGTGTTTGTTTTTCTGTTACTGTGATAGTTTGCTGAGAACGATGGTTTCCAGGTTCATCCATGTCACTGTATAGGACATGAACCTATCCTTTTTATGGCTACATAGTATTCCATGGTGTATATGTGCCACATTTTCTTTATCCAGTCTATCATTGATGGGCATTTGGGTTGGTTCCAAGTCTTTGTTAGTGTGAACAGTGCTGTAATAAACATACCTGTGCATGTGTTTTTATAACAGAATGATTTATAATCCTTTGGTCTATACCCAGTAATGGTATTGCTGGGTCAAATGGTATTTCTCTTTCTAGATCCTTGAGGAATGGCCACACTGTCTTCCACAATGGTTACACTAATCTATACTCCCACCAACAGTGTAAAGGTGTTTTTATTTCTTCACATCCTCTCCAGCATCTGTTGTCTCCAGATTTTTTAATGATTGCCATTCTAACTGGCGTAAGATGGAACCTCATTGTGATTTTGAGTTCTCTAATAACAAGTGATGATGAGCTTTTTTTCGTATGTTTGTTGGTTACATAAATTTCTCCTATTAAGTAGTGTCTGTTCATATTCTTTGACCACTTTTTGATGTTTTTTTTTTTCTTGTAAATTTGAGTTCTTCGTAGATTCTGAATATTAGCCCTTTGTCAGATGGGTAGATTGCAAAAATTTTCTACCATTCTGTAGGTTGCCTGTTAATCTAATGATAGTTTCTTTTGCTGTGCAGAAGCTCTTTAGTTTAATTAGATCCCATTTGTATATTTTTGCTTTTGCTGTCATTGCTTTTGGTGTTTAGTCATGAAGTCCTTGCTCATGCCTATGTCCTGAATGGTATTGCCTAGGCTTTATTTTAGGGGTTTTATGGTTTTAGGTCTTATGTTTAAATCTTTAATCCATCTGGAGTTAATTTTTGTATAAAGTGTGTAAGGAAGGGATCCAGTTTCTGCTGTCTGCATATGGCTAGCCAGTTTTCCTGACACCATGTATTAAATAAGGAATCCTTTCCCCATTGCTTGTTTTTGTCAGGCTTGTCAAAGATCAGATGGTTGTAGATGTGTGGTGCTATTTCTGAGGCTTCTGTTCTGTTCCATTGGTCTTTATCTCTGTTTTGATACCAGTCCCATGCTGTTTTGATTACTGTAGCCTTGTAGTATAATTTGAAGTCACGTAGCATGATGCTTCCAGCTTTGTTTTTGTTTTTGCTTAGGATTGTCTTGGCTATGCAGGATGTTTTTGGTTCCATATGAAATATAAGGTGTTTTTTTCCAATTCTGTGAAGAAAGTCAATGGTAGCTCAATGGGGATAGCATTGAATCTATAAATTACTTTGGGCAGTATGGCCATTTTTACAATACGGATTCTTCCTATCTGTGAGCATGGAATGGTTTTCCATTTGTTTGAGTCCTCTCTTATTTCCTTGAACAGTGGCTTGTAGTTTTCCTTGAAGAGGCCCTTCACATCCTTTGTGACTTGTATTTCTAGGTCTCTTTGTAACTATTGTGAATGGGAGTTCACTCATGATTTGGCTCTCTGTTTGTCTGTTATTGTTGTATAGGAATGTTTGTGATTTTTGCACATTGATTTTGTATCCTAAGACTTTGCCAAAGTTGGTTATCAGCTTAAGGAGATATTGGGCTGAGATGATGGGGTCTTCTAAATGTACAGTCATGTCATTTGCAAGTAGAGACAATTTGACTTCCTCTTTTACTAACTGAATACCCTTTATTTCTTTCCTTGCCTGATTTCCCTGGTCAGAACTTCCACTACTATGTTGAATGGGAGTGGTGAGAGAGGGCATCCTTATCTTGTGCTGGTTTTCAAAGGGAATGCTTCCAGTTTTTGCCCATACAGTGTGATATTGGCTGTGAGTTTGTCAAAAATAGCTCTTATTTTGAGATTTGTTCCATCAATACCTAGTTTATTGAGAGTTGTTAGCATAAAGGGCTGTTGAATTTTGTTGAAGGCCTTTTCTGCATCAATTGAGATAATAATGTGTTTTTTGTCTTTGGTTCTATTTATATGATGGATTACATTTATTGATTTGGATGTTGAACCAGTATACAGGCTTGCTATTTTATTTTTAAAATACCATTTGAAAATTTAGAATGTTATATTACTGTTTTAATTTGCATCTACTTTGCTTTCTATCAAGAATAAACATTTTAAATCTATATGTCAGTTGCTGATATATATTTATCCATTTCTGAATTGCTTGCCTAGACATTTTCCAAAATTTTCATTGGGATATTTGTCCCTTATTTAGTAAGATTTAAAAAAATGTATTGATATTAACTCTATACCTTATGTGCTGCAAGTATTACCTCCTGTCAGGTGTAAATTTGTATATGTGTTTTACCTAGTATTTTTTTAGGGGCAGAAACTGTGGTATAATACTCTTTTATAAAAAGATTTTCTATTATCACTAGCATGTTCACTAAATTGCTGGAAACTTAGACATTATATGAGTGAAGTATAAATTTGACAGATTCAAGTTAATAAGGCAAAAGCTTGAATTTAGAATTAGTTATTTTTAAAATGAAAGGATAGTAATATACTTTAGGTTATGTATGAGAGAGAGAGAGTGAGAGAATTGAGTCCTGTTGGCAATTCTTGATAAGATTTAGATCATACCCAGTTGGCCCTGTCTGGAGTAGTTCCATGAAATAAGATCGGTACTTCACCAAAGCTGCAGTTGTTTCATTGTTAAGATCTGCAAGTGGAAGAAGAGTTCCTTCCCTGGGAAAACAAGATCCAGTTTTCTTGGAGACACACAGGCACCCAGATAAAAGTGTAACCTCTTTTCCATTGGTGTGCACCAATTCAGCCTAGGGTGTGAAAATCTCCATTCCTCTCTACTATCTTTAGCTACCACTCTCTGCCATTTCATTATCCACAGGAACAGTCTAGGAGGAGAAATTAAAACTTATTTTGGTTCCTATCTTGTGAACCTATATTTCCAGTGTAAAATCCCACTCATTTGAAGGACAAAATATCCTCTAGATCAATCTCTGACATTTAGAAAACCAGTTTTTATTACAGTAAGGCAAAGTAACTCCTGAAGCTGAAAATTTAGAAAGATTTATAAATATATTCATCTTAAAAATTAATGGTTTCATTATTTATATGTTTGTCTTCAGTTCCTCTGCTGTGTATTTGGACTTATGGCAAAACAAGATTCTTACTTAATTTATTTTCAAATAATTAGTCAACATTTTCAGTTCCATTAATTTAAAACACTATTTCAGCATGCTTTTAGAATATGATATTTATAACATTGAAATTCATATATAAAGTGAACTTTATAAACTACTACACCAGAACAAATACTGTTTTTATCATGGATTTGTCGTATGTTTTACTGTCTGGGAGGCTGTTAAATCCCCTCTTTCTGACTCTTGTCCTCTAACATTTCATTGGCTGATCTTTTCATTCTTCTTCCCAAAAAGAAGTGTTGAACGTCTTAAGAGGAAAAGGAGAAAAAATTAAAACTGTTCCAGAGGGATTTTTTTCTTCTAATTTTTGAAAAAAAAATCTATATAAATTTGTTGGGTTAGCTGTTTATGGCATTTTTCCATGTGAGAATATTACATATATGTATAAATTAATGACTATATATAAATATGTATATATACATATATATGTGTGTATATATATGTGTATATACATATATATGTGTGTGTATATATATATATATAAAATTAATATGTTATTTTATGTCTGTCCTTAAAAAGATAGTCGTAATAATACTCTGTATATTTTGATAATATATGGATATATAATGGCTATGCATTTTTGGATATTTAATATTTTAAAATTTGAATCATTAATGAGATATGGTCTTTCTCATGTATTCTACCAGAGAGTTACTGATAAACAGCAAGACTGCTAGTTGTCACACATTTGCTTTTCATGGGGATATATAGGGACATTACCTTGGTTTAAGTAGTACATTATCCCTTTACGTTTCTTGATAGGCAATCATATGATTGCAGATAGGTGATGTTATTCTTTCCTTTTCTGACAGTAATTACTTATTTTCTTGAGAACTTACTCACCTAGCATGAACTTACAAGATACTGTTAAATAACTGCAGTGAAAATTATTTTACCTTAAAGTTTTGGTGTTTTCTCTAGTTTATGATTTTTTATCATGTTAAAGAAAAATAATCTTTTTTTTTTTTTTTTTTTTGAGACAGAGTCTCACTTTGTTGCCAGGTGCCAGGCTGGAGTGCAGTGGCACAATCTTGGCTCACTGCAACCTCTGCCTCCCGGGTTCAAGCAATTCTCCTGCCTCAGCCTCCTGAGTAGCCGGGACTACAGGGGCACGCCACCACACCCAGCTAATTTTTGTATTTTTTAGTAGAGATGGAGTTTCACCATGTTGACCAGGATGGTCTCGATCTCTTGACCTCGTGATCCACCCACCTCGGCCTCCCGAAGTGCTGGGATTACAGGCTTGATCCACCACCCCGGCCCAAGAAAAATAATCTTTAATAATTAGGAATGGGAATTCATTCTTATCAAATTGCAATTAAAAATGATTATTCAGTCCAGGCACAGTGTTTCATGTCTGTAATCCCAGAACTTTAGGAGGCTGACGTGGGCAGATAGCTTGAGCCCAAAGTTCTAAACCAGCCTAAGCAACACAGTAAGATCCTGTCTCTACAAAAAGTATAAAAACTAGCCAGGCATGGTGGTGCATATAGTCCCAGCTACTCAAGAGACTGAGGCAGGAGAATCACCGGAGGCCAGAAGGTGAGGCTGCAGTGAGCCATGATCACACCACTGCGCTCCAGTCTGGGTGCCAGAATGAAACTGTCTCAAAAAAGAGAAAAAAAAAAAAAAGATCATTCAGTACTTCCTATGACCCCTATCCTAGGAACTTTACCTGTATGATGATTCCTCTGCATCCTCCCAACTCTGTAAATTAGGTACTCTTATAATCCCAGTTATACAAATTAGGATATTATAAAGAATTTAAAAAATCTTTTCAAGTACTATGAAAGTGGTTACTGGGTTTCAGAGTTCTATTCTTAATATCCTATTCATCTCTTTTTGGGACATTTATAAACATAATTTATTATTTATCTTCTTTGACATATCATTGGAATGAATTTTAACTAAAATTTCTATTAAAGTTTTTTCTTTGAGTTACTAAAGCTGGCTATGCTACTCACTGTCTACATAGTAGTGGACTTAGGTTAATAGCACTTATTATGGTATATTTAATTATGTATCTATGTGCTGGCCTAGTATTTTTGTTTAATTTTAGAGATAAGATTTAAAGCATATTAATACTCTTCATACTCCCTTCCCTCACTCCATTTCTCTGGTTCACACTCCAATCTGCTATTCCTACCACATCATTCAAATTAAACTGCATTGTCTATATCATGAGCCTCCTCCATGCTACCTGCCACATTTAATGGTTCTTGCCATCATTACTAACTTAGAGAAGTCTTCCAGACAGCAAGCCAGTCTTGCTATCTTGAAACTCTCTCTTAATTTGGCTTCTGAAACAAAATACTTCCAGGGTGGTTTCTTGTTTTATGATTTTTTCTCTTTTTGTGTTTCAACTTGAACATATAAAAATTAATCTTTAGTTCACTGATTCTACTGCTTATAATAAATCTGATAAACACATCAAAACAATGCTTTGTCTTTGATATTTTATGTATGTATATGTGTACATATTTATAATATTTTCATTTGATCTTTTCTCATTTTTCTGCTGAAGTTTCGCACATGGTTATTCATTTTTTTTTCCATGTTTTCTGATAAGGGTTTTGGCATATTAGTCATAGTTCCTTCAAATTCCTAACTCTCCCACTGTTAATCCCAGTGCCTGAATTATCTTCACGTCTAGTTATATTGTCTGCTTTAGCTCTTGACCCAGTTGTTTTCCTTGCTGTATTTTCTGTCTCGGGATTTTTGATTGAATTCTGTGCATGATGTAGTATAGAGTGAGGTTAAACTGTATTCATGACTGAAAACAGGCATGCCTCTTTATATTGATATATAAAGAGGCTGTTGGTGTGAAAGACTGATTTATTCTTGTCAGGAGTTGAGTTATCTTTGGGTTTTGTTGTTGCTATCATTACCTCTAGTAAAGCACAGGCTTCAAGGCTCTCTAACAGAGAGCTGCTGTTATCTTGTGTAAGAGTGGGAATTGTGATACCACAAGGTTTTTATCAGTATAGGAGTCCTCTCTTATCCAGGAAGAATACATTCTAAGAACTCCAACGAATGCCTGAAACTATGGATAGTACCAACCCCCTGTACTCTCTTTCTTTCTCTTTCTGTCTGTCTGTCTGTCTGTCTGTCTGTCTGTCTGTCTGTCTCTCTCTCTCTCTCTCTCTCTCTATATATATATATATATATATATATATATACACACACACACACACACACACACATATTATATATATAATATATATATATAATGCCATATTTTTCCTACACATACATCCTATAGTAAATTTAATTTATAAATTAGGCATAGTAAGAGATTAACAGCAATAATAAAAGAAAAATTATAACAGTATACTGTAATGAAAGTTGTATGAATATGGTCTCTCCTTCAAAATATCTTACTGTATTATACTCTCCTATTTTCAAACCATGGTTGATTGTGGGTAACTGAAACTGTGGAAGATAAAATCATGTATAAGAGGGACTACTGCTTTTCTTTTCCACCCTTCCTTCAGTTTTTAACCATCCTAGCATGTCTCAACCACAGAGAGGGCTCTTCCAAAGCTCTTTCCCTCTCCCAAAAGTAGACTGCTCTTGTTACTCAGTACTAGGTTCCTGGCAGGGGAAGCAAAGTCCTCAGTTACCCTGCTCCAGTTTCAGGCTTAGCCTCACTCAGTGCATGTCAGTCTTATATTTAGAGCTATCTCAGTGTTACTACCCATTCTGTCCATTGCAGAAATTCTTTTTTTAATCTGTGGTCAGTTTTGGGCAAGAGAGAGTTTACTGTTCTTTTGCTAGCGGTAGCAAACTTCTGCTTAGCATTGGTGTACTATCCCGAGTCAGAGGTGATATTCCACCCATTTTCTTTCAAGCAACAGTGGTTTCTCCAAGTGTCTTTCTCTAGAAACATCCATGTTTGTATGGTTGGAAAGGCTTCCTATTTCTCCCCAAGAGGGAGACAGGTTTTGTTTTTCTATTCATTTCCTAGAATCAGTTATGTTTTGTCTGTACTCTTAGTCTAAAGTATTTGTTGCTCTCTTCCAGTAGTCTATGTGTTTGCTTCGGATGGGAGTATTACATAAATAATCCAAAGACATCTTCTTTCTATTGTCCGTAGATGGTTTACTTCTTCAAAGCTCATGATGGTGTCGTTAGTCCAGAGGCAAATCCAAATGTTTACACATCCAGTTGCCCAGAAATGTAGCCCAAATAAGCATATATTTAGTGAGTTACAGTCTGCCTTCTTTGCATATCCCAGAAAATTTTACTCAACATCTACTAGCCATAGATAAGCCAAATTCTGGAGTTATAAATGACTCCAAGCCACTGCTGTCCTTTGAAAATCTTGGTCCTAGGGACTCCCCATGTTGCTGCTTTGTCACATCATGTAGACACATAAGCCCCACACAAATTATTCTCTTTTGCCCTTGCCCTGTTTTCCTTCTGGATGGTAATCCTGTGCCATTGTCACTGGAAGGTCTCATGCTGTAATAGGCACCCCTTCTGTCCCACCACATATACACATGAAAACCTGTCAAGGTACCACCCTCATAAAGCTCACTGTTTGTTAATGCTACTTTGCTATCATATATTTTATTTTTTTTGATAAGCCTTGAAATCCCTGAACTCACTTCACTTGGCGATGAGGTGATTTTTGGTTATGATCAAGGAATCCATACGGGTCTACCCAGTTAGTAAAATAATCACTGGTCATATTAGTTCTGGACAGCCTTAAGTGATTGGGACTCAAACAGTGGAAAGCCTATATGTTAATTTGGTATGACATTTCTCCATGCTGTATTGTACTCTTAGTATTTTTCATGTCCCTGCCATGTGTTATTAGCCTGGCCAAGCAGAAACACCAATATCTGAGTGACTCCTCATCATTGGAATTGACTTTTGGAGTCAGAGTCCCAGGAAAAGTTGTTAGTGCACCTGTCTGAATCCCCCACTAGGAAGGTGCTCAATACTGTAAGACCTGCAGGCCTGAATTGAAAAGAGGGAGGAGTATATACCTCTAGACCAAGGGTGGCAGATCTGTGACCCCCATAACAGGCTACAGTGGCAAGAGCTCCTTGTAGCTCTGAGACAAGTGGATATCCTTATTCCTGGGGACTGATGAGGCAGAGACATTAGGCTCCTCAGCCCAGCTGGAGGAGTGGCCTTTGAAGCAGCTAGCACACCTCCGTGATACTCAGTTATGTTGTGTGATGTTGTCATTATAGTTTCTCCTTAGAGGATACTGAGGTCCCAAACCATGCACCTAACTACCCTAAGTGTTACTTCAGGTGAATAAAATCAAGGCAATTTACATCTTTGTTCCTTCCAGAACTTTAAAGAAACCACTCTCCTGGTGAGCAGATGTTCCAAACCACAACTCATGTGTTGGTCCTTGTTTATGGCAGCTTCTTACCAGGAGGCCACGCAGAGAGTGAGGAGGGGCCTAAAGTCCTGGGGGAGATCATATGAAGAGAGGAACCTGGGGAAGAGGACTCGTGCTCTCTAGCACAGTGTCACCAGGACAGGGACTGTGATAATTTACCCTCTGCTTGCCAGTGACCACCCACTAAGTAATGAAGACACAAAAATCAGAAGGAGAGGTCCAAGGAGGAGGAGAAGGTTATCATTTGGATGAGGAAATGTGGCCTTTCTCTTATGCTGAGACCCAGTTTCTCTTTAAGGAGCTAGCCTGACAAACAAATGTAAAAGGGCAGTCTGGTTACATAGAGTGCTTTGGTGGGGAGTAAGCTCTACCTAGCAGGAGCTAAATTTAAACCATTGGCTGCCATAGTATTAGATGCAAAAATGGTATTCCTATTAAAGAATTCTGTAAAATTAGTGCAGAAGGTAAGAATAACCCACAGAGGAAGCTTTGGTCCTGGTCCACAGATGACTTGCTGATGTAGATTTGTATGAGTTGGGCAGGTATTCAGCCTACATGAGTCCTTATAACAGCCTGGGCAAAGTGTCAATGGAAAATATTAGCTGAGGCCAAAAACCCTCTCCACCAATTGGGGTTGTAGGAATGGGCTTATCAGTCAACAGATGGCATATAGTATGATGACTTGGCAAGTCTGGCTGAGGCTGAAATATGTCGAGTCTATCCAGCTGTTTCTCGGTGGTGGTGGTGGGGAAGTCCTGAAAAATATAAGTTGTCCTTATTGGCAATCATGGCTAATGCTAAATTAATTCGAAAGGCCATACATACCCTGGATTTAAAAGGTGTTCAGATAGCCATGCCTCAGGATAACCCACAAAAATTAAACGAATAGCCCAAGGACTGGAACTGATGGCCACATCTCATGCCTGGATTATTTTTTGGCTAAAGAAGCAGGTGTACTTGCTAACACATCTTTCTGCAGTGTTTATGGATAGCCAGGAACAGGTCCCAAAGGGGCCATAATGTTACTCCATTCACTAAACATTTAAATGTGTAAAAGTCTCTTCCTTTTCTATTCTCCGGATTTTCTTCCCCTAAATGGGCAGACTACCCGCAAACAGAATTTGAAAATCGTAGCATGTGCCCTTATTGGATTCTGGGTCATTAGATTCCTTTATGACTCACTGGCTCCAAACTCAGGCTTTATGAAGTAATATACAGCTCGGATTATAAAACGACATGGGGCAAAGGGATGGGTTGCTATATACATGAGCCAAAAATAGCCTTGTGTTGTTTATGTCTTCACACCAGACTGGGACCACTGAGCTCAAAAACCTGTCAGAGCTAAAATCCAAATTTTTACATATCCAGTTGCTTTAAATATATCCCAAATGAGCATATTTTTAGCTATTTGCGAACCTGCCTTTGCATATTCCATAAAACAGCACCCAACATCTGCTAGCCATAGATTATACAAACCCTAGGATTTAAAAATACTCCAGGCTGCATAATTCTCTGACCCAGAGATTCACCGTCATGGTGGACACTTAAATTCCCTTTCCAGTTCCTCTCCCCTGAGAGCACTAGCTCTCCTGACCTCTTGCCCCTATGAGTGGTCCACCCTGCTCCCGTTGTCCCTGGAAGATCTCTGACAGAGAGGGAATTTCCCTCCTCAGGCTAACTTGTCAAATTACTCCCCAGACTCCTGTGTGTTACTACCACTTGGTTGTTTGCAGGCTGATCAGCCTGCAAATCCCTGAATTCATTACGGAAAAGAACAGTCTGGGAAAGTAGACTTGGCTTTTCACTACCCCAAAGCCTATCTGCTAATACCCAAAAGGGGTAGAGATTCCCAAAATGAATTGTGAGATAGACAGATTACGGGGAAATGTTGGGAATGCCCAGGTTTCCATTCATTTTAAGTAAACGGTGGGAGATAAAACGAAGCTGCATTTTATTACATAACATGAATTGGGCTTCAGTTCAATGGCTAGGTTATAAGCACAGTATCTTCTGAGTTTGACCACATTCTGCTACTTCCTCTGCTACCTCTCTAGACTAAAGCACTGTGATCTTTTCCTTGGACAATTACAACATTCCTAGTGTCCTTGCAACTTAGATATTCTACTCCCATGATGTCTGATGTCTATTCTCTATGTGACAGTTTTCTTTTTCTTTCTTTTTTTTTTTTTTGAGACAGTTTCACTCTTGTTGCCCATCCTGGAGTGCAAAGGTGTGATCTTGGCTCATTGCAACCTCTGTCTCCCAGGTTCAAGCGATTCTCTTGCCTCAGCCTCCTGAGTAGCTGAGACTACAGACGCCTGCCACCACACCTGGCTAATTTTTGTATTTTTAGTAGAGACAGCGTTTTACCATGTTGGCCAGGCTGGTCTTGAACTCCTGACCTCAGGTGATCCACCAGTCTCAGCCTCCCAAGTGCTGGGATTACAAGTGTGAGCCACCGTGCCCGGCCTGTGATGGTTTTTAAAAATGTAAGTCAAATTATTTCACGTTACCATTTGTTCTCTCACTTTATCTCCAATCACTTTCTTTTTTGTTCTGTCTACTGATATGTTTAAGAGAAGCAAGGAGGAATGTAATATCAGTCATGTTCTTGCCTTAGGCACTTGCATTGGCTGTTCTCCTGGCCAGGAGTGCTCTTTCCTACTTATTTCTGTGGGCTTCCCCAGGACCTTATCTAGAATAACCTTCCTCCTGTCCATTGCATACCCTGTTTGCTTTGTCTTCATAGCATTTTAGACATCCAGCATGCCTTTGTTTCTTTCCTATCTCCCACTGAAATATAAGCATTGGAAGGGTGGGAACACCATCTTGGTTTTATTCACTGTCTCTCGAAAGCCTCATTCTTGACAGGTCCTCTGCACATCTCTTTGGACTTAATGGGCCAGTGTTTAAAATCAATATTTAGCAAAAGGAAAATACTACTTTCAGAGAAGAAACTTCATAATATGAGAATTTGAGTACCAACAAATTAACTATTACTACAATTTTTAAATTGTAATCAAAGAGTCAAATTTTATAAGTTTGGCATTGAAGGACACAAATGTTAATTTCCTAGTGCCTTCATCTACAAGCTTGCTTCCGTCATGGTTTTTTCCGACCAAGATAGTTTTTTCACTCGTTCAGCTGACAGTGTTCAACTGGTAGCTGCCGCCTAATTATTTCATTTTTCACTCCCTATCTCCTGACATAACCCCTGAACTTGATTTGTGTTACATAATGCAATTTCTTTGAAGCAATCTTATAAATTAAAGCTTCATGCAGTATTTCAAAAAAGATGTTTTCTGAATATTTTCAGAGTTTAGGCTTAGAATTATTGCCTTCGCTCATATATCTTATCTCTAATATTGCTTTGCATTCACTTGCTGTTTGACATAATCCCTGTGGGAAGAATACCCTTAAGACCCGGAAATGCAGAAATGAAAGCAATGTAATTAGTTTTCAAGATAACAAAATTGCCTTTGATTTATTGTCTGTAGCTCAGTTTCCATTTAATGAATATTAATTTTAGCATCTTACGTGAGTGGAATCATGGAAGAATTTTTGCAGCAGATAAAATATTAAAAATTTATAAAGTTTTGAAATTACTCTGGTTACTTCAGCAGTATCCATCACACTCACTGCATTTTCCGTTTGAAACTATTGATGAAAGAGGTCAATGCTGGTTGGCTATGGGTTGTCTTGTAAATAAATTATTAAAGATTTATTTTATTCAATAAATCTTTTTGATCTGTAATTGCAATTTTACCACATTTGAATATCTTGCATAGGTATTCTAGAGGGCAGCGCTCAAATGTCTTATATATTATGTAGTTTTTCTTCCGCTACAAAAAAATGCAAAACTCCCAGTACATTCCTGATAAGGCAATGGAATTTTTTTTTTTTTTTTTTTTTTGAGACGGAGTTTCGCTCTTGTTACCCATGCTGGAGTGCAATGGCGCAATCTTGGCTCACCACAACCTCCGCCTCTTGGGTTCAGGCTGCCTCAGCCTCCGGAGTAGCTGGGATTACAGGCACGCACCACCATGCCCAGCTAATTTTTTTTTTGTATTTTTAGTAGAGACGGGGTCTCATCATGTTGACCAAGATGGTCTCGATCTCTTGACCTCATGATCCACCTGCCTCGGCCTCCCAAAGTGCTGGGATTACAGGCTTGAGCCACCGCGCCCGGCCGGCAATGGAATTTTTAAAATATTATTTTGTACTACAATTTCTTTCTGAATGCACAATTAATGGGTGTTAAAACAGTGTATGCTTTTGGCTTCTTAAAGCTTACTTAAAGCGTAGACCACATGGGTGCCATTTGCAACATCAGTGGCATAACATTGTTTTAAAAATTATTTTCTGTTTTATATGTATTTCTTCAATGAAATTCACTGTGTTATTATTTTACATGGGATACAAAATTCTCTGAGCTAGCAAGCAAACAGAGGTATAGTGGAAATCACTGTAACTCCACTGGGCCATCAAACCTTTAAAATTCAAAAATGGTTGGGTATCAATATCAGTCCTATTGACGTGTTTCATTAATATTTTCTTCTACAGTCAGAACTATAGGACAAATTTTATTTAAATACTTTTGTAATAATTGTTTTGAAATTTAATTAGTGAAAAATATTGGTTCTTGGGATACCTTTATTTGCCTCTAATTTTTTCCTTCTTCAGACTATTTATTTATATTGTTTATTGCTTTGAATCAAAGTAATTTAGTGTGAATGTTTTCTATATAATTTTGAAAATTTTTCTTTTCATGAAAATGTAGTTTTTAATTCATCCTTATAGATATGAAAATTCATGAGTAGGATGCTTTTAAATAAGCTGTAAAGTATAGGTGAAATTAACTAAAATTTAAGGATTGCTGTATATAATAGGAATGCCAGTATGTAATTACTCTATTAAGTACTAGAATTATGATAACAATTTCTCTCTTTTTAAAATAATTTCTATTATATAGATTTTTAAATATTGTTGCTTTTTATTAGAAGTATGTTTCTCATATAGTTAGTTATGCAGAATCTATCTAGTATTCTCAAATTAACTATATTACTCTATTCAGCTGCTTGAAATTGTTTAATATTGATTTTTATATATAAAGTTAATGGCTTTCAGTCATTAATTATGGAATAATTTTTCTTGCAATAATACATACAAATATTTCATCCAACTGATACAATTTTAAAATATAGCATATAAAAGGGTTTCATTCAAGTTACAGCTAGAATATTTGCCTTCATTTGATTATGAATATTTAGATATTAACAATACATTTCAATGGTATGCCTATTCATATTACCGAAGCTGTTATACTGATTAGATATTATATCAACAGATTATGGCTCATGTACAAATTTGTGGGTACCAGTAATAACTCTGGAGTAGAGTTTGAGCCTCCTAAAGAAGCCACACAGGAGCTTTTGGCAGGATTCCACCACCGAAGCCGGTCTCCTGTACACCAATAACCAAGGGCTGAACCAAGAATAAAAGAACAGGCACACTTTTCTTTTACCTAGCATTCACACAAGAAGAAAGATGATGTGACATTATCTCAGCATACATATTGGGAGAGAATATGTTTGGAAAAAGCATCTGTTCATTCTGCAAAGCTTTATTGGGCATCTTCTCTGTGTCAGGCACATTCTGTTAGTCAATGGGCATACAGCCCTACAGAAAAGAGACTAAGACCCCATTCTAGTGGAGTAGACAGGCAGTATACAGATAAACAATTAGCGTTTTCCCAGTCAGTTTCTATGAAGACAAATAATACAAATCAAGGAAACAAGGGGATTGCAGCTTCTATATTAGAGAGGTGGGTCAGGGAAGATCTCTCTGGGATTTTCTGATAGTTGACAAAAGGTCTAAATAAAGTGAGGACATGAATTTGTGAATATCTGGAGGAAGAGCTTTCTAAGCAGAGAGAACAGCATGCACAGAAGCCTATGGTGTGAACATGCTTACTGTATTTAACTAACTGAAAGGAAGCATATTTGAATAACTGAAAATGGTTGCTGTATATTACCATTTTCAATTACAGGGCCTTTTACAATGTGTTAAGTTCCAGAAACTCATTTTTAACAACAAGAACAACAAAACAAAATTCTTTTTGTTTTTTTTTGAGATGGAGTTTCGCTCTTGTTACCCAGGCTGGAGTGCAATGGCGCAATCTCGGCTCACGGCAACCTCCGCCTCCTGGGTTCAGGCAATTCTCCTGCCTCAGCCTCCTGAGTAGCTGGGATTACAGGCACACACCACCATGCCCAGATAATTTTTTGTATTTTTAGTAGAGACGGGGTTTCACCATGTTGACCGGGATGGTCTCGATCTCTTGACCTCGTGATCCACCTGCCTCGGCCTCCCAAAGTGCTGGGATTACAGGCTTGAGCCACCGCGCCCAGCCAACAAAATTCTTAAATAACAACTATTTTTAAGAAACAGCAGCATGTCCTGTATAGCTGGGTAGCAGCAGTTTTCATAGTTTACGGCTATAAAGTTAAGTATGTGGGAGCGCCACAGAGGCAAGGAGCTGTGTTTTGACATCAAACCAATTGTCCTGACAGAAGGAGTAATGAATGACACTTTGAAGTAAAAATTGGAGGTGTGGTGTGAGATTATGCATTTAAAGATTAATTACAATAGGGTCAAATTGTACCTAAGTGTGTGTGTGTTTCTTTTTCCCAGTCTGTTGCTTACTTTGTTGTAGTTCTTATATTTTAATAGAATTATACATATTCCTTAAGCTACTATATGGCAATATTTTATATGTTCAAGCATCTAATGTTCAAATGTGGCATTTAGGGCCTTGTGAGAAAATTATCTACTATTTGTATCACATGCTCAAGTGCAAGATCAAATAAAATGAGTATAGTTTAAAAAAGCAGAAAGGTCACTCTGTAAATCTGTCAGTCTAAAAACAGTAATGCTACTGTCACTGAGATCTCAAACATCTGAACTTTTTATGAGTTATTTCAGTAAAACAGTTACTCTTGCTATATTCTTGGAGTAAATGGCATTATAAGATCCTCGTTCTTCTGTCTTTTCTGCCTTTGTCTAGTTTACAACATGGATGTACTAAATGGTTTAAAAGGAAAAAGGGATTATAATACTATTGAAAGACTTCTGGTTTCTGGGCCATCAGAGAAGGAGCTTAGAAGCTGCCACTCCATCTCAACAATAAGTAAAAAGCTGGAAAAACAGCAACTCTTTTCAGATTCATCAGAACGCTGAGGTCACAGGGCAAACTTGCTGCCCTCATTATTGGAGAGACAGATAAGCATAACCAGAGAATCAGAGCTTACTGGAGCAGACACAGACCCGCAGGACCCACCCCAGAACTAATGCTGGCATGGGCATATCTGAACTGTAGTTGACAAGCTGCTGGAGGTGCAGTGTGGACAAGTCTGAGAACTTCCAGGGAGATCCAATTGTAGAGGGCCCCACTCTTTTGTGAGTTCTCTGCCAGCTTCTCACAGTGCAGATTGTTGAAAATTCCCTAAGGCTTCCAGCAGGGACTCGGGGGGAAAAGCCATTCCTGAAATGCAGCAGAGGACTCTGCTCTCTCTCACTAGGCCTGCCTTCCAGAAAAATTAAGCCACTGGGGTTTTACTAGAGGATAACTTACATGGGGAAGGAAAATGCCTAACTTTTCTACATTTCCTGTACCACCTAAGAAGGTGGGGGTAGGGGGTAGAAATCCCAAACAAACTGAAAAGCATTAGTGAAGTTTCTAGTCCAAAGCACAGGCTTATTAAAAGACTGAGACGTGAGACCTAATCATAGGAGTATAAAATGCTTCCCCTCCTCTACATAGTACATCACATTACTGGAGGCGCTATTTATCACAGTTCTGTTTACCCAGTGCATGGTATCCTCTATCAATGAGAAATTACAAGGCACACTAAAAAGTGAAAACAAACAAACAAAAAACAGTTTAAACAGAGCAAACATCAGAACCAGATATGGCCAGGATGTTGGAATGATGGATTTAAAACAAGGATTAATATGCTCAGGTCTCTAATGAAAAGAGTAAACAATATGTAAGAAGAGATGGGTAATGTAAGCAGAAAGATAGGTATTCTAAGAAAGAGTCAAAAAGAAATGCTAAGGATCAAAACATGGTAAGAGAAATGAAAAATGCCTTTGATGAACTCACCAGTAGATTGGACACAGCTGAGGAAAGAAACTCTTAGCTTGAGGATATGTCAATAAAAACATTCAAAATTAAAAAGCAAAGAAAAAAAGGAACAAAATATTCAAGAACAGTGGAATAACTATAAAATACTCAAAATGTGAATACCAGGGAAGAATAAAAAGGAAAATAGAAGCAATATTTGAAGCAATAATGACTGAGAGTTTCCACAAATTAATGGCATACAACAAACCACAGACCTGGGAAGTTCAGAAAACACCAACCATGATAAATGCTCCTCAAAACCTTGCACATAGGCACATTTGTAGGCATGCTATATTTGAAAGTGGACTTGAATTACCTAGTTAAAGGTAACCACTCAGGCAATCCCTGAAAGAAATTTTAAAAAGTAGTATAATATGCTAAGGAAGGAAAAAAAGTAAAATCATGTAGAATAATATAGATCTTACGATCCTGACAATAAGTTTGAATGTTAGTAGTCTAAAATCAGTTAAAAGATAAATTTTGTCAGAGTGGAACAGAATAAACAAAGACCCAATTTTATGTTGTCTATAAGAAATCCATTTTAAATAAGACACAGATTAAAAACAAAAGGGTGGAGAAGGTTACGGCATGCTAATTAAAAGAAAATTGGAGTAGCTACATAAATTTCAAAGAGAATAGACTTCAGAGCAAGGAACGTTATCAGGGATAGAAAAAGGCATTACAAAACAATATAGCAGTAAATTCTCCAGGAAGACATCCACACTTTTATTCAAAATGTACAAATCCAGTAAGCAGAAAATCAGTAAGAACAAAGCTGAATTCAATGACTACATCAATCTACTGGATATAATTGACATTAACTAAATATAATTCACATGCCACCTTTTTCAACAACAGTATCATTCTTCTAAAGCCCACATAAAACTTTTTACCAAGATAAACAATATTTGGGGCCATAAAACACACCTTAACTTATTTAAAAGACCAGAAATTATACAGTGTATGCTCAGACCACAATGGAATTATACAAAGAACAAATAACAGAAAGATAGGTTAAAAAAAAATCCCCAAATACCGAGAGATTAAACATACCTCTAAACAACACATGGTTCAGAAAAGAAATCCTAAGAGAGTTTTGTAAGGATTTTGAGCTAAATAAAAATGAAAATATAACTTATCAAAGGGGATATAGTGAAATTATTTTGTACTGAAAAATTTATAAAATGGAATGCATATATTAGAAAATAATAAAAAGCTAAAATCAATAAGCTTCCATTTTAGAAAACCCGAAAAGGAAGAGCAAGTTAAATCCAAAGTAAGTAGAAGAGTATAAATAATAACAAAGCAGGAATAAATAAAATCAAAAACAGGAAATCAGTAGAGAAATGAATGCAGCCGAAAGCCAGCTCTTTGAAAAGATCAGGAAGATTGAAAATCCTTTATCTGCCTAAGGAAAGAGGAGAGAGGACACAAATTACTAAGATTAGAAATGGAACAATGCAAACAACTCTGTGCCCAGCCATTTAATAATTGGACAAAATGAACCAACTCTTTGGAAGACCATCTTCCAAAAGATTATTATTTCTCACATAAAAAAAATTACTCTCTGAATAAGTCTATATCTATCAAAGAATTTGAATTAATATAATAATCTGTCCAAACAAAGTACTAGGTCCAAGTGGTTTCACCCATGAATTCTTTTTTTTTTTTTTTTTTTTTTTTTTGAGACGGAGTTTCACTCGTTACCCAGGCTGGAGTGCAATGGCGCAATCTCCACTCACCGCCTCCCCCTCCTGGGTCCAGGCAATTCTCCTGCCTCAGCCTCCTGAGTAGCTGGGATTACAGGCACATGCCACCATGCCCAGCTAATTTTTTGTATTTTTAGTAGAGACGGGGTTTCACCATGTTGACCAGGATGGTCTCGATCTCTTGATCTCGTGATCCACCCGCCTCGGCCTCACAAAGTGCTGGGATTACAGGCTTGAGCCACCGTGCCCGGCCTCACCCATGAATTCTACTGAATATTTATGACAGATTCTAGACCAATTTTCTACAATATCTTCCAAAAGGTAGAAGCAGAGGGAATACTTCCTAACTTACTCTATGAAGCCAGCATAACCATAATCCCAAAACTAGACAAAGGCATTTCAAGAAAAGAAAATGGCAGTTCAATGTGTGTCATGGAGATAGAGGCAAAAATCAACAATAAAATATTAGTAAATTTAATCCAACAATGTATAAAAAGAGATACATACCATTACTAAATGAGATTTATCTCAAGTACCTAGGGCTAGATCAGCACCTGAAAATCAATGAGTGTAATACATGACATCAACAGGCTGAAGAAAGAAAAATCACATGATCGTATCAATATGTACAGAAAAAAACCTTTGACAAGATTCAACACTCTTTTTTTTAAATTTTTTATTGCATTTTAGGTTTTGGGGTACATGTGCAGAACATGCAAGACAGTTGCATAGGTACACACATGGCAGTGTGTTTTGCTTCCTTTCTCCCCTTCACCCACATTTGGCATTTCTCCCCAGGCTATCCCTCCCCATCTCCCCCTCCCACTGGCCCTCCCCTTTTCCCCCCAATAGACCCCAGTGTTTAGTACTCCCCTCTCTGTGTCCATGTGTTCTCATTTTTCATCACCCGCCTATGAGTGAGAATATGCGGTGTTTCATTTTCTGTTCTTGTGTCAGTTTGCTGAGAATGATGTTCTCCAGATTCATCCATGTCCCTACAAATGACACAAACTCATCATTTTTGATTGCTGCATAATATTCCATGGTGTATATGTGCCACATTTTCCCAATCCACTCTTTCATGATAAAAACGCTCAACAGACTAGGAGTAATGGGGAGCTTCCTCAATTTGACCTATAAAGAACATCTCCAACAAATTGCTAACACATTTAATGATGAAACATTTGAAGCTATTTCACTAATATCAGGAATAAAGCAAGTATGTTCCCCCTTAACACTGCTTTTCAATATTATGCTGGAAGTCCTAGCATATGAAATAAGACAAGGAGAGGAAATAAAACATATAAAGACTGGGAAGGAAGAAATAAAACCTTCTTTGCTGCTGACTTGATTGCCTATGTAGAAAAGCCGAAAGAATCAACAAGGAGCTCTTGAAACAAGTAAGTGATGACAGCAAAGTGGCAGGATACAAAGTTTATGCACGAAAGTCAATTCCTTTCCAAATACTGTCAATAAATGATTGGAATTTTAAGTTAAAAGCACATCACCATTTACATTAGCACTCCCAAAGATAAATACTTAGGTATAGATCTAGCAAACTACATGTATGTATACAATTTATATGAGAAAAACTACAAAACTCTGATGACAAAATTTAAAAGAACTAAATACATGGAGAGCTATTCCATATTAATAAATACTCCATGCTGGTACTGTAAAGACATCAGTTCTTTCCACCTGGATCTATAGATTCAGTGCAATCCCAATCAATATCCCAGCAAGTGATTTTTAAAACTAGCTTTAAAGTTTATACAAACAGGTTAAAAATTCCACACAATATTAAAGGATTACAAAGGTGGAGGACTGATAGTACACAACTTCAAGACTCTAAAGGTATAATACACTTTGTTGGATTGGTTTAAAAAAAAAAACACTGGCAGAAAACATTTAGAAAAGACACATCTGATAAAGGACTACTATCCAAAATATACAAACAACTCCTAAAATGCAATAGTAAGAAAACACATGGCTTGATTAAAAAATAGGCAAAAAAGCTGAGCATACACCTCAGTAAAGAATATGTTCAGGTGGCAAATAAGACTAGGGAAATATGTTCAATATCACATGCCCTTAAGGAATTACAAATCAAAGCAAAACAACGATGAGATGCCGCTACACAACTATTAGAAGAGCCGAAGTGCAAAACAGGATGTGCAGCAATAGGAGCTCATTCTTTGCTGGTGGAAATAGAGGTAAAATGGTTAGCCACTTTGGAAAACAGTTTGACAGTTTCTTCAAAAACTGGACATAATCTCACCATGTGATCTGGCAGTTGCCCTCCTTGATATTTGCCTTAATGAATTGGAAAGTTATGTTCATATAAAAACTTGGACAGATATGTGTATAGCTACATTCATAATCAGCCCAATCTGGATACAACCAAGATATACCTCAGTAGATAAATGGATAAACTCTGATACATCCCAATATGGAATGTTATTCAATGCTAAAAAGATAGGAACTACCAAGGCATTAAGTAGCATGGTGAAAACTTAAGTGTATATTTCTAAGCAAAAGAAGCTAAAAAGTCTATATACTGCATGATTCCAACAACATGTCATTCTGGAAAGGCAAAAGGCATCATCTATGTAGATGATAAAAGGATCAGCGGTTTCCAGGGTTCAAAAGGAGGGATAGTTGAAGAGGCAGAACACAGAGTGGATTTTCAGGGCAGTGAAACTATGCTATAGGATTCTGCAATGGCAGATTCATGTCATTTTACAGTTATCAAAATTCATAGCATATAGAACATCAAGAGTGAACCCTAATGTAAACTGTGGACTTTCAATGATGATAATGATGTGCCAGTGTAAGTTCATCTATGTCGCTAGTGAGTGAGATTGTGTGTGAATGGGTGCAGGGGACATGTATATGACAAATCCCTGTACTTTCCACTCAATTTTGCTGTGAACCTGAAAGTGCTCTAAAAATTGTCTATTAAACTGTACAGTTAAAAAAAAAAAGCACCTTTCAAAAACACTTTTGGGATTTTTGTTGTTATGAATTGCATTTTATTGTCAGCTGCTGAAAATAGTAGTGTGGAGAGCAGGGGAGCCCTTGAGTTTTTGGTGGAGGCTGTCTGGCTTTCTTTTTACCTTCTCCTCCCCTTCCCCACCCTGCTTCTTTTGGACTGGTCTTTTTTTTTTTTATTTTACTGGTGGACTATAGATTTTAGAGCATGGTGGTGGTGTCAGTGTCAGACTGATGACATTCAAATCCTGGCTCTGTCCCTTACGTACTGTATAACTTTAGGAAATTTACTGACCTACTCTAAATCTCATTCTTCTCAGATACACAATTTCAGGGAAAAATATAGACTTCTTTTGGTTACTGAGGAGCACTCAGCTAATTTTCAGTTCATAGCAGCTCCTGTTAATATGGATGTTGCCGCTGAGTAAATGGGACTGCCCTGGAGAAAGGAGTTTATTTATAGACAAGTCTGCTGAAACCCCTGATGAATGTCCATTGCTCAGTTGTGTCTAATTATCCTAAAGAGGAATTTCTGCCTTTTAATTTAGACCCACTTTCCTATCCTTAAAGATTTATTTATTACCCCAAAATTTAGACTTCTTTTGTGGCCCCAAAGGGTAAACTAAGAAGAAAGTTTTTACTTCACGATAAGCAAGAGCTTTGTGAGCATAATAATAATTAGCTCTTACTATCTTTAGAGCCTCAAGAAGTTTCCTCCAGCTTTCTGAACCTCATCTTCTTCACTAATACAATCAGAAAGATGAGACCAATCTTAGAACATAGTTGCGAAGATTAAGAATTACAGTGACAAGCACTAACTGAAAATGTTAGTTCCCTTTGCAAATCCTTGTGATCATCTTCCCTTTGGTGTATCTGCAAGGAGCATATCTCAATTTCCCACCAATCCTAAACATCTATAGTTGTCAACGTATAATATATTCAGTGCAGAAAGGTCCTATTTTCACTGTCTGCTTTAACAGGGCACCTATTCTAGTGAAGCTAAGGCAAATATAAAGATAGATGCACATACTTCAGGATAGAACTTTGCTGAAAACTCAAGAACATTCCACCATCATCCTTCACTATATTCCCATTCCTATTTTTCTGTGGTGGGGTGTATGTGTGTGTGTGTGAAGAGAGTGGAAAGAGAGATTCAGACAAACAAATACAACTTTCTCCTATCAAGAAAGGGGCAGCATTATGTACTTCACGCAAGCATGCATGAAGATGAATGGGAAAGCAGTCAATGAATGGAGGTCCCAGATAGAAAGTAGAATTCCTTCCTAAGTCTGCCCCAGAATGACAGCATTCTCTCTTGCCTGGGATCAGCATGCATATTTGAAATAGCCATTAAAGAATAAATGAGCTTTGCAGTCAACAAATCAGGGTTGGAATTACTACACTATCACTTACCAGCTATTATTGCTATTGCCATAGCAGTTTCACATATGTGAACCTGAATTTCTTCATCTGTAAAAACAGGAATTATACCTGCTTCACAGTGTCAATGAGAGGAGATAAGGCATGTGTATATAAAAGATAAATGTTTGTTTGTTGATATAAATCAGCAAGCTCTATGTAAGCTTGTTAGAATATACACTATCCAAATGGGAGAACATTTCTTAAATTCCTCACTGGATGCTGCTACCATGGAAAACCCAACTTTCAAATTAGCCCCAATTAAGACCTGATAAATTCACTTAGTATGAATAGTTGATTGCAGAATAGCAACAGTTTTATGTTTGTAATTTCAATGTCAAAAAGAATGTTTGTACGTGAAAACCATTGTGTTTCTAAGCAGTTGTTAATAAGAAAGTGAATATTAGAAAAATCCATTCATCTCTATGTGCCCAGAAAATATTAGATATGGCCATTTAGCCCTGTATGCTAGCTTCAACAGGGGTGTTTTGTGAAAGCATGTGATTATCTTCTTGATAGCTATTCTGTAAATTTACAGAGTTCCTTGCCCCCAATATTAAGTCATTTAATAAGTACACATGGTTTTATAATTGATTTATTTATCACATCCCTTAAACTCTTTTCTGGCTGGTTGTGGTGGCTCACACCTGTAATCCCAGCACTTTAGGAGGCTGAGGCAGAAGGACCACTTGAAGCCAGGAGATGGAGACCAGCCTGAACAACAAAGCAACGCATCATCTCTACAAAACTTGAAAGAAGTGTTCTGGCCATGGTAGGGTGTGCCTGTAGCCGCAGCTATTTGGGAGGCTGAGACTGGAGGATTGCTTAGCCTAGAAGTTCAAGGCTGCAGTGAGCCATGATCATGTCACTGCACTCTGGCCTGGACAACGGAGTGAGCCCCGGTCTCATTAAAAACAAACAAAAACTAAAAAACAACACCCCGTAAAAGCCAACCTTCTTTTCTGAAGAGAATCAAAGTAGTACAGGATCAGGGGCCCATTTGTGGCATATGTATCATGGCTTCTTCCTCCTGTGCCTACAGCAGACACCACTGATCAGTAAAGAAATTCTTATTCTCAGAATTCTTCCCAACTACCAGTCTATATGTTTGGCAAGTAAAATGAAACCTAGGTGTTATCCTGTTTATAGAGAAAAGAAGAATACTGGAAGGTTAACAGGATTTCTTTACTCTCAATTCTTGATAAATCTTAGATATAGATATCTCAGAATTTATCCAAGACTGACTTTTCACATCTATAAAGCAAGAGAATCATTGTGGCTTTGTGACAGGTCAACTTGGGTGGGCTAAATTATTAGGTTGGTGCAAAAGTATTTGTGTTTATTTTTCCATTAAATTAATGGCAAAAGACGCAATTACTTTTGCACCACCATATACATTTTTCAGCATTTTCTTTCCTATATTTTTCCAGATAGCATTGACCAGAAAAGAGATTCTTGAGGAAGATTCTTGATGGATGGGAAGCAGCAGCCATTTCATTGATGGCAGGCATTGTGGCTGATCTGCTGACTCACCTTGCTGGCATGAGGCAGCAGACAGGCTGGCAATGGCTCTGCTTTGGCATAATCCTCTCCATTTGTTCAAAGCCTAGGCCAAGTGTATGTGTGTTCAGCCCTATGACAAAGGCCCCAGCTTCTGCAGGATAGCTTCATCCCCAAGTTCAGTGGCAGCAAGAACTGATAATGGGTTTCACACTGTCCTTCCAGTTATGCATGAGTGTTCCCACTTGATCTTGCTCTCACTCATCTCACATCCAACTTCCCTTCCAACTACCTGTCTTGTGATCTTCAGACTCCAGCGTTAGACACAAAAGCAACAACCTTACGAAGATCTCTAAACCAGACCCACAATAGCACAAGATCAAGTCCTTGCAACAAATCGACCTATATCCTATTGATTCTGATTCCATGATTGAGCCTTGACCTATACAGGAATTCAAATCACATGAACAGTTTCCAAAGTTTATTTCCTTTCCTGATCCCCCTTCATAGAGGGAGGCCCAAATTAGCAGAGTGTTTGGGGGCCCAGGCTTTGTAGTTAAGGTTAACTCAGGTTTGAATCTTAGCTCTGAGATTTGCTGTACACATGTCTTTGGACAAGCGTTAAACCTCTTTGAGCCTCAGATTTCTTGTCTGTAACAGAGAGGCACTAATATTTACTTCTCTCATAAGGTCATTATGAGGATTAATAAAAAATTATAATGCACTTAGAATAGTGCCTGTCACTCAACAAATGGTAGGTTTGTAAAGTTGTATGTATAGGTCTAGTCTTTGAATTGACAGAGGGGGTTAAAATAATAAAGCTGAAATTTCTTTGATTAAAGCTAAAATTTCTTTGATTACCTTAGCTGAGAATAAGCAATGTAGGAAAAGAAAAAAAATCAAAATAATTTTATTGTCAAAAAGAGCTTACTGCTTATGTTTCCAATTTATTTTCTTTTTAAGCTATAATTTGATATTTGATTGATATTTAAAACAGCTGCTTTGCATTTTGAAGCAAAATGCTTCTCTCTTGATTACTTCTTTTTTATGGGGTCTTAAGTCTGTGTGTGTGTCATTCAGTAGAAAGTGTATACAGAGGACTCCAAAGTCCTGGATTCAAGCTTGACTTCACTGCTCTCATAAGTGACTTGCACAAATAATGTAGCATTACTCAAACCCGATTCCTTATCTGTGAAATGAGGATAATACCTTCTATGAATACCTGTTTTAAAGGCTTTCAATGAGGATTAAATATGAAAGACTTTTGGTAACTTCCAATGATATATAAATATATATGATATTGTGGTTTTTAGATGTGTTCTCATTTAAGTCCAATTTGAACTATTCTCCTGGCCCTGTTTAGCCAAACAGCAGCACTATTTATTTTCCATAGTTTGTCAGTTCTCATGAATTTTTCAAAATTATTTTTCAAATTTGTGAAATATAGCACACATTCAAAAAGTGAAGAAGGCGTGAATGTCCCATACAATAATTAACAAAACTGAATGCCTAAGTCCTCACCATGCCAGTGGAAAAATAGAAAAAAAGAAAAAATATATTGTCAGTATCTTAGAAGCTCTTCATATATGTAGATTTAATCTATGTAGAAAATTATATTGTGTATTCATAGAAAAAATTATTTCAATTATTTTACTACTATTTCTTGTTTTGTTGAACTGCATAGGACCTAGATTATTACACTGACTAATAATTTAAGTTTCTTGAGTCCCTATTTAAGTCATGTGAAACCCAAGTAGAAATTTTGATATATATTTCCACAGGCAAAACGTGGCTGGTGGCATCTCTCTTACATTGGTTACAAAATCCCTTTCAGTCTCATGGATTAGTAGTGACCTATTTCTCATTTACCTCAGTATCAGAACTTTTCATTTATTAATTATGGAAATTATCATTCTTGTATTCAGTAAATATTTAGTAATGAATCAATGAACTCATTCATCACAGAGCTTCTGATATAGCTAGAGAGATAAAACATATATCCATGTAACTTTAAAATTTTTACTTAATTTTTGGCAATAGTATGATACTGTAATTACATAATGTAGGCAATAACTGCTTTGAGTTTTCTGGTGAGGTGATATGTGGAGAGAGAGCTGGTTTACAGATGGACTGAAAATACTTGGTCTTTATCCCTGGGGATTCCTGGATGCCTGGTTTTACTTTTCACCAGGATAATGGCAGTGGTATTTATAACTGGCTACTTAAAATCCAAACTTCCCCAGTGACCACCCCCCGCCCGCCGGGTCAGTTTATTTGCTGAGGATTTGCAACTGGCCTAAACTGGTTTAATAACCTGGCATGACTACTTAAAGAGCTACTGAGAGCTTTGGGGGGAATCTGGCCCCAGGCTTTCTTGCTTGAAGTTGGTTCAAGCCAGAGGCTCAGTTCATCCCTAGTTTGCAGAGACAGGGCCCCGGGGACTTTGTGCCTCCCGATGATGTCTCTCCAACCTCCAATGCATGTCCGCATTTCCCTTCTCCTGCTGCCTTGAACCTCTTGCCTTTACATAAAACCTCAAATGATATACTTTATGGCAAGTACTTTTCAAAATATCCAAACTGGGGAACACTATACAGTGAGTGACCCAGACGGGACATTTGAAATGACCCTTCCTTCCCACTCTGTAATTTAGGCAACAGCTAAGGCATTGCTTAGGAGAATGAGAGATGAGCTGAGTTTGAGGGGATGAAAGCATTGGTTTCAGCTGGCTTCTGACCGCCCACTCATAGGCTGAGGTCACAAAAATATTCTGTCCACAGATGGGTAGAAAAGCATTTGTGGACCAGGGCCAGGGGAGGTAGCTAAATGGGTAACAAAAAAGGTTTACACTGAGGAGAAGTCAGCCAAGAATAGGTGTCTTGGCTGCTCCCATCTGTTCTAGCTAAAATGACGATCCCAGAGAGGCAGAGTGAAGCTGCCAGAGCCTCGGTATTAGGTCCTGTGTCTGTGAGGAATGGGCTGTCCATGGGGAACCGGTCAGATCTTTGCTTTGATTATAGTCTGGTCTGTTATAAAAGTGAGTTAAACTACTTTTTAGCTTCATTTGCAGTTATTTTCACAATTGCTTTTGCAATGGAAATTGAGTTTGGGGGATCGTGGGTAACTTCATGTTGGATCTTACTCAGGATCCTAAATTGGCTTGCAGCTTTCACGGAATTATGGTCCCACTCTGTTAAGTTGCATAAAGGCAAGAGTATGTGATTCATGCCCTGAAAAGGAACGTTGTCTCAGTCCTCTCTTAGATATTAAGTGGAGTACCCCCAAGCTATTGAAATGCTAAGGATGTGGGTAACTTTATGTTGGTTATGGGGTGATGCATAAGTTAATGCTGTGACTCAGGAGTTCCCAACCCCTGGGGCACGGACCAGTCCATGGTCTGTTAGGAACGGGGCTGCACAGCAGGAGGTAAGCAGCTGTCATTACTGCTTGAGCTCCGCCTCTTGTCAGATCAGCAGGGATACCAGATCTCACAGGAGTGCAAACCCTCTTGTGAACTGCGCCTGTTAGGGATCTAGGTTGCATGTTCTTTATGAGAATCTAATGCCTAATGATCTGAAGTGAAACAGTTTTCCCTCCCAACACCCCAACCTCACTGGTTCATGGAAAAATGGTCTTCCATGAAACCAGTTTCTGATGCCAAAAAGGTTAGGGAACCCTTCTATGGCAGGCCTAGGTGAGAGCTGATGTTGTAATAACTTGCAACTTCATGGACTCCTCGGGTGCCTACGTTGTTGGGCAGACAAAGAGATACAAAGGAAACTGCAGATCTCTTTACTCAGCTCCCCCAAATGGGGTTTAATGACAAGGAAAAGAGCAGGATTATTCAGAAGAAATAAATCAACAAGAAGGCAAGAGTTGGAAAAAAAAAAACTTGGGATCATTGAACCAAGTGTAAATAATTTATGGTTGATTAAAAAATGGCATGAAAAAGGAGATAGATGGAGTAGTCATTAAATGTTAATGAATTGCTATAAAAGATTATAAAAGCTATTATACCAACTCAGATGATAAAATGCATGAGACAGGTTTACTCAATGTATCCTAGTAAATTTATCCCAGTAAATTCATCCTTGGAAATTTACCCTAGTAAAAATTTTATGGTTTAAAATTTTGAGTATTACACAAAAGAAGAGTCTAAAACCTTTTCAGAGCCTACACCAATATTGAAAGTGAAATTCAAGAGAGGGTTATGACTGGGACATGACAGAGCCCAAGCCTCTTAGAAAAACCCTCAGGCAGGGACTCCTGGTTGTTTGCATTGGTACAGGTCAAGTGGCTCATGCATAGTGAAGAAACTTTCAGGACTGCTGAACAGTGGTACTTAAACCTGCTAATGAAGTGTTAAAAGGTGATGCAGTTAAATTAGAAGGTTGTGGTGTTGTAAGTAACGAAGGTGAGCAAGTGGCTCAAAGTGGAAATTTATGGATGCAATATGTGCATGGTGGTTGCCTTGCTCTGATGAAAGTATCACTGCAATGGATGTGATATCTGAATGAGGACATTTTCCTTACCTAAATCACTGGGAAAGGGATGTTGTGCAGGTTTCCTCCTCCTGTTGTTTTATTATGCATGCTGGATCACAAATTGTTAGAATGAGCCCACTTACGTGTAATTTAAAACAATACAGGATACCTTGGCAGGCATAAAGTTTGGCCTGAATTGCAGATCTATTATATGCAGTAACATTAGTGCCCATGAATTCCTTACATCATAGTGCAGGATGTTCTATAAGAAAAGCTGATGGATCCAGGAGGTTAATTGTAGATGAAAAGAGGAATGAATGATTTGGGAAGTTTCTGCAACTTGCAGCCATGCTGACTGCAGCTTCTGGTAAAGGCCTGTGACTGCCACCCAGCGGCAGCAGCTAGGATTTTAAGCTAGAAGCTAGCAGACTGGCAATGTGATTTGGAAAATAGGCCTTAGAAGACCGGAAGAGAAAAGGAACATCTGGTGGGGTACTCTGTTATAGAAAAAAAAATCTATGGACTTCAACAGGCAATTAAAATGGGACCTATGTCCATGCTCGCTAAAAAGCCCCCTTTGGCTGGGTGTGGTGGCTCACACCTGTAATCGCAGCACTTTGGGAGGCCTAGGTGGGTGGATCACCTGAGGTCAGGAGCTCAAGACCAGCCTGACCAACATGGATAAACTCTGTCTCTACTAAAAATACAAAATTAGCCTGGCATGGTGGCACATGCCTGTAATCCCAGCTACTTGGGAGGCTGAGGCAGGATAATCCCTTGAACCCAGGAGGTAGAGTTTGCGGTGAGCTGAGATCATGCCACTGCACTCCAGCTGGGTGACAAGAATGAGACTCCATCAAAAAAACAAACAAACAACAACAACAACAAAAAAAACCTTCTCATTTCTGAGGAAACTTGGACCCATAAGTAAATGTCCTCCTGTGCACTTTGGAAGTGGCCTTTTAGGTATGCAAATTGAGCTCTGAGCTGCCATAGAGGCATTTGAGCAATGCAACAATCACGGGGATAGAGACATATCCACATGTCTCCCTTAGGAGCTTGAACAGTGACTAAAAATTGCTCTATTTGTCAGCCGGAACATGAAAGACAAAATACAGGCATGGGCTTCATACCAAGGTGGTCTGAGCCTGCCTATAGCTGGCAGGTGGATTCCCAACTTTGTGGTAGACACAGTGGGTCCTCACTGGGATGGATATTCATTCTGGATTTGGGTTTGCACATCTGACAGCTGAAGCAAATTCCTCTAACACCCTAGAGGCCTAGAGCAAACAGTATTATTTCAGTTTGGACTTCCTGCTTATATATTATCAAATGCAGGAATCAATTCTATTACAGGTGCCCTGCAGTCTGAGATTCAAAAGCATTCTATACAAGGAAGTTGACAACCTACCGAGTACCAGACTAACTGAAAATGGGAATGGGGAATTGAAACACTGGCTTAGTAAACTGGAGGTGGTAAGAATTGAAGTGATGGTTACCATGATCGAATACAATATGTTAAAACACAGACTGTGTGGAAGTAAAGAGGGTTTGCCTTTGAATCGATTGTTGACATATTGTGGGCAAAGATAGGGAAGAAGGAATGGGGCACAGGAATTTACATAAACTTTTTCTCTACTTCTAGATTATTTTCTTTTTCTCTGCCTGATCTTGTAGTGCCAGGAGTTGAAATGCATTTGAGTTCCAGAATAAGGACCAACTGCTAACATGACACCATGACAGTGTCCCTCAATGTCACCGTACAATTCCCTCAGGGAATGGCCAGTTGTATTTCTCCTGACTTGTATGAACTGGAAACTGGATCAGTTTCTGCTTTCATACCTAGTGGATGAGCTAGTCTTTTAAGCATGTACTTATACAACCCTAGTCTATTTGAATGAAACAAATAAAGAAGACATTTGCAGGACTCACACTGCTGCCCTGTCTATACGTCAGTCCTCTGCTGAATCTTATGCTTTTACTCCAGGGGTAGAAGGAGGATGCGGGTGAAAATCAATCAAAGAAGGAGAAATGCTTGCTAATCTAAAGGGAGTCAATAAATGGATAATGCTAAGAAGGAAAAGCTAGAGCAGAAAATGGTATTTACTTTAGATATATTTACATATGCTCATGAAACTGAATGTGCAAGCCTGCAGAAAACTCCTTTTTTGCTTGAATGTGAAGGTCCAGGATGGGCTTCAGGGAATTAAAGAAGCATTAACATGTGTTCATTTATATGAAGTGTGTCAATGACAGTATTGACACCTGTGGAAGACATCTTTTGGAAAGCACCATGCAGGAAAGAACCATAGATCACCATGTAGCTGTTGAACTAAATGATGACCTGTTAACAAAGATGCCTAAACATGATGAACACATTTGTTGCATCTTCAATTCGTCATAGTATTAAGTGGCCTAATGCATATAATCCATGTTTATGTGGATTGAGAAAAAATCATCAATGTGAAGAATACTTTTCAAACAGATTTCAGTGTCAGTTTAGGGGTGACTTGGTGAGCCCATACTTCCTACTGATAGCCCCAATGTCTGCCAAGGGATTATATAGGAAACTGGCATACTCAAAATATTTGAGGGTGTGACTATTGATTATGTGACATTATCCGGAGAAATTCACCATTTTTGTATCCTCAATATGTACTCAAGTTGTACTCAGTAAGACTCTATGGCAATAGCATATCCAATGGGTAAACCAGCATTGTCCAAAACACTCTGAAGGCGCCCTGGACGAAACTGGTATAGCCCTAGGACAAGCCAAATTTACTTTTATTATATATAGAAAATATACTGGAGAAACAGACTCACTGACCCATATTAACCTATTAGATTGGATATTATTTCAAGAGAAAGAGAAAAGGTAGCAAGAAGCCTGGGCAGATAACACAGTCTTGGAGAAGAAGGTAAACAGACTCAATAGATAGTTTGGCGCACCCTAGGGAACAAAGGTAGAAAAGAGTGCATGCACAGTAACCAAAGAGGAGCTGTGAAATATGCTCCTCCAGATGGAAGCAGTTAGCATAAGGGCAATGGCCTGGGATCCAGGGATGAGTTACAGGAGAGTTATGTTCTCTGGAGTGCATGGAAGTTTGTAAATAGAGAGTACAATCTACATGCATGTGCTTAACTGTCAAAGTCACATGCATAAATAAAAACAGATGTACCCCATAGTGAAGTTAGTTGAAAGTGGAAGCCTAATTAAGCTTGATCAAGGTTTTTCCAGTGGGGAAAAGATAGACATTTCTTAAAAACAAACACCTTGTCCATAAAATCTTGCAGTATCAAACAGAGCATGTAACTATGCCCACAAGGGACTTGGAATCCAGAACTAACTGCAACTTGGCCCTCGATTTATACTTCAATCCCTGATCACATTAGGTTTATGGACAAAGTCAGTTTTTGCTGGGAAAGTCAGAGAAATGCAACAATTTTAACTGACTTGTTTTGTAGTAATCTAACTTGTAATCTAATTGCTTATTGGTATAATTCTGGTATAATTATAATGTTAATTTAAGGGATTTTTACAAAACCTGTAACACTGATACTAATGACCAAATATATTGTCAGATTGAATTAAAACCTCTACAAGATTTTCTTCCAATAAAAGCTGATTGAGCAAAGGAGGAACTAAATTTAGTTAACAATGAAGTAATCGTTCCATTGGATCAATGCATTGATACACTTTACAAGGTTTACATTTCAGTGGCAGAGGGATGTCAAATTGTGGTCAAGCTAGTGCATTATTATGAAGAAGTTTGCACTGGAATCTTCTAGAATCTTTGACAAACCGAAAGCTTTCTTTAAAGTTATACCCATGGTTCTTTGTTGATAGAAATCAATAGTATTCTAGCAGTTGTTCTTTCTTCTGTAATAGTATGAAAGATACAGAGAAAGGAACACCTATCAGCAATTTATACTTGCAATGCTTTGACCAAGAGTTAGAGAGCAGGCTGTGGGAATAGAGCTGTACTGGGAATATTCTGTTTTTATCTTTGGGGATATAGAGATACCTGGACACTTTTTACTCTTAAGCAAAATAAGGTCAGTGGCATTTATGATGTACTGCTTAGGGTCTGAAACAAGTTTATCTTCCTTACTGATGGTCAGGCAACAGGACCAACTAGTTTGATAAGCCTGGTTTGACTGAAAGAGATACTGAGATTGTTTTAGGAGCATTCTCCTGGAGCTGAGATTTCTTACACAAATGACAGTTGAAATCATGGACACACTAGTATACTGCCCAGTCCTAGCGTGCAGATAGAGCCCTGGGGAGTTCAAGCTATGGGATATCTCTGGGGACTTCTTTCTTGTTATGTACTCACTTGAGGCTTTTATTTAAAGGATACATGGTAGCTTTCTCATGCTACCATGTATCCTTTAAATAAAAGCCTCAAGTGAGTACATATCAAGTGGTGATATTTCTTTTGAAACATCCAAACTAGATATGTATATGTGCACTGGACATGATGTTTTGTTGGAAAAGGTAGGAGTTACCAAAGCAGTTTCTTATAAAACACAAAACATTTGGGGCTGCTTAATTTTAGACAGCAGGTATTATTAACTCATCAGAACCAGTAATGCCCAGGACCAAATGGGTTTAGGAGCAGCCCAATAGCCTTCAAAGCAGGTCATGAGGCAGATAAAAGAGGAAAAATAAAATATAACCTCATGAACTCATAGTCAGGTTTTCGCTCAAGTTCCGAGGTCTATATGAGTCTAGTTTTTCAAATATTCATTTATTTAGAGCCTTCTAATAGTTGCTTTTGTATTCTGTAAATATTAAGTTATAATTATCAGGAGGAAAAAAAAGTAGAATGCTCTTAATCTCGTCCATCACTGGAAGCCCCTGGAAATCGTCTTTACAACATAACTCAAATTGTGTGACTCTACTTACCTTCCAATCGATTGCAATTACACTTAGAATGAAATACACCATTTCCCCATGGCTTCAAAACCTCTGCTGAATGGCTCTTGCCTATTTCTTTCTTATGTTAGCTCCTTCCTTAGTACTGTGCTGTCCTACCACAGTGGAATACCTCCTGATTCCGGAAGATGCCAAGCCTGTTTCCACATAGGGATTTTACACTTGCTATTCCTCCGCCTGAAGTACTCTTTTCCAGATTTATAATCACATACCTGGCTTATTCCTTACAATGGTAAAGGAATATAACTGGAAGATAAATCCATCAAAACTATATACAATGTTGAGATGCAGATGAACTAAAGGTCTAATTTTAATGGTCAACCATAAAGTTATTAGAAGATAATCACAGTGTATTTCTGTCTAGAATTGTTGAACAACTCCTTGAAATTCAGGATCAGGAGATAAACTAAAATATTCTCTCCAACCTTAATTAAGATGCTATTTGGAAAAAAACATACATGTGGTATTGGGTATTCTGCAACTTGAAAAATAATTAACATTTGAGATTTGATAAAAATTGCAAATGCAGAAAACATAAAGCCAAAATATAATTACATAAAAAATAAAGATTTCTGTTAAATATAGGACATTATAGAGAATTTAGGCTGAGAGAAGGTGTTTGCAATGTCTAACATTGAAGAGGGATTAATATATAAAAGTTATAAGAAAGACTTGCAAATAAGAAAAAGACATGAAAAGAAAATGGGTAAAAAGTTTGAACAGGAAATTCACAGAATAGAAAAGCTCAAAGAGATGCTCAGTTTTATTAAAAGAAAAATACAAATGGAAACATCCATAATTATCCCTTTATGTGTAACAGAATGTGATAAATTAGTAAGCTGGATATTGGGAAGTGTGGCTGTGGATATATTATGCACTGCTCATGGAAGCATGGTACAGCTTATTTTGCAGAACAGCCAGAAATATTTAGTCTAATTAAATCCATCTATTCCCCATGACCCAGGGATCCTTCTCCAAGGCATATGATCCTAGAGAAACTAAAAAAAACATGCCCTCTGATACTCACTGCAGCAGTATTTGTGTTAGTGGGCAGCAAAAATGCAGAATATGCATCACTGGGGAGGCTGTTGGATAGTGTGTTGTAGGTAAACCCCATGGAGGATGAGTCAGAATTAATAATAACACATTAGATATACACACAGAAACATGGATTGACCTAAAAGCAGTGATGAAGGACAAAATTAGGAAGGTTAACACAATCTTAAAAAAAAAATTATAAACTTCAAAATTACATGTCTACAAAACAGCAATTAATATTTATAAAAATGAGTAAAAGGCTATACATTTTGTTAGAATAATTGAGACACAGATATGGAGGAAACTGAGTAAATACACAAATTAAAATATCAATGGATGAGTCAAAAACAAGAAACACAAAGAGCAGGGTTGTGCAGAGCAGTGATGATAATGTTTCACTGAGTGAAGATTGTGATTAAAGTGGCTCTTGGTACCAAGAGTTTGTCCTACCCCCCAAAATACACATCACACACTCGCACTATCTCAGACACAATCAGTGTTAGTCCCTTTATGTTTAAGATCAAGACAAAAATGAATATTCTCTTCAACACTTAATATGCTATTTGACAAAAAAAAATACATTAGCTACTCAGTCCTGTGATAGCTTGGATGTGGGGTATTGATTACGATGATTTTCCCATATTCATTTTGGCCTATTTCATTTTTACTTATTTTACAACTTAAAAAAATAAGTAAATATTATTGAATACCAGTATATATCAAACCCTGTGTACAAAAGAAAAACAGATGAATTTTAAATGGTATAGCGATATGATCAAGACATTCTAAATAATTTCAATTTAGAAATTGTATATAGTATTAAACATTTCAAGTTATGTATATATTTTTCAACTCCTTTATTGAAGTATAATCCACAAAACTTACAATTCACTCCAAGTATAAAATTAAACAGCTTTTGGGAAATTCGCAATTCTGCATCCCTCATGACAATAAATTCTAGAATACTTTCCATATCCTACAATGAGGCCCTATATGTCTTAGATGTCCCCCACCAGTCTCTCCACTTCCTGGCTAGTTGTACCTCTCCAGGAATTGAATTCCTGTCTCTATACATTTCCCTATTTGGGATATTTTGTGTAAATGGAATCACATAATATGTGGTCATTTGGGCCTGTCCTCTGTTTAGTATAATGTTTCCAAGGTTCATCTATATTATAGCAGGTTTCAGTATTTCATTGCATTTTATTGAATAATATTCCATTGTATGAATGTAAGATATTTTATTTATCCATTTATCAGCTGATAAACATTTGAGTTGTTTCCACCTTTTGGCTATTACAAATTATGCTGCTGTGAACAATTTGTGTACAAGTTTTTATATGAGCGCGTTTTCATTTCCCTTTCACTTCATGTCATTTCCTTTAATCTCTCTCACATAAACAGCTAGGAGTAAAACTTGCTGGGTCATGTGATACGAGTTGCCATACCGTTTTCTAAGACAGCTGCACCATGTTATGTTCACATCAGCAAATAATGTGATTGCGATTTATCCACATCTTTCCAACACTTGTTAATTATCTTTCAGATTATAGCCACTTTAGTGGATGTGAAGTTGTATCCCATTGTGTTTTTCTGCATTTCACTCATGGTTAGGGATGTTGAGCTTTTTTTTCATCCTTTTTGACCATTTTTGTATTTCCTTGAGAGAAATGTCATTTCAGTTCCTTCACTCATCTTTTAATTGGATTATTCATATTTTTATTATTGTATTACTAGAGTTGTAAATCACTAAAAAAATTATTCTAGATGTCAGGAGCTCATCTGAACTGGCATATAGGCTGAGCTGCCATGCATGAGAGTCGCCAGTCAGAGCAGCAAGTCCAGTATGAAAATTTAATTACTGTAATGGCGTAATGAGGCTAAAACTCAAGAAAGCACAACACTGCCTATTCCATCTTCCTCTCTGGAAGGATGCACCAACGAAAGGTGCCGAAGAGAAAGAGCAGTGTTCATTTCTCATTCTGGGTTAAGGCTATGCTCAAATTTTACTCTTCCCTGTGGAACAATTCCCTTGGTTAGAACAATGCTGTAAGCATATTTCAAAACCGTTGCTTTGCCCTTTCCTAGACAAATCCAGGAGGGAATCTTTCTCATTGCTTCACCAGGAGAGCCGTTCAGGAGTTTCTTATAGGCTATCCAAGTCAAATTTCAGCAATTTAGCAAAGTATTTACCCAAAATTCAGCCATTTTGGGTACTACTAGAGTTTACAGCTTCTGTGGCTTCAGTTCTGCAGATAAGCAGGCCTCAGCTGTCACTCTCTGGAGTCACCTGTCTGTCCAGATTTGGTGGTAGATTTTTATTTAGTCCAGCTTTCTCTTGTGAAAGAGGAGATGACTTGCAAGCTCTTTATGTCCGCGATGCTTGAAGACATATTTTGGATTGTGGATTATTAGAATGTAAATGTTTATTCTCTAATGTCCAATGTGGATGCATTATTCCCTTTAAAATATTATCTTATTAAAATTTGTATTTGATTGAAAGTAGCTGAAGGAGATATTTCATGTCACTTCAGGCAATGTGTACTGTAGTTAAGAACCTCACTCTAAAGTCAAAATATGGGATTTTTAATTCTGATTCCTTTTTTATTGATGTGTAACTTTGAGAAAAGTATTTCACACCTTAGTTCCTTAATCTGTAAAATAAGGTCACAAAACAGATAGTAACTTTCTCTCATAAGGAGGTTTCATTGTGTTAATACCTATAAACAGAATAGTGCCTGGTACAAAATGTGCTTGGTACTTAATAAATACTGGCCATTATTAAGTTTCCTAGATGAGTATCTTTTTCTCTATTGGTGTGACAACAGTGCTGTGGTTTTAAGATGTCTCAGTGTGCCTTTAGAGTTTAGAAACCAGGCTCAGATTGGCATCAAAACTGATGTAAGTCACCAGGCAATTTCAAGGAATGAGGCCAGGCTATGGCAAAGGGTTATCTAATCAAGAGACACGCCTTTACCCGTGATAACACAGGGCAAAAATCCAACAGCTTTGCCTTATTTTTGTTGAAATTATGTGTGTTTGAAGAAGTCTCTTCATAGTTTATAGACTTTGGGAAACTTCCCACAGAAACAAGACTCTTTGATCCACAAGTTTTTTTTTTATCTTAAAAATGAAACAAAAGGAAAAAATCACCAACTGTAAAATAAACCTCATACAAACTCTAAAGTAAGTGAAAGTGTTTGAGGAGCTTTAGGGCCCATTCTTCTTCCTGGAAGTCTTCATACTATTGTAACCATTGCCTTGTGATGACTGAGAATGTGACCAGGTCCTTCAATGAAACGGAAGATGTCTGTAAATAGGAGAGGAGAATTCTCTGCTCTGATTTGACTAGTTGGTACCATATTGACTAAGGCAAAATCTTGAAATAGAAAGATTGTCTTCTACAGTACCCAGCCGCTCCTGTTCTCGTCTCACCTGTTTCATCCCATCCTCAAGTCTATCTGTTTCTAGTATCATCAAGAAAGATTGTTAACTGCCCATAAGTTAATATCCCTATAGTTGCATGTTAACTTATGGGAATGTTAACAATTGTTAACATTGATATAGCAGGATAGATAGACAATTGTTAACATGCCCATATGTTGCATGTAAAAATGTGGGAAATTCATTTTACATCTAGGGAATGTAACTTTCTATTCACAAATGTTGGGAGTGAATGCGAATTATTTATTCTGTGGATATTAAAGAGTTCCAGTCTATGGAATGTGAACAAAGTGGTACAAGTCAGTTTCATATCTCACTCCCAAATCATCCTACAAAGTCTTTCATGCGTTCTCCCTGTCTGAAAACCAAAAATGAAGAACATCAAGATGAGATAGCCACAATGTAGAAGGAAATGGTCCCTGAATTAGTTCTTGGCAGAAAGTTACCCCCAGTGAAACCCAAGAGACACCTGATACAGAAAATCCTCTTTGGATTTTGTGTCATTAGGACATATATTTTACTCTGTTAACTCTCCAAGTTTTGCAGTGGTTTGTTATAGCAGTTATCATTAAATAATGCAGTTGTCCCTTGGAATCACTGGGGGTTGGTTTTAGCATTCCCCACAGATACAGAAATCTGCAAATGATCAAGTCCCTGCTATACAATGGTGCAGTGTTTGCATATAACCTCTGCACATCCTCCCATATATTTCAAAGCATCTCTAGATCACTTATAATGGCTACTACAATGTAAATGCAATGTAAATAGTTGTTATACTCTATTGCTTTTCTTATTTGTATTCTTTTTATCATTACATCATTTTTAACTTTTTTCTGAGTATTTTTGATCCAAGATTAGATAAATGTATGGATATGGAACCCATGGATATAGAAGGCTAGTTATAAAGACAGAAAAAGAAATCTCAGAAAATTGAGGTAATTTATTCTAGATGACATATGACTTAATGCCAGGGCTGGAACTAGAAGTTTCCAATCCCTAGTTTAATGTATTTTTAAATCTCTAGTACTTTTACTGTCCAATCCCAGTTAGTTATATAAAAAAGAAAAAAAACATCAACAGACAAGGAATGGAAATTGAGCTATTTAATGCATTAATTCTACTCAAAGCCTTTCTGCTTTCAGAAAATTACTGAATTTTAAGACATTCGTTCCTTTGGATACATGCCATTGCTTCTCCCAGCATATTTTCTGAAACGGTGGATTTCAAGTGGTATAGCTAAAGTTTGGGGAGATCTGTAAAGACACTGGACAGTTATTCAAAGTCAAACCACAAGAGTTACCACTAACTCTATAGACTAAGTCAATTTTCAGTTTTCAGAGGTCATATTTCCCTTTAGATTAAATGGTAGTCACATGAGATTGTCAATATTTAATTCCATTTAATACTCTATCCATGCCAATGGGATGAGTTGGATGGTGAAAGGTATCTGAGTAACGGAAATGACTTAGGGCCAAAGTAAACTGTCAAAAGGAGGCTAAATTTAGCTTTGCAACAAAGCAGATGTAAATCTCAGTGAGTTTCTCACCATCAGCTAAGAAAATAACAAAACATCCGTGTCCCACAGAAGAATTTTAAAAGGTTGAAGACAGACAGGGCAAGGTTTATACCCTGTTTCCTCTAAGCTGCAAGTTTGAGATCAGTTCCAGTAAAAGTTGAAGGTTATTTGAAGGAGTCTGACCTATTTCACCCTGGGTACATAAAGTGTTCCCAAATAAAACTCTAGTTCAGTGGCTCTGAAAGTGCATGCTTATGTCGAAATCACAGAACATGACAGCTTTCGGTAGCCATACTGTTACCTCAACTGCTCCAGGGAGTTTACAAAGATTTCCAGAGGGAGGAAGAGTGATTCTCTTTCCCAGTTCTCTTTTCCAGCATAGTGAAATATTTGCATACAGTGACTCAATCACAAGCAAGCTGAATGTCTATTGTTATGAAATCTTACATTCTTCCACAGTGATGGGGAAAAAAGAAAGGATGGAGAGGGATATTTTTATTTTACAAACAAAATCTCTTGTTCTATAAGCTTTTCCTTAGAAAGTATATGGAATTCTATAACTGTTATTAACTATATTTCAGTTGTGACTGTTGAGTTTTGGGTTTTGCATTTTGAGAAGATTTCTGTGTTCTCATTGCTTAGTTTTCTTAACATTTGTAAAGTAATTGCATGAAATAACTTCAAAAAAATGTTTCCAGATTTCTCTGCCAAAAGTATCTGAGCAACTTTTCCCACTGTGGCATTCCTGCAGGTCTTTCTTCAGAGCTGATGGGTTACTCATTTGCCCGAGGACAAGGCCACGTGACCAGGTAAACATACTGTGGCTTTTGAGAGAGATTAATTCATACTATTTTGGCATTATATAAAAAATAAATACAATGCACATCAAAGTATTTCTATATAGTAATTATCTCACAAAATATGTCTACATAGTATAAGAAAAATTACAACAAAAATCTCAACATGGGGAGTATTCTAATGTGAGCCTGGGGCAGGTATTTTGGAATATACTAAAATATATAGAGTATATATGTATGTTGCAGAATATTAATTTAAATATTCATAGTCAGTATAATAAACACTGAGCTGTGAACAAGATAATAACCTCTATGTCTTATACTCCATTGAAAGTAAAGAATAGCCTCATTCAGTCCTTAGAGGACAGCAGAGCTTTGCTGCTAATGCCTTTGTAAATGCTGACAATCAAAATGACTTTAAGCTTTGACCTAAAGGGCAGTGGCTCTGCCCTATCAACTAAGGAAGCAACCTCAGTTGGGACAACCAGAACCCAAAAGGAAAGCCACGCCTGTTCTTCCAGGGAAAAACAGATGAGGACTAACATGATGGACTTTCTTTCATAACCATTGTCTTTTTTCCCCCTTGTGTAATTATTCAGATATAGGCGGTCCCCAACCTGTAAGTTCACAAAGTTCGTTTATCAAGAGAACCGTGGGAACTCAGAACATAATGTTCCATCAAATCAATATTATGCTGCTGGTTTCTAAGGTTGATGAGTGTTTTTCTTCTTTTTTTTGGCCTAAACCCCTCCCTTTGTCTACTGTTGACAGTACCCCTTTCTCTGTCTCTCACAGTGTGGTTCTCCAAGAGTGCCTGCAAACCCCTTGACCTCCAGCGGTTTAGTCAAAGTTTACTAATGAGTCAAAGGAGTGGAGGGGATTCAAGTTGGGGCAAACATAGTAGCTACCCCCGAGCCATAGTGATTTATGCAGTGGTGGCCAGGCAGCTTAAACTGAGCCTGATTAACTGGATTCCTTTCCAAGTCATTTTCAACTGGAGCTATGAGGACAATCCCAAGTTTCTCTACTGTGAGGTTGTGAGGTTGTGATCCCCTCACTGTTAGAGTCACATCTCCCACTGTGTGAAGACACTATCTTATAATAAAGAATAAAACTACCAAGCCAAGAGAAACATGAGAGAGGAAGCTAGGGAGGGTGATAACAACATCGGATCTCTCTCTCTTTTTTTTTTCCTGCCTGAGGACCAGAACTGCTTTGATTCCAAGGTTGATTGTTTAACTCCTTGAGGATGAAAGCTCCTTGTCACCTGAAAACAAGACCAAACCAAACCTCTCTCCCTTTTCTATCTTTGTTTCCGCTAAGTCTATTTTTAATTATATTTCTGGCTCTTATAAGCAAGTGTCCTACTTAAAATGGTTGGATTCTCAGGCCAGGCAGGATTTAGAAGCCTATTTTGACAATGAAGTAAGAAAGTGAACCCCTAGTATGAAACTGGGGACTCTTGCCCTCCTTGTCCCTCTTATCTGATTTCAACAAGAGTTCAATGAGATCAGATAACCTAAATAGAGAAGGTTCAACCCCAGGATTTGGAACTCAGTATCTCCTTGCTGTAAACATAACAATAAGTATTTGGTATAAAGGAAGCATAGAGATTCACAGAACTCATCTAGTTTTCTGGGGACCTCAGCCCAAGTAAACAGTGTAGAAAGACCTTCAAGTAACATGGTGTGACTCACTAATAAATTCAATGTTGTGCTGGCTGACTATTCATAGCATAGCTTTTGTGAAAGGGTGTGTATGACAGTGGAAACAGCTGAGAGGGTCATAGCTTTAATTATCTGAGGAGGGCATTCAGGTCACACTCATCCACTTATTTGTACTTTTATTTTTCTTTAAATAGCTGAGTCATCTCAGTCATGGAAAAATTTAAAAATACTGCTGAAAATAGCAATTACATTATGGTGATGATAATGATTGCTAATCAACACTATTAGACCAATTCATGATGCATGAGAATATTCATTTCTGTAAAGACATGAATCTTCCCAGGTTCTGGAATAATGCTTTATCATACTCTGAAACAATTAATTTGTATTTTTTAAAATCCTAGCTGTTTATCTTGCCCATATGCTCTATCATCTTAAAGCCCTTCTGGAAACACACAGACACACTAATGTGTGTCCATTTCCCTTTTCAGCCACAGTCTCCATGTTGCTTAGTGTGACCACACTCAAACCAGCTACATCTGTACAAACCAGTAGGATGTTTGGTGAAAGGTGGGGACAGATGACACTTTTATATCCGTTTATTCTTCCCACACATTTTCTAACTTTCTATCCCTGGGGTGGGTTATCTAACTTTCTTTGATGGATATATTCCTCTATTTAATAAATCCTACTCAGGACCTGTTGTGTGTTAGACACTATGTTATACTCCAGGAATTTAAAAATTAATAGAATAGAGTCCTTGGCAGTAAGTTCTCAGCCCCATGGTGAGGCTGTCACAGAATCAGGAAATTTTAGTAGTCACAATAGATGGTTTGAGTGTATAAAAGAGGGACACCTATTGCCTCCTGAAGTCAGAGCGTGCTTTCTATAAGAGGGATAGTTTAACCACTACATAGAGAATGCATAGAAGTTGTTAACTCCGTGGAGAATAGAGGAACAAAAGGTGATGGCTGAGAGGAGGACTCAAAGGAGTGTATTTTAGGAATAGGACCTAGTATAGAGGGAATGGCGTGGTATAAAAGTGATCCTCAAGCAACTTCATGTTGTAGGAGTGCAAAATGAGGAATAGTTAATGACTAAAACAGAGAACTAAGAGATAGACAGGAGCCAGATGATGGAAAGATTTACCTGGCATTTTATGGTATTTGAGTCTTTTCTTTATTGATGGGATCCACTAAGGGAATTTAGATAATGGATAAGTAGCATAAACAGACTTGCCAGTTTGATCAACGGCTGTAGAATCAGCCTTGAGGATTGATATGAATAGTATGTGAGAACCTTACCTGCTCACATGGAGGAGGGCTTATCTGCCACAATTCAATAGAAGTCCAATAACTGTTGCGAAAATAGTCAAAGTATATGAACACAGAGTTTATGGAAAAGGAAATACAGATGATCTCTAACATTAACTATTAAAGCTCGGTCTCATTCATGATAAGATAAAAGAAAATTAAAGTTCCAATAACATGTGACTTTTTCCTGTTGGCAGAGGTCAAAATCTATGAGCACACTGTGAGAGCATGAAATTTATGAGAGCATGAAAACACACACATTCTTGCATTCATGATAAACTTTTAATTCGGTAAAATCTATATAGAGAAAAATATATATCTACATATATAACATGCATATTTACTTTGAATCCTAATTCCGTTTCTAAGAGTTAGCTTATAATCTCATATGGCATAAAAGTAATTATACACAAGGTTCTTATTGCAGTGTATTATTTTTAAAGGCAAAAGACTGAACATTTTAAATTAAATAGCAAATAATGACAGTTTATACGTCTCGGAATAGTATGCCCCACTAAGAAGAGTATTGATAGTTCTTTATATATGGAGAGAGAATGACCTCCAAAAAGATACTTTGAGAAGAAAAGAAAATGATACACAAGATGATATACTGCATGACTACTATGTATGGGGAGAAACCCACATCAGTGTGCATAGAATATTTCCGGAAGAATACATCAGAAATTGACAATGAGGGTGGCCTTTAGTGAGGGACCAGTAGAGTGGGGCTTCAGGAATTCACAATGACTTCTTTTTCATAATATACTCTATGGTATTTTAAAAATTTGTGTCACTTGCATTTATTTTCTAGTCAAGGATGGAAGAGAAGGAGGGAGAGAGGGAGGAAAGCAGAAAGAAAAGATCAAAGAAAGAAGAAGAAAAAGAAAAATTAGTGTGTAAACTGAAATTTCCTTTCTCCTAAGAAGACTGAATTTTTGCCCTACATGGGGTCAAGAGATAAGTACTGGAATCCATGTGGAGTAAAGAAATGTACTTGAGGCAACCACAGCACACTCTGATTCTCAAAGTGCTACAGCCTCACAGCCTCAGACACATGACAGCCTAGAAAAGGTACACATATCAGCATTATGGCATCTTTTCTCATGAATGGAATAGAATAGAAAAATAAAATTTTCTTTATGAATTCATAACCATAAACCTGTCTTTATTAGCATTTGAAGACTACTTCTTATTAGGTATGAGAATCCCTATGCCAAGAAAGTAAGACAAAAAGATGCTTAGGGATGGTAATATCTTGTGATACACAGCAGAATCGAAAACCATCCCAGCAGTACACAATGTTAGTCTCAATTTCTTAGAGTCTTCATTGATAAATCCCTTAGAATAATGAACACATGACCTAAAAATGGCCAAAGACACCACAAAACAAAATATCATGAATGAGAGATGAAAGTTTAGTATTTCAAGAGTGTCATATAACAGAGCCATTACATAAGATGTTTAAAACTATTAAACACATTTTTTTTAAAAATGACTCAAATCTAAAAGATAATATAAAAACACGTAGCAACAATGTTAAACTAAATAAAATGAAGCTTCTAGATAAAGAATGGTTCTTGGAATTAAGTAAAGAGACATGGAAAGTACAAAAGAGGTCAAGAGTCATAAAAATCATATTTTCAGCAAGTAATTTTTCCTTGCATTAACTAAAGAAGTTTAAAACATTGATCTGGAAGAATGCAAATTATTATCTTGTCTATGAGATATTCGTAAGGCCCAAGTAATAGTAAAAATGCAGGTCTATACAATATATGTCTAAATAATTAAAACTTATTAGTCAAGCTAACCAATTAATAAATGATTGATATCTTTCCTCATTGACAGATATACCTTTATAACAATGTAAGACTTTGATATGTCTAAAAGAATAGCAAAGATGACTAAATTATTACTGTGCATGTTTGGATTTTCTGTTCATGAAAAAAGATGTCTGAATGTATAATATACAATAATATACACAATTTATGAATTACAATACATTCATACATTTTTCTTTTTCTTTTCTTTTTTTTTTTTGAGATGGAATTTCGCTCTTGTTACCCAGGCTGGAGTGCGATGGCGCGATCTCAGCTCACCGCAACCTCCGCCTCCTGGGTTCAGGCAATTCTCCTGCCTCAGCCTCCTGAGTAGCTGGGATTACAGGTGTGCACCACCATGCCTAGCTAATTTTTTGTATTTTTTTTTTAGTAGAGATGGGGTTTCACCATGTTGACCAGGATGGTCACGATCTCTTGACCTTGTGATCCACCCGCCTTGGCCTCCCAAAGTGCTGGTATTACAGGCGTGAGCCACTGTGCCCGGACTAAAGTTTTATTTCAAAAAGTCATTAGTTATATTAATAAAAATAAGATTGTCATATAATTTGTTCCATAGACAGAAATGTCAAATTAGAGCACTTTCCTTTAATTTTTGTAGTTCTTCTATAATATTCTTAAAATTGATTTCATTTTGAATAATTAATCGATTTGGAAATAACCTAAGAACATTATATTGTATTCTGACTTTTTAATAAGGATGCCTATGATAATATATTGTGGCTGCAGGAAAATGTTAAACATTTTAATTAAATCAAATGCATTGCTCTCAGATAGTGAGTTTCACCATCGATTAAAGTGATATCTACAACACTACACTAATGTAAAGATTTAGTATATCCAGACATACATGAATACAAACTCAAGAGTAATACATTAGTCAAGGTTCTCTAGAGAAACAGAACCAATAGGACACACACACACACACACACACACACACAGAATAGATTTTTGGGAATTGGCTCCCATGATTGTACAAGTCAAGAAGTCCCACAATATGCAATCTACAAGCTGGAGAACAAGAAAAGCCAGTGATGTAATTCTGTCTGAGGCCAAAGACCTGAGAACTTGAAGAGCCAAGACCCAGAGGTTGAGCCAAGAATCAAGAGCTCTGATGTCTGAGGGCAGAAGAAGATAAATGTCCTGGCATAAGAATTGTGAAAGTCTGTGCCTTTTTGTTATTTTAAGGCTCTCAATAGATGGGATGATGCCCACTTGCATTGGTGAAAAGGAGCTTCTTTGCTCAGTCTACTGTTTAAGTGCTAATCTCTTTTGGAAACACCCCCAAAGGCACTCACAGAAATAATGTTTACCAGCTATCTGGGCATCTTTAACTCAGTCAAGTTGACACATAAAATAAACCATTCCACAAAAATTCCTTGGTATTGCAAAACATTGCTCAGTAAGATATGGTTTGGCTCTGTTTCCCCACCCAAATCTCACCTTAAATTGTAATCTCCATAATCCCCATGTGTCAAGGGTGGGACCAGGTGGACGTAATTGGAACATGGGGGCACTTTCCTCCATGCTGTTCTCCTGATAGTGGGTTCTCACAAAATCTGATAGTTTTCTTTTCTTTCTTTTTTTTTGAGATGGAGTTTTGCTCTTGTTACCCAGGCTGGAGTGCAATGGCGCGATCTCGGCTCACGGCAACCTCTGCCTCCTGGGTTCAGGCAATTCTCCTGCCTCAGCCTCCTGAGTAGCTGGGATTACAGGCACGTGCCACCATGCCCAGCTAATTTTTTATATTTTTTTTTAGTAGAGACGGGGTTTCATCATGTTGACCAGGATGGTCTCGATCTCTTGACCTCGTGATCCACCTGCCTCAGCCTCCCAAAGTGCTGGGATTACAGGTGTGAGCCACTGCGCCCGGCCAATCTGATAGTTTTCTATGTGTCTTGTATTTTCCTTTCTTGCACTCACTGCATCCTGCTGCCCTGTGAAGAAGGTGCCTACTTCTCCTTTCCCTTTCACCATGATTGTAAGTTTCCTAAGGCCTCCCCAGCAATGCAGAACTGTGAGTCAATTGAACCTCATTCCTTTATAAGTTACCCAGTCTCAAGTAGTTTTTCATAGCAGTGTGAGACTGAACTAATACAATCACTAAGTTCAATTGTTGGTAACCAGGCTAACTGTTAGGTATCCTGGAACTATGAACTGAAACAAGAAGAAAAGCAAGAGAGTGGACTCAAGGTACTACTTGGAAACGTATTGTGTTATTCAAGAATCTCTTATATTCATCCTTTCAGAAAAGAAGGATTTGGCAAGCTAAGTAAGCTTCCTGCTCCCTCAGTCTTCTGTTGCTCACATCCTCCGAGCTGCAAAGCACCATCCATCTTTGACACCGGCTGCCACACAACCACAACATTTAATAACATTTAAAAATTGCCTTTCTTTCCCCACAAGAATACAACCAAGATTTCTTGGGGTCTAACTGGTGTTGATTTTAAGACCAGATGTTTAGTTTTAAGTTAAATTGTACCAACATTGAGTACTGGATCCCAAGTGATGATACTTGTTAAATGTGAGTTTTTTTTTTTGCCATGAAAATGCTTTATTAGGTCAAACTACACACTATAAAAATGCTTTAAAATGTAGCAGGAGGAGATGCAAAGAATCAAAGAAGTAACAATGGCTGTCAGGACACACTAAAGAATCCATGCTATTTCCCCCTTTACCTAGAAAAGGAAGCTTCTAGGCTACCTCCTCCTCAGCACACTTGTTTAAAATGTTAATTATGAGAGAGAGAGAAAAAAATAGACAAATTGCCCTATGAGCTATCAAAAAGCGATGCAAGGCAAACTCAATTACAATGATAAGGTTTTGGTATAGGATCGAGAGACAACAGAGAAACGTGTCCAAAAATGTTTAAATAAATATGTAGAAACAAGGAGATGTAAATATTTAAAATAATAACTACTTTAATGCCTCTTTATAGGAAAACTCCAAAAATATACAAAACCATCCAGATCTTCCTGGATTACTTAATCTATAATATTAGAAATGCCTCATGTTTTCCTTAGTTTGGTGTTAGCAAGGAAAGATGATTTCTCTTTATTTATTATTTTTAATTTACAAGTGGGACCATTTAATTTAATACCTAAATTAAATCTTCAGGGTTTCACTAATTTCATGTGTTGAATTCATCATACCAGGTCCTATGTCAGTAATTTCTAGACTTCCTAGACAAGATACGAAAAGGATTCAAATCCATTCCATAACATTTATCCCTCTTCATATGGCAAGGATGGGAAAAACTTCTGCTCCCGATATGAGAGCTACAGTAGAAAAAGAATTCCCCGCAATCCACTAGCAACAAGCACATTATGCTGTAGTTCAGGCTAAACACTTCACACCTGAGAACATTCCCATCCTGATTCCTGTAAACAAGGACTGACTCCTTTCAAAACCCAATTTTGGTTGAGAAGTGCAGATTCACAGATACGGGCATGGAAAGATGATTTTAATAACAAAATAACTAAGAATAGCCAGAAAACCTCTAAAAGAGTATTAGTAAGAAGGAGATAGTCCACAAATTGACATATTAACTCAGTATTAGTAAGGGGGAGAGAGTCCACAAATTGATATGCTAACCTATCAGAAGATAGTCCAGAAATAGACTACAAATCATGTTGTGGATAATACGTTGTAGAAATATTGGGTACTTACTATGTACTTTCAGGCTTTTAAGTCCCTTAGAAATACTCTCACTTAAGTCTTTATTAAATCAACCCTATAAGGTAGATGCTATTATTATCTTCCTCTTACAGAGGAGAAAATGCAGCAAAATTTTGAATAAATATGGAAAGATGGATTTATTAAATAGTGACGGGATAATTGATTCAGTTTCTTAAATAATATGTAGATATCTATAGCTTTACACAAAAATTAATTCCAGTGCATTAAATGCTTAAATGCAAAATATGAAACAATGATAAAACTTTGAAAGCATAATAACAGAATACTGAAGACTTTCTAGTGGAGACAAAGTCCATGGCTTTTTAAAATTCCTAGATGATTCATAACAAAGAACATTAAGACAGTGGATGAGTATGAGAAAAAAGAGAAAGATTTATTTATTTGTATGTGGTGTTTGTGTGTTTTTAGAATAAAATAGACCTTTTCTTGAGAAGAAGACCTATTGAGAAAGATGAAATTTGGAAAAATTTAGGAAACAAAATATTTGAGAGACAGGAATATAAGCAGGAACTGGAATTATTATAAACTAGAAGACAGACATCTCACATTCTTAAATGAATGAGTGTTCTCTTCCCTGTGTCCATGCTTTCTCATTGTTTAACACCCACTTATGAGTGAGAACATGCGGTGTTTGGTTTTCTGTTCTTGTATTAGTTTGCTGAGAACGATGGTTTTCAGTTTCATCCATATCCTTGCAAAGGACATGAACTTATCCTTTTTTATGGCTGCATAGTATTCCATGGTATATAGGTGCCACGTTTTCTTTATCCAGTCTGTCATTGATGGGCATTTGGGTTGGTTCCAAGTCTTTGCTATTGTGAACAGTGCCACAATAACAATACATGTACATGTGTCTTTATAATAGAATAATTTATAATCCTTTGGATATATACCCAGTAATGGGATTGCTGGGTTAAATGGTATTTCTAGATCCTTAAGGAATCACAGGGAGGGGAATATCACACACCAGGGTCTGGGAGGGTAGGGTGCTAGGGGAGGAACAGCATGGGGTTGGGGGATTGGAGAGGGATAGCATAAGGAGAAATACCTAATGTAGATGATGGGACAATGGACACAGCAAACCACCACCACAGCACCTGTATACCTATGTAAGAAACCCGCACAATCTGTGCATGTAGCCCAGAACTTAAAGTATAATAAATAAATAAAAAGGAAAACAAAAATAAAAGGAATGAATCCTGGGTGTAGTGACTCACACCTGTAATCCCAGCATTTTGGGAGGCTGAGGCAGGCAGATCACTTGAGGACAGGAATTTGAGACCATCCTGGGCAACCTGATCTCTACTGAAAAATAAAAATGTTAGCCAGGTGTGGTGGCATACACCTGTAATCCCAGCTACTTGGGAGACTGAGGCATGAACCTGAGAGCCAGAGGTTGCAGTAAGCAGATATTGCACCACTGCACTCCAGTCTCGGTGAAAGAGCCAGACCTTGTCTCAAAAAATAAAATGAATGAAGTTCTGGGTTGAAATTTATGCTTTTGTGGTGACTTACAAATCATTTATAAGGTTGGGTATTTTTATTTTTCTACCAATGCTCAACTGAGAGGGGAGAGAAAACACTGGAAGGGATTTGGAGTAGGAAGTTTGTGGGGGCAGCAGAAGGAAGGAGGAAAAGGAACTGAGAGTTCTGGCAAAAGGGGAAAGGGTTTTTTTGGGGGAGCTCAGCTTGGGTAGGATTAAGGGAGAACTGAGAACTGAGAGATTAGGGAAAAAATGGAGGTTTGAAAAACATGGCAGTGCTAATGGAGACAAGAAGAAAGGATGAGCACTGGAGAGTTACAACGGGAGGGAACTGATAAAGTGACTGTGGAGACATCTAGTATGACTTCCACGCTACTGTCTTGGACGACTCGGTACATTTATAAATTTGGACGTATAGAAAGGGGAGCAGGACTAGGAGAAAAGGGATAAATTCCGTTGTAGACAAATTGAGTTTCAAGTGCATGTGTTCATCTAGAGGACCATATTTAGTAGGCATCTATGAATTACAGATTCAGCAGTGTTTTACCTCAGCTTTCCCAGAAGCAGATGCTGAGACAAAATTCATGTGCCAGTGACATTAAAGACGTGCTTATAGGAGTTCCTTTGGTAAGAAAGAGTCAGACAAGAGTTAAGTTTCGATGATGTTTCAGCCTTCTCCAAAGCCAAATGAAAGTCTGAAGAATAAATAGCACCACAAAGCTGGTCATAGCAAGAAACCTAGGTTTTTATACTGTGGCATCAGTCATTCGCTGCGGTCTGCCCCAAGGGACCAACTTCCAGGCACTTGAAGGCTCTTGGTTTATCCAGGCCGAGTGGCTCCAGTAGCCCAAGGAATACCTTCTGAAGAAGGTGGCTGGAGTTAGGCTTTAGAATCAGAGAAATGCAAATCAAAACCACAAGGACATACCATCTCATGTCAGAGTGGCTATTATGAAAAAGGAAAAGGATAACAGATGCTGCTGAAGCTACAGAGAAAAGGGAATGCTTATACACTGTTGGTGAGAATGTAAATTAGTTCAGCCACTGTGGAAAGCAGTTTGGACATTTGTTGAAGAAATTAAAATAGAGCTAACACTTGACCCACCACTCCTGTTACTGGGTATATACCCAAGGGAAAAGAAATCAGTTTGCCAAAGAGACGCATGCACTCGTATTTTCATTGTAGTATTACTAATAATAGCAAAGACATGGAAACAACTTAGATGCCCGCCAGTGATGAGGATTCAATAAAGAAAATGTGGTACACCGACACTGTAGAATACTATGCAGTCATAAAAAGGAATGAAATCATGTCCTAGTCAGCAATATGGATGCAGCTAGGGGTCATTATCCTGAGTGAATTACTGCAAGAACAGACAACCAAATACTGCACATTCTCACTTATAAGTGGGACTTAAGCACTGGGTACTGATGAACAGAAAGATGGAAAAAATAGATGCTGGGGAGTGCTGGAGGTGAAGGGCTGAAACACTGCACATTGGGTACGATGTTCACTACCTTGGGATCACTCATATCCCAAACCTCATCATCACATGAGATCCATATAAGAATCCTGAATGTGTACTCCCAGAATCTGTGAAGAAGGGACACACAGAATCAATGAAGAGGATCTGAATATACCTAGTCAGGACACGGAATCATCTGGAGACAGATCTAATTCTAGAATTCATCAATCTGAGTAAAATTCGGGACAGGAAGTAGGTAAGTTCCTGAAGAGAGAGGGTACAGGAGGTCAAAATAATCCTTGGGAATTTCTGACCTTCAAAAGGAAGAAAGGCCTTTAAAGAAGCCTGATTATTGAAAAAACCATCAAGAAAAATAAGAGTAGCTGACCATGGAAATATCCTGGGGCGTAATCTTGATTGGGTTTTACTTGTTTGTTTTGCAATGTAATATTTCACACACTGCTGTTTTCATACAGCCAATAGTGAGGTGACAGCAGAGAGTTCCGGTGAGTGGCATAGATGCATCTCCTGGGAGAGTCCAGTCATCAGCCCAAGTGGGACCTTTCAGCTCTGCCTCCTTTCCACAGAGCCCCTCAAACCCAAGCCGAAAGGACCCTCACTGCTGTGATGGACTCAGACCAGTTCGAATGGCTGCAGCCTGCAGGCTCATAGTTTTCTTGACCAAGTGCACAGTGTTTGCAATCTGGCAATCCAGACAGCAGTAAGACGATAAAGAACAAGCTTTCTGAAGGGGCAAAGGAAATTGTCTCAGGGGCAGGAAAGAGCCTGGGGTGATATTTACATAGACAGAGGTTGAATCAGACAGTGCTAAGACCTTCTGGGTTTGCTACCAAATAGGAAATGAAGCTGTATGCATTATGGTGACTCAGAAGCTAATCTTACTACCTACTTGGTGGTGGGGTGGGGGGATGAGGGGGAGAGAGAGAGACTACCCCTTCTGAGTTACCTGGAAGGGAGCGGGGACCACAAAGCTGGGACTAGTGTGAGTTATCTGGTGGGTGTTCTTTCTCTCAGCACAGGAAAAAGCCTTCTGGTGTTTTGAGAGGATATGCCTCCACAATTCTTTTATTTTCAGGTCTACTACCCACCTTTGTTCAAGGGCACAGTTAGTCAGGTCTGTTACCACTGTTATTGTTAGACAATTAATTATTACTGAAATAATACATGCTTAGTGGGAAAACATAAAATTCCAAACATGACAAAAATAATGCATATTCTCATAATCAAATATTGGAGATAGTTCACATGCATAAAATATGAATCTATAATTACATTGTGCTTTGTATGTTAACACATTTAAAAAGTCATTTTACGGCTACAGAATATTGCTTTGTACACATGTCACAAGGTATTCGACCTCTTGACTATGGTTTGATGTATTTTCTAGCATCCTGTTTTTAGACTCAGAACAATGCATGCCTCTTTGGTGTGCTCTAGGTCTCAGGTGTTCTGCAGCATGGTGGGGATCTACCCGCACTTGGATATTCTAGGCGCAGCCGTTGATTGTATTTGGGAGAAATGCTCCACAGGTGGACAGAATGAGAGGACAGTGTAAGAGGAAGAGCTATATCCAGACAGAATCTCCAACCAGGTTAATGATTCAAAACTATCCTCTGGTTTGATAAAACGATTTTAAAGCTAAGTGTGTAGGTCTAATATGATAATTGCTAGTTGAAGCCCCTCTGAAATCTTAGAATCCTAGGAAATGTCTCCAGCAACACCACATACGCTATGCCACCTCACCCCATTTCCAGATTAGGATAAGAAAGAAATGTAAAATATGTTCCATGGCCTGAAAGAAAATATGATAAAGCTAGAAATATAAGATAATGTAGGCTCTCTCTCTCTCTCTCTCTCTCTCTCTCTCTATATATATATATATATATATATATATATATAAAATACACATATATACATATAAATATATATGTACATATATACATACATATAAATATATATACACGTATATATGTACATATATACACACACACATATATAGTCCTGCCATTTCCTCTAGCGCAAGAATAGTTGTTCTTCTGATATTCTTAAGTTCTTTACGTCTACTGCCTTTAAATCCTAATTTCCTCAGATTCCCTCTACTATGTCTACACTTTGAGGTAAAATGGCTCCATATTAGTGAACTTGTATTTACTTAATAAAATCTCTTTATTCCTTTCTCCTACCTGTTCATTTTCTTTTCTTTCATCATGAACTCCAGCCGTACTTTTTTTCCCACTCTTAATTTTTGTAACTCGTGGCAGTCTCTGTTACCTTCTAAAGTTGTGGTTCCCATGATCAGCCATCCCACACCTTTTCCATGAAGATCTTAGCATTCTTCCTTCCTTCAATACTTCATATATTCATTTACTTCAATTCTGAGACTGCTGTGTGTTGCCAAAGAATGTCCCAGGTTTAGGATATTATGTTCTCTCTAAATTCATGCCTTCTCAGCTTCAATGTTGCACTGACAGGTGCCCAGTAATCCTTTTATTCACGTCTTATGGATTTCCTATGACATCATCCATGCAGCTGCTATTCTCAGACTTCTCCATGCTCACTTGATCAGTCTGTGCGCGTTGCTTACTCTGAATTATTGCCCTTCATTATTTGCTAACAGAACCTCACTTTTATTAAAGTAGCACAATGCTCAGCCTGGAAGTAAAAATTATCATTGGTCTAAACCAGTCATGCTAACCTTTTATTTATTTATTTTTAAAAATAGGTTTACTTTAAGTTCTGGGATACATGTATGGAATGAGCAGGTTTGTTACACAGGTATATATGTACCATGGGGGTTGCTGCACCTATCCTCTGAGCTATCTTCTAAGTTCCTTATCTTCACCCCCAGCCCCTCAACAGGCCCTGTTGTGTGTTGTTCCTCTCCCTGTGTTCATGTGTTCTCATTGTTCTACTCCCACTTATGAGTGAGAACATGTGGTGTTTGGTTTTCTGTTCCAGTAATGGATTGCCGAGTCAAATGGTATTTCTGTTTTATTTTATTTTATTTTTATTGAGATGGAGTTTCACTCTTGTTACCCAGGCTGGAGTGCAATGGCATGATCTTGGCTCACTGCAAACTCCACCTCCTGGGTTCAGGCAATTCTCCTGCCTCAGCCTCCTGAGTGGCCCAGCTAATTTTTTGTATTTTTAGTAGAGATGGGGTTTCACCATGTTGACCAGGATGGTCTCAATCTCTTGACCTCATGATCCACCTGCCTCGGCCTCCCACAGTGCTGGGATTACAGGCGTGAGCCACCATGCCTGGCCTGGTATTTCTGGCTTTAGATCCTTGAGGAATTGCCATACTACCTTTGCCATACTGTATGGTTGGACCTTATATAAAAATTACCTCAAGATGGATTAAAGGCCTAAATGTAAAACCCCAAACCATAAAATCCCTAGAGGAAAACCTAGGCAATACAATTTGGGACACAGGCATGGGCAAAGACTTCATGATGAAAATATCAAAAGCAATGGCCACAAAAGCCACAATTGACATATGGGATCTCATTAAACTAAAGAGTGTCTGCACAGCAAAAGAAACTAGCATCAGAGTGAATAGGAAATGCTGCAGAATGGGAGAAAGTTTTTGCAATCTACCCATCTGACAAAGGTCTAATATCCAGAATTTACAAGGAACTTAAATTTACTAGAAAAAAAAAACATCAAAAAGTGGGCAAACACTATTCAAAAGAAGACAGTTATGCAGCCAACATACACATGGGGAAAAAAGCTCAACATCACTGATCATTAGAGAAATACAAAGCAAAACCACAGTGAGATACCATCTCACACCAGTCAGAATGGTGATTATTAACATGTCAAGAAACAGCAGATGCCGGAAACGCTGTTCAGAAATACGAATGCTTTTACAGTGTTGGTGGGAATATAAATTGGTTTCCACTGTGGAAGTGAATCCCATTTTCTTAGTAAGTGGCTGATCTTGGATTAACCCCTGACTAGTTTTGGCTGCTGAGATTAAGATGATATTTGCTGGTAGCTTCTGAAAGAAGAGTGTCTGTATTTGTGTGTTGGTAGTGTGTGTGTAAAATATAATATATATGTTTATTACATAACACATAAATATATGCAATGTATTTTATATATAACATAATAACATGTTTATTTTTTCCCTTCTTTCTTGTCTTTTTGGTGATGTCCTGTAAAATAGTGACGTTTGACTCTTCCACCACCATCTCGCCACTTTCAGGGAAAGGCGAAGGGAATTGCACAGATGACAATCCTGTACCTTGATATTTACCCTTACCCCATCCTGCAACTGCTTGCTTTTAAGCTTCTTAGAGCTAATGAGATAACTAAGCTAAATGAGATAACTAATTGCCTTTTATTTATTTTTAGCTGGGAGTTATGCTGTTTGTGGGGAAAAATTACCCTGATGAATCCATGTCTTAAGCCCCAGTCCTTATCACTGCCTTCTGATCTCAGCAGTTGATATCATTTCCTACTTGACTGACAAGCCCTAAACTATCCACACAGCTGGGTGGATAGTGGCACATCTGGGTGTGCCACAGATGGCACAGCTGGGTCATCTCCCATTCTATTCTTTCTTTCTCCTATTTAATAGAAGGGAGTGCTTTTTCTTAGCAAAATTAACTGGTTTATCTGTTAGAGTCCATCAGCTTGTTCCTGATCTAAGACATGGTTCTACCAATTCCTTTATTTCACCTGAGACTTTCATCTTTTTGTTTTGTCTCCTCCTCTTCCCACTAGTGTGGGTGGGATTTCCATCTTAGGGTTATGGGGAAGACCAGACAGACCCATGACACTCAGCACTGTGCATATGAGATCAACTGTGTATTAGTCACATACATTCACAGCCCAGGGAAAGAGGATATCACGTGCCACCCATGGCCATGTAGTGATTACACTGAGGGATATTATAAACAACCAGAGGCTGTGGGAGGTTAGTGGGGCTTTGTAGCATCAAAGGGGTGAGGTACCCTCTGGTTCCTGTAGGAGCAATGTGATTGGCTTGATATTTCTGTGGACTGGCAAGATACCGAAGCCTGCTACTTAGGGATAAGTAGGAAGTATCCCAGGTCCCTGTGATATGGAGGGTCGTTTGGGGAATCTTGTCCAGAAAACAAATATGAACATGTGGACTTTAAATTCTAGGCAGATATGGTTATAAACTTACCATATACTATTCATATATTTTAAAACTTGTTCTTTTTCAACTCGATGAATACTTTTCTGTTCTTTGAAGCAGAGCTGCAATTGCTTTTGCACCGATCTAATATATATTGACAGTATGTGATTTGTGACTGTAATGTCTTTACCCAAAGGCCACATGTTAGATGTTTAATTTGGGATGAGATGCTGCTGTTATATTTTTTTGCTGAATATTCTTACGGTTGCATATTTGCACATACACATGATATTTTTTCTTTTGGATAAATTCTAGGAAACAAATTGTGTCAAAGAGTTTAGAAAAAGCATTAACCATCTGCTTTCAATTGTCAAACAAAAAGTTCTGATTTATGCTCTTTAACATATTACAGAGTTCACATTTCCATGTATTTTTGATAACATCTATTCTATTTTAATTAACTCCAATGGGATAAGTTAAAATTGTCCCTCTTGTTTAAAAAGCCTTGTTTTCCCACACGTTTACTGGTTATTTATGTTTATTTTTTCATAAACTAAGTATAACCATTTTCTATTTTCCTATGTAAAGTTCATACAATTTTAGGATGAGCATGTAATTCTTTTCTAATAGAAATAATTTTCAAAATGACCCTGTAACCTATTTAGCGATAAAATATTGCTGGATGTGCTATTTTTAATTAAAATTACCTAGTTTTTAGTAAGAGGCCCTTTACCTCTAAATATCCAGGGCTTCTTTATCTTAAGGCAATTTTCTTCCTTCCTTTATTATGCCTTCTCAGTTCACTGTTTTGAAATTCCTCTTACAATGATGTTGGACCTCCCCATTCTGTTACCTGTATTTCTGGTTGTTTCTTAACACAAATTTATTGTCTTATTCTGATTTTTCTAGGTGACTTCTTAAAATTGTACTCTACTTAAAAAAATTCAGCAGTTCACTGCCTCTACTGCATTTCTCTGTTTAGTAATCACGTCCTTATTTTCTATTGTGACTTTCCTCCTCCTCTTCTAATACCATAGCTGCAATACTCTCTCAGCTTTATTTGAAAGTTCAAGATTTTCTAAAGTCCTCTTCTGATTCTTTCAGCAGCTATGTTTCATAAGATACACTTTTACCTATATTGATGCTTCTGTTCACTGCTGTGGTACTAACAGATTATGTTTTTCTATTTTATTTTGTAATTTCAATACCTTTGATCCAAAATATTTTCCTATTTTAGACAGTCAAAATGGGTGCTTTTAGAAATATATCTTTTGGGTCTCTATTTTAGTTAATAAAACTCTGCAGGAGGTGAAAAAATTAGGTTTGTTAAGATGTTACTATGCCAGATCATATATCTGGGACTTTGGGTGAAAATAATAGGCAGTATTCTGTACAGTAAAATTTGCTTCTGTGCTAAAAACTTTCTTTTACATAGTTATGATGGCTTGAGTATAACTTAGCCAGTGATTGTAAGGGTTATTGCTGAGTTTAAAATGAGGAAACTGAAGCCAGTATAAGAAAATTAAATGCCAATTTATTCAGCTCCCGGGCGAGGTTCTATGATCCAGGGAAAGGGGGCCAGAGAAGTCACGTTGACTTCCCAGGGCATGAGGGTTTTATGGCTATGAGGAAGGAGCAACAGCTGGGTGATGATTGGCTCCAGGGGAGCAGGATTGGGATGGGGTGGGCTGCCATTGATTGGCAGGTTGTTGGGCAGGTTTTCCAGGGCAAGAGCTGGAGCGTTCCAGGGGAGCCATGTGGCAGAGCTAGGTGCTGAGTGCAGAGCCTCGTGCCGGGTGCAGAGTCAGGTGCTGAGTGCAGAGGTGGGTGTGTCTGGTCTCCCGGCGAGGCAACTGGCCTTACAGTGACACCCTCTCCAAATTACTTCGTTAGTAGCCAATTGGAATATCAACAATATTTCACTTAGGTTATTGTATACTTAGCAACACAAAAATGAGTGACTTCAAAAGAAGACTCTCCAGCTCTCCAAGAAGCTAGTAGGATAGATATTAGGCCTTTACTAATTGTCCCAAGAGACATCTGCACTCCTAGTGTTTTATTTTTTAAGCTAGAAGATAGTATTGTAGTTCTGCTAGGTAATAAGTGCTATTTTCTTCAAACGCAGACTTTTGTATTGTGATAAACAGCAATTCACAGTAATTTCATCAATCATTTCTCACCTGTGGGTATATTGCATATAGCCTTCTTCCACACTTTTCACACATGAAACTATTCCCTGGATAGTGTCAATACACATTTTTCCCATTATTATATCCCTTAGGGTATTTTTTTTCAAATAACATTTTTTTTAAATAGAGGTAAGAGATAGGTCTCTTCCTATCTTATGAAATAAGTAGTTGACACTCTTTCCCCTAATTTCTTATCAATGACTCATTGTTTAATTCTTTAAATCTACTTCCTTGTTAGTTTAATTACTTCCTATCTAATAACAAGAATATTAGTTCTTTTCACTCTCTGCGTCAGTCAGAACAGGCTAGCGTACGCTGTAGTAAGAAACAGTCACACAATCTATGGTTTTAAAGAACTAAGAGATGTTTCTCAGTCATGCAACATGTCCTTTGTGGGTTGGCAGAAGAATCGAGTTCACATTACATGGCACCCTGTGCTTAGTCTCATGCTAATGAAGCAGCTGTTATCAAAACGTTTAGTCACCTAGCAGTGGAAACCAGAGGAGACAAGGGGAAGTTCTCACTGGCTATCAAAGCTTTCAATGGAAAATAACACAAGTCACTTCCAATCACATTTCATCAGCCTGAACAAGTCAGGGAAACAGTCTTTAATGCACCACAAAAAAGAGAGAGGGGGCTGGAATATTTATGGACAGTTCTAATAACTACCACATTTCCTATCATTTTTAACCTTTAACACTATTGCCAACCCAAACTTCTAAAAATGTCCTCTTTGTTTTCCACAACACAAAATACCAGTGGCCTCTTTTCCCCTAGCTCTGATTGTTTATCATAGTTTTCTCCAACTTCTTTTCTTTTTGCAATGACCTAAGTGTAGTTGATCCCTAAATTTCTATCTTTGTTCATTTTCCATTTTATCACTTTTCTCTGTCCTTGAGTGACCCTATTTGTGTCTGATTGTTACAAACACTCATCTATCTACTAATTCTTGAGTTATACATTTACCATACATTTGTTTTTAGTTTTACATGTGCTATGAGACATAAGGATGAATGAAATAAAATCTCTATAGGAATTTCACCAGTTACTTACAAAGGCAAAAATAAAACATGAAGTTCATTTTACTGAAACTGTTAGAATAAATGTGTGGTATGTGTGATAGAAAAGTTTGTAATTCCAGTGAATAGCCTTACGAATCTGAAATATGGAAATATTCAAGATTATTTTCATAAACTTAAGCTCAAAATATGAAAAATAATGACAAAGTCTCAAAACTTAAATGAAATTTTTTATTTCATTACTTTTGGGTAAAATTTGTTTCTTGAATGTTCTGCAGAGGAAAACTATCACAAAGAGGAAGTACTAAGGGGGCGGCCATAATTATTTAATACTGCTTGTAAGATTTACCTGGATGTGAAAATATTTCTAATCAGAAAATATGAAACTACAGATATCAAGATTTCGTTTTTTAAAAAAATATCTAACTTAATTAGTATAAGAACAAGGTCTGACTCCTTAGAGGTCAAACACTACCTCTATTCATCTCTGTGTTAAATAGAACACTACACACAGTATCTCAAAAATATTTATGGAATAAAATTTACCCACTATCTTCACAGAATTCACTTTTTTCATGCTACTTCTCATGTACAAGTTGAAAAGAAATTCCCTCTGGACTATTAAGAGGATTAATGACCATAATCAGTAAAGGCTCCTCGAAGAGACCTAGGTTAGTGATTTAGAGCTGCCGCTATTTATGAGCAAGACACTTACCTTGCTGTGGTTTGGTTTTCTAGCATTAAACTTCATGAGGAATCGATGATTTCAAGCAGGAATTGAATGCTGAAAGGATGAGTTTAGTAACATGTGATTTATTGTATCTTTAGATTCATGTGCGTTTGAGTTACTCAGTCTAACATCCTTAAACCCCTAACCTCCAAAGCCAAATCCTATATATATTATTTTGAGAGTGAGAAATGATGTACAGTTGTTACAGTCAGTATGTAGAGGTCAATCCACCCTATTCCTAGAAAAGTAGACATCTGAGTAAGTATGCAAATAAACAAGGTAAAAACAAATATTTTCCCTTAAAACGTGTATTAGGATTCTCTAGAGCAGCAGAACTAATAGGAGATATGTATATATATATATATATACACACACACACACACATACATACACATACATACATACGTACACACACATATATATACACATACATACATACACATATATATATCTTGTATGAGTTAATCATATGGGTTAATAGTACTTGATAAACTCCCATAAACATATAAACTCCCATATACATTGGAGTTTCTTAAGTAGTATTAACTCCCAACATCACAAGGTTCCACATTAGTCCATCTGCAAGCCTAGGAGCAAGGGAGTAGTCTGAGTCCCAAAGCTGAAGAACTAGAAGCCTAATGTTTGAGGCAGGAAGCATCCAGCATGGATGAAAGATGTAGGCTGGGAGGCTAGGCCAGTCTAGCCTTTCCATGTTTATCTGCCTGCTTTGTATCTGCTGGCAGCTGATTAGATGGTGCCCACCCAGATTAAAGGTGGGTCTGCCTCCCCCAGCCCACTGACTCAAATGTTCATCTTCTTTGGCAGCACTCTCACAGACACACCCAGAATCAATACTTTGCATCCTTCACTCCAATCAAGTTGACACTCAGTATTGACCATCACAAAACCCATATCAATCACTGGCATTTCCTAAATTCAACATAATGTGGAGGAGGGAAAGAGGTAAGTAAGAGAGAATGAACCATGTTTGGACTTCTTTCTATTTCAGGACATGCAGAGTCTCTGAAATGTATATTTTCATAAAGTCAAGATCAGCTAACTGTAAACATACCATCCCTTTACATTTTTGGACAAACCCTTTATATGACAGGTATTCGTTAAGATCATATGCATTATTAAGGAGGCCATATTCAAGCACCATCTGCACTTTAAAGAAAAAAATTTCACTTAATATACATTAAGTGAAAACAGATGATCCTTGAGGGTATAAACCTGTAAAGTCACAATCAGTCTCAAACATACCTGTAAATAAATGCCCACATACTAATTTTGAGGTTAAAAACACATGTTTCGTACTTGGAAAAAACTCCAGACCTTGCATTTGTAGCAGAGACATGAAATAACTCTGGAGTAAAAAGGCGTCTTAGTTGTATGTTACACGTCAGTCTTTGCAAATGTTCTCACTGGAAGCATTCACTATAATATTCTTTGTTGATGAAGCCAAAGACCTAATTGTTTATTAATCAAATGCTCTATCATAATGTTGCTCTACTAATTCATGTTGGCGTGTGTGTGTGTGTGTGTGTGTGTGTGTGTGTGTGTGTATTTATTTATTTATTTTGAGACAGAGTTTCACTCTTGTCACCCAGACTGGAGTGCAGTGGTGCAATCTCGGCTCACTGCAACCTCCACCTCCCTGGTTCAAGGAATTCTCCTGCCTCGGCCTCCTGGGTAGCTGAGATTACAGGTGCGTGCCACCATGCCCAGCTAACTGTTGTATTTTTAGTAAACATGGGGTTTCACCATAATAGCCAGGCTGGTCTTAAACTCCTGACCTGGGGGTGATCCACCCGTGTCGACCTTCCAAAGTACTGGGAGGCATTTATTTAATACACTAAACTCTGGAATAATATTTTCTTTTGTAGGACAAAAATTTATCTTTTTAGAGATAAGTTCAATTTGTTCTTTACTTTTGTGGTCATTTTGGATGAAGAAAAGATGAATGTCTTACATTACAAATTTGAGTAGAATTCCTTAGGGAATGAAAGTCAAATGTAGCTTTTTTTTCAAGCTATGTCGTTTTCATAATGTGCTTTGCACAATAATACATTCCACTCGACAGCTTATAATTAAATAATTTTTAAATTTGGGTTTTAGTTCCCTCCTTGGCTCTGAGAACAGTGTGATTTCTTTCCCTTGCAGAATGTGTCTTTCCATTCAATCTGTTTGAGTTTGGGACGCTGACTTCTCAGCTTATTGTTTCTAAGGAAATGTGCAGGAAACGTCACATATCAGCTTGTGAGTTAAAATAATGAATGGACGTTTGAAATGAGTAAGAATGAGTCTTACCCTCTGTCCCACCTAGGCCACGTGTTTGCCTTGTGCCTCATTTCCCACAACTGGACGCTCCCAGCTGAATAATCATATCCCAACATGCTGAGCTAATTGAAGAAAGGTGCTATATAAACACAAGTTACCATTATTATGGTCATTTTCCCAGACCTTGGGCTTCCCCACCCACTTCCTCTAAATTTACAATGAAATAAAAAAACGTAGCCTCCCAGTGGATGCAGATTTAAGAGCAAGGCCTTTGGCGCCCTCTAGTGGTCTCTTCTATGTAGCAATCACTTGAGTGGTGGAGGCTTAGTTGAAGACAAATTCCCTTCAACAAGCCAGTTTAGAGAGGAAAAGATATGTGGTAGAAGTACATAGTCCTTTACGTAAATATTTTTTAAACAAAGTGATTTCCATGTATATAAATGTCAGGCAGTCTTTATTTAAAAATAACATCAGCATCTCTTCTGAATGGGAAAGGTACAAGAAATACTTTTGTTGATAACCTCGTCACTCAACAAGTTGCTGCTTTGGCAGATTTTTCTATCCTAAAACTAAGCTACGTTATGGATACTCGAGAGTATGTGGGAGTACTTAGCAGCCAGGACCGCTAGTAATCAGCCAGTACTTTATAAATGCTTCTTGAGTCTCTGTCTTGTCTCAAATCCGCCACTGTCTAGTTGGGTGAGGTCAGATAAACTACTTGTCCTAGCTGATCTATTTCTTCATCCCTAAAAAGAAAGCACTGAAACAAATTGGTTTTTAAAATTATTAATTGGTTTAATTAGCTGAGCCCCTTATTATGGATGAAACATTCCACAGAATGCAAAAATACAATGAAGGATGGTGGAACCATTCCAGCTTAGGCTGTGTCAAGGAAGCTGAGCTCGGCCTTCTTAGGTCATTTCCCCCAAAGTCTCTTTCGAACCCTGATACAACCCTAGAGCTCCATGGGACAGAGTTCAAAATCATTTTTACTAGTCATCTCTATTGTTTATTTAAGCTCTAATTTTAAAAAATGCCTTAACATACTTATTAGTTTGCTAATAGGTATTTTAGTGTTTACCTTTTCTATTGGTAAGTATTTTTTCCATTTCAGTCGTTAGTGTGTACACAGAGGAAAACTGAGGTTAAACAAAATGCATTCCCAAGCCTCCTGTGTATTCTCCTCTTGTTTTTAACACTATGAGTCTCTACAAATACTTCTATTTAATCGCACATACTTTTGAGTATCAGATAGTCAACTTGATGCTGGATTTTAGCAGGATAAAGAAGCTGATTGAAGTATAATCCAGTGAACAGAATTTTGAAGGCTATAAGGTACTATCACATTATATAACTGGATAATACCAAATGTGTATTATGAATGTGCCATTTATGTGACACAGCAGTCTAAATTTTATTGCCGTTCAGAGAAAAGGGAGAGCAGTATGTTGTGCAGGAATCAAAAGACAAAGTGAGATGAGTTTAGTGTGTAAGAACGAGTGACTTTGGATACATAAAAGGATTAGAGGCTGATTTAAAAAGCCTTGATCAAAGTTCGGGCAGGACTGAATGAGCAGAGCCTACCTCTGTGAGGCCACTGGTACGCAGGGGAACCCCAGGCTTTAAAATCAAGGGTTCTATTGCTTGACCTTGGCTCTAATTTCTGTCAACGGGAGAATGTCCATGAGATGACAACAGTATGTGACACTAAATATCATTAATCTACTTTCCTCCCTTAAAGGGTGATACAAAGAAGAAAAATTACCTACTGTTCTCACATATGTGTACTTTTTCTTTTACTTTTTTTAAAAAATTGTACTTTAGGTTCTGGAGTACATGTGCAGATCTTGCGGGATTGTTGCACAGGTACACACATGCCATGGTGGTTTGCTGTCTCCATCCCCTACATCAGGCATTTCTCCCAATATTATCCCTCCCTAACATACCCACTCCCGACAGACCCCAGTGTGTGACGTTCCCCTCCCTGTACCCATGTGTTCCCATTGTTCAACGTCACCTATGAGTGAAAACAGGCAATGTTTGATTTTCTGTTCTTGTGTCAGTTTGCTGACAATGATGATTTCCAGATTGATCCATGTCCCTACAAAGGACATGAACTCATCCTTTTTTATGGCTGCATAGTATTCCATGGTGTTTATGTGCTTCAATTTCCTTGTCCAGTTTATCATCAATGGGCACTTGGGTTGGTTACAGATCTTTGCTATTGTAAAAAGTGCTGCTAAGAACATATGTGTGCATATGTCTTTATAATAGAATGATTTATAATCCTTTGGGTAATACCCACTAATGGGATTGCTGGGTCAAATGGAATTTCTATTTCTAGGTCCCTGAGGAATGGCCACACTGTCTTCCACAATGGATGAACTAGTTTACACTCCCACCAACAGTATAAAAGTGTTCCTTTTTCTCCACACCTTCTCCAGCATCTGTTGGCTCCAGATTTTTTAATGATCATCATACTAACGGGCTTGAAATGGTATCTTGATGTGGTTTGGATTTGCATTTCTCTAATGACCAGTGATGATGAGCATTTTTTCATGTTTGTTGGCTACATAAATGTCTTCTTTTGAAAAGTGTCTATTCCTATCTTTCACCCACCTTTGATTGGCTTTGTTTTTTTCTTGTAAATCTACTTTAGTTCTTTGTAGATTCTGGATATTAGCCCTTTGTCAGATGGGTAGATTGCAAAAATGTTTTCCCATTCTGTTGGTTGCTGGTTCACTCTGATGATTATTTCTTTTGCTGTGCAGAAGCTCTTAAGTTTAATTAAATCCTATTTGTCTATTTCGGCTTTTGTTGCCAATGCTTTTGGTGTTTTAGTCATGAAGTCCTTGCCTATGCCTATGTCCTGAATGGTTTTGTCTAGGTTTTCTTCTAGGGTTTTTACGGTGTTAGGCCTTATGTGTAAGTCTTTAATCCATCTGGAGTTAATTTTAGTGTAAGGTGTCAGGAAGGTGTCTAGTTTCTGCTTTTGGCACATGGCTAGCCAGTTTTCCCGACACCATTTATTAAACAGGGAATCCTTTCCCCATTGCTTGTTTTTGTCAGACTTGTCAAAGATCAGATGATTGTGATGTGTGGCATTACTTCTGAGGCCTCCGTTCTGTTCTATTGGTCTATATCTCTGTTTTGGTACCAGCACCATGCTGTTTTGATTGCTGTAGCCTTGTAGTATAGTTTGAAGTCAGGTAGCATGATGCCTCCAGCTTTGTTCTTTTTGCTTAGGATTGTCTTGGTTATGCAGGCTCTCTTTTGGTTCAATATGAAGTTTAAAGTGTTTTTTCCAGTTCTGTGAAGACGGTCAATGGTAGCTTGATGGGGATAGCATTGAATCTATAAATTAGTTTGGGCAGTATGGCGATTTTCATGATATTGATTCTTCCTAACCATGAGCATGGAATGTTTTCCATCTGTTAGTGTCCTCTCTTATTTCCTGGAGCAGTGGTTGGTAGTTCTCCTTGAAGAGGTCCTTTATGTCCTTTGTTAGTTGTATTCATAGGTATTTTACCCTTTTGGTAGCAACTGTGAATGGGAGTTTGCTCATGATTTGGCTGTTTGTCTGTTATTGGTATATAGGAATGCTTGTGATTTCTGCACAGTGATTTTGTATCCTGAGACTTTGCTGAAGTTGCTTATCAGCCTAAGGAGATTTTGCACTGAGACAACAGGGTCTTCTAACTATACAATCATGTTGTCTGCAGATAAAGACAGTTTGACTTTCTCTTTTCCTAATTGAATATGCTTTATTTCTTTTTCTTGCCTGATTGATTGCTCTGGCTAAAATTTCCCATACTAAGTTAAATAGGAATGATGAGAGAGGGCATCCTTGTCTAGTGCCAGTTTTCAAAGGGAATGCTTCCAGTTTTTGCCCATTGAGTATGTTATTGCCTGCGGGTTTGTCATAAATAACATTTATTATTTTGAAATATGTTCCATTGATACTTAGTTTATTGAGGGTTTTTAGCATAAAGGACCGTTGAATTTTGTCAAAGGCCTTTTCTGCCTCTGTTGAGATGATCATATGGTTTTTGTCTTTGATTCTATGTGTGATGGATTACATTTATAGATTTGCATATGTTGAAACAGCCTTGCATCCCCAAGATTAAGCCTACTTGATTGTGATGGATAAAACTTTTGATGTGCTATTGCATTTGGTTTGCCACTATTTTATTGAAAATTTTTGCATCAATGTTCATCATGGATATTGGCCTGAAGTTTTCTTTTTCAGTTGTGTCTCTGCCAGGTGTTCGTATCAGGATGATATTGGTCTCATAAAATGAGTTAGGGAGGATTCCCTCTTTTTCTGTTGTTTGGAATAGTTTCAGAAGCAACACTACCAGCTCCTAAGTACCTCTGGTACAATTAGAGTGTGATCCTCTTTGGACCTGGACTTTTTTTGGTTGGTAGACTATTAATTGCTGCCTCGACTTTAGACTTTGTTATGGGTCAATTCAGGGATTCAGCTTCTTCCTGGTTTAGTCTTGGGAGGATTTAAGTGTCCAGGAATGTATCCATTTCTTCCAGGTTTACTTGTTTATGTGCATAGAATTGTTTGTAATAATCTCTAATGGTAGTTTGTATGTCTGTGGAATCGGTGGTGATATCCCCTTTATAATTTTTTAATTGTATCTATTTGATTCTTTTTTCTTTTTTTATTAGTCTGGCTAGTGGTCTATTTTGCTGATCTTTTCAAAAAACCAGCTCCTGAATTTGATTTTTTTGAAGAGTTTGTGTGTGTGTGACTCTATCTCCTTCAGTTCTTGTTTGATCTTAGTTATTTCTTGTCTTTGGCTAGCTGTTGAATTTTTTTTTAATCTTGCTCCTCTAGCTCTTTTAATTTTGATAATAGGGTGTGAAGCATTCCTTGCTTCTCATGTGGGCGTTTATTGCTATAAATTTTCCTCTAGACACTGCTTTAAATGTGTCCAGGAGATTCTGGTATGTTGTGTCTTCATTCTCATTGAGTTTGAAGAACATCTTTATTTCTGCCTTCATTTCATTGTTTATTCAGTCATCATTCAGGAGCAAGTTGTTCAGTTTCCATGTAGTTGTGCAGTTTTGGGTGAGTTTTGTTTTGTTTTGTTTTGTTTTTTTGAGATGGAGTTTTGCTCTTGTTACCCAGGCTGGAGTGCAATGGCACAATCTTGGCTCACTGCAACCTCTGTCTCCTGGGTTCAGGCAACTCTCCTGCCTCAGCCTCCTGAGTAGCTGGGATTACAGGCACGCACCACCATGCCCAGCTAATTTTTTGTATTAGTAGAGACGGGCTTTCACCATGTTGATCAGGATGGTCTCGATCTCTTGACCTCGTGATCCACCCGCCTAGGCCTCCCAAAGTGCTGGGATTACAGGCGTGAGCCACCATGCCCAGCCCCTGGGTGAGTTTCTTAATCCTGAGTTCTAAATTGATTGCCCTGTGGTCTGAGAGACTGTTATTTCCATTCTTTTGCATTTGCTAAGGAGTGATTTACTTCCAATTATTTTGTCAGTCTTAGAGTAAGTGTGATGTGGTGCTGAGAAGAATATATATTCTGTGGGTTTGGGGTGGAGAGTTCTGTGGATGTCTGTTAGGTTCACTTGGTCCAGATCTGCGTTCAATCCTGGATAGCCTTGTTGAATTTTCTGTCTCATTGATCTAATATTGACAGTGGAGTGTTAAAGTCTCCCACTATGCTGTGTAGGAATCTAAGTCTCTTTTAGGTCATTGAGAACTTGCTTGTATCTGGGTGCATATATATTTAGGATAGTTAGCCCTTCTTGTTGCATGGATTTTTTTACCATTATATAATGCCCTCCTTTGCCTCTTGTGATCTTTGTTGGTTTAAAGTCTGTTTTATCAGAGACTAGGATTGCAACCTGTGCTTTTTTTTCTTCTTCCATTTCTTTATTTTGAGTCTATGTGTGTCTTTGCACATGAGACGAGTCTTGACTTTTTATCCAGCTTCCCAGTCTGTGTCTTTTGATTTGGGCATTTAGGCCATTTACATTGAACGTTAATATTGTTATGTGTGAATCTGATCCTGCCATTTTGTTACTGTCTGGGTTTTTCCTGTTAGTTGATGCAGTTTCTTTATTCTGTCATTGGGCTTTACCATTTGGTCCATTTTTGCAGTGGCTGGTACTGGTTTTTCCTTTCCATGTTTAGTGTTTCCTTCAGAAGCTCTTGTAAGGCAGATCTGATGGTGACAAAATCTCTCAGCAATTGCTTGTCCATAACAGATTTTATTTCTCCTTTGCTTATGAAGCTTAGTTTGGCTGGATACGAAAATCTGGGTTGAAAGTTCTTTTCTTTAAGGAGGCTGAATGTTGGCCCCCACTCTCTTCTGGCCTGTAGGGTTTCTGTTGGGAGATCTGCTGTGAGTCTGATGGGCTTCCCTTTGTGGGTAACCAGACCTTTCTCTCTGGCTGCCCCTAGCATTTTTTCCTTCATTTCAACCCTGGTGAATCTGATAATTATGTGCCTTGGGGTTGCTTTTCTTGAGGATTATCTTTGTGGTGGTCTCTGTATTTCCTGTATTTGAATGTTGGCCTGCCTTGCTAGGTTGGGGAAATTCTCCTGGATAATATCCTGAAGAATGTTTTCCAGCTTGGATTCATTCTCCCAGTCACATTTAGGTACACCAATCAAGCGTAGATTAGGTCTTTTCACATAATCCCACATTTCTTGGAGGCTTTGTTCATTTCTTTTCACTCTTTTTTTCTAATCTTCCCTTCTCACTTTATTTCACTGACTTGCTCTTCAGTCTCTGATATCCTTTCTTCTGCTTGATAGATTCAGCTATTGAAACTTGTGTCTGTTTTGTGAAGTTCTCGTGCTGTGTTTTTTGGTTCCATCAAGTTATTTATGTTCTTCTCTAAGCTGACTATTCTAGTTAGCACTTCATCTAACCTTTTTTCAAGGTTTTTAGTGTCTTTGCATTAGGTTAGAACATGTTTCTTTAGCTCAGAAAAGTTTGTTATTACACACCTTCTGAAGCCTGCTTCTGTCAATTCATCAAATTTTTTTCTCCATCCTGTTTTGTTTCCTTGATGGTGAGGAGCTGTGATCCCTTGGAGGGGGAAAGGTGTTCTGGTCTTTGAGGGTTTCATCCTTTTTGGCCTGGTTTCTTCCCGTCTTCATGGATTTATCTATTTTGATCTTTGAAGGTGATTTCGGATAGGGTCTCTGAGTGGACATTCTTTCTGTTGATGTTGAATCTATTTGTTTTTCTCTTATAGTTTTCCTTCTAACAGTCAGGTTCCTCTGCTGTAGGACTGATAGAGGTCCACTCCAGATCTTGCTTGCCTGGGAATCACCTGTAAGGGTAGTAGAACAGCAAGGATTGCTACCTGATCTTTCCTCTGGTAGCTTCATCCCAGAAGGGTAGCCACTAGGTATCAGCCAGAGCTCTCCTGTATGAGGCATCTTTTTGGTTTTACAGGGAACTGCTTGAGGAAGCAGTCTGTGCCTTGAAGATACACTGCTGGGCTATCATGGACTCAGTCCAGTTGCTACGTAAGCTTCCTCTGGCTTTTGTTTACACAGGTAGGTTTAGACCTGTCTCAGCAATCGTAGACACCCTTCCCCGCCACCGAGCTCGAACATCCTGGGTTGAGGTTGAACTGATGTACTGGCTGTGAAACTCTCAAGCAGGAGGCTTGGTTTGCTGGTCTTTGTGGGGGTGGGACCCAAACAGCTGCATCACCTGTTTCCCTGCTTTCAGCTCCCCCTCATTCTGGGGAGTGGGTAGCCCCGTCCCACAGGTGCTCTCCGTGCTAGTCAAAACGTCCACCCAAATCTGTGCCAACAACTTGCCGTGCTGCCTGAAGCTGCTGCTCAGATGCATGCTGGTAACTCGTGGCACCTCAGCCAGTGGGGATCTCCTGGTCCGTGGGTTGTGTAGAGGCCACGGGAGAAGTGCAGTGTCTCAACCGGAGTGCCAGGAAGGCAGGGGGGAGGTCTCTGATCCTCTAGTCAGTTGCACTTCCTGGGTGAGGCATTGCCTGACCCTGGCTTAGTTTGCCCTCCTTGGGCTTCACCTACTGTCCAGCCAGTTCCATTGAGATGAACCTGGCACCTCCATTGGAAATGCGGAGATCACTTGCTTTCTGTGTCTCTTTTGCTGGGAACTGTGCTCCAGAGCTGTTCCTATTTAGCCATCTTGACAAAATCTCCTATATGTACTTTTTATCATGTAAAACATAAGAATATTAAAACATATTTACAATATAAGTTCACAAAGTATATTTAGAAAGGTCTCTTAAGTTTCAACCTTTAAGCAGATAATTCATTTTTTAAATTTATTTTTATACACAGATGTATTTAACACATAGATATAAATAAATTTAAATTTATTTTTAATACAATGATGTTAAGAATTGGTTTAGCCCTTTAAACTTGAGTGTATATGGGCATCTGAAAAGTTTCTCACTGTCAGGTAAGCATGCCCCAGGAACACTACTGGCTAGGTCAGAGCTGCCGTAAACAGAGAGCACAAGTCATTAGTTATCACCTATCCAAGGAGTAGACTATGTCATAATATTGGAAATGTAGCTTTCCAAATATAAGAGATCGAACATGGCTAAAATGAAAGGTCTTTTTTTCTTATGTCACTATTAAAATGCCATCTTCAGCAAACACAAGGCAGATGGAGGTAAGAGGTAACATGAAAGTGAGCAAATCCCTATAAAATAATGACAGCTCCTAGTTGTTCTTCACCAAAATCCACCCCACCCCTTATGCATTACAATTACAAAATTGAGGTAAAGGGTGTTTCTCCTCATAAGTAAATTGCTCCTGCGACTCTTTTTCATTTCACACCCAGGCTCATATGTTTTCTGGCTCTGGAAGGGAGTGAAGGAGGGCAGGAAACGTGGTTTTACCTTCTCTGTTTTCTGCCATATCAGCTTTAGGAAGTGTGGGTTCAAGTCGGGTCCTGAAATCTCCCTGAATCAAATTGGTTCATCCCTGGAGAACGAGACTTTCTGTTAATAAAATATATAGTGCAAACTAAGAACACTGATAGGAAACAACATATTTCATCACAGTGAACTCAAGGGAAAGAAAAGCAGAATAATCCGGAGGATGCTGGAAAAGTATCTGAATATGAAAAGTCAGCATCTCTTCACAATTGAAAAATATTTTAGTGCACTTGAAATTAGAAATTTACATTCAAATAAGTAGGTAATTTATTTTCTAGGGGAAAGGACATATAACTATTGGAAAGAAGGACAGATAATTATTATTATGCAGATGGTGTACCTAACAGGAAAATAAAACCATTACTTTGACAACCATTATAATACTTATATGTGAAAATTCATACATGTTCTTTATAACAGCAATAACAGCTTCTGTTGTGAATGGAAAAATAATCCATTCATAATGGAATATACTCCATTCACAATATTAATAAAAATGCCATAAATAAACCATAACAAGAAATGTATTATACAAAACATTAGAAGCTATAATAGAAGTGATATCATAGGGTTATGGTCTATTGTCTTTCTGAAACATGCAAAGTTTATTTCTTGGCCATCCCAGTCTGATGCTACAAGTTGTAAAAGATTATTTTAACACAATTTTAAATCACTGTTACTAACTTTTGGTCCATGCCTTGAGCAGAGAATTTTGGCAAAGTTTGGACTTCTAGATTGTATACCACTGTCAAAAGCAAGTGGCGAATGTCAAATCCCTTGATGTTTCAAGCCTCATATCCTCTTCCACTCACCACCTACCTAGGCTTCCAAAGTTTCTGTTTAATAGGCTTTTCAGTATAGGTGACCATAGAGAGCCTATGTATGTCATCAGCTGCCAGCGTTCTAGCCCTTGATTGCATAAAGGCTTTTTTTTATTGCTGTCAGCACCAACAAGGCCAGGTCATAAATCTTGAATTTCACCAACTTTGCTGGAAAGATTCTTGGCTGCAATTATTTTCCAGTACTAATTTTTGTATTAGTTTAATCATAAGCACAAAAGTCCAATTTATAGCATCCAGTATCACAAAATACATTATTGTAAGCAAAAGAATGGTGAGTTTTTAAAGACAGAAATTATTAAAGAATAGTGGTAATGTACAGAATCTTTTGAGGTGCCAGGAAAATAAGCTTGGAGATTACACAGACAGGGAGAATGTCTTAAATCAGAAGAGGACACATTCTCCTGCCACTGCTGGGATTTAGGTGGCACGTGTGACTGACACTAGACATTTATGTCACTGGAATTAGCTACCTCCTGTCCTACTACCTGTCAACCCAGCATTAACCTTCAATTACAAGCTGGGGGAGGGTGTGTCTGATTGGCATAGCATAAAACATGTGGCGACCCTGGAGCTATGGTGGGTGGGACAGTACATATCTTGCATTCCTACGTCTTTTGGGGAGGTAATCATTGCCTCTTCAAGAGAGGGTGTTTGTAAGTACACTAAAGGTTTCTATTCTTGGGCTGCAAAAAACAATGACAAATACTGGTAAGGAGGGGACATCCTCTCTCATGTATTTCCTTTCAGAAATCACTTTCTATCTTATTTGTTTCCTGGAGAATTGTAGCACTAAAAAATGTTGAAATTATTAAGTAGAGTTCAGATTTTGGTTACCATAGACCTGTATCAATGAGATAATTTGAAAAAGTCACATTTTGTAATGCTCAATAATTCAGGAATATGGTGTGAGTCACATACTCATTTATATTTTATGACCAAATTTATACTTGTTATTGCCCAGTATATTGAAAAGCTATTGATTTGTAACATTGTTTTATTGGAATTTAATATACATATAGAAAAGTATATATAGCATGTGGATATAGCTGAATGGATTTTCCTAAGCTGAACACATCCTTATAATCAGCCTCCAAATCAAGAAATACAATGTTACCAAAACTTGACACCCAAGACACACAATGTCATTAGCTTGAGATCCATCCCATGTTGCTTACATGTATTAATTCATTTCTTTTATAGGTGAGTAGTATTTTTTATTGTCTGTACAGATAATATATTTATTCAATAATCTGTTGAAGGGTATTTGAATTGTTTCCAAAGAAAGCTGCTGTGAACTTTATGTACAAGCCTTTATAAGAATGTCTCCTGTAATTTATCCAGGACAGACAGTCTGCTGTCAGGCTTCTAGCTGAGCTGGTAACTAGATTCCCAGCTCCAGCCTCAGCGCTCAGGGTGGATCATGGAAAGTGTGTTGATCGTATCATCTTCAAATAATGCTAATTTCATTTCCATTTCAATGTTTATAGCACATAGTTCTTTTTTTCCTTGAATTTCTAGAGATTATGGAAAATGTTCAATAATATTTTGAACTTATTACCTAACTTATTACCAAATTTAATGTCTTCAAAGTTTTAATTTCCAAAAGAAAAAATTATGCTAAGGAAATATCCTTCCAAACCTAGTTTTCTGATTTTTAGAACAGAAATGTGGTACATTAAGGTGAGTAAATGGCAATGGTCAATTCTATTATGAAATGGTTTTCTCCTTGGATCTGATCACCTAATAAATTTATATTAACACCACTGACATTTTAAAGTAGTTTTTATTATTTTGTGCTTTTTGGGGTTTAATTTCGAGTTTTAGAAAACAAATTAATTTTTGTGTTTGCTTCCTAAATTTCTTTCTTCTTCATGTTATTAGAGAGTTTGACTTATTTACCATTACTTTTACAAGTGGCTTTTTTCCCTATGTTACAGTTTTATGCCCTACATATGTTTTACTATGTTACCTGTTGGTCTTTTTCCTATGGATCATTTTCTGTATTTTATTTCTTCTTCACCCTTGTATAAAAGTAAACAGCATTTTAAAAATTCTCTAATAGAGTACCTAAACACTTTAAAGCATATACTTAAATTTTTTTCTAATTGTACACTTTGACATAAAAGAAGATTATGCAGGTCACATGTTACAGATGAAAATAAATCAGGATATATTTATTTGATAGTTCAATAAGTGTACATAAAATTATAATTAAATATATATATGATATTCCATTTAGACTTTTTTCATGTCTTTCCTTAGCCTTATGTATTTGTCTTTTAAGAAGTTATTTCCGGCCAGGCATGGTGGCTTACACCTGTAATCCCAGCACTTGGAGAAGCCGAGGTGGGCAGATCATCTGAGGTTGGAAGTTCAAGACAAGCCTTACCAACATGGAGAAACCCTGGTCTACTAAAAATACAAAATGAGGCAAGTGTGCTAGCTCAGGCAGGAGAATGGCTTGAACCTGGGAGGCGGAGGTTGTAGTCAGCCGAGATTGCGCCATTGCACTCCAGCCTGGGCAGCAAGAGCAAAACTCCATCTCAAAAAAAAAGGAAGTTATTTCAGATGTTTTACTATGTTATTGTTCTTCCCCAAACATTAACCAATGTTTATTTTTATGTTTGTTTACTTTTTTCTTTCCATCTGTCTTTTAATTTTTTGGTTAGTATCAAAGAATTTACTGTAATTTTGGCTGAATTTCAAATATAGGATTAGTTGTTCTTAATGTCATAAATTAATTTATAGCCTACAGTTTCACATTTGATCAACAAATATTGGTATAGTACAGAAAATGTGTTTGATTAGTTTCAGTCTATGAACAAAATGTTTTAAAGTATTGACTGTACTAAGCTTACTTTATTTATTTTCAAGATGGAGTCTCACTCTGCCTCCCAGGCTAGAGTGCAATGATGCAATCTCGGCTCATTGCAACCTCCACCTCCTGGGTTCAAGCGATTCTCCTGCCTCAACCTCCCAACTAGCTGGGACTACAGGCATGTGCCACCATGCCTGGCAATTTTTTTCTGTATTTTTAGTAGAGACATGGTTTCACTGTGTTAGCCAGTGACCTGGTGATCCGGCAGCCTCAGCCTCCCAAAGTGCTGGGATTACAGCTGTGAGCCAGGCCACTAAGCTTACTTTAATGAAATCGATGACTTCCTCTGTGTTTTTCAGCACAGCCACGACGTTAGCAGTACTTCCTTGGATGCCAGTGCTTCAGTAAGTCTAAACCCACCTTCTTATTGATAGCTTCTAAAACTTTGATAATGTTTCTATGTCATCTGCTATGTTTTACTATAATGTTACTTAAGGTACAACTTCCAGTTTAGCATATGTTGGTTATAAACATACTTTTCCAATTCAAACAGCAATTAATAATATAGTATGTGAGATTAAATAAAATTCTATCTCCATAAAATTGTCTTAGCACATGTTGCTGACATCAGTTACCATATGTCCTTAAATATGAGACTCCAATGACTCTATAATACACCACTTTATGTATTTGTGAGAAAAGCAAGGCTTTTAATTAAGCTGTAATGCAATGCTGTCTTTTCTCATAGAATTTTTATTTTACAGCTATTGAAATAGCTCTTTTATATTTACGTAGACAAATATTATCACAATCATTTTATCTTGTCATTTTTATACCTCCTGTGATGTAAAGCCTAAAATTAATGTTCAATAATACATGTGTCTTGATATTTGGAGAAAACTGGGAGGGCTTTTAATGACATAACTGCAAGTTTTCCTCCCTACTCTGCTCCTGGAGAGAATGGCCTCAATTCAAAGAACCTTGCTTATCAAAGGGACCAGTTCCTGCTTAACCTGGGTTACCTCTCAGTCCACAGAGTTACTCATACAAGTCCATCGCATCCTTTTATAGGGACCAGGGAGGATCCTGTTTCTAAGAATCTTTGGTTGTATACTTCATTCCTGAATGCAACCTCTGTGTGGTACAGTGCCCTCCTCTCCCAGGTTAAGTATATGTGACTAATAAACAGATATGGTTAGACCCTATGTCCCCACCCAAATCTCATGTGGAACTGTAATTCCCAGTTTGGGGGAGGAGCCGGGAGAAATGTGATTGGATCATGATGGTAGATTTCCCCCTTGCTGTTCTTGTGTTAGTGAGTTCTCATGAGATCAGGTTGTTTAAAAGGGTGTAACACTTCCCCCTCTCTCTACTGCTCCATCATGGTAAGACGGGGTTTTGCCATGTTGACCAGGATGGTATCAATTTCTTAACCTCATGATCCACCTGCCTTGGCCTCCCAAACTGCTGGGACTACAGACATAAGCCACCCCACCCGGTCAAAAGGTATACTTTTTAGTGATTATTTGATTTATTTATTTGCCAGAGATAGGGTCTTGCTGTGTTGCCCAGGCAGGTCTAAAACTTCTGGCTTTAAGTGATCCTCTAGCCTCAGCCTTCCGAAACACTGGGATTATAGGCATAAGCCCCCATATGCAACTTCAGTGATTAAAGATTCTGAAGCTGTCTTGATCCACTGCATCTTTTTGTCACCCAAAGCATTTTTTATGGTACCCTAGGCTCAAATAAATACCTTTAACTACTAATTAAGTAGTTAGGCACAAAAGGTAAAAATGGTTGGTGGCAGTGTAAATTAGTTCAACCATTGTGGAAGACAGTGTGGTGATTCCTCAAGAATCTAGAAATAGAAATACCATGTGACGCAGCAATACCATTACTGGGTATGTACCCACAGGATTATAATCATTCTTTTATAAAGACACAGGCACACATATGTTTACTGCAGTATTATTCACAATAGCAAAGACCTGGAACCAACACAAATGCCCATTAATGATAGACTGAATAAAGAAAATGTGGCACATATACACCATGGAATACTATGCAGCCATTAAAATGAATGAGTTCATGTCCTTTGTAGGGACATGGATGAAACTGAAAACCACTGTTCTCAGCAAACTGACACAAGAACAAAAAACCAAACACTGCACGTTCTCACTTATAAGTGGGTGTTGAACAATGAGAACACATGGACACATGGAGGGAAACATCACACAGTGGGGCCTGTTAGGGACTGGGGAGGGATAACATTAGGAGAAATATGTAATGCACATGATGGGGGAATGGATACAGCAAACCACCATGGCATGTGAATACCTATGTAACAAACCTGCACATTCTGCACATGTACCCCAGAACTTAAAAAAAGAAAAATACTTTTACTTCATTAAAAAATGAATGACAGTTACTTATTGAGTGTATATACTTCTCAGGTCTGCATGATTTCCCAAAGCCCAGTGAGACTGGACACTGTATTAGTCTGTTCTCATGTTGCTAATAAAGACAAACCCAAGAGTTTAGGTTCCCAGATGGCTAAACAGAGGCAGCTCCAGAAGGCAGCTCCCAACAAGAGAAACACAGAAGCTGAGTGGTCTCCACTGTTCTAAACAAGGTACCAGGTTCATTTTGTGGGTCTGGTTGGAGAGTAGGTATAAACCAAAGAGGGCAAGTTAAGGCAGGAGGGGCATGGCCCCACCTGGGAGGTGCATGCAACTGACCAGAGGATCGGAGGCTCTCCCACTCTGGAACTTCAGTTTTGATACTGTGGTTCACCTAAGCCCTCCACAATCCACAGAACAAGTTCTTCACAGGGATGAAAAGCCACACAAGCTGCCTGAACAAGGCTGAGCAGCAACACTGGTGGTAATGCAGTTGGTGGCACAGATCTAGACAAAAGCACTGACACCAAGAAAGTCTGTGGGACAGAACTACCTGCCCCCTAGAAAGAAAGGAAACTGAAAACAGGAAATCAGGCCACACAGCTGGAAGGCTACCTACCTCCCCAACAAAGCCCAGGAGGCGGAAGCTCTCTCACTTGAGAGTATTGCAGGCAGCACATCAGTTAGAGCATGACTAGGAACGATTGAAATTGGGGGGGGGGGGGAAGGGCAGCTGCCATTGCAGAGGTGGGTCTAATCTTCCTGAGTACACAAAAGATACAGGAAATATATACAGCAGCTACACTGAATCTGTGGCAGCCCAGCAGCACCTCCACAGGCAGGCAAAGGAAAGTCCACCTCCCCAAGCAGCTACCTGAAATCAGAGCTAGATAAATCCAAGAAGATGGGAAGAAACCAGTGCAAAAAGGATGAAACCATTAAAGACCAGAATGCTTCGCCCCCACTAAGGGATCACAACTCTTCACCAGCAAGGGAACAAAACAGGATGGCGAATGAATTTGATGAATTGACAGAAGCAGGCTTCAGAAGGTGGGTAATAACAAAGTTCTCTGAGCTAAAGGAACATGTAACCTAATGCAGAAACACTAAAAACCCTGAAAAAAGGTTAGATGAAATGCTAACTAGAATATCCAGTTTAGAGAAGAACATAAATGACTTGATGGAGCTGAAAAACAGCATGAGAACTTCACAAAGCATACACAGTTTCAACCAAATCTATCAAACAGAAGAAAGGACATCAGAGATAGAAGATCAACTCAATGAAATAAAATGAGAAGGCAACACAATAGAAAAAGTGAAAAAAATGAACAAAGCCTCCAAAAAATATGGGATTATGTGAAAAGACTTAATCTACACTTGATTCATTACTAGCAGATGACGGGGAGAAGGAATCAAAGCTGGAAGACACTCTTCAGCATATTTATCCAGGAGAACTTCCCCAACCTAGCAAGGCATGCCAACATTCAAATCCAGGAAGTACAGAGACCACCACAAAGATATTCCTCAAAAAGAGCAACCTCAAGGCACAAAATCATCAGATTCACCATGGTTGAAATGAAGAAAAAAATGCTCAGGGCAGCCAGAGAGAAAGGTCAGGTCACCCACAAAGGGAAGGCCATCAGATTTACTGTGGATCTCTCAGCAGAAATCCTACAGGCAAGAAAGGAGGGGGGACCAACATTCAACGTCCTTAAAGAAATTTAAACCCAGAATTTCATATCCAGCCAAACTACATAAGTGAAGGAGAAATAAAATCTTTTATGGACAAGCAATTGCAGAGAGATTTCATAGCCACCAGACCTGCCTTACAAGAGCTCCTGAAGGAACTACTAAACACAGAAAGGAAAAACCAGTACCAGCCACTGCAAAGAAGAACCAAGTGGTAAAGATCAACGACACAATGAAGAAACTCCTTCAAACCAAGGGCAACACATCCAACCAGTAACAAAATGGCAGGATTGATTTCACATGTAACAACAATATTAATGTTAAATGTAAACAGATGAAATGTCCAAATCAAAAGACACAGACTGCCAAACTGGACAAAGTGTCAAGAACCATTGGTATGCTGTATTCAGGAAACCCATCTCATGTGCAAAGACACACATAGACTGAAAATAAAGGGATGGAAGAAGATTTACCAAGCAAGTGGAGATCAAAAAAAGCTTGGGTTGGCTGGGCACGGTGGCTCACGCCTGTAATCCCAGAACTTTGGGAGGCCAAGGCGGGTGGATCAAAAGATCAAGAGATCGAGACCATCCTGGTCAACATGGTGAAACCCCATCTCTACTAAAAATACAAAAAATTAGCTGGGCACGGTGGCACTGCCTGTAATCCCAGCTACTCAGGAGGCTGAGGCAGGAGAATTGCCTGAACCCAGGAGGCAGAGGTTGCGGTGAGCCGAGATCGCACCATTGCACTTCAGCCTGGGTAACAAGAGTAAAATTCTGTCTCAAAAAAAAAAAAAAGCTTGGGTTGCAATCAATCATAGTCTCTGATAAAACAGATTTTAAGCCAAAAAAGATAAAAAGAGACAAAGAAGGGCATTACATAATGGGAAAAGGATCAATACAACAAGAAGAGCTAAGTATTCTAAATATATACACACCCAATACAGGAGCACCCAAATACACAAAGCAATTTCTTAATGACCTACAAAGAGACTTAGACTCCCACACAATAATAGTGGGAGATTTTAACACTCCACTGTTAATATTAGACAGATCAATGAGACAGAAAATCAACAAGGCTATCTAGGACTTCAGTGCAGATCTGGACCAAGCAGACCTAATAGACATCTACAGAATTCTCCATTCCAAATCCACAGAATATACATTCTTCACACTTCCTCTAAAATTGACCACATAATTGGAAGTAAATCACTCCTCAGCAAATGCAAAAGAAAATCATAACAAACAGTCTCTCAGACCCCAGCACAATCTACTTATAACCCAGGATTAAGAAACTAACTCAAAACCATGCAAGTTTATGGAAACTGAACAAATTGGCTCCTGAAAGACGACTGGATAAACAATGAAATGAACACAGAAATAAAGATGTTCTTCAAAACCAACGATAATGAAGACACGATGTACCAGAATCTCTGGGACCTATTTAAAGCAGTGTCTAGAGGGAAATTTACAGCAATAAATGCCCAGAGGAGAAACAAGGAAAGATCTAAAATTGACACCCCATCATCAAAATTTAATGAGCTAGAGGAGCCAGATCAAAAAAACTCAAAAGCTAGCAGAAGACAAGAAATAACTAAGATCTGAGCAGAACTGAAGGAGTTAGAGACACAAAAACCTTTCAAAAAAATCAATAAATCCCAGAGCTGGGTTTTGGAAATGATCAACAAAATAGACCACTAGCCAGACTAATAAAAAAGAGAGAAGAATCAAATAGATGTAATAAATCATAAGGGGGATATCACCACCGATTCCACAGAAATGCAAATACATTACCATCAGAGATTACTACAAACAACTCTAGGCACAGAAACCAGTAAATCTGGAAGAAATTGATAAATTTCTGGAGACTTTCACTCTCCCATAACTAAATCAGGAAGAAGTTGAAACCCTAATAGACCAATAACAGGGGCTGAAATTGAGGCAGCAATTAATAGCCTACCAACCAAAAAAAGTCCAGGTCAAGACAGGTTTACAGTTGAATTCTACCAGATGTACAAAGAGGTGCTGATACCATTCCTTCTGAAACTATTCCAAACCATACAAAAAGAGGGAATCCTCCCTAACTCATTTTATGAGACCAACATTATCCTGTTACAAAAACCTGGCAGAGACTTAACTAAAAAAAGGAAATTTCAGGCCAATATCCATGATGAACATTGACACAAAAATCTTCAATAAAATGCTGGCAAACTGAATGCAACAGCGCATCAAAAAGTGTGTTCATCATGATCAAGCAGGCTTCATCCTGGGAATGCAAGGCTGGTTCAACATATGCAAGTCTACAAATGTCATCCATCACATAAACAGAACCAAAGACCAAAGCCACATGATCATCTCAATAGATGCAGAGAAGGCCTTAGACAAAATTCAACAGCTCTTTATGCTAAAAACCCTCAATAAATTAGGTAAGGATGGAAGGTATTACAAAATAATACAAGCTATTTATGACAGACCTACAGCCAACATCATACTGAATGGGCAAAAATTGGAAGCATTCCCTTTGACAACTGGGACTAGACAGAGATGCCCTCTGTCACCACTTCTATTCAATATAGTATTAGAAGTTCTAGCCAGAGCAATCAGGCAAGAAACAGAAATAAAGGGTATCCAATTTGGAAAGGAGGAAGCCAAACTGTCTGTATTTACAGATGACATGATTGTATATTTAGAAGACTCCATCATCTCAGCCCAAAATCTTAAGATAATAAGCAACTTCAGCAAAGTCTCAGGATACAAAATCAATGGGCAGAAATCACAAGCATACCTATATACCAATAATAGACTAACAGAGAGCCAAAGCAAGAGTGAACTCCCATTCACAATTGCTACAAAGAGAATGACATACCTAGAAATACAAGTAACAAAGGATGTGAAGGACCTCTTCAAGGAGAACTACAAACCACTGCCCAAAGAAATAAGAGAGGACACAAACAGATGGAAAAACATACCATGCTCATGGTTAGGAAGAATCGATACTGTGAAAATGGCCATACTGCCCAAAGTAATTTATAGATTCAATGCTATCCCCAGCAAGCTCCCAATGACCTCCTTCACAGAACTGGAAAAAAAAAAGTTTAAACTTCATATGGAACCAAAAGAGAGCACACATAGCCATGACAATCCTATTCAAAAAGAACAAAGCTGGAGGCATCATGCTGCCTGACTTCAAACTATACTACAAGGCTACAGTAATCAAAAAAGCATGGGACTGGTACCAAAACAGAGACAGAGACTAATGGAACAGAAAAGAGGCCTCAGAAGCAACACCACACATCTACAACCATCTTATCTTTGACAAGCCTGACAAAAACAAGCAATGGGGAAAGGATTCCCAGTTTAATAAGTGGTGTTGGGAAAACTGACTAACAATATGCAGAAACCAGAAACTGGACTCCTTTCTGACACCTTATACTAAAATTAACTACAGATGGATTAAGTATTTAAACATAAGACCAAACACCATAAAAACCCTAGAAGAAAACCTAGGCAAAACCATTCAGGACATAGGCATAGGCAAGGACTTCATGACTAAAACACCAAAAGCAATGGCAACAAAAGCCAAAATAGACAAATGGGATCTAATTAAACCTAAGAGGTTCTATACAGCAAAAGAAATAATCATTAGAGAGAACCAGCAACCAACAGAATGGGGAAAAAGTTTGCAATCTGTCCATCTGACAAAGGGCTAATATCCAGAATCTACAAAGAACTAAAACAGATTTACAAGAAAAAAACCAAACTCGTTCAAAAGTGGGTGAAGGATATGAACAGACACTTTTCAAAAGAAGATATATATGAGGCCAAAAACATAGGAAAAAATGCACATGACCACTGGTCATTAGAGAAATGAAAATCAAACCACACTGAGATATCATCTCACACCAGTTAGAATGTCAATCATTAAAAAATCTGGAGGTAACAGATGCTGGAGAGGATGTGGAAAAATAGGAACTCTTTTAGACTGTTGGTGGGAATGTAAATGAGTTCAACCATTGTGGAAGACAGTGTGGTGGTTCCTCAAGGATCTAGAAATTCCTTTTGACCCAACAATCCCATTACTGGGTATATACCCAAAATATTATACATCATTCCTTTATAAAAACACATGCACACATATGTTCATCACAGCACCGTTTACAATAGCAAAGACCTGGAACCAACCCAAATGCCTTTTGATGATAGACTGGATAAAGAAAATGTGGCACTTACACACCATGGAATACTTTGCAGCCATAAACAAGGATGACTTTGTGTCCTTTGTAGGGATGTGGATGAATCTGGAAACCATCATTCTCAGCACACTGACAGAAGAACAGAAAACCAAATGCCGCATGTTCTCACTCATAGGTGGGTGTTCAACAAGGAGAATATGTGGACACAGGGAGTGAAGCATAGCCTACTGGGATTAGTTGAGGGGGGTTAGAGGAGGGACAGCGGCGGGTGGGGAGAAATACCAGATGTAGATAATGGGGGGATGGAGGCAGCAAACCTTGTCATGTGTGTACCTATGCAGGAACCCTTCATGATTTGTAAATTTACCCCAGAACCAAAAGTACAATAAAAAGAAAAAAGAAAGACAAAAATATCAACTTAGCTTTATAATAACTATCTGGTTATATAAAATTTGTGTGTTTACTGCTTATCTGAGAATAAAAATAAGTAATTAAATAATAAAAACATATCCAAGACTGGGTAATTTATAAAGGAAAGGAAGTTTAATAGACTCACAGTTCCACATGGCTCGTGAGGCCCCACAATCATGGTAGAAGGCAAAGGAGGAGCAAAGTCATATCTTACATGGCAGCCGGCAAGAAAGCTTGTGTAGTGTAGCGGAAGTCCCGCTAATAAAACCATCAGATCTCATGAGACTCATTCACTATCATGAGAACAGCATGGGAAAGACCCGCCCCCATGTTTCAATTACCTCCCATCGGGTTCCTCCCATGACACATGGGAATTATGGGAGCTACAATTCAACATGACATTTGGATGGGGTACAGACAAACCACATCAGACACCATCACCCTCATTTTCTGTTCTACAGTGATTCACACTTGCTTTTTAATACAGCAAGACCTGAAAATCCATCTTTATAAAGATCATCTAATGTTGAAATTGCAAGCAACTACTAATACTACTAGTATCATATACAGTGTTAGTTAGCCAATATTATGTGTTTGCCTAAAAGAGTAAAATAGCTTGCTATACCCTGTGAGTTGCTATGTTAATGGTACACACTATAAACTAATGTGAAGCGAGAAATCAATAGCATAAAATGTGTATGCAGGGGGAGAGGGGAGTAAAACTGTATAATTTTTCATGTTATTAAAATTAAGTTGTTATTAGCTTAAAATAGAACTTTGTAACTATAGGATGTTTTATGTAAGCCTCACAGTAATTGCAAAGAAAACCTATGTAGTACTTACACAGAAAATAAAGAATAAAGAATCAAAGTTTACCATTGCGACAAATTACCAAATCACAAAGGAGGACAGCAAAGTTGGAAGCAAGCTGAGTATAGTATATATCTTTAAGTATTTTCCATTTCATTCATATTTTCCTATTTATGTGCACACAGTACAAATTTGTCTTCTAAATATCTTTATTTTTCTCAATTTTTGTGGTTATTTTCCATCTTTTCAATCTTTAAATATTTATGCAGCTCGCTTTTTTTCTTGATTAGATTTAGGCTATGATTTTGCTATAAAACTATTCATCCTTTTTTCATTGTTTTTATTTTCTCTTTTATGGTGTATTTCTTATATCTAACCATTTCTCCTTTCATTTTCCTTCAGTTGGTTTTGTTTTTCCCTTTGTACCTTTGAATTTTTGAGTTTAATTCATTTATCCTTTTTTTATAGAAAGACTAAATTTTTCTCTGAGATATACTTTAACTGTATTCTATAGATTCTCATATGGAAGGGTCATCATATCACTATTTGGGGGTGCTGTGAAATTTTTATTATTCCATCACTAACCCATAGACTATTTAAGATAAGATCATTTTTATTTCCAAAAGACAGGAAGTCTTTGTTTTCTGGTTTGCTTGGTAGGTTCTAGTTTATCGACAGAATCTTTTTAGTTTGTAGGAAACTCATTGAGAATGTCAGTGACATTGCCAGTAATATTTTGGCATTAATTTTAGGGTCCCATTCATTCTCACTCAGACGATGTAAAAAAAAATAAAATGTGTGAAACTTAGGACTGTTTTAAAAAAGTGAAACCAAATAGGGAATCCTAAATTTAGTAACATAGGTTTTCTTTCTAAAGTAGTTCTAAAATTAATTCCAAAATAATTCCAAGGTATTATATAGGCAATTGTAGAATATCTTTAGAATAATTTAAAAGAGAGATAAACTTCTATGATGGATACTTTGAAAACATTCTCATTTTGTCAATGCATTCTTATTCAAAATACACTAAATTTAAAGTCAGCTACTTGAGTTAATATCCTGCCTATATAACTCTTTAATTGTGTTATCTTGAGCAAGTTCCAGAACTTCACTGACTCAACACTGTCACAGTTAAACATACAGTAACAGAGACTTTCTCAAATGCACGATTTGAGGATTATAAATATAATTCATTCAAAGCACAAAGCTCAGTGCCTGCCATAATGAAGACATCCTGCAAATGGTAGTTATTCCTATAACATGCTGGTATGGTTTGGCTGTGTCCCCATCCAAAATCTCATCTTGGAATCCACATGTTGTGGGAGGGACCTAATGGGAGGTCACTGAATCATGGGGGTGGGACTTTCCTGTGCTGTTCTCATGCTGATGAGTAAGTCTCATGAGGTCTGATGGTTTGAAAAATGGAAGTTTCCCTACACAGCTCTCTCTTTGCCTCTCGTTATCTATGTAAGATGTGATTTGCTCATTGTTGCCTTCTGCCATCAATGTGAGGCTTCCTCAGTCACATGGAGCTGTGAGTTGTGTATAAAACTTCTTTCTTTTGTAAATTGCCCAGTCTCTGTTATGTCTTTATCAGCAGCATGAAAGTGGACTTATATACATATTGATATCAAAACCACCAAGGTAGGGACAAAACTATAAGGATCTTGTCCCACTCATACTATATTGTACTATTTTCAATTTGGTGACAGTAGATTGCAAACTTTTTTTAAAGGAATAGAGTGTATACATTTTCCAAAGAACCCAGATATATGATGAGTATGAACCTGTTATTCAATAAACTTTACTAATTTTTGCGTTCCTATTGAGCTCTTTCGATTGCTCACAAAAAAGCAATCTGAGAGTGCTTATATTTCTCTCTCTTTTTTTTTTTGGTGTTTCATGAAAAGATTTGATCTGATCACTAGGTGGCAGCAATATGTAGGGAAGGAGCTTGAAGATCTGACATTAGCTTGCAAAAGTTAACTCTTCTGCATAAGCACAGCTAGCCTGTCCCAGTTCCTGTGATTGACCTGAGTCACTTCCCTTCACAGGGTGCATTTCCAGTTGATGCTAAGGACCCAAGGCCATAGTGTCCCGTTTGCCACCTCAACAGAATGGTCAGCATGTCATTTAGGAAATTTCAACTATTTTTAGTAAAAAATATTACCGAATAAACAGCGGTACTTCAAAAGTGCTGCCCGTTGCACTTACGGCTGCTTCTATTTCAACTCCAATAAGCTTATCCTCTGTTTCTATAGCCACCTCATGAGCTGTTTTTGTTTCTGTCACCGTTTCTGAGCTATAGCACGAGCTCCTGTGATGGAGCTTTCTGCATTTTTTACTTATATGTTATCAACATTCTCCAAATTTAGTTGTAATGGTCTATGGCAGGTAACTGTTTTAACCAGTCATAACACAGAGTACAGAACAAACAGAGATTTAAGTTTTTAAATTTTGGAATGATTCACAGAGTAAGTACAAAGATAGTGCAAACAATTCCCACACACATTCCTGGTAAGGATATGTGACCTCTCTGTAAGCCTAGCTGTATTCCTCACACTACTGAATGAATGATTTAATAACAATGATCCTAGAAGACATTTTACCTGTTAGTGGATGATGAAGAATGCTGTTTTAGTCAGCTTGAGATGCTACAACCAAGTATCATAAACTAGATGGCCTACTAACAAAAGAAACTTATCTTTTATGGTTCTTGGAGGCTGAAAGTCCAAATTATGGTAACAGCATTGCTGGGTTTTGGTGACAGCTTTCTTCCAGGTTGTACACAGCTGACATCTCTTTGTGTCTGCATATAGCAGAAAGGAGGTAAAGTAGCTCTCTGGCCTCTTCTAATAAGGGCACTTATTCCATTCATAGAAGCTCTAGCCTTATGATCTAATTACCTCCCAAAAGCCCCATCTCCAGATTTCATCATGTTGGGAACTAGACTTCAAGGAATGAACTGGCAGGGGAAACAGGAAGCACAAACATTCAGTTCGCAACAGATGGTTTTAAGGACATGCCAAGGTCCAGATAAAGCTTTGAAACCAGCCACTATCCAAAGAAACATAAATCTGAAAGTCATTTTCATTTGTTTTCTTATTATTTCAAAACCTCTTGCATTCTCCTCCTATATGCATTTTATTCCAATTTGCAAACCATTTTTACACATTTACTATTTACTGCAATCTTTACTGTGATCTTAGGTAAAACAGGCATTATTCTGTTGATTTTACGGATAATTGAGGTGAAAACTAGGGAGGTTAAGCAACTACATGAGCATTAAGAATGTAGACATTTAAATAGTTTGACTCTAATTTACTGTTCTTTCTTCTTTGCCTCATTCTTCTTACCTCAATAGACGCTTAATGAGTGCTCTCCTGAAAACAAACTTTAGTAAGAGTTAAGAATGAATTAAGCACTGAAGCTTTGAGCAGAATTTAATCTGAAGGCAAGAACCTTAAAGACAATCTCTCCTTTTTAATTCTCCAGTTGTCTTGACAGGGATAATCCCTTGTAAATAATCTTTCAGAGCTTAGAGATATGAAGAATTTATTTTCACCTGACATTAATGATATACCCAAAACCACCTTTGCAAAAATTCTAACAGTGGGAAAATATTGGTAGTGAAAGACATTTGATGCAACTGACTCCATTTTGCTTCTGACCTCCAAGCATCACTTGTTCATTCCTAGGTGTAGGCCACAGTAACTTTGGGAGAAACTTAGTTTACAGCTTAACTTTGAAACAAAGATAATAACAGCCCTTTCCCAAAACAAGCCCCCTTCTTGCCTGGGGACCAGGCTGCTTTTTAAAATGAACAAATTAGCCACAAGATTACAAATTATGATTTAGTAGTTATGAAGCTAGAGACCACAATATTCCAAATGTTCCCAGTTGCTCCTAGGGATAGCACCGTGACGATAAATTCTAAGATTGATGCTTGAGATGTTTTTTAGATCCTTAGTTCTGATGCAAGAGCTGGCACCAACCGGACCAGTAATCTGGTTGAACCACTTGTGCAATCCCACCCAGGAATAGCAGACAGCAAGAAAAACCCACTTTGACCCCCTGTGATTTCATCTCCGACCCAGTCAATCAGCACGCCTCCACTCCCTGGCCTCCTACCCACCAAATTATCCTTAACAAGCCGCCATCTCCAAATTTTCTGAGTGACTGATTTGAGAAATAAAACTCCATTCTCCCACTCATCTAGCTCTGCGTGAATTAAGCATTTTCTCTACTGAAATTCCTGTCTTGATAAACCAGCTATATCTGGTCAGCAAGCAGGAAGACCACATTGTGTGATTACATAATTCTTGTAATAGTTAGGGCTCATTTGGTCTCAAGTATTGGAAAATCCAGACCACCCTGACTTTCACATGAAAGGAATCTTACCGGTTTCTAACTGAAAGTACAAATATGGGACTAACTTCAGGACAGACACAACCCAGGCATCCTAACCATGTTACTCAGGACCTGTCCTCACTCTCTCTTTATCCTGCCTTCTGCAGTGTTGACATCCTGCTCAGTGTCCACCTCTCCATACTCCAGCCCACTCCACTTACCCCGAGACAGCTCTCAGCTCTCAATTCATGCTAGCAAAATGGCTGGAGTGGCTCTAGAATTTGCTTGGGATCTACCAGAAGAGAACCTCTCTGTACCCTTAAATAATGTAGAGTGAAGTTTTAACACCTCCCATTTATAACCATTACAAACATCTCTGCAATGAATATCTTTATTCCCATTTTTCTGCATTCATGTTCACTTCCTATTTATATTGTATCAGATAAATAAGTTCTTTGTTATTCTTTTCCTTTAATGCATATACTTTTCTGCTTAGTTCTAAAAAATTGTTTTCAAGCTTGCTTTCTAATTCCCTCTAATATCCAATCTAATGTATCTGTCCTTCAGTGTACTTGGTGGATGTTATATTTTTAAGCTCTAGAAATTTCCTTGATATTTTTTCCTCTCTCAGAAAATTACAGTCTAATTTTAGGATGCAATGTCTCAGACGACCCACTGAACAAAAATTAAATATTTGCTAAACATTTTCTTCTGTGTCTTACAGCATATATGTTTCATTGAGGGCTATTTGTTGATGCCTCAGTCCAACTTTTTTTAAGTGCCTTCTTCTTTAAGTAAGTCTATTCGTGACTAGTTCATAAATAGTTGAGTTCATTGAGATTAATAAAAGGAAGGACAATTATTACTAAATGTTAATTATCTCAGATTTTATAAAGTCTTTCATTAATATGGCTTATAAATAGAACATTAGAAATGGTTTTAAAGAGGGAACACTTCTTACAGAAGAAAGCAAGAAGATTATTTCATTTTGTCAGAAGTTTCCTGTAGTTTCAAATCTGTCCTGTTTTAATCTCAAGACATTCGGTTGCTTTCAAAAAATTGTAACTTTAGGTATACATCAAAAAAACTCTATTAATGGCAAATTTCTCATTAGCTACAAATTTCTTGAGGTTCTATTTTTCTCCTGTTGTGTGGGGAGAGGGGTCAGGGATGTGTCTGTGTGAGGGTGTATGTGTGTGTGTGTTTTCTTCCAGAACTGTAAGACTGAGTGGGAAGGAAAAAGGTACAGGAGCAGAGAGAGTCAGTTGTTAAGAGAGGCTCTGGTAGACAGTCTCAATAAGAGACATACATTTATATTGACATCACCAGGAATGGTAGCATTTAAAATAAAGTAAATGAGGAGAACAAGAAGCAATTTGTAAAAACGAATGGCAAGCAACTGAAAAAAGCAATGAACCTACTTATTCAACGTAATTCAAACATCACAGATATTATGAAAGCAAAAAATTAGAAAAAAGAAAAAGGAAACATCTTTCTTATTCCCATACATTCATATTTTGTTGTAATTCCAGTTTTTCTTGGAATATAAAAAACCGTTTTTTTATACAGAATTGAGAGAGATAATACAATGCTAACATGTAATTTGCTTTTAAATTTAGTATCACAGTATGAATAGTATAACCCACCAAATTATACTATTCATAATATAAGAATGGGGGAAGGCAGATTTGAGGCTAACGTCACTAAAGAGGCCTGTTACACTGATACTTTATGGTCTGCCAACAACAAAAAGTCACATCCAGTTTTATTACATTGCATTTAAAAAACTTATATTGCTGCCATGTCTTATTACTACCCAAATAAGATATACAAAAAGTTTTTCGATTATAGGAAAAATAGGATATATGTTATTTTGTCAGCAGTTGAAAGAACCACCAAATAAAAGTTATTGTATTAACCTCTTCTAAGTCATGTATTCATTTATTCATTCATTCAGTGATGAGTTATTCAGTTCACTTTGGAATAATGAATAAACAGTATGTTAAATAAAACTTTAAAGGGTTTGAGTAATCCACTAAGACATTTTGTTGAATTACAGTACTGGCAAAGTATTATAAATTGAAGTCTAGAAAATGTTCACCGAAGTGCCTGAAAATGGCTTTTTCTTCCTATCCAAGAGTCAATAATTTTTGCTTAGAACCAAAACACTAGTTCCAAGTTACAACAGATTAGAATTGGACATTAGAAAATGGTTTATAGGAATTAGTTAAGGTTCGTTACTCCTCACTTTCTGTAAACGTTCTACATAAATCTGAAATTGTTTCACTTGTGTCTTTTATGATGATCAGGTCTCCTTAACATGACTAAGTTTACCTTGGAATGTTCATTGTAGATACCCAATACATATATGTTGTTAAGGTGGCTGAACTGTAATATTACAACTTGATGTTACAGATTTGGACAGTGTCAGAGGAGCCTATACTTCCACCTTCCTAAATCCTCCTCGAAGTGTTGGTAAATGTCTCCTGTAAGATAACTTATTCTTTATCTACTTAAAACCAGATTTTCTTACATTTTGGTTTTCAGTTTTCCAGTGGGTGGCCTTCTTGGACAAGCTTAATGAATAAGCTCTTGCTGTATTTCAACATTTATAAAAAATGAGTCACTTCCCATTATAAAATTATTTTGCAATACTCAGGGAGTGAGTTACAATGGTGAAACATGAAAATGGAAACAATTTACTCAAGAAGAAGGGAGCATTTACAAAAAGAAGTGAAGAAGCAGAGAAAATAATCATCTAAATGAAAAATTCTTCCTGAGGTATTTTAACCAAGTAGACGTATGAACTGTAACGCTGAGATCTGAGATCTTTAAGCCTGGCTGAGTCTTAGAATAACTTGGGGCAGCTTTTAACAAACACCAAATCTGGGTCTCACCCCTGGGATATGCAATTTAATTTGCTTCGGGGGATGTCTGAGCATTGATGGTTTATGACAGCTCTCCAGGTGACACCAAGGGACAGAGTTGAGAATCACTAGCCTTGATCATTTTCTCAACTATCCATATGAAATATACAGATAATGTCATCGGAAGTGCACTGTATTTGTATTTCTACCAAAAATGTGGATTAATTGATGTTTAATTTCTTTTGAGTTCCGGAAACACTGCAGTTAGTGGTTAAACACACACTGGCACAATAAAACGTCAAGCTGTCAGGTGTTTCAAGCAACAAATAGGGTTTACACAGTCTTTAAATGCCATTGTTCAAAATCTTCAAGTTGTAACAGTGTTGTAGTAATAATCACCGATCCTTAATAAAAATAAAATTGGGCAGTTTGTTCTAAGATTACATGTCAGCCCAAACTCTTAACTATAGGACTATAAATGGGAATTGGAAAATTCTTTGGAAATAACTGTCCAGTATTTTATTTCATTCCTCTTGAGGTGAAAGTGGTAACACATGAAGAGTAATGTAGGAATGTGGAATGAGGTACAATCCTTATCAGAATTTTCCTCTATGCTGAGAAAGCTGCTGCAGTTTGAAGCAGTTGGGCCAGGGGTGGTTGATGACTCCCGGGGAGTATGTCTATGAACTCCACCACTGAGGGAAAAAATTGATGTGTAGGAATAGGGCTGCATGATTCTACACAGTCAGGAAGGACACAGGGTCTCACTCCTCCAAAACTGCAAATCTTCCTTTTTTCTATACTGACTTCCAACTAATCCCTGTAAGTGAATTAAGTTAATACTGTAACTAATAAAAGTAAATAATCAAGAATTAGATGACCTAGAGTTCTTTGTCTAACTTCCTTGCAGGCAGGCTAGGTAAAATTTCAGGTGTGCTCCTTTGTTTAAAAAGACTGCCAAAATTAGATTATTCTTGATTATTTACTTTTACTAGTTACAGTATGAATACACTTACAGGGATTGGTTGGAAGTCACCTCTGAACAAGAAAGGAACATTAGGTAGCAGAGTCCAAGCAGAAGCCCTACTTCCACCAATATATCTGAAACCACGGTGCAGACATATTCCCAATTCTTTCCCTGTGGCCTTTTCCTTCCCAATTGTTAACTTGAGTGGACTTCACAATATCCTACTCCCAAATCTTACTGACACCTGAGGTTGCAATCCCTCCTTCCTCCTCTCTTTCCATTCAATTGGAATCTCTTTCAACCACTGTCAAGTTGCCTAACGAAAATTCCATTAAAATTTTGGCTCATCTGATTCATACTTAATCTTTGTTAATTTCAGTTCTTTTGTTGGTGAACCAGAAATATTGTCTTTTAACACTTTTTACTAGAACAAAAATTTGATTACTTTATGGGAAGGTATACTGCAAACTGCTGCTACTCAACCTAGAGAAATTCACAGGGTTTACTTTCTTTGTTTGTACCATGAAACGCCAGTGCAGTCTGCATTGCATAGACGCTTCTTTTACTGGAACATTCAACGTCAGGTTGTACTCATTGTTGTCCCATAATTATTTAAACTTTTGTGGCCTCCCTGTTGCATTGTCCAAAGTACTGCTGCATAATTTTTCCACTTTCTTCAAATCTCTACTTCTCCCCCATTTCAGCTCCTATGGGTAGATGATCTTATATTTATGGGTCCATCTGATGGGATGTCCCTTTAATGTTTCTATATTTTACCTGCATATTTCCCTAGTTTTTCATCCTTTTTCTCTCTCCTTGCTCCTGCCAGGAATCTCTCCTAAAGATGAACTTGACTGAATTCCAAATCCTCCTTCTATGAAACCTACTATTTCATTACCTGCTCCCTGCCCAGCCTCCTCACTCTATTGATTTGCTGCCTTCGGATATATTCTAGTTTCAGCATCCTAATGTAAACTCTCCTTCACCCTGTTTCTACTTATATATTTCTCTCTCTCTCAACAGAGTTTTGCTCTTGTTGCCCAGGCTGGAGTGTAATGGCATAATCTCAGCTTACTGCAACCTCCACCTCTGGGTTCAAGTAATTTTCCTGCCTTAGGCTCCAGAGTAGCTGGGATTTTGGGTGCCCATCACCACACCTAGCTAATTTTTGTATTTTTTACTGGACACGGAGTTTCACCACATTGGCCAGGCTGGTCTCAAACTCTCGACCCTATTGTGATCCGCCCGCCTTGGGATCACATGGGATCGAGGGACCCATGTTAACTTCTCTTCTCAGGTCCACAAGGGGCGTGGTTTCAAAGGCAAAAACTTTCCAGCACCATGCCTGCATCCACCTCCCAATTGGGATACCTAGAGTTCTTTGTCTAACTTTCCCACAGGTGGTCTAGGTAAAATTTCAGGTGTGAGCTCCTTTGTTTAAAAAGACCGCCAGAAACCCTGGAAGGAGGGGCTCTGTTGTGGGCTAGATAGCTAATACAACATCACAGTCAAAGATCAGTCACTCCAGAGGAGTAACCCCAAAGTTACTCTCACTGGGTGAGAACTTGAATGGGGTGGGAGTAACTTCAGAGTTAAGATCCCCCCTACTCCCTTACCGATACGTACTCCATCTCTGGATCCCCTCCCATGACAGCATGGGAGCTCACACTCTCTATTTCTCTTTGCCTAATCAATCACTTCCTGCAAAACTGTCTGGATCCCATACTTACTTAAACGAGCTCACCTAGCCACCAGGACCCTCTCCCCGTTCTTAGGTAAGGCCCAAGGATCTGGGGAAACACATCCGATCAGGAAACAGTGAGTATCTTGGGAACACCCCCATAGCCCTGCTCCTATCACCTGGTTACAGTATTACAGGCATGAGCCACTGCACCCAGCCTACCTGCATCCCACATCTTAGAAAGTAGCATCTTCTCATCCTCTTTTGCTTTTATCTCCCTTTATCTCTTTTTCAAACTTCATTTTCTGTTATTTCTCAGGTGCATTTTCCACAATTCATAATTCCTACCTTTATGATGCCAGAATTCTCTGTCACAGATACCAAACTTGTATTTAAAACTGAACTCATTATGTTTCCCTCAAGCACATTTATTTTCCAATACTTTTAATTTCTATTCATAACATTACCAATTACCTAATATTAATGCTTCAATCTCAATTAATCACCCACTCAGTCATATTTAGTCTACATGCAGTTAGATTCATATTTTAAAATTATTTAATCAGTTTGGCCCATTCAATTAGCAACTCTTAGATATACACACATATGATTCTTCATTGCATTTTTAAATCAATGATGTGGATATTTTGTAAATATTAATATGAAGTGAATTACTAGAAAGTGTTTCAGTTAATGGCAGTGTATTTATAAGAAGAAAGGAGTTGATTTATTCCAATCTGATATGCAACTGTTGCCCTGGATCTAAAGCCAAATATCTAGTATGGTGTGAATCTCTGTACAACACTGTTAAATCCTATCTTAAGTGTATTTTAAAGTTTGTCTTAACGTTAAGCTATAGCAAGCGCTATGTCCCACTGATTTCTACTTTATTAAAAGTTCCTAGCACAGTGCCTGTATCCAGTAGGTAATCAGTAAATACTCACTAAATTCACAGAGACATTGAGGACTTGAGGTAAAATGGAAACAAGCCATGCCCAAAACGAAATGACTGTAGGGCTGGTAACCAAGTAGAGAGACTATAAAAACATTCTTGGCTTATTTTTACATTATTGCTAAGTCCAGATAAAGTGATGGCATCTTCAGCAAGTAAAAAAGGAAATAAATACAAGAAGTACATAAATTTCTATCCTACATTGTAACTACGTGTTTGTTATATGTTACCTTTTTTTCTTTGTGATTGGCAAGCCCTACATATTTAGCTTAACTGTTCATTTTGGTAGTTCTCTCAAAAATATCTTAAGGTTAGTTCATTTCTGAAACATGAGCAATTTTTTCCATGTTTGTTACTAGTAATAACAGCAATTAGTTAACAAAAGGATTCAAGGCAAGCAGAGCTATGGAGTCATTTGCCGTTGAAAACTTTACTGGAGGTGGTGATGGGAGAGTCACTGAACGGAGTTTACACATTTTAAAGCAGCTTGAGCCAGGAATTATGAAAACATAGACCTTACAGCAACTAACTTCCAACTCTGTAAACTTTCTTATAAAGTTTCAGAATTACTTTTTTGAGATTTCTCATAAAATTCTAGCAGTTTTGATTTTATCTTGAAACTGGGTTGGCTTAGTGTCAAGCCACCATTCTTGTGTGATTTTTATAGTTGGTTTTATGCTGCCTCCTTGTTAGTTTGGCACTGGCACTATGAAATACTTGAAAATGTTTCAAGAAAATCCAGTCTCTTGTTTTCACTGCCAAAATAGTACACCTTCATAGAATGCTTATTAGGCAAATGACAGTCTCCCTTCATTGTGGGAATTGTATTGGACTTTTCAACACAGCCATTTGCTGAAAATGAACTTGCTGCTATGGGCTACTGTTTTCACCAGCAGGATGTAAAGAAATCCATTAATGGCTTGATATTTGATTTCTTAGATTCACACATGATGTGTGGAACACAGGGAATAAATAAGAAGAAAAAATGAAAAGAAGTGAGAGTCATTTTGCTTTAATTTTCATTCTCTTTTAACCTATTCAGGCAAAGCAAAGCAAAGTTCACATTTCTCTATGAAACATTTATCCCATTAACTTAAGTCAAATAAATGATAGCAACAATATTTTGGAAAATTACAAATAGCTAAAGTGAAAATATTATATTGCAATATTATATGTAGTAATACTATAAGTACATCTATATTGTCAATATGTTACTATAAATTAGTATAGATACTGTACATGTATAAATAGTATATATACACAAATGCAAAGAACATATAAATTCTTTGACAGACTATGAGATCCTCAATGCCAAGGGAGACATTTGGCTTCATCTTTGTACCTATTTGGGGGTGGCATATTTTAGGGGGGAGTGTGTGCTTAGTTTATAAAGAAGTAGCATCACCTTAATAATTACAGCTGGATGTGTCTATTAGGGTGAAAAAAAACCTAACTTTTTTCTTTGGAAACATGAGTTAAATTTTAAAAAGTCAGAGAAAGAAGGAGCCCAGAATTCTCCAGTGTGACATTCAGAAATACTCCTATGAAACAGAAACATCTATGGATTTATGTGTTTTGCCTGAGAGTATCACTCTACAAAAACAATCGGATGGAAAAAACATCTTGGTGACTCATCTATTTCCAACAGATGTTCTATATTCTACAGTGTATTCTAAATGGAAGCCATGCTTATTCCAAAATGCTATGCCCAAACTCTAAACACAGTGAAATGTATATGTCTGTTTCCTTATGGAAAAATTTAAAGCCAGCTTCTAACATAGTCTGGGAACTTAATAAAGGCTCGTCAAAAATGTAGAATAGACTCTTTCCTTTTTGTGAGTCCTGCCAGACCCAGGTCTAGTCTCACCTTGTGGAGATGTCCACAGTGCAGAAAGGAAAAATAAAAATCCTCTTACAGCCAGGTGCAGGGGCTCCTGCCTGAAATATCAGCACTTTGGGAGGCCAAGGCGGGCAGATCACCTGAGGTTAGGAGTTCGAGACCAGCCAGGACAACATGGCATAACCCTGTCTCTACTAAAACTACAAAAATTAGCCAGTCATGTTGGTACATGACTGTAAACCCAGCTACTTTGGAGGCTGAGACACGAGAGTCACTTGAACCCAGGAGGCAGAGGTTGCAGTGAGCCGAAATCGTACCACTGCACTCCAGCCTGGGCAACAGAGCAAGACTCTGTCACACATACACACAAAAATCATCTTACTTGGTTGTGTTATTTTTACAGAGGAGAAAATTGAAATGTAGAGAGGTTAATTGAATTGCCTAAGGTCACAAAGTCTCACTGTTCTGAGGCTAAAACCCAAATCTTCATGTCCAAGTCTACTCACTGTCCCAATTTCCTCGCTGTCTGTAGTGAACCTTTCAGCTTTGAAATTACTAAATACATGCAGTTTAGGAAGATAGTGTTCTAGGAAATGGGTGAAATGTTCCAGGACCAGCTCCCTGACCTAGCATGTCTTCCTGATGAAGGAAACAAATGTAGGAGGCTTGCCGGAGACAACGCCTCCCTCTGTCCTGCCTGGTTAGTTTGAGGGGGTTATGACGGCAATTACAGCAGAGGGTTGGAACAACCTCTTTGCCAAACTTATCATAGCTTCCTTTTGATACCAGGAATCAGTGCATGTTTCAGAATACTGATTATGAAACTGGGTCTGTAAATGCACTTCAGGGGGTCAGGGAAGTGGCTCAGCTTCAGGACTGACTCTAGAAGTACAGCTGGGTTAGAGAGACAATGGACAATTGGTCACAGATTCAGGTGGCCAAGGAATCAGGTATTTAGAATCAAGTAGCAAAAATTCAGGCAAAGGTGAGTTTTCAGATTTAGGCCAGAGGACAGGGAGGCAGTTGTTATTTCTGAGAACTGTACATGGCAGGCAAAACCCTCTACACTGACTCAGATCTAGAAAATTCTTAAGGTGAACCCGAAGGTATCAGGACATCACTATTAAAAAACATCTCTCACATCAGAAAACACTGGAAAAAAGGACTATGGATAGAAAAGGTGTTCTATCAGCCATATAACTTGTATCCAGAAATCTCTGTCAACAACACCAAGTTCTGGATGGCAAAAGAGACTCAGAGACTATCATGCCAATCCAGCAGGCATGATAGGACCACTTATTCCTGAGTCTAGAAAGGGTCATGATTCCTTCTAACATCTACTAAATGTGGAGAGGAGCAGAGACTGGTTTTTTTTTTTTTGCATCCTGTATTATTTAAGACTGACTCAAGTGCTGCATGGGACAGAGTGAATCTTCGCGGGGGACACCAGTAAAACTGCTGTGAGGAGCTGGGGTAGTCAGAGGCAGGGGTGTTGCTGAAGACTAACGAGAACAATAAAAGTGAAGTTTCAGAAAGATCCATCTAGGTGGGGAGCACAGAATGCTCCAGAGGAGAGAATTTGCAGACTGGAAAATTGCAGAAGTCTTGGAAGGGCAATCAATGTAAATGGAAAGCGAATGAGCGTGGTATAGAAACTACAGGTGAATAGAAAGGCTTGCAAGTATTAGGTGGGTACAAAAGTAAGATGCAGTTTTGCCATTAAAAGTACTGCACTGAGCGCTTAGGTGAGCTGCTACATAATTTACTGTCACACACAATTCTATCCACAGGCCAGAACAACAGAAGAAAACCTGGACTGTCCCAGGAAAACTGAGATATATGGTCACCCTGGATATGGAGTTCAAAGCGCAGAAAGAGTACAGGTGGAGTCCGGGTTTGGTCAGCTCATGGGAAACTTAAGTCCAGCCTGCTAAGAAGAACTGTGCACTCACACACTCTGTACGATGTGATATGGGATTACAGGGTGTGATAAATCGCCTAACTAGGTATTACTGTCTTTTTTTGTTCAGCCTTTTTTTTTTTTTGCTCTAGTTAATAAGACTCAAATGTGAAATATCTGTATTGTAATACTTCAGACTCTGGATTCTTACTAAAACTAGTTTCAGAGTTTCTCAAACTATAGTCTGAGAAATACTGCCTGAAATGATGTGATGATTCAAACATATGTTCTTAAATTTCTTGACATTCAATGAGACAGAAAATTAATAAGGATATCAAGGACTCGAACTCAGATCCGGAACAAGTAAACTTAATAAATATTTATAGAGCTCTCCACTTCAAATACATAAAATATACATTCTTGTCAATACCACATCACACCTACTCATAGGTTTAAATGAAACATTGATTAGCCATTATTAATACCCATTTTTTTCAGAATAAAGCAATATTTCCGTTCACTCTCCCTCTCTCTCTTCCTCTTTCTTACTCTCCTTTACTCGTTTTTTTTTTCTTTCCTTCTCTCAAAAAAAGAAATCAACTTGTAAACCTCTAGATTCAGGTCGGCAATGTCTCTCTCATTGCTTGAATTCCTTCCTTCCTTCCCCTCCCTCCCTCCCTCCCCCCTCTTCCTCCCTTCCTTCCTTCATCCCTTCCTTCCTCCCTCCCTTCCTTCCTCCCTCCCTTCCTCCCTCCCTTCCTTCCTTCATCCCTTCCTTCCTCCCTCCCTTCCTCCTTCCCTCCCTTCCTGCCTTCCTGCCTTCCTGCCTTCCTCCCTTCCTCCTTCCCTCCCTAAAAAAAAAAAAAAAAAAAAGAATTCTTGACATTCTTCCCATTGAGAGTAGTCGACTAATTCAGGGGTCAACAGCCGTGGTCCATGGACCATTACTGACTTATGGCTTATTAGAAATCAGGCCACACAGCAGGAGGTGAGCTGTGGGTGAGTGAGCATTACTACCTGCGGTGCACCTGCTGTCAGATCAGCGGTTGCATCAGATTCTCATAGTGTAGCAGTCCAATTCTCCCTCACAATCACAGACCGACCCGCATAGCACCCAGTTACACAGACACATTTCCACAGCGCTGCCTTAACACTGAGCAAATGGTGAAACCTAGGGAAATCGGTGCCCAGACATCAAAGCTAGAAATGAAACAAATGGCCAGTAGGAGCCTTGCATGGGCTTCTCCTTTGCTGGAGAAAGACAAAGTCATAGAAACACTTTTACATTCCTAGTGCCAGGACCCATCTCAGGGCAACAAAATCTGAGACAAGTCGAGGTAACAGAGACAGCTGTTTGAATAGATTCATTTGAGAGTGTAACGCAGCCCTCAGGACCAAGCTATAAAGGAGTTAAGATAGAAACAATCACTCCAGTTTCAAAGTAGACAGGCCTTGAAGGTACTGGGGCCCTTTCAATCGGACTTAGAAAGCATTTCTTTGCTTCTGACCTTCTAGTTGAAACAAAATTAGTCACCAATAGACATAGGCGAATGCTATACTGCACGTAGGCACATAATCCCAACCTATATAAGCGCTAACAAAATTGTGACACTCTGAGTTGGTCTGGTGGAATTATCTCTGGCCTTCTCCCTGTTTCTGGTTACAGTAATAAATTTCCTTCTTTCCTAGTTCGTCTGCTTCTCATTATTGGGCTTTGAGAAAGCATGGCTCAGGAAACAACATGAGTGTGAACACTATTGTGAACTGTAAGGGATCTAGGTTGTAGGCTCCTTATGGGAATCTAATGCCTGAGGTGGCACAGTTTTATCCCAGAATCATTCCCCCTACCCCCCATACCTCTGTTCCCCAGTGGAAAAACTGTCGTCTATGAAACTGGTCTCTAGTACTGAAAAGGTTGGAGACCCCTGGTCTAATTCCTCTTTCCTTGAATATGAACTTGACTTAGTGTCTTGTTTCTAATGAATAGCATGTGGTGAGAATGACACTGCATGGCTTTTGTTTTGAGATAGAGTCTTGCTCTGTCGCCACACTGGAGTGCAGTGGCATGATCTCAGTTCACTGCAACCTCCTCCTCCTGGGTTCAAGTGATTCTCCTGCCTAAGCCTCCTGAGTAGCTGGGACTACAGGTGCATGCCATCAAGCCCAGCTAATTTTTGTATTTTTAGTAAAGATGGGGATTCACTGTGGTGGTCAGGATAGTCTCAATCTCTTGACCTCATGATCTGCCCACCTTGGTCTCCCAAAATGCTGGGATTACAGGCTTGAGCCACCAGGCCTGGCCAACACCGCATGGCTTTTGCAGGTACAATATAAAAGACAACACAAGTTCCGCATGGTCTGTCTTGGGACACTTGCCCTTAGGACTCAGATGCCAGGGTGTAAGGAGAGCCCAGGCCCCATGAAGAGCCTTTATGAAGGTGACCCAGATGGCACCTGGCTTGGCTTGGGTCCCAGGCAGCAGCCTCAGTAACCACCAGATGCATGAGAAAATGTGAGCCGTTAGATGTTTCCAGACCAAAGACTGTCTAGCTGCAATTATATGAGAGGCTCCAGGCAAGAAAGTCCTGGCTAAACCCAGGCACATTCCAGAACTGTGAGGGACACAATACTGTTTATTTGAATAGTGAAGTGTGTATGGTGCTTTGACAGGCTGCCATAAAGAATTAGAACAGAGAGTAATGATTTTTCCACCAGAAGTAGTTCTGTGATCCAATATCTTCTGAAAAAAATCTATGAATTATTTTGGCATGTCACCAGGCAAGGTAAACTGTCAACTGAAAAAATCATGAGATCTATAAATTTGGAAAGAAGATTTTCTTTCATATGAGTTACAGTCTGCAAGGTGATCCTTCTGATAGGCCAGGAAGCACAGCCTCCAGCACACCCCCAAAGGCAGTCACTTTTGAAGGAGGAGGGCTTGGAATAGGGACTTGTGCTGAATAGGTTGGCCAAGTATTCATATTCAACAGGCTACAGGAGGAGCTATTAACATCCACGAAGGGAATCCTGATACATGTGTACTGAAAAAACATGCACGTTACATACCACCCATGTGCACTTTGCAGTACAGACGTAACATTTAAATGTCTAACATTACAGTTAGGGCCTACACATCACAAGGTGAAGCAAGGACATTATAATTGCTCAGTCTCTGAAAACTGGCTAGAGCCAGTCCATGGCTGGTGGTCATCTTATCGGAGGAAAGTTACTGAAATCACTCTCTTTTCCCATTCAAAGCCCCTGGTGGAACAGGGGCTTATGAGTCAGTGTCTGATGGTTGGTGAGCTTCAATTGTTTTGATATTGTTATCTCAAGGCCAATGCTCCCTTAGCTGCTAGAGAAAAAGTGCAGCAGTTACAACATAGTGTATTCTATAAGTGTAGCGGGGCATGACTTAACCCTTAGGTCTTGTTTCTAATTTGGTATCTTACTGCCATAAAGAGTCCATTCTGTCAGTCTTATAATCTCTATCTTAACATTAATGCTGGTCAGTTGCTATGTCTGAGCCACCAAAGGCAGGAGATACAACTGTGTGTCTGACCTTCCATTCCATGGTGGCTTAGCTTTTGAGGTTTCTCTGAGGACCTCTTCGCCAACAGGAGACCTATTCAGTCAGATGTGGAGGATTTTATGTTTAGTTTTCAAAGCACATAAAGTTTCTGAGAATTTGTCATTGTTGAACTGGTGCTTTCAATGACACCATCCTCCCCCACCCCTTGCCTTTTTTGGTAGTAGTAACTCTTAATACCTAAAAATCACAAAGTTTCACACAGCATAGTGAAAATACTTAGCTCTCTGTTTCAACTTAGTGTTGTAAATTGTTGTTAGGCTATCTCACTGGGGCTAAGTTTATGGTTTTGTGTGCAATGCTATCTGTTCAATTTTGCCAAAATAGATCCTCTGCAACTTAATAAGAGGTTTTGATCTAAGCCACCAAAGATTACATCTGGACCAATAAAAAAAAACTTTAAGAATGGGCCTCAGCTGAGCTAGACAGAACCCAGGAGTGACAGCACAGATTACGAGGCTACAGTGCCATAAAACTCAGCCCTCTAATTAGCCTGAGCTCAAATGATCTACCTGGAGGTCTCCTGAGTATCTAATTCTCATGTAGAAGACAATGTTTGCAGAAGTGTCATCTGAAGTTCACCTAAAGTAAACCCTACAATGTTGCAACGAAGTCGAGCATCAGTAAGGAGTGCAGAACTGTGATTAATATGCACGTAGGGCTTTTGAAGAAAACATGCTTGTGATACACAATTGTCTCTAAAATCAAGATTTGACAAGAAGTGATAAAGGGACTTGTAAGTTGATCACGAATCTCTTGGTAATCTGGTTCCAAGCACTTCCTCCTGCATACAAACATGGCAAGCTCTTTTCTTCTTTCCCATCCAGAAATGGTGGGAACAGATGGCCCTGGAGAAATTTGTTTTGTAAGAGGAACGTCTATCATCATTTTTGCTTCTTCTAACATGAGACGTTGGTCCGAACATGAGACCCTCCAATCCTCTATCACATTGCTGGGAGATGCCACCATCTCTCTGACTACACTGACAAATCTCTGGCCTTGGCCCTGGTATATTTCTGCCTAAAGTTATCAAATGAGAAAAGCTATAACTCGAGCAGAGGTTTGTAGCAAAACCAAACCAAACCAAACCAAAATAATACAATTAAGAGAGAACTGAGCTGATTTCCTGCTTTGGCATTAACCGGTAGTGGAAGTTTTTTCAGAAGTATCTTGGCCTCATGGACTTAGGCTTTCTTATTAGGAAAAGCAGTGGGGCTGGCTAAGAATTCTTCTCGCCTAACTGGTTATTCTGCAGCTCAATCCCTGGTGCATTCAGCAGCATCTCTGCTGGAGTGAACGATGGTACGTTGTAGAAAGTGAGTCTTATTCCATAACATTTATCTATGCCTTCTCTGGTTCTGCCATATTCCTTTTCTTCACCTATTTCAAAAATCTCACACATTAAGTGACCACACACATTATTAGGTAACTCTGCCTCAAATAGCTTCTCTAGCCTTCTCACCTCTTGCATTTTAATTAGTTCTAAATTCTAACTACACTTAAACTGTTCATACCCTCTCCTTATTTCCTGGTTGACTCTTCCCTCTCAGCCCTCAATCTTGTCTCCAAGTCACTGGCAATCAGTCAAGTGTTCACTTGTGTCTTCGGCCTGCTTCTTCCTCTCTAAGCACGATTTATTCTTATGAGAAGTCCTTTGTCCAGGAAAGAAAGATGAATTCAAGCCTCATAAATGAAAATCTTCGCTCTCACCTGCCATCTTCTCCCCGATGTGTGCTATTTAATGTTTTATTTTCCAATATTTTGGTTCCCAGTTCTCGACTGAAAAATTCACAGAGGAGAATGTTCTGCACTGTGGCAGGTTTATGAGATAACTGAATTCTCATGCTTACTTTTTTACTTGCTAAGTATTCTTTGGCAAGGGACTGCTGCGCAGCTTATGCAAATTCATTCATTAATAGAACCTGCCCCTCAGTCTCACAGTGTCCTCCTATTGTAAATTAGCTGTGTTCCTACCTTGCTCTACTTTTATCGAAACTGTGAATCAGTATTTTAACCAATTTTATTCATTACCTTCTACTTTGAAGCGAGATGGCAAAACCAAGAGGGAAAACATATATTCTCTCTCTTCCTCTTTCTTTCTCAATGGGGCTATTAACTCAATGGGGTTAGATTTACCAACAAGAAACACATTACTATTTTCAGTAAAATGCACGGTCCACTTTGGCAAGAATGGAAAAAATTTATTGATTACTAACTTACACCAGTGGTGTTTTACATATAGATCCCAGGAAAGAACTCAACTATGTTTATCTAAACGTTAGGAGCTAACGTGAACTTCTTTAACATCTGGGGCGTGTTTGTATGTGCGCGTGTGTGTGCATTTGTGTGTATGTGAAAGAGAGGAAGGGAGAGAGAAGAGAGAGAATATACGTGTGTTTTGTGTGTTTGCTTTTCTCACCTCCCTGCAGAGTGGAAGGTAATGAATAATCATTTATAGTATGAATGAGTAAAATTGGTTAAAAGCTGTCAAGATTACTGAGGTTATAGCATGTATTATTTTTCTATTAATAAACAGAACAGGGAAACACACCTACTAATTCACTTTACTTACCTAAAAAAAGCCAAAGTTTTAAAAATTCAACAATATTTTTCCATAGCTTCTACTGTTCAGATTTATTTTGGAATTTTCCAAAGCTGAAATCTTGGAATGAAATGTTTATTTAAGAGTTTAAAATATAAGCAAAATAAATCATGGCTTCTGACAAATATTAATATGCTAAGAATTAGTTGATTTCAAATTCTCAGACAATTCTGTCAATCCTCAGCGGATGGTGACTGTGTGAACAGACTGTACTCAATGGGGTTAGATTTACCAACAAGAAGTACATTATTATTTCCAGTATAATGTGCTGTCCACTTTGGCAACAGTGGAACAAATTTATTGATTACTAACTTACACCGGTGCTGTTTTACATATAGACCCCAGTAAAGAACTCAACTGATCAAGACTGCAATCCAGTTTGCCAGTATCAATAAAAATTGGCTGAAAATACCAAAGAAGCTACTTTTAAAAGTTGTGAGTCTGTCTCCAAATGTTGAGTGTGTGTACATGCCTGTGCATGGGTATTCTCTGTAACATTGTTTATGAGAGAAAAATGTTGAAAGCTATCCCAACAAAAGACATCAGTTACATGTTGTATAAAGCTTCAGAACTGAATCTATTGGAAGATTTTCCCAACAAATTTTTAATTGAAAAATAATGTTATGAAATGAATACCATGATCTCATTTTGAAAATAGTAGTATACATGTAGATTTGTAGATAAATTTGCTTAAATAATATATTCTGGAGTGATAATTTATGTCTGGTTTAGGGAAGTTAGAGCCTTTAAAACATTTTCCCCCATTTTTCCTTGTTTATACTTTCTATTTTTCAATATTCATCATGAGTTAACATTATAATAAACAAGTATTCCTTGGTATATATGCTCCACATTTTCTTTATCCAGTCTATCATTGACGGGCATTTGGGTTGGTTCCAAGTTTTTGCTATTGTAAGTGGTGCTATAATAAACATACATGTACATGTGTCTTTATAGTAGAATGATTTATAATCCTTTGAGTATATACCAAGTAATGGGATTGCTGGGTCAAATTTTTTGAAGGGACCTGAATGAAGCTGGAAACCATCATCCTCAGCAAACTAACACAGGAACAGAAAACCAAGCATCGTCATGTTCTCACTCCTAAGTGGGAGTTGAACAATAAGAACACATGGATACAGAAAGGGGAACATCATATACTGGGCCTGACAGGGGGTGGAGAGAAAGGGGAGCGAGAGCATTAGGATAAATACCTAGTGCATGTGGGGCTTAAAACCTAGATGATGGGTTGATGGGTGCAGCAAACGACCATGGCACATGTATACCTATGTAACAAACCTGCACAGTCAGCACATGTATCCCGGAACCTAAAGTAAAATAGAAAAATATACTCTTCTGAATTAAAAAAAAAAGTATTTTCAAGGGGGCTATTTGCTTCTACTAATATAAGGTCATGGAAAATCATGCCCTCTGCATAAGAAAATGTGCATATTTGGAGGATAGCCCAAGAAAAAAATTAATAAGTGACATTTATAAAAATTTGTGCTAATTTTCCCTTTCATCAGCAGTGGCATCCTTAGCAATACCTTTGGAAATATAATTTCATCACGATTTTTTAAAGCATTGCCAATTTGACGGATGAAAAATATGCATTTATTTATATTTTACATCTTAATCTTTAAGCAATCTGGAATGAGCATATTGGATAGAAGATCCTAAGTTTATGTTTTTCCTTTCCATACTCATGTTCATTTTATAACGTTATTTTTCACTTAAAAATTTGTTGGGAAAATCTTCCAATAGATTCAGTTCTGAAGCTTCATACAACATTTAACTGATGTCTTTTGTTGGGATAGCTTTTGATATTTTCCTGTCATAAACAATGCTACAGAGAGCTATTAATTTACTAAGCCTGCTAACTATATCATGTTTGGAGCAATCTAAACTTTCTCCTCTGATATGAAACTATAACCTTATCATACATTAAATCCTGAGGTATATTTTGGTGCATTTCTGGACTTGATCTTCTACTCCACTGATCTATTACTATGACTGTACAAGACTTTTAAATTTGGTAGCTTTGTGACTGATTTTAACATCTGGTTTAAAACAATGTATGCTCAGACTCACTTGTTAAAATAAATTGAGAATTATTAATCGATACAGCTGAGAACACGTATAAGAGTGCTCTTGGGCACCAGCTGTGGCAAGTAAACTGATGACATATTTCTGTGGGTCTCTGAGTCAGTAATTTCATGACGAATTGTTTACATCTCTAGACGATATTTCTTCTGCAGACGAATATTTTTCCTAATCAGCTTCCCTGCTGTAAATGTCGTTACTCCCTGCCCTGTTTCCTAAGAACAAGCAATAACAACGTAGAATCCTCCTCGAGCTTCTCGGATTGTGTAGTTTATGCTTCATTCTATTTACTCTGTTGCTCTGGGCCTGTTCACAGGATGTCACTGTTTTATGACAAATACTTTCCTTATAATAATCACCTTCTAGAGTGTACCCACTAGGTATGGTATGCCAAGCAACTCTGGGAAGTGGTTCATTAGAAAATGCTTATTGTAGACATTTGAGAGCTTCTGCAAGTTTCTGTGATCTTCATAGAGGAGACAGAATTCCCAAGTTCCAACTTCTGTGCTCTTATTCTTCCAAGTATTTTTTCCTAGAACTGTGCCTTTTTCTTTCAAGTGTTTGCCAGACTTCATCAGCTTTCCAAATGGAAACTACTTTGCTCAATCTTTTCCTATACTTTTACCTCATTATTTCCCTGTGATTCCTGTGGGAATTTGTCAGCACACCATCGTTCTCTCTTCTAGACATTCCACTGTGCTTTCTGAAGTGACTGATGCTTTGTTTACAATACACACCTCACTTTTAACATTTCATCTTGTTTGCGTACACCAAGGGTAGCATGCACCTGCAGGCTTTCAGTAGATGACCCTCATGCTACCGCTTTCTAAGAACAAGCCTAGGATGCAGTGTTCAGTTTCTCTCAATTTCCCACTTACATCATTATACGTTTTACATGTGTGCAAGCACCTCTTTTTCCATTAAGTTAGGCACTCCTGTACATTTGCTTAACCTCCGAGCTACTTCTCCATATTCATCAAGGATTTACTGCTCATTTCACAGGTTTCCTGTTCTAATCCCCACTTCCTGCCACCGTCCTGAGTGATAACAATGTCCGTGCAATCCTAGAGAAAATACTTCTCTCTCAGTTCCTTGATATCATTTGCATTTTTCTTATCACTTCCTAAGCCACTCAGAAATGGTTTCTTTCTTGGCCTGTTCATTCCTTGAAATTCTCCAGCTTTGAAACAGAAATTTTGAAAAGTTTTGATTTTCTATTTATTTTCTAAAATTAATAATGTTCATCTTAGAAAATGTTTAAGAAATTATAAATGAAGAATATACACATCACCAGTAAGCTTGTAATATTGGTAATTGGAATGTTATCCGTATCTACCTATCCCTCCATCCATCCATCCATTAGCCCATTATCAATAGTCCATCCTAAGTTATCTTGTTATTTAGCTATCCTTCATCTAGCTATGTAGCTCTGTTTCCTTACCTGTAATTCTCCTCCACACAAGTCTGCACACTCACACACAATACTAATACATAGGTACATATACATATTTTTTCCTGTATCTTTTTGAATTGGCATTGGAATCTATTCTGGCCTGACCTGCTAGAAATACATCTATGCTTTGGAGAAATGCTGTGTGAATGAATTTAAAAGCTGTGATGTTTTAGCCAAGCCCATGTAAGCAAGATGCACAGTTGCAGCCATATTACCTCCCATAGTTGAAATAAAAGATCTCTCTAATTGCCTGTAGCTCTTGACTAATCATCAACAGTGTGAAAAGCTGCTCTCTGTTTATCTTCAAAGGACAGAACAGAGTATCAGTAGCAGAAATATTGGACCCCAAAGCTCACATTGGCATCTTACCAAACGTTCTCCTGCATGCTTTGCAGCTACTGTCATTTAAGTGTGCTTCCTCCTTGTGGATTTCTTGTTTTATAGAGTTGTTTTTTTAAAAACTGTTGTCTTTGGGGGGGATATCATAGGCCTCCTAAATTGTTTGACATACTCTCAAAAAATTATTTTAACACTCATGCTTTGTTTTGGTTTTGCTTTTTGGAGGGACCTTCAGAGAAGTGTTCTATCACCTTAGGTCTGCTCAAGTTGGTTATCTGATGTATATGCAACTTGGATAGTGTGGTACTTCTTACTTCTTATTTTTCCTACTGTCATTCAACTGTATATATCAGCAGAGCTGCCATGATGGATTTATGGATCCCGACATCCAACGTGCCCCTTGGGACCCTCACCCAACTTCACCCCTCACTCTTAGTTTGTTCTTATTTCATGGATAAAAATACTTTCCATACTGTGCCTACTTCTTCACCAGACCCCAATATTTTGAGGTCTAGTGATAACCTATATTGGATCTAAATGAATACAGGTTTTTAGTTATAAATAATAACTTATATTGAGTTAGATCCAATATAGGCTATCGTTTATAATCCATCACCCCATTTGAATACACTTACCTGCTTTCTTAATCCTAGCTCATCTCAAGCCCAAAGAGAATTAACTCTAAACTACAACCCTATACTTTTCATCCTTCTGGACTCTTTCCTTTCAACCTATAAATAACCAGTTTTATCTTGGGGCAAAAAAATAGCTTGATATTTCTCCTTTCCTTCAACGTACAACTTCTGTAAATAATATATTTTTGTTTATACTCTTTACTCAGTTCTGCCTTAATCTCTCCACTGAAACTATCCTTGACAAAGACATCAGTGACCTTCTCATTTTCAAGGCCAACGACTACCTCTTAATTAGTATAATTAATTTCTTGGGGATATTTTGTGCTGTTGACTACTTTATTTATGTAGAAAGTCTCTTCTGTTCCCTAGTTGTCCACCACTCCGACTTATTCTCAATTACCTGCTCAAGGCCCAGTTTCTCTTTCTTGTACTTACTGTGAGTACCTGTCATATGCTGGGTTCTACTAGGATGGGTATCTCTACACCATCCCCAGTAGACTACTAAACATGACTAGTGGGAGAAGAGTGGTGGATTTTCCCATTCTTGGAAAAAATATTTGCGCAACTGTTTTCATCATTTCTTCCTTTATCACATCTTAAGTGGTAGAAAGGGGAGCATGTTAAACTTTAAGTGGATTGCTTTATCCAAAGAATCCAAATTCCCACAGGAAGCACAGGGAAATAAATGAATACTTTGTATTAATCAGGGCTCTCCAGAGAAAGAGAATCAGTAGGGAAATGATTTAGGGAAATCAGTAGGGAAAAGATACATATCTTTCATATGAAAGAGATTTCCTATACATATGAAAGATATTTATTGCAAGCACTTGGCTCACACAATTGTGGAAGCCTGGTAAGTCAGTATTTTGTTTTCCCTGGAGAGCCAAAGAAGAGCTGCAGTTGAAGTCCTAAGGAGATCTGTTGGCAGATTCCTCTTGTTCAGATGAGGTCAGTCTTTGTTGTATTGAGTAAGGCCTTCAACTAATTGGTGAGACCCAACTATATTATGAAGAGTAATCTGATTTACTCATACTCCTCTCATTTAAATGTTAATCTCATAAACATCTTCTCAGAAATGCCCAATAAGATTTGACCAAATACATGGACATTCTGGCTCAGTCAAGTTGACATATAAAATTAACCATCTACTCTAACGCATGCAGGGCTTACAACCTAGATGATGGTACAGCAAACCATCAGAAAACATGTATACATGTCTATGCAACAAACCTGTATGTACTGCACATGTATCCCAGAACTTAAAGTAATATAAAAATAAATTCAATGCCAAAATGTAAAAAGAAAAAAAATTAACCAATACATATGTATAGGTTAAAATTCCAAATCTTAATTTCTTCAAACTCTTATCTCTCAGTTTCAGAACATTCCTTGGTATTTATTTTCTTTTTAAGTGGTTTTCAAAAGTCGCTTCCTACCTGACCTATCCCTATCTGCTTAATCCCAAATAAACAAAATGTTTTTCTAAAAGCCTTGTTTAAAAGTGAGGACAGTGCTGTCAGCCTCAGAATCTCTGTTGGTTCTGGCTTGTACGATTTTATCTGATCAAAATATGAATATTTGTATGGTTGACATTCATACACCTTGTGACATTATTGTTCATGTGGGTGTCCCTTATGTTATGAAGTGGGCCCAGGATCGTTGACCCCAAAAAGCTGATCCTCTTTGTCCTACAAAGGATCCATTGGAGGGCCTTCTGAGTCATGCAGATGTATGGTGAGCAGTATTATCTGCTTTTATTTACCCTGTTGGCTGGGGAGGAATTCCCATCCTAGGGTAATGAATAATATAATATAGAACATGATGTCTGGTACCAGACAGATAAGGTTGACAAATGCTCATGTCACATATACTCATTGCTCAAGGAGGAGGACATTGCATGCCATAAAAGGCCACATGAGAAACATAAGTACAGGGAACAACTAGGGTTGTGGGAAGCAGGCTTTGTAGTTAGTATCAACCAGAGGGTGAGGTGCCCTCTGGTTCCTGTGGGAGTATGTGATTACCTTATATGAGTAATTCTGTAGCTGACAGGCAACTGAAACTCACTACTCAGGGATAAGCAGGAACTTGGCCCAGTGTCTCAGATAAGGAGAGTTGTTTGATGAGTGGACATTATCCATGGGGGAAGGGAGAGGAGCAAGACATGTGGTTAAGCCATTCCAGGCCCTACCAGTTTTCCCTGGATGTCCAGTCATAGGTAACATTAGGCCTTAATTTTGGTCCTTATATCTCATCATACCAGTGGAGAGTGGAGCGAGAACAGAGAACGTAGAAGAATCATAGCTATAAAGATGAGTGGTGTCTATCCTCATTCTACTTGGAAGGCAGACTGTTCTGCCAAGCCTTGCCTGCTTGTTAAGTACATCAAATTATGCAAATACTACATCCATTGATTGTACACAGTATGTTAAGATCTGTGCTGATTACCTGTTGCTTTAAAACTGAGATACTGTATGATGAGGGGATAGGCTGTTTCATGTTAAAAAGGCATGTTAAGCATGCAGCATGTCTTAAACACCCAGCTAGTAATTCAGGACCTGAGAGGTTATTAACTAATTATAAAATAGCAACCTGAGCAAGTGGGTAGAAACTTGTGTAAATATCATATCTGAAAGGTGATAAGAAAATCTCTTGGCTTTCTTTTGTGACAATGTATTGACTAAGCTCAAAAGCAAATCGCTTTCTGTTTTGTGTGTAGCCCTATCTACTTACCACAAGTGGGAACATACTAAGTTAGCATAGGAAACCCTAACTGCTTTTTTTTCCTCCTCCTCTTAGGCTCAGCAGTTCATGACCTGTGGTTCTGAGGCTCTGCTTGTTTGTGAAGAGTGATCCTCTTTCATTCACGAATTTAGTGTGCAAATATTTAGTAGCTACTATTTCCTAATCACTATATTAGAGTGTTCGGGATTTAATGATGAATAACACATATGTCTTTTTTTTTTTTTTTTTTTTTTTTTTTTTTTTTTTGAGACGGAGTTTCGCTCTTGTTACCCAGGCTGGAGTGCAATGGAGCGATCTCGGCTCACTGCAACCTCCACCTCCTGGGTTCAAGCAATTCTCCTGCCTCAGCCTCCTGAGTAGCTGGGACTACAGGCGCGCGCCACCATGCCCAGATAATTTTTTTGTTTTTTTTTTTTTTTTTTTAGTAGAGACGGGGTTTCACCATGTTGACCAGGATGGTCTCGATCTCTTGACCTTGTGATCCACCCACCTCGGACTCCCAAAGTGCTGGGATTATAGGCGTAAGCCACCGGGCCCGGCCATAACATATATGTCTTAAAGAAAATCTCGGTTCAGAGGAGGAAAAGCTTGTTTCATTAAATCTGGAAACTATTTAGTTTTCATACCTATTTTTACATAATTGTTAAGTTATAAAAGTAATACCAACTACTGCTTAACAAATAAGAAATAAAGACTGAGAAGAGGTTAAAAAATAGTCATCTTCTTACCACACACACACACACACACACAAAATTCATACATGTCTTTCTAAATATTTTTGATTTATTTTTCTGTTTTTGGTTTTTATTCTTAATAGATTATTAATGTTTTAATTTAGTTTTGATCATTTATTTATATAACTGTATTACTTAATAATTGCCCTAAAAGTATAATGTAAACATTTCCTATAAGAATTCATTATAAACGTAATTTTACATTATGGTTTACTGTCTTACTGAGTAAGCATGAAATATTTACATAACCATGTTCTTATTTTGGGACTTTTAATTTTGGTTTTATCCTCTATCAACAATGTAGTATTTTGATACATTCTACATTTCAGATAACTTCTTTAGAATGATTCTCAGTAGTTGAAGTATTTGTTTAATATATAAGAAAATATTTTAAAAACTTGTATTTGACACTGACCAGCCTGTTTTTCTCTAGGAGGTCACTCTCCAACTCTACGTTTGTACTTTTTGTCTGTTTTGCTAACCTCAACAGAGATAGGGATGTAATCAGATACATTTTCAGCACATATACAATATATGTAGTGAGCAGATAGAAGGAATGTGGTCAGCCATGTTAAAGTCCAATTTCCTGAAACCCCAACAAACATATCTTAAAAAAAAAAAGCGTTCAGTCAGTGCCAGTTCTGTAGAGGTGATTTCTGGATGCTGGTAAACAAATACAGGGCCTTGACACTGTATGACTGCGGTCTGTTTTTGAGTTGAAGGAGTGGTACTGTTCTGTCCATTCCAGTAGCAAATGTAAGAGCACAGCTGTTAGTCAATAATATTTTAATTGAATAAAATTGTATTTTAAAGATCCCATACCCAGTGGCTCCCAAATTTGTCACATATGCTCAGGAAAGGTCTTTGATATTTCCATGATATTTACTTCTGAGGATTATAGTGAAAATTAGTATGTACTAATATAAACCATCTGGCACATTTTATTTTGCCCAATGAGCATGTGATCCTTTCTCATTTTCCCCTTACCAAGACTGATACCCCCGACCTGAGGCAGGAGCTCAGTAGGCATCCTCCTTCTTCTCTCATTCCCAGCCTTCAATACGAAACCCATTTACTCTTCTTGCTATATAACCACCTTTGAACTAATGATTGAAAAGAGGTGTTTGTGAAGTTCTTTTGAGCAAACATACAATCTTTCATATGTACAGTCCCTCTTCTCCCCTGCATGAATAGAGTACCTGGGAACAGAGCCCTTTTGTTTCCAGGAGTAAAAGAGTTACAGTGAAGTCCTTCTGGTGCTTCAGTAGTAAACCTCCTTGGGTAAAGTTCAAGATACAATTTCTCTCACTCAAAACCACACAACTACATAGAAATTGAACAACCTGCTCTTGAATGAGTCCTGGGTAAATAATGAAATTAGGGCAGAAATCAAGAAGTTTTTTGAAACCAATGAGAATAAAGAGACAGCATACCAGAATTTCTGTTACACAACTAAAGCAGTGTTAAGAGAGTAATTTAGAGCACTAAATTCTCATATCAGAAAGATCTCAAATTGACACCCTAACATAACAACTAAAAGAACTAGAGACGCAAGAGCTAACAAATCCAAAAGCTAGAAGAAGATGAAAAATAACTAAGATCAGAGCAGAACTGAAGGAAACAGAGACATGAAAAACTCTTCAAAAATTCAATCAATCACTTATTAAACAAGGAATCCTTTCCCCATTGCTTCTTTTTGCCAGGTTTGTCAAAGTTCAGTGGGTTGTAGATGTGTGGTGTTACTTCCGAGGTCTCTGCTACGTTCCATTGTTCTCTATCTCTGTTTTGGTACCAGTACCACGCTGTTTTGATTACTGTAGTCTTGTACTATATTTGAAGTCAAGTAGTGTGATGCCTCTAGCTTTTTCTTTTTTCCTTAGGATTGTCTTGGCTATGCAGGCTACCCAAAGGATTATAAATTGTTCTATTATAAAGACATATGCACGTGTATGTTCACTGCGGCACTGTTAACAATAGCAAAGACTTGCAACCAACCCAAATGCCCATCGATGACAGACTGGATAAAGAAAATGTGGCACATATACACCATGGAATACTATGCAGCCATAAAAATTGATGAGTTCATGTCCTTTGAAGGGACATGGATGAAGCTGGAAACCATCATTCTCAGCAAACTGACACAAGAACAGAAAATCAAACACTGCATGTTTTCATTTAAAAGTGAATGTTGAACAATGAGAAAACACAGACACAGGCAGGGAAATATCACACACTGGAGCCTGTTGGGGGGTGGGAGAGTTAGGGGAGGGATAGTGGGGTGGGAAGATTGGGGAGGGATAACATTAGGAAAAATACCTAATGTAGATGACAGAGTGATGGTTGCAGCAAACCACCATGGAACGTGTATATCTGTGTAACAAACCTGCACATTCTGTACATGTACCCCAGAACTTAAAGTATAATAAAAAAATAAAAAGTTAAAAAATTCAATGAATCTAGGAGCTGTTTTTTGAAAACAATTAATAGAATCTGCAAGCTAGAATAATGAGGAAGAAAACAGAAGAATCAAATAGACACAATAAAAAATTACCCCACAGAAATACCAACAACCATCAGAGAATACTATAAACAACTCTATGCAACAAACTAGAAAATCTAGAAAAAAATGGATTAATTCCTGGGCACATACACCCTACCAAGACGAAACCATGTAGAAGTCAAATCCCTGAATATACCAATAACAAGTTCTGAAATTGAGACAGTAATAAATACCTTACCAACAGAACAATTTCTCCTTTCCAAACAATTGAAAAGCAGAGACTTCTCCCTAACTCATTTTATGAGGCCAGTGTCATCCTAATACCATAACCTGTCAGAGACACAATAGAATAAAACTTTAGGCCAATACCCCTGATGAACATTGATGTGAAAATCATCAGTGAAATACTGGTAAACTGAATCCAGCAGCATATCAAAAAGCTTATCTACCATGATCAAATCAGCTTCATCCCTGGGAATACAAGGCTGGTTCAACATATGCAAATTAGTAGACACAATTCATCACATAAACAGAACTAATGACAAAAAACACATGATTATCTCAATAAATTCAGAAAAGGCCTTTGATAAAATTCAACATCCCTTCATGTTAAAAACTTTCAATAAACTGGTATTGATGGAACATAACTAAAAATAATAAGAGTGATTTATGACAAACCCACAGCCAATATCATTCTGAATGGGCAAAAACTAGAAGTATTCCCTTTGAAAATTGGCAAAAGACAAGGATGCCCTCTATCACTACTTTTTTTTTTTCTTTTTGAGATGGAGTTTCGCTCTTGTTACCCAGGCTGGAGTGCAATGGCGAGATCTCGGCTCACCGCAATCTCTGCCTCCTGGATTCAGGCAATTCTCCTGCCTCAGCCTCCTGAGTAGCTGGGATTGCAGGCACGCACCACCGTGCCCAGCTAATTTTTTTGCATTTTTAGTAGAGACAGGATTTCACCATGTTGACCAGGATGGTCTCGATCTGTTGATCTCATGATCCACCCGCCTTGGCCTCCCAAAGTGCTGGGATTACAGGCTTGAGCCACTGCGCCCGGCCTTCTATCACTACTTTTATTCAATGTAGTATTGGAAGTTTTGGCCAGGGAAATCAGGCAAGAGAAAAAAAGTGTATTCACATAGGAAGAGAGGAAGTCAAATTGTCTGTTTGCAGATGACATGATTCTATATCTAGAAAACCCCATCATCTCAGCCAAAAAGCTCCTTAAGCTGATAAGCAACTTCAGCAAAGTCTCAGTATACAAAATCAGTGTGCAAAAATCACAAGCATTCCTACACATCAAAAATAGACAAGCAGAGAGCCAAATCATCAATAAACTCCCAGTCACTATTGCTACAAAGAGAATAAAATACTTAAGAATACCATTAAAAAGGGATGTGAAGCCACCTCTTCAAGGAGAACTACAAACCATTGTTTGTAATTCAAAGGAAATGTGAGAGAACACAAACAAATGGAAAAACATTTCATGCGTGTGGATAGGAAGAAACGATATAATGAAAATAGCCACATTGCCCAAAGTAACTTATAGATTCAATACTATTCCCATTAAACTACCATTGACATGATTCACAGAATGAGAGAAAAACGACTTTAAACTTCAAATGGAACTAAAAGAGAGCCCATATAGCCAAGACAATCCTAAGCAAAAAGAACTAAGCTGGAGGCATCATGCTAAATGAATTCAAACTATACTACAAGACTGTAGTAACCAAAACAGCATGGTACTGGTACCAAAGCAGACACATAGGCCAATGGAGCAGAATAGAGATCTCAGAAATAAGACCACACATCTACAACCATCCCATCTTTAACAAACCTGACAAAAATAAACTATGGGAAAGGATTTCCTGTTTAATAAATTGTGCTGGGAAACCTGGCTAGCCATATGCAGAAAACTGAAACTGGACCCCTTCTTTATACCTTATACAAAAACAAACTCAAGATGGACTAAAGACTTAAATGTAAAACCCAAATCTACAAAAATCCTGGAATAAAATCTAGGCAATGCCATTCAGGACATAGGCACAGGAAAAGATTTCATAACAAAAACATCAAAAGCAATGGAAACAAAAACAAAAATTGACAAATGGGACCTCATTAAACTAAAGAGCTTCTGCACAGCAAAAGAAACTATCCTCAGAGCAAACATACAACCTATAGAATGGGATAAAATATCCATCTGACAAATGGTCTAATATCCAGAATGTACAAGGAACTTTAACAAATTTACAAGAAAAAAAGCAACCCCATCAAAAAGTGGGCAAAGAACATGAACAGACACTGCTCAAAAGGAGAAACTTATGTTGCCAACAAACATGCAAAAAGCCCAACCTGACCGATCATTAGAGAAATGCAAATAAAAACCTTAATGAGATAACATCCCATGCCAGTTACAATGGAAATGACTCGAAAATCAAAAAGCAACAGATACTGTAGAGTCTGTGGAGAAATAGGAATGCTTTTACACCGTTGGTGGGAATGTAAATTAGTTCACCCATTGTGGAAGACAGTGTGGCAATTTCTCAAGGATCTCGAACTAGAAATACCATTTGACTCAGAAATCCCATTACTGGGCATATACCCAAAGGAATATAAACCATTCTATTATAAACATACATTTATGCATATGTTTAGTGCAGTACTTTTCACAATAGCATAAACATGGAATCAACCCACATGCCTGCTAAGAATAGACTGGATAAAGAAAATGCGATACCAAGACCAGAAAACCAAACACTGCATCTTCTCATTCATAAGTAGGTGTTGAACAATGAGAACACATGAACACAGGGAAGGAAACATCTCACACACTAGGGCCTGTCAAGGGATGCGGGGCTAGGGAGGAATAGCAGGGGGTTGGCAGAGGGGCTAGGAAACGGATAGATAGCATTAGGAGAAACACCTAATGTAGATGACGGGGTAATGGATGCAACAAACCACCATGGCACATGTATACCCATATAACAAACCTGCATGTTCTGCAAATGTACCCCAGAACTTATAATAACAATAAAGAAAATGTGGTACATATACACCATGGAATACCATGCAGCCATAGAAAGGAATGAGCTCATGTCCTTTGCAGGGAAATAGAAGGAACTGAAAGCCATTATCCTCAGCAAACTAACACAGGAACAGAGAACCAAACACTGCATGTTCTCACTCATAAGTGGGAGCTGAACAGTGAGAACACATGGGCACAGGGAGGTGAACAGCACACACTGGAGCCTTGCAGAGGGTGGGGTACAGAGAGGATCAGGATTAATAGCTAATGCATGTGAGGCCTAATACCTAGGTAATGGGTTGGTAGGTGCAGCAAACCACCATGGCACACATTTTCATATGTCACAAACCTACGTGTCCTGCACATAAACTCCAGAACTTAAATGTAAAGAAAAAGACAAAGTTTCTCACTCATATAAATTGATGGTTGTTAGTAATTACTACTGAAAGTATTTTAAGCTCTTCAATATAAGTATCCAGAGAACACATCATGACAATCATATTTATGATATTATCTACTATTTTTTAAAAACAGTTGTCCATCCTGAATTCCAAACATACTTTTCTAATTAATGACTGAATATCCTGCCTGCATGTAGCATGTCCCAAACTACATTTACATATTTTTTCCCCTTACCTGTTCTCTTGTGTGAATCTCAGCTCTAAGGGAACAAGGCAATTATCTAACTCACGGGCCCATACAAAGATCAGGAAATCAAGCCATGAGCTAACGTTGGCACCTTTACTGCCTAAATATGTCCCTAACCTGAGCCCTGACCTCCATTTTCACTGTTGCCTCATTGTTTCTTAGATAATGTATTTTAGCAGGCTCTAAATTGGTCTCTTTTCTTCCACTCCTTATTTCTTTCTCACTCTGTGGATAAATTTTAGAAACGTGCTGAAATCAGCCAAATTCTACCAGAGGTACAAAGAAGAGCTGGTACCATTTCTTCTGAAACTATTCCAAATGATAGAAAGAGAGGGAGTCCTACCTATCTCATTTTATGAGACCAACATCACCCTGATACCAAAACCTGGCAGAGACACAACTAAAACAGAAAATTTTGGGCCAGTATCCCTGACGAACATCAATGCAAAAATCCTCAATGAAATACTGGCTAACCTAATCCAATAGCATATCAAGAAGCTTATCTATCACGACCAAGTTGGCTTCATCCCTGGGATGCAAGGCTGGTTTGGCATATGCCAATCAATAAATGTAATTCTACATAAACAGAACCAAAGACAAAAACCACATGATTATCTCAACAGATGCAGAGGAGGCCTTTGACAAAATTCAGCAGTCCTTTATGCTGAAAACTCTCAATAAACTAGGGACTGATGGAACATATTTCAAAATAGTAAGTGCTATTTATGACAAACCCATGGCCAAAATCATACAGGATAGGGAAAAACTGGAAACATTCCCTTTGGAAAACTGGCATAAGACAAGGTTACTCTCTCACACCACTCCTATTCAACATATTACTGTAAGTTCTGGCCAGGGAAATCAGGCACGAGAGAAATAAAGGGTATTCAAATAGGTAAAGGGTAAGTCTCTATTTGCAGACAACATGATTATATATGTAGAAGACCCCATCGTCTTAGCCCAAAATCTCCTTAAGCTGATAAACAACTGTGACAAAGTCTCAGCATACAAAACCAATGTGCAAAAATCACAAGCATTCCTATATGTCAGTAACAGAGAAACAGACACCCAAATCATGAGTGAACTCCCATTCACAATTGCTACAAAAAGAATGAAACACCTAAGAATACAACTTACAAGGGATGTGAAGGATCTCTTCAAGGAGAACCATAAACCACTGTTCAAGGACATAAAAGAGGACACAAACTGATGGAAAAACATTCCATGCTTATGGTTAGGAAGAATCGATATTATTAGAATGGCCATACTGCCCAAAGTAATCTATAGATTCAACACTATCCCCATCAAGCTACCATTGACTTTCTTAACATAATTAAAAAAAAAAAACAACTTAATTTCATATGGAACCAAAAATGAGCTCACACAGCCAAGACAATTCTAAGCAAAAAAGACAAGGATGGAGGCATCATGCTACCTGACTTCAAACTATACTCAAGGCTACAGTAATCAAAATAGCATGGCCCTGGTACCAAAACAGAGATATAGACCAATGGAACAGAACAGAGGCCTCGGAAATAATGCCATACCCCTGAAACCATCTGATTGACAAACCTGACAAAAACCTGCAATTGGAAAAGGATTCCCTATTTAATAAATGGTGTCAGGAAAACTGGCTAGCCATATGCCGACAGCAGAAACTGGATGCCTTCCTTACATCTTATGCAAAAATTAACTCAAGATGGCTAAAGATTTAAACCTAAGACCTAAAACCATAAAACCCCTAGAAGAAAGCATAGGCAATACCATTCAGGACATAGGCATGGGCAAAGACTTCATGACTAAAACAAAGGCAATGGCAACAAAAGCCAAAATACACAAATGGGATCTAATTAAACTAAAGAGCTTCTGCACAGCAAAACAAACTATCATCAGAGTGAACAGGCAACCTACTGAATGGGAGAAGATTTTTACAATCTACCTACCTGATGAAGGGCTAATATCCAGAATCTACAAAGAACTTAAACAAATTTACAGGGGGAAAAAAAAACAACCCCATCAAAAAGTGGGTAAAGGATATGAACAGACACTTCTCAAAAGGAGACATTTATGCAGCCAACAAGCATACGAAAAAAAGCTCATCATCACTGGTCATTAGAGAAATCAAAGTAAAAACCATATTGAAATACCATCTCACACCAGTAAGAATGGTGATCATTAAAAAGTCAAGAGACAACAAATGCTGGAGAGGATGTGGAGAAATAAGAACACTTTACACTGTTGGTGGGAGTATAAACTAGTTCAACCATTGTGGAAGGCAGTGTAGCGATTCCTCAAGGAAATAGAACTAGAAATACCTTTTGACTAGGCAATCCTATTACTAGGTATATACCCAAAGAAATATAAATCATTCTGTTATAAAGACACATGCACAGGTATGTTTACTGCAGCACTATTCACAATAGCAAAGACTTAGAACCAATCCAAATGGCCATTAATGACAGACTGGATTTAAAAAATGTGGCACATATACACCATGCAATACTATGCAGCCATAAAGAAGAACGAGTTCATGCCCTTTGCAGGGACATGGATGAAGCTGGAAACCATAGTTCTCAGCAAACTAGCACAAGAATAGAAAACCAAACACCACATGTTCTCACTCATACGTGGGAGTTAAACCATGAGAACACATGGACACAGGGAGGGGAACATCACACACCAGGGACTGTTGGAGGGGTGGAGGTAGGGGAGGGATAGCATTAAAAGAAATACCTAATGTAAATGATGGGGTGATGTATGCAGGCAACCACCATGGCACATGTATACCTATGTAACAAACCTGCATGTTCCGTACATGCACCCCAAGTATAATTTAAAAAAAGAAAGAAAGAAACAGGCTGAAGGTCCACCAAGGGTGTCTCATTGCACTTGACATAAGCTACTTTCAGACTCAACATTCTTCTTCCCTTTCCCCACATCTCCCACTGACTCTTCTCTTCTCCTTCAGTCACTCCAGCCACATGGATTTTCTTTTTGTTCTCAGACACATTGAGTGTGTTTCGTCCTCAATCTTTAGTATTTTCTGTTCCCTCTGCCTGAAATGCTCTTCCCTCATGTATTTTATGTTTAGGTTCTCATAATTTAGACCAAACACTGTTCCCTTTCCAAAGAATAACAATTAGCTCCAGCTCTCCTTTCCTACTCCTTCTTGTTGGTCTTTAAGATAAAGCAATTTAAAACATTCATCTTCCTCACTATATCTCTGAAACATCTGAGAAAGCAGGCAAGGTAAATAAAGATTAAAATAGCCCCTTTGTAATTGTTAATGGTGGATATGACAACAAGCTGGTTTATAACTTTGGACTAGCATGTTTGCTAGCACTGGTCCCCAGAATTCAGTAGGCTCATCTACGAGTCCCAGGAAGTCCATGGGGCTGGCTATGTTCCACATGAGGACAGCTCTCCACTGCCCCCCGGACACTTAAGGAGGGAGAAGCAGAGCACACATGTGTGCCACCAAAAGCCAGGCAGATGGGTCCCTCTACTTGCCTTGGCAGAATAAGAGAAAGATCAGAAAAGGGCCAGGAGGTTATGCTACCGGGTACTCTTTCAAAGGCAGGAAACAGTAGGAGTGAGCAATGGATGTTTGTTTAGAACTTGTCATTTAGTTTTATTTTTTTTATAGCAGTTATTTTGCTCACATTCTCATTCCAACTAGGTTCTAATCTCCAAGCATGTATATGTTTTTATCTCTGTGTTCAAAGCTGAATCCCCAAAACCGATTGCCCTAGTTGGCACATAGTAGACACTAAATAAATATTTAATGAATAAACCCTCTTCTAAATTTCAGCACCCCCATACCTAATTAGTAACCAAATCTCACCAATATAGTCAATAAATATTTCTCAAACCTCTCCCCTTCTTTCCATCCCATTGCTTCTGCTTAAATTCAGACTCTTTCATTTTCACTTACAACTGGTTTCTTTTCTCTGCTCTAATCTGGCTTTAGAGTAATTTTCTACACTGCTGTCAAGGTAACTGTTCTAAAATTTAAATCTGATTTTATACCATTCCATACTTTCTTTTGCAGCCCTGATACCCTGTAGCATTATTTCTCTTTCTGAAATAAGATCCTAAATATATTTATATTTTTACACACATATACATATATACATACAATTACATGTGTGATGGATCACCATCACACATGCAATCCATTAATGACTGAAATGTAATTTATGAGGCACATACCTGTATATATTAGAAAGATGTTTTAATCCAGGAGGCAGAGGTTCCAGTGAGCTGAAATTGTGCTACTGCGCTTCAGCCTGGGCAACAAAAGAGCAAGACTGTCTGCAAAAAAAAAAAAAAAGAAGGGAGGGTTTATATGTATTTATGTGTGCATATGCATGTATATTTATGTGTGTACCTACATACAGTTATGTACCACATAAAGGACATTTCAGTCATTGATAGACTGCATGTATGATGGTGTCCTATAAGATTATAATATTGTGTATCATTTCTACATTTAGACATGTTTAGTTACACAATACTTACCATTGTAGGACAACTGCCTACAGTATACAGTATATGCTACACAGGTTTGTAGCCTAGGAGCAAGAGGCTATACCATATAGCCTAGGTGTGTAGCAGTCAACTCTAGGTTTGTATAAATATACTATAACACAAACCAACAAAATTGCCTAAGGACACATTTCTCAGACTGTATTCCATTAAGTGATCCATGACTCTGTGTGTGCATGCGCACATGCGAGCATGCACGTGTGACAATAGTAATGATATGTATAGATGCATGCATTATTCCTGTAATTTATTATATATGGAGAACATTGCTAAAATACGTTTTAGCACAGGTTTTGAGTGCTAGCTTATGCTTTTTCTAATTTTATTGTACCCTTCTGAGTGTATTATATGATGAAATATATGTTTTTTCACTCTGTAGGTCTTCTCTCTGCCATTTATGTTTTATATTCTGGCAAAACGTTTGCCAAGTTATGACAATTAAAGATATAAACGATACTGCTGTAGTTAACACAGAGGAACAAAGGGAAAAGTTACGCTGATTGTCCAAATTCAACTTATATGCTTCTTTGACGCATCTTTGAGGAAATAACCAGGAAGCAGAAATAAAATTTATTTAGAGACTGGTATAAATTCTTTGACAGTAAAGCGCATTATAAAGATAACTCTGGGCTATGAAGATTGATAAAAACTTATGAGAATGAGTACTGGAAAAATCTGTGATCAAAGGCACGTCATGACTACAAGATAATTGAACAGAACCGAAGAACGACTGCTAATTTAAAATGCCACATGCATCTGCCTGTGGACGGTCATCATTCACCATTTCCAATGCACTCTTCTCCTGAAGAGGCAAGCAGGAAAGTTATACCACTTCTCATCAGATCCCATCAGTGATGCCCATTCACCACAGGGTTCAAGTCAAGCAGGATGTTTTATACTGGCAAGATATCTTCCCGTTCTCCCTGACATTCTTTGCTCCAACAAAACCAAACACTACCAGCCATAAACTAATGTGCTATAACATATCATCTTTACTTATCCTCATAATTATTTTTTTCCACCTTTTACATTCAGAGAGGTACATATCCATCTGGATATATTAGGTGATTATTTGTACCCCTGAGATTTGGGGTACAAATAATCTTGCCACCCAGTTACTAACTAAGCATAGTATCCAATAGCTAGTTTTTCAGCCCTTTCCCCTCTTCCCTCCCTTATCCAGTAATCCCCAGTGTCTACTGATGCCATCTTTATGTCAATGAGTACCCAACATTTAGTTTACATGTGTACATAAGAACATGCAGTATTTGGTTTTCTGTTTCTGCATGAATTTGCTTAGATAATGACCTCTAGCTGATCCATGTTCCTTCAAAGAATATAATTTAATTCTTTGTTATAGCTGCATAGTGTTCCACAGTATATAAACCACATTTGATTTATCCATTCCACCATTGATGGACACCTAGCTTGATTCCATGCATTACTTTTGTATATTGTACTGTACTGAACACACGGATGCATGTGTTTTTTTGGTAAAATAATTTATTTTCTTTTGGCTATATATCCAGCAATGGGATTGTTGGGTTAAATGACAGTTCCACTGTAATTTGAGAAATCTCCAAACTGCTTTCCAGAGTATCTTAACTAATTTACATTCCTACCAACATTGTTTGAGTGTTCCCTTTTCTCTGAAGTATCACGAGCATTTGTTGTTTTTTGACTAATAATCACCATTCTGACAGGTGTGAGATGGAGCTCATTGTTGTTATGATTTGCATTTATCTGATAATTAGTTTTGTTTGGCATTTTTTCATATGTTAGTTAGTTGCTTATATGTCTTAAGAAGTGTCTGTTCATTTCTTGTACCCATTTTTGGGGGGAGGAGGACAGAGTCTTTGCTCTGTCATCCAGGCTGGAGTGTGGTAGTGCAGCCTTCGTTCATTGCAACCTCTTCCTCCCAGGTTCAAGATATTCTCCTGCCACAGCCTCCCAAGTAGCTGGGACTACAGGTGCCTGACACCACACTTGGCTAATTTTTGTATTTTTAGTAGAGACAGGGTTTCATCATGTTGACCAGACTGGTCTTGAATTCCTGACTTCAGGTGATCTGCATGCCTTGGCCTCTCAGAGTTCTAGGATTACAGGTGTGAGCCACTGCACTTGGCCTTTTGCCCATTTTTAAATGGGGTTATTTGTTTCTTGCTGTTTAATTGTTTAACTTCCTTATAGATTCTGGGTATTAGATTTTTGTCAGGTGTGTAGTTTGCCCATATTTTCTCCCATTCTGTAGGTTATTAATTTGCTGTGATGTTAGTTTTTTGCCATACAGATGCTCTTCAACTAAGATTGCTTTTGAGGACTTAATCATAAATTCCTTCCCAGGGCCAATGTCCAGAATGTAATTTCCTTGTTTTTCCTTTCTAGGATTGTCATAGTTTGAGGACTTACCCTTAAATCTTTAATCCATCTTGAGTTAATTTTTATATATGATGTAAGGTACGGATCCAGTTTTATTTTTCTGCATATGGCTAGCCAGCTATCCTAGCACCATTAACGGAATACGGAGTCCTTTGCCCAGAACTCCTGCCTCCAGGATGCACTCCCTACCCTGCTTGGTGTAGACCTCTGACTGCTATTGACAAATATACTGAAACATTAAACACAATGTATTGTGATAATTTATAGGTAGTACTCACTCTGTACAATTTTATGGTGATTGAACTTACCTTCTCACCAGATTGTGAACATCTTAAAGAAAGTGATTCTGATTTTTGTTTGTTTGAGATGGTGTCTTGCTCTGTTGCCCAGACTGAAGTGTGGTGGTGCAATCTCAGCTCGTTGCAGCCTCTGCCTCCTGGGATTAAGCAATCAAGTGAGTCTCCTACCTCAGTCTCCTGAATAACTGAGATTGCAGGCACACACTACCATGCCTGGCTAATTTTTGTATTTTTAATAGAGATGGGGTTTCATCACGTTGGCCAGGACTGGTTTCAAACTCTGACCTAAGGCAATCTGTCCACCTCAGCCTCCCAAAGTGTTGGAATTACAGGCTTGAGCTACCACACTGGCCATGACTGTGTTTTTTCAACTGCAATCTCAATGTCTGATACCTCATCATTACAAGTGAAATGACATTGAATCAAGGGAGGAAAAAAACATGTAATAATTAAAAAGTTAAAGTATTCTTTCTGTTCCCTGGAAAAGACAATGCAATGGAACTTGGGTTGAAGAGGCAAGAAATCTGTGAATTGCAATTCTGATGGTTAAAATGCTCAATAACTCAGAAATTTACTTGTGGTTGTTAGTTGATGACTTTATGATCATTTGGAAACATCAATCATCACTGCAATCCCTCTAATATGAGAATGTGCTTCAGAATCTGTAAAATGCATGATTTTTGTGGACTAGGACTAGATTTTGTGGTAATAACTGGTCTCCAAAGTTATTTATATTCCTTCAGAATTCCATACTTACTTTTATTCTATATGATCTTACCAATAGAAATTAGACTGGGGTTACAAGTTAGCTAAGCCACGGGAAAGCATTAGACTATATGACTAAGAGCCAAGACAACACCTAGTTCAGATTCTACTTCTACCAATTACTGGATAGGTGATTTTGTCTGCTTAATCTTATTAATCTATACAATGAGAACAATTGAATCTTAATCTTTTGAATCCCTTTGCCTTTTGAACCCCAATTTTCACCTACAAAATGATTGTAAATGTGTAATACACGAGTATCATAAGGAGTGTAAAATAACAAGAACAGTAGACTTAGGAGAGTACCTGTCTTAGTCCATTTTCATATGGTTACAAAGAAATACCCAAGACTGGTCAACTGATAAAGAAAGAGAGGTTTCATGGACTGACAGTTTCACATAGCTGGGGAGGTCTCACAATCATGGTGGAAGGTAAAGGAGCAAAGGCACATCTTGCATGGTGGCAGGCAAAAGGAGCATGTGCAAGGGAACTGCCCTTTATAAAATCACTGGATCCTGTGAGACTTATTCACCATCTACAGAATAGCATGGAAAAAGCCCGGCCCCTTAATTCAATTACTTCCCACAACCCATGGGGATTATGGGAGCTATAATTCAAGATGAAATTCCAGTAGGGATACAACCAAACTATATCAGTACTCAAAACTTAATAAGAAGCTCAGTTGATATTATTTTTTTGGTTATAAGTATGATTTTTGGACATGCCCAATTTAGCTGTTCTACCACCAGTATCAGATCCAAAAATTTTATCCTTTGGGTCTTGAATCCTTTTTCTACACTCCCAATTGTCAGTTACGATACAAATACCCCCAGGGATCTAAGAAGTCTTATGCTTTTGCTGTCAGACATTCTTATTTCAGGATAAAGCTTCCTGAGAGCACCTTTGTGTGAAAATAGAACACAAAATAACTGAAAACAGAATGTTATATAGTAATTAGGTTGAATTAGAAATTGCTTTACAGAACCACATTATGTATGTGGGGGGAAATAACATTAATAACTTTTTTCCAACAACTACATATATAAAAATGTATTTAAACATATGTATATTTATATATAGTATCTAAATATCTATAATGTAAAGATGATAAATGCCTGGCATATTTTTCAGGACTCATTAATGCAGCTGCCTGTTTCCTTATAGCTTATTTGGCTATAGTAACATGTAAGAAATATACTACTTTGGAGTAGGGAGTATGGAGAAGGAGACCGAAACAATAGTTTAGATCAAAGAATCTTAGAGCCAGGAGGTGGCCAGGACTTCCGCCTGCTGTGCCATTGTTGCAGGACCACAGCTTCGAGGTTGTGCAACACCTTTAGTAAACACTTCCTGAATCAGAGACAAGAATGAACCAGGGAGTTCCGTTCAGTCTCACTGGAGAGGAGGCAGGGACAGACCTAGCAGCACTCATCTGAGCAAGAACAGACACTGTGCTCCTCGAATCACCCAGCATGTTGCAAGGTCTCCTGACAGTTAGTTTCCTCCTCTTTCCTGTTCTAGGTACGTGTTTAGCTCTTTTTCAGGTTCTGTTGAATGCATTAGTGAACTTTTTCATCGTCTCCTCATAGTTTTATTGTATAAAATATTCTGACTTTTTTCTTTTTTCTCAAACAATTTTACTAACCAGTTGGGCTGGTTTTAAGCTGTTGTTTGGAGGGTGTGAGTGATATAAAGAAAATGTTAAAAAGAGGCAACAGGAGGTCTTGAACCAGTATGTATGCATCTTATCCGAGAATATACGAAAATAAAAGGGACAATTTCATACAGCATAATTTAAATCATGAATACGATTTTTGACTGCAAAAGTGGAATTCATCAGAACTAGCTTGTTATTTTTAGAATGATAAAGATGTGGCAGATTTGGCTATTACTGTATAGAAGTCTTAGGAAAATATCTGCTATCATTATGGGGGCCAATTTGGCTCTGTTTTAGTGCATATATTTAGATATACTCATTTTATTATTAGTAAAAAGTGTGACTAAATAGAAATAAATATTTTTTTAATTTATGAGGTATTGTGATATTACTTAACAAAACAATGTTGCTGTTAAGTTTAAATTGATAACTTCTATTTTTCTGGTTTACCAAACATTTAAAAATTTGAAAGGAGAAAAATACTATTTTCTAACAATGAATTATGTCTAGCATGTCTCTGAATTTCTGGTAAATCTCTAATTAGATTTTGGTTAAATTAGATTGGGTATCATAATTCTTCAGCTTATTTCTATTTCCAGAGCTTATTTAAGTCAGTCCATGAACTGCAGTGTTTCGAATCTTTCCCTAGTAAACCTGTTTTTGGGTCTTAGAATGTTTGCTGAGATCTGGGAATTGGAACAGATGATCAACTACAGGTATAGGCTTCGGGAGGAAAAGCTGTTCCTCCTCCACTCACCTGCTTAGTACTTGGTTGCTAAAAATGATTTTCCTGCTTTTGACGTTTCTAATTTGTTTTCAAGACTTACACAGATTTCACCTAACCTAATATCTGTAAATATTTGGTTATTTTCCTTGTTTCTATATATTTTGCTTTCTATAATATATACCTATATCTGAACCGAACCTTTTACCACTGTGCAGTGATCCCCTTCATCCCTAACGCCTTTTGCCTTGATACCTATTTTTTCTGTTTTACATTATACCAGTTCTCTTTTGGTAAAATGAAACTGACATATTTATAAAAATATATAAAACTGATGCCAGCCATTTAAAATTGTCCTGAGGTTCCTTTTAGAGTCAAACTTAATAGAAATCTTTTTTCTCTCCATTCTCCAAAAATTCTATCACCAACAGCTTTTCTGGAACCCCCTCTTGGTAGAAATACAAGAACTGCTTGGGCACTAGCTTTGTGAAGAGCAAAAAGATCAAGCTGGATCCACTAACAGAGTTACATGGCTAACACTGGCCCGTGCACATTATAGCCCTTTCGTGCAATTGGGCACACCAACCGATTCTGCTACCTGAATGTGCATGCACAACAGGGCCCCAAGAGACGCAACTTCTTCTGACTTCATGCCTAAAAGTGTGATGTTACCCCTCCTTTAACTTCTAGCTTGTATTATTAAGGGTGTCTTTTTGTGACTAAACTATCCTTGTTATGATCCCCATTTGGGTTGCCTTTTCAGTCAGAACCTAAGAAGTAAAATAGTTTTCGTTTCCCACCTCTTCCTCTTTGTACTCTGCCCCCATCATCGAAACAATACATATGTGACCCTCCGACTATGACTTCTGCCCAGTACCCAGAGGGTTGAAATAAAAAAATCAGATGTAAAATGAGGCCGGTTGTTTGCTGTGAACCTCACAATCCTCTGAGAAAAAATGACTTATGGGATTTCATCCTATGAGAAGGAAAAACAAATATTTAAAAGCATTTGACAGTGTTTGTGAGGTGAAGATGTAAATGAACACACCAATAAAGGAGAAAGGTCCTTACTACATTATAGCAGAATACCCAGGATGTACAGTATTTTAAAAAATTATGCAGCAATCAGAAATGATGAGTTTGTGCCATTTGTAGGGACATGGATGAATCTGGAGAACATCATTCTCAGCAAACTGACACAAGAACAGAAAATGAAATACGGCATATTCTCACTCATAGGCGGGTGTTGAAAAACGAGAACACATGGACCCAGGGAGGGGAGTACTAAACACTGGGGCCTATTGGGGGGAAAAGGGGAGGGCCAGTGGGGGAGTGGGGGAGCTGGGGAGGGATAGCCTGGGGAGAAATGCCAAATGTGGGTGAAGGGGAGAAAGGAAGCAAAACACACTGCCATGTGTATACCTATGCAACTGTCTTGCATGTTCTGCACATGTACCCCAAAACCTAAAATGCAATAAAAAATTTAAAAAAAATTATTTTACTTCAAACTATCAGTTCTTCCCTCTGTAAGATGACTAGAAGACTGAAATGAAAATATATAATTTAATCTAAATAGTCAAAATAATAGACCTAATTAAGATGCATTTTTTTCTTTTGTTTGTACTCACTTTTAATGTATGAAGTTTAAAACCACAAGACGGTTTGAGGAGATGCAGGGAATCCCAGAATGTAAGTCAATATCCTTCTGTAAACACTAATTCGGGGTTTAATGAGGTATGTTCAATTTGGAAAGAAGACATTCCTTTCAACAGTTGCAAACACATTTGAACAAAAATGAAAACGTCAGTATTACATACTAATGTTCCTATTTCCAAAATGACCCAAAACACATGAACAAATAATGTAGCAATCCAGACTAATGTCTATCATATTAATATTAATGAGCTTTTAATTTTCTAAAACTCAAACCGGTCAAAAATAATTATCCAATCTAAACCAAAATAACAGTTTTCTTTTTCCTGATCTGGGTTTGCAGGTCAAAACGAATCCAGCATGTGAGTTCTGTAGGAAGTATTAAAATGAATTAGGAGAAACGTATTGTGTTACACCTGGGATTTGTGTAATCCCTGGATGGTAGTTAGTTGTGTTTTGTTCCTCAGGCTTCAAAATAATTAAGCTGATATTCAGTGGGGATGAGGCTGTGCCATCTCCATTAAACTTGAAGATGGGTGAGCTAAACAATATTTAGGTCTGTTGCATTCTCTATGATGGCTGTGTAATTTGTTGTATTCCAGGTTCCATTATTTCAGAGACTTCTAGGTTTCCAGAAAATAAGCCTTTAAGAGAAATTCTATTTGGTTTCTTTAGAGCACATATGGTGTTGCAAGAGTTTGGGAAGAGCTGGAAATCCATTCACTTCAAACTAAAGAGACTGAGAGGTTGCCAAAGGCTTTGAAAAAAAATGTGTTTTTTGTTGCTGTTGTTTTGTTTTGCTCTGATTTTTGTTTCCATTTGGAAGTGTTCCGCCACTGGAAAGTTGGAAATAGATTTCATAGCTAACTTACATATTTTGAGCCCATATTTAAGAGCCAGATTGTCATTTTTGATTTCATGAAACATTAGAATTCAGATACTAACTAGAAGCATAGAGGTCAGTGTGCATGCGAGAGAAAATTTGTGTTGTGTAGATGGGCCAGTTTTTCTTCTCACTGTTTCTGAGTGGTGTTGAGAAGGAAACTCACTTCATTTTCTGCTTCTATATAAATAATCAGGAATGCAGCTATTATTTTATTCCATGAAGGCAGCTTGGACTAGTATTTCCTGTTAGAATCATGTGAGTGCTCATATAGCATTTTAAAGGATTTATGTTGGCTGCAACATTGGTGAAATTTGTCTTTGTGAACTCTGTTTTAACAAGACTAACTGCATTGATTAACTACTGTAATACACCAGGCAGCATGTTGGTGCCATACTGTATGCTTGTTCTGTGTCCCTGAGTTAAGGAGGCAGCATGTGATTGTGTCAATATCATCAGTTAATTTCTGGCAGGAGCAATTTTCTTACCTTTTGGCATCTTATTATTGCCAAATAATTACAATAATTACAAACATTTTAACTCAGAAAAAGAATGATTGATTTAATATTTCTTTCGGTTTTTGAACTTAAGTTACAAAAAAGTTTTATAACTGATGTTATTGTTTTCCTTTACCAAAAGTTAATTTAATAGAAATAAAAGATGCCCAGTGATTACCTCTGTGAGAGCAAGAAATGAGGACTGAAGAACCTTGTGATGTTGTTCTTGAAGTGTGACAATGTAAGGAGGCTTATTTTATCACAATGGGTCAGAATTTACCTTTCCTAATTAATGATCACTGACTCTTCAAAGATGTTATAGGGAATTCTGTATTTATTTACATCGATCATAAATCACTTGAACTAGCTTGAAAAACCATTCAATCAGCCTCCTGTTTTTAAAATGATTTAAACACCCAAACCAAATAAAAAAATAAGGTATTCTAGTGTCAGTGCCATGGCTTTTGAATTTCTTTTTTAGAGTAACTCTTAAACCACTGAAAGAAAAGATTTTTCAAGATTTTAACACCCCATTTGTGACTCAAAAAGTTCTTAGCCAGTTTAAACCCTTTTTCTATTCTTCCAAGTTAAATGTAAATGACTCGAGTAGTCAAATGAATTTAAGTCATGCTCAAATGATTTAAAAAATCAACAATACTAAGACTTTTTGAAAGTTTCTGCTTTAGTTTCTTAAAAAATTTTTTTAAATGAGTTTTGCTCTGTGGGATGTGACTGGAATGTGTACAGTCCTCCTAGGTAAGCAATAAATAATACTTATTAAGTGCCTCAGTTGTGTTAAAAGATCAACCAAAGTAACATAAATGTATCTCACCATACAACTTAGATTTTAGTACTTTAATGAACTAGGATTATGTTTAGAGACCCTCTTAGTCCTTGCCCAGAGAAGAGAATCAAACATTTCCAGTTCCAATCTTAGGAAGTTGTTGAGTTAGGCCCCACTCTGCTATTGCAGTCTACACTCTGGTTAAGCCTGCTCCCACCTTCAGCAGCTAAGAAGCAGGTCTATTAACTATACACAGAGCAGAGATGAGACCACATGGGCAAATCAAAAAGAAAATAGAAAATCTAAAGTTCGGTTTGAGAAAATTGAAAACTCTCTACAATGACTTCCAGGCCAGGTGCAGTGGCTCATGCCTGTTACCCCAGAACTTTGGGAGGCTGAGCCAGGAGGATTGCTAGACACTGAGAGTTTGAGACCAGCCTGGGCAACACAGCGAGACCTCTTCTCTGATAGGAAAAAAAAAATAGCCAGGCATGGTGGTGCATACCTGTAGTCCCAGCTACTCTGGAGGCTGAGGTGAAGGATGGCTGGAGCCCAGGAGGTTGAGGCTGCAGTGAGCTGTGTGTGCGCCACTGCATTCCAGCTTGGTAGCAGAGTGAGACCTTGTCTCAAAATAAAATTAAACAAAATGACTTCTAAAAACAACATGGAGAGGAGCATTTAAGATGCAGATAGGTTGGATCAAATCACTTTTTAGTTCTCTTTCAATAAGACTGCAGGCTCAAAAAGTCCTCCCAGGCCTCTGATTCTGTTTGAGTTACTGGCTTCTCTATTTTCATTTCAAAATGTTGGTATGTAAAATGAAGGTTTATCTGTACTGCTTATGCCACCACATTCTATAAACCTAGTATTGGAGCCTTTTCTTACTGTGACAGTTTTTTTCATTAGTATAGAACATTGCTGTTTTCAAATTCAAGAAAAATAAAATAAAAAATTGTGTACATTAGTTATTTTATTTTTTTAAACATTGTATGGTTTCCAGTGCTTCAACTCAATTTTTGGGGGACTGATTAGCTTCTCAGAGGATTACTTTGGCTTCTGTCTTTATTTCTTTTTGCCTTGTGCTGCTGCTATGTCCCTGTACCACAGGGATCAAAGCTAAGGAGAAGTGGAAAAATCCAAAAGAAATACTTTCTCTAAATAGAGAGACACTCGTAAACTTTTAATGGGGAAATATCAGAAGACACAGATATAGGTTAAAGTAAAACGTTAAGAGTAAAGACAGGGTTTCTGATGTCGTTTTCTTCTGGTGTGAGCACATTAATAACGCTGACATTCATCATTTCAGGCTTCTGCATGTAGCATCGTTCACTGGGATGCAGTAAGGATGGCCATTACTGACCAGCCTACTTCACTTTTACCTGGAAAAATCTTTTCTTTTTCTCTTTTCTCTCAGCAAGTGCTATAAAAGAACTCCCTGGCTTGAAGAACTATGAAGTGGTTTATCCTATAAGACTTCATCCACTACGTAAAAGAAGAGAGATCAAAGAGCCAGAGCAAAAGGTACAGCTTTTGATTTATCAAATAATCTTGATTTGAAATGTGTATATATATATCTCACACATGTGAGATAAGAGATAGATATGAGATTTATATGTGTTTGTGTTTATGTGTGTGTGCGCATGTGTGCACGCGCCTGTCTGTGTGTATCAAAGTGGACTTTGTGATATTTTTAGTGATTACACCTTGGGGTTAAATAACAATGATTACATTTGTATTTGTTTTTGACCTTTTAAAAAATCTTCATTATAACCCAAAGTTATATTATTAGCCTCTTTTACAAATCAATTTTCTGAGAAGTGAAAGAAAATGTCCAAGGTAACAGAGTAAATTGAACAGTTTATGATAATTTATTCTAAGTACTTACAAAGAAAATTGGATGCCACCTACCTACCTATCTCTATCTTCTTATCTCAACATTACCTGTCATCTAACACAACTATGACAATTAAAACAGAAAATAAAATACAGCACGTGAATGCAATGTACACATGCATGCACATTAACATGAAATGTATCTGTCTTTTCTAAATAGGCTCCTGTTAACGTTTGCATGTTTCTTACTACAAATGAAACAACATATTCTCAGTCAGCAATCACTCAATAAACGTTTATTAATTCTAACAAGAAAGCTAAAATATGATGATTCATTCAACAACAATGTTATAATTACCTGCACTGTTAAGTCTTCTTCTGGGAGCCAGAAAAATACAGATAAATGAGACATAAATAATAGTTTACAGAAATACTGAACACACTAGGTGGACATATTACCTTACCAGGCATCATTTCCCATAGCATTTCTTCTAAAGCAAATTTATGATAGCAGATCCTGTAGTTGACCCTCTTTCTCAAAGTAATTAGCTATCGACCAAATGGTTTCACTAACTTCAGATGGAACCCATATGCATTGGATTACGCTCCAATATGACTTTCTTCAAATGCTTCCTAACAGTTCCTTTAAAATGTCAGGCACCTTTTTTCCTGTTGCATATTATGAAAAAGTAATCTTTTCATTAACAACACCAAACCCCCATGACATGCGATTTACCCATATAGCAAACTAACACAGGTATCCCCTGAACCTAAAAGTTGGAAAATAAAAGGATTATTAATATATTTTTATATTTAGTCCTTTCAACAACTATACAACATAAATGTATTTTTATAGAATTTTATTTCTAAGTAGAGAGGTAGAGGCTCAGAAAAGTTAAGTACCCTGCCTAGCAGCACACAGCTAATATGTTTTAGAGCTAAGATTCAAAGCTTTGTTTGACTCCAAATAAGTTTATATGTTACTATTATTTGTGGCTGCCTACCCAAGCAGCTAAATTAATTTCATATGTGAGAGAATCCGTAAGTTCTCTGAAGAGTCTTTTTGGAATCAGCAGAGACTTTGTGGCCATTAAGGTAGCTCAGGTCCTATTACAGTAAAGTCTCAAAGTCACACTGTAACTCTGAGACACTGACCATTTTGTTATATCATTTACTGGTAAAAATAAGAGACTCATCAGCTGAATCCTTTTCTAATAATTTTTTCTTTTTAAAAATTCTATTTTAAGTTCTGTGATACACATACAGGATGTGCAGGTTTGTTACATAGATAAATGTATCCATCGTGGTTTGCTGCATCTATTAACCCGTCACCTAGGTATTAAGCCCAGCATGCATTACTTATTTTTCCTGACGCTCTCCCTTACCCCAGCCCCCACGACAACTTTGTGTGTGTTGTTCCCCTCCCTGTGTCCATGTGTTCTCATTGTTTGTGTCCTTTGTAGGGATATGGATGAACCTGGAAACCATTATCCTCAGCAAACTGACACAAGAACAGAAAATCAAACACCGCATGTTCTCACTAGTAGGCAGGTGTTGAACAATGAGAACACATGGACACAGGGATGGGAGCATCACACACTGGGGTCTGTCAGGGGGAAACAGGGGAGGCACAGCGGAGGGTGGGGAGTTGGGAGGGATAACTTGGGGAGAAATGCCAGATACAGGTGATGGGGAGGAAGGCAGCAAACCACGCTGCCGTGTGTGTACCTATGCAATAATCTTACATGTTCTTCACATGTACCCCAAAACCTAAAATGCCATAAAAAAAATGTGGTGTTTAGTTTTCTGTTCCTGTGTGTATTTGCTGAGCATAGTGGATTCTAGCTCCATCCATATACCTGCAAAGGACATGATTCTGTTCCTTTTTATGGTTGCATAGTATTCCATGGGGTATATGTACCACCTTTTTTTTTTCCAGTCTATCATTGATGAGGATTTGGGTTGATTCCATGTCACTGCTATTGTGCATAGTGCTACAAAAACATGTGCATGCATGTATCTTTGTAATAGAATGATTTCTTTTCCTTTGGGTATATACGCAGTAATGGGATTGCTGGGTCAAATGGTATTTCTGGTTGTCGGTCTTTGAGGAATTGCCACACTGTCTTCCACAATGGTTGAACTAATTTACATTCCCACTAACAGTATAAAAGCATTACTATTTCTCCACAGGCTTGACAGCACCTATTGTTTGTTGACTTATTAATAATCACCATTTTGACTGGCATGAGATAGTATCTCACTGTGGTTTTGATTTGCATTTCTCTAATGATCAGCGATGTTAAGCTGCTGTTCATGTTTGGTGGCTACATGAATGCGTTCTTTTGAGAAGTGTCTGTTCATGTCCTTTGCCCACTTTTTAATAGGATTGTTTGTGTATTTGTTTTTCTTGTAAATTTAAGTCAGTTCCTTGTAGATTCTGGATATTCAACTTTCATCAGATGGATAGATCATAAAAATTTTTATCTCATTCTGTAGATTGTTTGTTTACCCTGGTGATAGTTTCTTTTGCAGCACAGAAACTCTGGTTTTATTAGATCCCGTTTGTCATTTTTTCCATTTGCTGCAATTGCTTTTGATGATTTTGTCATGAAATCTTTGCCTGTGTTTATGTCCTGAATGGCATTGCCTAGATTTTCTTCTAGGGTTTTTACAGTTTTGGGGTTTACATTTAAGTCTTTAATCTATCTTGGGTTAATTTTTGTAGAAGGTGTAACACAGGGGTCCAGTTTCAGTTTTCTGCATGTGGCTAGCCAGTACTCTCAGCACCATTTGTTAAATAGGAAATCTTTTTCCTATTTCTTGTTTTTGTAAGGTTTGTCCAAGATCAGAGGATTATAGATGCATGGTCTTATTTCCGACTTCTCTATCCTATTCCATTGGTCTATGTGTCTGTTTTGCACAGTACCATGCTGTTTTGGTTAGCCTTGAGGTTTACTTTGAAGTACGGTAGTATAATGCCTCCAGCTTTGTTCTTTTTACTGAAGATTGTCTTGGCTATACAGGCTCTTTTTTTGTTCCATATAAATTTTAAAGTAATTTTTTCTAATTCTGTGAAGAATATCAATGGTAGTTTAATGAGAATAGCATTGATTCTAAATTACTGTGGGCAGTATGGCTATTTTCACAGTATTTATTCTTCCTATCCATGAGCATGGAATGTTTTTTCCATTTGTTTGTGTTCTCTCTGATTTCCTTAAGCAGTGGTTTGTGTTCTCCTTGAAGAAGTCCTTCACTTTCCTTGTTATCCATCAGCTGACTTTTTACGAGTTCACCTGCATTTTCTGTGTTATCAGCCTTTAGCTACTAAAGCAATGATTAATTGCCTCCTTCTGGAAATTTACAAATTATCTATCTCTTTATGTGTTGTTGGCTCACAGTAAACAACGTTTCCGAAATGCCAACATTTACGCATACACACTCATACACACAAATGCCAAATACCATTTTTTCACTGAACATATTGAGGAAAATTTAAACATAGGTAAAGTGTTTTTAATTGCATCTGTAAAGTGATTTCTTAACAACTGTAAAAAATAAATTTGAGCTTCATATAATATATTTTTATTAACAAAAGCCATAGACTAGTTACTGGCCCATACTAGATGAATAGTATTAATTTTTGCAATGATTGAGTAGATGGATGAGGTTGATATAATACGCTTTATTTTTATTGCAGTTATATTCTTTATCTAGTCCATTACTAGGTTAAATGGCTACACAAACGTTACATTTTCCTCATCCAAAGTGAAAGTGTATAGAATCTAAAATCAGAGGATTAGTTTGTGTTTACCTGTAAATTTTGTAAATTCTCTCTGTATAAATGTAGAAAAATATAAACTTTAAATTCCTTGTCCTAAAGTGGAGATGATCATGATACTACTTATAAAAATATTTTGGGATATTATATATGAAAAATAAGACCGGATACAAATTTTAACTCCTTATTCAAGATTATGTTATGGGCAGGGTGCACTGTGACCCCAGCACTTTGGGAAGCTGGTGTGAGTAGATCACCTGAGGTCAGGAGTTCATGATCAACCTGGCCAACATTGTGAAACCACATCTTCACTAAAAATACAAAACATTACCTGAGCTTAGTGGTGGGCACCCATAATCTCAACTACTCGGGAAGCTGAGGTAGGAGAATCCTTTGAACCCAGGAGGCAGAGGTTGCAGTGACCTGAAATTGTGCCAGTGCACTCCAACATGGTCTTCAAAAGCAAAATTCCATGTCAAAAAAAAAATTATGCTATGGCCTTGCCCTATGTAGCCCATCATATTTCACTTCTTATGACTAATTTTCAATTTTTGTGGCTTCATGTCCCAGTTAATAATCCTTCATTTTAAAATTCTTCTTCTCAACATAAACTGTTAGACAACCTTGGTATTCTCTTTTCCTTTCTTAATAATATGCTCATTTTTCCTTCTATGCCCTTTTTAATGGATTTCTTACTACTTAAAAGTTTCTCTCTACATTTACAGTCCCTTATAATCTTTGTTAAGTCAAGTTGCCATATTCATATATATACTAGTATGTCCCTATCCTGAAATTGTGTACCAGTCACAGTCGGTAATATAAAGTTTGGCTACTGATTTTAAAAAGAAACTTTAATTTTGTGTCTGTAGCAATGGTGTGTTCACAAGTGTATGTGTGTGTGCATGTGTTTCTATGATAGTAACTGTAACCTTCACTTCTGATTTGAAAGTCTCCAGGTAAATTTTTAAAAGGTTTTCTTTTTATGTCTTTAACATGTCCCTACTCCTCCTTCACCCTCATCTGCCAACCCTTGTCCTAGAACAAAAATACCTGTTTCATAAATACCTCTTGGTCTAAATAAATACTTGCAAAGCACATTAATTTTATCTCTAAAGGAAGTAAGAGTATTAAAATAAATACTACAGATAATTGAAGAAAAAATTACCTAAGTAATGAGAACCTTTAATGTTTAAGTGGAAAATCTTACTTGAATTTTTTTTTAGTTTTATCTGTTACATTTCCAAGTCCTCTCCTGCTTCCTTTAGTTGTAGAGAGTAGAAGAGAATACATTATCCGGCCTGATGAATATAATGGAATGAGCACTGAATGGTTCCACAGCATCTCAGAAATAAATAAAACCCTCCCATGTTTACTCTTTAATATCTCAGGTGTCAGGTGATACCTTTGAATCACCTCACACTAACTATGTGGCTTAACTGTTAGCAGTAACTTCTGCTAGGATTTAGTTCCGGTTGTGCACAGGAAGATGTCAAAAGTCACATGGTAGGGCTGCTGTATTTCATCTGTATTCTACCCATAAGTTTAAATGAAACATTGATTGGTCATTATTAATACTCAATTTTTTTCAAAATAAAGCAATATTTCCATTTACTCTCCCTCTTTCTCTTCCTCTTTCTTCCTCTCCTTTACTTATTTTTTTTTTCTTTCCTTCTCTCAAAAAAAAAAAAGAAATCAACTTGTAAACCTCTAGATCCAGGTCGGCAATGTCTCTCTCATTGCTTGATTTCCTTCCTTCCCTTCCCTCCCTCCCTCCCTCCCTCCCCGCTTCCTCCCTCCCTTCCTTCCTTCCTTCATCCCTTTCTTCCTCCCTACCGTCCTTCTTCCCTCCCTTCCTGCCTTCCTCCCCACCCCCCCCAAAAAAAGAAATACAGAATACTAGTTAAGTTTGATTTTCAGACAAACAGTAAAATGTTTTGTATTGGTATATCCCACACAACATTTCTGATATTATAAAGATGCATTACAGCAGAATGAATCTAATTTTCCTAGTTAGTGCGTTTGCATTTCTTTTTCTTAGTCACTGATCTCTAGTTTCCATTCTTTCTCACATCTTCTAAACTCCTCCATGTGCAGGGTTGTCACATTTAGCAAACAGAAACAAAGGATGCCCAGTTAAACTTAAATTTCAAATAAACAATAACTATTTGATTAGTATGTCACAATTGTCATATGGGGCTTATGTATTTAAAGAAGTATTCTATGTTTATATTTATAAACAAAAAGTATTCTGTTTATCTGGGATTCACATTTAACTAGCATCCTGTATTTGATCTGGCAATCCTATCATGTGGCTTTTGATATCACCCTGTGAACATCCAGAACTAAACTGCAGCCATCTCCCCATGATTCCAGCTTCTGTCCTATTCACAGACCTAAGGCTCCTATGCTGCTGCATGCCTCATATCTCAATCCTGCCCTCTTGGAGTTATTTGGTTCTGCCATGTCTACTTGTTTTACAAACACAAACTAAAGAAGGTAGTAACATCTTTTTTTGTCACACAACAGGTATATGATTTCCATTGGCACAGAGTCTTCTGTAGTCTCTCAGGCACACCTTATGACCAATAACAACACTGTCCTCCAGGTTGGTGGAGGACAAGCCAAGTTCTTGGGAGTTACCTTTGCAGTTTCTGTGTTGAGACTATTGGTCTTCCCTGTGCAAAGAGTTGATTAGCAAATACTATTTGAAACGATCTAGAATTCATAGTGCAGTGGACCACCCTTATGATCAAGGGGACCTCTGTATCCTATACATGCTTCATAGGTCTCATCCTAGATTAAGTACTTCACTTCTCAAGACAGTGAAAAGATGGGGGACTTTTGTAGTTATGATTATATGACTGTGCCCTGTGTTGTTTTATTATACAACCACAGAACTGAGGCACTGGCTTTACCTGTGATCTATGCCATGGGTGTGACACCATCTTTCTGCATTGATCACACATGACACATTGCTTAGTATTTCAGCTAGACTGAAATACTCCCTGTGTACAAATTTCTGGGGGCTGGAGGTAAAGAACAAGGTAGAACTTTGAATATTTTATTCATGATTATATTCACAATTATATTTTATATGAATCACATAAGAAAGATGAAATAAGTATGTGTTAAATAAATGATCAAATGAGTAAGTAAACTAATGGACAATGAATGAATGTGACTGGAGCATAGAACTCATAAACCTGCATAGATATATATTCAACACAAACTCAATGGAAGTTCCTGATGCTAGGAACTTACAATCTAAAGACAGTAACTATTCTTCATAGAATTCAGCATCCAAATTGTACATGTTCTTAGAGGCCCAAACCATCTTGCTATTGGCCCATGTCATAGAAGGAAATATCTTACAGCACAATTCCTCCCTCATATTGGGAACTCTTTCAAGCCCATTAGCTGATTTAGCAGGGTTTCTAGAGCTCGTGGACTGACTGTATGTTTTGAACAACTGTTGACTTGCTAGAATGAAGAGCCTCTCTAGGTCTTCCAGAACTGCCCTTGATATTTCCTGTGTGCCCATTGATATGACCATGACTTTACAGATTTGTTTCTTTGGTCCTTTACAGGACCATCCAAGTCTGTGGCTTTTGCAATCTACCAACTAAATGTGAGCCATGACATTATTTTTAAAGGCAGTTTGGATCTATATGTTTCTGTGGCCAGCTAGTCTTACTAAGTAAAACCAAAATCATTTCCTTTCTTCCTCCTCCAAATCAAGGTGCATCTTACTTCTCTTGGCACATACTTCAGAACCCGCAGAGTACACAAACAGAACACGCTTCTTATCCTCAGACCTTGCTCTCCACCAGGGAACTCTCTTGCGAAAGTATGGTTATACATTACCCAGTGTACTCTCTTTCACAGAGGCCCCTGGCTTTCTTCCTCGATCTTTCCTTCCATCCATAATCTTTATGCCAGTGTGGGCTAAAACTCCACTCCAAAGGCATTTATTCTTTTCTAAAACAACCTTCAACTAAAGTTTTAGTAACTAAATCTACTAAAAATCCATTGCTGCCAGGAAGCAGATATGTGGAAGGCCATTTCTGGTAGAAGACCATATTTGGTATCATTCTCATAGCTTCATTCTAGCTAGCCTTTCTTAAACCTGAACAATAAAAGGTTATGACTATTCTCCCTTTTATTTTCAATGCCCTGGCTCTTTCCAGTTCCTGCCATCCATGAAAATAAGCTAAGTGTATCAGCCTCTACTTATCTAGGCCCACTGTGAGGGATATTTATGGTCTGGGATTACAGACAACAGAGCAGACCTCAACAACTGAAGGTTTAAGGAAGGTATGGACCATAACAATTGACTTTGGAGACAGCTAAATCCTAGCATAGTACTCATGATCGGATGACTCTAGCATGCATTGTACCTCTGTAAGTTGAGATACCACCCTGGCCAGAAGGGAAGGGAGAGAAGGAAGGCTTGACCTAAGGTGCAACACAACAGAGGAAACAGAACTCCATTCGTAATATGTGTTTCTCAACCACCTTTGGTCTATCACATTTACACCTGTTTAATGACAATCAACCAGGCACTTCCCAATAATTTTTTAGATAATGAGTGCAACCACAACTAATAACCCTGATTTACAGACCAAAGTCTAAATGTGACCCATGACATTACTTTTAAAGACAATTTGGATCTATAGGTTTCTGTGGCCAGCTAGTCTTACTAAGTAAAACCAAAATCATTTCCTTCTAATGAGTACTCTCCTAAGCAAGGTGCACTTACTTCTCTTGATGCATACTTCAGAACCCACAGAGTAAGTCCCCATAAACATCTTTAAAATAAGTCTATGTAGTCCTCAATAGCTCTCCTTATATACCTAAGTCTAAGTTTAAAATAATTTTCCTTTTATGTGGTTTACTTGATGTAATATTTCTTCCTCCTATACCTAGGACTGCAGTATCTTCTTAATGGTTCTTCCTCACGTTGCAGTATATATCCCTGTTATGTTTCTCAGAGTTGATGTTGCACTTAGTCTTGAGAAGACCTCAAGGCCAAAAATCATGAAATGCAGTGGAGGTTTTTAGGCCTCTTTGCATACTATTCCTTCTACTCAGATAACTTCCCTTACTTCACCTGGGTAATTTATGTCTCCTTTTAATCATTACATCCTCAAAAAAGCCTTTCCTGTCCTTAAGATGTTAGAGATCCTAGTACAAACATCCATTACCATGCATGTAACTCACCTCATTGCCTGTCTTTTCACAAGATTATAAGCTCTCTGACAGTAAGCAACAATGTTTTTTGCCTAGAGTTAAATTTTCAGAACCAAGCAGTATCCTGCAAAGAACCAGCATTCACTCAAACAATACTTGTATAATGCAGGGATGGATGGATAAATGGACAGATGGATGGATGGATGGATGGATGGATGGATGGATGGGTGTGGATATAAGGCTCTCAGATAATTTGTCTATTTAGTTGCCAGGGTTGTTTGATCTGTTAAAAGGAGAATAGGAAAGCATTTGGTATTATAGTGCTAAAAAAGCAGATATTGCTTGCTAATGAGTAAAGAGATAGAAATATAATTGTCAAATAAATATTAGTTTTTAATTACAAGTGTTTGTACATTTTTGCAGGAATAAATATCTGTTTTTAATTACAAGTAAGTGTTTGTACATTTTTGCAGGAACAATTTGAAACTGAATTAAAGTATGAAATGACAGTTAATGGAAAAATTGTGGTGCTTTATTTGAAAAAAAACAAGTAAGTATCTTTACCTTTGATATGATTTTCAGCAAGAGCAATGCAGCATGTGGAAAGTGTGCTGAGTCTGTTACTGCTTATGGGTCACACACACCTGGACTAATCAGCTTTTACTCTCAAATGACTGGAGAAGTTACTGGACTTTGCAACCACCACAAGTAACCACAACATTTTTGTATTTTTTTCTCCAGGAATCTCCTTGCAACAGGCTACACGGAAACATATTATAATTCCACTGGAAAGGCGATCACCACAAGCCCACAAATAATGGTATGACAGATTCTCTTCAATTCTTTACTAGGGGTTTTACCCAAAGACCTAAAGGCAGTGTCCTTGCCAGGCAAAAAGTAGAAGTGAAACTGCATTTATAACATTAGTATTTTTTTTGCAGTAGTAATTAAATAATTGATCTTCCACTTTTCTTTTTTTATATTTTAACAAGAAAAAAACCATTTCCTGGCAACTCTGGTAAGTTTTTGTAGCCTTTAAACACTCCTGTAGGAGAGTGGGTAGAAGGAACATGTTATTTTCTTGAGAGTGAAGAGTTACATACTGCTGGTTCTCTCAGTCAATTTTATCATTTCTCTAGGCTTTTGATCTTTCAAACCAAGACTATTTCCTCAATGGCAATTGCAGAATTATTTTTCTTAAACAATTTCTCTTTACTCCTGTTCACTGCACATCTTTTCTTAGACTGAGCAAATGACAGTGTGTAGCCATGTGAGGGGTCATGCACCATTACTTCTTTTTCTGAGCTACATTTTCCATGAGAAGTCCTTCAAGCAGTCTTCCTTACAGCAATAATACAAGTTTACATGGGCAAGCACCTCATCTATCCCAAACTAGAAAGATCCTTCATGGAACACCCACATGAGAAAATGTTAAGACGGGCATCTTTCTCCAAATGGAGGCAAGAAATGTGCTCATCCGGTTAATCTGATGGAACACTTTAGATGGAACACTTGATTTAGATAAATCAAGAAATTAAAAAAAAAAAACCCAATCTGAATAACCCACCCTTTGCAAAAAAGCTTGTTGATCTTTGCTGGAAAAAGTTAATGAGAAATCAGCAAAAAGGAAAAATGAATGCCCAGTGTTTTAAGGGGTCAGGTTTAAAGTTACATATCCAAATGTATTTCTTCTAAACATTATTAACATTTATCCTAGTCAACACTGATGGTTAATATCTTGTAAATATTTTGGGATTGTTAACTTACATTAATAATTTTAACTTATATGACAGCTTTTATTTAATAAACATCTCCGAGTTTACTGTTGTTTAGCAGAATATGGCTTGAAGCATTTAAAATCCTGTTTCACGATTTCAAATGCAACTTTAGCAGTGGCTCTAAAATTCACAGGTACTTCTCTTTACAAAACCCCTTTTCTTTTAGGATGATTGCTATTATCAAGGACATATTCTTAATGAAGAGGTTTCTGATGCTAGCATCAGCACATGTAGGGGTCTAAGGTAAGACTTCGGGAATGTTTTGCATGCACCTATGATTGTATTATTTGTGTATGCATCTAACAAACCAGATTCATCCCAAATATCATTAATTTTCCTAATGATAATATGCATCCTAAGGGCCATAAAATGTTGAAATTTGAAGAAACACCACTTCTTTTGATAGCAGTTTGCAAATTACATATCTGAATTGTTTTCAAAGACATTTTTGTTAGCTCATTAAAAAAATACAGGGTTTTGAGTTCCAGTTATGGACTAAGAATCTTTAGGGAATGGGAGCTGCTCTCTCTTGCTTCTCACTTCATTGTTTTAGGCAGAGTCTCTGTCACCCAGGCTGGAGTGTAATGGTACGATTTCAGCTCACTGCAATCACAGCCTCCTGGTTTCAAGCAATTCTCTTGCCTCCGGCTTCCGAGTAGCTGGGATTATAAATGCTTGCTACCAAGCTTGGCTAAGTTTTGTATTTTTAGTAGACATGGGTTTCACCATGTTGACTAGGTTGGTCTCAAACTCCTGACCTCAAGTGATCTATCTGACTCTGTCTCCCAACTGCTGGGATTACAGGCATGAGGCACCACACCCAGACTCTATCCTCACTTTTAACTGTCTCTCTAGATTGTCTTATCCATGACTATGACATACATTTCTGTCTGTTAATGATACACCATGTATCTGTCCCCAGTAAGGTGATTCTTCTGATGTCCAGACTTATCTAATCTTTTACATATTTTCAGCTGGATATCTTAAATAAATCTCAATCTCAGTGTGCCCTAAATCCAGCTAATGATTGTCTCTTGAATCTGATACTGTTTCCATGTTCTCTATCTTGATGGTATAATCAAATAATCACTTGCCCAATTCAGAAACCTAAATTCCTTGAGGTCTGCTTGCCTCTCAGCTCTGCATTTTCAATCCCTCACCAAGTCTTATTGATTATATCTTCTAAACACTTTCTGAAATTGTTCATTCTGTCTCTTCTGCAACATCCTAGTCCATCTACCATGATTCCTTATGCAGACCATTGCAATAAAGCCATAATTTATCTTCTTACATCCACTCTTGCCATTATCTAATTTTATGTACACTTAATTTAGTTGATTATATACTCATACTTTTTCTTCGCACCAATTATCTATTCTAATTATGTGTAAGTACTTACTCTGTAATTATATATATTATGTGATTATTTGATACACATCAATCTTCCTCATTTGAACATAAGCTCTATAAGAAAAGAGATCACGACTTAATTTTTACTGTGTATCCTTAGTCTAATGCCTAATGAATAATGGGCACTCAATGAATACTGGTTGAATTACTCCTGGTTCAGGGCTTTACCAGATAAAATAGAGAAGAAATTGATTTGTCATATAATTTACATGTTCTCACTTTCAATCTTTACTATCACCATACTAGGTACGTATCATGACAAATGAATGTGGCAAACCTGAGGCTTGTGAGTTTAAAGAACTTTCCCAATGAATCACAATGAATAAGTTATAAAGCCAGTGTTTTAACACTTATCTATAAAACTCTCAAGTCTCTTTCATTTTAGGTGTACCTTTAGACCAAGTATAGTTTTAAAACTGGAAGTATGCTGGACCAAGTGTCAGGAAATATTCATTCTAGTCAAATGATATGGTTGCTTACATGACATTGCAGCAGTCACTTCTCCCTAATATGTCTTATTTCCTTGTAGAAAAATCTTTAGATAATCTCCAAGATATCTTCAGCTGTAATTTTTTACTGTATTTTATTGCCAAAAGCTTGAATTGTTTTTGACAATGACTAGGAATTTTAAAGTCCTTCTTTTAGATCTTATAAATCTGCATAAACCCAATGCAATAATTTTTTGTTAAGAAGCCAGAACCCTTTAAAAAACTATTGTTTTTCAGGGGCTACTTCAATCAGGGGAATCAAAGGTACTTTATTGAACCTTTAAGCTCCATAAATTGGGATGGACAGGAGCATGCACTCTTCAAGTATGACCCTGATCAAAAGAATTATAACGGCACCTGCGGGATGGACGGTGTGTTGTGGACCCATGGTTTTCAGTGGAGGATTGCCCTACCTGCCACCAGACTAGTAGTATGTGTAACTTTGATTTTTGTTTGAAATGTTCTCATGTATTCTGCCCTGGTTTTCAGAGTTAGCAGTTAAATTTACTGAAACTATCATCATTGTTGAAATTAGTAAGTTATAGAGACACTAAGCCTTAAAGATTGCTAGGCATTAATGGTTCATTTAACAAGTACTTAGGAATTAACTATTATCAACTATTAGTATCAGCAATGTACAAAGGTTAAACATAAGTGTAAAATATAATAACTGCCTTCTAGAAGCAGGCAACTGTTGCAGTATTTTGTGTAGCTTACAATAAACCACAAAAATATAAAATATTATTATTAATTTGCTCTTAACTTTAGTGAAAAAGCTATGAAGTGATTATTAGTATTTTAAAATAAAACATCCTGCTGTCATCATAAATTCATTCAAAAAATCTCTCTTAAAGTGCTGTCACAGGTGCTGGGAAGATAGAAATGAGCAAAACAGACATAGAATCTGTCTACAGAAACTTAGAATATTATTTTAAGTGTAGAATTCTGCTTTAAGTCCTAGGAGAAAAATAAATATAGTTTTGTGTTTTAGACTGTAAGGTATATTAAAATATCTTTGTTGACATTACTTTTATTTCCTTGTTGATATTATTTTTATTTCCAAGATTTATTTCAAATCCAATCATTTGTTTTAAACATTCTCAGACTCTTTAAGCACTGGGCAGAATTAGCCAAAATAAAATTTCTGGTCAGTTTAATTCACCGTAGGTTTAAATTCTACCAGCAAGTTCAACTGGTAAATAGAAATATATAGTCATATCCAGAATACTCCAATACTTTTACGTGCTCTGTTGATCACATGTATCTCTAGTATGAAACTTAATAAAATGAATCAAAAATAACCATAATAATTTGTTCAGAAATATATAATCTAAAATATTTATATTTTGACATTAAAAGTATAAATTATTGTCTAGAGTTTTCATACTGAACTTAAATTGTCATCAATATAAGATACTCCATTACAACTCTAAGATGTTTTAGGTAAATCTCATGTTAAATACAAAGAAAAACCTATCTATAGAAGATACAAATGATAGAAAAGAATAAAAATACAGCACTACAGAAAAATCACCAAATCACAAAGATAAATAAAGAAGGAAAAAATGAACCTATAGGAAAAAAAACCCTATAAAACAACATGGCATTAGTAGGTCCTTACCTATAAGTTCTTACAAGAAATGTAAATGGATTAAATTATCCATCAAAAGATAAAGAGTAGCTGAATGGATGAAAAAAACAAGGTCCAACTATGTGCTGCCTCCAAGAGACACAGTTTTAAGCTTTAAACACATGCATAGGCAGAAAGTAAAAAGATAGAAGAACATATTCCATGTCAACATAACAAAATAGACAAACTCTTAGCTAGGCTAAGAGAAAAAGAAAGAAAATTCAAATATATCTAATCAGAAATGAAATGGAGCTATTACCAAAAAATGCCTCAGAAATTAAAGAAAATCTTAAAGGACTACTATGAACAATTATTTGTCAATAAATTTGATAGGCTAGAGAAAATAGATGAATTCCTAGAAAAATATAACCTATGAGGGTTGAATCAGAAAATAGTAGAAAGCCTGAGCAGACCAATAACAGCAAGATTGAAAGAGTAATTAAAAATCTTTCAACAAGGGAAGCCTAGGCCTAGGTGACTCTAGAGATGAATTGTATCCAACATTCTAAAAATAATTATTACCAATACTTCTAAATTAAAAAAAAATGGAGCTGGAAGGTATAATTTTTGACACTTTCTATAAGCCAGTATCATCTTTATACCTAAGCTAAGACAAAGATACCAAAGAAAAGAAAACTACAGGCCAAGAATTCTGACAAACATTGAGGAAAAAATTTTCAGAGAAATATTAGCAAATCAAATTCAACAATACATCTAAAAGATTATATGTCATAATCAAACAGAATTTATCTTTGGCATATGGACTTAACATACACAAATTTGTCAATGTAATATATCAATCACATCAATAGACTGAAAGACAAAACACACATAATGTTATCAGCTGGTGAAAAGGCATTAAAGTTCAACATGCTTTCTTGATTAAAAGTTTGAGAGTTTAGGCATAGAAGTTCCTCAACATCATAAAGGTCATTTATTTATTTTTATTTTTTAGCAGTCAAATATACCTTATTTTATTCACATACAATGCTACAGGTTCCCTTAATTTAGGATATTTGTAAATATCCTATAGCATCTAGGACCATGTTTTCCCAAAACTAAATGCAAGTTGATAGTTCCTAATCAGGAAACATTTTTACATGCCAGTTACATTTCAGAGCTTTTGTCATTCTTATATTGTTTTTTCTTCATGGAAGTGCTCACTTAAATACGTGGGCTTTCTTTGGAAATTCATTTAATATATAACTGTGTCCTTGGCTTAGTTGGGATTCAAGTTGAATGGATGAAAAAACAAGGTCCAGCTATGTGCATCCTCTGATAAGACAGTTGTGGTTAAATGCACATAAACACCAGCTTTCAGCAACCACACGGCTGTTGATAGTGTGCAATGCAACTGTTGATGATTAAACAACAATGAAAATTTAAGAACACTTTTGCATTATTTTATTCAAAGCTAGAACGATGTTAAACTATAAAATATGTCCCAAGCCAAATAATAAAGGTTACCAGCCACTCTTCTTTTTCCTTATATAAGTTTATTTTAAAAAATTAGAATCCATTTATAGAAACCCTTGATAACATCATAATCAATTGGAAAGGAGAAATAGAAAGCTATTCCTCTGGTCCCAGGCAAGGATGCCTACTCTCATCATTTCTATTAAGTACCATAAGTACTATTAGGAACATAAAGAAAAGGAAAAAAAAACATTCAACTTGGATAGGAAGAAGTAAGTTTACCTGCATTTGCAGCTGAAATGATTCTATGTACAGAAAACCCTAATGACTCCACTGGCAAACCATTAACTCTAATAAATTCAATCAAGTCACAGGATGTAAAATTGACATACATATTCTGTGACATTTCTATACACAAATAACAACCCAGCCAAAAATGAAATCAAGAAAATAATTCCATTCATAACACAAATAATACTTAGGAATACATGTTACTAAGGAGATGAAGACCAGTACACAGTACAGTTACATAGTAAAGGACTACTATGAACAATTATTTGTCAATAAATTTGATAGCCTAGAGAAAATAAATGAATTCCTAGAAAAATATAACCTATAGACTGTAAAATGTTGATGAAGGAAATTGAAGAAAATGCAAATAAATGAACATCCCGTGCTCATGAATTAGAAGAATACTGTTAAAATGTTCATACTACCTAAAGCAATATGTAGATTCAATGCAATCCTTATAAAACCCAATGACGGTATTTACAGAAATAAGAAAAAAGCAATACTAAAATTTCTATGGAACCACAAAATATTCCAAATAGCCAAAGGGATTCTGAGAAAAAAAGTTGTAGACATCATATTAACTGATTTAAAGCTATATTATAAAGATATTGTAATCAGAACGATATGATGACATAAAAGCAGACACCTCAACTAGTAAACAGATTAGCAAGCTCAGAAATAAATCCAAGCACGTATGGTCAATTAAGTTTTGACAAGGTCACTGGGGAAAGGATAAGCAGTCTCTTCAATAAACAGACTCACGGTAAAACTGGATCTATACATGCAAAACAATGAAATGGAACCCTTTTCTTATACCATAACAATCAAATAAAAATAAATAAGATACCTAAATGTAATACCTAAACCCATAAAACTCTACAAGAAAATAGAGGGGAAAGGCCATTTGACATTAACCTTGACAATGATTTTTTAGATCTCGTACCTAAAAGCTAAAGTTATAAAAGTAAAAAAATTTTAAAAAGAGACTATATCAAACTAAAAAGCTTCTGTACAGCAAAGAAAACAATTAACAATATATATAGGAATTTTCAAAAGTCGGGGTGAGTGTCAAATATATAGAGGCAGAGAATAGAGCAGTGGTTACCAGGGTCTAGGTAGGGACAGGAAATGGAGAGATATGGGGCAAAGTATTCCAAGCAGCAAGTGTGCAGGGCAAAGCAGTTGAAACAGCTAATGTGCAATATAAGGACTGTTAAGAACAAACTGTAAACAAATTTAATAGAGTTTATTTGAGCAAATAATGGTTTGTTAGAATCTGGCAGCCCTCAGAACCAGAAGAGGTTTGGAGCAACTCCATAGTGCTCTATGGTTGGAGAGCATTTATGGACAGAAAAATGACGTATGGAAAAAGAACTAAGGTACAGAAACAGCTGCACTGGTTACAGCTTGGTGTTTGCCTTATTTGAACACGGTTTGAACGGTTGGCCACCTTTGATTGGCCAGAACTTGGTGGAACTCCTAGCTTTATGTTGCTGTGAATATCAACTCCTGGGTTTGCCTGTACAGGCCTCTTATCCCTCCGTCTCCATTCCTTGTTAACTATGTGAAAGAGCCTTGCTTTGAGGACATTTTATAGCTTTGGCTTTCCTCTACCTCAGGAGTGCTACTCCTTCTCATTTCCTTTCTGTCATCTTGCTCTGATTGACTGGTAAGTATTAGAGAACCTCATATAGCTCAATCCTGGATCTTTTCTTTGGTATACTTACACATTCTTCCCAGGTAATCTCACCCTGTCCTGTGCCTTATTTAAATAGGAACTGTGCACTAATTGCCATCAGATACATATCTCTAGTCTCTGTCTCTCTCCAAAAGGCCAGACTGTTAAAAATAACTGTCTACTTAATATTAGCCATTTAGACATCTTGTATCACGAACTTAAAGTACACCCCCAAAAGAACTATGTTTCTAAACTGTCAACAAAACCCACTTTCTCTCATTCTCCTCATCTCACTCAACACCACCAATCATCATTTATTCAAGTTCTAATCTAGAAACTATCTTTGATTCCCTTTTTCTTGATGCCTCTTTATATGGTATCCAACAGCAAGCGCCTCCGACATATTTCAGATCTTTTTCTTTGCTTCCTTTTATGACTACTCCATCTCATAATAACCAGGGCAACAGGCTCTGCCTGACCTTCCCATCCCAGTTCTACAGAATCTACACTCCACACAATACAGTGTTTTTATTGTAAATCATATCACATCCCTTTTCTGTCCAAAGCCCTCTAATGTCTTCCCATTACATTTAGTATAAAAGCCACAAAACTGACCATGGGTCAGAAACCCCTATAGGATTATAGCCCCATTGGCCTCTCCTGTCTCTTCATACTCTTTACTTCCCATCTCTTGGTGACCTCCCCATTATGTTAAGAAAAACACTAGCACTTTTTTTCTATGCTTTAAATATGCCAATACCATTTCACCTTAGAGTCTATTTACTAGATTTTCTCCCTGCTGGAATTGTCCTCCAATTTATCTTTCCTTGCCTGACTTCTCATTTTCATTAATACATCTACTTGAGGGACAATTTTTTTTAATTGTACTTTAGGTTCTGGGGTACATGTGCAGATCATGCAGGATTGTTGCATAGGTACACACGTGGCAATGTGGTTTGCTGCCCCCACCCCCTCCGTCACCTACATCTGGCATTTATCCCCATGTTATCCCTCCCCAACCTCCCCATCCCTCTACTGTCCCTCCCTTATCCTTCCCACAACAGACCCCCGTGTGTGATGCTCCCCTCCCTGTGTCCATATGTTCTCATTGTTCATCACCTGCCTACGAGTGAGAACATGCAGTGTATGATTTTCTGTTCTTGTGTCAGTTTGCTGAGAATGATGATATCCAGAATCATCATTTTTATGGCTGCATAGTATTCCATGGTGTATATGTGCCACATTTTCCTTGTCCAGTCTACCATCAGTGGACATTTGAGTTGGTTCCAGGTCTTTGCTATTGTAAACAGTGCCACTATGAACATACATGTGCATGTGTCTTTATAATAGAATTATTTATAATCCGTTAGGGGAATGCTGGGTCAAATGGAATTTCTATTTCTAGGCCCTTGAGGAATCACCACACTATCTTCCACAATGGTTGAACTAATTTACACTCCCACCAACAGTGTAAAAGTGTTCCTATTTCTCCACATCCTCTCCAGCATCAGTTGTCTCCAGATTTTTTAATGATCACCATTCTAACTGGCATGAGGTGGTATCTCAATGTGGTTTTGATTTGCAGTTCTCTAATAATCAGTGATGATGAGCATTTTTTCATGTTTCTTGGCCTCATATATGTCTTCTTTGGAAAAGTGTTCATATCCTTCTCCCACTTTTGGTGTTTTTTTTTTTTTTTTCTTGTAAATGTGTTTTAGTTCTTTGTAGGTTATGGAAATTAGCCCTTTGTCAGATGGGTAGATTGCAATTTTTTTTTTCCATTCTGTTCGTTGCCAGTTCACTCTAATGATTGTTTCTTTTGCTGTACAGAAGCTGTGGAGCTTAATTAGGTCCCATTTGTCTATTTTAGCTTTTGTTGCCAACCCTTTCGGTGTTTTAGTCATGAAGTCCTTGCCTATGCCTATGTGATGAACGGTTTTGCCTAGGTTTTCTTCTAGGGTTTTTATGGTGTTAGGTCTTATGTTTAAGTCTTTAATCCATCTGGAGTTAATTTTAGTGTAAGGTGTCAGGAAGGGGTCCAGTTTCTGCTTCCTGCACACTACTAGCCAGTTTTCCCAACACCATTTATTAAACAGGGACTCCTTGCTTGTTTTTGCTGGGTTTGTCAAAGATCAGATGGTTGTAGATATGTGGCATTACCTCTGAGGCGTCTGTTTTGTTCCATTGGTCTATATCTCTGTTTTGGTACCAGTACCATGCTGTTTTGGTTACTGTAGCTTTGTAGTGTAGTTTGAAATCAGATAAAGTGATGCCTTCAGCTTTGTTCTTTTTGCTTATAATTGTCTTGGCTATGCAGGCTCTCTTTTGGTTCCATATGAAGTTTAAAGTATTTTTTTCCAGGTCTGTGAAGAAGGTCATTGGTAGCTTGATGGAGGATAGTGTTGAATCTATAAATTACTTTGGGCAGTATGGCCATTTTCACGATATTGATTCTTCCTAACCATGAGCATAGAATGTTTCTCCATCTGTTTATGTCCTCCCTTATTTCCTTGAGCAGTGGTTTGTAGTTCTCCTCGAGGAGATCCTTTACATCCTTTGTTAGTTGTATTCCTAGGTATTTTATTCTTTTGGTAGCAATTGTGAATGGGAGTTCGCCAATAATTTGGTTCTCTGTTAGTCTGTTATTGGTGTATAGAAATGCTTGCGATTTCTGCCCATTGATTTTGTATCCTGAGATTTTGCTGAAGTTGCTTATCAGTTTCAGATTTTGGGCTGAGATGATAGGGTCTTCTAAATATACAATCATGTTATCTGCAAATAGAGACAATTTGACTTCCTCTTTTTCTAATTTAATACCCCTCTTTTTTTCTTGTCTAATTGCTCTTGCTAGAACTTCCAGTACTATATTGAATAGGAGTGGTAACAGAGGGCATCCTTGCCTAGTGCTGGATTTCAAAGGGAATGATTCTAGTTTTTGCCCATTCAGAATGATATTGACTGTGGGTTTGTCATAAGCAGCTTTTATTATTTTGAGATATGTTCCTTCAATATCTAGTTTATTGAGAGTTTTTAGCAAAAAGTCCTGTTGAATTTTGTCAAAGGCCTTCTCTGCATCTATTGAGATAATCATGTGGTTTTTGTCTTTCGTTCTGTTTGTGTGGTGGATTACATTTATAGACTTGTGTATGTTGAAGCAGCCTTGCATCCCTGGAATGAAGCCTACTTGACTGTGATGGATAAGCTTCTTGATGTGCTGTTGCAATCGGTTTGCCTGTATTTTATTGAAGGATTTGCATCTATGTGTATCATGGATATTGGCCTAAAGTTTTCTTTTTTTTGTTGAGTCTGTGCGGGTTTTGGTATCAGGATGATGTTGGTCTTATAAAATGATTTGGGAAGGATTCCCTCTTTTTGTATTGTTTGGAATAGTTTCAGAAGGAGTGCTACCAGCTCCTCTTTGTACATCTGGTAGAATTTGGCTGTGAACCCATCTGGACCTGGACTGTTTTCGGTTAGTAGGCTCTTGATTGCTGCCACAACATCAGCCCTTGTTATTGGTCTATTCAGAGTTGCAACTTCCTCCTGGTTTAGACACTTAGAGTACAAGTGTCTAGGAATTTATCCATTTCTTCGTGGTTTACTGGTTTATGTGAGTAGACCTGTTTGTAATAATCTCTGATGGTAGCTTGTATTTCTGTGGGATCAGTGGTGACATCCCTTTTATCATTTTTTATTGCATCTCCTTGATTCTTTTTTTCTTTTTTATTAATCTGGCTAGCGGTCTATTTTCTTGATTTTAAAAAAAACCAGCTTCTGGATTTACTGATTTTTTGAAGGATTTTTGTGTCTCTTTCTCCTTCAGTTCTGCTCTGATCTTAGTTATTTCTTGTCTTCTACTAGCTTTTCAGTTTTTTTGATCTTGCTCCTCTAGCTCTTTCAATTTTGTCAATAGGGTGTTGATTTTAGATCTTTCCTTGCTTTTCACACGTGCATTTATTGCCATAAATTTCCCTCTAGACACTGCTTTAAATGTGTCCCAGAGATTCTGGTAAGTTGTGTCTTTGTTCTCATTGGTTTCAAAGAACATCTTTACTTCTGTCTTCATTGTTTATCCAGTCTACATTCACGAGCCAGTTGTTCAGTTTCCATAAAGTTATGGAGTGCTGAGTTAGTTTCTTAATTCTGGATTCTAATTTGCTTGCACTTTGGTCTGAGACTGTTTGTTATGATTTCCTCTCTTTTGCATTTACTGAGGAGTGATTTACTTCCAATTATGTGGTCAATTTTAGAGTAGGTGCCATGCGGTGCTGAGAAGAATGTATATTCTGCGGATTTGGGGTGGAGATTTCTGTAGACGTCTCTTAGATCCAATTGGTCCAGATCTGAGTTCAAGTCCTGGATATCCTTGTTAATTTTCTGTCTCATTGATCTGTCTAATGTTGACAGTGGAGTGTTAAAGTCTCCCACTATTATTGTGTGGGAGTCTAAGCCTCTTTGTAGGTCATTAAGAACTTGCTTTATGTACCTGGGTGCTCCTGTATTAGGTGCATATATATTTACAATTGTTAGTTCTTGATGCATTGATCCTTTTACCATTATGTAATGCCCTTCTTTGTCTCTTTTGATCTTTGTTGGTTTAAAGTCCATTTTATCAGAGACTAGGATTGCAACTCCTTCTATTTTTTGCTCTCCATTTGCTTGATAAATCTTTCTCCATCCTTTTATTTTGAGCCTATGTGTGTCCTTGCATGTGAGATGGGTTTCCTAAAGACAGCACACTGATGGGTTTTGGCTTTTTATCCATTGCCAGTCTGTGTCTTTTGAATGAGGCATTTAGTCAATTTGCATTTAAGGTTAATATTGTTACGTGTGAATTTGATACTGCCATTTTGATGCTAGCTGGACGTTTTGCCTGTTAGTTGACACATTTTCTTCATTGTGTCGATGGGCTTTACCATTTGGTACATGTTTGGAGTGGCTGGTAATGGTTGTTCCTTTCCTTGTTTAGTGCTTCTTTCAGGAGCTTTTATAAGGCAGGCCTGGTGGTGATGAAATCTCTCAGCAATTGCTTGTCTGCAAAGCATTTTCTTTCTCCTTCGCTTATAAAGCTTAGTTTGGCTGGATATGAAATTCTAGGTTGAAAGTTCTTTTAAGGATGTTGATAACTGGCCCCCACTCTTTTCTGACTTGTAGGGTTTCTACTCAGAGATCCACTGTGAATCTGATGGGCTTCCCTTTGTGGGTAACCCGACCTTTCTCTCTGGCTGCCCTTAGCATTTTTTTCCTTCATTTCAACCCTGGTGAATCTGAAGATTATGTGCCTTGGGTTTGCTCTTCTTGAGGAATATCTTTGTGGTGTTCTCTATATTTCCTGGAATTCAATGTTGGCCTGCCTTGCTAGGCTGGGGAAGTTCAGGATACCCTGAAGAGTGTTTTCCAGCTTGGATTCATTCTCTCAGTCACATTCAGGTACACCTATCAAATGTAGATTAGGTCTTTTCACATAATCCCATATTGCATGGAGGCTTTGTTCATTTCTTTTCACTTTTTTTTCTCTATTCTTGCCTTCTCATTTTATTTCATTGAGTTGACCTTCAATTTCTGATTTCCTTTCTTCTGCTTGATCAATTCAGCTATTCAAACTTCAGTATGCTTCATGAAGTTCTCGTGCTGTGTTTTTCAGCTCCATCAAGTTACTGATATTCTTCTCTCAGCTGTTTATTCTAGTTAGCATCTCATGTAACATTTTTTCTAGGTTCTTAGTTTCTTTGCATTGGGTTAGCACATGTTCTTTTAGCTCTGAGAAGTTTGTTATAGCCCACCTTCTGAAGCCTGTTTCTGTCAATTCATCAGATTCATTCTCTATCCATCTTTGATCCCTAGCTGGTAAGGGGTTGTGATCCCTTGGAGGAGGAGAGGGGTTCTGGTTTTTGGTGGTTCCATCATTTTTGCACTGGTTTCTTCCCATCATAGTGGCTTTATCCACCTATGGTCTTTGTAGTTGGTGACTTTTGGATGGGGTCTCTGAGTGGATGTCCTTTTCGTTGATGTTGAAGCTATTTCTTTCTGCTTCTTAGTTTTCCTTCTAACAGGCCTCTCTGCTGCAGGACCACTGGAGGTCCACTCCAGACCCTGCTTGCCTGGGGATCACCTGCAGGGGCTGTAGAACAGCAAGGATTGCTGCCAGTTTCTTCCTCTGCTAGTGTCATCCCAGATGGGTACCCACCTGATGTCAGCCTGAGCTCTCCTTTATGAGAGCTCTCTTTGTGTCTCTTTGGGTATAATGAGGTTGGGGAGTTGCTTGGGGAGACAGTCTGTCCCTTACAGGAGCACAAGTGCTGTGCTGGGAGCTCCATTGTTTCGTGCAGAGCTGCTGAGCTGGTACCTTTAAGTCTGCTGCAGCTTAACTCATAACCACCTCTTTTCCCAGGTGCTCTGTCCTAGGAAGATCAGCTTTATTTATAAGTTTCTGTCATGCTGCTGCCCTTTTTCATAGATGCCCTGCCCCACATGGAGTAGTCTAGTCACAGTCTGCCAGCAGAGGTGTTGTTGAGCTGCTGCAGGCTCTGCCCAGCTGCTGTGTGAATGCCTGGGTATTGGCGGACTGCCTCAGTAGTGGGGGAAGGCCTTCCCCCCACTGGGCTGGACTATCTTAGGTCCAGCTGCACTTGCTGCAAAACTCTCAATCCAGAGCGTTTCAGATTGCTTGTTTTGTGCAGGTGGTAGCCGCTGAGCCAGGTCACCTGGCTCCCTGTCTCAGCCCCCTCTGTTTTAGTTGAGTGGGCAGCTGTCTCCCAGGCATTCCAGGCACCAGTCAAAACGGCCACCCAGACATTTGTGACTTTCTGTGCACCCACCCAGTACCAGCTGGGCACGGGGATCTCATGGTCTGTGGGAAGTGAAAACTTGTTTGGAAATGCAGTGAGCACTCACCCTCTGCACTGTTCTCACTGGGAACTACATTGGGGAGCTGTTCCTATAAAGCCATCTTGGATCCTCCCCATGACCCCAGGGCTAATTCTTTAGAATATTTCACCTATTCTGAAATAACTACCTAGTAACTCAATATCACACGCCCACTTTAATCATACACATAGCACTGGTCACCATCTGATACATCTATGTTTGTCTCTTATGAGCTCCGTCAGCAGATGGACCATGTTTATTTCACTGCTGCATTTGTAATTACCAGAGTACTCTCACTATATAGTAAATGCTAATAATTATTTTGTTCTCATGAAGGGTAGGAAGTAAGTACATGTCTCATTAGATAATATCTAAAAGTCTATCTTTAGAAATTTGTCCTTTGTAATGGAACTTTAGCTACCTATTAAAATACATGTACTTCCAGAAATGCAATCCAATAAACTTTAATGGGCTACGATTATTTAGTAGGAATAATGTATCTGCCCCTCTTCAATGAGATAACTATTCTTTTTGAGAGAGAAAAAGGAACAGAGCATTGGTTAGTTTGAAACATGGAAAGGAGATTCAACTCTGCCTAAAGAGAGCAAAGTAGACTATAAACAACGGTGCCTCTGCATTGCACCATTGGTAAAGGAGCAGCTATTACATGAAGACATGAGTTAAAGGCTACCAAAGAAAACATAAAACAAACTAAAAACACTAGGAAAATGCTGAAGTCAACGTTTCTCTATTTTGTTTCAGGATGGTGAAGAAGTCTACTGTTTAAAACAATAGACAGACTTGGTTTTATTTCTAGCTCACCTATTAGTAACATAATAATTTAGACCCCTTGATAAAATGAAAGACTCAGACCAGAATATTGTGGTGCCCCTTCAACTCCAAAATTCTGAGCCTTGTCGGTAGATAATCCTACCTGTTTAATTAGTGTTAAAATGCTAATATTGTCTGTCTTTACCAACTGCTTATAAAATTACACATTGCAAATAATAGATGAACTCGTGTGGAAAAAGATGTCATATCAGTAATTGTTCTCTTTATATTTCAGAAATTGAATGATGGGCAGGTTCATGAACATGAGAAATATATAGAATACTATTTGGTCCTGGATAATGGTGAGGTACGTATATGAGATAAATATGTTGTGCTTCAAAACTCCCATCTACATATATTTATTATGTGAAATATTAAATGTCTGGATGAGATTTAAAGAATCACGAATATGAGATATGGTTACAAATATTTCTAAACCTATGAAATTTGACATTTGTAATTAAGCTGACATGATTTCTTCCTTTTGGAGATTCTCAGGGCAATTGATATGATATGCATAAATTGAACTGTTGGCCCTTATAATGCTATTTTCTTATTGACTTTATAGCACTAACTTAGTTTCCAATTAAATTCTTCTGTCATTTTGCCTTTTGTTAAGTTGTTAAATCATTTGTAAATTAGAAATTATTCTCATTAGAGATACAATATAAAAGCTTATATTGGTCAATATGAAAGCTTAGTGAATGGAATCCTCTGAAAAGGTAAGTCTTTGGTGATAGTCACTGTTTTATATAACAGTGCATTTTCATATACTGGATTTTCTAAATATGGAATCCACACATGTATGGAAATGTAAGTCAACTATTAGCTCAAGCCCTAAAGCTCTGACCTTTGTGCTTAATTCATGTACTGTCCATATATCTATCTCTTAAATTAATAAGATATTCCTTTTGCTAAATCTGCACAGCTTAGAAAATTATAGAATTTAAGTGAAAATACATTTAGAATAATTCTTTAGAGCTTTATACTGAACTAGTACTTCAGAAAAGAAACATCTTATTCGCTCCCAAAGTGCTTTAATGTAGCTAGACAAATAGGTATCAATTTAATTCTAACTTTTAATTAACTTTAATAACTAATCTTCAATTAAAATCAATATAACATAAGAGTTGCCTTTTTAACCTTCCACATATATTAATTTTTATCAATGTACATATCCTTTCTTAAATTTTCTTTCAGTTTAAAAAGTACAATGAGAATCAAGATGAGATCAGAAAGAGAGTGTTTGAGATGGCTAATTATGTCAACATGGTAAGACATATTTTATTACCTGCAGTTTTACACAGTTTGCTAGGAGATGCCTTTGGGTTTTTCAATGAATGCACATGAAGCAGGGAGGGAACGACAAGGCTCCTGAGACCTATGTGGCTGACTGGTATGACCACAACTTTTGCTACTTAAGTGAACATGATATTAATGCCACAAACCAACACATTTCTTATTTACCTGCCACACTATTCTCAGGTATAAGAGGACATAAAAACTGGTTTTATTTGGGTGCATTTGTTTTCCAAAAATTCACTAAGAAAATGCTGAAGACCAAAAACTAGCAGAAGACAAGAAATAAGATTAAAGCAGAACTGAAGTAGATAAAGACACAAAAGACCTTCAAAAAATCAATGAATTCAGGAGCTGTTTTTTTTCTTTGAAAAGATCAACAAAATAGACCACTAGCCAGATTAATAAATACGAAAAGGGAGAAGAATCAGGGAATAAAAAAACGATAAAAGGGTTATCACCACTGAATCCACAGAAATGCAAACTACCACCAGAGATTACTACAAGCAGCTCTACTCACATAAACCAGTAAACCAGGAAGAAATTGATAAATTCCTAGATACTTGTGCTCTACCAAGCCTGAGCCAGGAGGAAGTTGAAAACCTGAATAGACCAATAACAAGGGCTGAATAATAGCCTACCAACCAAAAACAGTCCAGGTCCAGATAGGTTCACAGCCGAATTATACCAGATGTACAAAGAGGAGCTGGTTCCATTCCTTCTGAAACTATCAAACAATACAAATGGAGGGAATCCTCCCTAACTCATTTTATGAGACCAACATCATCCTGATACCAAAATCAGGCAAAGACTCAACTAAAAAAGAAAACTTCAGGCCAAAATCCATGATGAACATCGACACAAGAATCTTCAATAAAATACTGGCAAACAGATTGCAATAGCACATCAAGAAGCTTATCCATCACGACCAAGTAGGCTTCATCCCGGGGATGCAAGGCTGGTTCAACATATGCAAATCCAGAAACGTAATCCATCACATAAATGGAACCAAAGACAAAAACCACATGATCATCCCAATAGATGCAGAGAAGTCCTTTGATAAAATTCAACAGCCCTTCATGCTAAAAGCTCTGAATAAACTAGGTATTGACTGAACGTATCATAAAATAATAAAAGCTATGTATGAAAAACCTACAGCCAATATCATACTGAATGGGCAAAAGCTGGAAGTATTCCCTTTGAAATCAGGCACTAGACAAGGATGCCCTCTCTCACCACTCCTATTCAACACAGTATGGGAAGTTCTAGACAGAGCCATCAGGCAAGAAAAAAATAATAAAGTGTATTCAATTAGGAAAGGAGAAAATCAAAGTGTCTCTATTTGCAGATGACATGATTGTATATCTAGAAGACCCCATCATGTCAGCCCAAAATCTTCTCAAACTGATAAGCAACTTCAGCAAAGTCTCAGGCTACAGAATCAATATGCAGAAGTCACAAGCATTCCTATATACCAATAACAGACTTAAAGAGAGCCAAATCAAGAATGAACTGCCATTCACAATTGCTACAAAGACAATAAAATACCTAGGAATACAACTAACAAAGGATGAAAAGGACTTCTTCTAGGAGAACTACAAATCACTGCTCAATAAAATAAGAGAGGACACAAACAGATGGAGAAACGTTCCATGCTCATGGTTAGGAAGAATCAATATCATGAAAATGGCCATACTACATAAAGTAATCTATAGATTCAATGCTATCCCCATCAAGCTACCAATGACCTTCTTCACAGAACTGGAAAAATCACTTTAAACTTCATATGGAATCGCAAAAGACCCCACATAGCCAAGACAATCCTAAGCAAAAAGAACTAAGCCAGAGACATCACACTGCCAGACTTCAAACTATACTACAAGGCTATAGTAATCAAAACAGCAGGGTACTGGTACCAAAACAGAGACATAGACCAATGGAATGGAACAGAGACCCCAGAAGAAACTCACACATCTACAACCATCTGATCTTTCACAAACCTGGCAAAAACAAGCAATGGGAAAAGGACTCCATGTTTAATAAATGGCATTGGGAAAACTGGCTAGCAATGTGCAGAAAGCAGAAACTGGACCCCTACCTGTCACCTTACACTAGAATTAACTCCAGATGGATCAAATATTTAAACATAAAACCTAACACCATAAAAACACTAGAAGAAAACCTAGGCAAAACCATCTGGGACATAGGCATAGGCAAGGATATCATGACTAAAACACCAAAAACAATGGCAATAAAAGGCAAGATAGACAACTGGGATCTAATTAAACCCAGAGCTTCTGTATAACAAAAGAAACAATCATTAGAGTGAACTGGCAACCAACAGAATGGGAAAAAAATTTGCAATCTACCCATCTGACAAAGGGCTAATATCCAGAATGTGCAAAGAACTAAAAGAGATACACAAGAAAAAAACAAGCCCATTCAAAAGTGGGTGAAGGATATGAACACTTTTCAAAAGAAGGTATATATGAGGCCAAGAAACATGAAAAAATGCTCATCATCATTGGTCATTAGAGAAATGCAAATCAGAACCACACTGAGATACTATCTCTTGCCAATTAGAATGGTGATCATTAAAAAATCTGGAGACAGCAGATGCTGGCGACTATGTGGAGAAATAGGAACACTCTTACACAGTTGGTAGGAGTGTAAATTAATTCAACTATTGTGGAAGACAGTTTGGTTATTTCTCAAGGATCTGGAAATAGAAATTCCATTTGACCCAGCAATCCCAGGACTGGGTATATACCCAAAGAACTATAAGTCATTCTACTACAAAGACCCATGCACACATATGTTCATTGCAGCCCTGTGTACAATAGCAAAGATCTGGAACCAACCCACATGCCCATCAATGATATACTGGACAAAGAAAATGTGGTACATATACACCATGGAATACTACACAGCCATAAAAAACGATGAGTTCATGTCCTTTGTAGGGACTTGGATGAATATAGAAACCATCATTCTCAGAAAACTGATGCAAGAACAGAAAGCCAAACACTGTATGTTCTCACTCATAGGTGGGCATTGAACAATGAGAACACATGGACTCAGGGAGAGAAACATCACACACTGGAGGCAGTTGGGAGGGGTAGGGGAGAGACAGAGGGGAGTGGGAGGGAGAGGAGGTAGGGCGGGATAACATGGGGAGAAATGCCAGATTTAGTATGCACCTAAAGTAAAATAAATAAACTTTAAAAAAAACGAAAGAAAGAAAATGCTGGAGACCAGATCCCAACAGAAAGCTGGTCCAGAGGTGAAAAAATTAAAAAGTGACAAGCACTGTCACAATAGCTTATTTCATAAACAATTATCTCATGTAATCTCCAGAACAATCCTAAATATTACCAAAGCCTAAGGTAGAACTAAGGAAACATATTCTCAGAAACAAAGTAACCTGTCTAAGATCACAAAGTGAGAAAAGGAGATAGCCAGGAAGTTTCAATATAGATTTGTCAGATTTCCAAACCCATTTGAGTCATACAACTGTTGACTGTGTTCTTTAGACATGATTGTGTTTTCTAGTTTCCAAAATATTTTAAAAATGAGTTTACAGTCTTTAATATTAAATACTAATTCTTAGTTTTCTGTTCATTGGATATATAGTTAGCATACTTATTTTGAAATGAATGAGTCTCTTTGTGGTATCCTATAAATGCTCTAATTTTTTGTTGTAAAACATAATGCTGTAATATACTTATTTTGATACCCATATACATAGGGAAGTGATTAACATGAAAAAAACTTATTTATTTTCTATGCTGATGGGAAGAATTTGTGAAGGGCTCAGCAGTGATAATGCAGGAAAGATAGAATTGTTGGAATAATCTTGAGTGGGGGAGATATGGGGCATTTAGGACATGAGTGGAGAAACTGGCCTTACACTCAGAGGTTGTTCATTCACATAGAAGATGGGGAGGTGCAGGGAGTTTGGACAAGAATAGGTGAGGAGATAGACTGGTGGTGGGAGCTTATGGACATTCCCTTCAGATTGCTCTTAAACTCTCGGTGAATGTGGAAACAAGGACAACTGTGAAAGTCTGATTTAAAGAAAATGTCAGAATTATTAAGAAAGAAGAGTATAAAGGTGTGCAGAAAACGGTATGTAAATGGATTTTAAAATACAGCAATTTTGCTGGAAAGTGTTAAGGACTACTTGAGGTTAATAGTCACAGCTTTAAAGTGAGCAATCAAAACGATGTGTTTTCCTCTACGTTCAAGTGCAGGAGGAGGAGACATGTAGGGGCAAGTTGCTTTGAACCAGGATTGGAGTTTTGTGAGATGAGTAAAAGTAAGCAAGACAGGAACAAGGAAGTTGAGGGAATAGTCAAGTGAAGGATGATAACATGGCTGAATTTTTAACTTCACTTTCAGTAACTGCATTCCTCAAGGGTTTTTCTTGCTTACCAAACTATCTTTTAAAAAACAAACATTTAAGGTTTTTAGCAGAAAGTTGCCGGTGAGAATGTCTGTCACTGTGCACTTTTAGAAACTACAGTAGTAATTTCAGCTTTTATCCTTAGATTAAGCATATTGTGTCGTAAGCTTAACTCATTATTTCTAAAGTTTATCCCATATGCATTGTGGGTTATTTGGTTCAATCCATGTTTAAGATTAGAAGACCATTGTCTCAGTCTGAAAATACATAAACAGGGTAGCTCATAAATGACAGCAACTTACTGCTCACAGTTCCGGGGGCTGGGAAGACCAAATCAACTGCCATCAAGATTTGGTTTCTGGTGAAGATTGTCAGCTGCTTTCTCGCTGTGCCTTTATATGATAGAAGGGACAAAACAGTATTTCATTCAAGAGGCCCCACTCTCATGACCTAATCACCTCCCAAAGGCCCCACCTTCTAATAACACCATCACCTTGGGGTTTAGGATTTCAACATGTAAATTTTGGGGGACACAAACATTTAAACTATAGCAACTACTTAGCTTATTGTAAATGTACCAATGTACAACATTTCATTGTATCATGTTACGTCACAAATACCTCTACTGGCACTGAGCCAACTTTGCTAATTCTCAAATATTCTGACTCTAGGAGCACTGAAAAACATAAAGGCAATTGAAGCCATAATCATGGGCCACTGACACAAAATTAAAGTACTTCTTAGGAGCACACGAAGGAATATTTTGTCTTAATAGGGCCCTTTTCCCCATAAAAAGGAGTTTACAGACCTAAACTATCTTAGTGTATCTGTTTTTGGTTTGAATGGGAGTTTTAGTAACTACAAAATAATAGATACATTCTGTTTCACAAATATGCTTGGAAACAAGGTTTTTATATACTGCTGTTATAAATGTTTAAAAATATAAAATACATTGAAAATGTTTAAAAATGATATCACCATTATAAGTCATTCTTTGCCATATATTGTCTTTGGACAGCTTTATAAAAAGCTCAATACTCATGTGGCCTTAGTTGGTATGGAAATCTGGACTGACAAGGATAAGATCAAGATAACCCCAAACGCAAGCTTCACCTTGGAAAATTTTTCTAAATGGAGGGGGAATGTTCTCTTGAGAAGAAAGCACCATGATATTGCTCAGTTAATCACGTATGTACAGATTTTCCTCCGCTGCACACTATGTGGTATTCAGTGGTAGCTTTTCTGAGCCTTGGCAAAGTGAGGTGTACACATAGGGGAGTAGACATTTATAAAGCATTTACTTGGATTATATGTCAAATATGTACTTATTTTGGATCCAAATATTCTCTTTTTTTCGAAGAAAAGACAGGGCCAAATATTTAGCAATGATTCACAAAAAGTTTGTTTTTATTGGGTATACAGGAAGAAAAGACAAGTTTATGTAAGAGAGTTTTTGATTCAGTGTTTAAAAAAGAACTGATTGACTTTAGGCTCAAGTTAGAAGAAACCTCTAAGATGTTATTAGAAAAAATATTGAGTGTTATATTGTAACCCCACATGTTCCCTAATTTACTTCCTGCTGAAATGACCAGTTAAGAACAATATGGGAAAGAAATCTAATGGCTGTAAATTTTATGAGACTGGAGCATGTACCTCAGAAGAGTCAAGAAAATGCTGCTGGATAGCTGGATAATACTTAGCTGGAATTAGATAGAAGGAAGCAGTAAGAATTGACTTGAAGTTACTGGAGAGTCTGTTACCCAAGGAAACCACGAATTTCATGGGAAATCAGTGAACTATGTCCTGCCAGAACTAGTTAATATTTCTGTGCTGGTCATCTGTTACTGCGTAACAAATGAGCCCAGAATTTCTTGGCTTGAAATAAGGCTTATTCACTTATATAACTGGCATCTGGGCTCATTTGGCTGAAACAGTGAATCTGGTTGGTCATGTCTCTCTCTGTATCGCCTTTCATGTGCCTAACTTGAGCTTCCTTCAATATGGCTGTCTTAGAGTAGGTGGACTTATTACTAGGTGTCTAGCTTTTCTCAGAATAAGCATTTCAAGATGCACAAGATACTGACTGTATCAAGGTTTTTTATGACCTAACTACAAAAGTCACAGGATGTCACTACTGGTACAGTCTCTTAATCAAGGGTAAGTTGTAGGGCCAATCCAGATTAAAGGGGAAGGCACTGCTCAGGCTGAGAATACTGCAAGGCTGGTTCATTAGGGGGCCGTCTTGGAAAGTAGCTGATACAATATCTTAACTTAGAAAGGCGAGTTTTAGACTCAAGAGCCCATTCTTGTCGGGGGTGCTTAGTGACTTTCCAAGGTCTCATAGCTGGTAAGTAGTGAGGGACTTGAGCCTGGCAGCAGAGCCAGACAAATTGCTGAATATTCCATCACTGTACAGTAATAGTGTAGAAGGTTAAAAATAATAGATGAGATGATAAATGTATAGGTAAAAATAAATGGTGATACATGCCAAGAATAGATTCCTTGAAGAGATCAGAAAAAAATGAAAACAGATTAAAGATACAATGAAAGGAAATATTTGTTCTTACAGTTACAGAATTCAAGTCATACCATTTACCAAATTAACAAAAGATACCTATATTTGGGTGTAAGTAGGTAAAAATCGTAGCATCAAAATATACTCTATTCACTTAAAAGATGTAACAAAATAGATAACTCCAAAATAAAAGAATTTTGCAAATGAGCAAGTGGGGAGAATTGAAACCACAAAAAATGTAGAATAAAGTGTAAATAACTTTATAATTTTAAAAGAGAATACAGATATAAATCTTTTAAATATGCATAATGTAAAATATATTTTTAAATAAGTATATGAAATCAGATCAGAGAGATAAAATCTGCAGGAAATGGAAAGTTGGTTTTCTAATTTTCTCATTTTAGATAGCAGAATTGATATTCTCTATTTTTAATATTGTTTTATGGGAAAAGACAGGTTCAATTTCCCAGGTAAATGCATCTTCTAAGGAAATTAAAAACTTGATACAAACTTTGCAAATTTCTAGAGACAAATAAGAGCCAGGATCTTGTACAGATAGCCAAGAAACTATAAGGAAAGAGCATGAAATTACTAAAGATTAATAGAAAAATTAAAAGAAACCAAAAAGGAAAATTAAAATTACTAAAGATAAAACACATTATCTACATAAGTGAAAATGATTCAAACCCCCCTCTAGCATAAAAATTATGTGAATAATATTAATGATAAATAATACAAATGCTTTCCAAATGTGCCCAATCTCTAAACCTCCTGTAGCTAAAACAGTGTTAATGTAAAACAAAAGCATATGATTTAAAAACACATGAATAAAATATAAATAAAAACAAAGCATGTGTGGTAATGTTAATATCAAAAGAAGATATACACAAAGATTAGAATCAAAAAAAGCCTTTCTTTTTCTTCACAAGGGATCTATTTCACAATGAAAAGTGTTACGATCAGAAGTGACAGAAACTATGCAACATGACTATATCTAGGTGTTTGGATCTTAAGTGATACAAAAGCCATTCTACAGAAAAATGCCTTATGCAAATTCAAAAACTGAAGAAAAATATGAGAGTGATGGTTCACAGTGAGTTTTTCTGCTAACCATTAAGAGGTTTGGATGAATTGCCTATAAAAATAGAGCTAAGCATAATTTGTTATATCAACTTATTCCTTTCTTGCAGAGCCACAGAACTTGCTGGAACAACTGTGGGTCTTGCGTTTATGTCCACAATGTGCTCTCCTTATCATTCTGTTGGCATTGTTCAGGTTTGTATGATGATAAACTGTTGGTTCTATTATTTATGGTTACCAAATGCTTTTTCAAACATCTATAGAGAAGATCATGATAGCTTTTCTCCTTTTGTCTGTTGACATGGTAAATAACATTGATTTCAAATGTTGAACTAATTTTGCATTCCAGGGTAAATGCAACATAGTCATAATGCATTATCTTTAAAATATATTCTTTAATTCAACATGTTAATATATCTTTAGAGTCTTTGCATCTATATTCAGGAGTATTATTGGTCTGTAATGTTATTCTCCTGTAATATGTGTTTTTAGGTTTTATTATCATAGTAAAGTTAGCCATAAATAAGTTGGGATATGGTTCCACCTATTTGATTTTCTGAAATATTAAAGTACAATTGGTATTATTACTTTCTAAAATGTTTGATACAATACACAAGTAAAACTATATGGAAGTGGAGTTTTCTTTTGGAATGATTTTTTTAATGTTTTATTTCTTTTTTTAATTGCATTTTAGGTTTTGGGGTACATGTGAAGGGCATGCAAGATTGTTGCATAGGTACACATGCCAGTGTGATTTGCTGCCTTCCTCCCCATCACCTATATCTGGCATTTTCCCCCATGCTCTCTCTCCCCAACTCCCCACCCCCTGCTGTCCCTCTCCTATTTCCCCCCAACGTGTGTGATGCTCCCCTCCCTGTGTCCATGTGTTCCCACTGTTCAACACGCACCTACGAGTGAGAACATGTGGTGGTTGATTTTCTGTTCTTGTGTCAGTTTGCTGAGAATGATTGTTTCCAGGTCCATCCATGTCCCTACAAAGGACATGAACTCATCATTTTTGATGGCTGCATAATATTCCACAGCATATATGTGCCACATTTTCCCTGTTCAGTCTATCATCAAAGGGCATTTGGGTTGGTTCCAGGTCTTTGCTATTGTAAACAGTGCTGCAATGAACATTCATGTGCACGTGTCCTTATAGTAGAACAATTTATAATCCTTTGGATATATACGCAGTAATGGGATTGCTGGGTCAAATGGAATTTCTATGACTAGGTCCTTGAGGAATAGCCACACTTTCTTCCACAATGGTTGAACTAATTTACACTCCCACCAACAGTGTAAAAGTGTTCCTATTTCTCCACATCCTCTCCAGCATCTGTTGTCTCCAGATTTTGGAAGTTCTAGCCAGGCAAGAAAAAGAAATAAAGGGCATTCAAATAGGAAAGGAGGAAGCCAAATTGTCTCTATTTGCAGACGACATGATTGTATATCTAGAAGACCCCATCGTCTCAGCCCAAAATCTCCTGAAACTGATAAGGAACTTCAGCAAAGTCTCAGGATACAAAATCAATGTGCAAAAATCACAAGGATTCCTATACACCAATAACAGACTTAAAGAGAGCCAAATCAAGAATGAACTGCCATTCACAATTACTACAAAAAGAATAAAATACCTAGGAATACAACTAATAAGGGATGTAAAGGACCTCTTCAAGGAGAACTACAAACCACTGCTCAACAAAATAAGTGAGGACACAAACAGATGAAGAAACATTCCATGTTCATAAATAGGAAGAATCAATATCATGAAAATGGCCATATTGCCCAAAGTAATCTAGAGATTCAACACTATCCCCATCAAGCTACCAATGACTTTATTCACAGAACTGGAAAAAACCACCTTAAACTTCATATGGAACCAAAAGAGAGCCCACATAGCCAAGTCAATTCTAAGCAAAAAGAACAAAGCAGGAGGTATCACACTACTGGACTTCAAACTATACTATAAGGCTACAGTAATCAAAACAGCATGGTACTGGTACCAAAACAGAGATATAGACCAATGGAACAGAACAGAGGCCTTGGAGGCAACACAGCACATCTACAACCATCTGATCTTTGACAAACCTGACAAAAACAAGCAATGGGGAGAGAATTCACTGTTTAATAAATGGTGTTGGGAAAACTGGCTAGCCATGTGCAGAAAGCAGAAACTGGACCCCTTCCTGACACCTCACACTCAAATTAACTCCAGATGGATTAAGATTTCAGACCTAACACCATAAAAACCCTAGAAGAAAATCTAGGCAAAACCATTCAGGACATAGGCATAGGCAAGGACTTCATGACCAAAACACCAAAAGCATTGGCAACAAAAGCCGAAATAGATAAATGGGATGTAATCAAACTCCACAGCTTCTGCACAGCAAAAGAAACAGTAGTTAAGAGTGAATCGACAACCAACAGAATGGGAAAAAATTTTTGCAGTCTACCCATCTGACAAAGGGCTTATATCCAGAATCTACAAAGAACTAAAACAGATTTACAAAAAAAAAAACAAACAAACAAACAAGCCCATTCAAAAGTGGCGAAGGATATGAACAGACACTTTACAAAAGAAGACATACATTAGCCAACAAACATATGAAAAAATGCTCATCATCACTGGTCATTAGAGAAATGCAAGTCAAAACTACATTGAGATACCATCTCAGGCCAGTCAGAATGGCGATCATTAAAATTTGGAAAGATTTTTAACTACACATTTAATTTCTTCCATTCAGGTCTATCTCTGTTTGAGTGAACATTGGCAGTTCATGTCTTTAAAGAAAGCTGTTTATTAAAGATGACAAAAATCTGTTGCTAATATCCTGTTTTATTCATTCAATATTTGCCAATTTTTTAAATGACATCCTCTCTCTCTCATTCCTATTATTGCGTGTCCTTTTTTGTGGTCAGTCTGACTAGGGGTTTCTTAGTTTATTGATCTTCTTTAAAGAAAAAGCAGTGTTTGATTTCATTGGTGCTCTCTACATTTTTCTGCTCTCAATTTTATTGATTTCTGTTTTTATTTCCATCCTTTTACTTATTCTACATCAAATGTATTCTTTAATGCTATCGATTTCCCAGCATGCACTGCTTATGCAAGATATTTATATATGTGTGCTTTTATTTTTATTTAGTTCCAAAATATTTTTCAATCTCCTTTGACTCATACATTTAACTGTGCTGTACTAATTTCTATTGTTGATTTTCTGTTTAATTCTGTTGGGGTTGGGAACATACTTCATAGAATTTTAATATTTGTAGTTATTTTGAGGTTTGATCCTGGTCAATGCTTCCTATAGACTAGAAAATAATTATCTCCTGTGGCTGAATGGTGTTTTCTATAATTGTCAATCATGTCGAGTTAATTTATTGTATTATTTGGGTCATTTAAATTTTAATGGTTAGAGAACATTGAAGTAACCAAGTATAATTATAAGTTTGCTTGTTTCTTCTTTCAATCCTCTAAGATTTTAGTTCATGTTTTTTGAAGTTCTGTTGTTAGATAGATACGTGTAGTTGTATAGCTAAGTCTAGTTGTTACGTCTTCTTGGAAAATTAACCCTTTCATCATGTCAGGATCCTGAAGTATGTATCTGTAAAATGTTCCTTGCAGTCTATTTTGTTGGATATTATGGTTATTTCAACATTTTGTGACTAATGTAGGATGATACATCCTTTACTTTTTAATCTGTGTATTTCTTTATGTTTAGAGAAGATTTCTGGTAATTATATGTACTTGGGTTTTACTGTTTCATCGAATCTGACAGACAGTCTTTTATTTGTTAAATTTAGTTGATTTATATGTAATATAACAATTGACATTGTTGAATTAAAAATGTTCCCTCTTGGTGTTTTCTATTTCATGTACTCTCTGGTTTTTGGCCTTAAGGAGAAAAAAGCAATTTTTAAAAATAATTGTATTTGTCTCCATTTTTACCTTTTATTGATAACACTGTTTTCAATGGTTACTTGAGGATTTAATCATACATCTCTACCCATCAGTTTAGCTTGAAAAAGTTGTACACTGCTGCATGTTATATACAGACTTGTTAAGAGTATGTCTCTAACTCTTCCTTCCCGTCTACTGTGCTATTATCATATGTTTAACTTTATATCACCAAAAATACATGATACATTACTAGTTCTGCTTTAGAGATCCATCTTTCATTGCAATTTAAAATTATAGTTTTCATTTGCACAAAACAACCCCATGACACAGTTTATCTACTTAACAATCCTGTACTTGTACTTATGAACTTAAAATAGATTTTTAAAAAAGTTTTATATTTACCATCACTATTGCATTCTGAGCAAGCACTCTTTACTTCTCTATAAAAATCCAAATTTTTATCTAGTATTATATATTTTGTCCTTTCAAGGGCATTTTTAAAATATGCCTTATAATACAGTAAATTCTTTCAGTTTTGTCTGTCTAAGGAAGGCTTTATCTTACTTTCATTTTGAATATATTTTCACAGACCTTTGGATGTCCTGTAAGCCAAACTTACTGGTGGATTCAAGGGAAGTTATAGTTGTCTTATCTGCCTTGTCCTTGTTAGGGTAAAAATGTTCTTTCCAGGTTTCTACCTCCTAGGTAGAAATGGAATTAACATATTTTTTAGTGAGTATCTTTTGAGTCTGGATTCATAATAGGCTTCATGGATATGCAGAAGTAGTAAAGTACATATTTTCAAACTTGAAATAGCTTGCCATAAAATTGGAAGAGAAACTTGCCTACTTAAAGCAATAGTTTTAACAGATAGTAGGTAGCTTAGTGCTACTTTACAGAATTGAAAACAATGCTAGGAATTCATAAGAGAGGATTGTTGACGAAGATTAACATGGTCAAGAAAAGTTGCATTAAGATGGACCTCAGCCTGTAATCCCAGCATTTTGAGAGGCTGAGGCAGGTGGAACACCTGAGGCCAGGAGTTCAAGACCAGCCTGGCAACATGGCAAAACCCCGTCTCTATTAAAAATACAAAAAGGTAACTGGGTGCAGTGGTGGGCACCTGTAATTCCAGGTAATTGGAAGGCTGAAGCAGAAGAATTGCTTCAACCCAGGAGGTGGAGGTTGCAGTGAGCAGAGATTGCGCCATTGCACTGCAGCCTGGGCAACAAGAGCAAGACACCATCTCCAAAAAAAAAAAAAAAAAAGATGAACTTCAAAAAGTACGTAGGATTTAGAGAGGGGGAAGACAGAATGGAGGTCATTCGAGGGCATATATCATTTAATTTAGGAAAACAGTTATTTAAAGAAAGAAATCATAAATTTAAAGGAAATTCAGATACACAATCTGAAAAGTCTCTAAACACATTTTAATTTTTCTTGGGCTTTCTGGCTTGCATTTTTCCCCATTTGGAGAGGTCCATATTGCTATCTAGGAGAGTTTACCACATTCATCTCAAAAGAATGAAAGAATATAAAGAGTGTAAGTATCGACTTCCCAACTTACACAGCTGTGCCTTGTTTGCCAATCTTGTACTGTCTCTTATCAAACTTTACATCTAGTTCTTTGAGATGAAGCAGATAAGAGAATCAGACTTCCATAGGTGGATGTTACTGGCAGATTCTTGTTTCCTTAACCAGCAATGATTCTCCTGCATTGTTTTATTGCTCCTGATGATTTACAGCTGCAAGCTCTAATATATCTGCAAGCTTGGAGCTGAGCACAAGCCCCTCAAGCCAGAAACAATCTGATGATCAAGTTGGCCATAGGCTGGACTTCATGCAATGGGGGAGGTTTTTAACTGACTCATGTCTACTCTTGGCAATAATGGAATTGAGAAAGATACAAATAAAGCTAAGTGCTAGGTTGAAAAACAATTTTAGATCCCTAATGGCCAAATGTATCAAAGACTTCTAAAAGGCAAGTCATAGGGAAGGGAGATCGATCACTTAAAAAAAAATCTTATTTCTTATCATTGTAGATGTAAATTTGCCATAATCTTTCATGGAAGGAAAGCTGGAAAAATTTCCTTCATTGTAGGAACCTACTCACAGAGCAATGGGCAGACCATAGATACTGTGATGTGCATTCAGTTCTACTTAGTTGTGTGTGTGTGTGTGTGTGTGTGTGTGTGTGTGTGTGTGTGTGTGAGAGAGAGAGAGAGAGAGAGAGAGAGAGCGCGAGCGAGCGCGGGGGGAGAGAGAGAGAGAGGGCGAGAGAGAGCGCGAGCTCATGAGCAGGTAAATTGTAAGTCCACTTGAAAATCAGAGTATCTTTTTCTTTTTTCATACCCTTAGGACCACAGTGACAATCTTCTTAGAGTTGCAGGGACAATGGCCCATGAAATGGGCCACAACCTTGGAATGTTTCATGACAACCATTCTTGCAAGTGCCCTTCTACAAGATGTGTGATGGACAAAGCACTGAGGTAAGGCTGTCTGGGGCATGCTGTGTAGCCCTGGTTTTGATCCACACTGGGCTCTACTACTCTTTAGGACATCTGCAACAACGTGTTCAAGTTTTTGAGTGATTAAATAAGTGCATATCTCATCTATCTGTAACACTTTTCAGTAACTAAGACATAATTTAAAAATATTGTCTCTTTGCTCTGTGGGCAATTTATCATTTTATCGTCATCTTATCTATATAAGACCTGGCTTCAGAAATATTATTAGCATTTATCAGGTTTTCCGTTAAGTTCAGAATAGATGGTGGTCGGAAAAGGGTTCTAGAATGAAAATCTAATTAAAGAAGAAACTTCTTATAGGACAATGAAGACAGTCTATGAAAAGACATCACACATTCCTAACCTGACTTAGGCAAAATTTTCAGGCAACCTTATCTTTAAAAATCTCACAGTCTTTTTTATATATTCATGTCCTCTTTTCTATTCCTACAGCTCATTCTATAAACTATTTATTTCCTCTTTTCTATTTTCATTTCCTCCCTCAGCCCACTCAAGCTAGGGTTATTCTCCAGAGCCCCTTCACATAATAGCATATGGCTGCATGCCAGTTACAGAGCTTAAGTTATCTTTCTCCTCCATTATGAGTTTTAAATCTCATCTTTATATGTGGGATGAAGAGACCCTATCAATAGGAATTCCTCTAAAGGAAAGTGAATTCTGAGACATGTAAATCAGTATTATTTTGCTACCTGTAGGACTTCACAACCCCAAAATGATCTAAGATTATCTGGAGAAGTCAGAGTCATTTTCTTTACTAAAAGTGGCCTGGATGCTACATTTTGAAATAGGACTATATTTCCTCATGAAGTTGGAAGTGTTTGTGTCCACACAAGTGGATTAATTGAGGCATGGAAATGAGCTCAGCATTCAGCAGCTGGCCCAGTGGATTGGATTTTGTCTTTTGGGGCAGGCTGTGGGTGTAATTGTGCCGAATTTCAGATACTGCTTCCCATATGCTAAGCAGGATATATTCCCGGTTTGTCTTTCCTTATCTTCACAGCTTCCATATACCCACAGACTTCAGCTCCTGCAGCCGTGTCAGCTATGACAAGTTTTTTCAAGATAAATTATCAAATTGCCTCTTCAATGCTCCATTGCGTACAGATATCGTATCCACCCCGATTTGTGGGAACCAGTTGGTGGAAATGGGAGAGGACTGTGATTGTGGGACTTCTGAGGTACCGCCAATCACTTTCTAAAACGATCTAGTTGTTTTTCTATCACTAAGAAGATAAAAGAAGGTGTGGCCCACTATGACACTGTAGGTTTTTTGGTCATTTTGGATATGTCCATTTGGAGGTATTTTCCAGGAAAATCTTTTTGACAAGGAATCCTGTCTGCTGAACAGACCTTGATAATTTTTCTCCCAGGGTTTGGTCCTCATTCCTTTTTTAAGGCCTATTTACTAACTTGGGTTTTGTGTCCTCCTCCCTCCCTTTCTGAGTGAAATAGTTTAAGTTTCTTACGTGACTGTGACTCACCAAGCATTGACACAGCACTGTGAGAGTGCTCAGAGTACACATAGCTTGGTGGTTCAAGGTCACTGGGCTGGCAAATGAAGGAGCCAAGATGCAGTTTCAAATGTATCTGTTTCCAGCTCTGAAATCCAAGACCACCCAGCACAGGGATCTGGTGTAGTCCTTCCTGCTTTGGGACTCAGAGGTTATTACCATCAAGTTCTGTCCTGACCCTATTCACGGGGCAGCTGGGATTTTGAATAGGACCTCTGCTTCCATGTTATTAATGCTTAATGTAAGTAATATGTCAAGCCTTCAGGGTATTGGCTTTCAGTAACTTTGAAGTATGATTATTTATTTGATTATGTATTCATTCACTCTATGAGAAAAAACAGTCTGTCCTGGTTGATGATTATACTTGAACTAAGGACAACAGTTTTAAGCCTAAAATGTTATAACTCTAAAACTATCACTCTTCTAAGGGAATCTAGACAGCTACAGAGAACATTTTTGAGGGAGGACTTTCTCTAATACCTTGTGCAGGCAGGATTCCGAAACAAAGCAGAGAGACCAAGTCAAAGTCTTTTGCTTCAAGCACAGTTGAATTAAGTATTAAAATTAGATAAAGAGCTATATCTTTAGCTTTTCAGTAGATACTCTAGCAATTGGATTTACTGCTAGATATATACATAACTGATGAGTTGAAGGAATTATGTTCTATAATTACACAAATCTTAAGAACTGTGTTTTTTCCTTCATATTTTGCCAAAAAGAAAAGGTCTTTCCTTAATATTATTGGAAACTGATAGAAGTAGTTAATAGAAAAATGGTGTAAGTGGAACTGACATAAACAGCAAACCATCAGTTGCTCCACAATTTCAGGTTTTCTAATTTTTTTTGTCTTTAATTTTGAAAAAGTCATATTCAAACTTCATGAAAGTAACATGTGCCTGATGAATATATTATGTTACAAATTGTGCTGAACAGGGACCGAAATGTAATGTTGCCTTTATATTTCTCATATTTTTTAGGAATGTACCAATATATGCTGTGATACTAAAACATGCAAAATCAAAGCAAGTTTTCAATGTGCCTTCGGAGAATGTTGTGAAAAATGCCAAGTAAAATTATTATTTTATTCTCTTTTAATAACTACTATCACATTTTTGTATAACAACATCTCAGTGATTATGTTAACTGAATATGTAGTGCAATATTTTTCTTTCTATGAAATGATATATTTACTATTTACCAAGCACTTACTCTATTAAGTACCAAGTACTTAATATACATGGCCTCTTTAATCTTCCAATGACCCTTCATGTAGAGATTATTTCATTTGTTTCTGAGGACAAATGCAGAGTAGAAAATGAACAAAATAATACGTCCACTATTGGTTATAGCCTGGATAAACCTGAGAACGTTATGCTAAGTGAAATAAGCCAGTATAGAAAGAAAAACACTGCATACTGATCTCACTTACATGTGGAATCCAAAAATGTTGAATACATACAAACAGAGAGTAGAATCGTGTTTACCAAGGGCAAGGAGGCTGGGGAAAGGGGGAGATGATGGCCAAAAGGGACAAAGTCACCCTTACGTAGGATGAATAAGGCTAAAGAGCTAAGGTACAACATGACTATAGGTATTAATACTGTATTGTGTATCAGGAATTTGCTAAGAGAGATTTCAGGTGTTCTCAACACACACACACACATGCACGCATGCACACACACACACACACACACCCCTATGTAAGAGACCAGTACATCAATTTGACTATAGTAATCATTTAAAAAATTTTTTTACTGGGGAGGGATAGCCTGGGGAGAAATGCCAAATGTGGGTGAAGGGGAGGAAGGCAGCAAAACACACTGTCATGTGTGTACCTATGCAACTATCTTGCATGTTCTGCACATGTACCCCGAAACCTAAAATGCAATAAAAAAAATTTTTTTATTTTTTATTTTTGTGGGCACATGGGTGTACATATGTAGTACACATTTCACCACGTATAGGTATATTAAATCATGCACGCCTTAAATATAGACAATAAAAAATGTAAAAATAAACATGGCCACTGTTTAGTGGGATAACCCCAAGTGTGACCAGCTCCAAAGCCAATGCTAGTTACTCCTTTCTGCTGCTGTTTCTCATGCTCCATGGCTTTCTCAGGTCAAATCTCACAAAACTGACTTTATCTGTCTATAGTAATGTGTGTGGTGGAAGAGGTTTTATTCTGAGTAGTGTGGGGTGTCCCTATCTTCAATCTTTGAAATAAGACATGTCACGGTCTCTGTGGTGCTTCTCTGACTTGTCCTTCAAGGTCAAGTTTAGTATTTAACTTTGTTGTTGCCTATCATCATTCTATATGTTGAGGATTTGTTTGTTTCCATAATTATATCAATTGCTAAGGGCAAGTGACTGTTTCACTTTCACCTAGCACAGAATTTCACACATTTTAAATGATTTATCAGTGCAGTATGAATGTGCAGATGGTATACCAGGTTATAGGAAATATTTGGTTATTTTGTTTTTAATGTCAGAGAGAGAAAAGAAATGAAGGCATCCAAAAGGGAGTAAATTTGAGAACTTAAGTAGTATTCAAAGAGCGTTTAGGAAATGTTATTTGTTAGAGATTACGGTACATATAAAAGTATCCAGTTTCTTACTGTTTATTTAGGGCAATGACATGCATACATGAAACAGATGAAAATATAATGTGTGATCCAGTGGCCATGTTCATAGCATAATGAGATATTAAACTGTTTATATAAACTGTCACTTGACTTTCACAATGGCCTTGTAAAGCAGATGTTTGATGAAGACAGGGAGTTTCGGAGAGATTAAATCTATTCTAAAGTTCAGCACTCAGACACTCACAGAGCCAAGATTCAAATCCCCGTGACCTAAATCTGAATTCAACTCTTTCCAAGCACAGGAAAGAAACAGAAGTGGCAATTTGCACTGAAGAGGTCAGAGGAGCCTTGGTGGGGAAAAGGGCTTTCAAATGGACTTGAAAAAATTTAGACAAAAGGGATTTAGTCATAAAAGAAAAGAATTTCCAAATGAGAGCACAGAAACAGCAAAGACAGAAGAGAAGATACAAGCATGGTTTGTCTGGTATCTGGTTAGACATGGTCTGGCTGGAGCCATGGGTTGAATTTGAAGGATCTCACCGGCTTGCACTAAAATTTGGATTGGATTCTGTCACTGGTACTAAGATATTCTAAGTTATTTAATGCAGTGAAAACCTATCTGCTCCTGTTAGAAAGAGGAAAAAGCAAACATGCTTTCTCAGTTTTATAGGAATTGCAGAATTTGTTTTACTAAGGTTTCTCAGAACAAGAAAGAATAAGATTTGCAGAAATTGATTACAACTGAGTTAACCTATCAAGTAAATATTTGTTTATTTCTCCCTCATGATAAGTCATTCTATGGAAGAAGTTAGTGGAAAGGAAACAGCTCAACCTACAATAAAAGGAATTAAGGATTAGGAAACTCAAGGCCTGGGAAAGTCTGATCCTGCTGATGTGGTGGCTTGTAAGCTTATCTCCTAGAATACCAAAGATCCACTTTACCAGTAAATCTCTGAAGTTGCAGATTTAACCTTCCTTGGAGTTCCTGACAGAGATGCATTCAACAAAGGGAGAAATAACTCCCTTCTTTATATCTAAGTCGTTGCTTGTATTTTTCCGGTACTTTCTACATTATGTTTCCTTAGTGTTTGTAGTACAAATTCAGAAATATTGATTGCTTAAAAACTTAGGGCATAGGCTGGGTGTGGTGGCTCATGCCTGTAATCCCAGCACTTTGGGAGGCTGGGGCAGGAGGATCACAAGGTCAGGAGTTCAAGACCAGCCTGGCCAATATGGTGAAACCCCATCTCTACTAAAAATACAAAAATTAGCTGGGTGTGGTGGTGTGCACCTGTAATCCTAGCTACTTGGGGGGCTGAGGCAGAAGAATCGTTAATCATTTGAACCCAGGAGTGGAGGTTGCAGTGAGCTGAGATCACACTGTTGCACTCCAACCTGGGTGACACACACAACTTAGGTAGAAGTGATGTAACAGAGGACGGCTTTAATTTATAATAACAACGTAAACTGAAATGAAATCACACCTCCAACTACCATGCCCCAAAAGGCCAGAATGGAAAATATTATGCGTTGATTTGAGATATTAGGGTAAAGCAGGTAGGAAAGAAAAAGACTTCTATTTTTGTTTTTCTACAGTTTAAAAAGGCTGGGATGGTGTGCAGACCAGCAAAAGATGAGTGCGACCTGCCTGAAATGTGTGATGGTAAATCCGGTAATTGTCCTGATGATAGATTCCAAGTCAATGGCTTCCCTTGCCATCAGGGGAAGGGCTACTGCTTGATGGGGGCGTGCCCCACACTGCAGGAGCAGTGCACAGAGCTGTGGGGACCAGGTAGGAGGACAAACCCTTTCCTCTGTGCATGTGCGAAGAAAAATTATCTCAGATGACAGTGTTTAATCATGGCCAAAGGACCATTCTGTCCTATCCTTCTTAGAAACTTCGAGCTCAAAATCATGGAATGGTTTTAAGACTTGAGGTTGATTTTAGGGTTGCTAAGATATACCAAATAAAAATAAGGATGGCTCAGTTAAATTTTACCTTCAAATTAATGACAACTTTTTGTCTTAGTATGAGTATATCCCATGCAATATTTGAGGTGTGATTATACTAATATAAATTATTTATTTATTTGAAACTCAGATTATACTACGTGTCCTTTTTCTTCCTTTTTTTTTTAATCTGGCAACTCTAAGATCATAAACCCTTGGAAATCTCTCTCTCTCTCTCTCTGTGTGTGTGTGTGTGTGTGTGTGTGTGTGTGTGTGTAACAAGTACTGGGGGATGGGACAGAAATAAGGAAAGGTGGAAAAAAAGAAGAACTCTGGAAATGCAGAAGGGCGATCAAGAAAACTGAAAGTTGTTAAATGCTCACTTTGTCCATAACACCAGAATTTTAGAAACCATATTCTCTAATTTCACCAAGAAGAAAACTTGAAAAATGAAAGTGTAATCTAAAGAGATACCTGAAAATTTGAACAATTTAAATAGTATTAAATAACTTTATTAGAAAGGCAATTTTAGATCATATAAATTTCTTGCTTATTTGTGAAATATATAAAAAAGTTGAACACATAGAAGTAGAAAGTAGAATGTTTGTTTCCAGGGGGTGACAGGGAGGAGGTAGGGCAATGCTGGTCAAAGGATACAAAATCTAATTTGAAAAAAAGAAAAAGGCAACTTAAAAAAAAAACAGTTATTTGGACTTTCTGGATATGATGTGTATTGTGTATATGTATTTTCTTGCCACACCCCCTTCCTAATAGTTTCAGATTCCCGCTTAAATGACTGAAACAATATTTTAAAATAAAGAAAATCTACATATTCCTAAAAATATTTGAAAGGGGACATTGCATACCAGAAACTTTTTATAATTCCTGAAAATACAGCTAAAACAAGATTGAGAAAATCAACAAAAATTCTTGACTTACAATGCACTGTGAAAACAAGGAACCTGGGAAATTAATAGACACAGCCCTAGAAAAACCTTCCTGTAAACTCTTCAGTCTTTGACTGCAGTGGGTTAAGAGATAATTTGAGGAGCAAAGCTCAATACCATTAGTATGTCAGGAAGCTCACTGGTGTCCTGGAACCAGGACTCAGGAATCCTGCTAAACTTCGTGAATGTGCAAGGTTAAAGATGGAAACAAAACTGACTTTGCTGGTTACGAGGCTCATGCTTCCTTGGCTAACTTCGATATAAGTCAAAAACCAGGAGAAAGAAAGTCTTTAGCACAGAGGTGAAGTTCTGAGCATCGCCTTTATTATCTTGCAGTAAATATTAACTGCAAATAATATTAACTATTACCTCCCTTTGTCAGACTCTATGATTACCCTCCTCTGCAAGTCTGTAAACTTCCTGGGACAGGGCATTGTCTGCTGCTCATAGCTGTATTCCCAGTGCTTCCTAGCACAGTACCTGGCTTTAGTAAAAAGCTCAAAATTGTCTACTGAATTAACATGGACCATCTTTATCCGATCATGAAATGAAGAAGACCTCTTCAATCATACATTTAAAGACTGCCATTATAAAAGACCAGAGACATCAATTTGCCTAAATAAAATTCCAAATTTTACAATTCACAGAGGATTATGCCTTTATTTTAAATTAATCTGGAAAGTTTGAAAAGTCTTGTAACTTTGTAAGTAATTTTAAAATAATTCTTTTTGGCATCGAATCATTCCTAAAAATCAGTTGTAATTCCAAGTATTGAAAATACGGCTATGGCATAAGCAGGCCATTCATCATGAAGAAGAAATACAAATATGTCGTCGAAATTAAAATCATTTTGACTCTCCAGCAATATACAAAACCTGAATGAAAACAAGTTAATCTTCTATATTTGCTAATTGGCAAAAGTTTGCTACAGATGTTAATGTTCAGTGTCAGTGAAAACGTGATCAAACAACTCCCTTCATACACTGCTCGTGAATATAAAAATGAGCACAATCTTTACGGAGAGAAAAATGCATACACAAAATTTTAAAAAACTTATTTAAAAAAAATTTTGTACCCCATCTCCTAGCAACTGTACCCAGAAATCATTTATTCATGAGGATTTTTCAGCCAGCATTTTTTAATTATAGCGGATAATTGAAAAACATCTCAAAATCCAAAAAATAAGAATTAAATACATTAAACTATATTAATTCAATGCAATTCTTACAGCTGTGATGCTTTAGACAATTTAATGCCTAGGGAAAGGACAGGCATATTTTTAACTGGCAAGAAATAAGTTGTAAAATAGCATGATGCCAGATATATGAGATACATTCTGCAATAATAGCAGCAGTAACTCTGAAGTCTCAGATTAGGAATATAATGCTTTCCCCTGATTATTCATGACTAATGATTCTTTTATTCTGTGTAGATATTGTCTAATAAAAATTTATAAATTTTACTAAAATACAAATCAAAAAAACGGTAACAAAACTCATTTTATCATCTTGCACATTGAAAAATGAAATTAACTTAAAATATTTTGAGTTTACAAGTCATCATAACAGGTTTAAAGTATTTGTTAAAAATAATAAACTATCTTCTTAGGTATTTGCTTATTTTTCACTTAGTTTGCTATTTGTCAAAGGCTAGATTCAAATTTTCCAAATGTTTAAGACAGAGTTACTTACTGATCTTTAAGAGGGGGTACCTCAGCACAGAGAAGGAGCATAGGTCTCTCTGTGTGACTCAATAGGATTCTTTTTCCTTATTAGTAAATTGAGAATAGTAATAAAAATGGTTAGTATTTGTCAACCATGTACTGCTGACCACATACTGATCTCAGTAGCTCACCTATATCAAATGATTTAATCTTCAAAACAACTATTTGAGGTAGGTACTATTATATATATGTATATATACACATTTATGTGTAAATACAAGGTAAAGTATACATTCATAATTATATATACTTATCCTTACTTTACAGATTAGAAAACTCAGGGGTTAAGACGTTGCCCATAGTCACACAATTACTCAGTCTTGCTTAAAGCCTGAGCTCTTCGCCAGTGTGTTTTGTCTGATGGAGATCTGAGGAAGCTTACCTGAGACATGAAATGTGGGATGCTTATTTTCGTACCTGGTACATAGTAGGAGTTTATTGTGGAATAATAGATGACTTAAAAGACCATTTATTTACAATTCAAGCCAGCTCATTTGATACCAAATTACTGTAGCCTGTGTTTCTAGGAGTGGCCAATGGAAGTATGCTAAAATAGTATTTTTCTTGTTTTGTATTTTATAAATCCTTTGTCAGTACTGAATTTTTAAAATCTCTTTTCTTTTCAAATATCTCTTGACTCTCAAAAATATATTTACTTTTTCCTACTGGCTGTACCTGGTCCCAGGAACTGAGGTTGCAGATAAGTCATGTTACAGCAGGAATGAAGGCGGGTCAAAGTACGGGCACTGTGGCAAAGTGGACGGCACACCCATTTCCTGCAAAGCAAAGTAAGTGGCCTTTTCTGAACCTTTCTGCTTCACAGACTAGAGCAATGGTACACTCCCAGCTACACATTCTAACTTACTCCAGGTAAAGGGAAAGTGAAATAGGTCCTCAATCATTTGACAGACATTTATTGAGTGACTTCTATATGCCATGTTGTGGGCTCGTTGCTGAGTCTAAAAGACAAATAAGAAATGGGTCCTTTCTTTGAGTACCTCATGGTGGGTGCTTCAGATGACATCAAGCACAGTCATTGTTGAACAGAATGAATGGCTGTGATGGAACATGCAGCAAAGAATGGGTCTGGTTAGAAATTTGTCCAGGAATCATAGGCATGGGCAAAGACTTCATGACTAAAACACCAAAAACAATGGCAACAAAAGCCAAAATTGACCAAAGGGATCTAATTAAACCAAAGAGCTTCTGTACAGCATTCATCCAAGTAAACAGGCAACCTACAGAATAGGAGAAAATCTTTGCAATCTAGTAATCTGACAAACGGCTAATATCCAGAATCTACAAAGAACTTAAACAAATATATAAGATAACACAACCCCATCAAAAAGTGGGTGAAGGATATGAACAGATACTTTTGAAAAGAAGACTTTTATGTAGCCAGCAAACATATGAAACAAAGCTTATCATCACTGGTCATTACAGAAATACAAATTAAAACCACATTGAGATTCCATCTCACACCAGTTACAATGGCAATAATCAAAAAGTTAGGGAACAATAAATGCTGGAGAGGATGTGGAAAAATAGGAATGCTTTTACATGGTTGGTGGGAGTATAAATCAGTTCAACCATTGTGGAAGACAGTGTGATGATTCTTCAAGGATCTAGAACTAGAAACACAATTTGATCTAGCAATCCCACTACTGGGTATATACCCAAAAGATTACAAATCATTCTACTATAAAGTTACATGGACATGTATATTTAGTGCAGCACTCTTTACAATAACAGAAACTTGGAACCAACCCAAATGCCCATCAATTAGACTGGATTAAAAAAAAATGTGGCACATATACATAATGGAATATTATGCAGCCATAAAAAGGATGAGTTCATGTCCTTTGCAGAGACATGGATGAAACTGGAAACCGTCATTATCAGCAAACTAATACAAGAACAGAAAAGCAAACATCCCATGTTCTCACTCCTAATTGGGAGTTAAACAATGAGAATGCATGGACACAGAGAGGAGAACATCACACACCGGGACCTTTTGGGGGGTGAGGGCTAGGGGAGGGTAACATTAGGATGTTACCTAATGTAGATGACAGGGCGATGGATACAGCATATCACCATGGCACCTGTGTACCTATGTAACAAACCTGCACATTCTGCACAGGTACCCCAGAGCTTAAGGGATAATAATAACATAAGAACTTACTCATGTAACCAAATACAACCCGTAACCTAAGAACCCGGAAAAATAAAAAAGATGAAAAAAAATTGTCCAGGGATTTCCCAGTATAAATGGGATGCTTTCTCAAGCAAATGCTTTTCCTTATATGTTTCAGAGTAAAAATATTTATCTACCCACAGGAATAACAGTGCAATGCTTGAAGAGTAGAAGTACATAAAGAAAAAATACAGTAAGAGAAAATATTGACAATTTATCTAAAACGTTTGTTAGTTTCAGTACTGACATCTGGAAAGCACTATAGAACAGCACACCAGATGAACTTTAGATTTTTCTATGGTTTATTTTTAATTCTGCAATTTTAAGATGAGTTTTAAAATTGAATTATAGATTAAACTTTTGTACCTGCTCTAAATTTTACCCATACAAAATAATTTATAACAAGAGGTTGTACAAGATCAATGTTTCCCAAAGTCTGTCTATTGCACACGAATTTCACTGTATGACTGATATTACCAAACTATACTTTGGATACAGGGTTGTCCTCGGGGAATCTGTGCCTAGACAACAACCATTATTGCTGGTCTTGTGATTTCTTTTTTATAGGAAATCAGGCCACATTCAAAAGAGGAAATCATGTAAAAGGCAGTAGGTAAGGGCCAGAGGAAGTGTAATGTGTAGGTGGTGAATGGGAAGAAAGTGGGTCTTGCCATCTTTTCTCTGCAGCCTGTGCACACACCATTGTCCTATGTAACTTTTTGTGTGGGCACTACATAGTTTCTGCAGCTAGTGGCTCAAGCAGTTCCTTCTCCCTGCAAACTGGCCTCCTAGTCACTCTCTAATACTCATCAGCTACAGTGGAGAGTTAGCCTGAAATTCCCTGTGCCCTAAAGCCATCCTTTATGGCATTACCTTAATGATTCAAGAAAACCACACTCTCATGTTTTAGAGAACACATATGCTTTTCTCCCCTTTTCAAACATATTTTCTACAGCCAAGAGGTATCAAAAAATCTGATTCCCTCACTTTCAGGATACTGTCTCACAGCCCTCTTCCGAATTCTGCATAAACCAATTGACTTCGATTTTATTGTCTTTTAGTCCTGCTGGCAGTAAATCAATGGCTTGATTGCGTGCTGAGCAGTTTAGTCTGCAGCTTCAGGAAGACAGTTCCTTTAGTAACTCCACTTGATGCCTCGCAGTGTCAAGGGAGGCTCCGCTTTGTACTGACAGAACTATAGTGGAGAGCTGGGCTTTTGTTTGGTGGAATTTTTCTGCAGCCAGTTATAGAAATAAATGAGTAACCTATCTGAAACAAGGAGGAGACTGATTTCTCAGATGTCCTCTATGATGTTAGGAATCCACATGACCTCCATTTCCAGTGTTTTAGTCTATGATGACTTCTCCAGCTATCACACTCCAATCAGCAAAAACAGACAGCATTGAGAAACAGAAGATACTTCTTCATTTAAGACTACCCTTTAGTATTGGTGCTTAAGATTCTGTTTTCCTCTCATGGGCCACCAGTTAGGGAACTGGCAAAAATTAGGCATAATTTTTGGGTGATGCTGTTTATTTGAGCAATAATATATTGTGCTAACATTTGGGCATCCTATTACTGAGAAATAAGGGAAAATGAGTATAAAGTACAATTAAAAATCTCTGCTACTGGGAAAAAAATACCATCAGTTAAATATCCATAGTCCTAGAGCTGACTTGCATTTATATAAAATGCAATTTGAATCCTGCAATAAACTTTGGCCTTTTCCTCAGTGATACCATGTGTGGGAAGTTGTTCTGTCAAGGTGGGTCAGATAATGTGCCCTGGAAGGGACGTATAGTGACTTTCCTGACATGTAAAACATTTGACCCTGAAGACACAAGTCATGAAATAGGCATGGTGGCCAATGGAACTAAGTGTGGCCATAACAAGGTAAGTTGAAATTGTGGCTTTCACTCAAAGTAGTATTTTTTGCATTGATGTGTTTTGTTGTTTTGCCTCTCATTAGTTATTTACTCCCTGTCTTATTTCCCAATTTTGGGGTTCACCATGCCTTAATAGAACCCATAGAGATTTGAATTTGGAACACTGAGAAATAAAAATGTCACAGAACCTAGTAAACAGCAGCAATAAGCATTGATAGTAACATTCTCAAACACCATGGTGAAATTTGGAAATCACTGACTCTCATTGTTATGATTTCAAGAAGAGTATCATATTGTCACGCTGTTAACACAGGGTAGCGTCCATTTAACTTTCATAGACGAAAGCTGGAAACTCAATGTGCCAGTGTATTCGATACTGAGCTTCATTTAACAGATTTGTACATCATTAATAATATAATGAACTTAATCTCAAGTACAAGTACTGTTTAGCCAAGGGCCAACCAACCCACAAACTTTGACAATGAGGAGGTTTGTCTCTTATAAGGGATTGGAATTACCCTATTTATCTGACTAAGATATCCACGTGACCAAAGAATTCCCATGATTATTCACTGTGGTCAAGTCAATCCTAAAAATATCATCTATTTACTTAAACTGTTTGGCTATTTAAAGGTAAATTTATTCAATGATGGGTCCAGAATTTTCTTAGTGGTTCAGTGTGGGTATTGTTCACACAGTTTTAAAAAGTAAATATAAAAAGGTGAATGAGATTGACATGGTCTCTGAGCCTCTGGAGCTGAGAATGAACATTTAGAAAAGTTTACAAATCTGCTAATTTGACATTACAACATTAGGTCTTACCTATAAGAATTACCCACAGTATTTAAACTTCTCTTTTCCCCAGTTTTTCCTGAAATACATGCCAGCATCAAGGCAAAAACCTTTACATAAAATATAATCTTTAATTGGATTTTCCAGGTTTCAGATAATAATTTCCTTATGTTTTCTAGTGCTGAAGCATTTAAAGACATTGAGACAGTATCCCATGACCTGGCATGAGTATTATGCTTGGGACTTAAGGGAGGAAGTTACTGGGAGTAGGGCAGAATGAGGTTTTCCTGGGTCCAACTGCTTATCTAAGGGCAAAAGTCACACTGTAAGTTCTGAAACTACATTTCCCTAAGCTCTCTGAATCTTATGACATTTTAGGTCAATCATAATAAAGCTAAGGGAATGTTTTCAGCATTAAATGTTGAGAATTGCTAATTGTTCAACCCTTCAGTAGCATAATTCATTAAGCATGCCACTCATGTTGGCATCAAGATCATCTTATTATTGCTCATATCTTAACTTTGTGTATAGTCATTGCTTCTGGGATACAGAGTGTTGCAATCTTTAAAAATACATAAATGATTAGGTAGAGTTTCTCGATCTTTTTGGGTTGAGGATACCTTCAGCAACAACATTTCCCTTCCTCTGCAACAGCCTCCTGGCAAAGCCACCTTAAACAACATCTGCTAGCTCTTCACATACCTCAACTTTCTCACCTACGTTCAGAGGGGATTAACCTTCATGTTTTCTACATCACTTTCAGGTTTGCATTAATGCAGAATGTGTGGATATCGAGAAAGCCTACAAATCAACCAACTGCTCATCTAAGTGCAAAGGACATGCTGTAAGTTCTGAAAATGTTTCCCTAAGCTCTCTGGATCTTATGACATTTTAGCTCAGTCATAATAAAACTAAATAAATGTTTTTGCATTAAATTATAAGAATTAATAAGTCTGTCCAACCCTTTAGTAGCATGGCTCAAGGAGAAATTTCTTCTGAGAATCATTTATGAAATGCCTCTCATTCATTCCTACTTTTGTAGATAGATGGAAGCCTGGAGATTGGAAATTGAGTTATTCCTGTTTTCGAATGAATTTTATTATGGATGATTAGGGCCTTGAGTTTGTAGTCAGTCTAGCGGGGACACTAACAGGATCATTGCTCCCCTAGGTGTGTGACCATGAACTCCAATGTCAATGTGAGGAAGGATGGAGCCCCCCCAACTGTGATGACTCCTCAGTTGTCTTCCGTAGGTAGCATTACACATCTAACCTGAGAAAATTGCTCTCCTTTTCCAAGCCTTTATTTTATATGAGACTTCATTGCTTCTTCTTTTCTTGAAATTTGTTCTGTAGATACTGAATCCACAATATTCATCCCCCAAATTTCCTTAACATCTTTTAATTATATTTTCCATGTCCCTATTTTCACTGCACATGCAAAACATTTTCCTCAATGTTTAGATTTGCAATGTTATTTTAATTTCCCAAATTTTGTTACTTTCGGATTGTTCCATTTTCATAGCAGCCTCAACTTAATGGAAAAATGTAATATTCTCATAAAACTCCCTATGAGGTGGGGTGAGGTGCCTCACCTGTAATCCCAGCACTTTGGGAGGCCAAGGTGGGTGGATCACAAGGTCAGGAGTTCGAGACTATCCTGGCCAACATGAGGAAACCCTGTCTCTACTAAGAATACAATAATTAGCTGGGAATGGTGGTATGTGCCTGTAGTCTCTGCTACTCAGGAGGCTGAAGCAGGAGAATCGCTTGAACCCAGGAGTCGGAGGTTGCAGTTAGCTGAGATGTCACCATTACACTCTAGCCTGGCGACTGAGCAACTCGTCTCAAAACAAACAAACAAAAACCACAACTATGACTATGGTTATTTGCGTACATTCAATTCTATTCTTTGAATTATCTGATTCTTTTGAGTTGGGTTGTTCTGTTCTATCACCACGCCACTTGTATTCTGTTGTACCAGTTTTCTTCAGGATATGTGATCCTTAGCTGAATGTAGAATTGATTGAGCAGAATGAGTTCACATGAGTTATCTCCGCATTTTTGTGTGCTATTATACCTACAGATACTTCTCTTGAGGGGGAATCTGGCTGGGAGCTTTATGGGCAGGTAGGCAGGTCTGCCTTTAGGTCTTCAGGGTGGGAAGGAGCCAGAGTGGGACCCGCTTTCAATTGTTATGATGAGAAGGGAGCTTGTTATCACATTTTTTTCCTGAGATAGCTGCTTTCCTCACCAATTTCTCCTTGACTCTCCTCTCTCTGTCTGATATAGTATAGGTATGTAGAATAAGCCTCTGACCTCCTTTTCATGTTCCTGCATCCTCTGATTGCAGAAACAGAGATATTCTTAGGGTCTTCTCTGCAGGTGATGAATCAATCTTCTTCTATATACACAGGAGATTAAGTAGATATGAGTGAAATATGTGTCCCAAATTCAGATTGTTATACTATCCAAGAGAGAATAACATTTATTTCTGATGTTTAGCCATATTTATTCTGTTTCCATCCACATAAATCCCCTAGCGACTACACCCACCTACATCTACTTTTAATAGAGATAGGGTTTCACCATGTTGGCCAGGCTGATCTCAAAGTTTTGACCTCAGGTGATCTGCCAGACTCAGCCTCCCCAAGTGCTGCAGTTACAGGCATGAGCCATCTTATTTCTTAACATATGTGGAAATTTTCTAATTATTGTTAAATTAATACTTAGCATAATTACAAAGCTATCAGGGAAATACTGTGTTAAGAGTATGTTGAAATATTTGTATGTATTCAGTCTGTGCACACATATGAAAATACTTCCTTATTTATTAAAATGATTCCCCTTTACTCTGTTAGTACTACAAAATAAATCATCTGGTTTGTGATCACTGATTTAACTTTGCAACCTTTGAATAAACCGAACTTAGAAATAATACCTATTTTATATGTTGGTGGATAAGTTTTGCTCTCATTTTATATTCTTGGGTGATACTGGAATGTGATTTTTTTCCTACTAAAATAATTGCTGAATTTTGGTATCAAAATTATGCTAATCATATAAAATCCATTGGAGAGTGTTCATTTTTTTATATAATCTGGAAGAATTTGTATTGTTTGCTCTTATTTTATATTCATCAGTGATATTAGATTGAGTTTTTCATACTTGTGTTCTGTAGTATTCTTCAGATATTTTGTATATCGAGTTTATTAATTGATATATAAATTAATCCTAATATTTTGTTTATTCTACCAATTACTGTGCTAAGAATGTTAAAATTCTCCCACTATAATTGTGAATTTGATCAGTACTTCTGGCTCTATCAGCACTTACATACTTTGAGAGCATGTTATTATATACATACAAGGTTCAAATGTTGCATCTTCCAAATTATTGAACAGTATATCATTATAAAATGGTTCTGTGCATCTCTAGTATCTTCTTGCCTTTTAAAATATTCAGTTCCTGGAGGCCATCTATAGCTGTATTTCTTTTGATCTTTATTTGCACTGGAATAACATTTTTCCATATTTTTATTTTTCTCCTTTCTGAATCACGTTTTAAATCTTTCTTTTCTTAAAGAAAGCACACACATATATTTTTCAGGAGTACTCTCCCATCTTTGGTTTTTGTTTCTTTAACTGAGGTACATAATCCATTTAAATTAAATGTAATTACTTACATACTTGGGTGAAATCCACAATAATGTAGTTTTTATTTTTCTCCCATGTTCCCTTTTCTCTCCCTTTATATGGACTTATTGATTCTATTCTTTTGTTAACCTGGCTATTATGCATTTATTTTACATTATTTTAATGATTATCCTAAAATTTCCCATTTTTTTTTAATAGACTTTCTTTTGTAGAGCAGTTTTAGGTTCACAGCAAAATTGAACAGGAAGTGCAGAGGGTTGCCACATACCCGGCCTGCACAGGTTCCCTCAGTCAAAATCCCCCACTCCTGTGGAGTATTTGTTGAGTGCAAATACTCCATAAACCTACATTAACATGTCATTATCACCCCAAGTCCACAGTTTCCATTAGGGTTTGCTATTAGTTCATTCTCATTTCTTTCTGCATTTCTGAACTTCTATGTAGGATCCCTTTCTTTTCTGTCTCTCTGGGTTCTCGCCCACTCACTAATCTCTACAAAGTAATTTTATCTAACTTTTAAGTGCTTTTTTATTTTTAGGAGGCTTTTGTTTGCAAATAATTTAATGATTCTTTTTAACGGGAGAGTTGGTCTTAGTTTCCTAGTCCACCATTACCAGAAACAAGAAGAGGCTGCACTTCCTCTTCAGTGATTTCTGTCTTCACCTGCAAACCTTACTGTTTGTTGTACTTCCATCTGTCCTATGTCCCAACTTTAGCTCCAGACTATGTCTTCTCGAGTTCAGGGTGTTTCTGAAGTACTGCCAAGTTCCATTTATTTCCTCTGCTAAAATATCATTCTTTGAAAATAGTTACAGTTCTGACATTAGTGCAAGTAAGTGTATATTTTTCATTCTGAAGATATCTACACTGTAACAGAAGGCTTCAGTGTTTGATTTTTCCTTTGACTTTTTCGATGGGAATTTTATGGAATGTGGAGAGTAGTGCATGTTTGAACTGAAGTCATTGTCTTACCCAGAATTCTGCTTCTGATGTGCCTATCTCTATCCGCATGTGTGTGTGTGCTCACACTTGTGAACCTTTCTTGCATGAATACAAAAATTAATCTTCCTATTGTTTTGCTGATTTTAGTAATGAGAGTGGTAACTGTTGGCACTGCTCTTTGAACTTTTACTTCCTATTCTCTTGTGGTTTCAGATTATTGTAAGAGAAATGAACACTTGAGATACCAAAAGACTGGAGTTTTTGCATTCATTATTTAAATTCATCAATAAAAGAAAAAGCACCATTGGGCCCCAGGAATATTTGTTCAAACCATTTCCTTATTCTCAAGGTCACATAACTTCCTTTCTGTCCATATTAATTCCATTGTGGACCAACATCAGTGGAACACTCAATTATTTGTCCATCAGTTCTCTTAGTCATACCTCAGCTTCTTATTTTCTACTGACAAGAATATATCTTCCAAGTTTTAGCTTCTTTTCTCTGTTTTATTTCAAGACCGCTTCTCAAAATATTTTATTTCTTCTTTGTCATCTTCCTTACTGTATATTCTCTTCTATTCTCCCAGCTCATTTTCCAGTTGTTACAAACATTATCCCTTCTAAGTATTCTCAATATTATGATTTTTTTGCTTATTTCATGTTAGATATTTCCTACAGATTTTATGTATATTTCTTCTATCTAAATATTAATATAATAATGCTGATCAAAATACTTTTCATTTTACTGACTATGGGAGGTTTTCCAGGGAATGTGTATTCATTAGAGAAAAGGGTAGCTGGAATGTGTGCTAAGTAAAGAAACAAGGACTGGTGTGATGGGCAGATGTGTGTTTCTGCAGTCCTCAGTGGGCCTCTGTTCTCTGCCGCAGACTTCTCCATTGTGGCTGGGGTGCTGTTCCCAGCGGCGGTCATTTGTCTGGTGGTTGCTGTAGTAATCCGGCACCAGAGCTCCAGAGAAAGGCGGAAGAAAGATCAGAGGTGACCCTTTATCTTATATTGCTGTAGAGACTCTCTGACCCCTTTTTTACTTAAAATTCCTGGGTATAACCTACCCTTTCAAAGTGAATTTTGATTTACTTCTAATATTCAGAAATACATGCATATACAGTCTTTTTGGACCAGAAGCCCAGTTTCCTTTTAACTGAGATATCATTCACAGCAAGAAATGGGTTTTTTTCCTTCTGTTAGTCATTGTATTTATATTTAATAATAAGAGTGATATTAACTCATTATGACTGATTTTTGAATTTACTGTAAGAATATCTAGAATTAATTGATCACTATATGATAAGCACTGTGCTAAGCCCCACACCGTTTTTTTTTTTTCTTTCTTTCTTTCTTTTTTTTTTTTGAGATGGAGTCTCCCTCTGTGGCCCAGGCTGGAGTGCAATGGCAGGATCTCGGCTCACTGCAACCTCCACCTCCCGGGTTCAAGTACTTCCCCTACCTCAGCCCTCTAAGTAGCTGGAATTAGAAGCATGTGCCACCCACACCTGGCTAATTTTTGTATTTTTGGTAGAGACAGAGTTTCACCATATTATGTTGGCTAAGCTGGTCTCGAACCCCTGACCTCAAATGATCCACCCGCCTCGGCCTCCCAAAGTGCTGGGATTACAGGCATGAGCCACCACACCAACCCTGTGCTAAGCATTTTATATCTTCTTACCTCATTTAAACTTCTCAAGAACTTCAAAGTGGTTATGATTAGTTTCATTTCACATATGAAAAGGGTTTTATATTAATCCTTACACAATTTTGCAAGGTTATGAACTTCACATTTTGATGGAAGTAGAAACGGGCTCAGCGAGGTTATCAAAGATGCTTTCAGTGATGCAGAGTAAGTGGAGGAGCCTGGGTTGATCTTACAAACATGATTCTAGCACAGTAGTGGTTTTTTGGGGGGGGGATTTTTAAAGACTGATTTATTTACCTATGAGTTTCTTTTTTTAATATTGAATAAGGTATTAATAAAACAACATAATTTAGATAAAAATTTGGATTCAACACTATCATTTTTAGAAATCAGGGTTCTATAGAGAACAAAAAGAAAATTACATGTACTGATTATGAATTACAAGCCAATGAAGGAGGCTGACAGGGAGGTAAGAGCTGAAAAATGACCCAGGGAGCAGATAAAAGACAAGAAGGACACAATGGGAAAAGGAAGCTGGGAATCTTGTACAGAGTTTCCCTGTCATGCTGAAGGAGCTGCTAAGTCAATTGATATAATGTGTTTGTCTATTACAGGCCACTATCTACCGCTGGGACCAGATCACACAAACAGAAGAGGAAACCCCAGATGGTAAAGGCTGTCCAACCCCAAGAGGTGAATTATAGTTTGGACCGTGATTACCATGTCCCCACTTCGCATTTCTCTCACACTCTTAGACCACCTACCTATCATTTCTACCCAGCAGCATTTTGTGATTACACATTCAGAAAAGTCTCCTTTGCCTTTTGCTAAATGCAAAACAGAGTCCCTAAAATGCAGAGGCTACTTCGTCGGGGTTCATGAAATGCAAACAGAATAAAGAGAACAAAGAAGGCAGAAAGATGTCTGTCTGTCTTTGTCTCTGTCTCTCTCACACACACATTTCCTCTTGCTCTCTGATTCTAGGTTACTTCTTTGCAAATTGCCCAGTAGATACAAAAATATGTATGTTTGTATAATACATATGTATAGTCCTAATGTCCTCCTCACATCCTGGAAATATAAATATTTTAGCTGAAGTTGGTTAATGATAATAACACTGGGAATAATTTACTGATGAAAACTTTTCATTACCACTCTGGGAAATACTTCTGTAGCATATACCAGCTGAACCACTGTGACTCTAACTGGTCTCTTGGTGTCAGCTTAGTTCCAAGCTTCCATGCCTTGAAAAGACTGCTTAAAAACTGTGCCTATGAAACTAATGGTTCATTTTGAAATATTCATTCTTCTTTTTAGATGAGTCGGATGAAGGCCCATGTGTATGATCTGCCATTAGAAGGCAATGAGCCCCCAGCGTCTTTTGTGAGTTAGCAACTTTTCTTAAATGTCACCATAGTTCAATCTCCAGGAAATATCCGTGAAAGTCATAGCCGACAATGTTCCATTATTTCTTCAGGACAATATTGAAATATATGTGAATATTAATAGAAAAGAGAAATTCTTGTGCAAAACTTGAAAATATAAAATGTGAACATGTATGTTACTCCATGCCAACTTAGGACAAGAAGAGAACCAATCTGCTTAATAGGGTACCACTGCTGTTTTCATTGGCTCAGGCTGCTGTAACTAAATTAGCATATACTGGGTGACTTAAGTAACAGAAATTTAGTTCTCATATTCTGGAGACTGGGAAGTCCAAGGTCAAGGAGCTGGCCGAGCCAGTGTTTGGTGAGGCTACCTTCTGGCTTGTAGACAACTGCCTTTTCATTGTATCCTCACATAGCAGAGAACATCTCTCTTGTGCCTCTTCTCATGAGGGCATTAATCCTATTATGAGAGCTGCACCCTCAGGACCTCACACTCATGACTTCCAAAAGGCCCTACCTCCAAATACCATCATTCTGGGGATTAGGTTTTCAACATATGAAATTGTGGGGTGATGCAAACATATGGTTTACAGTAATCATCTTCATCACATATCTGTTAGAATTGGACTTCTGTCTCAATTGTGTGTGTGCAACTAAATAAAAGCAAGTGAATGCATCCATTTACAATATTCTCATGGGTAGGGTCATGGCTTAGCCATTTCTGAAAATGATTTAAGCCTTTTCTTTATGCACACCTATTTTCAGGACTATCTTTGAATTTAAATTTTTTATCCTTTTCTTAGCCAATTACAAAGCCAGATTTTCCACCACCACCGATTCCTGCACCCATACCATCTTCTTCTTTCCTTGTAAGTATCAGATGGTCACTGGTGATTTTTTAAGTATCTCTTCTGCTCATTGTGAGTACTGTCTCAAAATCCATGGGTTATTTATCAGGATGTGTGCTTTTGAGGCTAACTTGAGATATCATAGCACATTTGCCCCAGGGATATCTAAAAAAGCAAGGCCTACTTACTATGTATAAATTAGTATGGGTATTGATTTTTTATTATAAATATTAGTGCTACTGTTACATAATTATTGAGAAATGATAAATAGCTCTGTTGGGTGAGGTAAATGGCTCCTTCAAAGATTCATTTCTAGATGCTGAAGAGGAGATAAAACTTTATTATGTGATAATTAACTTTATATATATTGTAGATAGAATAAGACCTATTATTAGTCAGTTTTCTGTAGGAGGTAGGGTATGAAAAATAGGTCAGATAGAGGCAAATCTGCAATAAAAATCTGGTGCTCATAAAGTAAGAAGTACAGGACATTCAGTCATTAAAAGCCTCCTGACAATGTTTCTTATGCTTGGTATTCTGCGGTAGGTAAATCAGCAAGACCTAAATTTCAATTCCTTTTTGTTTTTTTCAAAAAAAATTCACATTTTAATGAGAAAGTAAGTGATATAAAAATGGAGCCCTTAGGCTGGGCATAGTGGCTCATGCCTGAAATCCCAGCACTTTAGGAGGCTGAAGCTGGCAGATCACCTGAGGTCAGGAGTTCGAGGCCAGCTTGACCAACATGGGGAAACCCTGTCTCTACTAAAAATACAAAATTAGCCAGGTGGGGTGGCATATGCCTGTAATCCCTGCTACTCGGGAGGCTGAGGCAGGAGAATCATTTGAACCCAGGAGGTGGAGGTTGTGGTGAGCTGAGATCGTGCCATTGCATGCCAGCCTGGGCAACAGGAGTGAAACTCTGCCTCAAAAGAAAAAAAAGTGGAGCCCTTAATTCCTATATTATTTGTAGTATCACCCAAGATGAGTGACACTAACTAGAAAAATATGGTGAGGGAAAGTCAACAGGATCAGAGTAGTTAAAGTAGGATGAATATTCATTGGCTGAAAGTTGGAATTTGAACTGGACCCTGAAAGTTGGGGAGAATTTAAATGAGTGAAAAAGAAGTAAGGAATAATTTTATTGAAGAAATAACTATAGCTAAGATGGGACAAGCACAGCATTCTAATGACATGCCATCGTTTTTATAATTAATATAGCATAAAGACACAAAAGCATGTCACTCTACTGTTTTCAAGGATAATCCAATGTCTATACCAAAGGTAAGAGATCTATAGACACACTATTATATTCTTGTATTATAATTTCCTACTGTCAAGGAGAGAAGGCCCACCATGTCTTTTTAGAAGAAAGTTACAAATAATAGTATCTGCATGATTTGGAGATGAGCTGACATTAATGTCTTACTTCTGAGTATGGCCAATAATTGAAAAGAGGGAAATTAGAAGGGTCTCAGCTAGAAAGCTATGTAGATACCAATATTATTTATTTTCTCAGAAATATTCCCCAAGGATGAATATGAGAAGAAATCTCCCATAGAATAATAAGCATAGTATTCTGTAACTCTCCTCCTGGTTCCCTACCTTCTCCATATTATGCTAATTACCAGATAAATATTTACATCTTAGTGTGGTGTTTTTCTCACTCCTTTCCTATCCTCTTGTATTTCCACTTCTTCATTTTTGCTCAATCAAATAACTTATGAAATAGAAACAGTGACTTCACATAATTTCTTCATAGTTCAAAGTTTCATAATAGAGAATATCTAAATTTTTGGAGGAAGCTGATCATTTAAAAGTTCTATCTTTTTTAGGGCTCAAACCCAAAAGCATGAAGTAACAACTAGCAAGAACTCATGGCTAAATTATCAACTTGGAAAACCGGAAAATCTGAATGACAGAGACATATACTTATTTCTCACTAGAATTGCTCTTGACTCAAGGAGGTTAACATTTTCTGATTCATGCTGTACTTTAAAGAGACTGAAGAAAATTTTCAAGAGTGACATATGCCTGAACTTTTTGCATGAATTTAAAATTTCAATTATCCATACTTATAAGAAGGAAGATGATTGTAAACAAATATCTCTGAAGTTAAAATCCTTAATAGGAATTGATTCATTCTCTAATGAAAACCAAACAAAATACATCACACTAATCTTGGAAGAATAAGAGAAAAATTGCACATCCATTATTAAATGAGTAGCAACATCCTGATCATTTTAACTATTAACTTGTCAAATTAGAATCTCAGTTAAGAAAATGATATAAAGATTGTGTGTTGTGCATTTCTTTCTTACATTAGCTTCTGAAATCATTATTGGCTATATCATTTGAAGTTTTCTACAATTCAGTACAACTATGAATTAAAAAATGTTTCATCATATATATTTGTGTAATTACTGGCATGGTTAAAGTGGTGTTCACTTTCTAAATTGAGAAAATTTTAGTTAAATTAATAAAATAAACCAGAGGTTTCAAACTGGTAAGCTGCAGGGCATGTTTGGACTGCAAATGTATTTTATTTGGTCTGAATGATACTGGACACATAGTATTTTTAAATGTTTTGAATGTATTGCTAGTATTTACAAATTGAGAGATCTTGCATAAACCTCCAGATTCCCAGCTTTGTCAGATGTAATCAAAAAGTAATCCGACTCTTTTTTCAACAATAGAACCACATTGCCTATATCAACCATCAGCTTAGTTGATGGGTAATGTAGCAAACACTATGGGTTGCCCGGAAAAACAAAGCCCTTCTTCCTGGCTTTCAGAACCCTAATTTTGTTTACCTGCTCACTTACAGGAAAGAATATCCTAACTTCATCTCGTGGTTAAAACCCTATCCATTTAAGTCAATTATAATAACCTCATCTTCCCATACTAGTGGTTGCCTTGGAGATGATTTTATAATCCTCCCCCATTTTTCCCAGTAAGATGAGAAAGGAGTTACGTCAACACATTGCTGGAAATTTTTTCCTCATCCCTTTTTCTGGATTTGGGCATCTGAAAACTCTATCTGGTACTGCTGCACTCCACACTGCAATTATAAAGGCTGAAGAAAACACAGCAGAAAGATGAAAAGAATAAAGCCTGACCTTTCAGTGACGTCATTGATCCGGTAGATAAATGACTGCTGGAGTTACCTCACACTTTCTTAGTACTCCTTGTTATATGATCCATTAATTTTCCTTGTTGTTTAAGCCACTTTGAGTTAAATTTTATCTCACTTTAAACAGAGATCAGCTAGTAATGTAGCTATTTCTGTAATCAGGGAACATGCTTTAGTTCAACATCACAGGAACAGTTTTTCTTCTGTGTGTCTGCTTCACCCATTTCCATCACTTAACTGGCCCCCACAGGCCTGTCTCTTCATGAGGAACTTTATGGTTCATTTACCCTTGCAGTATGAGGTTCTAGATGAGCTCACTCTGGCCTCAAAGGTGAAGCTCAATCCTCAGGAAATCCAGAGTCCACTGTTCAAATCACTGTCAAGGCTAGAGCCTTTCTTTCCATATGGCATTTGCACAAGAACAACTTAAAATGTATAGCTTTAACTACCTTGTGAGGTTTCGGAAGACCCTCTTCTGAACCAGAAATAAATCCCTATTTCCTGGAAAGCTATTATGTACTTGCGACCAATTCATGAAAACGTTTTGCTTGTTTTTTTAATTTTAATACCTGTCCCCAGTAACAGATTCGCCTCATCAGTTTTTATACTGATGGAATGAAAATCTTAAACCTATGATTCTTCAACTAGCCAAGTACCACAACCTAAGCAAAAATAAACCAGACACAATCAAGCAGTGGCATATTAACATTCCTGTGAGTTCCTAAATGATGTCAGTAGGTCCCTGATGCAGGCAAGTCATAATTCTTTTTTTGAATTGCATTTTAGGTTTGGGGTATATGTGAAGAACATGCAAGATTGTTGCAAAGGTACACACGTGGCAGTGTGATTTGCTGCCTTCCTCCCCTTCACTTATATCTGGCATTTCTCCCCATGCTATCTCTCCCTAACTTCCCACCCTCCACTGTCCCTCCCCTATTCCCCCCAACATAATTCTTATATGAAGAGAAATAACTGTAATACAGTGACAGAGAAACCGTTATTTTATCATAGGACGTTGAACCCAAGTCCTACACAGTTTCCCTTTGAGCTGAACTGCAGAGGAGTTTAGAACAGATTTTGATTTCACAATACTGTTTCCACACTTACATCCACAACTTTCTAACTTTGAGAATTCCACCTGTTTGACATTTAACCACCTCAGATATGCCACCAAGCCTGCTTTTTAAATCACTAGTTATTTTTGCCTTCTCTGCTTTTTTAAAACAGTGAAATTATTAGGTTAAATTATGTTCTTATCCAGTTACTCTGAGATAACGTAGTGTCATCCAGATACCTACTACACCTCACCAAATTACTGCTTTTATCTGGACTTTGGGAATACTTTTAGCTTTTTCTAAAATAATGAAGTATGCACGAAAAAGAAAGCAAATTTTAGTTGGTTGCAATCTGAGAATATGGAGAGGATTATTAATATTTTATTATTCACATTAGAAATAATGACTACCATGTGGTGAAAAATTGAAGGTGGCCTCTTGCCAGCAGCCAGAAGAGGAGGGGGCCCCCTGAGTTCGACAACCCTCAAGGAATTGACATCTGCCAGCAACTACTGAATAAGCTCAGAAGTAGATTCTTTCCCAGTTGAATCTTGACTGCAGCCTTGTGAGATACCCTGAAGTAGAGGATACAGCTAAATTTTGTCCAGATTTCACACCTACAGAAACTATTATAATTAATATGTGTTTTAAGTTGCTATGGTTTAGAGATATTTGTTATGCAGCAATAGACAGTTGATACAAAGAAGTAGAGAACATACGTTTTGTATTAGTCCATTTTCAAACTGCTATAAAGAATACCACCTGAAACTGGGTAATTTATAAAAAAAGGAGATTTAACTGACTCAGAGTTCCATGTGGCTGGGGAGGCCTCAGGAAACTTACAATCATGGTGAAAGGAAGCAGGAACATCTTACATGGTGGACGGCAAGAGAGTGTGTGTGAAGAAGGAACTGTCAAACACTTACAAAACCATCAGATCTGTCATGACAACAGCATGGGGGAAGCTGTCCCAATCACCTCCCACCAGGTCCCTCCCTCAACATGTGGGGATTACAGGGATTACAAAATGAGATTTGGGGAGTTGGACATAGAGCCAAAGTGTATGTTTCAAATGCTCCAGATAGGTTTAGGGAAAATTCACAAGTATATTTAATAGACTTTCATCATTGCAAAACTTTTCTTCCTTTCTCTCTCTGTGTCTCTAGCCTCTTTCATTTGTTCTTTTTTTTTTTTTTTTTTTGAGACAGTCTCACTCCGTTGCCCAGGATAGAGTGCAGCAGCACTATTTCAGCTTACTGCAACCTCCACCTCCCAGGTTCAGGCAATTTTCCTGTCTCTGCCTCCCAAGTAGCTGGAATTACAGGCATGCACCACCATGCCTGGCTAATTTTGTTCTCTCTCCTTTACAGGCACTGACTATTGGCTTGAAATCTGATAGCCAGTATTCTCATTTATCATATTTTTTCTCACTTTCATGTATTTCCTGGTATTTTTGGATAATTCCTTAAGTTTGTCTTCCAAATTACTGCTTTTTATGTTCTGTCCTAGCAGTCCTCCCCTTTACTCATTTCAAAGTGTTTTATAGTCGTTTCTCCTGTTTGGTTAATAACATTTTCTTCTATCCCATCAGTGGGATTTTATAAAGGCTAACCAATCCACTGCTTTTAACTTCCACTTCCAGATCTCATTTTAAAAATTAAACTAACAAAGCAAAATATGTGTAAACTTTATTACTGCTTCCCACAGAAACCCATCCTCTCTCAGCCACCTGACTAGTATGTTCTCCGTCTTATTTGAGAAGTGTTACATTGCTATTTTTCAGTTGGTGCAGCCAATGTCATTAATATCAGGCTTTTAATATCCTTTCATTATATGTCTTTGCCCATATAATCTATCTCTTGAGATTAAGTTAAATAATTTGCAAACACTAGCATCTGGATGTAATATGGAAATGGCTGGGGTGATGAGCAAGTCTTGCATTTTCTTTTCTGCTCAAATTTGTTTTCTCTCCAAATTGGTCTATCAGGGCCAAGACAGGGGTGGCACAGCTCTGTTGGAGATACTGAGAATCACCTTGTCAGGGAAGATTCCAACTCCGGAGAAAGCACCTCTAACAAAATCTGTAGCCACATTGGCACATCTGCCCTTAAATTCACCTTGTCTCTTTTGCTGCTTCCAGAAAAAGGTCTTTCCTTGACAATGTTAGACACTTTTTAGCCACTAGGCCTTGGTGCCCAACACTGATACAATATCACTAATACTGTTAATAGTATGCTAAACAAATAATATTGTAGACTGGATAAAGAAAATGTGGCACATATACACTGTGGAATACTATGCAGCCATAAAAAAGGATGAGTTCATGTCCTTTGCAGGGACATGGATGAAGCTGGAAACCATCATTCTCAGCAAATTGAGACAAGAACAGAAAACCAAACACTGCATGTTCCCACTCACAAATGGGTGTTGAACAATGAGAACACATGGACATGGGGGGGGTACATCACACACCAGGGCCTGTTGGGGGTGGGGGCTAGGGGAGGGATAGCAGTGGTGAAGGGATTAAGGTTGGATAGCATTAGGAGAAATACCTAATGTAGATGACAGGGTGACGGATGCAACAAACCACCATGACACGTCTATACCTATGTAACAAACCTGCACGTTCTGTACATGTACCCCGGAACTTAAAGTATAATAAATTTTTAAAATTTTCTAAGCATGAAAATTATGATATATGACTTGTTGTGAAGGCAACTTCTTGTGAGCATTATACTCTTTATCTCCCTTACCTCACGTTAAAGTCCGTATTCTTAGGATATATCTGACATCTCAATATTAAATGACTAAGTCATTTATGTTGCTCCCACCTCACACAGAGTTAAAACTATTTGTTACTTTAAACAGTTTGACAATGTTATTTTAAAATCTGGACAAATCACAAGTATAAAATATTTAATTTTCTTCTGTAAAAAAATGTATGCTTGGCCAGGCACCATGGCTCATGCCTGTAAACCCAGCACTTTGTGAGGCTGAGGTGGGTGGATGACAAGATCAGGAGTTAGAGATCACCCTAGCCAAGATGGTGAAACTGCATCTGTACGAAATATACAAAAAATAGTAAGGCATGGTGGCAGGTGCCTGCAATCCCAGCTACTCGGGAGGCTGAGGGAGGAGAATCACTTGAACCTGGGAGGCAGAAGTTGCACTGAGCCAAGATCATGCCAGTACACTCTAACCCTCTAACCTGGGTGACAGAGCAAGACTCTTTTTCAAAAAAAAAAAAAAAAAGTATGCATGCTTAATGTGAAAAAGTTGGGAAACAAGAGAAAGTACTAAGAAAAACTTTTCCTATCTTATTCACCAAGTATGATTTATATTAACACTCAGGAATATGACTTTTTCTCTCTCTTTCCTGCCTCATATATAATTTAAATATTAATATTTATGCTATTTTTATTTATTTTACTTTTACTTAGAAATATAATAGAAATATGTAAGAGTGTTGATGGCTGCATAATAATCTATGTTATGAATAATACTTAGTATCTGATTCAACAATGAAGTCATTTTTCAAAAATGTCTATGGTTAAAATAACACAGTAGTGAACAATGGTGTATAAACCATCTTCAGGCAGTTCTCTGTATCACAGTTTGGGTTCCTGGGCGACAGAATTGGGGATGGATTTTAGCATGCAGGAAGTTTATTACGGAGTGCTTTCAGATCAGGCCCGCCATTTATTTAATGGAATGGGAGGAAGCAGAATTAGGCAGGAGGAGTTGGGAATAATGCTGCCTCAAAGATGGCCTTAGCTGGCCCACCCAGCCCTGAGCCCTGAACCTGGGCAATCCTTTAGAATGAAGTCAACTTGAGGTGAAGGGGAAAAGGTTTTATTCCCTCATGTCAACTAGTCACAGGTACAGGTTGCTCTTGAAATAGATGTGACTTTGGGCAAGATGACTTTATTTAGTGAAAGCATTTTCCAAGGAAAGTGGATGCTGTCTGCAGGCAGCACTGCCAACAATCGGGGGATGAGTTCTGTGCTTCATGGGGATCTGAGCAGCCAAAAACAAGGCCTTTTATTTTGTTTGTTTTTGAGTCTGGGAATCACTATGTTGCTCAGGCTGGTCTCCAACTCCTACACTCAAGCAATCCTCCTGCCTCAGGCCTCTCAAGTCTCTGAGATTACAGGTGGGATCCACCACACCAAAGGCCTACTACTTCTACTTATTTCCTCTGTATAGTACTCTACATGTTGGATAGCTCCCTAAACATTTTCCAACGTTTTTGCTATACTTTGAAAAAATTTTTCTCTCATAGGCTGATATGAATTTAAATTTTCGTTAATAGTTTATGAAAGCGTTTCTGCATAGGCATTCTCATTCTTAATATCTGCCTGTCTTAACACCTTCCCTTGTTTAGAGGGTTGCCACGTTGTATGTCTTGGTGGAGATAGAGCTCCTATGCTATTTACAGCAGCAACTGGAAACATTATGCCATGCTCTTACCAGACTCATTCTTTTCTGGAGACAGGATTTTACTCTGTTGCCCCAGGTTGGAGTATAGTGGCATGATCTTGGCTTACTGTGACTGAAACCTCCTGAGTTCAAGCAATCCTCCCATCTCAGCCTCCAAAGTAACTGGAACCATAGGCATGTGCCACTACACTCTGCTAATTTTTATATTTATTGTAGAGAAGGGGTCTTGCCATGTTGCCCAGGCTGGTTTCGAACTCCTTGGTTCAAGTGATCTGCCTGCCTTTGATTCCCAAAATGCTGGGATTCCAGGCATGAGCCACTGCACCTGGCAAAGCCACTGCACCTATGTCATAATTATGGATAAGGATCTACCTTTCAGCTGCACCCTCCAAGAACTTTGAATCAGAAGGACGTAATATAAAGGAGAATTGTCTTTTGTGATGCAGGATGCTATAATAAGGGTGAGTTCCTCAAGAAATCTTCAGCCTGAGGGCAGTTGCTGATTCAAAGCTGGTCTACTGCAAATGATGTCATCAGTGTCAGCTGGTGACAGTGTCAACAGAGACAGACATTCTGTATTAATTATTCAGCTCCATGATATGGGCTGGAATTCCTAATTGTACTGCTACCAAGTTTGGTTCCCCAGTCCTCATTCTGAGTCCTTTTTTTAACCCAAATATTATATTTTATTGTGGAAAATATATGTAATATTAAATTCACCATTTTAACCAATCTTAAGTATACAGTTAAGTGATCTAAGTACATCCACTGTTACTTATGATGGATGGCTCTGCAAACACCACTACTACCATCTATCTCCAGGACTCACTCATCATCCTAAATAGAAACTCTATACCCATTAAACAGTAATTCTCATTGCATTTTTCCCTCAACCTCTGGTAATCTCTATTCCACTTCCTGCCTCTGAATTTGCCTATTTTAGGTAGCTCCTATCAATGGAATTATTCAGTATTTTTCCTTTTATCTGTCTGAAATATTTCACTTGGCATCATGTTTTCAAGTTTCATCCATGTTGTAGCAAGTATCAGAATTTCATTTATTTTTAAGGCTAAATAACCTAATAATCTTTTAATATATAATTTTCTACTTGAGATGGCTGCAGATGATTTCAGCCATCTAAAATCATCTCCAACCATCTCAAGTAGAGAATAATATGTTAAAATATTGTTGCTCCACGTTGTTATTCAAATTAACATTACTGCCATTCTCTTCTTAGTGAGAAACACATCTCAAGTTGCTTTCTTGGGCTTAGTCGACCAAGCACAGGCATGGGTTCAATGCTGAAATCTTAGCTGTGCAATCCTGATGGGAAGCACAATTTAAGGAAGTTCAGAAATGTATCTAAATGAAAAATAAAATGATGATAATAGGACTAGAGATAACAGTTTCTTCCTGATGTCTCAATAGCTTTTTAGAAAGAAGGCATCAGCTGCTGAACTGCAAAAGTTGTTGCATTTCTCAGAGGAAACTTCAATTCACAGGCTAAGCACTGTATCTCAGCAGTAACTCTTTTCCCTTGTAAATCAATGTGTGTGGACAAATTGGCCTGGATCTCTCTAACTGCTGTGGACTAGCTCTCTGAGATTCATGCATCTCTTGAGACATGTAACTATAATTGAAATGGAGCATGCAGGAGCCAGTTCCTGGCAAGACTCTGTTAGTTCTTTCGTGCCCATGGCAGGGCTGAGCAGATTCACTGGAAAGCTGCCATCTCAGATGGGGAATAAGGGAACGAAAATGTAGCAGAAATATTTAGACAAAAGAATAAGAGGTAGAAAAGTCAGTTTATGGTGTGGGAGGGTAAGCCACACACAGAAGTGAAAGCATAGACAGTCCTCTTCGCTCTGCTAAAAGCTAGTTCTTTAGCCTGATGCAAGTAATTCAATCATTTTAACATCTGTATATTTACTCATCTATAAAATGAAACTAAAAATGTATGACTTGCCAATATCCTAAGAGGATTTTCTAAAAAACGTGTAAGGGCAGCATGAAAATAAAAAGAGAAAAGAGGGAAATGGCCATCGTCTAGAAAAGTAGGTAACATGCATCCATCAGTGCCCACCGGAAGGGGGACTCTATTGTTGAGTTTATCAGCACTGAGACCCTCTCTGAACAGGCTATTGTGTCATATATCTTTGAGCAGAAAGTAAGGTTTGGGGAAAGAATTACTTACTGTTAGTACACATTTCACTGGTAAGTTTTTTTCTTTTTCTTTTTGATACAAGGTCTGTCTCTGTTGCCCAGGCTGAAGTGCAGGGGCATGATCATGACTCACTGCAGTCTCAAGCTTCCGGGCTCAAGTGACCCTTTCACCTCAGCCTCCCGAGTAGCTGGGACTGTGGGCATGCACTGCAACACCTGGCTGATTTTTAGATGTCTCTTAAAGACAGAGTCTTCCTGTGTTTCCCAAGCTGGTCTCAAGTTCCTGGGCTAAAACCATTCTCCTGTCTCAGCCCCCACAAAGTGCTGAGATTACAGGCGTGAGCTGCTGTGCCCAGTCAAGTCTTTTTTTTTCCTTGGTCTTTTATTCTTCCTCTGAGGTGTTTTAGAGTTTTCTCCATAATCCTATTTGGTTTTCTCGTCTTATGTTAAGTTGAACCTCAGTCAAAACTTCCAGGCCAAATCAAATACCATCCTACATTTGAGGCTACATTGTGCAAAGACCTTGGATTCATATTTTGGGCAAATGAACATGCACTGAATTCACACAGCTTTTAAAAAAATAAAATCATAGCCAATTACAAATTTGATTATTTTCTAAGGTAAGAATATCAAAAGGTAATAACAAAAGTACACAGGAGCACATTCTGACTTACGTTAAGTTTGTGTGTATTTGTGTGTGTTTGTGTGCATGTAGAATTTCACTTATTTATGACAATCTTGTGCATGAATCTTTCTTCCTTGCACACAAACACACCGCCTATAGCAAAGCACTTTTGCACGAAGTGGAACACTCAATACTATAGTATTAAGTCTGACAATTCTACTTTATCTCCAGTGAAAATATATCTGAAGTTGCAGTCAAATCTACATTTTTATTTCTAACTTATTTTCACTTCAGTACAAGAAGTGCAAGTTTGTTACATAGGTAAGTAAACACATGCCATGGTGGTTTGCTGCACAGATCATCCCATAACCCAGGTATTAAGCTCAGCATCTATTAGCTATTCTTTCTGATCCTTTCCTCCTCCCAACCCTCTCTGAAAGGCCCCAGTGTTTGTTGTTCCCCTACATATTTCCATGTGTTCTCATGATGTAGCTCCCACTTATAAGTGAGAATATGCTATACTTGGATTTCTGTTTCTGCGTTACTTTGCTAAAGATAATGGCCTCCAGTTCCATCCATTTCTCTGTGAAAGACATGATTTCATTCTTTTTTATGGCTGCATAGTATTCTACAGTGCTTATGTACCACATTTTCTTTATCCGGTCTATTACTGTTGGGCATTTGGGTTGATTCCATGTCTTTGCTATTGTGAACAGTTTTGTAATTAACATATATGTGCATGTGTCTTTATAATGTTTTATATTTTGGGCAGTATATACTTGGTAATGAGATTGCTGGGTCAAATGGTATTTCTGCCTCTAGAAATACCTCTAGGTCTCTGAGGAATTGCCACACTGTATTTCACAATGGTTGGACTAATTTACACTCCACACAACCATGTAAAATCATTTTTTTCTCCACAACCTTGCCATCATCTGTTGTTTACTTTGTAATAGCCATTCTGATGCAATCAAGGGGCATAAGATTTGACTGCCCCTGAAAATCAGTTCTCATTTTTTCCTATTCTTGTTACTAGTGATTAGCAGAGAGCCTGGAAGATGGTAAGTCCTCAGTAAATCAACTAACACAAATTTTCCATCAGAATTCTGAGTTGAATGCATCGTGTGATTTATACTTATCTGGTTGTTTTCTTTAATTCTATAATATGAACATTTACAAAGTCTCCATTTACTAAGTGGACACTGGAGCTAGAAGGATTAACCTCTTTCTTTGCTGTCCAAGGATTCACATCCTAGTTCTAGAGATTCACATAAATATAAAAATAATCACTGACATAAAGCTAAACTGCTAAAATATGAGAAGAAAGCACAGAGGAAATGTTTATCAAGAGAGGACATGAGAAGTTTCTCAGAGGTGGTACCATATAAATCTTGAACTCTAGGCAGCTTATAAGACCTATAAAGGAAAAAGAGAAAAGAAAATCTTCTAGAAAATAATGGGGTTAAATAATAGCCTGGCCAAGTCATAATTCCAGAAGGACCATGACATGTTCAGGAAACTGCAAGCAGATCATCAAGACTATAGAAAACCAAAAATTGTTATTTATTTTTGAGTATGTTTAGGTATTCATATATACCATTCTTCAAGGATACACAAATTTAGAAGATTTAGAAAAGTGTAACACCCCCGATAAATGAACATTCAAGAAAACTAGAAAACAAGAAAGCAAGAAAGTTATAGAAACCATAAAGCTATGGGTCAGATGAGACTTGTGAAATATATTTTTGATAAAAATGAGCTCCAAGCTGTACTCCAAACTAAGAATACATGAAAAAGTAAACAAGAGAAGCAAGCAGGATTTATATGAGAGTCACAGTGCTTATAAAGTAAGAACAAACATACCATCATGGAGGACAGCAAAACCACATAAACAAAACAGAATCAGTCAGCCCAGTGAATAAAAATGAATGGATAAGACTGAGCACAGCTCTTTTTGCTTCTGAGACCTAAGATATGTACCAGGATGGTGTTGCTATTGTATCCAATTAGAGAACCTGTGTGTACATTTTGTCTGACTCTTATCCTGGGATCCCCTCTGTACTTTACAGGTGCAGACTGTTGGCTGCCTGCCCTAACCACACTGCAGTCACACACAGTCATAAATAAATTCCAGCAGTAAGCAAGACATAGGCTCAAATTAGAGCACCCTCTCAACCTTTTCATCAGTAACTTTCGGCACTGCTCAGGGTAATGGAGTAATTATTTCTAACTGAGCTGCATGTCATGAATTTGGAAGCCAAGTAATAACTTGGCTATTCATATCATCGTTGAACAAGTAAAAGTTATTCTCACCTACTTAGAATACTTAAAAGACTTTTTAAATATACATCATAGTATCTTTAAATTTTCCTTTGAGGGAATTCAATATCTGAAAACACAGTGGTTTAGTGACATTGGTTACATTTTTTTATCACTGCCTAATCATTAGTTATAATTTTTTAAAAATCTTGATTATTTGAGAAACCGAATCTATTAATTTTTCTACAGAGTAATTCCTAGGCATATTGGATGATATTTTCCGGTGACTAAAGTACATGTAGGATGTGACAATTTTTGTTCTCTTACCCTATAATTGTTTTATTTGTAATCAATCCAGCATGGAATAAAAGAAGTACCAGTAAGGTATAATTTATTTCAATTTCTAAAAATTAATGTTGAAAGAATTCTTCATGTAGTAATGGCTCTTGACAAAATGAGAGGATCAAAATAATATATTACTTTGAAAAAAATAAAGGCCCCACTTTATACTAAGAAAATCTGAACACAGAGAAAAGGAATCAAGACATCGGTATTTTAATAACTTCTAGAGATGATTCTAATGTGTAATCTTGGTTAAGAGCCAAAGATTTAATGGAAATATTTCAGCCTTAGTTGGTTACCAACATCTTATCCCTACTATTATCTTAAGAGATTAATTATATGCCGTAATTACTGATCTTAATTATCCACAAAAATTAGTATCCAAAATAGCAAAAGTAATTTGATCACAAAAAAATCAGATTCAAAAAAATGTTTGTAACTTCAACTTTTTACCTTAAGAATTTTCATAAAATTCAAGCATAGGATATTTGATTGGTGGTACTGCCAAAGCCTCTGACTTTACCTGGAATAAATAAGTTTTATTTTTATTACAATAGTTTTTGGGGGAACAGGTAGTGTTTGGTTTCACAGGTAAGTTCTTCAGTAGTCATTTCTGAGATTTTGATGCACCTGCCACACAAGCAGTGTAAGCTGTAGCCAGTATGTAGTCTTTTATCTCTCACTCCCCTTCTAACCTCCCCCAAGTCCATCGTGTCATCCTCATAGCTTAGCTCCCACTTATAAGAGAGAGCATACGATATTTGGTTTTCCATTTCTGGGTTACATCACTTAGAATAAAGGCCTCCAGCTCCATCCAAGTTGCTTTAAAATAATTTTTTCTTTTTCATGGTGGAGTAGTGTTCCGTGGTGTATACAAACCACATTTTCTTTACTCACTCATTGGTTGATGGACACTTAGGTTGGCTCCGTATCTTTGCAATTTTGAGTCATGCTGCTATAAACATCCATGTACATGTGTCTTCATAAAATGATTTCATTTCCTTTGGGTAGATACCCAGTAATGGGACTGCTGGATCCAGTGGCAGTTATACAAAGTAAAATGTCTTGAAAAGGCAAGTAATCCTGAAAAGATCAGCTTGTAAATAATGAATAAAAGAAAATTTTCAGATGTGAGATTACCATTTTTCTTCTGTTGGCTGAAAAACTTTGTATAAAAATATAAAGCATAAATAAGACAATGTTCATGACTGTAGCAGAATCCAAAGCAGTTTGGGAAACTCCTAACAGGTACAGCACTCTGATTCTTCTTTCACTCATTTGAGGTTCATTCCTATGACCATGCACAAAACGCATGGCCTTTTAATAATACACTGTATTTTAGAGCAGTTTTAGGTACTTAGAAAAAAATTGAGCTCAGAGTACAGAGATTCTTTCCTTCCCATCCCATAGCCTCCCCCACTACCAACATCTCATGCCAGAGCAATATATTTGATATAACTGACAACTCTATTTTATCCCATTATTTTCATCCAGAGACCGTAGTTTAAATTAGGGTTTATTTTTGGTGTATCTTCTCTTCTATAGGCTTTGACAAGTGTATAATCACATATATCCACCATTATAGTATCATACAGAATAGTTTTACTGCCTTAAAATTATATTTTCTCTGCCTATTCATCCCTCCATCTTTGTCAACTCCTGGCAATCACTGTTCCTTTTACTGTTAATAGTTTTACTTCTTTCAGAATACCATGTGATTGGAATCAAACAATATGCAGCCCTTCAGTTTGGCTTCTTTCACGTAACAATAGGCATTTAAAGTTTCCCCATGTATTTTCATGCATCATAGCTCATTTCTTTTTAGGGCAGAGTAAAATTCCATTGTTTGGATGTACCTGAGAATAACAGAATACACCACTTCAAAAGATGCCACTTTGACATAGGATGACTTCAAACTAAAGGCATTTTAATTACCGCAGACCCAAGAATAGGGCATTCCCATCATCCACCTTTCTTTCTGAAAACAGGAGATAAAAAATCCCATATGAGTGATGTCATCCTTGTATCAGGAGAAATGGAACATCCTTCAATGGGGAGCTATAGCTGGGAGGATTATGTACAAACACGCTTGTTAAAATAATGATCTTCCTTTGGCCTCCCCATATAATGTAGTTACTTTACACAATTGCTTCTCTTTGTTCAACATAATAAAAACGCATGTATGTTTTGCCACTTCTTTGGGTCTTTGTTTACTGGGAGCTTTCTGTGGCTCCCATGCCATATAAAACTTGTATTATATAAATTTGTAGATTTTCCTTGTTAATCTGTTTTATATCAATTTAATATTTTGCACCAGTTGAGGAAAAAAACTCTAAAGAGTATAGGTAAAATTTTCACCCCTACATTCTGCAATGTATTAACCCATTCACCTGTTGAAGCTAATCTTATTTGCATCCAAGTTTTGGCAATTATGGATAACGCTGATATAAACATTCCAGTTCAAGTTTTTGTGTGGACGTAAGTGTTCAACTTCTTTTGGTAAATACTAAATAGTGCTAATGTTGGATTGTTTGGTAAGAATGTGTTTAGTTTTTTAAGAAACTACCCAACCGTCTTCCAAAGTGGCTATAATACCACTTTGCTTTTCTGTCAGCAACGAATGAGAACTCCTATTGCTCCACATCTTCAACAGCATTTGGTGTTATCAGTGTTCTGAATTTTGGTATCTCATTACTGTTTCAATTTTAAATTCCTAATGACATATGATGTCGAGCATTTGTCATATGCTTATTTGCTAGACATAGGCTTCCAAAGCAGCCCCAGCACCCTTTACTTTGTTCCAACTGGAGATAATTTCATAAATAGATATTATAAATACTGACTCAGATGACCTCAAATAACCTCTGCATCAGCGATCTGTGAAACTTTGTGCAACAGTGTCTCACCACTAAAACCACATGAACTGTCTAGAATTTTGTTTTCTACTTAAAACACAAAATGGAGAAGTAAAGAAGAAGAAAGGTAGCTAGGCTGATAAACTGACTTTTATCCTAAAAAGGGGGTTTTAACAACCCACTCAACTGAATGATGTCAGTGTAAGTAAATTTAATGATAAAAGAAAACATGTATATATTTACCTTCTTAAAAAGAATTCAACGGTTTCAAGCAAACTGCTGATTTTCCACAGTTGTCTTTTGCTTTAGTCCCACAAGTACTTAGGAATGGGAAGAAACCCCTAGAGAATCTGGGAACTGCAGTGGGTGTATTTTTGTACCATGGATGTGTGTGGCTTTGGCTTTGGTCACAAGGCAGTTTAGCAAGTCTCAGAGAGAAAGAGAATGCATCGTTGTGCTTCTCTGGCCACTTGCCAACTTTGCCTTGAACATAATGCTGGGTGCATACCTGCAGAAGCTGTAACTAGTCCTAGAGTGGACTCTGAGATAAATTTAGGGCAACAGAGAAACCTTGTGCAATGTAACACCAGGTAAAATGAAACTAATCTCTGGCGGTTGCTTTCTCACTCCACCCACTTCTAAACCTGCAAAAGGATTAAGTTTATGTTACTCATTCTGCTTTTCTAAGGACAAAAGGTGAAAATCGGACTTAAGCTCTATCTCTGGCTGGGGAGTGATTGACTGGTTTTCTGGTCCCCAGGTTTGACATATATGAGAAGGATTCATCAACTCCCAGCTCCCTAAGTGCTGAGAAATGCTAAGTGTATGAGTGCTAAGAAATGCTCAGTGTATGATAGAATATATTGTTTGCTAGGAAGAACGATGGCAAGGAAAACCTAGCTGCCCACCTCCCCCACCAAGTGGAAAACTATTTGGGGCATTCTAAAGTGGCAGGACAATATATAAATGTTATACACTGTTTAAAACAATTCTTTAAGCATGGGACATCCCACCCTGCCCCCATGGCTCCCTCCTGGAGAATACCTTTTAGTTTGTCTGTGATCAGTGGTAAGCGGGCACCAGCTGCCTACTTGGCATATTTTGTGTTATAAGAAAATACCAAACACTTGTCTGTTAATAATAATCACTTGTTGAGAGAGAATAAATATGTGGGTCAGAGTCTGCTCAAGGCCCTCAGCCCAGAATGCTGTCAGCCCCTGAGGCTCTCAGCTGGGAAGGCTGTTGCACCCCTCCACACACCCATAGTCCCACTTTGTTGTTCTATCTGGGTGTTTGCCTCTCAATTCCTTCAGCATCACCTGGGTGAGGGGCTCTACGGCCAAGCTGGTCTCGGTACCTAAGCTTTTCCAGTTGATAATATCTGATATGCACTGTTCTCCGTATGCACTGCTTAGTAGTATAAGCAAAAATGACATTGCTTGCCAGAATAATTGACAAGCACAAACATTTGAAAAGAATAATAATATGCCGGGTTACAGATTCCAGTGTAAGCATAAGTATCAAAAGAGAGGAGCCAAAAATAATACACATATTAACAGACATAACGGATATTTGAAATATGAAACCATAAGGAAAATTTCAGACATAAAAAAATGTAATAAAATAGGTAGATTGAACAACAGTATAGATAAAAATTGAGGAGCAAATCAGCAAACTGTAAAGATCAAATAGAGAAAATTTTTCAGAAGAAAACAAAAATTAGCAAAGAAATTCTTTTAATAAGAAAGTGTGGTGATTCCTCAAGGATCTAGAAATAGAACTACCATTTGACCCAGCAATCCCATTACTGGGTATACATATATATATTTACTCAAAGGATTATAAATCATTCTGTTAAAAAGACACATGCACACATGTTTGCTGCATTACTATTTACAATAGCAAACACTTGGAACCAACCCAAATGCCCATCAATAATAGACTTGATAAAAAAATGTGGCACATATATACCATGGAATACTATGCAGCCATCAAAAGCAAGAAAAAAAATTTAGAAATATTTTTGAAATTTGTCCAACTCCTCTATTTTGAAAACTACAAAACATTGAGATAAATATTTAAAAAGACCTAAGTGAAAAAATACATGTGTTTATGTATCAGAATAGTCAATACAGTTAGAATATTGATTATTAACCATTTGATTCAATGATTCAATGCAATCACAAACAAAATCCTAGGAAGCGCTTGTTGGAAACTGATAAGTTGAAATCAAAATTGGTATGAAAATGTAACAGACATAGAAGAGCCCAAACTTGTAAGTAAGAACACTGGATTACATGCACTACTTGATTTTAAGTTTTTGTTCATTTGTTTGTTTTGTTTTAAATAAAACTACAGATCAAGACAGTGTGGTGTTGATGAAGAAATGGGCAAACACACCTACACAGAGATCAAATGATTTCTAATAAAGTCACTGAAGTAAATCAATGAGTTACTTATGCTCTTTATTTTAAAAGTCATAAAACAGCATGGATATAAAAACAAAGTCATAAAAACAAAGGAAGAAATATCAGAAAAATAAAGTAATTAAAGACAGGTTAATTTTATGTAACAGGAAATGGATGAAGGGTCTATGAGATTCCTAGACAGACTAAAGGAGCAGATGAGACAATATACAGGCCTCAATTTAGAAGATCCTCTTGGGCAAGGAATGTTAAAGCTTCAATTTGTCACTGGAAGTTGGCCAGACATTTTTAAAAAGTTACAAAAAACAGAAATGGGAAGACTGGCCCCTAAGTGAACATCTCAGAGAAGCTCAAAAGGGGTATGTGAGGAGAGACGAAGAAAAGCAGAAACAAAAGATAAAACTTATGCTACCACTTTCCAACAGATGGCTCCAAACCCATGTGCTTCTAAACAGAGCTTCCACATGGCCACAGACTATAAGGGGTTCACACCCTCCTTTAGGGCACCTAAGGCTCTGTCTAGAGGACCAAGACTCTTGTTTACCAGGCCCTCCCAAAAGTATGGGGGAGTAAATTTAGATAATCTCATAACTGAGAGGAGGGAAGGGCAAGATAGGTGTTAGAAATAGAGAAAAACAGGTCACTGCAGAGAGAATGTCCCGAATTAAGAAAGGAGAAAAGAAGCCCTTCCACTCAGGCCCTTCGAGGAAGAACAGGGGAGTCGGGGCTCTGCCTCTTTTATCTTGAGTCCCACCAGAAGCCATTGATGCATTTAGAAGTGGGACCTAAGCATGAGCCTATCACCTTTATAATAGATTCAGGAGCAGCTCATTCCTCTGTTTGTTTCCGCTATCGAATATTGCCTACTTTTCTAAAGAACTTTTGATTTCTGGGGTAAAAGGAGAAGGATTTAAAGCAAAAAAGTTAGAAATCACAGAAATTAGATACCAGGATTGATCAACTCATATTCAGTTTTTACTAATCCCTGAAGCAGCAACCAATTTATGTGGGAGGGATTTAATGTTAGTTAGGCATAGGTCTACAAGTCAGCCCAAGAGGATTCCTCACCTCATTAAACCTACTCACCACTGCAGATGAAAAATACATTAATCCTAATGTCTGGTCCAAAAACAGGGAACCGAGGGAAGCTCTGCATCCCTCCAATCCACATCAAGCTAAAAAAGCCCAGGAAAATAGTAAGGAGAAAGCAATACCCCATTCACCTAGTAGGCAGGACAGGGTTGAAAACTATGATTAAAGACAGGCTTCTTGAGCCCTTCATGTCCCCTTATAACACCCCAATACTTCCAATCAAGCAATCAGATGGGTCATAACAGCTGGTATAGGAGCTTAGAGCTATCAACCAAATAGTTCAAACTACCCACCCCATTGTCCCCAAGCTTTACACCACTCTCAGCAAGATTCCATATAATCATCAATGGTATGCTGTAATAGATTTGAACGATGCTCTTTGGGCATGTCCTCTGGGTGAAGGTAGTGGAGATATATTTGCTTTTGAGTGGGAAGATCCCCATTCAGGGCAGAAACAACAATATAGATGGACAGTCTTACCCCAAGGGTTCACAGACTCCCCTAACCTTTTCAGTCAAATTTTAGAACAAGTATTAGAAAAAGTTGTCATCCCCCAAAAATATGCCTGCTTCAATATGCTGATGATATTCTTGTATCTGGTGAAGATATAAAGAAAATTGCTGGCTTCTCTACACATACTCTTCATCATCTGCAGTTCCTCCCTCCCTCTCTGCCAGCCTTTGAGAGGGCTGCCAAGCTCGAGCCCCACACTCACTACAGGCAGGAGGAAGGAAAAGGAAAAGAGACCTGGCTTCCATGGTGTTTCACTGACCACAACTGCAGCCAGAACACAGTTACCCCAGGCTGCTAGGAAAGCTGGAAGGTGTGTTCAGATCTTTCCACACTTTGTTTCACAGGAAAGCAAATGAAGAGTAGACTGGAAGTGAGCTACCTTGTATCACTGCCATGGCTGGCCTGAGACAAATTCTAGGATTGTCTGGCTTTCCCCTATGCTCTGAGCCCCCTGGATACGGGATACTGGTTTAGTAATCACAAAACAAAATAAGCAACACCAGACACCTGGTGGGGTATGAATTAATGTTAAGCATCTGTTAACATCTCCTTGAAGGAAATTGTGGGAATTAGGGCTCTACAGGAAAAAGTTCATGACCAAGATGAGTCCTGATAAACAGAGAATGTTCCTAAAAGCCACTGAGCAAGGCTATGGTGGAATCGCTATTTCAGTGGGGATTTATTTCTATCTAAGTCTGCTTCGAAAGAATTAAGATCATGTTGCATGATAAAACAATCTATGAGCCATGCCACGTGGAAGGACAAGTGTCAAAGAGGGATATGTGTAGCTGCACATTCTGGACATTAAAATAAATGTGATCACGGGAGAAGATGAAAAAAGTCAAATACATACCAAGAAGTCATGTGATGGAGCTTGATGTAGGCATTACAGCTCCTTGTTGGACCATCGTCCAACTGAGGCCAAGCTGCTGGACTCTCCCCATTAAAAGCCTCCAGAGCCACAGGAAGACACTGTGAGCACCTGATTCTTTTCTGTGCATCTTCCCATTGGACACATAGTAGCTGGAACAGCTACTATGCAGAAGGCATGTGAATAGGCACTGACATGTGTCTCATCTCATCTGATTTCTGAGCCAAGGGATGGACTGGTAAAATTAGTTTTAGTTCTGCAACTGACCTGCCTGGATATTATACGAGAAACAGGCCTGGAATAAAAATGCAAGAAAGGCTGCCTTGAAAGAACACAACAAAAGATTATCTTGTGATTATGACTTCATAAAGTACTTCATTTTATAAAGTGTTTTCATTCACTGTCGTATTTTCATTCAGTGTCAAATTTGTCAAAGTAAGTATTTATTGGGCAGCAGCTTTCTGGTGACTGATCAAAGGGAAAGGAAAAAGTTTTTTCCTGCCATTATCAGCTCAGAGAAGAAAGAAAGAAGAAAGAGAATGAAAAAAGAGAGAAGGAAGGAGAAAGAAAATAGAGCAAGAAAAAAGAAAGAAAAAAAAGAAAAGGAAAGAGAGCCAACAGCAGCACAGGGGAATGCACCATGAAAGCTCAGCATAGGAGAGGCCGACTCTCTCCCTGCTCTCATCACGGAGGGAGCTTTGTAGCTCACAGAGACATCCAAGCTGCAGAAGGCAGTAAGGAGAGGCCACCCTGAGCCAGAGACACAGCAGCAGGCTGTACTTACGCAGTTAGGGGTCAATGTGATCTCCCTGTGCCCCTCTTATGAAGCCTTCTTTTTAAACTTTAAGCTTGAAGGAATTTCTGTCCTTGCAACCAAATGATTCCTGATTACAACAGCTCTGTAGGCATCCCTTGTTTCTTGACAATCAGACATGAAGTCCAGTTCTCTAACAGGATCTGTGAACCCTGGATTCACCTGCTTGGTCTGGCCCTTTAAGCTTTGTAATTGGTGCTCCCCGTTCTTGTCTCATTTATTTCGCCCCCTGGTGGCCATACAACAGTCTGGTCCTTATGCAGCCATATTATCGCGACTCTAACACCTTTTTTTTTTTTTTTAAGGCCAATAAGATAAATAAGACATCTAACAAATCAGATAGACTAAACCTTACAAACCCACTAATCCACACCAGTCCAAACAGCCCTCTTGTCCTGATAGCTCATGCATAATTAATTATACAAGCAAAAAACAGAAAGATGTGCTCATAATCCCATTCCCCAAATATAACCATTGTTATCCTTTTTACAGTATATACTTCCAGGCTTTGTTTTATAGACATTTACACACAGTTTTCCTTAACAAAAATAGGGTCATATTAAAGTAACTGCTTTGTAACTTGCTATTTTCACAACTGTATTAGTAATGGTCGGTTAGTTACAAGTACACAGTAGAAATCAACTTCAACATGGCTAAAGCAAAAAGGAAAATAGAGCATCAGACGGAATTCAAGGGACTGACCAGACAGGCAGCGGGAGGCACAAGCCTGGTTTCTTCCTCCTCCCATTCCCTCAGTTTTCCTTCACATCTTTCTCAACATCTGCCTCATCTTTCCCCAATAATTTAAAAGTTTCTTCATTTGCATCTATACATTTAGCTCAGGCCTAATGTTAAACATTTTTTCTTAATTCTTTTTCAAAGTTCACATTTCTCCTCCTTTCAAAGAATCACACCTTGTATGGTTTTAAATCAATTCTACCATATTTCTGTGTCTGAGTTTGTTAATTTTCTGAAACACATTCGTTCCTCTCTTCTAGTTTCCTTGGGCTTATTTACTGTTTTTCTAGTCTCTGCTATTCTCAGTCTCCCTTTTAAAAACCGATAAAGGCAACTGTGAGCTTTCCCAAGCCATCTCCTCTACATGATGTTCATCCTTTCTTACTCAAAGATGTGGGATTGATGAGCAGGTTCCAGAGGCTGCTACTGAGAAGACTTACTGTCTTGGGGCCCCTGGAGCAGCACCTCTAGAAACACAGGCACAGAGTCCTTCAGACTCTACCCATGCTTTATGATTTTAGAAGGTCCTAAATTTAAAACCAAGAAATGGCCAGGTGCAGTGGCACGCCTGTAATCCCAACATTTTGGGAGGCCAAAGCAGATGGATCACCTGAGGCCAGGAGTTTGAGACCAGTTTGGCCAACATGGTGAAACACTGTCTCTAGTAAAAATACAAAAAATTAGCCAGATGCAGTGGCACGCACCTGTAATCCCAGCTACTTGGGAGGCTGAGGCAGGAGAATTGTATAAACCTGGGAGCCGGAAGCTGCAGTGAGCTAAGTTCACACCACTGCACGCCAACCTGGGTGGCAGAGTGAGACTCGGTCTTGAAAACAAACAAAATCAGCCAGGTGTAGTGGTACAGGCCTGTAATCCCAGCTACTTGGGAGGCAGAGGCATGAGAATCACTTGAACCTGGGAGGTGGAGGTTGCAGTGAGCCAAGATCATGCCACTCCTCTCCAGCCTGAGTGACAGAGTAGGTCTCTCTCAAAAAATATAATATAAAATAAATGATTGCATCTCTACTATTTGCCAAATGCTGTGCTAGTCACACTGACATACATCCAGAAAGGAAGAGAGTATTATTTTCATTTTACCAATAACATATGGACAGAGGGCTCCCATGATCTACCCACTTACACAGCTAGTCAGTGACAGAGCTCAGAGGTGGGCCTAGATTTAGCTAACCCCAAACTCCATGCTCTTTCCACTACTAAATGTGTTTCCCAAACGATTCGGAAGAGAACCAATAAAATCATAAAGAAAAGCCTCCCTACCGTAGCACTATCTAAAGCCAACAGAACTCTTTAGGATGCTTATATCCAAAATCTCTGGCATCATAAAAGTGGGTATTTTATTTTTATCTATATCCATCTATAGATATATAGACAGTGTATCTACAATGGCCATACATTCCCATCATCTGTTAAGGTATTTTTCTTGGTTTTCTGAGAGATGAGCTTCGAGAATGCAGCAGAAGCAGCTGTTTTGGAAATATTGCTTTTCCTTTGTTCTGAATGCTATTTAAACATTGGCAGGGGGCCTCATTAAAGATGAATCATTGAATTAGCAAGTAGTGTTGTAGCTAGAAGAGACAGCATGTGCTCCTGCGGCGAAAACAGATTTGCACAAAGGAGGGAAGGTTCGGGGTAGGTGGGGGCAGGAGGTGGAAAGAGGATGAAAAGACCCAAGACATGGCAAAGTCATGTGTTTTACCGTGTTCTCTAACCTGCCCACTACCACAGAGAAGCACAAAAAGACCAAAAAGCGGCCATGAGCAGCTCCGTTTCTCCAGAGAATGGATATGAAAAGGGAGCCCTTCACTCTAGGGCAATTCTCGTTGTTAATAATCCTCACTCCCTTCACGTTACAGTGAGTTAGTGACCTGTAGCCTCAGATGACCTAAACACTTGGGCACCCCACCTGGTGTGGTAGTTCACACCTGTAATACCAGCGCTTTAGGAGGGCGAGGTGGGAGGATCTCCTGAGCTCAGGAGTTCAAGACAAGCCTGGACAACATAGTAAGACTCCCATCTCTACTAAAAATAAATGAGCCAGGTGTCGTGGTGTGCACCTATAGTCTCAGCTATTTGGGAAGCTGAGGCAGGAGGATTGCTTGAGTCTGAGAGGTTGACGCTGCAGTCAACTTTGATCGTGCCACTACATGCCAGCCTGGACAACAGAGTAAGACCATCTCTCCAAAAAAAGGCAAGACTTGGGTGCCAACACCACTTTCAGTATGAAACGCCAGGTATGCTATTTACCAACGATAGCAACCAAAAGGTGAATGATTCTAAGATAACCCCTCTCCTCACCTCCTCCCCATGTGCTCTCTCTTATCTTGGAGGTGGCAAAGTGGTATTGGCAGTTTTATTTCTTTGACTATTTTTGGCAATTTCTATCATCTCTCATGTTGTGATGGCTTCTATTTGCTTCTGGGTTTAGAAATGGAACAGGCAGGCCAAGGCGATCTCCTGTGGGGTGAGCGATCCCAGCCCTGAGGCTGTGACTCCTCCCTCCAGCAATGTTTCACTGATGTGTCACTTCCCTCAGCCCTCTTCTTTGCCCTGAATTTTTCATGCCTTATAATTTGGGAAGGGAAGAGTAGAGAGTGGGGAACTGATGGAGAAAGAGGTGAAATAAATCAGTACTGAGCCTCTACTAAGTTCCATTCATTATTTATTTCTAATAGCAACCCCCAAAGGAGAGAGTCTTAGTCCCATTTCACAGGTTAAAACTGAGTGTCACAGAGAATAACCTGCCCAAGGTTGTGCACCTGAGAAATAACCCAGCTGGAACTCAAAGTCACATGTATTTGACTCCAAAGCCTATGCTCTCAACTTGCTAGTTCTCACAGATAATTGTGGATCTGTTAAGAGAGAGGATTTGTGTGTTAGTCACTAGCCTAAACTGGCCATCCTAGAAGGCCTTGTCTCCAGTGACCTCTCCCCCATGGGGACCTGAAGACATTCCTGGCATGAGTCCTCAACAGGAGCTCACCTTGCTCCTTTCCTTAACTCCTGCCATCCCAGCTCCTGGGGCCACTGATCATTGGGGCAGAAAATGCAAAAGAATCAAGATCCAAACAGCCAAGGCCTGGAGAGCAGCTGTATCCCAAACTGCTCTGGTTGCCAAGGTCAAGCTTCCTGCCTTGCTGAACTTCTGTGCTCCGGACCTTCAGCCCGGACTAGGCCCCAACACAGGCCTCTCCCTTCCCAGGCAGGCCTGCTTCTGTATTTCTCCCCGAGAAGCCTGTGCTCTTGAAGCACAGATGGGGACTGATTGACAAAAGGCCGATGGGTAAGCTACAGCAATATGTGAGTTGAGAGGATGCTGGACAAGGTCCCTTGTTCCCAAACATGCGTCACATTGTCTATCATGCACCCTTCTCTCTCTAAAGGCTTGAGACTTCTTTGAAGCCTTTTTTGTTTTGTTTTTTTTTTGAGACAGAGTCTTACTCTGTCACCCAGGCTGGAGTGCAGTGGTGTGATCTCGGCTCACTGCAATCTCCACCTCCGGGGTTCAAATGATTCTCCTGCCTCAGCCTCCCAAGTAGCTGGGACTACAGGCATGCGCCACCATGTCTACCTAAACCTTTTATATTTTTAGTAGAGATGGGGTTTCACTATGTTGACCAGACTGTTCATAAACTCTTGACCTCAGGTGATTGGCCTCCCAAAGTGTTGGGACTGCAGGTGTGAGCCACCGCACCCTGTCTTCTGAAGCCTTTACTACCAGTGAGAATACAGCATCCTTCTCAAAAGCAGCAAAAATGACGGAGTATCAGAGCCAGCCACCATGGGAGGTTCAGAGCAAACGGTCTGTGGCTGCCGCTAACAGGCCTTTACATACCTGCGGTCCTCACTCTGAGTCGGCTAATACAGCCTCTTTAAATTAGCAGCGTCAGGGACCTCATGGCCCCCACTCCACCCAGATCAAACCAGAAAGTCAGTTAACATCGCTGAAATGTCCCAATAACCCTGCGTACCTGAAATCTGAAGACCTCCAGCGGACACAGCTCCATTCAGCCCCTGAGACTTCTGCCTTCAGCTCTCTGCTTCTCGCGCCAGTGTCTTCGCATTTACTCATGCATTGAAAACATCTGTCTGCCCTCCAATTCCCTCTTTTCAGGTGGCCTAATAGCTAACTGCTGCTTTCATTGAGCCCCAGGTGCAGACCTGCCTGGAATCGGCCTCCCCGAGAATCGGTTTCCCTGGGGAGTCACCAAGGCTCCTCTGGCCACTGTGTTTCTTTGTTCATTTGTTGTGATGTGATGTCCTCACCAAAAGACATTTTGTAAAAGCATCTCCAAGGACCTCCCTGCTCTGAGCTCCCCACCCCTTTAAACTCACTGGCCTGCCCATATCCGAATGGTAAAATCAAACAATGTAATACACCCCTCTGTCCAAACCAAGTTGACAGCTCTGAGTGGACTCTTTGCTCTTCCACCTTTCTTAGCTGTGTGACCTAGACCAAGTTCACCTGTTTGAGTTTGTTTTTTCACATTTAAAATAGGAGTATGAGTCTTAAATGTCTCACGTACAGAAATGCATCTCTACACTTACGTCTGGCACACTGCAAATAATCGGTCAGTCAGAGTGTCCTTCCCCTAAGCCCCAAGCAAAAATTGGCGTCATTTCTACTGAAAAATGGACCCAATTAAATTGGTTTATTAGCCCAGCTGAATTAATGCAGATTGTCAAATCAGGATGTCGGCACAACCTGCAAACAATCAAGAAGCATTTTTAAGAGACAGCTGCGTAAGAATTCGGCTAAGGTTACAGAGTAGAAATAGGTAACCATTTGCCACCTTCTGGGGTTAGCGTAGAGATGCAAACACCAAAGTGGTCTCCTTTTGAAAACAAGTTCGAGTATTAAACTTGGACTTCGGGTTAAAAAAAAAGTCAAACACCCTTTACTTCACTGTGTGGCATCACGGACTGTTGCTTTAAATTTCTCAGTGTTTCAACTGATGCTTGGTCTTTTCTTATTTTTTAAAATACAACCAACTCACTTTCTGTCTGGGGAGAAAGGAGCAGCAGAGGGCCAAGTGCCTGAAAAGAAATGCCTGGATATTAATCTCCTCTCTTTAGAGATTTAATACTGCATAACTTTATAGCCAACAGTAAGTCAAGGTGCTGCCTTAATGAGGAAACACGGGTAGAAGGGCCAGTTCATGATCTAAATGAAAAGGCTTTACCTATGACCAAAAGCACTCCGGGACCAGGACCTCAGTCCAGCTGCATGGTTATGTGGCTCAGATGAAGAACGTGTCTCTCCTAAACTGACTTGCGTGACATGTCTAAACAGACAGGCCTTCGGTTAAGGAGGTTTTGTTTCCTGCTGTTCTGTACCTCTGCCTTCCCTGTACTTTCTCAGTTAGGTCATTAAAAAAAAAAAACTCTACCAAAAAATGTACTAGAAACTATTGATTTCTGTTGTGCTAAAGCCCCTGACATTCCGGCGCGATGAAGATATTGCTGTGGACCTTGTGAGCTTTCTCATACTTCTCTTCTGCTTATGAGGGTCTCTGAGGATGGTATTAAAGATATTGTAGTTCCCACTTTCTGACTGTGGGATATCAGCAGGGTCTCTCCTGTGTAAAGAATAATTATCAGCACTGCTGTTACCTCTAGTAAGTGTGTAATTACATGCTCGGTTTTGTGGGCTCTAGGCTGTGCAATTTTAAATTATACAATGTCAAATTCTCCCTCCCTCCCTCTCCCTCTCTCCCGCTCTTTTTTTATTTGAAAGGGGAGGTGGGTAGTTTCTTTTAAGAGACAGAAGAAGGAGTGAGTGTGGGAGCCTTTCCATCCACACCAGCCGAATCGACAGCATGGTAACCAGGGAAGGTCAAACGCTGCCTCTTTATGACAGGATGTCAACCTAGAGGACACCTCTTTAAAAATCAGAATTTACTTGACACTGGATGGGGTGATTTTAACAGGGAAGGGTTGCCCCCCAAAATGGTGAAGGTGGGGAGATGGGGAGATGGGGGGGCCGAGGGGAGTAATGTAGGAAAAGGAGAAGGTGTGTGTTGGGTGTGTGGTGAGCGACAGCAACATCTACAGGAAAGGGGCGTGGGGGTGTGTGGTTTAGGGGCTGATCAGCATCAGCTCTAGGCCTGGGAAATCAGCCTGAGCTGAGGACCAACCTGCAGTGAGGCTGATGGCCACGCGGCGGGATCTGGAGGCTCCTAGGCGGGCTGCGGAAGCCCCGCCCCCACCCCACCCCACCCCACCCCACCCCACCCACCTGGGGCCAACCCCAGTGTGGCAGGTGCAGCCCCCAGCCCAGTGGATTGGGGTTGTCCTGGGGTTCCTTGCTCACTGCGGGGCTGCTGCCCTCCTCCTGCCCTATTCCTCGAGGTGTTAGGGGATGCTCACTCCTGTGTCCACCTCCACCCTTGAAACCATCCAGATTCCTCCCGCTCCCAACCCTAGCTTATGTATGTCTATTTTATAATCAACTCAGCCATCCAGGTGTTAACCTATTCAACAGTGTTGGGACTCAGAAAACAGTATCCCCAGATAAAGGCCTCAGGAGCAGAAGTTTTTCTCTCACCTCCTGCCTTCCTGTCCCCCAGGCCAGTCATAGAAACTAGAACCCCTTCTTCAAAGCAGCCATAAAACCTAAAAATATTACCCTAAACTTCCGCTGCCTTTCTGTGTAAAAATAGGCCATAAAGAAATTATCTGACCTACCTAATTTGACTGTAGGTCATAGGACCCCCATTCCAGAAAGGGCCTGCCCCGCACACGAGGAAGGAACGCACACTCAGAGGCCCGGAAGGATGTAGACAGGCCTCGCGGTTTCCTACTCAGTCTGTCAGCATCAGATCACACCCACTTTGTCCAGTCGTATTTCTACATGGCTATCCATACTTTGTGTACCTAAGCATAAAAATAAACCATTTCCCCTGTCTATTTGGGTGTCATTGTGAAGGCTACCACCCATATGCATTAAATCAATTTGTATGCCTTTTCTCCAATTAATCTGCCTTTTACAAGTTGATTTTCCAGTGAAACTTCAGAGTTCCCTGAAGTTCCCCTTGGCCCCTACACCTGCATTCTCACTTTCCTCCTACACCCCTGAGGGTGCCCACAAACTCTGAGTCCTTCCCCCTCACTGGGGTTTCACAGAGTCCTCTATCTCTGCCAACCCCACCAATGCCCTTCCCCACATTGGCCATCACGTCTGCAGCTGCCACTTCTTTGAGTCACTCACAGGTCCTGAACATCCTGGGTGTTCAATACGTATTTGTTGACAACAGGCAAAAAATTTTTTTTTTTTTTTGGAGATGGAGTTTCATTCCTGCTGCTCAGGCTGGAGTGCAATGGTGTGATCTCGGCTCACTGCAACCTCTGCCTCCTGGGTTCAAGAGATTCTCCTGCCTCAGCCTCCCAAGTAGCTGGGATTCAAGGTGCCCACCACCACATCCAGCTAATGTTTTGTATTTTTTTTTTTTTAGTAGAGATGGGGTTTTACCATGTTGGCCAGGCTGGTCTCGAATTCCTGACCTCGGTGATCCACATGCCTTGGGTTCCCAAAGTGCTAGGATTACAGGCATGAGCCACAGTGCCTGGCCTGCAACCTTCTTTTTACCATCTAGGAAAACAGGGCCAGAAAAGTTAAGTAACTTGCCCAAGGTCACAGAGCTGTAAGTGACACATCCAACAGAACCCTGCTCTTCACAGAACCGACTCCCAGTTCACCATGCTGCCTCTGAGAACTCTGAGATTACAAAGTGCCAATGATTTCAAGCAACTAAAAGGGTTGAACTAATAATATAGAAGATGCTGTGCCCATAGTAATAAGAAACTATTTATCGAATGTCCATTTATGATCACCACAATAATCATTGGAGGTAGGGACTTCATTCTTCCCATACAGATAAGAAATTGAGGCACAGCCCTGGGTAGAGGCAAGATTTGAATTCAAACCTGCCTGACTGTAAATCCTACATGTTTAACTCATCTGTTAGTACTTCCGGTAAGATACCTCACTAAATCTGTTGAGCCGATGCTTAAGAATGAGTTCATGCTCTTCGGTGAACATTTCTCTCCTCACCTATCTTATACTTTTCCATCCTGCAAAATACAGTTCAACTTTCCTCCCCTGCACAGTCCCAGATTGATTTTTGGTTTGGGGCAGTTGAAGTGCAGGGCCAGCAAATCCTCTGAAACTGACAGGGAATCCATCCTCAGGCCTAACCAAAGTTAGGCCCCTCTCTCTGAGGCATAGACTGCCACCAGCTCCATTGGACCCCCTCCTCACCTTCCATCTATAAAGCTTCCTCAGTCCTAAGCCAAAAAAAAAAAAAAAAAAAAAGGCAGCACCAAGAGATTGTCAACCCAAACAGACTGGGTCAGACTGAGTTTCTGAATTTAATCATCACTTTCCGTGGTTTTTGTATTTCCCAGAACTATCCTCTTGCCTTTAAACAGATATTTTCATTTCATGGTGTTTTTGCAATTTATTATCCCAGTTGATGCTTCATCAACTCTGCAGAGAGAAGGCAGCTATTTCTATTCACCTTTACCCCATCCCAACACCATCTTTTGCAAAAAGGAAAAAAAGAAAAAAGGAGATATAGTTACTTAGTCCAAATTGCAGAAAGAAATGGAAGCCTGTATACAGAACCCTGATAAGTGTTGAATATTATTGAATTCATTGAAATGATGGTTTTTTTTTTTTTTTTGAGACATAGTTTCTCTCTTGTTGCCCAGGCTGGAGTGCAAGGGCACCATCTCGGCTCACCACAACCTCTGCCTCCCAGGTTCAAGTGATTCTCCTGCCTCAGTCTTCTAAGAAGCTGGGACTACAGGCACCCACCACCACACCCACCTAATTTTTGTATTTTTAGTAGAGACGGGGTTTCACCATGTTGACCAGGATGGTCTCGAGAAATGATCATCTTGTACCCATGTATTGTGTGCCACAGCTCACCGGGCACTACCACTCTATTGCATTGTTTGGAAGGAAAAAGACTGAAGCCCAGGGAGGTCGAGTAGCCTCCATGGAATGCAGACAGTGTGGAATCAGGCCAAAAACCCCGAGGCCAACCCTTCCCCACAAGCTTCCTCATCCTGATACTGTCCCCAGTGTCCTGTTTTGAGAACCTCCTGTAGCCTTAAGTCAGGGTGAATGTTTCCTTTTTATTTCTCATGCCACATTTATCTACAACTCTGATGTTCAATAATAACTTCCTTTCTGTACAGAAAGTTTGAGATGCAGCAGGGACCCCCCCCTTAGGGACCTGCCAGCCCCTCCCAAACATAGAAATAAAGACAAGTCTTCAGTTTTCTGGAAGGAAATTACAGGCACCTAGCTAGCCCTGAGAAGCAAATAAGCAACTTGATAACCAAGAAAGTAATAGTAGCTTAAAACAAAAGTCAAGGAAATCAGAGTCACAGGATACTTGGTTCCCTATAGAAACTAAAGATAGCAGAGTAACATACATCTCTGAAGTGTTTTTTGAGAAACCTATACCTCCACTAAATGAATCCACCGACACACAGACCTCAAATAAGGGGGAACTGAGGACTGAACTCTTACATTTTTGTTCTGTATTTCTTGCTGAGGGGCCTAGAGGAAGGCACACCCATAGACCAGAACTTGACATTCCTTTCTGCTGACTGGAAGATTTTAGACAGAGCTTCCATTCCTTAATCAATCTACAAATCAGAATCCCTGAATCCACCTGTGCTCTGTAAGCCCCCACTTCCAGATATCCCACCTAAAGCCGCCTTTTTAGGTAGAGTAAACTATGTTTAATATTAAAGTAATGTTTAACATCCATGTATGAATTTACAGTTTTGCCTGTAACTTCTGCTTTCCTGAAATTTGCCCCACTTTTAAAAAACCTTTGCTTTTAAGACATCCAGAGGTCAGGTCTTAAGCATGAGCAGCCCAATTCTCCTTGCATGGTACCCTGCAAATAAATGCCCTCCTTTCTCCCCCTGCAAAATCTTGGTGTGAGTGTTCAGCCTTACTCTGTCAGCAAGTGGACCCCAGTCCAGTTCAGTAACATGTTCAGGAAGAAATCCCCTTCACAGGTCATATGAATTCAGACTAATGATCAAACAATGTCTCCCACAACTGAAACATCAAATTGATGTATATCTATTCAGAACAGTGCTGGACTGTGAAGGCACAACAGAAAGATGGAACTGCCTTCAAGGAGGATGCAAATCAGCAGAAGAGAAGGATCTTTAGGCAAGTAATTAGGATTTACATAAACGTTCAAGAGTGTAAACAAGGTTCGAGAGAGTATACAGGTGGTGACTTGCTGGACCTTAGAGAATACAGTGGTGAGTGGAAGAAACCAGATTCTGTCCTTCTCAAGAGTGTTGGGAATCAATTTGTTAAATATAGTGAGTTTTAAGTTTTTCTCTTCAGTATATCAGTATGTTGAGGTTTCTTATTCTTTATTCTCCATTTTAAAGTCTACTGCCCCTAGTTTCAGTAAACAACCTTCCTACCAGCTCTCATCGGTAGTTCACATCTGTTTCCCAGTCACCTGCTCCATCCTGAGTTACCCCTGGCCACCTGCTCTGACCTGAGTCACCTTTAGTCACCTGTTGTTTATCCATCTTTCCTGCTGAAATTGCTGACCCTATCACTCCGGCTTGTATTCCTGCTCTCTTTAAATAAGCCAATCAGAATTAGCTTAGACAGTGTGGTCCAACCCCAGCCAATAGGTGAATGACACAGCAGTAAGGGCTACCTGCATCAGGTATAAGAATCCCTTTCCCTAACTTGTTCAGGTGTGCTCTTGCCATTGCTCCATCTGCAAGACACACCCTTTTATAGAAGTACATTGCCTTGCTGAGAAAATTTATGTTTGAGTGCTATTTCTTTCACAGAATTGAAAATTTATTTCTAACATATATAATATGTATATTAAATATATATTATATAACATGTATGCATTATATTTATAACATATGTTCAAAGAAATGTGAAAATTGTAAAGGCAAAAAGATGTGTTATATATATCATAATATACATATAAAATATATAATACATTTTAATATCAATATTTTTTCTCTAGCTCATCAACGTATTATTAGTGATAGGTTTATTTAATTGATCTCCATAGCTAAAAGTATAATTTATATGCACAAACTTGAATCTTTATTTTTGTTCTGAATATAACACTCCAAGTTTTTGCTATGTTACTTCAACGTCTTAGCAGTTATAATTTTAAGGTAAAAAATGTTCATAATTAGAAAAAATAGAAAAACTGATGTATTGTTATTATATGGGCCAGCAAAATTGGTAGGATCTAGCAAGATATTTAAACATTTTTATGTTTAAATATGTTTTAAATAGGATTGTAATGAATATAAAATATTTGAATATATGCAAGCCACTTAGAACAATGCCTGGCTATGTAACTGTTGGCTAATATTACTATTAACACAGCTTTCTCTTATAGGGATTCCTGGTGGGTGTGGACAAGCTCAGATTGGAAAATCTCATTAGATAATTCCAATATATTGATATACCACTGAAGTAGGGAGCATGGCCCCTACCCCAATGTTACAAGCAAACAGGGATTCCTGAGCAGCAAATTGTAGTTCAGAAAATGGACACCACTATGTTACTTCTCATCTCAAACCTCTGATTCTTACGCTCTCATATTCTTAAGATAGGCTTCTTCCCTGAGGCAGTTGAAGCCATCATAGAGATCTCCCACAATAAAATGTTTGAAATTCTTTATCAAGCACATGTTTTCCCACCTTAATGACTTTGGAAACATCTATTACATACCTGGGTGATTAGAAGGATCATACATCACCAAACCTCTTTGAGTCATCTATAAAATGGCAACCACAATCTTTGAACTGACTACTTATATCTATTGTTATATGACCAAAGAAAATCATGTATCCAAAAGTTGTTAACTGTGCAAGACATGATCATAGGGTTTTCCATGTTGCTGTTCTATTTTCATCTGTAGTTAGACAACATTTAAACATCTGCCCCAAATCATTAAAAATATGTTATCATCCAACATTCCAAAATGTTAAGTTGCTTTATGGGAATAAAATTCTCTGTAATCAGGATGTTGGTCATGATTTCTTAGTTGGAGAAGCATAAATTAAATCCTATGTTTAGTCAAATCTTGAATATTGTTTTCATAAGGCTCTGTATATATTCTATTTCTCATTCCCTCCAGATGCTTTGGGTAAACAATCTCTTCACTGTTATTCCTACACTTCTGATTTATAGGCTGATATTCAACTATCTGATAAACAGCATCTGTATCTTATGCAGAGTTTAATTTTCAATTTTTTTCATGGTGTTTATATATTGAATGAATATTTTAAACATCCATTATTATCAAGGTGCTGTGATCCTGAAGGGTACCTCAGGATATATATCCTGTGTTTTTAATGGATTAACAAATTATAACTTCCATCAAGACACCAAATTGGAAGATTTAAATAGTGGCTCAAGCTGAACCCCAGAACCCATTCCAGATTGTTCTGTCCCTTTTCCAACTGGGAATGACAACATACAATCGTCAGCAAGTCTGACAATTTTATAAGCTAAATATTTCTCAAATACGTGCCTTCTCCTTTAAGATCATTTATTACCCCATAACTTGGCCCCTGAATGTATTATAAGTTTTGTATCATATACCTATTACTTTTATGTTATGTTCAAGTCATGAGGAACATGTACTTCAGCAAACAGTATGATTTTCTGTATACTCGTGGCTTTGCTTATATTCCCAGCTCCACTACTGCTTTTCAAGCTAATATTATCATCCCCACCTATGAAGTGAGGTGCCCCTTCTAAAACCTGTCTCAACACAATACACAAACCTCATTCATAATACTTCATATTTGTACAGACTGCCTGTTTGTGGCTGTGTCTCTGTTATTAGACTTTATCACAGAGATATCTGAATAGCAAGGATAGTATCAGAGTCATCTTGGGATCCTTATAAATATAGTAGGAATTTTATTAGATACAAAACTTTAATATGATTTCAATAAATATTCAACTGTTCTAGCAATACTAGTTTTATAATTAATAAGCAAATTAATTTCCAGTAAACAGCCAGAAAGCAAAATTATCCACAACAATAATAGACACCGAAAGATAGTCAAACAATACCTCCAAAGTGCCGAATAGTAATTGTTCTAACAATAGTAACTGTTACTATTGTCAATAACTAGAAGCCTCATGGCTGAGTCTATGGAAAACAGTGCGTAGATTCCATAAAGAACTAAAAGCAAAACTAACATTTGATCTAGCAGTCCCACTACTGGGTATCTACCCAAAGAGAAGGCCTCAAGGCTGATGCTTCTAGGGGTCTATGAATGTTATATTTCTTGAATGGACTGGTATTTGCATGGGACATATACTTGGTAAATATTCACTGAACTTACTATTATATATTTTGTACACTTTCCAGAATACATGAAGCTAAGAAAATATATTTCACTATTATTTAGTAGCAAAGGCTGTATTTTAAATATTAACAATTACCATTGTTAGAACAATTACTACTATTACAATTCTAATTCTCACAGCTAAGCTACTGTTAAAGAATAGGATGAAATAAATATGCCCTCAGAAAATTTTAAAAAAAAAGATAAAAGTGCAAGAACCCATTAATGAAATATTAGAGAACCTGTTTATAAACATGTGTGTGCAAGTATCTTTTTCATATAATGACTTCTTTCTCTTTGGGCAGATGTCTAGTAGTGAGATTGCTAGATCAAATGGTAATTCTACTTGCAGTTCTTTATGGAATCTACACACTGTTTTCTATTGTTGCTACACTACTTTATATTCCAACCAGCAGTATAGAAGTGTTCCACTTCACTGCATCCATACCAATCCATACCAACATCATATGTTATTTTTTTATTTTTTGTATTATTTTTTTGATAATGGCCATTCTTGTGGGAGCAAGGTGATAATGCATTGTGTATTGCATGTATATAGCAGCACGGTTTGCAACTGCAAAAGTGTGGAACCAGCCCAAATGCCCATCACTCAGTGACTAGATAAAGAGACTGTGGATACATGTATAAATGTAGATATATAATTTTTTCCATGTTACTGTCCTATTTTCATTCATAGTTAGACAACATCTAAACAACTGCCCCAAATCATCAAAAATGTTATTATGCAACAACTTAAGTTGCAGGCTTTATGGGAATAAAAATTTCTGTAATCAGGATTTTGGTCATGATTTCTTAGTTTTAGGGTCATAAATTAAATCCTAGGTTTAGTCAATACTTGGATACTGTATTCATAAGGCTCTGTATATTTTTTATTTCTTATTCCCTCCAGATGCATTGGGTAAACAATTTCTACACTGTTTTTCCCACAGTTCTAATTTATAGGCTGATATTCAACTATCTAATAAACAGCATGTATATCTTATGCAGAGAGTTTAATTTTCAAACTTTTTTCATGGTGTTCATGTATTCAACGAATATTTTAAACATCTATTATCATCAAGATGCTGTGATCCTGAAGGGAACCTCAGGATATGTATCTTGTGTTTTTAATGGATTAACAAACTGCAACTTCCATCAAGACACCAAATTGGAAGATTTATATGGTGGCTCAAGCGGAACCCTAGAATTCATTCCAGATTCTTCTGCCTCTCTTCCAACTGGGATAGGCTACATCCAATCAATCAGCAAGTATGAGATATGTATGTGTGTGTGTGTGTGTGTGTGTATATATATATCTCACAAATCACCACAAAAGAACTCAGTCGTGTAACTAAATACTACCTGTTTCCCAAAAACCTATGGAAATAATGAAAAACAATATGTTTAATGAAGAAGAAAGTTAATTTTAAAAAACTGCTGCTAAAAGTACCTGGGATAAAAGAAGTTAATACACATTAATATTTTCAAACATCTGTAGAAAACACACAAGATAATCATAATAATGATTAACATGGGGGTCAAAATCATGATAAACTAAAATACTCGACAACAACATGTAAGGTGGCAAAGTGCAGGGCACCGATAAGAGTTCACCATTCCAGGATTCTTTTATTATTTGATGATAGAGACATAATCAGCATTATACTTTGTTAAAATATTAATGGTGGATATAGGCCGCCATCATGAACAACACAGTAACTATCCGCACTAGAAAGTTCATGACCAACCGACTACTTCAGAGGAAACAAATAGTCATTGATGTCCTTCACCCCGGGAAGGCACCAGTGCCTAAGACAGAAATTCGGGAAAAACTAGCCAAAATGTACAAGACCACACCGGATGTCATCTTTGTATTTGGATTCAACTCATTTTGGTGGTGGCAAGACAACTGGCTTTGGCATGATTTATGATTCCCTGGATTATGCAGAGAAAAATGAACCCAAACATAGACTTGCAAGACATGTCCTGTATGAGAAGAAAAAGACCTCAAGAAAGCAACAAAAGGAACGCAAGAACAGAATGAAGTCAGGGGGACTGCAAAGGCCAATGTTGGTGCTGGCAAAAAGTGAGCTGGAGATTGGATCACAGCCGAAGGAGTAAAAGGTGCCGCAATGATGTTATCTATGGCCGTTGTGGATTTTACACGAGAAGCTTGTTAATAAACTAAAAACTTTTGTGTCGAAAAAAAATATTAATGGTGGCTCATAAAGGATATAAGAAGAAGGTTTATCTTCTGGATCAGAAAGAGAAATGCAAAATGCAAAATTATAGAGAAAAATGCTACGGTTTTTACAGAAGGTAGAGGAGCAACTAAATGAAGAATTGACAAAGAGGGGATTTTTAAACTTCCAATCAGATGCTAGGAAATTCCTAAATGTTTCAGTGAAAAGTCAGTGCAGCAGTTAGAAGGTACAGGTTTTTAGATTGGGAAAACTCTACACATGAAAATTTACTTTGACCCTAACTTTCTGAAAAGCACTGAGTCAATGTATATCAATAAGCTCAAGTTGATTAACCCTTTTTGACCAAATAATAGCACTTCAAGACATTTATCCTGAAGAAATAATTAAAAAGTCAATTAAATATACACAACCACACATTACATAGGTACTCAACACATGCTTATGTACAAATTATGATATTTTCTAAGGAAGTAATTAAAATGATGTCTTAATATTCAATGTCATGAGAATGCTTGTGTTATAGTGCCACAAAAAAAGTAAGTTTCTTAAGCCCTTTGTATAATAAGGTTAGCTTTCTTTCCTTCTTTCCTGCATAAAAAGATGAAAATAAATTGTAAAAATATTAACAGAAGTTATTTCTTGACATTAGGTCATTGGACAACCAACTCTTTTCCCACAATAAACTTTATTGTGATCAGGAAACTACAATATTATGGTCAGAAAAACATTGTTACTTTATAAGGCAGGACTCACAATACACCTCAAACCTACTTCATGTGTTGTATGTATACTTTGGTTAAGGCTAGCACTGCCAAGATAATTTAGATTTATTGTACATTTCTTATACATGCACATTGCTTTACAATTTTACATACATTTGCATAAGTGTGTGTGTGCAAACTCATGAATTTTCTAAGAATCTTGAGGTAGCTGATATTATCAGCATCCCCTTCTGACACATAAGGAGACTGAACGTTAGAGATATTTGCACTATCCTGGTTTGTAGGACTTTGCCTGGTGCTTGTTTTTCAGATTCTGTGTTCACTGTGGCAGTTTCTCAAAATATGTACAGAATACTGATATATGTTCTAAATATGTGGATTGATTTCCATAAGGATACTGAACAGCAATCATGATGGTCCAGTTTGTTGAGTATGTAGATATGCCTGCAAGCACCTCAGTCTCAGTTCACACATTCCCACTGCTATAGGAGCACCAAGGGCAAACACTGTCCAGATGTGAGGCCTTAACAAGCTATAACCACAGCCACAAATATCTCTCAACGAGGAACATCCTCACGATGTTGACACTGCAATTTTTTGACAATTTCCCAACACTCTTAAGGAACATTCCCCAACCTCACACGAAAAGTGGGGGTTTTCATTTTCTTGTTCAACTTCTAAAGATAAATTGGGGAAGATAAGACGACGCTGGGGAAACCACAACTTCATGCTGCGTGAGCTTTCTCAGCTACCTGCAGTGGCCACCATGTCTTGGGTCCTGCTGTCTATACTCTGGCTCATTGTCCAAACTCAAGGTAAGTACCATCACATCAGCATTTTATATAGAAGTCAAATTATGTGATGAATGCTTAAATGCCTTTGAAAAAAATGGCGTATGTTTTTGAGATCAAAGATCACTGCTATTGGCATTTTGATATATTTTCTACGTCTCTCTCTCTCTGCAAAAGCAAACTATATATACATATGTGTATGTGTGTGTGTGTATATATATAATTTTGAGTGAAGGTATTTTAACCCACTATATGAAACATGCATTCTAAAATTTGTCATATTTTCTCAAATTATGTTTTAATAAATAATAAATTTTATGTTTGCACAATATCTTCTAAAATAGGTGAACCAAAAGCTACATATTGTTTCATTCATTATGTCTTTTCTCTAGTAAATAAAGTTTTATTAACATCTTCATGAATCAAGGCTGTTTAAAAGATCTACACTTTGAGATATTTTCTTGAGAAAAATTCCTAAAAGCAGAATGACAGGGTAAAAATGACTAGTTCTGGAAAAATAACCCTTTTTGTCTTTGAGATTGATTATTCTTAGATGAACCAGTTTGCCCATCACTATATACACTCTTATTATGCCACAAATAATTTTCAAGTCACTGGTTATTTTACTAGTAGTCACATGGTAAGCATGTTAAAAGTCAAGCTGTAAACCTGCACATTTCCATGTATGAATACATTTGTGCTGAATCCTATATTGAAAAAGGTAAAGTATATAACTGAGGAGTTATCCAAGCTCCCCACATAATTATCACTTGCCTAAATGTTGCTTTGCAAAAGCTGCGTACAAAGGGCTGGCTCTAGCCTTTATATTCTCTTTCATTTCTCACATTGTCCAACATCAATAATATACCCAAAGGAAAGATAAAATAGAGTAATTATTAAACCAATGATTATGCCATATATACACGCAGCTCACTGAAGTCTTTTCAAATCCAATTATTAAATCCATATAAACATATAGACAGGCTTATAGTCAACACTGTGATTTGCATAATAATTTAGCAAGGATGTCTCTGGAATTGTATTTCTTATTTAATAATCCTGCTAGATCTATTATTTTCTTTTCTAAAACATGCCATCCCAATGACAACATGGAACTAACTTCCTGGCCAATAATCAAATCCATGTATCTAAGAGAACTTTCTAATCATCTCTAAAATCATCTTGAATAAAGTTTGAATCCTTTGATATTTTCTACCACATGAGGAGACAATCATTTATCCAAAGACACAACTTGGTCAAAGACTTTGCCAGGATGAATGACAGGAAAGAGTTTAAAATAGAATGAGGGCTAAATCCTATATAATTGTATTATTAAACAAAAATCAGATATAATGCATCATAATTGCATGATTAAACAAAAGGAAACATTAACTGACCAACTGAACAGCTGTGCCTGTGCTGTCTGTTGAGAATTCTGCCTAAAGACACACAACATAAATGAAATAGAATTGTTTAACTGAAAATAAAAAAATTCTACACATCTGTTTTCTCTCATTCCTCACAGAGACCTCAAAATACTCACTGCTGAATTTCTAGAAAGAGAAACTTGTTTGTATTACTATTGTTCTCTCAAAATTCTGCTGAAAATGTCGCTAAAATGCTTCTGAATTTGATGATAGTTTACGAAGCCCATAGTGCCCAAGTAGCCCTGAATTTTTAAATGTTTCTCCCTATTGCTTTGGAAATCATTACTTTAGATAACCCAATAGTTAACAATAAAAGCTATTATTTTAGAAGATATTTGTTAGATTGCAGTTAGCTAGATAATTTTATATCTAGTAATGTTCTTATGCTTATCCATACACAATCTTATCAGGTTAATAATCTTATCTGGTTAATTATTCTTCTTTGAAGCCCACAACTTTCTGGAACTTCCATAAAATCTTAACATTATTGATCATTGTGCACGAAACCATCATATTCAAACAAACTTGTACTCATTGAACTACTAAACAAAATGAACTTTAGCATTATATTTGTTTGGCTTTATGTGTATAAACGCTGCCAGAAGTTTCCGGGGGAAATGGGAAGGACTGACAGAGGTTTCAGCTGGTGTTCCACCATATTCACCAATCTACTGCTCCTTGTCCCTGTATGATCAGCCTTACCTTCTGCTCCTGTAAGTGACCTATCTATGCTGGCTTAACACCTCCATTTGTTCCCTAGATCTTATCCCTTCTCATACAAGGACACTGACCTAGTATTTCTCCTCCTTCTACTTTATCTCTTCCAGATTCTCTATGGAATCATTCCCATCAGCATACAAAAATTCTCCCAACTTAAAATGAACGTCCTTTTTCTTCTTCTTCTGCCAGTTAACACACTAAATTTTCTCTCCTCTGCTGGGCCTGTCCCGCAGACCCTGGCCGACAGATGAAATGAGTACTCAGACACAGGTATGCAGTGTTAAGAACCGCTAGGTGACTGCATGGCCTTAGTGGCCAGAGAGCAGCTGTTATGTTTTGCCTGGACAATGGCTTCTGGTTGTCTTGTTGTTCGCAGAACTCATCATACCCTGCCCTTCAGAGAAGTATTGACCAGCCTGTAAAGCTGTCTTAGGCAGCACTAAGCAGCCCCATGGGGGCATATGGAAGTTGTTTGCTATGGCCTCAATGAATCCTTTCATAAATGGGCTAGCAGCTCGGCTTTCTCTAAATGCTTTTCTCTTATGTGTGTCTAACTGTGGAAAGGGATGGATTCATGTGCCCAATTGCTTTGTTGGCTTTGCATCACTGGGCGGACCAAGAGCTCCCCTTTTAATGCCCCTTGCCTAAGATGTGGTCTCATAACTGTAGTGTATCCCTTGTCTCTATGGCACCTTAACCCCATAACGGTGGTGCTGAGGTAGGCGGCGGCGGTGTGTAATAAGGTAGATGATGGTGCTTTCTCCCTTCCCTTTATGGGCTCTTCTGTGTAGGGCACGGCCAAGGCAGCCCTAACTAGGCTCATAACGTTAAAGATGTTACTGGGACCTGTTGCCCTTGTGCATAATGCTGTTTAAGATTTCTTTCCACTTGCTCCCAGAGCTCTAGGTCTAACATGCCTTATTCCGGGAACCACCTGTTATGGAAAACAAGAGTTTGCATTAAGTCCCTTAATTGGACCTCCAAGATCAATGCCCTGATAGCTTTAAGCAGCTGTTTTAACATTTTTATATAGTGTTGCTGTTAAGCTGATAACTGTCATCCCATGATGAGACCCTACCTTGAAAATGCCCCCGAACTTGGAAATCCCCAGCGGGCGCCAATTAACTGCACAGTCACTTCAGTTTTCAAGGGTTCCGTCGTGATTCGTTGCAGCGTTCCTCAAATGGGGCACCATCTGCAGGGTCTGTCCCAGAGGCCCTGGCTGATGGACAAAATGAGTATTCAGACACAGGTATGCAGTGTAAGAACAGCTAGGTGACCGCCTGGCTCTGGCGGCCAGAGAGCAGCCCCGAGGAGCTAGAGCCGCTTGCTTTTATTCAGTGCAGGCACAATACCGAAAACCTGGAGCAAGCACAACCTGTAGGTAATTAACATTTATTGCTCCCCTTTCAGGGAACGTCAGGCACGCGAATAGTCAGTTCCCGGTCAACATAATTAAATGAGCCTGTTTAAGATAAATTCCCCCACACTCCCTTATACCTACTCCTTGCCCTCTGCCTCAGGGTTCTAGAACAAGCTGCCTTTAGCTAGTCTTCCACAGGCTCTGCAGAACCTTGTGGCCCTTCAGAAGGTGCTGTCTATATACTTTCTCTCTAGCCTCATCTCATTCTCTTCTACCCTGCTTCTACAGGGTTTTCATCTCAACACTCCACCAAAAACTGCTCTTACAGCTTCAAGGATGTGAAATACAGCGGTCATTTTGGGGCATCATGTTCTCATTTATTTTCTGTCTTTCTTCCTCTCCTTTCTCTCTCTTTGCTTTTCCATGGCATGAAACACACCATTTCATCTGGAGAAGTCCTACCTCATATTGCCTCCTTCATTCGTTCCTCCTCTTCTCCTCAATTTCCTAATGTTGGAATACCCCAGGGATCAGTGCCTGATACTCTTCTTTTGTAGCAGCGTTCATTCATTTGGTGATTTATCTAATCTTTAGTTTGAAGTACCATCCACAAGAGGACAACTCCCAACTTTTTGCTTCCACATTAAAATATACTTTATTTTCAACAAATCCACTTAGATGCTGTGATGTGGTGGGCAGTTCTGTGCAAACCTGCCCCACAGCTGAAGGAAGATGAGAGGTCAAAGAGAAAGGCTAAAAAATCCAGTTTCTTAGAGAAACAGTTTTAATAGGGACTTACAAAAAGCAGCCATGTCTGTGTCCTGGGTGGTGGTGGACAAGACCCCTATTCCATCACTCTCCAGCTCCAGGGCATTAATACTGCAGGGGAGGGCTGGTTCAGAAGAGATGTACCGGACAGTTGAGGTGTGATGACATCACAGTTCTTTGACCTAAGGGCAAGATTTATGGTAAGTATCTGCTCTTAAACAAGGAACAATAGATACACTGGAAATCTTAGCTCCCAGAACAGGGATTAATCAGAAGCCAACTTGGCAGATTAGCATCCAAGATGGAGTTGCTTTGTCCTCTACAGATGCCTAGAAGACATCTCAAAACAACACAGGGGAACCCAGAACCTTTTCCACATATCTGTTTTTCCTTCACCTTTCCCCATGTCTGTCAGTGGCAATTCTGTTTGCTCAAGGCAAATATATGGAGTCATTCTTGATTCCTCTCTTTCCTTCATGTTCTATATTCAATCCTTCACCAATTCTATTGATTTCACCTTTAAAATATATCCAATATCTGACCACATCTCACTCCTTCCACTGATACCACTTTCATCTAAGTCCCCACCATCTCTCTCCTAGATTATTGCAGTATCCTCTTAAATGATCTCTCTGATTCTACTCCTGCCTCTCTGCATGACATTCTTGACAAATTAGACAGGGCAATCTGATTAAACAAAAGTCAGATGATGTTACTTCTCTGCTCCAAACTCTCCAGTGGCCCCCATTTCACACAGAGTAAAAGCCAACTTTTCTAAGAGTCTATCAGGTCTTACACAATCTGCGTGTGAAAATGTCAGCATTCAGAAATAAGACTAACCTTGTATGAATGATTGAATAATTAAAAGAGAAGAGAAGAAGCATGCTGCCCTCTTCCTAAGAGGGTGCTAAATGATTTTATATATTATATCTTATTCAAGTTTTACACTAACCTATACTTTAGATAACAAACTAACACTAAAGTGACTTCTATGAGGTCATTTGGCTAAAAGCATAAGACCACATCTTTTGGCTCCAAGAACATTTCTTTTCTACTATTTGTAAACAATGAAAATCTGTCTATATAATGTAATTTCAAGTACATCAAGAAGAACATTGTGTCTATAAACAATCTTCCTACTTCCTCTCTGAGGCTTTAAAACTCTTCAAAGAGAGGACAACAAAATCTTTATTTCTTTGAAATCAAAAGTCTTGAGGGAACATGCTGAGAGAAAAAGCATCACAGCCTATTGTCAAACTGAGGAATAAAATAACTGCTAGTAGATTCATCTTGCCTAAAAATAAAGCCTTGTATACAAATGAAAAACTTTGTTTTTGGAGTGTATGGTCAGGGGTTGTGCTTCAGAGGGAAAAGGGTATAAAAAAGGAAAAAAGAAAAAGTCTTGAAGGGCATTGAGAGAAAAATTCACAATTTTTAAGAGGACCCTAAAGCAAGAAGAAAATGGGTTTCTACAGGCAGAATTCTAGGCTCCACAACCTCTGTTCTTAATCCATAACCATCCTTTCTGGATTTAGTGGTCCAGAGTTTGCATACACTGAGAGATCTTCTGAAGAACTGTTTTATAATCTTCATGTCTTTTCAGAATGAGAGGAGAGAGAAAAAAAATCATTGTCATGGAAGCTGAAGTAGGAGAATCAACTGGTTGTTGGTAATGTTTGCTGTCTAATCAGGAGCGCAGTCTTTAGTGCCCTTTTAGCAACCCGAGAAACAAAAACAAAATACAACACAACTAAAACTGAAACCTTTAAATCTTTTATGTGAATATTATTTCTCTTCCTCTAGCAATAGCCATAAAGCAGACACCTGAATTAATTCTCCATGAAATAGTTTCTCCTAAAAAACTACACATTTTACATAAAAGAGAGATCGAGAACAACCATACAGAGAAGCATGGCAAAGAGGTAAGCAAGGCGAATGACTGTGGGAGATGATACAATCATCCGAAGTGACAATGAAAAGCCTTTTCACTAACAGAAGTGATGTGACAGTTGACATCTAACCATTTCACCTTGAAGCCCATATATACAACTCCCCTTTATTCAGGAGATCGCACACAATTTCTCAGAATGCCTCTATGGCTAAGCAGCAGAGAGTCAACAGCCTCATTTGATAAGAAAAGATAAAGCTGCTTAGACATGTCTCCAAATCTGAGGGTGAGGAGAGCAGCCCAGGAAGGTCAGCCATCTTTAATGGAGATGTTGTTCCTCACCAGCCTCACCAAGCTCATGGCGTCCCCTCACACCACCCCTTTTCTCCAGTGAATTGTCTTTTCCCTCAGCCATTTTGTCAATAGTGAAGAATTAAACTTTGTATCAGTAGTTAACACAATATTTTTATTAATAAAGATATTAATTATTTGACTATGACATTGTTGCAAATATTTCCTCATTTTGTAATTGTTACCTAATTCTTAGTGGGTTTTGAGGTTTTTTTTTTTTTAGTGTATTTGGTTTGTTTTTAAAGCAAGAAAAATATACACCTTGTTTTGATTCCCTGGGTGATCCCGGGACCATGTACTAAACATTAGGGTAAATGATATATCCCTGTCTCATGTATTAAAGTTAGTTTACTCTACAGGTGTTATTACTACATTATTTTACTTTTTGGAAGTCGTCTTACTGCATAACTTATGTTTTGTCTTATGTATTTTAAAAACACAAGAGAACTGCTTTTATCCTATATGCATTTGTAATTGTTCTTCTAATACATACTACATATATCATCATAATTATTTTAGTTATTCTCAGAAATATAAATTGTTTGATGTAATTAAATATTTGCAGGAAAGATATGAGCCTGAAGTTCAATATCAGATGATCTTAAATGGGAAAGAAGTCATTCTCTCCCTACAAAAATCCAAGTAAGTTTTACCTCCTGAAAGTATCACCGGGGGATCATATTATGAAATTGGGGAGGGATTCTTTTGAGGATCCATTTAGTGTGGTTTGACATAGAAGACATGGGATGTTTTGAGCTTTGGATGATATTAGTTTGGGCCAAGGTTACCTAGGAAGGCTGATTTCCTAAGAAATATGTACAAAGTGTAAAACCAAAGGAAGGGCATATGTAAACGACTTTCTTCCTTGACCTTCTGGGAACTTACTGAACATCTTTCTCTACTCAGATAAACTCAAGACTTTGATACAGCTTTCCATTCCTTTATAAGAACATATGTCCAAGGCCGATTCAAGATGCATGGCCTAGAGATAGGTTCCAGGGGATGGGGCTCCTCCTAGTTCGACAGCAGTTAGTAAACTTCTCCTTGAATGCAATGGTCCTTTATGCATATTTGTGACCCAACACTCTCCAGAGGTTCTATGGAGATTGTGTCCTTGGTACAAGAAATCTCAAAATGACTAATTTGAAGATAGGGAATCTGCAGATGAGAAGGAGATGAGGGGACTTCTGACCTCAGATTTCATAGGAAAACTCCCTGATTTGCTTCAGCAGGAAAGCTCTGATGTTGGAAGAGCATCAGTAGGTCAGAATCTTAGCTGTTTTAGAAACTATTACTTTTTTTTTTTTTTTTTTTTTTTTTAGACAGAGTCTTTCACTGTCTCCTAGGCTGGAGAGCAGTGGCACAATCTCAGCTCTCTGCAACCTTTGCCTCCGGAGTTCAAGCAATTCTCCTGCCTCAGCCACCCAAGTAACTGTGATTACAGGCACCTGCCACAACACCCAGCTAATATTATTGTATTTTTAGTAGAGACGGGTTTTACCATGTTGGCCAGGCTGGTCTCGAACTTTTAGACATTACCACTCTTTTAGTGCTGAAGTTCATGTCAGGAAGTTCCACCTTTCTGCATGAAGCATGTTTCATCCAGCTCTCTGCTCTCTACAGGCATCTCCTGGGGCCAGAATACACTGAAACATTTTACTCACCCAGAGGAGAGGAAATCACCACGAAGCCTGAGAACATGGTAGGGTCCGAACACTTTGTGGGACTCTGTTGAGTTTTAGATGTTATTAGTTTGCGCTAATGTTACCTAAGAAGGTTGATTTCCTAGGAAATTATATACAAAGTGTAAGATAAAAAGAGTGGTACATAAAAATGACTTTCTTCCTTGACCTTCTGATAACTTAAACATCTTTTTCTACTCAGACAAACTCAAAGCTTTGCTGTATCTTTTCATTACTTTTATAAGAACATATGTCCAAGGCTGATTCAAGATGCACAGCCTTGAGGTAAATTCCAGGGGATGGGGCTCATCCTACTTCCACAGCAGTTAATAGCTTCTCCCTGAATGCTATGGTCCTTTATGCATATTTGTGCCCCAGCATCCTTCAGAGGTTCTGTGGAAGTTGTGTCCTTGGTGCAAGAGATCCCAAAAGAACTCAACTACTTTATAAAATTCAGAGGTCCAAGAACAACTTCAAAAAATAATCAAAGGACTTGAAAGCAAGGTGCTCTTCTGTCACCAATGAGACAACATTAAGGAAAATCACATTCGCCTCTTAAAACATAGGCGCAGCAGAAGAGGCTTCCAAGTGTCACATTTGTAAAAGCAACCGAAAGTCCGCTTGTCCCTAGACCATCTTATCCATAGGTTAGAAGAATTCTTCTTTATAGGTCCTTGAAACTTCGCATCACTATTATTTTCTGGGGTATATGCATTTATCCTGAGGTTAGCAATGGAATATCAATTATATAATTAATATTTTTATATCTGATTAAACCATTGGATTATAGATGGTTTATAGATGTAGATAATTCCAGGGCCAAATGTCAGACATTAAGAGTCATGGAATAGAGGATCAGGAAGCAAATACAACAAATCTCAATCAAGAGGTGTTCATGTTCCTGATCAGTTTCTCAGGGCCACCCTCCAAGTTACCCTAGACATGTATTTCTCTACAAAAAAGAAAAAAGACTTCTGCCACAAAGTGGCCCTTAGTTCCCCATGCTCATCAAAACTCATTTCATGAACATCTGGCACTTTGCTAACACTGTCTTCAGCAGACAGTGCCTGATAAATTAATTCATGCCCAATTGTTAATAGCTGACGATGATACGTTAATGAGGAATCTCAAGTCTTTTATGAGAAAATGTTTATGTTGACAAGATCTCTTCCAAAAAGGGAGAAAAGACCACAGCTGGAATTTCAGACCCCGAGGCAGGTCAATTTATTTTGCACCGGAGTTTTTTCATTATCTTTTTTAGATCACGCCACAAAAGTGGCCCCCTAACTTTGCTGATGTGGGCCAACAGTCCTGTCTGAATCTCTAGTGTTGTAGGCAAATAATTTTGGGTCTTTGAGGCTGATAAAGGGATTCTACTAATAGAACATAGAACAGTGATTAAATCAGTCTGAGGAGCTCAGTGGTGACAGTATCAAATCTTGAGGATTCCCCAGTCTAGAAAAACAGATGTCTCGTTTTACTTATTTGTAATGCAATGAGCCTTTGGGACTCAACACAGGGAAGCCAAATCCTTGAGCACTGGCTCCCAAACCTGAGGGCCCACTGGGATCTACACATCCCAAGAGGACTAGCTGCTTCTCAGAAAACTCATCCACTTCTGCTGTGAGCCCACCTAGGTTTAACATCCCTGGACTCTTTCTTAGTGTAAATTAATGTCAGAAAAACAGCTCAGCCACCAAGTATAGAGAGTTTCCAGTGAAGCAATTCCACAAACCTCTGAGGTTCTTGCTTTTTGTATTTCTGGGAATTGGTCTGGTCACAGTCAGTACTTGAAGAACGTTTTTACATATTCAAGATGGTAGCTTTCCTCACAACTGCACCACATGTATTCTCATAGTTACACACACACATACACACATACACACATACACACACACACACATTTCTAAAGCATAATTTCTTTTTTCCACTCCAGGAACACTGTTACTATAAAGGAAGCATCCTAAATGAAAAGAATTCTGTTGCCAGCATTAGTACCTGCGATGGGTTGAGGTATGAACTATCAGAATTACTCAAGATCAAGCAGCTTTTTGTTACACAGAATTAAGCGCTACTGGATATTTTCTTCTTACTATTTTGGTAAATTATTCACTGCTGGAATGCTGAATATGTGTGGTTCAAGTGAAGAACAAAGTATCACCCTGACAATCAATTCATAATCTGCCACTCTAGGAGAAGTCAGGCCTAGCAATGTAAAACAAGAATGCTACACTCTGGACCTTGATGATATCTGGATCTGCTTCCATGTTTATCCCCTCTACTCTCTGAAACAGTTATTTCCTGTTTTCTGAGATTCTACCCTGAAATTGTCACAGTTGAACTTAATTTTAGAAGCGTGTGTGTTTCTGTTTACACAGATGATTCTTGCCAATGAAAGTTTGGAAAGTAAAAAAAGCACAAATTAGAAAATAACAACTACCACAAAAGTTGACCTCTGATGGATCACTGTCAGTAACATCGTGTCATGTGTGCACGCTTACATACATACAGATAAATGTTTCTTTCACAGGGTTGAAATAAAAAATAAAACACGCTGTTCTTCCAACATGGCTCATAACACATGACAAGTTTTCACGTCATTAAATACCTTCAGGGACATAATTTTGAACAGTTATGCTGGCAGTGTAATATTTTATTACATGGAATCACCTTCTATTTATGAACAAATTATCATACTATTATAATCATAGAAAGAGGGACTCCTTAAGCTACTTCTAATCCCAGCATGTTACTCTGGCTGACCTGATCACTCATACTCCCCTCTGGGGTTCTTCCTATCTAAATATTTTCTTACTCTATTTTCTATTACCATCCTAGGATCTGCCAATAAATATTTGTTAAGGCAATCAATAAACTAAGGAAATAAATCTACTAAGCTTATGGTGTAAATTCCAAATTCTTTGGGGTTGCTTCATCTTTATAATTCTTGTTCAGACTTCTCCTGGTAAATAACTTAGGCTTCATTATATATTGACAAATACTGATTATGACTTAGATTAACAAAAGTTAGCTGAGAGGTCTATGAATGACAAGGCTGTGTGTGAAACTGTGATGGAGGTGCAGACATTAATCCATTCTTGGCAGCAAATATGACTCTGTGTGTCAGGAATCCTGAAATAGAAATCTTTGTGTCTCCCAGAGGATACTTCACACATCACCATCAAACATACCTGATAAAGCCTCTGAAAAGCACAGACCAGAAAGAACATGCCATCTTTACATCTAACCAGGAAGAACGAGACCCAGCTAACCACACATGTGCCAGTGTGAGGAGCACTGGCAGGGAACAAGGCCCAGTTCGAACGTCTAGATCCCTTAAAAGCCCAGAGGTAAATATCATTCCCTAACCTCATCACAGACTTCAACTGTCTCAGCAAAGATAGGCAATATAATACTATTCCTAGAAATGAGTAGTATGTGTTGAGCCTATAATTTATTTACTTATTTTCTATTTATCTTCTCTCTTAGGGAAAAAAAAGTCTCCTTTTAAGGTTTGGAATCTTTTAGAATGAAGATAATAATTAACAATGTTCTTTTATTCTTTGTAAAGCAAGAAGACTTTCTTCGGGCAAAGAAATACGTTGATCTGTATTTGGTGCTGGATAATGCCTTTGTGAGTATGAAATATGCGGGCCTCTCAGCCAGTTAAGTCAACTTTTAAGTTTACTTATCAAGCAAAAGCAAGCAATAAACTATTTTAGCTAATAATGGGGCGTTTTTCCACCTGGGTGTCTTGGCTGTTTACTTGCCTTACCAGCAATAGTTATTATCTCCTCACCCCTTTAATATCCATTTTCCACAAAAATATTTAGATATTGGCAATATACTTAATACCAGATAGCTACAGGAAATCAACCACAAAATGAAAATTAAAAAGAATGTATCATTAAAATATTATAACATTTTCTATCTTAATATAAAATTAAATATCAATTTAAATAAATAGTATGTAAATATAAAATCAACACAAAACTCTATATAACTTACAAATTATATCAATTCTAAGCATTTTCAAGGGAAAATGCTAGAATCTACATTTCTATCTAGCAAATACTGCTTTGTAATCAAATTTTAGTCACATGATTCGGTTTAAAAACCTTAAAATTGTTAATCTGATTTATTCAACTTAAAAATGAAGAACATTAAAATTTCACATGTATGTCTAACTTTTATCAAAAAACTCTTAACATTTGAAATAGAATTCACCAGAACACACAGTCTTACATAATTTAATTATGGAATGAATAGATGTTAATGATATCGAAATGCATAATTTTCTTAAAATGTGAAATCCTCTATGCCATCAGCTTCTCAGTCTAATTTGTTGTTTCACTATCGTTTGTGTTTTGTATTTTACAGTATAAGAGCTATAAGGAGAATCTAACTCTCATAAGAAGCTTTGTGTTCGATGTGATGAACCTACTCAATGTGGTAAGACCTTATCATGTAATCCTCATGTTTCTACATAGAAGCCTGGAGCTTCCCTATGATTTCACCAACAAGAAGTTACAAAGGTCACAAATGCCTTGAGTTCAACAGTTCAGGGAAATTGTAGCAGAACAAGGATCCTCATCAAGGTGAAATCACATATGTTGCAACAAAGTCAACTTTAAAAATTTTTACTTTCAAAATGAAAATTCATTACTTGTGATTCACCACTTTATGTATCACTTGTGGTCAGCAAAAGCTCTCAAACACAAGAGGAATCCTGAATGTTTTTATGAGGATAAATGCTCTTTCCACAGATTTATAACACCATAGATGTTCACGTGGCCTTGGTAGGTATGGAAATCTGGTCTGATGGGGATAAGATAAATGTGGTGCCTAGCACAGGCACCACATTTAACAACTTCCTGATATGGCACCGTTCCAACCTGGGGAAGAAGAAGATCCACGACCATGCTCAGCTCCTCAGGTGAGCACATGCTGGCCAGGTAAATGTAGGAAGAATGGATAGCTATACCCAAGCTTCCTTAGCAGGAATTTCCTCTCTGTAATGTTTCCCTGATCAATTGTTAGAGTGCTTGACATTCTACCAGTAGCAATTCACCTGTAAGATTATTGGATCAATAATCAGATGATGGAATGAGACCTTGGATATAAGATAACCATCTGTGATCATTATAACACTATGGAATAGAAGTTTTTGGGGGGGCTCAGTGAATATAAAAGGGCGAGGTCAGTGAGGTGATTCATTAACATAATTAACAGAAGCTAATGGTTACAAAGGCTCAGGTTGTGACAGTAGTATCTGTAACTTTCATACAGTGGGATTGGCTTCAGCAATCGACGTGTGGGAATGGCAGCCTCAAATTCCCTGTGTTCCCCATCTTCGGTTGCTGTTATTGAGGTTTGTAAACTCATAGTAGGACTCCCTGTGATTCTATATCCTCTATGAAGGCCACCATAACACCTTATATAGAATTGGCAAAATGAACATTTCCTTAACGAATGAAAGTAGAAAGGATACTACTGGTAGGTCATTGCACTGAAGATCCCTCGGATTATGAAACAACATCAATTTACATCAGCCTTGCTAGAAGGTGCCTTGTCATTCTTCAATTCATGTTAGAAAATCAGAGTAGGAATATTGGAACAGAAAGGGAATCCAGGTACCCTCTGTGGCCTGGACTAACGGTAGTCATCCCCAGTATCTATGGTCAGAGAGGCCAGACAAGGAAGAAGGGTGCTTACAGGTGTCATGTGGCCAAGCATTCCGATGTCATAGGTATCGCACCAATAAGTTTCGGAGACCTCTGATATGGTGCCTATGAGTACTTCCTATGAAGAATGTAATTAATTTCACCATGATTTACTGAGAACTTAGTATCCATTAGTGCAACAAATATTTATTGAATAAAATGTATTGTATTCATAGGACCCAACCACTTCAAATGCTCTTTCAACATTTTGCAGTACATAATGACAGGAAAGGAGCTAACGATTGACTAGTTTTCACCACTCAAGCCATTTTTGAAGTACTGCACATTGGGAACAACTGGATAAAAAAAGAAATATATGTGTCTACTTTCTTTTCAGGCTAAAAGAAAGAATAATGTGGCCCTTGTAGGAGTGATGTCACATGAGCTGGGCCATGTCCTCGGTATGCTTGATGTTCCATTCACCACCAAGTGTCCCTCTGGCAGTTGTGTGATGAATCAGTATCTGAGGTGAGAGCTTGTCACCCTAGAAGAAAGTTGTTTTCCAAATCTTAAAGAATTCAGATGCAGTCTACAGATATTGAATGGGCATATTTTCCCCAAAGGTTGTGCATCCCATTAATTTAAACTTTAGTCTCATGATGCACAAATTTTAACAACTAACTTGGCATATTTGGAAATCTTAAAGAATGATTTCCAAATATGCCAAGATAGAGCTTGCAAGTATGGTGACCTTACAACTTAAAATGAAACCGTAGTTTCTAAAAATATTAATCTCATGAAGATGATGACAGGATCTTCTTATATTCCCATCATCAATTAGCCAGTCAATCCATTTTTGCCTATTTATGAATTGCCTGTGAATGCCTGGCACTTTGCAAATACTTGGGATAGAAAAATAGATAAAACATACCTTGTTCTTGAAATGCTTACAAAGAAGAAGAGAAATATTTCCATATAGCCCAGAAACCTGCCACTAATTCCCTTCAATGGTTCCTTATTATTGTCTCTTGCCCCTCATTTCTCAATGCAAAAAGAGTAGATAATAACAAATGGTGATGGCCATCATTGCTGTCCTTTAGAACAATACTAAATGGCCACATGGAAATTGAAATCCTTCCAGCTCTATGACTTGAGCTCTATGAAAAAAATTCCAAATATCATGGTTGCTAAATTTGGAATTTCCATTGAGCTCGGTAATACAGTTAGATAAGTCAGAGTCTCAGGTTCCTTTATCACACAGAAGGCACCACACTGTGTATCATATTATTTGAGTTTTCTTCTGATTACAGTTCAAAATTCCCAAAGGATTTCAGTACATCTTGCCGCTCGCATTTTGAAAGATACCTTTTATCTCACAAACCAAAGTGTCTGCTGCAAGCGCCTATTCCTACAAATATAATGACATTACCGGTGTGTGGGAACCACTTGCTGGAAGTGGGAGAAGACTGTGACTGTGGCTCTCCTAAGGTATTATTTATTACAGTTACTAGGGCAGAAGAATTGTGAAGTTTTTTTGTTTTTCAATGTTCTTTTGGAAATTCTTTCTAAAGACAAACTTGGCATCAGAGTAAAAAGTAGATTTGCACTTTTGGGTTTTTTTTTCACTTTTTAAATTATCATACTTTAAGTTTTGCCATGTGTAAACCTATATAACAAACCTGCACATGTGCAGAACGTGCAGGCTTGTTGTGTAGGTATACACGTGCCATAGTGGTTTGCTGCATCCATCCCCCCATCATCTACATTAGGTATTTCTCCTAATGCTATCCCTCCCCTAACCCCTCACACCCTGCTATTCCCCCCATAGCTCACCCACGCCCTCGTGTGTGATGCTCCACTCCCCGTGTCCCTATGTTCTCATTGTTCAACACCCACTTATGAGTGAGAACACGTGGTGTTTGGTTTTCTGTTCTTGTGTCAGTTTGCTGAGACTGATGGTTTTCAGCTTCATCCATGTCCCTGCAAAGGACATAAACTCATTCTTTTTTATGGCTACATAGTATTCCATGGTGAATATGTGCCACATTTTCTTTATCCAGTCTATCATTGATGGGTGTTAATTTAGTAATCTTCTGAAAGGCATTTCAAAAACCAGGACGTGATTTTAACATAATTATATAAAGTTGAATGTAAAGAAGTAAATTGTTAACTATAAAATGTCACTTACAATCTTTCCAAAACGTAATGTCACAGTTGATCATTTGTTGAGGAGTAACAATTAGAGATCCAGAAGTAAGTTCTACTTAGAGAGAGAGTTGGTCTTTTCACATCAAGCCAGTGTGTAAACCAGATGGTAACCAAAACAGAGAAGAAAGAAGAAAAGTAAAAATCATCATAAAAATCTATAGAAAATGGACTATTAATGTAGAACATCCAGAATAAGCACTATGATTCTGCTAATTTATAGAAATCAGACTCCTTCAAGGCATTTGTGTGCTCTAAAGAATGCTGATCACTAGCAATCCTAAAAGATACTGGCTTCTAAACGATATTTCTGTTGTCCTAACAAGTTTCTTTTAAGACAAATCATAGGATTCCTATTTGAAGAGTTTTGGACATATCAGATAATCTGAAAATTACTTTCATATACTCCATATCTTCCACTAACTCACAAAAATACAAGATAAATACTGTTATTGTCCACATTTAGAGGCAAACTGAGGCTCAGAAAAGTTACTAGTTTCAAAGATACACAGCTCATCATTGGGGAAGTGGGATGCAGCCAAGGAGGATCCATTATTTACGATGCTCTGTGACAACGAATGTGGCATCAAAACTCTATATGCTGCAGTTTATTTATTGAGAAATTTTAGGTGGTTAGATTACATCTGAAGACTACACAGCATAACTTAATCATTTATGATGAATATTGTAAATGTTCTGTTTATTATAAAGAGGCATGGAATTTTACAAAAGAGTTGACATTTCATAATAAATTAGAGTTACGTTTGTCTAATTCTTATTTGCTTATATCCATCTATGGTTTCTTGGGTGGAAGACAACTAAAGATATTCATAACCCTAGGTATTTCTGGTTTCAGCAAGCAAATGGTATGTATTTATAGAGAGGAAAGGGGGAAAGGATGAAGGAAGAGGCTAAGAGAGAACCATTATATACACAAAATGGAAGATCTAAAATTCTTGAAGCATATCAGTCAACTCCTGTATTATTGTCATACCTCGTTGATATTTTTTTCTAATGTAATTGAATAAAACTAGAGAGTTCAGGCTTAGGAACAACTAAATTTCTAAATAACTGTTTTATTATCCAAAAAGTAGTATATATGCTTTATATAGTAACTTTTATTGAATAATCTAATTTCTCACAGATATGATTGCCAGTTTGCTATTCCTAGGCACATAATTAGAGGTTTTTTTAGATTAAAAAAAAAATAAGCATTCCGTCTAGATACTTCTCCTAGGCATCGGACTATTTTAAAGATTGCAACTTGACAATCCATTTTAATGTCAAGTCTCTTCATTTTTTTTTAAAATTACTGTTGTTGCAAATTTGCCCACAAATACAGTAGAGACTTGATGGAAATGCATTAAACTTCTATTTAACTTTGAAGGGCACTGATATTTTCACAATATTAAGTGTTGCCTTAAAAGACAAGTTGCCTTTGAAGCTTATGAGGAAAGTTATATACAAAGTTCTTCATGCAGTTCCTGCTCTTTTGAAAGTTTTCCTAAATTATTTTCTTAACTTTGTTTCTCCTTTGAGTATGTTCAATTTTTCTTTTTATTTGGGACTTACACATTATACAGCTAGACAAAATTTATTTTTGAAGAATTCTTGAACAATTCTATTTCTCACCTTTTAAAGGATAGTCTTCATTGTTGATAATAATTTTTTCTATTTTTCAATATCCTTGGTTATCTTCACTGGAATTTGTCTATCAGAGTAATTTAGTTGAAAAATAAAATTTCATTGCCATCTTGTACCAGAATTCTATCACCTAATCTATGGGAAGAAAATGCTGAGCCACCTTTTTCCATCGTGTTTGTGCTTTGAAGGAATGCAGCAATCTCTGCTGCGAAGCCCTGACCTGTAAACTGAAGTCTGAACCTGACTGTGAAGGAGACACTTCAAACCACACCATGTAAGACCTTTTGTTTTCTTTGTTCCAACATGTTTTCTCACCTTTATTTCAGATTTGAGATATGCCACTGAGTTCTGTAATACAGTAAAACACCATGTATCTTATATTTTTTAAATGACTCAATTTTGGAGATTAGAACTAGCAACCATCATGAACATAACCAAGGATGTGCAGACAAACACTCATGAGAAAGCAGCTACCTTGACATCTGTGAGATCAGGGCTGCTGGAATCCATGCCAAAACCTGTTTAAATTCCTATAAGTGATAAATTTAATACAAACTGAAATGAAAATAGAAAAGTGTATTTTAAAACAGCCTCAGTTGATGAGTTCATTTTACTCTTGGTTAAAAGCTGATAGTTTTCATTGGCAATGCTGTCAGAAATTCAATAGCATTTGAGAACATTCTATAAGATTTGACAATTTTATTTCCTTTGAAGTATCTCAGTGAGTCATAATCCAGGCATTAGCTCTGCGTCTTATACATCTCCGATGTGAGTTGCGCTAGGGAACCCAATGGCTTGGAATATGGTACTTGTTTCAGTGAAAAATAATCTCTAAATATAAAAATGGCAACAACAACAAAAGTCAAAAATAGGGGAAAGACTGAATACATTTTTAACTCCTTTTTCCTGAATCTTTTCTGAAATTGAAACTGTAGAGAGAGAACAAAGAAAATAATTTACTCCAGCGCCATCAGCTATCACTTCATTGGGAACAGGTTGGCAAGGTCATAGATAAGGACCAAGCCTTGTTTATTTACCAAGCACCATTTAATACAGCCCGCTGGGAATCATGGAATCAATCCACTCTCCAGGGAATTCTGGAAATTGTTCCCAGGCCAGAAACAGCAATTCAAATAAAAAAAAAAAATCATCCAGCTATTCAGAGGCTTGGAACCAGAGGTGAACATGCCCCTTACTGTGCAGGATAAGCAATTTAAACCATAGAAAGAAAATTGAAGGTGGACTCAGGAAAGTAAAATTCTAGTCTTTTCTGCCAAAAACTAGCTCGGGAACTTCAAATCCAGGTAAATTAGTTTTTTTTTAACTTATAAGATACAGTTAATGATATTGTCTCTTAAATAATATTAATTGCTATTCACATAATTTAAATTCTATACATTATCATTATTATTACATAATATTTTATAACTTATAATAACCTTCGCTTCCAAACTTGACTTTTCCTTCAATCAGAGAGTGAATCAAAAAGTCAACTTCACTGAGATGCTACCTTGCCAGGACAAGGACCAAGATCTCTAACTGTGCAGGAATCTTGTGAATTTTCACCTTTGTATTTACACATATTGGTCTTTCACTTGTCATTCTACTTTCTATATTGTTATCGGTTCAGGAAACAGGTAAATAGATGTACTTATAGACCTTGGCTGTTTGTTTAGGCCTAACCTTCCATGTTTTTAAAGATCATGAAGTTGGGACTTAGTTCTGCTCTTTGGAGAGCAAAAGAAAGTAGCCTTTGATCAAAGCACCTTAAAACACCTGCTGAATTATTCAGTTAATCCAGAATTTTTAAATTACAAGTATTGTGCTTTAACGCTTCTTTCATTTTACTAGTGTGGCCTATAAAAATAAAATACCATTTGATGGGTGAAGGCTTTGGCAATAGAAAGAACAGAATTCAGGTTTTATCTTATTCCTCTGTGTTCATGTTGCCTTTTGCTGAAAACTGTAGTATATTTCTATCTCATGTTAAGAACGATTAAATGTAAACATTTTTAATTTTATCATGTATAATCTTATCTACACTTCCTTCATCATCGTATATGAAGTTTATTTTGAGAAGTCTACATTTCTTACCATTTAATTGAGCCAGCAAAGAAGGCTTAATGATTTAATGAACCTCAATGTCAATAAAAACACTTTTGAGGATTTTCTGTGTGGTCATTTCAAAACTGAATATTTTCAAGCTTCTTTGAAGGTTTGCGTTAGGTGTTGAAGTCTCACATCACTAGAAAATTGTCACTTTGGTAATTTGGAAATATTGCCACAGATAGCCAAGCAATGCTATATGGATCTGATAAAAGGAGGTCGCATCATCTTTTAATGCCTAAAATGGAATGATGTGCGGCCAGTCACACAGGAAAACTAGGCTTCTTCCTGAGGTCTCCTTCTCTAAGTAATTTTTAACGATTGATAAAAGTCACCTAAATTTCCATAGATGCCGATCCTGGGACACTAGAAACTTAGACCTATTTTATTTTATTGAGACACAGTTTCACTCTTGTTACCCAGGCTGGAGTGCAATGGCATGACCTCGGCTTACCGCAACCTCCGCCTCCTGGGTTCAGGCAATTCTCCTGCCTCAGCCTCCCGAGTAGCTGGGATTACAGGCACGCGCCATCCTGCCCAGCTAATTTTTTGTATTTTTAGTAGAGACGGGGTTTCGCCATGTTGACCAGGATGGTCTTGATCTCTTGACCTCGTGATCCACCCACCTCGGCCTCCCAAAGTGCCGGGATTACAGGCTTGAGCCACCGCGCCCGGCCCACTTAGACCTATTTCTAAAGATTGGGCTTTGAAACCAACGGCCTCCTGGGATGCCCTGTCTCCCCCTTCATGACCTCGCCGAACTTAAAATACCATTAGATCCTGCAATGTCATTGAGTATGTACCCAAAGGAATATAATCCATTCTATTATAAAGACAGGTATGTGTATGTTCATTGCAGCATTATTCACAATAGCCAAGACATGAAACCAACATAAATATTCATCAATGATAGAATGGATAAACAAAATTTGGTACATATATACCATGGAATACTATGCAACCATATAAAAGAACAAGATCATGTCCTTTGCAGAGAAATGGAGGGAGCTGGAAAGCATTACACTCAGCAAACTAACTCAGGAACAGAAAACCAAGTAGGGCATGTTCTCACTTATAAGTGGGAGCTAAATGATGAGACACATGGACACATAAAGGGGAACAACACACACTGGGGCCAATTGGATGGTGGAGAGTGGAAGAAGGGAGAAGATCAGGGAAAATAACTAATGGGTAGTGGGCTTAATACCTGGGTGATGAAATAATCCATACAACAAACCCCCATGACACAAGTTCACTTATGTAACAAGCCTTCACATCCTGCACATGTACCCCTGAACTTAAAATGAAAGTTAAAAAAATTGAATATATATACCACGGAATACTACTCAGCCATAACAAAAAATGAAATCATGCTTTTGCAGCAACATGGCTGGAACTGGAGGACATTGTCATAAGTGAAATAATTCAGAAACAGAAAGCCAAATACCTCATTTTCTCACTTATAAGTAGGAGCTAAATAACGTGTACACATGGGCGTACAGTATGGAATGACAGACACTCAGAAGGGAGGCTCAGAAGGGTGGGTGGGTGCGAGAGGGGCAAGTAATCAAAAATTACCTAATGGGTACAATGTACATTATTCGGGTGATGAATACAATACGATCCCAGACTTTATCATTGAAAAAAAAAAGATGTTAGGTTTCTAACACAATCCCAACATTGTGCTGGGATTTAAGCACACTGGATCCGAGCACATGGCATTCTCTGGAAGCTCTCATAGCATTCACAACTGGCCAAGAGAAAAATAGATATGAAGTACTCCAGAGGTTATGTCATAATGTTTTAAATGTGGTTATTATCTTGATCTAGAAACAAATTGGAAAAAAAATATGTATCTCTAATAATTAGACTAGATGAAAAGACCAATCTAACCAAGCCTTAGACATCAAGAAACCAAGGGATATGTCAGATACATGTGCATATGCATCTGCGCACGTGTGTGTGCATGTGTACTTCCTCAGAGGACTCCATTCAAACCCAGAAAGATCATGACACATCGAAAGAAAAGTCTGAAAAGCCAGATTCCCTAGAATATCAGTGAGGGAGGATGCTAGATAAGGTCAATGCAGAGTTCAGTCACCCCAGAGTAGACCCAAGAAGAGCACAGGTGTTGGCCTGGGGCTACAGGAAGGGAGCAGGCAGCACGTGGAAGATTTCACTGATCAAACTGCTTTGCTGTGGATGGTGAGGAATGAAGATGCAACAGAGTTTGTCACTTCATTGAAGTGATGAAGAGTTTGCTAATTAAAGTGACATTGCAAGGTAGAAGAGGGAAGAAAATTAACACAAAGAAAAGACCTTCGTGAGGGAAGTCATGTAGTAGTATTCCTTTTGGAAAAGGAAGTAAGAAATTAAACTGTGGCCATTTAAAAAGGAAGACAAGTATTTTGAGCTTTTACAGAAGTCAAATTTGAAAGAAACACACAAAGTAAGTGTTGGAGGTGATGGATACCCCAATTACCCTGATTTGATCACTGCATGTTCTATACATGGATCAAAATATCACATGGACCCCGACACATGTGCAATTATGATATATCAATTAAAAAATACAAAAAAGTTTAAAAATAAGATCATTGTATGAAAGGCATGGTTTAGAAGATGGCATTGCAGGCTGAGATTAAGAACGTCAATACCAAATGAGAAATATCCATGCATAAGGATATTTTAGAGAGGACTTTACCTGCTGTGATACACTCAAATAGAGAGGAGATGAAAAGCATGGAACAAATGGTGTGTTTTAAGGGAGGCGTTCTCAAGTGAACATTTAGAATCTTGTGCCAGACAATCCCCCTGAATTGGACTTTTTTCCTGGAGGTTTCTTTAGAATGAGGGTTTGGCCAGGCATGGTTGCTCACACTTGTAATGCCAACACTTTGGGAGGCCGAGGTGAGCAGATCACGAGGTTAGGAGATCAAGACCATCCTGGCTAACATGGTGAAACCCTGTTTCTACTGAAAAATACAAAAAATTAGCCAGGCATGGTGGCACATACCTGTGGTCCCAGCTACTCAGGAGGTTGAGGAAGGAGAACTGCTTGAATCCAGGAGGCGGAGGATGAAGTGAGCCGAGATGGCACCACTGCAGTCCAGCCTGGGGCCGGAGCTAGAGTCCATCTCAAAACACAAAGCAAAACAAAACAAAACAAAAGAATGAGGGTTTGAGAAAAAAGGAAAAGGGTGTCCACAAGCCCAGTACCTCACCACTTAGCACATTATGTAAAACTTTCAGATAGACACCAGAAAAATGAAAGAATGAACTATTACATCAAGAGAGAATGGGAGAAGAGGGCTGCACACAATGTCTTTCTAGCTTTGCCCACCCAAAAGCCCACCACCATCTAGTAACAACCCTAAATTGGCAGAATTTTTCATTCTGAAATCACATTAACCTATATTTTAGTATCTCCATCTATACAAAATAAGAAGCAAGAAGAGAGAAACCTGCAAAAATAAGAAAGTCCTCCCAGCCATCAAGAAGGTTAAAATAAAAGCAGCCCAACATGCTGCTGGCTCAGGTATAATAAGGGCCCCAGGATACAAGAAAACAGTGAGAAATCAGAGGAAAGGGAACAAAGCAAGGTTTTCATGGACAGATGGGAAGAAGCTGAGAGTAAGAGCCAAGGTTGGAAAATTCAGTAATGACGAATTTAAATTAGAGGTAGGCATTTAGGAGAAAAATACAAAATGTTTCAAATCCTGTGAAGACAGCCCCCGACTGGCCGGTTGAGCAAGGTCTGGGGATGCACCATGCCGATTCCTGAGATAGTTAGACTGCCTTCTTACAAGTGCATCCTCAACCACAAAAAAAAGAAAAGAAAAGCCAAATAAAGCGTTTTAGAAATAGAAAAACAATTTTATTCTATCCTTAATAAAAACAAGAAATAAATACTGTGATAAGACACAAACTTAAATGGAGTCATTTTTCCAGGGTGTGGCCCTCGGACCTTAGGAGAAACCCCACAGCAAAGGACTGGCAAGTCTTTATGTATCGTGCCCAGTTCCCTTTCAGCTCCTCAATTTCCAGGTGGGGAATTGCATTTTATTACTGATTTCCTAATCTTTCCTCTTCAATTCCTGATCCCGTTCATTCCTAAAATTCCCTCTTGAGAACCGTCTGTAAGGAGCCCCTGACCTCCACAGAGTCTTTCCACCAGGAGTCCACTTAGCAGGTGATGGGGAAGGAGAACCCACTGCCTCAGCCCCACAGGTCTCTCTGCCCACACAGCAGGGTGGGAGGAGAAGGGCTTCAGGACCAGGGGTTCTTGGCCTTTCTTTGCCTTTGCATTTCCTCTGCATTTTTCCTGCACCAGAAGGGCTGTGACTGGTGTCCTGTAGCTGGCAGCGCAGGAGATCCCTGAATCCTGGTGTATGGACCTGACTCAGACAGGCCTTTGTGGGCAAAATCGAGGACCTTGTCCGCCCTCGTGTGGCCATAATGTTGACAGCAGCAGAGCCCAGGTCTCCACCTTCTGTTCAATCCTAAAACTGAACACGAGCTGCAGAGAATGGCTTTATTGCAGGCCTCTGGCTGTGCGGGTCCAGCCGTTTGTGAACACGTGACCGTGGCAGAGAGGAGAAACCCAGAGTCACAGAGAGCTCCACCGACCTGAACCACAGCCTGCCCACAGCCTCTACCCTCCGCCAATCTGTAGGCCCTTCAGCTCACCTGAACAAAAAGCTGAGCTTCTTGGGCTGCAAACCACATCCCTGGCCAAGCCTCATTCACTCAGTTCAGCAGAACCAACCCCTCTATTATTGCCTGTTGAATGAAAAAATAATCGACCTCCATCTCCGTTCCACTTTGTATTTGAAACTGAATTTGAGACTAAGAGTTTGCAAGGTTCCTCTTTCTTATTCATGGCTGATTTGGCCAGTTTTCTGCCTGAGAAGAATCTTGGAAGGAGAAAAGAACATACATGCTCTAGAAACGGTGTCTCTGGGGCCCTGCTAATGAGCCACACACACACACACATTCACAAGCCAAGCTGAGCACACTAAGTCACTCCAGACAGTGACCAGCGGCTCCCACAGAGACCCAGCCAGCTGTCACCTGGAGTCTGTGCAGGGGATGGTTGACCACAGGTTTATCGTCTCTACTCGGGAGTGCAAAAGGAAAAGGCCAAATACTAAGGAGATTCTGGCTTATTGTCCGGGGATATGAGAAGAAGAAGGAATAGGGGATTCGAGGAATCAAGGGTCCAGGTGAAAGATTCCTGGGGCAGATCACCCGCTCCAGACTGACCTATCTCAGTCTTTGAACAGAAACAGACCCCTTGCCCAGACTAGCAGGCCAGGTAGGTAACCTCAGCCCCGATGGCCAGATAGAAGCCTGCTCAGGCCTGTCAGGTGGATTTCCAGGTAAGGGACTTTCAGGGAGTTTAGGGCTAATTAAACTGAGTTTCATTCCTAGGGCAATAACTGGCAAGATGGCACCACCATCTGTTCCTCTGAAGTATCACAGTTAGTCTAACCAGTGTCTCTTATCCTAGAGTTCAATCAACCTTTTCCATCTCCTTTTACTCAAAGAAAAAGCTACCTTCTCCTTACCTTCTCATATAGTTTAGATACGTGTCCTGCCCAAAGCTCATGTTGAAATGTGAACCCCAGTGTTGGTGGTGGGGCCTGCTGGGAGGGTTTGTGTCATGGAGGTTGATCCATCATGGCATGGTGCTGTCTGTGATCATGAGTGAGGTCTCCTGATATCTGGCTGTTTAATAGTGTGGGGCGCCTCCCCTCCAGCCTCTTTTGCTCCCTCTCTTGTCATGTGAGATGCCTGCTCCTCCTTCACCTTCCACCATGATTGTAAGCTTCCTGAGGCCTCCCAGAAGCCAAGCAGATGCTGGCACCATGTTTCCTGTACAGCTTTAAGAACCATGAGCCAATTAAGCCTCTTTGTGAATTACCCAGTCTCAGATATTTCTTTACAGCAACACAAAGAGTGGCCTAGCACACCTTCTACACAGTCTCCCTCCCGTCTCCTGCTTTGTTCCTTTGCTTCTCCCTTGATGATTTTACTTGCAACTGCAGGTTTGCCTCGTTTATCGTATTTAGACAGTATGAGAAATGGATCCAATGGACATTGGATCATGACTGCCTACCTACTGTCATTTTTTTAGGATTAGAATTCTAGGCACAAGTTATTTGTCTTACACACGTTTTGCAAATATCCCAGCTATGTCACATATATGTATACAGATAGAGCATTTCCTCCCAGGCTGGGGCTTGCCTTTTCATTTTCTTATTGTCATCTTTTCAAGGTTAAAAATTGAAAATTTTGGTGAAATCCAATTTATCTTTTCTCTTTTATGCTTTATGCTTGCTCAGTACTAACACATCTATATTCCTCCCTGGTTGATAAGAAATTATTTTATGTTTTCTTTCAGCATTTATATTCTTTTAGATGTTACATTCTGTTATATGATGTATTTCAAATTAAATTTCATGTATGGTGTCAGGTAAGGTTCAGTGTTCATTTATTCCAGATATATGATGAGTTGTTCCAGCACCGTTTCTTGGAAAATAATGCATCCTGTTTTTATTGCATAGCCTTGATACATTTGTGAAAAAGTCAATAAGCATGTATGTGAGAATCAGTTCATGGCCTCTCTATTCTGTTTTATTGATCTGTATATCAATCCTGTAACCTTGCTACATTAACTTATTCTAATAGCTTTTATGTAGGATCTGGATTTTGACATTGCTTTTTCTTGATAGACCTTGTCTACAGGATTGTAAATGTAGTGCTCTCCATCGACTTGTCACATTATTAAGACACGGATGACTATTCCTAAATCATGCTGTGCAGCCAGTTCTGTTTCCAACGACCTGGATTGGATCTGAACCTACACGTGTGTCCTGTTCTGTATCCTGAAGCTCTTCCCAAACCCTGCCATGTGATGGTCCTCCGGTCCCATACTCAATAGCTTCCTCCCTGTACCGGGTTGTTGTCCTGAATGTCACTCTCTCTTCTTCATCCTCTAAGTCAGAGGTATCATATATATATTTGCTTAGACAACAGCTTTAGGACAGAAATTCAATTTAGCAAATGAATCTTTCAGCTTTTACCCTGGAGGGAGTTATCTCTCTGGGACTGGGGAATCCCATATCCATTGGTAACTGAGAGTTTAAAAGATTAATACTTTTTTAACTTTAATATCATTTATTGATATCCAGGACGATGGCGCTGTGAGAACAACCCAGGATTGGAGCTCTTCTCGTTGAATCCACAAACGGTGAGTCAGAGCGGCATTTCCAGACTGATCTTTGTTGCCCACAGAATGGGGAAACTCCCAAGTATAAAAAAGACACGGGACGCCAGGCAGTAGGTCTGCCTGGCAAAGCCGGCAGCTGGGGCAGCGGCGGCCGGCCCTACCCAGCAATCCCCACAGGGTGCGCTTGTCCGGGTGCCATGTTGAACCGGCAACCTGAGACTTGAGAGGGCTGGACTTGAGACTGAACGAGACTTGGACAGTAGGCCAGCCCAGGGGATTGCAGGGATTGGGATACCCAGTGGGACGAACAAAACCGCGATTTCAAACTATCCCGAGCAGATGGTCTGAGACGCTCTGTGGGGGAGGGGCGTCCACCACTACCGAGGCAACCCGCCCCAACTGAGATACACGCCCACTGCTGACGCAGCCAGCCGTTGCCGAGGCAACCCATCCCTACTGAGATACATGCCCACTGCTGACGCAGCCTGCCGTTGCTGAGGCAACACGCTACAACAAAGAGACTCCGCCGCAAGGCGTGGCGGAGACCACAGCAGAGCCGGCAGGAACAGCACGAATCACACAACAGTGGGGCGGAGCCTCGGCAGCCAAACAGTGGCTAGTCTGCCTTCTAGCTGGGCAGGACACCTGATCGGACATCCAAAAATAAAGCCCAAACCCCTCAACACAGAGCATTTGAGAAAAAAAAAAAAAAAGGGTTTTTTAATGAGCTCTGTTGCAGCAGAATCAAACATAGCAGCCTAACAGCCCTGAATGAACAACAGAGTGCACAGCTCAACAATTAAACCCCTATAAAGTACAAACTGTCTCCTCAAGCAGCTCCCTGACCCCTCTATATCCAAAAGACTGACATTAGGCAGGCACCATCCTGGGACAAAGAGAGCAGAAAAAGAAACTGGTAGCATCCCTCGCTGTGCCACAGCTACTAGAGGTGCACCCCAGACAAGCAGGGTCTGGAGCGGACTTCAGCAGTCATACAGCGAAGGGGCTAGACTGGTAGAAGGAAAACAAAGCAACAGAAATACTTCATCATCAACATTCTGGGTGTCCACTCAGAGACCCAAACGAAAAGTCAGCAACTACGCAGACGACCAGCGGACAAATCCACAAAGATGGGAAGAAACCAGCGCAAAAAGGAGGAAAACACCCGAAACCAGAACACCTCGCCTCCTAGAAAGGACCAAAACTCCTCACCAGCAAGGGAGCAAAGCTGGACGGAGAATGACTGTGACGAAATGACGGAATTAGACTTCAGAAGATGGATAATGAGAAACTTTTGTGAGCTAAAAGATTATGTATTAAATCAATGCAAAGAAACTAAGAACCTTGAAAAAAGATTTGAAAAAAGATTCGAGGAAATGATAACAAGAATGGATACCTTAGAGAGGAATATGAATGAATTAAAGGAGCTGAAAAACACAATACGAGAACTTCGCGAAGCAAACACAAGTTTCAATAGCCGAATTGACCAAGCAGAAGAAAGAATATCTGAAGTCGAAGACCAACTCAATGAAATAAAACGAGAAACCAAGATCAGAGAAAAAAGTGCAAAAAGGAATGAACAAAGTCTCCAAGAAATGTGGGACTATGTGAAAAGACCTAACCTACGTTTGATAGGTGTACCAGAAGGGGACGAAGAGAATGAATCCAAGCTGGAAAATACTCTTCAGGACATCATCCAGGAAAACTTCCCCCACCTAGCAAGACAAGCCAACACTCAATTGCAGGAAATACAGAGAACACCACAAAGATATTCCACAAGAAGAGCAACCCCAAGGCACATAATCGTCAGATTCAACAGGGTTGAAATAAAGGAGAGAATACTAAGGGCAGCCAGAGAGAAAGGTCGGGTCACCCACAAAGGGAAGCCCATCAGACTCACAGCAGATCTCTCGGCAGAAACACTACAAGCCAGAAGAGAGTGGGGGCCAATATTCAACATTCTTAAAGAAAAGAACTTTCAACCCAGAATTTCATATCCAGCCAAACTGAGCTTCAGAAGAGAAGGAAGAATAAAATCCTTTGCGAACAAGCAAGTACTCAGAGATTTTGTCACCACCAGGCCTGCTTTACAAGAGCTCCTAAAAGAGGCACTACACATAGAAAGGAACAATCAGTACCAGCCATTCCAAAATCACACTGAATGCTAAAGAGCATCAACATAATGAAGAAGCTACAACAATTAACAGGCAAAACAGCCACTTAGCATCAAAATGGCAGTATCAAATTCACACATAACAATATTAACCCTAAATGTAAATGGACTAAATGCACCAATCAAAAGACACAGACTAGCAAATTGGATAAAAATCCGAAACCCATCAGTGTGCTGTATCCAGGAAACCCTTCTCACATGCAAGGATACACAAAGGCTCAAAATAAAGGGATGGAGGAAGATTTACCAAGCTAATGGAAAGCAAAAAAAAGCAGGAGTTGCAATTCTCATCTCTGATAAAATAGACTTTAAAGCAACAAAGATCAAAAGAGACAAAGAAGGCCATTACATAATGGTAAAAGGATCGATAAAACAAGAAGAGCTAACGATCCTAAACATATATGGACCCAACACAGGAGCACCCAGATACATAAGGCAAGTTCTTAATGACTTACAAAAGGACTTAGACTCCCACACAATAATAGTGGGAGACTTTAACACTCCACTGTCAATACTAGACAGATCAACCAGACAGAAAATCAACAAGGATATCCAGGGCTTGAACTCAGACCTGGAGCAAGCAAACCTGGTGGACATTTACAGAACTCTCCACCCCAAATCCACAGAATACACATTCTTCTCAGCACCACATCACACCTACTCTAAAATTGACCACATAATTGGAAGTAAAGCACTGCTCAACAAATGCAAAACAACTGAAATCATAACAAACAGCCTCTCAGACCATAGTGCAATCAAGTTAGAACTCAGAATTCAGAAACCGACCCAGAACCGCACAGCTTCATGGAAACTGAACAACTGGCTCTTGAATGTTGACTGGGTAAACAACGAAATGAAGGCAGAAATAAAGAAGTTCTTCGAAACCAATGAGAACGAAGACACAATGTGCCAGAACCTCTGGGACACATTTAAAGCAGTCTCTAGAGGAAAGTATATAGCAATAAATGCCCATATGAGGAGAATGGAGAGATCCAAAATTGACACCCTATCGTCAAAATTGAAAGAGCTAGAGGAGCAAGATCAAAAAAGCTCAAAACCCAGCAGAAGACAAGAAATTACTAAGATCAGAGCTGAGCTGAAGGAGATTGAGACACAAAAAACCCTTCAAAAAATCAATAAATCCAAGAGCTGGTTTTTTGAAAAGATCAACAAAATAGACAGACCACTAGCCAGATTGATGAAAAAGAAAAGAGAGAACAACCAAATAGATGCAATAAAAAATGATAAAGGGGAAATCACCACAGATTCCACAGAAATTCAAACCATCATCAGAGAATATTACAAACAACTATATGCGCATAAACTAGTAAAACTGGAAGAAATGGATAAATTCCTGGACTCCTGTGTCCTCCCAAGCCTAAACCAGGAGGAAGCTGAAACTATGAATAGACCAATAACAAGGTCTGAAGTCGAGGCAGCAATTAAGAGCCTACCTCACAAAAAAAGCCCAGGTCCAGACGGGTTCACAGCCGAATTCTACCAGACACACAAGGAGGAGCTGGTACCATTCCTTCTAAAACTATTTCAAACAATCCAAAAAGAGGGAATCCTTCCCAAATCATTTTATGAGACCAACATCATCCTGATACCAAAACCTGGCAGAGACCCAACGAGAAAAGAAAACTTCAGGCCAATATCCATGATGAACATAGATGCAAAAATCTTCAATAAAATATTGGCAAGCCGATTGCAACAGCAAATCAAAAAACTTATTCATCATGATCAAGTAGGATTCATCCCGGGGATGCAAGGCTGGTTCAACATACGCAAGTCTATCAACGTAATTCACCACATAAACAGAACCAAAAACAAAAACCACATGATTATCTCAATTGACGCAGAGAAGGCATTTGACAAAATTCAACAGCCCTTTATGCTAAAAACCCTCAATAAACTCGGTATCGATGGAACGTATCTCAAAGTAATAAAAGCTATTTATGACAAACCAACAGCCAATATCATACTGAATGGGCAAAAACTTGAAGCATTCCCTTTAAAATCTGGCACTAGACAAGGATGCCCTCTCTCACCACTCCTATTCAATATAGTACTGGAAGTTCTAGCCAGAGCAATCAGGCAAGAAAAAGAAATAAAGGGTATTCAAATAGGAAAGGTGGAAGCCAAATTGTCTCTATTTGCAGACGACATGATAGTATACCTAGAAGACCCCATTGCCTCAGCCCAAAAACTCCTGAAACTGATAAACAACTTCAGCAAAGTCTCAGGATATAAAATCAATGTGCAAAAATCACAAGCATTCGTCTACACCAATAACAGACTTAAAGAAAGCCAAATCAAGAGCGAACTGCCATTCACAATTGCTACAAAAAGAATAAAATACCTTGGAATACAACTCACAAGGAACGTAAGGGACCTCTTCAAGGAGAACTACAAACCACTGCTCAACGAAATCAGAGAGGACACAAACAGATGGAGAAACATTCCATGTTCATGGTTAGGAAGAATTAAGATCGTGAAAATGGCTATACTGCCCAAAGTAATTTACAGAATCAACACTATCCCCATCAAGCTACCATTGACTTTCTTCACAGAACTGGAAAAAACCACCATGAACTTCATATGGAACCAAAAGAGAGCCCGCATAGCCAAGTCAATTCTAAGCAAAAAGAACACAGCGGGGGGCATCACACTACCGGATTTCAAACTATACTACAAGGCTACAGTAATCAAAACAGCATGGTACTGGTACCAAAACAGAGATATAGACCAATGGAACAAAACAGAGGCACCGGAGGCAACACAACATACATACAACTATACAATCTTTGATCAACCTGACAAAAACAAGCAATGGGGCAAGGATTCCATGTTTAACAAATGGTGTCGGGAAAACTGGCTAGCCATGTGCAGAAAGCAGAAACTGGACCCCTTCCTGACACCTTACACTAAAATTAACTCCAGATGGATTAAAGACTTAAACATAAGACCTGGCACCATAAAAACCCTAGAAGGAAATCTAGGCAAAACCATCCAGGACATAGGAGTAGGCAAGGACTTCATGAACAAAACACCAAAAGCATTGGCAACAAAAGCCAAAATAGACAAATGGGACCTAATGAAACTCCACAGCTTCTGCACGGCAAAAGAAACAGTCACTAGAGTGGATCGGCAACCAACAGAATGGGAAAAAATTTTCGCAGTCTACCCATCTGACAAAGGGCTGATATCCAGAATTTACAAAGAACTCAAGCAGATTTACAGGAAAAAAACAAACAAGCCCATTCAAAAGTGGGCAAAGGATATGAACAGACACTTTACGAAAGAAGACATATATGAGGCCAACAATCATATGAAAAAATGCTCATCGTCACTGGTCATCAGAGAGATGCAAATCAAAACCACATTGAGATACCATCTCATGCCAGTTAGAATGGCGATCATTAAAAAATCTGGAGACAACAGATGCTGGAGAGGATGTGGAGAAAAAGGAACACTTTTACACTGTTGGTGGGAGTGTAAATTAGTTCAACCATTGTGGAAGACAGTGTGGCGATTCCTCAAGGCCTTAGAAATAGAAATTCCATTTGACCCAGCAATCCCATTACTGGGTATATATCCAAAAGACTATAAATCGTTCTACTATAAGGACACATGTACACGAATGTTCATTGCAGCACTGTTTACAATAGCAAAGACCTGGAATCAACCCAAATGCCCATTGATAATAGACTGGATTGGAAAAATGTGGCACATATACACCATGGAATATTATGCAGCAATCAGAAATGATGAGTTTGTGTCATTTGTAGGGACATGGATGAATCTGGAGAACGTCATCCTCAGCAAACTGACACAAGAACAGAAAATGAAACACCGCATATTCTCACTCATAGGTGGGTGATGAAAAATAAGAACACATGGACACAGAGTGGGGAGTACTAAACACTGGGGTCTATTGGGGGGAAAAGGGGAGGGCCAGTGGGAGGGGGAGGTGGGGAGGGATAGCCTGGGGAGAAATGCCAAATGTGGGTGAAGGGGAGAAGAAAAGCAAAGCACACTGCCATGTGTGTACCTACGCAACTGTCTTGCATGCTCTGCTCATGTACCCCAAAACCTATAATCCAATAAAAAATTTAAAAAAAAATCATTTATTTATTCATTTGATTATTTAGGGTAATATTCCTTCCCCTGTGGATTAAAGGGAGTTACAGAAGAAATATCACTTTGAAGAAGACGAACTTGTGTCTGGGAATTTTCCAGCTCTGATACTCTGAGGGCATCGTTTTGACACAGGAGCCACAGACCTCACCCTACAAAAGAATATTCACCAAAACAGATGTAACAATCTTAGCTAAAATGGAAGGCCCAGGGTTGAGTTCAGAGATATATTATATGAAAAACTGAATACTAAATTACTTAAAAAAAATGTCCAGAGAGTATTCAATAGTAAAGTCCTCTCTAAGCACAGGAGCACAGGAAGATAAAAACTTCGACTGAGACTGGTGTGATGGCTCATGCCTCTAATCCCAGCACTTTGGGGGACTGAGGCAGGGGGATCACTTGAGGTTAGGAGTTCAAGATCAGCCTGGCCAACATGGTGAAACCCTGTCTCTACTAAAAATACAAAAATTAGCCGGGCATGGTAGTGTGCACCTGTAATCCCAGCTACTCAGGAGGCTGAGGCAGGAGAATCTCTTGAGCTGAGATCACACCAATACACTCCAGCCTGGGCAACACTTGAGAAAGACTTTGTCTTAAAAAAAAAATTGGTTGAATACTGGGAAATGAACTTTCTCATAGCCTGCTAAGCAATAATCACCAGCTAGCGATTGTTAGTGGTTATGTTTTCTCTGTGTTTTTGAGTTTCCCCTATAGCCCTAGACCAGGACAATATGAATCTGCTATAGGCTCCAATTACAAAGAGTAGAGAGAATTCTTATTTCCCTGCTAATTACTCTAAAAACACAAGTTGAAAGAAAGAGCGCTACCTCCTGTATCCCTCAGCAAATAGCACCATGCCTACTCCCATCCTTCACCACCCAGGTATCGCTGCCTCAAAACTCTCCATTGTTGTCATGAGTCATTGACACATGACACCTTTTAGGGGCAATGGCACCTTCCAGAGTCAGCCTCTGTGTAAAGAAAGCAGAACTGGGCAGAGAGATGCCTGGAAAAAAGCATTGGCAGGGATGTGTGACTCACTGGGTACCTTCCAGACAGCATGTAGTTGGTTACCATATTTCAAGTCCTTTCACATTTTAACATTTACGAAGTTGGGATACTGCTTATACTATATATGTATCTATATTTTTTGCACATATACGTATACACATAGAAACACACACGCTTTATAAGGTAGTGTTCCCCTTTCTCCCCTTGAAAGCTATGATGAAATGGATGCTGTCTATTTCATGTCTATTCCAGTAAGACATTTGTGACAGGAGGAAATATACTCATTAGCAGGGCTGTTCTAACATGTTAATAATACTAACTGAACGTGTCTGTATTTTGGGGGGTTGGTGGTTTGCTTTTTTGCATTAGGAAATTTTGCAGCTTGCTTCTCTTTTATTAGGCAATTGTGACACCTGCTGTCAGAAATAAAGAAGTTACCCTGTTCTCAAAAGCAAGCCTTTACTATGGAAAAGAAAGAAGTGCTGAGACATGCAGACTTCTGGGGGAAGATGAACAAATAAGTTATTTTTTTCTGACTGTTTAAAGTCCAGTGTGAAGCAGGTAGCATTTGTCAATGAAACATTCTCAACAGCCCCAATCCTGTCTCTACCTCCCACTCCCTGCCTCTTTCCCTCTGGATGTGGTGGTGAGCCATTTGGAGACCAATAGTTGGACTAACATTTGCAGGCATCTACCCAACCTTTGGGCAGGTGGATAGCGCTCTTTTCTAGTTTCTAGCTACCTACATACGTTTACCTCTCATTTTTTGAAAATATGACTTTATTAAGGTGTAATTTATACAAAATAAAATGCACTTACTTTAATGGCACTGTTCAGTGAATTTTATTTAACAAATCTAACAGTTTCCTCAATCCTAATATAAAACATTTCCACTACCCATTCCTTTATGCCCCTTCCTTGTCAGCCCCCATTTCACCACGGGTCCCAGGCAGTCACTGATCTGCTATCACTATAGACTAAGTTTGTCTTTTCTAGTGTCAAGCAAAGGGAATCATCCAGAACACGTGTTTTATGCCAGGCATCTTTCACTCAGTGCAATGTTTAATAAGAGATTCGCTTATTGTTCCAGTGACTGCTGCATAACCAGTGACCTCAAACTCAGTGGCAGGTAACAAACATTTCAGCATGCTCATTGATCCCACAGGTCAGACTTTCATTAGGTCACAATAGGGACACCATAGGGCCTGAGAAGGGAATATGGGAAGACTAAGGGTGAGTAAGTGCTTGGGGGCCAGGGTAATGGGGGTGATTTCACTCGAGGGCCTAAGGATTGATGCTAATTACTGGTAGAGACCTCAAAGGCATGTATGGGCTGGAACACTTGGATGTGGTTTTCTCACAGCTTCATGGCCTCAGAATAATGAGAATCATTACATGGTAGGTCAGGATTTCAGCAAGAAGCAGTTTGGCCTTTTCTAACCTCGTCATGGAGGTTACATAACATCACTTGGGTTGCGTTATGTTGCTTTTAAGTACATTATCATGGTCAGTGTAGATTTAAGGGGAGGCCCAACAAAGAATTTAACAAAGGATCTGTGGATATATATTCAAACTGCCACATCATTTAATTTCACTAGAATCATTTTTTTAAATTATTTTTAATGATTTTTTTAAGAAATCATTTTTTAACTGTTCATAGGTAGTTAGGCAGTTTCCAGTTTTGGGGTATTATGAATATAACTGTAATGAACATTTGTGTACAAGTCTTTGTGTGGGCATATATTTTCATTTCTCAGAGTAAATACCAAGAGTAAAATTTCTAGGCCATATGGCAACATATATTTAACTTTATAAGAAACTGACAAAATGTTTTCTAGAATGATATCACTTTACATCCCCAACAGCCATATGGGAGAATTCAAGTTGCTTTACATTTTCAACAGCAGTTAGTATTGTCAGCTTTTTCAAATTTTAGTCACTCAATTGTCTATATAATGTTATCTCATTGTGATTTTAACTTTCATTTCCCTAAGGACTCATGTCATTTGAGCACAGTTCTGAATGCTTATTGGCGCATGTGTGTTGAAATCATTTGCATGTCTTTAATGAGTTCTTTGTCCTATTATTGAACGAGTGAAGTTCTTTATATATTCCTGATATAAGTTCTTTGTTAGATGTACATACTACACAAATATTCCCAGTCCAAATAATTGTTTTCTTTTGTGTCTTAACTTCTCTGTACTAAGAAATCTTTGCTTCTTTTGGGTTGCTAAGATTTTCTCCTGTATTTTCTTCCAGAATCGTATTATTTTAGCTCTTACATTATTTTTGATGCATTTTCATGCATGTTAGATACAGTTTAATGTTCATCTTTTCCATACCTATGTCCAGTAGTTCTAGCACTATTTTTTTTTAATTTTTTATTGGATTTTAGGTTTTGGGGTACATGAGCAGAGCATGCAAGACAGTTGCATAGGAACACACATGGCAGTGTGCTTTTCTTTCCTTCTCCCCTTCACCCACATTTGGTTTTCTCCCCAGGCTATACCTCCCCACCTCCCCCTCCCACTGGCCCTCCCCTTTTCCCCCAATAGACCCCAATGTTTAGTACTCCCCTTTCTGTGTCCATGTGTTCTCATTTTTCATCACCCGCCTATGAGTGAGAATATGCAGTGTTTCATTTTCTGTTCTTGTGTCAGTTTGCTGAGGATGACGTTCTCCAGATTCATCCATGTCCCTACAAACGACACAAACTCATCATTTCTGATTGCTGCATATTCCATGGTGTATATGTGCCACATTTTTCCAATCCAGTCTATTATCAATGGGCATTTGGGTTGATTCCAGGTCTTTGCTATTGTAAACAGTGCTGCAATGAACATTCGTGTACATGTGTCCTTATAGTAGAACGATTTATAGTCTTTTGGATATATACCCAGTAATGGGATTGCTGGGTCAAATGGAATTTCTATTTCTAAGGCCTTGAGGAATCGCCACACTGTCTTCCACAATGGTTGAACTAATTTACACTCCCACCAACAGTGTAAAAGTGTTCCTTTTTCTCCATCTGACAAAGGGCTGATATCCAGAATTTACAAAGAACTCCAACGAATTTACAGGAAAAAAACAAACAAGCCCATTCAAAAGTGGGCAAAGGATATGAACAGACACTTTACGAAAGAAGACATATATGAGGCCAACAATCATATGAAAAAATGCTCATCATCACTGGTCATTAGAGAGATGCAAATCAAAACCACATTGAGATACCATCTCACGCCAGTTAGAATGGCGATCATTAAAAAATCTGGAGACAACAGATGCTGGAGAGGATGTGGAGTTCTAGCACTATTAATTGAAAAAAGAATCCTTCCCTCATTAAATTACCTTCATACATTTGCAAAAATAATTAATGAGCATAGATTGAGAGTCCATTTCTGTCCTCTTTATTCTGTTCCATTGATCAATACTTTGGAAGCTTTGACCTTGCTAAACTAATTTATTAGTTTCAATAGTTTTTGGAGACTCTAGGATTTTTCTACATTCAATATCATGTTGTCTGCAAATAAAGAGATTTTTACTTCCTTCTTTCTAAACAGTACACCTTTTATTCTTTTTTCTTATTTTATCACGATGTTAGGCACTTTAGAAAAATATTTAGTAGAACTGTTGAGAATGAATATCCTTGTCTTGTGTTTGATCTTCTGGGGGAAACATGCCCTCATTCACTATAAAGCAAGCTTTCTCAGTCTCATAGAGATGAGGCTGACATTTGGCGCATGACAGTTCTTTACTGTGCAGGTGGCGGGCTGAAGTGTTCTAGGACATTTTGTAGCACTTTGGGCTCCTCCTCACTAGACACAAGTGGAACGTCATCCTCCACCCTAACTGTGACGAGCAAACCTGTCTCCAAACATTGTCAAAAGTTCCCTAGGGGCAAAAATTACTCCCAGTTGAGCAACACTGCCATGAAGTATGATCTTTAACTGTAGGGTTTATGGATTTGCACCTTATTAGGTTGAGAAATTTCTCCTCCATTTCTAGTTTGCTGAGAACTTTTATCATCGATGGGTGTAGAGCTTTATCAAAGCCTGTTATTGTTAAAATAAGTCCTATGATTTTGAAGCGGCATTGCTGTCTGGGGTAAATACCCAACGATCGTCATCTCACACCAGGGAAATCAAGGATGTGGACACCAAGAAGTAAGTTTAACAGCAGAGGTGTAATAGATGAAAGAAACAGAAGAGCTCTCTCTCTGTTATAGAGAGAGAGGGGTTCTTGAGTGCGTCTTCTGATTCTGTGGTGAAATGTATGGGGTTTTATAAATTGGCTTGAGGAGGCAGTGCCTAATTACATAGAGCCCAAAAGATTGGTCAGGCACACAGGTGTGCCATTTACACAGCACAGGAAGAACCTGGCCATCCTACCCTAATCTTTCATTATGCAGATGGGAACTCTACCTGGTCATTGTCCTGTTGCCTTCCTTTATCCGCCCCCCCTTTCTTTTTGAGGTGGAATCTTGTGCTGTGGCCCAGGCTGGAGTGCAGTAGTGTTATCTTGGCTCACTGTAACCTCCGCCTACTGGATTCCAGCGATTCTCCTGCCCCAACCTCTGGAGTAGCTGCAATTACAGGTGCTCGCCTGCTAATTTTTGTATTTTTAATAGAGAAGGGGTTTTGCTGTGTTGGTCAGGCTGGTCTTGAACTCCTGACCTCAGATGATCCGCCTGTCTGGGCCTCTCAAAGTGCTGGGATTACAGACCTGAGTTACTGTGCCTGGCCTGCCTGTCTTTTTTACTGTACACGTGGCAAAAAAGAAAACCGATGAGGGAATCTCCATTTTAAACATGCCTGCCCCTCGGTAGTCTTTTCCTGCTGGGACAGCTGCCAGCGTCCACCTATACAAGCTTCCAGCTTGTTTAATTATGTCTACAGCTCGATTTAACAGGCTGCTCTTTGTTAGAAAAGAAATGATTTGGGGGCTGCTTTTTATTAAAAGGAAAATCTTACTAAGGACTCTACCCTTACTATCTGCCTAAATAATTTGTTTCTAGCCCCTGTATTAGTTTCTCTTTCATTATGTTCATATGATGAAATGTAGAGGTTAATTTTTGAATGTTACGCCAAACTTGTATTTCTAGAATAAACTCCACCTGATCATGCTGTATTATTCATTAATATATTGCTATACTTAATATATTTATATTTTTAACTCTTTCCTTGCTCTCTTCATGAAAGATAAGCCAACCATTTTCTTAAAATGTTTTTGTATGGTTTTGGTGATAGGTTAATTCTAATCTCAAAATATAATTGTGAACATTTTCCTTTATGTTTGAAATTTAAAAAGAGTTCATGTAGAATTCTTAAGATACTGGAATGAGTTTCACCAAGGAAGTTATCTGTGAGTTTTCATTGAGGGAAGGTTTAAAACTACAAATTCCATATTTCTAATTGCTGTGTCTATTCAGATTTTCTATATCCTGCTTAGCATGTTTAAACAACTTAAACCTTTTAAGGAATTTCCCCGTTTCATGTAGAGTTTAAATATTTGTTTGCATAAAGTGGTGCTGATCATAATCCCAAACACTTACCCAGCGGGGCTGCTATTCAATCACCAGTACTGTTTCCACCAAATCTGCGGTCTGTACATGCGGGTATGTGAAATGGATTTCGGACACCCAAAACAACACAGAAGCATGGCAGAGAAGGTGGGAAAGTTCAGTAGGAAATGCTCACGTGTATGCACATCAATTCATAGAAAATTTCAGAAAGAACACAGCCATGTGGAAAATGAATGTGAATGTATTTTCCAAAAACTATGTCCTAAGAGAAAAAAAAGCAGATATTCATAATTATGCAAGACTTCAAATTACAGTTAATAATGATAAAAGTCAGTCAGTTCTTAGGAACTACTTCTGTTCCTACCAAGTCTGTCTCTGGAATGTACTTTCTCCCTCCAACTTTTCTATTTAGTTTTCACCCTGTTTTAAATTGTCAGCATTTATTCTTTTTACACTTTTTACAATTTGCTATACTATGAATTTCATTACTGCATCATTTCCAATACTAACGGTGTAAATTGTGTAGAAAGTTTTTACATCTAAACTCTATCTAGTCCATAGAAACATAAAAACATTTTCTCCATATCCCACAAAACTGTAGCAGTAAGATCATGCAACCTAGATCAACAAGAAAAATAGGCTAAAGGAGCACCAGCTAAAGTTCTTGAAATTATCTTTTCTAGTAAATCCTGTAGATCAACTAGTTTTCTAGTTAACTAATTCTCCCTGAAGGGTAAAACGCATTCACATGTAGGACTGTGCATGTTCATGTAGAAAACAAATTGAAAAAAACAAATCCATTATTGTTACTCAAAAAATGTGACTATAAGTTTTATGTGTTTGTTTTATTTTCATCTGGGAAATTAAAATAAGCTTATAGAACTAGAGAATCAAAATAGTTTGTTGTAAATTAAAAGGAAACATTCATTTGTTGGCTTAAAATGTTTTTTGGTGGTTTTACTCTTTAGATAAAGTGCCTTTTCCCAGGTCCTGCTGTTGAAATCAGACTTCTTTATTAAAAAAAGACCATGTTGGAGCTGGAAAAGAACTTCAGTACCTAACAACCTTAATGGATTTAGAGCTAAGTTTAGAAAAAGGTATATTTAGGACACATATTGATTCCTAGTACTGATTAAGTTCATGTTTCTTCAGAAGTATATATTCCAGTTACCACTCTATTTTCCTATTACCTAAATGAGATTTCTAACTGCTTTGAATCCTAAGTCTTGGCAAGAGATAGATACTTGGTATTTTTGTTTTGAAAGTTATTTACTTTCAATAGTATTAGTGTGATATCCAGAAAAAACAATTGGCTTTTTAGGACATAGACTCAGGAATCCTTATTCTGGCACTTAATATCCATGTGAAATTAGAAGGAAAATTAGTTTACTTATCTATAAAATGACCATCCCATCCTCCCATGTTAAATGTAAGGACACAGGGTAGGCAAGCCCTGGATAAAACATGGTTATGTTTCACCATCTTTGGAAGGTTTGATAGAGATTGCTTAGCAGTGTGTGTGAGACACAGTAAGCATTCAACAGATGCAAGGTAATATTAGTAAATATCAACAATAGAAAACGTTTTTCTCTGTGTTCAATCTCATGTAATGTCACAGCTTTGCAGATTTTCTACTGCACCATTACCTTCTGATCTAGACAGTAGTAGCCCAGGGCACACTGAGCACCTTTCAAGTGTTTTTTGGGGCCTTTATTTTTCTGTGTCACATGTACTGACACAGTCCTTTACGTACTTTCAACAAAGAGGGGTGCCCCAGTGTCCAGGTAAAGAATTCCCAGAAGCTTCATTATGAGGCTGGATATTCTAAGAGACAAGCTTGGCTTTTTCTAACAAAAAAAAATATAGCATTAAGCTAGTTACACAGTTGGTCAAACAAATTATTTTATCTTTGTTTCTTGCTTTTTTTCATTGCTCTTATATATATATGTGTATGTTTGCGCATGCACATATTTACATGTGCAGGTGCAATGCTCTGTTACGTTTACTATTTGAGAGGCCTTCTATTCATCTTGCTTGTTCAAATTTCCATTTCAGTTCTTCTTGAGAGCTCTTGTCAGTAAAATGTAATACAATAAACCTCTAGGGACAATAGATACTTTGAGTTAGAAATATATCCTTAAAAAAAATGACTCCTCCTTCTCTCTGCTTTGCCTTCTTATAATATAATAGTGAGTTATAGCTGTAGTTATATAATTAGTTGAAATTCTATCTTAGAAGGAATAATGATTTATAAATGCTCCATTTTATTTCCTTGGAGTTTAATCTACTTAGCATCACTTTTTTGGTAGGCCAAAACCTGGCCCAGAAGCTGGTCACCTTAAATAAATACTATTAAATATTTTCCTCTTGAGTGGTTCAAAAATCTCCCCAAATTTAAAATGCTTACAAAAAATTAAAAATAACCGTAACATTAAAAAATATGACTTAAATCAGAGGTTGATATACATTTTCTGTAAAGGCCAGATAGTACGTACCTATTTTAGATCTCAAAGGCCATATGTTTTATCTTGCAACAAAGCTGCCATTGTATCATGAAAGCAGCCACAGACAAGTAGACATGGCCATGTTCTAATAAAGCTTTATTTATAAAACTTGTTGTATTCCATAGATTGCAGTATCCTTTCCCCTGGCTTAAGAAATGCAATGGCTGCCATTTAATTTCTTAATTTTGGAGAAAATCATGGAGTAGTCTTCCAAATTGCAGAGAAAAATCTTTCAAAATGCTTTGAAAATCATCACATTTAATACCCTATGTTAAACACAGTTGGGATACCCTTTCTCCAGAAAAAGAAAACTCCAGGAATAAAATCTCCGAGCCGGAAGGATAAAAACAAAATATATCAGTGTGAGAAAAAACTAAATTAAAATCAAATCTGGCACACCCAACACTGTTTTCTTCTTTCCTTATTCCAATCCGTTCTTCCAGGTATCCTTATCATTCAAAAAATTTTACGTCTGCATTTAAAATCTTTAGCAGCTCTTGCCATCAGGATAAATTATCTTTTTACCCTAGCAAACTGACCTCTTCACAATCCACCCTACCTGAGCGGCTCATCTCATGCCTTGCCTTTCCTCTCCCCAAAACCCATTAACTGATTCCATCGCTGAACACATCTCCACTGGGCACCCAGTTCCAGGAATGTGTCAGTGTTTATATGTGCATCGACTCCATCTGGATTGTTTTTAAGCAACTTCATTTCAGTTCATAACAACACTGCACTAGAGAGTGCTTGTGGGAAAAATCTCACCTTCCCATTAACATCTAACTTTTTTTTTTCTAATCTTCTCAAAAGGGTATTTAATTGCTACAAGCATGAATTACTCAGGGAAAGCAACATAGAAAGTCCAGCAAGGAATATGGTGGAAGCCAATGCTGGAGGACCTTAAACCGTAACAACAAACAGAATAGAATATAAGAAACAAAAGAGAACAAAGAAAACAAAAGCCTACTTCCTGACTTCATAGGGAGACAGTGAGAATAGTATTTTGTGTGAATTCTCCTTAACCATTAGGGGAAAATGAGCATGATTTTTGAAGGAAGAAATTTTGATGAAAGAAAATTTAAAAATTCTTAGATTTCTATCTAGGACAACCATTGGCATGAGCAGGCCGCAGGACCGCCAACGAGACACAGAGGAAGGCAGAGGCTCCAGTAACACCCTTCACCTTTGCATCGTTTGCAGTAAGAATTTGAAAATGGAGGAGACTGGTTTCCTTAATCTCAAACCTTGTGCAGGTGGTGGTTACCTTGAGAAGCAAAAATGTTTTTCTAAAGACAATCATTGATAAAGGGTTTCTCTGTGAGGCACATAATTGAGAGTTAGAATAGTGAAACCCAGTAAATTAATTGTCTAGGAGACTTGGGCTTGGACAAAGCTTCCCCGTTTGCTGGTTTTCCTAGAGCAGGTGAATTTTTCTCTTGAGCCTCGGTTGTTTCATTAGTAAAATGGCTGAACAATAACTAACATATATTGTTAAAATGACTGAGCCTGACAGAGCAAACGCTAAGGATATTAGCTGTATTTCATCATTACTAGAGGAGTTAACTTCAAATCTGCCTCAAGTGCACACTTTCCAACCTAAGGAGGACATTCTGGGTGCCAGAATACATTTCTTCACTTTCTCCTGCCAGGGGACAATTTTAGCAACAGGGAGCTTCTGGCACAGATTTGAGGGCCACACTCAGCCTCTGACCCGTGATTAATGGAGACCTGCTGGTACCGGCACACACAGATTAGGCTGTGCCCGAAAGAACAACCGTGGGTGAAAGCGATCTTACAGAGTTGACCGAGCAGACTGCAGAGATGTTATCACACTCATTCCTCTTTTCAAAACAACAAAACAAAATGATGATGGATATTCAGGATTTTATAACTATTACTATGGCCTTGGCTCTGGTATTTGATGGCTCATGAATAGCTCTTGATCCCAGATAACTCTGGAGCTTTTTAGCAGCCTTGGGCTAACTATAGAGACCCAGAGCAGTATATATTTTTAGGAAAATAAAGATTTCAGTGGTAATTGTTTCTCAGTCACATCAAATATACAACATTTACCATCTATTCTATAAATTGGGTGTGGCAATAAAGTTATGATAAATCAATTAACTTCTTAAACTACTACTTACAGAGTCCCAGCAATGTGCACAGTCTAGTGTTTTCAGACCCTGCAGAAGACACGTGAATGTTAGCCATGGTTTCTGTCTTCAAGGAGCCTACACATATTGTGAAAGATAATATGAGAATGTGACCTGAGATTCCTGGCATTGCAAATGTTCAGAAGCAGGAATAGGCAGAGGACTTGCAACTTAAAATTTATCACTTTATTAAGGTATAAACAAACCAACTGAATACCTCACAGCTCACTACAACTAGTCCACAATAATGAGGAAAAAATGATCCAAGACTCACTCAAAGGCCCTCACACACAAACAGGCAGACTGCAGAGCAGAGGCAGGAAGAGTGCTAGGAGTCGGGAGAGGTAGCAGAGCTTTCCTGGAGAATGTGATATTACGTGCGTGGGTTTGGGGAAAGTGACGGACATGGGGCAGGAAGCCCCTCATTCCAGAGGATGATTTATCATATTGTCAAATTGGAGTAGAAAGGTGATATGGAATTACAAATATGATTAGGCTGCAAAAGGCTTTACAGGTGCCCTCAGAGTTCTGCTCAGTCAACCTTGAAAACTGTGTTTCAGCAAAAACTGTAGGAGGATGAAAGCAAAGATGGCTGCGTGGGAGAATTCACACAGGCATGCCAATGAAAGGAACAGGGACACCAAGAACTGAGCAGACCAACCAACCAAGTGACCAGCTGGCCAAAAATAGCATCTCTACATCTAATTTCTTAGTTGATGATTGTAAAACATTTTCCAAACAGTTACTGGGCATGATAACTTAGGTCTCCTTATCCTTGAGCATTCCTGATACTAGGAAATTCTCTTCAGAAAGACAGAAGAATCTGGAGTGTTGGCTATTTATTCATAACACTCAGTTCTTGGAAAGAAAATGTAAGCTCTTATAAGAAATGCAAGCAAATGTACTATAAGGACAATGTCCTTTAAACTGATCATTTTACACCAAGAGTATTTACTGAGAGGCTACTATATATGAGGGACTACTCTAGACATTAAGGATTTTGCACTGAACCACAGATGAAAGTCTGTGTTGCACTCTAGTACAGAAGGATAGATGAGAAATACATAAAGGCTTCGTCAAGCAGGTGCTAAGAATTGATATAAGACACAAGTGGGGAGGGGAATGCATGTTTAAATGCATGTATATGGGGGGAGTGCAATCTAAAATAGAGTAGAAAGTGCTATTATTTTCTGAAAAGTGAGAAGGTCTTACTGCAAAGGTGACGTTTAAAGAAAGAACTAAAAGAGGTGAGGGACAGAAGCTAGGAGGAAGGAGCCTTAGAATAACAACATGCTGGCATCTTACAGCAAGAACACAGCAAGTTACATACAGCAGGAAGGGCAGAGAAGGTGAGCAGGGGGTGGGTAAGGGATAAGGTTCATGAACAGCAGAGCCCCAGAGCAAGTGGGGACTTGGGGATCATTGCAAGGAATTTAGCTTCTACTCACCTACTCACGCGGGGTGGGAAGCTATTGGAAGATTTTAAACAAATAATGACATGGCATTGTGTTCATTTTAAAAGGATGACTGGCTAGTTTTTAAACGAAAGGAATTATGGGAGAGAAGCAAGGACAACAGGGATGACACTGCCAATCAAGAGGCAGCTGCAGAAGTCCTAGTGAGAGGTGATTATGGATTAGCTGAGTGGTAACAGTGGAGATGAGAAGTGGTTAAATTCAGGGTATATTCTGAAGGAGGAGACAACAGGAACTCCTGGCAGATTGTAGAGTGTGAGAGGAAGCAAGGTGTCAATGATGACTTCAGCGTCTTTGCCTTGAGGAGCTCTATTGACAGTGTTGCCATGTACCTGAGGTGAGAAAGACATATGGAGAAAGAGTTGGGGGACGAAGATCACGAGTTTGGTTTTTGTATATATTAAAGTTGGAATCCCTACTAGAGACCAAAATGAAGATGATAAATAGATAATGAAGCCAAGGAAATATTTCTGGTTTCTGTGAATCTGACAATTAACCATACAGCTATAGTTTTAAAGACATAGTATTTATTGAGATTCAAGAATAAGTATAGACAGAAAGGAGAATAAGCAAAAGAGTGAGCTTTTAGGCTCTTCCCATGTTTACATTTCTGGAGCATGGGGAGAAATAAGAAGGAAAACCTGAGCTGAAAGTCACACAAAGAAAGTGTATCCAAAAAGCAGATGATTCAGTAACAAATCAAACACAAATGAGAGGTCAAATGAAGTCAGGACTGCTGAGAACAGACCAATGAATTTAAAATCTGGGGATTCTTAGTGACCCTGATGAGTAGTTTCAGCAGAGTAATGAGGGCAAAAACCTGCAGGTGGCCTAAAGAGGGAATGATGAGAAGAACTAGTGACAATGATCACAGATAACTCCTTAAGGGGATTTTGTTACAAAGAGATCAGAAAACTGTAGGCAGTTGGATGGAGATGCGAGATCAACAGAGTTACTATAAGTTTTTAAAGATGAAAGGAAGTGTAACTTGTGTATATGCTCGTGTAAATGCTCCAGGACAGCATGGGAAAAGGAGGCAAAGCAGGTGAGTTGCTGCTCTCAATTGAGAAAGCTGATGAGACAAGTCTCAATCATTTTAGGAGGTTTATTTTCCAAAGTTAAGGATACACACCCATGACACAGCCTCTGGAGGTCCTGAAGACATGTGCTCAAGGTGGTTGGTGCATAGCTTCATTTTGTACTTTTTAGGGAGACGTGAGACATCGATCAATATATGTAAGAAGTACATCGGTTCCATCCAGAAAGGCAGGACAACTTGAAGCAGGAAGGAGGCTTCCAGGTCACAGGTAGGTAAGATGAAAATGTTTACATTCTTTGAGTTTCTGATGAGCCCTTCCAAAGGAGGACATCAGAATATGCATCTATCTCAATGAGTAGAGGGACAACTTTGAAAATAGAATGGGAGGCAGGTTTGTCCATCCTAAGCAGTTTCCAGCTTGACTTTTCCCTTAGCTTCATAATTTTAGGGCCTCAATATTTTGTTTTCATACTGCCATGATGTCCTTCCATAGGGAAGAAGAGTGACAGTCTAGTGCAGAAGTGGTCATATCAGCCTTTGACAGAAGCATGGCCCATTCATTCTCAGTAACTGTAAGACAGAGGATCTGGGCACAGACTGGTGGGTAGAAGTGGTAGTGAGACTTTGTAGAAACGCTTTTCTGGTTGTCTCTTTTTTCCGGTAAATGGAAGCAAGGTCATTAGCTATTAGAGATGAAGAGCCACTGGAGGACTGAGGAGTGAGGAAGATGAGGAGGAGCCACTGAAGAAGATGAAACTTATGAATAGAAATATGAATGTCATCACCTTGGGCCCAGTCATTCAACAGGGAAAAAATCTAATTATACTGCCTTAATACCCTGTCACCATTTGGTTTTAAGCCTGTGTTATTTAAGCCATTTTGACCTTATTAAACTTAGTGAAATTCTTAAAAGTTTTATGAAACAGTCAGATTGAAAGTGAGAAAAACATCAACAGTTTCACAAAATCGAGAGTTATACATGTGTTATGCACTATTCATTAATCATCTTGTTTAATGTACACAGTGACCCTAGTATCCTATACCAGGAAATGTTAAGTAGTTTGTTCAATGTCACTAGCTAAATAATACGATTACCATAATTAAGAGGCGAAATTATTATGCACTCTGTTTACTCTGGGCCTGCCACTCTCCAGGAATGACCTTATCCCTTCGGGCAACAGAGTGAGTCAATTTTTGTGACTCTTGTTGCATTTATTACTTGACATTTACTATCTGTATTAATTGATAAATGTGTAATTGGAGATGGAAGATATGATAGTGATAAAACGCCCCCAAATTTGTACTATTATGGTAAGTTAAAATCTATACTTACAATATTGGTAAAGCAATGAAAACATAACATTTTGTTGTTGAAACAATCTAGGGGATCGAACATAACTATCAAAATTTATAAATAAGGTGCAGGGGCCCCCAGAAATATGTGACTTGCTGAAGTTAGCTGAATTAGTTAGAGAAGAATACATGGCTTCTGATTTAGAAACTAGTATTCTTTTCAGAACACTTAAAACATAATTATTAGCTGAAAAGAGCTTTTGAATCTATGAAGAAAATTACAAATTCCCCTGGAATAATGTGTCTTTGGAGTACATTATGATGATACTCATTGTAAAGTCAGATAGAAAATGCTAATTTTTATTCCAGTAATTCTATATAAAGCTTTTTTTTGTCATTACGATTCTAATTTAAATGAGGTACTTTTAATCATTCTCTTCAGTCTCTCCATTCACTTAAACGTATTGCAGCCTTTCTTCATGTTTCTTTGTACAAAGGTGGGACAAGGGTAAGCATTGAGGTCCACAAAGTGGGCAGGTTTCCATTTCCGAAATATATTCTCAGAATATATTCTTTATCAACTGCCATTCTTCCCAGACCTCCTTTATCACGAATTCACTCTTTTAAGTCCTTAAGAAAGTTGATGAGTTTGCTCTCCAAGTTGCTAGCTAGGAGTGGGAGTGGGAATGAGGAAACTAGAGAGAGAAGGAGGCTTATGAGGGCAAGTCTGAAGGAATATCTAGGTTTTAAGAGAAATCAAAAGAAGAAAAAGCAAGTTGTGTGCAAAGCTGTGAAGCCTCCAAGACAAGTATTACTGGTTGAGTGTTTTGTAAAGAGCTGGTCCCAGTGGTGATAAGGAATGAATACATGAATCTCTGACCTCAACACTCCTCAAGGAAACAGAGGTTGCTCAGTCAGAACACCTGCTATGAGAAGCTGCTTCACTCGTTTGCAGCGGCTCAGGACATAAGAAGAGAACAGAGCGTTCTCATACCTGTTTAATCTCTAAAATCTGCTTTTGTTTGGCATTTGGACTCCACAGAATTCCTTTGATATTGAAATGTTCCAGGGTCCATTTTTTTAAAGCTTTGGATTCTTTAATATCATTAATTTAAACACAGAAAGGTGTGACCTAAGATGAGAATAGATTATAGACTAGTTATAAAATCTTCATTTTTATTTTTACTCTCCCCTACCAATGACCTGGTGGAGTTTAGAATGGAGGGATCATATTCCTCAAACTTGAAAAATTGATCATAAAGTGATTACATGATTATGAGAAGGAATAAAGTTTCTCTTCTCCCACATTAAAAAAGAGAGGCCTCACTGTGTAATAAAAACAACACAAAGCTCGGCAGAAATTGTATTTTCCTCTCTGTTTTCCGCTTATTATGAGGTTTGAATAAATTACAAAGACTTTTCTGTGAAGTTTCTTAAAGTTCCTGGTTGTTTCATCTGGGGTAACCATAGCCAATGCTATATGTAATATTTCGGATGTACTAGAAAGTTGACTTGACCATAAGTTGCTGAAATACATTGGACAAATGCCATAAAGCCTTATCTTTCAACATGACACTATAAATAACTCAGATTCCATGAATGGTATTTTTAAAATTGACATATTTTGTTTTCCACAATCATATATATATATATAATTGCATTTTAGGTTTTGGGGTACATGTGAAGAACATGCAAGATTGTTGCATAGGTACATGAAAGGCAATGTGATTTACTGCCTTCCTCCCCATCACCTATATGTGGCATTTCTCCCCAGGAAGAAGTTGAAACCCTGAATAGACCAATAACAAGGGATGAAGTTGAGGTAGCAATTAATAGCCTATCAACCAAAAAAAGCCCAGGTCCAGATGGGTTCACAGCCGAATTCTACCAGACATACAAAGAGGAACTGGTAGCAGTCCTTCTGAAACTATTCCAAACAATCCAGAAAGAGGGAATCCTTCCCAAATCATTGTATGAGACCAACATCACCCTGATACCAAAACCCAGCAGAGACTCAATAAGAAAAGAAAACTTCAGGCCAGTATCCATGATGAACATAGATGCAAAAATCTTCAATAAAATACTGGCAAACCGACTGCAACAGCACATCAAAAAGCTTATTCACCATGATCAAGTATGCTTCATCCCGGGGGTGCACGGTTGGTTCAACATACACAAGTCTATAAACGTAATTCACCACATAAACAGAACCAAAGACAAAAACCATATGATTATCTCAATAGATGCAGAGAAGGCCTTCAACAAATTTCAACATTCCTTTATGCTAAAAACTCTCAATAAACTAGGTATTGACAGGACGTATCTCAAAATAATAAAAGCTATTTTTGACAAACCCACAGCCAATATTTTCCACAGTCTTGACTGTAAGAGAGCCAAGTTCAACATATTTCCCAACTTAAAATGTTCTTTTCAAACATCACTGTGAATAAAGCTAACAATTTCCACTTGATGTTTGAATGAATGTTTGTTTGGTGAAGGGTCAGATACACTCAGCAGGCCCATTGCCCTTCAACTCTCTCTTCTATTGGCCAGGAAGAGTATTAGAAATTCTACTAGTAAAGATGATAGTTTGGGTTAAAGTTGTCTCAATGGCAGCTTCACAATTTCTGGAAAGGAAATATGTAAGGATCTAATCAGATAATAATTATTTTGCAAATTGATTTAGTAATTCATTTAACAAATTTATACTGAATGCAATGTCTATATGCAAGACCTTGTTAGGTCTGTGATACTAGAGTAAGTAAAGCAACTGTGCTTTTTACTTTGTGGAGCTTTGGTTTTCTGGGGGAGACAAATATTCAAATACTCAGACTAATAAGCTCAGGACACACCAACATACATTTTCAGAAGTAAAAGGGTCTTTTTCAGAAAGAAATGTGGGATAGACTTAGGTGTTCAGGAAGACATTCTTGATATAGTGACCCTTGAACTGAGAACTGAAATAGGAGAAAATTAATTCATCCACAAGGAGAAGAGAACAGAACCAAGGGTAAAGAAGTAAGTATGTCTAGAGGCCTGTTAATGGAAGAAAGATTGTATATTGGAGTAAAGAGGGAAAGCCAGAGAACCTGGAGTTCAGAGAGCAAAAGAAAGAAAAAAAGTAATAGCAGATACAATTGGATCAATGAAAGTAATGATACCAAAAATCAGCATTTATATAGCTCTTAGAAAATCAACACTTATCTAGCTATCTACATATGAGAGGCATTTTTAAGTGATTTACATAAACCACTTCATGAATCCTCATAACAATTGCTACAAGTTAGATAAAATGGCTATTCTTATTTAAGGAGATGAAAATACTGAGGCACAGAGAGATCAGATATTGTCCAAGGTTTCCAGGTAGGAAGTGTAAGTGTTAAGTGCTGGAAACTGAGCCCTGGTGGTGTGCTTCTTAGTGTGTACTTTTATTGACTGTACTTTGGTTTTCTATAACCTCCCCATCATTAGAAACTAAAATAATCATAGTTTACTCTTCTTTTGTTTGAAGTGGAGGTTTAATAGGCAAGGGAGAGAGAAAGGAATAGAGCTCTCTTCTGGTGTGAGAGAGGGGACTTCCTAGAGGAAAAGGCCGACTGCTGGTAGATTTGACAAGAAAGGAGGAAATTAGGAGAAAAGCTGGAGATCCTGTTGCCCACAGATTGGAGGCTGTGGTTGGAGGCTGGGGCCAGTCCAGAAAACTTTGGATGACACCAGAGAGTACTCCCAGACAGAAATCCTCAGGTGCTCAGAGGACTGAGCTCAGAAGACTAATAGAACCTATTCCAGTCCCATGCGATGCTAAGTCCTCTGTGAAAGCAGCTGGTTCAAACATGGTCAAAATGCACAGCAACCTGAGCGCTAGGGATTCTCTGTGTTCTGCCCAGTAAGCCTCACATTGGAGTCTTTAAGAATAGCAGCCACGCGGCTGGGCTTGGTGGCTCACACCTGTAATCCCACCACTTTGGGAGGCCAAGGCGGGTGGATTACCAGAGGTTGGAAGTTCAAGACCAGCCTGACCAACATGGAGAAACCCATCACTACTTAAAAAAAAATACAAAGTTAGCTGGATATGGTGATGCATACTTGTAATCCCAGCTACTCAGGAGGCTGAGGCAGGAGAATTGCTTGAACCCCGGAGGCAGAGGTTGCAGTGAGCCAAGATCGTGCCACTGTACTCCAGCCTGGGCAACAAGAGCAAAACTCCATCTCAAACAAACACATAAACAAAAAAATAAAAAATAAAAACTGGTAGCCACACTGACTGTGTTTTTAACTGGCTGATAGATGTCCATTATTGATTTGATTTGGTTCTAAAATGGAGGCCGAGAGCCTCAAAATGAAAGGACAGACTTGAAACTTCTCTATTCATCTGTTTGATGAATGTTGTAACCTTGGTATCTGGACCAGGTCTGCAACATAAAACAGCCACATTGTCTGGAGTAAATACCTGGCATTTGTCATCTCGCACCAGGAAATTTTACATGGACACACACGAGGAGTTTAGGAGTGGAGGTTTAATAGGCAAGAGAAAGAGAAAGAAAGAAAAAAGAAAACAGCTCTCTTTGTCCAGTGAGAGAGAGAGGGGAATTCCTAGAGGAAAAGGCCCATAGTTTACTTTTATTGAGTGCTTGCTGTGTACCAGATAATCTTTCCAAGTTAGTAAATGTATTATATTATACATTCATTCAATAAAAAATCTACTGACAATCTAGGGTTCTAGGCAATTAAGATAAGGGAGTAAACAAAGCAGACACAATTTGATCATCACAGAGCTACATTTTAAGGAGAGGAGTCAGGCTATGAAAAATAAGTAAACAAACAAGTAAATATACAGCATTTCAGATGGTGACTATTACAAGGCACAAAAGGGCTTAGAGGTGCCAGGGCGGGAGCGGGCAGGTCTATTTTGCATATGGTGCTTAGAGAAGATTCACAAAATGTTATGTTTAATAGAGATCTGAAAGGAGAAAAAAGGACAGATGTGTGACTGAGAGGGTTACATTCCAGGAAGAAGGAATGCCAGAAAAAGACCCTTGAAGTAGAATGAGCTTGGCATGCTCAATAGATGCCAAGGACACCTGGTAATAGATTCAGAGTGAGGGAGGGGAAGAGTAGTAAGACATGAAGCCAGAGAACATCAGGCTAGATCACGTAGATCCTGGAGCTATCAGAACTTTGCCCATTACTCTGAAAATGGTAGTTATTGAAAAGTTTGGACCGAAGAAATCCCATAATGTGAATAAGATCATTCTAGTAATAGGTGGATAATACATCGTGAGGGACCAAGAGAAAAACAGTAAGACTGATTAAGAGTTTTGTTTCAATAAACTAGGCGAGAGGTGATAATGTCTAGATTATCCAAGAATCAGCGCAACAGCAGTAAATGCTGTGAGAGATGGTCAGAGCCTCAATGCCTTTTCAGGATAGTGGCAACTGGATTTGCTAAAGGATGGAGTGCAGAGTGTGGAGAAAAGAGATGAATTGAGGATGACTCTTGAGTAACTGAAAGAATGGAGTTGCAATATCCTAAGATAGAAAAGACTATGGAAACACCAGGTTTGGAGGGGGAGAGAAGGAATCTGGCTTAGCACTCGTTCTTGTGAAATCCGTTAGTCCTCCAACTGAAGATGTTGAAAAGAGAGTTGCCTCTATGTGTCTGAACTTCAGAGGAGATCAGGTTAGATAAATAATTTGGTAGCCATCATTTTATACATAATATGAAAGACCAAAAGATTGAATGGGAACTGCCTCATTAGTATACAGAGAAGTGAAAAGTCTCAAGAATGAAGCTATGGGAATTATAGCATTTACTCACCTGGGAGAGAAAGAGGACCCAACAATGGAGACTAAGAAGACACTGAATCAGCATGGAGGAAATCCATGGTGCACCAGGGACTCAAATCCTTTTAAAAGATGGTAATAATCCACTGCGTCCGATGCTGCTCAAAGATCAAGTGAGTAAGGATTGAAAATCGATCACTGAATTTAGCGAGATACAGATCATTTGTAACATTGCTTTGTTGAGCAAAGGATAAAAAGTCTAACAGGACTAATTTCAAGAACAAATAGGGAGAAAGGAACTAGAAACAAACTGTAGACATTTATTTTTTTTGAACTTTTACTGTTAGAACCCAAGAACGGGTGGTAGCCGTGTGAAGCGAGAGTGATGTAAAAGAAGAAATATTTTTCAGAGGATAGAAAAACTGATCATGTTTATATACATATTAAATGAAACGATATGGTAAAGATGGAACACAATTGCTGGAGTGATGACACTGAGGGGAGGGGAAGGAATCGAATCCTACCTATTAAAGATGAATAGACCTTGAAAGCATGAACAGTGCACGCATAAAAACAGGAAGGAATAAGTCCATACAGGCACACATTGTAAGGTGGATGTGACAGTGGGAGAAACTGACAGTTCCTATGATAGTTTATTTTTTTCCAGTGAAATAGAAAGTCAAGATGGCCAGATGAGAGTAAGGAAGAGGAGATTTAGAGATTTAGGGAAAGGAGAAAGGGTGTACAATAGTTAGGAGAAGTGGGGAGTGAATTAACTACCGAATAAAAGATGGCTTGTCAGCACAGATTCGTTTAATATTCACACCATCTCGTTCAGATTTATATTATTATGCCCATTTTATAGATGAGAAAACAGAAGCATATAAATATTTTATTCTTAAGCAAAGCCATAAAGTTAATAAGGGTAGGGCAGTTTAAGTCAAGTGAGGCTTTTTTCTAACACCAGTCAAAAACTATTGAAGCATTTTTTTTTAACAGGCACATGACACGGTCAGGTTTACATATTAAAAATATCACACCTGTGGCTGTGTGCAGTGGCTCACATCTATAATCTCAGCACTTTGGGAGCCAAGGCAGGTGAATCACTTGAGGTCAAGAGTTTGAGACCAGCCTGGCCAAGATGGTGAAACCATATCTCTACTAAAAATACAAAAATTAGCTGGGCATAGTGGCGTGCACTTCTAGTCTAAGCTACTCAGAGAGCTGAGACGTGAGATTTGCTTGAGCCCAGAAGTTGCAGGTAGCTGAGATTGCACCACTGCACTGGGTGACAGAGTGAGATGCATCTCAAAAAATAAAAAATAAATAAATAATCACACTTGTTGTAATGTAGCCAAACAAAGTCTTAGACTAGAATGGAGGCAAAAAAACAAAGTGGTGGACTGATTACAAGGGATGTCAGTGATGATACTGACTTTCAGAATCGCAATGCAAAAGGGATGAGGCACTGCTGGTCAAGACAGAGGACAAAGTGGCAGGGGTGTGGGGGGATGTACTTTAAGTCTTGTACCTATTGATTTTGCAGAGACTTTGAGCCTTCACAACGATGACATGAACTAGAAACTTGGCTGTAAAGATCTGTTCCCCAAATGGCTGGAAATATAAAACGTGAGGCAGAGCATAGCAATAATTCAGTGATAACTGAGGACGAGATGGCTTTGGAACAAGCATAGTTGGAGGGAAAGAGGATATTGAATAAATACACAAAGCAACTTTTTGTATTTTTAGTAGAGACGGAGTTTCACCACGTTTGCCAGGCTGATCTCCAACTCCTGACCTCAAGTGATTCACCTGCCTCAGAAGATGAGATGACTTTGGAACAAGTATAATTGGAGGACGATAGGGTATTGAATAAATACCTCAAGGAACTAAAAAATTTAAATCCTGGGTAGAAGAGCATATGCCTACAAGTTGCCAGTGAACCAGGAAGACGTTAAGAAGGCTATCGTGTCAAGGGAGTTAAATGGGACACTGCAAGAAGAAGGGTGTGGTCGGCAGTGCCAAACATGGTTGAGAGGGCAAATGAGATAAGGAAACAGAATATCTATTGGATATAGAAATGGTAAAATCACTGGAGATATTAGCCATTTCAGTAGAATAATAAAGCCAGATGCTAGAACTGGGATATATTAGGATAAGTAGGAGGTAAGAAAATTACAAGAAGTCCAGATGATGTCGTGTAATACATTTAGCTGAAAAGGAAATGGGAAAGAAAGTGATAGTGACATATAGAATAAAGACTAGGATTTTTCAAGAAGGAGAGACTTTTTATTTGACGTAAAATGATACCCCCATTTTAAGCCAAGGGACACCGATTTCCTTGCCTCCTTTCCAAATCAGCTTATTTTATCCCAATTTGTACATATCAGTGTCAATTTCCCTACATGCAAAGTGAGGATTATCTTTTATAATGTTGCTATACATGGCTGCTAATTGGGAGCAAGTGAACTGTATGAGAACAGTTCTGTTTTTCAGTCACTGTGGATGAATGTTAATGCCAGGTGGATTTTTTCTCTTATGTTTCCTTGTAGAAAAGGTAATCTTTAGAGCAGAGGGTCTAAATATCAAAAGGAAGCTTCTAATTGACATAGATTGATTCGGTTTGTGAAAATATTAGAGAGATATAGACATGAGAGAGAAATAGAATCCCAAATGAAGATAAAGAGATTCTATTGGCGATGGCCACACAACAAGAGAACACAAACATACAAATAGAATTGTCCAGGCCCTTTGCAAATTTGTCCATTAGTATTCTCTTTTTTTGTATTGATTTGAAAGACTTCTTTATTATAAGGACACTTACTCCCACTTTATGATCATGTATTGCACATATTTCTGGAGTTTGGGTTTATTTTAAAATTTCAATTAATATGTGATTTATGCTATATAAATTTTCAGTATTTCTTATTTATTTTAACAAATGTTCCTTTATAGTTTTTACATGGGGTACTCTGCATAGCAAAGATTTCACTGTCTTCAACCAAAGAATATATATAAATATTTGTCAACTTTTTTTAAAGACATTCTTGACTTTTTTTCCACTTTTGAAGTTTTCAGATATCTGAAATCAAATTTATATTAGACACCAGCCTGGAATCTATGTCCAGCCAACCTTTACCACCATCACAGAGGTTGCCTTTAATTAGAACATGATGTTTAGCCTCCAGGTTTTAGCCTCAAGCACCTAGCAAATTGTGTAACTCCCTCAAGGAACACTTCCTCATGCTGGATCAAAACTGCTCACCTATCTGTGAGGTGCTTCATCCCTGCAGTAGAAGCGAGGAGGAAGAAAGGTGAACGCCTTTTCTCAAGCACTTGTGCTCTCCTCCACCAGAATCATTCAAAATGCTTCCCGGGTATATATTCTTGATGATTTTTCTCGTTCCTCAGGTTAAAGGTATGTCTTGCTCTTTTTATCAGGAGTTTCTTATTATGTTATGAGGTCATGTCTCTTTAGTAACAAACTTTGAATTGTAAGTGATAAAAACATTAATTGTGTATTGGTGATTTGGCCGAGAGCTTCAGCTAGATGGTGCCTGACCATGAGAGTCTATACATCCAGGTAATGCCACATCACTCTTGAACACTCTGACTCCCAGAGAGGAGGAGCAGGCAGCAGACCAGTCCTGCATACCCGCAACATGGCAGGCACTGTGCTGGCAGTAGCTGCTTTGTATGTTAAAGGGTTTAAAATTAGAAATTAATACCTTCACTTTACAGATAAGGAAAATGAGACTAGTATTTACAAATCAGCGAGATTAGATATCCTACTTATGGCCACACAGTTAACAAACTGGTAAAGTTTTGACTCAAATCAGAGCATATTCCAAAAAGCCCATGCCCTCTCCTCCATATTGTTCTTTAAGTACCACACCTTAGTCAAGCTGGACTCACCTTATAGGTGACTATCGAGGTGATAGGACATGAATAGAAGATTATGGTTAGCACTGATTCAGGGCTACCAAAAATTCTCTAACAGGTAAAGGTCTTATACTTAACTATGGGAGGTAAGACTGAATGCAAACAAACTGGAAGACCAAATTCAGCAATTTACATTTAAACAGGCCAACAGTGCAGGCTTTGACAGGAGACAAAATCCAGAGACTGGCATGAGGAAAATAAAATGACAACTGCAGGCTGGTTTGGTGACTCATACCTGTAATCCCAGCACTTTGGGAGAATGAGGCAGGCAAATCACCTGAGGTCAAGAGTTTGAGACTAACCTGGCCAGTTTGGTGAAACCCCGTCTCTGCTAAAAATACAACACTTAGCCAGGCATGGTGGTGTGCGTTTGTAATCCTAGTTACTCTGGAGGCTGAGGTGGGAGAGTCACTTGAGCCCAGGAGGTGGAGGCTGCAGTAAGCCAAGATCATGCCACTGTACTCCAGCGTGGGTGACAGAGCAAGGCTCTGTCTTAAGAAAACAAATAAATAAAATAAAAAATGAAATTATAGCTGCAGAACAAGATGAAAATATGGAAGAATTAGAGGGACACTGATTTCTTTCCAAGTTTTCTTATATTCTCCTGATTTATAAATATCAGTGTCCATTTCCTTGCCAGGAAAGTGGGAATAATATTTCATAGTGTTGCTGTCCATGGCTGTTAACTGGGGGAAATGAACTGTATTAGAAAATTATGTTTTTCAGCCACTGTGGACGAATGTTAATGTCAGATGGATTTTCCCCCTTATGTTTCCTTGTAGAAAAGGTCATCCTTGGAGTAGAGGGTCAACAACTGGTTCATCCTAAAAAGCTTCCTGTGATACAGAAACGAGACACTGAACACACCCATGATGATGACATACCGGTACAGGTTTTGATTTAGTAAATAAGATTTATTGCTTTCACAGGCATGTAGACAGTTGTCTCTGTCTCCAACCAGAAGCAAATAGGAAGAGAGAAGATTCAATTTTCCTAAGGAGTCCCATTCAGCATACAGTATGTGCTTAGGAATAAGCAACCTCTCAATGGGTTAGAAAACAAAAACGAGTAAAGCTCAGGTTTAAGGGAAACCATTCTAAATTTCCCACTTTATGAAAGAATTCCACCAATAGCTTTCCAGGCTGACTTATAACAACCTCATTTGTCCTGAGCCGGTGCCTGGAAAGTGTCATCTTGAGCATTTTGCTTTCACAGAGGGCTGCTACACAGGTTTTTGTTTATAGAGTCTGCAGCAAAGATGTACAACTTTCAGAGGAACTCAAAGGCCTGCTTGGTCTGTTGCACAGAGGGTATTTACTCAGATGTTAAAATAAAGAAAAATATGTAAAATATTACTTTCAAAAGTACTGAATGCATATTATAGAAAATAGATATATGTATGGGGGAACACGCTTCAAAATTAGGATGTTTTCAGTTTCCACTGTAATAAAAGATATTAGATGAATGTCCTTAGATATTTATATTATGTGCTTGATTTTAAGCCTTAGGTTTTAATTTGGCTCATAGAGAATACTGATAGGCTCTTTACCCAGACATACTATGGAAGTGCAAACCCTTCCCAGTGAGTTTCTTCCGCCCACCATCAGAGCAGCCATCTTGTCAGCTTCTCACTTGTTAGGGTTCTCAATCATAAATTAGATACATTTCAATTTTTGAAACCTTCCCATTTAGATCTCTTTCCTATGGCTTGAGATTATTAAAATAAAAAAAACCCTCTCCATCACCTCCCATTTAGAACTAATATGTAACTGTTTTTCTTCAACAATTCTCTTTGCAAAGATTTTCCTCTTAATATCCAACACTTTTCTCACTGTCTCAGACTTTGTCTTGGCTGAAGACTGGTACTTAGCTAAGTGGACTTTGACCAACTTTTTACCAACCATTGCGCATACGCTGGTGGGCTCTTCTCACAGCTACTGTCTTAAGATTTAATCAAGATTAATGTTAAAAATCTCATTATGGCCAGGCACAATGGCTCATGTCTTTAACCCTAGCAATTTGGGAGGCTGAGGTGGGCAGATCACTTGAGGCCAGGCATTTGAGACCAACCTGGCTAACATGTTGAAACCCCATCACTACTAAAAACACAAAAATTAGCCAGCTGTGGTGGCTTGCACCTGTAATCCCAGCTACTCAGGAAGCTGAGGTGGAAAATCGCTTGAACCCAGGAGACAGAGGTTGCAGTGAGCCGAGATCATGCTACTGCACTCCAGCCTGGGCAACAGAGCAAGAATCTCTTAAAAAATAAAAATAGGTCGGGCGCGGTGGCTCACGCCTGTAATCCCAGCATTTTGGGAGGCCGAGGCGGGTGGATCACGAGGTCAAGAGATCGAGACCATCCTGGTCAACATGGTGAAACCCCCTCTCTATTAAAAATACAAAAAATTAGCTGGGCACAGTGGCGCGTGCCTGTAGTCCCAGCTACTCGGGAGGCTGAGGCTGGAGAATTGCCTGAACCCAGGAGGCGGAGGTTGCGGTGAGCCGAGATTGCGCCATTACACTCTAGCCTGGGTAACGAGAGTGAAACTCCATCTCAATAAATAAATAAATGAAATGAAATGAAAATCTCATTATGAATATGCCAGATAAGCTTGGATAAGGGCAAGAAATATAAACAATGAATCTAAAGCTTCCTGTAGTACCACAAGGGGCTCAAACAGACAAAACAAAACAAAATCCAAACTAATGAGGGTGTGTTGTCAAAAGAATTCAGAAGGCAACAGAAAGAGCTCTCGATGGCCAAAGCTGGGATAATTCGAACAACAAAATAAATAATACAGTTTTGTGTTATAGCATGAAATGTAAACAAATATCACGAGCCCATAGTGATATAAATACATGATTACATAAATAATATATAATAATAATAGGTACATAAATAAATAGAAAAACTGGACCGTTCTGAGAGAAGAATGAAATAATTTATGTAGATGCTGTCCTCTCCAGGAGGTGGAACCTAAATCCCCGTCCTCTAAGTTTGGGCTGTAGATTGCGACATCCTTCCAGAGAGTACAGTACTGAAGTGGGCAAAGAGTAATTTTACAGAGAGAAAGAAGAAAACACCACCTCAGCCAGGTGGTCATGTTTAACACTTGTTAAGTCCGGAGGCTGGAAGGGTGTAATAAAATGGTACTTTCTATTGTGGTTTTCACCTCAGAATCCATGACCTCAGTTTAAGCATGAGAAAAACATCAGAACAAAAATAAATCGTGAGACAGCCTACAAAATGCTTGAGGGGCAGTCCCCATAAAGGTCCAGATCATAAACAATTAAAAAAATTCTGCGAAACTGTGAGACTTGAGGAGGCTAAGGAGACATGACAACTAAATGTAATGTTGGATCTGGGATCAGATCCTGAAAGAGTTAAAGTACATTTGGGAAAAACTAAGAAAACCCAAAAAACTATAAGCTTTAATTAATAATATTATATGAATCTGGGCTCATTCGATGTGGCAAATAGTCTACAGCAATGTCAGATATTAATAAACAGGGAAAAATGGGTGCAGATTACGTAGAAACTCTCTGTACTATCTTTCAACTTTTCTGTCAATCTAAAATAATTCCAAAATAAAAATTAAAAATCAAACTCTGTTATTGAAAACAATATTAGTGATACAATTTAGATTATACTTGACCATATTAACAATAATCTTTTAATATTTGTTAATATAAAATCCATATTTGAATTTCCATAAAAGTTCCAGTGCCACCTTTACACCCCTACAGCACATACACATACATGCAGACACACACAGACACACATGCACATCTACACATACAACTTATCATGTTGCAAAATGTGACCAAACCCTTTCTGTCTGATTGAGTACGTAGCCTAGTGTCTTGGCCTCCTACCTGTGAATTCTGTGACTGTATGATCAAGGCATAATTTTATTGTTCAACTTGCAGTCAAAACAACCCTAACTAATGCACACCTAACATTTAACAAATACAGAACTCTCCTTCCCGACCTCATAGCTGCTCCTCTTGAGATCCTTCTTGCTACAGCAGCACAGATCTACAAGTTAAACAAATCAGGAATCCAGGCTTAGTCTTGAGTACTCTCTTACTCCATCTATCACTGAGCCTTGTAAATTCCAGCATGTAAACGTCTTTCAAAGTTACCTACTCCTTACTCCTTTGCTCATATCACCTGCATTCATCAACAGCCTTAAATGGTTTTCCTGGCTACAGTACTGAGTTTTGCTAATCCATTATCTATAGGAAGTAAAGTGCTAAAACACCGTGCTTGCTACTGCAGGTTTCTGCCTAGATATTTAGCATCTCTTTGTTCTTAAGGCCAAATCCTTGACTTACTAGGTTGTTCATGGCTTACTCTTTCCCATGTTGTCATTTCATTTCTATTCAACTTACACTTGATTTTCCAGCAATATTCAACCTCTCTCTGTTTTTCAAATGTGTCATGTTCCTTCCTGGCTCAGTACCTTGGCATGTGCTGTTCCCTGCCCCTGACTTTTCCTTGCAATATCCTTGGCACAGCCCTTGCATTTCTCCTGTTATGATGCTCATTACACTCCACTATGTGTGCTTGGTTATCCAGTTTTTCTCTGCCAAGCAGGGGTTTCCATGAGGTCAGAGACCTCCATCTTCTACACTGCTGTGTTTTCCATATTATCGCTGTGCCTGAAATAGCAGCCAATGAATAAATGAACAGTAATCTCAAAGAAACATGCAACAAATATGACCAACAACCGAATCTTTAAATTATAGAGAAATTTTATGAAGCATGAAGAAAGAAAATACCATAAAAGAAAATGGTGAAAGGATATGAATCAGAATCCATATGAAAACTGCAAATAACTAAATGCATAAAGGAAAAGTATTGATGTGAATAATCTTCCAGAAACACAATTTATCACAAAAAGTTATCACTTCATTGTATGAAATATTTGTATCAATCATAATATCTATTACTGGCAGAATGCTATAAACTGATGGTAAAGTTCTCAAGGTGTGCACTTCCTTTCTTCGGGATAGTTTGGAAATATTTAACAGAAGCTTTAAATTTTTTTTATGGCATTGAAAATGCAGCTTTGTCCAACTATAGGGAATACCCCAAACCAAATTTCTCATAGTAAATATAGATTAAATAAACTAAGTTTCACTCACATTGTGCTTAGCTGCCTAAAGACACATACTATAGAATAATTTTTTAAAATAAGGAATAGTCATGATTTATCATTGAGTGGATAGTAGACAAAAACAGTGTGCATAAAATTGTTTCAAAAATGCATAACAGGATATCTCTGTATGGGGCTGCTGCTTAGACATATGGTTACTGGTGTATTTTGGTTGAGGAGAGAACATGCATTTTCCATTTCATTGTATTTTATAACTAGAAACAAAGCCCTTTGAAATTTTTAGTTAAAATATAACTAGGAGGAGTTATAAAATATAATTGAGAGAAAAATATAGGTAAATATATTTATAGTATAATATAAATAACTATAATATAAATATATTACAATATAAACTATATTATAGCATATTAATTTACTATATTAATTTATATATTAATCATGTTAATTATAATTTATTGATCATAATTTTCATTAAACTATCATATATTAAACTATAACATTCTATATTATATCAATATCCATAATATAAATATGACTATGATAAACTATAATATATAATATAAATATAACATATTTATATTTTATTCTAATATAATTATAACTAGAAGAAATTTAGTTATAAAATATGACTAGAAGGAGGTTTGTAAAATCCTCCTTTTAATATTAGCTCTCTTTCAATTCATCTTTATTAGCATTTAGCATTTGGCTGAAAGGACTACTGGGTGGATTGGTGACAGGGAACGTCCACCTGTAGCACTGCTTGCTCCAGCACACACTAAATGAGCCCACGTTGAAGTCATGCTGTGCATCTTCTTTTTTAGAAAACGTATGAAGAAGAATTGTTGTATGAAATAAAACTAAATAGAAAAACTTTAATCCTTCATCTTCTAAGATCCAGGTAAGTTCTGTTGTGATTCCAGCACCTTATGGATTTTAGCAGTTATGGTATGCCAGTGTTCGTAAAAACTGCCAGGGAAGTGAATTCCTCAAGTCATTGTTTTTTGTATGTAATCGGATTTTTTCCTCTTCAAACAAAAGATCTTCATGTGTAAGCCAATCACATCTCAAAAGCTTAAAGACAATCATAGATGCCACGGTTCTCCCATGCCTTAACAACTCCACACTGTGAATACTTGGACTTTTTTTGAGCTCTGTGTAGTCCTCTAAGAACAGGGTTAATACATCACTGTGCTGGGTCAGTGGAATAAAATAAATTTGAAAAATATGGTTTTTAAAGTGACTTCTAAGTTGTGTAAACTAGATATCAAACCAAGTTCCACTGCAGAGTAAACTGAGAATTGTAGAGCATTTGTTTCATCAAGACGTCTTCTGAAGCCAAATACTGTAATTCCAATGCATATAACTTCCTTCACTGGTTTTCTTCAAAAGAATCTCTATTGTTCTGTTGCTTAATTTTCATCTTTTTTCTGTTGGGCCATTTCTCCACATAATAGCTCTGTCTCTGAGCACCAGATATTAAAAGGATGAGGAGCTGTCAGATGGTAAGTAGAAAGAAAGTGACACTACTGGGGAAATGAGACTGGTCTATTAGATAAAAATAAATAACAAAACACACCCACGCACACACACACACGCACGCACGCACACATACACACCCTCATTCTATTCTGAATCCCTCACTGGACAAATGTGCAGAATAAACTTAATTCCATAACCATGTTGATGACATATTTAGACTCTTCATATTTTTACCTTCTCAGCATGAAAGAAGATAACATTAATTGAGAGATTTCTATCTCTTCCCTCAAGTTAATTTTTAACTCCTGAAAAATTTATATGAGACAGATGCTGTTTAATTTGCACTTTACTGAGGAAGAATCATAGGTTCACTGAAAAGATAACTAGTCTGGAGTCACAAGGCTCAAAAGCACATGATGATGCAGATGATCTGACTGAAGAGTTTCAAGTCACTTTCACAATTACCATAGGCTTCCTATGCCTCTGAGTCAATTTCATTGTATTAGCCATTGTTTAATTCTGGTAAACAGCCTAGAGTGGTATGTTATTTAATTGTACATACACAGGGCAGTTTAATCTAATTTCAACATCTCTAATAGGCAACACTGCCTCATTTCCTCAGGTCTACAAAGAAAGTGAATGTAATGTGTACCACAGAGTCTCCAAATCTGTGAATATTACGTAATTGGATGCTTTTATAATTCAGTAACAAACAGAAACTGATCTTATTAATTTAGACATCTAGTTGTCATTTTCTCCATGACCACATTTTTCAACATTTCCCCTGTAAGTTTCACTCAGCTTGGTTTTAATAACAACACATACTTATTTTATAAACTCCTGTTGAGAAATAGTGATGAATCTTTCTAGGACAACAATGTTAAATCAGACTGTATATTTATTCCATGGAAACACTAATTGGGTCAACTTTGTTTTCACTATAATAAATCCATTAATAGATGAAGAGTTTTATTTGTATGTGTATATGAATCACTAGAAATATTAATTTAGAATCTACAAAACCAAGCAATTTATTAGATATTTTACATTTGCTATTTCAAAACAACCACAAAATAATTACATTTACCTGTTGCATCTAGTTCATGTTCCCAAACACATTATGAAAAAATTTTCACACATGGAGCAGAATTTAAAAAGTACATATATCCACTGATATATACATATACCCATAGACCCATTAAGATATACATACATATACATACTCATTACTATTTCTGTTTTATATCATCTTCCTCATCTATCCATTCATACATTTATCCATCCATTTATTTGCCATGTTATTTTTATGCATTTCAAATTATATTACAAACATCAGTTTATTTTCCCCTCAATACATGAATAAACTTAGCATTAGAGTTTAGTATTTGTTTTTGATTTGTTTGTTTGTTTTGAGATACAGCCACACTCTGTCACTCAGGCTGGAGTGCAGTGGCACAATCATGGCTCACTGCAGCCTTGATCTCAACCTCCTGGGCTCAGGTGATCCTCCCACCTCAGCCTCCCAAGTAGCTGAGACTACAGGCACATATTATCATGCCCAGCTAATTGTATTTTATAGAGAGATGGAGTTTTATCACGTTGTCCAGGCTGGTCTGAAACTCTTAGGCTCAAGCAACTCCTGCCTTGGCCTCCCAAAGTGCTAGGATTACAGGTACGAGCCAATGCGCCCAGACTAATATATGTTAATAATTAAACCTTTCTTTAACATTTTCATAAAATGAAATGCATAAATATTAAATGTGCACCTACATATTTGTTACATTTTATGTATGTATGTATGCACATATGTATTCATTTATTATAATTTGGCAAACGATAGTTGTATGTATTTATGGGCGCAAATATGTGATGTTATAATTCATGAATACAATGTGAAATAATTAAATCAAACAAATTAACATGTCCATCACCTCAAATATTTACTTTTTGTGGTGAGACACTGAAAATTTACTCTCTTGAGATTTTGTATGGTAAAACACACTAGTATTAAGTAAATTCACTGAGCTATGCAATAGATATCAATAAAACACAAACTAAATCATTCATCCTATGAAGCCTGGGCTTTGTACCCTTTGACCATCTTCTCCCCCTTTTTCCTACAGCTCCAGTCTCAGGTAACCACTATTTTACTCTCTGCTTCTGTGAGTTCAATTTTTTTAGAGTCCACATATAAATGAGATCATGCAGTATTTGTCTTCCTGTGCCTAGCTTTTTTCATTTGGCATAATGCTCTCCAATCCCATTTATGTTGTCACAAATGACAGAATTTTCTTCTGTTTTAAGGCTGAACATTATTCCACTGTGGATCTTTATCATATTCTCTTTATCTATTCATCTGTTGGTGGATGGACACCTATGTTGATTCCATAATTTGGCTACTGTGAACAATGTTGCAGTGAACACAGGGGTGGAGACATCGTTTCTGTATAGTGATTTCAAATCTTTGACATAAACACTCAGAAGTAGAATAGCTGGGTCCAGCCGTTGGGTTCTGGAAAGTGCACGTACCTACGAAACTCCTATAAAAATACAGAACTGTCACTTAGAAAAGTTCTTCATGCCTCCTCCTAGTCACCTCTTGTCAAAATCTGTCCTTGGAAGTTTTGTTTGTTTGTTTGTTTGTTTTGCCATAGATTACTTCTTTTCATTCTGGAAATTCTTAAAACAAGAATCACACTACCTGTATTCTTTTGCATAAGACTTTTAAAATTTGGCATACTGATACTGAGATTCATTCATGTTGCTGCATTTATCAGAAGTTTGCTTTATTTTCTTGGACTATTCTGTTGGATAAATATACTGAGGTTGTCCATCCATTTCCCTATTAATAGACACTGGGCTGTTTTCAGTGTTTGGTTATCATTAATAAGGCTTCTATAAGCATTCATGCACAGTCTCTCTATAAACATGTTTTTATTTCTCTTTGGTGAACACCAAGGAGTGATATTCCTGAGTCACAGGATATATATATGTTTAGTTTTATAGAAATCTGACAGATTCTTTTCCAAAGTGTTTATAAATTTTAATAACTATCAGCAATGTATGAGAATACTAGCTGCTCTATGTAGTCATCATTTTATATCGTCACTTTAAAAAAATTTAGCTATATTAGTTGGTTAGTTGTAATATTTAATTTTTGTTAAATATTCTGTTTCCTGTTGAAAACTTTTTATGTGCTTATTTGACCATTTGTATATCTTCTTTTGTCCTTAAATATTTATCCATTTTTATTGGGTTATTTGTCCTGTTATTATTGAGTTCAAGGAGATTTTTTTTCCTCCCCATGTCATCCAGACTGGAGTAGAGTGGCATAATCTTGGCTCACTGCAACCTCTCCCTTCCGGGCTCAAGTGACTCTCGTGCCTCTCTGCCTTCTCAGAAGCTGAGACTACAGGCATCCGCCACCAGGCCTAGCTAATGTTTTTGTATTTTAGTAAAGACTGGGTTTCACCATGTTGGCCAGGTTAGTCTTGAACTCCTGAGCTCAGTCAATCCACCCACCTCAGCTTCCCACACTGCTAGGATTGCAGGAATGAGCCACTATATAATTTGGATACCAGCTCTTAGTCAAATATAGTTCTTGTTATGTATTTTCTTGTCTGTTGCCTTTTAATTATTTGTTTTTAATTGTGTCTTTTAACAAGTAAAAATGTGTAATTTTAAAGAAATTTTAATGTATCAATTTCTTTCTTTAAGGTCATCACTCTCTAGGACCTAAGAGGACCTAAGAAACATTTTCTCTCTGCAAGTCACAAAGATATTCTGTGTTTTCCTTTACACTCACGTAGTTTTAGCTTTTAGTTTTGGTCTGTTATAACCTTAAATTTGTGTGCGTGTATGTGTGTGTGTGTGTGTGATTTGCTGGAGAAGTCAATATTCTTGTTTTTCCATATTTATAGCCAGTTATTCCAGTCCATTTTATTGAATTGTCTTTCTCATGCTATTGGATTACCTGAGCACCTTTGGCCAAAATCAAATGACTATTTCTGGGCTCTCTATTCTATCTTATTCATCTCTTTTCAGCTTGTAAGCCATGACTACGCTGCTTTCATCACTGCAGCTTTTTGTATACCTTAAATGCACAATGCGGAAGTCTTCTAATCAGAACTGTTGATCTATTCTAGGTCCTTTGCATTTCTATATAAAATTTAGAATCATCTTGGAAATTTCTATTAAAAAGCCTGCTGGAATTTTATTGAACTTCATTTTAACTCATTAAATCTATACATAAGTTTGGAGAGAACTAACATCTCAATAGTGCTGACTGTTCATGTTAGAACTCATCTGTCTTAATGTTTATCAACATGTTTTAAAGTTTACAATCTGGAGCTCTCACCTGTCTTTTGTAAAATTTATTTCTAAATATTTACTACTTATGGTGGTCTTATAAGATGAATTATTTTTATTACTTCATTTTTCTATTATTTGCATCTACTCTATAAAAGAAAAATGGATTATTTAATTTCAGCTTTGGATTTCAGAAGCATTAGTAAATGAATTTATTGATTGCTTTGTATAGTACATAGAAATCTTCTAGGAAATTTACCATCATGTCATCTGAAAATATTGAAAGTTTTATCTTCCTCTCTGATTATTATTTCTTTTATTTCTATAATTTATTTTATGACAATATCCAGGACCTTCATTACAATTTTACTAGAAGGAGTAAGGGGAAGCTTACACTTCTGCTGATCTTAAAGGGAATGAATTCAATATTAAATGATTAATATGACAGTACCTGTACATTTGTCATTGATATACTTTATCACATTAAGAAAGTTCCTTGAAAAGTTTGCTGAAACTGTTTTGTCTGAATCCAACGAAATGTCCATATGAGAGTATACAATGATTTTTGCTCATGATACACTATAATAAATTACTGTATTTAGTTTGCAAATATCTTAAGGCTTTTTGAAATTATGTTACTGATGGCTATTTGTGTCCCTAGTTTTTGCAATAGATTTGTCACATTTTGATAATAGACTATGTTGGGCTCCTGAGTTGGGAAATATTCTCTCCTATATTTTCTAAAATAAATTATTTATTTTCAAAGTGTTTGACGGAATTTACAAATGAACTTGCATGTGTCTTGGGTATATTTTTGTGTATTCATAGAAAACAGGTCTTATAGAAAATTAAAGTTTATTGATAAGGGGTTATTCAAAGTTTCTATTGTATTGTGCATTAGTTGTAAATTACAGTTTTCAAGAAAAAATTCTATTTCACTTGAGTTGCTCTATTTTTTTGGCATAAAGTGTTTCATACAATCATGTCATAATTTTTAAAAATGTAATAATTTATTTAGTGAAAACTCTTTTTCTTTTCTTTTCTTTTTTGAGACGGAGTTTCGCTCTTGTTACCCAGGCTAGAGTGCAATGGTGCGATCTCGGCTCACCGCAGCCTCTGCCTCCTGGGTTCAGGCAATTCTCCTGCCTCAGCCTCCTGAGTAGCTGGGATTGCAGGCACACGCCACCATGCCCAGCTAATTTTTTGTATTTTTAATAGAGACGGGGTTTCACCATGTTGACCAGGATGCTCTCGATCTCTTGACCTCCTGATCCACCTGCCTCAGCCTTCCAAAGTGCTGGGATTACAGGCTTGAGCCACCACGCCCGACCCGAAAACTCTTTTTTAATTGGTAATTTGGATCCTTCCTCCTTCATGACCAACCTAAAAGGGGCTATCAATTGTTGACCTTTTATTTAGTTAGTTATTGTTAATTTTGTTTTGTTTTGTTTTTTAGACAGAGTCCCACTGTGTTTCCCAGGCTGGAGTGCAGTGGTATGATCATGGCTACTGCAGCCTCAATCTCCAGTCTCAAATCTTCCTCCCACATTAGCCTCCTGAGTAGCTGAGACTATAGGCATGCACCATCATGCCTGGCTAGTTGTTTTAAAAACTTTTTGTAGAGACAGGGTTTCACCACGTTGCCCAGGCTGGTCTTGAAGTCTGGGGCTCCAGCAATTCTCCTGCCTTGGCCTCCCAAAGTGCTGGGGTTAGGAAGAGTAAGCCATCATGCCCGGCCTGATCTTTTCTTTAGCGTTGTGAATAATTGTTATTGGTTGTCTATTTATTTTACTGATCTCTTTCATTACTTGTATTATTTTCTTTGCTCTTCTTGAGTGTTTATTTTTCTCTGGTCATACAAATGTTTAATATCTTATAAGTATTTAAAATACTAAAGTCATAGCATTTGCCTCAAGTCTTCATTTAGATACATCTCAAAGACCTTGATATGTTTCATTTTTATTATCATTTATTTCAAAATATCTTCTTGTTTCTTTTGGGATTTCTTCTTTGAGTCATGAATCATTTTAAAGTATGTTATTTAATGACCAATGTTTGGATTTGTTTGATTTTTTAAAAATGTATCTTTGGGCCAATCATTTGTATATTTTGCAGTTTGTTATCTGATATTAACATAGCTAGTCCAGTCTGCTTATGTTTAATATATAAATAAGATACTATTCTTTTATTCATTTCCTTTCAATGTATCTGTGTCTTTACATTTAAAATGTGTCTTTTGTAAGATAGAAATTAGTTTGATCCTAATTTTTGGTGCATTCCAATAATCTCTGATTTTTAATAGCAATGATAACATTAATACTGAATGTTAGGGTTATTCCTTTTTAATAGGTTAACATTTAATGTCAATATTAACATTCCTATTAACATCACATTAAATGTTATGGTTAGTATGGTTGGAATTATTTCATTTCTGTTTCGCTCCCCTGTTATTATCCTTTTTACTTTCAACTTTGGCTTACTTTATTTATCTTTCACTTTACCTGCTGGCTTCTTATTAATCTGTTAACTTTGTAACAATGACTCCATTACATTTAATTTTCATTTTAGAGATTGCAGCATATACTTACAATTATTTAGTTATTATTTATAGTTAATATCATGTCATTTTATGTAAAATACAAATACATTGCAATAAGTTCATTTACCTATATGACTTATTTGTACAAACTTATCATACACACACACACACACACACACACACACCTATATACATTATTAATCCCATGATGCATGACTACTATTTTGGCTTTAAACATTTATATGCATCTTATGTGAAAATATAATGTTTTAGTTTATTCATTTATTTATCATTTCTTAGCTCTCCCTTTTCGTTAGAGGTTCCGTTTTTCATGTGTTGTAATTTCATTCAGACTGATGAACTTATACCAAGTTTTTGTGGTATAGATCTGTGACAAAAATTTACCTCAGTTTTATTTTATCTGCAAGTCTTTATTTTGTCTTCCTTCCTGAAGTCTATTTTGCTGTATATAAAATTCTGAGTTCACCGATTTTCTGTATTTTTAAGAAAAGATGATGATTGATGATGTTCTCCTCTCTCCCGGCCCACAGTCTCTAATGCAGTGTTAACAGTCGTGTAAATTTCTGTCCCCGGTATGTGTCGCGTTGTCTTTCTCTTTCTGGTTTAGAGATTTTGTCTTTATTTCTGATACTCTGCAATCTGACAGGGATGTGCAAAGGAGTGACTTTCTTCATATATATGCTGCTTGATGTTTGCTGAACTTCTTGAAATTATAACTTATGTCTTTCACCAAATTTCATTTCTGTTTATCTCCCCTGTTACTATCCTTTTTCATTTGAACTTTGGCTTACTTTATTTATCTTTCACTTTACCTGCTGGCTTCTTATTAATCTGTTAACTTTGTAACAATGACTTCATTATATTTAATTTTCATTTTGGAGATTGCAGCATATACTTACAAAGTTATTACTTATAGTTAATATCATGTCATTTTATGTAAAATACAAATACATTGCAATAAGTTCACTTACATATATGACTATATGTCATATACTTATAGTTATGACTATAAGTAGTTATGTGAAAATATAATGGGCTATAAGGGTTAATTTTCTGCTACTACTTCTCTGTTTTTTTCTATGACACCCTTTCCCCACTTTCTCACACTCTGCTTATCAGTATGTTACACCTTTGATATAACCTACATGGCTCTGAAGCTCTACTTTTTTTTTTCTGACCCTTTTCAAGTTAGATAATTTCTATTGATCTCTCATTGAGTTTGGCAACTCTTTCTTTTATCAATTGTGTTCTTATTTTAACTATGTCCAGTAAAACTTTTATCTAGGTATTTTTCAGTTATGAGGTTTTCCGTTTGTTTAATATAACTTCCATTTATCTGCCACAGTTGCACGCTTTTGCATGCCCTGAAATACACTCCCTCTGACTTTGCTAAGCATCAACATAGTAGCTGCTTTAAAAGTCTTATCTATAATTTCAACTTCTAGATCAACTTGAGATAAGTCTCTACTGACCATCCTTTCACTTGACAGTAATTCGAATTATGAACAATTTGAACATTGTAAGAAACAGGCTCTGAATTCTGTTTTTCTGCTGAAAGGTTCTGATATTTTCATTTTGTTTGGAAATGAACTTTGCTGGACTTAAACTGCAAATTCTGTCTTTTGGATGGCAGCTCAAATTATAGTTCAGTTGCTTCATTCTTAGCAGCACTACTTTTAGTCTATCCCTCACTTGTCATAGTTCAGGAAAAATTCTGAATTGGAGACTGAGTTTGTTTACAGAACTGAGGATTCTCTTTGCTGTCATTTTCTTTTCCCCATGACAGAGCAGGGAGAATCCTCATTTCTGTAAACAATTACTGTGTTCTGTGTCCATTCCGTTACTATGATTACTGCAAACTCTGTTATATGGCTTTTCAGATCAGAAAAAGAGTGGTTTCCCAGTAGAGTTTTGTCCATCTTCTATAAGGCAGACTTCAGCCTGACCTCATGCTAAATGCTATAAAGCTGGAAAGCTCATCTCATGCTGTGCCTTCTTCTGTTTCTCATGCTGTGCCTTCTTCCCTCTGCCTCTTTCCCTTTCCCTAAGGATGCTGACATCCCTTCAGAGTCTGCCTGCTTTTGCTCAGTACCTATATCCTTTAGGTACTTTCTTTATATATGTTATCCAGAACTAAATAATTATGCATCAAATGTCTATCTGATAGTAGCTTATTCAGCCACAGCAGAAGCGAAATGCTGTATTTCATTCATTTTAAACATTAGTTCTGCAGTTTTTTGGCCATTCTTAATATTCCAAATACTATCTTAGAAACCAGGAGATAAAAATAAATGAAAGTGAAAAAGTTCCTTTCCTAAGGTAGTTAGTTACAAGTAACCTGGTAGACTGACATGAAATACATTGAAATGAACAAACGATATTGGTACACCAAATTGGACATGTTTTCTATTTATGTACACCCCTTAATCTAAGAGTAATATTTAAAATTTGGAATATTTGGAGTCAAAACAGCAGCAACAATAACAAAAACTAAAATGAAACCAAGAATTTGTAATAGCAGCCACATACGTGGCCCATATAGCCTTGAATGCTTATGATCTTCGCCTATACAGAAAGGTTTGCTGACCTCTAGAATACATAATAAAAACGTGGCAAACACGAAAATGCACATCTTTGGAAGTGTGAAATATACCTTAGGAAGGAATCTCAAAATCTGATTGATGAAATCAGGAAGTGTGTTTTGGACTGATTTTTGAAGAATCTAGGAGTTTCTTATGTTCAGGTTGGTACCAAAAAGTGGCCATGAGTAGTCCAAAAAGATGTTAAAGAAAAATTATTCAGTGACAGTTGTTAAAGCACTGTAAGGCAGGCTTTATTCAGGTCCATCACTACAGACATAGAGAACACTGCAATGGTAAGGTCTTGCCACGGGGGAGACAGACTGACTGGGCTCAATTCCAAATACAGCATTGCTAATATGAATTTATTATAATTAATACATTGCTTTTATCTAAATATGTAGCTGTTAGGTTATTACATACTAAGACATATTCATCACATATCTTATGATATGATGAATATAAGACATATTCATCACATATATCTTATGATGTCTTATATTTGTCACATATATTAATGCATGTATTTTGCATTAATCTTGGTCTCAGATTTTTGCTTAGATAACATTTTCTCCAAGTTATTTAAAAACTAGTCCTTTGCTAAAACTGCCAGAATTTATTTTCTAGCTTTCCTACAGTCTTTATGAACCATTATATTTAGGTAGAAAGGCTTTTTCTATCAGTGGGCTTGATTTTGCCTTACTGTTTTTAGTAGAAGAGGATCTTACTGAGATTTAGAAGCAACCTGGACACTTCTTCCTCACATTATTGGTTTTATCTGCCACATTTTTAAATGAACAAATCTCACCACCTCTTTGCCCTCTTTTTCAGGGAGTTCCTGGGCTCAAATTACAGTGAAACATTCTACTCCATGAAAGGAGAAGCATTCACCAGGCATCCTCAGATCATGGTATCTTATGGAACATTCCTATGTCTCTTCTCTAAAAGCAGTATTTCCTAATGTGATTTAGAGACCCTGTTCTAGCTGTACAAGCTGCTCTAGAGAGTACTACATCAGAAATACATTCTGAATTAATTACTCTCACTGAAAAATTGTAGAGTAAAAATTATAATCCTGTGGACTCTAAAGGAAGTCGTTTACTGCCTAACAAGCAAATCTGTAACTGCGAATATATCTTTCTTTTCCCAAACTGATTTCTATGCACTCAATATGGTGTTAAGTCAAAAGAGGGTAAAGCGGGACACCAAAAATACAAGGCACCTTATGAGACTCTGATCAAGCTAAGTGGATAAAATCCGAAGCTATGAAACAACTGTAAAATCTCCATTCGTTGATCCTTATGTGATTCTCACCACCTTGCCCAGTTTTTCTGATGCACCAATGTTGAGGCTTTGTCTTCAATCCTCAAATAATTTTTCATTCATTTATTATTATTGCTCCATTAATTTTAATAAAATATATTTACAGATTTTATTTTTATATCCCCAATGCTTTTTTCCAAAACTTGTCCTCTGTAATCTTCTACCAAGAACATTACTTTTTTTTTTAACCAAAACTACACATTTAAAAATGTATTTCCTTGTTTTAAAGCAACTGTCCACTTCTATGAGAGCTAAGTCTTCATGCAATCTTCAAAATAGAACAAGAGGAAAACTGGGTAACATTCTTCTCTGCAGGAATTGGGTTATTTGTGAGGGTGTGAGTCCCTGGAGGGCCATAAAAAATGTTATTCATAGGCAGGATTTGAACACATGGAAATAATGGGAAAAATAATTACCTGATTGGACTACCATGGGCAGAGCATCAAGTAGGCAGTAACAAAGACACCAACTTGATTGAAGCAGAGAGGCAGGAGAGAAAGGCTTTAGGGGAACTGGTTGGAGAGGGAGACCTAGTTTTAATGATAATCAAGCATTTGGCTTAATTTCATGGGCAACTGGGAAAAATTACATTATCACAGAAAGGTTACTATGGTAAAAATTTAGGGTAGATTAAGAAGTAATATTTCTAAGGAAAAGGGCCACATTTCTAAAACTACTGTCATCACTAATAGACTATTTAATTTTTAGGGGAAGAATCTATACTTTGCTTTACACAAAATAATCACATAATTAAGGTAAAAGGTCTCTGAAGCAGGCTCAAATATTTCCAAATGAAAGAATTTAATGAATAGATGCATGAACAAATATCAAAGCAATTTGTCAAAATAAAATGTTGATATATTCTGAACAGAAAATATTTATATATTAAATTTGCATAATATCAATATTTATACCTGAAGTAATAGCGTCTTCTTCTATTTTAGGATCACTGTTTCTACCAAGGATCCATAGTACACGAATATGATTCAGCTGCCAGTATCAGTACGTGTAATGGTCTAAGGTAATGCAGAATATCTTTCTTTGTTCTTTATGAGTTTTCCTATGGATTTTCAAAGAAATTAACTTCGTTGATTTGGTTTTATCAATCCTGGTATGTAGAAAAATTCATGAGAAAAAAGCTACTGTGGATTTTTATCAGTTTCAGCTCTAGACTGTGATTTATGCTTTGACAAAGAGATGTCTAATGCATAGTGCTGAACAAGACAAGCTTTGCAGTACATGGATAAGGGATTCATATTTGGAAGATTACTGAAAATCATTTAGTCTGGCCTCTCATTTTGCAGTTCAGGGTATTGACTGAAACTAGAGACTTTCTCCTGAATAGTCTATTTGCTAGTGATAAAACTGAGTATAAAACCCAGGTCTTGGCCAGGCGCGGTAGCTCACGCCTATAATCCTAGCACTTTGGGAGGCCGAGGTGGGTGGATCACCTGAGGTTAGGAGTTCAAGACCAGCCTGGCCATCACGGTGAAATCCCATCTTTATTAAAAAAATAAAAGATAAAAAAGATTTATTGTGTATTTAATAATTTTAATTTTTTAAAAATTTTAAAAAAGAAAAACCCGGTCTTTTTAATGCTAATTTTGTAAATTCCCATTATACAATAATGCTTGACTCATTTAGGTTTTTACTAAATCAAACTGTGTTTACAGTCCCTTGAAAAAAAATCAGAAGTAAAGCCTATAGTTCTCTATACATCATGGACAAAGAAGGACAATGTGGAGAGGTAAGGAGTAGGACAAGAAGGAAGTTCTGTCTTCAATTATGAGAAATTTACTTGAATACTTCTCAGTATTTTCAAGAATGAGAACCCCCTTTAATGACACAATTATCACATACTAGTATTTTTACTTTCACAAATTTACTTTCATATTTATCCCATGTCAAGAGAGACATAGAAACTCACAAAATTTTTGCAATAACTCCTAAGTGATTCACATCCACCAGTGGAACTTGCTACTCTACCTGTACTCCAAGCAGATATTGGACTGTTAAACTTCTGAAAATCTAGTATGTTGGCCCTTAGAAAAAAGGTACTGATTCAGTCAAAGGTTACGTATCATCATGGTTCCTTACTACCAATGAAAGCATCCTCCTGCATGTTCACGAAGCACTGGCTTTGTAGTTTATCTTTTATGAAGAGAGAAAGTCAATAAAAGAAAGTAGAGTAGTTACAGAACTTGGATAGATTTTGTGTTCCCAATTTCTACAGGGGATTCTTCAGAGTAAATGACCAAAGATACCTCATTGAACCAGTGAAATATTCAGATGAGGGAGAACATTTGGTGTTCAAATATAACCCAAAGGTGCCTTTTGTTGCCAATTATTCCTGTATGGAGCCTAATTTTACCAGGAAAACTGTTGCAGAGGATACTGAATCTAAAGGAGACTACAAAACAAAAGTGAGTAATTTATTGCTAAATCGTCTTTGCCCCAAATGAAACACTTTTTGTTTTCTTGATGATACCTCAGGACAAAGTATGAGTCCAGCTAGTGAAATCTAAGTGCTACTTGGAGTCACTTCATCTACTACTTGACATTTGAAAACTTTTTTGTTATCTACGTAAAAAGTGTTTATTTCGTAGAGTAAATCTCAGTTTGTTTCATCAGTTACCAAACGGATGATTCTACAACCCTGCATGTAGATTGAAAGCATTGGGGCTGTAAGTAGCTGGAAATAATGAAATTTTTAATGTCCTAAAACCTAATCTAGAAATATTGTCTTTCCTTGTCTTCCCCGCCATTTTTTGCAGTTATTGATGAAAAGCTATGTTCTTCCTTTCTTATCATCCAAATGTTTTAACAGCTAAGGACACTTAAGGATAAAATAGGTTGTTTTTGGTGGGATTACTGCATAAATGTACTCCTTGGAGCTTTAGGCTTTTCTATACAACAAATCCATATCCCCTTAAATTCCTAGTGGATGTTAGCCTGTAAGCTACAACGTTGTTTTTCTTCTTCATATGTCCATGATTCACACAGTGTCTGAAACATACTGGATGTCAAAGGAATGTTTCTTGATGGAATAAATCAACAAATAAATGATGACTTAGTCCATAGAAAAATGGTCTCACCAAATCTCTGAACAATTTACCTCCATCATGTCCACAGAGAATATGCATGTACCTCAGTGCATGCATACTGAAAGCTGAACACTTAGAAGAATTTCCTGGTATCGGTGTTTTATAGAAATAAAAGATCAGCCAGGTGAGGTGGCTCAAGCTTGTAATCCCAGCACTTTGGGAGGCTGAGGTAGGCAGATCATTTGAGGTCAGGAGTTTGTGACCAGTCTGGCCAACATGATGATACCCCATCTCTGCTAAAAATACAAAAAAAAAAAAAAAAAAAAAAAGGTCAGGTGGTAGTGGCATGCACCTGTAATTCCAGTTGCTTGGGAGGCTAAAGCAGAAGAATCAGTTGAACCCTGGAGGTGGAGACTGCAGTGAGCCAAGATCGTGCCACTGCACTCCCGTCCGGGTGACAGAGTGAACCGTCCCAAAATTAAAATTAAAAGATCTATGAATAACAAAATTTATACCAGTTTCCTTGGAATTGAGACTACTGCAAATTTGAAGGTTGGGAGAAATGCAATCAGTCCTATTAGTCCAGCTGATGTTTTAGCTCTCAGTTACAGATGAATGTTTTCACATGAGCTAACTAATGAAGCATTTACTCAGTAAATGAAAAAAAAAAACCCTAAATGTTAAAGTGTGTGTTTATGATTATCTACAACTCTTATTTGATCTGAAAACCTAAACAAAGCAGTACAAAAAAGAGCTAATGCATCCTGGGCTTAATACCTAGTTGATGGGTTGATAAGTGCAGGAAAGCACCATAGCACATGTTTACTTGTGTAACAAACCCATACATCCTGCACATGGACCCTGGAAATTAAACAATTAAATTTAAAAAGGAAATGTAAAAATGAAAGTCAAATAGGAAACATTGTTTCAGTAATAATAAAATCTGGTATATAGGACACCGTGTTAATCATATAGTAGATCTCATTTAGATAAATTCATATAATTTTATATATTCATGTGCCTTCCCTTTTTGGATCAATAATATTAACATTTCTTACCATGAAAATATTAGGGTTTTTCTTTCCAACTTAAAGGGTTAAGATAAAAAGCATTAATTATATTTCACTGAATTTTCCTTAAATTTACAGGGCATCTACAATGAAAAGTATGTTGAATTGTTCATTGTTGCTGATGATACTACGGTAAGTTTTCAACTGAACATTTTTCTCTTTATTCTTCCTTGTAAAACTTGTAGTTATGATTCTAGCATAGAAAAAAATGTATTCTAATCAGAGTTCCAATCTAGGCCCAAAGTCCTATTTTTAGCTTCCCAAAACAGACACACATAATAGACTGTGGGGTTCTTTGCCCAATAGCAGACTGACCCGAAATAGAACATTCCTCCCCATTAAGAACATATAAAAATGCTGAACGACATATAAAATGTTGAAAACATTTTAGCAAACTATTGTTAAGCTCAAAAGAAAAACTGGAAAATCTCCAAGTACTAAAAATGAAGAAAAAAATCTCTACTAACAGTAAGTAAAATTCAAAGGCTTGGTGACCATGATATATAGAATACAAAAAGAGATAAGAAATTAAACCTCATGAGAAGAAAATACTGAAATTTGGAAATGAGTCCTCTGCATCATTCTCAGAGTGATAAAAGGCTGCCCATCTCAGAAAAGGGAACTAGAAATGTGCCGCAGAAACTGCAGGAGGTTAAGGAAATTATCTGCCTTCCTGTGGCCATGAGCAGGTAAAATGTTACACAAGGGAAAACAAATCACCTCTTCGTGTTATGCACAGATGTGGGACCTGATATTATATATTTATACAGATGCAGAATTGCCAAGTAAATTTTTAAACATAAAAGCATATTAGAGGCCTGCAAAACTGCTGGAGGTCAAGTCAAAAATGTCCTAAAATGACTTTTTAATAATCCAAGATAAAATGAATCACATGAGGAAGAGTCAATCAACTTAGAGAAAAGAAGAATAAGCCCACCAGGAACTGTAAATGATCCAGCGATATTTCAGACTATGCTGTAACATTAAATTACATGTGTAAAGTTATTAAAGATATAAAGATGAATAAAAATGACATTAAAATAATTAGAAAAGACTGGACAAAAGGGCAGGCATACTTGTTTTAACATCTATAAAAGGAAAAATTACATACCATTGAAAAAATTAAACAGAAGATTAGAAACACGTGAAGAAAGAATTCGTGAATTGAAGAATGGAGGAGTTAGAGAAACGACCATTTCTCCAGAGAAATAAAAAGTTGGAAACTGTAAAAGAGAACATAAGAGACATCAGTTCAGAATACAAAGTTTAGGAAGAGAGAGTGAGAATGATTGGATGACAGACAAATAAGAGACAATTCTTGAGAATTTTCCAGAAGTAAAGGAATAAATCAGATAACATTGTAGAAAAATGTCTGAATATCAAAGACAAAGAAAAAATCCTTAAAAATCAATTGTAAGAAGGAGATAGATGGCCTGTAAGTAAACCACAGAGCATATGTTTTAAACAAAAGAAGACATAGGTTTCTAAAACAGTATGTTCAAACAGTTAATGCAAGATGTTGTAAAATTTAAATTGAGTACTAAAATATCAGGCAAGGATAATAGGTTGGGAGAAAAAAATCATACTTAAAATGTTCAACAGAATTTTAGATTAGGAATGTAAAGGTAGTCACAATTTTACACTTTGTAAGTAAGGTATGAGTGTTAAATTTTAATAACAATAGATGTGATATTAAAGACTAAGAAGACGTTATTAAAATTTTAACTCGGATACTAAGGAGAGGGGTTGCTTGGTGTGACTTTATTTGCATTAAAATGGGCTTTATGTGTATAGCTCTTACACATGCTGCTTTAATAGTGTCAAAATACTTAAGGGTTTCTTTATTTAGAGAAGTTCCTATGGTAAATCATCCATTTTCATTTGACAAATAGTTAATGAACAGCCAATATGCTAGATTCTGAGCATTAATGATATATATGATAGCCAAATAAAAAGGGCAGCAGAGGTCAGGTGCAGTGGCTCACATCTGTAATCCCAGAACTTTGGGAAGTCAAGGTGGAAGGACTGCTTAAGACCAGGATTTGAGACCAGCCTGGGCAACAGAGAAAAACCTCATCACTACAAGAAGAGAAAAAAAAAAAAGCTGGGTGTGGTGGTGTGTACCTGTGATCCCAGCTACCTGGGAGGCTGAGACAGGAGGATCACATGAGCTCAGGAGGTTGAGGCTGCAATGAGCCATGTTCACCCCACTGCACTCCAGCCTGGGTGACAGAGCAAGATCTCATCCCTAGGAGCAACACAAACAGAAAGGGCAAGAAAGCAATTCTCAATATACGGACTAGAACAGCAACCTTATTAACCCTTCTGTGTCCTTGGTGTTCAAGAAAATTTGAGCGTTCCAGTCATATAAAATAAGGAAACCAAAGCAGTCTTTGGAAACATGTTGAGATGTTTACATATCTCAAAGATAGTGAGGAATTCTCAGCAGGAAAGCAAAATGAGGATATAGATGATACTCCCAGAGCTGCCAAGTTGAAAAAAAAAAAAGACCAGGACACGAATGTCTGAATCCTGGGAAACACCAACCATTAAATAAAGATTTGGCAATAAAAGTGCAAAGCTCATACCTAACCATTCCTCCTTCCTCTTCTCTGGTTGAAAATCATTGATTGACAAAGTACCTACACTATGTGGTCTCTAAGATAGCCTCTGAATCTTTCTCCACAGTGAATTTCAGGCAGTGAATTTTGAGCAATTCTCATCAATCAATAGAAATCCTGTCATGAAACTTATTTAACATCCAGTATTTAAGGAGATCATGGTAATGAACAATAAAATGATGTGAGTGTACGGAGTAATAGAAACCAAGAAATTAAAAAATTTATTGAAACAGAAAATGGTCAATATTAAACATGGTCAAGATGACCAGGAAGGAAAATATGTTCACAATGTATTTGAAAAGAGAATATTTGTGGGTTTTTAAGAATAGTTTCAATGGAATAGTGTCAGTTATAATTAGGGTGTAGTAGGTTGAGTAGGTGGGATGTAAAAATCGAAGAGATTCTAAAGCTATATCGTAGTGGTATTTAGATATTTGATATAACAGGAGAGCAATGGAAGGGTAACAAGTAGACACTTGCAAGATTCAGGAAAGGCAGGTTAATTTCTTGTTTTTATTATGAAAAACATTTGACCATTTGAATTTATTCCTACAGGGCATCTTATGCTATTATTAAGTATATTTGATCAGGTCTAAATTGATAATTGATACAAGATCCCAATAGTACAAAAATGGAATCCAGTTACCAGGTGAGAACAAAAGTCAGAATAGTTGGAACATGAAAGTCTGGTTTGCCCTCTTATCTATGTCCTGGAGGGAAGACACAGCCACAGTTTCCTGTCCCTCTTCAGCACATCTCCAGCTCCAGTGGGTTTTTTTGTTTTGTTTTGTTTTACTACATATTCCTTATTTTGTGAACACCAAGGACACAGAAGGGTTAATAAAGTTGCTGTTCTAGTCCGTATATTGATTGCTTTGTGGCTTCAATAGGTTTATGTCATCAACATGATAATAATGGACTCTGAAGAACACTACTCAGTTGGTTTAATAAATTAATGTAATGTAGTACAATGTAACTTGAAAACCAAGTTAGAAAGAAAAGCTTGAAGTAATACTAAGCCTAAGCATGTCTTTAGAAGGGCTGTATTTAGTTATCTTATATCAAAAATGTATTTAAGTTGCCTGGATTTTAGCTGAATGAAAGGAGATTTCTTCATTAGGCCAATGACTTTTTTCTTTGTAACAGCTAATGATGAATGAAGTATTTTGTTGAGCTTTTATGCAACTCCTATTATTAATGAATGTTAATATGATATTTATATTTCCAGTATCACAGGAATAGTCATCCTCATGATAAACTAAGGAACCGAATTTGGGGAATGGTCAATTTTGTCAACATGGTAAGGTTTGATATAGTTTTTGAATCAAGCCAAAAATACAAATGAAAAGAACTTTTTATCACAGATCTCTGCTGGACAATTGTAGTCACCTGATATTAAGGCAATAAAAACTACAGATATTCACCAAATAAACTAATAAGCCAAAATCCACTAGAAAAAGGAATAACCACAGCTCTGAATTTTCAGTTTTCTATGTAAATGACATTTAATATTGAAATAAGTTTCAAAACTTGGTCTATAATCACAAAATTTATGAAGCAATGTACAAAGAATATGAATATCAATCACTATAAACCAAATCTCACTTTTAAGCTATAATTTATTGTCCATGATTTGGCATGGAAAGTGGGGTAACTGTTTCAGTAAAATATATTAAAATGCTCAATTTGCCTAAATTAGAATGAAGTATATAATCCTTTAAAAAATACTGAATTTCAACACATTTTTTTTTTACTGATTCATTCTAAGACACATCAGCCCTAAAACTAGGATAAAGAGACTCCATAAGAAAAAGCTTTAAAGAAGGCCCCTCTAGGCCAATGGTTATCAATTCACCAGTTGAGGGACATTTGTTTATAATTTTGATAGAAATTTCTATAGATAACAATTATGTCAAGTTGGTTGATAGTGCTTTCAGATATACGTAAAACAGTAAATACAAAGGCTTTAAATATTTGTATACAATTGTATGTGTAAATTAAAATTTAATTCATTTTTTGTAAATAACTAAGTAGTAGGAATACTGGGTGATATGGAAAGTGTGTGCTTCTTTAGCTATTTCCCACACATTCTAACATACTTTATTTGAAATTTTCATCCAACTAAAAATATTTCTAATGTGCCTTGTAGCTTTCTCTGACTCAGTGGTTATACGTGTGTTTTATAATTTTTAAATACTTGGGAATTTATTACATATATTTATGTTTATTGAGCCCTCATTTTTACTCTTTGAGGATTAGAAATTATGATTTTTTAAATTTCAATTGTTTAAAATTTGAGTTATTTTTTCATGGCTCAGAATCTGGTTTAGCATGGTGAATGTGCATGTGTACCTGAAAAAAAAAATATTTCACTATAGCTTTGTTAGAGTTTTCTATAGATATCAATTATGTTAAGTTGGTTGATAGTGTTTTTCAGATCTCTGTATTCATACTAATTTTCTATTTTATAACAATTACTAAGATAGAGGTGTGGAATTCTCCAGCTATAATGGTGAATTTCTCTGTCTGTCCCTTCAGTGTTATCAGCTTTTGCTTTCTATATTTCAAAGCTCTGTTGATTAGTGGCAAATGCACTTAGAATCACTATGTCTTCTTGGAGAATTGACCATTTTGTCATCCTGTAATGCCCTTTTTTAACCTTTGTAAATATTCTTTGTTCTTAAGCCTACTTTATCTGATTAATACGGCCACCCACTGCAGCTTTTTTTTTTATTTGTGCTTACATCTTTGGCTATCTTTTTACTTTTACCTACAACTTTATAGTTAAATTAAATTTCTTGTAGATAGCATATTTTTTTCTTTATCAAATCTGATGACCTCTATCTTTTAATTGATATATTTGGTCAACTTACATTTACTATAACTTGATATCATTGGATTAAAATCTATAATTTTGTTAATTATTTTTACTTATTTAATCTTTTTCATTTCTCTTATCCTTTGTCCTGCCTGCTTTTGGATTGAGTATTTTTTATTATTTATTCTACCACCACCATTGGTTTTTAAAACTATTTTTAGGGTTTAAATATGAGTGCAATATGTGTTTAATAAAACACAGTCTAACTTCAAATAGCGTTATGCCACTACACATATAGAAGTATCTTATAAAAATTTACTCCAATTCATCCAATCCACCTTTAGTGCTAGTATGTATATATATATATATATATATATATATATATATATATATGATATGTATATATATGTATATATTTATATTCAGGGCCAAGAAGAATAAGGATACATATCACAGGCTTCAGTATAGATCTGAGGTCAGAGTTTAACTAGATATCTAACTTCAGGAGAGTTTAAAAGTCACCTAATTCTCCTGATTATGAAATGACCTTTGTGGGTTCTATTGACACATGGAATTCAGTACATTCACATCCTGTAGGTTAAGAAAAGTAGAATATTAACACAAGGTTATTGCTATGGGAATGATATGAGTATCACACTTTGTACTGACTAGTTACATTGCCTAGGAACTTTGTATGGATTATCATTCCATTTCTGTTCATTCCATGTTCATAGTTTATCATTCACTTTCTTTCAAACTACTCGTACTGACTACTGTGGAATATAACACTGACACAATACGTATTCCTTTCTCTCAAAATTCCCATAACCGTCACATGAACTCTGATTTCTTTTGTCCTGGCATAAAAGTACCTATCACGCAGGTGTTTACCGAGCAGCTAGGAATAGGTGTGAGGTTTATAGGCTACAACTACTTCTGCTTGCTTAGAGCAATGCCTAGTAACATTTCTCAGATTTCTTTTTTTAAAAAAGGCAGCTACAAAAATCAAGCATAAAGATCAAACACAGCAGCTAGGTTTTTGAAAACCAATACCAGCTTTCTAACCTGCCACAGAATAAACACTTGGCCTAAAGAATGAAGGTGAGTAAGGAGCACTCACACCACCTGCCACTGTTAGTAAATTCACACTTTTAGGCCAGTTCTAACCTCAGAACTTTAATACATTCTTCCAGCACATCCTGAGACAGTGCCTGTAAGACTTACGATAGTTCAAGGAAGCAGACCTTTCTGATCAAGTTTTATTGTTGACCAGAAAATTCATCAGGTATTCTGGGCAATGCACTCTGTGTTCCATTTTGGTACATCTATTTGTAAAATTAGGTTTTCACTATCTACTTATGTACCTCACATGTTCAAGTTATTGATTTTGGGGAAACATAAAGGAATATAATAATGAAGAAGAATCTTTCTAGCAACTTGACTTTGTGAAAAATGATTTTTTTAACAGATTTATAAAACGTTAAACATCCATGTGACGTTGGTTGGTGTTGAAATATGGACACATGGAGATAAAATAGAACTACATTCAAATATAGAAACTACCTTGTTGCATTTTTCAGTTTGGCAAGAAAGGATTCTTAAAACAAGGAAGCATTTTGATCACGTTCTATTACTCAGGTTGGTGACTGCTCTATTTCCTTGCAGATTTTAGGTGGATTATTACAAAAGAAAACAAATAATGAACAGAAAAAAAAAACAAACTTTTTAAGCAGTTGACTTTTTAGTATCACATAGGGACAAAATGCTATTTGTAGCTATACAGAAAATTTCCAACGAAGCACAGTGGCTTATACCTTTAATCCCAACATTTTAGGAAACCAAAGTGGGAAGATTGCTTTAGCCTAGGAGTTCAAGACCAGTCCCAGGCAACATACCAAGACCTCATCTGTACAAAAAAATTAAAAATTAGCTGAGTATGGTAGCATGCACCTGTGGTATCAGCTCCTTGGGAGGCTAAGGCTACGGGATCTCTTGAATCCAGGAGGTTAAGGCTAACGTGAGCTGTGATTGTGCTACTGCACTCCAGCCTGAGTGACAAAGAGAGACCCTGTCTCAATAAATAAATAAATAGAAAGTTTTCAAGTGGACTACTTCATAATCTTTCTTTCTAACATTAATACTAGAAAAGAAAAATTCTGATATATTCATATTGCTTGGTAGGCTTAAATGCCATTAGGTAAACCAAGTGCTTTTAAAATCCATTTACATTTCTTACCAGCATCCAGTGCTAACTCCTCCTACCCTCCCAGTGTTGTACCATTCTAATATTCTACCAAAACCTGCCTTTTTGGGAAAAAGCACCTCACTTTCTGGATATTCCCCTCATCAAAATCTGCCTACCTGGTGACCAGTTCTTCAATATCATCTTCTCTACTATCTATTTGACCAGGAACCTTATCTGATAAGTGAAACCTGTCACAGCTTTAATATGCCTGAGTAAGAGTGTGACTTTGTCTAGACTACTCAATCTTTAATTTCTTTAAAAAAGGGACTTTCTTATTATTTTTGTTATTCAAGATACCTAGCACAGTACTGAGCCCAGAGGAAAAGGATAGGTAATTATGGAACTGAATCTAATAAAACCTAGTATTTAGTACAGTCCTGTTATCCTAAAGAATGCTAAATTGTGCAAGAACTACTTTGGAGCAATGCCATCTTTTAGCATTTCTTCTGATGCCCTTAAAGCTACTATATTAGACTAATATCCGCTTTTCCTACTTTATGTACCCATAATTCTGGTATTTCCTCTAAGGTCTGCAAACTCAGCCTGCTAATCTATTATTATTTAATTGTTGACTTTCAGTATGAACTCAAAAACCTGAAGTTTCCAATACTTGTAGTCAGAAGTCAGATTCGGTCCTTTGGCAGATTAACGAGAGTGAATCAGGCCTTCAGAGTAATGTAATTTCTGGTTTTTATATCTGGGATGGCCCATAGCATGTATCTCCAGAGGTATAGTTGTGCCTGGGCTTGGACTTGAATATTCATGCATTAGCGTGCCCCCAAAATCATGGGGAATGGAGAGTAGCAAAGAATCACCATAAATTTCAGAGTGGGTAAGATTAACTACTTTGTCCTCTCCTTATACATGTATTTTTAAATACTTAATAAATAAAACCAACAATATTTTGAATGGGTGTAAGTAGAAAACTGTTTAACTTCCTTAGAATATCTCCTATTCTAACCAGTAGCTTCTCATATCAATAGGATATCTGCAAGTAAGGACATAGGGTGAAATGCTACTAAATAGCCAATTAAGCATCATGTTTGGGACTTCTTACGTGTTAAGTTTCTTGGGTATCTTCCCTTCTGTATTCACTTAGGTAAAGAAGTGGCAAGATAGTATATATGGCATTATCATGGTATTACTTGATTTCAAGTAACTACATAACTGAAATAGTCAGTTTCAAATACATTGGTCAAATACTTATGCCTAAAGTGTAGGATGAGAAACATTTCAATGATAAAAAAATATATGGAGTGTATATTAACCAAAAAAGGTAAAGACTGAAAGGGGTCATCTAATCTGACCACCTTTCTTGTCTCTCAGTTCTGTTACATTCCAGACATGGCCCTTCAGCCTTTAAAAGGCTCTTTTTAAAGTGGTGCAACTCCAAATACTATTCCTGAAATCAAATCAAATTTGGATTCTTATAAGATAAATATCTACATTTGTCTTTTCAAGTCAGCCAACAATGGTCCTCATTTTGTCTGACAACTCTTTTAAATGTTTTATTTTAGCTATAAAATCCTACCTGAGTTTCTATGGTTGATTGAAAGTCTTAATGTTTTTCAGTCCTAGCTAATCAATCATGGTATTAAGTCCATTCACTGTGTTACTTATATTTTTTCCTTCTAAGCACTTTTAAACTTCATTAATTAATTAATTTCTCATCTTGTAAGTGGTTTTATCCAAAGCTGAGAGCAGCGTAGACGAGAGTCAGGTAAATGGGATTTCAATTTTATTTTTTGATTTGTATTTTTTTGTTTTTGTTTTATACCTTTCTATAATGTCAGCTTAAGATTGCACTGGCTTTTTCAATGCCTGTAATATCCAACAGATTAAAGAGCTCAATTTCAACTAAGGTCAGCCTCAATTCCAAAACTCCAGAAACAAAAAGGCATTTTCACATGCAAAAGCATTGGCATTGTTGGGGTTCACTGAAATTTGATATTTGTGTTAACTGAACTATGAACTCAGATTAAAGAGTATATTTGCATCTTTTTCATAGTGGGAAGTGGCTCTACACACATGTGCAAGGAATTTCTTATCCAGGGGGTATGTGCCTGCCCTATTATTCCTCCAGTGTCATTAAGGTGGGCTGTATTTTATTTATATTACCTAATCAAAAATGTTTGAATAAAATTTCTGTAATGTCCTGAGTTCCATGGAAAGAGATCATGTGTGCATTTTCTCATATATACTCACGAAGATATGTCACAAATAGACTGTTTTATTAAATGAGTTTAAAATTCTCATTAAAAGCCATATATAAATATTGAAGGTAAACTAGTTTTGTTCAGAGTTTGGAAGGATGGCACAGCAGAGATCAGCATACAATGATTAGCAAATCTCCTCTGCATATGACATCTGCTATTTATAAGGGCAAATAATGTCCACAAAAGTTGATGGCTCATTTAGCAAGTGAGGATAATTGTTCCAGTACTGTTAATAAGATACATAAACCACTTCATATATCATTTCAAGGCAGTCTTTCCATCCACTTTTAGGGAGCATAAGACCTATAAACTGTTGACTCCGTTTATGTGATCCTTTCCAAAGTCCCTAAGCTTCTAGTAAATGTTGTCCAAGTAACCCCATCTGAGAGATTCTTGAAAACATGAAGGTTTCTATTTATTTCCTTTATGTTGCTGCCTAGTTGTTGCTATGCCTTTTCTGGTATTAAGATCAAAGATTAAAAGCTAGTACTTATTTAAATGACCACATGACTTATATATTATATAGTTATTTTTATGCTTATAGATTTGCCTAAGGTATTTCAATAACATCGGTTTGGGATCATAAATTCAGTTTAATCTGTTGTATGCTGTTAGATTATGCTACTTAGGCTATGATATTATAACCACTTCAGGACACATGTTAAACTTTGTGTGAATAAGATGAGATGACAAAATTTGGTATGTTTTATTAGCTTTATAGTAATCTGACAGCCTACCTCTTTTGGGAATTTTTTTTTATTAACATAGAAATTAAAGCAGTTAACAACTAATTCTTCCATGGATTTGATATATCTGACATTTAAGTTTTTCTCATAATAGAAACATCCTCTTTAAGATTGTATAGCCTTGTTGTGCCATGTGAGACTACACATTGAAAATGAGAACCACACATGTTTTTATTTGTATCGAATTTGAATAGTACAAAGAGGACACTCAATATTATTTCTTACATTGTGTAGGATATTTATCTTAGATCATTCTAGCTGTTGTAACAAAATGTCATGAATGAATGACTAAGAAACAACAGAGATTTATTTCTCACAGTTCCAGAGGCTAGGAAATCCAAGATCAAGACTTTAGCAGACTGGGCGTCTGGTGAAGCCTCTGGCTCATAGCTGACACCTTGCTGTGTCCTGATATAGTAGAAGGAGCAGAGGATCTCATTCAGGCCTCTTTTATAATTCCATTAATCCCACTTATGAGGGCTCTGCCCCCATGACTTAATAACTTTCCAAAGGCTTCACCTCCTATTATCACCACCTTGAGGTTAGTTCTTTTACCTTCAACATATGAATTTTGAAGAGGCAAAACCATAGCAACATTAGCTAATAGTTTTTAGCTCTTTATAAGAGTGAGCTTCTATAAATCTAACAATTATTATTAAGCCACAAAGAAAGAAACTCAAAATGTTAGAGCTACAGATACTTAAAAAGTCACTTTCTTGGCTTTATTGTATAATTAAACAAAATGAGATACAGGGGACAGAAGTCATTCGGTTCCTGGCTTTTTAAATAGGTACCAGTTAACTAGGAGCTAGAAACCAGGTCTTTCAACCCCGAGTTTGCAGCGCTATGTACTACAGTGTGCTATCTTTCAAAAATTTCTAAGGCAATTGTCGTTTCTTTTTTCTTTATCAGGATCTTTTACCTGACACAAATATAGTTGCAAACAGAATGGCCCATCAATTGGGGCATAACCTGGGAATGCAGCATGATGAGTTCCCATGCACCTGTCCTTCAGGAAAATGTGTGATGGACAGCGATGGAAGGTGAGGTTCTAACAATATAGAGAATACACTTAAATATTTCAGAAGTGAATTTCGAGTCAAAATCCATTATTGCAGGATGTGTTGTTATGCCATGGAATTTCCTAAAAAATTTGTTACATAATAAACTAAGCATGGGAGTTTTTCTTCCGAAGCTAAATCTTGCCAACTGGTAGTGTTTCTCTCTGGTGATACCGTGAGAGAAATTCCAAAACTCTTTCTAGGCGCATTGCAAAAGTATACCATGAACAATTGGAACTAATCACTACTAAGGCAATTAGGGGAGAATTAGACTCTGATTGCCTTGTTTTGTCATCTTTTCTATAAGCCATAATGTCTTCTTTCATATCTTTACTCAAATGTTTGTCCCACCAAAGTTTGCCCTGGCCCCCCGATCTAGAGCACACACATGTCTTGGCATTTCAACTCCACTCCTTTTGTTTTTTGTCTTCTCCTTAGTACTTACTACTGTCTGGCATGTTATATATTTTATGCATTGAGCTTATTTATAATTTTACTCTTCTGCTAGAATATAAGCTGGTCCCCCAAGATCAGAGTGTTCTACCTGTTTGGGTCACTGTTACATCACCATTAGAAAAGTCCCAAGCACATATTAGATACACCATAAATAGTTACAGAATAAATGAAAGTCCAGCATTCCTACTGTTCTGTGAATTACCATGCAGTCAGGTTGTAAGTCTTGCATAACTTTGAATTCCTTCATAGCAGGTATACATAAAGCATTGTATATAGTAAGAAAGTTTCTTAATGATCAATGCTTCCACACATAGATGAAGTGAAATAAAGTGGCTAACACACCCAAATGTGATGACTGGCATGGAGTAAGAACTCAGTAATTAATATCTAGCTTTACATTATTATTTACATAATTAGTAATATTTTTCAGAGTCCTACCGTCTCAGTCTAGTGAAATCAAGATTCTAAAGTCCTACTGTGTTTAATTATTAAGTCAATAAAAATATTAAGGGAGTCAAAAGAAAAGGAAGATGGAAGGGAGATAGATTTCATTTTAAGAAATATATCACATTCTTAAGGATATGCGTATTGTTAAATTTACAGAGAACCACTTTGTGCCAGGCACTGTGTTAACTGGTGTTTTGTTTTGTTTTTAAATCGCACATGATACAATTATTGCTTTGAGATGCTTGTAATCTAGTAGGGATGATAAACAAGTACATAGGTTATTTCAAGAGGACCAAATTAAAGAGGATATAGAAGCAATAATCATAGAAAATCAGGCTATAATGTGGGCTTCAGGAAGGATTTGCTAGAAGATGTACAGCCAAGATATTTTTACTAAAACAGCATGTGTTAGCTGTGTTTTGAGAAGGTATTTTCAATAATAAAGAACCCAGTTACTTACATTTACATTGGTTCTTTCTAAATGCTTCATAAAATGCTCACAGCTGCTGTACCACTCTGCATGGATATGATTAATCTTTATCTTACCTCATTCTAATCTCTAGCATTCCTGCACTAAAATTCAGTAAATGCAGCCAAGACCAATACCAGCAATACCTGAAGGATTACAAGCCAACATGCATGCTTGACATTCCATTTCCTTACAAGTTCAATGATTTCCAATACTGTGGAAACAAGAAAGTGGATGAGGGTGAAGAGTGTGACTGTGGCACTGGTCAGGTATGTACGAATGATGTCATCTTTAAATTGCAAAGTTTATGACCAGGTAGAACCTAGGCAGATTGTGACCATTCATCAAATCAATCACAGTGTTCCTTGTAAAGCTTTTTAAAATTTTGCTTTCATTTTATAAAACAAATTATTGGTGCAGTCTCATTCCAAGGCTTCTTATCAAATCATATATCATGGGTAGTGACCTTACTGCAAAGCAGCAGCATCACCTTTCCTGTTTATATGTAATTGGTTCTGCTTGTGAGAGAGTCCATACGTGTCCTTAAGTCTGATCTCTCATGCGCAGTTGGAATCTGCTCTACAAAATCTCTTACTCAATCAAGTTTTATTTGCTAACTTATGAGTCAAACCTATATCACAGTTGGACAGTTCCAACTGTATTAGAAAACTCTTTCTTAATAGAGCAGAAACCTTTTTCTTAATAGAGCAGAAACCTTCTACTGTTTCTTGTATTTATTGTAGCTGTGGTCTCTGGAGCATTTAGGAAAAGCCCTTGAGGCAAATTTGAAAGTAATTCTTGATATGCTTTTCCCCAACATAGAAGCTATTTGTTTTAAGAGCTTATCACATAGGTGTGTGTTCTAGACAACTGCCTCTCAAATTAATAAGTGCAGATGAACCACCAGGGGACACTGTTAAAATACGGACTCAGATTCAGTAAGTATGGAGTGGTGCTGAGATTCTGCACACCTACCTAGCTGCAGGGCTACACTGATGGTGCTGGCCAGAAGACCACATTTTGATATCTACAGTCTAGATAATGCACAATTCAAGGACTGTTAGAGACTCCATGATCAGACTGGGGACAGTGACCTGTCCAAAGGGCATAAGAATGTCTTCAAATGTCTCAGCTTAAATGTAATGAGATGCTTAATTTTGGAAACCCTCCAGTCCATATGCATTCTTTGGAATGTTTCCACGAATTCATTCTTACATGTGAGGTTCCTTATCCAGCGAGACTCCATTTTCTTTGAGGTTTTAATTTTGTTTGAGAAAACAGGGCATAAGTTACCATTTTGATGCTATTTAATGATATATCAAAAAATAAAAGTGAGCCAGAAACATCTGGCAGCTTGAGTAAAAGGTAAAATCAGATCTTCAGCAGCTGAACTATCTCACATCACACTTCAGTACAGGGAAGCGGTAAGACCCTTCAAGGAAATGGAGATCATTAGGATAATGGAAGATTACAAACATTGGACTCCCTAATTCTGTTAATGAGAATCCATTACATGCAGTGTACTGAATAGCCCGAGAGAAGGAGATACAGTGAAAGTTCCAAACAGTAATCTTTATGCATACACCATAGCCAACAATCATGCATTAGTATTTAACTCTAGCAGATTACACAGAAGCACAACTAATTAATTCTTCAAACAGGAGTCAAAGCACATACCAACTTCTCATCTTTCTTTTGCGATTATTGCCAGGAGTGCACTAATCCTTGCTGTGATGCACACACATGTGTACTGAAGCCAGGATTTACTTGTGCAGAAGGAGAATGCTGTGAATCTTGTCAGGTAAGGTGACAAGGTCTGCACTGCCAGAAGAAGTGTTTTTTTCAGTTTAAGAATATGTAGGATCCAAGAGTTATCTAACCATTGGAGAACCCTGCACCATTGATTCCAGAATGAAGCTAGACTTGCAAGTACCCAACAGAGATTCCTGTGAGATACTCCAACATCTGAGCACTGGGCTGTGCTATGGCCTGGGGAGTGGAGAAACTTCAAGTAGCAATTGGAGTTTTAGGAGGGAAGTCAAATGGCCAACTCTTGCTCCTTTGTAAATAATCACCAATCTATTTAACCTTAGCTGAGAGGATAGGTGAACTCCCAAGTGTGAGCTAAAAGAGAAAGGGGGTTATTTTAGGATTGGAAAGTGGTAGTGGCTAGTAAGTGTCTTCCTAAGGAAGACAACCAGAAACCCCAATGGCTCTGTCCTGGGGTTCATTGCTGCTTCTTTCACCCAGTATGTTGTAAACTCATAAGGAAAACAAACATGTCTTATGCATCTTCAAATTCATCTAGAACCCAGCGTAATCAAATTCATATTGAATGGCTGAATGAGAGATTATCTCTGTGCAGTTCCCTCCTGCAGTGAAAGCAAGGGTATTTTTCTCCAGCTCATAAGCAGGAATTTGATTCACGGAGACTGGAGATTTCCTCATCATAGGCAGGGGTTCCCAGTTCGAGGTGGGTAGGGGGCAGGCAGGTTGTGTACTGGACCCCTTGGGACAAAGACAAGACAAGAAAAATAAGAACACCTGCCCATTTCTTCATCTGATGTACATCCCAACTCGATCTAAGGCTATTCTAATACCAAATTTCAAAAACATCATTCTGTCATTCCTAAAGTCACGAGTGCCAACACATTTACAAATGATAACGATTCTTGGTGGAATGGAGAAGGAAGTTACGATCCATTCTTAAAACCTTTTTAAGATAAATACATCAACTTTCTACCCACTTACAAAACCTTACCGACCTCAATGTATTCAGGAATCTTTTCATTTTTCCTCAACAGATTAAAAAAGCAGGGTCCATATGCAGACCAGCGAAAGATGAATGTGATTTTCCTGAAATGTGCACTGGCCACTCACCTGCATGTCCTACGGACCAGTTCAGAGTCAATGGATTTCCTTGCAAGAACTCAGAAGGCTACTGCTTCATGGGGAAGTGTCCCACTCGTGGGGATCAATGCTCTGAATTATTTGATGATGGTGAGAGACAATCACAGTGAATGATTCACAGAGATAATGGCCTATATTTCCGTTATTTCCCTGTAGGAATTGGGTGAAGATCAGAGATAATACCATCTGTGGCATTATTCCAAGATATTGCTTAGCATTTCTCTGGCTATTACCTCCAATATTAGTTGATATTACATCTAATATTAATTGACTATCTCAGTATGTGAGCTCCATACATTTGTTACTGTTTTCTATCTCCAGCCTAAAATATTATCCTAAGGCAACAGGAAGATAGTTTTAAAATAATTTATTACATTCTACTTCACTATGACATGATTCCAAAAGTTTCATTACATTAGAAAATTAAGGTCTTTTATGATTCATGATATTCATGCTTTTATTGTTTTTTACTTTTATACCATTTTTTACCCCAGAGGCAATAGAAAGTCATGATATCTGCTATGAGATGAATACAAAAGGAAATAAATTTGGATACTGCAAAAACAAGGAAAATAGATTTCTTCCCTGTGAAGAGAAGTAAGTGCCCTGTGGAAAAAAGTAATTTGCCTTCTTACAGTGCTTTTCCAAAATCAGAATGGCTCCTGTTCCCACAGCTGTTAACCTCTTTTTACTGAAATCGGGAGAAGAGGGGAACAGGAAATAAGAAGGAAATCTTGGTGTCTTGATTAAAATGATGCTAATTCAAATTACTAGTAAGAAATATCTTCTGTAAACTTAAGCCAACATTACTTAGTGAGGTTCACAAGGAAATCCAAAAGAAATGCAATCATTTTATATTTTCTACTGACTCATCTCAGTTCCTTGGACCAAGACTTTGCCCAGTGGTTTTCTCTGCCCATCCCAGTCTCCTTGACTTGCTAAGAAACCTGGATATAGACAAAAAGTGGCCAGGTGGCTTCATTGCCAGCCTAGTCTCAAGAGTTGTGTTTCTAATTCCAAGTGTGAGTATTCTCCCTTTCCTTCAGAAATATCAGATGTGGAAAGATCTACTGCACTGGAGGGGACCATTCCTCTGTCCTTGGAGAAGACAAGACCTATCACCTTACGGATCCCCAGCAGAACGTTACTGTCAAATGCAAAACCATTTTTTTATACCGTGATTCTAGAGACGTTGGCCTAGTGGCTTCAGGAACAAAATGTGGAGAAGGAATGGTAAGACAAAAGCCCTTTGTTTTATTAAAACTTCTTAGTTCAATCCTTTAAAAACATTATTGGATACTGTAATTGGTTCCAAAGAGGCCTAGCTATGGAAAAGGAAAAAAATATTGAAAAGTATTTTTTTAATGAGGAGCAGAGGAGCAATAACACTGTAATAAACATTCATTTTGCCTAACTTTAGTCATGCCAAATGATACATAATTGTTATAAATGTGCTTAATTAGTAACTTACAATGGATATCTAATGAAATTATAGATGTAGATTATTCTAATTAATGTGACTATAAGTAGCCTCACATACTTCATTTATTTTATTCATTCAACTGTATCTACTGGCCAAGTACGGTGGTGCCACTGACTGTACATGAAAGGTGAGCATACATGAGAATTTCATACACGAAAGATTAAATAATTATACTTTAACAAAAGTGTTTTCTTGGTGTGACCAACGTACATTGATGTCTAAAGGAAAAAGTGGGTGACTTTGCTAACAGAAGACGAAATGGCATCTTAAATGAGTAACATTTCAGCTTTAACTTGACGAACATTTTAACACACAGGAAATGGAAGAAGACATTTTAGCAAAAAAGGCCCGCACAATATGCAAAGGTACGAAGTGTAGGGAATAATTCAGATAGCCGGCAATTTCAGAGTGGCTTGACCTTTGGGTAAAACGGCAAAAGATGAAACCGAAGACAGAATGGGGCCAAATTGGAAAGAGGTTTTTACAGCAAGATGACACTATTAGAATGCATACCCTAAACGTTAGCTGGCTCATAAAGAATATATGGGAAGCACATGATATTTTACGCCAAAAGTCAGCTATTTGAAATTGAGTAGTTTCTCTTTGTGGTATGTCTTCCTCTCTGTCTCTACACTGTCACCAAAAATATTACAGTGACATTTGTATGGTGTGATAGAGAAATAAACTGAAAACCAAAGTTCAGAATGTTAAAAAAATAAGAATTAGAACTAAATATTTCATAGAGACTTATATTTTGAATACTCCTTCCCATTAAAATGATTAAATGAATATCAATATGCTAAGAAATTTATATTTGTGAACGTTAAGGTATGTAAGCTAACCACAAGCTAAAATATTCAAAAATACTCAATAAAAGTGTGAAGCCTTAGGTTGAAGAAAGTACCAAAAGATTTGCTATTCATTTCAGATATGAAAAACAAGCCTGAGATATAAAGTGCTCCCTTCTTTAAGAGTGGCAAGGGCTGAAGAAAGGGGCTGATAGAAAGGCCGTTTTTAAGGAATCCATCTCCATCCCCTAAGTACATTGTGACCATGTACTCTGCATAGAGGGCTTAATCCTTCAAGAGAAGGCCTGGGGCAGAAGTACATCCATCACAGTGGTGCCAGCTCTTCGGCCATATTCTAACGAGGAAATTCACGCATAGTAAATGCTGTTTTATGTGAATATCACAATGACGTGAGTGAAAAAATCTTCCTTTTGGCACTGAAATGCTATTTTTAGACTATGAACTATGGGATCTTATTCAACTCTGTTGTGTGAGTAGGACTTCTATAAAAGCAAAGGACAAACAAAGGAGTAGGCTAATAAGACAGAAAACATTTTGGTAATAATTGTCCCACTCCAGCCAAACACCAGTAAAAAATTCTGTGGTCTGACTCGCACTACATTAGCAAGGATCAAGTGGGAAGCCTAGACTTCCATTTTCTTCCAGCTCTGACGGATGCCCAGCCCCCACGCAGGGTTTCAGCAAAGGCTTACGGGGAGTCAGGATACTCACCACAGATCAGTGGTGATTAATTCTTCCAATCTCATTGTGTCCTGACGGTATGTGAGGAGGCTGGGTTTCCACCCCAGCTGGCAGGAGTGAGACAGTGATTCTGTTCCCTTACAAGAACAGTTTTAGAGAAGGCCTGCTAAACAACAGACTGGAATAAGATCCCATACCTCACAGTCCTCAAAGTATCTAGAATACATATGAATGCCACTTCTATACAAAGAACCACAAAAATCCCCATTGAAATGACAAAAGACAATCTCTAGATTGAACAACAAGGTGACCCATATGTTGGAATTACCTGACAAGGAATTTAAAGCAGCCTTTATAAAAATGCTTCAACGAACAATTACACACATGCTTGAAAGAAATAAAAAAAATTAGGTCTCAGTAAAGTAATTGAAAGTTCCTCAAAGATGTGTGAAATCTAAAACCCAAATAAAAATTTTAGAACTGAAAAAAATACAGTGCTGGAATATAAAAATTCAGTGAATGAGTTCAACAGAAGAATGGATGAAATAGAAGAAAGAATCAATGAATTTAAAGAATAAAATAAAAATTATTCAATCTCAATCACCATTTCAAGTAAAAGTGAATTTAAGGTGAAACTGGAGCAAAGGTAACTCTTATTATGTTTTAGCAAAGAGACTGGTGGCATTTTGCCCTGGCCCTAGAGATTTGTGGAACTTTGAACTTGAGAGAGATGATTTAGGGTATCTGGCAGAAGAAATTTCTAAGCAGCAAAGCATTCAAGAGGTGACTTGGGTACTGCTAAAGGCATTCAGTTTTATAAATGAAGCAGAGCATAAAAGTTCAGAAAATTTGCAGCCTGACAATGTGATAGAAATGGAAAACCCATTTTCTGAGGAGAAACTGAAGCTGGCTTCAGAAATTTGCATAATAAATTTGCATAACAAATGTTAATCTAAAAAAATAATGGGGAAAGTGTCTCCAGAGGTCATGTCAGAGGTCTTCATGGCAGCCCTCCTATCACAGGCCCAGAGGCCTAGGAAAGAATGGTTTTGTGGGCCAAGCCCAGGGTCCCTGTGCTGTACGCAGTCTAGAAACTTGGTGCCTGCATCTTAGTCACTCCAGCTGTGACTAAAAGGGGCCAAGGTACAGCTTCGGCTGTTGCTTCAGAGGGTAGAAACCCCAGGCTTTGACAGCCTCCATGTGGTGTTGAGCCTTTGGGTACACAGAAGTCAAGAATTGAGGTTTGGGAACCTAGGCTTAGATTTCAGAAGATGCATGAAAATGCCTAGATGCCCAGGCAAAAGTTTTCTGCAGGGGCAGGGCCCTCATGGAGAACCTCTGCTAGGGCAGTGTTGATGGGAAATGTAGGGTCAGATCCCCCACACATAGTTCCTGCTGGGGCACTGCCTAGTGGAGCTGTGAGAAGAGGGTCACTATCCTCCAGACTGCAGAACAGTAGATCCACCCACAATTTGGACTGTGCACCTGGAAAAGCTGCAGACACTCAATGTCAGCCCATGGAAGCAGCCAGGAAGGAGGCTGTACCCTGCAAAGCCACATAAACAGAGCTGCCCAAGGCTATGTGAACCCACCCCTTGTATCTGTGTGACCTGGATGTGAGACATGGAATAAGAGGAGATAATTTTGGAGCCTTAAGATTTGACTGGCCCACTGGATTTCAGACTTGTAATGGGGCCTGTTAGGTCCTTTGTTTTGGTCGATTTCTCCCATTTGGAATGGCTGCATTTATCTAATGCCTGTAACCCCACTGTATCCAAGAAGTAACTTATTTGCTTTTGATTTTACAGGCTTATAGGTGAAAGGGACTTGACTTGTATTGGATGAGACATTGGAATATGGGCTTTTGAGTTAATGCTGAAATGAGTTAAGATTTTGGAGACTATTGGGAGGGCATGATTGGTTTGAAAATGTGAGGACTTGATGTTTGAGAGGGGCCGGGGCAGAATGATATGGTTTGGCTTGTCCTGACCCAAATCTCACCTTGAATTCCCACACATTGTGGGAGGGACCCACTGGGAGGTAATGGAATCATGGGGGCAGGTCTTTCTCATGCTGTTCTAGTGATAGTGAATAAGTCTCATGAGATCTGATGGTTATTATAAGGGGGAGTTTTCCTGCACAAGCTCCATTTGTTTGCTGCCATCCATGTAAGACATGACTTGCTCCTCCTTGCCTTCCACCATGATTGTAAGGCTTCCCAAGCCATGTAGAAATATAAGTCCAATTAAACCTCTTTCTTTTGTACATTGACCAGTCTCACACATGTCTTTACCAGCAGCATAAAAATGAACTACGATGTTCAAAGATTTCCTCCTTTATCAAGAAAAAGTTAAGTTTTTGGATGAAATTTTAAAAGATATCAAATCTATATGAAAAAGTATAATTGGAGATCAAAGAGCATTGCCTTCAAAGTACAAAATATCATGATTGCTAGTTGATATGTAATGTGGAGAGTAAACCACTGAATGGATTTTACAAAAAAAGATCAGTAAGTTAGAAGCTAAACTTCTTAACACAGAATAAGACAAAGGAATTTCGAAAATCAAAGAAAATAAATAAAAGCAGGAAATAAGAGTTCTAAAAAATTTATTACAGATTTAATATGCATTCTAAATTTAAGAAAAAAAAAGCAGAAGAGAGGAGAAAATATAATTAATGAAATAATCATAATGTGTCCCTGATCTGAAGAATGTATGAAAAATTCACTTAGTGCCAGGAAAAATTTGTAGAAAGAAATGAGTGTTTTTACTTACTCTCATGCCTTGAATGTCAAGAATAAAGAATACACATGATAGCACAAAGGAGAAAAAGTCATTAATTTTCTACAGGAAGAAATATCAGATTACCATAATACCTCTCTGCAAGAAGCATCCAGAAGATAATGGAGCAATATCTGCAGAGAGATTTGAAAACGTAATTGTTAGGACCCCAAAACTATATATACAGCCAAATTATTATTCAGACAGGAAAGCAATAGAATGATACTCTTACCCCCATCATGACTAATAAAAAATATAGAAATCTATATACTGCACTTATTTTCTGAAAAGAAAAATAGTCAAGGACATATTCTGGCCAACTGAGAAATAAATTAAAATTAAGAAGGTAAAATGAGGAGATAGGATATTAAGGAAATGATTGCAAGCAACAAAATCTATAAAACTTTTGAGTAAATTCTAATTATTTATTGTAATATATTTATTACAAGAATGTAAAGAATCTCATGAATAACAAATAATTTTCACAATCTAGAATCTCATTTACTCAATCAAAAACTTGAACTGAGAGAAAGAGGAAAGAAGTAAAAACATGATAAATTACTTGTCTTACAGAAGGAGGAGTTAATGCTGATTTTTTTCTTGAAAATGACAGAATCCTTTAGATTCAAATATATTAACATAAACCAAATCAATATTTAGAAATTAGCATATATGCCTTTCAAATCAGATAAAACAATAGCCAAATAAAAGTGTAAATATAGTAAAAGGTACGCTACAGTGTCTAATATTGGAAATCAAGTAATTAAAATGAAAGAAGTAAGACTATATAGACCACTTATTACAATAAATATGAATGGATTAAGTTCTCCCTATACAAAATGTAAATATAATCTTTGAATTGGTGGCAATAAATGAATGTTTAATTATAAATACAATTAAAAATAATGGTTAAAAATTAAGTAAATGAGTAAAGATGAGTAAAAATTAAGTAAATGAGTAAAGACCAAAAATAACAAAACCAATAAGATTTTGTTGATCAAATTTACCAAGACAAAGGAAATTTTTAAACAAAAATATTAAATGCAAAAAGATTAATTGATATGAATAAAATACCCAACCAGCAACTGTGGTATAATAAACATACACTGTTAAACCAAATCAAAAGAAAAACTTCACTGAAACAAAAGAAACTGTTTTGATTGCAGTTTTAGAGTCTTTGACAGATTAACATTAAAAGAATTACTAAGAACATAAACACTTTAATAACTAATGAGTTTTAAATATTTGTTTGCATGTACAGTATACTCCTCAAACATTTATAGAGGATTTCTCTATCCACAGAAGATACCACATGTGGAATTTTACAATAGGAAAAATTACATAACTTGTAATTAACTCATGTAAATTAAATTTTTTCATATGTAAATGACATGCAAAAGTGTACACTTCACATGAATTATGTGAAATTACAATTTCATATGAATTGTAAGTCATTTTAACTCATGCTTGGTTACTTCATTTCTAGGTGTGCAGCACTGGTGAATGTCTAAACATGGAAAAGGTCTACAACTCAATCAATTGCCCTTCTCAGTGCCATGAAATTGCTGTAAGATTTGACTTCTTTTAAAATTAACGTCTTATTAGCCATATATTTACTTTATTCCTCAGTCTGTATGTGCATGTATATGTATGTGCATATGTATGTTTGCTGCTTTTTAAATCAAACATATATTTGGGATTTTTTCATATGTTATTAACAAAATTGATCCAAGGAGCCAAACCACATATTATTACACACAGATACAGTCAGCATTACCAGTAAAGCTTTCATTATTGGACTGGCTCTCTAGAAATTCAGTGATTTATGTATATATAAAGTTTAAATCTAGTGTTTAAAGTTGCATCTATTGCAACATACCTTATAGTTAAATTACACCAATGTCATGTTAAGCTTTTGAGAAAATCAACAAACATTATATATTTTTTCACTTAATTAACACCATTTAATACCAGCAATTACTAACAGTGTGTGCATAACATCTCTCATAAGCTGGGTTAATCAGTAATACTTATATAGTAATACACACACACACACACACACACACACACACACACAGTTTTAAAATCTTCATAATCACCTTAAGAGGTTATGGGAAAAGCTGGGATTTAAATTCAGAAAAACCACATTTTTCCCACATCAAAATTACCTCATAATTACTAAGCTTAGTTGGAGCCTGATCTTCAGCTATGATATATCCAGCTCTAACAAAGGCTGTTCATTTAATGATGAGGACACTTTTTGGAAAGATAAATCATGCTGTCCCGTTCATCTGTCATTGAATTTGTCAATATCATTATCTTATTCAAAGGACTTTTTCAAAGATGATTGCTTCTTGTATTTTGTTTACTTATTTTTATGCATCATTAATTTTGTTAGGCAGTTTAATTAACTAATAAAAAATGTGTGTGTGTGTGCTTGTGTGCATGTATGTCTGATGTAGAGGTAGCACCAAACTAGGTGAGTTGCAGAACACAATTTATATCAGTCATTTGAGAAAATATTGACTGCTTTTCCAGATGGATGACCATGGGCTCCACTGCCACTGTGAGGAAGGACAGGCACCTGAAGCCTTGGAAGAACTCTTCAATGTTACCAGTGAGCATCCTAAAATAAAATCTTTCATGTATCAAAAGTCTACCCAGCAAGAAAAGTTGTTTTTCTTATTTTTCAAGTCCGGACTTCTTTTATTTTAATATGGATTTGTATGGTCTTTATTATTTTGCATAGACACCCAAATTGATTTTATTGCAATCCTCTTTTAGAGCCAATGTAGTCTCTTCTAGCTAAATCAGATTTTCTTAGGTCTTCCACAAACCCTCAACACACAAGGGCTATTCTATAGTTAATAATGGACAACCAAAACTCTTCCTGATGATCTTAGTTCCCTAAAATATAATGGAATATTGGGTGGAATGTCAGTTGCAAATACAAATGATAATTTATATAATGTTTGGGTGTTTTACTCTACATAAAGTAATTGAGAGCACAGGAGAATCAAAGTCCTATAGAAAGGAATAAGCAGCATTGTAACAGCTCTGTTAAATGTTAATATTTCACTGTTCTATAGCTGATGCCCTGGCTGAAGCCCGTGTTTTTTAACGTTGCAGATGTTGTCTTCTTGGCTGTTGTGCTTGCCCTGGTTATTATCGGTATTGGAGTTGTCATACTATTAATTCGTTACCAAAACTCTATTAAGTTGAATCAAGTTCAGAGGTACATTTGCATTTTCTGTGTATTGAAGGGAGTTGTTACTGAGAATATATAAGCTTTGTAGCCATAGAGGATATTCAATGGGGGTGAGCAAGGGCTTTTACTGAAGACCTGGTAAGAATAGTAGTAACTCAAGCTTTTATGTACTTGCTCATATCCAGATGCTGAACCCAGTGCTAATTCCCAAACTTTGTGCACTTTGAAATCACCTACGGCTCTTTCAAAAAATACTGATGTGGTTTCAGGAATTGTGATTTAATTGTTATTGGATACAACTTGAGCATCATTATTTAAAAAATCTTGTAGATGATTTAATTTTAGCCATAAGTTTATCCCATAGCTTGTTTATCCCATAGTTTCTGATATTTCCAACATCAAAAATCAGAAAGGTGACATCAATGAAGACTTTATAAGTATTAAGTGGATAATTACAAAATATAAATAGCATTATTTCAGTATATTTAACAGCGTAATAAAATGGAAATTTTTGAAATGTAAAAATTACTAAAGCTTTCTCATGAAGAAATAGATAACCTGAAAGGCCCTATATCTAATAAATTAAGTGTTCAGTTTCCTTCTTGACAGCCCACCTACAGAAACCCTGGGAGTGGAGAATAAAGGATACTTTGGTGACGAGCAGCGGAGGAAGACTGAGTCAATCCCGCCAGAAATTCATTTTCTACATGTAAGAAAATTCTATTTCCAATAGTGTGTGTTTAAAGTGGAATCCGTCTTAAGCTAAGTGAGCTCAAAAGGGCAGAGGAGCAATTTAACATGGTTCTACACACAAGAAGCTTTGAATCTACATGTAGGGAAATGAAAGAGGGCAGGACTCAAATATGGAACAATAACCAAGATACTATTTCAGAGCAGAATATATTGGTTGAATAAAATATTAACTTGTGCACTGTTGGAAAATTTTGCAAGTATAAACCACATTATGGGCCATAAAGCAAGTCTTAATAAACTTAAAACAATTGGGCCAAGAGCTGTGGCTCATGTCTGCAATCCCAGCACTTTGGGAGGCTGAGATGGGTGGATCACCTGAGATCAGGAGTTTGAGACCAGCCTGGCAAATAGGATGAAACCCTATGTCTACTAAAAAAAAAAAAAAAAAAAAAAAGGATTAGAGCCATACAAAATATATTCTCAGAATTATATTACAATAGAAATTACTAATGGAAAGATACTACTGATTAGAAAAATTCTCAGTTGAAAATTAGATAATGATTTCTAAGGAACTCAAATTTCAAAAGGGAAATTAGAAAGTATTTTATCCTAAATAAATACTAAATACAACACACCAAAACATGTGGATGCAGTAAAATCAGTAGAGGAAAATTTATACCTGTTTATGTTAGAAAAGAAGAAAGGTAGAAGATCAATGACCTCACCTTTTACTTTAAGAAACAAGAGAAAATAAAGAAAATTAAGCCTTATATGTAGAAGGCAAGAAAAAGTAAATGTCAGATTGGTCACCAATAAAATAGAAAACAGAAAAATAACAGAAAAAATGTATTTTGAGAAGATTAATAAATGTTATAAGCCTCCAGCCAGTGTAACTAGTTAGTATGCATTTTTAACACCAAGAATCAGAAAGGCAGTATCACTGAGGATTCTGTAAGTATTAAGTTGACAATTAGAAAATACGATGAAAAACTTTAACAGATTTGACAGTGCAATGAAACGGAAATTTTTGGAAGATAAAAATTACTAAAGCTTACTCATGAAGAAATAATCTGAATAGCTCTGTATCTAATAAGTTAAATTTGTAGATAAACTTTCTACACATGAAAATGATATTAGACCGATATGGCTCTACTGGTGAATTCTATTTAAAAATTCATGAAGACCTAACAGCAATTCCACATAAACTTTTTCAGATAATTGGAAAGAAGGAGGACATTTCCAGTTTATTTCATGAGGCCAATATTTCTCTGATACCTACCTATACAAAGTCATTACAAGAAGAAAACACTACTAACCAATACACTAACAAATACAGGTGCATGAATTATTATTAGATTTTAGCCAATTGAATCTCATGATAAAAGACAATGTATCATGATCATTATAAAGGATAATGCAGTAACTTCAGTTACTGCAGTAATGCAAAGAAACTTCATTCAAAAAAGCAATGAAGCTAATTTAGTGTATTATCAATGAAAATGTAAATCATTTGATCATATCGATAGATGCAGGAAAAATATTTGAAAAAATCTAAAATCTATTCCTGAGAAAACTCAGAAAACTAGGAATATAAGCAATATATGAAGATCTAAGAAAGATGTTGAAAATCCTGCAGATGATCACAGCTTGTTCAATGACTGTAGCAACAGCTATGATTTCCAATACATTCGGCTCACTTAAAAAACTGAGTGGACAGGCACGGCGGCTCGTAGCTATCATTCCAGCACTTTGGGAGGCCAAGGCAAGAGGATCACTTGAGGCCAGGTGTTTGAGACCAGGCTGGGTAACATGGTAAGGCTTTGTCTATATATACGCAGCCAAGCATAATGGTGCACACCTGTAGTCCCTAGCTACATGGGAGACTGAGGCACCAAAAATCTTTGGAGCCCAAGCATCGGGCTGCCATGAACTATGATCACGCCACAGCATTCCACCCTGGGCTACAGAGTGACACCCTGTCTCAAACAACAAAAACAACAAAAACACAAGACAAAACCTGTAAGCAAAGATTAAGAAACTACAAAGGCATTAGCTTTTAAAAAAATTAGCTGATGAAGAAAGCATCATTCTTGCTAAGATTATCTCTTTGAAATGATGAAACTGCCCATTAGGATTTAAGTCATAAAGAAGGAATCGATAGCCCCAAATTTTAAGGCTAACAATTAAGTGACTGTTGCCACATGCAAGTGCCAATGCAAATATAATGCTGGCAGTATTTTAAAATCAGGGTATTTTTGGTTGGGGGTGGGTGGGTCTTGTTACATAATTCCAGAGGTTCTGAATGCTTTCACCAGGCCCTCAGCATCCCACAAGCCTTGTGTTTTTTACTGCACAGCATTGCAGAGCATGCCCCACTCTATCCTCCAGAACACATACATGACATTTTAGTGGAAATGCCTCTGCTGAATGTCACTGGGGCATAGCCATAGTGGATCTTTCTCTGGTTAAGTATGATGGTTACTTATCATTTTATCCATTTATATTCTTTTTTATGGCAGATGTGACTCCAAGAAAATAAAAACGAGTCTTAATTGTCCATTAGAATGTACAAAATAAATGTGTGATTTTTTTTTTAAGTTTACACTGAAAGTTTCAGGAATGAAACCACATGATGCTAATCTAATTCTCATTCATTTGTCCTGAGGTTTAAATGAGAAGCTATATGTAAATGTACGTAGCACAGTGATTGATATGTATTTAGCACTCGATCTGTGTGGGTTTGTTTTCTGAGATGGAGTCTGGCTCTGTTACTAGGCTGGAGTACAGTGGTGCAATATTGGCTCACAGCAACCTCTGCCTCCCAGGTTCAAGTGAATTTCCTGTCTCACACTCCCAAGTAACCAGGATTACAGTCACACGCCACCATGTCCGGTTAATTTTTGTATTTTTAATAGAGACAGGGTTTCACCAGGTTGGCCAGGATGGTCTTGATCTCTTGACCTCGTGATCTGCACACCTTGGCCTCCCAAAGTACTGGGACTACTGGCATGAGCCACCACACCCAGCCAACATGTGTTTTATTAAAAAAACTACTATGCCTCATGTGCCATTCTAGTTACTTTCCTAATTACGTTTTCCTTAAATTAACATGTTAAAAGAGGTGGACTTCCAGAGGGAGGAGTCAGGAAAGGTAGCCTGAGCACTGGTCAGTGATGAATAATCATAGAACTTAGGACATATTTGCTATGATTCCAGATTCTCAGCTTCCTCTAAGGGCTTTTGGTTTTTTGGTTAAATGAGGGGCCCTTGAACAGAAGACGAACAAATATCTCTTGAATATATGAGTAAGTTCAGTCTGCTGCTGATGGAATATACACCATGATATTAACACAGATAGCAGAGTTTGGATCCTCAAGCATCACATTTAGAGTTTTTGTATTTTTTGGCATGAAATATTGCAAACAATGATTTAACTGATGCTTATTTGACATAGTTACCCATCAAAGACTGGTTCTCAGCAAAACTGGGGTTTGTGGAAGGTCTGTCTTTGGTGTCTTTCACCTGTTACATTAATGATGCTTGTTTTTTGTTTGTTTGTTTATTTTTTTCTCTCCTTGCTCTGGCATCCAGTGCCTCTCCCAGGTCCTGCTTCCGCTGGACCGTGCTTTCTAGTTGTATTAATGTCTACTGGTAATTTAAAAGAACACACTTTATTTTTTTTATTTTGTATTTTTGTTTTTTGAGTTGGAGTTTCACTCTTGTTGCCCGGACTGGAATGCAATGGCACAATCTCAGCTCACCACAACCTCCGCCTCCTGGGTTCAAGCAATTCTCCTGCCTCAGCCTCCCGAGTAGCTAACAGGCATATGCCACCACGCCCAGCTAATTTTTTTTTTTCTTTTAGTACAGACGGGGTTTCTCTATGCTGGTCAGGCTGGTTTTGAACTCCCGACCTCAGGTGATCTGCCTGCCTTGGCCTCCCAAAGTGCTGAGATCATAGCCACGAACTGCCACTGCACCCAGCCAGGACGCACTTTAAAGAGGGAAACTTAATTTAGGAATTTTTGTATTTTAATAGGAAGTTGTGGAGTTTCTCAAAGACATTCAAAGCCCAAAGGAATGTGACTGGCTGTGGAATTTCAGGCATACAGTCACTCAGTGATAGTAGGATTTGGTGGCTAACAGACCTGCCTCATCATATTCATATCACAACAAATAAATAACCACTCTTTTTATATGGAAATTTGCCTTATAGACAGATCCTTAGATAGACTCATGTGTCATAGGCTAACAATCTAGGCAAGAATATTATATCTGGGTCTTTTAGTATTTCTATATTTACTAGGAATTGTAGGTTAACAGTATCTTTTCACAAGCAGAGAACTCCAGAGCTCTTGGAAAGCCTGCCCCCCAGTTTTTCAAGTCCTCACTACATCACACTGGTATGTCTCCCCTCCCACTCCTCTTGGTGATGGCCTGTGTCCTTTCCACTAATAATTTTTATGCAACTTAACCATTTGTTGGTTCCTTGAAAAGGCTCAAAAATATCACATTGATAGTTCTCTGACTGGAGGTAGAAATGGGACACTCTCGTAGAGACTTACTTCTTAACAGTGTGGAGATGAGGGTGAAGAGGGTGAGGTGAGCCAGACAAGTCCTGGGGCAGACCTAGTCTTTGTTTAAAATGTTGGCATTTTGTTCAACATGATACGTGTATTTTCTTGCAAATTAATTTTGATATTTTAAACGAACATATTTGCACATAATTTATCTTAATTGCTGAATTAGTTTTCACCCTTAAATTCTGCTCCTGAGACCAATGCCTCACTCTCCTCACTCCAGTCCGGGCCCCTGTTCTGAAAGGCAAAAACCAGAGTCCCTGATTAGCCAGAGGGCTCTCCCCTGGAGCCCTCATTTAGCTGAGGGAGTATAATCCCTGAAACTTTATTTATAAGGGAGAAACAAAATGGCCATATTAGCACACACATGCATTAGAGACTGAGTCAACACACACACACACAGAGGGAATGCGGGGGAGAGAAAGAGAGAGAGAGAGAGAGAGAGAGAGAGAGAGAGAGAGAGAGAGAGAGAGAGAGAGAATGATTACAGGATTTCTAGGAATTGCCCAAATAGCTGGAATCTCTCTCTCTACATCCTCAAGGTTACTCTGTAGAGCACTTGTTACTCAGAACTGGGTGCTGAATACACGTACATTTTCAATTCCGTATTTTTAAAGGCAACCATTCTCATTAAGCTTTCTCTATGGACAACTAAACTAAATGTGATTCGTTGTTTAAAACACTGTGAGTCGTTGATTAGTTCTAGCCTGAGGTTGCATAGAATCTTCAGATCACACAAAAGGATCACAGGAAGTGCCAAACAGCTGGGAGAGTTGTATAAATGAACTGGTTCCTTGAACCAGTGCAGTCCCTGTTTAAAATCAGTTTTACTGGGATTCCAATAGAGATGTTATTAGAAGGAAAGTGCTAATAATTAAAAGGCATTTGAAAATCTCTTACTTAGTATATTCTAGGGAAGATTCACAAGTTTTACAAGGAATGATGGTTTCTGATAAAACTTCACTTAACCAGAACTATCTATCCTCCTCTCCCCCAATCCTATAGGAATTTACAAACTGTGTTAAGCAGAGGTGGTCTGCGTATGTGTGTATGTGCTCATGTGTATGTGTGCATATACATGTCTGTGTGTGGATGCACATGACTGTAACATCTGGTGCAGCTCCTGTTACAACATAATTTATTTATTATAGCAACCTGCAAGTAAAGATTCAAGAGGAACTGCAGATCCCAATCAAAATGCCAAGTGGTAGGTTACCCTGACAGATAGTACCTCCCTTTTTTATTTTTCAAATGCTGGCATAGTTTTGTGTTCTTTAACTACTCACTGACTTACTGGGGATAACTTCTGTACTTATCAACAGAATAAAAGGGTTAGAATTATTTTAGCTGATATGCTTGCATCTCTAATATATAATTCTGCTAAGGTTGTTTTAATCCAAAACTTTCAAGCCCGACCAAAGGAGCAATCTATAATTCAACAGTGCCAGAGTCTCAATACAGGTCAGGAATAAGGAAAGCAGCACTATTCTTTCAGAATTTTGTTGGTCAGAGGGTACAAACCCACAGGTTTTCTTCAAGTATGTTAAAGGACTTAGTAATGTTGGGCAACACAGCAAAGGAACAGTTTCCTTGGTGATGACTTTTCTAAATCTTCCCCTTACCAAATCAATAAGTGGGAGGGTTGATTACACATTTGGCTTAGTATGTCTGTGTTAGAACATTTATCCAAAAATTGTGATTTATGTCAAAGGGAGAGAAAATGAGCACGGCTTGAGCATATTTCTAGTTTGTTTTCATTTCTTCCTTCTTTCATTTCTGCTGAGTTTTTACAGTGTACTAGGCACTGGATTAGTATGAAGGTTCCTTCCACAAAGCGTTCTTATGAGGAATTTTGCTTAATACAGACATACCATCTCCCTCCACTGAAAAGCACGGTATCTTCTAATGATCCTGCCACTCCGCAATGACAAACCTCTCCCACAGAGAGTAGAGAGTGGAGACACTCCTTAGGGCAAGCAAACTGGCATCCCATAATGGAAAACACAGTTATTTTCTTTCATAATAGGCCTATTTATTTTATAACTGCTTAATTAGCAATGGCTAGGGAGATCTCTAAAAGCACAAATAAATGTGGGACTGCAGAACCCAGAAAGGTTATTCTAATTAGTAGATATAAATGAAGAAATACATAGTTCACAGATTTTATAGAAAACAACTTATTTTTAACCATCTGTTTCTATTTAGAGCTTGAAGTTGGATATCCAAAATGGCTGTGCATGCCTAGACTGAGGATTCTGGATCCCAAGATCTTCACAACCTTACCTAGATATTTGCTACTCAAATTTTTGGTAGTTCTTCTAATGTTCTTTATCCAGACAGAAAATGTTTAAGAGAAACAACTTCTTCCTGTTAATATTCACCAGTAGAATTCACACTCTCTATCATAGACATATGCTGTAGAAAAAAAATTTCTTAAGGTCTTTCAAATGCTCTTTGGCACAATATCAAAATTTGTACTCTTGCTGTAGAACTTTTCCTGCAAAATGTTACTCTAGTTTCTTTTAAGAGTCAAACTTTGAGGATGATATCTTGTAGTCTAAGAAGGAAAACACTGCATATAAAAAGTTACTTCTTTGAAAACATAAAAATACTTTAAAAAAACTTCAACATGACATCATTATCACTAATTCTGGCTTAAATGAAATTCCTGCAGAAACACCAAAGGCAGGGCAGAGTGACATGGATTCCACCAAGTAATTTAAAGTGAAAGAGGCAAAAGAATAGTGGCCAGAACTGCAAGATAGTCCTTAAAATAATGGTGGCAGGAAAAAAAGATAGAATGCTCCTGGCAATTCTAAATTCCTAGGTTTGCCTTTCTTCAGAAGCTGACAGAGAAATCAGAGGGTGACAAGAATTTCGGAAAATTTATTCCAAGTGAGAGGACATACTCACAACTCTTAAGAAGGGTTTCTAAGGTCTTTATCATGTGCAACTTGACAACGTGCCATTTCTGTGCTATCTCTGCCCCCTCCCTGTCTCTTATGGGATAGGGGGGTTAACCTGGGAATGATTTCAGCTGCTTCTAACACGGATGCCTCTCAAGGTGTTCTCTTGTGTCCTCTATTTTCGTCTTTTGAACTGTTAAAGCTACATGCAATATTCTTTTTTTCATTTACTGAAATAAAGATTTCAAGTGCTAAATGAAAATGGTCAGACTCGATGAAATAAATGAAGGCTACAAAGGAAGGGTTATTGTCCCCGTTGACATTTGTGTTGCTCTGCTGACTTTTCTCTTGGAGAAGAGCCTGCCTGCAGCAGAGCACAGCAGTGACTCAGCAATGGATACCACAGGAGCTTTCCTTCAGCGCCTGTTGTTCTTATCAAAGCCGCCACTTTAAGAAAGGATGTCTCACTCATAGGCAGGTGTTGAACAATGAGAACGCATGGACACAGGGAGGGGAACATCACACACTGGGGTCTGTTGCGGGGGAAAGTGGGGGCAGGAGAGCAGCAGCAGGAGGGTGCGGGTGGGGAGGTCAGGCAGAGATAACATGGGGAGAAATGCCAGATGTGGGTGACGGGGGGATGGAGGCAGCAAACCACATTGCCATGTGTGTACCTATGCAACAATCCTGCATGATCTGAACATGTACCCCAGAACCTAAAGTACAATTAAAAAAAAAAGAAAGGGTGTGGACAAATGTGCACTTAAAGGCAAAGAAACTAAGTTAAACGTTTTATGTAAATTTGTAGAAAAATGAAGAACCCCAGAAACTCCACATCTGATATATGCTAGCCTTGCTGAAGCAAACAATAGGCCTCTAAAGTCCAAAGTTAAGGAACAGCCACATCTTCATATTCTCCCTGTGAATGAACAAAGGACATTTTGATAATATGGCATTTCCTTTATCAAAGGATCACCTTTCTGATTCATTTTTTAATTGTTTCCATATCTGTTTCAGAGAACATCATCTCCCCCCATTGCTTCTGTCTTGGGCTCCATATTTAACTAACTGCTACTTTCTGGTGATTTTGTTTTTCAAAGTCCTTCTCTCTCCAATAATAAACATGTCTTGTGCTCCCTCCATTCTCCCACCTTATTGCCTCCTGTTCAAATCACTTTACATTTCTAATTTGCTTTCCTTTCCTTCCAACAACCCCAGAAGCCTCTGACAGTTAAGCCCCTTGTCAATTTTAGGTCACGTTCTCCAATTTTGTCCATATGTAGACCCCAGGCCTTAGGACTTTCTATTTCTTTTAAATAGCAAGCCTCTCCTTCCAATGTCTACAGAGAAGAATCAAATGTCACAGCTCCTTGTTACTTGTTGACCCCTTACCAGCCCAGTTTTGCCATGGCCGTGGAGCCAGTTACTGACCGTGATTTCCCAGGAATGGACATCGGGAGTCCCTGCCCCATACATGGATGTAGAACCCATTCTACTGCTGGCACTTGCCCAAATCCACCCTGAGTTTGTTGTATTTGGAGACGCTGTGTTTTAGGGTATGGAGTTGTCCTTGCAGTTGGGTCATGTTCCCTCTGCTCTCAACAGACACAGATTTATCTGGAAGCAAATGATCTTGCCCTTTAGAGCCCATCATATGCTATGTACTGACCTTTTCAACATTGTATATCTAATTCTGTATTTACATTTTTAATGCCCTTCCATGGGTTGGATTTGGGTTGGGAAAATCCAAATGATTTATAAGCAAAAATGCTATAACCTATGGAAAACAAATAGGGCAAAGATGTGTCTTAGCTATTCTGGGACTGGAGTTGCAGTTGAGGTGAGGAGTGGACCAGCCAAGGTTGGAATTAGGGTCACAGTCAGGGGCGTTCTGAGAATGAAGAGAAGCATGGAAGGGTTGCCAAGCTCTCCACTCACCCCTGTAACATGTATGGGCGTGGGTACCCGAGGGAGCACCGCAGAGAATAAAATCCAAGAGAGGACTGAAAGCTGATGAGATCTGATTATACACTCCCAATCCACACACAGACCAGTGCTCCGAGGGCTGAAATTTTATAGACCCTGGGGGCTTAAACAAAACCTCTGTCCAAATTACTGACCACTATAATACGCCCGCCCCAGGGCAACCCATAGAAAAACAGGATAAAACATAAAAATGAGAATTAAAACCTGAGCAGAGCTGCCCATTGCTGGACACTTTGGAAGGGAGTTAGGGGAGTTGACGGGGAAAATCGATTGTGCAGATTAAACCAGCTCACCACTTATTAAAAAAAAACTCAAAACAATAAATCGGAGTCCATATTTGGTATAAGATATTATCAGAATGCTGCTGTGCAAGGAATCTCACGTACTTATTTACATCAGTTCTGCCAGGAATGCACCGATGACACAAAACAAAACCTTCACTGATGGATGACCTATCATCAGCATTCCTGATACACCAGCAATTATTCTCAAATACCAACCATCTCCCCATAGTTGTTCTGCCCTTTTCCTCAAGGCATCTGTCCTCCTGGATGATTCTAGAATTCAGAAACTCACGTCATAGTGAAAATTAGGAAGTCATAGCCTAAGAAAGATAATAACTTCTTTATTAGCAGCGATTGCCTGTGTACCTGACAATCCATCAGTGACATTCATGGAAGCGCCACTAGGTGGCCACATAGCTAACGAATTCCTGTTAGCTGGAAAAATGCTCCAGGCTGCTGCCGTCCCTTTTCCAGACAGCACTGGGCCTTCAAAATCGTGACTTCAAGTAAATTTCTTAAGGAATGTGATCAATTTCATTCTTGATTATTACAGAAGGAAATCTAGGTGAATTGTTTCAAACACCGTGTTAATCCCTGGAAAAGTTGCGGATGGAAATAGGCAATCAAGAACCATATCCCTAAACAAAAGGGGAGCTGGGCTCTCAGCTGGAAAGCTTTGAATGGAGGTTTTACACTGGAAGGATAAATTTTCTTTACTTTTTGAGTCATGAAGTCCAATCACTGGTGTTTGGAAAGACCCTAAAAAACCCAGGCTCCTGAAAAACTACTGTCTAGTTTTGTTACTGTTGTTTAATTACATATATTATCTGGTTTCTTTCTTTTTTTTTTTTTTTTTTTTTTTGAAGGCCTTCAAATTAGCTTGGCTGACTGCTGTCATGGAAACTGGAAGGGCTCCCACCTCCTGGGGGATGTATAATGGATGGTGAATGTCAGAAGCCTGCAGCCTGTGTTACTTATCTGACATTGTGGTGGACTGCTGACGACAATTGATGTCCTCTACTAATCATCGTCATGGAGTGAGAAATATTGATTCGATTCCTAGGCTTTTTTAGAAGCTTCCTGATCACTTTCCAACTGAAGGTCAGGCTTTTAGGAAACTCAAGAGCTGATGTACAGGGCAGTGATGGTCTTGTGGGTTGGACAGAATCCATTAACATCTGTCTCCAGGAACAGTTGTAATTGTGAGATATATGTAATGGGTATTGATTGCTAAGAAAAGAAGATACATATAACTTTAAACCTTGGAAGTCTCCAAGGACAAAAAGTATAGAAAAGAGGGTTTGGGGATCGCAGGAATGCTTGCTGGAAAGAAACTGTGTTACAGCCGTTGTAGAGGATCTTGGATAAGTAAATTCAAAAGCCAAAATCTCTTGCCCAAGGATACCAGAGATTTGCTACTTCAGCAGTGGGAACAAACAGCATTTAGTGAGTGCACACTATCTGTCAGACATTATTCTAAGCACTTTATATGTATTATTTCATTTAACTTAATGAGTTAAATAATATTACTATTTTCATTTTACAGCTTGGGAAATTGATATCAAAAAAGTCAAATCTCTCAAAGGAGAGATAGCCGATTAAGTAGTATAGTCATAATTCTAAGCCAGGAAGTCTAACTCCAAAGAGCTGGCTTTTAATCATTATTAAGGTGCTGATATAAATATAATTTTGACAGGGAACATGCACAGCCCTCACCCCCAACATTCAGAACTGTATAAATATCTCACTCCCATTCTCTTCTTCCGTCTACCGTTCACCATACTTCCCAACCACAGTAATAACGGTGCATGAGTTAACACAGCAGGAAGGAAGAGCAGAGCCAGGCAGCTGTCACCTCCCAATTCAGCCAACGCATGGCTGAGATGCTGCTGCCCAAGGCTGTATTTGGGATGTATGTATTTGGGGATGGACTAACATTTCAACACTTTGTGCAGCCCTCATTGGCCCCTTCCTAGCAGGCACTTTGTGATCCTTGAATCTTTCCCTTGTGTTATAGATGCTTTTTTTTTTTTTTTTTCCAGATGGAGTTTCACTCTTGTTGCCCAGGCTAGAGTACAATGGCGCAATTGCGGCTCACTGCAACCTCAGCCTCCCGGGTTCAAGCGATTCTCCTGCGTCAGCCTCCTGAGTAGCTGGGATTCCAGGCATGCACCACCACACCTAATTTTGTATTTTAATAGAGACAGGGTTTTACCATGTTAGTCAGGCTGCCCTTGAACTCCTGACCTGAGGTTATCCACCTGCCTTGGCTTCCCAAAGTTCTGGGATTATAGGCATTAGGCATCGCATGCAATCTGGATGAGGCTTTCTTAACAGAATAGACCTCAACCTGGGTGGTGCTTTAATTCAGCTTAGTGTGTCTGGCCAAACTGTCTGTTGCTGTCTCTGGCATCACTATGCATAACAGGGAAGAGAGTGGGCCAGGGAATGGCAGGGGCCAATAAAGAGATAGAGCCCTCTGTCAACATTTTCTTCCTTGCTTGAATCAAATGAAGAATGCACCACATGACGGCCACTTGGAACTCATAGGGAAAGGTATGGCATCTATAAAGCATCTTCCAGACCCCAGGCACCTGCAAGATGCTATTACATTTCCATGAAATGCACAAGGTCCATAGAAAGGATTATTTTACAAATGAAAAGGCAAGGGATAAGAGGTCCTCAAACACACAGGCAAGAAATGGCAAAATAGGACTCCCAGGCCTCAGACAAAAGCCAACATCTGAACCGTAACTCATTCCAGTTTTAAGAGTGACAACAGCATCACAATTGGCCACTGAATGGCCTCAGAGTTCAATCCTGCAAAAAGTAGCTTTGATGTTGAAAGGGGCCGGGTAGCAGAGATCAGTGAGTGGGCCCTCCCCAGTCCTAGCCAAAAAGAGAACAGTATCCATTTCATTTTCACATTTTCAGGTCCTTCAAAGTCATTCCCGGAGGGAGAAAAAAATTAAAAGATCTATTGTCAGTCTAACAAGATTCAAGAGAGGAATCACTGGATGGATGGAAAAATGTGAGTTGATTTAGACAAAGCCTTTAGCATTTAAAATACTCATCACCCCATAACTAATCTATTCCTTTCTCTCACGTTGTCAGCGTCAGTGTCTTGATATCAAAGTGTTTGTTGATAAGCCACAGATGGGGAAATAATGGTTGGAGTGACCTCCTGAGCTTTCAGGTCATTCCCCCCTCTCCCTTAAAGTCCTGTCTCAGGGTCGGGCCTCCTCAGCTCCACCAGGGAAAGCAGCTGGACAGTCATCTGATCTCTGAAACGTCTCCTGGTGCTCTCTCTGAAGAAGGACATTTCCCAAGTCTAAGCTATCATTACCTACTGCAGTCTTCTGTCTGGCTGAGGGAAGGAAGAAATAATCTGCTAAGTAGCACACTGAGCAAATCTGATGCCTCAGTCTTGAGGCACTGCCAAGCAATTCAGAAGAGAAATAAATCAATTCATTCCATCTCGTTAATGGTGCCGTGGCTGTTTAACAGGTTTCTGTGCTGAAAATATCACCAGCTGGACACGGTGACACTTAATATCGCACCTTCAGAAATGAAATGTCAGGCACAAGCCCAGTCTGGTGTCATCCTCCTGCCCTGGTTCACTTGAATCTTCAGGAGAAAGAACACTCAGGCTCAGAAGGAACAATGATAAAATGGCAGATAAAATGACATCACCTCCTGCATCACAGAACAGGCAAATTATAAACCTATTCACTAGGCTCCCTCAGTGACTCCTCTAAATAGAAACAATAACAACAAAAAGCAGAGGCAGAGATCAAGAACAACTATAGATTTCAGGGGAAAAATTATACAAATAAGCAACAAATATGGACTGATGTCACGTACATTCTGTTTACTTATCCATTCACTTTTTCATTCAACATATACTCATCTCATACTGGCTGTGTTGGAGGATTATTCTGTGGACATGAAGATATGCAGGTGTACAAGCCCTGCCCTGAGGTAACCAAGCCTCGTAAGCTAGCAAAACAGGCTTCTAAATGGATGGTCATAAATTATGTGATGTCTGTATCAAAATGTCTCATGTATCCTCTGAGTATACATACCTACTGTGTACCCACAAAAATTAAAAATTAAAAGATGAAACATAAAATACATTACCACATATATATGAAAACTGAAATCACTGTTTAACTTCATTGGGCTTTGGGAAAAAATAGAAAAATAAATTAATGTGATACATGGCACCAAAGAGGAAGGCAGTGGGTGAAATGGCCCAGGGGAAGGAAGAGGAAGTGTGTAATGCTCGTTAGAATGGAGAAGGCATCAGAGAGGCAACTTTTAATCAAGGTCTTAACAAAGGTACAGTGGTCTGCTGTAATTATATCATAAGGTACATAGGAAAGCATGGTATGAGAGTAGATCAAAGTAGGCTACCTAGGGTATTCTATGCTCTGGTTATCTGTTGTTGTTCTTGTTTCAGACAAGGTCTTGCTATGTTGCCCGGGCTGAAGAGCAGTGGCACAATCTCAGCTGACTGTGACCTCCACCTCCCAGTTCAAGTAGTTTTCTTGCCTCAGCCTCCCATGTAGCTGGGACTACAGATATGTACCACCATGCCCAGCTAATTTTTTTTATTTTCTGAAGAGATAGAGTTTCACCATGTTGGCCAGGCTGGTCTCAAACTCCTAGACTCGTAATCTGCCCACCTCAGCCTCCCAAAGTGTTGGGATTACAGGCATGAGTCACTGTGCCTGGCATGCTGTGAATATCTTAAAGACAACTGACTTGGTAAATTAACTTAAATGAAAGTAACAAGGTAAAATTTGTTTTAGAGGGAAAGAAGTCATGATTTTGAAGGTTAGATGAGAGAACACTACTGTACTCTCCAAGTTAGAAAATATGAAACCTCAGAGAGACAGGGGTGGTAGAAACAGATTAAGGGAGGGCTTCAATAAGTTATTTTCTGATTGGGTGGAGGGAACAGGGTTGAGGTGGAGGGCAGAGCTGATGTTGTCTTCTATGTTTCTGATTTGTGTGGATGAAGCTTCATTGGTTCCTTCACAAAGAAAAGAAAAGACAAAAGAAAAGTGAAGCTGGTTAGATTGGAGATGAGAACGGAACTTAAGTTTGATGCATTTTTAACTTTCTTATGTAAATAAATATAGCGAATAAATATAATGATAAAAGTATACTGGTTAAGTTTGTGTAATCAAACTGGGGAAAGTGGGATACTTACCACCTTAAATATTTAATTATTTTATGCAAGAAACATTCAAATTTTTTCCAGTTGCTTTGAAATGTGATGTACAATTGATGAATGTTAAGTGTAGACACTCTATTCATGTATCCTGAAAATATGGACACCTATTATATATCAACCAAAAAATCTAAAAAAAGTATACTGAGAAATAATTACTCAGATAAATTTCCCTTAAAAAAAGATTACTTAAAAATATACATTCGATTCTACTCAGTTATTGTGCTAACAGTTGGCTGTCTAGAAGCTTGGACTAGGAGCACAGGGTATATAGTACAGGGTAGGTTTATCAAATATTGTTGTAGATTTAAAAGAAACATGTTCCTTTTATAAGTTTTGAAAACAAAGCCCCATGAAGTTAAACAGCTAGTGGAAAATAAACAAGACATGGATGATTCTGCAAACAGGATCCAACTTCACTTGCTTCTCATGTAGTACATGGTCCCTGCTCATCTGCAGACTCATTGCTGAGACAGAGAGTCTATTAGGCTATTCCAAAAATTCTCTGCAAACTGCAAAGACTTTACAGCTCTCCTGAGTAAGCCCCTCTAGAACTTTTACTCTAAGCCCCAATAAAGGCGTCTCAAGGGGGAAAGTTAAGGTCCCCTCAAGCAAGAAAGGCAATCTATTTGAAAAGAAAGAATGACATTTTTATCCTATTCTATTTTCCTTGTTTCCCTGTCTTAGAATGCCAAGTCCAGTGTAAATGTTTAATATCTTTTATATCGTCCATGTCTCTACATAAGTTTTTGAACATACTGAATATTATAAAGAGTGTTTTGATATCCTAGTCTGCTAAATCAAACATCTGTGTCTGTTCTAGGTTAATTTTGATGAAGTTTTCTTTTTATGTAAGACGTCTACTTTGGCCTTACTTTCCGTTATGAGAAAAAGCTCCCTGAGGCCGCACCAGAAGCAGATGCTGCCATACTTTCTGTACGTGTGAGCCTGTGGACGTGTGAGCCAGTTAAACCTGTTTTCTTAATTATCCTGCCTCAGGTATCTCTTTATAGCTGTGTGAGAATGAACTAACACATTCTGTGAAATATAGCTGCCTTACTTTACTTGGATCCATAGCTGCTCCTCACTTCAGGGAATCTGCTGGGCTCTGTCTGGGTTCCCCCTTCTTTGTGCTGCAGCCTGAAAACTCTCAAGGCAGTGAGCTTGGGAAACCAGATGGTTTGCCTCCTTCATTTCCAGTCTCTCAGTATTCATCAGCCTTCACTGTTGGAGGGCTTGTACCTTGAATTGTTGTTTTCATACTGTTTGCCCTTAAAGTTTTTGCAGTTGTTCCAGATAAGAGGGTAAATCTGGTCCCTGTTTCTCTAGTTTGTGCCTGGTTGGATCCAAGTAAAGAGTGAAGCTGAACTGTGGCTTCCCTACCTGGCAAAATAATGAACAAGAAAGCTAAAGAAATATGCCTGGTACAAAATACCAAAAGGTTCTGAAAAGTTCTGGAACTTTTTTAACTTTTAAATGCACTGCTGTTTTAATAAGAAAGTAAAGGTTATTCTGAAACAATGAGAAACATAAATCCAGAAATGTAAGCTAAATACAAACCACTTTAATCCCAACCTCAATGTTTCATCTCCCAATAAGTTTCCTGTGAACACGAGACTATATTTCAGAAAATCACAGAATAGAACTGGAACTAAGTCATCCAGAGCAAGGTTCAGTACAAAAAGTAAACAACGATGTTAAGACTCACAAATATGGCCAGGCAAGGTGGCTCATTCCTGTAATCCCAGCAGTTTGGGAGGCTGAGGTGGATGGATCATCTGAGATCAGGAGTTCGAGACCAGCCTGGCCAACATGGTGAAACCCTGTATCTACTGCAAATACAAAAATTTCCTGGACTGCTGGTCTGCACCTGTAATCCAAGTTACTCGGGAGGCTGAGGCAGGAGAATCACTTGAACTCGGGAGATGGAGGTTGCAGTGAGCCAAGTTCACCGTTGCACTCCAGCCTGGGTGATGAACAAAACTCCATCTCAGAAAAAAAAAGTCTCACAAATATTAATTTTGGAAATAATAGACTCAAAATATAAAATAAGTACATTCATTCAAAAAGTTATAGGATGACCAGAAAAATAGAAATATCAAATAAAAATAGCCTGAATATTTAAAACATACATAACATAGTTGAAATTTAAAATGCAGTGAATGTGTTGAACAGCATTTTGTACATAAGCAAAGAGATGTTTAGTGAGCTTTACAGCAATTCTAAAGAAGGTATTCCGAAATACAGCATACAGAGATATAGTTGAAAAATAAAGGAAGAGTTGAAAGATGTAAGAGAATGTAAAAGGGTGTAACATATCTAACTGAAGTGATGAGAGAATGGATTGGCATTATTCAAATAACAATGGATAAATATGTTTCAGTAAAGTGAAAAAGAAGGAGATGAAAAAGAAAAGAAAAAAATCTTCACAACTAGAGCATTTGAGTTTCCACACACAAAGTACTCTTCTTAGAAGTCATAGTAAAATTTCAGATCACAGGGTTTAAAGTGAAGAACCCAATACCTCCAAGAGAAAATACAGGTTATAAAAAAGGGATTAAAAATAGGATGGCATTATATTTCTTAATGCAGCTTGGGAAGTTAGAAGAAAAGGGAGCAAAGCCTTCAAGAGTGGAAGGAAAATGCACATCAGACTGCACTTACTTTGTTGCAAGACAGCATTTAATTCCTAAAACCGACAAAGGTACAAATGGAAGTACAAGTAACTTACTTAGACATATGGAAGTAGCTGGTGGTGGGAATTTAAAAGTACGGAATGTTTAGTACACAACAAATGAGAATTATAAGTGGTAACATATGGGACAGAAGCTCCTGTATTTCATTATAAATCTTTGGATACTATTTGATATCTTAAACTATGTGTACGTTTTATGAAAAAAAACCCTATTTTCAAAGAAGATAAAGTAGCTATGCATCACAAGATACAGTGAACTAATTAAAAAATTCGACTTATGGTTCATACAATTAAGTAACTTACAAAATTTTGCTAAAAACTTAATATATTTATTTATTGGGGAAATAACATAAGATGTATTTTTCTTGGTCTTCAGTGTATAAAGACCAAAATATCTAATATTTTATCTATTATTATATGACATATGTTTAATATATATAGGTGCCTATGGATCTGTGGATGGATAGATGATAGATTTATATATATATATATATATATATAATGTTGTTTGTTTGTTTTTTTCTGAATTGCAAGTTGGCTTCCCTATTGGAGAATTTGTAGAATGAGGGGGTATGTCCACAAGGTTGGTTCAAGGAAGACCAGGACTGTCCCTTTATCATCTCTACTTCATGCCAGAAAGACAATGTGAAATTGTGACTGACAGACAATGTTGAGGCTGAGCCAGAGAAGCATGTGCAAAGTGGGTCCTTAAAATTGCAATAGAGGAAGCATCAAGAGTTTACATATTGAAATCAACTAGAATTGGAAAGCTAGGCAATTTGGGGAGAACTGGCTGAGATGAGGGAAGAAAATAAGAAGTGGCCTGGAATAATTCCAGAATGAGAGCCAATGTCTGCCACTAGGCTTGTACAGATTCTCCATATATGTTTGCACAAGTGAGTTCTTCCATTTAAAAAAGATGGGACAAAAAATGGTTTTAGTCTGTCATATAACAGAGCCCTCAAAATTAGAACCAATACATATATACCTAAAACACAAAGGACTGAATTTTGAAAATCAATCCATGGCCTCTATGAGCCCTCCAAATAGATGAACTTACCAGTCTGCAAGTGATCAAGACAAAACTCTTTGTTGCAACGATAAGACAGCATCATTGGATGACAGCATCACTATTATCTGACTTGACAGAATATCTACATCCTGCCTTTGACTAAAAAGCCTAGCCTAGAAGAAGGCTCATTTCTTCTAGGTAACGGGCACACTTTGCTTTAAGAAGCAATGTTAATATAGGAAGGTTAAAATCAAGGCTTTAGTAATAACACAAGGATTTTTAAAACAGATTTACTATTTTAATTAGAACCAATGATTAGAATGTCTTGTATTACATTGCAGTACTTATGAGAATTCAATTTTCCTTTAGTCACTAACATAATAATTTTTATGAGTGTATTCACAGGATGCACATATATATTAGAGAAGGTGGAAGATGGTTTTTAGAATTGTTATGTCACAAGAAAAATTTAAAAATGCACTAAGCTAGTGATATTAATACTTTCATTCATTTGTTAAAATGTTTCCCTTTTTCACAGTCAAATTTCCTACTTATGCAGTATAGTTTTCCCCCCATTATAAGCAGCACAAAGTTTTTCTTTAGTAACATTGCATTTTGACAAGATATTAGAAATAAAAGAAATTCAAGTGTTATTTTAGTATTTTTTTAAGATCTGGGTTACTTGTTTAAGAAAGTCAGTGATAGCCCCCAAAATACTAGGATTTCTAATAGGTCCTCAGAGTATGATTGAAAAGGTCATGTCAAGACAGGGTCAGCAGTACACCTTGGCAGTGAGTGAGAGTTCGAATTGGCTTAGGAGATGGGATTGTATTTATCTGAAAGGAAGCATAACAGATACTCTAAATCATCCTTGCTCTTGGGAACTTACATCAGTTTAGGAAGAAGGACTAAAATGTACAGGAAAACAATCCCATGGTAAGTGGCACACATTAACCTTAAATAGACTGACTGCACAGGGTGATCTATCCTTATATGTGAGTTTGTGTGTTTGAACCTGAAGAACATTGTAAAATACTATTTTTTCAGGCTCTAAGCATGGGTCATTGTGGGAAACAGAAAACAAAACAGGCAAGGAGATTATCAAATTTATCTTTATGAAGTCACATAATTTACTAGTTAAAATCAATGGGGATTTCCTATAGTAATCTACAAATTAATAATTACTTTTACGATAGAAACATGAGAGACACCTGACTTGCCATCTTCATTCTCAGAACGGCAGATGGCTCATTTGAGATCTTAGAACAGATGCAGAACCATAACACAGCCTCTTCTTCCCTAACGAGGGCATCACGTTCTCTTCCTCTAACACAGAAGGTGGATCATGAAGGGCATTGCCAACCCCACTGCCCACCTCTCATCTTAGTAAAAAATCTACTCGGAGTTTTCAAAACATCTTGTGTATTACTGGAGAGGAGGCACATAGGATGAAGGTACCTGATGATGCCTACTGAAATGTGTCTTCTGTATTGAATATTGAGTACAAGAGTAAAATCCTAAAGAAAACTTTGGAAGGACACTCCACTAAGTAGGAAGCTTTCTATATCCAATTGTGGTGAAATTTTTTGGCTTGTTTTATTTTCTGTTTTTCATCACTTGATTGTGAATGAGAATAGCCATTTCTCCTGCTGTAACTCTGTGCTCTGTAGTAAGCTCTCATTTATAGAACATGGTACTAGATCTGCTGTATATATATCTCAAACCATTGTTTCTTGCTTGGGTGATCTTTCTCTTCAATTCACTTTACATAAAATTTCTAAAAGTAACCGTAATTCCTGTTCATGACATTCTAACATACTTACCAGTGACAGAATATATGCCAGATATAGAAAATGTAACAGTTGTTCTTCCCCATGTTAAATGTATGAACACAAGGGAATTGAGATATACAGAAAGTAGCTGCCAGCAAGGATATTCATTGTCATTGTCATTGTGTCATTCATTAGAAGTTTTATGAGGATAAAATAGCCATAGCCAGATAGTTGTTTTTATATATAACTAAGTTTTATGAAATTCAGCTTTCAAAGGCTACTAAGCCATCAACAAAAATTTAATTGGCACCTACTATGTGTTCAGTCCTCAGAAAGACTATAAAATATACATGATAACTGTTGTTAATTTTAAAATAATGAGGCTTAACAATTTGAAAAAGAGAGCTTCATTTCTCATAAAGGGTTGCAGCCTAAAGGGTGACCATTCTGACAGACTGGGAAGCACACCCTCTGATCAGAAGCCAAAAAACACACCTCAAGGGAGGGGCAAAGGGAACAGGAATTTATGCTAAGCAGGGTGGCCAAATATGTATAGTTGGAAAGCTATGGCAGTCACGTATATTTATGAAAAGAGAAACGTGTGCATGCACAGTTGAGTTTCATGACCCTTCATGAGTATAAATGGCTGCAAAAGCATGACCCCAAGGTGGAGTTTTCAGCCATCTGATGGCCAAAGGTGAAGCAGAGAACATAAAAACCCTCATTATACATTCTTTATAGACTGGCCGAAGCCACTCCATGGTTGGTGGGCTCTTATCAGGAAGGAATGTGGTTGTTGTTTTGTTGAAACTGCAAAAGGGTAGAGCAGTATCCAGTGGTTGGTTGACATCATTGGTAGAGTCTTTTGAAAGGGCTGGGTTCTGTTTTTCTCTTAGGGAAGAAAGGTTAATAGCAGTTTGCCAAGGAAGGGGTATAATGAGGCATGTCTAACCTCCCATCCCATCATGCCTGAGAACTCAGTTTTCAAGGTTTCTCTGAAGTGTCCTTGGACAAGAAGGTGTCCATTCAGTCAGTTGGGAGGCTTAGAATTTCATTATTTCTCATAATAAAAACAAAAAGCAGTTTTTATCTTTCTATTTAGATTTTGAAAATAAGATCTACCTATAAATAATACAAAGTATGTCATTCAAAGCTCAATATAGTACACAGTATATAGTTTTATATAATGTAAACATCCCACGTCTCCCTATAGTGTGACTTCAAAATAGAGGCAGAGGAGTGAAGTCGTTAAAACTGCTGACTCTGCAGTCAAGCCACTCAAGTTAGACTTCTCAGCTCTGAAACATACTAGTGGCATGTTTCTGAGCCATTACTAAAGCTTTCACTGCTTCCCCATAAGCTCCACTCATAGGTACTGAATAATACCTACCTTTAAATACAGTAGGGATTCACTCAGGGTGGTGGCAAAAATATTAAGGGAAAGATATTTGAGAAAGTTTTAAAATATAGTCACAAACTTTCTTGGAAGGCCAAGAAGTTTGCATAGTTTCAGTAGAAGTTTTGGTTGAAGGCAGCCTAAATCCTCTACATTTAGTTAATAAGACAAGCAAATGGCTAGGGTATATCGGGAAGTTTACATGAATAACTTGTTTACCTCACGTGGTCTTAAAACTAACCTTTGAACTGGATGGCTCTCTTGGGGGGAGGTCAGCCAGGGATATTACCCACTAATGGTGATTTCTTTGGGCATCAGAACCTGTCCTTTAATTCTCACTCTAGTGGTGTTGACTCAGAGTTTTTGTCATTTAATGTGTGCTGAAAAAAGGCTGGAGAGACCAGCATGTGGGGGCCAATGAAACTGTTTACAGCACTCTCCAGGCAGCTTATGGGTACACACTCAGTTGGAGTGGCAAAGCATAGCATCTGTGTGTTCGTGTACTTTATTCATCCGTCATTGAGTCAGGGTCTGCAGGATGTTTATTAAAGTCCACAGCACTTGTCATGCAGCCTTGTCCCCTACAGCAACTTCCCCACACCTTTCTCTTCCAGCAACAGTTCACTCCCTTTACCCTTTAGGATAAGGGTGGAAAGGACTAGATGCTGCTGACAGCCTTGGGGTTCTTCATCATCCTTTTTTATTTTCCTGAAACCCTAAATATACCTTTTTGCAAAATGGCAAATCATCCTCTTCCTGGTACTCCTTTCATTTACACTTATCAATTATCCCCCATTCAAGTGCAGCACCTGTGACCTGCCTGGACTCTGACAGTCACAATGTCAAAATTCTGCTGAGTTTCATGCCAAAGGAAGGGAAGGAATATATTCACTCTCTTTTCCTATTTGGTGTCCCATGCAATTATATGGAGCCCAAAGCAGATCAGGGAACTCAAACAGTTACACCAAATCTCATAAAACTCAATTCCCTACAATCTTAGAAAAGAGGCAAAAAAAATAAAAGCATAAAAATAAGGAATCAAGTTATTCTTCCCATCCTCTACTTTCCTCATAAATCCTGCTCCTAATCACCACATTCCTCCCAGGCATAAAAGAAAAATTACATTTCCTGCCTATGGATACAAAGAGGCTCAGCTGACAGGAGCAAGAGTTGGGAAGGCTTGGCTTACAGAGCATTAGCTTATCCAAGCAGAACGTTCTCAGTTCTAATAATAGAAGCAGGGAGAAGTAAGAAATTGATAATTACAAAGGTTGGACAAATCAGAAAAGGTTTTATGTACAAGACAAAATTGACTTGACCTTGACAGATAAAAAGGATTAAGGAATTTAGAGAGTATTTCAGGGAAAGGTAACATTTGTGCAAAGATAATGAGGTAAGACATTAATACATTGAAGGAAGTGGGGTTTAGGGAGCAACGGAAGATGAAGTCAAATGCGTAGAGGAAGCCACTTGAAGGCAGATCTTCAAAATTACATAGAAGTATTTACATTTAGATGTAATCAGCAATAGAAAGACATTGAAGGTTTAAAATCAACCTGAAGAGACAGGTGATGGACCACTGGAAGGAATTGTTTTAGTAGTTTTAATTTAATGGCTTCTTGGCGCTTTGGCAGTGCTATCTTCAAAATGACCCTTTAAACTTTCTGGACAATGTAGAAACCAGTAGAAGCCAAGCCCATTCTTCCATAATGGCATATACAGAAATCTGTAAATCATAGTTAAGTGAGCTTTACAAAGAACTACAGCACTTTGCTAAAGCTCTGCCCAGTAGAAGAGAGATGATAGATAAACAGGCCTTCAACAAAGCTCTGCAGTTGGAAATTGCAAAGCTGACAAAATGCCCAGAAACTCACCCAGAAGTAGTTGCCATACAACAAAGTTTCTTTAACTGCTATTTCTTGAAAAGTGAGTAGATCATAATTCTTTAGGCCTAGTCTACCTCTGTGATGGCACACTTTTTGAAATGTAGGCTAGAAGAAGCAATAATGTAGAAAAAGGGCAAAGAGATGAAAAGGATCAGAAATGGCTACAAAGTCCATCTCACAATGACTCCAATGAGATTACAGGTCATAAAGTGGTCTACGCTTTCCGATTATCTAAACTTTCTGCATATGATGCCTTCTTTTTCCCTTATGGACAACTGTAAGAAGTATAAAATCTTAGAGGAAAAAAGAAAGCCAGCATGTTTAGACTATTTAAAAAAGGTCAAGCTCCATACAACATTCTTTGCATTTCCTTGTTAAGTAACGACTTTATTAAGTCTATAGGTGTTTAGTAGTTTGCTCAAGATTACACAAAAAGATCTTAAATTAGAACACTCAGTCTTCATAATCAATACCCTTCACATGCTGCTCACCTGGTATAACTAACAGAAATCATTTAGTTGAATGTATACGTGCTCAACCCAATTGATCTGAGTTTTCCTCTAAGAATTTTCAACAGTATACTGCTGAGCTGTGTCTCTCTGAATTAAATCTCTGAATTAAATCAAGCCTATAGCTAAAGGAGATCCACTTCATAGTCCTTTTCTGTCTTTCTCACTGGATTTATTCATTGTTTTATCTTTTCCCCGTGTGTGTTTGAAGGAAGTTAAGATTTGATGTCATTTATTCATTCATACTCTTATATATTTCAGCATCTCTTATATGGAAGGCATCATTGAGAACCAAAATGAAAACTACAATCCCCCACTCAAGACATTTAAAATAAGTGAGTGGACAATTGTGACAAGAAATGCTATTGAGCCTCTAAAGTTGTATATTCTATAGTGAATGTCGTAAGTTGAAAGCAATTTTGCAAAATGTATCATGTCAAATGTAATAAACTGTGTGTTCTGACAAAGGAATGGAATACCTGGTTTAAGTAACAGAAATTTATCTAGGCACAGGACAGTCATTTTATATTTTGGGGGGGAAAAGCAATTTTAGTAATTCTTAAATCTGTGTGGTTTCCAAATACGATTGTGAGCTCATCTATACTCTCAGTATGTGTGTACATGAAAACACTGAATTTAGAACTGAAAAATACCTTTACAATTACCTTGTTCTACCCTCTTATTTGACAAAGAGGACATGTAAGCTCAGAGAGGTGAAAATTACATACCTGGATCTGACAAAGACTGAATTCCACGTTTTCTAACTTTAAACTCCTGCTAGATTGTCATTGAACTGAATGTCTGCTAATTCCCAAATCAGTACTTCATCAGATCTTTGTGACCCAATATTGATTCATTATCTTATTTGCCAAATAAATCACAGTTTAAGCACAATGCTATGTGCTGGGTGTAAGGAGAAAAGTGACACAAAGTCCCTGACCTAGAAAAGCTTCCTTAATACGGGAGAGGGTAAAATGCAAAGCAATACCTTTGTTAATACATTTGGATTCACAGGGTATTAGGAGAGAATAGTAAATATATTGTGGCATCTTAATTACTCATGATGCTTATTAAAATGCACGAGTATTATATAAAACATTCCAAATGAAATGCTATCAAATTCATGTGGCATTGTCGTAAAACCCTCAAGATATTGAATAGCTTCATTAATGACACTGTTAGAAAAATACCGCTGCAGTGCAGGCAATATTCCCATTTGGAATAAACTCATTTGCAGTTTTCTTCTCAGTGATGAAGCCACTGCTCTGCCATCAGTCAGTGCTCCAGAAACTCCTTAAGCTAAACCCACACTTAGGAAATAACACAGGTAGGTTTCTTGACTCCTCTAAGACCTTCTAAATCTTCCATAACAGTTGGTCCATTTGCTGAGCTGCAGGACTCACTCTTTCATGAAGGAATTTTACCTCACAGATTCAAAGAGTGGTTCAGGGCGATATTGGTCATAGGGCCAGTTTTCTCATTTTTCAGGTGAGGAAACTGAAACTTAAAGAAACTGGATGACTTGCCAGCTAGCTGCCAAATGAAACTAGATCCCTAAATACCTGGCACCTGTCTCCTGTTGCTTCTACTACAATATATTATCTGGACACCAGTCTTACTCTGTTTTGTGCTGCTATGATAGAATATCTGGGATGGGGTGATTTACTAACAAAAGAAGTTTATTTGGAGAACAGTTCTTGAGGGTGGGAATTCTAAAATCCGGCAGCCCACCTGGTTAGGGTCTCTTGCTGCTTCAACTCATGGTAGAAAGAGGGGACGGGGAAAGGAAGGGGAATTCGTAAAGAGACCAAACAAGAGAAACAACAACCTAGTTTCGTGCTAACTAATCCAATCCTGCAGGAGGGAGAACTCACTCCCCTAGATGGTATTAATCTATCCATCCCTGTGACCCAATAACCTCTCACTAAGCTCCACTTCCCAACACTGCCATCTTGGGAATCAGATTTCAACATGAGCTATGGCAGGAACAAACCACATCTGAACCGCAGCAATACCTTCTCCATTGTAATTTTTCCATTATCACTAAACTCACAGTGGCCCATTATGGCATGGGGTTCAAAAAGTGTTCTATCTATTAATTAAACACTATTCTGAGTCCACAGGAATATTCCAAGCAGAGGAGCTCAAATGAGAAAGAATGACACAAAGAGGGTTTTCTCTTTGTGGCACCTCTACTGGGATGGGCCTCCTTAGTCTGTCTCTTGTATTGAACATGATATCCTCTAGTGATGTATGTAGAAAGCCTTATGGAAATTTTAAGACGGAAATTCTGCTGGGTACTTTGCCTAGGCTATCTCATTCAGCCCTCACAAATCTGTGAGGGGTATGTGTGTGAGGGGTGTGTGTGTGATTACCTTTCTTTTGTAGATTAAAAAACTAAGCCTCTGAGAAATTATCTGTGCAGGTCATATGCCTAGTAAGGAACAAAACTTTCAGTTTCAGAGAAACTTTGAACCTAAACTCGTGCTGCTTGTACTGTACTAGGTTACTCATTGAAAGCACCAACTCTGCCTTAAGCAAAAGAAATATTTGTTTTCATATAATGTAATTGTATGTGTATATTTCAGGGTTTCAAATTAACAGAACCATGTTTGAATTAATATGACATTTTGCATTTCCCAAATGTTGTGTAATTTTTTTTTTTTTTTGATCCATGAGAAGATGTTTCTAAGTGATTTGCAAGTCATAGTGTTTTGTGTTTTGGTTTGTTTGTTTGTTTTGTTTTTGGCAAGGAGTAGGGGACTGAGCAGCTCTGATTTTGTTATTCTATGGCCTCAGAGGCAGGGCTGAATTACAGCTTTTAAAGTTTCCTGAGTTTTGTCTATGTCCTAGATTGATAAACCCATCCATCTCAGCTCCAGAACTGGTGTAGAGTCCTCAGGGCCACTGGGAACTATTGTTTAAAATACCAGGTCTCAGCCAGGTGCAGTGGCTCATGCCTGTAATCCCAGCACATTGGGAGGCTGAGGCAAGCAGATTGCTTGAGCTGAGGAGTTTCAGTCCAGCCTGGGGAAACATAGCAAGCTTTGCATCTACAAAAAAAAAACAAACAAAAAAAAAAACAAAAATAAAATAGCTGAGCATGGCGACGCTTGCCTGTGGTCTCAAATACTCGGGAGACTGAGGTGGGAGGATCATTTGAAACCGGGAGGTTGAAGCTACAGTGAGCTGAAATTGTGCCTCTGCCCTCCAGTCTTGGTCACAGAATGAGACTCTGTCTAAGAAAAATAAGATAAAAATAAATAAAGTATCAGGTATCTCTTTAAAAGAGCAAAATGAAAAACCTTACCAAGATTGATATGAGAGTCACAGAAACTGATGCTTGTGATTTGTGGAAGGTTCATTACCACACTGAACTGTCAATGCCTCCATGCAATCTAATGACCCCTTGGCCTTCAGTCCCCCAGTATTATGTAATGTAATAAAAATCTACTGGGGTTCAGTGGGGTAGATGATAGTGTCATGGTGTTTCAATGCTTCTGTACCGGGGCTAACACAATGGCTGCTTTCATATTCATTTCCTTGGGCTTCATTAATTACATTGTGTGAATATGCATAAACACAGCATAGATGTTAGTTTGGTTGACACTGTAATGACCCCTAGTAAGCAGCACCAATTTCCCTACAACTCCAGTCTTGCAGCTCTCAAAACTGAATATTTGGAAACGGTACATTTAAGCAAAGCCAAGGTGCCACAAGGTGTTTCTAAAATACGGGAGTTTTATCATCTACCTCCAGCTACAGAAATAGATGTCAGTGAAAACCCAGTTAAACTATGAGCAGAATAAAAATAAGAAATGAAATAGTGACAAAGGAATTTTACCAGCAGATAGGAAAGAGCTGCAAGAACAAATTCTTCTGTAAAATACTGTGGTTAAAATCTACAGGGCTACGGTTAAAGTTTAACCCAGGTGCTAAAAGAACCAGATTTCCTCCTAGGTCTGCTCTGATTCTTTGAAAATATTGGACATAAAATTGGAACTCAGGTGCCTATTTTCACAACTGTAGTTTGGAGCCTGTATCTATCAGTTCTAATTACAACATGCCTTGGTCTTATTTACCACACGTAGATCATGGCAGTATCTAATTCATAGATGATGACAAAGTTAGGTCTACTGAATAAATTAGGGTTTCATCTTCTTATTGCCTATAATGCTCACGTATAATTAAAAGGCAGCATAGTGGGATGGTTAAGTACATAGGTTGGGCCCAGAAAACCTGTATCTACTTCTTAACTACACTGCTTATACATGTAAACCTGGTTACGTTCCATAATCATTCTGTGCTGCACTTTCATCAAAGGTAAATTGTAATAATGGTACCTACATCATAAGATTGTATAATAATTAGCTGAGTAAACATAAGCAAAGCAATTAGGGCAGAACTTGGCATATAGAAAACACAAGTATATATTATTAAATTTGACCTTGTCAAAAAGATCTTCAGTAACTCTATGATTTCCTGTTTATTCCCTCCCTGACAATATTCCATTGAAACAATTTATGGATACTGAAACTGCCCAGTGAAGAGCAGGGGAAAGTGAAGGGAAGATTAGCAATCAAGGAGCAAGAACACACATTGTACACATCCCCAGATCTCCCAAGCTGATCTCACGTCCTAAAATACAAACTGATCAATGCATTCCAAGGAGGCTCCTTTGTAAAATACAATGTATTACTCATTACAGGGATCTGGAAATGGAATGCATTTTCTCACAACTGCAAAAAGGAACTGAAGGGCAAGTATACTACTTAATTTCCTTGTTTGAATTCAGTATTACAGAATGCAGCATTTTTTACTAGAATACCCTGGGCATAAGATGTTTATTATAAGCTTTCTCTTTGAGGCCTTTAATTTTCTGACACTTCCTCCCCATGAGTTCCCATTGCAGCCCCACTGGGGAAGCAACTTTCTGATCCTATAGCCTACACATAGCTTAGAGGTTTGTCTGTCTTAATTTCACATTCCACTGAGAAAAGAAAATTGTTTCCAAAAGAATAAGGCAATAAAATTCCTAATTTTGCCTTTAAAATGCATAGGTAATCTATTTAGAATGATCTCTCTTTGAATATATAGGTTTGAAACATCTTAGGGTATCATGATTATGAGTCAATTCCTGCTCCATTCTTCCAGGCTGAACTATAGCTCTTGGGCTTATACTGTGAAGACTCAGCTCTGAGCCAGTTTAGATTAAACCAAGAGAGACCGTAAGAAAACTAGCAGCTACCCTTGGATAGGGTCATGAATCAGTCCATTGTTTTACCTGGCTTCTAGAGTTGCCAGCCTTACATTGAGTAAAAGTTATTACTTCCTGGCCAGTCCAAGAACCTCAGGATAGGGTCAAGAATCAGCCCATGGTTTATTTGCAGTGATTCATAGACATCTGCTTGTCAATGAGCCGCAGTCTTGCATTAATCTCTTCCATGAGTTTCCAGACCACATATCTGGGCTTCTTACTCTGTTTCCTGAGTTGCTCTTGATTTGTACTCCCAGTTGCCTGATGGCATTGGAAATTGGAGCTGAAATCCACTGGTATAGAGAGGACCCTGACATACAACTTTATCCTCATTGTTATTTGTTCTGGGGACTGAACCACTTTTCTCTATGTTATATGTTGGTTTTTACTTTGTTCAAAACCACACGGACCACCTGGAACCATGACATGATTTCTATTTACCAGGCATGTCTTCACTACATAGAAGCTCTTTGTTTTGCACAACTCATTAGATCAGATGCCGCTGGAAACTGACAGCTCAAATCAAGAAATAATTAACGCTACTTATAGTTACTCTCATTCATACGTGTTTATGCTCTCAGACACAGCACCACATTTGGGTTTGTTAGCTCTGGCCTGGCTTATGTCTACTCACTCAGGTCCTCACTGAGCAACTACAGATGGTTGGTTCATCATGCCCCATGGAAAGGCCGATTATGGCCCCACTTCATCAAAATAATCACAGACACAGACACACACACACACAAACGTACACACACAGAAAACATATTCCCAGTGTTACTCATAACAGAAATACAAATACACGGCCAGGCATGGTAAATCATGCCTGTAATCCCAGCACTTTGGGAAGCCGAGGTAGGTGAATCACGAGGTCAAGAGATTGAGATCATCCTGGCCAACATAGTGAAACTCCGTCTCTACTAAAAATACAAAAATTAGCTGAGTGTGGTGGCAAGTGCCTGCAGTGCCAGCTACTCAGGAAGCTGAGGCAGGAGAATCACTTGGACACAAACTGGAGGTTGCAGTGAGCTGAGAATGCGCCACTGCATTCCAGCCTGGTGACAGAGCATGACTCCGTCTCAAAAAGAAAAAAAAAGAAAGAAAAAGAAAAGAAATACATGTACACATGCACAAAAATGTCAAAGCAGGATTATTTTTTAATCTCAAATCATTTAGCAACAGAATGCATAAATAAATAATGGGATACTCATGCAGTAGACTACTACACAAGAATGAATAAACATAGTTTATTGGTACAGGCAACATTATAGATAAATTTTGTATACATAAGTGACTAGAAAAAGCCAAGCACAAAAGGAAATATACTCAGTGGTTGTCTCTGTATAAAGGTCAAAAACAGACAAAACTAAGTGGCTATAGTGATTATCTCTGGGAAATAGAAGAAAAGACACGGCATGAGAATTAGGGAGTAAACATGAATAAATCACAAACTCCACCTTCTAGGAGCTTGCAGACTGCAGAGAATAGGAAAATGTAAACAGAGATTTATGAAATTAGAAGTTGCACCTTCAGGGGCAGCAAACAGAGGGCCTTTCCTTTGACTCCTAAGGTTCCGTAGAGATCTGGAAGGCTTTTATTTTATGACAGAGTTTATATTACAGTGAATACTAGAAATTGTCATTCAGCTGCTGTAACTTGACAAATGAACTTCGGGTGTCCTAGGATGTAGATGTTTCATTACAGTCCTTCTGTACAAAGACAGACATCTTCATATTCAATATCGGTGGACTTTTCTGAACATGTATTCTAATTATAACATTATTAATATGGTTTCCTGCAATTAAGCTTCCTACTATTTGATTTTGAGGCTACAGATTTATAAATAGTACAGAATCTTCCCCTTGGCTATTTATCCACCTTCATTTTACCAATATATTCCTGTGAACAGATGATGCCAAAGTCTATAGCTTCAGCCTCGACATGCCTTCCCTGCTGCCAAGCATACTTGATACACGTGACCACTTCAATACTTCCTCACTTTGACAGCTTTTCCACAGTACTATTCTTTCTCCCTCTAAAATCCGTTGAGTCCATTCTCTCCTCCCCTCCTTGATAATTATCATTCTTCTTGCCACCCCATGCCTATTCCTGGACAATTGCTGCCACCACCTAATCAGTATTCACAATGACAATTTGTATCCATCATAACTGTGACCCCTTCAAGGCCATAAATACATTGATGCCATTCTTTTGCTTAAAAACATTAATGTCTCCCAATTGCAAATTGAATGCAATCAAAGCCCCTGGGCCTGACCTTCAAAGTTGATTTCAAACAACCTCACTTATGCCTTTTGCTGCTCTACTTCTCATATGTGATTCTTGTAACTAGACTGATTTTCTTAACCTTTGCTGCGTATAGTCTTACCAAAGTTTTTTTTCCTTTATTCATAACAGACCCTCTGCCACGGATTTGTATCTTCCTATCTTCAGAGACTTAATTCTATGTATCCGACAATATCTAATTCAAATACTACCTTTTTGATGAAAATTTATCCTCATTCCTTCCAGGTACAATTTCTCCCTTCTTTCAAGGGCCATCACCCCTCTACTTTTATAACTTTTATATGTATTTATCAATTTTCCCCTTATACCAGGGCCTACTTTGCAAAAAAAAGTTACTAAATTTGTAATCAGAAAGCAGAAATTTGAATCCTACCTTTGTTGCTTATTAAGTGTGTAATTCGAGGCAAGTCATTTAACTCAAGCTTAAGTTTTATTATGTCAAAATATGGAAGATGGCTGCAAATTTTCAGGACTCACTACAATATAAACTCTATCTTAAAATAAAAGCCTTCCAGATCACTATGGATCCTTCGAGTCAACAAAAAGACTTTCTGCTAGGTGCCCTGTAAGGCTATGCCCTGTTTTATAAACCTTTCCTATCCTCTGCAAGGCTATAAGCCCCTAGAGGATGCAGTTTGTGATTTACTCATGTTTACAGCCTTAACATAAGCACCATGTCTTGTATACTGTTCGTGCTTGAGAACTGTGTGTTCTTTAAGTAAATCACGCAAAAGAATCATATGATGAATGGGTGGTCTTTTACATAAAGAATTATACAAGTCTGGAATATATTGGGAATGACCAAAGAAGTTGTGTTCATTGACAACATTAGGATCTAAACCCAGGTGTCATGTCTCAGAGGCTAAGACTCTAATAACTTGACAGTTCATCCAATCATAAATAAAAGAGTGAAAAGAACTCCAGTGAACATCTATTTCAAGCACGTCATTTTATAGGTGAGTTCCTCCAACTGTTGAAATGCTTTTCTCACTTAATATAGCCAGAAAAAGCTCCAGCAAGAATCCAGGTTTCCTCTCTTCTCTAGAGATCTCTTCAGCTTGTCACTCTGCATACCTCTGGAAGCTCTGTTGCTAGGCAACCATGAGCTCTTTCTACCACTTAAGTGCATTTTATGAAATTTCTCTGCTTGATATACTTGAATGATGGTGGAGTTTACTAGTGAGCAAGAATAAGCCTGATAACAGACAGCTTGTGAGCTTTAAGAAGTTAACTCAGCCTGGTTCCTCTAACTGGACAGTGGGATTCTCTTGCTTGATGTGAATAATGAGTAGGGTACTGGCATTATAGCATCAAGCACCCTGAGTCCACGCTAGCCCTGGGCATGTGGATGAAAGCGCTTGCATCTTTTACAAGGGTGGTGAATGTTAATCTCACTATGCCCTTTTCAAATACAGATTTTTCCATGAAAATTGTATTTTTTGGTTATTTGCTTTAAGAAGATTTTCACCGGGAAACTTCCACATTTAATCTGAGTTTTATAGCAACCGCACATAGTACAGAGGCCATTTTCTCGCACCTGATTTATAATCTTTCCCTGGAAATTGCCCTGGGGACCCCTCTGGCCCACTGCCAAACTCTGGTACTCTTGGTCTCTGTGGTTCCTTCAATAGGGGAGCAAATGGGAATTAAAACTGACTTCTTTGACTTGTTTCAGCGTTGCTATTCACATTTCTCTGCAATGCAGCACAGAATTCTCTTCCAAGCACAGAGAGCTCTAATTCTCGCAGTGTTTTCATCATTTATAATATATTTTAATATTGGGACTCGGTTCACATATTTGGGAGGGTTCAGTTCGTTATTTCACAAAGGCTTGGATATAATGAGACGTTTGTAGCCAGCTGCTCTCCTGACCATTAGTTTGCCTCATAAGCAAACTCTGAACCCAGTTTACTTCACCGAAAACTGACAACAGTGGTTTTATTTTTAGCTCTTGATCCAATTATGCAATGATGATTAACCAGTTATTTCAAAGGTGATATAAGAGCTAGGAATTATTATTCCAAAATATTTGAAAGTTGTCAAGAGCCATACAACTTTTATTGAATCGTTTATAACAAAACATGTTAGAATTACAATTATAATAATTTACTTTCCTATATCACTTTTTAGATTATAAAATACCTTATCATGATGCTTACAATGACCCTGTAGGATAGGCAATGGTCTCTAAAGGTAGCATGAGCTCCAATTTATACACTTGAGAAGCCCAGACTCAGGGAAGTAGCATGACCTGTCCAGGAACATTCTGTAGAGGAGCTAGGACTTCAAACCCAAGACTTTTAGCTCCAAACTCACCACTCTATTACTAATGATACTCTCTGCCAAATATCAGAAGATTATACTTAATTGAGCTATTTATCCCATATCTTGTGTGATAGAAAGTAATGATAATTCCAATCAATGCTAATTCTAAACATTATGAATACAGTTGGAAGTCAAGTTCTATGACATACATGCTATTGTTTTCCACATTTTACTGATACAGAAATATAGGCAAATTCAGGTGATATAACTTGCGAAATATCATATGTTTAAGAGTCAGAGTGAAGATTCACATCAGGGCCAATTTCTGAGTCCTAAGCACCACTCTGACTGATGTAGCAAATATAAGGCAGTTAGCTGCAGAGGAGGGACGGTGGTGATCCAGCAAGTCCACAGGTTCATGTGAGGACCCATCCTGAGACCTCATATTCATTAATACAGTATCCACTTGCTGCAAGCAAACAGCTGGTTGGTTTACAACTTTGCAGCTAAAGGAATATTAGACTCAAGCACTGTGGGTCTAAGAAGTCAGCTGAATCTGGTGGGTTGAGGGGTCACAGAAATGGCTCCTCCCCTAAATTATTGATTGGGAAAGAAGCATTGCAACCTTTGACCCTGCTCTAAATCATTCCTATATCTATATTTTTTCCATAGTGACATAGCTTAAATAAAATATGATAGGTAGGATGATCATATGTCCCCATTTTCTAAGGTCCTTACTGTTTTACCTCTGTTGTTTCAAAATAATTATTGGCAATAGCCGCTTTCACTCTCAAAGGCTTCCCAGTTTGGGTAGTAGATGATACGGTAAAAACCCACAGTTTCCAAACTATTAGAATTTCAACTGAGTGGAAAAACCCACATTTTGTTGCATAATTGACTTGAATGTGGATTCCAGTTAATAGCTATTTTGCCTTGATTATTGAATTTATCTCAGTCTCATGTCTATTATCTGCAAGATGGAGATACCAATATAAATCTTGCACACTTGTAAGGATTAAATTATACACAAGCATTCGCTCCCCATGAATGTGTTCCCATCCTTTGCTTCCAGTATCCTTTATTTAACACTTAACTGAGTGCTGACAGTTGTTATTTTCCACATATGCCACTTGTCTTTTAAAATTGGTTAAGTCCCTCAGTGGTCATGAACAAATATTAAATCATTTTAAGTCCCAATCACTCGATATGCTTCCTTGTAATGGCTTTTTGTGTAATAAATGTTTGCAGATAGTATATTTGTCTATTAATTGATCTTATTGAAATATTTAAGCATCTTTATGAAACAATAGTTTCATGGAATCAATGTTAATGCCAGAAAGCCATCCAGCCACAAATCTTACTCCCTTGGGTAAGCAATTTCATCCTGGTGGTTACGATGTTTCTTTTGTACTACTAGGCTATTAGCAAATAGCTGCAAGAATGCTTTACATGTCATGGTGCATTACAGCTAGAAGTCTTTCCTTCTTTCTGATCCTTACAGCAATATTTGTTTTCTTCATTTTTGTACATGATAAAGTTTATCCTTTATTTAAAAACTAAATAGTATAGCAATGGCTTTTAAGTGATTTAGGCTCTCTAAGAATTTGCAAGTTCCTTAAAGAAGCACTGCATTGTATCTTATGAAGGTATTGCATGATATGGCTACAGAGAAAGGCAGTTCCAAATTGAGGTTTGCATGAAGATATGTTTCCAGGGGTCTTTGCAGCCTTCTGGACTGATCTGCACATGATCTCCCTAACATGCACCTGAGAGGGAGAGGAAGACACAGTGGCTGGTCTGAAACACACACACCAGTGCCATCCTGAAAGAATCTGACTTTGCTAGAAAGGCCAGTAACAGAGATGATCAGGCAGCTCCCAGCAGTGAAACCAGCCTCAGTTAAGATGTTCCAAGTGGTCAGTGTTGAGGAACAGAATGAGGTAGGAAGAGCCGAGTATGGAAAAAATCCAAGGAAGAGGGAGTAGGATTCTCGACAATGAGAGAAACTGGTGCTATGATTCCATGAAATTTCCTCATTGAGAACTCCAGGCCCAGCCTCTTCAGGGATTAGAAATTATATTTCCTCCATAAACATTCATCATATTTTATATCAATTTCTTGTTAAATATCTGTTGTCTCACTAGAATGTAAACTATGTGAAGGTAAGGGAATGTCAGCCTTGTCCCACTCTAATCCAGTAGCCAGCAGGCACATTGTAATTGTTCAATAAATATTTGTTATGCAAGTAAATGAACCAACAAGCTACATAAACAGCAGTATCTCAGCCATGAGTCTAGAAAGAACACTAAAGCAAAGCTTTTAAGGGAACTGTGAATCAGGAAAGTACCAGGTCAAAACTGTGGGTGTGATATGGACTCACCTCCACAGACAATACCCAAGGTCAACCTGGCAGAGACTCCATGGGACCAATGAAATTCAGGGATTCAGGGTATAGCATATGGCTTCATCCCAAATCTAACCAAAGAGAAGAAACTACCATTGAGATCCCCTGTTCTTGTTTTGATCAGATAACACAAGTATGACTGTTAATAGGTCAACCCTTGGGGAGTCACAAAAGCCATTGGGGTATTTGTCCTTGCAGGAGGTCATTTTAATGAGACACTTCTGGCAGATTCTGTAAAATCTACGTATTGGCTTTATTTTTATTGTAATTTGATGGAAAACTGGGTATTGATTTTTACAGTAAAAGCAAAAAAAATACTTGGAAAGGTTTTGATTCTTTCCATTAACTTTATTAGGAGTATAACAAACCAATCATTTATTAAGACTACAGAATTTGTATAGAGAAGACAGAATCTTACATTAAAATCCTTTGTCCCAATCTCTGTCTCTCCCTAAGCAAATGCAGTATGTTACTTAACTGTTCTTCTAAAGATATTTTTCTGAGGCAGGGCATAGTGCCAGCACCTGTGGTCTCAACTACTCAAGAGGCTGAGGCAGCAGGAACCCGTAAGCCTGGAAGGTCGAAGCTGCAGTGAGCTAGGCTCACACCACTGCACTCCAGCTTGAGCAATAGAGTGAGACTCTGTCTCAAATAAACAAAGAGATTAACACAATAATAATTTATACAGACAAAAAAATTATTTGTTTTTTGACACAGGGTCTTACTCCATCACCTAGGCTGGAGTCCAGTGGCATGATCATGGCTCACTACAGCCTTGACCTCCTGGGCTCAAGCAAAACTCTCAACTCAGCCTCCTGCATAGCTGGGACTATAGGTATGCATGCCCATGCCAAGCTAATTTCTGTATTTTTAGTAGAGATGGGGTTTTATTATGTTGCCCAGGTTGGTCTTGTATCCCCGGGCTCAAGCAACCCATCTACCTCAGCCTCCCAAAGTGCTGGGATTATAGACATGAGCCATCATGCCTGGCCAGTCTCTTCATTTTTAATATAAATACTTCCACTTTAAAAAGAGCATTGCTTATTTGCTTTGAGATAAAGTCTTCAGGAAATATCAAAAACATTCAATATACATTTGAATCTATTAACACTTCATTTTCTATTTGAAATTTTTAATAAATGTTTTTAAGGATACTTCAGGCTCAGCTATGAGTCACTATGGGATAAGTACAATTCAAGGTGAAGCTGAGGCATGCCCAGAGCAAATCCAGTAGAATGAACATTAATATATTTAGCTCTGTAATCTAGGGCTTAGGCACGAATGTAAAGTAGAGGATGTGCTCAGAAATTAAATGAAACAACAGATGAAAATTTTAAAAAGTGAATGAATTAAATAATCTTGAATCAAGTATCTATTAACTGGCTAACCAGTGATGCCAAAAAAATCTCAAATAGGTCAAAGCAATTGGCTTACTATTGGTGGTGATAACATGCAATCAGGTCAAACCTGTGGTTCCTGGCATGACTTCCCACAGTTTGAATGGAGGGCACAGCTCAAAAAAAGGCAAGTGACAGGAACAATGCCTAGATTCGAACAATGCTGAGCCGCAGTTGAGTTTAAGTCTCTTATCTCACCATGGATATGAGAAGTTGAACAGGAAGACAAAATAAAGAGGAACAAAGAGGCCTACACCTCAGAGGCAAAGGTGAAGGCTGTATCCCTGTGGCTTTCAGATGCTCATGGCTCATGAGAGGTGAGGCAGATCAATGACAACAAATCTAATTCACGACCTTTGCTCTCAGTGTACTTTTTTCTGTTCTGATGGGGACTGGCTACACACAGTGAGGGACGTTAGGGTGAAGTGAAGGTTTCAGTATCCCATGGCAGAAATAAGTAGAGAGTGATATTAAAAAATTCCTGCTAAGTACAACATTTTCTTTCTCACCACCTAGGATGAATGAATCTTACCTAGAGTAAAGGGGAGATGGTAAAGAAGATGCCAGAGAGGGTAGGTATCTGCACCCGCCTGTCATCCCTGCAATTGCTTTGTGATCTAGGTTCCATTTCTCCCAGTTTTACAGACAAGGAAACTAAAGCTCATGGAAATTAAATAATGTATAAAAGTTTACAATACAGAAAGAGACAGAGATAGATGTCAAAGCCAGGTCTTTTCCAATCTTATGGCACTTTCAGCTAAGTTATACCTCTGAGAATCTAAGTCTATGAACTGCAACAGAAACAAAAGCCTGCGCTTCTTTTCTGGACTGGAATGTTCTCAGGTTAGCTATTAAGAAGTGTGATAATTTTCATGCCCTTACTCCAGAGTGTCACTCCAATCATCATCCCCATTAACCAGTCCTCAGATGTGTATTGTGCTAGGTTCTGACAGAGACTGAAAACTTTTAACTCCTAAACCTTGATCTCATAGTGTGTATAATCTAATTGGCAACACAAGATAAATATTGTAAACAGGTCACAATATTAGTCCAGAGGCAGGACAGAAGAAAAAATGTAAGCAGTCAAAAATGTTAACTCAGACTAATAGAAACTGCTTTAAGTAGAAGAAATGAGAAATTATTCTGACCTAAAGGATTCACGGGACTAGAAAAGAGAGGTAATGGCAAAGGTATCTCTATATCAGAGAAGAACAAGTAAGCTGCTCATGGTTAACGACAGGAGATTTTTCATCCACGGATCCTTCCAGTGCTGCTCAAATACCTCAGCTGTATTCATCCGTTTTGTTCCCACATGCATAGATTTCTATTCCTCTCTCCAGCACATAAATCCAACACTAACTCCCAGTTTACCAAGGACAGATGGTTAAGGAGGTGTAATCCATGGGAAATAGATGTTTCAGAAGCCACAGGGTTTAGTACATATAGTAAATCATCAGTCTATAGTTCTCTTTGCTCTTTTTTCCTCCAAGAACTGATACCTTTTTAGCATGCAAATAGAGGTATTATGAGTCAGCAAAAAGAAAATAAAGTTTTTGTTATAAGTCAAATTGACTATTAGTACTGTTCCATGTTTTGCATGGAAATAAATCACATTCCCTTCTTTAATCTATCCATATGCTATATGTATATCACCTAAAATGTCTTTAGTATCAACTGTTAGCCCCAACACTGCTCTACATTGATTTATACACACAAGGGTTAAAGTATCGAAAAGTATCTTAAAGCTACATAGAAAATGAACAGCCAATGAAAAGCTCTTTTGATGAGGTAATGCTATTTGCTTAAGCTTCATTGGTTGAGTCTAAAACTTCTGTTTCCAGGAGTTGGTGGACAAGTTTCTCTGCAACCAGAAAGAACTGGATAGTCTCCCATTGCTTATATAAGGTATTTTATGATCACTCAGTAAGAGCAAGTCTCTCCTCAACTTGCCAATAGCCTAGAATTATTTCCCAACAAACTCATGCAAAACTAGACTGCAGGGATTTCTGCTTGTTCCAAAAGAAAATCTACATAAGAGATTAAGAAATGCAGAGTTAAATTCTAATTATATTTGTGTACTATGGTGGGAAGAATATTAAACTATGAGTTAACACACCTCGTTCCTCATCCCAGTTCTGACACAGTCACCTTGGCAACCTTGTGCTGCTACTTACCACTTCTAGAATTTAGGTTCATCTTGTTTTTGTAGATTCTTATTTCTTGCTGAAAATGATGGTAACTGAATTTTTGCATGCAAGGGCATCCAATGAAATTCTGAATATGCAAGAACTCTGAAATATATCTACCTCAACTTTCAGGGTTGTCTGTAATTTTAGGGAAATATGACTCCTTTTTGAGGCAACATTAGCACCCTTTATAAGCAAGCACAGAAAGCATCTTTGCTAGAAGTGATACTTCCATATGTTAGAAAGAAAGAAAGTAAAAAACCCAAAAACTGAGAAGGCAGTCTGCCTTAATACTAGGGAGGAAGATACAGACTTTCTTTAGGTAGAATTCTATCCATGCTAAACTGTCTTGAGACTTAATCATCTAATTATAATAGCTCTCTTAACTTTGTGAAATACAGAGAGTCTGTTTGTCCCATTGGCAGTTTTAAGTCCTATCTTCAAGCCCACTAGACTTTGCAGCAGGTATCCCACTACTCACTGCAATGTCTAGCCATCTCAGTATACAACCCACTGCATAGGCACATCTGTAGCTTCAAGTCTGTTGCTATCTTGGCAAGAAAAAAAAATGCAACAGATTTATTTTCTAGGAGAGAGTTCTAATTACAGGTCTTAACATATTTAAAAACAAAACTCTTGGTATTCTTACTACCCAACTTGAGCCTTTCCAAATCCCTATTCCTCTCATCTCAGTAAATGGCAATCTCATCCTTCATGTTGTCCAAGCATAACACCTTGGAGTCATCTTTATTTTTTCTCTTTTTCTCCACCCAACCTTGACTCTATTAGCAAATGCTGCAAACCTACTTTCAAAATACACTCACAATCCAGCCTCTTCCACTAATAATCACCACTGTGAATATCACTCTGGTCAAAACTGCTGCCATTTTTTCCCCTGCTGTTAGATATTTTAGTTCTTGGTCTTTGCATCTTCAGATTCCAGGAACTATACTAGTACCCCTCCAAACACACTCCTGTTCTTAAGACTTCAGATTCAGGCTGAGAGTCACACCATGGTCACCCCTCATTCTCAGGCCTTCAGACTCAGGCTGGGAGTCACATCATGGGCTCCCCTGGATGTCAGGCCATCAGACATGGCCTGAATTACATCACTATATTTCCTTGTCCTCCAGCTTACAGACAGCATGTCATGGGTCATCAGCTTCATAAATGGATGATTTATATAATTAATCTTCTCAATTATATTAGTTATGTTTTTTCTACAGAACTCTATCAAACCCACATAAAATCATGTCTTCTACACAAACCCTCTTTTACATTGTTACATTTTTCTCTATCGTTCTCGTCACTATCTAGCAGATTTTAGGTTGTCTTGTTTATTGCCATTCTTTAGCACGACAGCATAAGTTCCATGAGGACAAGGGTTTGATCTGAATTTTTCTTCTATATTCACAGCACCTAGCAGTAGGTGCTGAAAAATATTTAATATAGTACTCAGGAAAGGTATTGTATTCGTATCTTACTTGAAGTAATCATAACATATTTAATACTTAAGGAAAAACCAAAGTGTAATTATGAACTCTTGAAATTGATCCTAAAAATACTATGATTTGCGTGTTCCCAGAGGAGGCATTCAGTCAGTGTCAGTATTATTGGACTAAGTGTACAGCTGCTCAAGAACATTCTATTGATTGGAAATAGGAAAAAGTAAAATACAAATCAATGCTTAGAATTACTCAGACACTGGGTGATTTTCTTTCTTTAGCATTTTTATCTACCTTAAAGAATCTCAGTGGTTAATAATCATTTAGATGTACAAATCCTTATGCATTCATTATAAAATGTCTTTTCTGTTTGTATAAAAAACACATGTATATTAATAAGATACTGAAATATTATCCTGACAACAGTCAAATTCTCATATATGGGTAAGCTACTCTGTAAGCCCAAGTTAACCAGTTATTCAAGTAGGTTGGGAAGTGCATACTTAATTCATCTTAAATAGAAAGAATTTTAAAAATAATCTAGAATAATCAGTATGTTTCTGAGAACCTTACTGATGTGCAGAAAGAATATCTTCATAAGAAACAAATATGGGGCCAGGCGCGGTGGCTCACGCCTGTAATCCCAGTACTTTGGGAGGCCGAGGCGGGTGGATCACGAGGTCAAGAGATCAAGACCATCCTGGTCAACATGGTGAAACCCCGTCTCTACTAAAAAAAAAAAAAAAAAAAAAAAAAAAAAAAAAAAAAAAAAAATTAGCTGGGCATGGTGGCGCATGCCTGTAATCCCAGCTACTCAGGAGGCTGAGGCAGGATAACTGCCTGAACCCAGGAGGCAGAGGTTTTGGTGAGCCGAGATCATGCCATTGCACTCCAGCCTGGGTAACAAGAGCGAAACTCCGTCTCAAAAAAAAAAAGAAAAAGAAACAAATATGGCATATATTAAAGAAAAAATTATTTTGGTACTTGTTAAAAGGATATGAAAGATTTTAATCAGCACTATTACCATAGGTATCAGGACCATTGCAGAGAGAGATGACCTCTGAGTACAAAACACACCATTAAGGATTTATAGCCAATGAGCAGAGTGAGGGAATCAGTGGATAGAAAATTACTGGCTGGGCACAGTGGCTCACGCCTGTAATCCCAGCAGTTTGGGAGCCAAAGCGGGCAGATCGCTTGAGGCCAGGAGTTCAAGACACCTGGCTAACATTGCAAAACCCCATCTCTACTAAAAATACAAAAATTAGCTGGGTGTGGTTGTGTGTACCTGTAATCCCAGCTACTCAGGAGGCTGAGAATCACTTGAATTCAGGAAGCTCAGGTTGCAGTGAACCGAGATCACACTGCTGCACTCCAGCCTGGGTAAGAGAGTGAAATCTGTGTCAAAAAAGAAAAAGAAAGAAAAGAAAAGAAAATTACTAGGAGGTGATAGCTAGCATCTAAGCTAGTGGGATTCTTGCTAAAATGACTTAAGATTCTTGCTAAACATAGCCCACGTACATACGCACCAAAGGCTAAGGATGAGAAATTTGATGACTTATCAAGTGTAATCAGATATCAAGGGTGGGGAGATTCTTATTAAAGTGACTTAGCAGGATTCTAGCTAAAATTGCACTGAGCAGGCCTACGATAAAACCCAAGAATGAGGCCTAGTCTGAAAGAAGGCTCAGAGGAGCCTGGCTAAGCTCTAGTCGAGGAGAGAATCTTTGTTACATAAAAGGTCATATCAAGAGCAGATCTGAAGTTCATTTGTCTCCAAATATCATAAATAAGACTCGGCCATTATTTAATTCAACATTATGCATCCATGACCTTGCTGTAGGCACTGTGCTCAATATAGAAGAAATAAATTCAAATATAATGCAATTTTGACCTGGGAACTCCCACTCTAGTGGAGAGACCAAAGTGTAAATTAATCATCACGGTGTAATACAGAACGTGCTTTAATAGAGGGTGAAGAACGTATTGTGAAACACAGGGAGGAAAAGGAATTGACACTGAACAGAAGGGAAAAGTACAGGGGTCATACAAGACTTCACAACAGTTGATTCTTTTGGTTTGGGTCTTGATGGAAGGGTAGGAGTTTACTGATCAGAAAAATAAAACTGAGGAATATCTTTTAAGGAAAAAGCAACAGCACTTACATAGGTTCAGAAATACAAATGTGATAGCTCATTGAGAGATGCAAGAAGAAAGTGGACCCAGTGTGGGGGCCTGAAGAGGAGTGAAAATGAGTTAGGCAGGTAGTCACCTGGAGCCAGATTGTGACAGACACTGTACTCTAATTGCATCCCTGCGCTTGACCTATAGGAGAAGCAGAGGAGTGGAAGTCAGATTTATAGTTTAGAAGGATTTCTCTGACACAAGTGGAAGAAGAAGTAAAAACAGATCGAATATAAAAGATCACTTTGGTAGTTTCTAGAGTCTAAGAGAAAAAATAATGAGGGTTCCAAAGAAGGCTAATGAAGTTGGAAAGGAAACAGTAAATTTAGAGGGGACAGAATTTCATTAGAAAGCCAATGTTAATTACCAGGGAACAGTAGAACTCCCAGACTTCTGGGTGCTTATGAAGACAGTGGTAGTATTAATACATATAAAGAGCATAGAAAAATAAAATAAAAAATAAAATAAATAAAATAAAAACACATTGCCTGTGGGATACATAGAGAGATTTGTTTTGAATATGTTGAATGTAAGGTGCTCAAGTGACTTCCAAGTCTAAATATCTGGAACGCAGATCTGTGTGTGGGTTTGTGATGCAGGTGGAGGTACAAGTTGAGACAAAAACTTGCAAATCACTGTAATAAAAACAGGAGTTTGAACTACTGGAGATGGAAAACGTACACAGGAAGAACCCTGTGTGAGGAGACAATAAAAAATGGATCCCAGGTGCACTCATGCTGAAGAAAAATCACTGTGTGTTCAATTAAAAAGAAAAGGCTTATGATAGATAACCCCAACTGTTCCTAAGCAGGAACAGTTACGAGAAAAATGTTAATGAGAAACATGTTAATGAGAAAAGCCTTGTTTTGAGAATACATTGATAGGTTTAGATAAGCAAATATGAGATATGCAAATCTGCTAAATTACTCCATAAATGAGAACAAGAGAATTGAAGTTCCTTAGAGAAAAATAGAGACAAAAGAACAGAAAAGGAGGGCTAGATGCTGAGGGAAATCAGAGAGCAAGACTCTGGCAGGAACTCTGGAAAAAAAAATACTTCAAAAAGAGATTTGAAGTTCTATGTTGTGATTTACACTCTTCCCAGATGAAAACTTCAGTAGTCCACAGTTCACTGATGTCTTTACACCTGGGGATTCATTGGCCTGGGATCGTGTGGAGGGGGTCAGTTCTCCAAGAGTTATTGATTTCCACTTTTGACTACTTAGTGCAATTAAAAGACAATGTTTACAAGATAAGATAGAGGAAGCCATGAGAGACTAGGCAGCAATAATTGACATACAAAAAAAAAAAATTGTGAGGAGGACTTTCTTCTTCCCCCAGGGGTAAGAAGTTTCCTGTTGACCTATGTGCTACATGGTACAGATATACATAAATGATTCATACCAGTAAAATACATAAAATAAATTTAGCTAGCTAGCTAGCTATGTGATTTCAGGCAAGCTTCCAGTATTTACCCATATATTGACTCACTTACATATGCCTCTGTATTCTTATATCAAATTCAAACTCAAAATGATAGCCTCATTGACATGCACGGCATGCACCATCATATTTGTCTACATATTTAACCTTCCTATGAATACAATCCCTACCATGTGTATATGCAAAGTGTTGCTTCACTGTACATCCCCAAAAATACAGGAACGGTTTATGTACTTTTTTTTTAAGCTACATATTGGCTGGGTGCAGTGGCTCACATCTGTAATCTCCCAGCATTTTGGGAGGCCAAGGCAGGTGAGTTACCTGAGGTCAGAAGTTCAAGACCAGCCTCACCAACATGGTGAAACCCCGTCTCAACTAAAAATGCAAAAATTACCCAGGCAAGTGACACACACCAGTAATCCCAGCTACTTGGGAGGTGGAGGCAGGAGAATTGCTTGAGCCTAGGAGACGGAGGTTGCAGTGAGCCAAAATTGTGCCACTGCACTCCAACCTGTCAGACAGAGCAGGACTCTGTCAAAAATAAATAAATAAGCTACATATTAATCTCTGATTTTAAAAAAGATAACTTTTTATCTTATGAGTTTTTGTGATAGGCAAATCATGCAAAGCAGATATAAGAAGCTTAAAAATATTTCCGTAATACAAAATCATAAATCAGAAGTCCTATTATAAAAATCAATAACAGCCAAGCAAACCTTATGTGCATTCTGCAGGCAGCTGCTGTCAAGTTTCCATGTTGCCCTATGGGTCTCAGAGGATGCCCTTATTCTTGCTGCAGATACTGCAGAGATGTGGGTGTGGTTTCCAATACAGAAGCTGACTGTCTATGAATATTCATAGACACACTCTAGCTAAAACCTAACGGTTTTCTGGGAACAGTTAAAATAGCAACAGTAAATTTTGATCTAATCAAATAAAATAGATAAGGAAGGATGCTGAGTTATTTGAAAATGAATATATACCACACACCACTCCCAAAGCCTTCAGCATAGAGCCAGATTCCTTCAACTCAGTCCCCTCTGAGTTATAAGGGCATGTTACTTGAAATGAATTGGTAAGGAACAAGAAGCACAATTCACAGAAGCTACAAGACAATAGGATCCAATGATTTCTTAAGGCAGTGTCTATAATTTGATATTTGTGAATCCCCAGGAAAAGTTCCAAAACTCAGCCTCAAACTTTCCTTATACAGTATTGATTTTTTGCAAAAGTACTCACTTAAACATCACTGTTTTCCCAAACATGAGCTGATCTTTGCACAAAATGTGAAAAATACAAAGTTGTGTAAAGAAAGCCAAAATACATTTAATTCCTCATCCAAAAATTATAAATGCTATAGAGACAACTAAAATCTCTTTATGCAAATTTATCTATGTATCCATCTATCTACCATCCATCTAACCTCTCTGTACATATATACACATACATATCTATCACATAAATTTCTTTATGCAAACTTATCTAGGTATGCATCTATCTACCACCCATCTAACCTATCTATACACATATACACATACATCCAATATTTTTAAATGAGCATTTTGTGTATTTAAAGACATTAGTAGTTTATCTATATACTGTTCGATATCTCTCTTTGCAGGTTATATCAAAGTCACTTGGCTAAATTTTTGCAAAAGATCTAAAATCCCACATTATAAATATGCTATCATGCATGTAAATAAACTTTAATTGTTAGACGTTCAGTAGTTTTTATTTTTTGCTATCATAATAAGAATATAATATTATTGTACATAAGTCTTTATGGGCATTTCTGATGATTTTCAATGAATAAATTTCTTGATTAGAATTAGCCAAGTAAACTTCCACAGAATTTTTGAAAATGTATAAAAATTTTTGCTCAAAAATGAACATTTTTTATTTCCCCCTGTAGTCTTCACAACTAAGATAATAAGTATAATCACAATAGCAAAAATCTTAATCTCCATTATCTGATTACTAACAAAGTGGAACATTCCTATATGATTATTTCTTTTTCTTTTCTATTATTTGGTAATGGTCACATTATATTCTTGATTATAGTCTTTAATAGTGTGAAAATTAGCTTTGATAGTGTTTAGTTATTTCCTTCTCTGCTTCTATCATCATCAAATATAGTTTTAGCAAAATGTAAATTTTTATTAAATGAATTGGAAGGCTTTTGATCTTAGTTCCTTTTAACCGGGCATAATTTGTTACAGGCAGTAAATATTTGGAAATACAAAATAAAAACAGACCTGGAATTACCAGTTGGGGCAACAGTATTTTTCAGATGTCACTTTTTGACAAAAAAAAATATATATATATATCCCATTTTTGCATACCCATGGTCAATTCCTATCTTCTATTTCTTCTTAAATCAAATAAAGTCATGACATTTTCTGAGAAATTACTCTGTCAAGGTTTCAAATGAAATAAAATTTATTATCAGAAAATTCTAGCTGCTATTTATTGAAAAAATATTTTTATTAATCATATATCCTTTTTATTTATAATGTTGTGGAGTTTTTTCTCTATCTTTTCTTAAAATAGATAATATAAGTTCAGTTAAATAGTACTTTATTTTCTAAGGAATTATCATTTTAAATTATAAGTCATCTTTGTATTCCCACTTAAAGTGTTTGCTCTGGAACGCGTTAGCTGTAACTAATGTTATGTATACTTTGATTTAGAATTTTATAAATTTTTGGTCCAAAATATTCTCTTCAACAAATTTCTGATAGCAATTCCATCTCACCTTATTTTGGAAGAGTATTACTGAACAGAATTGTTCTTTACTTTTTGTCCAGTCTGTAATCAGGCTATTTGTCTCGGTTAAATGTTTTATAATAACTCATGTTTGGGCTTTCATTCCATTTTGTTATACCTGTTTTTCTATCTTGTTCTTTGAGCTAAGATTTCTTATTGGATTTTGCTTTTCTCCAATAATTCGAAGAACTTACAACCATTTTGCATTTTGTGTATGGTTAACCCAAACTTTTAAAACTATATTGGAAATTTATATTTCTAATAATTAGTGTTAGAAATGGGAAAATATTAACTGACTTCTATTTTGAAACATAAGCTTTTTAAAAATATCCTATTACTGCATGCTTTGGGTGCTGTCTTCCCAGATATACTATGATTTTTTTTTTTAATTAGTTGCTTGTTTGACTTTCTCTTTGTCACTAGGTTTTAGTTTCCTAAACTTACCTGATTATAGAAATCACACGGGGCTTTGGCTGCAATTATGAATTTTTTGGTTCCATCCAAACCCACTCTCTAAAAGTGGGACCGGGAATTAGTATTTTCAGCATGTATTTGAGGCTTGTTTGAGCTTGTTTCTTTTTAAGAGGTGTGAGTTTAGAGTTTTCATTCAACTTTTTTTAACCAGGGGATTTCTTTGATCTGCAAACTAGAGTATCATTAAAGAGTCTTTTCTATGTTATCTATGTATGTATCACTGTTCCATTTGTGGTGTTTTATTTTTCCTTTAAGAATGCCAATTGTGTATAGATTATCTCCAGTTTTTATATGAAAACTTTCACTTCTTAGCCATTTGAATGTTTTTACTCTTAATGAGTTTTTGTCTATCATGGTCCCATTTAGTAATTTTGAATTTCTGTCATTATATATTCTTCTGAATATGATGCAGATTTTAATTCTTAGCTCCTTCTGTTCTTGTTGGTTTATTTACAACTTTTTAAAAGAATTTTATGTCAATTTTACTGAGAAGTATTTTTATTTTATTTTACTTCATTATATGTCCTGTTTGCTATGGTTATTCAATCTCCAAAATGTGTTCTTTTCTTAAAGGCACAGAATTATTGTGGAATCATTCAACTCTGAGGTTTTGTTTGTTTTGATTTGACTGGGCTTTGTTTGTTTACTCCCAAGTGAGAGTAAGTAAAAGTCTATCCAAATGTTTTTCTCTATAACAAGGTGGGTGAGAACTCCTGGATTTTTCTTTTAGTATGCTTGAGTGCTGATTTACTCTTTTTATTTTTAATTTAGAGCCTCCTCATGCAGTGTTTCTCTTACTAACATGCTTATAAATCACCAGGAATCTTCTGAAAAAGGTGGACTCTGACTGAGTGGCAGTGAGTGGAGCCTGAGGTTCTTCGTTTCCAATCAGCTCTCAGATATTGCTGATGCTGCCGCCCTAAGATGCACACTTTCAGTTACAAGGTTCTAGTAAACTATCTTAGTGCTTTGAACTTATAGATGTGAAATAGAATCAACCGATATGGTTTCAGTCTTCTATAAAACCTTCCACTAACCATAACACTTGCTTCTTCAAATCTGGGGGAAGGTTAGGGATACAGCATGTATCCAAGAGGCTTTTTAATTTTTAATTTCCATAGGTTTTGGGGGAACAGGTGGTATTTGGTTACATGAGTGAGTTCTTTAGTGATTGTGAGATTTTGGTGCACCCATCACCCAAGCAGTGCACACTGAACCCAATTTGTAGTATTTTATCTCTCATCCCCTTCCCACCCTTTCCTCCTGAATCCTCAAAATCCATAGTATCCTTCTACTGTTTTTGCATCCTCACAGCTTAGCTCCCACTTCGGAGTGAGAATATATGCTGTTCTGTTTTCCATTCCTGAGTTACTTCACTTAGAATAATAGTCTTAAATTTCACCCAGGTTGCTGTGAATGCCATTAATTCATTCCTTTTTACAACTGAGTAGTATTCCATTGTGTATATATATATATATATACACACACACACACCACAGTTTCTTTATTTATTCATTGATTGATGGGCATTTGGGCTGGTTCCATATTTTTAAAATAGTAAATTGTGCTGCAATTAACATGTGTGAGCAAGTATCTTTTTCACATAATAACTACTTTTCCTCTCTGCCGTCCTCCTCCCCACTTGTAGATGCTACATAAGCATGGTGGCCTCAAGGTGACTTTGAGCCTACAAGTGTGTACACTGTCTAGTCTCTGATCTGCCTCAGCCAAAGCCTTTGATTGCTCCAAATAAGTACTGAGAGTGAAGTTTACAATGGTCTCCTCTGTATATTTCCTGTAAGAGAATACTCTCAAGAGTGAACAGTGCAAGTTAGCCCTGTCTTCCTTTAAACCCAAGTCCTTTTGTACTCTATCCTACAGATTTCTTATCTTTTCTGGACTATGGATAACTTCTATGACTGATCAAAGCATTGAGGATGATTTTGCTTCATTATATTTTGTTGATCATTTCATTAAGGTACTCCAAAGAGGGTGGAAAAAATGGGGAGAGAGACATTTAGAGAAATGGATGAAGTTTTCTGCTCGTCTTATCATCTCATTCAGAAGTCTTACACACTCCTCTTTTTGTGTTTTGTTTTCCACATAAAAATAACCCTATTTACTTTGTGGTTATGTAAGTAATATTCTGGATTGTATGTTTTTCAGACAGTACAAAAATTCATCACAATAAAAAGGAACTAAAGTTGTCCTTGCTTTGGTCTATATCTGTGTGGCCCCAAAACTCATAATGAAACAATCTCCAAGACAAGAGTATTAAGAGATGGGACCTTCAGGAGCTGATTAGTTAATGAGAGAGAAGCTCTCATAGATGGGGACTAGGCCCTCATAAAAAGGCTTGAGGGAATGGGTTTCCTTTTCCACTTTTCTGCCATGTGAAGACACAGGCATCCTGTTTTGCACTTCCACCCTCAGCCTGCACGTGGAGCACTCAGCTAAATAGATTTATATGCCTTAGCTCATTTTAACTTCACCATAGCCCTATGAGGTAGGAACTTCATTATTCCAGCTTTGCAAAGGAGGGAACTGAGGTGCAAAAAGCACAGTGGATTGATCAAGGTCATTGAGTGTGGTAACTGGGCAAAGCCAAGGAATGAAAGGCCATATATTCAGAGTCAGACGAAATTTCCTCCTGAAAGACATAAGGAGATGCTGAAGGATTTTAACCAAGACAGTGACGTGAACTAATCTGAATTTTATAAAGCTAGAACTGGAACTGGGGACAGGGGAAGAAAGGTGGAACAATGGGCAGAAGAAAGCAAAACAGATTCATTTAGAAAGCTTTAGCTGAGATCTAAGGGTGAATAATGAATCAGAACATATGCATCTGGTGAGAAGGGAATATTTGAGAGAGAAAAGCAAACTATCGTGGACCATCAAAGGGCAATTCAAGGATTAAAGTACTGAACCAAAAAAGATATTAAAGATGCTTTATTATTGTATATTCACCCCAAAGGATGATGGATCTGCATAATTACAAAGAATTTACACTATGTTAAATATTGACTTGGCAATGTGGAAAATCTGATTAGTGATTAATGGCCCAAGTTATTTTAAACTCATGGATCATGGTCATTAAGAAAGGAGAAAATTGCCTCTCTTACTGCCTTACACTTTAATTCCCACTAGGAAGAATCATTTAGCAGCCTTTGTTAGGGAGATTACAAACATCTTTTGGAAAAATGGGACAGCATCAACACAATATCATTCTGACACTGCATGATACTGCATTCAGCTGCTACCAAACAGGACAGACAGAGTCCTACAGTCCCAAACCAGGACCCAGAGTTTCCAGCAATGAAGGCCCAGTTCCTGTCCTCACTTCTTGGCTCGTGCCTTTAAGGCGGGGTGGGGTGAAGAAAAAAAGGTTATAAATAAAAATCACTTGGTTATCAGCTCCAGAATAAGTTTCCCTCAATTTCTTTCTTGTATGTCCACAAAAGCTGGTCAAGGACAATTCACTAACACCATGGTTTTCTTCCTAAAAGGACAATAAAACAGTAACTACATTTAAGTTTCCAGGGAAAATAGGACCAGAGAAGGGGGAGAACAACAACTCAGTTTGCCTGCATCCAGGGTACTTATCCCAAGACACACAAAAGGAGCAACATTGTAGGGGTCCAGGAACATGAAATAGAATGATTCAGTATTTTGCATAAAGGCCACCTGGAAAGTAAGTTTCTGCTAAGTCCTGTTCTTTTTCATTATAACCTGTAAAAAAAAATTATTGCATGTGTTAAATTTTCATAAATCATGTCAAAAATAAGGCTTCATGTGTGGGAGCCTGGATAACATTTTAAGAAATACAAAATAAGGCTATTCCTAGGTAGGAAAAGTAATCAGAATTGATATTGATTGCCTTGGCACATTTCCTAAGTCTAAAAAAAAAAGCAAGAAGTTATGAATTTATAATATATATAAAAATGATATCCTGTAGAGTTTTTAATTTTATCTATTTTATCCATTTTTAGAGTTGGGGGTCTCAGTATGTTGCCCAGGCAGGCCTTATCCTGGGCTCCATTGATCCTCCCATCACAACTTCTCAAGTACCTGGGACACAGATGTGCGCTACCTCACTCAGCTCGGGTGTCTTTTTTTCTTTTTTACACAGCACACACACCTAAATGTGCACAGATTGTAAATGGACAAGTCATGCATTTTTAGCGTTCACATCCATGTAACCAATGACCAGTTTCAAGAATCAGAACTTGGCTAACAGAATAGAAGCTTGCATTTACCCACTTCCAGTCACTAATTTTCTATTAAAAATGGTATTAGGAACTGAACGCTTTTCTCCTCCCCTCAAATTTAGATGTTGAAACCCCAACCCACAACTTGATGGTATTTGGATACAAGATGAGGCCCTTATAATGGAATCAGTACTCTTATAAGAAGAAACTAAAGAGTACTTGCTGTCTCTCCCTCCACACACAGAGCAAGAACAGGTTATGAGAGTACACAGCAAGAGGCAGCCACCTGCAAGCGAAGAGGCCTCCGAATGAAATCTGCCTTGCTGGCACCTCAATCTTGGACTTCTCAGCCTCCAGAACTGTGAAAAATCAAGTTCTGCTGCTGAAGCCACTCACCCGGGACAGCTCAATCCAACAAAGACCAATGGTAACTCTTCTCTGACTTCTAACACTACAGATCGCTTTTTCCTTGGTTTAGAATTTTATTTGAGTTGACGTACGCTGTATGCATTCATTAGGTTTGGTTTATCTAAACATAATGAAAAATCCATTCATCTATACCAGAATAAGGAAACGCTTTTTCTTTTTCCTTGTTCTTTGAGATTTATTTTCCTTCTTTGTTGTTGTTATTGTTGTCTCTTTGGCTCATGGTTGTTGCTTTCCTGTGAATAGTATTAACATCACTCAAATGTTTTTCTCCAGATGGAGAAATATAATTTGATTGCCACTCCCACCACCATTTTCCTGCTAATACGAAGGATAACACTGGTTGAGTTTCAAACATTAGCTTACTCTTAACATCCCTGGAATAAGACTGATTTATTCAAGATGTATTCTTTTTTAAAATATATTTTGCTGGATTCACTGAGCTAAAATTTTATTAGAATTACTGCATCTATGTACCTGAGAAATATTGGTTTATAATGTTCTTATCAAGTTTGGTGCTGAAGGTTACATCGGTCTCATAAAAAAAAGTCAAGGAGTATTTCCTTTGTTTCTATATTTTGAAAGAACTTTTTAACATTGGTATTATTTTTTCCCTAAGTATTAAATGAATGCTGGCAAAGTTACATGAGTATGTTTTGGTTTATTGTTGTTATTTTGTGTGTATGGAAGGTATTTAGCAACAGATTCAATTTCTTTACTAAATATTAGGCTGGACATTTTTTCCTATTCCTCTCAGGTTATGTAAGTTTTTTCTTAAGCAATTTATCTATTTCATCCACATTGTCAAATTTATTGGCAAAAAGTTGTTTCTAATATCCTGTTACCACTTAAAATATACATAGGAGATGTGGTAATACTTATTCTTGCTGTTGGTAACTCACATTTCCTCTCTTCTTTCTTTTTTCTTTTCTTCCTTCCATGTTTTCTTCCATTTTCCTTTCCACCCTTTCTTCCCTTTTGTTAATCACCCTTTCTAGGTATTTATCAATGTTATTAATTTTTTAGAAGAGCCAAATTGTATCTTTATTGCCTTTCACTATTGTGCTCTATTTAATCTTATTTATTTATGCCTTTAACTTTTTAAATTTTTCTTCTACTTTATTTAGTTAACTTTCCAACTACTTTGCTTTCTTTCCTTCCTAATATAGATATGTAAGCTAAAAATTTGCCTCTGAGCCTTAGTTGAGTTCCACAATTTGCTTTTTAAAAAAGGCTATATCTTTACTGGACTTCAATTCAAAATAAACTTTTTTTTAAATTCAAAATACTCTATAATTTTGGTTATAACTTTTTGATCTGCAACTTACTTAGAAATTCACTGTTAAATTTCTAAGTTTGGAGATATTTTATATATATATATATATATATATATATATATATATATTTTTTTTTTGGACGGAGTTTCCCTCTGTTGCACAGGCTGGAGTACAATGGCACAATCTTGGCTCACTGAAACCTCTGCCTCCTGGGCTTAAGAGATTCTCATGCCTCAGCCTCCTGAGTAACTGGAATTACAAATTTCGCCGCCATGCCCAGCTAATTTTTGTATTTTTCATAGAGATGGGGTTTTGCCATGTTGGCCATGCTGGTCTCAAACCCCTGGCCTCAGGCAATCCACCCACAGTGCTGGGATTACAGTCATGAGCCACTGCGCCTGGCCCAATTTGTATTGTATTTTTTAGATATACCCTGTCTCTAGGCTGGAATGTAGTGGTATAATCATGGCTCACTGCAGCCTCAATCTCCTGTGCACAAGCAATCTTCCCACCTCAGCCTCACAATGTTAAAGGATTTTAACTTATTTTTAATTTTTTATTTCTAGCTTGATTACCCTGGAGATCAGACATCATACTCTGAATATTAATCCTTTGATATTTGTTAAAGCTTCCTTTATGGTTCAGCGCATTATGGTTTTAGTGAATGTTTTACGTGTACTTGAAAGTAATGTGAATTTTGAATTAGTAGCATTTATATACACCAGTAACACCCAAGCTGAGAGTAAAACCAAGAACAGACCCCATTCATAATAGCCACAAAATGAATAAAATACCTAGGAACACAGCTAACCAGAAAGGTGAAATATCTCCACAATGAGAATTACCAAATATTGCTGAAATAAATCAGAGATGACACAAACAGGAAAAACTTTTCACACTCATGGATAGGAAGAATCAATATTGTTTTAATAGCTGTACTATCCAAAGCAACTTAAAGACCCAGTGCTATTCCTATCAAACTACCATTATTTTCTACAGAATGAGAAAAAAAAATTCTAAAATGTACATAGAACCAAATAAAGAACCTGAATAGCCAAAGCAATCCTAAGCTAGAAGAAAAAACCTGGTGGCATTACACTATCCGACTTCAATAAGGCTGTAGTTACCAAAACAGCATAATACTGGTTCAAAAACAAATACATAGACAAATTGATACACACAGACAACTCAGAAATAAAGTGATACACCTACAACCATCTGATCTTCAACAAAGCCAACAATGAGTTAAAGACTCCTATTCAATACATGGTGCTGGGACAGCTGGCTAGCCATATGCAGAAGATTGAAAATGAGCCCCTTCTTTCATCAAATAAAAAAAACCAACTCAAGATGTATTAATGATTTAAATGTAAGACCTAAAACTATAAAAACACTAGAAGAAAACCTGGCTTATACCATTCTGGACATAGGCCTTGGCAGACAGTTCATGAAGTCTCCAAACGCAACAGAACAAAAATAGACAATCATGTAGCAACAAAACAAAACAAAAGTTATCACAATAACAAAATTAGAAAGGTGGGACCTAAGTAAACTAGGTTCTGCACAACAAAAGAAACTGTCAAAAGTGTAAACAAACAGCATACAGAGAAGGAGAAAATATTTGCAAAGTATGCATCTAAAAAAGGTCTAATATCCAGAATTTATAAGGAACTTAAACAAGAAAAAGCAAATAACACCTTTAAAATGGGAAAAAGCATACATGATGCTTTACAAAAACAGACATATGCATGGCCAACAAGCATATGAAAAAATGGTAAACATCACTAATCATTAGAGAAATGCAAATCAAAGTTACAGTGAGACACCATCTCACACCAGTCAGAATGGCTAACATTAAAAAGTTAGAAAACAAGATATTGACAAAGTTATGGAGAAAAGGAAACATTTATACGTTGCTAGTGTGAATGCAAATTAGTTCAACCACTGTGGAAAGCAGTTTGGAGACTTCTCAAACAACTTAAAACAGAACTATCATTTGACCCAGCAATCCTATCACTGGGCATATACTCAAAGAAACAATGTCATTCTACTAAAAATATACATGATGCATATGTTCATCACAGCACTATTCATAGTAGCAAATACATGGAATCAATCTAGATGCTTACCTACAGTGGAATGGGTAAAAAAATGTAGTGTGTATACACAACAGAATACTATGCAGCCACAGAAAAGAATGAAATCATGTCCTTTGCAGCAACATGGATGCAGCTGCAGGTTATTATCCTAATTGAATTAATGAGGGAACAAAAAAAAAGACCATGTTTTCACTTGTAAGTGAGAGCTAAACATAGAGCATACACATACACGAAGAGGTAAACAGTTGATACCAGGGCCTACTTGAGGATGGAGGGTAGAAGGAGGGTAAGGGTTGAAAAACTGCCTATTGGGTACTATGCTTACTACCTGGATGACAAAGTCATTTGTAAGCTAAACCCTAGTGACATGTAATTTACTCATGTAACAAACCTGCATATGTACCTCTGAACCTAGAATAAAATTTGAAAAAGAAAAATGAATAGAATGTGAATTCTACTGTGAGTTTTTTTATTTGTTTGTTTGTTTTGAGACGGAGTCTTGCTCTTTCACCCAGGCTAGAGTTCAGTGTCTATTGTGATTTTTACAGAGTGTTCATTGTGTTAAATGCCTAGTATTCCATTATTGAATGCTACGCATGTGGAAGTTATTCATATCTTAATGCTCAAGGTCATTGCCAAGGTCTAATTGCAAAAATTTTAAAAACTGCAATGTCAGGCATAAATGGGTTAATCAGAGCAAATCTATTGAATGTGTTCTTCATTTCTTCTATATTTTCATTGAGTTTTGTCAACTTGTTCTACAAACTACAAGAGAGATGTTTGTTAAAATATGTCTATCACTTTGGTTTGTCTATTTCTCCTTTAAATTATGTTAATTTTTTGCTTTACAAATCATAAAGATGCACCATTGAAGGCATACAAATTTAAAATATTGATATTGTTTTGACAGATTTACCCAGTTACTATTATGAAATACATCCCCTTATTTTTAGCAAGATTTCTTACCTTAAAGTCTATTTTGTTTAATATTAGCAAAGTTACTACAGCTTTCTTTTATTGCATATTTGCATGTAATATAGTTGCTTATTACATTTATCTTTATGTTTAATATGTTTAGATATAAGTACTTAACACATTAATACTCAATTATTTATTTCTGCTTCTAGCTACCACTTTACTACTTGGTCTTCATTTGACCCAATTACTTTATTTTTATTTTTCTCATTTTGTATTTTATATTATTTAAATATTATTTTCATTATTCCATTTTGCTCTTATTAACTTCTCAGTTATTTTCTGTTTCATTCTTTTTTATTGGTTGCTACATATGCCACAGCAGGCACTGTAGCTACTACCTATATTATAGCAGGCATTTTTCAGTGAGTATAATGTAGTATAACTATTACTTTTACCGTCTCCTAATAATTCTGGAACTTACAATACTTTAACTTAAATTACTCTTTATGCATTTCATGTTATATTTGTCATATATTTTAATTCTATATGCTTTTTTAAATTCACAGACATTAGGGGTATTCTTTTCTGCAGTCAATTTCCTCACATTTATTCACACATACACTCTTCCGGCCTTCTCATTCTTTCCTGCTTTTCCATATTTCCATTGAAATCATTAATTCTTCCTGTAGAATTATGTTGGATTTTGTTTAATGTAGGTCTGCTGGTGACAAATTTACTTGGTTTTATTCTAAATATGTCTTTACTTTCACATTCATCTCAAAGGATATATTTGCTGGGTGTAAAATTCTAGGTTGGCAGTTATTTGTGTTTCCACACTTTTAAGATGTCATTGCATTTTTCTTGCTTCTTTTATAGAAAAATCAACTGTCTTTTTCTATGACTACTTTTAAGATGTTCTCTTTCTCTTTGTTTTTTTAACAATTTGACTATCACGTGCCTATTGTTTAATGCATATTTGCCAACCTGGCTTTCCCTGAGTTATCGGAAACCATAGACTAATGTTTTTTATAAATTTTGAAAAATTTTCAACTACTGTCTCCTTAAAAACTGCTTGTTTTTCACTTTCTCTTCTTTCCCACCCAAACAACAAGTACACATTACACTTTTTGAGCATGACTCATATGTCTATTATACTGTGCTCTATTTTTTCAACTCATATTCCTCTCTTTTGGGTATTTTCTATCAGCTGTTCCTCCTATTCATCATTCTGTCTTCTGGTACATTTCATTTGCTGTTAAAACTTATCCATTCAGAAATTATATATTTCAGTTTAAGAATATCCACTTGACTTTTATACAGCTTCCAATTCCAAGTTGATACTCTACTCTCTTTCCATTTTTCTTTTTTCCTCCTTTATTTTTTAACATCTTGATTAAAGAACTAGTCTGTTAACTTTGATACATGGATTCATTGTTGGATTATTTTTGTGGTCAATTTTGTCTTAAAGGTTGGTCCTGAGATCCTATCTCCTCACATATCTTGCCATTTTCTTAATGACACATAATGGGTTAAAAATTATAGATACTTTAAAGCATTTTATCTTCCACAAGAGAGCATTCCCCTTTCTTTTGTTAAATAGTTAAAAGGAGACTGATTACTTTAAACCAATCACAGAATACTCCTGACGCTGTATTGCAGTTTGTTAAGATGCAGCTAACTTCTTTTTTGTAGCTGTTCCTAGGGTATAACCCTTCAGGAATTTCAATTGAAATCATTGTGAGTTTTTACCTTGCCAGCAATGAGAAGCTGCAGGAATTTCTGCTGATTTTCATAGGGTTTTCAGCTTAGTGCTTTAGTCTCCCATCCCACACATCAGAATTTGACAATGGTCTTGAGAAGGAGACCAGTTGTGTTTAAAGGCCCCCAACTTTCCAATTTTATCACTCAAGTTCTGAGCAAATGTCAAACATCCCTCTGGCTTCTTTGTCTACAACAATGGTCCACTTCTAGAGGTCAAGCTTGGATTTTAAGATTGTAGCTATACCCATATATTCAAGTATCTCTATGAACAAAGAAACTGGAGTTCTGTATCCATGTCACTAACATGGAGGCGGGGTATTTTAGCTCTCATCTCCTGTTTTCAGTGCATATGTGCTGTCCCTACTACATATTTGTTTGCTGAGTAACAAGACTGAAAAATTCTACTCAGCATTTCTGAGACCTGGGCTTAATTCTTTAGCCTCCTCTCCTTTGCATATTTGGAGTGCAGCAAATGTATTACAAGGGAAACTATCAATCTGTTTGAGGATTTGCGTATCTCTAAATCTGTCACCAAAACCCTTCATGACTGCTAAGGTTACCTCTGGTTCACAGCCTGGGCTGCACTTAGATTCTCAGTTTCAAATCCATCGACAGAATCATATACTGTCCACAAAGAGCTGCAAGTCCTCATTTCACCTTCTAAAAGTGTTTCTCTCCCTAGAACATTACTCTCTTGTCCTCATAGTTCTGTGGTTCTCTGACATTATTAAATCTATAAAAATTGTATCTTATCTGACTTGTCTAGTCTGTCTCAGTGGGAACGTTGGTCTGCTATGAAATTCTCCATCCCATCCATAAGAATTCCCAACTTGGCTATTTAGATAAATAAAATAAATGTCATTCTTCATATTTTTATTCCGCATGGAGTTTGCTTTCAGATTTTCTGAACTCATATCAAACGGCTCTTACAGCCTCTTTGCACATAGATGAAGACTGACAAAATAATCTTATTTCAAAGAAACCATAAACTGTAATTCATGTCATCTTTTTAAAAAGTTTCTGGATGTTTTTAGTCTATAACCAAAAGGAAAAAAAAACCACACCAAAACTATTTAACTAGTTTTTCTATAAATGTTAGCTTTTAGACAACTGGATATTTATGATTAAATTTATGACTTCTGACTAGGAATTTCATTACTCAAACACTTTATGGAAAAGTTTTCTAATTATCTGTCTAAACATTGGTAAAATCAATCTATACGACTCCTGGATTCTCTGTCCCTATCCCCCTTCACTGACAGTGGTTGCAGGTTGGCTTCACTCTTGCCCCACACTGTATCCAAACACCCCTTTCTTCTCCAGTGTTGTTAATAGGGAGTTTGCATAGTTTTGTCTTCCATAACATAATTTGTTTGGAAACGTGTTTGTAAAGGGATCTGAAGATTTTAAACCATAAAGGCATTTCATATCAGCATTTGCATGTTACCATGAACTCAAGAAGTTTTGACACCTCTCTCCTTCTGCAGAACAATGATATTAATGTTAATATAACATTTTGTGCTTATAAAATGGCTTTATAAATCTCATATTTGCATCCCAATAAGTATATAACAAAATTGTTATTATTGTCTCCATTTGAGAAATGAAAAACTGATCTCTGAGGGATTAATTGATTCCCCCAAAGTAAGGTAACTAAAAATGAACTGAACTGGAGCTCAACTCCAGGTCTTCCTATTATAAATTCTAAGCTCTTTTCCTTTACTTCAATGGTTTAATCTAGATAACTAGCGTATCAGATAGTGTTTTTTCATTAGCTAGCAACCCTTGCTTATTTTTTAATTATTATATAAATCTTTTTCGGAACTTTCATACCATCTACTTCTGTCTTGGGTATAACGTTCCCTAAATTACCACAGACAAGTGACAGCACAAAGAATCATGTGCAGATGCTTCAATGTGTTAAACTCATCACGTTTTTCCCCAACTATTCTTGAAAAAGTCATTGCAAATTTTGAAGACATCAAATTTCTCTCTGCATAGTTATCATAAATTCTTAGCTAAATTTGGTTATGTTTAATGGGCCAACATTTACAAGATTTTGTTTTATCTGCTTCCATGTCCTTGTTTTATTTACTAACAGTTTTCTAATCTGAAAAAAAGATACATGAAACAATATAATTAACATTTTTATATTAAGGGTTCTATTTCAAATCGGAATAATTCCTCAATCATAACTGTTAAATTTTAATAGAAATGTGTAATTTTCAAGGATGAGGCAAATATTATGGTTTTTTAAATTCTCATATTTTATGAAAGATCCTGAGGCACAGTCAGACAATGTTGTCTTGCCCTCGGTCATACTACAGAACCAGAATTTAACTTAGTTTCTAATCCAGTGATTTTCCCATTACTCCATGCTGCCTGATCACTGTTCTCCTCCCTTCCACTCTCTATTTTTTTCCTCTCACTGACTACATTCCAGAAATCTTATTACTTCTTATAAATTCTACAAAACATAGGCAGGAGTTATCTTCCCTGGAGTTTATGCTGTTGATTAGAATTCCTGAATTCCATAACCAAATGACAAATGACTTAGACTTTAGGGAGCTCTCTCTTTCTGTCAATTACTGAATGACCCCTTTCTGAATCTTAGATTCATTTTTTATCCTTGACACAGAAGTAGGACCTGACCTACTTTCTAAATTTATAATACATTGCATTTTACTCCCACTTCTAATCACCTAGTTTATTTCACTGCTTTGAAGAAAAAATAAAATGACATGAACACATTTCTGGGTGAATTTTAAGTTAAGTTCTTAGAAAGCCTATTAGTTCAAGATAAGGTGTATGGAACTTTTGAAGAGATAGAGGGGAAAAACTAAAATTTATTATAACCTGTCAATTAATTGAGAAGTAAAATACGTTAAAATAGCCCCTGGGGTAAAGTTCATTCAAAGCAATCTCTCAAAAGCTAGTTTGGGGAATAACTGTGTAGTACATAATCTCCATCTCCCTAATATGGGTATTTTAGGATGAAAATTAGAATTAAAATATAATAAAATAACAAGTTTATTCTAGTAGAATTTAAAAACAAAGAAAAAGGAGAGGGAAAAAAATCACAAAGATAGTAATATAGGAAAATGTCTAGAGTTGAAGAAATAAGTTTCCAGATTCAAAATATCTGTTGAGTTATAATACTGTATATAAAGAAAATATTGAAAACTTCTGAGAGACAAATATCATATGATGAATATCTGGGATCTGAATGTTTTTCGATTCCTAGTCAATAATGGTTTCACGCAGATAAATGACATCTCTGATTTATAAATTTTAAAAATGACTCTAGATGAAGTGTAAATAATAGATTGGAATGAAAGCAGTGAGACAAATTAGGAAGCTGTTACGCTCATCCACCCCCAGTGGGACGATGACAGTGGGGATGCAGAGCTGTCCAGAGGTGTCAAAAGGGATAAAACTGAGAAATCCCAGGGAACAGAGACCTACCAGTTCCCCAAATCCCTTATATATCCCCTACATAGTCTCTCTGTGACTGTAAGAAGTACACAAATTGTATCAGGTAAGCATAGTCTGAAGATCTGGAATTCCTTCCCAGACACCAAGCAACCTTTACGTTTCTATCCTACATTTCATACACACACACTTTTATCTGATTATATGGAAAATCTCCAAGGGGCTTCAGGCAGCTTTCTACTATTTCCTTTTTCTCTCCCCACATTACCCAATAAAACAAAAGAGGAGAAATCACAAATACAGTAATCTAAGAAAAGGTCAGAGTTTGTATCCTCAAATAATGTAAATTCTAAGTGACACAGAAAGGTAACTAATATTATAAGAATACATATGGGTGAATACATTAAGTGGAAAACAGTTATAAGGTCACAATATTCTTTTGGCATTTGGAGGGAGAGGTTTGCTGTTTGAGGGGTCATGGAGGATTCTCAGGTAGAACCTGAAAGTTTGGGTGTCTGATGGTGGAGCAGAAATGACAGCCATCACAGAGAACACAGTATAAATAATAAATGAGACTTAACCATCATGTTTGGGAGGTAGAGAGTAGAAGTAGCTGATTGGAGAGATCTTTATGACCACATACAACACATAAGAAGAGCATTTTCTTTTTTGCCTAATTGTACACTCCACTGACAATTTGAGTGCACGTTCGTATAAGAGCTCAGTGCACTCACCCCTATAGCTAGTACTGGGCTTGAATACAACGATATGACCAATATACATATAATTTGGTCCCACCCACTTCTGAACATTCATTATATTTTATATTCTCCTTATGTGGTAGCTGTGGGATTGATGCACTCAGATCTCACTTCAAGAGAATTTGCTATGGAAAGCACAGGTGACTGGTAACCTCCAGCTGCCACACTTTGAGATATATCTTCATATTCACACCGGGGCATACTTCCCCTGTTTCACTTCTAGCTGATAAGTGAGCCTAGCAGAGATATTAGCACTGGGCCAATCCACTGACATGGCCGTTTTCTTTTCAGAACTGGATAGAGATCGGAGGTTCTCTCTACCTAATCCTTCTCTTCCTCTTTCTTTGCACAGATATCTGACTTAGCACCACAGTTTGAAAGCTTTCCCTTTCTTGGGCATTTCCTGTGAATCTCTTGTATATCTCATTGTATCTTGGGGCCTGCTTCTTGGAGGATCAAACGGACACACCTGGACATGCATCCTTAAGAATAAAAATCAATAATTGTTGCAGCCAGGCATGGTGGCTCACGCCTGTAATCCCAGCACTTTGGGAGGCTGAGGCAGGTGGATCAGATCACGACATCAAGGGATCAAGACCATCCTGGTCAACATGGTGAAACCCTGTCTCTACTAAAAATACAAAAAAGTAGCTGGGCATGGTGGCGCGTGCCTGTAATCCCAGCTACTCGGGAGGCTGAGGCAGGAAAATTGCCTGAACCCAGGAGGCGGAGGTTGCCGTGAGCTGAGATCGCACCATTGCACTCCAGCCTGGATAACGAGAGCGAAACTCGGTCTCAAAAATAAATAAATAAATAAATAAATAATTGTTGCTATCAGAGACATCGGAGGGTAGAAATCTTTCTGAGACAAATATAACCATTAATTCCTTTCGTTCCATTAGTTTTCACTCTAGGGTTAAAAGTAACTTTTAAAGATCATCTAATTCTATTCTACATTTTGACGTGTGATTACTGAAGTAGATAAATGTCAAAAATGGCCTGTTCCTTCACCCGTCCCTGTATCCACATCCCTTGCAATGTAACCTTGAAGCTTCTCTCATCAAGCGAACACTAATTATTGCCTCACCCGTTGCATTCAGTCTGGCCTTGTGACTTGCTTTGGTCAATACAAACGGGTAGAACACTGAACCAAGCTCAGCACTCCAGAGACCTTGCACACTTCCACTGTTTCTCTTGGACCTCAGCCTCTAAGAGAACATGATTAAGATTGCTGGGTGGAGGGTCAGAGACCGCATGAAACAGCCGAGTCAGTTCAGTCACCCCAGCCAAGGCACCAGGCCTGTGAAAAAGCCCAGCTGAGATGACCACAGCTGCCTAGTAACTGATCACAGCTATATGAGGGGGGCCCTAATGAGTCTAGAAAAACTGGCAAGCTGACCTGTAGACTCCTGAGCAATAAAAAACATTTGCTTTAAGCCAGTGAGTTTGGCAATGGCTTGTCATGGAACATCATTGTGTTATATATAGCTAATACACATGTTTTCTAAGATCATTTTTTTTACTGAAGCACCCAGATTCTGCTAGGACTACACCAGGGGAAGGACATAAATAATTGATCAGAACTTTTTGTCTTTATTTTCTTCTTTTATCTATGATTAAATAAATGAGATCATGTGGTTATTTTGGTGGACCTCAATAAATACTCAGGGGTAGAGATGTCACCGTGCTGTAACCCTCCTGTCTCCCCCATCATCCATTGTTTTTCAGTTTCTTCCAATTCTGTGACATGCCCAGTTATTAGGACTGATTTTTCCCAATTCTATTACATCTAGTTCACCTACACAGTTAGTACGATTGAAGAATCTGAGCCACGAAATTGGGATATAGTTTATGACATGTTCCTCAAGATCAGAGATTGTTTTTGAAGGGTGGGGACTTTTTATTAATTTGGTTATTTTCATGGAGTTCTTTACTGCAACTTTTAAATCGATCATATGTTGTAGCTAAAGCTCTGGGCAGGGATGGAGATCAACTAGGAAAGCACAGAGTTGCCAACACCTGGAAGCCTGACTACCATGACATCAACAAACGAGAGCTTTGTGTTTCTTCTCACCCAGCGGAAAGTCTCAAGTAATTGGAACTGCCTTGCAGCTTAACGACAGAAGTCACAGGGTCCCTGGCATTCTCATGAATGCCAGATGGCAAATCCTTGCATTTGAAGGAAAATGAAGAGAGGAAGTGATAGTGCCAAAGTTATTTGTTCTTACCAGGAATGAGAAGCCCCCAGAAGATTTTGTTTTGTATCATTGCCTAAAATTGTACCATGTGGCCACCACTGCCGCAGGGAAGGTAGTGAACTATGCAGTGAGCTTTCCCATTCTCAGTGTGAAGGTAGCAAGGGCTAGAAGGACTTGGGATTGGGTATCGGGTTAGGCAACAACAGTATCTGCCACAGTATGTACACTAAAGCAAAGAGTACAGCTGGGGAAATAGGCAAGGCATGTTTAATCAATGCAAGATTTATTTGTAGGCAGACAACATGCATTTGGAATTTCTTGAAACACAGTAAATATTCTGAGACTTTACTCCTTAAATTAATTGTTGTAATACGGTGAAATTATATTGTGAATGAGTAACTTTATCTAATATTGAGTCAAACCAAAGCTCCAGAACCTGTATACTTGAAAAATTCCACACGCCTTTGTGTATTCGAGCTGAGCTTGCATCCCATCCCCCAACTCTAGTTCATCTAGTCATCCTCTTCCTCACCTCTTATATCTATCAAGTCCCAAGTGCAAGCCCCTCAGCCTCCCAAATAGGACTCAATCACTCTTCCTCTGCATTACTGTTGATTGTATCAGAGGGCAGTTCATTACCCACCCGCATTACTACAATAGAGGCCTTACTGCTTCCTTCTGTTAGCATTTTTCCACACTTCACCACCCAACAATCCTGCCAGATTGATACGACTAAATTCCAACTGAGCTTTTTCACTAGCTAAATTGAAATTTATTTCTCTTGAAATAAAAGCAAGGATCCTTTTGGCAAGACTTAAAATGTCCTTTACTATTTGGTCTTCACCATTCTTTTCTAACTCTTAACGCTTTCCAAAGGACCCTTTGCCCTGAAATTCCTAGAGCTCCCTAGATAATGCAGACATACAAAATGATGACTTCTCCCCATGTTTTTCTCACATGTTCTTGCACTAGGAATAGCTCGAGGGTCCGTTACTCACAAGGGCTACTCCTTATAGTGCCCTTCAGCTCTCATCTCAATGATAACCTGCTCATGTGCCCCTCTTGTGAGCTTCTAAAGTGACTGTGTACTTGTCACACTTCCTTATCATCTCACTATTACTTATCACTGCAGTTGTGTGTTCATATGTGAGAAAATAAAATTTAAAAGCTTTTGGGACCCCTAAAACACTTTCAGTCTTCAGAGACATGTGACTGTAATCTGAGACATACAGTATGTCATTGTAACCTCTGCTTCTTACAGATTTACTTCTTCTTAGTGTTCTTGTTTGGTAAGTGACTAGGAGAGATCAAAAGCCACACATCCCTCCCCTTCTAATTACTTACCTTTGTTATAGATTAACTGCTGCCCTTACTGCCCTGTACCTAACTCAGACCAGGTGACACAAAAGACTCTATGCCTGTTACATCTTCAGTGTGGAATGTTAAACATACCTCTCCCAGGAGAAAAATCATACCTCTCACCTTGACCAATCAGATCATTACAACTATGCAGTAAATCTATATAGAAAGATGTTGAAATTCTACTAAGATTCCCTAAACCCTGTCTATACAGACAACCCCATACTTGTACACTTCAGAACAGTGATGCCCAGTCTTTGGAGTCTGTGCTTCCTGGGCAGGTGTCTTCGAGCTTTTTGCATGAATAAACAGTACATTTAGTCACGTATTCTGAATCTCCTTATTTAAGGTTGACGCGTGTGCGTGCGTGTGTGTGTGCATGTGTGTGTGCATGCGTGTGTGTTTTCAGCCTTTTAAAATTCATAACCATCTAAGGTATCCAGGCAGAGTACTGAAATGCTACAGTGGCACCTACATGCTACCACTACCTTTCCCTTTACCCTGCCACAGAAGTCAAGGGCACAGAAAGAACTATGCAATCAAGGCTGTGAGTTCAGGACTCTGTCTTTGTGCCTTTACTGTCTTCACTGGCAACACCTAACACCCTTCCTGATATGCTGTGGGTGGATTTGTTGAATTGGTGAGAGGAGAAAAGGTGATAAACGTTAACATCTAACAAAATGTTTCTCTCTCTAGCGAAAAGTAGAAACTACATTCCCTGAGCCTCAATTCAAAAATTATGGCTTTGGTTGACCTTCAAAATGGCAATTTCCAAGGGAGAGGCAAATTTTTACATCTCAACAGTAGAGTAAATCATGTATCTTAATGTGGGCTCTGAGTCTCTGAGGAGGACTGATGGGCCAGTGAGTGGGAAAGAGGGGGCTCGTTAGGTTCTGGACAACAAGAAATGACAGCCAGTGGCTTCTGTCACTTTTCCCCAGATTTTTCCTAAGTCCTTTCAAGTGATTCTCTGCACTTTTTTCTAAATTGAGTTCAATTTTTACCTTAAGATTATTAAAATAACAAACCCAATTGTCTTCAATAATGAAAAGGTTAACGTCAGCCTCAACCCACATGATGAAAAACACCAAATTAGTGTTGGATTAATGAAGTTTTACTGAAGTCATATTCCTAATTGTAATTTTGGCATTGCTGATACTGGCAGAGTAAATTGAGAAAAGCAATTTGGCCTTGGATTCTCATGCATCAAATTTCTTGAAGTCTAAATATAGATTCCTGGGATCTCCTGCAGTTTGGGAGTAGCACTGTGCCAACCCAGATGAAAAATTTTTCCCCAGGGAGCTCCTGAAAAAGGGTCTAAAGGAATCCAATGCTGTTTCAGAGACCTCTAGTATACATTAAAAACCAAAGCAGCAACACTTAATGTTTATATATAGACCAAGCATTGGTGCTTCAGAAAGTTTTCCAGAAAAGAAAAATGTAAGTTAGTTTTCTTGCTGAATCAAGTCACAGAAGAGTACTTTACATCAATTACAAAAGCAATAAGTGAACAACAACAACAAATGTGTACTTGATATCTTTCCTAAAAATGATTTTATACTTTGTTTTAGGGAGATGGAAGAATTGCAGCTTGCCTATTAGGCAAAAAATAAAAACCAAACCAAAAACACCACTGTGTAAACAGTGTTGTTCATCATTCAAGCATTAGGATGACCTAAATCACTCACAAGTCACTTGGGCCCTGACCTGAGGCATTCCTTAGGACATACTTGAACTCTCCCAGATGGGGCCTCACTTCAAATTTCCCAGGTATGTTAGAAACTGAGGCTACATCACTAATACCAGATACCAAATCTAGAACAAGTATTTCAGGATTCTTGAGTTAGAAAATAGTGCCTGTTCATCCTGCTACCTGACTTTAAACTACACAGTAACCAAAACAGCATAGTGTCATACCAAAACATATATATATATATACACCAACAGAATGAAACAGAGGCCTCAAAAATAACACCACACATTCACAAGCATCTGATCTTTGACAAACTTGACAGAAACAAGCAATGAGCAAAGGATTTGCTATTTAATAAATGATGGGAAAACTGGCTAGCCACATGAAGAAACATGAAACTGGACCCCTTCCTTACACCTTATACAAAAATTAACTCAAAATGGATTAAAGACTTAAATGTAAGACCTAAAACCGTGAATACCCTGTAGGAAAACCTAGGCAATACCATTCAAGACATAGGCATGGGCAAGGACTTCATGACTAAAACACCAAAAGCAATGGCAACAAAAGTTAAAATTGACAAATGGAATCTAATTAAACTAAAGATCTTCTGCAAAGCAAAAGAAACTATCATCAGAGTGAACCGGAAACCTACAAAATGGGAGAAAATTGTTCCAATTTATCCATTTGACAAAAAGCTAATATCCAGAATCTACAAGTAACTTAAATTTACAAGAAAAGAAGAGCCCCATCAAAAAGTAGGTAAAGGATACAGACACTTTTCAAAAGAAGACACTTATGCAGCTAAACAACATATGAAGAAAAGCTAATCACCACTGGTCACTAGAGAAATGCAAATCAAAACCACAATGAGATACCATGTCACACCAGTTAGTTAGCTTAGTGATCTTTAAAAAGTCAGGAAACAGCAGATGCTGGAGAGGATGTGGAGAAATAGGAACACTTTTACACTGTTGGAGGCAGTGTAAATTAGTTCAATCATCATGGAAGACAGTGTGGCAATATCTCAAGGATCTAGAACTAGAAATACCATTTGATGCAGCTGTCTTGTTACTGGGTACATACCCAAAAGATTATAAATCATTCTGCTCTAAAGACACATGCACACATGTGTTTACTGCAGCTCTATTCACAATAGTAAAGACTTGGAACCAACCCAAATGTCTATCTGCGATAAACTAGATAAAGAAAATGTGGCACATATATACCATGGATACTATGCAGCCACAAAAAAGAACGAGTTCATGTCCTTTTCAGGGAAATGGATGAAGCTGGAAAGCACCTTTCTCAGCAAAGTAACACAGGAACAGAAAACCAAACACTGCATGTTTTCACTCATAAATGAGAGCTGAACCGTGAGAACGTACAGACGCAGGAAGGGGAGCATCACACACCAGGGCCTGTTAGGGGGTGAGGGGCAAGAGAGGGATAGCATTAGGAGAAATACCTAATGTAGACGACTGGGCGATGGGTGCAGAAGAACCACCATGGCACATGTACACCTATGTAACGAACTTGCACATTCTGCACATGTATCCACAGAACTTAAAGTGTGTGTGTGTGTGTGTGTGTGTGTACACACAAAATTGTACCTGTTTTGGCAGCTGAGGAAACAGAAGGTGGTGCTCCATTCAGGCACTGCCACCAGACAAATTTTATAGCCTTGCATGCATCGCTTAACTCATGAGAGCCTCAAATTCCCCATCTGTGAAATAAGAAATTTGAAATAGAAAACATTACCTTGTATTTGTATAATATTAAATAACTCGCAAAGCACTGCAGCTGTTTTCTCATGAAATCTTAAAAAAAAAAAAAAAATGGGTGAAAGGCCGGGCTGGGTTAAAATCAGTATCTTTATGTTGGTGAATTGTTGAGGAGTCCTAAGGGAAACTAACTTTCCTACATTTACATCAAATCACTGGCTTTAGCATTTAACAGCAATCAGACAGACGAAAGAAGAGTGCCAGGAGCTAAGGACACAAACAGTCTATGGAAGCTAGAAAAGTCAACAAAAGGGAATCTTTCCTAGAGATGCCAGAAAAGAAAGCAGCCTGACCAACAGCTGGATTCTTAGGCTCACGGCACTTGTATCAGATTTCTAGCATTACAGAACTATAAGTTAATAAATTTGATTTGGCTTTGGCTACTAATGTTTTGTACAGGTTGAGAGTCCCTAATCTGAAAATCCAACATCCAAAATGCTTCAAAATTTAAAACTTGGTCATTGCCAACATGACACCACAAGTGGAAAAGTCCACAACTGAACAACTGACACCTTTGCTTTCTGATGATCAATATATCGGTTATTTTGTGTATGAAATTAAAAATATTATATGAAATTGCCTTTAGGGCATGTCGATAAGATGTTCATGAAACAAAATAAATGTTGTTTTTAGACCTGGGTTCCAACCCCAAGATCTCTTATTATGTATATGCAAATATTCCAAAATCTAAAAAAAAAATCTGAAATCCAAAGTACATCTAGTCTCAAGCATTTTGGACAAGTGATACCCAACCTATACAAATTCTGTAATTTGTTGCTGGCAATAGAAAAATATTATATGATACAACCACTTCGGAAGACACTTTGATGTTTTCTTAGGAAGTTATGTATATCTATAACATGATTCTTCCATGCTACTCCCTTTATCACATCCCATTCACCCAAGAGAAATGAAAACATATAGGTGTATAAAGACTTGTACATTAATGTTTATGGCAAGTTTTTTGTTTATTTGTTTGCTTGTTTTTAGAGACTGAGTTTTACTTTGTCACCCAGGTTGGAGTGCAGTGGTGTGTTTATAGCGATTTGATTTGAAATGGCTAAAAACTGGAAATGACCAAGGTGCCTATCAACAGATGAATAGATAAAAAATATCTGATAACCCATAAAATAAGGTACTAGTTAATGATTTAAAAGAATATGCCACTGATCTATGTAACACTGGGGATGAATCTCAGATTATACTGAGTAAAAAAAAAAAAAGCCAGAGAGAAAGAATACACACTCTATGATGTCATTCATACATTTTTCTAAATAATACAAACTCATCTACAGGAACAGATCAGAGGTGGTGACAGGGAAGTGGCTGTGGGTCAAGCAGGAGTGAGGAAACATAAGCATAATGAAAATTCTGCAGGTGACGGATGTTCATTCTATTGATTGTGATACTTGTTTCACTGGTATAGAAATGTCAAAATTTATTATGTGAACACATTGACCTGTGTCAATTACATCTCAAAAGAGTTGTTAAAAATAATGTAAAAATATCAGGGTTCCCAGGTTTATATATGTTAGTAGCAGAGATAAATATCATTTTTCACAAATTTATCATATTCCTAAAGGCTAGTATGACCTAGCTGCAAATATCAGCATAATATTAATCAAGAATAAAATGAGTTTTGTTCAAGGGTCCACGATTCTGGGAAAATATACAGTTATTTGGCATGATGGATTTCCAGGCTGGAGGCTGTGTTCACTGGCCACTTCTTAACCTCATAAGCAACTAATTATTGGCACAAAGGGATGGATCAATGAAAGGCCTGTAAGATATCTTCTGAAGGCAAAGGGTACATGGAAGACAAAGAACACAGTCTCTGCAGGAACCCTGATGCCAAATGAATACTGGGGACCATTTAAGGTGCCAAAATGGGAAGACAGCCATCAATGGGAAGCCAGGTATGTGGCAAAAAGCTCCCACTCTTCAAGGAAGGTAGCATGCATGAAGGAAGAGTTGTCACCACTGAGTTGTTATTTAGGGAAAAATACAATCTTTCGGGTTGGGCACCATGGTGTGTGCCTGTAGTCCCAGCTACTCAGGAGGCTGAGGCAGGAGGATAGCTTAAATCCAGGATGTCAGCTGGGAGCAGTGGCTCACACCTGTAATCCCAGAACTTTGGGAGGCTGAGGTGGACAGATCACCTGAGGTCAGGAGTTCAAGACCAGCCTGGCTAACTGGGTGAAACCCCATTTCTTTCATTTCATTTTAGGTTTTGGGGTACATGTGCAGATCATGCAAGATAGTTGCATAGGTACACACGTGGCAGTGTGTTTTGCTGCCTTCCTCCCCTTCACCCACATTTGGCATTTCTCCCCATGCTATCTCTCCCCAGCTCCCCGCCCCCCACTGTCCCTCCCCTATTCCCCCCAATAGATCCCAGTATGTAGTGCTCCCTTCCCTGTGTCCATGTGTTCTCATTGTTCATCACCCGCCTATGAGTGAGAATATGCGGTATTTCATTTTCTGTTCTTGTGTCAGTTTGCTGAGAATGATGTTCTCCAGATTCATCCATGTTCCTGCAAAGGACACGAACTCATCATTTTTGATTGCTGCATAATATTCCATGGTGTATATGTGCCACATTTTCCCAGTCCAGTCTATCATCGATGGGCATTTGGGTTGGTTCCAGGTCTTTGCTATTGTAAACAGTGCTGCAATGAACATTTGTGTGCATGTGTCCTTATAGTAGACCTATTTACAGTCCTTTGGATATATACCCAGTAATGGGATTGCTGGGTCAAATGGAATTTCTATTTCTAGGTCCTGAAGAATCGCCACACTGTCTTCCACAATAGTTGAACTAATTTACACTCCCACCAGCAGTGTAGAAGTATTCCTATTTCTCCACATCCTCTCCAGCATTTTTTTCTACTAAAAATACAAAAAATTAGCTGGGTATGGTGGCACACACCTGTAATCCCAGCTACTTGGGAAGCTGAGGCAGAGGTTGCAGTGAGCGGAAATTGTGCCATCGGACCCCAGCTTGGGCAACAAGAATGAAACTCCATCCCCCCCGCAAAAAAAAACATCCAAGAGGTCAAGGCTGTAGTGAGCTATGATGGTGCCACTGCATTCCATCCTGGGAGATAGAGAGAGACCCTATCACTTAACTAGCCCTTCGACATGCCCCTAGTAAAAACACAGGAAAGAGAGAGTGAGGGGAGAAAGAGAGAGACAGCAGTTCTCATACCTTTCAATTATATATTGTTTTCTATACACTCAACTAAGGGTGGTGTCATGGATGGATGATGTCTTCCTCATATATTGAACTCCTAGTCCCCCAGTACTTCAGAACATGACTGTATTTAAAGATAATATCTTTGAAAAGTAATTAAGTTAAAACACATTAGGGTGGGCCCTAATCCGATATGACTGGTGTCCTTATGAGAAGAGACAACGTGGACACAGACATGGTCAGAAGAAAGACCATGAGAAGACATAGGGAGAAGATGCCGTTGTAAGCCAAGGACAGAGCCTCAGAAGGAATCCACCCTTATGGCCCATTGATCTCAGATTTCCAGCTTCCAGAATTGTAAGCAAACCAATTTTTATTGTAGAAGCCACCCAGAGTGTGGTACTTTGTTATGGCTGCCTGAGCCAATTAATATGGTTGGCCTGATCTGAGACAAGTTGATTTCCGACTGACCAGAGCCAATGTGGTTATGCATGATCTTTTGGGGAGATATTAGGGACAGTTCAGGTGCATAAAAACTGTACATCTCCCTATCATATTCTTACTATTAAGTTATCAGAAAAGTAAACTTCAGATCACTGGAACCCACGAGGTGGAGGTTGCAGTGAGCCGAGATCTCACCACTGCACTCCACCCCAGGCAACAGAATGAGATTCCATCCCAAAACAACAACAACAAAAAGAAAATAGCATAAAATAATTTTGTAACCTATTCTAGAATATTTCTGCCCTTTAGGAAATAAGTCCCTGCTGGGCAGAGATGGGTCATTCGGGAAAGCAATACTCTAGACGGGATTCAGTTAGCTTATACTTCACATCAGCAGGCAGAATCGTCTAAACACAGAATATCTTAAAATCAAGCTCCATTCTACAGAACAATAGTAAGAATCATCATACAATCTCTTTTTGTGTGTGTGCTGCTCAACATATTTTTTTAATTTATTTATTTTACTTTAGGTGCATACTATATCTGGCATTTCCCTTCTTAATATCCCTCCCCACCCCGCATTGTCTCTCCCCTCCACCCCCCAACTATGTGTGTGATGCTCCTCTCCCTGAGTCCATGTGTTCTCATTGTTCAACGCCCACCTATGAGTGAGAACGTACAGTGTTTGGCTTTCTCTTCTTGTGTCAGTTTGCTGAGATGGTTTCCATATTCATCCAAGTCCCTACAAAGGACATGAACTCATCATTTTGTTTTTTTTTTTTTGAGATGGAGTTTCGCTCGTTACCCAGGCTGGAGTGCAATGGTGCAATCACGGCTCACCGCAACCTCTGCCTCTTGGGTTCAGGCAATTCTCCTGCCTCAGCCTCCTGAGTAGCTGGGATTACAGGCATGCACCACCACGCCCGGCTAATTTTTTGTATTTTTAGTAGAGACGGGGTTTCACCATGTTGACCAGGATGGTCTCGATCTCTTGACCTCGTGATCCACCCGCCTCAGCCTCCCAAAGTGCTGGGATTATAGGCGTGAGCCACTGCGCCTGGTCAAACTCATCATTTTTTATGGCTGCATAGTATTCCATGGTGTATATGTACTACATTTTCTTTGTCCAGTCTATCATTGATGGGCATTTGGGTTGGTTCCAGGTCTTTGTTATTGTATGCAGGGCTGCAATGAACATATGTGTGCATGTGTCTTTATTGTAGAATAATTTATAGTTCTTTGGGCATATACCCAGTAATGGGATTGCTGGGTCAAATGGAATTTCTATTTCCAGATCCTTGAGAAATCGCCAGACTGTCTTCCACAATGGTTGAACCAATTTACACTCCCACCAACTGTGTAAGAGTGTTCCTATTTCTCCACATCCTCTCCAGCATCTGCTGTCTCCAGACTTTTTAATGATCGCCATTCTAACTGGCGTGAGATGATAGCTCAGTGAGCATCACACAGTCTTATACTTTCTTCACTCGAGGCCAGAGAGTATTTCTACAATTTTTAGCCAAGCTATTTTCATGTCTTTAACACTACTAATTTTTCCAATGACCATGAATTTTTAAAATAATTTTTAATTTTAGACTTAAAACTATTTTAGAAATAATTACAAGTTGTTTTAATGGATCTGAATCTACTTCCTTTTCTCTTTCCACATTAGTTCTCCTCTAAAAAAAAAATCTGAGTGGGTATGATGAGAAGGTCTTATTCAAAGATTAATAGAAAAATTTCTTTTTATAACCACAGATGCATTTCAACAATTGATTTAGAATCTGTAAAGGTAATTGTAAAATGACCTCTCTATTTCCCTGTTACCTAAGTATTTTTTAACACATTGATTTTTTTATTCGTGTATTTTTACAAGTCATCAATATCAAAAGCATTATACCAAACCTAAATGTATATATTTTCTGACAGCTAATTTAATGCCAAATACATAATTGCTAACATAAAATATGTAAATTATTCCTTTCAGCATCATCTTGTTTTTTTCCCCCCTTAGCATATTTTCAGAGGAAAGTCTGAAGAAAATAAATCCATGTTGACTTAGATGTTTACTCCTCTTTAAATCCATCCTACCATTGAATGTGGTTAGCTGTAAGTTTCTTGCCACCCTATGGGACCAGACAGCTCCAAACATTCTGTGAATTTTCTTTTTTACATTTTATTTCTTACTGTTAACATTTGTGAAACTTACGTTTTGGCAAATGGTGAAGTTGACCTGTTGTCATCTAATGACTGAAAAAATCAAGGTGATTGTGTTATGCTGCTAACTTTTTGCCTAGATGTACAATCCACCAACACAGCAGATAGGAAAGTAGGTCATACAGACATCCTATTGACACCTGATACCTTTTCTTCAACAGAGAAATGTCCTAATAAAAGTGTTTCCAAGACGGGGTGATTATAGATCTAGAGATGTGATTTTAATTTTATTAAGAAAACTGAGGTTTTCCTCCCCACTAATGTGGAAGATGGTATATTTATTGCCTTCAACATTGTAATTTGAGACTTGACTCTTCTTAGATTTGACTTATATCTCATGGTTTACCCTATGTTAGTCTTGATTCAGGGTATTTTAGAAAAGTATTAGAAAGTCAAATATTTTTTAGGGACTTTCTCATAGAAAATCTACTACCCAAGTGTAGTTAAATCCTCTAAGAAAACTTGAAATTCCCAGAATGCAAATCTTTCTATAACAATGTAAGTAGAAGAAGAAATTATTAGAGTTTCAAAATACAAATTGAGCCTAGTTATTTCTTGATTGGGATATCTGTACACCTTTTCAATATGCACCATGCACTTACTGTGTCTATGCAAACCCAAATCCAGGAAGGCCATCCACTCTCCATGAATGCCCTGGATTCTCTTCCCTGCTCCCCCTAGTGGAGTTGACAGCTCAGATTTCTGAATTTCACAGTATGTTGTCACATCTCAGTTATATACAAAGTATACATACATAATCTGTCTATTCATTAGAATATTATGTGTCAGAATGTATATATCTATTATGTATATATTCATTAGGACCCTATGAATTCCTTGAAGACAGAAACTGCTTTATAAAAAAGGCTTTTGACCAAAAAGTCAGCATTAACTGGTTCATGGAAGAGTACCAGCATGAAATGAACATGAATGTAGCACACAGAAAGTTAAATAATAATACTGGTGTTTTAAGAATAATCTTAGACAAATTAAATTTAACAGAGTTTAACTGAGCAAAGACTGATTCATGAATCAGGCAGCCTCCTGTGCCACGGTAGGCTCAGAGAGACACCAGCACAACCACATGGTGTAAGGAGATTTATGAACAGCAAAACAAAAAAGATGTACGGAAAATGGGAGTGAGGTTAAAAAAAATAGTCATATTGATTACTGCTCGATCTCTGCCTTATTTGGACAAGACCTGAAAAGCTGACCTCTTTTGATTGGCTGAAACTCTGTGACTGGCACAAGAGTAGGTTACAGTCTGTTCATGGATCCAGTAACATTTCAGTTTACTATGTACAGAGAAACCTTCAGGCTGAAGTTAAAATGTGCAAGGAGGTAGCTTTAAGCTCAACTTAGTATCAGAGGATTAAAAATATTTTATGGACAATGTATGACACCAAAAATACATTCTGTAAGCTCAAAGAGTTAGCTTAGAAAGATCAGGTAAGGGTTCAGGAAGAAATTAGGAATTGAAAAATAACTTGAAATTAGTGTAGCTATGGAAGAAGGAAAACAGTTCCATTCTGGGATTATTGGGGTTTTCATGACAATAAATCACAAATTATTTACCAAATAAAAATCTCTTTCCTAGGATGTTAAGTTGGAAATGACAGACTGCATCTTAAGTTTAACAAAATTGGTATATTATATCTTAATCATTGGGATAATATGGAACTTTCAAAACCAGGAACTCACCCAAGAGGACTTTGAAAATGACAGCCCTAGGCTCACAGATTTTTAAATATAGCTTACAAAAGTATTTTGATTCAATTTGCCCTTTGAAGAATGGAATAAAAACTTCATTTTTCCCTTACTGCAATAAGACATCAATGTGGGGTATTTTGCCGGGAGGGCTTTAAGCACCTGTGTTGTCCTCCATACATTGTATGTCAATAGAATAAATGAATTGTGTTGCAACTGTACAGCCTGTCAGCTCTGGCAGATGCCTCATGCCTCACCTGGTTCCATGAGATTTGATAAATTATGAAAGACCTTTGCAAATCTTGTAATTTTTTCTTCAAAGCAGGCACATGCTGATTCATAACAAGCACAAACCAATGAGATAATTTAATGTGTTAAGTGTTAAATGTGAAGGAGAAAAAAATGATTTCAAAAACAAAGAGAACAGAGTTATATTGGCTAATTTTATGTGTTAGACTGACTGGGCTGAGGGAACCTCAGATAGCAGGTATACATTATGTGTGTGTGTGTTACCACAAGAGATCCAGATTTGAATCTGCAGAGTGAATAAAGAAGGTCACCCCCATTAGTGCGGGTTCATCGCACAGCATCAATATTGCCATCACCCTCAGGGATCCAGGTAATTTTCAACATGGGCATCACCCTCAGGGATCCAGGTAATCTTCATCAACATGGGCATCACCCTCAGGGATCCAGGTAATCTTCAATATGGGCATCACCCTCTGTGATCCAGGTAATCTTCATCAACATGGGCATCATCCTCAGGGATCCAGGTAATCTTCATCAACATGGGCATCACCCTCAGGGATCCAGGTAATCTTCATCAACATGGGCATCACCCTCAGGGATCCAGGTAATCTTCATCAACATGGGCATCACCCTCAGGGATCCAGGTAATCTTCATCAACATGGGCATCATCCTCAGGGATCCAGGTAATCTTCAACATGGGCATCACCCTCAGGGATCCAGGTAATCTTCATCAACATGGGCATCACCCTCAGGGATCCAAGTAATCTTCATCAACATGGGTATCACCCTCGGTGATCCAGGTAATCTTCAACATGGGCATCACCCTCAGGGATCCAGGTAATCTTCATCAACATGGGCATCACCCTCAGGGATCCAGGTAATCTTCATCAACATGGGCATCATCCTCAGGGATCCAGGTAATCTTCAACATGGGCATCACCCTCAGGGATCCAGGTAATCTTCATCAACATGGGCATCACCCTCAGGGATCCAGGTAATCTTCACCAACATGGGCATTACCCTCAAGGATCTAGGTAATCTTCATCAACATGGGCATCACCCTCAGGGATCCAGATAATCTTCAACATGGGCATCACCCTCAAGGATCTAGGTAATCTTCATCAACATGGGCATCACCCTCAGGGATCCAGGTAATCTTCATCAACATGGGCATCACCCTCAGGGATCCAGGTAATCTTCATCAACCTGGGCATCACCCTCAGGGATCCAGGTAATCTTCAACATGGGCATCACCCTCAGGGATCCAGATAATCTTCAACATGGGCATCTCCCTCAAGGATCCAGGTAATCTTCATCAACATGGGCATCACCCTCAGGGATCCAGGTAATCTTCAACATGGGCATCACCCTCAGGGATCCAGGTAATCTTCATCAACATGGGCATCACCCTCAGGGATCCAGGTAATCTTCATCAACATGGGCATCACCCTCTGTGATCCAGGTAATCTTCATCAACATGGGTATCACCCTCAGTGATCTAGGTAATCATCAACATGGGCATCACCCTCAGGGATCCAGGTAATCTTCATCAACATGGGCATCACCCTCACCAATGTGGCATCATTCAATCTGTTGAGAGACTGGTAGAATAAGACAGAGGAAAGGCAAATTTGATCTCACAGTTTGAGCTGTGCCATCCAATTTCTCCCACCCTCAGACACAGGTGCTCGTAGTTCGTGGGCCTCTGGACTCAAACCAGGACTTACACCATCAGTTTTCCTAGTTCCCAGGCCTTTGTACTCAGACTGAATTATAGCACTGGCTTTTCTGGGCCTCCAGCTTGTAGATGTCAAGTTGAGGAACTTCTCAGCCTTCATAATTGCAAGAACCAATCCTTCATAATAAATCTCTCTAGATATCTCTATATATCCTATTGGTTCTGTTTCTCTAGATCAATCTCACAGAATGGGTCACTATAAAACCTGCTTTAATGCTTCAGTGCAATTGTAGATACATGAAAGTAATGAATAAGTGGTTCCTTGAAAGCTGTCATTAATACTTGGATCCAAAGGTCAAGAGGTGATTGATTTCCCCAGTTATACATTGGTATTGATATTAATATTGACGTGGATGTTACTCTATGGCAGAAGCCTTTGTTTACCTCCAGGAATTGAAGAAAAGTGAAATATGAGTGTCCCAAGTCCATCTGACTAAAAAAAAAAAAAAAAAAAAGCAAATCCTGAAAAGCCAGAAAAAATGTTCATTGTACTAGTCAATATTTCAGCCCAGACTGGCTGGTAAAGTTATAAAATTGTCATGCCTTCTAGTGTTTCAATTTGAAGTTTTCCTTTGCCCTCTTGGTCCTATTCCTTATCCATCTCAACCAAGTCTTTGTGGAAAATTATACTCTGTGGCTCTAATAATGGTCAATATTTAATGAGCCCTTATTATGTGTCTGACTTAAGCATATTTTAACTCTCTGCCATGATAATGCTCGTAATTACTCTATTATCTTACTGTCTCTTTATGCAGATACAAAATCTGAGGGGCCAATGACAATTAATCAAATGACACAGCAAATCTTAGAACACACAGCAAATACATCATGAGACCAAAATTCTTAATAAAAGTTCATAGGCTCTTGATCTCTATTTTATACTTGTATTTGGGACCCCAGAAAAAGTAATTGAATAGATATACCTATGATACTAAGAGATTGACTTGATATACCTATGTGGTTTATCACATAGTAATAGTAAGGAAACATAATAGTTTAAGAAAGAGAGTAAATTAATTCCTTCAGTCTAAGAACGTGGTATGTTATTTCATTTATTTATATCTTTTTCAGTTTCTTTTATCAATGTTTGACAGTTTTCAGTGTGCTGATCTTTTCACCACCATTAAGTAAATGTATTCCTAAGTATTTTATTGTTTTTGTAGTTATTTTGGTTTTTTTTTGTTTGTTTGTTTGTTTTTGTTTTTTCCAGACGGAGTGTCGCTCTTGTTACCCAGGCTGGAGTGCAACGGTGCGATCTCCGCTCACCGCAACCTCCGCCTCCTGGGTTCAGGTAATTCTCCTGCCTCAGCCTCCTGAGTAGCTGGGATTACAGGCACGCGCCACCATGCCCAGCTAATTTTTTGTGTGTGTGTTTTTAGTAGAGAGGGAGTTTCACCATGTTGGCCAGGATGGTCTCGATCTCTTGACCTCGTGATCCACCCACCTCGGCTTCCCAAAGTGCTGGGATTACAGGCATGAGCCACCGCGCCTGGCCCTGTTTTTGTAGCTATTTTAAAGGGGATTCATTTTTTACTTTCTCTTTTACATAGTTCATTGTTAGTACATAGAAACACAACTGATTTTTGTATGCTGATTTTTGCATCTTGGAACTTTATTGCATTTATTTCTAACAGTTTGTTTGGTGGATTCTTTAGGGATTTCTGTATATAAAATCCCATCATCTGCAAACAGAGGCCATTTGGCTGCTGCTTTTCAGACTGGGGTATTCTTTCCTTCTATTTTGTATCTAATTCCTCTGGCTGGGACTTCTAGTACTATGTTGAGTAGAAATGGCAAGATTGGGCATCCATATTTTGGTTTTGATCTTAGAGAAAAATCTTTCAGCTTTTCACCATTGAGTGTGTTATCCATGGGTGTGTCATATATGGCTTTTATTAGATTGAGATATATTACTTCTATACCTGATTTATTGAAAGCTTTTATCATGAAAGGATGTTGATTATGCATCATTGAGATGATCATATAAATTTTGTCCTCCATTCTATTAATGTAATGTATTATATTTCCATTGTTTATAAAAGATACATGCTATGTTTTGTTATGGCAACACAAATGGACTAAGACAAACCCTTATTAAAAATCATATTTGTTTTAATTTTTTTCTAGATAATTCTAACATCTGTATCACCAATGAATCTGGTTTTAATGATTGCTTTGTCTTTCAGACAGTGTTTTCCTTGCCTTTTGGCATTCTTTGTAATTTTTAGTTGAATGCCAGATATATTATATTGCATAATAGAAACTGAAGTAAATGGACCTTAAATGTTTGGCTTTTTTTTTTTTAAATAGAGTCTTTCTTTGTCACCCAGGCTGGAATGCAGTGGTATGATCTTAGCTCACTGTAACTTCTGCCTCCCAGGTTCAAGCGATTCTCCTGCCTCAGCCTCCTGGGATGACAGGTGCCCCCTACCATGCCCGGCTAATTTTTATATTTTTCCTAGAGAAGGGGTTTCACCATATTGGCTAGGCTGGTCTTGAACACATGACCTAAGGTCACATGCCCACCTTGGTCTCCAGAAGTGCTGGGATTATAGACATGAGCGACCATGCCCAGCCTAATGTTTGGCTTTATGTTAATCTGGCTGGAAGTCAGGCTGCGTTTAATGTTATCTGTAGCTGTAGGTGCCAGAGGCTTCAAATTTCTCTAGTGACCTTGTCTTTTTTCTTCCCTTATACTTTGGAGTTCCTGAAGTAAATATTCTTCAGAGAATATCTGAATCTAGTAGTTCCTTTAGCTGGAATCCACTGTTATTACGGTGGTGACCTATAGGTTTTAATGAAAGCTTTTGGAAAGGAGTGCTTTATACTATTATGATTAACTCTGGGTCTCTTAGTAGACTTGTGTCCCTGTCTATGACCTTCACAGGTGTTTTTCTACTTGTGTAAGTTTTTACCCCTTCCCTTTGCTTTCTTTCCTGGCTGCAGAGTTGGCAAACCATTTCCTTGAAGTCCTGATCTCAACTGAGGATGTTTTCCTGTTTCCCTCTGAAGTAAGATGGGAAGTGGGAGATGACTGGTGTGCTAGAGAAGAATTTCCTCCTCCCTGCTGAGTTTAAGTTTCAGAAATAAACCTAAGGTTTCTCTATTGCAGCATAGGTCTTTGTATGGAGAGTGTTCTAGGAGTATTTCACAATGGTAACTCTTCTGTTAGCCTGTCAGAGTCAAGAGGGTCTTTCTTGAATCCTCATTATGAAAATCTGGTACAGTTCCTGATGAGAAAGCCCAGGAAAGTGTCCTTGCGCCCTGTTACAAGAGGGCCTTGGAAACACATGGGATACTTTAGATATAATGTAAGAGAATGGTATATTTTCACTGCATCAGAAACAACTTTTGAGTCTGGGTACATGGCAGGTCCTACTGATGCCCTTGCTCACAGGTCATGCAGCATTAACGAGGTCCTGACTTTTAAACCAGGCATTAAAGAAATTAAATTTCGCTTCTAATACCTATTAGCTGAGCCGCTTGGCAAATTTCTTTGCAAGCCATTTTGTAAATTAGTTATCTGGCCCATATTTTCACCTGTAAAATCAGGATAATATCTATTCAAGGAGTTTTGAAGACAACATTACATAATGCATGCAGCACACAGGGATGGAGGAAATGCACAAGAAATAAGTATTTTATTATACTTTGAAATATGATAGTTAATATATAATTATATAATAGTATTTAGTTATGCTATTAAAGTTTTTGACATTTATTTTATTAAGTTAATGGCAGTGAATGGGTAACAAGGGTATCTCTCCAGTCACATAAGGTTAACAAAGTGAATTCTACTCTCTTTAAATGAGCGGAAAATAGGCCATAAACTTATGTGTGGGGAATAGAGAAATGGCAGAAACCAGTGGACTCTTCATATCAAGGAGAAACTAGGGAATGGGAGAGACAGTGAGCTCTTGAATAACTGGAGAACTGTAGCAGTGAGCTCAGCCCCGGAGCTTTAGAACTCTGGGGTGGGAACACAAAACTCCCCAAAGGTTTAGAACCATCTTTAGAGGTATACATCCTGGAGTTGGGAAAACAAACAAACCAATTAGACTTACTATGAGAGGACCAGACAAAGGGGAGGACATGGACAAGAATTATGAATCAAATTGAATAAAGCAATTTATGATGTACTCTCAATTTTCTATTTCTTTAAACTCTAATTTATAATTTCAGGGAGCTTTGTCCTTTAATTTTAGGGTCACAATCAAGCCAGGCAGGAAACCATCTGAGACAGTGTGGAGTAGAGGAGAAGACTAGAGTTTGCAATCAGACCAGCTTGGATTCAATGTCTAAATTTTGCTAATGATAGAGACCTGTGTCCTCTTGTCATTGGCCAGCTCCTTAAATTTCTTAAACTACCTTTTGGTGGCATCAGGGTGTGTCATCAGGCCTTAGACCTCAGGAAACAGCTGGAAGGAGATGGCAGTCATGCTTTCTTACATTCTTCCCTAAAGTTTCATGTTGCACCTAGCCTGGGGTGGGGTGATGAGGACAGGGGTGCCTTTTCCCTAAACAATGATAAAGGGAGAAACATAAGGCACTGATGTTTACCAAAGGCTTGCTAATTTCTAAGACATCCTTTTGGATTCCTGCATTTTTAATGCCATGTTTTGGGTTTCATATTGTGAAAAGGTGGTAGGAGAAAACAAGAATTCGAGCCTTCAAATAAGATACCCTAAGATAAAGGGCAATCATAGAAGCTAAGAGAACATAAAAGCTGCACTAGAGACCTAATATGTCAATATTTCTCAGTCAACCTGCTTCAGTTTTACAAAGATAATGAATTATTTTTAATAAAACCTGCCAGTCATCAGATACCTTGAGTCCTCCTTAGAGGAAAACACAGGATAAAGAGAATGTGATTATTTTCTATTATGTTCTCTTTCCTACTTAGTGCCACCCAAATCAACTCACACTTACTAAAGACCCAAGGAGAGAAAAATGTCACACAGCAGAAACGCAATGCAGTAAGACACAAAAAAATCTGTCCACTGATACCAACAATCTATAATTTGGGACAAGTCACTTAATCTTTAATGCCTGTGTTCCCACATCTGTAAAATGATAGGTTGAATGAAATGACCTCTAAGGTCCCTACTGCTTTTATAAAGTGATAGGAGAATAGGATCCTGTCCAAAACAGAGATAAGAGTGGATGACAGAAGGCCTCCACGTTACAATTCACCTACCAACACAAGTTTTTTGGAAGGTAAGCTGAATGTTTGCACTGCCAAAGCAATATGATAGTTTGTAAACAAAACAGTGCTCCACCACGTGAATTCGGTACAAGTAACCTGGAAATGGCAAGATAATTTCTCTGTATTGAACTCTTCATTTCACACACTGAAAGTAAATATTTACAAAGTTGCTCCTAAAGGCAAGCCAGTCATGATTTCATCAATTTGGACATTAGCACTGTCCAAAGGTGCAAGTAACCATGCCATTTGTTAGTTAATAACTTTAAGCAATGATCTTCACTTCACTGGTGTCAACCCATTAGTGAGCAGAGCCTCCCAATAATAATATCTCAAATAGAAGACGATAAAATAGAAAATAGAAATAGGAAATAGAAATGAGTAGAAAGGAAAGTACATGACATACAATAAGATTATTTTGTAAAACAATTTTCAAGTATATCACATATGCATCTATGGCATGCATTGAAATATGCATACACATGTTTATATGTGCATATACAAAAGGCAGATACATGCTTATATATACATATATGACAAGTATATCATGTTTATATGTGTGTATATGAGAATATTGGGTCATGTTGTAGAATTTAATTTTTTACTCTGCATCAAGGTCAAACAACTATGAAAGCCGCAGCTCCATGGCAGCTCAAGTCTTCCCCAGACTCACCCCTACCTATACTGCAGGGTGAGAAGACCTCTGATGTTGTGCAGCTTTTTGCATGGAAATAGATCATGAGATAGGAATGAACCATTTGCATCATAAAATATTCTAACTTCCTTTAAGTTCTACCTTTTGACTCTTGGACTTGTGCTCTTTCCTGGAAGTTCTGTTGAAATATTTATTTTTTGGGAGGTAGGGTGGGGAATATAACATATTTGACTCTTCTTCTGTGTAGTTGATGCAAAAAGAATAGCCATGACCTCTTTTAAGTGAATGTGCTGTCCTCGGCCTCTTAGAGTCAGGAGTGAAGTGGGAAGCAGTCAGGAGACCAACGGCTGATAAAAACTTGCGCATAGCAGGGAGACAGAGCAGTGAGAGATGGTGAAAGCTAGAGACAGATAGAGAAGTGTCCTGAACACCATGCTAAGGATTTGAGACATGATGCTTTGGGGAAAGAGAACATGGGGTGATGGGGAAGGGGGTCACAAACAGACCACTGGAAGTTCTGAGTCAGAAAATGCAGAAACATATTTGTATGTAAGCAGGTACTCTGAAGACAAGGTGGAGTCCAATAGACAACTGAGAAGATCTGCCTTGGCCCAAGCAAGAGAACGAGAATAATGAAAGCGTGAACTAGGGTACTAGCAGTGATGACAGAGGCATATTCAAGACTCTAAGAGATAACAGACTTGCTCCCATAGCACTAATTTTTTTTTTTAATTTTACCACCTTTCCAGAAAAAAAAAAAAAAGCTTTATCCCTTCCAATTTATCACTAATACAAGCATCATCTGGTCACTCAGAGGAAAAAAACAATTATAACCTTCTTCAGTTGACAGTGTCCTTTGTCCTTTCTCTTTTATTAGTTGCCAAGAAACTGAAATCTTCAAATCCATATTTTTCTTGGTTTTCCTTTTTCTTTTTTTTTTTTTTTTTTTTTTGGTTGTGTTTGCAAACATCCTCTTCTTTTGCTCAATCCATTATAAACCAGTGGAGTCTACTGAGATAACTTTTCAACTGGTTTTCTTACCCTTCCTTTTTCTCTCCCTTTTAATTCCCTGCCTTCAAACTAATCTTTCCATGATGATATTTTTTTCCTATATCTCCCTAGTTATAGACTCATAATAGGTTCCAGTGGCCACGAGGATAAAGTTAAAATGTTCTGGTTCCCCACCTTATCTCTCATACTTTTCAAACTTTCTTTAACAAATGCCTCACTTTTTATTCATTCAACAAAGAATATCTGAAAACCCACTATATCCCATACTATTTAAATTGTAGACAGGAGCAATGGTGAAAGTAATTAAATTTATTTCAAAGTGGGAAGCCATCAGAGGAGCTGTTTTGTTTTTCAGACTTGTTTAATTGCGTTTTTTAAACAAAGATGGACATGATCTGGTTCAGATTTGAGTCTTTAGGGGCTCACTCTGGAGGGTGGGTGGAGAATGGATTATTGGGAAGCAAGATAGATGCAGGGTGACTATTAGAGTATCTGGGAAAGATTATTGCAGCCTAAACCAAGATGATAATAGTAGAGGTGGACAGAAGTCAGTAGATTCTGGATATCTTAACAGTGCACTTTCTAAGACCTGGATTATGGATTCAACATAGAGAACATGGTAAGAAATAATTCAATAAAAACTTTGGAGTCAGACATAATTATCTGAGTCTAAACAAATTTTTTAACTTTTCTGAAACTAAGTTTATTTATTTACTTAAAAAGGATAATAACATTGTTTTTACACATACGTAATTGCACATGCTGACTGTTAGTAACCTAGAAAAGTCATGAACTTATACGGTTCAATCTACTATTGAACTCATAGCATTACTGGAAGGATTGAATGGGATGAAGAATGCAAAGATACCAACTTAACACCCTGTTTCATAGCTGCGAGTTTATTTCTCCTCCTACTCTTCCTTCCTTTCATTTCAGCATCTGAATACAAATCTTCACTGCAGTCTTCTCGAATTCACTAGCACTTATTGATCTCTTTATCCTCAGGACTCTAATTTCTACACCAGACTGCTCTAGTTTAACAAGTCTCCACATTGGCCTTTTTTTGTAAGAGCTCAGACAAGCCAAAAGCGTTCATTATGCTACACTGTAAGTCAATGACAGACTCATGCCATAATATAATTTTCTGAACTCTGAGATTTACCACACTGTTACTGCTTTGCTGCATATTTACCAACCTGTACATTTTATCTCTTTAAATACATTATAAGCTCCATTATAAGCAAGTATAAAGTTGTGTGGAACCCAACACTGTCTTGCATCTGGTGTATATTCTGTAAATACTTTTTGAAGTACTTCAAACTAGATATGATCTATAATATATAGAAATAAAAAATAAGAACACATGAAAAAGAACATAGGTTTATTATCAAATCCATGCAAACAAATTACTCTAAAAGAGGAGAAATAAAGGAATAATCAGAATAAATTCTGGTTAATTATGGAAAGTCTCCTAAAGAGAAAGACCAGTTCTACTAATTGTAGCCACTTTATTAAGGTCTTAGGGCAATTTGTTAGGTATTTAAAATGCTCCAAATGCAGTGAGTAGGACACAATGAGTCAGAAGCAACTGTTAGCAGGGGTGTTTCCAGTTCTTAGTAGGCATCTGTTAAAGCAGCTGGAATCTGAAAGCACCTGTCCAATTACTTACTGCATAGCCTCAATCAACATCACAAAACTAAAGAGGTCTCATATTAAAGTTATGCTTGATTTGTTTGAATGTAACAGTAATTTTTAAATCAAAACTGCCTGCAATTTTACACATAACCACTGACTAATGAAATCAGATAAAATACCCATGAAACTGAATTGAATTAATGGGTCGGTATTATTTTAAAAACCAGGCAACCTTAAATAAAGGCAATCAGGTAACTAGCATGCAAACACGATGAAATAACTTTTCCTTAGCATTTCTAATGAAAAAGAAGAGAAGGATCATGAGTAAGTCAGCAGGTAACAACAGCCCTTGAACTTGACAGTCTATTAAACGTTTCAGGTTTCATGTGTTTCACTTGACCTTCCCCAGCCTTAGGGTAGCTATTATGCCTTTCAATTTTCAGATTAGAAATTAAAATTTAGAGAAGATACGTGTATTAGTCTGTTCACACACTGCTATTAAGAACTAGCTGAGACTGGGTAATTTATGAAGAATAGAGGTTTCATTTCCTCACAGTTCCTCAGGCTTAACAGGAAGCATGCCTGGAGGGCCTCAGGAAACTTACAATCATGGCAGAAAGTGAAGGGGAAGCAAGCATGTCTTACGGCAAAGCAGGAGGCAGGCGGAAGTACCACACTTTTAAACCAACAGAGCTGATGAGAACTCACTCATTATCATGAGAACCATATGAGGAAAATCTGCCCTCATTATCTAATCACCTCCCACCAGATTCCTCCCCTGACATGGGGATTACAATTCCACATGAGATTTGGGGGACTAGGGGGGCAGGGTGTGGGGTCGGGGACAGAGCCAAATTATATCAGTGGTTTTCTTAAAATCACATTTCTAGTACATTAGGAAGCATGGATTCAATACTGAGTTTTTTCTCTACAAATATTATTCCATTTATATTGGTGGTGCCTTACAAACATCGCTGGATATTGGAATCACCTTGAATTTTGTTAAATGCAGGCACCTGGAACAAAACAAATCACACCCAGGTTGATGTTGTGGCAGGTGATATGAGTATCATACTTTCAGAAACACCAAAAGGAAAGTGGATTAGAGGGAGCTGGACAGGTACCAAGTTTAAAGTGTGCATCTTTTAAGACAAAGGACAAGGAATGTTGCATTTTCTTGTAGGAGTTTGATTTACTACAAAGGCACTAATATGAATATTAATCTACTTCGAGAAGAAAAAGGAAAGCAAGAATATGACACCAGATGTAAGCTAGTCACATCACTATTAATATGCTGTATGTCCTCTTAACTCACAAAGACAAGCAGTGACTAACTCATTACTTTAATGATACTGGAAATCCTATTCATCTCATATGCATCAAAATTAACCAAGGCTAAAATCATTGCAAATACCTGGATTAGGGGAAAACAAAGGTATTATCAATAAGGGGCCAGTTTTCAGGACTATGTAACACTTTATCAGATTTTACTGAATGGTTTAACAGAATAAATGACAGTAGTGACTACAGTTGATGAAATAATCAAACTCATCTTATTAAAATTGAATCATTTTTGACACGTACATATTAAGTACATGTATGGAACATGGGTTGATTTTCAACTCCTTCAAAAAATATTAGTGTCCCAAGAATAGGGTGATCAGCTCTTTTCCTTTGCCCAGGACTGAAAAGGTTCCATTTTAAAGCAAGGACAGTCCTGGACAAACTGGAACAAGTTCGTCCCAGTGTGAGACTTTAACTGAAATTGGAGACTTTAAGTTAAACCAATGAGGGATGTTAAGTCCAGGGTAAAAGCAAGGTAGTCGTAGGTGGCTAGGTGGAGTGGCCCAGGAGGAATAAATCAAAAGTTTTTCATAATTAAGCACTATTCACATAGTAGAATAACAACAGGGCATAGGAAGGAAACTAGGAGGTTATCATCTGTAACAATGTTCAGTGAGTAAGTACTCAGGAAGTCAGTGACAGTGAGGAGTAAGCATGCAAGCTAGAACAGCCAGCTTGAATAAGGCTCAAAGGCTCTGCTAACAATCAGTTACAATGGAATGGAATAAAGTTTCATTGCAGAAGACATAAGGAACAGTTTGTGGAGAAAGAAGAGGACTGTGACTTGGGCTTCGAAAAAAGAACAAACAGAGCAATGTATGAGAAATACGTGAGATGAAGGTGAAAGCTACAAAAGATCAACAGCTCCTTCTCTTTATGCAGTGGCCAAAGAGAACACTGAAACACAAAGCTTCCAAAGCAAGTATTCTCAGGAATTATACTTGGATGAACTGTGCTACTGAGGGGAAGTTTTCCTAGGATTAATCCCCCTATGCAGGAGGTTGCAATGTTTTGAATGTTTGCAATCAGACCTTGGTGATAACCTTGAGCAGCAGGATATAAATAACTCCCACATGCTTAGCTTTCCAATAATGGAACACTAGGCATAAATGTTTACTGGCTGTTGACATCCTTTCTCATCTGTTTTTCTTTCATGACTATATCTCAGGGACTGGAAGTCTAAAAACTCTATTTCTGACTCCTTTGAGCTTGGGCTTTGAATGAGATCTAAGTTTCAATGATGAAAATGCACTTGAGGAAGTTTATGAAACAGAAGGAAGCCAGAGACCATAAACCTGCATCAGTAGCAGGGAACTAGCCAAGTCCCCTAGATATGGATGTTTGTAAATACTGGATCTTACATTCTCCTGCCCAGTCACATTCTACTGAGAGTGGAAGGGGAGGTGGCAGTAGCATACACAAGTTTGCTTATATTTGTACCTAAGCATTCAGTTATAACCCCTTGTAACTCTACTTCTCCACTCTTTCTAATGATTTTTCAAGTATTCAATTCCCTTTATCAAACCCTGTTTGTTTCAAAGACCTAGAATGATTTCAGTTTTCCACACCCATAGCCAAGACAGAAGGCCAATAAGAAGAGCCACCTCTCAGGATTGTCATAGTGTGTTAAAAACTGAAGAAGTTTTTATAAATGGGAAGGCTACAATTTCCTTGTAAAGAGTCCATTTAATTTTAAGGTAATTTTGTTCTGAAGGATCTCCTGGCCCAACTAAAGTAATTTGATAGTTCCTAAGAATTTTACACAAGTTGGAAATAGCAGCAACTTCTAATGGACAGGAACATAAAGGCATCAGAGAGGACCCAAGGTACAGAAGTAATCACACTCTTCTCACGAAATCCTTGACCCAGAATACAGAATTAATTCATTTCCAGGACTCTTTTTTCACTTTAAATTGGTTCAATAGTTTCAATTTATTTTGAAATAATTATAGATTCAGAGGAGTTTGCAAAATGTACAGGAAATCCCCACATGCTCTTCACCCAGCCAAAGTGAAATTCTTACCCAACAGTATAACATCAAAATCAGGAAGTTGACACGGTACAATCAAGAGAGCTTATAAACTTACTGAGATTTCACCAGTTATATATGCATTCAAAATGAGCATGTGTTTTTGCAACATTACCATGTATACCTTCCTAACCACCCAAACCAGATTCTTCACTGTACCATCACCACAAGACTTTCTTGTGTTCCCCTTTACAGCCACGCCAACTCCTCCCTATCCCTAACCTTGCCAACCACTTTATTTTCTCCATCTTTAAAATTATGTTCTCTCCAAAAATGTTACACATATGGGGTGGCATAGCATGTATCTTTGGAAAATCTTTTGTTAATAAAAAAAAAGTAGTCTTCTGCCACTCCAAAAGTTTTTCACATTTTAAATAGTGAAATATTTTGTAACGAGGATATTCAGAAAATCTTTAGTTTCTAGACATAAAAACACTTTGAATATAAAGTATTTGCTCTTTTTAGCTATAGCATTATTGTAAGTTGAGGAATGACTTTCAAATAATTAAAAATACTCTAAAAACAAAAGATCAAAATAATTTTCAAAAGGAGGGTAATTATTGTGGGATGCTGCTTTATCTCCTACCATAAATAAATGTACAGATCCAATTATAGAGACTTACAAATATGCTATCTCATGTTTCCAATATTCACACTGTAGGGCAAATGAGGTTCTAGTTACTAACACAACCTTAACACTTATGAACCTTGACAATACTTCTTTTGGAATACAATATATTCCACCCACCTTGCTTTAAAAAAATGAGGTAAACTCAACAGAATTCAGCAAACTTTCTATTCATGTGGGCAAAATTGAAATTAAAATAGAAACCTTGAGGAGGAAGCCTATAACACTGTCTGATTTAGTTCTAAAGAAGAATTCAGAGGAGTACTGCAGTGAATCAGATTATTAGCAGGGGCATATAAAGTTCAGAGCCTTCTCTAAAAACTGTTTCTCTTTTTCTCTTCTGTTGGATCTCCATCTCTTGGGACATATCTCAAAGCCACTCACCACTCCAACCTAGGAGCCTGGCAATCCTCTCAGAAACTTAATGTGTATTTCTTTATTTGAGCATTATTTTCTACAAACAAATAAATGACCCTGTTATGACAAAGGAGTTCTAGGCCACTTTCAGCTAGGTAGGACAATTTAGAGTGTGTATTTTAGTTAATGAAATATTAAAATCTTCAAGGATTTTTATGGTTTATAATCAAAATAATTTCAGAACTATTATATGAGATTTAGGATGAGTATCTAGACAAATATGGAAGTCTGAGATCAAGGTTTTGGCAGTGCCAGTTCCTTCTGAGGGTGGTGAGAAGAGGCTCCATCTCCAACCTCTCTCCTTGGCTTGCAGATGACTGTTTTCAGGTCTATATAGCGTTCTTCCTCCCTGCATTTATGCCTGTGTCCAAATTTTCTCTTTTTATAAGATCAATCATTCTGCATTAGGACCTACTCTACTCCAGTAGAACTTTGTCTTACCTGACTGACTACACCTTCACTGACCCTATTTCCAAAGTAGATTGCATTTCAAGGTACTGGGGGTTAGAACTTCAACTTTTCGGGGGTTACTATTCGATCCATAGCAGGATTCACATTATTTTATTAAGATAATATTTCTCTCTCCTTTCTCCAGACTGTTTTTCCACATGGATTCCTACCTGCAGAGGACATCCTGGTTGGGCAGAACTGTGATAAGCTGCAGGTCACTTTCCTTTAGGGTTGGAAACAAGTTATCTTGGACCAGAATTTTTTTTAAAGAACAGAGTCATTTGTGTAGCTATTTCTAGTTATAGAAGTGTGAGATAAGCAGACACTCATTTCCTTGAGGATAAAATGCAACTGATCCTTCACTGATTAGTGTGACAAAAGGGACTCCCTTCCATAACATTCACTGAACCTTGCTTTCAGGGACAAGACTGATAAATGTGTGCCATGGGGTATCCTGTAAGAACAGTGACTGGGAATTCAGCTCCTTTGTTTTGTGGAGTCTGATGGACTGAGAATACCAAATGAGGTTCATCATCATTGAAGACACCAAGAGCACCCCAGGAGAACATTCAATGAGGGTAGGAGCTCTCTGAACAAGACATCCGGTTTAACAAAATAGAAAGTTACATGAGGAGGATTTGTTCAGCCATAATATGAATCTACCTCAGACCTGGGTGTCCTATGGCAGAAAAAATGTCAATGCATGTGAGTGTAAATTCAAAAACAGACGTATTGGGAGGCCAAGAGTGGAAAGACTATTGGCATGCATTATGTCAATGAAATTGTCCCCCATAGAAAAATCACTCAGGGCTGCACAGGGAGGTAGACAAACAAGACAATTATTACAGCAGTGGATAAAAACTTCTCGAATGGTGCAACAACGACAGAAACAATGAAAGATAAAATTCAGGACACACTATCGACTTTTCACTCTGCAAGAAGGAGTGGTCCCTTTAGAAGTAGTCAACCTCCTGCATTTTTAGGCAAATCAGGGAAAAATTTCTATGGTTGCAGAGTGTGGTGACTATTTACATTCAGGTAAGTTAAGTGAATAGTGTTGAATTTTTAAATCTGTGATTTTACTTACATGGCAAAACATACATATGTAAATACACATAAAGAATAACACCTGGAGAGGGAGGACTCAAGATGGCGCTGTGAGAACAACCCAGGATTGGAGTTCTCGTTGTGTCTGCGGAGAGGTGAGTCTGAGCTGCATTTCCAGACTGATCTTTGTTGCTCACGGAACGGGGAAATTCCCAAGTGAAGAGGAGACGCAGGACGCCAGGCAGATATTCCACCTGGCGAAGCCGGCAGCCAGGGTGGCGGCGGCCGGCCCTACCCAGCGCTCCCCACAGGGTGCACTTGTCCGGGTGCCCCGTTGAACCAGCAACCGGAGACGTGAGAGGGCTGGACTTGAGACTGAGCTAGACTTGAACAGTGGGCCAGCCCAGGGGATTGCAGGAACAGAGCGTTAGGATTGGCCCAGTGGGACGAACAAAACCGTGATTTCAAACAAGCCCCGTGCAGACGGCCCGAGACACTCTGAGGGGGAGGGGCGGCCACCATTACCGAGGTAACCCGCCCCAACTGAGATACACGCCCATTGCTGACGCAGCCAGCCGTTGCCGAGGCAACCCGTCCCTACTGAGATACACGCCCACTGCTGACGCAGCCTGCTGTCGCCAAGGCAACCCGCTAAAACAGAGAGACTCCGCCGCAGGGCATGGCGGAGAACAGCAGAACAGCGGAGCCAGGGTGAGCCTCACAACAGCAGGGCGGAGCCTCGGCAGGCAAACAGTGGCTAGTCTGCATCCTAGCTGGGCAGGACCTCAACGGACATCCAAAAATAAAGCCCAAACCCCTCAACACAGCATTTGAGAAAAAAAAGGGTTTTTTTTAATGAGCTCTGTTGCAGCAGAATCAAACATAGCAGCCTAACAGCCCTGAATGAACAACACAGCTCACAGCTCAGCAATTAAACCCCTATAAAGTACAAACTGTCTCCTCAAGCAGCTCCCTGACCCCTCTATATCCAAAAGACTGACATTAGGCAGGCACCATCCTGGGACAAAGATAGCAGAAAAAGAAACTGGTAGCATCCCTCGCTGTGCCACAGCTGCTAGAGGTGCACCCCAGACAAGCAGGGTCTGGAGCGGACCTCAGCAGTCGTACAGCGAAGGGGCTAGACTGGTAGAAGGAAAACCAAGCAACAGAAATACTTCATCATCAACATTCAGGGTGTCCACTCAGAGACCCAATCGAAAAGTCAGCAACTACGCAGACGACCAGCGGACAAATCCACAAAGATGGGAAGAAACCAGCGCAAAAAGGAGGAAAACACCCGAAACCAGAACACCTCGCCTCCTAGAAAGGACCAAAACTCCTCACCAGCAAGGGAACAAAGCTGGACAGAGAATGACTGTGACGAAATGATGGAATTAGACTTCAGAAGATGGATAATGAGAAACTTTGGTGAGCTAAAAGATCATGTATTAAATCAATGCAAAGAAACTAAGAACCTTGAGAAAAGATTTGAAAAAAGACTTGAGGAAATGATAACAAGAATGGATAACTTAGAGAGGAATATGAATGAATTAAAGGAGCTGAGAAACACAATACGAGAACTTCACGAAGCATGCACAAGTTTCAATAGCCAAATTGACCAAGCAGAAGAAAGAATATCTGAAGTCGAAGACCAACTCAATGAAATAAAACGAGAAACCAAGATTAGAGAAAAAAACGCAAAAAGGAATGAACAAAGTCTCCAAGAAATGTGGGACTATGTGAAAAGACCTAACCTACGTTTGATAGGTGTACCAGAAGGGGACGAAGAGAATGAATCCAAGCTGGAAAATACTCTTCAGGACATCATCCAGGAAAATTTCCCCCACCTAGCAAGACAGGCCAACACTCAATTGCAGGAAATTCAGAGAACACCACAAAGATATTCCGCAAGAAGAGCAACCCCAAGGCACATAATCGTCAGATTCAATAGGGTTGAAATAAAGGAGAGAATACTAAGGGCAGCCAGAGAGAAAGGTCGGGTCACCCACAAAGGGAAGCCCATCAGACTCACAGCAGATCTCTCGGCAGAAACACTACAAGCCAGAAGAGAGTGGGGGCCAATATTCAACATTCTTAAAGAAAAGAACTTTCAACCCAGAATTTCATATGCAGCCAAACTGAGCTTCAGAAGTGAAGGAAAAATAAAATCCTTTGTGAACAAGCAAGTACTCAGAGATTTTGTCACCACCAGGCCTGCTTTACAAGAGCTCCTAAAAGAGGCACTACACATAGAAAGGATCAACCAGTACCAGCCATTCCAAAATCACACTGAATGCTAAAAAGCATCAACATAATGAAGAATCTACAACAACTAACAGGCAAAACAGCCACTTAGCATCAAAATGGCAGTATCAAATTCACACATAACAATATTAACCCTAAATGTAAATGGACTAAATGCGCCAATCAAAAGACACAGACTGGCAAATTGGATAAAAAGCCAAAACCCATCAGTGTGCTGTATCCAGGAAACCCATCTCACATGCAAGGATACACAAAGGCTCAAAATAAAGGGATGGAGGAAGATTTACCAAGCAAATGGAAAGCAAAAAAAAGCAGGAGTTGCAATTCTCATCTCCGATAAAATAGACTTTAAAGCAACAAAGATCAAAAGAGACAAAGAAGGCCATTACATAATGGTAAAAGGATCGATACAACAAGAAGAGCTAACGATCCTAAACATATATGGACCCAATGCAGGAGCACCCAGATACATAAGACAAGTTCTTAAGGACTTACAAAGGACTTAGACTCCCACACAATAATAGTGGGAGACTTTAACACTCCACTGTCAATACTAGACAGATCAACCAGACAGAAAATCAACAAGGATATCCAGGGCTTGAACTCAGACCTGGAGCAAGCAAACCTGGTGGACATTTACAGAACTCTCCACCCCAAATCCACAGAATACACATTCTTCTCAGCACCACATCACACCTACTCTAAAATTGACCACATAATTGGAAGTAAAGCACTGCTCAACAAATGCAAAACAACTGAAATCATAACAAACAGCCTCTCAGACCATAGTGCAATCAAGTTAGAACTCAGAATTCAGAAACCGACCCAGAACCGCACAGCTTCATGGAAACTGAACAACTGGCTCTTGAATGTTGACTGGGTAAACAATGAAATGAAGTCAGAAATAAAGAAGTTCTTCGAAACCAATGAGAACGAAGACACAACGTGCCAGAACCTCTGGGACACATTTAAAGCAGTCTCTAGAGGAAAGTATATAGCAATAAGTGCCCATATGAGGAGAATGGAGAGATCCAAAATTGACACCCTATCGTCAAAATTGAAAGAGCTAGAGGACCAAGACCAAAAAAACTCAAAACCCAGCAGAAGACAAGAAATAACTAAGATCAGAGCTGAGCTGAAGGAGATTGAGACACAAAAAACCCTTCAAAAAAATCAATAAATCCAAGAGCTGGTTTTTTGAAAAGGTCAACAAAATAGACAGACCACTAGCCAGATTGATTAAAAATAAAAGAGAGAACAACCAAATAGATGCAATAAAAAATGATAAAGGGGAAATCACCACAGATTCCACAGAAATTCAAACCATCATCAGAGAATATTACAAACAACTCTATGTGCATAAACTAGTAAACCTGGAAGAAATGGACAAATTCCTGGATTCCTGTGTCCTCCCAAGCCTAAACCAGGAGGAAGCTGAAACTATGAATAGACCAATAACAAGGTCTGAAGTTGAGGCAGCAATTAAGAGCCTGCCACACAAAAAAAGCCCAGGTCCAGACGGGTTCACAGCCGAATTCTACCAGACACACAAGGAAGAGCTGGCACCATTTCTTCTAAAACTATTTCAAACAATCGAAAAAGAGGGAATCCTTCCCAAATCATTTTATGAGACCAACATCATTCTGATACGAAAACCTGGCAGAGACCCAACAAGAAAAGAAAACTTCAGGCCAATATCCATGATGAACATAGATGCAAAAATCTTCAATAAAATATTGGCAAGCCGATTGCAACAGCAAATCAAAAAACTTATTCATCATGATCAAGTAGGATTCATCCCAGGGATGCAAGGCTGGTTCAACATACGCAAGTCTATCAACGTAATTCACCACATAAACAGAACCAAAAACAAAAACCACATGATTATCTCAATTGACGCAGAGAAGGCATTTGACAAAATTCAACAGCACTTTATGCTAAAAACCCTCAATAAACTCGGTATCGATGGAACGTATCTCAAAGTAATAAAAGCTATTTATGACAAACCAACAGCCAATATCATACTGAATGGGCAAAAACTGGAAGCATTCCCTTTGAAATCTGGCACCAGACAAGGATGCCCTCTTTCACCACTCCTATTCAATATAGTACTGGAAGTTCTAGCCAGAGCAATCAGGCAAGAAAAAGAAATAAAGGGTATTCAAATAGGAAAGGAGAAAGCCAAATTGTCTCTATTTGCAGACGACATGATAGTATATCTAGAAGACCCCATTGCCTTAGCCCAAAAACTCCTGAAACTGATAAACAACTTCAGCAAAGTCTCAGGATATAAAATCAATGTGCAAAAATCACAAGCATTCGTCTACACCAATAACAGACTTAAAGAAAGCCAAATCAAGAGCGAACTGCCATTCGCAATTGCTACAAAAAGAATAAAATACCTTGGAATACAACTCACAAGGAACGTAAGAGACCTCTTCAAGGAGAACTACAAACCACTGCTCAACGAAATCAGAGAGGACACAAACAGATGGAGAAACATTCCATGTCCATGGTTAGGAAGAATTAAGATCGTGAAAATGACTATACTGCCCAAAGTAATTTACAGAATCAACGCTATCCCCATCAAGCTACCATTGACTTTCTTCACAGAACTGGAAAAAACCACCATGAACTTCATATGGAACCAAAAGAGAGCCCGCATAGCCAAGTCAATTCTAAGCAAAAAGAACACAGCGGGGGGCATCACACTACCGGATTTCAAACTATACTACAAGGCTACAGTAATCAAAACAGCATGGTACTGGTACCAAAACAGAGATATAGACCAATGGAACAAAACAGAGGCACCGGAGGCAACACAACATACATACAACTATACAATCTTTGATAAACCTGACAAAAACAAGCAATGGGGCAAGGATTCCATGTTTAACAAATGGTGTTGGGAAAACTGGCTAGCCATGTGCAGAAAGCAGAAACTGGACCCCTTCCTGACACCTTACACTAAAATTAACTCCAGATGGATTAAAGACTTAAACATAAGACCTGGCACCATAAAAACCCTAGAAGGAAATCTAGGCAAAACTATCCAGGACATAGGAGTAGGCAAGGACTTCATGAACAAAACACCAAAAGCATTGGCAACAAAAGCCAAAATAGACAAATGGGACCTAATGAAACTCCACAGCTTCTGCACAGCAAAAGAAACAGTCACTAGAGTGGATCGGCAACCAACAGAATGGGAAAAAATTTTTGCAGTTTACCCATCTGACAAAGGGCTGATATCCAGAATTTACAAATAACTCAAACAGATTTACAGGAAAAAAACAAACAAGCCCATTCAAAAGTGGGCAAAGGATATGAACAGATACTTTAAGAAAGAAGACATATATGAGGCCAACAATCATATGAAAAAATGCTCATCGTCACTGATCATTAGAGAGATGCAAATCAAAACCACATTGAGATACCATCTCACGCCAGTTAGAATGGAGATCATTAAAAAACCTGGAGACAACAGGTGCTGGAGAGGATGTGGAGAAAAAGGAACACTTTTACACTGTTGGTGGGAGTGTAAATTAGTTCAACCATTGTGGAAGACGGTGTGGCGATTCCTCAAGGCCTTAGAAATAGAAATTCCATTTGACCCAGCAATCCCATTACTGGGTATATATCCAAAAGACTATAAATCCTTCTACTATAAGGACACATGTACACGAATGTTCATTGCAGCACTGTTTACAATAGCAAAGACCTGGAATCAACCCAAATGCCCATTGATAATAGACTGGATTGGAAAAATGTGGCACATATACACCATGGAATATTATGCAGCAATCAGAAATGATGAGTTTGTGTCGTTTGTAGGGACATGGATGAATCTGGAGAACATCATCCTCAGCAAACTGACACAAGAACAGAAAATGAAACACCGCATATTCTCACTCATAGGTGGGTGATGAAAAATGAGAACACATGGACACAGAAAGGGGAGTACTAAACACTGGGGTCTATTGGGGGGAAAAGGGGAGGGCCAGTGGGAGGGGGAGGTGGGGAGGGATAGCCTGGGGAGAAAAGCCAAATGTGGGTGAAGGGGAGAAGAAAAGAAAGCACACTGCCATGTGTGTACCTACGCAACTGTCTTGCATGCTCTGCTCATGTACCCCAAAACCTATAATCCAATAAAAAATTAAAAAAAAAAAAAGAATAACACCTATTCACACTCTATTTCAAGAATGTGAATACATGTTATTATTATTCCAAATACTTCTCTGTGGGAGGATTATACTTCCCCACCACTTTGATATCAAGCTTGGTCATATAGTTTACTTTGACCAGTAAAATATGAGCAGAAGTAACAAAAGCCACTTTCGAGTTGAAGCTTCAAGAGTTATCTTCTGGTTCTGCTTTCTATCCCCTACCCACTTGTTTTCTGCCACAGGACAAGAGATGTCTCAGACAGGAGGTGCTCTTTCAACCTGGTCCCAGAATAAAGACAGTGCCAGGCTATCCCAGGGCCAACCTTGGTGGTCAAAATGTGAGCAGGGAATACAAAATCGTTGTAGAAATCCAACACCATTTGGGAGGAGTGCTTATTACAGCTTAATTTGCCATGATCAAAATAGAAAGTCTTAAGGTTAAAATAGCTTTTCAGGCAATTATTTATTTATAAACGGAAAAGTCCAAAATAAGTCGGATTCCGGAAGTCCACTGATGTCTTCAGGACTTTGTAGCTTTCACTCTATCACCTGGCTGTGATTTTTTCTTCATTGTCCCCTTCTTCACCCATTCTTCCCTCGTATCAGCAAGATGACCCTTACATCCTATCTTCCACAGGAAAATTCTCTCTAGCTCTAACTAGTAAGATGTTCAAAACATCCATTGAGAAATGAATTTTAATTTGTTTATTTTTATGTTTCTTTTTCCTTCCAAGGTCATACAGAATTCACTGGTTCCAGAATGGTTAGTGTGTGGCTTCGAGGTGAGGAAAGGCTTCACAATGCAAGTAAATATGAATTAAAATTCCAACCTGAGGGTGCCACAAGCCAGGGTTTCTGATTTCTTGCAGGAAATCATTTTTGCCCCATTTATTTTACAGATAGCACTCTAAACAGTACATAGATGACTCAGTATCAGCTCCCCATGTGCACAAAGCCTGCATCCTGGAGACCACCTTCTGGGTAGATGTCAGAACCTCAGACCCCAAGCATGAGGGCTTAGATCAAGTTCATCTATCCCCATGAGCTCTTCAGCCTTAGTTCTTGATTAATGCTTGCAGAGTTCATCCATCATAGCTGGCTCCTGGAATTTTTCTCGTTTTTAAATAGCTATGTATCAAAAATTACTGTGTTCTATCTATTAATATTTACTTGGCTCAGAAGACATGCTTTCACATTAGCTCAATGTACCAGGTTTTTAGTGACCTCTGTAATTTCTTTGCAATGCTCATTAATCTTTTGTCCATGCAACATCAGGTACTGTACCTACTGTGTTCACTCCAGAACTTAATGCGAAGTTGAGCTAATAGTAGGTACTTAATACATGTTTCTCAAGTGGTAAGAGGCAGTAGAACACAGCAGTTAAAAATCTTGCCTGAAATCAGATTGCCTGAGTTTAAACCCTAATCTGTCACTTACTACCTATGTGAACTTGGGCATGACTCAACCTCTCTGCACTTCAGCTGCTCATGGGTTAATAGAATAATAATGGCATACCTGCCTCATAAGGTTGTTGTTGGGATTCAATGAGTTAATATAATATACATAAAGCCTCTGGATCAATGCCTGTAATGTGTGTAATCAGCACTATGAGAGTGTTAGCACGTATTATTTGATTTTTCATCATTAATAATAAACTGTATTTGGAAATAGGTAAGCCTTTTAGTAGGACACATAGTATAACCAGTTATCTCTTCTGCCTATGTATAAGGCTGGCCCTGGGATTACATCTTGTTGAAGAATGCTGATAAATGAAATAGCTTAAAAAATCAGGAGACAACAAATGCTGGAGAGGATGTGGAGAAATAGAAACACTTTTACACTTTGGTGGGAGTGTAAATTAGTTCAACCATTGTGGAAGAGAGTGTGGTGATTCCTCAAGGACCTAGAAATAGAAATTCCATTTGACCCAGCAATCCCATTACTGGGTATATATCCAAAGGATTAGAAATCATTCTATTATAAAGACACATGCAAACGTATGTTCATTGCAGCACTGTTTACAATAGCAAAGACCTGGAACCAACCCAAATGCCCACTGATGATAGACTGGACAAGGAAAATGTGGCACACTTATGCCATGGAATACTATGCAGCCATAAAAACAATGAGTTTATGTCGTTTGTAGGGACATGGATGAATCTGGAAACCATCATTCTCAGCAAACTGACACAAGAACAGAAAATCAAACACCACATGTTCTCACTCATAGGTGAGTGTTGAACAATGAGAACACAGGGAGGGAGCATCACACACTGGGGTCTGTTGGGGAGGACTAGGGGAGGGAAAGCAGAGGGTGGGGAGTTGGGGAGGGATAACATGGGGAGAAATGCCAGATATAGGTAACAGGTATGGAGACAGCAAATCTCACTGTCATGTGTGTACCTATGCAACAATCCTGCATGTTCTGCACAGGTACCCCAGAACCTAAAGTGCAATACAATATATTTTTTTAAAAAAAGAAATAGCTTAGAACAGAAACCTGGCATTTGAAAATCAAGTAAGATAAATTGCAGTGGGCACAGCAAGTTATGGTAGTGCCCAGGGCTGTGTTTTTTCATCCCAGCCATCAAGTGGCTCACTGAGGGGTGGGGTGAGAGAAGAAACTGGAGCGAATGAAAGGCAAAAAGAATGTGCTAGTGTCTTGGAATCAACACAGAAAAATTTTTTTCTCATTAGGCATTGAATTCACTCTGCAGAAGTAGTCTATTTGTATCAGGATCAAACATTTCCAAATCTCTCAGTGAATATGTGGGTATAATAATCTTTCTAGGTTACAAAAGTAGACATATAAATAGAAACCTTGATTTGGAAAAGGTGCTTCAGTCATAAAGACTGTCAAATCTTTGTTTGATAAACTCAATAATTACCTACTTACAGTTTTAAAATATTAATTCTTTTATAAAATATAACTTGCAATGTGGAGAGTTCTACTGCAGAATCCTGCTGATTTAAATGTACCAATGTTTGAACCCTGTCTCAAAATAGAGAAAAAAAAGGCAGAGTAAAACTTATATACCAAAGGTAGTGGTGCGACTCCTACATGTAACAGCAACTGGGTAAAATGTTGATATTGCATACAGGTGTTTTCCCCTTGTTGTTTTCACATTCTTTCTAGCTGATAAACTTAGCAAAATAAATATGTTATCTCTAGATTATGACAAGGCACCCAAAACTAAACTACTCTCTCTGGCGATTAAAGAGTCTGAGAAAATAGCATGCTAGTCTTTATTTCTTCTTTCAGCAGACAGGGCAATGAAATAGAAAACAATTTAAAAACTTTTTAAGATATCCGCAAAGATATACTTAGTTTGCGTCTTTTTTAGTTTGAGAAAACAAACAGCAGAATGGAGGTGCTCTAATTAATGTTACTGAGGTGTTACATTTCTTTAAAAAAAAAAGCATACGATGGTAGCAAAATCCGTGAATAAGGAAATTAATATATACTTTCTAATCTTTAATGGATTCAGATGTAGCTTCATTTAGGCAAACATTAACATAATAATTGCTTGCGCTTGCTGAATATGATTCTGTAGATTATCTACTTTTCTGTAAGTCATTAATGGAGAAAAACTATCCACCTAATTATTAACTGGAATATATTTAATTACTCCCCCAATTTAAACATGTTAACACATCTCTAAATGTTATCTGAAAAGATGATATAATGGATGGTGAAGAGTCAGAATAGCTTGTCACCAATGAATTATTATTAACCATAGAGGAATTTATTAGTATATTGATAAATCAAGGCCTAATTTATGAATATATTTTAAACAAATACTAAACAAATATTTTGAAAAATACTCAAAGATTATGTTTTATTGGCAGCATGGCACAATTTGAGAAATTAAAATTCCTAGAAATAAATTTAAACATCTTGGCCTACAAATTATATTTTAAACTTGGCTGGAAAGTATGATGAAGCTATCGTACTTTACTAAAAGCAGAATGGATTGATGAACAACTTTAGGTGTTATTTTATGAACACATTTATGTGCATCTCTTTTTCTAGACATTCTGCTCTACTCCACTGGCCTAACGTCTACCTGTGCAAATCCCACTCTGTCTTACTTAAGGTAGTTTTATAGTAAGTCGTGAATTTTGAATGTAATCCTGCCCAGGTGCTATTTTTCAAACTTGCTTTGGTTATTCTTGTTCATTGAAAGCTGAAATAAATTTTAAAATCATCTTAATATCACTATTGAGATTTTAATTTGGATTACATGTATTTTATATGTCAATTTTGGGAGAGAAAATATCTTTCCAACATTTACAATATTCTAATCCACGGAAATGGTTATTGCCACTGTTTCGTGACGTTAAGAAAATCAATAACATTTTAGAGCTTCCAAATGTATAGATATTTCAGTTTTCATTAGACTTACTTGTAGATATTTGATAGTCTTGAAACCATTATAAATTATAAGCTTTTATGTCATTTTAATTTCTTTTTTATATGTAATTTTTAAAATCTTATTTTGGCTTGTATCTTGCAACCATAATTCACTTAGGAATTCTAACGTTTTACTTATAGATTCTTTCTACATCCAGTCATATCACCAGTAAATAGTTTTATATCTTACTGTTTAACTTTTATAACGTTTGCTTTTTTTTTCTTACTTTGTAACAAGAAGTAGGATCTCTATACAATATTAAATAGAAGAAGAACTAGATGTCTTTACTCATTCCCAAATACAGGAAGAATTTTTAAGTAATTCAGAATTTATTCATTACAGAAATTTGTTTGGTTGGTTACTTTGGTTTTACAGATGCTCTATTAGTTTAGGCGAGTTTATTTTCATTTCTAGTTTGCCAAAATTATGAGTATATAGTGAACTGAATCACAAAATTTGACATCTATTGAGATAACTGATATTTTTCTCTGCTTTCTGTTAATGTAGAAAAGTACATTGACAGACTTTCATTATATATTAAACCTTTTATATACTGCTAGAATTAATCTTATTTTTATGAGAGAGATCAGCCCTACAATTTTCCAAAGTGCAAAAAAAAAAAAAGAGCCAAAAGATAGTTCATTAAAAAGACTAAAAAAAATTAAAAATCATTAGCAAGACTGATTAGGAAGAAAGAAATAAGATACACGTTACCAGTATCAGGTTTGAGAAGGGAACATTGCTACAAATAGATTCTAAAGAAATTAAAACCTTAATTAAATAACTTTAAGTCAATAATTCAAAATATTTGTTGAAAAAGGCAAATTCCTGTAAAACATAAATTAACAAAACTAAAACAAGACTAAAAAAAGATTTGAGTAATCATATATCTGGCAAAGAAATTATAATTAAAACCTCTCCACACAAAAATCTCCAAGCCCACATTTAAGGAAAAAGCATTTTAAAAAAAAGACTATAATGCCAATCTTTAAAAATGCTTTTAGAGATTAGACAGAAAAGATTTCTTCCTCACTTATTTCAGGATTCCATCATAATTTCAAAACCAAAACCTGAGAAAAGCACTAGAAAAGAAATACATAGAAATTACGAGATGAGCTCTGCAAACTTCCTTATCACCACCTCCCTCACCACCACCAGCCCTTTTTAACACAAGGGTAGTTTTAAAGAAAATGGAAAAGTTTTGAAATGACTGGCGCTGAGGAAGAAGGCAAATGTTTCCGGAAAATACTGGATCACTTTCCATAGTATTAGAGTTTCAGCACAGGGTGAAAATTTGAACCTGTAGTGAAATCAGTTTGCATGTGGTAGGATTTGTTTTTTGTTTTGTTCTAATTTCCTCACTGCATTTGGCAACCTAGGTGAAAATGTAAAGTCATACTTTTGGATTGATCCAGGTTTAAGATACTGCCATGTAAGTATGAAAAGAAGGAAGAAGAGGAGGAGGAGGAGGAGGGTGAGGAGAAAAAGGAAGAGGGGGAAGAGGAAGAGAAAGAAGAGAAAGGGGAAAGGGAAGAAAGAGAAGGGGAAAGAAAGAGAAAAAAGGAATGGAAGGGGAGAGGAGGGGAGGGAAGAGAAGGGAAGGGAAGGGAAGGGCCAGAAGATCCAGGAGACAAAGGAAAAACAAGAAGTATATACTCCAGACACTGGAAGCATTATGAGAAAAAAAAAAAATGACATAGCAATGAAACAACTAGTCATGGAATGAGAGCTTCCATCCTCCATAGATTGTGATGTTTAAAAGATCGGAAATGGAAGAATTAATTTCAGTTGATCTGTGGCTATGTGTATGGGTAGCTCAAGTAAGGTGAAGTTATTAGCACTGAGGAAGTCATGGAAGTTAAAGGCCAGTAAGCAGGCTGGGTCGTCCACATAGCTGCTGTTTACCTGACAGTGAACTGGACCGAGGGGAACCAACTCATCCATCAACCCACTGTCTACGGGAGCAGTGGAAATATAAGCATTCACTTGGGAAGGACAGGGTCAATGTTTTCTTTTGGGAAAATTCGTGTTTCCATTATGGAAAGATGTAGAATAGGGTTCCATGTAGAAAATGAGAAATTCTATGTGATTCTAGCCAGTGGAATTAAAATAAAAACAATGGTGGAGTTTGGGAAAAATAATATTCTTGGACTCACCTAGACATTCTATATCAGAATGTCCAGGGAAAGAATCTAGGAAGATATCTTCTTAGTAAATGCCTCAGGTTATTAGGTTACTGTTTTTTTTTGTTTTTTTTTTTTTTTTTTTTTTTTTTGAGACGGTATCTGCTCTGTCATCAGTCTTCAGTGCAGTGGCATGATCTCGGTTCACTGCAGCCTCCGCCTCCTGGGTCCAAGCAATTCTTCTGCCTCAGTTTCCAAGTAGTTGGGACTACAGGTGTGCGCCACCACACCCAGCCAACTTTTGTATTTTTAGTAGAGACAGGATTTCACCCTCTTGGCCAGGATGGTCTGGATCTCTTGACCTCATGATCTGCCTACCTCGACCTCCCAAAATGCTGGGATTACAGGCATGAGCCACTACCTGGCCAATGCCTCAGGTTATTTTATTTTATTTTTGAGTCAGGGTCTCACTCTGTCACTCAGGCTGGCATATAGTGGCACGATCTCGGCGCATTGCAACCTCTGCCTCCTGGGTTCAAGTGATTCTCCTGCCTCAGCCTCCCGAGTAGCTGGGACTACATGTATATGCCATCATGCCTGGCTGTTTTTTTTCTTTTTTTAGTAGAGATGGGGTTTCACCATGTTGCTCAGGCTGATCTCAAACTCCTGACCTCATAATCCGCCCTCCTTGGCCTCTCAAAATGCTGGGATCACAGGCATGAGCCACTGTGCCCAAGAGGTTATTCTTCTGCTAAGCCTTGTCAGAAATTTGGGGAGAAAATGTATAATACAGAAGGAATTTTTGTTTTGTTTGTTCTGATAGGCATACAAGATTTCTAAGGGCCTGGGCTGATCCAAGCAGGGGTGATTTCCCCATTGCTGACCTGGGGCATTCACTCTTCAGACAGCTGTGGCACTTGTGCTGTGTCCCAGGCTCTGCACTTAGGGTTTTATTCCTGCTCTGGGAGGGCCAACACCCTCATGGAGCAGACAAGTAATAGCGGAATAAAATAAAGTGTGCTAAGATCGTGATATTTGTTATAAAAATCTTACAGGAGCACAGAAGATCAACTAACTCTGTCTTGGAAGTCACGAAGAAATTTCTCCTAAGAAAGACATTTAATTTGAGTTTTGTAAAAGTCAGTAGGAATCTGCTAGGCAGGGATGACAGGGAGAGCAAAGAATCAGTGTACAGATGCAATGAGGGTAGGAATGACTGTTCAGTGTCTCTGCCTAGGTTCTATTTTGCTATGACTTGAATTGTGCCCCTACCAAAAAAAAAGATATGTTAGGGTCACTACCACTCACACTGCAGAATGTGACCTTATTTACAGATAATGTCTTTACAGAGGCAATCAGGTTAAAATAAGCTCATTTCTATGGTTCCTCATCTATGATAATATGACTGGTGTCCTTATACAAAGGGGAAATTTAGACACAAAGACAGACATGCACGATGTGAAGACACAGGGAGAACTGGTCATTTTCCGGCCCAAGAGAGAAGCTTGGAACAGATGGTTCCTCATAGACCTTGGAAGGAACCAACGTTTCCAACATCTTGATCTTAGACTTCCAGGCTCCGGAACCATAAGACAATAAATTTCTACTGCTTAAGCTGCCCAGTTTGTGACACTTTGTTATTTTAGCCCTAGCAAACAAATACACAATTCTGTTTAAAAACAAAATAAAATGATATGTGCAATGGACTGGATAGTGGGCTTTTTTCTTTTTTTTTGAGACGGAGTTTCGCTCTTGTTACCCAGGCTGGAGTGCAATGGCACGATCTCGGCTCACCGCAACCTCCGCCTCCTGGGTTCAGGCAATTCTCCTGCCTCAGCCTCCTGAGTAGCTGGGATTACAGGCATGCGCCACCATGCCCAGCTAATTTTTTTGTGTGTTTTTAGTAGAGATGGGGTTTCACCATGTTGACCAGGTTGGTCTCGATCTCTCAACCTCGTGATCCACCCGCCTCGGCCTCTCAAAGTGCTGGGATTACAGGCTTGAGCCACCACTTGGTCTGTCAACCACAGTTCCAGAATATTGTGCAATCTGTGAATTAGCACTATACTGTTACATTTCCTTAGAAATATTTAAAATTCATATGAGTTACTTTAATTTGGAATAAATACATGGTAACTATTTATACATGGTATAAATTAAATGGTAACTATTAGGCCCACATTGTAACATGACTTACAGAAACTCATAGCATATAAACATTTACCAAGATATGTATGCATAACGCACAATTCTATATTCATCTGCATTGATTGTGCAATGCTATAACTAACATTTCCTGATAGACCACTCTTGATGTTCATGACCAAGTCGTCCTCTAAAGACTCTTTAAAAAAAATCCTGATTCTCAGAGACAAAAGGATGGATTTAAATAAATATATTCTTGACCAGCTGTAGTGAAAGCCCACTGTTTCACAAAAATCCTTCTTTGTCTAATAATAATAAAACATTTCCATTATCTACAAATGCTTAAGTATCAATATCTAAACTACAGACATAATCAACTCCATTTCTGGGCATTTATCTATTTGCTCTGGATGCTTCAGCCAAGTCCTGCTATTCCTGAATTTAAGAAGATTCACCACTGTGCATCCTTCCAATATGTGCTCTGCAAAAGTGCTTGCCTCAGCTGCCTTCTAATGCACAGGCAGCTTCGGATTGCTGGTGCTGCAGTGGGTGGCCTTTACAGCCAATCTTGGTCTCTGGCAGGAATTCAGCAGAGTGTGCTGTGATCACTCAAAGATTCCTTTAAACAAGTGAACAAACAAGAGCAACAACAAAGACACAAAAATCCCTCCGTGTTTTCTTTCTATGTTCCACTATAAACTATACTCTCTTCACCCACCCCTAATAAGGAATAATATCTTAGTGTTATTTACTGTTTCATAGTCACTTAAGCATAGACTTGAAAATATGTAAAAGAGTGTGCTATAGTCAGGTGTTATGAGGCAACAAAGAAAAGTTGTGTTTAGACTCTAAAGAATATTTGTTTAATCTCAGCACTTTGAGAGGCCAAGGAAGGCAGATCACTTGAGGTCAAGAGTTCGAAACCAAACTGGCCAACATGGTGAAACCCCCATCTTCACTGAAAATATAAAAAAAAATAGCCAGATGTGGTGGCATGTGCCTGTAGTTTCAGGTACTCAGGAGGCTGAGGCAGGATAATCACTTGAACTTGGGAGGTAGAGGTTGCAGTGGGCAGAAATTGTGCCACTGCATATTCCAGCTTGGGTGAGACTTCATCTAAAACAAAAAAGAATATTGCTGCTCTAGGCTAAGACCTTTGGACTGTATTATTTTATGATATATGCAATAGGCTTGGATTGAAGAATTTTTAGCAAAGGAATAACTTGACCAGATTTACATTTTTTGTATTTGTAAAGATCACTCCAATGAAAGGGTAATCTGTGGATATACATGGCTTTAGGAGACTTGGATAAGAGCTGCCTGCTATCAGTCAAAACAAAATGTCAATGACACAAGTCTGTTCTAACACAATTTGTGGCAAAATGTAATGAGTCTTTTATCTCCAAAGGACAGCCAGCATTTTTCAATGCCTGTGGTATTCTGGGATTTGGGATGTCTGCTTACTCTTTTTTAAACAATGACTATAGTAAAGGAGAGAAGTGAATGGACCAAGAGGTATTAAGAAAGTAGAATGATATTTAGTCACTGATTGGATCTCAGAAAAGGATGTATACTATGGTACTCTACTGCAATCAGTATAAAGTCAGATCAGGATTGAAATATTGGTTTTCCTATTTAATACCTGTATGACTCGCCTGGAACTAATAACACCTACTGGATGAGGTTGTTCTAAAGACAAAATAAAATAACACATGCAGAGCATGTAGTATTGTGGGAAGTACAGAATTAAAAGTCCATTTATTTAGCACCAAATAAAATGAATAAAATCTCAAAAATAACTGAAATTCCTCACTGGGCATTCTATCAGAGGTATTATAGAGGAGATTACCACACTGAGTGTGATGGGAATTCATGATTCAATGGTTAGAAGCAAATATAATTTCTATGAAATTTTTTTTTTAATTACAAAGCAGTTTTTCGTTTAACTGCTTTTAGTATCAGTTAACTGCAGCAGAATCTCTGGTTGCTGATCTCACTCTGGGTGATCTGTCTTTCTTCCTTTGATGAATCAATCCCTGCAGAACTCTAGGGGAAGGCATTTGCTTATGCAGCCTAATAGGCAATCCCTTGTTTCAATAGCAGCTGATCACTGTAGGCACCATTTCCATTCTTAGGTCATGCTCTTGTTAGAGCATCCTGGCAGCTCCACAGCAGGAGGCACCTGGCTCTCCATTAAATGCATACTGCAAACCTCTAGTAACCCTGGTAATAATCATCAGAAGACACAGCCCCAAACCTATCCTGACCTTTTGACCATCTGTGGTGAAAACCACAATTCCTTCCTGTTTGAATGTTTTAAATTAGACACTCATGAGATTTTATTTGGTCAAGGGAAAATATCACGTGTCCATGACGACAACTTCCTGATATCAATCAAAATGAAGTATCAATGATAAAATGCTGTTCTAACACAATTTGGGGCATAATGCAATCAGGCCTTTATCTCCAAAGGACAGCCAACATTTTTCAATGCCTGAGGTACTCTGGGATTTGGGATGTCTGCTTACTCTTTTTTAAAAAATAATTGCATGAAGGAAATATTTGTAGTGTTTCTCTAAGAGAAATATAAGAAATATTAAAAACTGAGTGACATAATTATAACTAAAATTAATGGATTTTATAGTTCTTCTGTCTAAGTTTAAAAAGAAGAAAACTGAAGCACCAAAGAGGAGGAGGAGTACTTACCCAAAACAGAAAATCTTTAAGGGATTATACTCTGGCTTACAGAGTGGTAGTTACCATGGATTTGGGTTGGCATGGCAGGGGCAGCGGGGAATGCTGCTTTGGGAAGATGTTGGTCAAATGATACAAAACATCAGATAGGAGGAATAAGTTGAAGAGATCTATTGTACAATATGGTGACTATAGTTAATAACAACATATTATATACTGAAAAATGCCAAGAGAATAGATTTTGAGTGTTCTCATCACAAAGAATTACAGGTATGTGAAGTAATCCATATACTAACTAGCTCAATTTAGCAATTCCACAATATATGCATGTTTTAAAACATCATGTTTTACCCCAGATGCACAATTTTGTCAATTAAGACAACTGAAAATAATTACATCATTTATTATTTAGTTACACTGCGTTCATAGATTCATTCATGCACCACACTCAAAACAGCATTGCACATGTGGTTGTCTATGCTTCTTTACAGGGGATGCTTGTCCTCACACGTGACAATGTGTGAGATGGTGCTTGAGCCATGGGTAAATATACCTCATCTCCATAGACAGTCAATTTTATTAAAATAGATACATGGGTCCACTAAACAACTAACCCGCAAATAATATGGATAGCAATGTAAAATTTACATGAAAGAGAAAAACAGAAAATTCGAAACAATAGTCTACATTTGGCAGCCCTGGTTAGTCTTTTATACCAAGATCTCCAAAGTTATATATCTCGCCTTGTCTCACAACTTTGAAAAGAAACTTGGAGGAACTCTATGCCAAGAATAAAACCGGCATATAGGCCAGGAGCAGTGGCTCATGACTGTAACCCCAGCAATTAGGGAGGCTGAGGCGGGGTATCACCTAAGGTCCGGAGGTCAAGACAGCCTGACCAACACGATGAAACCCTGTCTCTACTAAAAATACAAAGATTAGCCGGGTATGGTGGCACACGCATGTAATACCAGCTACTTGGGAGGCTGAGGCAGAAGAATTGCTTGAACCTGGGAGGCGAATGTTACAATGAGCTGAGATCACTCCACCTCACTGCAGCCTGGGTGACAGAGTAAGACTGTCGAAAAAAAAAGCAAAGTATATACAATATAATCTCTGACTTGATTATAATATGAATTTTACATAATACACATAAAGAGATATAGGGTATAACTATATAAAAGACCTGACAGCAAAAAAAATAAATAAATAATAAGAAGGACTCTGCAAGTTGAAATAAACCCAAACTGTTTAGTCTTTTTTGTTGTATAATTCAAGTGTTTGTTTTCTTCCTGTTTTTCTGCACATATAATTTTTCTTAAGTATATATATGGCATTTTTAAAGCAAATCTTAAAAAGTATACTATTTTTGAATTAAGAAAATGTATATAAACCAACTTATATTATTAATCACCATAGAAGGATTAATTTCAAATGTTAAAACGTAATTTGGTTATACTAAATAATAAAAAATTAGTATTATATTAGATGAGATTTCTTGGGTTCTTAACAGTCTTCCTCTGGAACACATTATTTAACTTTCTAGAACTGGTAGAAGTTTAAGAAATGAAAAAACTTACAACTTTTTTATTCGTTGTGTGGATATATTAAATCCTACAACTGAAAACTCCATCTTCTCACCACGTGGAAAATATCTAAGAAATAATTCTTCAGTTTCCCTTTATTCAAATGGTGATATTAAATGTCCTACGGATTTATTCATTATTAACTACAAAAATACTTTAAGATGTGATTTGCACCCTCCTTTTGAAAAGCAGCTTTAGTTTAATTTGCAGGCCATACTCATCGGTGTTAGAACAGATATAATGTTTCAGTAGATACCAAGCAACTATATCATCAGTCTCCAATGTGCTAGCAGAGCACTTATTAGCAAAACTAGGGCTCTTTTGAGCCTCTGGTTCTGCATCTGTGGTCCAGCAAGACTGTGGAGGATTTAAATTATCGTCTGTGCATTGCATGATACCTCTGGAGATGAATGATCTGGCCATGTGTGGAGTCCAGCAAGCAATCACTGTGATGCGTGAACTGCAATGAACGCTTGCGACATATCAAAACGTCTTTTTCACAAAACCTCTCTGAGCCAGCCTAAAAATTGGAGGTGCTCTTTCAACGTTCTCTCTCCAAATATAAAAATTATGTAAATCATGCATATAAAGTGTCTTACAATATGTTTTGAGTGTGGTGGAGATAAAACACTTTAAGGCTGACAATCAAGCGGCCTGTATCCTGAGCTCCAGTTTGCCACATTACATGACCTTGAATAAAGGTATGTGACCTCTGGATATCTCATTTGCATCATCAAGAAAATCAACATAATAGCACCGCTTTTTGCTATCTCACAAGGCTGCCGAAATACTCAAATGACTGGAAATACAGCTTTAACATTATAAGAGAACAATAAAAATACAAGGTCATGTCACTTTTTAATATTCAAATATCAAATTTTTCATGTTTGAAATAAGAAAGTGCTTTTTTTAAAAAAGGGTGATTTTTAAAATATGTTATCTCTTAAATAGGACAAAACAATAGAATAAATTTTTTATTTGGGACATCTAAGGCTTTTGGTTTTTGTTTCTGTTTACCGTCAGACAGCTCTGTCAAGTGAAATATTTTAACTATATGAGAAACTTCAAAGTAGAAGTTAAATATTTGCATTTTGTTTTCTATATGCACATAGGACGGGAAGGTGACTGACCACTTCCTGGACTAGGCAGCCATCTGTCCCCAGACCCCAGGAAGAAAGATACCACTGAAAATTCCTAAGGATGGAATTCAAAACAAGCAGACTTGGTTCAATTTGGCCTTATAAGGTTGGCCATTTTCATACCAACACCTTCCTTCTCATTTCCTCCTAAACCTGCTCCCCCACAGAAATGTAGATTCTTCAGGAGCAGAGAAAATATCTTATTAATCTTTTGACCTCTCCCTGTTTTGTAATACAGAACTTTGCAAATTGTAGATGTAAACAGTTTGCAAAGTGAATGCGTAATTACCATTTCTCGGCCTGTAGCTGTACTGAGAACTAGCAGTTGCTGAGTATGTGTTCAGAGCTTTGTCACCATGCTAATGACCTTACAGACAAGTTTCCCTGAATCTCCAGGGAGAAGTTACTAGTAGAACTTAGGATCTAGTAAGCATGAAGTAAATATTAACTGTAATTAAGATAATGATCATTCTTCTTATTACTACTCCCTTTAACAGATGAACAAACTAGTTTCAGAGATGCAAAGCTGGCCAAGGTCACAGGGCCAGTTAACAGCAAAGCAAAGTGATGACTTAAAAGCAGACCTATATGGTGTCAGAATTTGTATGTAGCCATTTGACCCTACTGCCTGCCCACAGGAGATGAGGTTATGAGTGGAATTTCGCTCAAGGACAGAGGTACCACCTTTGCTGGTTTTGACAAAATTGCCCATTCCCCTCTACAGCTTGGCAGACTTTCCAAAGAGTCTGTGAGTCGTGGGGAGGTTTTACTAACTGTGTGTCTCCTTCATGGGACCCAGTTTGGGATTGCTGTCTTCTCAATCTGCTGCTCTCACTTACTGGGCTTCACAGTATGTGCTCTGGGATTTCTCACCGCAAGCAGATTGAATTTCTGTATAAGCAGCTGGTGATGCTTCCCAATTTATATGCTATGATATTTCTTTGTTTCATTGAAGAGAGTCTCTTTCTTATTTCAGGAAATATTGTTTAATTGCATTATTTATAATATGAATACTATATTTATTTTAGAGAAATCATTAAGACAGAAAAGCAACAAGGAGGAAAATCAACAGTCATCCATAACCACACTATTAACTGCTGTCTACAAGTTAGTAGTTGTCTTTTTCTATGTATGATATTTGTATATGTGTATAAATGTGTAAGTTTTGTGTATATACAAACCGTACACACAATGGTGTCATACCTCAAAATACATACATGTCAGGTAATTATTTTTTGAAATGGAGTCTCACTCTGTCACCTGGGCTGGAGTGCAGTGGTGCGATCTCAGCTCACTGCAACCTCCGCCTCTCAGGTTCAAACAATTCTCTGCCTTAGCCTCCCAACTATCTGGAATTACAGGCACCTGCCACCACACCCAGCTAATTTTTGCATTTTTAGTGGAAACAGGGTTTCACCATCTTGGCCAGGCTGGTCTTGAATTCCTGACCTCATGATTCACCCACCTTGGCCTCCCAAAGTGCTGGGATTACCGCACAGGCTATAACGCTTTTTTCTTTTTTAAGCTCAAGAATACGTTTTGAGCCTCTTTCCTTTACATAAAATATTATTAAACATTATCATGTGAAGTTATGATGTAAATTATTTAAATAAGAATGCTTCGTTTAAGCATGTAGTTTAAGCCAACCTCTCATTAATTTTCAAATTATAAATAAAATGCTGCAGGGAATATCTTTGTAGCCACATATTTACCCACATCATTAATTATTTCCTTAAAATGGCTTCTAGATTTTGTCTTCTCCAATTTTATAGTTTTACACAGAGGGAAAACTATAAAATACATTCTACATTTGTTTTAATCTGTAGTTGAGTACACATAGCTGAGTACACACGGCCAAGACATGTAGTGGCTTGGATTTTAACTACCAATCTGTGTGACTTAAAGTCCCTACACTTCCCACTGTACCATATGGTACACGTCCCAGAATACTGGTCAAAAGACGATGTACGATGTACATGTCCAGATTGTACAAGGGAATTTTTAAAGGAGAACTAGGAATACTTAAGTCAGGGAAATTGTCATTTTGATGATGTGGTTATATTTTGGAATCATACTTGCACTTAAATTTTTAATTTTCAAAATGCTAGAGGGAGCTTGACACACAGTCTCTAAGCTGCAGAGGTCTAACCATGAAGTATATTGGCCTTTCTAATGGGCTCGGCAAATTCTAGGGGAAGAAAAATGCATCTATTGATTTGGCTCAGCTGTCTCAATTTGGGAGCTGTCCCAGTAATCTCATTACTATGGTATGTATGCTTTTATTCCCTCAGCAACAGAATTAAGTCTATATATAGAGCCAGCAGCTGCATTCTCAGCAAGACCTCAAGGTATCGAATGCCCTACTCCTTTTCATTAACACAAGGCACTGATGACAAATATGGTTCTCTTGATCCACACGTTATTTTCAGTCCAAAGTTCTATTTTTCTTCCTTGCATATCTTTGTCCAAACTAGCACAGATTTTTAAAAAAATCATTTCCAGATTCAGGCCTTATATGCTTAGATTTTGGCAGAGATTTAAATATATTCAAGCAAATCTTTCTTTTTACCTGACTCATGAAACCACCAGATTGGCCCTCAGAAGATTTGGTGAATTGAATACAAAGAAAAGTATAACTATTAAAGAATAAATGAATAAATAAATAAATTATATATATGTATAATACATTTAATGTCCTTTCTATCACATAAATTTATTTTAAAATGAGTATAAAAATGTTTTTGCTCATCAGGAACCTCTTTTTTCCATGCTATTCCTTTATATTTTTCTCTTTTCTGCATGAAAATATATGCTTATGTGCAGAAAGTCTGGCTTGCTCAAGTCTCCGTTTCACCCTCACTTGCCATATGCAATGCATAAATTTATAATGTGTTAAGCTTTGAGAACAGCTGACTACAAATTTCAGCTATCCGACCTAGGCTTAATTCCACCTAGACTCTCTGTCCCCTTATATCAGCTCTGTGTGTTGTGAAATGCTTTTATGAAGAATCAAATATCTTCTGCTACAAAGATTTCAAGGGCTTTTAGGGAAAATGAAAACCTGTATTAATAAGGTTTGAGAAGTGCTAATGAATTGTGTTTTTCTCGTTGCCACTTTTTTCTCCCTGTCTTATCCTTGAAAGGTCATGGGCTTTCAGAATGGAGGCTGCCTTCATAACCAAATTCTATGACATTTACATGAAATGTTGGTTTATAGAATGTCTGTTTAAACAGTAAGATTAGCCCTCGCACTATCGTCTTTTGCTTTCTAGTGTCCCAAGCAGAAACAGTGTTTAATTTATTTCCATGTGCTCAAGGCAAAATCTTTTTAGTAGCAAGAGATTTATGTTTAATCTCTTGCTACTAAAAATCAGGCAATTTTAAAGGAGGAAGAGATTATCTGATTCAATGTCATTGTATTTAAAAAAAAAAAAAGCGAAGTTAACGCCACACAACCAGATCATAACAGAGCTTGGGCTAAAGTCTAGGGATTTTAAGTAACTTCCTCAATAATACTTAGGATATCTTTGATCTTTCTTAAATACTGAAGTATAAATAGATTTGCCTATTCAAATTATCTTGGTATCTTTTTTGTGAAAAAAGCAGACTGAGAAGGTCATGATTAGTAACCCAACAAAGAAAGCGTTCTGCTTATTTGGTTGAATTTTTTTTTACTTCTAACTAGATGACACTGGAAAAGGCAAAAACCATAGAGATAATAAAAAGATGAGTAGTTGCCAGGGACTGGTAGAAAGAGAAAGGGATGAACAGACATAGCACAGAAGATTTTGAGGGCACTGAATCTGCTCTGTATGATACTGTAATGGTGAGTGTATGTCGTTATGCATTTGTCTAAATCCACAGAATGTACAATACCCAGAGTAAACCCTAATACAGGCTATGGTCTTTGCGTGACAATGATGTGTCAGCTTAGGTTCATCAATTGTCGCAAACACACCACTCTGGTGGGGGATATTAACACTGGGGAGGCTGTGCCTATGTGAGAGGGGCAGAGGTAGATGGAAAGTCTCTGTACTTTCAGCTCAATTTTTCTGTGAACCTAAAACTACTCTTTAAAAAGTCTTTTAAAAAATCTACAAACTAAGATGTCAAATCAAATTAAAATTAGGTACCTGTAAATCCAAATAAAAAGAAAAATTTAAGGTGATTCTAAGCAATATATCACCATCAATTTGAGCATTTGAAATAATGACAGAGATGGTAGACAGTTCATGAAGATACCTAAACAAAGTTCTAAAACAGGGAGTTAAGGGGACTTCCTAAAATGATGGCATCTGGAATACAAACATCTCAGCCTCTCAAAGATATACTGAAATGACCAGAGGATATAAAATATTGGGAAAAAATATGTATCAGCATTGGAAACTGAAAAATTCTGTCCACATCTCTAAAACGTAAAGATGTTTTCTGCTAAATTCAGTGTAAACAGGATTATGCTGAGTAAAGACTCACCAAGGGCCAATTCACAGTTGCTCTCCTCAGGTAAACATTATAATTCCAAATGTATTTACAAGAGACATACTAGCAAAACACTCCCCAAAAATCCCAATTTGTAAGGGCCAAGGTAAGATATTAATATGTAGCAAAATATTCTGACCCAGCTGTCCTAGGAGACCCCAGGGAGAGGTTTGCTCCAGCAAACTGTGAAAATGGACCCTTATTTCTACAAGAAGATAGTTGTACCATGGTACACACAAAAATTCATTCCTGCTATTTCACTCCATGTAACCTGAAGCTAGATAAATATCCTTTTTGTGCCTTTCATTTTCTCAAAATTAGAAGTGATAATAATGGTTCCAATTTCACAGGTTTGTGGAAAGGAATAAATGAAACCATATATGCAAAGTTTTAACCTGGGTGTATAGTTTTAAATCAACACACAATATCTAGTAGCCACTATTATTATTATTATCATCATGATTATATTCATGGTGTTTACCACCTTCAGAGGCACGGACCTTGCATTTTGACAGTAGTGAAAGGAAAAAGCTGGAGGAGCTATTCTATACAGACACAGCAGAGAACAGAAAATTAGCTTTGTAAAGCTTGACCCTAGTGATAGATTTCTGCAACAACATGGTAATGGAAACTAAGCCCCTCATGCTTTAACCGCATTTAGGTGCCTCGTCACTATTCTCAGCATTTGGGGATTAAAGAGACAATAGCATAAATACATATCAATCAGTCCTTCAATTTGAGATCTGAGAAAGTATTTGAAAAGGGCTTAAGAAGGGGCTCTCCCTTATAACACAATACCAAACTAGAATTCTCCTCATCCTATCTAAATATCAAAGAAAACAAATACCAAATCAACACAAAGCCTGTAATAAGCGGACTAAAGTCCCTCCAAACATGTGTACATCCCAATTCTCAGAACCATTAAATATGTTGCTGTCTTACATGGTAAAAGATGACAATGGATGTGATTATGTTACAGGATCTTGAGATGGGAAGATTATCACGGATTACTCAGGTGGACCCAATGGAATCAGGAGGCATCCTTATACAAGAAAGGCAGGAGGATTAGCATTATCAGCAAGAGATGTAGCAACAGCATCAAGAAGCTGGAAGTGGTCACTAGTCAAGGAACATAAGTTGGTGTCTAGAAATGGTAAAGAAATGGATTATTTCCTCGGATTTTCCTCCAAGGAAGCCCTTTAAGGAAGGTTCTTTGAAAAGATAAATTAAATGGATAGACCATCAGCAAGATTAACCAAGCAAAGAAGAGAGAAAATCCAAATAAACTCAATAGGAATGAAATGGAAGATATTATAACTGACACCACAGAAATACAAAAGATCATTCAAGCTACAGTGAACATCTTTACATGCATAAACTAGAAAACCTAGAGGAGGTGGATAAATTCCTGGAATGATGCAACCCTTCTAGCTTAAATCAGGAAGAATCAGAAACAATGAACAGACCAATAAAAGGCAGCAAGACTGCAATGGTAATTTAAAAATTACCAAGAAAAAAAAAGTCCAGGACCAGACAGATTCAACAGCTGAATTCCACCAGACATTCAAAGAAGAATTGTTACCAATCCTAATGACACTATTCCACAAGACAGAGAAAGAGGGAATTCTCCCTAAATCATTCTACGAAGCCGGTATCACCCTAATACCAAAACCAAGAAAGGACATAACAACAAAAGAAAACTACAAAGCAATATCCCTGGTGAACAAAGATGCAAAAATCCTTAACAAAACACTAGCTAACCAAATTCAACAACATATCAAAAGGTAATCCACCACAAACAAGTCGATTTCATTCCAGGAAAGCAGGGATGGTTCAACATATACAAGCCAATAAATGTGATACACCATTATAAACCAAATTAAAAACAAAAATCACATGATCATCTCAAACGATACAGAAAAAGCATTTGACAAAATCTAGCATCCCTTCATGATCAAAACCCTCAGCAAAATTGGCATATAAAGGACATACCTCAATGTAATAAAAGTCATCTATGACAAACACACAGCCAACATAATTCTGAATGGGGAAAAGTTAAAAGCATTCTCTCTGAATACTGGAACAAAACAAGGATGCCCACTCTCATCACTTCTATTCAACATAGTACTGGAAGTCCTAGCCAGAGAAATCAACCAAGAGCAAGAAATAAAGGGCAACCAAATCAGTAAAGAGGAAGTCAAACTGTCACTGTTTGCTGACGATATGACTGTACACCTGGAAAGCCCTAAAGACTCCTCCCAAAAGCTCCTAGAACTGATAAATGAATTCAGCACAATTTCAGGACACAAAATTAATGTACATAAATAAGTAGATCTGCTATACACCAACAGCAGCCAAGCCGAGAATAAAATAAAAGACTCAACCTTTTTTACAACAGCTACAAAAAAAAAAAAGGTAATACTTAGGAATATACCTAACCAAGGAGGTGAAAGACCTCTACAAGAAAACTACAAAACACTTCTGAAAGAAATCAGATGATACAAACAGAAACACATTCCATGCTCATGGATGGTACAATCAATATTGTGAAAATTATCATAATGCCAAAAGCAAACTACAAATTCAATGCAATTTCTATAAAAACACACCATTTTTCACATAACTAGAAAAAACAATCCTAAAACTCACATTAAACCAAAAAAGAGCCTGCATAGCCAAAGCAAGACTAATCAAAAAGAGCAGATCTGGAGACATTACATTACCTGATTTCAAACTATAAGGCCATAGTCACTAAAACTGCATGGAAATGGTACAAAAATAGGCACACGGATCAATGGAACAGAATGGAGAACCCATAAATAAATCCAAATACTTATAGCCAACTGATCTTCAACAAAGCATTAAGTGAGGTAAGGACACCCTATTCAAAAAATGGTGTTGGGATAATTGGTAAGCCACGTGTAAGAGAATGAAACTGGATTCTTATCTCTCACTTTATACAAAAATCAATTCAAGATGGATCAAGGACTTAAATCTAAGACCTGAAACTATAAAAATTCTAGAAGATAACATGAGAAAAAAACCCTTCTAAACATTGGCTTAGGAAAAGACTTGATGACCAAGAACCCGAAAGCAAATGCAGCAAAAACAAAAATAGATAGGACTTAATTAAACTAAGGAGCTTCTGCACAGCAAAAGTGGAGTAAACAGACAACCCTCAGAGTGGGAGAAAACCTTTATCATCTATACGTCCAACACAGGACTAATATTTAGAATCTACAAGGTACTCAAACAAGTCAGCAAGAAAAACAATCCCGTCAAAAAGTGAGCTAAACATATTAAAAATTCCTAAACATCGCTAGTGATCAGGGAAATGCAAATCAAAGCTACAATGTGATACCATCTTACTCCAGCAAGAATGGCCATAATCAAAAAACCAAAAACAATAGATGTCGGCGTGGATTCAGTGAACAGGGAACACTTCTACCCTGCTGGTGAGAATGGGAATTAGTACAACTGCTATGGAAAACAGTGTGGAGATTCCTTAAAGAACTACAAGTAGAATTATCATTTGATCTAGCAATGCCAAAAGTCATTATACAAAAAAGACACTTGCAGACTCATGTTTGTAGCAGTACAATTTGCAATTGAAAAAATATAGAACCAGCCCAAATTCCCATCAATCAATGAGTGAATAAAAAATGTGATGTATATATATACTACTCGGCCATAAAAAGGAATGAATTAATGGTATGAACAGTGACCTGGATGAAATTAGATGCTATTATACTAAATGAAGTAACTCAGGAATGGAAAACCAAACATCATATGTTCTCACTCGTAAGTGGGAGCTAAGCTATGAGGATGAAAAGGCATAAGATTGATACAATAGACTTTGGGGATTGAGGGGAAAAGGTGGGAGGGAGGTGAGGAGTAAGACTACAAATTAGGTTTGGCGTATACTGCTCAGGTGATGGGTGTGCCAAAATTTCACAATCACCACTAAGGAACCTACTCGTGTAACCAAATACCACCTGTTCCCCAAAAATCTATGGAAATAAAAAAATAAAAATAAGAACAAACAAAATCCATAACACAAAAATTTACTGAAATAGATGGAAAAAGAGACAAATTCACACTCTCTCTTCATAGTTGATATAACAAAAGAAAAAAACCCAGTAGAGAGTAAGCATAGAAGATCTAAACAACAAAATTTAAAATTTGGTATCATGGACATATTACTGTATCCAATAATGACAGAATTTTTATTCTAAGTTCAGACAGAATACTTACACTAAAATTTAATCAATCCTGGACTACCAGAGAACAAAAAAAAAATAGCCAAGATTCACATAAAAAGAATAAAAAAGAAAGAGCAGTCATCATGTCCCAACTGGCTGATGCACCAAGTAGCCAGCAAGCTCAATGCCTTTAATTCTTTTCCCACCACCATACAGACCAGAGGAATTAATTCTCCTTACCTCCTCTAATCCAGCCTCATGTATTTTATCAGGGAATACTCTACATGCTCTTTAAGAGGAAGATGTTAGTTACGCTGAATCTGGAAAATGTATATACTCATATATTAAAATGAGAACTTTCTTCACACCATAATCTTATTCCACTTTAGAAGACAAGATCACAGCAAAAGATAAAAGCACAAATTGCAGGCCTACTCTATTGCTATTTATATTAATACTTTAATAAACATGAAAAAGATCCAGGATAAACTGGAAAAACAGATGAAACATTCTAACAATTGTGAATTGCGACTTTCAGAGATCAACCAGGACATATGGTCATACCAATCTTGTCCCACCCTAAAAAGCAGTGTAATTGTTTTCCAGCTAGCTTAAAGAGAAGCAGATGTATTTATGCCCTTTATCACTGTTCTCTCCCCATCATGCACAATGGACAAATTCTCTTTTCAGTTTAACAGCTGGCGACAGGATGACAGGCACAGCTCTCAGCTGATTTCCTCTTCTGAGTCTTACTTCTTGATTCTCATTATTTTAAGCTAGAATAGTCTGCATATGCAAGGCTGAATTCCCAAATATAATTCATAGAGTACATCAGAGATTTAATTGAGGAAACTAAATCTCCTAAGATGCTATCAGTCTTTATTCCCATCTTAAATGCAAGTTTTCTAGGTGCCCCAAATACATATCTTCATTTATGGAAGAAAGGACTAAAATAACCTGGATGTTTGAAAAGTAGAACCCATACCACAGAGGGACCATTTTCTGGCAGTAACAGATTTGGGATGTTTAAGTGTGTATGGCAGAGGGGAGGTGATTACAACTATTGTAACTATTATGATTACAAGTATTACATGGCAACTATTTTCTAAATAGTTTTAATGTTCTTACTTTGCACAGGTGTTTTTATTGATCGGGTTCAGTTTGCTTCCCCTTAATTCCTTATAGATACTGGTAGGCTATCTGCAAGGCTTACGTGTAGATACTTCTGCAATTTCATATACTTTTGCCTTTATGGGTATTTTAGTAAGAAATTGGGGAAGATTAACTAGAAGTTCATAGTTGGATTTCATTATAAAGTAGAAGTTCCTGAATCAATAATTTTTTAATGAAGGGATATGAGCAATGTGCTCTAGAGCTGATTAGAACTCATTAAAATACAGTTTCTTTAAAACAGTCTTTCTGCTTCACTCTGTACCTCTACTGTGGTGCCACAGGCCATAAGATGTGCTGAGATTACTATAGTTTCCAGAATTAAGACTGACACCACTTAACTACAATTCTCTAATACAGAGGTTTACAAACAATTTTGGGTCTCCCTCCAGAGTTTTCACTCCTCTCCAAAAGAAAATATCTTATATTTGACAATACATTTGATTAATTGCAAAAATAATTTTTAAATTGTTGATTTAATTAATGGCCCTGAAAAATATGATTCACAGTAGTTTCATTCTTGTTCTCACATAGAAAATGGAGGTAGAGTTAGTTCTATTTTTTCTTTGTTTGTTTTTGTTTTGAAATAGGTTCTTACTTTGTCTCCCAGACCAGAGTGCAGTGGCACAATTATAGCTCACTGTAACTTTGAACTCCTGGACTAAAGAGGTTCCCCCCATCTCAGCCTCCTGTGTAGTTGGAACTACAAGCATAGACCACCATGCTTGACTAATGTTTTAGTTTTTGGTAGAGACAAGATCACGTGTTGCCCAGGCTGGTCTTGAACTCCTGGCTTCAGGCAATCCTCCCATCTTGGCCTTCCAAAGTACTGGGACTACAGGTGTGAGTTGCAGCACCTAGCCTATTTTTCCTTTGTTAATCGTTCATTTCTTTTGAGAATTTTCCTTCATCGATCTAAGCCCTATCAATATTTAATAGGCCCCATTTTAATCATGTGAAAACAGACTCATATATACATTGACTCTATTTACTAAAATTCACACAAATTCAATTAAAACAGAAATTTTTTATATACCCTCTATATTAATAAATTTATTGTATGGCTCTATTAATGTACAGAATTATTTAAATTCACTTCCTCTATGTCATAAAATGTGAGTCATAAGCTGTCTCTCTAATACTGAATACATTACTAAAGACATGACATATTCTGTTCTCGTGTGTGCTGGAATGTGTAAAATTTCATTTTATCATTGAGGGATTAGGTGATAGTTATCTTTTTTATTCACCCATTGAATTTTCTCAAAATTTTAAAAATGATACACCCACTCATTTTCTTTTTTAGACAGAAAAACGTTCCATGCTCATGGTTAGGAAGAATCAATATTGTGAAAACGGCCATACTGTCCAAAGTAATTTATAGATTCAATGCTATCCCCATCAAGCTACCAATGACTTTCTTCAAAGAATTGGAAAAAATCACCTTAAACTTCATATAGAACCAAAAAAGAGCCTACATTGCAAAGGCAATCCTAAGCGAAAAAAAAAAAATAAAGCTGGAGCCATCACACAACCTGACTTCAACATATATTACAAGGTTACTATAATCAAAACAGCATGGTACTGATCCTAAAACAGAGATATAGACCAATGGAAGTGAACTGAGACCTCAGAAGCAACACCATATATCTACGACCATCTGATCTTTGACAAACTTGACAAAAAAAAAAGCAATGGGATAAGGATTCCCTATTTAATAAATGGTATTGGAAAAAACTGGCTAGCTATATGCAGAAAGCTGAAACTGGATTCCTTCCTTACACCTTATACAAAAATTAAATATAGATGGATTAAAGATTTAAACATGAGGCCTAACACCATAAAAACTAGAAGAAAACCTAGGCATGTCCATCCAGGACATAGGCATGGGCAAGGACTTCATGACTGAAACACCAAAACAATGGTAACAAAAGCCAAAATAGACAAGCAGGATCTATTTAAACTTAAGAGCTTCTGCACAGCAAAAGAAACTATCATTAGAGTGAACCAGCAACCAACAGAATGGGAAAAAGTTTTTGTAATCTACCCATCAAATAAATGGCTAATATCCAGAATCTATGGATAACTTAAACAAATTCATAAGTAAAAAACAACCCCATCAAAAAGTGGGCAAAGGATATGAACAGACACTTTTCGAAAGAAGACATTTATGCAGCCAACAAACATGAAAAAAAGCTCATCATCACTGGTCATTAGAGAAATGCAGATCCAAAGCACATTGGGACACCACCTCATGCCAATTAGAAAAGAGATCATTAAAATCAGGAGACAACAGACGCTGGAGCGGATGTGGAGAAACAGGAATGCTTTCACACTGTTGGTGGGAGTGTAGATTAATTCAACCAGTGTGGAAGAGAGTGTGGCAATTCCTTAAGGATCTAGAAACAGAAATACCCATTTGATTCAGCCATCTCATTACTGGATATATATCCAAAGGCTTATAAATCATTCTATTATAAAGACACCCACTCATTTTAATAGCCTTCAGGAGGGTAACGTGAGGCGCCTTGGTCTGATGGAAGGAAGGAACACAAACAAAAATTGAAGCACTCCTTTTGACCATATCATCCTTATTCAAAACATTGCAGAGACGTTTACTTAGCTCTTTTTTCTTTTTTTCCTTTCTTTCTTCTTTTCTTTTTATTTTTAAATAATTAGGGTCTTGCTCTGCTGCCCAAGCTGGAGTGCAGTGGTGAAATCATAGCTCTCTGCAGACTCAAACTCCTGGACTCAAGCCATCCTCCCACCTCTCGAAGCTTCTTACAGCTCTTGGATTACAAGATTCAGCCATGGCAGCCAGTCTAAAACCATTCTTGTAAGTTAAATAAACAAGTACACTTTGTAAGTGATATTATTGGAATCATTATCAACCTAATGGATTTTTCTTTGGTATGTGTTTCTCTGAAACTGAGGAAAATTTTTAATGTTATTCTTTTGCGTACACATTTTTGTATCATATTTTGGAGTACTTAAATGTTAGTACTGTGGTTGAAAATCCACACAGATACTGTCTCATTTTTTTTCCTTAAAATCTCTCTGTAAAGTAGGAACTTTATTTCTCTGTTTTACAGGAAAAGAAATATACTCGGAGAACCCTGATACTTTGCTCAGGGTCATCAGCTATTGAATGACAGAGCTAGAACCATTCTTCCTAAGGTGGCCTGATGCTACTCATGTCAGAAACCCATAATTTCCCATCGGTTAAAAAAATTTAAGATGTTTAGAGCCTCCACAATGCCTGCTGCTCTGTGTCAGAGTGTAAAAACCTCACTTTTCTATCTGTAAGTTTTCTAATTACTGGCTTTATTATATAGTGATCTACGATATCAATTCTACTTAGGTTGTTTTATTTTTTGTCTTTAGCAATTTCCACCAGCTCAGACAAATTGATGGATTTCGAAAGTCATGAGTCTTGACAATGCTTCTTTTCTCCAGTGATTCTCTCATTTGTAAAGCTTACTAATATTCTCTGCAAACGTGCCTTTATAAAAACATCTTCTCTGACTGATGTGACACAAGATTTTACAGACCTCTTCAACTTTGAAAAATAACATCTCACAGCTGAAAGGCATGCTTCTGTTATTCAGAAGACATTTACTTTTTGTAGGCTTTTGTTTCTTCTTATAAAGTAACCTCTTGCCTTATTCCTGATGAAGGTTTTGGCAGATCCCTGATTCACATTCATTTTTATGTGACTTATCTTTATTCAACATGCCTGTGATATGTCAGTGACTAATCAAAGCACTAGAGATATATTAGCAGTATTGGAAATGACTGCTTGCCTTCAGGGAGCTTAAAATCGAGAGGGGGAAACAGACAATAAAAGTGATGACTCAGTAAATTAGTAGAATAGAAAGTTGTAAGTGTGAAGAAGCAAAAAAAAAAAAAGGCAAGAAAAGGATGTCCAAAGGGGGCAAAAATTTACATAGTACAGCCAGGGGAGACTGGAATCAAATTATTTAAGACCTGGAAGAAGGCAGAGATTTGGGATTTGAGATAGGTTGAAGCTGATATAGTTTATTTCATCACCTAATAGATCACAGCATGCAGCAGCCAATAGTTGAAAACCTGAAACAATGTAAACTTAAGTGTCCTAATGGAGATGAAATCCACAACCTTAGTCTTACCTGTTCTGTGTTTTGACAGAACTCACCTGCCAGGAATGGCCAAGAGACTGGACCCATTGTGTCTTTATTAGTATCCCAAGGCTATTTTATCTGTGACTTGGGGCAGAACCAATGAGTACATATTTTATAAAGCAGAGACATTTATTCTACTATTCTTGATTTAATAGTTCATTAACTATCCCCCAAATATTCTGGTTCTTCCCTAAATGTTAGTTTGTAATGACTCCAATAAATATGAGTCAGGATGTCTCACTTTTTTTTTTTTTTTTTTTTTTTTTTGAGAGATGGAGTCTTGCTCTGTCGCCCAGGCTGGAGTGTAGTGGCATGATCTCAGCTTACTGCAACCTCTGCCTCCTGGGTTCAAGTGATCCTCCTGCCTCAGCTTCCCAAGTAGCCAGGACTACAGGCATGCACCACTACCACACCCAACTAATTTCGGTATATTTTTAGTAGAGACAGGCAGGTCTCAAACTATATGTTGGCCAGGCAGGTCTCAAACTCCTTACCTCAGGTGATCTGCCCGGCTTGGCCTCCGAAAGTGCTGTAATTACAGGTGTGAGCTACCATACCCAGCCCCAAATTATCTTATATAATCCTTATAATTACTCCCTCAGGTTTATATTATTTTCTTGCTCTGGATGAGGACAAAAGGCTCAGATAGATTAAAGACCTTCCCTAAGTTAAAGTGATAGTAAAGTGATCAGAGGAATTCACACACAGATTTCATTTTAACTGTAGAGACTATGTTCTTAAATGCCAACGTTTATTCATTAAACTTGATGCATCAGACATGAAAGAAACCTAAGAATGAATCTACTCCACATTAAAGCCCAGAGAGATGGAGTTATTTTTCCAATGACTCAAAGTCACGGTCACGAGCAGTTTGGACTAGAAATCAGATGTACTAGTGCTTAGCCTGACCATCTTACTACTACACCATGCAAAGGTTATTTATTGCTAGGATATAAAGCTCCAGGACAGATAAACAACCTGTTCCATGCCCCATTGTTTCTTGGCTAGAATGACCTATTCTTTCTTTAAAATCTGGCTGGGAGCGATGCCTGTAATCCCAGCACTTTGGGACGTTGAGGCAGGCAGATCACGAGGTCAGGAGCTCGGCACCAGCTTGGTCAATATGGTGAAACCCCGTCTCTACTAAAAATACAAAAATCAGCTGGGCATGGTGGCATGCATCGATAGTCTGAGCTACTCAGCAGGCTGAGGCAGAAGAATGGCTTGAACCCGGGAGGTAGAGTTTGCAGTGAGTTGAGATGGTGCCACTGCACTCCAGCCTGGGTGACAGAGAGAGACTCTGCCTCAAAAAAAAAAAAATCCAAGGAGATAGTGTCTCCTTTGTAAAGTCATCCTTGATACTTCCAACTACTGCTACTCTCTCCTTCTTCCATTTAACTACTGTTGCCTTATCATGCCATCTGAATCATACCATAATTTATAAATCACATGTCCTTATCTCCTTGAAGACTGAGCCTCTTGAAGGAAATCATGTCATTCTTCACAGTATCCCCAGTGTCTACAGCAAATACTAAATAATTCTGGCAATGAACTTTTTGTATTCCCATTTCCTTGAGCAAACTATGACTAATATGGCCTTTTAAGTTTTATATAAAGAAAGCACAAATAGAACTTTAAACATTTTTATTGTTATAATGCAATTTTTAATTCAATCATTTGTTAAATAGATAACTTCATGTTTAATTACCAACTTAAATATAAAATTATTTTCAAGGAGACACAAGTCATTCTTTAAATCAATTTTTATAGGGGCTTTAGTATTCTACATTTGTTAGGAGAAGATACCCCTTTTTCAGCTTTCTGTACTATCCCTAGTGGGGCACAAACCATTGTAACTGTTCTGAGCAAAAGCAGCTCAGGTTACCCAGGGACAGGGATTCTTCTGCATGGTCTGTCCATATATGTTTCTATTCCTTCATGATGCAATGTGAAATACTGCAAAAAGAACAAGATCTATGGTCAGAAAACTTGGTTTCAAGCTCCAGATCTTCCATTTAACTTCTAATGAATGTGTGTAAATCTCTCCATTTTTTAGTTCACCAAAATGGGGATAATATCTGCTCAATCTACTTTCTGACAAGGGAGTGAATGTCAGCTGAATGATGTTTGTAAATGTGCTTAAGTTGGTTAAGTACTACGTTAGTCCTAGTTATTATTTGCCTAGAATTTTGCTTAGATGCATAACATCTACCATTCTAATATTAGCATCAGTGTTCTCTGCTATTCCTAAAGAGAATAAAAACATAAATGTAACAGAAATCTTATTTTGTCTCAAACTTAGGGGAATTCCCCATATTATTTACCTTATTACATAATTCTGTCCAATTAATGATATGGAGAGAAATTACTCCTCATGAGCAGGTGGTGGATGACAGAATAAACTTTGCAATGGTTGACTTAAATAAAAATTAGTAGTGTAAGTTGGTGGGGTCCTCCTCCACAGTCCTAGGTCTGTGTCTGTGTTACGTTATTTTGGTGAGTGCTATTGGAGCTTACTGATTTCTGATGAGGGTGTTGGGGTGATTGGTTTGGAGACAGTTAATAAGCAAGAACAAAAAACTGTTTCTTGACTAGTAGCACTGTTAGGATTCCCCCCATCCATCCCTTCTTCACCTGTACCACAACTGGTGTAAAGATTCTTCAACAGGCTTCTCACCAAGACCAGTAAGAACAGAGCAATTAACTCTGCACTGTGGTGCCTTGTAAAAAGATAATGTCCCCAGATCAATGAATCACTCTTTCTATAGGAAATCACAAGCAGAGAAAATGTCACCGTGTCGTAGCAAAGCCTTCCTTGAGATCACATTAAAGATGATTTAATTTTCACATGTATCTGCTAATACTGAAATAGAGATGAAGAGATGATTGAGATGTTTAATGCAGATTTTTTCCTAAGGCAGAGAGCTTTTTAAAAAATTATTCAATTTTCCAAATTGTACCCTGCCATTAGGAAATCCTTCCAGGATATAAAGATTGAGTTTTAGAGAATACTTAAAACCCAAAACAAATAAATCAAGACAGAGCATAAGAATTTCCTATGTCAGTGTAATTTACAAAGATAGATACTGCACATTTTTACTGAATGTCAACAGAATGGGAATTGCATTGAAAATTCTCTATCTACAATCTCCCAACCACAGACTTGGGAGCATACTGATAAAGTTAATATTTTTAATGACATCTTAATGTACCTTATGCATATCTGGATGGCTGGGAGCAACCAGAAAAATCAACTGCTTGTGTCCTTATGTCACACTCAGTGCCCTTTCTCCTCCTTACTCCCTGCTTGAGAACGTGTCTTTATCCAGGTCTCTCAAGAATCCAGGAATACTGAAAATTTAGTATTCCTTCAACCACTGGTTAGTGATGGGATCTTATGAAATGTCAAAGGGCATTTATTTTGTGAAAGAATAACAATAAAGAGTAGTACAATTTAGTGAATGTGAATATTCAAACACAATTATAATATTTAAGTTTCATTGATAAAAGGCCTTGCTAGAGGAAACAGTTTTCTTGTGGACACTAATATTTAGAATTGTTTGAAATGTCATGATGAATTACTGTGGTTAGCAAGACAAAGAAGGACTTCCATTAAGAAACAAGATGAGAGGCCGGGCGTGGTGGCTCACTCCTGTAATCCCAGCACTTTGGGAAGCCGAGGCGGGTGGATCTTGAGGTCAAGAGATGGAGACCATCCTGGCCGACATGGTAAAACCCCGTCTCTACTAAAAATACAAAAATTAGCTGGGCGTTTGGCACACACCTGTAGTCCCAGCTACTCGGGAGGCTGAGGTGGAAGAATCGCTTGAACCCGGGAGGCAGAGATTGCAGTGAGCTGAGATTGAGCCACTCCACTCCAGCCTGGCGACAGAGCAAGACTCCGTCTCAAAAAAAAAAAAAAAAAAGAAAAGAAACGAAAGAAACGATGAGAGAGAAGAGGACAAAATTTCACTTGCTTATTTGAGGCCACTTGAGAGATATAACAAGAACAGAATGAAGCTTAGATAAGAAAGTCAATGTCTTAATAAAGAATGCACTATGCACAGGCCACTCCTAGTAACCCATGTCAGGATTATCTTGCCAATTTCATTATATAAACACATAGATATATAGATAGATAGATAACAGACAGATATCAAAATACTGATACATAATTTAGTAAAAACAGCACTCTATTGTGAAGTACCATATAGTTTGGTATTTCCATTCTAGAACAAAGACTGTGCATAAATTTTCATAGTGAAGAAAAATAAGTGTATTTTCTGGTGGGATGAATTCAAACTTGGTAACTTGTTATGGGGATTCCTGGTGCCATGCTCTCCTTTCATCTTGCAAAAAAGAATAATAAAAATGTCCAAAAAAGAATAATAAAAATGCAATTTTATTTCTATTGTTATCAACTTATAGATACTGAGAGCTTGCTGGGAGAGCCCATCATGTCTACTGTTTCAATTTGTCCTCCTAGTACCCTTCTGAGGTGGGAATTATCTGTTTCCTCCACCTTATGAATGAGTAAAGGGTTCAGACATGATAAATAATTCACTCCGAGAAAGTGTTAGAGTTTCAATTTTAAAGTAAATTTTATCTACTAAGACTTATGCTTCTTTCCAAAATCACATACTGACCATCTTTTATTCATTTAACTGGCACTTATTAAATTAGGTGTTACAGAGAAAATTATATGGTCATAGTTAATTGCATGGACTCTAGAGTCAGACAGTCTGGGCTAAAATTCTAGCGTTGTCATTTGGAAGCTTGCTGGCCTTGGGGAAGTTGTTCATTTTCTCTAACCATTAATTGCCTCATCTATAAAATATAGATTTTAAAATGGTGTCTGTTTCAGAGAATTGGCTGGATAACTAAGGAAGATATTGCATACTTAGCTCAGTGCTTAAATCATAGTAAACATTAAGTAAATAATAGTTGCTCTAACTGTGATAAATATAGCAGGGCCTCTGCCTTCAAGAACCATTGATTTAAGAAGGGAGGATTTGATATGCACCAAGTGACTGCAATGCATAATTTAAAATGACATTGTGAGAGGTGAAAGGACAAGTGATAAGTCTGATCTAGTGAGATCATAGGCATCATTGTCAGGGAGCATGCATTTTATTAGGGCCTTGAGGAATTGGCTTATGCAGACTCAGCAGAAGGGCATCCCATGGAGAGGCGTGAACAAAATTCGAGGCAGGAAAATACAAGCCTTGGATGATCAATAAAGAGAACCGAGACTGACTCAAGCATGGGCTCTATGTAGGAGCTCAGTGGGAGTCAAAACTAGGAAAATATATCAGAGGCTGCAAGAGGAGTTAGAGGAAGATGCCTGACCTCTTAAATAAGATGCAGATGTAAAAATGCAGTAATAACTGAGAATGTAAAATACAATTATCACACTGGCCAATTAAAAAGACTATATGAAAGTTAAAATGAACAATAATGAGACTTAAGCAAAATAGAGCAGTGGGAAGTTATTGAAGAGAAATGGACTATATCTGAGGGGGATAAACACATAAAATGGACAGTAGTTGTCAAATTAGACAGGAGAGACAAGGGAGAGGAAAAGATTTTTAAAATGATGCTGAAATTTCAAGTTCGATATGAAAGGATGGTAGAGGCAGTGAAATAAAGAGGGAGATCAGAAAGCTGACCAGCTTTGTGGAGCAGGTGATGAGCAATCTTATGCACATCCTGCTTTTGAAACCAGACAGCTATATAGCGATGCTGAGAGGTGTTAAAAGATAAGTCTTAGGTAAATTCAATTTAATAGAGTTTAGTTGTCCAAAGTATGATTGGCAAATCAGGTAGCTTCCAGAGCCAGGGTAGGCTCAGAAAGACCAGTGCAGCCATGTGGTGGAAGAAGATTTATGGAGAGAGAAAGAAAAGTGAAGTACAGAAAACGGAAATGAGGTATAGACAGTTGAAATGTTTACAGCTCAGCGTTTGCCTTCTTTGAACGTAGTTTAAACAGTGGCAACTTTTAATTGGCCAAACCTTGGTGATTGGCACAAAAAGAATTTAGTCTGTTTACACACCCAATTAGGTAGGTTTCCATTAACTATGTATGGAGGAGGTTGAACTTGAAGTATGTAAGGAGGCAGCTTTAGGCTAAACTTAATAGAGGACAATCAGAATTGTGAGGCTGCAACTCAGAAGAGACTTAAAATGATGGTGGTAACTGATTTGGGAGAAATTTCCACAAGGATGAGAAGTTAAGTATCCTATAACAAGTGCAATTACTGAGAGAAAGAGAGGAGAGCCAAGAGCATTGCAGGCAGAGAGGGGATAGAGTCCCAGAGAATACAAAGTATAACAAGAACAATGTTAAAGCATCACAAAACCAAGAAATAAATAGTAAGTAAAACAGATGATCATCAGTGCAAAATTGTGTAGGGAGGCCAATGTTAGAAGCTAATAAAATATCAATATTAACAATGGAAAATAAGAATTCATTGGTGGAGCTGCTTTGGAAAATACTTTTGGTGGCTCCTCATAATTTTAAACATACAGATGCTATATGAATCAGTATTACACTCATAGATATCTACTCAGAGAGAAGAAACATATTGTCCACACAAACTGCTCATGAATGTTCATAATAGCATTATTCATGATAGCCCCAAAATGGAAATAACCCAAATAGCCAACAATTGAAATGGATAAACAAAATGTAGTAAGTCCAACAGCAAAGTATTATTCAGCAGTAAAGAGGAACAAAGCAATGAAATTTGCCACACATGGATAAACTTTGAACACACTATGTTAAATGAAAGAAGGCGGTCATAAAATAGTACAGATTGTATGATTCCATTTATATAAAATGTCCAGAACAGGCAATTATATTGAGACAGTAAATTAATGTTTGCCTAGATACAGAGGAAATTGAGAATAATGAGTAGTGACTATTAATTTGCATTTGGCTTATTTTTTTTGAAGTGATGAAAATATTCTAAAATTAGATCGTGGTGATGACTGTACAACTATGTAGATATACTAAAGCTATTGAACTGTATCCTTAAAACTACTGGATTCTACAGTGTACAAATGAAATCTTGATAAATTCATTAAAGAAAAAGATAAAACAATGGAAAAAGTTAAATTGTTAGCAGTTGAAAAGATGGTAGCACAGAGAACTTTTAAAGCAGTGAAAATGCCTTGGAAGATGCTATAATGGTGGATAGAAAGGTATCATTTTACACTGTCCAAACACATAGCATGTACAACACCAAAAGCAAACCCTAGTGTAAACTATGGATGCTGGGTGATGATGGTGCCTCAGTCATAGGCTCATGGCAAGACTCTGTCTCTACAAAAAAAAATTTAGCCAAGTGTGGTGGCACATGCCCGTGGTCTCAGTTACTTGGGAGGCTGAAGTAGGAGGATCACATGAGCCTGGGAGTTTGAGGCTGCAGTTAGCTCTAATTGTGCCAATGTACCCCAGCCTGGGTGACAGAGTGAGGCCTGTCTCAAAACAAAGAAAAGAAGAGAAAAGAAAAGAAAAGCATAATGAACTTTCTAGAAAAAGAAAAGGAAGGTAATGACCGTATTTCGCAACTTTTTGACATTGATTAAAACTTTCCTTCTCTGGTGATAAAGTCTGCAGAAGTGAGTTGCATCATCAGGGAGCCACATGACTAAGAACCTCGGCCATTAATTCAAAGCTATTCTCGGGACTGCAGGAATGGCGACTGTCCCGCAAACAGCATAGAATTGTGGAAACACCGCTTGTCACTGACGCCGCTGCTGGTTCCAGCATTTCTGTTGATTACTTTTCTTGGCCATGCCATATATATTTTTTAACCTTAGTAACCTCATTTAAGAAAGTGAGAGTTCTCAAAAAAATCTCTATAAATAAAAAGTTACACTACCTCCAAAGCCATGTTATTTAATGTTAAATACATATTAAAATATGTATTTAAATAGAAAAAAAAACCCTCATTTGAAACAAATGAACCACTCTGCTGTGGGATGTTAATAGTGGGGGAGGCTATAAATGTGTGGGGGAAGGGGGCATATAATTCATTGGTCATGTTTGAAAGAGCTGTTTCTGTGAAATAGGATTCAAAGGAATAAAAGCTTCCAATATGAACCACATTTAAGAAAGTTTTCAGTAAGTTACAGCTATGAGGTAAATCAAACGAAACCTTAAATAGGACACCACCTAAGATGCTGCATCCTGTCTCTGCAAATGAAATTCTGGCAATCCATTAATGTCTTACCCCAAGGTGAAGGTGAAAGGAAAGTGGTTGTGTGGCTCCAAATGCGATTTTCCATGGACTTCAACTCCTTCTGCATAACAACTAGTTGATTTGTGTAGAGATGCCTAAGATTTAGTCATGAGTCAAATACTTTCATTGTTTACTGTGAACATCTTGTATCTCATCACCATATGCAGTTGCAACACTCAGAATGACCCAGTAGGACCTTCATCATAGATTTGCTTGTCTATCATACAGTGAAGCCACTAAGAGAAAGGCCTAGTGGTCTACAGGATAGTTACCTTTACTCGCCTGGTGGTCTTACTGGGGTGATAACACCCAGGGCACCCACTGGAGGGTGTATCACCCCTGCGTGTTATGTGGGCTGCTCTCAAGTGTGGCACCAGTGATCAGCATCCTGGGGCATTTGGTTGAATCTGGGGGCTGTAGGCACTAAAATGACATCAAGAGTCACCACAAAACAGGAATTAATATGTCTTAGTACAAAAGCAATAGTAACTAAATAGTTTGTATATATGCCCCAAAATTTTAAGGAATGAATATTAAGATTAAATAGAGTTGTGACATTGCAATAAACATACATACTTAGAGCAATAGAAATCCTACAAATCCTTAAAAAAAATCTCCAAGCATTAGTATGGCTCTAATGAAAAAGTGATTTCTCTTTCAAATATCATGTTTCTGGTTCTTTCAATAAGGATGATTAAATAAAACAGAATAAATGGTATTTTTAAGTGTAAATAAATAAACAATATAACACTCTATTGTTAAATTCCTTAAACCCAAACCATTTTGACTTACTTAAAAAATATGGCTTAGCGTGTTGTTTGCTTCACAGCTGATTAGTAACCCGAACTAATTAATGGTTGGAGAAAACCCCACTTTCAGCAGCTTTTATGAAAGAAATTGATGCTTCTGACATTATAGGACAGGTACCTCAACACCCAAGAAAACTTTCCTCCAAGCCCAATCTCCTTTTACCTTCTCACACTGGCATTTTGTTAGCTACTCAAGGAAAATAGGATTTTTGATGGCTAGTGAATGGTTAAATACCATTTATTTCCAATCCTCTGAGCCATCTCCTTAATATAGTAAGATTGAGACACCACTGCTTCAGAATTTGCATTACCTAAGACTCTCAGATTGATGTGCCAGAGAGAGCCCTTCAGAACAAAAGCACAGAGCAGGAGCAATTCATCACTTAAGTGGATTAAAATTTGATTCAACAAATTTTTATTGAGTGACTACTATGTGCCAGACAGAGGACTCATTGTTCTAAATGACACTGTTCTGAATATACTTACTCTATTCAAGAAGGCACTAATGTAGTAGAGTGGGTTAGATTTTAAAAACTAATAAATTTAGTATTATGTAATCTAAATACTAATAGGGAGTTAAAAGAAAATGTAAAAAAGTTTAAAATAAGAACCTGTATTAGTCCATTCTCACACTGTTAATAAAGATAAAAATATCTGAGACTGGGTAATTTATAAAGGAAAGAGGTGCAATGGACTCACAGTTTGGGATGGCTGGGGAGGTCTCAGAAAACTTCCAATCATGGTAGAAGGGGCATAAAACACAGCCTTCTTCACATAGTGGCAGAAAGGAGAAGTGCCAAGCAAAAGGGGGAAAACTCCTTATAAAACCATCAGATCTCATGAGAATTCACTCAGTATCACAAGAACAGCATCATGGGAGTAATCGCCCCATGATTCAATCACTTCCCATCAGCTCCTTCCCATGGCATGTGGAGGATTATGGGAACTACAATTCAAGATGGGATTTGGGTGGGGACACAGTCAAACCACATCAGAACCCTATTTGGAAGATGAGAAAAACTTCCAACTATAAATTTATCTTTGATGTAATGATAGAATAATACCATTTTTTAATGTTCATGTGACAAGCATATTAACATCTATTTTCTCTTTAGTTACAGAAATAACACTGTGATATAGGTAGGAATATTTCCATTTTTACAGATGAGAAAACAAGTTAGAAGAAAATAATGTATGTCTCAGATTCATGTACAGTCAATAAATAAACAGAACCTGGATTCAAACCCAAATCTGTCTGACTCCAAAGGTATAACAAGGTCATTATAATAACTTGTAAAGCACAGAAAGTTTGTACAAGCAGAACTGGTGTCAAAATTTCCCACATGTAGGGGACTAAGGTGAAAAGATATCTACACAAAAGACTATGGGGGTGTTAATAGATTTTCAGAAATACACCGCATATAAATACAGTAGGGAAGAAAATAAGAGTACATGTACTACCCCTAACATTCACAGGTTGAAACTCTAATCCCCAAGTGATAAAAATGGAGATGAAGACTTTGGAGATGACTAAGTCATGAGGGTGGAGCCTTTGTAAATGAGATTAGTGCCCTCATAAGAAAAGATCAGAGAGTTAGTTCTCTTTCCTCCATGTAAGGACACAGCAAGAAGACAGATATCTATAAACCAGAAACACAACCCTCACCAAGAACCCAACTCTGCTGACAACCTGATCTCAGTCTTCCAACAAACTCTAAAGCTGTGAGAAATATATGTTTGTTGTTAAAGCCACCCACTTTATGGTATTTTGTTATAGCAGCCAGAGTTGACTAAGACAGTGCACAACTGGGAAAGAGAAATTTAAGAGCCAGTCAAGAATTATGTACCTTTTTGGTTAAATATAATAATAATAGAAATTCCCTGGCAACTTTTCACAAAAAGAGCAGAGCATGAAGAACCTTAATTCAGGAAGACTGCCCAGACAACAGCGTGTACAAGAGATTGCATATTGAACAATAATGATACATATCCATAAAGAACAATCATTCTCAAATAAAAATCCTTATTGCTCATTAGCAGGCTGTTTACTAGAAGGGTTGACTATGGGTAAGAGAGGGAAGGTTTGGAAGGTATTTCATGTAAAATAATTCCTCAGGGTGGCCACTAAAACAATGTTAACCATTGTTTGGAGTGAAACACTGAGAAATAAGATGGTATTTAAAAATATTTATAAAATTGTGCTGCATTCACTGTGTCTTAAGCTGTTTATCTTATTGGGCTCAGTAGAGCCAATATTTCCCAGCCCACAAAAATATTTTCTTTTTTTCTTCAAGAGCTGCTGTTTCTTGGGAATTATTCACTGCAGACAGCCTGTACTACTCCAAGACTGGAGAAGCAAAGAAGGAGGTGGTTGTGGTGTGTTAAATGGGAGTCCCTAAAAACATATATTCATATCTTAATACCTGGATCTAGTGAATATTACCTTATTTTGAAAAAAAAAAGTCTTTGCAGGCATAATTAAATTGTCATTAAAGATTTTGAGGCTGGGCATGGTGGCCTATGCCTTTAATCCCAGTACTTTGGGACGTCGTGGTGGCTGAATCACGTGAGCCCAGAAATTCAAAACCAGCCTGGGCAATACAGCAAAACCCCGTCTCTACAAAAAATTTACTAGGCATGGTGGTGCATGCCTGTAGTCCTAGCTACTTGGGAGGTGGAGAAGGGAGGATCACCTGAGCCTAGAAGGTCCAGAGTCCAGTGTGCTGTGCTTATGCTACTGCACACAAGCCTAGGGAACAGAGTGAGAGCCTGTCTCAAAAAAAAGGAAAGGAAAGGAAAGGGAAAGGGAAAGGGAAAGGGAAAGGGAAAGGGAAGGGGGAGGAAGGGGAAGGGAGGGGAGGGCAGGGCAGGAGAGGGGAGGGGAACGCAGGGAAGAGAGAGAGGGGGAAATAGAGGAAAGAAGGAAGGAAGGAAGGGAGGGAGGGAGAGAGGGAGGGAGGGAGGATGGATTAAGAATTTTGAGATGAGATCATTCTGAGTTACTCAGGAGGACCCTAAATCCAATGACCCTCATCCTTACAAGAGACAAGAGAGAAGACACAGAGAAGAGGAGAAGGCCATGTGAAGACAGAGGTGGAAATTGCAGTGGTGTTATAAGCCAAACAAGTCCTGGGGCCATCAGAATCTGGAAGAGGCAAGGCATGGGTCTCCCCTAGGGCAGTCGGAGGGAGTGTGGCCCTGCTGACACCTTGACTTCAGAAGTCTGGCCTCCAGAGCCAGGGGTGAACACATTCATGTTAAATCAGTAAGTTTGCAGTAATCTGTTACTGCAGCCCTAGAAAACTAATTCAGTGATGTTATTGGAGCTGGAGTTGGATCCAGAATAAGCACATGAAGCTGGAGCTGGAATGAGAGCAAGTGTGTCTAGTAGGAGCTAGAATTCAGAGGGGTAAGAGCCACTGGTAGAAAAGCTACTCAATGCAGGGAGGGAGGACAAGACCCCTGTTTCTGCTCTCCCACCCCCATTTTCTGCCAGAGCCACTCACTGGCTGATGGCAGCTTTAGGCCAGCTGACACAGGAGCCTGGAGTGGTCAGTTCCCACCACACAGAGATGAGTCTGGGAGAATTAAGGTGATGTCTGAGGGCTACAGGCTCAGAGGCAGCATCTTATGGAGCACACTGGGTAAGCTAAGCTTAGTATATCAGGAAATCTTCACAGAGAAGATAATATTTAAGCTTAATCTAGATGAATGTGCAAAAATGCATTAGGCAATGTAGGAAAGGCATCCAGACATTAGAAGAAGCACCTGCAATGTCAAGTCCATGACCCATGCCATCTTCTTTTCCTCTACTGTTCTGCTCATGGTATCTGAAACACAATTGTGTGCAGATTTTAATCACTAGGGGCAAGCATCCACTCTTCCTCAGGGTGGCAACCTGGGTGATTGGCATAGATTAAATCTTCAATCTAATCTGAAGATTTAGCCATTTTAGGTGCAGAACAAAGAGGATGTAGAACACCCCACTGGGTATCTCCAGATGAAGTTTCACTCTCCAAATCAGTCACAGAGAGGTCTGTGTTAAGGGTTATGTTAAGGCTATGTCAAGTAATTGCCAATCTGTAAGAAAGCAGTATTAATTATCTGTGCTGTTTGGCCTCTCACCTGGCATGCATAAATAGCTTCAGCTCACCCGTAAGGAACCCCAATGGAGCTAAAGTAAAGAGTAAGAATTTCACATCTTTTCTCCATTCTGAAAAATAGATGCTAATTTTTAGATCACATGATATATTCATACATAAACATCCCTTACGGAATTAAAGTATGTTTCTGAAATTCAAAGCAAATATTGAGCATGGGAAAGAGGTTTGGAAGTCATCACAGAATACTTTAAAATGTGGGATTGGATGAGAATATTGAGGTAGACACTCAGCCCTGAGCCAAAGTTATCAATGGAAGCTTAATATTAAAACATTAGATAACCCCTTCCTGTAATACCTAGTCTACCAGGTATTAGAATGGATTAGTTAGAAAATAACACTGAAAAGCCTTTAGAACTTTTTAGCTTTTCCTAAAATCCACCTATTCTACCTGGATTTCAACCAGAGTTGAAGAGAAAAGGTCCTCTTATTTTACTGGAATTGCACCTCCAGCAACTATAACTCCATCTTTAAACGTTCTGCTTTTTATTTCTTGCATATTTTATCCTTCAAATTCTTGCTCAAACAAAAATATAGTGATACTTCCTCATTTTAGCTCCCACTTTATGTAACCTCAAAAGGCAAAAGAAGACCTCACTGTACATTTTCTTTTCATGGACGCAGCCGTCCTCAAAGGACAAACCTGTATCCAGGCAGAGGCTGGCAGTGCTACAGCAATGCACACAAAAGAGTGATGCACTGCAGATAAAATGCAAATCAGCCTGGCTTCTGGGCAGCAAGCCCGTTCAAGGAAGAAACCTCGCTCATTCCTGGAAGCGCACCATCCTTCTTGTCCACACTCCCCAAGTGCCTGTTATTTCTTCAAGAAAATATTAAATGAATAACTGGTCTCAGTGAAGAAGTAATGTCCCGGAGGGAGGACTTTGACCTTTCAAAGCAGTCATCAACTTCCTTTTTCTACAGACAGAATCAGCTTCATGGATTTAGATGTGATGGGAATTGCCTGTCCTTTCTTGATTCATTTTGGATATTTATAAAACATCCCTGGTAAATTTGAGAACACCTATGTCTATTTTCTAGTCTTTGGAATGATAATCCAAGCTTTAAGATCTATAATTCTATATTAACTATGATATTAAAGAAAGAAAGGATTTTAGAGATTATCTAGACTAATGTCATCATATATCCCTAGCAGGCAATTTTCTTTGTAACATGTCTGGAAAATTCTGCTTTAAAATGTTCAAGGACAGGAAGCCCAACAGCTGTTAAAGCAGATCTCTTTGAAAGCTCTAGTTGACAGAAAGTCTCTCCTGGTAGAAGACTGACATATGTATCAAGCATCTCATCCTATATACAACACCCAACATACCCTCTACCTGGCCACACTCCATTGAATCACACCTGCTCTTCTACATGAGAGCTTTCTGTGTATTTCAAGGACACTTTTGCTTTCACAAACACATGGCATCCATAGCTGTACATGTATTGGGAAGAATATGCCATGCTGTGAAACTGACTAATACTGTGCCCGTCCTACAATGCTGTACCCAGTCAATACATGCTAGTGCTTCTTAAATAACAACCTCTGAAATTCAGGGAGGATTTTACAATTTAAAGGACTTTTAAAAGTTCTTTTATGTCAATGGATCCACAAAATGAAAATGAGGAGGTAGGGATTTATGATCTCTTCTTGAACGAGATACACACGCTATTAGTTGATGTTTTGGTTTTTATTCCTTTATTTTTTATAATACCTTAAATTGTGGGGTACATATGCAGAATGCACAGGTTTGTTATATAGGCATATACGTGCCATGATAGTTTGCTACATCCAACCCCCTGTCATCTATGTTAGGTATTTCTCCTAATGTTAGCTCTCCCCAACTCCCCCAACTCCTGCTATCCCTCCCCTAGCACCACCACCCCCGACAGAACCTAGTGTGTGATGTTCCCCTCCGTATGCCCATGTGTTCTCATTGTTCAACACCCACTTATGAGTGAGAACATGCGGTGTTTGGGTTTCTGTTCTTGTGTCAGTTTGCTGAGAATGATGGTTTCCAGATTCACCATTAGGTGATTTTGTCATTGTACTAACATCATATAGTGTACTGATAGAAATCAAAATGGTGTAGCCTACTACACACCTAAGTTAATAACTATGTATATACTGTATATGGCATAGCCCATTACTCTAAGACCACACACCTGTACAGCATGTAACTGTATTACTGTGTTGAAAACTACAGACAACTGTAACCAAATAGTGGCTTTTCGTGTATATAAACATAGAAAAGGTAGAGTACAAATGTGGTGTTATAATCTCCTGGGACCACTGTCATATGTGGTCCATCAGTGACCAAAATGTCATGGGCACATGATTGCATACATACATATGTATATATGTGCACACACACAAACACACATTAAAGATCTCATTTTATTCTCTTAACCACTTTAGAAAAGCGGTTACCTCCAGTTTAGGGATGAGAAACTGCTGGCATGAACAAGTTATTGAAATTGTTTAACATCACACCACCTTTCAGTAGCTCCTGTTAAACTAATTCAGGTTGTAATTATTTGTATTTCAACTAGTCAGATTTGTGTAGCTTCTGCAGACACCTAATTATAAAAGGCAGAGGACCCAATATTTCCACAATGATGTGAGGAGCTCAGGAAAGTAAAATGAGCAACAGGCTCTACAATTTGCTCTTTAACAAACAAAAAAGCTATTAATCATCACAAAATCAAAGCCAGTTTACTAGTCAGTGGAAGTATCTTCTATCATACAGAGTCAGAACCCACTCTAAACATAAAAAGCAAATGAGGAAAAACTGAATTCTTCAACCTGATTTTCCTTCCTAGAATTCTGCTGCAGGTGCCTCCTGGCAGGGTGAACACACCCTCTCTGATGGAGTATTAAACCCCCGACGACCAGGGCCTGCCTGGTTTCCTGCCTTTTTGGCATATACACCTGACTCTACATAATGTAGCCTGATCAGGAATCAGCCTCGTTGTGAGAATTGACTGATGGGAGAAGCCCAGGAGACTGTGCAGACATTCAAGCTGACTGCTGGACTTTTCTCTTTTTAGAGTGAGCATCGCTGGAATCACTTATATGCTGTACACACCCAATCTTCATTCTGGACCTCAATATTAGGTATTACCGAAGACAAGGGGCCCAGGGCCCTGATTTTTGAGACAATTTTACATTCCTACGGTGAGCAGCTTCCTAACTCATGTTTGTGGATCTCTGTCCCCCACCCTACGGCCTCCTTGACTGTTTCCACCTAAGTGACTCCCCATTCTGACTGCAGAGCTTTCTTTTGTCCTGGACAGCCACCATCAAGCTGACTTACTCCCAACTCACACTCACCCTCAAACACTTGCGCTTGGCAAATGGGGAGCAGATACACTGAATTTTCCAGGTGAGCAGGCCTTCAAAATAATCTCAGCAACCATTGCAAAGTGATTATTATTGGGTTTAAGAGCCTGGGTTTAAGAGTGATACTCACTTGATGTTTTGGGGCAGGCTGAAAATAAAAGTGCTTTCTCTTTCTATCTGGGTGTAGTTTGATTCTTTCTATTGAAGTGAGAAAGGAACTACAGAATCCTGAGAGACAGGCTAGCCAAAATGTTTCAGTGTCCCTTTATTACCTCGTAAATGTAGTGTCAAACATTATCCAAATCATTTCCAGCTCTTTTCCTGCCTTCTGCATCAAGGAAATGTCCAGGCATTTCCCCAGAGTCCCAAGCCCCATGACCAGCTCAGCTTGCTATGTGATAAGGCAGACAGATGGGGGTCACTGCTGCTGCAGACTGTCCTGGCCTGACCTGCATCCATTCCAGTGGGGCAAAAAGGAAGAAGATTGGGTAGGAGCCATATATTCTAACTCTTTCCATTAGTTTTTTCATGCAAGAATTATGACTACTCAGTACAAGTTCTTATTTCTGTTTAAACCTTTTTTATTGTGAAATATAAAATACGGCTTGCATACAGAAAAGTGCGTAAAATATAAATGCATGGTTTAATACATTACCATAAACATCTCTAAAATCACCTCCAAGGACAAAAAAGAGAACACTGCTTGCACCCTCAAACTACTCAACACACTGTTCTTCATCTAAACGCTCATCTGGATGCTGGAGTAACCCTGGCCTGACTTTGATGGTAATCATCTTGTTTGCCATGATAGTTTGAATATTTATGTACAAATCTCTAATAATATAGCATGGTTTTTCTATTTTTGACTCTTATGCAAATGGTATTATACATAATTCTATACAATTATACAGAAGTCCGTATTATATTGTACAAAAGTCTCCATCTTTTGTTTGTGGGTGGTTTTTTGTTTTTTGTTTTTGTTTATTATCTTATTTTTGAGATTCCTTCACATGCTTGCTTAATGAATGGTTAGTAGACATTCATTCATTTTCATCAGCAGAGAGCAAACATTTCCACATATGAAATACTAAAGCATACCTCTTCATCATGATAAATACTTGTTGCTTTTTTCTACACTGGGTCATGTGAATAACACTGCTGAGAGTATTTTATACATATCTCAGTTCACTCTTAACATCATTAAGGGATACATAAAAAATGAGTAAGTCTGAATCCAAAGCGAAAAGTGACATTTAAAAAGGGAATTTTTAGATAACAATTTTTTTCTCTTTCTTGAGATGTATCATTGATCCAGAAGAGAAATATGCAGGTCTTTATTGCCTAACTATTCTGTTTACCCCATCTGCTTTGTATGAGCTGGTAAATATTTTTATGACATGGTTAGAGAAATCTGGGGCCCTAAAAGCCTTATTTCCTCACAAGGGAGTTCTGGAACTATTGTGCCACCACTCACCAGCAATAAGACTTTGGGAAAGTGATTGCCGTTGTTAACCTTCTGTTTCCTTTCATGCAAAATTCATAAAGGAATACATTATTGTTATTAAGCATAAATTATATAATGCTCAAGAAATTTTGCCATCCATGTAGTTAACTATCTTAAGCATTTCAAAAACTTGGTGAAACAGGAGCCACATGTTCTATTTTACTATTTTTATCTCCCAGAGTTGTTTTGGGTACTAAATGGAATAATGTATGCAAGTGCTTGCACAAAGTTGAAAGCCAAAACATACTCATTACGTTGATAGTGCCTCATCGCAGTCTGTGCATTTTAAAAAATATTTTTGATACTAAGTGCATTTTATGTATATCTAATCAAATCAGCACATTGATTTTGTTAGGATATTTATGTCCGATCCCCTTCTTTTAAATCATTTCAATTTAAAGTATGGGAAGAAGAAGACAATAGGAAGCAGAATTAATGTAAGAACTAAACTGAGTTTCCACTCAAACTTAGTAAGTGTCTTTAAAATGTCTCAGTCCTCTGAAGACACGGTAAAACACAGTGAAAAATTGGAAACTAGATTTTTAAGTTGCCTTTATTTAAATAAACCCCATGCCCTTAGAAAAATACTGCACAGAGATAATTTTTACATTGGATCTTCATTTAGATCACTCAAAAAAGAAAGAGAAAGGTGAGGATTTTTGTGGCTACATTTAAGATCTATTTCTGCTTCATGTTTCAGGTTGGGGGCTTTAGCACTTTATTTCACTTTGGCAGGCAAGTAAGGAATATTCCACAACCCTTGTTTACAAGGCTTGTTTTGCCACAGGATTCAGGAAGAGGCGCTCGGTAGCTTTGATTACACTACTTAGAAAGAAAAAAGGAGTGCCGGGCGCGGTGGCTCACGCCTGTAATCCCAGCACTTTGGGAGGCCCAGGCGGGTGGATCACGAGGTCAAGAGATCGAGACCATCCTGGTCAACATGGTGAAACCCCGTCTCTACTAAAAATACAAAAATTAGCTGGGCATGATGGCGCATGCCTGTAATCCCAGCGACACAAGAGGCTGAGGCAGGAGAATTGCCTGAACCCAGGAGGCGGAGGTTGCGGTGAGCCGAGATCGCGCCATTGCACTCCAGCCTGGGTAACAAGAGCGAAACTCCGTCTCAAAAAAAAAGAAAGAAAGAAAAAAGGAGCAGTCTCAGAAGAGAAGTGAGAGGAGCACAGTGGCTGAGACATAATTAGAGAGTAGCTTTTGTTCCCCAACCCAGCCTGGCTGCTTCCCACATTTGATAGCGAACAACATAATGCATCTTGCTAACAAGCTGAAGACTCCTTGGGTATCACAGCTGATGACTCAAAGTCAGAGAAAGAAAAAAAGGAGGGCATGGCAGCCATTGTACAGGGAAAATATTGAGTGCAAACCCCATATAATGCATCGTATAAAACAGATTGCCAAGCGTGATTCACTTGTCAAATCTCAAGTTATTGCGTGGATTTCACCTTTGCCACTCAACATTAGAGATAATGCATAATTATTGCTCGAAAAAAAGAAGATTGAGAACATCTACCCTTCAGTAACACATACTCCCTCTGGTACTGCAGTTTCTGAAATCTGATTTTCCTTGCTTTCCCCCCACCCCACCCCACCCCAGTGCAAGTTTAATACCTTGAATTTAATGCCCGCAATCCCCTGAGCCATTATGTCAGAATCTTTAGCTCATGTCCATCTGGAAAACTAATTCCTGAAGCTTCTTTGATATTATGTGATGGGAGATGAGAGCCTGCAGGACAGCCAGGAGCCAAGAGGGGCAAAGGTGATGGTGTTCAGAAGCTAAGAAGAAAAGAACATGTCAGCAGAATCCACCATGAAGTTACAGCCATTTGTGCCTAGCTATGTATCAAGCCAGTTCTCTAATCAACAATGCAACTCCATTTCCCAACCCTGGAATTAGATACTATACAATATAATCCGTGGCAAAGAGTTGTTTGTGGCAGCAGTGGCTGTAGAGTAATGGGATTGAGCAAATGGTATGGCTTATGTAATATGTCTTATTCTGCCTGCAGTAAGTCATCCTGGCTATGATTAGGTCACCCACAGTATTACTAAAAGCTGGCTAGAGGATTTTACTCAGTTCTCAAAAATTCGCTAAGAAAATTGTGACTATCTAAGCTTTAAGAGGAAGTTAACTATGATCTCATTGAAATTTGTTTTCCAAGTTGAAGATTCAAAATCTTTTTCATAGCAGAAAGCTACCTTCATTTTATCAATATACAGTGTATCTTTTCTATATAGACCCAGGAGCCAAAATGCACCTATTTAAAGGGGAAAAGGCAATACCCAAGCAAAAATAACCATTAGAAAATAGCTGAGAAATATTAGGAAAACCAAGTCTTCCATTCTGTCAGACACCAAACATTTTCAGCACCGCAACAACGAGACTAGAGACCAAAACATACCACTGTCTTCTGAAAAACCAGACATTCATGAATCATAACCCATCTTGAGGTTAGAAACTATGGCCTTAGCAATAGCTGTAATTGCTTAAGTACGTACTACTTTTAAAAATACTACCAGGGAATTTACATGCCTAACAGTTAATCTTCTCCACAAGTTTGCAGGGTTCCCATTATTATACCCATTTTACGGATGAGCGAATTGGGATCCAGAGATGTTAAAAACCTTACATGAGATCATATAACTGATAAGTGGCAGAACTGGTACTGAAATCAATTTCTGCCTCACTCCAAATCCTATTTTATTTATGTTCATTATGATATTTATACTTCTTTCTCTGAAAGAGAATTCATTCATTTATTCTTTCACTCAAAATTACTAAATGGCTGGGCGCAGTGGCTCACACCTGTAATCCCAGGACTTTGGGAGACTGAGGAGGGTGGATCACTGGACGTCAGGGGTTTGAGACCAGACAGGCCCACATGGTGAAACTCTGTCTCTATTAAAAACGCAAAAAATTAGCTGGGCATGGTGGCACATGCCTGCAAACGCAGCTACTCAAGTGGCTGAGATAGGAGAATTGTTTGAACCTGGGAGGCAGAGGTTGCAGTGAGTTGAGATCATGTCATTGCACTCCAGCCTGGGAGAAAGAGCAAGATTCCATCTCAAAAAACAAACAAACAAACAAATAAACAAACAAAAAACCCCAGTGTCTAATAACTATCAGACACTGTTCTAAATGCTAGGATTATAGCAGTTGTGAAACAAAATTCCTACCCATGTGGATCTGACCTCTTGTAATCATTAATCTATAAAGAAGTGTATGGTATGACTGAGGTTGAGACTATGGACTACAACTTCAAATAAGGTAGTCAGGAAAGGTCTCTCCAAGGACAGGTCACTGAGCTGGGTACATGGATAAGGAGGGAGCAAGGTAGGTGAATATCTGGGAGAAGACCTTTACAGACAAGGAAGAAAGGATATGCAAACGTTTTGAGACAGAAGCATGCTTCCTACAGTAAAGAAAAAGCAAGGCTGTAAATGCTGGAGCCAAGTGAGTAAGCAGAGAATGGTAGAAAATGGAGAGAGAGGGAGGCTTCAGGGGACCAACCTTGCAGGTTCTTGCTGGCTTTTATTTTATGTGTGATGGAAAGCAACTGGAGGGTTGAAAACACAGGAACAGCTATGATCTTACTGGATTTAAAAAGGATTGCCTTGGCTGTTGTGAGGAGAAGGGGCTTTGGGATATAGGTTGAAAGAGAAGGCAAGGAGAGGCACTAAGGGTCTGTCTCAGTAATCCACGTGAGTTACGAAGATGAAGAATTGGAAGCAGATGTGAGAGAAAGAGAATAGTCAAGAAAGACTCCAAAGTTGGTGGCCTGAGCAACTAGACAGCCCAAGCAGTCTAGAAAAAGGAAGCTGGAAGACTCAGTTTCTGATTTCAAAACTTATTACAAAACTATAATAATCAAAACACTGTGGTAATGGCATAAGGACAGACATACAGACTAATAGAATAAGTTGAGACTATAGAAATAAACTCATACATCTATTAATATGACCAGTTATGTGAGAATCTTTGGCTCAACCGATTTTTGTCAAGGGTGCCAAGTTCATTCAATGAGGAAAGAATAGTCTCTAAATGGTGCTGGGACAACTGGATAGTCATACACAAAAGAATGAATTTGGTCCCTTATCTCATACCGTATGCAAAAATTAACTCAGAATGAAACAGCCTCATGTAAGAGCCAAAACCATAAAATTCTTAGAAGACAGCATAGGATATATCTTCATGGTCTTGGTAATTGATTCTCAAGTATGACGACAGAAACACAAACAACAAAAGAGAAAAAAAACAGATTAGACTTCAGCAAAATGAAAATCTTTTCACATCAAAGGACTTTATCATTGAAGTGAAAAGACAACACATACAATGGGAGAAAACGTTTGCTGCTCATACAGCTGTGAGAAGCTAATATCTAGAACACAGAAAGAACTTAACGTGAAAAGACAACTCACAGAATAAGAGAGTATTTGCAAATCATATAGCCAATAAGGGTCTAATATCTAGAACATATAAAGAACATATAAAGCATTCCTACAACTTCACAAGTAAAAGATATACAATTGAATTTTTTAAATGGACAAAGGCCTTGAATAGACATTTCTCCAAATAGCTGATCAACGTAATTAGTCACCAGGTAAATGATAATCAAAACCACAATAAGGTTCCACTTCACATCCACTAGGATGTCTATAATCCAATAAACAGAAACTAACAAGTGTTATCCATGATATAGAGAAATGGGAGTCCTCCCATATTACTGGTGAGAAGGCAAAATGGTTAATTCAGCATAGAAAACAGTTTGGTGGTTCCTGGAAAAAATTAAGCATAGTAGTACCATATGACCCCACAATTCTGCTCCTACGTAGATACCCTAAATAACTAAAAACAGGTCCTTAAATACACATACACCCATGTTCATAGCAGCACTATTCACAATAGCAGTAAGGGGCAAACAGTTCAAATGCCCATGGCCAATGAATGGATAAACAAATTGTAGTACATACACATAGTAGAATATGATTCATTCATAAAAAGGAATGAAGTACTGATACTAGGTACAATGTAGATGAGCCGCCAAAACACTATGCGAAGTGAAAGAAGCCACATACAAAATATCACATGTTATGTGATTCCGTGTATATTAAATACCAGTAATAGATACATGCATACAGACAGGATGCAGATTAGTACTTGTCAGGAATTGGGGAGGGGCAGGGAATGGGGAGAAACTGGTTAACAGGTAAAAAGGAAAACATGCTTTCAACTTAGATAAAGTGGTAGTTGCATTGTGAATGTACTAAATGCCACTGAATTATCCACTTGAAAATGGTGAATTTTGAGTTATTTGAATTTTACATCAATAAATTATTACACTATAAGTTTTTTTAAAATCTAGGAGCAGTCCGACTCCAGGACCCACACTCTTAACTATAATGCCGTAGTGACGGGGCGGTTGTGCTGTAGAATTGGCTTTCCACGAGCAGGTCTTAGTGTGATGCTGGTTTTCCTGTAACCGTCCTCAGATTGTGCCCGGTTACTGGCTTCCTAATCAAGGCAGGAGGGCTTCTGATGTGCATGGAGTATTTTAAATATTAAAAGACTGAAGAAGTAAGATATTCAACTAAAGTGAATTAGCATTGATTAATGCAAGTTAAATACCTGTCTCTTAATGGAAGCTTAGAGCTTCTAATTTAATCAATGGGATTGAGAACTGACAATTAAATCCACTCAATAAACACTCACCACCTGCCACTACCATTCACTTGGTCCTCACTTCTCACAAACTCCTCTTCCTTTTCTGCCTGTAAACCATGACTCTTTAGTGTTTGTGTCTGCCTTTCCAAACCAAAGCCAAAGAGAGACAGTCTATAGAAAATACCTTGTCTACACTGAAAATGAAACCTAGTTCACTTGTTTTCAACACTATGCCCTGAGCCAAAGAGGACTGACAGAAGGCAGCCACAAAGAGCAGTGACGGCTCTGGCATCGCCAGCTGATCGAATTAGCCATGTGTAGTGGTACACACCTGTAGTCCCAGCTACTTGTGAAGCTGAGGTGGGAGGATCACTTCAGCCCTGGAGTTTGAGGCTACCGTGAGCTATGATAGCACGACTATACTCCAGCCTTTTGACAGAGTGAGACTCTGCCTCTCAAAATAAAAAATAAAAATGACAGGATAGTCTTCTTTTGGGTCGACTTCTTGGTGACACACCAAATTCATAGCACCAGTCTTTTGATTTTCACAAGGCTCCATTCCTCAGTTCATTCAATAGATACTTACTGAGCATCTATTATACACCAGGCACTTCTGGGTAATGGCAACACAATGGCAATAAAGCATAGGCTTTGCCCTTGGAAAAAAACATACAATGTAGTAATAATTGTGCAGTGTGATAAATGCTATTATAGGTATTAACTTAGGATGCTATGGTAACATAATGCTTTGGCCAGATTGTTACAAACATCTTTATAGAAACATTGGTGCTCATTTTGAATAAAAAAGGATACATGGATATGTGTTTTCAGCCAAATACAATTATAACTCAGGACCTTGGTTTTATCATATGTAAAACAGGTTAAAAATATTTTCTTTTCATCATCAGAATCTTTACAAAGCTAAAGTTTAAAGAAGACATAGGGAGATGAAAGGTCTTTGTAAATTACAAATTATCTGCCAGAACAGAATTAAGTAGCATGGTGATTTCTCTAATGTTCGACTCTGAAACGAATGCTGCACTTTCGGCATTCTCATAGGAGAGGCTCATATTTTCCCCTAGATGAAAATCCCCATACAGGACACTTTAGGTATAGCTAAGCCGGCTCCCTTACAGTTGCAAGTGTTCTGGAGACCTGTCAAGTAGCACTTACACTCTTAACACACATAGCCTGTGAAGGAATTGTTCCTAGATGGCTCTCTAGTGCTATCTAAACTATCACCATCCCACTCCTGGTTCCCACAAGAGCACTTGCACACCCTCTCTCTCTCTCTCTCTATCACACACACACACACACACACACACACACACACACAAAACCATGCACATACACAAACAATTCCTGCCAAACAATCCCTGTCTAGTCTTCTTCCCTCATTGTAGGTCATCCTTTTAAGAGGCAAAAATGACCTAACATAAAAGTAACTAAAGAGAATACTTCCGTAAAAGCCCAATTCCATTGGCCTCCCTCACTTCCTTAAGATCCTACCTGTGTGTTACGAGTCATATTTACTTCTCCAGTTTCCATGAAACCTTTGATTATTCCAACCCATATTGACTTCTCCTTTTTTTGAACCCTGGTGGCACTTAAAATCCGGAGGCCACAGCCCCACCAACAGTGGGACAGCCCCCTCAGAAACGTCCACACCACATTCTTTTGCACACCACTGTTCTTGAGTGACTCTTCATCTGTAAATCATCACCTGTAAAATCCTTACTTTGCAGAATACTCTCAAAACTAAATATAATAAAGTGATTTAAAAATAAATTACAGCATCTGCCTCACAGAAGGTACTAACTAAATAACGTCTCTGGCCTCCCTTTCTTTTGTGTCTCCAGCGATCAGCACAGCTCTAGAACAAATAGAAACGTGTCAATAAATAGGTATTGATTTATTCTATCATTTTGCATGCCACTCTTTTCTATTCCCTTTGGAATTAAAAAAATTTTTAAAGCTATAGTGAAAGAACTCAGTGCTCTTTATGCTCCTCCCATCAATTAACTTCCTCTCAATTCTTGTCCTGCCTAATTACATACAGTCTCTTCAGGCCCTTCTCCAGTTACTAGCTGATTCAAAGGCGTGTTTGTTTGTGGATCTCATTTAAATTTCTACTTTACAGGCTAATTGCTGATGATTTTATGAAAGTAAACAGTTCAGGAAAGCTGCCAATGTGTCCTATGAATTCATCACTGGTGAAAGCCCTTATTCTGCCAAGCATGTGCAGAATGTATAAAATATTCAGAATGGAAGGCACTCATGTAGCAGAAAATATCCCAGCAGATCCGCAGCTCAGCACAGAACAGTGGGCAATGACTTAGAGCCCAGAGGAGTTTATCACGCAAGCCTAGTACTTCTATTTATGGTTAAAAAGGAGATGAAACTTGGCTGTTCTTAGAGTGTGACCTGAAATCTAGGAACTATGACAAGTCCAGTGAGCTGCAAGAGAATACAAAACACACCCACCCCTGTATGTCTGTTGTCAAAGGCAAGGAAGTCAGTTACCCTGTCCCACCTCCAATCTCTGATAGCCATTCATGACAACCAGCCATTCTATTGGTCTGCACATCAAATGGCCATACCATACAGATCACACGCTTTATGCACCAGAGGGTTTGCTAGCAAGCTCTCCTCCTGTAAGTCCGTTCTCTTCAGGAATGCAGTATTGACTACTGAGAGACTGGCTCTTCCAAACACTAAGAACCATTCTAAAGGTCATATGCGGATAATGGTAAAGGTGTTGGCAATCGCACTGCGTAAAGTCAACCAACTGAGTCCATTAAGCCCCTGTGACTTGTCATTTCTACAGGACTGGAAAGACTTCCTATCCTTGACACTGCGACTCCTTTCTACTTGGAACACCTGAAAATCACAAATGAAAGTTGTAGCCCTGAAAGTTGCATTATTTACTTTAAAGTAAAGATCAGATGCAAATACACCTGAGCTAGGTGACCCAGTGATTTCTATTTAAAGAAAGATCACAAATCCCCCCACTACCTTGATTGTGTGCCTCGTACAATTGCGAAGTCGCCGGGAAAGACGACATGCATTGATTCCTTGTCTATGTCAAAGAGATTGCTCATTAAGTATTCCGCAACTTCGCTGAGCACTGCAACAGAAATCAGACACAAGCAAACGTGGCATCTAGAAGCAAACACTTCTATTCTAAGTGTTTTGCCTTCCCCTCTTTCGACTTTAAGTTGTAAGATGCACAGGATAACCAACTAGTGGAACTGACTTTAAAGATTTCTGGTTAAAGGAAAAAATCAAGAGTCCACACCCTTCCTACTTGTCAGATCCCATTAATATAATAAAAAGAATATAAAAGTATATTCAACTCTACACCTGTGCCTGAAAGCAGGAAAAAAAAATGCCACTTACATGCACAAAATTTTAAGAAATTTCTGCAAGAAACAGCGCCGGCAAGACCAAGGTGAAGGGTCACCTGTTCAGCACCCAGATCCCTTCATGAAGGGGAGACCCCCTCTTGTGAGACACACAGAAAGGCTGAGTTGACCCCACTAACTATTAAAGTTGGACCAGGGGCAATCAATGCAGATTAAATCAAATACAACTACTGTCTCTGGAAAACATGTCAGAGCCGATGCCCAGAGTAATGGACTGCACTTCCCTTCACACCTTTGGACACCAGCTTTGGACCAAGCAAGGACATGGGAACCAATAAGAATTGACCAACGCGAAAATTCAGCTAAGTTGCAGGTGAAGAAACAGTAAGGATCAAATCCATCACTTCCTTATATGCCAGCAATAACTGTGTAAAATATACAATTAAAAAGAGCTTATTCATAACAACAATGTAAATTCTAGCAAGTTCAAGAAGTAAAGGTAAAAAAACTAAGGCTTAAAGTAAAAAATAGTTTATCACATATATGCAATAACCTTATTTATAAACAAAACATTAGAAGAAAATAGAAGTGCTTGTATAATATCATTTGTATGACATTATTTTTTCCAAAATGTGTCTTCAAAGGCTGTTTCTTAAAGGAAAAGGGCAATCATTCAAAAAGGGTTACAGACATATGTGCATAAATATTAAAATATTAACTAGTTATACAAAGATATATAAAATTAGTTATACAAAGACATGTAAAATTTTAAATGTAAAATTAAAATATTAAAATCTTGGGAGATAGAGTGAAATCTAAATGACCAATCTTTGACATACAAAGAATACTAGCAAATTATATGAGAAAAACAAAGTTTGGACACCTTCAAAACAAAACACTAGTGACCCTGAAATATATTAATGTTTACAAATACTACAAGCTAATAATATCACATCTCAGTTTTTAAAATATCAAACAGGTTACATTAAAATTAAAATTCATTGGCAAGAGTCAGAAGATGGGCCCTGCCATGTACTGTCCTGTGATAATTTCAGTTGTTAAAAACTCTTTTAGCACTACACGAAGGTGTGTATCAAAAATCTTTAAGATAAGCTTCTCATTTATACAGTATCCCATGTCTAGAAAATTAATTTTGAGATAATAATTGTAAATATAGCCAAAGATGTCATTTAGAAAATACCAATTACAGTACTGTTTTAAATAGCACAGAATGAGAAACAGTCCAAGTATTCAACTTCAGGGACTGATAACTTTTTTGATACAAATAAAAAAGTTATATGTAGCCATTAAAAAGTATGTGACAAGGGGCCGGGCGCAGTGGCTCACGCCTGTAATCCCAGCACTTTGGGAGGCCGAGGCGGGTGGATCACGAGGTCAAGAGATCGAGACCATCCTGGTCAACATGGTGAAATCCCGTCTCTACTAAAAATACAAAAAATTAGCTGGGCACAGTGGCACGTGCCTGTAATCCCGGCTACTCAGGAGGCTGAGGCAGGAGAATTGCCTGAACCCAGGAGGCCGAGGTTGTAGTGAGCCGAGATCGCGCCATTGCACTCCAGCCTGGGTAACAAGAGTGAAACTCGGTCTCAAAAAAAAAAAAAAAAAAAGTATGTGACAGAAATATATTTAATATAAAACATATTTTGTAAGAAAACAGTATGTTTAAAATTGTGTATAGACTGTAATTCAAGCCTGTTAAATATGCATTCATCCATTCAGTTGCCCACTTACAGAATCATGGAACCTACATGTTACAGGAAATGCATATATCTGACTACATATCCATTTGGAAGGCTAGACATTAAAATCTTACTAGTGACTATCTCGTGATTATCTCAAGTGGAAAGGATGTTTACTAAGTTTCCTATTCTTCTCTAATAAATGTGTAAAAATAAAAAAGGTTATTTTGAACGGAACTTAAGAATAATAACATGGCTCAATTCAAATTACCGGTTACTAAATACATTTCTAAATACCAGCGTTTGAATCCAAGCATTTGCTTTGAAAGACGCTTCCATGTATATAAATTTAGTTCAAATTTATAAGCAGTTTTACATAATTATTCTGAGTGAATTAATACTATCATTAAAATTTTTTCTTCTACAAACAAGTGTGAATAAAAGAAAGAGAACTAATCAAAAAAGAGATGAGAAATTAAAATGCATTCTTACTGGTGGATCATTCTTTTCTCCCAGCAATGTCTCTCCCTTCTCTGTAGAATGATGCCTCAGTTCATTAAACAAATGCACGCACATTACCCACAAATTCAAGGGATATTTCTTAAGGATACATATAAATCACACAAAAGTTTTCTTCTAAAATAATGAAAACAGAATACAGTCTTCACATTTTTTAAAATATGCGGATTCTGTGCTATTCTCACGTAAAGTATTTATTTGTGGATGCTGGAATGAAGAGAAAATTGCAAGTTTTATATAAGGAGCTTTATATATAAACAGGGCTTCTTCTAGATTGCCATCCCTTGCATTTTCTCCTAACATCCTTAAGACTTTTGTATTCATTTCAATATCACTTCCAATGCCCTTTCCTCAATCCTGTATCTTAATTTAGTCAGAATAATTTTCAAGGAATCCCTAACAATGGGTTCTGGTTTTAGCCCCACCAGAAATGAATTTTTGCATTTGAGCAATTTATTTCACCTCTCAGAAGAGAGCACGCATGTATCTGAGAATTCTTAAGGTGTTATTAAGCACCATGACTCACTTCCACATTGTGCATCAGACTAATTTTTGATTCGATAAATAAATATGAATTGGTTAGACTCCATTTTTTAAAAATACATGAAAAAGAATTAACAGTAGTCCTCTTTTTCAAACAGGGATGTTTTAAAATAGTTAATGAACATATGTATTATGTGCTTGCAAAGCTTTTTACACCTCTGTGCAACATGAGGAATACACAGAGGTAAATTGCATTATCCCTGCTTTCAGGTTGGAAAAGTAAGATAAAGCATAAAGGATTCTAATATTTACTCACATGTTACATGTAATATGAGATGAGCCATCCCAACATTCTAGGGAGACATGCATTTGTACCTATTTTGCAGATTGAGAAATAGAAGCTTGAAACTGGTGACTTGTATGCTCAAGGCCCCAAGAGTATGGTCACTAAATCAACCCTATCTGTAAAGAATGGAACAGAAAATATTTTAAAATTTAAAATAAACACCTACCTTATCCCAGCCTGCCAAATATATTAATATTCAGTAAGAAACTGCTGGGATGTTTCTTCCATCCTCTGAATCTCCTTAAATCTATAATATTAGACTTGTATATCTATTTTTCGCTGGCCATTCTTCTAATCCTTTTGTTGGTGGAAAGCCAAGTCACATATGAATATATTATTATAGAATGAAATTTATCCCTTCTTCTTCAGTTCTCATTATCATTCCCCACCTCTGCATTTCAAAGATTTTGCAGCAAATCTTAAAAAGAAATCACTCTCTGGCCATTTTTTATTCAACCTTTGACAGGCTTCTTTAAAAAAATCAATAAAATGTAAAAAAAGTAATGCTTAATACATGCATTAGCTATACTGGAAATAAGGAAGTGCTTCTGCAATTGCTTGTCTGTGTGTGTGTATATACACACACATACCTCCTCTGTGTGTGTGTGTGTGTGTTTGTGTATATGTATGTGTGTGTGTGTGTATACACAGAGAAAGAGAGAGAGAGAGAGAGGGGGAGAGAGCTTTTGTAGGGGAACAGGCATTCTAACTATTCTGTATGGGGTCAATGCCATCTAATTTGGGCACTAGTTTCTTCACCTATATTTCAGTGACCAATCTCAAGTTGTATAGTGATTGTATTCACTTGATGAAAATGTTTCTGACATCAGGTAATATCTGCATTTAGGACTTGATTTCTTCAACACCTCGCCTTTTCTTAAATTATCTTCCCTCTCAATTTACCTGTTCACACTTTTTCCACCTTAGCTCTACCTACTATTCATGATGATACTGCAACTGTGATTGTTCCTATTCACACACACCCACTCACACCCATGGATGGTTCTACACTACACAAGCCTTCTAGTATGGAAACTTCTGCATTCATTATTAGGCTGACAACCTTTCCATACCTTTGCAGTTCTCCCAAGAAATATAAAGATTCAGACAAATTTCCTTTTACCTTTTTATAGGTGTTCCACCACATAGCTTCTGTCTCTCTCTCCCTGTCTCTCATTCCCTCCTTCCCTTTCTCTTCCAATTCCATCTTCAAATTTCTTCCCTCCCTTGTTTCTTTCCCATCAACAATTAGTTCTCTCTTCTCTGTCCCAGCCATACTTTATTTTTTTTTTTTTAAAAAAGACCCAATCCCACTTCGTCAGATTCCATTCATCTTTCCACTCATTGCACACTGGCCTCTCCCATCACAATGTACTGGAAACTGCCCATGACCAGGTTGCCAGCAACCTAATCACCGATTAAATTCAGTGGACTCGGCAAAGTTCCTTTTTGTGGCTACTTTATTAGTAAGTATCTAACTCTTTGACACTATCGTTTGTCTTTTAAAACATGTAATACAACCAGGTTTTTTTAAATCACTGAAAGCCAGATATTGGCTGGGTGCAGTGGCTCACTTTGGGAGGCCAAGGTGGGTGGATTATGATGTCAGGAGTTGAAGACCAGCCTGGCCAATGGTAAAATACCATCTCAACTAAAAATACAAAAAAAAAAAAAAAATAGGACGGCGTGGTGTCAGGCAGCTGTAATCCAGCTACTCAGGAGAATGAGGCAGAGAACTGCTTGAACCCAGGAGGCAGAGGCTGAAGCAAGCCAAGATCACACCACTGCACTCCAGCCTGGGCAATGGAGTGAGACTCAGTCTCAACAAAAAAATAAAATAAAAATAAAACTTTTTAAAATGCCAGATATGATCAAAGTCTAAATTCAATCATTGTTGCAAGATCTCCTTAAATGCATTGTTTTCACTTTTCGAATATTTAAGCCATGGCTTCTGTGAAGATATGCTATTTCTATATTTCTATTTCTATTTCTGGGTTTTATTGAGCTGTACTATCAAATTTTCTGTTTCTATTATGATTCTGATATATAATCATCCTAAATGATCTAAGAAATAATTTTACATAAAATATTCTTATAAGATTTAACTAAAATTAAAAAATAAACTACAAATATATATTTCTAATTCACAAAAATGGAATTCAGTCTCCAACTAGTTGCCATTTTAAAGAAAAATTATCATACTTCAAACATTCCATATCTGCTCCCACATATATACAAAATTCAGAGCCATATGCATTGTTTAGTATTGCAAAGTATCACTTGGCCTCTAAGTAGTGTGAGCAACTATTGAATGCTGCACGAACTTACACCTCTAGAATTATGAAACTGACCCAAGAGAATGAATGATTAGCATGACTGGGAAATGAACTTTTATTATTCAACCTTCTATTCCATGCATGTGATCTGAAAAGGTTTGACAAGTTGATTGACTTGTTCTGTCTCTTCCCCAAGTCCTTCTACCTCCCAGATCCCGCCCCCCTCCCACCACCCCATATTCTGAAAGTGTCCAGCTCTGATAGCAGCAGCACGACCTTTGAGCATTAACAGCTTTAGGACGTAGCAACCTTTGGAGTGAGGACACACAGCAAATGTGGTGCAGCAGTCTCCTGGGGCCTGAATGGCGTTAGTCATGAGAACAGATATTTAGAGGCACATGCTGTACTGTGCCAGTTCTGACTCTGGATTCTGAGTGACAAGCCAAGGGTATGCCTGGCACAGCCTTCCTGTCGCTTCCTCAATTTCCCTGGCTCTCTCTTAATTCCTATGGCTGGTCTCTTGAGCACTTTGGTTACATGTGTTAACTATAATATGGGAACTTCTGAAGTAGGAGAAAAAAGGCAGGTCTTGCCCAGGCCTAACAGCAGTAGTTCCAGCTAAAATACCATTATCATCTCAACTTTGCAGATGAGGAAAACAAACCATAAAAAGATGAAGCACTGTGGCCTGATCACACACCTACCCAAGGACAGGTCTGAGATGTGAATCCAGGCAGCCCAACTCCAGATGTGTTTTCTTTTTGGTTTATAGTATTTCTAAAGCAAATTTTTGTCGTTTTTGTTTCAAAACAATAAAAATTCAGGGTGCCTTAATAAAATCCAACAACTCAGAGAAAAACTAAGCTAAAACTAAAATTGTCCTTTTTGGAGGTGGCTTTTGCACTGACTCTTTACTCTGAAAATTAGTAAGTAAAGGGAAATAATTATGCACCTATCTTGTCTTTCACAAAAGGAACTGTATTTCAGGGTAACAGAATAACCCTAACCAATGAGGAAAAGGGAAAACAGAACAAAACAAACACCAGTGCTCTTTACTGTATCAAATAGTCTTGTAAATACCTACTAAAAGGAAGAAACCGTGGCTTAAAACTCGAAACTTATTTTAAATTTCCTTTCTTAAACCTTCTTTTTCTCTCTTTCTTTTCACCATTCCAAAGTATCTCCTTTGCAAATGTTGTATAATATAATAGCAGAGAAATCACTCTAGAGGGAGTCACTTACCCACTATCCTTAGAACCAAAAGCAAGCAAGTTGCACAAAGAAATTAATTTATGCTAATGTTTTAAAATTCTGCCAAAATGTTTCTTGCTATTTCCATTAACATTTAGGATCTGGGCCACAATTCAGAGTAATATATTCTAGTAACATTAGTATAAATTTTAGTATTGATGTAGTCATTGAAGATATTTTTAAAATTGTTTTTACATTAATCTGCTAATGAAAGGCAAGGTGACCGGACTATTATTAGCCTGAGAATGTCTGTAAAACAAAAAAAAACTATTCAAAAGGAGAAGAATGAATGGGAATCAAAACTGCTTCTATGACCTTGGTCAAGTTTTCAAATCTTAATAGGTATTATTGCTCTAATTCCAAGAAAATTCTCCTGAGAGAGAAACTAAGATATTTGGTAAATACTATTTTCACAGGTGGTGTTATGTCCACGTCCCTGTCACTTTTATCTTTCTACATTCCTGGTTTAGTGACACGACATTCTCTCAATTCTAGAAGCATCCTTTCCATTTCTACTAGTGTTCTCCGTGATTCTAATTCATTCCTGTGATTTAATCAACTCCCGTTATGACTAATTGTGAAAGAATATTCATCTGCTGCTGTACTTGCAACTTAGCATGGGATTCCTAAATTCCCTCAAAGCCATGAATATTGAATAGTGAAACTTCAGATGTTACGGCAAGCTAAAAGTGGAAGACTGGGAAAGGAGGAGTGGAGGGAAGCTATCTCCCTCAGACCACCCTGTGGGAGTCCCTGTCCCACTAAAGTACAAGACAAGCCTATTCACTATAGCCATAAATAACCAAGGAAGCCGCAAATATTGTTAACATTCTTGCTTTCGTGTCATCTCTTTTCCCTGAGTGTTGTATGCAATAGCCATAAAGCAACCTATCAACGTTCTGAAGATACCATTGTGTATATAATGGCAACTGAATTTTTATTTAGAGGTACTTTCACTGACACCAACATGTTTAAAGCAAACTCTAATTTATGTTCTTTTCCCTCTTTTTTTTTTTTTTTTTTTTGAGACAGTCTCGCTTGGTCACCCAGGCTGGAGTACAGTTGCTGGATCTCAGCTCACTGCAACCTCCCCCTCCCGGGTTCAAGTGATTTTTCTGCCTCAGCCTCCCAAGTACCTAGGATTACAGGCACACTGCCACACCCAGCTAATTTTTGTGTTTTTAGTAGAGATGGGATTTCACCATATTGGCCAGGCTGGTCTCAAACTCCTGATCTCATGATCCACCAGCCTCAGCCTCCCAAAGTGCCAAGATTATAGGCATGAGCCACCACACCTGTCCCAAACTGTCATTTCTTTAAGGTTTAAGATAGCAAATGCATTCTCTTCTCATGAGAGGTGGCATCTGTTGTTGCTAAATAACATTGGTAGATTTGCAGAAAGTTGCACTGAGAAGACTCTATAGGAGCTCATCTAATTTACCGCATTTTCCAAATTCTCTCCCACGTTCCACCTTTTAATGAAGAATCTGAGAGAAAAAAAAAAAAGTTGGAAGAAGTCACAGCATTTCACTAATTCTCATCTCTCACCAGAAAATGAGAAGGAAAATGTATCTCCTTGCTGCGGACAGGAACCAGGCATGACTTGCTTCCGATGCCTCTTGGCGTCACAGAGTAACCAAGGACTCAGGAGACCAGACAGGGAAACCGAGGGAGAGACAGGCCAAGGAAGGGTGTGCCAAGCTCCAGTACCAAAGATTCAAGAGGCTCAAGAGAAGCAGGCAATGGGAATGGAAAAGGACAGAGAGCAGAGAGTAGGCAAAGTGGTGAAGGGGGCCCAACAGTTGTCACTTCTGTCCCTGTTTCTTGCACCCACTTCTGAATTTTCTGTCCTGGTGGTCCTGGAGACAGAAGACTTTCTCAGTACAACCAGCAAAACAGAGGAGTGTCTTATTGGCCAGGGCTCCAGGATGCACCTCACCTGAAAATTAATCTCCATAAGCCACAGCAGGGCTTAGAGGAAGATCCCCAAACCTGCTTCGTCCTCCAAATACTGAAGTATCTATTTAAAGTACAGATTTTTGTCTGGGTGCAGTGGCTCACACCTGTAACCTCAGCATTTTGGAAGGCCGAGGAGGTTAGATCTCGAGGTCAGGGGTTCCATACCAGCCTGGCCAAGATGGTGAATCCCCATCTCTACTAAAAATACAAAAATTAGCTGGGTGTGATGGCAGGCATCTGTAATCCCAGCTACTCCAGAGGCTGAGGCAGGAAAATGACTGGAACCTGGAAGGTGGGGTTTGCAGTCAGCCGAAATCACATTACTGCACTCCAGCCTAGGTGACAGAGCAAGACTTCATCTCAAAATAAATAAATAAAATACAGATTTTCTGACTTGTCCCTTGGAGAGTTTGATTTAGTAGGTTGAAGAGGCTCTGAGGAATCTGTATTTTTCACAAACACTCTGTGATTCTAGTCACCATGAAGGTTGGGAACATATGGGAGCGATAAAGAATGCAGACTTTGCTGCGGCAGAGATGAGACCTACTCATAACGTACCTTGGGCTGAGATTTTGAAATTTCTGAAACTCAGTTGCCTCATTTATAAAATAAAGATAATAATTATAGGAGGGAACATTAAATTGCCTCCTACAAGTAGTCTCGTCATATGCATGGCAGGACCTGCATTCAATAAATATTAGCATCTAGTCCATACCTGCTATTTTCCTTGGCAATACCTCTAGTTTTAAGGCTCGGGGCACAACAGATAGTTCCTCATTATTTAGACAGAGGGCTATCCTGTTTTAAAAAGAACAATGCTGAAAACTTCCACTGAGTGGTAAATATGAATTACTGAGGTAAGAACCCAGATGTCAGGCTATATTTGCTGAGCACAGCTACTGAAAGATGGACAAGAGGTGACCCCCAATGAGATTCCTGTCATAAAATATAATTATCCCCTCTTTGTCTCTAGACCGTGATCTCCATAGTTAGGTATCTACTTCTGCCTCATCTACCCCCTGGCTGTGTTTGACTCTATGTGATGTGGCCTCTGTCACCCAGGTTTTTTTTCCCAGCTGGCTTCAGTTTGGGATTTGGAAGTAATGCATTGATTATACTTTGCCTCGCCCTTGACCAAGAATTCCCTGTAGCATGCTGCCTTTCCACCACTATCCATGGCTCCAGCCTTCCAATTCCAGGCTTTCATCCTAAAACAACTTTCTCTCGAGGCCAATATCACAGCGACAGATACGAGGAATGGATTGAGGTTTAAAACAGTGGCTACATGTGTTGTGGGTTTTCAATCTCTACCTCTCAAAATATGTTACATGGGATTCCATTAGAAACAAAATGACAACCTCAATATAACAGGAGAATTTCAGTGGGAACTAACGTAGAGTGAACTTACATCTCTACTTAATTGTCAATGGCTGATATGACATCATTTTCCCTAGTCACGTTCTCAAGAAAAGGAAAATAGAATAATAGGAAATGTTTATAGTGAGGAAGATGAAATGTTTAAAAACAATGATTTCTCTTCCAGTCTTGCCTTACAGACCAATCATGTGCTCTTGGTGATCTGCTGGAGTTTAGGGACATATGTTTACCAAATAACTGAAGGTAATAGTCCAATGAGGTTAACAGAGATAGGGCATAAGATACCTATATTATGTATCTCAGTGATTGTATCTCTGTAATATTCACCTTCTGTAAGAACAGGAGGAAGAGCAGTGGTTATACTCCACTGTCTTGGAAATATACTACACAGAATTCCAGAACTGAAAATTGTATGCAAAAGAAGACAAGACAAATCACTTGAGTATTTCTATCTACACTTATGTAAAAAACAGGCTATCAACTCCCTTGGAGAGACTGGGTAGGATATCGGTGACTGTTTATTTTAATTCTACAGTTAACATGTCTCAGAAAATACTTGTCTTTGAAGCACTCATTTCTAAAAATCTATCTCAAACATAATGGCCAATTTTCTTAAGTTAGCAAGTAAAATATAATGAACCCTGACAGGAAAATGAAGGGCAAAGAAGTCCCACCTACCCTTAAAAAAGTTAAAAACAAAAATGTCTGATAGGTGAAATCTTCCAAGAAAATGGAGAAAAGGTTTTGAGAAGAGATTTTTGTCAGAGGACTCTATGCTGCTTTTTAGTGTATCTTTGTAACTTTGTTATCTACTTCCTCTCCCGTTTTTCTCTATTTCTCTTCCAACCAGTATTTCCCACTGCTTATAGACTTCGTATTTATTAACATAATATTTAATTTGGTGTTTAACTTACAATTTGCACTGAAGTGAAAAGAAGTAGAGGAAAAAGGAAGAGAAAATGGGCATTGTACTAGTCTGTTATCATGTTGCTAATAAACACATACCCAAGACTGGGTAGTTTCTAAAAGGAAAGAGGTTTAATTGATTCACAGTTGCACATGGCTGGGGAGGCCTCACAGTCATGGGAAGATGAAGAACAAAGGGACTTCTTACATGGGGGCAGACAACAGAGACAGCACGTGCAGGGGAACTCCTCTTTATAACACCATCAGATCTCACCATCACAAAAACGGAAAGGCAGAGACTCACCCCCATGATTCAATTACCTGCCACTGGTTCCCTCCCACAGTATGTACAAATTATGGGAGCTACAGTTAGAGTTGTGGAGGGGTACACAGCCAAACCGTACCAGGAATTAGCATATTTATGTGCCTAATGTGTTCCGGCCACTGGCGGTGGTTTCTAGGCACATTTGCACATCCTATGCTCACAGCCATCCTGTCTATGGGTACTGTGGTTTTCATCTTGCAGTTGAGAAAACTGAGACTCAGAGAGATTATGGCTTATCCGGAGTTTAAAAAAAATACTGAATACAAGTGCTGATATTTTACTTGTAAATCCAAATCCAACTTCTTTTATTTAATCAGATGTGATTGACTTGTAAACACATAGCTGTCCACTTCACCTTCCTGGCCAACAGAACCCTACTTTTATTAAGAGAACCCCTTCTTGGGAAACATTATTTTATCCCAGCTCAGGCATTATTTTGGGTAAGTTGAAATCAATGAGGAAAGTCCCAGTTCCCTTGCCAACATTAGTTTTCAGAGTATGAATATGACCCAACTATGTCCACTGAGATATTCGAAAAGTTTGAATAGGAGAGTTCTGGGAAAACGTGAGCAAAGATAACATTGTTACTTGATCAGATATGGTTGAAATGCCTGCAACTGTGGCAAGTATATTTTGACCATGAGGGCTCAAGCCGAAGAACAAAGCAAACATATCAAAGGCAAAACATTGGAAGGTGAAAAAAAAAAACTTGGGTCTTTGATGAGACCATTGTGCTACTGAAATGACCAGCCATGAAGCTGCTTTGCCCTGGCACTCTCACTATACAGCATAACAAGTGCCCTGAGACATTCAGAGCTGAGTTTGTTACTTCCAAATGAAAGCATCCTAACAGATATAAGCTTAATTGTGGGGGATATAACAGATGCGGTGCCAACCCAATATGGTGGCAGAAGACACTGTCAGTTTATGATTAACTAAAATGGTATAGAAATAAAGAAGCCACTTGTGGAAGCAAGTGTGTAAACAGACACAATACTAGAATAGCATCTCAGCAACATCCTGGAGCAAAATATTCTACAAATATTCACAGTTCATTTCTCTCCTTGTCTCAAAGTCTCACAAGCCTCCATTATATTGCTTCGCTTTGAGACATCAGGAAAGCTCTGAAAACCCAACCCTGGGCTGTCTCCAGGGATTCCGATCTAAGGGTTTTGGCTACAACTTGAGTACGGTTGGGCTCCCAAGGTGGTTGGTTCTAACATGATGCACATAGAACATCACTGTTGTATAAACTTCAGCAGAAAACAAGCACATGGCATTGTTTCAAGTGCTTGATTACCTCCAGAAGATATCTGAGGCTTGCCCATATCCAACTACATACATCTGCATTCTCTCTCCCCAAAAATATTTCAATATTTCATGGAGCAAGGGTGAGGTAAGAAGAGACTGGAGCAGAAGTCATTCACGAAAGGTCAAGGCAGTTGGAGTTCTGCGTGGTAAGTGAGCAGCAGCACTGGCTTAGAAGCCAGGACATCTAGGTTTCATTGCCGGTATCATCAGTTACTTGGGATCATGGGAATCACCTGCTGACTCTGGGTAATCTTGTCTTCAAGGGTAAGACAGGGCTAATGATCTCTGCTTCCCTCATGGGTATTGTAAAAATCAAATTCACTATGCATGTGAGATTTTTTTTGTAAAAGGTAAATCATTACTCAGCTATGAGATGTTGTGCTTTGTGAATGAACAGCTCCAACTCCAGAAGTTTCTGGGTTGTCACCCACTAGTTATTCTAGGCTTGAATCACTTTGCAATAGCTCAGGTTTTCTTAGTCTTTTCCCCTCATTAGAATTCCTTGGGGAGTCTTTAGGAGTCACCGATGTCCTAACCTGCTGTCCAAAAATTATGATGTAAACTGTCTGGGGTGGGCGGGTGACTATTAGCACTTTTTAAGGCTTATCTGTTGTGTCTAATGGGGAGCCAAGGATCTCCAAATCCAAATGCTTGTACATAGCAGTGTTTTTTTCAGGTTGTACGGGTTTGTTCTGTTTTGTTTTTTGCCTTCCTCATCCCTGACCTCCTGCTGGAGACAGTGAGTCAGCTGCAATCCCCCGTCGTCTATGCAGAGGATTGATGGCTCTGGGAGGCAGCCCTGGTCTCCTGCTGCCTGTCTGATCTCAGTTCCAGAGTCAGGAAGGAGTGTTCTCCTCTGAGTCATCCCCTATAAACAGTCCTACAGTCGGGTTGCCAGTCACCCTGACCCAGCCACAGAGGCCTCCTTCTGGGTTTATTCCATTCAGTGGCTCTGCTGACGCAGCTCTCACCTGGGCTTCTAAGATGTGCAAATCCTATCTAGTTACCATCTGCAGGTCATTTAGAGGCCATGCAGCAGAGAGAAAGGGGAGAGAAAGAGAAAAAATCTTTACTTCCCTATGCCCTACAGTTCTACCTGCAATTGCATTTGTTCTATCAGGCTCACCATCAATTCACAGCACTGAAGATGTAAATAAACTCTAAGAAATAGGTAGGCCATTTCCTACCAATACAGGGTGTTCTAGCCCCTGGGACACCATCTTTTCACTTGGACTTTATGTAGAAGGAACAGGGAATAGGCAGGTCAGGAAAGCCTGAAAGCCCAGGAAAGTTTGGGATTGTGGAGTCCTCTTCTAGGGAAGGTGCATCCAGGAGCATCCTGTGGATTTTTAGGGAAGACAAGAGACTCCTACCTCCTGCAATGCTTAGAGGATTTTCTGAAGCCCCAAAGTCCTGTGGACCAGCTATTCTCACTGAACTCAGGCACCCTGTCTCTTCCTCTTCAGTAGACTCACCAGTAGTTTTCTTCCTATGATGATTACTGACATTCAAATCACTACCCCATTCACTGTATTGTGAACTCCTAGGCACATTGTTGATTCATCTTAGAATATCAAGGGGCTGTCAGTAAAAAAATTTACCAATGAGTGGATGGTGAAATATTAAGGGAATGGTGAATGGGACTAATCAAATTGTTTTCTCATTCTTCCCTAAAAGCAATAGTTACTTGTAAGAGTTAAGTGTTATCTTACAATTAGATGAGTAGGAAGAGAGAGGATGTGAATGAGTAAATGAGTTTTAGGAAGACAGGCCCAGCTCCCGGACTGCTGCTCTGACCACATCACACCATTTTCTCAGCCCATCGATTCTCTGCCCTTTTACTTATCCTTAAGTGAATGAATTTTTCTATGCCCTTGGCTTCTTACACAGTCACTAGGCATGTTCCCTTTTGACTTCTACTGAGATTCTAGACTGATTCCTACGCACTCGTCTACTATGGTCAATTGTGGTAACTCCAACCTCAGGGAGAAGACTTGTTCAGTTGTTTCAGTTTGTTCGCTGTTTCATCGTTTCTCCCTGTTCATTTGCAGCATATTTTGGCTGTCACTGACAAAATCACTTCAAGGCATTGCCATGTTGAGATTAAATCTGGAGGCAATGTTCTGACCTCCACTGTCATTGCACAGAGGCTGTGAAAACCAGTTCCCTGATGAAGGTGACAAGCTGAACATCGAGACCTGCTCTCATCCAGCATTTTCCTTGGTAAATGTTTGAAGCATTTCCCAGGAAAAGAACATAGTATTATCTTGTGCCAAACACTGACCTCTCCTTATTTCCTATCAGTAGTTCATTTTGCGGAGTGAAGAACCACGCCTAGTTTTATCATGGGGCCACTTTATTTGAAGAGTTTACTTTTTTACTTGGGTTGCCAAAACAGCAGAGGTTACGCTTAAGAAAATTTGATAACTTAGGACAGTTTCCACCCTTAAATTTCCTCTTACATTTCTTTATCAGGAAGTGGATTCTAATTGTCCTTAGCACAAGATATCTATCAGTGTTTATTTTTGTTTCTGGACCAATTACTTTTGAAGAAACAGGGCAGTTAATGGGCAAGGCACAAAGATTTAACTTCAAGGCCAAACACTGATGTAATTCAAAATTAATGAACATTTACACAGCACCTACTATGCCGCAGGCCGTTTCTATCCCCTGGTTTCACTGAGTCTTCAGACAGGTTCTGAAGTAGGGATTAGCATATCCAATTAACAAATGAAAATACTGAGAATCAATGTAATGTTACACACCTACTTATTTTTAAAGAGCAAACAAAATTATATACATATAGTAAAATGACAAATAGGTACAATGAGAAGGAAACACAGGATAATTTTAGTTATTCCAGCATGATAGAATTGTGAATCCGAGTGAGTTTATTCTTTATATATGTTTGCTCCCACTTAGTGATTATGCATTATTTCAAAACTGATAAATGGTATATATTTTAAAGAGAATAATAAAACAAAACTCAGAGGCTGCAATTGTTCATGAGGGCATTGTTAGTAAGCTTCTGAGCCAGGGTTTTCGTTTTTCTAATGGAAAGCACTGCTCTCTAGTCCACAGTGCCTCTGAAAGGGAAGCAGGTTGTGAGGAACAGGGGCACAGGAAAACACCCTCTGTGGACCTGCCCTGCCCCAAGACTGCTCCACATTGAGCTCTGGGCCTTACCTGAGAAAGCAGATTTGAGAAGCAGCTTCTCTCCTGTTGTCAAAAGAGTTTGAACTAGAGCAACTCCATCCTGAATAGGGGGTGAGTAAATGAGGCTGAGACCTACTGGGCTACATTCCCAGACAGTTAAGGCATTCTAAGTCACAGGATGAGATAGGAGGTTGGCATAAGAGACTGATCAAAAAGACCTTGCTGATAAAACAGGTTGCAGTAAAGAAACCAGCGAAAGCGCACCAAAACCAAAATGGTGATGACAGTGACCTCTGGTCATCCTCACTGCTACACTTCCACCAGCATCATGACAGTTTACAAGCGCCATGGCAACACCAGGAAGTTACCCCAAATGGTCTGAAATGAGGAGGCATGAATAATCGACCCCTTGTTTCACATATAGCCAAGAATTAACCAGAAAAGTTGGCAACCCGTAGCTCTTAGGGCTGTTCTTCCTATGAAGTAGCAATTCTTTTATTCCTTTACTTTCTTAATAAACATGCTTTCACTTTACTCAGTGGGCTTGCCCTGAATTCTTTCTTGCTGGAGATCCAAAACCCTCTCTTGGGTCCATATCTGGACTCCATTCTAGTAACACTGTTGCCTTCCTTAAGTTTCCTAATGCTCTCACTGCTGGATTCAGTAGGATACAAATGATTCCTATTGTCCAAATTCCAAATCCAAATGATTTTCCCTTTCATTCAGAGTCAATGAGTCAAAGTGTTGGTATGTGTCACTCCAAGTGCAAGTTCCCTTACAAAGTATATTATGGAATTAGTGCTGGGCTCAGAAATGAGGACTAGGCTGAAGAACATTTGAGAGGCACTCACGTCATATTGGCAGCTGCTTGTTGCTATGACTTTTGTACAGCATGTCTGGTTTCCCAAAATTCACTCATTTGCATTACCTGATCTTTGTAAGCCCTGGAAATAGGCAGGCATTTGTCCGAAAAGGAAACAGAGACCTTGGGAGTCTAAGTGACATTTTTTTTACTTAGTTCAGCTCCTCTGTCCAAAAACATTCAAGATGGCTTAAAATAAGACATTTATACAATGGTGGTAGTGAAATAGAAATTTTTAAATGACAGCCACAAAAAAAAAATAATAAGAGAAGTAGATAATCCAACCAGACAAGCTGATATACATGAAGTACAAATATTACCCTGAGTTTCTCTGCATCCAGAACAAAAAGGGAACCAAGGGAAATTAGCACATTCTTATTACTGGAGAGGATTGGGGGAGGGAGAAAATACCATTTTCTCAGAGAAACAGAGTTCTTTTTAACTTGGTTGTAAAATCTAAATGGAATTTTTTATGGGAGACACTGAAAATTGGCAATGACCTTGACAACAGATTTTTACACAGATTTTACAGCAAATACAACCAAAATGAATTTCATATGGCTTTTTTTGAAAGCTACAAATTTTAAGCTACAAATTATTTTTAAGCCACAGGGACTTCTATTTTTTTACATGAGCTAGATCATTAAAACCTTACAAAAGCTCTATGAAGTATTTACTATCACATTTCCAAAGTCAGAAATGGAAGCTTAAAGTGATTAAGGTGCTCTCCCAACATCCCACAGCCCACAATCGGCAGAGCTGGGGCTGGATCCCAGGTCTGGCATCTTAAATTGTGTGGATAAGTAAAACACAATCACATAAAGGCAATCTGGCAAATTATCCAAAATGTCATCTCCTAGTGGACTGACCTAAGCCCACAATAAAACTTAGATCCCGGAAGTAAATGAACAATATATTGCAAATTATTTTAAGAATCATTTCTCTAGCTGGACTTTTAATAAAGTCTAAAAAGCAAACACTTAGCCATCATACACTAGCAAAGGCTGATTGTTGATGCTACCCTCGAAGATTTATACAAGTTCATTCAGGTGGATTGAGCCCTGCCAGGTTACACCCCAACTCCCCCACTACTAAGTCAGAGTAATCACATTGGTCTCTCCCCAGCTACAATCTTATGCTCATAGTTTCTAAGGTCAAGGAATATTTATCAAATATTTTTCCATATATTTAAATCTGATATAAAATAGTCCTCCTGAGTCTGGTGCTTCACAGGAACCTGAGATTACTAAAGCTCTTCAAACAGGACGGGATTATGTAACAAGTCCTCCGGAGAGTGAGCAGTGCTGGAAGTGAACTGAGGACATTCTCCTTAGGAGAAAGCCAAGAGGCAAGATTCACAGGAGATAAATTTCCACAGCCTTGGTGTTCTCTATTTTATTGTCCACACAGTGGTTTACATCCCTGAAAACCTGCCATTGTCCTCAGCTGCATCCCTGAGGCACTAAGGCTTAATGAAGTCAGCTATGACTCAGTCAAATCTCTCCCAGAGTAAAGGTTTCACTGGAGAATAGGAGTCCTTCTGCAAAGGTAATTCTATCTGGAACAGGAAGAATATTAGAAAATAGTCAACCATAAATTAAGTACTTATATAACACCAATATGTGTAATTTAATATAGCAAAGACATATACTGCAGGGATTAAACGTGTATACTTTGGAGCTGGATAGCTTTGATTCAAATGCATATCCTGCCAGGGTCTGCATTTGTTAAACTGGCAGTTATTTCCAGGCCTCAGTTTTCTCGGTGTACAATAAATATTAGCTATCAAGGTGCAAAGAACTGAAATAAAAGCTGAATGAGCTATAAGATTAATATTCTAACTCTCCAGGAATGATTTTAAGCAAAATCTAAATGATGGAGTAATTAGCTTCTAATGAGGCTGTATTCGTTAGCTTTTCACTGTGTAACAAACAATCCTGCAAATGCTGTGGCTCAAAACGATAACCATATTTTAGCACAATTTTTACATACTGTCAATTTAATTTACACTCAGCTAGGCAGCTCTTCTGGTCTGGGCTCAGTAGATTTCAGCTGGGCTTGCTCATGTTTGACAGTCAGTTAGCCTGGTTTACCATTGTCTTTTCTGGGACACCCAGATTTACTGGAACTTTTCTTTCCATGGTCTTTCACATCTTGGATGGCAAGCCCAGTCCTATTCACATGTCAGTCTAAAGGTTTCAGGAACAGCACAAGAACTATATTGGAAACTACACATCCTTCTTTTAAATATCTTTTGGCTCTTTCATCACTGGGGATTATTTAAAGAATTACTTCTCTAGCTGGACTTCTAATAAATTCTAAATAGCAAACACTTAGCTGTTGTAATGATACCACCACTCCATGTCACACCCCAATAACTAGGCTCCCCAGGCCTTTCTCACTTTTCATCCCCCTCTTGCTGAGTGTGTCCCAAATGTGGCTTTCCCCAGAATCTGCTTCAAACACAGTGCTCAGGCCCTATATTTGCTTGAAAATAAACTAGGATTTACAACACAAAGGACCTGCCATTTAACAGGGTTCACGCTTCTGAAACAGTCCTGGGTTTTTCTTCCTGTTATTAGAGAGTATGTATGTTATAATATTCTCTTTATCAAAGCAAAATCAACATTAATACAAGAATTATAGAGCCAAAAATTGCATTATAACCATACTTAACAATGCTGGATCACTGATACTGCCACTTCCTGGTACTTTCCCCTTAAGTTCCCGTACCCTAATATTCCAGCTCTGTTTCATAAATAAATTTGAAAATCTCACCCTCTGATAGAGATTTAGAAAGAATTTTTAGGGCACCTGGGGATGAATCTAGTCCCTTGGGAACCATGAGAATAATGAGTATCAGGTTGCCTATCAAACTCATACAGCAGGAAGAAAGTCCATCTGGCTTGTCTTATTTTATCCTGATAAATTTGTTTCCCCTATATTTCAAATACACTCACAATATCTCCCTGCATGATAATTAAGATTGTACCCTGAAGACTCACATTGACTGAAAATTTGGGAATTTATGTTCAGATATAGGAAACGAAAGACACAGGAGTTTTAAGTAAGAGCAATTTCAATATATGGCACATGTGTCTTACATTATGACTTACTTTATCCAGTAAGTCTGGGCTGTATTTCAAGCATGGAGTCTCCAAAGCAAATCTAAGTTGCATATAGGTGGGGTTGATTTTCATTTTCCAAACTACATGATCTCTTTCTAAATATTAGTGATATAATACCTAAAGAGCCATGCACAGCAACCTGCAGCCCAGCTGTGTAATGGAAAATGAGATTTAACATGACACAAATGTCCAGGAAGTACAGACAAGAGAAATCAATGAAGAGAAAAATTTCAGTGCTGCCTATTGATGGACACTAAATTTGAATATACTTTGCCTTATTTATTGATGGATAAGAGGAAATCAAAGCAAAATAAATGAGACATAAGAAAAGACACTACAAAATATGCAGGAAAAAATGAATTGAAATAACTTAGAAAAAAATGATGAAAATAGTCTACTTTTTGTTATTAAAGAGGGAAGAGAGGAGAAAATCTATTTGGCATTCTCAACAGATTTTTTTAAATGCTAAGAAAAAATAAAATGAGCTGATATTGGCAAAACGATGGAGTAAGGACTCTGAAAGTTCACACCTTTAGAAAAATCAGTGAAAAAATCTGACTAAACAAAAATCAGAATCAACTTTATATAGAAGCATACCAAAAGCGTGAAACAATGCACAAGAGCACTCATTTAAAAACACCAGTTAAATCTTGGTAAGACCTTGTGGCTTTTTAATTTACCCTAATTCTCTCTCTCACTTCCAGCTCAGAGCATTATTGAAAAATTCCTAATTTCTGGTACTTGTAACAGATGGAGCAGAAGCCATTTATTTTCAGAGTGTTGAACATTAATGTTTTGACTGGTCTGGTGGCTCCCTGGAAGACCAGATCAAAAGGTTTCTCTTTATCTTGCCTGATTCAGAACCCACCTAGTGCTAAAGCCACTACCTGGAGTGTGTTTATAGAAAACATTTACAGGCAAATAAATATTTTAGTGACTGCTGCCTCAGGTAATGGATGATACTTAAAAGAAAACACACTAATCCAAAGTCTTGAAGGAAAGACTAGAAAATAAGATGTGTTGGAAAATAAGGGCTTTAATAAGCTCCAACATATTGCTGGAAATCTTGAAAGCTAAATGCCTGCCTACAGCTGTGTGCATGCTCAAGGAAGACCCAGCAAGGTCTGAATCAATTACTGATGGCTGACCTTGATGCTCTGTGAAAGCAGAAAGGCATTATCGGAGTTTTAAACTGCCTGGCTCAGTCTTGAAAACACACCACACACACACACACACACACACACACACACACACACACACACACCCTGTGTAAGACTAAAAGATGCTGTAATCCCAGCACTTTGGGAGGCCAAGGCGGGTGGATCACAAGGTCAAGAGATCGAGACCAGCCTGGTCAACATGGTGAAATCCCGTCTCTACTAAAAATACGAAAAATTAGCTGGGTATGGTGGCGCGTGCCTGTAATCCCAGCTACTCAGAAGGCTGAGGCAGGAGAATTGCCTGAACCCAGGAGGCGGAAGTTGCGGTGAGCCGAGATCGCACCATTTCACTCCAGCCTGGGTAACAAGAGCAAAACTCCATCTCAAAAAAAAAAAAAAAAGACTAGAAGATGCTTTGGTTTCAGGATTTGAATAAAATTTCTGCCCTATCATTAGTTGACCACTAAGCTAATGAAACAGAGACCTCAGTGGCCACACATAACAAAAATGAAAAGTTAACAGAATTGTTTCTGAAAGTCACTAAAACAAACAAAAAGCTAGCAAACAATCAACTACTACAACAAGCAGCAACAACAAATCCTGAAAAAGAGAAAAATCTGGTTATCAGATTTCCCACCTTATAATATTTAAAAAGTTCAATTTGAACCAATAAAATATCAGGAATGCAAAGAAACACAAAGGTATGATCTGCACATAAAATCAGCGGAAACTGTAACTCAAGGAGTTCAGATGACTTATCATACAAATGACTTAAATTATTTATTTTAAATCATCTAAATATATGCTACAATATAAAGAAAGTTATTTCAAAAAACTATAGAAAGCATGAGAATAATGTCTCACCAAATAAAAAAATGCCAATAAAGAAACAGAACTTATAAAGTTAAAGAGAAATTCTGGAGTAGGAACGTACAACAACTTCAGTAAAATTTCACTAGAGAGGATTAAGAGCACACTTGGACAACCCTAAGAAAAATCAGGAAAACTGAAGATAGGTCAATTGAGATTACTCATTCTGAGAAATGTAATTTTAAAAATGATGGAAATAAAGAGAGCCTAAGAGACTTGTAGGACACCATCAAATATACCAACACCCACATATGTGAGTCCCAGAAGAAGAGAAACAAAAAGGGGAAAAATATTTGAAGCAATAATGCTCCAAATCTTCCAAAACTTGAGGTAAAAATAGTAAAATACACATCCAAGGAACTCAAAGAACTTCCAGTCAAAAAAAAAAACTCAAAGAGATCCATGCTGACACATAGTAATCAAAGTGTCAAAAGATAAAAACAGGGAATCTTGAATGCAGCAAGAAAAAAGGACCTCATCATTTGGAAATGATCCTCCATAAGACTAATGTTTATTTTCATAAGAAACCAGAGGCCAGAAGCAGTGGGATTACATATTCAAAGAGCCCAAATATAAATGAAAAAAAAAAAAAAAAAAAAATCAAACAAGAATCTTATACCCAGCAAAACTTTCCTTCAAAAATGGAGGTGAAATGAAGACATTACCAGATAAGTAAATACAGACAGTTACTACCAAACATGCACTTTATGAAATTCTAAAAATCTTTCATAGTGAAATGAATGGATACCATATAGGAACTTAAATATATACAAAGTAAAGAACAACAGTAAGTTATCTACAGAGGTAAATGTAAAAAAATAGTATTAATGTACTTTAACTTTTTTTCTTTTACAGATGAGGTCTCACTATATGGGCCAGGCTGGTCTTGAACTCCTGGGCTCAAGCAATCCTCCTACCTTGGCTGCTCAAAGAGCTGGAATTATAGGCTCTGAGCCACTGTGCCTAGCTGTAAGAGGTGTTTGAACCAGAAAGACTCCACCTTAAATAGGGGCTAAGCAAAATAAGACTGAGACCTGCTGGGCTACATGCCCAGTAAGTTAGGCATTCTAAGTCACAGGATGATAGGAGGTTGCCAAAAGATACAGGTCATACACACCTTGTTGATAAAACAGATTGCAGTAAAGAAACCAGCCAAAACCCACCAAAAATAAGATGGCAAGAAGAGGACCTCTGGTCGTCCTGACTGCTCATTATATGCTAATTATAATGTATTAGCATCCTAAGAGCAACTCCCACCAGTGCCATGACAGTTTACCAATGCCATGACAAAGTCAGGAAGTTACCCTATATGGTCTAAAAAAGAAAGAAACCCTTAGTTCAGGGAATTGCCTACCCCTTTCCCAGAAAACTAATGTATAAGCCACCCTTTGTTTAGTGTATAATCAAGAAATAACTGTAAGTGTTTTTAGTGACGCAGACATTCTTTGTTCCTTTACTTTTCTGAAAAACTTACACTTTATGGCTTCACCTCAAATTCCTTCCTGGAAGTTCAAAGAACCCTCTCTTTGGGTCTGAATCCAGACCCTTGGTGGCAACACAGCCAAATGTAATTTTTAAATTTGCAATTCCTTTGTTTACATCTGATTTAAAAGACAACTACACAAAATGATCACTGCAAGTCTATATTGGAGAACACATAGTGCAAAAAGATCTACTAATAATTTGTGAAAATAAAAGCACAAAGGGGAAGAGGATCTAAGCTATAACAGCAATGCTTTAGTGTACTACTGCAGTTCAATTAGTATTAACTCGAAAACATGGTATACTATGAAATATCATTTAACTCAAAAGGAGGCAATAATGGAGGAAATGTGGAAGAAAATAGAACACATATAGAAAACAAATATCCAAATGTAGAAGTGTATTCTTATCAGCAATTATATCCAATATAAATAAATTGAACCCTTCAATTAAAAGGCAGAGACTGGCAGAAGACTTAAAGGAATAATTAACAACAAAAACAACAAAACATGATCCCTACAGACTATATGCTGTAAGAAACGCACTTTAGATTCAAAGACACAAATTAATGCAAGTTAAAAAAATAGGAAATATAAAAATATATCCCATGTAAGCAGTAATCAAAAGAGAGCAAACATAATGAACTTTAGCGCAAAAGTTTTTTGAGAAGCGAGGAAGAACATTATATAAAGATAAAAGGATCAATCCACCAAAAATTTTTAACAATAATTAAAATATATGCACCTAAAAAAGAGCCCAAAATACATAAATCAAATCTGACTAAATGAATGAATAAATGGTATGATAATCATAGTTGAAAGCCTCAACACCCTGCTTTTAATAATGGACAGAATGATGAGACAGAGAATCAAGAAAATAAAAGAACATAACAACACAATAACCCAACTAATCTAAAGAACATTTCACTTTGTGGTAACAGAATACACAATCTTCTCCAGGGCATCTGGAATATTCTCCAAGATACACTCTGAGTCAATCCATAAAACACATCTTGTAAGTTTAAAAATGTTGAAAGCACACGAAATATGTTCTCCCACCACAATGGAATAAAACAAACAACTGAGGAAATTTTGAAAATTCATAAATATAACAAAATATAAAAATTCACTCTTAAAAGATTCATGAGCCAAAGATATCATCACAACAGAATCAGAAAATACTTTCAAATGAACTAAAAGAAAAAGGGCCAGGCACAGTGGCTCACACCTGTAATCTCAGCACTTTGGGAAGCCAAGGCGGGCAGATAATGAGGTCAAGAGATCAAGACCATCCCTATGGTGAAACCCCGTCTCTACTAAAAATACAAAAAAAATTAGCTGGGCGTGGTGGCGCATGCCTGTAGTCCCAGCTACTAGGGAGGCTGAGGCAGGAGAATTGCCTGAACCCGGGAGGTGGAGGTTGCAGTGAGCTGAGATCGTGCCACTGCACTCCAGCCTGGCACCTGGTGACTAAATGAGACTCTGTCTCAAAAAAAAAAAAAAAACATGCCAAAATATGGGGACAGTGAAAGTAATACAGCAAATCTATAGCTGCAATTGCTTTCATTAAAAATAAATGCAGGCTTCAAATAAATAACTGAAACTTCCTCCTTTAAGAAAAAGAAGAACAAACTAAATGCAAAACAAGAAGATATAACTAATAAAGATTAGACAGGAGGTAAACAAAACAGCTAATTTAAAAATCTAAGGCTACAGTAATCAAAACAGCATGGTACTGTTACCAAAACAGGCAGAGATCAACGGGACAGAACAGAGGCCTCGGAAGTAACACCACACATCTACAACCATCTGCTCTTTGACAAACCTGACAAAAAAAAGCAATGGGGAATGGATTCCCTGTTTAAGAAATGGTGTTGGGAAAACTGGCTAGCCACATGCAGAAAGCTGAAACTGGACCCCTTCTTTACACCTTACACAAAAATTGACTCCAGATGGATTGAAGATTTAAACATAAGACCTAACACCATAAAAACCCTAGAAGAAAACCTAGGCAATACTATTCAGGACATAGGCAAAGGCAAGGGCTTCATAACTAAAAACACCAAAAGCAATGGCAACAAAAGCCAAAACAGACAAATGGGATCTAAATAAACTTAAGAGCTCTGTACAGCAAAAGAAACAATCAATAGAGTGAACCAGCAACCAACAGAAATGGGAAAAAATTTTTGCAAGCTACCCGTCAGACAAAGGGCTAATAACCAGAATCCATGGACACTTAAACAAATTTATAAGAAAAAAACAACCCCATCAAAAAGTGGGCAAAGGATAAGAACAGACACTTTTCAAAAGAAGACATTTATGTGGGCAACAAATATATGAAAAAATGCTCATCATCACTGGTTGTTAGAGAAATGCAAATCAAAACCACATTGAGATCCATCTCATGCCAGTTAGGATGGCAATTATTAAAAAACCTGTAGACAACAGATGCTGGAGAGGATGTGGAGAAATAGGAATGCTTTTACACTGTTGGTGGGAGTGTAAATTAGTTCAACCATTGTGGAAGACAGTGTGGTGATTCCTCAAGGATCTAGAAGTAGAAATACCATTTGACCCAGCAATCCCATTACTGGGTATATAGCCAAAGGATTATAAATTGTTCTATTATAAAGACACATGGACACGTATGTTCATTGTGGCACTGTTTACAATAGCAAAGGCTTGGAACCAACCCAAATGCTCATCAATGGTAGACTAGATAAAGAAAACATGGCACTTAAACACCATGGAATGCTATGCAGCCATAAAAAAGGAATAGTTCATGTCCTTTGTAGGGACATAGATGAAGCTGGAAACCATCATTCTCAGCAAACTGACACAAGAACAGAAAACCAAACACTGCATGTTCTCACTCATAAGTCGGTGTTGGACCATGAGGACACAGGGAGGGGAACATCACACACTGGGGCCTGTTGGGGGTGGGTGTGCTAGGGAAGGGATAGCATTAGGAGAAATACTTAATGTTGATGACAGGTTGATGAGTTCAGCAAACCATCATGACACATGTATACCTATGTAACAAACCTGCACATTCTGCACATGTACCCCAGAACTTAAACTATAATAATAAAAAAATAAATAAATAAAATAGAGAAAATGAAACCAACAGTTGGTTCATTCAAAAGAATGACAGAAGTCCAAATTTTATTTTAATTAACCAAGAAAATAAGAAACTCAAATTACTAAAATTAGGAATAAAAGTAAAGACACTCAAACCTCTTTTAAAGAAATAAAAAGGATTATTAGAGAATACTCAATGATTGTGTGTCAACAAATTAATCTTCTCATCTCTATCAGGTAGCTGATCTTTTTGAAAGATGTTCAACTGTTCAGAACTATGCTTAAAAATCTCCTAAAATATGTAAGGAACTCCTTTCTGATCTAAGTATTATTTTTTTTAATCCTATTCCTCAATACTCTTTGAAAAGCCCAATAATAGAACCTGGGCTAGTGAGGCTACTGTATAGTGAGGCTACTGTATCATTGTTAGAGCTTGGTCACTTTGGATAATGGCCCAGATCACCTCTGGGAACTCATAGGTCCCACCAACACACACACATTCATGCACACAACATTCCTAGGAAAATCTGAATATTTTAGAATTTGAGAACTTAATTCCCAAAGCATTTTTTCATGATCACATACTCAAAATTAGATTTAACATATTGATTGACCCCCAGAAGAATGACTCAACTTTCAGTTATTTTTAATGCTTTGTTATAGTATCCAGCAGGCAATGGTTGTTTTCCTAAAACAAGCTTGGGATGCAAGTGCAACTGATCGGGAAGCCTGAAGGGACTCACCTTTATTATATCATAACGTCTCTTGTTTCTTCTGAGTCATGTTTTTTTGTTCTGTTTTGTTTTTTAATTATTATTCTTTAAGTTCTGGGATACATGTGCAGAACGTGCAAGTTCGTTGCATAGGTATACATGTGCCGTGGCAGTTTGCTGCACTCATCAACCTGTCATTACATTTGGTATTTCTCCTAATGTTACACCTCCCCTCGCCCTGCACCTTTCGACAGGCCCCGGTGTGTGATGTTCCCCTCCCTGTGTCCATGTGTTCTCATTGTTCAACTTATGAGTGAGATCATGAGGTGCCTGGTTTTCTGTTCCTGTGTTAGTTTGCTGAGAATGATGGTTTCCAGCTTCATCCATGTCCCTGCAAAGGACATAAAGTGAGTTGTGTTTTTAAAACTTATATAATATTGAGACTTAAACAATTCCTAATAATTTAAGTCAATTTGGTGGCACTCACTAGGCATTAAAACATGCATTAATCTTTTCTAAATTTTTATTTATTAAAAGCTCTGGGATATTCAGAAATCAATAAAAGCAGAATCAATTATCTTTATCTCCTTGAATGTTCAGGAAATGAATCAGCAAGCCCAGCAGTGAGAAGCTGTTCTGCTTTTTTATGAGTTAACTGTGCAAACGGTAAACTGTTTGAGAGAGATGTGGAGATTTAAGCTGCCGAACTGACATTTACAATGTAATAGATAAACATTCGTAACAATTAGTATTTACAGAAGCTCTCACCATTTCTCAGGCAGTTTCACATGCATTACCATATTCAATCATCACAAAAAAAAAAACCTGAGACAGGTATTTCTGTCTTGGATTTAAGGTATGAAAAGATAAAATGTCTTAATAAGAAACACCAAATCACAAACAGACTCCTGGTTCCAGGCCCAAAGCTCTTCACCATTTTGCTGAGTCATAGCAGAATCCCTACAGCCATTATTGAATTTTGTCTCATCATGAAATATGCTCTCATAAATGTTTATTATAAATGCGCTTTCCTTGCAGGACATTATCTTTCTTGACAGTTTTTAGTTCTTTGTCATACAATTTAGAGAAATTATATTTAACCACATATAATTAATTTCCCCATCAAATTATAAAGAACTGAATGTTGTAAACTTCATTTTGAAATCATAAACCTTAGACAATTATAACTAAGATTAATTCCTTACAGTATAAATTATCACAAATTCATGAAACCCATTCTCAATTACTCATACTCATATTATCTATGGTTTTCTTTATCTTAAAAGTATTTATTCCTGTCTCTGAGAATACTTCATGTTACAACACCCTAAAGAGGAAATATAAACATAGATATTGGCTTAAAAATATAAAATTAAGATAAAGGGCATAATATGCATGTCATATATGTACAATACCTTTTGCTACTTTCTTCCAACTGAATGGATAATCAAGAGTTGATAAAAAAAGTAATAAAAACACACATAAACATATACAAAGTATATATATGACTTGTATATATGCACACACATACACACAAACATAATATGAATACGTATGACATGTATACATACACATATTACATAATTATGAATATAAATAATATGTGTGTATATACACATATGTATGAGCTCATACTGAAACCTCAAATAACAAATCAACAGCCACAGAGGGTTCAGTCTAGTCTTCCCCCTTTCTATAATATTCAACAAAAATGAGAAAACTAGTTCACATTATATTTCATATACACACTTGTTTCTCAGTCATAAAATATACAAAAAGTAGTTTTAAAATTGTTAACCCTTACCAATGCAAAAACAAATGCAACCTAACTAGATCTCAAGATTTACACTTGATCTTCATCAAAGGCTGCGAAGCAATGAGATTTCAATATCTGTATACAGCTTCTTCTCCTCTTTAAGCTAAATACAGTGCTCAGAGCTAGTAAGGTTAAATTTTCTCCTCATTCACTTTGATAATGTTACTCATTTGAAATACAATTACATTAAACTTATTTGCTTCATATTTTATTATTCTTTTGTGCATGTACAACATTATCTTGACTGCAAAGAGTCAAAACTATAAGAAAAGTATACATCTATCCTTCCCCATCCACAGATTCTGCATCCCTAAATTCAACCAACTACAGATTGAAAATATTTTTCGAAAATAACAAAAGACAATACAAAATAAAAATAATATAAATTATAATAATACATTATAACAACTATTTATATTGTATTCGATATTTGAAGCAATCTAGAGATGATTTAAAGTATAGGGGAAGATGTGTATAGGCTATATGCAAATACTAGCCATTTTATAGAAAAGACTTGAGCATCTGCAGATTTTGGTATTTGCAGGGCTCCTGGAACCAATCCCCCAGGGAAATGAAGGGATAATTGTACCTAGAAAAGTATCATCCCCATGCTATCTTTTCCACCTTGCTGCCATCTGACAATCCCTGTAGGTTGTCAATCCCATTATTTTCTAGTTTTCATTTCCTACAATCCATTTTGCAAAAATAAATGGACACATGTATTTTTATACTTCCTTTTTTTAACCCAAAGTTAGTGTGCTATGAACACTCTTTTACACTTTGTGTCCTGCAAATCACTCTATATATTTTCATAGAGATCTTCATCACCCTTTCATAGCAGCCCCATAACATTCTGATAAATGCACACACCATACTCTGTTCAATAAATCTTTCATGTATGGTCATTCAGAATGTCCCAGCATATTAAATTACAAAAAAGTAATACAATAAACACCTTTGTGCAAATGTATTTTTATACTGTGGGAGATATGCCTTTAGAATAAACTCCTAGAAATAGTATTTCTTGGTCAAAATGTAAATAAATATGTAGTTTTCTTAAATATTCCCTTCCATAATGGTTGGACCAGTTAATACTCCCACTGGCAATGCATGTCAGTGCCTACTTTCTCCCATCCTGAGCAATAGTCTTCATTAAGTTGTCATATTTCAGGAGGTCAGAAGTCAAGAATCAGGCTTCACTGGGCTAAAATCAAGATGTCAGTGAGGCTGTGTTTCCTCTGGAGACTGAGGGGACAATGTGTGTCACTGGGTTTTCCAGCCACTACAGCTCCCTGTGTCCTGTGACTGCTGCATTCCTTTCCCTCCATCTTTAAAGCCAGGAATGTGGCATCTCTCTTTCCCCTCTTCTGCCCTCATACCTCTTTCTCACTGCAGAAAGTTTCCACCCAAGTCCTTCTCCCTTCATCACATCTGCAAAGTCCCTCTCATCATGCACAGTAATGGATACTTGGTGCTTAGGACATGGACATCTTTAGAGGTCATTGTTTTTACTGATACAGGAATGTTATCATTGAGTGTCAAAATTTCTCCTTCTGGGGATGAATTTTTGTTTCATCTGAGTTACTTATTCTCTCCTTCTTTTGATAGAATCTCTTGCACCTTCCATTTCTTTCTTTCTACACCCACAAGCTTGAGGGGCCACTGTAGCTCTGATGAGATATGGGGTTTATTTTTCTCAGATATCATTTGAACTTCATAGTATTTTCTGCCTCCCACTAACGTAATGCTGAAATCTTAAGATGTGGGTTTTTTTATGCTCCTTGTTGTACGTTAGGTTTTTTGTTTCTCTGTACTTTATGTTTAGGAGCGGTTGTATATGGAGAGATTTAGATTCAGTTGGCCACAACATGGCAGATTTTGTGACTATTGTATGATTTAGGATATTTCTTAGGACTGTCCTAGATCTTTGATACTGTTACTATAAATGTATTTTGAAAACAAGAAAACAATATTACCTCTGTTCATCAAATATGTCAATGAAGAACAATGTTCCAGGGCAATTTTTACAAAATAGGAGGGAAAAACTACTGCAATCAAGCAATGACAACTCAGAACTACAATGTACCGCAGACTAATAAGTGAACACCCACTGGAAGACAACACCTTCCAGTGAATTCTAATTGTCGCTTCACACCTACTCCCTACAAGGCAGCTTTCATCTGCAGCTGCTATAATCAATAGCGCTTTGTTGCTGGCAAGAATTAGTTTTTTATAGCTGCAAAATGGAAACAGAAAGCTTCAAAATGTCTCAATATCTGTGTGAATATCTCACTCTTCTTTTCTCTGTTCTCTTATTTGCTAACACTTGTCATGTTCTCTCTGATCACTTTACAGATGCTCTCTCATTAAGAAAGATTTCATTATTTTATCTCTTAAGAGGAGAAATGGGCAGTGCCCCAAGTTTCGTAAATTAAATGGGCATACTGTATAAAAGAGTTAATTTAGGCAAGTTGGGTTTTGCAAAACTCTTTATCAATTGTGTATTTTCAAGGAATATGTAAAAATAAAATGACACGAAGAACACACCATGAAGAGCAGCTTTAAATTACCCCTTCCAACTTTAAATTCTCAGTCCCTCAGTTCTCTACTCAAAAGAAACCACCTTGCTGTTTTCTTATTTATATTTTCAAGCTTCATTTAGTTACAATGACATGTGCATATATTCCCCTTTACAATACAATACATAGATGTGAGCCAATGATACTACTGGGTCTCATTCTTTCTACTTAGGTATCTTATGATCTTTCCTTATGTACATATATAAATCTGTCTCTTGTCTTTTCACAGTTGCATGGTTTTACTCTGTGTGACGGTTAATACTGAGTGTCAACTGTAGTATTGTTCCTGGGTCCATCTGTGAGGATACTGCCAAAGGAGATTATCATTTGAGTCCGTGGATTGGGAGAGGCAGATCCACCCTCAATCTAGGTGGGTACTATCTCATCAGCTTCCAGTGCAGCTAGGGTAAAAGCAGGTAAAAGAACTTGGAAGGACTAGCCTGGTTTAGCCTCCTGACCTACATCTTTCTCTCGTGCAGGATGCTTCCTGCCCTCCAACAGCAGACTGCAAGTTCTTCAGCTTTGGGGCTCTTGGACCTTTAACTGCACACTGAAGGCTGCACTGGCGGCTCCTCTGTTTTTTAGATTTTGGACTCAGACTGGCTTCCTTGCTCCTCAGCTTGAAGACAGACTATTGTGGAACCTCACCTTGTGATCATATGAGTCAATACTCCCTAATAAACTACCCTTTACACATACATCTATCAGTTCTGTCCTTCTAGAGAAACCTAATATACTCCATATTAATAATCTAGAATTTATTTTAAAACTGTCCTATTAATGAATTTAGATACTTTACTTAAACTTCCTATTACACACCTTTTTATACTCCAAGTGGTTTTTTTTTTCTTTTTAAGAAGTAATAGCACAAAGTCAGAGCAGAAAATGGAATCTGTTTAGCAGAAAACTATTAAGAACTTTAAAAACCATAGGATCAGTTTCTGACATGCAAAAGGTTTTAGAGGTCAGCATTCTCATCCTGACAAGAAAAGAAGATGAAAAAACTGAAAGTTTCTGGATTAACCAAAGACTTGAGATCATAGAAAAAAACCACTACCCTGAAATCAGTAGATATGGGTGAACAGAATCAATGGAAAAATAAGCTTACCCTGAGCAGAAGCCACTGGTAAACTGGTGGGAACAGTGAAATCTTAATTTTTACAAATTGCTGAAGCCTGAATGTGAATGACTATGAGAGTTAGAAATGCCTATGGAGCTATAGTCTTAAGAGGACCTTCCATTTTTTTATGGGTTTCACATCAAGGAACCCTACCAGATTTTCACAGTGAAGAGCTGAAAGATTTCTCCTGGGTTCCGGAAGAGAAGGAGAAAAAGTAGTAATTTCAAAACAATGCCAAGAAAGTTCTCCATAAGGAAGGCCTGCTCTCAAGGTTAGCCCACCTAGGGAGAGTTCTGATGTCCAAGAGAAGACATAGAATGGGGTAAAAGCCACAAGTTTATAAATTTGTAAATTTGAAGTCAGCACAGCCCAAAGTGAATAAATATAAAGAAAACATGCCTAAGCACGTCATAGCCAAAAGTGTCAAAAAAATAAATAAATAAAATAAAACAGAGAAAAAGAACACATTATACACACCTGGAAATGAATTCAAATGGTCACAGACTTCTCATCAAAAATCAAACAGGTAGGTAATGTCATTTCAATATAAATTGAATTTACATTCTGTGATCATTAATTTCACGCATCAACTTGACTGGACTAAGGAATACCCAGATCACTGCTAAAGCATTATTTCTGGATATGTGCATGAAAGAGTTTCTGGAAGACAGTGGCATTCGAACCAGTGAACTGAATTAGAAAGATCCACCCTCACGCAATGTGGGTGGCCACCGTCTCACTGGCTGAAGGCTCCAACAGAACAAGGCAAATTTTCACTCTCTCTCTCATTCTCTTTCCCTCTCTCCCTCTCTCTCAGCTGAAACACCCTTCTTCTCCTGGTCTTGCACATCAAGTTCTTTTGCTGGTGTAAATCCTGAAGTCCAAAGGCAAAAGAACTTGATGTGCAAAGCCAGGAGAAGGGTGTTTTCTTCTTCCTAGGGTTAATTTATTTCCATTTTGATTCTCACAATTCTGTGCTCTCTATTCAAGGTCCTGCATATTTAGTGAGTTCTTTTAACTCTGTCTAGAGGAACTTGAGCATTTCTTACCCTGGTGTGGGCTCTGGAAGTTGTTCATTTGACACCTTTCCAGGAATTGCTTTTTCTTCAAACATGACTTTGATCTGGCCTCTTGGGGTTTCAGTCCACACACGTGCAGAGTCTTCACTCAAAGACTGAGGACCTTTATCCATATTCCTAGAGTCCTTTCTATGTATCTCTCTCTTATTTTGGGTGCTTTTCCCAGAAATCAGTCACTTTGGCTTCCCTAAACTTTGATCTTTGTCTCTTTTACTCAGTGAGTTTCGGTAGACTCTGCTGGAGGCGTGTTGCTCTGAGCCACCGTCCGGGAGTCATCTCCATGCAGAAGGCTCTGTGATGAGTTCACCTCATTTGTTCTCTTGATTTCCTACATTGCAGGAATCACAATCATGTGCTGTCTGTGGTCCCATGTCTAAAGCCACGTATTTTTAGGAGCTACTCCAGTTTTAGGTTATTTATAGAAGGAGATCAGTTCTATACCAGTTTGCTTTATGCTAGGAACAGAAAGTCACTTTTACTGCCTTTAGTTGTATCAATCTACCTCTCATTTTTATTATACTTTATTATGTCTACCTTCAGCTACGGAAATGGCACAGTATTTCTGTTCACCTCAAAGTATCTCAGAGTGATTAAAGACATCAAAATTAGGATCATGGCAGATCTAAAAAAAAAAAAAAAAAAAAAAAAGGTGCTTTCCCCAAGTGAACAATATTAACTTAAAAATCATAGCCTGAAACTCTTCACTGCCTTAAAGCTTATTTTATATGAAATTATTAGATTCTGAGGCATCATGGGTAATTCACTTCTCTTCATGCCCACACACAGTGTTTAGTGCCCAGCTTCTGTAAGGAACTTTACATTTTCCAACTTCTTTGTGATCATTCCTCGCCTACACTCTACCTCCCTTTAGCCCTGCAAACTAGCAATAGGTTTTCAAATATCTTCATAACTGTTAGCACCCCCCATCTGCCAGCTGATTATAGAGAAACCATCCATGCAGAATTCCTATCTCAGAAACTGTCTGCTTTAACTTTTGATGTTGGGAGTTGTTTGAACTGTGTTCTTTCAAGATACGAGGCATTGAAGATGAAACTGTGAGCCCAAACAGAGTCCCTCCTTCTGTGGAAATTATAGTCTAATGCAAGATGGCCGTTAATCATCACATCATCCAGTGGATATTTGGAAGTAAGGATTCTTATAAAGATAAGGTAAGCTGTGCTGTAAGACAGTATAACCCAGCTCTATCAAAGAAACTCAGGGAAATCTTAATGAAATTACTACTGACACAAAATCTAAAGCTTGAGTAGGAATTATCTGGACAAAGGTGGTGGTGGGAAGGTGGGGTAAGAGTTGTTCAGGTAAAGAAAACATCTTGCACCCAAGGCCTGTGTTTAGAAGTATGGCACACTGCCACGACACAAACAAGGTGGACATGGCTGAAACCAGAACATAAGGTTATGCGGGTCAGAAAGGCAAAGATGTGGTGGTTTATGCTGAGGACAGTGGCCTTTACCTTTAAAATAAGTAAGAAAATTGCCAAGGCTGGAGGATTGCTTGAGGTCAGGAATTCAAGACCAACTTGGGCAATACAGCAAGACCTCATCTCTACAAAATAGTAACAATAATAAATTATCTCAGGGTTTTAAGCAAGGCGTTGAATTGATCAATTTAAGTTATAAAAAGATTATCATGAATTTGGTATTGGGGAAAGATTGAAAAGAAGCAAGAATGATGAAAACAGAATAATTACACTGGATGGGCATGGTGACTGATTCCTATAATCCTGATACTTTGGGACACTGAAGCTGGCAGATCACTTGAGGTCAGGAGTTTCAGACCAGCCTGGCCAACATAGTAAAACCCCATCCCTACTTAAAAAAAGAGGAAAAATCAGCCAGGCATGGTGGCACATACCTGTAATCCCAGCTACTTGGGAGGCTGAGGCAAGAGAATCACTTGAACCTGGGAGGTGGAAGTCACAGTGAGCCAAGATTGCACCACTGTTCTCCAGGCTATGCCACAGAGCAAGACTCTGTACCCCCATTCCCCAAAAAAGAACATCTACACTATTAACCCAGAGAAATGACAGTAGCCTGAACTTGAGAGTCAGATGGGATCAAAAGGTCTGGGAGATAAAGTTGTCAGGGAGTGAGTTATTTTAAAGAAGCACTTTGGGCTCTCACCTGTGGAAAGGAGAAAAGTAAAGCAGGTCGAATAAAGGGGGAAGTTGAGTTTAGATATGGGGACTTAAAGAGGAAGAATGAGAAAATTACAACTTGTGAGATTACCTAACAGTGTCATCTTCTAAGAAAGGGAAAGAAAAGCAGAGTTAGCGATGTTTGGTAAGAAAAATGAATGAAAGCTGAGTTTAGTTTGTATGTGCTGAGTTGGAGGTGCTGTGGGTTCACTGAATTGCCACTGGTGGACAGTTGGGAATAGGGAGATGCAGCTCAGAGAAGTCAACATGATAATTGTGGATGAGTTTTGCCAAAGGACATAATATAGAGTCTGTAGAGATACTCCCATGGGCCACCTAGACCCCCCTCCATGAGGGAGTAACTCTTTGCCCCTGCTACAGGGAGTGCCATTGACCAAGGGCCTTCAGTTATAGTTACTTCAGGAATATTCTTTCTTTTTTACAAAGACTGCCTAGTCTATGGTTATGCCTATTTCCAGGTTGCCCTTTGGTCAATGACTCATAAATGGTGGACTATAAAGGCCAGGGCATCATGGCCATTCTAGCTCCAGAACTTCTCACATGGTGGGCTGAAGCTGTGGCTAGGCCGTTATCACAGCTCCATTTCTTCCTTTACTCCATCATGCCTTCCTTTCCTCCCTTCCTCAGGTGAAGGCCCAAGAGTGCTTCTTAAATGACAGACCACATGCCAGCTCTGGGGAAACCAACTTCAGTCACAGTAAAGAGACCTGGACTGAGCTTTAATAAGTCCAACATGTTAGGCCCTGATAAGAGAACAATCGTTTAAAAAATCAGAGACAACATGACTGGACTAACAGACCTACAAGTAGGCAAGGGTAGATGCCATAGATGCCAAGAAGCTGAAGGACTAATTCAAGTATGAACTGAAAAATATATTTGTATTGGACATATGGGTGAGAGTTCTTTCAGGGCAGTGATAAGAGTGGGAAACCAAACTATAGTAGGTTGAGAAAAAGAGTAAGATGTGAAACAAAGGAAAACAGTGAACACAGGCACTTCTGTTGAAAAGCTCATCTCTGAGGGGAAAGAGAAAGAAGTGGTTGCCAGACGTCAGGAAGACGATTTCAGTTCTTAAGAGGATGAAGTTTCACATTTAGTTGTTCGTAGAAAGAAAACAGTTGAAATGGAGTTAATTTTTTAGAAGAGATAGAGAGAGAGCAAGATAATAAGCTGTTGTATTTGGAAAGCTTAAAAGGCCAAGAAAAAAGAATTAAAACCAAGAGGGTAAATATGAGGAAGGGGCTCACTGCAGTCAGATTTAAGTGGAGTGAGGAAGAGAGGAAGAGAAAGGCAGGTCTCTCCAAGGTCAGGTTTTGTTTTGTTTTGTTTTGTTTTGTTTTTTAATCAAACTTCAGTATGTATAAAAATCATTAGAGGGCTTGATAAAAACAGAGTCCAGGATAATTCCTATTCCCGGAGATTTGGATTCAGCAGAAATGCAACAGAGCCCAGAATCTGCATTAGTAAGACCCTCAAGTGATTCTGACAAGGATGGCTCTGAACTGTCTGAGAACACGAAGGCATTGTCGGTGCCAGTAGTGAGCCCTCCAGTGGCTCTCGGGGAGAGCCAATAGACAGCGCCTGTGTCGGAGGAAGAAATAAAAATATTAAGCGTCCCAGAGCCCTCTGGGTAGGGAATTGACTTGGCTTAGCAAAGTACTTCTCTGGGAAGTAGAAGGTAATTCCCAGAGGCCTTGGGGACTGGGAATGGAAAGTAATGAGGCAATAAAGAAACAGGTACCCTGCCAGGAGTTCAAGACCAGCCTGGCCAACATGGTGAAACCCCATCCCTACTAAAAATACAAAGAAACAAAATTAGCTGAGCATGGTGGCAGGTGCCTGTAATCTCAGCTACTCAGGAGGCTGAGGCAGGAGGATCACTGGAACCTGGAATATAGAGATTACAGTCAGCAGAGATCGCACCACTGCACTCCAGCCTGGGCAACCAGAGTGAAACTCTGTTGAAAGAAAAGGAAAAGGAAAAGAGAAGAGAATGAAGGTAAAGAAATAGGCATATTGATATGCCAAATAAATAAACAAGAAAGGGAGGGAATGTGTGGGGAAGAGGTAGGGAGATTTTTTAAAAGGTTAGCATTTAAGGGAAAAGGTGGCCTCTGAAAAGTTAAGAATGATGATAAAGTGACTTTTTAAATCTGAGTTGCTACTGTTAGAAAGGTGCCCTCTGACTCCAGACCTTCTCTAAAACCTGACTTGTCTACAAGAGACACATGGTGGCTAAAGAATGAGCAGATGAGGGGAAGTGTGATCGGCCCTGTGTGGGTTTCTCTACTGAGCCTCCTGATACCTGGATGGTCCAGGCCATAGTGTGAGTGGGTAGACAGTGTCTGCAAAGATGAAAGTGCCATCAAGCACCAGTTACTCCATGGAACCAAATCTTTATTGGAAAACTCAGTTACATATTTATTCATCTATTAAACAAATATTGACTGTAAATCAATGGTGCTCTCTATAGGATATATTATAAAGGAGTAAAAGCAGTCACAGTCCCTGTCCTCATGGAACTTGCAACACAGTGAGGAAGATAAAAGGTGAATAATTCTACAGATATATAATTACAATAAGGTCCCAGGAAGACGAGACACATGCCACAGTGGCTCATGAATAATAGACGATGATCTACTGTAGATCCATTTTCCAGATAATTACACTGAGAGCTGAAAAGAGTTAGAGTTAAATGGGGTTAATAATACCTTGTCATAGTGTCCTTGAGAGGATTAACTAAAACACTATAGTAAAAGCCTCAGGCCATGGCAGAGTTCCTGGATTCCACTATAGTATAAATGAAGACACACTGATTTAACAACAGATTTGTGAGGTAAAGAAACGTGATCCCTTTATATCCGCACATTTAATGTAAGATCCACTTCACTTCTGAAATCTAAACACCATTGGGACTGAGGCTCAGTATTCTTTGTATTTCAAGTCTGGCATAGTGCATGCCATATAGTGGATACTCAACTAACATTTGCAAAATAAATTAACATCTGCTCCATTTTTGTCTCTCTTTCATCCTTCCTTTTCTCACACACGTTATTATCTCATTTATCTTGTCAAGCACAGATTTGTTAAATGCAGTCACATTGAAATTTTAAGGATTTATGTATTCATCCTTCATAGAGCATTCTCACTTTAAAAGCGGCTATGGAAAAGGTAAATATCACACTTGGGAAATGAATGCATTATTGTGAAATGTCAGGTATTTCTACTAAAATTATTTTGAGGTGAAAGCCCACTCAGACCTTTGAATTAGAACATGCAAAAATAAACTTGTATTAGAGTATCCATTACTTAAACAAGTATCAGTCCCTTTTTTGGTGACACCACTGTCCAGTGCAAGCAGAGTAGCACTCTGCTTCACATTATTCAGGGATCTAGGATCCTTGCAATTCTGGCTTTACCTTCTTCTGGGTTGTGGAGTTTTCTCTATTCAGAAACAGGATGGAAAAAAAGACTGTGGAATTTACAATGGGGATATTTAAGGATCAGGCAGAAGAGAGACACACATCAAATTAGTTCACATTCCATGAACTGGGACTTGGTTTCATGGCCACAATAAATTGCAAAGTGAATTTAAAATGAATTCTAGCCAGGTGTGGTGGCTCATGCCTATAATCCTAGCACGTTGGGAGGTCAGGGTGGAAGAATCACTCGAGCCCACGAGTTCAGAGTAGCCTGGGTAACATGGCAAAGCTCCATCTCCAAAAAATAAAAAAATTAGCCAAGTGTGGTGGTGCACACCTGTATTCCAAACTACTTAGAAGACTCAGGTCTCACAAACTCAAGTGGGAGGATCACTTGAGTTTGGGAGGTGAAGGCTGCAGTGAGCCATGATCATACCACAGCACACTAACCTGGGTGACAGATCGAGACTCTGTCACAAAAAAAACTATATATTACATATATATATATATATATATGTACACACACATATTTATGTAATAAAGTCTAGGTAAGGACTCAGTACAGAGAAGAAAACACAGAGATTGGTGAATCCTAGAACTCTCTGCTACACTTTTATTCCATCTGTATGTGACAGCCACTGTCATTGTGCATTTATTGGCAGTTCTTTTTAAGTTTTGTTCTTACCATGTGACCAAAGTCAGGGATTACCCATAAAAATAGCTTGTGAAAGTTTTGTAAAAAAAAAAAAAAAACACACACACACAAATATAATATTTAATAAAACCATATATATGTCATATATTTATATAAATGTATATATATTGTATATGAATATGTATCATTCATATTTTTTTCCAGGGATAGTTCTCACCTAATTAAATTGACTCTCCAAAAGTGGATGCTAGAAAACAATACTTTGAAAAGTCTCCCCAGGTAACTCTGGTTCAGCTCATTCAAGTCTTTGCATTTGAATATTGTTGAACTAACTCATTCATAAACCCATGTAAAATCTTTGGAAGGAAGAGTGAGATGAATCTGAGCCAAAATATTTTAAAGTATAAATTGAAATCATTCAAACAATTGAAGGTAGAGGAGCAAAGGAAAGTCTGAAAATGAGAAACAAATACTTCTTGAGTATTAAGAAGCACAGAAAGAGAGCAAGACCAAGTCAGGAGTGAAGAGCTGTGGGTGTGGAGCCACAGCAGCTAAGGGAGAAACAGGATCGTGGAACTTGGGACTGTGCTATTTGAAGGAGTATACGTGAGCCAGTCAGGCAGATCATCACCCACCGTTTTGTAAATGCAGAAATTAAACATCAAAGAGATGATTTTTCATGATCACTCAAGAGTCAAACTCATTTTTGTCACATCATGTTATGTACATTTATGCCAGGACTGACCTGAGATTTAAACCTAATTTCTGGCCACAGACAAAGCACCTCTAACTGGCGACTTAAGAATGGATTCTGGAACAGGCACTATGAGGACATACTCTTAGGTGGCCCCTCATGGTCTCCACCTGCTATGGTTTACTCCTTATCTAATTGCCTTCCTTTAACTGTAAAAAGAACCTTTGACTTGCTTCTGATTGATTCAGTATAGCAAAGGTGTTAAAAATGCCACTCCAGTGACTATGTTACTCAGGTAAGACTCTGTCTTATGGTAGAATGGCTCTCTTTTTCCCTTTCTAGCTTTGAAGAAGTAAATAACCATGTTTTAAGAGATCCTATAAAGATGTGTACATGGCAAGGAACTGGGAAAAAAACAGAGAAAAACTGGTGCCCTGAATCTGACAGCTTCAAGGAAATTAATTCTACCAACAATGTGAGTGAGCTTGGAAGCATAGTCTTCCCCAACCAACCTTCAGATGAAATATGGTCCAGTGGATACCTTGATTGCAGCCTGGTGAGATCCTGAGCTAAGGACCCAACTGAACAGAACCCTGATTCTTGAACCACAGAGACTGTGAGATTATAAATATGCATTACTTTACACTGTTAAATTTGTAGTAATTTGTTATGTAGCAATAGAAAATTAATGCAGGGACCTCCTTTGTTCCTCTGAGTCATGCAGGTCTGACATAGATTGGTAATTCTAATCCTTAAAACATAATTGTTCAAAATGAATTGAAAAATAAACAGCACATACATCAGCCGAAGCATCAATTGTTTCCCAATCCCCCAGAAAGAGGTCTCGCTGGGTCTGCTATGCTAATCATCCTTCTACACTGATGGTAATTTCTTCCCGACAGATTTACTAGATAAACACTCAGCTTTCTTGCCTGTGTAGCTACTGACATGCTGCCCTACATTAGCTTCAGGCCTGATTGGCTTCTGAATGTACAAACATCATTCCAAACTTCACACAGATGGATCATGAAAAAAAGAAGATGGTAAAATGAATAGAAATGAGCCCAACATTTCTTACTCAGATGTCTAAGGGTCTAAGGAGCCGTGTGCCGTCAGGTCTAGTGGCTGCCAACTCCATGTACCTGGGCTGCTGAGCAGAGGAACAGTTGGCTCCAGGCCCCTCTCCATGGCCAGAAATATCAGGTCCTTGGAGAGCAAAGAAATTTTCAGAGGCAGCCTGGAGTGGGGCTTTGAACTGCTGCACTCTTCAGCTGCCCGGAACAACTGACAGATGGAGCAGGTGACAGAGCCAGGTGGGGAGGCTGAGCTGCTATCTAGCTTCCCGCCCATCAATCCATCCTTCTGCTGCTCTGGGACGTCCCACAGGAACATAGACGCAGCAGGGACTTGAAAGGCTGGGAAACACCTTAGCAAGAGCTTCTAAGTCAGCCACGAAGCGCAGCCAGCCTTTGGGAATGGGACCAACTGCCACTTTTGCTTTGCAAAAAATGAGTCAGGTTCTTCTCTCCACACCAGGAAAAGGGAGCTATCCTAGACTGTGGGGGAAGGAGTTGACCATATGTTGGCTTCATCCTATAGGCAGGATTAAATAAACTCCCCACAGAGGCCTGTAACATCACCATCTCAAGCAAACAAAAATAATTTTTGGAAAAATTACATTTTATAATTTTAAAAGATTTCTTTATTGTGGTAAGAACACTTAACATGAGATTCACCGTCCTAACAAACCTTTAAGTGTGCTATACATTGCTGTTGACCACAGGGAAATGTTGTACAGTAGATCTCTAGAGTGTTTTAATCTTGGTCAACTGAAACTTCATGCCCATTGTTTTCTAACTCTTGATTTACCTCTCACCCCATTCCCTGGCAACCATTACTCCACTTCTTTGCTCAAAAGAAAAAAATATTTGGACTCATCAACACCATTTCACCTACCTTAACCCCCAAATCCACCTTATCACTTTAATTCCCACCCTTAACTTTCTGTCAGCCACTTGTTTCCTCAAAAATCATGAAGCTAACCTCGGATTTTTTCTACATTTTACACTTTCCTTTCCTTTTTCTGTTGTCACATCTTCATCTATGCAACAAATTAAAATTCACACATGTATACACACACACACACACACACACACACACACACAGATATTTGAAATACGTATTCCTAGAATCAAAGGGGAAAATAAAAAGAGTAGGAAGATACAATGCAGTTCAAATTGAGAAAAAAAAAACATGTGGCAGTACAGATAAAGAATAAAAAATAGTTCCTAGAAGGAACATCACTCTCCTCTGCAAATCAGATCAGCAGATGTTTAATGAGCACCCACTATAGTCAACACACTAGGCTAGATGTTAAAATATAAAGAAATTTAAATTACAATTTCTTTCCTTAAAAGTTTATGATTTGTTTGCAGAGCTAAAACAAAGAGATTAGAATGACAACATAGTATACATTGCATACTTCGTTTCACTTACACTGCATTATTATCTTTAGTGGATTACTTTTTTTTTTTTTTTGAGACAGAATTTCACTCTTGTTGCTCAGGCTCGAGAGCAATGGCATGATCTTGGCTCACTGCAACCTCTACCTCCCAGTTTCAAGTGATTCTCCTGCCCTCGCCTCCCAGGTAGCTGGGATTACAGGCATGTGCCACCATGCCTGGCTAATTTTTTTGTATTTTTAGTAGACATGGGTTTTCTCCATGTTGGTCAGGCTGGTCTCAAACTCCCAACCTCAGGTGATCCACCTGCCTTGGTCTCCCAAAGTGCTGAAATTCCAGGCATGAGCCACCATGCCCAGCTGTCTTATTTGTAATCTTGACTCACCCTTAGAGAAAGCTTGCGGTGGGGGCTTTTTTACCCTTTTAAATACTGACAAGGAAAAAGGGAGTCTCAGAAACATGATGATGTGCTGAAGGTCACACAGCAAATAACTATGTGACCCAAATCTTAAACACGGCTTTAACTAAATTCAATGCCCTTTGCCATGTATGCATCTGTTTCTAAATAAAACAAACTATAGGCATGAAAGATGTCCACAAATGGGACAAACTATTGAGAATAACATAAACAAGCTTGGCAGCAGGAATATGTAATTTGAGCTGGTCCTGAATAACGAGTAGATTTAGGAATCAGAGAAGCTGGAGACGGCACTTTGGGTTGGGGAAATGTTGAGAGCAAAGGCTTAGAAGCAGAAATAAGAGTTAATAAATTTAAGGCCCTCTAAGTATTTATAAGTTATTGAACGTCACTCATATTTCATACTTGCAATCATTTTCTGTGTCTGTAAAATAAGAAAATATCTTTTTATTGGGTACATGCATTGTTTTTCTCCTAGAATAGGGGGGCAGGTCCAACCATAGCATGAAGAGCTGGAAACTCCCAGCTGCTAGAGATCAGTGGCTTCAGAGTCGAAATAGATTCTGAGCAAACCAAGTTTTATAGATCTAATTAGAAAGTATAGTTTTATGACTCCAAAGAGTATAGAAGACTCATCTGTGTAGATTTTATATGGTAGCATAAAAATTAATTCAAAGTCTTTCTTCAGTATCTAAAGCTATGTTTGGCTCTTTATTTCACCTAAACATTTGACACTTATTAAAGAAGCAAGTTCTGGACACATTACTTTTTGTATTTTGAACACTTTGGATTCATAAATGATTCAGTATTTTTTTTGAGACAGTTTTGCTCGTTGCCTAGGCTGGAGTGCAATGGTACAATCTCAGCTCACTGCAACCTCCTTCTCCAGAGTTCAAGTGATTCTCCTGCCTCAGCCTCCACAAGTACCTGGAATTACAGCTGCCTGTCACCATGCCTGGCTAATTTTTTGTATTTTTAGTAAAGACGGGGCTTCATCATGTTGGCCAAGCTGGTCTCGAACTCCTGACCTCAGGTGATCCACCCACCTCGGCCTCCCAAAGTGCTGGGATTTACAGGTATGAGCCACCATACCTGGCCATTTTTCTTTCCTTCTTTCTTTTTTTAGATATATGAGCAAATGCCTTTCTTATTTTAAACATTTTAAATTCATAAGTGATTCAGTATTATATTTTTCTTTTTTGGATATATGGGCAAATGAAGTCACTGATGTTCACAGATGTTCACTATATTTTGTGGTTTCCAGTAATTGCAGATGTGACAGCAAAAATCTCCAAGAAGTAACGCAATCAGATGACAGACACTTCTAATGGATATAAACCATCTCTTAGCATCTGATGCATTGCGCATGTGCTCAATGCTAAGCTCATCACTGAATGATTAGCAGAGGTGATAGAGAAACAGAGGATGTGGCATGTGTACAATGAGTGGATTGTCTCAACTAAAAGTAGAAATTAATGAATCTTTCCAATTTGTTAATCTATCAATAAAAGATTCCCAATGACAATAATTAAATAAACCTTACCTGTTCAGCAAATCACCTTGTATTGAAAAGAAAATCATTATTATCTTATAAAATACTTTCTCTTAAAGATGTATGTTAGTTAAAGTAAACTTTGAAATCAATTTAGCGCAGGTAAGACAGAGCCCTAAAGTAGGAAAGAGAATGCCAGAAGGGAAGGATGCTGCCTGTGACACCTGCAATGCCTGCGCTTTCTATGTATGACTTCAGCTCAGTGTTCCACAGCCGAGGAAGCACATCAATTATTATATTTCCAGTCTCCAAGTAATCTCACTGTGAAGATTAAACATGAAGATTCAAGCCCATGCTCCCTTGCTGTCTGTGGCCTCCCAAGAGGAAATGAAAACAATGATCATTTCTGGGAGGGGGCACATGCTCTCTGCTCCAATCCTCCAATGTAGTCCTTGCCCACTGCCTCCTTTGGTGTAAAATAAGGCCTTACGCAAAGAGAAAACTGACTTTTCCTGTTATTGCCCCTATTAAGAGTTACCACCATCGTTACTTATAAGGTTAAAAAAATCGAGAGGATTCTGGAAAATTCTCTTCTTCATTATAAGTCCCTGAATAAAATTCAGGTAGGAAAAAGACGTGTACGTATAAACAGATAAAGTTACATGCAAATAAAAGCATAATAGTAGGCAAAATCTAGGTTCCATGAAGTTATTTTTTCCTTACCAAATTGACGGATTACTCAAAAAGTTACTACTATAAATATAGAAGTGGACACATCTATCTTCATCACAGAATAGTGACACTGATACAAAATTAAAATTGTAAAACACAAATTATTTCTGAGTTCCCTATCAAACTTAAAACATTTCTGTAATTCAATTCCTTCTGTGCTCAACCCTATGGACAATAACTGCATTTCCAAACTTTCTGGATGAAAAAAGAAAATACAGTTATGCATAATGCTATTTCTTTACAATGACTTATTTTTATGCAGATTTTAATGCCAGGGAAACAATCAAATCTGTATTTTATTGAAAGAAAAATACAGACAAATGGCTAAAAACTGAATAATGGTTAGGCACTTTTAACAATGAAATATTGTCATTGAGGATGTCAGGTTAAATAGAGTGGTATATGAAAAATGTATGTATGTGTAATGCGAAGTAGACAGCATGAACAAGAGAGTCTTGGCTTAATGGATCTAATGTCCTTAGCACAGGATACAGGGTAATGCCTTATCTGAATTTTGGAAAACTTACTCAATTCCCATTCCACTCCAGCTTGACAAAATGAAAATCTCAATAGCGACTCAAACAGTACATAACCGTTGCCCCTTCCAATATACACTTGACTGCCCTGACTTTATGACCAGTGTTATGGCCTCAATTTTGGAAGTTTGAGAGTAGCACCATCACTTGGGGTTGGTCTTTAACAAGGTAAGTAATGGAGGGGCTACCTTTACCTTAAATTCTACTCAATGCAATGTCATAGTCAAAATAATGGGAGTAGAATAGCAATTTGAAACTGAAATTAGAAAAGCAATTCCATTCACAGTAGCATCAACAAAAATAACATACTTAAAAAAATTAACAAAAGGAATTTAAGCCTTGTACACTGAAAAGTGTAAAAGTACACAATTGTTGAAATGAAGTTAAAAAGACCTAGATAAATCCAAAGACATTCCATGCCCATGGATTGGAATAGTTCATATAAGATGACAAGAATGCTCAAAATCAATCAACAGATCAACTCAGTCTCTAGCAAAATCCCAGCTGGTTTCTTTGCAGAAATTGGCAAGCTCATCCCGAAATGTGTACGGAAATTCAGGGTACCCAGAATAGCCAAAACAATCTTGAAAAAGAACAAAACTGGCAGACCCAACATTTCCCTAATTTCAAAACTTATCATGAAACAACTGTAATAAGCAAGTGTGGCACTGGCATAAAGACAGATTATATAGACTATTGCTGAAAACAATAAAAAAACCCTACAAGACTAAACATAAATAGATTTTTAACAATAGCACCACAATTCATTGGGAGAAAGAATAGTGATTTTCATCAACAATGCTAAAACACCTGTACAAGAATGAAGTTAGACCCTTAGCCTACACCATACATAAAAATTAACTAAAAGTAGATTATACACCTAAACTTAGGAGCCAGCACTATTAAACTGGTGGAGAAAACATAAGTAAATATTTGATACCTTGGGTGAGGCAATAGTTCTTATAGTAGCAAAAGTACAAGAAACAAAGAAAAAAATAGATAAATTCAACTTAATGAAAATTACAACTTTTTGTGTTTCACAGAACATCATCCAAAAAGAGTGAAAACATAATGCACAGAATGGGAGAAAATACTTGCAAATTGTATATCCAGTAGGAAATTTTACCCAAAATAAGGAATTTTTATAACTAAATAATAAAAGGACAAATAATCTAATTTTAAATTGTCAATGGAATTAAATAATTTCTCCAAAAAAAGATGTACAAATCGCCAATGAGCACAAGAAATGATGACTGACATCATTAGTCATTAAAGAAATAAAAATCAAAACCACAATGAGGTGTCATTTTCTACCCTTTAGGAATTCTGAAATAAGAAAGTCAATACCAAGTGTTTGTAGGATGTGGAGAAACTGGAACTTTCATGCATTGCTAGTAGGAACATAAAATGATACAGACTCTTTGAAAAACCATCTTGCATTTCCTCACCATGTTAATCAGAGTTACCATATGACCCAGCAATTCTGTTAGCACGAACTGCAAGACTCCTCAGTTTTTCTCTAACTTCAGAAGAATTTTGCCAAGAAGCAACTAGTAATGTCAACAAAAAGTTCATTAAGAAGATAAGAGGACACTCCAAGAGGGGAGCAGGCTACCTCCTCTGGAAGACAGCTCTGAACCGGTCTACTTGGAAAAATAGCAGAAACTGTTTATTTAAAGAGATAGTATACTCCGAAAGAAAAGAGTGGACTGCTCAAAAGAGAGTACCAGCCAGCAACAGGCAATGCTGAGAGACTCTACAATAATCTTACATGATTGCCGGGTGCCATGGCTCATGCCTGTAATCCCAGCTCTTAGGGAAGCAGAGGCAGTAGGACAGTTTGAGCCCGGAGTTCGAGACCTGTCTGGGCAATACAGCGAGACCCCATTCTCCATAGAAAGGAAAAAAAATAAAAAGACAAAAAAAAAAAGAGAATCTTACATGATTATTCATGACAGGATGTGAGGGGGTGTCACTTGCAACAACGTTTTAGGCAGAAATATCTGAGACTGGATATTTATAAAGAAAAGAGGATTAATTAGCTCACAGTTCCACAGGCTATACAGAAAGCACGGCTGGAGGGGCATCAGGAAACTTACAATTATGGTGGAAGGTGAAAGAGAAGCCAGAACATCTTACATGGCCAAATCAGGAGGAAGAGAGTCAGGGAGAAGGTGCTACACACTTTAAAACAATCAGATCTCATGAGAACTCATGCACCATCATGAGAAGAGCAAGGGAGAAATTCGCAAAACATGATCCAGTCACCTCCAACTAGGCCCCACATCCAACACTGGGGATTAAAATTTGACATGAGATTTGAGCAGGGAGATAAACCCAAACTATATCAGGCAGGCCCCTTGTGGACATGTGCTCTGTGGTGGTGCATGCTAATACATATGTCATGTGTCTCATTAGCATTTAAACTCTCCACCCAGGGGTGTGGCTTTTACTATTATAATGCTCAAAGGAGTACTCTAGGGAATGTTATTGAAGAACTACACATGCCCGTCAGTGGGGAAAGTGTCTACCATGATTCTCTCTAGCTAGGGTCGATAAGCTCTATTAAAGGCTTGAGATGCCCAATCACAAGGCCATGCATAGCCAATGTAGCCACTGTCTTTTTTGCTGTCAGCGGGCAGTGTTGACTCTCAGTGGGCAGCATCTCCAGGACTTCTTTTCCCAGGGGGCTCTCCTGTCCGCTCATTTCTGGCTATCTGCCTATTCCAAAGGTTCTAATCCTAGGTATACACTCAAGAAAAATGAAAGTCTATGTCCACACAGAAACATGGACATGAATGCTCACATTAGCACTGTTCATAATAGTCAAAAAGTGAAAACCAACCAAGAATTCTATCAAGTGATGAATGAATAGAATGTGGTATAACTATACAGTGGCATATTAATTAGCAATAAAGAGAAATATAGTATTTATATATGCCACACATGGAGAAACCTTATAAATATTACACTGAGAAAAAGAAGCAAATGGCCGGGCGCAGTGGCTCACGCCTGTAATCCAGCACTTTGGGAGGCCAATGCAGGCGGATCCCAAGATCAAGAGATCAAGACCACGGTGAAACCCCATCTCTACTAAAAAAATACAAAAATTAGTTTGGCATGGTGGCACATGCCTGGTCCCAGATACTCAGGAGGCTGAGGCAGGAGAATTGCTTGAACCTGGGAAGTGGAGGTTACAGTGAGTTGAAATCATGCCACTGCACTCCAGCCTGGTGCCTAGCAACAGAACTAGACTCTGTCTCAAAAAAGAAAATGAAGCAAAACACTTTAGCCATGTATCACATAATTTCACTTATATGAAAAGTCAAAGGGCAAATTCATAGAACTGATAAGTAGTTGCCGAAGAAGAGGAGGAGGCGGGGGGAGGAAAAGGGGAAGGAAAGAAAAACCTAAGAAGTGACTGGTACTGATGAGGACTTTCTTCTAGGAGTGATGAAAATATTCTAAAACGAGCAGCAATCTTTGTGTAACTCTGTGACTATACAAAAGCCAATGAATTGTACCCTTTCAATGGGTAAAATTATGTCTCATTAAATTTGAATTATATCTCTTGAAAGCTGTTATTTTATGAAAAGTATGAAACATCAAAGAAAATATTTATAATTGGAATACATTATAGCTAAAGCCTTTAGCTTATCAAAAGGGCACCATTACAAAAATGAAAGGTGAGCCCACAGAACAGAAGACATTCACAAAACATGTAGGTCTGGAAAATCAATCATCACCAGAATTTATAAGGAATGTTTAGAAATAAGAAAAAGAGAAAAAAATCAGTCCGTAGAAACATGGGCAAGACTTACACAGATACTTCACAGAGAAGATGTCAAGTAAAAAATACACGTAATGAAAGATGCTCAGCATCATTAGTCATCAGGAAATTAAAAATTAACTTTACCAAGTGAAGCTCCTACACACGGATTAGAATAGGTAAAATGAAATTGAGAGAAAACATCAAAAGTACAGGAGGGTTAGAAGCAAAGGGAATTCTTACATACCGCTTGAGTGATACAATTTTTTATTATTTATTATAATTATGTTTTTAATTTTACAGATGGGAGAATCTCACTCTGCTGCCAGGCTGTCTCGAACTCCTGACCTCACAAGATCCTCCCACCTCAGCCTCCCAAATTGTTAGGATTATAGCATCTCCAAAAACTGTAATTATCTACTAAATGTTAACATATACATATCATATCACAACAATTCCTTTTTTACGTACATAGGCAATATAAACTACATCAAATACCCAGGCATGGTGACTCATGAATTTAATCCCAGCACTTTGGGAGGCTGAGACAGGAGGACTGCTTAAGGCCAAGGGTTTGAGACCGTGCTAGGCAACACAGTGAGATTCTGTCTTCACAAAAAATAAATTAGCCAGGCATAGGGGCATACGCCTGTAGTTCCAGCTACTCAGAAGGCTAAGACAGGAGGATTGCTTCAACCCAGAAAGTTGAGGATATAGTAACCATGGTTGCACCACTACACCATGGGTGGCAGAGTGAGACTGTATCTAAAACAAAACAAGAAAGAATAAAGAAGTAAAGAGAGAAACAGAGAGGAGGAGAGAGAAAGAAAAAAAGAGAAAGAAAAAGGAAGGAAAGAAGGAAAGAAGGAAGGAAGGAAATTGTATCAAAAGAGAAATATGAGAATGTTATTTTATTTTTATTTTTTAATTTTTGGAGACAGTCTTGCTCTGTTGCCAGGCTGGAGTGCAGTGGTGCAATCTTGGCTCACTGCAACCTGTGCCTCCTGGGTTCAAGCAATTCACCTGCCTCAGCCTCCCAAGTAGCTGGGACTACAGATGTGTGCCACCACACCCAGCTAATTTTTGTATTTTTAGTAGAGAAGGAGTTTCACCATGTCAGCCAGGATGGTCTTAATCTCTTGATCTCATCATCTTCCTGCCTCGGCCTCCCAAAGTGCTGTGATTATGTTAATAACAATATCATTTGTAAAATCTCCAAATTGGAAATAACCCCAAAATCTATCCAGAGTTAAATGAATAAATAAGTTATGAAATATTTATTGAACAGCACATGAATGAATGGACTGCTGTATACAACAAACCGGATAATTCTCACAAATGTAATTTTAAATAAAGAAGACCATTACCAAAATGAACACATTCTATGATTTTATCCAAATAAAGATTAAAATCAGGAAAACTTTTCAACATTAATGGAAAATGGGACAGTGGTTACCCTAATAGAAAGGGGTTTTGACTGGGAAGAGATACAAGGAGGGTTTCTTGAATACTAGGGATGGTCTATTTCTCAAAGCAGAAATTAATCAAGCTATGTCCTTAGATCTCTATATTCAACACATATATATTAACTTCAACAAAATGTCTTAAAAATTTACACAGTCATTGCATAAGTTTATAACATATCACATATCACATTACAAAACAAAAGTCTGCCAATACAATTTCTTTTAAGAGCAAACATATTTTTTTCTGCCTAGAATTTACCCCTAAGCATCTTCTGTATAAAGCTAGGGCTCCAAGCTCTGAGATATAAGGGAATAGAAAAAAAAATTCCAGGCCGGGCATGGTGGCTCAAGCCTGTAATCCCAGCACTTTGGGAGGCCGAGGCGGGTGGATCACGAGGTCAAGAGATCGAGACCATCCTGGTCAACATGGTGAAACCCCGTCTCTACTAAAAATGCAAAAAATTAGCTGGGCATGGTGGCGAGTGCCTGTAATCCCAGCTACTCAGGAGGCTGAGGCAGGAGAATTGCCTGAACCCAGGAGGCGGAGGTTGCGGTGAGCCGAGATCGCGCCATTGCACTCCAGCCTGGGTAACAAGAGCAAAACTCGGTCTCAAAAAAAAAAAAAAAAAAAAAAAAAATTCCATTTGAAACATTCAAGTGTTAATTTTTATTTTTATTTAAATCATGCACTTAGTTTGCAAAATAACATTTTAGGTGCTGACAGTCTCAAGAGCCAAGTTTTCTAGTCTCTTATCAGTCTATGGAAACTTTTATGAACAGTGATATGAAAATCTTCAATAAAATACTGGCAAACCAAATCTAACACAACATCAAAAACTTATCCATCACGATCAAGTTGGCTTCATCCCTGGGATGCAAGATTGGGTCAACATATGCAAATCTGTAAATGTAATCCATGACATAAACAGAACCAAAGACAAAAACCACATGATTATCTCAATAGATATAGAGAAGTCCTTCGACAAAATCCAACAGTTCTTTATGCTAAAAACTCTCAATAAACTAGGTATCAATGGAATATATCTCAAAATAATAAGAGCTATTTATGACCAACACAAAGCCATTATCATACTGAATGGGCAAAAACTGAAAGCATTCTTTTTGAAAACTGGCACAAGACAGGGATGCTCTCTCTCACCACTCGTATTCAACAGAGTATTGAAAGTTCTGGCTAGGGCAATCAGGCAAGAAAAAGACATAAAGGGAATTAAATTAGGAAAAGAAGAAGTCACATTGTCTCTATTTGCAGATGACATGATTGTATATTTAGAAGACCCCATTGTCTCAGCCCAAAATCTCCTTAAGATGATAAGCAACTTCAGCAAAGTCTCAGGATACAAAATCAATGTGCAAAAATCACAGGCATTTCTATAGACCAATAACAGACAGAGAGCCAAATCATGAGTGAACTCCCATTCACAATTGCTACAAAGAGAATAAAATACCTAGGAATACAACTAACAAGGGATGTGAAGGACCTCTTCAAGGAGAAGTACAAACCACTGCTCAAGGAAATAAGAAAGAAAATAAATAGATGGAAAAATGTTCCGTGCTCATGGTTAGGTCACACTGATCAAATTAATTTATAGATTCAATGCTATCCCCTTCAGGCTATCATTGACATTCTTCACAGAATTGAAAAAAAACACCTTAACCAAAATGGAGTCCACATAGCCAAGACAATTCTAAGCAAAAAGAACAAAGCTGAAGGCATCAGGCTAGCTGACTTCAAATTATACTACAAAGCTACAGTAATCAAAATAGCATGCTACTAGTACCAAGACAGAGATATTGACCAATGGAACAGAACAGAGGCCTCAGAAATAACACCTCACATCTACAACCATCTGATCTTTGACAAACCTGACAAAAAGCAGCAATGGGGAAAAGATCTCCTATTTAATAAATGGTGTTCAGAAAACTGGCTAGCCATAAGCAGAAAACTGAAACTCGATTACTTCCTTACACCTTATACAAAAATTAACTACAGATGGATTCAAGATTTAAATATAAGACCTAACACCATAAAAACCCTAGAAGGAAACCTAGGCAATACCATTCAGGACATAGGCACAGACAAGGACTTTATGACTAAAACATCAAAAGCAATGGCAACAAAAGCCCAAGTTAACAAATGGGATCTAGTTAAACTTAAGAGCTTCTGCACAACAGAAGAAACAATCATTAGAATGAACCAGCAACCAACAGAATGGGAAAAAATTTTGTGATCTTCCGGGCTAATAACCGGAATCTACAAAGAACTTAAACAAATTTACAAGGAAAAAAAACACAACCCCATCAAAAAGTGGGCAAAGGATATGAACAGATACTACTCAAAAGAAGACATTTATGCAGTCAACAAACACATGAAAAAAAGCCAATACATTTTCAAAGACAGAAATCCTTTGGGTCACAAATTTCTGAATATATAACGTAATTAAAATCCACCTGGAAATTTCAATTTACTATTATAAACAACTCTCAGATAAAAGTGGAAATTAAATCAGCTTTTACAGAAAACACAGAAGATGATACAGGACATCTTACTCAGAACAACCCATGGAGATGTGGCCAAAACTACATATAGTAAAATTTGTGATTTTGACTCATCTAATAATTTTAAGAGAAATCACAAAAATAAATGAACTACATTTTCAACTCAAGAATCTACAATAACATTGAAAAAATTCTAATGCGAGTAGGAGGTAAACAATATTAAAAAGTAGAAATTATTAAAATTATAAATAAAACATCATTGATAAATTATTTCCTAAATTAAAAAAGCTAGTAACAATATAGTTTTTTAAACACAGAGAGAGAAGGAGAAAGAAAATGAGATCCTGTGTTCTCTGGACGCCCCTCTTCTCACTCTACTCCTCCCTAGAAAGAACGGAGGCATTCAATCTGTGATCCAAATAAGGGTTGAGTCACGTCTGTAGAAATGCTCCCTAGATGGATTGAACATTATGTCTGTCCTGTTAATAATTATTTATTTATGGAGAGAGATGTCATTATCTCAGGATTCTACTACTCACATGACCTTAGATATACAACAAAGTAAACAGAATAAACAGGTCTGTTCTGAATTTAGTTCACATCAGTTATGTGATTCTAGTCTAAATATTTGAATCAAGTGTTTGGGTAGCAGGCAAGTTTGATCAATACTTTGGTGGTGTCGAAAGAGTAGTGAGTTTAGACCAGAGTCAGAGAACTTGGGACCATGACTTTTTTCATTATTTATCTCTGATCTTGGACAAATCAGTACTAATCATTGTACTTATAATTCTACTTCCCTCTCAGGTATCTTTGAACACCACCTCCCACTTGCCCCTCCATGGAAAGATAGGATGAACTGCCATTTGGGAGCAATAGCTTTAAGCTTTGTAACAGAACAGCATACCATCTATTATTTGTCAGATATTTATCAAATGTCCTGGTTCAGTGCCATGGAATACCTCCTGTGCAAGACTCTGTCAGAGTTTGGTGCCCGTTTTGTCCACTGTTCGTGTTTTCAAAAGCCCAACTTGGACAAACAATCTCCAACAAAGACAGCCTCAGGGACATGTTATCTATATACATCTCTAGGCATCTTAAGTGCATAATAGTTACACGTTAGGTTATAGATATATGACATACCTAGATCACACTAACTTAGCTTATTGCCCCAGAAAGAATCATGTTTGCCATAATATTTGCAACTAATTTGGAGGTTCTGGCATATGTCTTACACTCAGATGGGAAATGGCTTTGTAAAAATAACTTTTCATTCCTTTAGGGTTATTGTTGGGACATTTTCCATCATGCTACTTATATTGGTTCATTTTTACACTGCTATAATGATAGGACCTAAGACTGGATAATTTATAAAGAAAAGAGGTTTTGTGGACTCACAGTTCCACATGGCTGGGGAGGCCTCAGAAAAACTGTAATCATGGCAGAAGATGAAGGAGAAGCAGGAACCTTATTCACAAGGTGGTAGGAGAGTGAGCAAGTGAGGCAGTGTCACACTTTAAAACTATCACTTCTTGTGAGAACTCACTCACTATCACGAGAACAGCATGGGGGAAACTGTCCATGTGATCCAATCACTTCCCACCAGGTCCCTCCCTCGACACCTGGGGATTACAATTCCAGATGATATTTGGATGGGGACACAGAGCCAAACTGTATCATTATTCAATACCTCCTGCATGAAGTCCCACCTGATCAATTCCTTTTGAAACTTAGCAAAACTTTGTCTCTTTTGAGATATGCATATCTGACTCCTATGTCTTTCCATTAATATTAAACATTATGTAAAACAGGTTATCTCCCTTTTTAATTTTGTCAGTCAGGGCCTTTTAAGTCCAATTCACTGTCCAATGACATGTTAATACAGTGTATCCATTTTTGTTGGAGAATCAGTACAATGTGGTGGCTAAGAATGAGCTCTGTGCAGTCACACTGGCTGCACTCAAACCGGAGCTCAGCCACTTGCCAGCTCTACGACCTTTGACAATTCACAGAGCTGCACTAACCCCGAGTTTCTTCATCTGTAAAACACGGATAACAGTAACACCTACCTTATGGGATTTTGTGAAGATTAAATAAGCAAAACCATGTAAAACGCTTATTCTCAACACCTTGAACATTATACTTGATATTTTTATATATTTTATTTTAATAATTTCATTTCACATTTGTCCTTTATTATAAGCTACTTCTAATTTTTTTAATGCTGCATATTAACTACTAACATTTACTAAATGGACACTAACCACCAGATATGGTTACAGTGCCTTCACTGCACTACACCGAATCTCCACTGATGATGAGTTAATTAGTCATCCAAAATAATTTTTTTAGCTGTTAGATTTGCAGCAAAAATTTCCCTGCAAGCAAAAAGACCCAAAAAGCAAAATCCTGTAAACCATGTAATTCTCCCTATCTGAGAGGTGGAAATCATAAAATTTGGTATCTCATAAATTTGTAGGGGAAAAAACAAAAGACATTATACATACATGCTAAAGAGTGTTGGGAATATTCTTCTTCTCTGGATTAATATGGGTGAAAATACTATAAAACATGAGTGCAGAAGTAGTCTTTCTATATAAATAAAAACAATCCTACGTAAACAAAACAGGAGTAAAGGGGTCAGTAACTGGATGAGCTTATCCATAAAGGAAGAGAAAAGGCGAGGAAAGCACATTCTCCCCAATTTCCGGTTAAAACGCTTAAAAACATGATTGTGGGAGAATTATTTTTTACTTGTATGAACCTGAGGCCAAGGCATCAATGTTGACTGATCAGGAATTTTATGTTTGATGAGAGTATGTATTTCTTTGTTGTTTCCAGCAAAGAAATATGTGTATGTCAGGGCCCGTAAACATAATACCTTAAGGCCAAATCACTTTTGTAACAAGTATAACCCCATGGAGTTCATGATCATTGTTTTTTAGAAGAAAACCTAAATTCTTTAGCATCCTACCCTTTCTTCATTTTAACAGCTTGACGGCTTTGGCAGACCCATCAGACACCAGTTAATGGCAATGCCTGTAGTCGTATTCCAGCAAGGTGGTCAGGCATGGTAAAAGCAATAATCAAATGGACTCAAACCGCATTGCATGTCCACATACCACACTCGTGATTTTATTTGCTGAACTCTTATAATAATGGCTTACTAAGTACCAGCCACCACTTCTAAATGCGCCATATATATTAATTATTAACTTTGATAATCATCAGCCTATAAAGCAGTGACCATTATTATCTTTCAGTTTATAAATCAGGAAACCAAGGCACAGAGAGGTTAAGCATCACACTCCTCTAAGGATGGCTGGCATTTGAAGCCAGGCAAACCAGATCCAAAACGCACACCGTCGACCACTACTCTCTACTGCCTGATGTGTGTTAGTATTGGAGATGCAACACAAAACTGAACTCCAAAGTAGCTGATTGATATGTCCTCTTCTCTTTGTTTATCCATATAACTAACTCCTCATGTTGTCAAGCTCATCTAATGTAAAGGCTGTTTTACCCTCAGATAGAAATAATCTTTCTTTCCTCTGTGTTCTCCCAAAACTTGTACATTCTTCTAATGATAGCACTTTCCACGACTGTTAATTTTGGTTTGCCTCTTTCTTTCCCTACTGAGCATAAGCGTTTTTTTTGTTTGTTTGTTTGTTTGTTTGTTTTTTGAGATGGAGTTTCACTCGTTACCCAGGCTGGAGTGCAATGGTGCTATCTCGGCTCACTGCAACCTCCGCCTCCTGGGTTCAGGCAATTCTCCTGCCTCAGCCTCCTGAGTAGCTGGGATTACAGGCATGCGCCACCATGCCCAGCTAATTTTTTGTATTTTTTAGTAGAGACGGGGTTTCACCATGTTGACCAGGATGGTCTCGATATCTTGACCTCGTGATGCACCCACCTCGGCCTCCCAAAGTGCTGGGATTACAGGCTTGAGCCACCGCGCCCGGCCACATAAGCTTTTTTTATTGTAGAAACTGATCCCATGCTCCTGGTGCCTAGAAAGGAGGAATAGAGGAATATGGGAGGGAGGGAGAGAGAGAGGAGAAAGGAATGAGGGAAGGAAAGGGGAAGAGAGAATGGATTTGATTCTTTTCTCCATATTAAGCGGTTGTTTTTTAATATACATAGTATTCAGGAGTTCTCACCATTTCTCCATTTAGATGACTTATATGTGAAGAGGCTAATTCAGTGCTGTAAATTTGAACCAATGCATGGAAACATTTTTTAAAGTTAAATAGATTGAAGGAAAGAGACACAGAAGAGAGAGAGAAGAGAGGGGAGAGAGAGGAGCGAGGGGAGAAGGGGAGAGAGAGAGGAGAGAAGACGGTGGAGAGAGAGAGAAAGGGGGGAAGGGAGAGGGGAGAAGGAGAGAGACATCAGAGTATGTCAGGTGTCTGACACCGAATTCCCCTAAGAGACAGACCCACAAGGAAGAGGGAGACGGGAACAAAATAAGGGAACAGGCAAAGGAGTTTCGAGAATACTTTGAAACTGCTTAGCCAAAGAAAGGAAAGCTGGCTCCTTTTCTTCTCCACTTTTATCCAGAGGAGATACTTAGCTGATTAAAACAGGAGCTGATTCACTTCCAAGAGACTGCATCACTCTCTATTTATTAACTTTTACCCTGTCTACAGATTGAGGTATGCAAACATTCCACATGTTCAAATACTTCATGTCCTAGAGACAGACATCAATTGCAATTAATTTCACACTTTTGCTGACCATAGCCATGACCCCTCTGCCCTTCACCTGTCTTGCTCTTTTCTTTCCATTTGCAAATTTCATTGATCTGTACAGAAAAAATGGAAATTTCACAAGCATTGTCTGTTCTCCAAACAAAAATTCTGGTGACCTCTACTTCTAAATATCTTAACCAATGGTGCCAAGAAATTACTGGATTTTATTTCTCCTTCATCTAAAACGTAGTCAGCTGCACCAACCTGCAGCTGCCTCACCCATGATACTACTCAGACATCTGCTTAATGTGCTCCCAAATACTCTTCTAGCTGTATGTTTAAGCAACATTTTCCACTTTGAGAGTTTTTCCAGCTGGGCCAAAGGTTTGCTTGACTTTCCTATAAATGTCATCCAAGTACGAGATGGATTGGTTTGGAGGCACCCAGAGCCATTACCAGGCTGACCCAAGAGACCCAAGACTCTAGAAGCAGAGCCCATGTCTTGAAGCTGGCAACACACGGCCTCTATGGATTTTAAATAATGAAATGATGAAAGCTATTTAGTACCACAGTATATTTCATGCATTAATCTAATAGCATTTTATAAAGCCAATTCCCTACTCTTGTCTCCTTGGAATATAAAAGCCATCTGCACCAACCCAGAATAATTTATTAAAGACATGAAAAATAACAGAGGTGTATCTTTTCTCCTTTATGATTTCCCTTGTTTTTATTTTTCAAATCCATTTTTACCGTATTTTTTCTATGTATGATTTTATTTTTCTGATTTAATTGCCTAATGGACATGACTTTAAAATGAAGCCCATGGAACTGAGCTCTAAGAATTGATAAAAAGAAAGTCCAATGTTTCCCTCTTTACCAAATTTCATATTAAAATGATGGGTTTAAAAAACACAGGTTTTAAATTTTGGCAGCCTGACTTCAGAGGCCAGATGTGCCGCTGAAGCTACTTCTTAGATGAAGTCACTTAACCTTGATAATCCTTAGTTTTTTCATCTGTAAAATGAAAATAATAAAATCTACTTTTCCAGGATATGTGAGCATTAATTCAATAATGAATATATACAAAGTCTCTGGTGTCAGGCACATATGCAATTCTCTCTAAATGAAAGTGGATACTAAAAAACACGAGGTTCTCAGATAATTTTTGAAAGTATCTTCTCCGATTACTGCTTTGACATCTCAGAGAGTCATTAGGGAGGGGAGGAGAAAGGACACAGGGCACCAAGTATCACAGCAGTTTGCTCACATGATAGTTGCCCAGTCTGCGCTGATTTATTCCTCCTGGACTCTCCAGGTGGTCACTCCAGCAGCAGGTCAACTGGACTGCACCAGGGGAACCTCCGCAAGGCAGATGGGGAGAGAGCGGAGACAAGCTGGTGAACTGAGGAACAATTAGGCTTTTTCAACAAGGCTTCTCTTTCAGGTAGAACACTTCCCTAAGCTGGGTTAGAGAAGTACGTGAGTCTCCAAAGACTGTTTATTTTTGTTTTGATATGTTTATTTTTTTCACCTTAGTATAAAACTAATCTCAGTTTTCTAAATTTATTTTCAACATGTTTGGGGCTATAGAATTTTCATTTAAAAATCATCAATGTTTCACCCTCTCTAATATCTGTTGTATATGAGTCTTAAAAATCAGACAATTTAATTTAGAATAAACTAAAAACAACAAAGATAGCGGAAGTTCATTCCTACCTGGTTTTACACACATGGGCCATAATGTGCCAGGTGTCTGACACCAAATTCCCCTAAGAGGATGAAGCCAGTGCCTCCACCTTACTGCACTCTGCTTATAATTGTGATTATGTACACCTTAATCCTCTGCTAGGTGAAATGTATCCTGAAAGCAGGGCTCATTTCTAATTTATTTGATCAGTCTTCACGGTCTCTTTACAGTACCATGCGAAGTACAATGAATGCCTACAAATGAATTTTAATTACTCAGAACATACAAGTGAGATGTCAGCCTGACCAAATTTACATACCCTTACAACCATGATGGCAATCTGTGCTTTACATAGGAAAAACTGAGCAGCTATGAGGCTGCCTCTGTTTCCCCCACCTAATTTCCTGATTTACAATATGAGCAAAAGCCAAAAAAAAAAAAAAAAATCAATTACCTCCATTACCTTACTTCTGCTAAGAGGAAGAAATCCAGTTTGACCTCTTCACTAAGCATTCTAGCACCCAATACTGTGTAGTGTATTAACCATGAGGTTTGTGAGCAGACTGGTAAGATGACAAAGGGCACTCTGTGTGAACTTAGATTTGTGACATAATCATGTAAGCTTTGGCTTTCTCATCTGAAACAGAATAGCAGCAATGCCTCCAGCACAAATTGGTATCATTAAATACGTAAAATACGTATGCATAATGGATTCAATATAAGTTAGCTTTTCTTTAACTTTTGGCAGACAAAAAGTATGTGAAGAAATGTTCAAATTCTCTAGTAATCAGAAAAATATAAAGTCAAACCACTCTTTAGGCCCATTATAAAATATCAAATGTTGGCAAGTAGTGTTTAGACGGAAATCTTATACAGTACCCTGGAGAGAGCAGACTGGAGCAGCTATTTGGGAAATGTATCTGTCAATCTTTGTGAAATTGAGTTTGCATAGATATGAACAACCTGATATCCCAACCCTGCTAGTATTTCCCAGGGAAATTCTCATACAAGTCCACAAAGAAACTGAAATGAGAAGAATTATTGCAGTGTTACTTATTATAGTGGGAAACTGAAGGTAAGCTGACTGCCCATCACTGAATAAGTTGTAGTGGAGCCTTCTGTAGAGTTCAACGTAAAACCATTTAAAGAAACAGACTAGATGTATGTAGAGCACATAGTCTATTGTAAGAAAAGGAAACTGACAGGTAGCCTTTACATAAAGGAAAGACACATGCAAAACAGCACTGATATTTTGCTAGGATGCAAACAAATTCAAGGTCACATATGAAAGACTTCAGAGCGCATGGCCATGAAGAGGAAATGGAAGCCGGCGTTTAACTGTGAAGGGAAACAATTTTTTTCTTTTCTTTTCTCTCTTTTTTTTTTTTGGATGCAGAGTCTTGCTCTGTCACCCAGGCTGGAGTGAAGTGGCACGATCTTGGCTCACTGCAAATTCTGCCTCCTGGGTTCAAGCCATTCTCCTGCCTCAGTCTCCCCAGTAGCTGGGATTACAGGTGCGCACCACCACACTCAGTTAATTTTTGTATTTTAGTAGAGACAGGGTTTCGCCATGTTGGCCAGGCTGGTCTTGAACTCCTGACCTCGTAATCCACCCACCTTGGCCTCCCAAAGGGCTGGGATTACAGGCGTGAGCCACCACAGCTGGTTGGGAGACAAATTTTTACAAGTCCATTATACAGACCGGTAATGTTGACAGTATGTCACAAACTGAGAGGGATGACAAATTCTAATCTCTGCACCTCGAGTTCAACTCACAAAAATGCAAAAAATTTAAAATGTGCATGTTGAGAGGGTAGAAATGTGGTTGTGTGTATACCTATATGTGTATGAGCTACTATATTCATGTATACTTTTCTATGAATATACACAACAAACTAAATATTGCTCACTTTTGGAAAAAGGAAGCAGAGATTAAGAGAAGGAAAGAGGAACTTTGTTACTTTCACATTGTTAGAACTTTTTCCTTATTAAATATTAGTTTGGCTTTTTAAATTAACTTCTGCTCTCTACTCTTCCAATTTCACCTTTTGATCATTTATTTCCACATAGGTATCAGAATTGTTCTAAAACGTGTATGTGATCCTATTAAGTTTCTACTTAAAAGCCTTCTGGTGGCTCCGACTGCCCGTAAAACTAATTCCAAATTCCTAGCATGGCATGAAAAGCCCTTTGAAGTCTGCTCAAAACTTTGTAAACTGGAGCCAATGTAAGACCATGAAAACTTTACTTTTGGAAAATCAGATATTCACATGTTTTTTATACTGCCAGTTACCATCACATTATAAATTTTTGCTCATGCTTGTTCTCTGCCCAGAATGCTATCCCCTGATTTTACTGTCAGATGATCCTACATATCCATTAATGCCTACAACATATCTTGTCTTTTATGAATTTCTTTCTGGCTCCCTGATTTCTAGACCAGGCTTTATGACCTGTTACTCCCACATCTATTTCTCTGTCACACTTTAAAGGAGCTTCAACTAAAGCCAAGTCTCAGTGACCTGGGGTTATTTGTTGCCATGTCTGTCTCCCAGGCTAGAAAGTGAGGTTGTGTTTTTCTCCAAATGTTGAAATCCCACTACTTTGCAAGGGCCTGACATACATACAATGGATACATAATAACAGTTTGTTGAATTAAACTGAAAATTATTTTCTCAGATTGTGCCATTAAATGAAGTATAAATCCACCCATCTGAGCCAAAAATAGAGTAAAGCCAAGAGTTATAGCCTAAGTTTAAATTTTAAAAGACTTTGATGAGGCTCACACTTCTGGGGGAAAAATAAGTACAGACTCACTTATCCCTGCTCCTCTCTTCTAAATACAACTAAACATTCTGGAAATAATTTAACAATGACAAAAGGACTCTGAAAAATAAAAGGAGGAAGGCAGATTTCCTAGAGATCTCAGGACTTGAAGAATGACATGGGAGTGAGATCCTAGGTTTCTTTTTATCTGTCCTATATCCCAGACTGGGTGCTGGAGAGGTCTTCCTAGACCTTCAATAGTAAGAGACCAGAAGAGCTCCCAAAATTTAGCCAAACAATTGGAAAGTGAGCAACTCAGCAGGGCAGAAATCTTTTGAACAAAACTAAACCTGTGCTAGGCAAGCACCATGAATGACCACCTGTGCCCACGACTACAGCACTGTCAGAGACTGAGTCAGGAGTCTCATCTCCTGATTGCCACCTGATGACAGTGGATAGGCCAGGGTAAGCCCCTTCCTCCCCTACTGGTAGTCCAAGTAGAAACCAGGCAGGGAATTTGTCAACTCTCTTCCCACCCCTCATCCCCGACTCCAACAACAGCAGGAGACCCAATACAGCAACCCCCTTTCTCTACTAACTTACAATTGAAGACAGACGGTAAGAGTGGACTCCCACCCCTGCCCAGGAACAGTAGGCAGCATCTGTCACCCTCCAAACCAAAGGGCTGGGTGAAGATCTTGGAGAAGAGACAGCTGGAGAAAGGATTCCTAAACCTGTAGAGGCAGGTCTGACCAAGTTCAACATGCAACTCTCCAAAATCAACACGCCAGTGTTTTAGAAACAAAATATGGCATGGAATTCCACTTCAATTTTTAGAATGGATTCCAGGGAACACAAACATGAAGCAGAATCAATGTGGACTGCCAGAGCTGTGACCACTAAAGCATTACTGGTATTACATTCCACAAAAGCAGGGCAGGACACAAGTTCTAAACCTTTACAAAGTAACATTTGGCTAAAACAGCAGATAGAAGATACAAAGAACTAAGAGGATCACAATTTGACTGAGAAAAGACAATTAACAGATACTGACATGGAGATACTGAAATTATCTAAAAAGGATTTTAAAGTATCCATTGTAAAAATACTTCAATAAGCAATTAAAAATTCTCTTGAAACAAAGAAAATTAGAAAATTTCAACAACAGGAAACAGACATTATAGTAAAAAAGGAACCAAATCGAAAATACAGACCTAGAAAATATAATAAGAGAATTTTTTAAATTTACCAGATGGACTCATTCATAAATAGTATTATCATTGGCAAGGTAAAATATCACTGAACTCAAGGACCAATCAGTAGAATATACCCAACTGGAACAACAGAAAAGAGACTGATTTTAAAAAGTAGCAAAACAGAGTCTCAGAGACCTGTCAGACAGTAACAAAAAATTTAATATTTATGTCATCAGAGTCACAGAACAACAGAAGAAAAAGTGTGGAGCTGAAAAATATTCACAGAACTAATGACTGAAGGTTTCCCAAATTTGTGAAATACCTAAACCTACAAATTCAAGAAATTGAGAAAATCTCAAAACTACTTTTGCACTTTTGCTCAAACAAATTCATACCGAGATACATCATGATCAAATTTCTAAAAACAAAAAACAAGAAAAATCTTCAATGTAGCTAGAAAGAAGCAATGTATATGGGAGAACACTGATGTGAATGATTGTGGATTTTTTTTTACTGCATTTTAGGTTTTGGGATACATGTGAAGAACATGCAAGACTGTTGCATAGGTACTCACATGGCATTGTGATTTGCTGCCTTCCTCCCCACCACCTATATCTGGCATTTCTCCCCATATTATCCCTCTCCAACTCACTACCCCCACTGTCCCTCCCCTAGTCCCCCCCAGTCCGCCCCCAACAGACCCCCGTGTGTGATGCTCCCTTCCCTGTGTCCATGTGTTCATTGTTCAACACCCGCTTATGAGTGAGAACATGCGGTATTTCATTTTCTGTTCTTGTGTCAGTTTGCTGAGAATGATGGTTTCCAGGTTCATCCATGTCCCTACAAAGGACACGAACTCATCGTTTCTGATGGCTGCATAATATTCCATGGTGTATATGTGCCACATTTGCCCTATCCAGTCTATCATCGATGGGCATTTGAGTTGGTTCCAAGTCTTTGCTATTGTAAACAGTGCTGCAATTCCTCAAGGACCTAGAAATAGAAATTCCATTTGACCCAGCAATCTCATTACTGGGTATATATCCAATGACTGTGAATTTTTAAAGTGAAACTGCGAAGCCAGAAGGAATTGGTACATTTTTCAAATGCTAACATAAAAGAATTGCTAACTTTGAGCTCTATATCCAGCAAAAATATTCTTCAGCAAGGAAGGGGAAAAACCCCACTTTCTCAGATAAAAGAAAACTAAGAGAATCTGTTGTCAGCAAGCCTACCCTAAAAGAAGTATTAAAGAAAATTATCCAAATAGAATTTTAATGTAACAGAAAGAGATTTGGAAAAATTCAAGAAACAAAAAGATATCAATGGAATGAGTACAAATGTGGATAAATAAAACATGTTTTCATTCCTTTCCTGTGTTTTTAAAACTATTTTGATGGTTGAGAAAAATATAATACCTTCCAACGTGGTGCTCAATGGACTTATGGAAATACCTAAGGCGTCTATATTTTTAAAGGGAGGAGGCTAAAGTGTGGAAACAGAAATATGATTTCCATACTTCACTCAAGGTGCTCAGTAAACTTCATTGTAAATAGGCAGTTTTAAGTTACACACATATATTGTAATATCTAGAACAACCACTAAGAAAACTGTATCAAAAGACATATTCCAAAACATTTTTAATAAATCAAAATAGATTCTCAAAAAATTTTAAGAAAACCAAAGGAAATCAAGGAAAAGGGTATCAGAAAAATGAGAAGTAGAGGGAACACACAGAAAAATGAACAATAAAACGGCATGCTTACACTCTAGCATGTCAATAACTTTAATTGTAAATAGTTTATTTTTATTCTTTAACTTTTTATTGTATTTATTTTGTTTGTTTTTTTATGGAGAGTTTTGCTCTGTCACTCAGGCTGCAGTTCAGTGGTGCCATCTGTGCTCAGTGCAACCTGTGCCTCCCAGGTTCAAACAATTATCCTGCCTCAGCATCCCAAGAAGCTTGGACTAGAGGTCCCTGCCACACGTCCAGCTAATTTTTCTATATTTTTAGTAGAGATGGAGTTTCATCATGTTAGCCAGACTGATCTTGAACTCCTGACCTCAAGTGATCCACCTGCCTCAGCCTCCCAAAGTGCTGGGATTACAGGCATGAGCCATCACACTTGGCCCCAAGTGTAAATAGTTCAAATGCAGCAGTTCCAAGACAGAGATTATCCGAGTAGAGTAAAAAGCATGCCCCAATTATATAATGTCTACAAGAAACTTACTTCACACATAATGACTTAAGGTGGTTGAAAGTTAAAGGGTGGGGAAAAAAAATGCCAGGTGACCATTAATGAAATAAAAAACTATATTAATAGCAGATAAAGAAGACTTCAGAGCAAAGAAGATTACTAGAGACAAAAAGGAACATTACATAATCATACAAAAGTCAATATACATATCATTTCTAAAAGTGCATGCATCAAACAGAGCGTCAAAATACACCAAGCAGATACAGATAGAATTGAAGGGAGCTGGGCGCGGTAGCTCACACCTGTAATCCAAGTGCTTAGAGAGGCCAAGGCGGGCCCATCACCTGAGTTTAGGAGTTCAAGTCTAGTTCAGCCCACATGGAAAAGTCTCATCTCTGACAAAAATTTAAAAATTAGCTGAGTGTGGTGGCACATGCCTATAATCCCAGCTACTCAAGAGGCTGAGCAAGAGAATCGCTTCAATTCCAGAGGTGGAGGTTGCAGTGAACTGAGATTGCACTGCTGCTCTCCATCCTGGATGACAGAGTGAAACTGTGTCTCAAAAAAAAAAAAAAAAGAAAAGAAAAGAACTCAAATGAAAAGATTCTGATGAAGGCTTTCAACTGATGATTCTGGTGATTGAGGATCAAGCCCTAGAAAGAGTACAGGAAACCAACAACAACCTCTCACAAATTCCTCCTTGGACGGAATTTGTGAGAAGACGATCTTCTATGTTAACAGCAAAGATGCTCTGTAAGGATTTACTAAGCTCCTGGATCAGCTAAAGAAAAAAATAAATAAAGAATGATTTCCCTAAATTAGAAGTCTTATCATAATGATAGAGAAAATGACCTCCTATGCCAGATGTTGGCATGTCACAAAAAAATTATACTGTATTAATATTTAAATAGATGGATGACAAATATTAATTGGTAACTCAAGAGCACTGCCACTTTAAGAAAAAAAATGAATGGGCATAGAAATGTCATGCAAACTTAAGCTTTGAGCTAGCCCCAAGCACCTGGATCCTTATTCTTTGTCTCAATCCATCCATTTATCTGATCTGGCAGCCAACAGGAGCTAGCTGTTGTAAAATGGTATTTCTCTTGGCCCCAGCCTCCCTCGGTTTGATGTGGCTTTTGACAATAGCTTTATTTGATTTATTGATGCCAGTTTCTATTGCTCATATAACCAGTATGAACTCCTACTTCTGGCCAAGCTATGGTAACAGGGACCATATTTACTGTCCCACCTGAAAGAACAATAAGAACAAGACAAAATACATAAAATGACAGTTTTAAGAAAGTGTACATCAGGCAACAAAAGACAGTGTTGCCTGAGAGAAGAAAAACAAATTGCATGAGACCTACAATTTCGCCAGGTTATTTCCATGAGAGTCTCTGGGCTCGAATGCAGGGAGGGGAATCCAAGCAGAGGCCCCAGACTCTGTGAGTTAAGGAGACAGAACTAAATCTAAGGAAAGAAAATCAGACATCTCAGGACAGTATATCAAAGAGGAGATGCTGCACAGAGTGACTTGGAGATCTGCAGAAGGTCCTGCTGGAATTAATCACATGCACACCCATGAGGAAACTCCCAGTGGGCAGGAGAAAGAACCTCTGAAGAATTAGAGAAAGCAGTGCCCAGTGGTCACACAGGTCTAGAGATAGTTTCTGCTGTCACGAGATAGACTGGAAAACCTTATGTTGGGTGGAATCCTCAGAATCATTTTGCCTCAGGAGTGGGGAAAGTACTGCTCTGATCCCACCTAATGAATCTTAAAAGCAAGATTCCAAACAATTAAACTATTTCCAAATAACTTAACTGCAAGCCAAAACAAAAGTAAAGAATATTCATAGTAATACAGTACTATCCAGCAAAAAGGATGAAAGGGAAAATTCACGGTGTCCGCACCCGATCGAAGGTTATTAGTCATGGAAGAAAGCAGAAAAGTATGACTTGTAATGAGACGGCTAATAAGCCTGCCTCTCCCCATCTCACCACTCAACCATGGCAACTGACATTTACTTTTATCCAAAATAAACAATTAAATTGGTGTCTACAAATTATGACTTCAATATTTTGTTTTGTGTTTTGCAATCTCCTCTTTAGGAAACAGTGCTGAAGCCATTTACAGTCATGCATTGCATGGCAACATTTCAGTCAACAAGGAACCTAATGGACAGCTGTGAACCCATAAGATTTTAATGAAGCTAAAAATTTCCTGTAGCCTAGTGATATACCCGATGTGACTTCGTAGCTGTAGTGATACTGCAGTGCAAATCCTCGTGTGGTTCTGTAGCAGCAGTGTGTAAACAAACCTACTGCACACCGCCAGTAGATTAAAAGTTAAAAAAATAATACATTTAAAAATAGAGAAAAACTTGTACTATAAAGATATTAAAAAATATTTTTGTACAACTGTGAAATGTGCTTGTGTTTTAAGCTGTATTATTATAAGAGTCAAAAGGTTTAAAAAAAAACTATGAAGTAAAAAAATCCACATTACACTAAGGTTAATTTGTTATTGAAGAAAGAAAAATATGTATTTTTTTATTTTACTTTAGGTTCTGGGGTACATGTGCAGGTCATGCAGGGTTGTTGCATAGGTGCATACATAACCAGGTGGTTTGCTGCCTCTATTCCCTCTTTGACTATATCCAGCATTTCTCCCCATGTTATCCCTCCCCAACCCCCGCTGTCTGCCCCTCCCCTAGTTCCCCCCAACTGCCCCCAGTGTGTGATGCTCCTCTCCCTTTTAGTGTAACCTAAGTGTATTCTTTATAAAGATTACAGTAACATACAGCACTGTCTTAAGCCTTCGCATTAAGTCACCACTCACTCAACTCACTGAGTTCTGCCTGAGGCTCCATCCACAGTAAGTGCCCTATACAGGTGTACCGTTTTTTACCTTTTAGACTGTATTTTTTTACTGTGCCTTTTCTATGTTTAGATACACAAATATCATTGTGTTGCAATCACCTACAGTACTCAGTACAGTGGCCTGCTGTACAGGTTTGTCACCTAGGATCAATAGGCTATCTCCCACATAGCCTAACTGTACAGTAGGCTATACTACCTAGGTTTATGTAAGTACACTTTATGATGCTCACACAATGATGAAATCAGCGAACAATGCGTTTCTCAGAACGTATTCCTATCAAGATTGCACTCCATGGGTGGTTGTAAGACTTCAATTTTTTCTGGTAGCAAGATCCCAACACTTCCTCAAGGTCATTGGTTGCTGTTAATTTAACCTGCACTTCAGCATTTTTAAAATAAATGCAAACACCTATTTTTTCACCACTGGATAGAAGGTCAAAGTCTTATTCTTGTCAACTCCTAATCAGAAGATCTCAGCTTTGAGAGGCAAAAATTATGATACACTTGAGTGGCTCCGAGACAGCAGCTTGTATTTGAAGAAGCCCTGTAGGTAAGCACAAATTGAACAAGGAGAATGAAATCTGCCTGTGATTATGCTTACCTTGCCCAGCTATTGAGAATGGCCAAGAGGAAAGTCAATGCTGACCCTGTGTTCTGAAGATTCACAGTGTCAATCATTTGATTACCTCCTGCAAAAATTGTTTTTGCTCAAATAAGCTCTCAAGAATATGCAGAAAAGAGGTTCTATGTACTGCATTAGCTGGTGACTTGAGAGTACTCTATGATCATTTAATTTACCTCTTTGATTATGACATAAGATGTCAATTTTTCACTCTCACTCTCCATGACCTTTAGCAAGTCATGAACTAGCTTTGAGTTTGTGTGAATAGATGCAAAGCTGGAATACAATCTATTTTCCATGAATATCCCTCAGAGAGAATGAAGTAAGATTGTGTATTCAGAGCTTTCCTTTGCCAAAAAGGCCTCTGACAGATACATAATAAATCATTGTTCTTGGAACCAGTGGCAGCCTGCTGCCTTGTAAACGAAAGTGCTCAATCAATACTGTTGTTTGATAGATGGGTTCACCAAGGGAAGGTGTCCATTGAGGAACCTACGCTGGAAAACAGCCCCCATTAAAGCAGACACAGCAGAACCTCCACCAAGTGTGTAGATGTAAATGTCACCCCGATTCTGAGTCAGGAGAGACCTAGCAGGGGCAAAGGAAGACATGAAGAGTAGGTCTCAAACCCAAGTTGTCCTGGCAAACAAGTAAGTCCAGTGCCGTGAAAGGCCAACAGACACTAGTTACGTTAACAGATATTCATAAAGGACAAAGTTCCACTTACAGGCAAAGCTAGTTTTGTTGGGCTTTGGTTTACTGTGCTTTACAGGTATTGCATTAAAGAAAAAACGAAAGGTCTGTGGCAACCCTAAAGCCAGAAAGTCTATCAGCACCATCTCTCCAGCAACCTGGGCTCACTTCATGCCTCCGTGTCACATTTTGGTAATTCTTGCAATATTTCAGCATTTTCGTTGTTATTTTCTCTCTGTTAATCTGTGATCAGTAATTTTATGCCACTATTATAACGGTTTTAAGGCAACACGAATTGTGCCCAAATAAGACGGCAAACTTACTTAGTAGGTGCTACACGTGTGTGCTGTAACTGCTCCACCAACGAGCCATTTCCCATCCCCTCTCCCTCTCCTCAGGCCTCCCTATTCTGACACACATCAATATTAAAATTAGACCAATTAACCACCCGAACGATGACATCTAAGTGTTTGAGTGAAAGGAAGAGTGAGTCCCTCACTTTAATCAAAAGCTACAAATGGGCCAGATATGGTGCCTCAAGCATGTAATCCCTGAACTTTTGGAGGTGGAGGTGGGAAGACCATTTAAAAAAGGAGTTTGAGACCAGCCTGGGCAACACAGTGAGACTGTGTCCCTAAAAAAAGTTAAAAATTATCTGGGCATGTTGGTACACGTCTGTACTCCTAGCTACTCAGATGGCAGAGGTGGGGATGATCCCTTGAACCCAGGAGGCTGAGGCTGTAGTGAGTTGTGATTGTGCCACTGCACTCCAGCTTCAACAACAGTGCAAAATCCTGTTTAAATAAATAAAAAATTGGCCATGTGCATTGGCTCACGCCTGTAATCCCAGCACTTTTGGAGGCCAAGGCAGGAAAATTGTGAGGTCAGGAGTTCAAGACCAGTCTGACCAACATGGTGGAACCATGTCTCTACTAAAAATACAAAAATTAGCTGAGCATGGTGGTGCACACCTGTAGTCCCAGCTACTCAGGAGGCTGAGACAAGAGAATCGCTAGAACTCGGGAAGCAGTGAGCCAAGATCCTGTCATTACACTCCAGCCTTGGCAATAGAGAGACTCCGTCTCAAAAAAGAAAAAAAAAGGAAAGCTAGAAATGTTTAAGCTTAGTTGAGAAGGCATGTCAATTGCCAAAGTAGCCCAAAAGCTAGGCTTCTTATACCAAAGAGTGAGCCAAGTTGTGAATGCAAAACCACTCTTGAAGAAAACTAAATGCACCACTCCAGTGAACACATGAATGATAAGGAAGCTAAACAGCTTGTTGCTGATATGAAGAAAGTTTTTGTGGTCTAAATAGAATATCAAACCAGGCAAAATATTTTTTTTTAAGCCAAAGTGTAAACCACAGCAAAGTCCTAACTCTTCAATGCTATTAAGTCTGAGAAAGGTAAGGAAGCTGCAAAATAAAAGTTTGAAGCTAACAGAGGTTTGCACACAAGCTTTAAGGAGAGAAGCCATTTCAGTAATGTAAAAGCACAAGTTAAAGCAATAAGTGCTGATAGAGAAGCTGCAGCAGGTGATGCAGAAGATCTAGCTGAGATCATTGATGAAAGGGGCCACACTAAATGACCAATTTTCAATACAGACACAACAGCCTTCCAGTGGAAGAAGATGCCATCTAGGACTTACACAGCTAGAGAGAAGTCAAGGCCTGGCTTCAAAGTTTCAAAGGACCGACTGACTTTTGTTAAGGGGCCAATACAGCTGGTGACTTCACACTGAAACCAATGCTCATTTACCATTCCAAAAATCTTGGGTTCCTTAAGAATGCTGCTAAATCTACTCTGGCTGTGCTCTTATAAATGCAAAACCACACGTGTGCATGACAGCCCATTTGTTGGCAACATGGTTTACTGAATATTTTCAGCCCACTGTTGAGACTTACTGCTCAGAAAAAGTATATATTTTTTTGAAATTATGACTGCTCATTGGTAATGCATCTGGGTACCAAAGAGCTCTGACGGAGTATACAAGGAGATTAATGTTTTTATACCTGCTAACACAACATCCTCTGATCTACATTATCTATGATCCATAGATCAAGGAGGAATTGTCATTTTCAAGTCTTATCATTTGTGATTCCTGTGATGAATCTGAGCAAAATCAACGGAAAACCTTCTGGAAAGGATTCACCACTCTAGATGCCATTAAGAACTTTCATGATTCATGGGAGGAGGTCAAAATATCAACATGAAGAGGAGTTTGGAAGAAGTTGATTCCAACCCTCATGCATGAATCTGAGGGGTTCAAGATTTCTGTGAAGGAAGTAGCTGCAGATGTGGTGGAAATAACAAGAAAATTAGAATTAAAAGTGGAGGCTGAAGAAACGATTGAATTGCTACAATCTCATGTTAAAACTTAGTTCACAAGTTGCTTCCTGTGGATGAGCAAAGACAGTGGTTTATTGAGATGGAATCTACTCCTGGAAAAGCTGCTGTGGATATTATTGGAATGTCATCAAAATGTTTAGAGTATTACATAAACTTAGTTGATAAACCAGAGAGGACTGACTAATTTGAAAGAAGTTCTACTGTAGATAAAATCTTATCAAATCTTTCATAAAAGAGTTTGTCAAGGTGGCAAACTTCGTTGTCTAATTCTAAGACATTGCCACAGCCACTCTAACCTTCAGCAAACACAACCCTAATCAGTCAGCTGCTATCAACACTTCCACCAATAAAACATTTACAATTTGCTGAAGGCTCAGGTGACCATCAGCATTTTTTAAGCAATAAAGCATATTTTAGTTAAGTTACGTAGATTGACTTTTTAAATTAATGCTATTGCACACTTAATAGACTACAATATAGTATAAACATAAGTTTTATATGCACTGGAAAAGTGAATTTTTTATTTTTTAAAATATATTTTATTTTGTTTATTTATTTATTTATTTAGAGACAGAGTCTTGCTCTGTCTCCCAGGCTGGAGTGCAGTGGTGTGATCTCAGCTCACAGCAACCTCCGCCTCCACGGTTCAAACAAATTCTCCTGCCTCAGCCTCCTGAGTAGCTGGGACTACAGGCACATGCCACCACACCCAGCTAATTTTTTGTACTTTTAGTAGAGACAGGGTGTCATCATGTTAACCAGGATGGTCTCGATCTCCTGACCTCGTGATCCATCCACCTTGGCCTCCCAAAGTGCTGGGATTACAGGCACCACCTATTTTATATTAGTTTTAACAGATAAAATTCTATGTATTGATTGTGTGTAACGTGATTTTTGAAGTACATATACACTGTAGAATGACTATCTAGATTTCATGTGACTGACTTTACTGTGATATCCACTTGACTGTGGTACTCTGAAACTGAACCCACAATGTCTCCATGGTATGCCTGTAATAGGAAGAATTCAGGACTCTAATAAAAGATACCTTGTAAATGGAGTATCTCTGTCAGCTAATTCTCCTTCACTCGTAGGAATCATTATCCACTTAGCATATGGTAGTTTGCTTTAATAGCTCTGTTTGTGTGAGAAAATATGGTACAGAATCTTACTAGACTCAAAGTCTAAGAAATAGTTCCAGCAAAACACCATCCTTCCTTTCCATATATGTCTCTTGTAAGCCATAGTTCATCAAGCCCAATGTAATAAGGAAGCTATAAATCTGATCATTTTAAAAGTCTGGATGAGAGTTTTAAAAAATGTTATCTAGGTTATCTTTTATCCCCACTGGAGTCAGAGAAGTTTGTCCGGGCACACTGTCATGATGCCTCCATTGCAATGATTTAGGACCAACTGCACCCCCAAATCCCTCTCTCCCACCTGTACACATTCTTCTACAATCCTGTCTGTCCCTGACACAATGTTTATAACTATTAGTCACATTTCTCAGGACCTTTGAGAGGTACATATATTAATATTTCCAATAATGTAAGTTGCATGATTTAAAAGGAATTACATGGTGAGAACTAAAATCAGCAGAAATCATTTTCTTGAATTAACTTAGAACTGCCTTTTATTGTTTAGCAAATAGAAGCTTGAAATAATGAGAAGAAAGACTCAGCAAGAATGAGAGTGGAAAAGCAGCTTGTGGTTTTGAGCATCTCATGCGAAAAGGACAGTATTTTAAAAAGACATGGAGGTAGGAATAAACGAGAATTAGAAGCAAAGACAAACAAATTCCATTTTTGCTTTATAACCTTCACTAAGATTTAAGTGCATTTAAATTTTTGTAAATATAATATGATTTAGAGAACAGAGAACTGGAGGATCACAGGGTGTCTCCACTAGAGTATATGTTTGGAAAAGATTTTTTATTATGATTTGAATTATAATCAGATGAGATAGCCCCTTAACCAGAAGAGAAGTACCCTATTACTGTAAATACGGGCTTGCCAGAAACACAAGCATGCTCAGGCTGTCCTCTGGCCACCAGAGGCAATGGCAGCAGAAATCTGAAGGACCGTTTGCAAGTGGAACAGATGCTCCTTGCCAAAAACTATTGAAATCCTCCAAGATGAGGCAGACCCAGAGGCTGACCTTGTAGAATAGGAGAGAAAGAATGGAGTGATGCCACTCAAGTGGGGAGAAAACTCTCAGGCAGCCTGACTTTGATAAATGAGTTTAACAGTGATTCCAAAACAACAGGAATGCATTAAATGAGCACTGGCAGCATCAAGGGACAAGCAACGCTGCACTTGTATTAATCAATCCAGCCCGGTCGATGCAGACATCATTCACAGGCAGTGCACAGCATCATAGTAAAGCAGCCTGATGGTGTGGAAAAGGCATGCTGCAAAAAGTCAGGAGCACCAGGAGGCACATGAAAACACTACTGAACACCTGCTCTTTTCCAGACACCATGCTCAGCACTTTGCCAGCAGAATTTTACTGAGTCCTCCCAGTACCTTCTGTCATAGGCTTTGGTGTGCTGGAGCCAGTTCAGACCAGCTAATGAAGCATCTTTTTGTTGTTTGCCCTCTTCCCACGTCCATGTGCAATGATGTCACACTGGTAGCTTAAACCACATTCTGCATTCAAAGGCTCTAATCGTGCTATGATGGAAACCTTGACAGAAATGAAGGAAAGAAACCTGTGCCCTAGAACAATCATCATCTTAACAGAGTGCTTAATCCTTCTCTGCCTTCTCTCATCTTGTGATCACAGTCTGCCTCTAGTTAAGCGAGGCCTTGTTGAACACCTAATAGGTATGACAAAAGCCTGGCAAAGATTGCAATACGTCTGTGTTGCAAGTGATAAGCAAGAAGACAGGACAGATATAAAGATGTGGAAAGACCATCCACCATGTATGATCATTTGTATTTGTCACACATTTTCATATGATACACAATCAAATGTCACCAGTCACTGCTTTAGTGCTTGGGAGCTCAGAACCATGCCAGAGCAGATGAAAGGAGTCTTTGATACTTAGAAGCCTCATTTTCATCCTGATTCTTTGTTCTCTTCCTCCTTTCTTCTTATTTTGTGAATGCTCTGCTTCCCTTGATCTGATCTGATTTCCTTCTCTATTTCATCTCAGTGGAACACTATGACTCCCTATTTTCTCAGTGTGTACCTTTGCTTACCAGAGTACCCTTTAAGGCTAATCTGAGTATCTTTACATTCAAGAAAGTCATTAGTAGTTCTTTGCTTCTGATTACACAAGTAATCCATGTTCTTTATTTTTTAAAACTACAGAGAAGCAAACAAGAGGATAAAACGCTATCTATAACCTCATTACTCCAAAATATTATCATTGTCAATAATCTACAATATTCTGTATTGATTCTGTGTTTCTTTCTAACTCAGCAAATCTTTAGATCAAACTTTTAATCAGTGTTTCTTGATCAGTGATGAGTTTGCCAGACCAATGCCCTCCTTCCTTCTACCAAAAGATATTTGACAAAGTCTGAAGGCATTTTTGGTTCCCACAACCTGGAGGGGGATGCTACTAGCATCTGGTGGGTGGAGCCCATGGATGCATGTAAATGTGCTAAAATGCTCAGAATGGCCCAACACAGCAGGGAATTATCCAGTCTGAAATATTGATGGTATCAGGACTGAGAAAGTCTGGTCTTCACACAGCCTCATACACTGAAGGCTTTCACAACACCTCTTAACAAGCGCTTAATCCTTCTGTGCCTTCTCTCATCTTGTGACTGTAGGCTTCCCCTAGTTAAGGGAGGCTTTGCTGAAGAACTAATATGTATGACAAAAGCCTGGCAAAGACTGCAATGCTTCTGAGTGATAAGCAAGAAGACAGAACAGATAGAAAGATGTAGAAAGACATCCACCATGTACAATCATTTGTATTTGTCAATGCTTACTTTTAACACATTTTCTGATCCCTCTAACACATCAGTCAATATTCTGGTTTCGCCTTTGTCTGTCTTCCTCTTGGAGCCCAACAATGATGATTCACCCATAGAACTGTCAGGCAATTAGTGAACACACACTAGTGAACGAAGAACTTGCTTCCTCTGTCTCTCCTCCAGTCCTGTGTTCCTCTCCAGATCTGCATACAAATACTTTATCTCATATTCTCTCCCTTAGTTGTGCCTCCTTCTGAGTGTGTGTATGTGTGTGTGTGTCACACTCATTTCTGTACCCAAATACTCTGACTTGATCATTTCCACTTTTATTATGGGCTTGCTTATGCACTCTTCACATTCTATGAAAGGTTTACTCTTCAAGATAAATTAACAAAATAGTGGCATGACTAGAGAGGAAACCTAAGGGGACAGGAGCGGGTGCTCCAGGGGGCTGTGGGCTCCTAGGATAATAAAGAAGAAGGAGAGGGCAGTGAGACTTCCAGGGAAGTCAAGGCAGGCTCCCCCAGCTCAGGTAGATCTAGCAGTGTAGCATGGGGCCGGGCGCGGTGGCTCACAGCTGTAATCCCAGCACTTTGGGAGGCCGAGGCAGGTGATCACGAGGTCAACAGATCGAGACCATCCTGGTCAACATGGTGAAACCCCGTCTCTACTAAAAATACAAAAAATTAGCTGGGCATGGTGGCACGTGCCTGTAATCCCAGCTACTCAGGAGGCTGAGGCAGGAGAATTGCCTGAACCCAGGAGGCGGAGGTTGTGGTAAGCCAAGATCGCGCCATTGCACTCCAGCCTGGGTAACAAGAGCGAAACTCCATCTCATTAAAAAAAAAAAAAAAAAGAAGAAGTGTAGCATGAATGGGTCCTAGGGCCCTGAAACAACCTCAACCACGCACCCAGTGTCTAAAAGACTTTTTACTCTTCTCAAAAGCCTGGAAGGACAGGGTCATATTTCTCTGTCATTTCCAGGAGCCTGAGACATTGTGGGACTTCCAGAGATATTATGAATATGGTAGAGTTCACATTTGTATAGGCAGTTTCCTTTTAATGAAATATCTGTCTTTCATCTTGAATATGAAGTATTTCTAAGAAGTTCTGGATGTCGCATACCTATGGAGTTTTGTTGCACAGATATTTGAGCCAAACAAAGTCCTTTTCCGTCATGTTCCCCTATCCCACTACAAACATCCTGGGTACCAAAGGGGTAACTCTTCACCAAGAATTATGTTTCCAATAATAAATGTGCTGAATAGTTAAAACTTCATTATTGAGATAGCTAATATTCATAGAATTTGTAGACCGTAAAGCATTTCCATGGTTTATGTTACTTGCCTCTCACAATCATGTGAAGTATTTAGGCCACTTGATTTTACATTAGAATTGACGTACATTCCCCTCTCTGCCACTTAGTACCTATTTGGCTTCAGGCAAGCCACTTAGCTTCTTTGAACTTGTTTTCTCATCTGTAAAATTATTCTTTTTTTTCTTTGGTTCTAGTGGGATTAAGGTAAGAAATTATATTAGAGCAAAATTTTTGTCAGCAATAAAGCATGTCACCAACACAAGCAACTATTTTGCAGATGGAGGGACTGAAGCTGGAAAAGACTGGTCATTTTTTGAATGTCATATGCCTAGTAAATCCTAAATGCAGATCTCTGATATTAGTATACAGATGGTGCCCAACTTAATGATGGCTTCAATTACAATTTTTTGACCTGATGATGGGTTTACTGAGGTATCAAATGCATTTTTAACTTACAATATTTTTGACTTATGATGGATTTATTGGGACATAACCCCACTGTAAGTCCAGGAGCATCTGCGTTCTGTTACTGCATTCAGCTCTCATTCCACTAGGTGTTCTCTAGAGCTCCTGTCATTGCTCCAGGTAATCTTAAAACTTAGCAACTCCGTAAATTATATTCTACATTCTGCTTAGGTTTTAACACAATACAACTGATGCCTGATGCAGTGATGGCCACAAAGACTGTAAGTACTGAATAAATATCCCGCCTGCTTGAGTGATGACCTTAAATTAATAGCAAAATAAAATACAGGTTTTCACCAGTTGTATATAGTTCCTCACCAAGAGTAATCATTGCAAAGTGGATACAAAGCAGGGTTATAAAATCAGACAATCCAGGTTTAAAACCAAGCTCTGCCCCTTATAAATTGTGCAACCCTGAACAACTTCCTTACCATCTACAAACCTGTAATTCTGAATATGGATAATGACGTTCCATAAAATCGCTGTAAGAATTAAAATCATGTTGTATCAAAAGAGCTGAGCACTATGTCTGGCATATTATGTGAACTTCATAAATGTTACCTATTTCTATTCTTTGACACCCACTGTCTTTCTGTGCTATTGAGCTCATTTGATTTCAAGGAAGACTGTTTAAAATTATAAAAGAAACATTCATTCCCCTTGCTAAGGACAATGATTTGTTTAGGAGGCATAGGAGGCAGGAGAGAGACATAAAATTGGAAGCGAACTTCCCCTTGAATTGGTGTCTCAAAGGTAGTTGTTTCTTTGCTAGGGATTTTTTTAAGTATGGAGAAGTTGATTTTTTTCCCCTCTAAGATCTATTAGTGAGAAAATAGAATTCTTCCTTCTAGTCCTGTTCTGTATAGACACAGAATATATCAGTTACAGCATACCCTGATTAAAAACACACTTGCCTCTAAGATAGCAAATATTTGTCTTGTTCAAAGACCAAGAGAAAAAGGAGAGTTCTTAACAAAGACATAATTAATGGGGAACTATTGAATTGGCCAGGGCCAGAAGATTTTTGGAAGAACAGCTATGAGTCTTGCCTTTAACTACTAAGGATAAAAAACAGAAGCCGAAAAAAAATCACACCTCCTACTGCCCTTAAGTAGTGAAAAGGACCTCCTGTTTAATTCCTTTCTGTCACTTACTCCCAAGGACCTCCACCTCCAAACCAGCAGTACAAGAGTAATTTTCTGTTAGAATTCATCTGGAAAAAAAAATGCCTTTTTGCTAGATTGTGTCTTGCCTGCCTCAGCGTGGGGGCTTGTTTTCATGCCAGGCCTCAGCAAACACCTGAAGAGACAAGCGTATTTCAGAGGAGCTGATGTCCCAAGGTATCAAGCTGTAAGCTTTTTCCTCCACCAATCTTTGCACATCGTGAGAATAAAGTCAGCCAAGGACTCAAAATAAACTTTCTAAACACTCTTTCCTCATTACTGTCCCTGCTGTGGCTCTCTATTCCTCAGCCACCTGACCTTCTTGTTCAAAGCCTCCAATCAATTCCCCAGCTAAGTGCTGTCTCTCTGGAATTGAGAGCAGTGTTGAAATTTGAAAGACTGACACTTTTGAACACCTGGGTGAGAACTTCCTGGTGAGATAAGACAGAGAAATAATAGAGTGGGCTCTTCAGCATTCAGGAGCTGGATACACAATGATTTAAAGGGAATAAGAGCTTAATACTTGTGGCCAATATTCTTCATGCCAATCCAAATATATCACACATTCTTTAATTGTGTTGTGCCCAGGTAAAGTGTCCAGAGTGTCCAAAGATTTTATGCTCTTCCACCTTCATAACCAGAGATACGTGTTCCTCAGTTCTGGCTGAGACTTTTTTTCAAGACAGAATTTTTTTTTTTTTTTTTTTTTGAGACAGAGTCTCACTCTGTCCCCAGGCACTAGGCTTGAGTGCAGTGGTGTGACCACAGCTCACTGCAACCTCCGCCTCCCAGGTTCAAGCAATTCTCCTGTCTCAGAAGACAGAAAATTTTTAATGGCAAAGTAAATATTTTTGAAGTTTTATTAATATTTATGTCACAAAGTCCTAAAGGGGAGTTGCTACCTTAGGAAGAAAAAAATAGGGTAGGCCTCTAGGAATCCCAATTGCATGAGAAACAAAGGAAACTCCCTACAGAAACAGAGGTGAGAAATTCAAGTCACACACACACACTCAAGGGTCAGAAGCAATTTTCTCCTGACCTCATAGCATGTAAAGTATCTTATTATGGAGGAAAAGAGAGAAGATTGATACCAGTGCCCTGTGCGGACCTGGGAAAACTGACCAGGCAGCAAGAGCATTTCCTTCCTGAAGGGAACAGGAGCACGTATGTATGTAACCAAGAGTGGGGAAAAGGAAAAACCAGCATAAGTAAAATTCGATGGGCAAGATGGAGTCCAATCAAAGAGAACCCAGAAACACAACACCTAGATTGTAAGGTAGGGACCATTCTCAGCAGGGAAAATATGCCCGTTGAAGGTGGGACAAGGGAGATGTGAAGCCAAATAGAGGCCTACAGAAGAGACTAGGTAAACAGAAGATGAGAAGGCCAGGATTCTTAGTCAACTGTCAGGCACTCAAAATGAGGCTACATTTCCCAATGGTGACCACGGAAGGGCCAGGCAGCAGGAAGCTGAGGTCAGGACCACTGAAGCAAACTAACCCACATATACTGTGGGCAGATTCATTAGGAAAATCTCGGGATCCATGTGGACACCAAATTCCAAATTCATCATTAGGTCTATGGCACTAGGAGTGCTGGGAATTAATGCTGGAAGAATGAAAGGAAATGGACTAATAAACTTAGTTCTAGCTAGTATTTGCTAGAGAATGGTTTTCAGTTCTGCCACCAGGTTTGGTTCTTATTGAGCCCTGTCCTGGGTGAGCCTGAATTTGCAATAGCAAAATGCCTCCCATGAACCATTTTATCTACCCTCTTGGAAACCATCACCACAGTGTCACATGGGGGAGTGATTTTAACCATTTTTCACAATTCTGTTGAAAACTTTCAGGTCAGATGACAGTTAATGGCATTTATAGAATGATAGCTATGACATCTATAAAATGGCCATAGCATGTCTACCTTTCAAAATTGTTGTGAAAATTAAACATAATTCCTATATGGTTTACAGCTATGGTGTCTAACAATACTATGTACTCATTACATAGTAATTATGAATTATTATTGTTATGAAGCATAGCATCTTTCCCCCTCTTAGCTAATAATTAAAATGTCCAAAGAAATATATAAATAGGTCAGGTGCAGTGGCTTATGCCTCAAATCCCAGCATTTTGGGAGGCCAAGGCAGGTGGATCATTTGAGGTCAGGAGGAGTTCAAGATCAATCTGGCCAAAATGGTGAAACCCTATCTCTACTAAAAATACAAAAAAACGTTAGCCAGGCATGGTGGCATGTGCCTGTAATCCAAGCTACTTGAGAGGCTAAGGCAGGAGAATCACCTGAACCCAGGAGGTGGAGGGTGCAGTGAGCCAAGATTGTACCACTGCACTCCAGCCTGAGTGACAGAGCTAGACTCCATTCCATTAAAAAAACCGAAATATAAAAATACAGAAAAACCCAACATCTGCAATGGAAAATAAGCAAAAGTTCCATCAAGTAAGTAGATATTCTACTTGTGTTACAAACAACTAACTCACAAAGTTCCTTATAGAGAAAACAGGATGATGCCTCAGGCAGTAGACAGGACAGACATATGCAAAATGTCATAAATGTTCACATTTGAAGAAAAAAAAAACCAAAGCTAAATGAAGGTTTACAAATAAGGAGTAAATTCCACTTAACATCAGTTTCACCACGACTGAACAACAGCACACAAAAGCAATTGCTCTAGGAGAGCTAAGGAGAATGTCAGCAGGTGATGAGGCCTCTGCCACAGTAGCTACTAGGAGTCCATTCACAGACACCCCATAGTCATGATTCTCAAGCCTAGCTATGACAGAAGAATTTAGGATCTTTACAAAATATTAATGCCTTGTTATTTCTTCCCAGACATTCTGACTTAATTTTTGCCAACAAGTTTGGGAATCATTGCACTGGAACTGTAGGCCAAGATGAAGTAAAACCTACAAGAAGGTTTGGCTTCTAACTCAATAGCTTCATTATCACAGAAAACAAACTCTGCAGTTCAGCCACAATCTTGGTTCCCTCTCCACTCCCTTGGGCAGCAGGAAAATCGAATCACTGAATGCAGCCTTCGATGGAGCAGAGTATAAAGGGACTGAGCAACCTAACACCAACACAAACACCATAATGAGGCACCTCTCCAGCCACCCTGCAGTTTTAAGTCCAGCATCAAGCTGGGAGAAAGCTCTGAAAGCTCTCCTGAAACAAAGACAAATCAACAGAGCGAGCACTGCAAAGCCCGTGAAAAAATCATGCATCATAAATAGAGTGAGAGAACACTGTACTCATTAGAATAAGAAAAAATATTTTTGGAAAGGAGAAAAACGACAATTTGACAATATCTATTTTGTGCTACTAATAAAATTTCAAGACAAGGAGAATTTAGTAAGACATGATGATCAGGAGTTAAGACAGAATAGGGTGGCAGAAAAGAAGACTTAAAAATTAACTGTACAGAAATGGATTGTTGCATTCCTCCAATTCTGTGCTGTCCTTAGTATTTGTTTGTTTAAGCAGGACATTAAATTAAAAGGAGATTGCAGGACAAAGGTTGTGATCTGGGGCTTAGAACATTCAAAATTATGAATAATTTTGCTTTAGTCAAGGTCTTGCATTCTCAGAAATTCAAGACATCAGAAAATACACCACCTGAGGTCATTTCCAAAAAGAGAGAGCAAAGAAAAAGACAAAGTCTCCAAAACACACTCCTGCCAGTCAAGAGAGACTCACATTTGTAAGGGGGATATAATTCTAGACTGTACTAACATAAATGAGAAAATCAGAGGGAAAAGCCGGAAGGAAATGAAATATACCAGTGTTTTCATATTACAAAGGGAAGAACACAGATATTGCTTGCATTAATATTAAGTATTCAAAGAATAGATATGCTAAAAATGTATATATACTTTCTACATTAAAGAAAGTACAAAGCATGTTTTAATGGAAAAACAAGAAATCACACAGAAATATTAAAAATAGAGACACAAATAAAAGTAAACATATTAAATATATGATCCTCCCAATCTTATTAACTGATGAATTTTCTCAGATGGGATTATAAGTGTTTATGTGCTTGTCTGAAACAGTCACATCTCAAATAAGTGACAAAGATAACAGCAATAAAGGAATGAACAAAGAGATACAAAATAATAAAAAAGAAAACAGAAGAAGGGTGGAGTATTAATGTAAGGCAGAATTCAATGCAAAAAAGCATTAAAAGACACAAATGATGCAATTATGTCTTTGATAATAAACATAATCCAAAATGAGGACCTGTGTCACCCATAGATGTTTATGCATCAATTTGCACAGCATTAAATCAAAACAAAAATTATTAGAAACACATGGAAAAACAGAGGAACTAAAAAAGGTATGAGAGACTTCAAAGGACTATAAATCATTCTGTTATAAAGAGACATGCACACGTATGTTCACTGAAGCATTATTCACAATAGCAAAGACATAGAATCCACCCAAATGCCCACTGATTATAGACTGGATGAAGAAAATGTGGCACATATACACCATAAAATACTATGCTATATAAAATACATTAAACAAACAACAAAAACCATAACAAAACAAGATCATGTCCTTTGCAGAGACATGGATGGAGCTGGAAGCCATTAACCTCCGCAAACTAACACAGGAACGGAAAACCACGTCCTCACTCAGACAGAGGTGATCAATGAGAACACATGGACACAGGAAGGCGAATAACACACCCAGGGGCCTATCGGTGGGGCAGGTGGGTGGAGGGAAAGTATCAGGAAAAATAGCTAATGTCATGTTGGTCTTAATACTTAGGTGATGGGCTGATAGGTGCAGCTAACCACCATGGGACACATTTACCTACATAACAAGCCTGCACTTCCTGCATAAGTACCCCAGAACTAAAATAAAAATATATGAGTGACTTTAACATAACCTCTTGTAGTAGATAATCAAGTAGTTGTGTGTGTGCGTGTGTGTGTGCACACGTGTGTGCGCGTGTGCGCGTGTGTGTGTGTGTGTGCATGCGTGCATGTGTGTATTGAAAGAAAGCATAAAAAGTATCTCGATAATTGAAGGTCCAAGCCATCAACCTCTAAACCAAGAAATATATTTAACAGCATTAGAAGTGGAAACACCAGGAGCAAAGAGGTCAAGATAAAAAACACACAGTCAGGAGCGGTAGAAATAACAGCAGCAATGAAAGAGGGATGCCACTGTGTCCCACAGAAGGTATCTGCCATGTTCACAGTCCTAGTGAGACAAATACTACTGAGATGTCTTGGCCTTCCATTTTTCTCTCCAGGTTGGTGGCTACCATGCTTATTTATACCATCACTGTGTTACTAAAGCTGAATGTGATTCTTTACTTCTCACCCTTCTACTCAACACCAATGTCAATATCAGCATGGCTTTCAAAAACGAGATCTGCAACTACAATAAAACTTCGTTCAATGCACCAACTATCCTATTTATTACGACCTTGTGACATTGTGAAATACGTATTTGGTCTCCTCCTCTGTTTCCTGGCACACAACACCTAACACTCTTGGAATCTCTTAAGTGATAAGTGCCTTTATGAATGACAGGGAAATGACTAAATGACTGGTGGCGGTGGGCTCCTGGATGGTGGTGGGTTGCTCTGATAGTGTCAGGATCGGGTCTGGTTGCCAGGGAAACAATCAAGTGACTAGAGGTTAGAGACTTTCAGCCCTCCCCCTATCTCAGAGTGGGGAAGAGAGGCTAAACATTGAATTGATGATTACCGGCCAATGATTTAATTAGACATACCTATGTAATGAAGCCTCTATAACAACCAGAGAAAACTGGATCTAAGGAGCTTCCAGATAGTTGAACATGTAGAAATTGCTGGAGGCGGGCACACCCAGAGAGGTGCTACTGCTACCCAGTCTGACATCTCCTAGGCCTTGTAGCTGCCGGGCTCTTGAAATGCGGTTAGAATAAACTGAGATAAATGTAACTATAAAAAAACACAATGAATTTTGAAGACTTAGTGCAAACAATGAAAATGACCTCACTATTTTGTATTTTTAGATTAAAATATATTGTTAATATAAACCATACAGTGTTTATTTCTGCTTTTCTAATGTGACTACTAGAAAATTTTAAGTTACATGTATGGCTTGCATTATATTTCTACCAGTTGCTCTGATAAACAGTTTTGACCCTCTTGTGAATGTAATACCACTTCAGAAATTCTAAGCCATATTAGGAATGATCAACTTGCAAAGAATTAAAGTGTATCAAAATACGTCATATCCGAAGCATCTACTGAACCAAAGGCTGTGTGTTCTCTGTGATTATTCTGAAGGCACATTAAGATGTTGTGACTTAGCATAATTGCAATAAGTATTTGTACTGGTGGTGGAAAAGAGTAAGAACATGCGAATTCCATGGCATATGGAGTACCCTACTCAGATTTCTTGGTTGCAGGTAACAGAATCCACTCTGGATCTTTTAAGCTGAATATTAAAGATATTAGTTAGCTCACAGAATCATGAGAACACCTGGAGTAACAGAACCAAGACTATATGTTCAGGGGCATTGTTGTACAACCAAAAGGTGAATACACCCACCAGCAAAATTGAAGCTTATTGCTAAATCTGTTCCCATTATTCATCTCCAAAGCAAATCTCCCTGAGAGAATGCCTAGTAGGAGGAGCTGAAATTGATGTCAGCGTCCTAGCAGCCAAGAGTCTGATTCTGAATTATATATTGGAGATTTGGGACTCATAATATAGAAATTTTGCTCCAAATTGAAAGGGCATTCAAAAAATGATGATCAGGCTGGGCACACTGGCTCACACCTGTAATATCAGCACTTTGAGAGGCTGAAGCAGGCAGATTACCTGAGGTCAGGAGTTCAAGACCAGCCTGGCCATCATGATGAAACCCTGTCTCTATCAAAAATACAAAAAAATTCAGCTGAGCGTGCTGGCACACCCTTGTAATCCCAGCTACTTGGGAGGCTGGGGCATGAGAATTGCTTGAACCTGGAAGGCAGAGGTTGCAGTGAGCTGAGATCACACCACTGAACTTCAGTCTGGGTAACAGAGTGAAACTGTCAAGAAAGAAGAAAGAAGAAGAAGAGAAGGAGGAGGAGGAAGTGGGAAGAAGGAAGAAGGAAAAAAGAAAGAGGAGGAGGAGGAGGAAAAGAGAGGAGGAGGAGAGGAGAATGAAGGAAGGAGGGGGGCGGGGGAAGGAGGAAGGAGGATGATGATGACCAGGCACAAACATGAAAATTATCTACTATGTGGAATAAACCTCTTTTCTGAAGGACAAATCTCTTTTGAGTATTTGTCATTTCCTTTGTCATATGAAATGAAATCTAAAACACTATCCATGTGAAAGCAAACTGGTACAACCTTAAGGCACACACACTCTGAAAACCCCACATTCTGAATGAATCTATTTATATAAAGTACAGAAAAAGGCCAGACTAATCTACATTAAGAAATACCAGGAGAGTGATTGTATATGCCAGGTGAGGACTGACTAGAAGGGGTAATAAAAGAATGTTCTAGATGATGGAATTGTTTGATACTCTGATTGAGGTCATGGTTAATTTTATGTATGCATTTATAAAACTCACAGAATTGTGAGGTCTGTGCATTTCAATATATGCAAATTGTATTTCAATGAAAAAAAATCTTTAAATATAGAATGAACAGCTTTATAAGACTTAGCTTAGTTTTTCAGTTACCATGACTCTAGATACGGAACTTTTATAAAGCTACTAACCCTACAGCCCAAGCCTCTACAGGCCTCCAAAATTTTCAGTACTAGGAGGCACGTGAGGTAAACCAACAGGGAAGGGAGAAGTAGGGGAATAGGAAACAATGACAAAAAAGACTTGAGGACGCGTAGATGCATGAGCAGCTGTAACAAAGCCATAGTCACGCCAGAGCCACAAGAACTCATAAATACATTCACATTCAACTCTACAGCTACATCCTCTTCCTATTTATTTGCCTGGAATGTTTTCTTACTACTCTTTTCATTGATCCAAATCCACAGTGGTCATGTGTGGTTCCGTCATCATGGAGCAAAACACCTGAGAAGGTATTTTAAACCTCAGGGTCAGCCTCAGCACCCTATGTGCATTGTTCACAATTTAAATTTAAATTTGCTGGTGGGGCTTATAGTGGGATCACGGTCCTTTCTGTGGTGCTGGTTTGGAATAGAGCAGTTATTAATGAAATCTTTGTGTCTTGCTAAGCTGCTTTCCTGGTTCTTTGCTCAAAAAGCAGGCTTTGGTTGGAGCTTTTTTTCTTTTTGTTCTGTTCCTTTGGCACTTCTGGGTTTCCACTTTCTCCAACTCCAGGTCTGGGATATATGAGCCAGAAAGAGAACTCACTTCAACTCAACTCACCGTGGAAGCATCTGGGTCATGAGTACCCTCATCTGTCTCCCTTCTCTATGCCTTTCCAAGCCTTCTAATGCTTGCTTTAATTTGAAGGCCAGGGTTTTTAATCTGTGCTTATCAGGAGGACTAGGAAAAAATGACTCCATCTTTTCAAAAGCCAAAGTCTCCCTGATGTGCCTTTTGTTGCTGACTTGTCTCTATCTCCCAGATCATGTAGTTGCCAAAACAGTGCAAAACTCAGAGATTTAATTCTCGCTTTTATATGGCCCATGAGTCCATGGGTTGGTGATTGAGACTTGACACTGCTTCTGAGCTCTGCTGGGCTCATTCACATATCTGAGAGTGGATCAGCTGTCAGCTAGAGTCACATAGCTTTGTTCCTTCTGTTTCTCCTATTTCTCTAGGAAGCTGATCCTGATGTAAGCTCACAGTTAAAGGCGAAGGTGTAAAAATAGAAATAAAAGAGTGCATATGGTTTTTCAAGTCTCAGGTGACTCCCATCTGCTAGAATGTCATTGGTCTAAGCAGGTCACATGGCCAAATGCAGAATCAAAGTGTGTGGAAATAGACTGTCATTTTAGTGAGAGGAACAAAATCACATAGCAAAGCAGACATAAACAGATAGAGTGAAAAATTAGAGCCATTTGTACAATCAGTCTACCATGTTGTTCAAAAGGAAAGCTCCTCAAGAGCAAGGCTAGATATTCTTTTTTTTTTTTTTTTGCAATGGAGTCTCGCTTTTTCATCTAGGCTACAGTGCAGTAGCAAAATCTCAGCTCCCTGCAACTTCCACCTCCTGGGTTCAAGCTATCCCCCCATTTCAGCCTCCAGAGTAGCTGGGATTACAGATACCAAGCCCAGTTAATTTTTTTAATAGAGACAGGGTTTCACCATGCTGGCCAGGCTGGTCTCAAACTCCTGGTCTCAAGTGATTTACCCACCTTGGCCTCCCAGACTGCTGGATTGCAGGCGAGCCACTGCCCCTGACCTATTCTGTCTCACACATTCTTGCATGCCTCATATCTAAAGTCCTAAAAGGCTCAGAGTAGTTCTCAATAAATGTTAACTTGCATGCATGCATGCATGCATGCATGAATGAATGAATGAATGAATGAATGGCAACATTTAAATTTACTTACCAATCAGCTGACAATTGGAAGAAAGATTCCCTAGCTTCTAGAGTTTTTTTTTTTTTTTCTTCTGTAACTTTAGTTCTCTGTTGTCTAGGGGAACACTGATAATACACATTTTAGCAGGACTTTTTCTACTCAGGAGATTCTAGCAACATTTTTTCCCAGGAACGTTAACAATCCACAGCAACAAGTTTCCTCGCCTTGCATGCAATTCACCATCAAAAAGATCTTGTCTGCACCAACAATGAACATGAGATCTGTCTAGAAATTTCAGAGCAGGCAGCATTGCTCCTAACCTCAAAACACCTGTCTTGTAACATATTAACCTGGTTGCTGCCTGAAATGAAACAAAGTCTTTCTACATTCATTGAGACTTGTGTACCTTGGTGTGCAGATGGGCCTTAGCTTCTAACTCAGATGTCTAATTTTCTCTTCTCTTTAGCTGGTCTCTTTCAGCTTGTTCACAGCATAAAAGGCACTACTATCTATTAATGATTCTCATACTTCTGGTGGCATCCGCTTGGCAAAGTTCATATAAGAACATATACTTAGGCAATTGCTAGATATGTCCATGTGTCTTTAAGTAAAATGATGCAATATACATACATAAACCAGCTTTCATAAAATATTTATATAGAAAATTCTAAAATTATAGCACTCATTTCTTTTCAAGTTCTGCAGACTTAAAAAAAATTTAAGATAATCATAGACATTTCCAGTGATTTATATATTATAATACTGTATTTTTTTTTCTTTTTTTTTTGAGACAGAGTTTCACTCTTGTTACCCAGGCTGGAGTGCAATGGCGCAATCTCGGCTCACTGCAACCTCTGCCTCCTGGGTTCAGGCAATTCTCCTGCCTCAGCCTTCTGAGTAGCTGGGATTACAGGCACACGCCACCATGCCAAGCTAATTTTTTGTATTTTTAGTAGAGACGGGGTTTCACTACGTTGACCAGGATGGTCTCGATCTCTTGACCTCATGATCCACCTGCCTTGGCCTCCCAAAGTGCTGAGATTACAGGCGTGAGCCACCGATAATACTGTTTTATAAAGAAAGCTGTAACACATGATTTTTCCCTACACTTCTGAAGTCAATGCCACCTTGCTCTGCTGTAAACTCTCTGTCAATGACCACTACAAAAGTGATTTACAATCACTCTTGAAACTTCTAATTTCCTTTCTAAATGTAATGGTATATGGTAAAAGATACACAGCAGATTGTGTCAGAAAATTTGAAAAAGTTACATTTGGTAAAAATAAAAACCAAGTACTGCAAAAAGAAGTGATCTTTGTTTAACTTTCGAAAAATACCTAGAATGCAGCTAAGCACTGTAAAGCTGTTTCTGCAAAGAACCTCGTGCCATTGGAGAGAAAAGATGATCTTACTCAGATTGAAAAGAAAATAAACTTGGTGGATTTTATAATGAAGAAGACAGGTGATAAGTTTTCTGCCTTTCTTACCGCAAAGAGAATAAAATAAATGGTAGAAAATGAAGAGAACATCAGAAAAACTTTTCATATTTCCTCCTTCCACTTTTACATCTCTAACCTGAACTATTTCTAGTCCACTCCCTACCTGTTTTACATAATCAGAGTGATTCTTTAAAAATACCTGAATTAAAAGCAAAACCTGAAGTGGTTACAAGGATCCAGTTAGGGAATCCATAATTATTAGAAAATAAAAATCATCTATTATGCATCATTGACTTGCAGGGATTTTTATTTATTGACTTACCAATAAATATTTAATGAATAGCTATTGTAAGCAAGATATACTGATATGGTAATGAGATATAAGGATAAATCAGGGCACAAAGAGATCAGAAAGACTAGAGAAAATGAAACAAATAGCAGAAAAGTGATAGATGACATACAGAGAGATAAGAGAAACAGATACAAAGGAGAAAAAAGTATAAAATACAAGAGAAAAGAGAAGAAGATTGAAATGGTGGAATGCAAGTGCTGTGGGAGGTCAAAAGGGAAAATTTCCAGCCTCCATAGGAAAGTTGCCAAGTTGTGGGTTAGGATCCAAAGCAGAAAGAAGAAAATAGTTTGGACCTGCGGTTATTAAAATGGCTCTTTCAGGGGACAAAATGGAGCTCGAACGAGGAGAAAAAGTCTACAAAGTAGGCAAGTGTGAAAATATTTAGAGTAAAGGAAGTGGTTTGGTGGCAGCACAGAGAGTATGAGGAAATTGCCAGAAAATAGATTAGTAATGTAGTTCAACTGACATTCCAGGGGTGAAACATTACAAAAAAAAAAACAGTGTCGACTGGGCACAGTGGCTCACGCCTGTAGTCCCAGCACTTTGGGAGGCCGAGGTGTGTGGATCATGAGGTCAAGAGATCGAGACCATCCTGGTCAACATGGTGAAACCCTGTCTCTACTAAAAATACAAAAAATTAGCTGGGCATGGTGGCGGGTGCCTGCAATCCCAGCTACTCAGGAGGCTGAGGCAGGAGAATTGCCTGAACCCAGGAGGCGGAGGTTGCAGTGAGCCAAGATCATTCCATTGCACTCCAGCCTGGGTAACAAGAGTGAAACTCCATCTCAAAAAAAAAAAAAGAAAAAGTGTCAGAGACAAAAAATAAACATTTTATTTCTCTTGCCTACTAAATTTTAAGTATAACTAATTATAAACTTTCTACATAAACTAACAAGGATCATGAATACAGTCACCAAATAAATGCCAAGTTATTTTTAAAATAAAAATATATTCTTGCCTTTGGGAGACTGAGGCAGACAGATAAATCACTTGAGGTTAGGTGTTCAAGACCAGCCTGGCCAACATGGAAAACCCTTTCTCTACTAAAAATAAAAAAAAATTAGCTAGGCATGGTGGCACACCTCTATAATCTCAGCCACTCAGGAGGCTGAGGCAGGAGAATCTCTGGAACCCAGGAGGCAGAGGCTACAGTGAGCCCAGATTGTGCCACTGCACTCCAGCATGGGCAACAAGGGCAAGACTGTCTCAGAATATACATATAATTATACAATATACTATAATATATAGTCTAATATATATATATTCTATTTTGTATATTATATAATAGACTATATTATATATACAATAAATACATTTTATTTTGTATATATATTATAGTCTATTATATAATGATTCTCGTTTTTAGATATATGTACATATCTATATCTATTGATATATCTTATATCCATTATATAGATATGGATATAGATTCTTACTATATTCCCAATACTTTCTCATATATAATGCCAAAAAGCTGCATGAGGTTTGTCCTCTGGATATTTAGATGCTGCATTGAAATAATTTTCCAATCCTATCAAAAGATACATATCCCAAGGCAGAGCAAATAGCAAAGGCTAAATAGAAAAACAAACATCCACAGCAAAGAGAGACAGGAAGAGAAATAAATATTGATTGATTTCAAGAAGTCAAGAAGCTATCTCAAGAATTTCTGGTTCTTGCTATATTTCAGCCTCTTTTGAAAATTGGAGGAAATAATCCTGTAGCATCCAAAGCTGTGTAGACAGATTTTTATTGCAACTTCCTTTGTTTTACCAGCAAACCTAGAGCAGAGAGACCATAAAACTTTCCATGTAACCCAGATCTTTGGAAGGGTGTGTAAATGGAACTATAAAAATTATACTGAAAACTGATTCTTGGCAGCCAGTCAACATCTCTCCATTTCTGAAATTAAATGGCACGGCCTCTCCAAGAATGGGAGATGAGGGGACAATCAAAAGGCTGCTGTATTATTCCTGCAACTATAAGCCAGATGGTTCTAAAGTCAAATGTTCCACACATGAGTAAGTCACAGCACTAAATGAATTACTCTGGGATCTGCAAAACAGAACATGAAGTGTCCACACCACTGAAATACATTCCACTGCACCATCAATCTTACCTAAAGAAAAATCATGGTGACAAAAGCCCCAAAGAGCACGTTTAAGAAAAGCATAATGTACTGTTTAGCATGCACAGGGAATACAGAATCCCAAAGCATGTGTGAAAAAGTCTTTTCATTCAGAGAGGTGGGGAATAGTAGACCAGTAACAGGTATGTGTAAAAGAAATTGCTCCTAATAAAGTGAACGCTACAGAAGCAACAAGGGTTTAATAAAGTACAGATTCTAGAGCTAAAGTCTATTTAGTGAAAACAAGGGGCCTAAGTGACTTCAGCCATTCTGCACATCTGACTGAAGCATTCTGGCTATCACCACTGCCCTCCTGGTGGTACCTGTGCCTGATGCCTTGCTTTCAAAGCTGTGAGTGCAGGTGCCCCTGAGCTACCAAAGCCCCCAACTTCTTGGGAAACAAAGAGCAGTGGCCTTTTCTTCTGTGTGACTTTTAGAACTGTGTCATAGCTGCAAATGGCAAAGGACAGAGAGTTACAGCTATCAGTACTCCATCTGAAAAATAAATACACACGCATACACATGTGCACACACACACAGAGGACTATTTTACCTAACAGGCAGTCTGGGCATCATCATCTAAACACTGTGCCCAGAGATCAGCTCTCCTTGTATATCACCAGATAGGACACTGCCCTTCTTGAATGGAAGACAGGAGTGCCAGCTCTTCAGAGCGTCCTCTAGGACAAGATTTCTTCCTTGATAGTTCTAAAAGATTTACTATCTACAGCATGGCTGCCACAATTACCATCACTACTTCCATCAAAGTCTTGCTCATGCTTTTCTTTTTACTCCAGAAAAAAAATAAAGGAGCAAGTTCCCACCACAAGGCCAGCCCCAAGGTCTCCGCCTAAGAGCAAGGGCCAATGAGAAATAGAAGAAGCCCTGTACCTCTTTCAACCTCAAGGCCTCTCTCGTGGCTCATCCCAGTTTTAGGATGATCATTTGTGGGAATGCACAGCTCCTTCTGGGGAAACCCATCACTACCTACAAGGGTAGAGCCATGCCTTTGTGGCTTCAAAATTCAAATCCAAAGTAAGACTTGGAAACATGTTCTTTGGGAGCTATTTGCTTCCTGTATCTTATTTAGGATCAGTTGTTTAGGTTCCATTAACCACATTTTGCCAGACATCTTACTGAAAGCATTTGAACCAGCTTTCATATCACCTATTATAACATCCAATGTTAACAAAGGCCCATCTACTATCTATTATGAACCAGGCCATCTATGAGGGATGGGGAGGAGGGCTGTATAAGTAACCCTGCTCTCAAAACTCACTCAATATTTTACCTAAAGAAAAATAATGGTGACAAAATCCCCAAAGAGCATGTTTAGGAAAAGCATAATGGTAGGGAATGATTTCGTCAGGAAAATGAGATCCACACATTAAAAGACTTGTGAAATTAAGGGAATACAATGTGATGAGAAGTAAATGAAAATGTAGGCAAAAAGCTCACTGTGCGAAGAAGGAAATATGACTCCTGAGTATCTCATACAAAGGGCTTTGAAAGTTAATAGCATCCAAGGAGTACCTGTGTTGCATTTTTGGTTTTTGATAGATAAGAAAGAAACCAAAAAGCTTTTTTTTCTTTTTTCTCCTTGGGGGTAGGATTGGATAATGAGAGGGTATTTCAGAGGGAAGGTCTGAAAATCCTTCATAAAAATGCCTTTAGCAGTTCCTTGTGTACCCACTGATGCTTCTTCTTGAACCAAATTTGATTTTAATATGCAAAGGGAATGCAGGTTGATTACACAGAAGACTTCATGGAAATAGCAGACTGAGAATTATACTTTGACTTGCTGTCAGAGTAAATTCCATCTGATCATTACTGAAAGAGAACAAATAGAGAATTCCTTCAGGAGGTTTTAAAGGTCTCCCTTCTTCCATTTCCCCAGATCTCCCCTTCATCCTGTTCTTTCTCCTAACACTAAATAACATGCTTTAAAAGTGATATGAGACTTGGTCTGGGCACAATGGCTCACGCCTGTAATCCCAGCACTTTGGGAGGCCAAGCGGGGCAGATGACGAGGTCAGGAGCTAGAGACCACAACTGGCTAACACAGTGAAAACCTGTCTCTACTAAAAATACAAAAAAATTAGCTGGGTGTGGTGGCACATGCCTGTAGTCCTAGCTACTTGGGAGGCTGAGGCAGGAGAATTGCTTGAACCCAGAAGGTGGAGGTTGCAGTGAGCTGAGAATGCACCACTGCATGCCAGCCTGGGTGGCAGACCAAGACCCCATCTCAAAACAAACAAATAAAAAAAACCCACAACCAATATCAGACTGAATGGGCAAAAACTGGAAGCATTCCCTTTGAAAACCGGCACAAGACAAGGGTGCCCTCTCTCACCACTCCTACTCAACACAGTATTGGAAATTCTGGCTAGAGCAATCATGCAAGAAAAAGAAATAAAGGGTATTCAATTAGGAAAATAGGAAGTCAAATTGTCCCTATTTGCAGATGACATGATTGTATATTTAGAAGACCCCTTGGTCCCAGCCCAAAATCTCCTTAAGATGATAAGCAACTTCTGCAAAGTCTCAGAATACAAAATCAATGTGCAAAAATCACAAACATTTCTATACACCAATAACAGGGAAAAGAGAGCCAAATCATGAACAAACTCCCATTCACAACTGCTACAAAGAATAAAATACCTAGGAATACAACTAACAAGGGATGTGAAGGACCTCTTCAAGGAGAACAACAAACCACTGCTCAAGGAAATAAGAGAGGACACAAATCGATGGAAAAATATTCCATGCTCATGGTTAGGAAGAATCAATATCATGAAAATGGCCATACTGCCCAAAGTGATTTATAGATTCAATGCTAGCCCCATCAAGCTACCATTGATCTCTTCTCAGAACTAGAAGAAAACACCTTAAACTTCATATGGAACCAAAAGAGAGCCCACATAGCCGAGACAATCCTAACCAAAAAAACAAACAAACCCCGAGGCATCACGCTACCTGACTTCAAACTATACTACAAAGCTACAGTAATCAAAGCAGCATGGTACTGGTACCAAAACAGAGATATCGACCAATGGAGCCAAACAGAGGCCTCAGAAGTAATACCAGACACCTAAAACCATCTGATCTTTGACAAACCTGACAAAAACAAGCAATGGGGAAAGGATTCCCTTTTAATAAATGATGTTGGAAAAACTAGCTAGACATGCACAGAAAGCTGAAACTGGACCCATTCCTTACATCTTATACAAAAATTAACTCCAGATGGATTAAAGATTTAAACATAAGACCTAATACCATAAAAACCCTAGAAGAAAACCTATGTAATACCATTAAGGACATAGGCATAAGCAAGGACTTCATGACTAAAACACCAAAAGCAATGGCAACAAAAGCCAAAACTGATAAATGAGATCCAATTAAGAGCTTCTGCATAGCAAAAGAAACTATCATTAGAGTGAACCAGCAATCAATAGAATGGCAAGACATTTTTGCTATCTACCCATCTGACACAGGGCCAATATCCAGAATCTACTAAGAACTTAAACAAATTTACAAGAAAAAACAATCCCATCAAAAAGTGGGTGAAGGATATGAACAGACACTTTTCAAAAGAAGACATTTATGCATTCAACAAACATGAAGAAATGCTCATCACTGGTCATTAAAGAAATGCAAATCAAAACCACATTGAGATACCATCTCACACTAGTTAGAATGATAATCATTAAAAAATCAGGAGACAACAGATGCTGGAGAGGATGTGGAGAAATAGGAACACTTTTACACTTTTGGTGAGAGTGTAAATTAGTTCAACCATTATGGAATACAGTGTGGCAATTTCTCAAGGAACCAGAAATAAAAAAACCATTTGACTCAGCAATCCCATCACTGGGTATATACTGAAAGGATTATAAATCAGTTTGTTATAAAGACATATGCACACATATGTTCACTGTGGCATTGTTCACAATAGAAAAGACTTAGAACCAACCCAAATGCCCATCAATGATAGACTGGATAAAGAAAATGTGGTACATATACACCATGGAATACTATGCAGCCATAAAAACAAACTGACACAAGAACAGACAGCCAAACACCACATGTTCTCACTCATAAGTGGGTGTTGAACAATGAGAACCCATGGGCACAGGGAGGTGAACATCACACAACAGGGCCTATTGGAGGATAGGACAGCTATGGGAGGGATAGCAGGGGGTGTGGAGTTTGGGGAGGGTAACATTAGGAGAAATACCTAATGTAGATGACAGGGGATGGATGCAGCAAAGCACCATGCCATGTGTATACCTATGTAACAATCCTGCAGGATCTGCACATGTACCTCAGAATTGAAAGTATAATGTTTTTTTAAAAGTTCATAGAAAAAAAAAAAAGTGATAGGAGACTTTGAAAAATCATTCCACTTCTAATATTTGAACATCCACAATAGAAATCCTTAGTTTTCCATTTACCTTGACTTGGTTGACCTTAATAAAGCAAATCATAGAACAAATATAAGAACTAGGAAGCTCCATGATTGTGAAAATGATTTTCCCATCTCCTCCATGGAGCCACATGCTGAAAGCTATTCTTATTGGTCTGATTAGTTCTGTGTATGGAACACTAACGGTGCTTGGGGATTGCTTTACTAAACAAAGCCCTAGACTATTTCTGTGCCCTGCGGTTTGCCTTAATTGCCTGAAGAATATCATTCCTCCTCAGCTAAAATGGAAGCTTCTCAAAGGCTCAAGAACTTGCATTTATTTTCTGTTCTGCTCAACATACATAACACTGGGCAAAATTATAGTACACATTTATTAAACATATTTAATGGACTTCTTGGTTGAAATGCATTCTAAAAAGTTGGAGGTTTTTTTAAAAATAACATTTTAGAAGTTTGCTTTTATTATCCTTTTAATGGTATTTTACACAATGGGTGCAGTATTTCTTAGTATATTACAGCATTTGTCTACAATTTTTAAAGCCACATTCCCATTTTTCAACATCTACCTTTTTCTCTCTCTCTTTTAATGTTTAATGATTTATAAACTAACACAACTTTATTTTGAGAAAAAAAATCAGAGTCTGTGTCTGTGGATATTGTTTAAGACAAATAATACTTTTTGAATGTGAACAGCCACTATCACCCTTGATTTATTTATTTGTCTCTTAAGATTTGTAAAGAACATATTCTTTTTTTTTTTTTTTTTTTTTTGAGACAGAGTTTCACTCGTGTTACCCAGGCTGGAGTGCAATGGCGCAATCTCGGCTCACCGCAACCTCCGCCTCCTGGGTTCAGGCAATTCTCCTGCCTCAGCCTCCTGAGTAGCTGGGATTACAGGCATATGCCACTATGCCCAGCTCATTTTTTGTACCTTTAGTAGAGATGGGGTTTCACCATGTTGACCAGGATGGTCTTGATCTCTTGACCTCGTGATCCACCCGCCTTGGCCTCCCAAAGTGCTGGGATTACAGGCGTGAGCCACCACGCCCGGACCAAAGAACATATTCTTAAAAAGTGTAAGCTAAAAGGCAACTAGTTGATTCTACAAAGGTGAGAAAATTGACATGCATACAAGAAGCCTCACTGATATAAGCTGTGAGCTTTGGGATCACTGAAATTCACAGTATCTATCAAAATATATTTATTCCTTTACACTTCATAGAATTATGAGTCCTAAGGGTAACTGATATACAAAAATAAAATAAAATCAGAAGCTCCAAACACTTAACATATTCAAACTAACAGTACCTATACTGTCACAACCAGAGAACACAGGGCAGCCAGAGGTGGTAGAAATACCAGGAAACAAAAGAAGATCAGTATAAGCCAGCCGGCCAGAGTTCTATGGAAAGGCCGTAGCTGCCAATAGCAATTACGTCTATCATTTTTCCTACCTGTAAATCACCAAAAAGAAATGCCGGTTATACCAGGAGTAACTTGAAAAATACAAAATTGGTGAAGAGGTAGGATGTCATTTAAAAATGTAAAAGCCCATAATAATCTTAGGAAAACGTCTCACCCTTCAAGAAAGCTTCAAGAGTAGATCCAGCATGGGCCACATGTATCTAAAATTACTCATATCCAGCTGGTTCCTCTTTGACACTGTATGGCAAACTGAAGTCTATCTTAAAAAAAAAACACTGAAGCATTGACCTTAGATATTTAATTGCCTATTGAGATGACAACTCAATGACCTTGTCTAGTTTGGAAAATACAAAGAAATAGTCACTTAGGTAACCGCGTATGAGCCTGAATTTGGTGGAATTTAGTCTTATACATGGCCCTGACTCTGACCGTTAATGAGATGTTGGGTTACATTAGTTCACTTTATTTAAAAAGTGGAAAACATTAATACTTTCAATGCTCTCATCTCTATGCAAGCAGGTATCTCCTTGCATATGAAGATCATTAGATTTGATGATACTTCGGCTACAAAAAAAAATGACTTCCTATATTTAAAAAAAGAGAGGGTCGCGGGAGAGACATTCTTGATTAGATCTCTGTTACCAAATCCTAAAGACTCTAGGCCCTGTAAAATGAGACATTGAAAGGATTATGCACCATAATAAGGCCATTCTGGGCAAAGTCATTTCTATTCATCTCCATTACTTTGAGAGTAATCTGTCAAAGACATATCTTCCAGAGGAAGCTTACCAAAAAAATGTATTTGTTCCCAAAAGCTGTAACGTATTTATTTTACCTTTAGTCTCCACTTGCCAAAACCATAAATTGAAGAGTATCTCCATCAAAGATCATGCCAAATAACAAGCCTCTCCTCTGGCTGTCATCTGAGAGATGGCTCCACTTCAGGTTCCTATTAGCTGTGTGCAAAGACAGCTTAGGCAATGAAAAGTCAAGAGATAAATAATTTCTGAGGTTTCCTGAGCTGACTGTTTTGATCCCAACACTGCTCTTCACTGGAATTGCTAAGTCCATCTTCCCGCAACAGCAGAACTATCAGCACCAATGTGCCTGGGAGCAACTTATCTGTTCTGTAAGTTAGCATGAGTTTATATGAAGACTCAAGGCTGAGACCTACAAAACAGGCTAAAGTTAAGTTGGTTTTGTTTGTTTGTTGTTTTTTGTTTTTTTTTTTATCAAATGGGTGTGACCTTGAGTTTATCACCTCACATTCTAGGTGGATTATCCAAAGAATTTTTTTTTTGAACGTGCTCCTGAGATATTATAAATACAATTCCATTGTTGGGAGAGGTCTCAGGGCCCAATTCCTCCCCACTTGCACTTAAACCTTCTCTAAAACAACCTGGAAAAGAATGGCCTTGAAGCTTATGCCTGAAAGCCTCCATGCCAAAAAACACCCCTGACCCATTACCAAAAAACCAGCCCTGTTGCCCTGTTTGTTTGGTTTGATTCAGTTGTGAAGGAGCCTGCAGGCTGTACAAGAAGTGTGGTGCCAGCATCTGCTTGGCTTCTGGTGAAGCCTCAGGGAGCTTTTACCTATGGCAGAAGGTGAAGCAGGAGCAGGTGTGTCACACAATCAGAGCGGGAACAAAAGAGAGAAGGGAGTAGGAAGGTATCACTCTATTTTAACAACCGCATGTCTTATGAACATATTACCATTCATTACCATGGGTAGAGCATGAAGCCATTCATGAGGGATCTGCCCTCAGGATCCAAACACTTCCTACCAGGGCTCATCTCCAACACTAGAGATTACAATTCAACAGGATATCTGGAAGGGATGAACATCCCAAGTATATCAGTAACACTATTTAACTTTTAAACTATGTCTAGGGAAGGCATGGTGGCTAATTCCAGTGATCCCAATACGTTGGGAAGCCAAAGAAGATGAATCATTTGATATCAGGAGTTTGAGGCCAGCCTGGCCAACATGGCAAAAACCACATCTCTACTGAAGATACAAAAATTATCTGGGCATGGGGTGCATCCCTGTAGTTCCAGCTAGTAGAGAGGCTGAAGTGAGAGAATCGCTTGACCCTAGGGGGCAGAGCTTACAGTGAGCTCAGATGGGCGCCACTGCACTCCAGTCTGGGCAATAGGGCGAGACTCTATTCCCCACACAAAAAAATATTTCTGAACTTACATTTCTGATAATCATCATCCACCTTTGAACAATCTGCTATTCCACTGTATTTCTTGATTCATGCACTTGAAATAGCATTTACCGACTCACTATTCTGACAAAGGATTTAACTCTCTTAATATCACCCCAAGCCTTTCCTTAATACTCCTGCCAGTATGATTCTTTGCCTACTTTTTTAGCTTTTTTATTAATTACTTTTATAACTTTGAATGTTTACCATTTCTTTTTACAGCAACTATAAGAAATATCTCTTGTCTTGTTAAGATAAAGGTTATTCTGACTTACTAATGTTTCAAAGACCACCTGATCTTATTTGCAGAGATAGTATTTTCTTGAATCTCAGCCTTGTAAATTGTCAAGGTTAGTAATGTTTGCTTTCCCTTCTACGGCCATGCCTGTCCTCTGTGCTTTATCTGTGGCTTATGATGAAAGCAAGAAGTGAATCCTGTTTTGTCTGTTACCCTCTTCCGAGTACCACTTGCTGCAGAACAAAGTTATTGCTTAGGATGACTTTGCTGGTTTTGCACAGCTTTTGAGATTTTTCTGGAGTTTCTAATTGTCTTATTTCTTCATATTGCCTTTAATAATTTTTTAAGTAGTTCTACCTTCCTAGGGATCATATGAAGTCTACGAAACACCACATTTTGCTAAATGCCTCCCTGTTGGAGCCTCTGTTTTCTGCCTTCTGTCTGGCCTGCTGCTTCCAGGACTGCTGCAAAGCTGCATCCTGGTACTCCTGCTTCTCTAGGTCACCCTGGATCCACCCTTCTTTGGATCCCATGCCTTCCACACTCTTAATTAGTCTCATTTTGCTTAAGAAAATCCTCCAGTAACATCCTAAGAAAGTGTGAGAAGTAAATTCTTAGTTTCTGTAAATGTCTCTTTTTTATTCTCTACTCATCCAGACTGAATGTTGGAGTTGGTATTTTTTTTTTTAACAATCCTGGAAAAAAATTTTCCCTCAGACCTTTGAAATCTCTTTTCTATTTCCTTTCAGCATCTAGTATTGTGGATGCGAATGTAGCACTTGTCTGAGTCTCATTTCTTTGTAGGTGACCTGGCTTTGCTTTCTGGGAGCTCTGAGGATCTCTCATTGACTTTGGCATTTTGAAGGTTCGCAGTGATTTGTCTGGGTGCAGGCCTTTCTGCAGTTCCTACGTGTTTCCCTCCTCACTGGATCCTTTCCATCTTTAGGCAGAAAACTTTGGCTCTTATGATTTCTCCTTTAGTATTTTTTATAATGTCCTTCTGTCTATTTTCTTTGAATCTCTTTTTAGTCAAATATTTACCTCCAATTTCAGTCCTCCATGTCCCCCATCTTTTCATTTCTCTTTCTCTCTACTTGTCTTTTTTCTATAGTTTCCTCAAAATTACAGTGCAACTGTATAACTGAATTATATATTCATAATTATGTTTTTAATTTCCAAACACTAATTCTCATTCTCTAACTTACTAACATTCCAAGGATTATCTGACCTTATTTAGAGAGATAGTATTTTCCTAAATCCTTCTGGGGGCACTGAGTTATTTTAAAGATGGCTTCTAAATCCTGAGTTGCTTCAGTTCTTGTTAAGGTAACTTTCCTATGAGTTGTGCTTTCTTTTCTTCTGGAATATGCAAACCTGCCTCATACTTATTGGTTAATTTTGTGGGTGCCGATAAAAACTCCATCCTCTGGTTTCACTTCTGAGTCATTTGGCAGGTGGCTGGGGGATTCCTAAGTGCCAGGATGCAAAAGTCTTCTTGAAGCCGTGTCACAATCACGTTGACCTCGCTGACTGTGCAAGACAGATGATTCAATTTCTTCAAGTAAATGAATCCTTTCTTTTTTCTAAGTTTTAGTTTTGTCTAGGGAAGGCATCATACTAGAATGCCTAATATGCCGTGCATGGAATAAAATAACAGTGGTGGGAAGTAATTGTTTTACATGAAGATGTCCAAATACATTATCTTACAGAAATCCAACATCTCATTCTTTCCCTTTCTCATGTCTGAGGTATTAAATCCAGTGACTCTTCAGGGAAGTGAATCTTAACTTTTTTTTTTTTCAGATGAGTCTTGCTCTTTTGCCCAGGCTGCAATACAGTGACGGGATAGGTCACCGCAACCTCCACCTCCCAGGTTTAAGAGATTCTTGTGCCTCAGCTTCCCAAGTAGCTAGGACTACAGAAACACACCACCACATCTGGCTAAGTTTTGTATTTTTGGTACAGACAGGGTTTCACCGTGTTGGCTAGGCTGGTCTCAAACTCCTGACCTCAAGTGATCTGCCCACCTCAGCCTCCCAAAGTGCTGGGATTATAGGCATGAGTCACCGCACCCAGCCTGAGTCTCAACTTTTACTCTACATAAAATTTCCCTGAATGGCCTAGTAAAACACAGGTTACTGGGGCTCATCCCCAGAGTTTTTGATTCAGTAGAACTGGGATAGGGCCTGAGAATCAGCATTTCTAGCAAGTACCCAGATGGCAGTGAAGCTACTGATCTGGGAACCTCACTTCAAGAATCACGGCCCTACAGTTCTGTAAGCGAGAGCTACTCCCTTTTTAGTTGACTTCATCAGCCCCATCTAGTTTAGAGCCGATTTCCCTCACTCTATTTCATCTGCCATCAGTCCTTTACTTTCCTTCCATGTTCACAAAGTTGTTGGAATCTCTTTTCTACTAATGGTCTACCACCCTACCTTGTGTTAGAATGCTTTCTTTTGTTTTGGTTTTCCTTGATTGTTTAATTCTTTACTATCATTTTAATAACTTTTGGAGAAAGAGAAAGATGCTCATATGCTGTATATATCAGACCATGTGATCAGACTGCCCTGTTGAGCCAAAGTCATACTCTTAGTTCAATGAATCAATATGTCCCTGGCACCAACATTTCATTTTTTTCAGACTTTATTTCCACATGTGTCCATAGCTCTTATGTAAATTTTTAAAAGTTAATTTTTTAAAAATGTTATCCTAGTTGTAAAAATTTTATATATCTGACAGTATGGAAAAGGAGGTGTTTGGGGAATTGAGGCTATTTTAAGTAACTCAAAAATAAAATGTTGAATACATAGGTTGGCTGTTTACCAAGCCCAGTTTCTTTTCCTTTGGGACACCCAGAAAGTCTAAATTGGTTACTCATTCTTGATGATGGGCTGTGAGTGGAAATAATGTATGTCATCTTTAGGCCAGATTAACGCCAGGTTCTCTGAAGCCCTGGAGAAGAGGCCAAGACATAGATGAAAGGAAACTGGGTCCTTGAATAACTGACCTCAAGGAAGGCCCTAGATTAGGAATGATTCCATTGGACTACTATGTGCTAAGCCACTGAAATCTTAAATTTCACATTACATCAAGTTGCTTTACCCTAATAAATTAAGTGATAAAACAAGGCCTTTCTTGAGTCTATAAACATGCTTCGAAGAAATTAACTTGCATTGAGGTGTAGTCTATATGGACTTCTGTGTTAAAGAAAGCCTCAGATCCACATAGAATTTCGGCACAGCAATGCATTAAAGCATTTTTAGCTGGCATATTATGTAAAATTTTGTCTTGTAAATCTACAGAAGCCTTCTTATTTATTAAATTACAGATGAAACAAAATGTGATAATTATAATAAATTGAATGAGATTCTAGATAGAAAAGTGTTTTCCAAAAATAAAAATACCATTAAAGTGCCACATAATAATTAACTTTTCTTAGAAGCAAAGGTGAATTCGTGACCATTTAAAAATTTTCCTTTATCGATTTGTTAATTGAACTTGTGAATTTCAGATTCTTCCCTGGCAAGCATCTGATTCAAGGTTGTTGGAGATTTTAAATGAGCTCCCTCAGCTCAATTTATAAGTTAGTGCCACTGCATTGCTAAAAGAAATTTTTGTATTACTCAACTTTTAAAACACTAAAAGTTTTAATTAAACATCATCAGTGCTTTTAACCTTTGGAAACTCTGAGGATCTAACTGCAGTGTGTCTTAAGTCATCAAACATGATTGAAAACCCTGCAGGCCAAATGAAACTAATCACGCTTATTCCCATTTTAGTAATTGCACCACTGGCTTCATTCCACCTGTCTACACTGGCCTCTCGAAAGTGTGAGTTGTTATATTTTAGTCTAAGCTTTAACATTAAGATCCTCTCTACAAAGAGCTAGAAAGAAAGGTAACTTGGGCCAGGCGCGGTGGCTCACGCCTGTAATCCCAGCACTTTGGGAGGCCGAGGCGGGTGGATCACAGGGTCAAGAGATCGAGACTATCCTGATCAACATGGTGAAACCCCGTCTCTACTAAAAATACAAAAAATTAGCTGGGCATGGTGGCGCGTGCCTGTAATCCCAGCTACTCGGGAGGCTGAGGCAGGAGAATTGTTGGAACCCAGGAGGCGGAGGTTGCGGTGAGCCGAGATCGCGCCATTGCACTCCAGCCTGGGTAACAAGAGTGAAACTCCATCTCAAAACAAAAAAAAACAAAAAAAAGAAAGATAACTTGAGAGCACTGCAGTTCTTCCAGAGGTGACATTCAATAAGTCATTTGCAAAATATTAGATTTCTGTATTTCAGCTAACAAAAAAATATTAAGCACATATGGTATACCCCATAATTATTATTATAGTATTATATTCAAAAATGACAACAATAGGCCACAAATGACACTCAAATGAAACAACCAAGTTCTTTTAGAATCCAGAAGAGGCAAAGATCACCTCCACTTCCAGCTTTCTCAAGACCTTTCTTGAAGGAATGACATGTCAACTGAACTCAAAGACCAATAGGATTTCAACAGGCAACAAGAAGCAGGAAGTCATAACATTTCAGAGCAATACAATATGACCAGAGAAAGACAAGAAAGCTCACAGCAGTTTAAGAGTCACTGAATAGTCAATGTGAATTGAGTGTAAGATTCATGAGTAGGAGAATGGGGAAGAGGGATAGAAAAGGAACACAAAGTGTTCTGAATTTCAAGCAAATCTGGAAAGATCACAAGCCAGAGAAATAATATATTCAGAAACATTAGAAAACCTGCCACTAATTAGATACTCAACTTTTCTAGATTTCAATTCTTTTCATCAATATAATGACATGAATACACTTCCCATACCTAGGTGTCATAACTGTATGAGAACTCAAATGTGATAAGAAAGTGGAAATGCCTTGAAAGTCACGTAGACTAAACCGGAAAACCGATGGGCTCATTGAGTCATGATCTACGACATTGAACATTCACTCAGAACCATTCTATGTAGTCAGCTTCAGAGGTATCCCGCCTCACATTCTGCTTCCAGCAATTCATGTGAACCCAAGGCTCAGGACCCTTTTTAGCATCCCAAACTAGCTCTCGGCACATGTCTTTGCCGCAGACACTGAACCTCTTTCACCTAGTTTCTTTCTGAAAATTGTTCAGAAATTTGTTCATCTCCATCAGTTGGTTATAGAACCGTGTTTTCAGGTTTATTTAGTCTCTGAGATCACATGAAAAGCTGGATGATATCATGGGCAATGCACAGCCTTCAGAATTAGGCAGAATGATTTGCGACCTCTGATTCACCCACACTTACTAGCTATGTGTCACTGAACAACTTCCTTAACCTCTGTGAGGACTTTGTGAGACACGGGAAAGTATGGTTTTTCACAAGTTATCAAATCTCACACCTAATATGTTTTATAGGTTTCATTCCTTCTGTCTTCCCTACAATATAAACTAAAAATTCAGTTCTACTTTACAACTTTAAAGCACTATGATTAGTGATGATTTATAAGCCCTTGACTGCTGCAAACGATGTTCTCTACTTCTGTGCTAGGATGGTGATGAAAGAGGGAGAGGAAGAAAAGAGGAGAAATGGGAGGGGAAGGAGAAGAGGGAGAAAGAGAAGAAGGGTAAGGAAGATATGAAAAGAGCTAACAGTAAAGTACATTACTAGAGTAACTTGGACTCCATTGAGAATCTTAATTCTGGGTGTGTGTGTGTGTGTGTGTGTGTGTGTGTGTATGCGTGCATACATATGTATGTGTTTACATATTAACATATTTATTAATATCATATATATTTATTTATTTTTATATATACCGTTACATTTATATTGTATTATATACTTTTTATTTTCGTTTATTTTTTTGAGACAGAGTCTCACTCTGTCACCCAGACTGGAGTGTAACAGCATGATCTCAGCTCACCGCAACCTTCACCTCCAGGGTTCAAGTGATCCTCCTGACTCAGGCTTCCAAGTAGCTGGAAGTATAGGTGTATGCCACCACACCCAGGTAATTTTTGTATTTGAAGTAGAGTCAGGGTTTCACCATGTTGGCCAGGCTGTTCTCAAACTCATGGCCTCAAGTGATCCACCCGCCTCAGCCTTCTAAGAGGCTGGGATTACAGGCGTTAGCCACCATGCCCTGCCTTAATCCTGTCTATTTTTATGGGATCTCAGGGTTATGTATGCCTCCTAGTACCCAATCCAAACTAAATTTAATATAAACCTCTAAACTGACAGCTGTTGCTAACATTATTATATCCCATTTTATTTTTATCTCAGTAACCACTCCTAAACTGGATGAAATGAATGCATCTGAAGTTTAAGCAGGTGTCCATGCTAAATTTTGCACTGAATTTACAAAGAGATTAAGCATGAATTTCAATGGGGTTCCATGGACTTTTGCCCTTCCTTTACTGTTTTAGAACTGAGGTTAACTTATTCATGAATAATGAGATAACGCCAGAGTAAACACTTCACTTTTCAGATAATTCAGGTAAATTATCCAGTTCATTCTGAAAAAAAAAAAATTATCGCTTCAGTAAATATAAAAATTAAGAAGTTTTACATGGTTAAATACCATCTTGTATCTTTATCATAGCACAAGTTATATTTTTCCACCAAGGTTTAACTATTATGTTATCATAATTGTAAATGACATTTTATCATTATATTTACATATCAAATAATAGCTCATAATATGTTATTATCAAATAATAACTTATTATTATGTATAATATTTACAGTGAGTACTGACTTCAGCCGTAATCAAAATATAAATTTAACCAGTCTTCGGGGTCTTATTTTACTTTAATGATGAAAACACAGGGTTCCAACTGTAACCTGTTTGACCCAGTATTTGACCAATATCATTCTCCCATACATTGTTGTGTAAGATTGCAAGTGGAGACCCTTTCCTCCCTTTAAAAAAAAGAAAAATGAACTAGTGAAGGTCACTGTGATATTTTTGAAAAACTAGGGGGGTTATCACTGGGCAGCATTTAAGTGTTCCTTAAACCAATCCTGTTGCAACTGGCCTCCTCGACCAGGGTCTGTCTCTGAGGTGCTGTTTTACCTCTCAACGGCCTCCTCTGGTTGCTCCAGACAACCTTCTTCTAATAGCACTGCATTTTCCAAGGTCACAGCTACTGAATCCTAAGCACAAGCATGTCTGCAATTTGCAATGCAGTCATCATTGTGCTGAGAGAATCCTAGAGCAGTCCGTTTTCTGAACTCACATGCCTCTCCTAGTAACTCATCAAACCTTTCAAATCCTTCTTGCAAACACTTCTTTTCTTCTGCATCTCAGCTCTGTATCACATACACAGTGTGGCACTAAGATCACTGTGACTACAACTCCACAAGAAAATGAAAGGAATACAGATTGGAACACACAAAGCTAAACCGAGGAGAAAATATCCCAGTTTTAAGTGTAACCTACAAAAATGCAATTTGGTTTAAAGAAACATTCATTTTGTATCTTCAGAGAAAGACAGCCAACTAGAAGCCCCAAGCTCCCTGCCTCAACCCCACAGAAATAAATAAATGAATAAATAAAATTTTAAAATATGACATTTCAACCAAAACAACTAAAGGAAACCTTTGGAGAAAGCAAAGAAGCAACATAAATCCTGCAGAGCACAGAAACCTAGGCTGGCAACCTAGGGAAGAAAGAAAAACACCTTGCCCCCATCACCCCATCTTCCAAGCAAGATCGCTTGGAACCAGGAGTGACTACTTCCTGCAGGGAAAAGGTAAGCAAGAGGATGTCAGCAGCCCCAGACAACACCACAGACACAGGCAGTCTTCACTACCAAAGACTTGTGCAGTCCTCACAGACTGTGAGCGCAGCTGAAGGAGCTGCCCAGAGTCCAGACACTGAGCTATTCCCAAAGAAGGAGCCAATGCTGTGCCCACTCCCCACCCCACTGGCCTGTGCTGCTACTGTGCTGCACCATCTTAGAACCAGAGCTACTTCTAGAGTGTATTCTGCTCCAGGAGTGAAGATCCATACATCCTTCCATCAGTGAGGCTTTGTTGCCCATGCACAATGCCCACCTGGTAGCATGCCATCCATGGGATGAGCTTCTGCTGTACCTTACCCCATAGGGCCAAACCACTGCAGAGTTGTTCCATATCCCCACAATCCAGTCATTTGTGTCCCCACCTTTGTACGACCAAGCTAAAGTGCTGCCCTGCAGAGTTGTTCCATATCCCCACAATCCAGTCATTTGTGTCCCCACCTTTGTACGACCAAGCTAAAGTGCTGCCCTAACCCCAGGAACCTCAACTTCCCTGCACGCCACAACAGTCTACCCCCAGCACCACAACTGAGACAGTGTCCAGTCCCTCAAAGACTTCAAGGCTACTGCACACTGAAGCAGTCAACTCCCACACACAGGACACAGATGAGGCAGCATCATACCCCAAGGGCTCTGAGCCTCTGCCTTACCCAAGCAGTTGCACCCCTCAGTACCACAGCTGACATAGTGTCCCAAATCCTATGAGACAGAGATTCTGCCAACCCATGTAGCTATGTATTTTGGGCCAAGCAGATACAGCACCCCATATCCCAGGGAATCAGAACTTAGGCTGAGCTGTGCCATGTTCACTCTCTCCAGGATGAACAGCCATAGTGCTTTGGCCACCTGGAACTGAACTAGCCCCCATAGTCCAAGCTGTACCCCATTAATGAACAGAGTCACTGTTGCACTGTTCCCCTCTCCCTGTGGCCCAAGCAACAGTGGCATTTTTCCATTCTTAGATCCTTACTGTTGCTGTATCTGGCCTCACAGAGCCTGGGCCATGACTGTACCCCACCAACTCCGGGTCCAGAGTCACTACCACATGGTACCTCATCCCCTGGAACCAGAGTTCTCACTGTTGATTGGTTCTGAATTCCAAATTGCAGCTGTGCCCTGGTCCCCAGGACCCATGCCTCTGAAGTATCCTTTCTTCTCCTGAGCCATACCAGTGCAGTACCTTGCCCCACAGAGTCAAAATCACAGGTACATTCCAGACCCCTAGGCCACAACTGCTGGGGTATGTCCCAGAGCAAGAGCTTAGTAGCACATCTGCATCCACCTGTGCCTTGGAAAGTGAACCTTTCACTTTAAATCCCAGATGTTACCATAACTTCAAAAGACCCTGAGCCCAGGAACTCAGCTCCACAGCTGTTCCAAGCATCTGTGCCCTGGATTCCAGAACCACTGTGGCTGCCCATGGGCCATGTCAGACCCAGCCAACAAGAGATCTCCTCAGCTAAGACTCCCCTTCAGCTAAGATATCCTGTTCTAGGAAAGACAAGAACAGGAGGTTCCCTAGAGCTTTTACCCTAATAACCTATGCAGGGATAACCCTAATAATCACTGCCACAATCTCCTGCAGACTAGACCACTAAGGCATCTACAATCATTACCAAATTTAATCACGGCTGAAGGGGCAGCATGGGAACAACACTGCTTCACCCACACAGAGCCACAGCCATTGCACCTTGCTCAACCGAACCCCTCAAGCCCATCTGCAAATAAAAGTCTTCTTTTATAAAAGCCACTTTGTGAAGTCTGGAAGAGGTGACTGCACCAGCAGATGCACAGACATTAATACAGGAATGCAAGAAACATGAAAAAGCAAGGAAACATAACATCACCAAACAAACACAGTAATTATCCGGTAAATGATGCCAAAGACAAATATTAACAAATTGCCCGAAAGGGAATTCAAAATAATGATCTTAAGAAACTCAGTGAGATATGAGAGAAAATGGATGATTCAATAAAATCAAGAAAATAATTCATTATCCGAATGAAACATTCAGTAGAGACAGATATTTAACAAAGTACCAAACAGAAATTTTTGAGCTAAGGAGTTCAGCAAATGAAATTAAAAATGTAATAGAGAGCTTCAGCAGCAGACTAGTCAAGCAGAAGAAACTGTGAACTTGAAAATAGATAATAATTTTGAAATGATTTAGTTAAAGGAAAAAAATAAAGAGTGAAAAGAACAAAGACAGACTATGGGACTTATTGGCCACCATTAAGTGAACAAATAGTCACTTTATAGAATTGAAAGAAGGCAAAGAGACAGAGAAAGGGACAGAAAGCACATTAAATGAAATAATTGCTGAAAACTTTTCAGATCTTGGGAGATAAATGGTTATGTAGATTTATGCAGTCCAAGTTTTCCCAAATAGACAGAACCCAAAGAGGTCCTTTCAAAGGCATGTTATAATAAAACTGTTGAAAATCAAAGACAAGGTGAGAATTTGTAAAGCTGCAAGAGAAAAACGTCAAGTCACATATAAAGAAATCCACATTAGGCTATGAGCACACTTTCCAGCAAAAACCTTGCAGGCCAGGAGAGAATGGAAGATATATTCAAAGTGCTGAAAGAAAAAAAAGTTGCCAGAGAATGATGTTATACCCAGCAAATCTGTTCTTTGGAAATTAAACAGAAATAAAGTCTTTCTCAGGCAAGAAAAAGCTGAAGGAATTTATCATCACTAGTCCCACACTACACAAAATGCGTAAGCAAATTCTTCAAGAAAAAATCAAAGGATGAACCAAACTATCGTAAATACACGTGGAAGCATAAAACTCACTGGTAGCGGTGAATACATAGTCAAAGCCATGATACTCCAATACTGTAATAAGAATGTATAAAACATACATATCTCTAGTATGACAACTAAGAGTCGAAATAGTTAAAATAACTAAAGCTACAATCAATGTTAAGGAATACAAAATATAAAAATAGGTAAATAGTGTCACCCAAAACAAATAGGTATGGGGAGGGTAAGAATACTGATGCAACAGAAGTGAACTTATTATCAGCTTAAAATAGATTATAAACAAATCAAGTTTTTTTGTAAGCCTCATGGTAACCACAAAACAAAACAAAAACCACAGAAGATATACAAAGAATAAAGAGAAAGCAATCAAAGCTTACTACGGAAAATTATCCAATCACATACATTGCTACAATTTATACCTTAAACTGTCAATTATATTTTTACAGTGTAAAAACAATAAAAATGCATTTACATTGTCTAACTTGTTCAGCATGTGCAGTGGTCTACATTCCTTTGTATTAATGTGCATTGCCATCTGTCTTAACATTATATCATTCTGAAGAATTTCCTGTAACATTTTTGGTGCCAATCTGCTGGCACTAATTTCTTTCTTCTTTTTTTTAAAGACTATTTTTACTTACTATACAACTTAAAGTTCAGTTTTTCTTTGTGGTACTTTCAAGTTCCTTGTCTTATGGCATGCATTGTTTCTGACAAGAAATCTATCTTAATCTTTATTTCTGTAACATAATGTAGCATAAAGAAGTTTCTCTGTCCATTATTTAGATTTTTGCTTTATCATTGGTTTTTGGCAGTTTGATTATAATGTGTCTTGTGGTTTGCTTTGGGTTTATACTACTTAGGATACAGTAAAATTTATCTATCTGTAATTGATATTTTGCATCACATTTGAAAAAATGTCGGCCACTGCTTCTTTAAATATTCTTTCTGTCCCTACCTTTGCCCTAGTAGTTCTCTTTCTAAGATTATAATTACATGGATGATAGACTGGTTTTGCTCATGCATCAATAAATCTCTTCAAATTTTTTTTAGCCTTTTATTATCTCTCTGTTTCAGTTAGTGTGATTTTATTATACTGCCTTTAAATTCTCTGATTCTTTTTCAGGGCATCATCTGCTGATCAGCCTTTCTAGTAAAGTATTAATTTCAGATATTACCTTTCTCAACACAAAAATCACTTTGTATCTTCTGTCCTCCTCTTATTATGTTTATATTTACCTTGAAATCCTTACATGTATTTATCATAGCTGCTTTAAATTCCCTTTTCTGCTAATTCTATTTCTTGATAGATTTCTATCCTGGTTATTGGACACAATTATAGCTTCTTTGCATATCAAGTGTATTTTTCTAGATTCAGAATTTATAAATGTTACTCTATTGAGCATATGGATTTTAACTATTTTTTAAAATGTGAATTTATTGTTTTGTGCCCCACTACGGTACATGTGGGCCTCCTTAATCCTTCTGAAAGTTATTTTCAAGGTTTGTTAGGGTATGTCTACAGCACCCTTTACTCTGATGAGTTTAGAACTACTGTTAAGGCATGATCCTTCTTAGCTATCCACAGAATGCTTTGTTCCATGAAGTGTCTCCTCTGTGGCTCATGAAAACTTAAACACACCTCACTCCATTGTGAGTTCATGGACTCCCACCCTCTACACACACACCTTAGTGATCAGCCAAGATCTCAACAGGATCTCTATACATTTCTGCAGATCTCTGTCTAGTTCCCACCTCGCCAGTATTTCCCAGATATTCCAACTGCTTCAACCTTCCCAAACTCCAGTCTCTGCCTTTTCAGCTTTGGAATCTGTCCTTTCTCTGCTTGGATTCCTTTTTCCCACACTACAGTTAGAAAGTGCTTTTAAGCAGAAAACCAAGGTAATTTTCTTGCTCATATAATTTTTAACCCTTATCTCAAGGATCTCAGTTCTGTGCTGTTTTCCAATGTCTGCAAACATTTGTTTTTATGTATGCTTAGTTTCCTAGCTGTTTATGGCAGGAGGGAAAATCTGATAGCAGTTACTCCATCGGGATAGAAGTTGAAGTTGGACTTTGCAATATCCCATAATCACATTTTTTAAATTTTGCATAAAAAGAAGTAAATTTGACTCACCTTTGATTTCACTAGTTTGAGATATCCTCTATTATCATCATACATAGTATTTTTTCTATAAATATGCATAATTTTTACACTGCTAAACCTAGACCATATAAACTAAAGCTAGCATTGTTCAAAAAATGCCTCATCTTCTCATTCTACTCTTCATATTCACATTTACTAATACTTTGATCTTTAATAAGATACAAATATATGCCCCAAGACATATGTAATATATGAACATTCTGGCCTCCACTGTACTTTCAAGGAGGAGAGCATATTGCTCAAGTTTAGGAACAGATTAAGACTGTATCTTTCTGGCAGTGATGTTTCAAATGGATAAAGGCCCCCATGTCCTCAGCCATTGCCATTTCACTCTCTCCTTTCTTTGAAGCCACCTTGGTCCCAGCACAGCTTCTTCTGAAATGGCAGAAGATCCACCCAGATTTCTTTCTCTAATTCTGTTTCTCCCAAGTAGAGCCCATGCTTGGAAAAGGTACACGAGACTCTGAATAGCTAAAGGTGGTAGCTTCAGTTAGGTAATAAGTCTTGAAATAGTTATCAGGAAGAACATCTTTATATATTTCTCTCTCTCTTTTTCCTCTCTCTCTTCCTCTTTCTCTCCTCTAGCTTATTCAAGCTTATCTGGTAAAACAGTGTTTCTACATGTCCCAGACCAGCTGAAGTATAAAGTCAGAACCCAGCTAAAGTATAACCTTGCCTCACACTGCCAGTTTTCTTTTCCTGCATGAGGGAATACAATTTCCCTCTGGTATTCTTGAAGAAAAGATGTGATGAAGCCAAGCAGAACTGATTCATTCCTGGGTCCCTTATTTTAATAGCAAATTAATAGCTTCCCAACCTGAACTTAACTTCTTGCAGGTATTTGTTTTCTATTTCTCAGTATTTTAAACCAAAATTAATACATTTATATTAAATCTTTGTATACTACTTTAATTATCTCATGGTAATTAATTTCTGGAATTTGAGTTGTATTGTTAAAAAATATGAACTGAGGCCAGGCCTGGTGGCTCACACCTGTAATCCCAGCACTTTGGGAGGCCAAGGCAAGTGGATTACGAGACCAGGAGTTCGAAACCAGCCTGACCAACATGGTGAAACCCCATCTCTACTAAAAATACAAAAATTGGCCAGATGTGGTCACACGCACCTATAATCTCAGCTACTCAGGAGGCTAAGGCAGGAGAATTTCTTGAACCCTGGAGGTGGAGGCTGCAGTGAGCCAAGATCGTGCCACTGCACCTCAGCCTGGGAAACAGCAAGACTATCTCAAAAAAACCAACAATACATGAACAGAGCATTATTTAAATTTTTCACAAAAACACCAAATTTCCCCCTAAGAAAGTTGTATGGATATATGTTCTTATCACTATAAAATGTGTTTATCTGTTTATTGTAACCTCATCAATACTGGTTATCATTTATAAAACCAAAACACAAACACTTTGCTGCCAGAATCACAGAAAAAAAAATCTTACTACATTTAGCTTCTATATCTTTAATTACTTTTCACACCAATTGAGCATTTGTTCTTTGTTTTGAATTGTCTGCTCAAACTTACTATTTTTTCTATTACGGTTTTCATCTTCTTGATTGTCTATTTTTCATAATATTTTTCTTACCGTTATTGATTCAGAGGTTGTCATTTGCTTATTACCTTCATTTACTGAGCAATGTTTTTCTTATGCATTGAAATTCTGCCATCACACGATTTTCCCATCATAATTGACCATCCGATCTATTTATACTTCCCTTTCCAACACCTGACTTGTTACATATCACAAGATCTATGCACAGTTGCAAATTTAAAATACATCTAGATACAGTGGTCCTCTAAATCACCTTTGCTTTCCTTTCTTCTTGCAATTTGACACCATCTAACTCAAAATGCAGATTGTGTGTAAAGCTCCAAGCCTTAATTAGGAGGCAGAGAGGGAATCTGGTGAGCAAAAGCACATTAACTTTCCATATCTTGCTTTTTTGTTTTCTTTCCTATCTAAGTTCACACTTTATTTCCCTTTCCCAGGTCTGTCCAAGACATTGCCCTTTCATTAAGCTTTGCTAATCCATCGTCACTGCCACATTTGTAAATGTTTATGCAACTGAATTGGTATAAATAATTCAAAGCAATATTAGCTTTGATATAGAGATGGATTTTCCTCTGAAGGCAACTTGGATGGTATTTGGGGCATTACTGTCTTAACCAGAGAATGCTTTGATGTGGTATTTCTTGTGGAATTTTTTCCTCAGCAGAATTCTCTAAGGTTCACTTTGCGAAGGGCTGGAAAAGCCTCTCTTAGAGTCAAAATAATTTTAGAAATATATAATTACAATGCTGGAAGTAAAGATGGATATCCTTATATTTGGAGTGAAAAATAAATCATCCTGCCCAGAAAGGAAACTTGATCCCTGTTGGAAGTTGGCGGGCAGCAGTGAGGGTGGGGGTGGGCAGGAGACAAGAATCTCTGCAAGCCAGGAAGGAAGGAAAGGAAGGTAAGGAAGGGGTTAAGAGGATGTGAAAGAGACAAGACAGTGGTGAGGATGAGTAATGGGCGGAGGGACACGTAGCCCACACTCCCAGGAGGAGTCCAAGCTTTTATCTAAGGTCAGTAGTTTAGAAATTTGCCCTCCCATTTATTCCGTAATGACCTTGGAGCCTCTGGAGAAAAGAATGCTGGTGAGTAAGGACCACTGCCTGCAGAAACATGTTTGCCCTGGCCTCAGAACATGAATGAACAATCAAACCCATCTTTAATATGTCTGCCCTCAGCATGTGAAATATTCTCTCTGCAAGTGCCATCAAAGATTCTCCTTACTCCCCAGTAAAAGTCCTCTAAAGATCTAAGACAGATCAGTTGCCTGACCTGGTTTGCCCATGATGTATCCTAAGCCGTATTGGAGGCCCAAAACCTCTCCAGGTCCTCCCAGAATGAGGCTCCAGTGACAATGTGTCCTGCTCATTTCCTCCCCCAGAGTGAATTGCTACAGGCAGCTGCCTTTTAAGGAAACCGTCTCTGCAACCATAAACTCCCCCTGGGAGACAGCAAAGAAGCAGGAAGCTGGAAAGCAAAGGATGCAGAGTACAAATTGCATTCAGAGGCAGAAGGGGAGGGGAGCTCAGCTGGGATTTCAGCTCCTGAGTGACCCTCTCCATTGACCTTTGCTTCTCTCCTCCTTTATTCTCTAGTGCCCCTTTTTAGCTTTGTTCCTTTTACGCAGGAGTGTACGCTATATAGGGTATGAGCTAAACCATCAATAACCGAGACACAATGTTCCCCAAAACTCCAGAATTCTTAAAAGCATGAAGACACAGGAACAAGCTGGTCTTTAGTCACCTTTCTTATTCCCGCACAAAAAACAATAGCAAGTTACTAACAGCTGCAGAGAGCTCCTTCCACAACTTGCCAGTACATTTGGGGTCCACATGAATGAAGTATTTCCTGGTGGGCTGATCTGTTCCCCTGCCCCTATGAGGCGCAGTGTGTCTGCGTCTCCTATCTGGGAGGTACACAGATACACTTTGTCTCTGAGAGTAGAAAATTGCTGCAAGGAGGGCAAGGTAGCTTTTTCAAACCCTTTATCTCTGTAGGCCAGGTTGTTCCAGTTACAGGCTGCTCAACTGCTGCATCAAGTCTCTGCTTTCAAGAAAAATAATAAAGGAAAAACAATCTTACTTCTGGAAATCCAAAGCTTGTAAAAGCTTATCTTAGAATTTGCTTCAGGGAGAACGCACAGGAATTTCGCAGGTTGAGGAGGCAGACAATTGGATGTGTAGCAGAAAAATTCAACTCGGGCCCCGTTTCCCAACAGCAGCAGTTCTCAGAATTTTAGATTTAAAACTTAAGGAAGAAATGCTTTGTTTGAGCAAAAGAAACACTACTGAGCACCTTAACCTTGCGGATACACCCAACACACCAGCCCATCATCACCACCATCCAAATAACTCACTGGACTGACTTGGAGGTTGGTGCTGTTTTCATGAACCAAAGATGAGCTTCAAGTATGTTTTTAAAAATTAAATAAGCTGTATGAATTATTCATTGTTTACACCCCCTCCCAAAGAGTATGGATCTGATTATATTTTAAATATTATTACTTCCCCAATCCAATAATCAATTTCCTCCACAAAGCTTGTCATGATAACCTCAGCAGGAGGACATTTCTGCTCTGAATTACTATTGCATTTTGGATTGGCCCTGCTATGTGGGGTACTGCATGAATTGTCTTACAGCTGATTATGAGTACAAAGACCTTTTTTATGGTGCCTGAAAAACCACCCAGGAAACAGCAAAAAGCACCCTAGCCCAAGAGCCCTCATTCATCTTGATCAAAGTAATACTAGGGGACTGGATCAGTTAACCTCCTCTCTGACTAGGCAATTAAGGGAGCATAACTCAGACACTGAAAACAAGCTTGTCAAAAGCCAGGCTGATGAATTCAAATCTAATCTCAAAGCATCATGGGTAGAAATGGCATTTATCTTAATCAATGCTAAAGGTTAATGTATAGACATGGTTAGCCCTATAGAAACGAGAAAGAACATTGTTTTCTTCCTGGCTATTCACCACAAAAAGAAAATTTATCTTGAGAAACCAAGAGCAGATCATTAAAAAGCAAATGTCAGCCTGCTTTCAAAGCATCCATTTTCAGTGCTCAACCACATGACTTTGTTCTTCCTGCATTGTCCTTGACCAGGAAGTCACTTGAGAGAGCTGCGGGAGAGGGTGATGCTGACTCGGAACTCAGCGGTGATTGCCAGAACTGTAGGCTCCCTTCTCTCGTGAGTCCACCACACCCCATTTGCCCAATCAGACAAAGACAAGTTATCCAATGTCCACCTAGCCCATCTTCCCTCTTTTGCAATTCCAAATTCCAATAGAAAAAAAAAATTGCATTTCTTTTGTAATTCCAAAGCAAGCTTCTAGAAGGCAAAAAGCAGGGAGGGGTTATCAACCTGCTCCAATGGGTGATTCTCCAGCACTAGTCATTTCTCTGGATCAAATGCAATGAGGAGGAACATGGTTCCAGAAACTCCACAGAAGTTATGTCAGCTCTGTAGACAAACTGCGGCAAAAGGAATGGATGGCTGGTTTGCAGTCCAAACCCCCAGAAGGCATTTTTTCCCACCTTAATACAGGGGACATACATCAGAGGCAGCAAATAAGAGGAAATGGATGAAACAAGGTGTACCAGCTGTCAGAGGTAGGACAGGGAACCAGCCCAGCAGAGCTGCATAATAAGTCAGCAGCCTTCCCTGTATCCAGGCAGCAGCATCTGTGAAACTGAGCTGTAGCTATTTAAGTTATTGTTTCATTGTCCCACATGGAAGTGATCTCTTATGCAGGTTTTCTTTTTTTAATTATTAGTATAATGCTTATCACGATAAAACTCATGCAAGCACTGTCCTTTTTAAAGAAGAAGAAACAAAGACACAGGAAAAAAAGTCACAGTGCTGAGAGAACAGAAGGCCAGTGTTCTAGATCTAACTCCACTGCTAAAGTCCCACATAATCAAAAGAAATCACATCCCCTCTCTGCATCTTAATTTAGAGGCAGACATTATTGGTTGCCAAGAGGTGTATCAGTAACTCCACATACTTCTTGTTGGCAGAACCCCAATTTTATTTGGATAGGCAGCCTCCCCTGTGCTCAAAGAAGACTACCCTACTGGCCCCAGAAGAGGTGTATCAATTATAGTACTTTCCTTCCTCTCACTGCAATTAGTATAAGCATGGATAGGATATGTAAACTGACAAGTAAGATCCAAAACTACAGCAGGCCTCTGAGGACATTTTCCTTAGTCTTTAGAAGGGACACAGATGAGAACTTGCTTCTCCCTGCTTTTGGATCTTCTCTTATGAGGATGTAATTTATGTTGGAAGCTGTGGTAGCCATATGGTGATCATGAGGAGAAGTACCATTCTCACATCAAGGATGGCAGGACAAGACAATAGAAGGCACCTGTGTAACAAAAAATCTCACATGCCTCAGCACACGATTGCATTACAAGACTCCCCCAAGGAAGGTAAACTAATGAATCTTTTATGATTAATCCACTCTTAACAAGCAGCTAAAAGGATCCTCTGAACCCATCAACTCTGCTTCCCTCCTTCCAGTAACCTGCATATTTCTTTCCCCCCATTGTAAGGTAAAATAATTAACATTTTATGATTAAGCCACTCTTAGTTGGGTATTCTGTAACAAGTAGCTAAAATGATCCTCTGAATCCATCAACACTACTTCCCTCCCTCCAGTAACCTCCATATTTCTTTCCTGCCCTGACCAGTTGGGTAGCATCAGGGAAATGAAAGAAGGATGGAATGCTGGGAGGTTGTCAGGAGCCAAAAAGGAACTTGTGAAAGTGGAAAAAGCCATGTAATGTTAAAATTGAGCATGTAGTGTATTACGTGAAAAAACTTGTAAAGAAATGCAAGACTTCATTTTGAGGAAATGATGTCATTCAGAACAAACATGACACATGGTGAAATACAAGGAACCTGAAGGTCTGGCAAAGACATATGAAGAGAGAGCTTTGCACCACCACAACCACCATGAGCATCCCTGACCCACTAGGGGACACAGCTAGGGTTAAGGAGCGTGGTGGTATGGCAAGGCAGGCTTCCAGCTTAAACAGTCACTTTATGTCCTACTGAAAAGGGACGTTACCAAGGTACAAGATCAGCAGGACTTGCTTTCCAAGCACAAGTCACGAGACCTTGCTGAACAAATTAGGAGCTGATCAAGACTCAATGCAGCAAAGAAACTGGCCAAAATCAGCTAAAACCAAGATGGTGACAAGGGTAGCCTCTAGTTGCCCTCATGGCTCATTAGATGCTAATTACATATGTAGCATGTTAAAAGACACTCCCACCAGCACCATGGCAGTTTACACATGCCATGGCAACCCCCAGAAGTTACCTTACATGGCTTAAAAAGGGAGGAGCCCTTTGTTCTGCAAACTCCCTGCCCATTTTCCAGAAAATTTATAAATCACCTGCTCCTAATTTAGCCTATAATCAGAATAGCCTACATACAGACAGCCAGCAATCCACAAGGCTGTTCACAAGGCATAGCTTCTGCAGCCACCACTGCTGCTGCTGCTACTCTCATCTACAACGCGATCACCTTCCTGTACTCTGTTGCTCTAATAAACTTGCTTTCACTTTGCTCTGCTGTCTTCCTCATGATTTTTTTTTCCTGCATGAAGCCAAGAACCCTTCAGGCCGAGTCACAATTTTGGGGTTCACCTGCATCATCATTAGCCACCAACAACACAAAGGGTTGGACGAGGACTTTTTCTCAGTCAGACTGGAAGCCTTCAAGAGCAGCCTGTTTAAGTAAGCCATGTTTAGCCTTTAATTTGTGTATTTCTCACCCATTGGAATAGAGTTGATGTGGGTTTGCAAGTTGTTTGTGGAACCGGTCTAGATCGTAGGGGTCAGAGTGACCCCTTAAGTGTTTCCTTCTCTTAGTAACAGCGACTGTCACCCTGCCGAGAGAAATATTCCAAACCAGACATAGTTGTGGCCTCCTTAGAAGTGTTCCTGAGTGTTCAGGGACTGAATTCATCTTTAGTGGTTGCATAACTAATTACTACAAACTCCATAGCAAAAAGTAACACACACTTATTACCTAACAGTTTCTGGGGGTCAGGGGTTGGATTTCCTCAGCTGGGTCCCCTGCCTTGGGTCTCAGAAAGCGTGTGCTTCCCTGCTCATGTTGCTTACAGCATTCATTTCCTAGTGACTAAAGGATTCAGAGCATCTTGCTTCTTCAAAGCTAGAAAATGGAGAGAAAGACTAGCGGGAAGCTGCCGACGAGCCTGAGACTTACATGAAGTCATCGTGGAATGAGAGCCCACCACCTTTGCCATATTTCATTGGTTAGAAGCAAATCACAGGTTCCACTGGCACACAGAAAGGGGTTTACATAAAGGCATGAACACCAGAAGGCACAGCCCATGGGAGCTACCATAGACTTTATCTGCCACAAAGACCCAACCTGGTAATGCCAATGAGTTACCATGGTTGTCTTAAATTACAGCTAGATAAATCAAAGGAGTAACTTCTAGTGTTCTGTACCATTGTAGAATGACTATCATTAACAACAACATACAGTTTCGAATAGCTAGAAAGATGCTGAATGTTCCCAGCACAGAGAAATGATAAATATTTGAGATCATGGATGTGATGATTATCCTGATCTCATCACTATACATTTATGTATTGAAACATTGCTATGTACTCCATAAATACATAGAGTATCACATGTAAAAAGTAAAACTAAATACCTTATTTAAAAAGTTGTGTTTTTAAGTCCTCCAGGAACATACACTGTTCTAATCCTCTCTTTAAACCTTATTTTTCATTAGTCCAGGCAGTTGGCTATGGGAGCTGCCAGGAAGTATCAAAATCATGAGACTGAGCAGAATCAGGAACAAAATGTGAACCCAGAGTGCAATAAATGAAACTTGGAAATGTAAATAGTTCACTAAAATGGGCTTAAACGAAGTGTGAAAAAAGAAGCTGCAACCCTTTGAGATCAATGTACAGGCTTACAAATAAATAAATACATAGGAAAGACATCATGGATACTAGGGTCCAAGTTTTAGGTCTAGTGTCCCCTTCAAGTTGAAAAAGTTTTCATGCAAATATTGGAAAAGCATTGCAGTATTATTAAAGAACATAAAAAGCAGTAATAAGTAACTGATCAGGTTATTATGCTTAATGGGTCTTATCTATAGGTTAATATCTGTTCAAAAGATCTTTGAATATCAAGTCTTGACATGAGATTATGGGAATGAAGGAGGAAATCCAGACTAAGTATCAGGAGTGGGGTTCATAGCCCTATAGCAGCACTACATACTGGGAGGGAACGGCACTTAGGAAGAGATATTTACAAAAGCATCTTACTTAGAAAACAGATGCTTACAAAAGCCATACCACACTAGACAGCACAGGAAAGGAGAGAGATCAACAGAGCCCAAAGCAATTGGAGCAACCAGTTTTTGGAAAAGTCAATGGTTAATGAAACAAGTGCAAAAGACCAGTGTTCCTCAGCAATTCTTTCCCTTACCAAAGAGTGCCTCCACCAAAAAGAACTAGGTAATACTGACTCCTCATCTAAGGTCACTGCAGTCCTTGAGGAAGAATTCAAACAGCACACTTATCTTTCATTCCAACTTCAAGGAGGGCAATCTAAAGATCATTCCCTTTAGGCCAAAATTGGACATTTGTAGAATTACAGCAAAGAGCATTAAAAATGGTCATTTGTGCCATACTTTCTTTGGAGTCTTAACTTTGGATTCTCTCTCTCTCAGTGTACTCATCTGGGAATGTTCTGATAAACCAGGGGCTGCACCTGCTGGGTCGGCATTTCCTACAATCAGCAGTATGCTTCTGGTGGCTCTGACCTAGACTGTAGGGTGAAAAATTCTCTCTTTGGTATCATTCTACTTGGGCTTGGACTTATCTCTCTGTGGCAATAAAAATGAGGCTGTGAATCTAGGGAAAATGGACAAGGAGTCTCCTCAGCTTCTAAAATAAACTGAAATTCATGAGTGATTCAGCTCAACTTTTTAGCCATAAGAGAGTCCAAGAGTCAAAATTTAACAATGCCCATTTTTCTGTCTATCCTCCTTGTGAAACTAACTCAACAGTAGAAGCCAAATGAACACCCTTGGGATGAAAGACACATCCTATTACTGCTTTAGCAGCATCGTTTTCTAAGCGCTCCCCTGTTCTCTCAAACACCTAGCAGAATCGCATTCCTTCACACGAATTAAAAATGTGTGGCTCAATTCTGCTAGCAGCCTTAGGAGCCTGTGCATAAGATGTCATCCTCTTTTCTCTGGGGCTTGTGAAGCATTATTCAAGAAGAACCCTGCTCTGCCATCCTGGATTCCTGAGAGGCTGCAGGGAACAGGGCCTAGCTGACCTACAATGGGCATGCAGCATTAACAGGAAACAAGCCTTTGTTGTTTTACGACACTGAACTTTTTTTGTTTGCTTGCTTTTGGTTTCCACAGCATAACCTAGTTTATCCTGACAGTTGCAGACCCCACTGTTTGTGGCTTCTAAGGCTGTATAGACAGAGGCAGAATCTTCAAAAGAACTGTGATCCCAGCTTCAATGTCCTCTCTGAAACTGGAATGCTCTAAGCTTTCACCCCATAAAAAAAATAGGCTGTTGGATAGTTTGTTGAGCATTATAGGATTCTATGAGCAATAACCCAAGTGACTAGGATGAAAAATTTACCCGTATTTATAGATTGCTTACAGGAAAATTTCCCAAAGTTTTCATTTTCAAGCTAATATATGGAAAATGCCTATTTACAGGGGAGAGGGGAGGGCAGAGAGAGGGGAAGAAAAAAAGAAGATGCTTTGGCAGAGGTAATTTCTCATAGGTCATAAATTATAGGCCGGGTATGAGGCAAAGCTTTGCTGATGTCATAGAACAGTCAACCAGAAGACTTGTTAAGAAATTTATATTGGAGAGTTGTCTAATCAGGTCATATTTACTTCCTTTAGGCAGTAAAACGTAAGCATTTTTGGAATATATAATGAAAGTGCTTCACAAAACAATACAAAGTATCAAAGGGAGAAACCCTTTAGGCTGCCATTAAATTAAATGAAGGATGAGAAAGAACTATAAGAAAAAAAAGAACATTCATAGAAAGAGCTGGGAACATTGAAATGAAAATACTTCAATGAGAATATTACCCAAAAGAGACTTTTAAACTGAAAGTAAGTAATGACAAGATAAAATCTTCTTCTGAGTGGAAATGGGAGCCCATAAAGGAAATTAAAAAGAAAGGAAAGTAGAGTTTTGGTTTTGTATGAGTTTGATTTGTGACAGATCAATTTATATCTGAAACAAAAAAATAAAATAAGGTACTATATGAAATAATAGTAAATATACCAAATAACTTATGTAGTAGCTAGGCCCACATAAGAAAACAAATGTTGGAGCCCTACTTCAATAGAAAGGTAGGAAGAGGTCACCTGGTTATTTGTAGAAACCTTTGAAGAAACTAAGATATAACAGAAAACAGAGATCCTAACTCCACATAAAATAAAAGTTTTTCCTGGTCCAAGTGCCGGGATCACAGAAGCTCTGGGTGATTAAGCTAAAATTCTCTCTGTGTTTGCAAAATTCAAGACTGTCTTCCCTTGGAAATCAGAATAAGATAATCAACTACAAAGTTGATAGATGGAAGCCCCTCCCAATGAAGACCCCCTCATTTTATGTTAGATGAAGGGACTGAAACATTCGGGGAATCTGAAGCCCTCAAGAGCATTAATTCAAAGCCAGATGGCTCTACAGAGACCCAGAGAGCTAAGTATCTTTCCTTAGCCAGACATTTATCCAATATCCTGAATGGATAACCTCCTAGCATGACTAAGTTCTGCAAGAACTATTTCACACTCAGACCTGTTGAAGGTACTGATAGACAAAAGTGGCCCCAGAGAAGAGGCCAAGCCAAAGACAGCTTTTCCAGCATTCTAGGAGGAAGTACAGTACAATTGTTGAAAGCATCAACTTCAGCATCACACCGACCTAAATCCTGTCCTATTTCTGACATCTACTCACTGTGTGACCTTGTGCAAGAATGTCACTTAATCTTAATATCCCCATCCATAAAATTGAGATAATAATAGAACCTACTTCATAGGGACGACTCTGAAGACTAATCCACATAATGCACGTAAAATGTTTAGTTCCTGCCATTCAGTACAAAATCAATATATACTTGATATTGCTGGAATTTAAAATTTTGTGGACTTTTTTTTTGGCTCAAGGAGTGCCCTAATCTCTTTCCAATATTAGCTCAACAATTCGGTGTGTCTGGAGCATTTAACCAGCTAATATTAATCTTCAGCCCAGAATATGGAATCCTACTCAGAATATGTATCAGCTGTTCCAGAATTGAGTCAATCAGCAGCATTAGGAATTACAATGTATAGTATCATTAGGACAAATAGAATAAAATAGCTCCCCTAGGACAAGGTGGAGGCTGCAAAAAAACGAGCAGTTCTCTAAAAACAGACTAAAGTTAAAGATCTCCTGTCCAATAGCTAATGCTGAATAATAGCTATTCAGTCTTTGTTTGGGACCTGCCGCCCCCCCGTCCCTTTTGCTGGAAAAAAGGAAATCAAATAAGTACATCATAATTTTTTATTGTCCCAGATTATGGATGGACAAAGGGGCTGTAATAGGGCTGTGCCCCACAGACATCTGAGATACAGGAAAGAGACTCTCAGAGTCATGGCAATAGAGTCAGAAGAACTCTGTTATGAAGTCGTCATGTGAGCCCACATCTACCAACACTATAGGAGTGCTTAGCGTCATTTTGTCTTGGGGAAGATCAAGTGTTTGTTCAAAACGTATGAGGTCTTTGAAGTGGTTAGGAACTGTGAGGAATTACAATTCCAAATTTTATTGCTCAGCACTGATTCTACAAGAATTTGACTTCCAGATGAAATTTCTTAGCATATTTCAGTGTGATGGACAATGACATCTTCAGGACACTTTGAAATAGAAATTAAGAAATCTGAGGAAACTTTGGCCAAATAAAGTGTTCCCCAGAGGGGGAAGAATGTAAAAGAATGATGCAGCACTGACCACAGAAAAATAAACCGCAGTGCAACCTCTTTAAGATCCTGTAAGAATTAAATAGAGCAAGCCATGCCTTAGAAGCCAAATGATCTATTTTTGTTCATCTTCGAATTCAGTCATACTTTATCTCATCTTTTAGAAAGCCGCTTATCACTCATATAATTAACTTTATTTGCTTGGGGTACAAATATAATACACATTTGTTTTAGTTTTCCAATTCACATCTCTAGCTATAACATGACTTCATTAATATGAAGTTCAGTGTTGAACACTTGTCCTGAATAATCAAAGGAGATATATATTGAACATACAAGATGTTGAAAGATTCTTGCTGTCCTGAAACTATCAGTAAGGCACAGACCTAAGGCAGAATGAACACTAAGGATTCTGCATTTCAAGGTCAAGATGTATCAGTAGCTGGACCTACCACTTCCCAGAAAAGGTTACTAAGGTGCATCAGTAAAGAAAGAGCTACCAATCACTAGCCAATATAAGAAGAGGACTCCAAGTTTTTGCTATTGTGAACAGTGCCACAATCAACATTTGTGTGCATGCATCTTTATAACAGAATGATTTATAATCCTTTGGGTATACACCCAGTAATGGGATTGCTGAGTCAAATGGTATTTCTAGTTCTAAATCCTTGAGGAATCGCCACACTGTCTTCCACATTGGTTAAACTAATTCACACTCCCACCAACAGTGTAAAAGAAATTCCTATTTCTCCATATTCTCTCCAGCATTTGTTGTCTCATGATTTTTTTAATGGCCGACATTCTAACTGGCATGAGATGGTATCTCAATGTGGTTTTGATTTGCATTTCTCTAACGACCAGTGATGACGAGATTTTTTTCATGTTTGTTGGTTGCTTAAATGTCTTCTTTTGAGAAGAGTCTGTTCATATACTTTGCCCACCTACGTAACAAACCTGCATGTTTTCCACATGTACCCCAGAACTTAAAGTATAATTTTAAAAAAGAGGACTCAGGGAAAAGGGATACATTGCCAGTCTTTTAGGGAGAATGTTGATCATGGAGAGTAATTATTCCCTGCTCTCTCCATAGAAAGCCAAGGAAGGAAACATCCTAGAGAATTGGGCATAGTAGGAGTGTCTAAAGAATGGCAAATTAAATTTTTCTTTAGATATTGAGTTATACAGCAACCCTTTTTTTTTTTTTTTTTTTTTTTTTTTTTTTGAGGCGGAGTTTCGCTCTTGTTACCCAGGCTGGAGTGCAATGGCACAATCTCTGCTCACCACAACCTCCACCTCCTGGATTCAGGCAATTCTCCTGCCTCAGCCTCCTGAGTAGCTGGGATTACAGGCACGCGCCACTGTGCCCAGCTAATTTTTTGTATTTTTAGTAGAGATGGGCTTTCACCATGTTGACCAGGATGGTCTCAATATCTTGACCTCATGATCCACCCGCCTTGGCCTCCCAAAGTGCTGGGATTACAGGCTTGAGCCACCGCACCCGGCCTACCAACCCTTTCAATAAGTCCCTGTGCTACTTATACAGATGAAAAGAGAACTGGGTGAATGAGAGTGGGGACTGCAATGAAGGAAACTGCAAGGCTACTGTTTCATGTGCAAAGGACTTCTGAGGGTTTTTTTTTTGGATTACATGCACACCCAGAAAAGAGGCTGGGTTTGAACGTTCTTAATGGTATTTTAGTGGATGAGGAGACTCCTCCAGCAATGCTTGTTTCTGGTGGTAGAGAAGGGAAGAGGAGGTGGAGTCAGAGCTGAATTTCTCATATTATATATTTGGGCAATAAAGAGATTCTACTGAACTCTATGAAGAATCCCACGTACACCCCATGAGAGATCCAGGATTTAGATAAACTCAATGAATATTCAGGGGCATACCACATTAATGAAGTTTCTAAAGTTTCAGTAATACCTCTTTAAATTTGGGGGGGTACCATATACTACTATCAAAATATTTTTTTCTAATCCATTTATTGCGTGGCAAGGAAGTTTACCCATTTTGAGTAGGGCCCAGCAAAAGGCCACTGTGTGCAACATCTTGCAAATCAAGCAATAGATAAAGCATGAGCTGCTGCTAGAGAAATTTGTGATGATTAAGAACACTCTGTTGAGTCTCTAGCAACTTCCAATTGGGTAACTGTAGCACAGATCCTCAATATCCTGGAGCAAAGCCATGCCATCTCCAGTAGAGACTACTCTTCATTTGAAAATCAACTCTTAGTGTGCTACTGATCCCTAGAAGAGTCTGTGCCCCTGACTATGAGATTAAAAATAATTGAGCTACAGAAGCTGTCCATTATGGACATTATTAGATCTACCAAGTCACAAGTCAAAGAATCATTATATAGGATAAAGCAATCATTATATTGCTAGCAGTCATTATCTAGGATAAGGTGGTATCTCCGAATTGGACCTAAGAAGACCCACGAGAAAACAAATTATATAAGCAAGTGGCCTTGACTCTCAGGTCACCTACTAATGTCGTCAAAATGACGACATCTTACCTCAAACTTCTGGCCTCCTTAGGTTTCCCTATGACCAAATGATGATGGGGAAAATAACTTGGGCCTAGTTCACAAATTGGTTCATGAACAGTGTTGGTACCAGCAGGAAATAGACTGCTACAGCATTGTAGCCCCACTCAAGAGCAACCCTTAATAATGCTGGTGGAGGAAGATCAACCCAGTAGTCAGAGAGAGCTGCCATCAGTGTACTCGGCAGGGATTCATTTTATATAGGGGTCCCGGTTACCTGAGGTATAGATACACACTAACCATGTGGGAGACGGGAGATGAAAGCTAATGGCAAATGACTCGTGATTATCCAGAGTTCCGAGAGGACAATGGAGTTAGAGACAGGTTTATCCTGCCTGAAGTAAGACGGGCAGGAAGAGGAAGTAATGAGCTTTGAATCAAGTTTGTGATTGCATTTTGCCTGTGCACAGGATTGAGTCATAAACATCGGCTTGAAACTGTTCTAATAAATGAACAGCCTGAAAAATGTTAGAATCTGCCTGGATGTTATTAAGGAATCTACCACACAGTGAGAAAGTAGGTTCTACATAGTGCAATGGAGTTCAGTAATTGGAGAAAATATCATATATATATATTTTTTGAGACCGAGTTTTGCTCTTGTTACCCAGGCTGGAGTGCAATGGCATGATCTCAGCTCACCGCAACTTCCACCTCCTGGGATCAGGCAGTTCTCCTGCCTCAGCCTCCCAAGTAGCTGGGATTACAGGCACGCGCCACCATGCCCAGCTAATTTTTTTTATTTTTAGTAGAGACGGGATTTCACCATGTTGACCAGGATGGTCTCGATCTCTTGACCTCGTGATCCACCCACCTCAGCCTCCCAAGGGAATTTATATATAATCACACTAAGGTGCTTTGATCATGGGTCACTTTCTGGAAGGGGCATCCACTGACTTACAATTCTGGGGCAATTAGATGTATTCAGTGGTATAGCAGTGACCTTGTACATCCACACTAGCTGCATTATTACACAGTTATTGATCTTGAAGGTTATAGTTATTATTCACTATTCAAAACATTTATATTGAGGTATTACTATGTGGAAGACAATACTCTAGACACCAGTAATCTGTTGTTGAAAAAGGTAGAGATAGTTCTTACTCTTATAGATCTTACAGCATAGAGGAAGAAATAAATATTCTTTGAATAGTCATGCTAATATATATAGGGTACATATACCTATAAAATCCTCAGAAATAAAGAAAAAAATCAAGCCAGATAGTAGAGGAACATGATCAAAATAGGAGATTCAATGAAACTTCCTAAAGAAGTTAAAATTTTGAGCTGAGAATGGAAGGATAAGTGTGTGTTAAGCAGGACTTAGAAAGGAACACTTTCCAAGTGAGGAAAGAGTATATACAAAATTCCTGTGGTTGAGCAAGGATTAGCTGGGTATTTAGCAATTAAAATCAACAGAAGTTAAAGACAGCTTAAGGGTGGGCACAGTGGCTCACCCCTATAATCCCAGCACTTTGGGAGGACGAGGCAGGTGGATCACCTGAGGTCAGGAGTTCAAGACCAGCCTGGCTAACATGATGAAACCCTGTCTCTACTAAAAATACAAAAATTAGCTGGACATGGTGGTGCGTGCCTATAATCCCAGCTACTCAGGAGGCTGAAGCAGGAGAATCACTTGAACCTGGGAGGCAGAGATTGCAGTGAGCTGAGATCGCACCACTACACTCCAGCCTGGGGGACAGAACGAGACTCTGTCTTAACAAAAATGAAACAAAACATACAGCGAAAAAGATAACAGCATCGACAATAGAATTTTTAAAAAGACAGCTTAAATACAGAGGAAAAGGAAGGCAGAGTGTGTGGCTTGTGTCGTACATAGAGAGGACACTGAACTAAGGAGACTGGGGAGGAAAATCACGTGTTTGGTTGGTTTGTTTTGAAGTTTATAAACCTTTTCTCCTTTAAGATTGCAAAATAGATGCAAATCATTTGTACCTTTTAACAACTTCATATAATTAATGTGTTTATTTCTGTGCTAAACATAGCATGAAAGAAATTAAGCACAGTTGGAAACTCATACGGATTGTACTTAATGACATCTTCTCTGAAAATTCAATTACTCAGGACTTAATAACCTTTTAATGTCACAAAATACCTCTTTTTCCTACTTCTTTCTTCCAGAAATACTTTTTGAACACCTACTATGAGCCTAGAATTGTTCTAGGTGGTGAAAAATTCCTGTGGTTGAGGAAGGATTCCTTTTCCTCTATATTTAAAAGGAATATAGAAGATACATGCCTTCCTTTTCCTCTATATTTAAGCTGTCTTTTTTTATTCTATTTTTGATGCTGTTATCTTTTGCATTGTATGTCTTTTTCATTTTGTTTTAGTTAAGACAGAGTCTTGCTCTGTCCCCGAAGCTGAAGAGCAGTGGTGTGATCTCAGCTCACTGCAATCTCCGCCTCCCGAGTTCAAGTGATTCTCCTGCCTCAGCTTCCTGAGTAGCTGAGATTACAGGTACGCACCACCACATCTGGCTGATTTTCATATTTTTAGTACAGACAAGGTTTCACCATGTTGGCAAGGCTACTCTTGAACATATAGAGGCAATGGCATCTGTCTTCCGGTTTATAGTTCGGGAAATAAATTTTAAAATACAGCAGTTACAACACAGTGTTAAAAGTGCTCCCACAGGGAGAAGTAGAAAACTCCATGAGAGTACACACTAACCATGACCTGTAGCCCAGCCTTAAGGGCAGGATCAGTAAATGCTTCAAAATCAGAAGGTGGTGAGGTCTAAACTACAACCGGAAAGATAAAGGAGATTTGTCCCATCAAATGAGAGGCATGGAAAGGAGGACAGATGCAAACAGATAAGACTAATGACAAAGAGGGGAAAAAAAATCATGGATTATTCAACGAATTAAAACTAGTGTTATAAGACTAAAGTGTAGAGTTGGGTAAGAAGGGATAGCAGAAGATAAGACTGTTACATGCCACATTAAGGAGTTTGAACTTTTCTTGAGGGTACTTGGGAATAATAAAAGGCTTGAAAGTAGTGGTGGGTGCTAACTGGATTGGCATTTTTTAAAGGTCATTCTGTTATCTCTGCTAGAAGAAAGCAAGAACAGAGCCAGAGACCAAATGAGGTGCTGTTGACATGATCCAGGTGACAGCTAAAGTTGTCAAATGGAAAGAGAAAGAAACCAACGGTTTATGAACAAGATAAAAGATAGAAACAACTGGATTTTTAAATTCATTAAATACAGAGAGAGGCAAGAGTGAAAGGTGTACAAGATCAGTGCAAGGGCTTTGGCTTGGGAGCTGAATGTGCAGTAGGATCAATTTTGGGGAAAAGTTCATGGTTTTGGACATGAGTTTCAGAGTTCCAACAAGCAGTGAGGCAGGATGTTTGGAACATGAGAGTCTGGAGCTCAAGAGGGAAATTAGGGCAAGAGATAAATATTTGAGAACCATAGTTGAAGATGATGATGCCAATAAGGAGGACATGAGATGGATCCGGGAAAGCATGCGGGGAACTTGGGTAGGGTAAGAACAGAAGCAGACTAGGCTGAAACCCTGAAAAACAGAGGCAAATAACAGGCAGCTAAGGAGTGATACCTGTAAAAATACATAGGTGGTGTCTGATGCCTGTAATCCCAGCACTTTGGGAGGCTGAGGTGGGTGGATCATTTGAGGTTGGGAGTTCAAGACCATCTTGACCAACATGGTGAAACCCCACCTCTACTAAAAATAACAACAACAACATTAGTTGGGTGTAGTGGTGGATGCCTGTAGTGCCAGCTACTCGGGAGGCTGATGCAGAAGAATTGCTTGAACCCAGGAGATGGAGGTTGCAATGAGCCGAGATCATGCCACCGCACTTCAGCCTGGGCAACAGAGCAAGATTCTGTCCAAAAAAGAAAGGAAGGAAGAGAGGGAGGGAAGGAGGAGAAAGAAAGAAAAGGAGGAAAGAAAGAAAAGCAAACATATGTAGAGATGAGAAAACCCACAAAAGAACGGAGTCAGAAAAATCAAGGAAAGACTGTTGAGAAGGAGGAGCGTCAAGGATAGGTTCACTAAGACTAGGACTGAAAAGCGTACAAGGATTTCACAGCAGGGAGGTCACCAGCGACTCCCACACTGTTATAATGGAATGAATGAAATGTCTTATGTGGGATTTCAGGTACTTGCTACTACCTTGTTTTACAGAAGGTAAGAAAGCACTATCTGGCACTCAGAACCACCTATCAAAGGACCACCACAGCCACAATGCAAGAATTGCCCCCATTCCTACCAGCCTGGATATTTCACAAATAGCAGTATTTCTATTAACTCACCTTTTCTAAGGAAACATTTTTATTTTTGTCCATGTCAGCAGTGACCTTATAATCTCCATCATTGTCAGTGACCCTGTATCTAATCCCCCTTCTGAACCATTTGTCCTTGCTATATAAAAGATTCAAATCCCTAAGATAACATTTCTGAGGGAAAATCATTCCTGTGTTTCTTGGGAGTATCCATTCAGGAAGCTTGGCTTAAGTGCTTTTCATTTTCTTCTTTGGTATTGATCGTTTTGCAGGCAGAAGGGAGATTTGGTTTATCTGCCTTCCATTGAGATCAGCCCACAAAGATTAAAATGTTTACCATGCTTCTACAAATAGTGCTGATGGTTTGTATCAGTCAGGAGGCCTCCCTAGAGAACAGAATGATAAGGAAAACTGGGGGATCAACACAGCAACACATCAGCGATGTATTCATCTACCTTTCAAACATCTCCTGAGTCATTAGACCTTCATGCCACTCTTTGCAGCAGCACATGTGGGATGAAAAATTAATAAACAAAATAAAATCTGACTGATCCAATTCTGATTATCCAACATGAAGAAACACAAAGGAAACTGACTTGTATGTAGCCTTCCAGGTTCATATCCCTGTGATTCATTCACCACAGTGAAGCCAGAGATGTTTGTTTGTTTGTTTGTTTGTTTGTTTGTTTTCCAAGAGTTATTTCTGTGAAACACAAAGTTGATCTAGTGTTGCCTTGTTTAAAATCCTTTATGACTCCTTTACAGTACAGGGTAAGGGAACAGCTACTCGTTGGAATAATAACAATAACAGCTAAACACTGCATGCCAATGATAATCCTGAGCTTTAAATATACCACCTCCTTAAACACTTTAAGGAACTTGTGATGAGAATGTATACAAATGGCCAGTGAGCACATGAGAAGATACTCAACATCACTAATCAGTAGGGAAATGTGTACTGAAACCACAACGTGATATGATCTCACACCCTTTAGGACGGGGACTTGTATTTTACAAAAAAAAAAGTGTTACTAAGGACATGAAATTGGAACCCTTGTACACTACTGATGTGAAGGCAAACTGGTCAAACTGGTGCAGCCCCTACGGAAAATACTTTGGCATTTCCTCAGAAACAATGAAAAACAGAATTGCTGCATGATCCAGCAATCTCACTATTGGGCTATATAGCCAAAGGAACTGAAAGCAGGGTCTTGAAGGTACATTTGTGCATCTAAATTTACAGTAGCGAAAACATGGAGGAAACCCAAGTGCCCATCCCTGCACAAACGGATGGTCATAACGCAATATATCCATACAATGGAACATAATTCAACCTTAAAAAATGAAACCCTGACACATACTACAACATGTATAAACTTTGAGGACATGATGCTAAGTGAAAGAAGCCATTTGCAAAAGGAAATACTTATATGATTCCACTCATATGAGGTAGTAAGAATACTCAAAATGAGAGAGAAAGAAAGTATAATGATGGTTGCCAGGCACTGGTGGGGAGATAGGAATTATCATTTAAAGGTCACAGAGTTTTCGTTTTACAAGATAAAAAGTTGTAAAGATGAATAGTGGTGACAGTTGCACAACATTATGAATGTATCTAATACCACTGAACGTATACTTTGAAAACTTAAGATGGTAAATTTTGTGATGTACATTTTGCCACAATAAATTAAAAAACCTATGACGTGGTGTTTATTAGTAACCACATTTTGGCCATCATTAGTAACCTCATTTTACATGTAAGAAAACTGAGGTGTGAGGGCAAAATGTGTTCAAAAGCAGATAGATATTAAGTGTTAAAGACAAATCTGAAACTTGGAAATGATTTCAGAGTCTAGGGCTCTTAACCACTAAAGATACTCAACATTATGAGCTCAATCAATCTCCCCAGCACCATCTCCCACACTCTAGTCAATACATGTGTAACTATATTTACTGACTGAGTCAGTAAATCTAGCTATGTTTTACAAATAATACATTTTGGTTTTATTTTTGACACAATGTAAGAATCTTCAAGTTATCTTTTTTTATTTCACATACGCATTTTATATATTTTCTTAGCATAAAGTACGCATTTGTGGTAAAAAGTCCAGAAAATATCAAAAAGTATAAAACTTTAACACACACGTAACGTCAAGATATAATCATTATCATTTTTCTATACATGTGTATGTAACACATAATTAAAAGTTAACCTTAATTTTTTGTATCTAGGTACTCTGCAAGGGTCTCACACAGGTTAAATTATTTGTCCTCCACAACAGCCATACGAGGCAGATATTGTTAGTATTTCTATTTTAAAAGAAGACCCAGAAGCAAAAAGAGGTTAACAACTTTCCTGAAAGAAGACTTTGGATATAAATACAAGGAGGTCCACCTCCATGGACCACACTCTCATTAGGCTGTATCTTCTTTCTTGATAGTCCAACCAGAGAAAGATTAAATAGGTCAATGGATAGCCATGTGTGACTGAAGGAGGGAGAAACTCTGCGTTTTGTAACCTGTTTCTTCACTTAAAACATAACTTGCCTTATTAAATATCTTCCAACCATGATATTGACCACGCTATTCTATTGACAATTGCAACATCATTTCTTAATCAATTTCCTGTAGTTTAACTTTTTTTTTCTTTTTGGTTGTTTTTTAAACTGCACATTTAATGTCTACTTTTATATGCCTGGGGATAAGCATACATCCATGAGACCATCACCACCATCCAGGCCATAAATATATCCACCACCTCCCAAAGTTTCCTCCTGCCCCCTTTACTGTGTGTGTGTTTAGTAAGAACAGCTAACATTATATTTACCCTCTTGGCAAATTTTAAGAATGTATATTGTCAGCTATAGGCTCTATGTTAGAAGCAGATTTCCAGAGCTTATATATCCCGCATAACTGACACTTTGTACCCTTCAACCATTACCTCCCCATTTCCCGCTTCCTGCAGCCCCTGGCAACCACTATTCTACTGTCTGCTTCTGTGAGAGGGTCCACACATAAGGGAGGTCATATAGTATGTGTCTTTATGTGTCTGCTTATTTCACTCAACATAACCCTCCAGGGTTACCCATGTAACAAACGGCAGAATTTCCTCCTTTTTGAAGCTGAATAATATTTCATTGCATGTATAGATTATAGTTTCTTTATCCATTCATCCATCTATGGACATACAGGTTGCTTACTGGCTATTCTGAATAGTGCATATATCTCTTTGGGATTCCAATTTCAATTCATTTGCACATATACCCAGTAATGGAATTGCTGTGTTATATGGTAATCCTATTTTTAGTTTTTTGAGAAATTATTATGCTATTTCCCAAAGGGCTATGCCAAATTACAGTCCTACCACCCGTGTACAAGGGTTCCTCTTTTCTCCACATCCTTGCCAATACCTACCTTCTGTTTCTTTTTTACTAATAACCACCCTGATAAAGTGATGCTACAATGTGTTGTGATCTGCATTTCCCTGATGATTATGTAGGGAACCTTTCATATCCCTATTGGCCATTTGTGTGTCTTCTTTGGAGAAATATCTACTAAGGGTTTTTGCCCGTTTTTCATTTGGGTTATTTAGGTTTTTTGCTATACAGTTGTATGATTTTTTATCATTATTATTTGGATAGTAAAAACTTTTTATCAGACAAATGGTTTGCACATATTTTCTCCAAATCTGCCAGGTGCTTTTTTGTTGATTGTTTGCTTTGCAAGAGCTTTTTAGGTTGATGTATTCCCACTTGTTTATTGTTGTTTTTGTTGCCTGTGATACATTTATTTTATTTTTTGTTTATTTATTATTATTATTATTTGCAGTCAGTCTCTCACTCTGTCGCCCAGACTGGCGTGCAGTGGCACCAATCACTGCAACCTCCACCACCTAGGTTCAAGTGATTCTCCTGCCTCAGCCTCCCGAGTAGCTGGGATTACAGGTATGCACCACCATCCCAGCTAATTTTTTTGTATTGTTAGTAGAGACAGAGTTTTGCCATGTTGGCCAGGCTGGTTTTGAACTCCTGAGCTCAGACAATTTGCCCACCTCAGCCTCCCAAAGTGCTAGGATTATAGGTGTGAGCCGAGGCACCCAGTCACATTGCCTGTGATTTCTTTCTAAGGCTTTTACTTTGCCTTTTTCTCATTTAAGTATAATGGGTCATTCTTTTAGAAAACATATTCTTATTTGAATACAACCAAGTCAAGAAACTGCTTAATTCCACTCTGCTTAAGCAGGTTAATATTCCAAAAGTTACAGTTACTTTTGTTTCATTGTTTGGTTTTAGTCTTCTATAATTTAATAACAAACTATTCTGCAAGTTCAGGGTTTTATCTGTTTGCTGGCATTTTTGTCTGTGTCTGGTTTTGCTTTCGATTGATAAATCTCCATTTTAGTGCTCTCACCTGAGAAACTCACACAGCCCTGGCTCACCTTCACACATTCTCCCTCCTCATTCTATCATTCTCCAGCTCTGACCCCGAATCCTGTGGCATTTTATTTCCCTTAAGGATATATACATCCTGACTCATAGACTCATAGGCAAACTTCACAGTAAAGCTGCTAAGAGGATGTCAGCCACAGTCATCTCCCAGCACAAGCTAAGAGTGATCACACTGTCCTCAATCATCTTGCCAACCTCAAGAAATCCACCACTTCCAAAAAGGCAGTTCCACTGGAGGAAGTCATATTTACTCCAAGAACTGCTGTTTTCATTCAATTGTTGATGCTGTTATCTTTGTTGCTGTGTGTCATTTTTTGTTTGTTTTCATTAAAACGAAGTCTCACTCTGTCGTCCAGGCTGATGTGCAGTGGCGCAATCTCAGCTCACTCCAACCTCCACCTCCTGTGTTCAAGTGATTCTCCTGCTTCAGCCTCCTGACTAGCTGGGATTCAGGCATGTGCCACCATGCCTGGCTAATTTTTGTATTTTTAATAGAGATGGGGTTTCACCATGTTGTCCAGGTTGGTCTTGAACTCCTAACCTCAGGTGATCTGGCTGGCCCGGCCTCCCAAAGCATTGGGATTACAGGCGTGAGCCACTGCGCTTACCCTCTTTTTCACTGTATGTCTATTTACAGTTACTGATGCACAGAAGAAAAGCTGGCTCAACAGTTTTGTGATCAGTAGCTCACCCATTTATTTTATTTTTTCCCAATCATAATTCCCATCACCTTACTTGATTTCCTCACTTCTCAACATCTGCTCTTCGTCCATACACCGATGGGCACCTTCTAAAAATTATATCTAGGCTGGGCATGGGGGCTTAGGCCTGCAATCCCAGCATTTTGGGAGGCTGAGACAGGCGGATCACTTGAGCCTAGGAGACCAGCCTGGGCAACATGGTGAGATCCTGCCTCTACAAAAAAAAATATAAATAAATAAATAAATATCAGGACACAATGGTGGTCCCAGCTACATGGGAGGCTAAGCAGGAGGATAAATTGAGCCTACGAGTTTGAGACTACAGCAGGCTATAATTATGCCACTGTACTCCAGCCAAGGCAACAGAGTGAGACTTTGTCTAAAAAAGAAAAAAATAACATCTAGAAAAAAAAATTTATATATATATATATATATATATATATATATATATAATTGCACTTTAGGTTCTGGGGTACATGTGAAGAACATGCAGGATTGTTGCATATGTACATACATAGCAATGTGGTATGCTGCCTCCGTCCCCATCACCTATATCTGACATTTTTCCCCACTATCCCTCTCCAACTCCATACCCCACACTGTTCCTCCCCTAGTCCCCTGCAACAGACCTCAGTGTGTGATGCTCCCCTCCCTGTGTCCATGTGTTCTCATTGTTCAACACCCCTATGAGTGAGAACATGCGGTGTTTAATTTTCTGTTCTTGTGTTAGTTTGCTGAAAATGATGGTTTCCAGTTGTTAAACTACTTATGTATTATTAGTTTTTTGATATAAGCATCTACTTTTCATCTTTGAATGAGGCTACTTCTAGCCTGTCCTGGCATTTACCCTTAAAGGATTGTAAGTAGCTTCTCTCTGTTTCTCCATCCTATTTCTATAGTTTATGTTAGAATTCTGTCTTTGTCTGGATATTGGATGATGTCAGATTAAAGTTTTCTGATCCATGACCTAGCAGTGTGAAGAGGACAGAAAGAGAACTAATGCTAAGGACAGTTCCAGAAGGTAAGTTTTACCTCGACATAGCTTCTTCTCTGTGTGTTCGAAAATATTCTAGCAAGAAGGTTTTCTATATCTAGGGTCTCTTCGGCCAAGCCTCCATCTGAGGTACACTCTGCAACGTGACTGGTGACTGCCTGTCCCATCAGAAGAAAGCACTGTAGTGCCCACGAAGGGTCCCTAGAGCACGCACATGAGCTGTGGAACATTCTGGAAGAATTTCAGGGGAAATACTAGAAATTCTATTCAGTTTGGCAGCCTCACCCAGAATCTCCAAGTGTAGCCACCTCTGGATGTGAAAGCCATTTCACATAGAGTAGTCGGTTACAATCTCTCTCTGCCCCTTCCTCCCTCTTTCTCCCCTGCCCCCTTCCCTTTTTCCTTCTCTTTCTCCCATACCCTACCCACAGTTCAATACTTTACCAATACTGTAGCTCCATGTGACTTTCCCATTTTCCATGTAAGGCAATCACGAACTAGGCTTTTTGATTGCTTTCACACCAGGTCCATCCACCAGAGAACCAACAGACTCTTCCATTTTTTGAGGCAATGAATGGCACCCCCTCTTAGTTTCCATCACTGATTCTGAATTTCTTCTATTTTTGCATTTCTTTGTTCATTTTGGCCAATTCTGGCAGGAGGAGAGAGGGTGGCCAGCGCTGGTGCCCTCACTGCCAGCCTTCCCAGAACGACAACAGCATATGCTCCTTTTGATTTAGATAATCAGTGCCCTTTAGAGTAAATCTGACTTGACCATTCTGCTGACAAAGACACTCTGGCTTTCCTAACCCTTACAAGAAAGGCACTATTTTAAAAGATGATGCTACTGACATGTATCATTATTTAATAAGGTATATTTGAAAATTTAATTACCCAAACATTACCTCCTCAGAGACATAGAGGTCAGGATCTCCCTAAGACAGAATGTTTATCCAAAGAAAATGAAGATTTGATTAAAACGGAACATAGAAGTTCTCTCGAAACTGTTTTCCCACTGCCGTGAGCATAGCAATTTGTCAATCTCCTCTGAAACTTTGTTCAGACTCAGTCACTATCATCAGGAGAATATTTAGCTTCCATCTACAAGAAATCCTGCATATTCCTTCTATAATATAGGGAATGATAACAAGTCCTAATATCTTCTTTCTGTATGGTGAGTTCCTAAGAAACCTGTGAAGCTGTGTTAGATTTTTCATCACTAAATAAGCTTAAAATGGGACCAAAGTCCCAGGGCCCCTGAGTACAGAGAATGAGAGGAACACAAGATTCATGGCTCAAGAAGGTTCTCAATGAGACCTTTGTAGCAGCACTGTGACTCCCTGCCTGCCAGCTCTATGCATTTTAAATGGGTCATTTTTTTCTAAACCAGTGCAACAAACAACATAACTTCTGCCAGGCGCAAACACCCATATGGACTTACATTTTTGTCCGATCCTGCTGGTATTTGACTTCTTGGGACTGCTACCATATGCCCACTAATCTAAATGCACACATTTCATATTTGAACATAATTTTACACTTCTCAGTGCATCCCACACATAAAATAGGCACAGGGATCACTTGAAATCCTGTTAAAATGCAGATTCTGATTCAGTAAGACTTGGTGTGGGGCTCGAGAGTCCACATTTCTCTCCGATGCCCAGATCGTGCCAATGCTGCTGGTGCACAGATCTCATTTTGAATAGCAAGTTTTCGTTCACATGTCTTAATTTTCTATCTCACTGATTTTCATTGTTTATTCTAAATTTATGTTTTAATTAATAAACTTAATTTTTAAAGTGTTTCACAATAGGTAAGATGATTTTCTTCCTCTGGTTCTGTCAAGATTTTTGATTTTCTAAAGTTTGAATACAATATGTCTAGGTGTATCTTTTTGTCATTTATCTTGCCTCATTTTCTGAGCTTCTTGGACCTGTTTGATGTCTGACATTAATGTGGGGAAATTGTCGGTCATTATTGTTTTAAACATTATTTCTTTGTTTGTTTTTTAGACAGAGTTTTGCTCTGTTGTCCAGATTAGAATGCAGTGGCATGTTCTTGGCTCACTGCAACCTCTGCCTCTGGGGTTCAAGTGATTTCTAGCTAATTTTTGTACTTTTAGTAGAGACAGGATTTTACCATGTTGGCCAGGCTGGTCTGCAACTCCTGACCTCAAGTGATCCACCACCTCGACTTCCAAGAGTGTTAGGATTACAGACGGGAGCCACTGCGCCCAGGCTTCAAATATTATTTCTGCTCCTGTGTCTCACAAGATAATCTTTCTCCATTAGGGTTTCTCTATGACTAGACCCCCTCTGGAGTGTTTAGTTTTGAAATTCTCCACACTGAGACTCTGGTAATTCATCAATTATAGTTTAGATTGTCCTACCTATAGTTTAGATGATGGTTCTCATGGATTTTCTGCTCTGTTAAATTGTGATGCTCTGTATCTGCCTGTCTCTCCAACTTTGGAGACAATGGTTCATCCTGTGATGTCACTGCTTAGACGCACCTAAAAAGAGTTTTGGCTGAGCGTGGTGGCTCACGCCTGTAATCCCAGCACTTTGGAAGGCTGAGGCAGGCTGATCATGAGGTCGAGAGATCGAGATGATCCTGGCCAACATGGTGAAACCTCATCTCTACGAAAAGTACAAAACTTAGCTGGGCATGGTGGTGTGCACCTGTAGTCCCAGCTACTCAGGAGGCTGAGGCAGGAGAATCACTTAAACCTGGTAAGCAGAAGTTACAATGAGCTGAGATCACACCATTGCACTCCAGCCTGGTGACAGAGCAAGACTCCGTCTCAAAAAAAGAGTTGTTCATTTTTTAGTTTGTTCCGTTTTTTACTTGTAGCAAGGATGGAATGGCAACTCCTAAGCTCCTTACATGCCAGACTGAAAAGTGTAAGCCTAAACTCATTTTTTGCCCATTATTTTTAAAAGTGTCATGCTAATCTCTGCTTCAGAGCAACCTGACATTTAGAAAGTGGGACACAATAGGGTGGAACCATCTTCTGGAGCAGTGCTTCTCAAAGTGTGTGCAGTTAAGAACTATTGTTTCCCCCCAATCTATCACAGATAGATGTTTTCTAAAATGCAATAAAAGCCAATTAGAAAAATTACAAAGTAAACATGTAAAATACAAGCACTTATTATTACATTCAACAAACATTCTATTGCTCTATCAAGTACTATAAAAGTTTCTAAATGTTGAGTCATAATACTTGTAATTTCTTTCTTCAAAGCTCTGAATTATAAGATAGCATGATTTTTAAATGTGGGTACGTGCTAATAACCTCCCATCTAGGTTCAATCTCATCCTGAACTCCAGAAATATAATAATTTTCATTATTTGTGGCAGCTATGGTCTATAAAGTCACCGTAACCACTGAATTAGCAGGTACGGAGTCACTGCTTCTAAAATAGAGGAAAGCGAGGTTCTTCTGAGCCTGCTGACATTTTAATCTACATAGCTATATAGATCCTTGCTTTTTATGTGTTTGTTTATAAAGGCACTTTATTTAACATGTATTGTTTGTTAATTAACATCAAACTTATCGCCAATAGCACTCTAATTTATGCCTGAATGAAACTTATGTAACACAAATATTTTCCATCAGGCACTTCACAGGCTGATCACACTTAGGAACAATATACAGCACTTGCAGGCCATTTGGGGGCCCTTTACACAGCAAAACACCAAACAAAAAGCACGAGCATGAAAAAACATGGCAATAAATAGATCTCAAAGAAGACAACTATTTACAGCATGAGAGCTCAACCAAGGAGACAGAGTGTTGCCTTGCTCAGTCTCAGCTGGGAGCTAGGCATTACGTACTAAGCCACTCAAATTACCTACTCTTCTGAACATGTCCATGAGCAACTGCAAATGTACTGGAAGTATTAACTTGGGAGTTACAAATGAATTTTATTAAATAGGAAAATTCAGAAATATACAATTTGTAAATAATTAGGATTGACTGTGTGTATGTGTGTGTGAATATATATAATACCTCCCTTTGGAAGTTTAAAAGGACTCTCAACTTTACCATATGCAAGACAGAACACTGACTGTGCCACCAAAACTCTTCCTTCCATGGTTTTTCCCATCTCAGTACGTGACAGTTTTTACCATTGCCAGGAGCAAAACACCTGAAGAGTTTCTTCTTCTTTCACCCCAAGTATATCCAAAGTCCAGTCACTTCTCACACACCCATCTGGTCCAAGCACAGTGGCCCTTTTGCCTGTTTTATTGCAATAGTCTCCCATAGGGTCTGTCCTCAATTAAGCAGAATTTTCTTTAGAAAATTACTTGATTTTATGTTTCCAAACACTTTTTTTTTTCTGAGATGACTTCTCACTCTGTAGCCAGGTTGGAGTGCAATGGCGCCACCTCGCCTCACTGCAACCTCCGACTCCCTGGTTCAAGCAATTCTGCCTCAGCCTCCCACGAAACACTTTTACTGGTGTGTTTTTATTTTTGTTTTTGTTTTTGCATGTTAACATTTCTGAAATCAGGATGATAATTATAAACGACAACGAGGAAACTTTTGTGCCGTACTTTAAATGATAACTTTTGTTCCAGGGGTACATAAAATAATGTCAGGCCTTACATTTTAAGGTATCCTAGATGCAGTGAAATACAGCAGGATAAATTACATTGCTTCTTTGTCAAAAGCCCCCAGTGGCTTCCCACCTCATTCAGTGTAAAGTTGTTACTGAGGCTCGCAAGGCCCTGCCTGATCCCCGGCCCCCCACTTCTCCCATCCCATCCCTCACCACTCTCACACTTAGCCACCCAACTCCATCCACTCTGGTCTTTTTGTTCCTGCTCCAAGCCCTTACCCCTTGCTCTTTCTGCCACTTGTACATTTCCTAGCTATTCCTTCGCTTATTTGTCTTTCCTCAGTGCTGCCTTCTCAGTGAGGTCTACTCCAACCCCATCCCCTCTGAAATTACCACACCCCTGATGCTCTTCTCCACTTTATTTTTCAACATGGAACTTTATACTAACTGACATCACGTACATGTTTACTGCTTCCTCCTCCAACCACAATACAAGATTTTCAAATCTGAGCTGTGACTTCCAGAGGACTGAGAAGGCAGCCTTCAGTGAGTTAAAACTATAGTATCGATTAAGTTTGCAAGCTGAGTGCCTTCTTCTCCAGGCTCCAGGGAGCTTATTATTTAGAAAACGGAGCAAAATTTATATGTGGAATAAAGAACTATCCCCAAACCTGAAAATAGGCAGTGTGCTCTTGGAGGGTGCATCCTGATAGTGCTCAGTTTAACCACAGCAGGGTTTTTTGATACAAAAATCATTAACCTTAATTACTCTCAGCTTTTCTTCTCCTCTCACTGCTTAAAATGATAACTCTGTTGGCCTGCTTGTGCATACTCCTGAACTTGGTATTTAAGGCCTTGAACAATTTCACTCCAGGCTTTCTGCTTCTTCATTCAGTAGGCATCCTTTAAACCACATGTCCTTCAAACTGGTTCACCCACTATTCTCTGGTTTTCCCTCCCTCCATACTTTTTTTAAATTGTACTTTGGGCTTTGGGGTACATATGCACATACTGCATCCTACAGGATTGTAGCATAAGTACATATATGCCACGGTGGTTTGCTGTCTCCATCCACGCCCCCAAACCCATCACCTACATCAGGCATTTCTCCCAGTGTTATCCTCATCTCCAACCATCTAATCTTGGACAAACTGGACAGAAACAAGCAATGGGGAAAGGATTCCATGTTTAATAAATGGTATTGGGAAAACTGGCTAGCCATATGCAGGAAGCTGAAACTGCACCCCTTCCTTACACCTTATACAAAAATTAACTCCAAATGTATTAAAGTTTTAAATGTAAGAACTAACACCATGAAAACCCTAGAAGAAAACCTAGGCAAAACCATTCAGGACATAGGTACAGGCAAGGACTTCATGACCAAAACACCAAAAGCAATGGCAACAAAAGCCAAAATAGACAAATGGGGTCTAATTAAACTTAAGAGCCTCTAAACTTTTATTAGCAAGGACAAACTGACCCATAAGGTCCTTGCCTATCTTTCCCACTCACGCTAAGCTCATCCACACCCCATCTCTGCAAACATCTCCCAGATGATTCTTGCTTGAACTTAGAGCCACTATGCCTTTGAGTTTGGAGCAAAATTGTTACTTGAGCAATCCATTGACTATTATGCATTGTGACATTGATTTTATTGATGTCTTGAATTATCCAAGCAGTTTACTGTTACTTAAATTACCATATTTTTTAATGTTCTTGGCACTTAGGCCTTAAATAGGCTGTCACCAAATATGAAATGAGATAAAGATCATGATTACTGGAGATAAGTCAATTGACTAGCAAACTAGACAGCATTAGCGTCACATAAGTTTTGTCTTGTCTAACTTTCTATGTATGTATTTTGCCTGGTATCTCCAAACTGTTAACAAGAAAGGGTTAGATCTCAAAAATCTAATAGAATAGTTACTCTGAGATAATGTGTGTTCTCCAAATCATGCTGCAACTATCCCCTCTGTCAGTTTGACATACACTAGGAAAACAGAGAAATATCTACGACATCCAAAAGGCTTAATGGCTTTTCTGTGGGGGCTAGCTGGCATGAACAATTAATTTCACAAGTCAACTACCAAAGAAATGAAAGCACATGGCTCCCAAAGTACATAAGTTATACTTTTACATATGCTGTTTAGAGTGTAGAAATAAAGAGTTATCCTTAGAAACCATTTTGAGTTAACTAAGTATGTCATGTCAGACTAATTGAATTTTCTTATTACTGAACTTCCAAACTGTAAACTCAGGGATTTCATCAGTATAATAAAAAATGATTTCTGAAAAAGGCATTGACGTGTTCCTTCATGATATCTTTGTGAAAAAAAATATGCAATACACTCATATTTTATCATATGCATAATTAACTTATTCAAACACAACACTAGGCAAAGAGAAAAAATAAATTTAATAGTGACAGGTGGAGACAAAGAGCAATTAGCAGAATGTGCACAGTACCCAGACTTGTGGTCTCATGTTTCATTATATATTTGACATACTTATTACTGTATAGGATTTAACATACAAATACCTATACATGATTCTTTCACATTATTTAATATTCAAGAACAATTTTAACTACACATGATCTTTCCCCTAACATTATACAAGGTGGGAGTGTCCTGAAGTTAACAGATGTTTAAATATTTCTACTAAAAGACAATTCTCTCTGCATCTCTGGCATTATTGCATGTTGTAGGTCTTTTGAGCAAAGACATTTACAGCCAACTGGACAATGATTGTATAAGGAAGACACTCCAGGAAAGTAAAACTTTCCTTCTTTCCCTGGATTAGATTTGTTTATATTCTAGAACAATAAAAATATAGTCTGATGGACATATTTGCTGGGAGTTCCTTATAAAATGAGGAGTTTCCTAAGCTGAGTGTCCCTCAGGTGGGATACAGATATATGCTATATAGCATCCTACCCTGGCCCACGCCAAAGCACCCTCAGTGAGATGAGGGAGGCAAGGAGAACTGATGTGAACAAAAAGCTCCTGCCACTTGCTGTACCGAGAATACTACATCACCTATAACAACTAGGACTGACTGTTTCCTTACCAACAGAATCTACAGAATTGTGGCAGGCAAACCTAACAACCGCCTGCTGCTTACGGACTACTTCACTCCTTGATAATACGTAGTTAAACCAGATACAAAATATTTTATTGGCATCTCACTGTTAACCAAAATGTTAATCGTAATTACTTTGCAGTTGCTCAATAACATTTTGGCAACCAGTTAAATTATTACAAAGAAGTAATATTTTGTCCTATAGAGTTTGAGAGAGGCAAGAACTGAAAAGGAGAATTAACACTATGAGTAATAAAAAAGGACTCTATCGGATAGGATAGTGGTGCAAAATAAAATGGACATTCAAAGAAATAAATACAAAGTCCTAAACTTTTGTTTAAAACACTTTTTCAGAACAGAAGAAAAGAAGTTGAAATTAGCAAGTCATATGGTTCAAATTACCAAGTCAAAATAAAAACACATGGGGAACTTGCATTTCCAAACATAAGAAATAAAATAATCAAGAATTTCCCTCCTTCTGCAAACAATTGAAAACTTGCCCAAAACACAGAAAATGACTATTTTCAGACATTGGACAACAGGCAGTAGAGTACGGTGATTCTAACAAAACAGAAATAGTTCCTGCCTTGGGTAATACTGAATGTGGGCAAGAAGATTGAAAAACAACAGAGTCTAACAATCTTACACAGTTTATATTCCAGTGCAGTAAAGATAGAAGTTGGTGTTTGGAAAAGCAGAGGCAGCTATAATGGCAGAGGAGAATGTCTGCAAAGAGCAGGTAACACAGAGAAAAAGATTCCAGAAATCTGCATAGGGATCTCCCTGAGTCTTTGGTTGAAGATCATTCAATGCCTGTGTAAGGTAAAACCCAACAAGCATAGGGCAGAACAGCTTTTAAGGGAAGAACTATTACAAGGACGCTATATGTCTAACAAATTTCCAGAGGTCACCTAGAACTCACAATCACTGTGTTTCCTCTAATAGGTGTGGTGACATCCTGTCTAACTTATGAGCTATTCAGTAGGACCCTGGAAAGACCAAACCTTTAAAAAAAAAAAATCTAAGTTATCTCTAGAATAATGGCCACTAATGTATATGCAATTTAACTGACCGCAATAAAATAAAAGGTCAATATTCTTTAAAGATGCACAACAAAATCTTACACTTAACAATGAAAAATATGCAGCAGCCAATCAAAAGTACCATATATACAGAAAATAGACAATGTGTTTTACCATCAATAGAAACAAACCCAGGAATAACAAGATGATGGAATAGGCAGAAAAGGACATTAAAACAGTAATTTTAAATGCATTCCATATACTGAAAATGTATAGGAAAACATGAATATGATAAGGTAGAAAATGTAGAACATTTCCAAATCAAATATACATTGATAAAACAAACAAGCTTTAAATGAAATGAAAATAAATGACCAAGGATTAACAACCATTAAACATTGTATAAAAAGATCCAGAAACCTAAAGACATAGCAACAAACTATCCAAGTGGAAGCACAATCAAGAAAAGAACTTAAAAAATAAAGCCTCAGGGACTGTGGAACAAAATCAAGTAAGTTCATATATGTAGAATTACAGTCCTAGAAAAGAGAAGAGAAGAAAATATTTAAGGAAGTAATAGCCAAAGTTTTTCAAATTAGATGAAAACTGTAAACCTACAGTTTCAAGAATCCATAGAGCCTATGCAGAATAAACACTAAAAACAAAAAAAAAGTAAAAAGAATTACACTAATAAAAGAATAATCACATAAGTGCAGACAAACAAGAGCAATGTTATTTTTAAAGGGTTTTTCACCTCCTTATTCTTAGATTATTAATGTGTTAGGGAAGAAACGAGACCATTTTGTGTAGGCTTTTTCTAAAGTCCAGTACTCTCTGAACCAATTTTACATTCTCAGAATGTTTTTCACAAATGTAAAAAAAAAAAAAAAAATGAGATCTAAGGCTTGATAGAGTTCTTGACATCAGAAGCATAATGCATAAAAGAAAAAAATAAAATGGGCTTCGTCCAAATTAACTTTTACCATGAGAAACCCCTTGTTAAGAGCACGAAAGACCAGTGACAGAGAAAACAATTGCAAACTGCAATTCAATTCAGAGAACCCGTATTTAGAATATATATTTACAATTCTCAAAACTCAACAGGAAAAAAAAGCCATCCATCCAATTAGAAACTGGGAAAAGACAGCAACATTTCACTAAGAGAATATACAGATGGAAAGTAAAAACATGTTGTGATATTCAGAATTACTAGTCATTAGGGAAATGCAAATTAAGAGCACATGGAGAGTATGCAAAGAATATATATATGCTCATGCCTTCCTGTGTGGATGTAAAATGATGTAGCCACTCTGGAAAGCAATTTGACAGTTTCTTTAAAACAACTAAATATACACTTACCATGTAATCCTAGAAAATTTACATTTACACAAACACCTGAACACAAATTTCATAGCAGCTTTATTTGTATCAAACAATAGCCCAAAACTGGAAACACCCAAAATGTTCTTCAATAAATTAATGGTTAAATAAACGAATTAAAATTGATAAAATTTTATATTATGTTTACCACACCTTTTTTAAAAATGAAGGGGAAATAAACACTTTTTCTAGACAAAATCTAAAAATATTGATCAGCAGCACACCTGTACTATAAGAAATAATATGGAAAGTTAAGGCAGATAGAAAGTATTACTAGTTAGATATTGGATAGACACAAAATAATAGAGAATGTTGGGGAAAGTAAATCTATTTATTATGCTTACAAATAAAAGACATTTTATCATTTTTAGTCTCTATAAAAGATTTTGATTGTTTCAAATAAAAATAATGGCAATGTGTTGTGAGGTTTACAGTACATGCAGAAGTAAAACGTACTATAAACGTGTACATACCTTAAAAAAAGCAGGAAGGAAGAACTGTATGTGTTCCGCTGTACATTTCTTACACCATATGTGAAGTGGAATAGCATTGCTTAAAATCCTACCTTTCAAGTGCCAAAAAATAGAGCAAGGTACAGATAATAAATGAGTCATTAAAAAAAATAAAATAAAATAAAGCCTCAATCCACAAGAAGGAAGGGAAGGAAGGAAAAGCAGATGGGAGAAATACATAAGAAATAGCAAGATGGTAGATTTCAATTAGACTATGTTGATAATGACATTAAACATGCCTTATTTCAGATTATGTATTACAAGAAACAGATGCCAAGTTGGAATTAGGATGAGCAAGAGATTTATTGGGGGAAATGTGCATGAAGGAGCAAGGGAAGATAACTGGATAGGCAGGAGAGCCTTTCATTTGCAATGTAGGCCTGCCATGCGTGAAAGAAGAGAAAGAAGAAAAGAGAATTGAGTCGGAAGAACCTCAGACTACCACACACTTCTTCTGAGACTATTACAGCCAGGCTAATGGAGGCCCACTGAGGAAATGTAGCCTATTAGAAGCAGAAATATCCCAATGCTTACAACCGCATCATGCTGGGAACAGTGTGAGCCCTATGTTCCATCTGAAGGTACAGCTGGAGGTGACTGCCTATGCTCCCTTAGAGTATTTGCTTGAAGTAAGATTGAGCAGCCAATCTCCATGGCCACCATAGCCCAGCTTTGCCCTGCACAGATCCACACCTCCACACATCCCATGGTTTCACTGACCTCCTTTCCTTTGGGTAAACTTAGTGAGATAAACTAGTCTCTGTTGCTGTAGTTGGTCTCAGGGCCACAGTTGGTACCCCTCATCTCCTCCATCATTCAGTCTAATTTCCCTCCTCTCAGCTAATGCCTATGCAGGTATTGGTATCTTACTTGGTGGTGTAAACCAACCCTTCATTGCTAGGGATCTGAGTCCTTGGTAATTGTACCATTCTCAGGAGTTGCTGCACATGTTCATCCACAGTTGCAATTCGCCAAGGGAGTATTATGAGGCATCCAAGATCACCTGGGTGCCACGAATATTTTTTTCCTACCTCCGTTGTGTAAAAGTAGACCAGACTCTTCCTACTATCAGGGTCAATCACCCCTTCCAATATTATTACTTTTTACTTAGCCCTTATAGAAAGGACTCCAATACATCCTGGCAGTGTATATAACATATAATTCAATAAGATCTTGTTGGATGCTCTAGCAAGAGTATGGCTTGTTTGGGGTGCCAAGGTTTTCAGTCTTGCAGAACCCAAGGTTGCATGGATGGGAAGCAGAGACTCTTGCAATGGGACACTATATTTCATTTAATGTTTCTCTAAACTTACAACTGCTCAAAAAAAAATAAAGTCAATTAATTTTAAAGGTGGAGGGGAAGAGTGAGGTCATGTCATTCCTTTGCTCAAAATTGTAGTCACTCCCCATGTTATTCAGAATTTCAGCCAAATAATTTTATAAGACCTACAAGACCACTTTTCCATTATCCCTATTACTTAATCTGCCACTTATTTCTCTCTCACTATGGTGCTCCAAGCAGACTTCTAGACTAGGACCTTTGCACTGCCTGGAATGCACTTCACCTAGATATTTCCATGGTGAATTCTTTCACCTCCTTCAAATCATTGCTCTAAATAATACATATTTAGTATATTTAGTATATATTTTGTATATAACCTATACAAAACAAAGAGTTCTTATAACCTGTCAAAGACATCAACTGAAAGATAATAGGCACAAGATTTGAATAAGCTCTTCCCAAAACAGGAAACCCAAATGGCTCCTATAAAAGAAGACATGATCAGCTCATTAGTTGATCCAAATCCAAATTAAGGACAATGAAAAACCACTAAATACCCACTAGATTGGCCAAAATTGCAGTATGTGATAGTTTTAACTTTTAGTAATAGAGTAATTGGAACTTTTGTGGGGTGAATATTGGTACAAATACTTTCAAAATAGTTTGGTACTATCTAGGAAATTTGAAAGTATGCACGCCCTGTCGCACATACACTCTAAATCTGCACTCTGGAGTTTGCACCTAAATATGCACTGTGGAGAAACCTTAGTACACACCCAGGAGATAGAGACAGTTATATTCATAGCAGTATTATTCAAAATAGCTCTAAAACTGGAAATAATCCAAGGACATCAAGATTGAATCAATACAAAAATTAAATATGATTATACCATATATCTATAAAAATACATAAACTATAAACACACCCAAAAGAATCTTACTAATCTCCCATTTAATGAAAGTAGCAATCACAAAAGAAAAAAGTTATATCAGTCCCTTGTGTACACTTCAAAAACAAAATGAAACTAAAATTTTTAGTGGGCAACTATTGAAAAGACAAAAGTTATAGTGAGAAGCAGGGACTTATGGTCAATTTCATTGGCTGTTGCATCAGGCAGGGGAAGATTCCGATCTGACTGTGGAGAGTGACAATAGCATTTTCTACTTAGTCTGAGTGGTTCACAATGTTTGCTTTGTAATTATTTTTTAAACTGTACGTGTGTTTTATCCACTCTTTTGTATGTGTAAAATATTTCACAAGCAGTAAAACAAACCAATTTCAACAAGGCAAATTAATGATGGATCAAGATCCGCAGCCAGCAATGTGAATGGATGATGCAGTTACAGAATTAAGAAAACACCTTGTTACTTTTTTCACACAGCTTTGGCTTATGTTAAGTGCTACCTATCTACTGTTTGTGTTGCTGCCTATGCATTTTAATAGCTGTTCACCGATCGAGTCTGACCTTCTGCTTAGTAATTTTGAATAGTCAGCAGGAGGCATTAAATTGCGTCAAAACGTAACGTATTGTGTAATACTGTAAAAACCAAGGTAAAAAGTGGTACAGCTTGCAAAGCAGCAAAATGTAAACTAGACCCCTTGGAGGGAAGACATCCCTTTAACTGGGACAGAAATGTCACACAATTTAAGGACAACAGTCTCAGGGGAAAAAAGACTAAGAACATCCTGCTTTTTTCCTGTTCCAGGATTCCGAGATGAAATTCCTTTAATTTTTTTTTTAACTTTTGAATTTCAATTCTGAGAAGAACTAGTACAAAATTTGGCAAGTTGGTGCTAGAAAGACTGTTGCCAAGGTTATTTCCTAAGCATATATGGTAGAACTGTTTGAGGAATAAACTAAGGTCAAGCCAGGATATGAAAGCAAATCTATTTTCAGAAACTTCATTGTCAACTGTAATGTCAGATGACCTACCTAAAAGGGCTTTGTGTGGAACAAGCCTTTGGAACCAGCTATTCTATCTCCTTCTGAGGTTATATCCAAGTTTCGTAAATCTGATTTTGCATGTAATTGAAACTATATAAGTGTTATCAAATCTGCCACTCCTAATCAAATAAAAAATGAAATAGAAATAGTGTCAACAATGTAATCACATTTCTGTTGAAATATTTCTGTGTATTCAAGTCAAGAAACAAAGTGTAGTGTGATATCATGGAAAGCCCCTGGATCTGAGTTTAAGGGCTTTATAAATTATGTGACCATCAGTAAGTCATGTAACCTCTATACATAATTTTTTTCTAATCTGAAAAATGTAAACTTAGGTGGGATGAATCAAGCAAGATGGAGAATATGGAAATGGTCTGTAAATCTTATATCATTCTGCAATTACTTTACTACTATTACAAAAGCCAAGTAAGGAAGATGTTCAAAGTTTCTGCTCACTAAAGTTATCAGATATTGTATTTATCTAACGGCAACTCTCTTCCCAATTATGTAAGGAAACTCTGGTCACCAGGTTTCATTATACTCTTCCTCTGTAAAATATAATCTTCCTCTGTAAAATTTTTAACTCCATGGAGATCCACTTTATAGAAGTGTGACTAGAAGACGTGAATAGCAAGGGCAAAATGACATAGAGCACAGGACCGAGCGTTGGGTTTTTATTTTCTTCTGCAGGACCAGAAGTGTAGAAGAGACGATTGTTTATGACTTATCTATTCCAAACCTTAACATAAAGAATGTACTGAGAGAAGAGTCCTGCTGAGTGTCCAGCCCAGAACATATGCTTTCAAGTTTTCTATGATAATGTTGAGGGGCTGGCTCCAACCCAACTCTCACTAGGTCCTCCAGCATGAATTCATTTTCAAGATGGGTCCACCAGCATTTGCAGTTACAGACTATGGAAACAAAACACAGTTCTTCCTTGCGAAAACTGGATCACACGGGGTCTCAATCTGTGACCTTGGCCTCATTTGCTGTGCTCTAACTAGGCGAGGTAACAGGCCCAGATGGTAACAAGATGTAGAGTACTTTGGAGAAGTCACTCTGTACTTAACATAGATCAGCGATGACTTCTGTAAACTGAATTTTTTGATGGCATGTGCCGTTTCACCCCTAGGTACTTAGTGCATGGTTCTACGGAAGCAATAAGAGGGAGACAGATGGTCAAGCTGGAGGGAAGGAAAAAGGGAACAAACATAAAGGGAAGAAAAAAAAAGCCTAAAGGAAAAGGTTGGGATTCTGGCCAATGCCCAGAAATGTAAAATGTAAGAGAAAGCTTATAAATCTCAATGCCTTAGAAACTTAGGCATAGGCCTTAGCTGCTGCAGTAACAATTTAGCCATCAAAATGAAATATCCCATGCTTCAACAAAGCACATTATCATCAAAACAAAATATAGTACACAATTTGGATTTGTAAATATTCATGAAAGGACTCCAACCATGAAATACGTGGAAGAAAATGACATTGAACCTGTGAACACTTGAGAAGAATTCCAAAGTTAGAGAAATCAAGGGCAAGACGACTGGCTGAGGACAGTTCTAGCAGGGGGACAGAGTTCTTTCCAACCCTTGTTACTAAGGAAACTGTAGATCCAGGCTGAAAATAGCTCCTTACGATTAGCCCCAACAGAAACGAGGTTCTGTATCAATGCTGCAGTTCTGCACGCTGCCGAAAGAAATTTAATTCCAACCATTTCCTTCTTTCTTTTTTGGTGAAAGCAACAAAGAAAAAGAAAACACCACAGGAAAGAAAATGAAAGAATGATAGACCACTGCATAGCTCAAGAACTGCAGTGCTTCTATTTCACAGGAGTGCTCCTTAAACTCCTGCGGCTAGAGAAATAATGTGTACGTTGCTCCCAGTGTTAAACTAGGTAGGTGGTCAGTTCTGATACTTCCGAGTTGGCATCTAATGCCTGCTTTTTATGCATCCACGAAGAAGGGATTAATACAGTTATCTAGCATCTTTTATTGTGTTGAAAAGTCTAATTTCCTTGCAAGGGTTCTTTCACCCAAAACATTCACATATAATATAAATCATTTAAAAATTTTGTCAGTGTTCTTATGGCATTACTCTCTCTGTTGTAAACTCCTTCTCCCACACATAACCATTTTTGGCTCATTTCCCTGACTATCTGTTTCTGTTCTCTTTTGAACTTGTTTTTACCAAATAAATGGGTAATTTGAGACTATCAGTTTATTGCAGTAGAGGTAAATATCAGTGTGGGAAACAATGCAATATAATTTTCCATTCTGGCATGTAGTTTCACCAAAATTGCTGCATTTAGAACCTCCAAGCCTAATTTTGGTAAATGTATGGACAATATCTTCCAATATTCAATATCTTCCCCCTCTCTTCCTGTGGAACTCTCCTACAAAGAGTATCTACGACAGTATCTTGAAACCCATAGGACCAGCTTACCTGAGCGTATATAGGGTGCATGCCCTGTGTTCTACTTTACCTCTTTGAGAGAAAAATTAAACTGTTTCCCCAAATTAATCTGTAAATTTAATGCAAGCAAGGCCCACAAGAATGGATAAACAGATTATAAAATTCATCTGGAGGAGTGAATAAGCATGAATAGCCAAGAAAATTTTAAAGGAAGGATCCACCATACAAAATATCAAAACATGGAACAAAACTACATTACTTAAAACAGTATAAGATACACACAAGCAAATCAAAGGGACACAGAAGAAAATTCATATATAACTATATATTTACATACATGTATGTATATAAATTTAAAATGTAGCAAGGTAACTTTTAAAGCAGTGGAAAAGTTATTGAACAAAAGGCTATTCATCCATCAAAATAACAGAGCTAGATTTTCTACCACACTATACAAAATTAAACTCAAATGACTCAATAATCAAATTCTAAAATTAAATTTTGAAAAATAGACTGACTAACTAAACTTCTGCTTGGGTGGTAAAGCAGAAAGCTGTGCAAGTCATAAATCCAGAATTATCCAAAGAAAATATGACTGTGTGAATTTAAAAGTCATCAATATAGTAAAAGACACTTGAAATCAATAAGTTACAGCCTAAGATAAAATAGTAAACAACTATAACAAATAAGATATTAATGTCCATTATAAAAATCCTTAAAACTAATAAGAATAAATAAATAACTTAGTAAAAAAAATAGCCACAGGACAGAAACCAACAATTTAAAGAAGTAGAAATTCAATCAATAGTTGATAAACATATGTAAAGATATTTAGTCTTACTAGAGTCCAGAAAAATTAAAGCTAAAATAAAGAGAGATTCCATGTTGTAGCTATTATAATCACAAAAATTAAAGATTGGTAATATCTAGCATTGCTGAGATTATGGAGAAATTGGATTCCTCATATGATCCATGTATCCTGGTTAAATTCATCTTTCTGCACACTCACAGGCCTCAAAATAATCATCTTAAGTAATCTGAATGAGCTGCAGGCAAATGCAGAGATACAACTAAATGAAATGTTTACAAACAATGCATGAAAAACTTACAAGTCTCCTGAGGAAATAGAAATCCTTAAAAAGAACCAAACTGAAATCCTATACTTAGAGAATACAATGACAGAACTGGAAATTTTAATTGAAAGTTGAACTATCAGACTTAATATTGCAGAAGAAAGTAGTTGCAAACTGAAAAACAAGTCATTTGAAATCAGCCAATTAGAAGAACCAAAAGAAAAAATATATTTTAAATAATGAAGAAAGCTTAAGAAACCTATGGAACACCATCAAGCTCATGAATATATGAAAAATGGAGGTCCCAGAAGGAAAAGAGAGAAAAGGTCAGAAAGTTTATTTAAAGAAATACCGGTTGCCCTTCAAAACTGAGAGACAAAGACATTCATAGACAAACAAAAGCCAAAGAGTTCATCACATGAAACCTGTCTTGCAAGAAATATTGAAGAGAGTTCTTCAAGTTGCAGGAAAAGGATGCCAGGTAATTACAGAAAAACATAATCATGGTAAGTATATAGTGAAATTCAGAATACTTTAATACTGCAATGACAGTGTGAAAATCACATTTAACTCTAGTATAAAACATAAAATGCAAAATTATTAAAAATAACTGCAGCTAATTTGTTAATGGATATGCAATGTAAAAAGAGTTAAAGTGTGAGCTTATTAGTATAAAATGTGGAGAGAAATAAAAGTGTAGTTTTTGGATAAGTTTAAGTTGTTTTAGCTTAAATTAGAATCATGTAAGACATTTTATGTAAACCCACGGTAACCACAAGAAGAAAAAACTTAGTAGATACACAAAAGATACAGAGAAAAACTCAAAGCATATCATTATAAAAATTCAATAAATCACAAAGGAAGGCAGCAAGAGAGGAGGAATAAGGAAACAAAGAAACTACAAAACAACTAATAAAATAACAATAGTAAGAGCTTACTGATTGATAATTAATATAAATGGACTAAATTCTTCAATCAAAAGAAATAAAGTGGCTGAATACATTTTTTAAAAAATCAAAGATGAAACAACATGCTGCCTACAAGAGACTCAGATTAGCCAAAAATAAAGAAAAAAGAAAAGACACACACAGAGTCAATGTGAAGGGAGAAAAAAGGTAACCACAAGAGAGCAGGAGTGGCTAAACTCACATCAGGCAAATAGGCATTTAGTCAAAATCTGTCACAAGAGATAAAGAAGGTCACTACGCAATGATAAAGAGGTCAATTCATCAAGAGGATGTGAGAATTATAAATATATATGCCCCCACAATTGAAGCACTAAAATATATAAGGCAAACGTTAGCAGAATGAAAGGGAGAAATAGACACTGAAGCAGTAATATCAGAGAACTTCAATATCCCTCTTTCAACAGTGGACTGTCCAGATGGAGTAGCAATAAGCATAGAGCAGAGTTTATTAACACTATAGACAAAACGGACCAAACGGTTTGTACATGTTTTCCGTGTACAAAACATTCTATCCAATTGCAGCGTAATATACTTTATTCTGAAGCACACGTGGAACACTCTTCAACCGAGATCATATAAATAAATCTTAACAAACTAAGCTACAAATAAGTCTTAACAAATTTAGAAAGGCTGAAATCATCTCAAATAACCCTTCTAGACATAGTAGTATAAAACCAGAAATCAGTAACAGGAGGGATTTTGCAAAATTCACAAATATGTGGAAATTAAACATCAAGCTGCTAAGCAACCCATGGGTCAAAGAAGAAATCAAAAAGAGAAATCGAGGCTGGGTGCGGTGGCTCACGCCTGTAATCCCAGCACTTTGGGAGGCCGAGGCGGGTGGATCACGAGGTCAAGAGATCGAGACCATCCTGGTCCACATGGTGAAACCCCATCTCTACTAAAAATACAAAAAATTAGCTGGGCGCAGTGGTGCGTGCCTATAATCCCAGCTACTCAGGAGGCTGAGGCAGGAGAATTGCCTGAACCCAGGGGGCGGAGGTTGCGGTGAGCCGAGATCGCGCCATTGCACTCCAGCCTGGGTAACAAGAGTAAAACTCCGTCTCAAAAAAAAAAAAAAGAAAAGAAAAAGAGAAATCGAAAATATATTGACACAAATGAAAAGCTGAGAAATACAGCAAAGCAAAACTTATGAGATGCTGCAAGAGCCGTGCTAAGAGGGAAATTTATAGTAATAAATGACTACATTACAAAAATGAAAGGGAACTCTTAAATGACCAATCTAACTTCGCACCTCAAGGAATCAGAGAAACAAAAACAAACTAAGAAAAAAGGCAACAGAGGAAAGGAACCAATGAAGAGTAGAAGAGAAATTAATTAAGCAGAGGCTAAGAAAGCAAGTGAAATGACCAACAAAACTAGGAGGTGATATTGTGAAAAATGTAAACTTGACAAGCATTCATCTAGACGAACCAAGAAAAACAAATAGCTGAAGAAAAATTATAAATGAAAAGGCAATGTAACTGATATCTCAGAAATTATAAAAGACTACTGTGAAAAACTACATGCCAATACATTGGATAACTGAGAAGTGGATAAATTTTGAAAAACATACCACCTACTAATATTGAATCATGAAAAAATAGAAAATCTGAAGAGAACAATGATAATTAACGAGACTGAATATAGTAGACCCCTCCTCCCCTTTATCCATGGTTTTGTTTTCTGCAGTTTCAGTTACTTATGTTCAACTGAGGTACAAAAATGGTAAATAGAAAATTTCAGAAATAAACAATTTGTAAATTTTAAATTGCATAATGTTTTGAGTAGCATGATAATCTTATGCCTGTGTTTGTGTTCAGGAAACCCTTACTGGACTTACTGATGGCTCTGAATTGCAAGAATAGTAATGCTGACAATTCAGATAAGCCAAAGAGAAGCTGCAAAATGCTTCCTTTAAGTGATGAAGGGAAAATGCTCAACCTGTAGAAGAAAATAAAAATTATATGCTGAGGTTGTTATGATCTACAGTAAGAATGAATCTTCTATCCATGAAATTGTGAAGAAGGAAAAACAATTTTATGCTTGTTTTGCTGTCATGCCTTAAACTACAAAAGTTGTATTACCATGCATGATAAGTCTTAAGACAGAAAAGGCATTAAATTTGTGGATGAAAGGCATGAAAAGAAACATATTTTAATCGATGGCAATCAGGTTCATTACTATTTGTGGTTTCAGGCATCCATTAGAGGTGTTGAAACACATCCTCCATGCATAAGAAAGGACTACTGTAATCAAAACTCTCCCAACAAAGAAAAGTAGAGAACCTGGTAGCTTCATTGGTGACTTCTACTAAGTATTAAAGGATGAGTAAACACCAGTCACTGTCAAACTCCTTCAGAAACTTTAAGAGGAGGAAACATTTTCAAACTCATTTTATTAGGCTAGCATTACCCTGACACTAAAGCAATATAAGGATTCTACAAGAAGCCAAATACAGACCAATATCCCTTATGAAATCAGATCCAAAATTTCTCAACAAGATCTTAGCAAATTAAATTTAACAGCACATTAAAAGACTCATACACCCTGATCAAGTGGGATTTATACCTAGGATACAAGAAACATACATAGATTAATAACTTAAAGAATGGGAGAAAATATTTGCAAACCATATGTGTGTGTGTGTGTGTGTGTGTGTACATAAATATGTATGTGTACATATATATATATCTATATCTATAGCAAATTCTGATTTCTTTCTGCTTTCTGCATAATTTCTTCAATTCATTTTTCTTCTCTTGGATATCACCATAAATAATAAGGAAAACCCAGATTGCTTCTTCAATACTTTGCTTAGAAACCTCTGTGCTAGTCTGCTCAGAGTATGATAACAGAGTACTACACACTTGGTAGTCGAACAACAAAAAGTTATTTTTTTCACAGGTCTAGAGGCTTGAATTCCAAGATCAAAGTGTCTCAAGGCTGGTTTCTGGTGAGCCCCCTCTTCCTGGCTTGTAAACAGCAACCTTCTCACTGTATCCTCACCTGGCCTCTTCTTTGTGCACATACAGAGAGAGAAAGATCTCTGGTATCTCTTCCTCTTCTTGTATGAACACCATTCTATAGGACTAGGACCCTACCGTTAAGATCTCATTTAATCTTGATTACATCCATAAAAGCCCTATCTCCAAATACATAGAAACATTTGAGTTAGGATTTCAACATCTAATTAGGAGAGATGCAACTTAGTGCACAGCAGGTGTTAAAAAATAATCCCTATGGTAAAAACATACAAAAATCTATAGAATGTGTACATAAGGAAATGGGAAGAAAGTCAACATTTTTTACAGTAAAAAAAAAAAAAAAACAAATGCAAAAGCCAATGGTAATGTGGGACATGAGGAGCAAAAATACTGAAAAGCATGTGGAAAATGAATGGAGAACTGGCAGCAGCTCTTCCTTACCAGTAATTATGTAAGTATAAATAGATTAATGTAAGTAAATAAGCAGAATGGATTTTTTTAATGATCCAGCTATACACTGTCTACATAAAAAGCCCACTTTAGAAGACACAAATAGACTGAAAGCAAAAGAATGGAAAAATATGTTCCATGCAAATCATTAACAAAAGAATGCTGGGCGGCCATACTAACATCAGACAAAAGACTCTAAATCTAAAATGCTTATAAGAGATAAAGACATTATATATTAATAAAAGGTTCAACATAGCAACAAGATATAAAAATTATAAATATTTATGCACCTAACAATAAATGCTTAAAATACATGAAGCAGAAATTGACACAACTGAAAAGAAAAATAGACAATTCTCCCTGTAATAATAAATAAACCAATCAGACAGAAGATAGGGTGAGAAGGTAAGAAGATAAGGAAAGAGGACACGAACAACACAATAAATAGACCTAACAGATGTACACAGAATACTCCCCCACGACTGCAGAATAGGCGTACTTCTCAAAAGCACAGGTGACATTCTCCAGGATAGACCATACGTAAGGGCACAAAGCAATTTCACTAGATTTTAAAAGGCAGATATCAGACAAAATATTTTTAACCACAATGGAATAAAGTTACAAATAGCTGAAGAAAAATAGAAAATGTATAAAAACATATAAATTAAATAACACACTCTTAAATAACCAGTGAGTCAAATAAAAGTCATAAGTGAAGTTTAAAAAAATACTTAGACATTAATGAAAACAAAAATACAATATACCAAAATATATGGTATGCAGTGATAATAGTGCTTGCAGGGAAATTTATAGCTATAAATTACTACATTAAAAAAGAAATATCTCAAATCAACCCCTTATTTTTATACCTTGAAAAAAATTTAAAATTAAGAGCCAACTAATCATGAAGCTAGCATAAGGAAGAAAATAAGAAAGATTAGCAGACATAAAGAAAATGGAGAATAGAAAAAATTAAGGGAAAAATCATTGAAATAAAAGTTGGTTCTTTGAAAGGGTCAATAATCTATCCACAAAATTGGCAGGCCATTAACTAGCTGTACAAAGAAAAAAGAGAAAAGATACAAATAATTGAAGTCAGAAATCAAAGTGGGACTTTACTACCGGCCTTACAAAGGCAAAAAGTAGTATACTATGAACAATTATACAACAAACTATTAAATAAAAAGAAATGGATACATTTCTAAAAACACACAAATTACCTGACTCAAGGAAATAGAAAAGTTCAGCATTGGGAAGAAGGGAATACTTTCTATGTTATTCTATCAGGCCAACATTATTCTGATATAAAAGTCAGAAAATAACATTACAGAAAAATAAAATTACAGACCAGTATCCCTTATGGATATTGATGTGTAAATGTTCATCAAAATATTAGCAAATCTGATCCAACAGCATATTAAATGGATTACTTACCAGGCAAAGTGAAATTTATCCCAGGAATGCAAGGGTGGTTCACCAGAAGAAATTTGTCAGTGTAAATATATCAAGACTGAAAGCTCCCCCCATTATCAGGAACAAAACAAGGACACCCACTTTCAGTGCTGCTACTTAGAATTGTACTAGAAGTTCTAGCCAGTACTATTGGATAAGAAAACAACAACAAAAAAAGGCACCCAATTAGGAAATAAAGAGGTAAACTCTATTCGCAGATGACATGACTCTATATAAAGAAAATGTTCATGCCCAAGAAAGTTATTGCTGTTTTGCAAAAACAGTGATGACTTTTGCACCAACCTAATAATAATGTAATTCAGCAAAGCTGCAGGGTACAAGGTCAACATATACAAATAAGGTGTGTCTATATACACAGTGAAGAAAAATCCAAAAGGAAAATTAAGAAAGCAATTTCATTTAAAATACCACCAGAAAGAAATATTACAGAATAAATCTGACCAAAGAAGTGAAAGACTTGTATACTGAAAGCTACAAAACATTGCTGAAAAAATTAAATACCTTAATAAATGGAAAGACATTCTATGTTCATGAATAAAGAGATTTAATGTTAAGATGTCAAGACTAACCAAGGTAATCTACACATATAACACAATTCTTGCCAAAATTCCAACAGCATCTCAAACTCATTCTTAAATTAATAGGGAATTGCAAGAGGCCCTGAATATCCTAAACAATCTTGAAAACAAAGAATAAAATTGGAAGCTTCACACTTCCCAAATATAAAACTAACTACAAAGCTACAGTAATCAAAACAGTATGGCACTGGCATAATCAACTAAGTGTCCATTAACAGATACAAGGGTAAACAAAACATGGTCTTTACATACAATGGAGTATTAGCCAGCCATTTAAAAAAATGAAATTGACATACATCCTGCAACAGGGATGAACCTTGAAAACATAGTAAGCTAGACACAAAACAACAAGTATTTGTGTAATGTCAGAGGTACCCACAGTAAACAGAGACAAAGTGGGTTACCAGTGACTGAGGGCAGGGAGTTATTGCATATTGTGTACAAAGTTTTTGTTGGGACTTATAAAAAAGTCTTGGATACAGATCATCTTGATGGTTATACAACACTGTGAAGGTATCTAATGCCACTGAACTGTACAAAAATGGTTAAAATGGTAAATTTTATGTTAGGTATATTCCACCACAATTTTAAAAAAACAATTGAAAAGAAGATAAATGGTGAGATAATTATGGTAAGTGCCATCTGTTGAAGAGGATGATAAATTCTTCCAGGCACCATCCTCTTAAAAAGCAAATATCTTAACAAGTCAGGGCTTCAAAAGAATTCTGAGATCATTTGGGTTACAGCTCTATTTTTTAAACTGCCACAAACCTAATTGGCTCAGTTAATTCATCTCTACCTAATATTTACAATCCTGGCCCAAGGCAGTTTCATGAAACCAGGACTCTGAGTCTCAGGCTGTTTGAGGAAGAATACTAAGAACAGTAACAAGTGTAGTGGTCATCATAATAAAAGGTAAGGGATTCAAATATATGATGTGATTATGTAACCTTAAATTTGAAAAATGAACCTTGAGAGTCATATTTAGACATTTTGCCAGTGATAAAACTGACTAACACATTTTCATTATTAATTTAAAGCCAAATGATTATTTTTATCAGAGCTATGTTTTCTGACTTATAATTCAGAGACTCCTCTACTTTGCCACAGTAAAGTAATTTTCATTTATTCAGATGCATAACTACAACAGTTTTGAAAGTTAAGTACTTTATGGCTATTTGGCAAAATAAAATACATAACTTGAAAGTGTTGGCTGGGCATGGTGGCTCACACCTGTAATCCCAGCGCTTTGAGAGGCCAAAGTGGGTGGATCACCTTATGTCAGGAGTTTGAGACCAGCCTGGTCAATATAGTGAAACCCCATCCTACTAAAAAATACAAAAATTACCTGAGCATGGTGGCACGTGCCTGTAATCCCAGCTACTCAGGAGGCTGAGGCTGGAGAATCACTTGAACCCAGGAGGTGGAATTTGCAGTGAGCCAAGATTGTGCCACTGCACTCCAGCCCGGGCAAAACAGTGAGACTCCATCTCAGGAAAAAAACAAAGGGCTGAATGACTACTAAGGGAAAGTTAATTAAAATTAAACTCCACTGAATTTCCAAGAGCTCAGCTTATCCACAAAAGTATATTGGGATCAGAGAATAAAGCTGTCATAGGCATAAGCACTATTCCAGGAATTATTCTGACCACTTTCTGATCATCTCTGACTCCTACTGCTCCTTGCTCTTGCCTTTCCTGATTAATCAGTCAATCATCTCCCCATTTGGGCTCTGTAGATTGCTTTTCTAGTCTCTGTGATTAGCAACTGAGTATCAGCTTATAGCAGCATACCATTCTCCACCCACCCCAACTGGACCACACGATTTTGCTACGGACTCTATGTAAGCCACATAGGTAAGAGGCAACACTTGCTTAAGGACTATTTGTTGTACCTAGGACTAACCATCCCTGCCCCCTGCTTCCAGAGCTTGTCAGAGGTTGCTTAAAAAGTTGAAAAAGAAACTAACAGCCACCTAGTTTTAAAGCTGAATCAACTTTCAAAGTTACTCTATTACTTTAATAATAATATAATAGCCCAGACCTGCCTGTCCACTGGCATCTTTTAACTAGTCTTGCAATTTCTGTCTGTTAGAAGGTATTTTCTTATATTTAACTAAATTATGTCTCCTAATTTTTATTTATTGCTTTTAGTTGGACCCCTTGGGGTAAAACAGAATTTACCTGTTCTTTTTTATCCACATGACAATATCTTCAAATAGTTTGAAGATTTTACAAGTACCCATGTACATCAGGCTATTCCCCATTCTGAGATAAGGGGCAATTCAAATTCCTTTGGTAATTTATAACTTTTCTGAATTTCTTAACTCCCTGTCACTCTCTCACAGCGTCATCCAGTTTTTCTCTGTTCCTCTTCAAGAGTGATGTACAGAAGCAGATACAGCCCTCCGCATTAATTGTCTGCCACGACCGAGAGGGAGAAGACTGACATTGCCTGGGCTTCAGCTATGTCTCCATTCTCCACCTTTGTGGTTCTGCCTCCAGCATCTTGCTCCACTTACATCCTCACTCTTCTCCAGAGCCTATGGGGCTGCTTCTTCCCTAGGGGTTTGCAATTTACCCTCCTGGGGAAGAGCGCCTCTGTCCTTCCGTGGAAATTCAGAGTTCTAGTTTATGCTCCTTACCTTTCTTCTTTGTAGAAGAAAAGAAGGTAACTCCAATGATCCCAGTAAACTTAATTGAGAAATATTTGCCAAGCCTTCAGAGTGCAGGGACTAACTTACAGTTTATGCCTATGGAGCTGACCCCTGAGCAACACAGGCTTAACTGCTTCGGTCCACTTACAAGCAGCAGTTTTCAGTAAATTACACTGAGTGTGCCCGCCTCTCCTGTCTCAATTTCCTCCACCCCTTCTGCCTCCACCACCTCTAAGACAGCAAGACCAACCCCTCTTTTCCTTCTCATCCTCAGCCTACTCAATATGAAGAGTTTTATGATGAACCACTTCTACTTAACAGCAAATATATTTTCTCTTTATGATTTTCTTAACTTTTTTCTAGCTTCCTTTATTAAAAGAATGCAGCATAAAACACATACAATACACAAAATACGTGTTAGTTGGCTGTTTGTGTTATTAGTAAGGCTGCTGGTCAACCATAGGCTATTAGTCATAAAGTTTAGGAGGAGTCAAAAGTTATATACGGATTTATGACTGTGCATGGGGTCAGGTCAGCATGTCTATCTCCCATGTTGTCTAAGGGTCAGCTGTACAGCTAATCATTGTCTAATACCAGAAGACAAGCGTAACTTATCCCCTAAAGGCCACTAAAAGTTCCATTCATTTATGATTACTAGTTACACTCTATGGTTTTTCCAAAACTAGAAACTTTCTATAATGCCCATACTAACCCTCGTCCATACCTGTCAGTCCTGGCCAACTGTCAGAGCGATCTGTGGGTCTTCTCAAAACTAAGATAGCGCCTACTCTCCAAAGGTGATTCAATAGGTCTTTGTTGCAGTCACTGTTATTGATACAGCTGTTTTTTAAGTTCATAAGTGATTTTTAACTCACAGCCAGAATTCAGAAAATATTCAAGGCTCTGAAGTTTTGTTCTGTCATCTATTAGTTATGTGATATGGGCAAGTGATTAAGAAGTGTGAGCTTCTCTGGACACAGTGGCTCACACCTATAATCCCAGTACTCTGGGAGGCTGAGGTGGGCAGATGGCCTGAGGTCAGGAGTTCGAGACCAGCCTGACCAACATGGAGAAACCCCATCTCTACTAAAAATACAAAATTAGCTGAGCACAGGAGTGCATGCCTGTAATCGTGGCTACTCAGGAAGACCAGGCAGGAGAATTGCTTGAACCCAGGAGGTGGAGGTTGCAGTGAACCAAGATTGCACCATTGCACTACAGCCTGGGCAATAAAAGTGAAACTCCACCTCAAAAACAAAAATCAAAAAAACAGCAAAACAAAAGTGTGAGCTTCAATTTCTCACCTAGGAAACAAAATAACAATTCTCCCATAGGTTTTGTTATGTATTACCTATAAAACATTTAACACAGTATTGACATAAAATTCATATTTAATTGGTAGGTACCTCTTAGTAGATTCTACCATGCAAATGTCTATTTACCCTATCTGGTTTACTTTAAACACTTTCCCCACTCAAAGACAGAGTTAAGGGCTCCAACATCAAGTTACTAATAGTATGTCATACTGTTTCAATTGTAGTATTTTTATTATAATTGGAATTCCGAGACCTAGCAAAAAATATATACCTCTGAGAATTTCAGGTAAAATCAGTGTTCTGGAAATTTTTAGCTCTGACAAATAGTCTTAGCCATTCAAATGTATTTATCTACCTTTACCAAGAGCTTTAAGTAAATTATGTAAAATAATATCCAAAAAAATTTCTAAAATATTAGTTAGAACTCCAAACCAATAGCTAGAAAATGAAATTCTATTAAAATATAGTCTGTAAAATCTGTTTGACATTTTAATCTCTTTTGGGTGTTTTTACCTTGTGTTTATCAGAGAGACACAAAGAAGAAGAAAAGGCTTCTACATTCTAATTGCAAATCCATCACATAAATTATTGGCAGATTCACTTTTGCTGGATGAGCTAATGGAATTTTCAAAACTCCCAACTGAGCTAATGTGATTACACTCAGTTCCCATTAACCAGGGTCAGTCAGGCCAAGACCCTGCCACTGACTTATGATGAGCCAGAGTCGATAATAGTAGAAGAAATGGCAGCTACTCAAAAATGAAAGCATCACCGTCATCAGATCGTACATAGAAAGGCAAAGCTGTGTCAACACTCCTCTCTCTTCATTTACAGAATGCCCAAAGGGAGGTATATAAACATCCAAAAAGAGCAAACCTATAATACAAGAGCTAGAAAAGTCTTCAAGTTGAACACTCTTTTGTATACATGAGGAGGCTGGGGCCAGTGAGGATACACCATTTACCTGAGGTTACCCAGTGAGTTTGGGGCAGGTCCAGATGGTATGATCTTTCCACACACCATGCCATTTCAGATGCCTTTCTAACAAAACTGCAGCTGTGCCCAGTGTGGGGTTCATAAAAAAGTACACCACCTATGAAATATGCTATAGATCTTAAGGATGTATTTCTTCTATTTCCACCTGCTCCTCCCAAAACAAAGTATAGAGCATTATAAGCAACTTCAAATTAAAGATTTTTGCAGTTGTCTTCTAGTAATTAATATGCTTATTACCCCCCTTTCTCTGAATTACTGATTATGCACTGTGGAACACTGTTTCCTCTCACGTCTCTCCTAAACCAAGATGGTCTTGATTCCAAGCTGCTGTGAATAAGGGAATTTTTTAAAAATATATTATCTACCAAAAACTAGTTTACATTGACATGCTAAATGTGTTCAACACTTAACCTCCGAGGCTGAATACCTCACCCTGCATACATATCACACTCACATCCATTGTTTACCATTCAACACACCAAAATAGCTTCTGTCATGCCTCTTTTCCTCTCCCTTGTCGTCTGCTACTTATAGGTATACATTATACTATAATGTATAATATACATTATTATGTCTCTCTCCCCCTCTCCCCCTCTCCCCCTCTCCCCTCCTCTCCCTCTCCCCTCCTCTCCCCCTCTCCCCCTCTCCCCCTCTCCCCCTCTCCCCCTCTCCCTCTCTCCCTCTCTCCCCCCGCCACTGACTTCTCTGTCTCTCTTTTGGACAGAGCCTCCCTCTGTCACCCAGGCTGGAGTGCAGTGGCACAATCTCGACTCACTACAACCTCTGCCTCCCAGGTTCAAGTGATTCTCCTGCCTCAGCCTCCCAAGTAGCTGAGATTACAGAGGTACATCACCAAGCTGGGCTAATTTTTGTATTTTTAATAGAGACGGGGTTTTACCATGTTGGCCAGGCTGGTCTCAAACTCCTGACCTCAGGTGATCCATCTGCCTTGGCCTCCCAAAGTGGTCCTACTCTTTTCTCTTCCCACATTTCTCCCTTTCCTAGTCGCCATATTTCTTAGTTTGTGTGTTTCCCTTTCTTTGTCCCAAAATTGTTCTCAATTTGGTCTTAGATTAACTAATGTATACCTATAAGTCGATTCTATATCTAACTCTCATGATGAACACTGTCAGAGAAATAAACACAAGATAAATGTATTAACTGATAAAGCTCGAATTTTGAAAAATTAGTAAAAATTGATCAAAGAGTCATATATTCTTGATGAGTTTATATTCCAAAAAAGTGACCAAAACATATTAATTAGACTTCGAGGAAGTGATAGCCACTGAAGCAGCTCTCTATTGGCAGAGAGCCAAGGTGTAACATTTGATGGATGAGTCAAATGTTAGTCTTAAAATTCAAACGGAAACATTTGATGGATGAATCAAATGTTAGTCTTAAAATTCAAACTGAAACATTTGATTGATGAATTAAATGTTAGTCTTAAAATTCAAACTGAAACATTTGATTGATTAATCAAATATTGGTCTTAAAATTTAAATGGAATAGAATTGATCCTGAGAAAATTAATTTTATGAAATAAAAATGAAAATGGAAAAGTTGGAAGTGGCTTAGCGCTCTTTTTTAAAAAATCAGTCATGGAGTTAAATTGATTTGATACAATTTGCTCTAGAAATGACTGTCATGGCAAAAAATTATCTGTGGCATAATTGTGACTAAAATGTTTTCATTAAAATGGCTTAGTCTAAATATTCCATACCCCATGAGAAAATGTCAATGATGATGAAGCTTAAGAATTGTCTAAAAACAACTCCACAGCTTCCATTGTGAGGCAGATAATATTATACTCAATAAAAAGGATATTCAAATATATTGGTACCAAAAACGTACTTTGCTCCAGAAACCGGCACCAGCCTCACTTATGAATTAAAGGTTTAAACAGTGATTGAGGTACACAGGCTGTTGTGTGGATTGAAAAACATGACTTAGCCTCAGGAATCTTATATGGTGCTTATAAACCAAAACTTATTACTCCCTTAAATTTTTATTAATTTATAAAGTAAGTCAGCTGGTGTCTCCACATTCCAACTGGCTTTTCATTGAGTTATTGAGAAGGTGTCATCCTAAATTCTTGATCAAAGCAACCCAACCAGAGGAACCCACAGGTAAAAGGAAATACACAGGAGAGAGTTTAGTACTATCTCTCATCAGCTCAGGCTGCTAGGCAATGACTTAAATTCAAAGTTTATTCCTATGGTGAGTATGTCAGTGTATGTAAATATGTGTGTGTTATATTTAAACACTAAATGTTGGGAAATACAGAGAACGAATATTATATTTGTGCATGTGAGCGTGCATACTGCATAGTATATGTAACTGACATACACACAGCACCACGTAAACATACCCACTTTGCCACAGGACTTAGCCTGGCAAAGGTGATTCTGAAAGAATGGGCTTTCCTGGCAAGGGTGTCAGCATGTTTCAAGTTCCTTAGGTGAAAAAGCAATGAACACAGTCAGCAGAGGGAGTTCCGAGTGGTACTCAGTGTCTGGAATGTGGAAGACAAAGCCAGCAAGTTTCCCCATAATAAGGGGACATGATAATCTCAGAAAATAAGTTACTGGCTATTTTCCCTTCCATAAGCTTGAAGCTTGATATATATATAAGAAGCTGCTTTATCCTAGGTTAAAAATGCAGTATCAAGAATTTCATGCTCTATTATAGAAAGGATCCAATAGGAATAAACTCAGAGATGACGGGAAAAATGTGTATGGGAAGATAAATGGCTTAAGCTAGGGTGGAGGGGGAATCATGCCCCAGTGAATGGCCTCAGGCAAAACTGTCAAGGCTATGAACCTGCTTCCGGCCACCCTGAATCTCTGCCTTTGTTAGATTTCCCTGTTCTTTGCTTCCCCTGCTCCTCAGTGATCTCAGCCTATCAGGGTCATTTTTGTGTTTCATTTCTAGTGTTGTGTGTTCAAAGTGGACATTTTCACACTGAAGTTTTTAGGAAGAAGAGTTCTGATGGCTGCAATTTACTTTAAAATGCATCCAAAAATAAGACAGATTAATGGATGGATATCTGGATAGATGTGTGATAAGGCAGTGTAGTACAATGTTAATGGTAGAATCTAGGGATGTAGGGAGAGTGTGGATACTTTGCCCTACTTATGAAACCATTCCTCATAAAACGTTGAACCAACTGTAGCTATATTGGTCCAAATTTGGCCAGTGGAAACCTCCTCAGTTTTGCTCCCAAGTCCTTTTGACAGGAATCTAGTAGTCTTTGACAGCTTGCCTGCCACTTGAAATGACAAGACTATTGCAGGCTCATCTTATGTATTTCCTACCCTGACCTAGAAACAGACAATTCAGTGGGAAAAAATATTTAGAGGCAATAATCTCAGTGCTAGCAACATACATCGTAACTGCTCTGGTCATTGTTTTATGGCCTTCTCAGAGGACAGAGCTAGGATCCAGATAGGTTGTAAGTGAAGAGAGAAACAGAAAAACAATGAGAAAAGGAAAGAGAGAAAGAAAAAGATTTTTTTTTTTAAATAACATGCCCTATGAGTTCACAAAGACATTTACTTTTCAAGTTAATGTAATAGAGATTTTCCTACCCTGTCCTATATCACTTCCGTACTGTCCTTCTCCCATAGTGAGAATCCTGGTTCTCAAGGCACAGATGATATAGGATTAGAATACCTCATAATTCATATATTCTCTGTCCCACATTATACAAACAACAGTTTCAGAAAGATGATACTAATGCAGCCAATTCTGGTTACTGAAACCTATTTAAAATGTTTACGTATGCTTTCCCCAATCTGCCCCTCTTTTTAACACTGTATTTTATCAGCATTGTCAGGACATGTAGTCATTCAGGCTATACTCTCTTTTAAATCTCATTTATCCTTACTTCTAAAGTAACCCCCATTTATTGTGATTTCTAAAGATAACTATAAGTTCTATGCACATCATCAGTCCTAATGTTGAGGTCTCCCTTGTTTTTTGGTCTGGAATGTTCTTTAGTAGACTCCTCAGGAAAGGTTTATAGAAACAATAGTTATTTATTTCTTATACACAAATTATAGACTGTGTCCTTCATCAACAAAATTCAGTTTCCAATAAATACTTAGCTCGCATTTTCTGTCCTTGAATGTCTTAACTATATTCAATTTCCTTTGTCATAAAAGATTGCTGCTGAAAAATCTGAAGATAATCTAACTTTCCCCTTAAATATCGCATGCTCTTCTGCTTATATGCCCAAATGATTTTTGTTTCTCTTTAAAGTCTAGTAATTTTACTAGGCTATATCTTGGGGGTCATATACATTCATTCTGGATCTATATTTTCAGGTGCATGATATGCTCTTTCAGTTTGAGCACCAATTAAAAATACAATGGATTAAAGCCCATAAAATTAAATATCAAATCAGGAATTTATAATGATGCAAAAACTTAACTGGTCTTTCTAGGAAGACAGAAAACCAACTCACTACCTTAAAAACTGGGAAAAGGGAGTGATCATGCATTTAACCTCCATTTTCTATATAAGCACTGAGTAACCAAATAGTAAATAAGAGAAAGACATACTCATAAAAATATTTTCAGATAATAAATGAAAACTAAATATTTGAAGTACAACTTCAGCACTGGGCATATGAGCTGACTTATTTAGTTTAGATTCCATCCGGATCTCTTACGTTGCCCTTGGAGATGACTGGATATAATTTAATAAATCTGTAGTCATCAGCTATCTTAAGCGATTTGTTATTGACGTGAGATAGGGAGAACAGGACATTTGTGGAGAAAGAATATATTAGCTTTCTTTGTGGAGGCTGTGCTATCCAAAATAACCTTTCAATCTCTTTGAAGCTGCATCCAGAGGGCATTTCAATTTACAGGAGGCCCACCAGCAACAGAGGCAGCATCAAAGCAGGCTAAACGAAAATCTCAAACACAGATTTCCAGGAACAGTGGCCATGTGGACAGAAAAAAAGCTGAATAAAATGGCAACAACACGAAAATTAATAATGCCCACTATGGATGATAAGAGTTTGAATTTTCCAAGAGTTTATCTTGTGCAGCACCGGGCTAATCATGTTCGATTCTCACAAGCCTTTGAGGAACATACTGTAACCTTCCTTACTTAGAAGTCAATCGTAAGCTTTCCTGGATTATAAAATATATCTGAATGTTTCACACTTAAAAAAAAAGAAAAAGATTGTACTGACTGTTTCATACTGAGACTCATAGGAGTATAGAAACTTCTCTACAGCCACATATGTAACAGACATGGTAATAAGGAAAACGGGCAGCAGCCCAAGAACTAACAGAAAGTGTGAAGGGACAGGCATCCACCTGCAGCAACCCTCACAGACCTTGCCCAGGGGCAATTCACAATTCCACTTCCTGAGAAACAAGCTCCATCTCACAGGAGGCAATCAGAGGGGAGAAAAGTTAGATCCCATCTCCACCCTCGGACTTAAGGGACAGGGAGGAGCCTTCATAATTTGCCACATGTTATGGTATGTCTGTCCCCACCCAAATATCAACTTGAACTTTATCTCCCAGAACTCCCACATGCTTTAGGAGGAACCATGGGGGCCCGTCATTTCCATGATATTCTTGTGATAGTAAATAAGTCTCATGAGATCTGATGGGTTTATCAGGGGTTTCCGCTTTTCTTCTTCCTCATTTTCCCTTGCCACTACCATGTAAGAAGTATCTTTCAGCTCCCATCATGATTCTGAGGCCTCCCCAGCCATGTGGAACTGCAAGTCCAATTAAACCTCTTTTTCTTCCCAGTTTCAGGTATGTCTTTATCAGCAGCATGAAAACAGACTAATACAATAAATCGGTGCCAGTAGAGTGGGGCATTGCCGAAAAGATACCCCAAAAATGTGGAAGCAACTTTGGAATTGAGTAACAGGCAGCAGCTGGAACAGTTGGGAGGGCTCAGAGGAAGATAGGAAAATAGAGAAAAACTTGGAACTTCCTGTAAACTTGTGGAATTGCTTTGTCCAAAATGCTGACACTGATATGGACAATAAGGTCCAGACTGAGGTGGCCTCAGATGGAGATGAGGAGCTTGTTGGGAACTGGAGTAAAAGTGATTCTTGTTATATTCTAGCAAAAAGACCGGGAGCAGTTTGCCTCTGCCCTAGAGATTTATGGAACTTTGAACTTGAGAACGATGATTTAGGGTATCTGGAGGAAGAAGTTTCTAGGCAGTGAAGCATTCAAGCAGTGACTTCAGTGCTGTCAAAGGAAGTTAGTTTTACGAGGGAATCAGAGCATAAAAGTTCAGAAAATTTGCAGCCTGACTGTGTGATAGAAAAGAAAACTTATTTTCTGGGGAGAAATTCACGACAGCTGTAGAAATGTACGTAAGTTGTAAGGAGACTCATGTTAATCCCCAAGACTCTTAGGAAAATGTCTCCAGGCCATGTCAGAGACCTTCACAGCAGCCCCTCCCCACAGGCCCAGAGGCCCAGGAAGAAAAAGTAATTTCATGGGCTGGGCCCATGTGCAGCCTAGGGACTAGATGCCATGTGTACCAGCCACTCCTGCCATGGCTGAAAGGGACCAGCATAGAGCTTGGGCTGTGGCTTTAGAGAGTAGAAGCCCCAGGCCTTGGCAGCTTCCATGTGATGTTGAGCCTGCAGCTACACAGAAGTCAAGAATTGAGGTTTGGGAACCTGTCTCAATTTCAGAAGATGTATGGAAACACCTGGATGCCCAAGGAAAAGTTCGCCACAGGGGCGGGGCCCTCATGCAGAACCTCTGCTAGGGTAATGCGGAAGGGAAATGTGCGGTTGGAGCCCCCACACAGAGTCCCTACTGGGGCACCACCTAGTGGAGCTGTTAGAAGAGGCCACCGTCATCCAGACCCCAGAATGGTAGATTCACTTACAGCTTTCACCATGCACCTCAAAAAGCCACACTGAATGTCAGGTGAAAGGAGCTGTCATGGAGACTGTACCCTGCAAAGCCACAGGGGTGGAGCTGCCCAAGACCATTGGAACCCACCTGTTATATCAGCATAACCTGGATGTGAGACCTGTAGTCAAAGGAGATCATTTTGGAGCTTTAAAATTTAACTACCCTGCTGGATTTCAGACTTGCATGGGCCTGTAAACCCTTTGTTTTGGCCAATTTCTCCCATTTGGAACTGCTGTATTTACCCACTACCTGTACCTACATTACATTAAGGAAGTAACTAACTAGCTTGCTTTTGATTTTACAGGCTCATAGGTGGAAGGGACTTGCTTTGTCTCAGATGAGAATTTGGACTGTAGACTTTTGGGTTAATGCTGAAATGAGTTAAGACTTTGGGGGATTGTTGGGAAGGCATGATTGGTTTTGAATTTGAATGAAATTTGGAGGGGCCAGGGATGGAATGATATATGGTTTGGCTGTGTCTCTACCCAAATCTCAACTTGAACTGTATCTCCCAGAATTCTCCTGTGTTGTGGGAGAGACCCAGGGAGAGGTAATTGAATCATGGCGTCTGTCTTTTCAGTCCTATTCTCATGATAATGAGTAAGTCTCATGAGATCTGATAGGTTTACCAGGGGTTTCTGCTTCTGCTTCTTCCTAGTTTTCTCTTGCTGCTGCAGTGTAAGAAATGCCTTTCACCTCCTACCAGGATTCTGAAGCCTTCCCAGCCCAGCATGGGGAACTCTAAGTCTAATTAAACCTCTTTTTCTTCCCAGTCTCTGGTATGTCTTTATCAGCAGTTTGGAAATGGACTAATACACCACATAAACCTTCAGAATCAATTGCCTTCAGGATTAACAGTAAGCGCCAATAGAGCAGTTTCAACACTCCAGAAGAAAAAGATATTTACACAGATGGAGTTCGCTGCTAAAACTGCCCATGAGACAGATCCTTCCACAAAACGCACACCCTACAGAAGATGAATCACGGTTTTTCAATGTAGGATACTATAGAATACTATCAATTTCTGTGAGACTAGTTATTAAGCCCAAAGACAAGTCACTGGTATCAGGACAAATATCAAAAGAGAACAGACCTTTTTTCATTTAAAAATAAGCAAGCAGGAACAACAGCAAAGCCTGAAAAATAAAAGGGGCACTTTAAATGAGAAAGAAACAGGAAGCACAGCAGAGAAAGAACATGTTTTTGAAAATTATTTACTCTAGTGAACAACTGCTTCGTGCTCTCAAAGGAAGTAAAGAATAACCAAACAAAGGAAAAAAGTCAAACAATATGAAAACCATGAGACTGACAACCGAGAACTCGTTGTCAGCGAAGAATCTAGGTAAATTATGGCATAAGATTTAAAATGACATTAAAAGCAATAGAAACAACCTGTATTCTGCTGTAGGTTACAAACTTAGAAATGAGAAATTCTATAAAAATGCAGAAAATATATGTTATGAAAGCAATCAGAAAGAATATAGATTACAGTTATAGATTAAAGAATATAGATTATGAAGAATTGCTCACGATTTAAAATACTGATAGTGTTTCCATAGAGATCAGAATCAATATTACAAAAGCAATCATCAACTATATATTTTCCTATGTAGAAGACCTACACCTACAAATTTATAGTTTAATTTTTTTTCCAGAATATTATTAATAAAATAATATTCTGGAAAAAAACCCCCTAACATTTGGCTTTATTCCAGTGATTATTTTTCTTCAAGGATAAAAAAAAAGCAGTAATAGTAAAAGAATTCAGGCAGCCATAAAAAAGAAAATACAGAGCTGGACTCCCATTTCTCTTCAGCAACTCCAATTAACAAGGAGCAGATTTCTAATGTCTTTATGGTTGTGAGTGAAAAATATCAAGAGTTCTGAAGCCATTCACTTTGTCATTTAGATAGGAAACCAACAGAAAGGTGCTCATATTTACAAGGACTCAGGAAATAATGTCTATAATGTTTCAGTGCTGGGGGATTATTCTCAATGTGATGGAGAAAAGTCAACTTTAATAACTAAAAACCAGAAATTTTATATAATACAATAAGGACTGGCAGTTAGCACTGAAAATGCTAAAATGTAGAATTAAATCTAAAATTCTCATGTGTTTTATTGTACATATCATAAATAATATTTGAAGAAAATATTTAATTTTTTGTTAAATAATTTTAAAGGTGTTTTAAGATAATATTTATAAACCAGTAAAAATGTCCAAATTTTTTAGACTTTAAAAAAAAGAAGAAGAAAAAATAGAGGCAGTAAAAGTTTACTAATCGATTTTTATGATACAAGGATTTGTGTTCGTGATATCGATAAAGAAGCATAACTTTATAGTTTTCTTAAGGGGAATTACGACAGCTACATAAAAAACATTGAAATTTAAAGTATAGCACTTAAAACAGAAAACTCAACCCAATATTGGAAAATAAGAAAATTAGCCAGAACATAAAGTTACAACACAAAGAGCCCTAAAATATGACAGAGTTTAAGAGACATGAAGAGATCAAAAATTCATTAAGTCCACTGGTGTTTAAAAAGAAAAAGTAGAATGGAATTTAATAGAATCTGCTAGTACTAAAGAAAGACTGGAGCCTTAGGAAGATTGATAAGAAAAGCGTAAAATTTGAGAACTGCAAAAACGGATTAACTATTCTAAAGTTCCAGAGAGAAAAACAGTTAACCTACAAAGAAAGACAAATGCATCTCAATGTAAACAGCAGGTGCCAGAGAAGGAGACACTGCTCACAGGATGCCAAGAGAAAAATCACATTAAGTTTGATATTCTGTGAGCCACGAAGATTGCGTAACTGAATTGGTAAGTCATTTGAAATATAAAGCAAGTAAAAAGCAGCGTGATTTTAGAACGTGGGGAAATAATCAATTTCCATCACTCTAGGAATATTCCTCCTCCATTACTGTGAAGGGAATGCAATTCTAACATACAGCTTGATAAAGCCTTGAGTAGATTGAAATATACAATATTATATGTGGCCTTAACTTTTAGAATCAAACTACAGACAAAATAAAGAGAAATTCAGTGTTGTATGTGAGAACCAAGAATAAGTAAATAAAAATACAGCAGAATTCACTGGGGCTTATTTTGGGCTTAATTGTACCCTCTCTTCAAAAAAAAAAGAAAAAAGAAAAAATCAGATGTTGAAGCCTAACCCCTAGTTCCTAGGAATATGACTGCCTTTGGAGACAGAACCTTTAAACAGATGGTTAAATTTACATGAGGCCATTAGGACAGGCGCTAATCCAATCTGACTGCTGTCCCTATAAAGACAGGTCATTTGGACACACCAAAGAGACACCAGGGATACACGTGCAAAGAGAAAAGGCCACAGGAGGACACAGGGAGAAGCAGCCATCTGTCAGCTAAAGACAGAGGCCTCTGGAGAAACCAAATCTGCTGACACCTTGATATTGGACCTCCAGCCTCCAAAACTACAAGAAAGTGAACATTTGCCATTGAAGCCACCCAGTCTGCAGTATGCGGTTATGACAGCTAACACAGAGCTCACAACAGATGGGATGTTGTTGAGCTTAGTATTATAAAGCTGTTTGGAACAAGTGGAGGGCAGAACAGCAGCTCTAATCCTTTTTCAAAAAGGAGGAAATCAAGGATAGTGTCTAAATTTTATAGAGTGAAAAATACAATTTTAAGCATATTATTTAAAGTTAAAAAGGCAAGAAGAATAATTAATAGGATAATTATCCAACTCTAAAGGTAGAGAAAAAAGGAGCAATGAGGGATACAGTAAGTGCACTAAAATCATATTTTTTTTTTGAAGCCAGTGCCAATAATCATTAAATATTCAGCAGATATTTACTGAGCATCTACTATCCACCAAGCTCTGCTCTGGGCACATAAGATCCATCAGCGAACAGATAGAAGTGCTTGCCCTCATGGAGCTTCCATGACAATACAGAGAAACAGACTGTAAACAATAAAGGTATGAAGATGGAGGAAGCTGTAACAGAAACGTAAAAACAAGGTAAGGTCACCTTACAGGATCACGAGCATGGTCAGAAACTCGGCCAGTGTGTGATGATCCTGCCCTGAGCTCGGGTACTCACAAACCGGCCTTTAGGGTGTAGAGCAAAGAGGTGTTTAGAGCGGATCTGCAAGGATAAACGGAAGACTCCAGCACAACATAATAAATAAGTACATTGTCAGAGTTGTAAAGATGTTGTCTGCTGTAAGGAAAAGTGAACTCAGAGAGATAAATGAGAAATGACAGCAAGTAGGAAGGGGCCTGCAATTTTAAATAGAGGTGTTCAAATACATCACACTGAGATTTTATTTAAACAAATATTTTGGGAAGATGATAACTAGAGAAGAAGTTTCCTAAGGAGTGAGAGCAGCCAGTATAAATGTCCAATGACAGGAACACATTTGACCAAAAAATGGGAAGTTAGAGGAAATGGTTGGTTACTAAGAGAGGAAGCATCCTGAATCCAAAATGCGGAGGGGTAAAGCCTTTGGAGCCTGAGATGTGGGCCTGATACTAACAGCAGATGTGGATTTCCTGAGAATTATTATCCATCAGTAAGATTATACATTATAAGTTATTAAGACCAGAGCACAAATAATTTTATGAGACTGATTTACAAAGGATCAGAGAACTGAGGGAAACTGTTTATGGTAATAAGAGAAAGAAGTGCACATGGAAAAGACAAATATGGTGGAAAGGTTCTGAAACACAGTTGCTACTGATCAGGACATGGGTAAAAGCAATAAAAGGTACCAGGATATGAAGCAGGACAAAGAAGCTGGATCAGAAGTGCAAAAGCAGTGAGGGCTGTATTTTACAAGGGGGAGGCTCATTCAAAGAGAAAAGGAAGTGACCAGTGAGTCCTTTAAAGAGCTGCACAGTAGTGCCCATATTTTTGTTCACAGTGTTGGAAAGCAGAAGGAACTGCAAAATAGATACTGTGCACAAGGGTGAAACCCTGTTGGCCCGCCATTTATATGACATACTGTTCTCAGAACTAGGAAGTGGTCAGGTTTCATGTAACCTATTCAGTTATGAGGTTAATAATGAATGGGAGAGATATTATCTGAATACACATTTTAAAATGAACGAACGCTTTAAAAGGGTATTATTTTCTGCACCAAAGATAAAGTCTGACTTAAAAATTCATGTATTAAATGTCACCTTGAAAGAGTTAGGACAGCTGCACAGAATATGAAATACAATTAATGACAATTTGCAAAATGAACAGAACTCAATAAAGAGCCAAAGCTGCAACAAAAAAGAAATAGAGGAGTGGAAGGATACATATTCAACATTAATTTATGAAAATAGAAAGACAATTTATTTGCAGTAACTTTAAGAAACATACTTCCTAGAATAGAGGTAATTTATGTTTAATTAAAGGAAAAACAAAACAGTAAAGGTAAGAAATGAGTCACTAATAACAACACAAGGTAACAATGATCCCTATTCACATTTTGATAATTCTCCTTGCACCCATGTTTTCGTGCATGTATTTACCCCCAAAGTATTTGACATACTATATTTAACAACTTATAGCCTGGTTTTTCTCACTAAAATATATCAGAAGCATTTTCTCCGCATTGATTATTTTTCTAGTGTGTTTGATTTAATATTCAATTAAATCAATATAGCATGCCTTATTTAAACATTACCTATTCTTAAGGATTTAGAGTAGTAATTGTTTTTGTTATTATGTATAATGCTATTTTGGGCACACTTAGAGCTCATTGTGACATATTGTTATGATAATGTCAAGCCCATACCTCTCAAATCATACTATATATTGGTCTAATTTCTTGAGGTACTCTCTGCCCAAATATGGTTTTATGATCAAATAAATTTAGATGAGAACTTTTTTAAAATATGTTTTAATGCAGTTTGCAATGTACATTAGCAAATTTCAAATCCCGAGTTCTATCACTTAAAAGCCTTATTTAAGCCAGCATTTTCCCAAACCACAGAAAATCCCTCATAGTCATGTATATCCATTAAGATGCCTCAGAAATACGCATCTGAAAATGCCTAACAGTGAAATTGCTGGGTCAAAGTGCAGGAGCAATTTAAAGCTTGTGATATTTATTACCGAAGAATCTTCAAGAAGGGTCTGCAAGTGTAAGACTTTGTCTTCTTCTTTTTTCTTTGTCTTTTCTCTGTCTCTAAACTTATGATGGCAAGGAGGGTTATCACTTGCTTCACTTTCCTAATTATATAGGTGGTGGATTCAAACATTCTGATTGGCGTTTCCTATTTATTAATGAGCTTGACCTTTGCCTCACATTTCTTGAAAACACGTACTTCTTTTTGTTTGGGTAGACTGTTTATTCATAACCTTGGCCTCTTTTTCTGTTATGTTGATCATCTACTCCCTTATTCTAAAGCTCTTTGCCTGTACGTAATATCAGTAATTTTTCTTTTTTACATATTTCAAATATTGTCTCACAGTGCTATATTTCCATTAAAGTTTATGGTGTTTTATAATCTTTGTTTTCTGCAGACAAAACTAGCAAAATCTGTACACATGGCTTCTGCTTTACTTGCTAGTAGAAGGCTTCTCCTACACCCAGATCACATAAACTTTATCATTGGGCTAATTAGAAAGATTACAGCAACAAAACCAGATGCAAGAGCAATATACCATAATCAATCTATTTTCTATAAAAAGATCCTATTTACCATAAAATAATCAAACAGTATAAAGCTTCTAGGAATAAACTTTATAAGACATACACAGAACCTTTTGTGGAAAATGCTATAAAACTTTATTGAAGGACATAAAAGAAGGCCAAAATAAACGGAGAGATATTTAATGTTATTGGATAGGAAGACTCAATATTGTAAAGATATCAAACTTTCCAAAATAATCTATAAAGTTAATTCAATGATAATAAAAGTCTCAAGAACTTTAAAATAAAACTTGACAAGCTAATTCCAAAATTAACATGAAAAAGTAAATGCATAGGAACAGCCGAGGCAATTATGAAAAAGGAGAACAAGGAGGGATGATTTTTTTTTCTTTTTGTGGACTGAGCAATGTGCAACTTAACTCATGGGATTGACCTTAGCTTTGAGAAGCCTGAAAATGAGGCTTGGAGGTAGAGAGCGGTATGTGTATATGCTGTGGGAGGGGGTCAGACTCTCATGATCTCCGGTTCTGCTTTTTTGCTCCAGAACGTTTCCCAAACCCACCACCTGGGCTAACCCAGCCCTTGTGCTTCCCAGGTGCAAATGCAGCCATGGGACTGCAGAATGATTTTTTTGTGTGTGTCCTTATCAGAGAACCCAGTGAATTCTTTGTTCTTGATCATCAATGTGAGGAGATCCAGAGCAAGCAAGTGCTATTGCTGCTGTGAGCCTGGGGCCACATTTTCAGAACCCAGTTATGGGCAGAGGTGGGCGGTCACAGGTAAAGAGTTGTGAGAAAAAAGACAGCAGTATTTGTTCACCTCTGAACACCTACAGATTCATCCATTGCTCCGTTTCAGTTTTCAGTACTTGCCTGTCATGAGGGTGGCCAGAGGAAATACACACATTGGAGAAAGATGGTTAATTATGAGTGCAAGGTTACATTTTAGGGACCCCTGGGGTGTCAATACAGTTCCTAAATGAATGTACAAACATTACTCAATTTCTTCCTTTGTGTGTGTGTGTGTGTGTGTGGTCTCGCTCTTTTGCCCAGGCTGGAGCACAGTGGCATGATCCCTGCTCACTGCAACCTCCACCTTCTGGTACCTCAGCCTCCCAAGTAGCTGGGTTCACAGGCGCCCGCCACCACGTCCAGCTAATTTTTTGTATTTTTAGTAGAGACGGGGTTTCACCATATTGGCCATGCTGGTCTCGAACTCCTGACCTTGTGATCCCACCCACCTCAGCCTCCTGAAGTGTTGGGATCACAGGCATGAGCCACTGGACCCAGTCTCAATTTCTTCTCTTAAAGATGGGGCTAGATTACAATGGTTCTCAACCTAAGGAAATTTTGCATTTCAGGAAATATTTTCTAATTCCCAGAGACATTTTTGGTCGTCATAACTGTGAGGATGCTGGTATCTAGTCAATGGTGGCTAGGGATGGTGCCAAACACCCTATAAATGTACAGGACCATGTTTGCCAGCAAGCCCCAAAATGTTAATAGTGTAGAGAATGAGAAACCTTTGGTTTCTTCATGCAATGTCCTTTTTAAACTTTGTGCCTCTTTTACCAACTTTCCCCCTTCCTCCTGCTGAAACTGAGAATAAAGACGCTCTGGAGGCCAGGCATGGTAGCTCATGTCTGTAATTCCAGCATGGGGAGGCTGAGGCAGGTGGATTGCTTGAGGCCAGGAGTGCAAGACCAGACTGGCCAACATGATGAAACCCCATCAACAAGGAGGGATGATTTGCCCTTCCAAATATTAGATGAATTATAAGACTATAGTAATTAATACATGAGACTGGACAAATAGATCTTTGTTATAAAGAGTCCAGAAACAAGCCAATATGCGTATGTGGAACATTAGTATATTATAAAACTGGTATTTCAAGTTACTAATAGTGTTAATACAAGTAATGATATGCTCAAATGATACATTTAGGTCCCAACTCATGTCATTTGCGCAAAACAAAAAGCTGAAACAATTAGAGTAGAATATATATTTTCCTACTAAAATAGAAAAGGTCTTAACAAAGAGATGAGCAAAGAAAATTTATAAAGTAAAATTGCCTAGTTTTGCCACATCAAAATTCAAAGTCTCTAACAAATGATTTCATTAAAAATATGTAAAACATACTAGCCATATTTGCAGCAAGTACAAAGAGAAAAGAACCGTATGATTGATGTCATAGATTAAGCACCTGAACCCTATTACAGTATATTGTAACTGCACCCTTTACGACAGGAAAGCCAGGAGTACATCTTTCAGATTCCTGCAAAGCTGGCATTTGATACATAACCTAGTTACTACCAAGCATTCACATCCTTGTGAGATGTGGAAGGGAAAAGGGAGGCAGAAATAGGATTTCTTCTGCTTCTACTGTGTCTTCTGGAAAGGCAGGTTGTGTGCGTAACTGGGCTTTCCTGTGGCAGTGGCAGCAATGGTGCCAGTGTCAAGGCCCTAGACTCATGCCCTTTGAGAGTCAGGTTACTGTGCATCCACTCTGCTAGAAAGGATTACAGCTAAGATGGTCAATCATTCTGGAAAAGGCTTCCTCCTGTTTCCTGGAGCCAGCAATTGAGATAATGTTTTTTTTTTAATTCTCCAGCAGCAATAGTCTGTTTTCACACTGCTATAAAGAAATACCCTAGATTTGTTAATTTATAAAATAAAGGGCTGTAATTGACTCACAGTTCCACATGGCTGAGAGGCCTCAGGAAACTTACAATTATGGTGGAAAGGGAAGGGGAAGCAAGGGTCTTCTTCACATGGTGGCTGGAGAAGTGTGTGTGTGAGCACAGGAAAAACTGCCATTTACAAAACCATCAGATCTCCTGAGAATTCACTATCAGAAGAACAGCATGAGCACCTGGGGGAAACTGTCCCCATAGTACAATCACTTCCTACCAGGATTCTCCCTTGACGCTGGGGGATTACAATTCAAGATGGGATGTAAGAAGGGACACAAAACTAAACCATATCGACAGCTTTCTAACCGTTCTTGTATTCTGAATATGGAAAAGGCAACTGCTCTCTTGGCCACTTTTTCGGTGATGTTCTAGGAACCTTTCCTGAAAGATCCCTGGAAAGCCTCCGCAGAGCTCTCTTCAGCTGCTCCCACAATTTTAAGAGTGCCTAATATGTTAAATGCCTTTATTATTAAAATAGCTAGAGTGGTTTCTGTTATCTACAATAGAACTCGGCATTAGAAAGAATTTTGTAGCAGAGAAAATTACAAGCAACAGGCCAACAAAGACGGGAATCTGAAACTATCTTCCCCACTTCTTAGCTTTGAGGGCTTTAAAGTTTGGATTACAAATAGTGGCATAACAGCAACTTAAATATTACTTGTGGTCACCTGAAAGTGCTTTTGGACATTATTTCGTCAAACTGAGTATCAATTGTCATAGCATAGTGGAAAGGTTGTCAGGATTATTAGAAGTGTGTGAGTGAGTTGGCTACTCTAGCTGCATTGAAAAGTTTAAATAAACAAAATAACATATTTTGGGCTTTAAATTTTCTGCTCAAGACACAGTAAGAAAAGCAGGCAATTTCTATGATTTTCTTAAATGAACAACTTCATCTTTCAGCTCCATACAGCTGGTATAACTACAAACAGGATGATTCGGCAAAGTAATTGCTCAGTAATAACACAGATACAATTCACAGCCTCTCTTATGTGAAAGTTAAGGTTGTTATTGTGAAAGAGAGAGTGCTGAGAATTGGGGGAGTGACATTTAGAGGTTCTGTTAATCCTGAAGTCCACTAATTCTTCCCTGCCAGCAGAAGTAGCCACTGCCACCTTGTCTGATAAGGCTGGTCATGACTTCAGTAGAGCCCACATAATAATGTCACTTAAAAGCCTTAGTATTTAAGGAAAGGATTCTTTTCGCTATGCCCCCACCCTTGACTGCCCCTCACTGCCTTCCCCTCTGTTATAATTGATCTCACTTCTCTAGGGTCCTAATTACAAACTCAGACCAGAGAGAAGAAGGTTTATACACTAAAATAATACAAAGTTCTGCAAATGTATTTTATTAGTCCATTTTCACACTGCTGTAAAGAACTTCCCTGAGGCTGAATAATTTATAATGGAAAGGCTGACGAGGCCTCAGGAAAGGGACAATTATGCCACCTTCTTCGGAAGGCAGCAAAAGCAAAAGAGGACTGTCAACTCACCATCATGAGAACAGCATGGTGGAAGCCACCCCCTTTATCTAATCACATCCCACCAAGTTCTCCTACCTTGACACAATTACAATTTAAGATGAGATCTGAGAAGGGACACAGAGCCAAACCTTATCATTTATACTGAAAACCAACTCAAGACACTCATGTCAGAATGGATTCTGAGTATTCTAGTTTAGGGACAAACACAATTGCACTTCAGCAATTTATCATCATGAGAAATACTGGATTTAATGTTTTGGCTTGAGTAGCTATAAATGGTTCTAATTGTTTAATTACATTCAGTTATTTTTTACTGTAACCTGAAGTCAGTAACGGCCCACATGAAATGAAGGTGAAATACCAGAAAGTATCTCAATAATTAGAACAGGAGGGAGCTGTCAGAATTGTGAACAACTCAGGCAGCTCTGAGGAGAAAACTCCAGAAGAGAAGAAACAGCACGTGCTCAGTGAAAGCACTGCATAGGACCATAGCTTGGTGTTTTTGTGAACCAGCAACAAGGTCAAGAAAACTGGAGCAGAATAAACAAGGGGAAGATGAACAGAAAATGAGGCCAGAAAGGTAGCTAGGGGACAGATCATGAAGGTCAAAATAGGTCGTGGAGAGGGCTTCAGAGTTTATCCTTGTGCTGGAGATAAGAAACCAATGGACAGATCTGAGCAGAACAGTAACACGGTAAGCTGAACTGAAAACATATACCACATTCCCCCAATATCCCAAATTATTAGACATGGGATAAGATATGTACTTAAAAATACATAAGAAAACGAGAAAGAGTGCCATCAATGAAATGGAAATTCTGTAAAATTTTTGGAAAAATAGAAATCAGACTGTATTAGTCTGTTTACACAGTGCTAACAAAGACATACCCAAGGCGAGACAATGAATAAAGAAAAAGAGGTTTAATGGACTCAGTTCATGTGACTGGGGAGGTCTCACAGTCATGGCAGAAGGCAGAGGAGGAGCAAAGTTACATCTACAGGGTGGCAAGAAACAGAGTATGTATAGGGGAATTTTCCTTTGTAAAACCATCAGGTCTTGTGACACTTACTATCACAAGAACAGCATGGGAAAGACCCACCTCCATGTATCATTACCTCCCACTGGGTCCGTTCCATGATGTGTGGAAATTATGGGAGCTACAATTCAAGATGAGATTTGAGTGAGGATGCGGAGTCAGATTGACAAAGTAAACTAGAGCCAAAAGCACCTGCCAGAGGCAAGTGTGTAGGTAGATGAAATTGGAGGCAGAGGTTCTACAAGCAGAGAGTAGAAAGTAGGATGCTCCCTACTATGTCCTGAGTTTGTATGAGCAACCAGCAGCAAAAAAAAGTGGATGTGCTCCCCTACCCTCACAAAACAGCATCTAAGACTTGGTGGGAACACCTGGGTAATCCCCTTAACGCATAATGGAACACAAGCTCCTGCATTAAAAAAAAAAAAAGAAATAGTATCTCACCCTTTCTTAATAATCAACTGGAAGAGATTAGCATTTTAACTCATGGAGTAAGTAAAGCAGATTGCCCTTCCTAGAGTGAGTGAGAATCAACCAACCTTTTGAGAGCCCAAATATGACAAAGAAGAGGAAGAAGTTTGAAATCTCTCTCTACCTGACTGTATTAGTCTTCTTCAGGCCTTAAACTGGGATTTACATCATCAGCACTCCCGGTTCTCAGGCCTTTAGGATCAGACAGAACTATATGCTACTGGGTTTCCTAGGTCTTCTGCTTGGAGACAGAAGATCATGGGACTTATCAGCCTTGTAATGTGAGTCAAGTCTTTAATCAATCTGTGTGTGTGTGTGTGTGTGTGTGTGTGTGTGTGTGTGTGTACACAGTGAACACACACCTTGGGTTTTGTTTCTCTGGTGAACTCTGAATTATATATTTCACTGTGAAACAGTCAACTAATTCAACAATTGGGATAACTACATTTTGAAGAGAACATGTAATAAAACAGGTAGAATCAGATTTTTAATAAATGTAATTGTTAATTTCATATATGGGAAAACAGCCAACCCATGAAAAAAACAACTAGAGATCTTGGAAATTAAAAAAATGATTTTCAAACTTTAGCAAAAGTAACAGATAAACCAAAAAGTCAAAGAATATATAGTTGGGCTGAATTATGTAATGAACACAACTGAAGAATGAATTAATGAGTTGGATGACTGGGGCTGAGGACTACTCCCAGAGCAAAACAGAAATGAGCAAGATATATTGGGATTAATAAAAAGTTAAATTAAATGACATAGAAGAAATATCTGGAATTACCAGAGTCCATCTGAGAATAATGAAGAAATAATTAAATATCTTCCAGGAGAAAATTCCTCAGAGCTTAAAAAAAAAAAAAAAAAAAAAAAAGGATCTTTGTCTCAAAGAGGTCAGACAATGGAAACTAAATAGAGCCATATCCTATAATTAGAAAAAAGGCTAACAACATTTCAAAATTCCCAAAATAAAGGAAAAAGATCATAAAAACCTTTTCAAAAAAGGGAAATCAAACAGAGAAATTAGCCAATAAGAAAAGAGAAATAGACTATCATGGGCTATCTAATTGGTAGCACTGGTCACCAGAAGACAATGGGGAAATTGTGCTACTTCTTAAGTCGAATTGGCTGAAATCTTAGCCCAGCTAACAGTCACGTAGAAAGGAATAATACAGACTATCTCAGATTTCTGAAGACTCAAAGTTGGCTAATCACAGAGCATCTCTGAAAGAAATATTAAGGATATATTCCAGCAAAAATAGAAAAAAAAAGGTCACTAAAACAGAGTATAAGTTGAGCTTAAGCAAAAAAAAATGGTAATCAATAAACCAGTAAAACCTCTAGTAATTCTAAATCATCATTGATGCATGGTGAAAACATAAGTAATATTCTGAATTCTAAAAATATAACCCTGGGAATAGGTAGCAATCAGTGACAAGAGCCTAAAGAAGAGGGAGCACTTGACTCCAAGGAATGAAAATGCTTGGAACATTCCCAAGTGTGGAGGTAAGTGCACCCTTTCCAGGAGAAACCAGACCTGAAGCTATGTAACAATCTGCCCTGGTAAGGAATGTTGACGTCAGATATGCACCTGTGGCCTTAGTGTCCATATACAGCACCTCTGAGCCATAGTTCTGTTGACTCAAGCCTTGTTAAAAATCATAGTTGTGGTCTCAGTTTTGCTGAAGGAAATTAGGAATAACCTTCTGCCCTCTACATGGCTAAGAAAGATGAGAAAGACAGAGAGATGAAATCAGCCATATTACAAACTTCAGAAGCAGCATATTAAGTTGAAGGGACCAGAAAGAGCTATCTGAGAAATTTGTTGCAGGACACACAGTGAATTTCAGAAGTCACTAGATCCAGAGAAGAGCTAATTTCCAGCAAGTTGGTGGGGAATTATACTGAAAAAAAAAAAAAAAAAAAAAAAAAAAAAAAAAAAAGGTACTAAAAGGAAGTAAAACCTATTTTGTGGCCACATACTGGTAACCTTTATGGGCCACAGTAAGAAATTTTATCCTAGGCCCAGCTTAATTATTCAGGAACCACAAATGCCACTGAGATCACAAGATGCTCTCAGAAAAGTGAAACTACCATTTCTGCACTCTGTGGCTCAATTAAGGACACCATTAAGTCAGGTGAAAGCAGATTCTCATCAATCTGAAGCTGCCATGAGACCACAAGCATCCCTATTTTCCTGGACCCATGTAAATCTAATTACATGCCAACAACATGGATAACACAAGACTCTCCACTGTCCACTGAGGAAAGGATAGGTTAAAATTCTGCTCAGATTACAATCAGAATTACAGGACAAAGAGCTAAAACTAGAGAAATGAAGAATTACTGGGCTCTTTGGAATCATGCAGTCTAAGCGCATGTTCTTCTGCTGAAGAAACCAAAGCTCAAAGCATTACAGTGATTTTAAGGACAGACATCTAAAAAGTAAGAAGGAATAAGTAACAATTAAAATGGTTAGGTTACTCTATGATTAAACCTGTAAAAAAAAGAATATGCAATCTCATGTCACCCAAGTGAACAAAAATCAATTGATTTCCCTATCTGCTGTCCCGTTTTTTATTTTGTTTTGTTTTTTGGGTTTTTTTTGATTGTTCGTTTTAGGTTATTATCTTCTTTATTGGCTTTTAGCCATAATATTTTGTATAATTAATGATTGCCCTAGGGATTATAATATGCACCCTTAAATTAAACACATTTTATCATGACATACTAAATCACCTCACATATAATGTGATAAACTTTACACGGTAAATTCTTATTCCCCACTTCTCTATTATTGCTAGACATTTTACTTCTCCCTAAGTTAGAAACTCTACAATACACTGTTACTATTTTCTGCTGTAAACAGCCAATTATCTTTCAAACAAACTGAGGAACAAGAATATTCATTAATGTATACCAACATATTTACCATTCTTATTTTGCTTCATCCATTCATGTAGGTCCAAATATCCTCTAGTATTATTTTCCTTCAGCCTAACAGCTTCTTTTAACATTTTTTGCAATGTAAGCCTCCGGTGACAAGCTCTCTCGGCTTTTGTTTATCTGAAAACATTTTTATTTTAGCTCCAATTTTTAAAAAACTAGTTTGATGAACATAGAACACGAGACATTTTTTCTCCTTTCAGCATTTTAAAGTGCCATTCCATGGCTTTTTGGCTTGCATTATTTCTGGCAAGAGGTCAATGGGATTTTAACATTGACCCTCTATAATAAATATATCTTTTTTCCCTCTGGCTGCTATTGAGATTTTCTTGTTATCCTTGGTTTTCACATATTTTATTGATTTCATGTCTACCTACTTATGACTTTTTTGTGTTTATACTGCTTAGGGTTGCTATTTTTAAAAAATTGGAAGTTTTTAAGTCAGTATTTTCTCAATTTTTTTCTGAATAATCTCTGTCTTCTGTCCTTCTGAGATAAAATTTTACATATGTTATGACACCTAATGTTGTCTCACTCGATGGTTCAGTTCACTTTAATTTTTATGGTTTTTTGTTTCAGTGCTTCAAGTTCTATTGTCTTATCTTCACGATCTCTGCAATTTCCTTCTAAAGGCTAATATTCTGCTAAGCCCACCAGTGAACTTTTTATTTCAGATACTGTGTTTTTCGATTCTAAAAACACAGAAAATCCTATGTGGTTTGTTTTTACTTCTGAGATTGTTTTCATCGTGTCAATGTTTTTCACTATGTCCTTGGACATAATTATATTCATTATCTAGAAGTTTCTGTTTATTAATTCCTACATCTATCATTACTAAGTCTGTTTCCATTAAGTTCTTTATCCTGATTACAGGACATACATTGCTGTTTCTTAAAGTACAGATGGGACAAATTGAAACAAATAGAAAAATGTTAGGAAAACAAAAGCATAGTAAGAATTACATTAAAATAAACATAATAAAGGCTCCATTTGAACTTAGAATATAGAAATTTACAAGAGAATATCTCTCCCTTACAATGAAAAAAGAATCAAACAATTTAGAAAATCATATATTTTACTGAACCCATCAGGGAACTGAGGTCTTAATGCAACTTTTAAATTCCAAAAATTTAGAAGGTCCTCTGTGATGGTTGATATTGAGTGTCAACTTGATTGGATTGAAAGATGCCAAGTATTGTTTCTCAGTGTGTCTGTGACAGTGTTACCAAAGTAGATTAATATTTGAGTCAGTGGGCTGGGGAATGCAGATCCTCCCTTTATCTGGTGGACACAATCTAATCAGCTGCCGGCAAATATAAAGCAGGCAGAAAAATGTGAAAAGGCAAGACTGGCCTAGCCTCCCAGCCTACATCTTTCTACTGTGCCAGATGCTTCCTGCCCTCGAACATCAAGCTTCGAGTTCTTCAGTTTGAGACTTGGACTGGCTCTCCCTGCTCCTCAAGCAACGAGTACTGAAAACCTATTACATCCCAGAAACTATTTGAGGAACTTCTGCTACAAGAGTAAAATAAAATGTCAAAATCCATGTTTTCCGTTTCTCCCATGGTTTAATTCTAGTAGAGACAGACAATAAATAATACATACAATTTTAAAGTAGAGAAATAATAAAATGTATAAGCACACAGAAGTAAGTAAATAGGGTGTATTAGAAGTTGACAAATGCTATCAGGGAATAGTGGGCAGAATGAGGAAGACTGGGAGTGTAAAAGGTCTGCAATGAGATGGACCGAAATTGCAAACAGGGAAGATAAGATTACCTCATTTAAAAGGTAACATTTAGGGCCAGGCATGGTGGCTCACACCTGTAATCCCAGCACTTTGGGAGGCTGAGGCAGGCAGATCACTTAAAGCCAGGAGTTCACAACCAGCCTGGCTAACATGGGGAAACCCCGTCTCTACTAAAAATGCAAAAATTAGCTGAGCGTGGTGGCGTACCTGTAATCCCAGCTTCTCAGAAGGCTGAGACAGGCGAATCACTTGAGGCAGAGGAGGCAGTGAGCCAAGAGTTGGCCACTGCACTCTAGCCTAGGTGACAAAGTGAGACTGTCTCAAAATAAAAATAAAGAAAAGGTAGGCCGGGCACGGTGGCTCAAGCCTGTAATCCCAGCACTTTGGGAGGCCGAGGCGGGTGGATCACGAGGTCGAGAGATCGAGACCAACCTGGTCAACATGGTGAAACCCCGTCTCTACTAAAAATACAAAAAATTAGCTGGGCATGGTGGCACGTGCCTGTAATCCCAGCTACTCAGGAGGCTGAGGCAGGAGAATTGCCTGAACCCAGGAGGCAGAGGTTGCAGTGAGCCGAGATCGTGCCATTGCACTCCAGCCTGGGTAACAAGAGCGAAACTCCATCTCAAAAAAAAAAAAAAAAAAAAAAGGAAAGGTAAATTTTAAACAAAGACTTTAAGAAGGTAAGGAATACATCTAAAGGATGACCATTGCTGGCAAAATGAAGAATTACTGCAAATACCCTAAAATATGGTGGAAATTGTATGTTTGAGGAACAGCATGAAGGTCAGAAATGGCTCAAAGAAAATGGGTAAGAGAGAAAATTATACGAGATAATACACCTGAAATGGGAAAGCAAGTCATGTAGGGCCTTTTAAGTCTTGAAAGGTTTTGAGAATAAGAGTAACATGATCTGAATTACGTTGTTGAAAAGCCATTCTGATTAATTCATTATAGAAATACACATGTATTTTATGTGCATGTATTTATAATATATTAATGTATAACGTATTATACACACATTTTTATATTTTATATTAAAACATACTTCTGACTGTAAATCTCCTTGTCTTTCATTCTCAACTCAATATAAATGATAAGATCTGTCATGAGCTCAACACCTATTTAATATCCACTAGACATATGGCCCTATTCGTGGTGCTGAAGATCCTGAAAAACAAGTCTGAAAAGATTGCTTCTCCCATTAAGATAATTAAAAAATAGTAAGTTTGCAAATAAGCAATAACATAATAGATCATAATACATACTGTGGGGAAAAGTAGGAGGCAAATGAGATAGAGTCATCGATGGCTACTTTAGAGGGGAAACCTGGAAAAATCACTCTGCAGAAATAGCAACTAAGCTAAGACCTATCAGGCTAACCACGTAATTGTTTAAAGAAGAGAATCCTCAGCAGAGGTGTTGCTTGCTGAAAGATCTTAAAGCAAGAAAAATAAGCTTACTCTGGTCAAGTAACTCAAACACTGCAGTGTGCTAGACCATAGAAGTTACAGGGAAACTGGATACTTGACAATATAAAAGGCGCCAGCCCAGGTGGTGGTTTGAACTAGGATGGTAGCGACAGAGACTGTTAACTAATTGAGTTCAGGTTAGGACTTGGTGGAACTGAGAAAGAGAAGTCTAAGGCTTTTATATTGACCAAGTCATCCATGCCTTTTGAAAGTCTGTTCTATGTCTTACTGGAAAGAAATGGGTTTGCAAACCTGTGGAATCTTTATATGTTTATTTAGTAAATATCTTTGTCTAACTCATCATTTGAAATTCCATGTAGCTGCCTTTTAAGAGTACTTAAAACTCACTAGAAAAATTCCAGATATAGCATATAGTTTTTAAATAAAGCAGCTTCTTTTCTTCTTGCCTCTGAAACTGGGACATCATGCCCTAGGTTTGTGTGCCAGGTCAATGGAATCAAAAGCAAAAAGGTAAAGGTAAGTCCAGCCTAATGGAAATAAAACAAGATCAAAGCATAACACTGCAGAGGCTCAGTTTTTCCGCTAGCACAGAAATATAGGTGATTCTGTATATGCGATCTTTCCAGCTCTAATTGAACTACACAATCAAAAGTCTCAAAGAAAGCAGCTCAATTTAGACTTAATTAACTGTCTTATTAAGAGCATGGGTTTTGGAGTTGATGTAAATGTGAATGCTCTTTCTTCTTTATGCGTCCATTAAAAAAACACCCGATTTCTCTAAACCTCTATTTCCTCACAAAGAAAATAATCTATCCACCTTATGCACAGGTTATAAGAATTAAATAAGCTAGTTTGTAAACAATGTGTACATAAAATGTAAAGACTCTATGATGGCCAGGGGCTATTTTGTAATGTCTTTACTAGAGTAAAAAGGTGCTATCAAGTTGTAGACAATATAAATAATTTGGCTAAAATATTATGCAATGGAGAATCTTTTTTTCAACAGCAAGTAGGCTATGGTAAATCCCAGAAAAGTCCCCTACTGTTCTCTTGGTTGGAAAAACTCATACTTTCTAAGGTCTGAATATTTATGTTTCCCGAAAATTCATATATTGAATTTCTAACTCCCATGCTATTAAGAGGCAGAGCCTTTTGGAAGGTGATTAGGTCACAATAGGGGAGTCTTCATGAATAAAATTAGTGCCCTTATAAAAGAGACCTGAGAGATAACTACCCCTTTCCACCATGTGAGGACACAAGAAGAAGACAGCATCTGCCAGTGTCTGATCTTGGACTTCCCAGCCTCTGGAACTGTTGGAAATAAGTATCTGTTGTTCATAAGCCAGTTAGTTTAAGGTTATTTATCACAGCAGCTCAAACTGACTAAGACAGCATCCTAAGAATAGTGATTGCCTCAATTATTATTAAGCCTAAGGGTTGATGATGACTAATTATTAATGTTTTCGAAAACTAAGACCATCTCTCAGAGAGAAGAGATGAAGGATTTGGGATATTTCCTACTATGAAGTTCTCCAACTTCTTTCTTCCCTTTTAATACTTCCCATAGTTGAGATATAACAGAAGCATAAAATATTGACATGATCAATACAATAGACTAGCTGATCACAGAAGTAACAGGAGTGGGGGAGATGGATACAGTAGTGACAGTGACAGTGAACATACTGAATACAAAGCATGAGCTACAAGCTATTCCGCTGGTGCAAAAGTAATGGCAAAAAACACAATTACTTTTGCATCAATTTAACCCATAATGTATCAGTTTAATCCTCCCTCCAAGTCCCTAAGGATGAGGCCATTTCCCATACCGCACACTGGGGTTGCATAGTATGTCCAAGATCATACAGCTGTGAGGAGGCAGAGCTGGGATTTGGACCCAAATTTGTCTGTCTCCAAACTCTTGTGATTTCCATTACATCAAGACCAAAGAAACAGCCATTATGGGCAGTTTCACAGAAATACAATGAGCAGCCTCAACAGTGAGTGTGAATAAACAAAATTTAAGCGAATATAAGACAGATGAACTCTTTTGTATGAGCTGTGTTTTTGTTGTTTTATATTAAAAGATCCTTCTATTGCATGTTATATGATCCAACACTGTCATCCCTGTTCTCCCTCCTGCCTTCTGTCACCTGATCACTGAACAACTCAGCCCTGGCCCTCCCTATAGAGGAAATCCTCAGCATCCACAATCGGGAACACTGCTTTCTCTTTTCCCCCACATCCAGTCTGGTTGAGGTAGGTGGACTTGGCAGTCTTACTCCAAACCCTTTCCTTCCTAGCTTTTCCCATGTGACCACTCAACCCTGACCTACCAAAGAACAGCTCAGGCAGAAGGGCAGCTTCTCATAAAATGCAGAAAGATGGATGACAAATTTTTCAAAGAAAATTCTCAGTAGAAAAAGCAAAAGATCCCCAAGAAAGCAAAGGATGTTTTCTCTTTATCAAATCCTAAAACACTGATTAATGATATTCTAGGAGAGGCAGTCACCTTGTGACATCTGAAATACTGTTATGTATTTAGTGTATACTGTGTAGAGACCTCATCTCCCTCCTGAGACTTACTTACTGCCTGACCTTTTTTCTGACAAAAGTAAGATTCACTTTCTAGAAACCCCTACCTCTTATCAGTAGCTCATTTTAAAGTTACCCAGGGTTTGTCTAGAGAAAATTTAATTGGTGAGAGGCCACCACAAGCCTCTTTAGACTCATAGATCAAAGCTCTTTCCAACAACTGCTGTTAGTCACAGTAACATGTTAAAACAGGAAAAAGAAAACAGTAATTTAGTGCTTTCAATAATTTCTAAAGATGATTCAATTCCAGAAAGATTATACTTTTAGAGAAGACATTACAAATAACACTGTCTCCTTCCCAATAAGATCTTATATACAAATCATCACTTTTCATTTCCCAAAGTGCTTTCCTACCCATTGTATGATTGTTGTTTGAAACCATAAAATAGGAGGGGAAATAATATTATCCCTGATTTGGATCAGAAAACTGAGACAAGAGGCACTATGTGATATTTCTAAATGCACATGACCGGTTATTGGGTGAGCTAAGCTGAATAATGTATCATAACTTCTGAAATTATTTTCTCTATTTCTTATTCCCATCATTTTTATTTCCATGTTTGTGAAAGGGCACCATTCAGCATTTATTAGCACATATTTATTGAGCACCAATTATTTGACTGGTGAGAATTTAGGAGGAAAATATATATTGACAAAAACATATTTGTCCAGGAGCATGAAGCATACTTTCCAGTGAATGGGGGAAAAAGATAAAACAAAGGAAATAAACCAGAAAGAGAAGAAGGCAGTTCTAAGTGCTCTTACAACGGTGACATGTGGACAAGTGACTGGGGACTGTTTCTATCTGGGTAGTCAAGGTACCAGCATCCTCAAGATCACCGGGTTTGTCACCTCAAACCCTTCCTCCCTTATCAATCACATCCTATGTGCTGTCACATCATCCCTGATGTCTCACATGTTCTCCTGTCCTGCAGTCCCACGATGGCACCCCTGACTCCTTAGCCTCGGTAAGGCAGGCTTTCCAAAACTTGCCCAGCTGGTCTTTCTATCTTCAGTCTCTCCTTTGAGTGCACCTTGTCCATTCCTATTCATCTTGTATCCAGTGGTATTTGTATTACATTTAAAGTAATGGCAAAACCCACAATTACCTTTGCACCAACCTAATAAAAAGTCCTCTTGAATGCCATGGAAAGTGGGGGAGACTTTATCCCAACATTGAGATTCTACCCAATCTAATTCAAACTTCTCTTCTAAATTCATTTTATTGACCAGGTGCGGTGACTTCTACCTGTCATCCAAGCACTTTAGGAGGTAGGTGGATCATCTGAGGTGAGGAGTTCACGACCAGGATGGCCAACATGGTGAAACTCTGTCTCTACTAAACATACAAACATTAGACAGGCATGGTGGCATGTGCCTGTAATCCAGGCTACTCAGGAGGCTGAGACAGGATAATTTTGCTTGATCCCAGGAGGCAGAGGTTGCAGGGAGCTGAGATCATACCACCGCACTCCAGCCTGGATGACAAAGCAAGACTGTTTCAAAAAACGTTTCATTTTATTCTCAGCAAATGAAATCATTCACTGTTTCTAATGTTACATTTGCACTTTTCTCTTCTAATTCCTGTTCCTCTCCCTCCATTTAAAATTCCCACTCTCTCCTAGCCAGTTTCTAAGGCATACCTCTTTTCTGGGGTTAGCTGCACAGATACCTCCTCCATGAATGAATGAATAAATGCTCAAAGGAATGAAAGTGACTCTAGCATCTCCTCTGCTCTGCTCTTGTAATCTACTTAGATATACACCAATTGCCAGGGCTTTGTGTCTGATATAGCCTCTTGCTTCTCTAAGTGAGGATAATTTTCCCTACTCCTCTACTAGCAGGTGTGCTAATTTGGTTCTGTGATGTCCCTTATGAATGTCAGTCAGCTTGTCAGCTATAGATCTCTGCTCTTCTGCCTTCCTGTCCCCCAAAGCAAAATCCATTAACCCCGAGATCATCTGCCAGCTGATGACATCTGCTCTCTAGGAATAGGCTCTGAGTTCAGACCTTTCCCGACAATGCTTTGGAGTTCCCATCAAACTCAAATAGATCTCTAAATTCATGTCCTTTCAGAGCCTCCTGTGGTACATTTATTTTCCCTGTAAGATTCAGCAAAAAGGCTGTCAAGAGCACATGAATGAAGATAACAGGGGAGCGTGATACATAGTTTCTATAAGAAATCAATGGTTACTAAAAATATCCCACATGAAATACCCTGAATGAAGCATTTCTAGTCTCAGGGAGAAGCCTTTGGGGAGTTCACAGGGCTCTGGCTGTGAAATCTCATGGCAACTATTCCTAGAGTGGAAAAGTATTTTTCTTTCAGGCAACGACTTTGCTTAAATCAGGCACAGAAGCTAACATTTAGGTGTTGTTCTCTCAGGTAGGTTCATACTAAGATCTTTATAATGCTGTGTTCATACAGCCATTGATGTGGGAAGACTCGAGAGGAAATGTTTAGTGCCAAATGGCTGAAAATTTCATGCCAATACTTCAGTGTTTATAGGAGGCTGCCGAATGCCACTGGATGCTGAGAACTCACAAGAATAAAATGAGAGAAACCTGTGACAAACACATGGATTGAGGGAGACTTTATGATGTCAGGCAGATTCCTTTTCCAATTTTCTTTTTTCCTGAGGTGGAGTCTCATTCTGTCGCCAGATTGGAGTGCAGTGACACGATTGCACTCCATCCAGTAGCTTTTTTTTTTTAGCTCACTTTTAAATCCTTATGTAAAATCCAGATTATATGAGCATGTTTAAAATTCTTTTATTAAATAGAAAATTTTTTTCATTCTTTTCTGTTATCCAGAAAAGTAACTACATCATACAGCCTTTAGATCACCCTTGTGCTCATGGATGGGAAATGAGAAAAAATAACAGCTTTGCCAAATTAGCAGAGTACGCATGCAAGGAAATTCACAAATTGCAGTGATTATTCTGAACATCTGATTCCAAAGGGAATCACATTCACATCCAAGTAATAGAAATAGTTGAAGATGAATCAAGAGCAAATCCTGTCCAGTGCCGTATACACACTGCATCTGTCTGAGCTGCATCTCCAGTGCCACCACCCTTGTTCGATGAGTGTGAACTCTTGCTTGGAATATCCAACCTCATGCTTGGACTCCTTTCTTCCCTGCGTTCTTTGCAATATATTCTCCTGGGAAAACTCAAAATGAGTTTTCCAACATCAATTACATCACATCACTCCCCTGCTTAAAACTCTCCTGTGGCTTCCTACTGCATTTAGACTAAAACCAGACACTATCATCACATAAAATGCCCCGTAATAGTGAGGACTTGCCTACTTCTCCGACCAGATTTCGTAATAGTCTGTTCAGAGACTGTCAGAGACAGAGACGCTCTGTCTGATGTGTTCCTCAAGCTAAACAACGCGCTTCTCAAAACTTACAGAAACGTACTAAAAAGAGTCAGTTGATCTGCATGTAAATTATATTTTAATTTTAAGAATAGAAATAGGATAGGCATTCCTATGAATGCCAATCAACAAAGGACACTTTTAATCTTAAAAAGATATTTTAAATAGCAACAAAAGTTAAAAGAACCTATAGCAACAACTGCTATTACATTTCCATATTTACTTTTTCTTTTCTTTCTTAATAATAGAACTCTGATTTTATTCAGAGTGACAATATGTCCAGCTGAAACACTCCACCTTCCAGCCTCTGTTAGAGGTAGAATTTTCCAATTTGGTGTAAGCAAACATCAATGGACAGAAATCCCCTTTTGTCCTTCTGCACTCCCTCCTTCCAGCCTCTTGGAATCAGACACTACAGCAGAAGATCCAGAAACAAATTGAGGACCATGACAGAAAAGAAGAGTGAATCCAGAGACCTTACCCTTAGCATTTGGATTCAGTGAAATACCAGCAACTACCTAACTCTGGGTCCTTCTATTTAGGGGGTTGAGCTCTAATATTTTAAAGATACTGGAATAAAGGTCTCTGTCAGGCAGCCAGGCAATTCCCAACTAATATAATTATCTACATATGTATCTAACAAAGTAGGAAGAAAAGTATTAATGACAAATTATTTTATTATGAAACCAAAAAATGGAGAAATATTCCATGATTAAAAATGAAAACACTTGACATTATGATTATTGAGATCTGTAAATTCAATGCAATTCCAATCAAAATCCCAGTAAGATTTTTCACAGAATTACTTACCAGGAAGCTTAAATGTGTATGGAAGATTATGGCCAAAAAGAGCCAACAATATTGAAAAAGAATAATAGTGACAGATGACTAGCTTCAAGTCTTAATTTAAAGCCTATACTAATTAAGAGATAACTGTATCAGTTAACTGCTATAATATATCAATTAAGACATAAAGCTATCAGTAAATCAGAATGGAGAGCCTTGAAAATTTTGTTTAATAGAGTGAAGGCATTCCACAGTGCTGGAACAAGTGTTTACCCACGTGTAAAAGGATATTAGATGCCTTTCCTCACATGGTAAGTAAAAACAAATTACACATTAGAGATGTACATGCAAAGAACAAAATGTAAAACTTTTGTAGGAAAATATATCTATATTGTTTGGATAGGAAGTGATTTCTTAGCTATGTCACAAAAACACGGCAATAAAGGAAAAGCTTTATTAAAATGGCCACATGAAAACGAAAATGAATGACATGATTGCAGCACTGCAAGCAACATGACACTATTCGTAATACATGTAAGTATTTGATAATATTCAATTATTTACTTAAAGCAGCATGAACTTTTATTTTTTCTATTCTATGGATTATAACCTTTTATTTTCTTTGTTTTATTCCTCAAATTGTCCCAGATTTTGCCCCTGGGAGCCAGTTCAAACTGGCATCTAGTCTTTCAACGTTGTGAGCTTTACATTACTTTCTGGCACCTGGTTGTTCTCTTTGGAAAATGGTATAGAGAAGCTTTCATTTGTATGCCGGTGTATCGGCACAATTTTCAACAAGAAAACATAGAAGCAACCTAACCATCCTTCAGCTGAATGCAAAACAGCATATAAAAGACATGGACTCAATCTGCTATTATCAACCTAAGGTAATCTCACACTATGGAGTTAAAAAAAAAAAAAGCTACAGCATATTATAATTAATCAAACCAAGACCCACAAAACAGTAATGTATATTGCTTACAAAGAAATATATATGTATCAACAAAGAAAATACAGCCTCTGATATCCAGGAGGCTTGCACTCACAGCAAGGCCTCCTGTTGACTGTAAATAACCTAAAAGAGCATCAACATCAGACAAGGCTATTCTGTGACCATCATGAGACAAAACAAAAATACAACTGTGCCATAATTATATTTGAACACTAACAAAAATACATTGTCCAAACCACAAAAATGACCAAATACCCCTCCATCCTGTCTAATGAGTGACTGTTGCTTCTTTAACAATTACAACTGTAGTGTTGCTCTAGGCTTGAAATTTCTGAAGCTATCCAATCACAGAATTACCGTACTTCCTGAAAGCATCAATGCAGAGTAAAATTCTGTTTCCTTAAGCCCTCCCAAGATCACCTACTGCAAGCCCAAATCCTATTCTAAGTCCTCTCTGCCATCATTGTGTTGAGACACCCCACACTTTTCCACAGTTCTCATACAACTACAGATGTGTTTCTAGTAGTCTTTGGAAAGAGAACATAGACTGTAGTAAAAGTATTTTTATTTCTTATACTTTAAGTTCTGGGGTACATGTGCAGATCATGCAGGTTTGTTAAATAGGTATACACATGCCATGGTAGTGGCTTGCTGCATCCGTCACCCTGTCATCTACATTATGTATTTCTCCTAATGATATTCCTCCCCAATCCCCCCCACACCCTGCTATTCTTTCCCTAGCCCCTCACCCCTCAGACCCCATTGTGTGATGTTCCCCTCCCTGTTTCCATATGTTCTCATTGTTCAACACCCACTTATGAGTGAGAACATATGGTGTTTGTTTTTCTGCTCTTGTGTCAGTTTGCTGAGAATGATGGTTTCCAGTTTCATCCATGTCCCTGCAAAGGACAAGAACTCATCTTTTCTATTGCTGCATAGTATTCTATTCTGTATATGTGTCACATTTTCTTTATCCATTCCGTCTTTGATGGGCATTTGGGTTGGTTCCAGGTCTTTGCTATTGTGAACAGTGCCACAGTAAACATATGTGTGCATGTGTCTTTATAACAGAATTTTTAAATGCATATAAATAATGCACTCAGACTTTAGGATAGTACCTGTACCTGAGAGAAAGAAAAACAGGAGGAAAGTATGGAGCAGAGAGAAGGGAGCCATTTGCTATATTTTAACATTTTATTTCTTTAAAATGAGAGAAATCTAATGAATGTATGACAAACATATATATCCATGGTTGGAACATAAGTACCTCATGTAAGTGGAATCACATAGTATTCATTCTATGTCCTTATATGATTGAAATATATCATTATCTAACTAAAGATTTCTCTAAAATAGAGTAAAAGTAATGGTCTCCCCCAGTCATGCCCCAGAAGAAACAAATTTTGTTTTCATTTAATACATATACTCTTCTAAGATTGTACATAAAGGGATATGATAGAGCAGATACTCGTGTGGTACGAAGTCTTCTGTGCACCACTGTGTTTTGACTATCTGCATATAGGTCAATCTTGCCCACTAGAAGACCCTATATCCTTGAAAAGGAGGAAGGTGCCTTATTTCCCTTTTCACCTCCAATGTCAAGCATAGTAGCTGTCACATAACAGATGCTCAGTAAATGTGTGCCCCAAAAAGAATAAATTATTGTGCTTCACAGTTATCAGCTTCAACTTAGTAACTTAAAAACCTATTTTAAAATATGTCATTTGCTCCAAGTTATCAGTTTTAAGATCTCTGGTTATCTTTCTTTGTTGCCCTTAGAGTAACCTCAACTGTTCTTGAAGCTTCAGTAGCACAAGGAAATTAAGGATGGTCTCTTTTCTGCAAAGACAAGCTTCACTGATCTGTCCTCCCTACAGCCTTATCTTGATGTATCCAGCATTTGAAACTTAAGTAATTTTCAGGCAGATGTAATTGAAGAGATATTACAGCTGTTAAAGTGGTGCCAGTTACCACATTAATGTGGCTATAACTCAAGCAAAGCACTCTCAAGAACAACTTCATGGAAAAGGGGCTTATAATTCACTATCTTAAGTCAATTGCTTCCTCCATTATTTCTATCCTGCCATTGGTAAGGATGCAAAAGAAAAAGAACTTATTATAATGGATCACAAACTCAGGGAAAAATATTAAATGAAACAAAACAAAGAATTAAATTATTATTGACTAATTAAACTCATGAGCAAAAATGAGCCCAAATCTCGTACATGTCTGAGATCCAGGAATGTGAGCCAGTGAAGGATCACAGACTTTGAATGGAGAAGACCAGAGCACATGTCCTTATCTTGACTTTTACCAATAGTTTGACCTTGGATCATTCCCGTAACTTTGCAAACACTTGTTTTCAAGTGGCAAATAGTATTATCCACCTTAGAAGGATGTTAGAGAATTAAATGAGAAAAGCTATTGTCAACATTTTTATATACTGCAAATTGCTTGACAAATAACATATTTATATTAAGAACTTATCAAAGAAACATCTGAAGACTAAGAAGTAGGAATCATAGGATCAAAGTTCAACTCATGGTTTTGTGTGTTTAGAACACTGACTTCTGTGGCAAAGCACTTTCTTGTAAGTTTTCTGCTTTCCTGTAAGATACCAATGATGTGGGGAAATGGTGGTGTTTTAGATGATGTGCCCTTAAGATGCGAAATGCCCACAAGGCACTTCAGTGGGCTAAGAAGTCTACATACAGAATTCAGCCCAGTTCTCGACATAGTTCTATATTCCCACTACTTAATTTCTTTAGTCAATTAATTTTCCCACACTCCTTGGTGACTGTATTATACCTTTTCCATTCTCTCCAACCAAACCTCTGTTGCTGGTGGAGGGTGTCCTGTTTCTTGGGATTTTTTTTTTTTTAATTGAGACGGTGTTTTGCTCTTGTTACCCAGGCTGGAGTGCAATGGCACGATCTCGGCTCACTGCAACCTCTGCCTCCTGGGTTCAGGCAATTCTCCTGCCTCAGCCTCCTGAGTAGCTGGGATTACAGGCACGCGCCACCATGCCCAGCTAATTTTTTGTATTTTTAGTAGAGACGGGATTTCACCATGTTGACTAGGATGGTCTGGATCTCTTGACCTCATGATCCACCCGCCTCGGCCTCCCAAAGTGCTGGGATTACAGGCGTGGTTTCTTGGGGTTTTAAACAAAGAATTGGACAAAACGCACAAAGAAATGAAAGAAAAACACAGATTTATTGAAACAAAAGTACACTCCACAGGGTGCGAGTGGGCTCTAACAACCAGCTCAAGAGCCCCGTTACAGAATTTTCTGGGGGTTGAAATATCCTCTAAAGGTTTCCCATTGGTTACTTGGTGTACACCCTATGTAAACAAAGTAGTGGCCCACCACCATTCTGGCCGATTGTGGGAGGAGACCAATCAGAGAGTGAAGTTATTAATACAAAGCTACACTCCTATGCAAATGAAGACTTGGCCTGTGACCATTCTGATTAGTTGCAGTAGGGAACCAATCAGAGGTACTTTCAATTTTTCATCTGCCATGCAGAAGAAGGGGCGTGGGGGTGTTGCAAAGGGAGTAGCCTATGGTCCTTTTGTTACTTGGGCATTGGAAGTTGGGGTTTTCCTTTTGGTTTAGTTCTAGGAAGTCAGTGTGAAACCGCCTTCGGTTCCCCGCCTCCAGATCCTATTCCCCTGCCTCACCACCGCCCCAAGAACTCCCTCATTCACAAATGATGACCTCACTCCCAACCTCACGGAGAAATTTGACACTACCAGAGAGGAGCTCTCAACTTTCTAGCACCTGCTTTCAAACCTACAACCTATCTACATCTTCTCTCCTCTCTTCAACTCCTGTGGAAGCCAGCTCCCTTCTTCTAGTTTCAGTCCCATCTCTGTATCTGTATGCTGTAGCCCACCTCCTCAAGAATCATCTCCTATCAATAATCTGTTCTCTCTTCTGTGTCTTCCAACTCATCATCTTTGCTTGGTTCCCCCGTGGTCATGCAAACATACTTAATTCATACAAAGCAATAGAATGAATAAGACCTACTATTTGACAGCACAGCAAGATGACTATGGTCAATAACATGTTAATTGTACATTTTTAATAACTAGGAAATTATAATTTGATTGTTTGGAACACAAGAGATAAATGCTTGAGGAAATGATTACTCCATTCTCCATGATGTGATTATTAAACACTGCATGCCTATATCAAAACATTGCATGTACCCCATATATATATATATACACACCTACTATGTACACACTAGAATTTAAAATTTTTTAAAATTAGAAAACAAATATGTCCAATTTTTAAAAATCTCCAGCCTTATTTCTCCTTTCATAAACAGCCCTATGTCTTCTGTCCTTTTCTCAGTCACATTTCTAAAAGGAGTTGTCTACACTCGCTGTCTCTATTTCTTAATTTCTCACTCATTCCACAACCCACTCAGACCCTGCATCTCCCCTCAGCAGCTCACGCAACCACTGGGCTAAGTGGCCAATGACTTCTGCAAGGTACACTTTTGACTGGACTTCCCTAGGCTCTCAGCAACCCTCTATGGAGTTAATTATTTTGTTCTCTTGTCTTCCATGGCATGCTCTCCTCCTGGGTATCCTCCCACCTTTCTGAACAGTATTTTAATTTATCCTTCCCTTTCTCACATTCAAAAGTTGGAGTTTCCCAACATTCATTCTTACACTACTTCTGCTTTTCATTCATTCTTCTACACAAAATCAACTCTCACATCTTCATTGACCACCCACATATTGACCATTTGTGAACATGCATCTTTAAATTACATGCTAACTGTATCTGACTTGAGGTCCCCACTTGGCTATCTGATGCAGGCCAGATCCTGCAGAGCACACACTGACCTGGAGTATGGGTCATAAGATGTTTTCTATACGAAACAGTCCAAGGAAGGAGATGAACATCCTTCAGTTTCCCCTTGGACCCTAAGCAAGGAAGTCTGGAACCAATATTGCCCATAGAGTGCCCCACCTTACTTGTTCACCAGATGTGAACTGCTCCAGGAGGGACACACCCTCTAGAAGGCAGCTGCCACTCGGGCAGATCCTGAAGTTGTTGACTGCTGGTGGCTGTCTGCAGCCTGCCTTACCCTGGGCTGGATACCAAGTTCTTCCTTGAAGGGGGATCTCGGTGGCATATTTTTTCACCTACCACAATGTCTCATTTGTTTTGTGGCACTTTAACCACAAAACAAAATTGAGCTCATCCCCTCAAAACTCACTTCCTTCTCAGTGTTCCTGACCTCCAAAAATAGCACCCTCATCTATGCATCTGCACACATGAGAAATCCAGCTCTGATCCTCATGCCGCTTGTCCCTCACACCCTGCCCTTAGCCTAGCCCTAGTACTGTCTCTGTTAAGTGACTAAAAAAAGCTTCAACTGCTGTCCCCATATTCTCTCAGCCCCATCTAGACCTTTCTTTACACTCAGTCAGAAGGAATGACCCTTTTAGAACACAAATCTATACCATCACTTAGCTTGACTTCCCATCACTCTTAGAATAAAGATCCTTTACTGTCCCAGCCTTTGGGAGGCAAAGGCAGGTGTTATCCCTTGAGTCTAGGAGTTCAAGACCAGTCTGCAGAACATTGTGAAACCTCATCTCTAAAAAACATACAAAAATTAGGTGGGCAAGTTGACACATGCCTGCAGTCCCAGCTACTTGGGAGGCCAAAATTGAGCTGGGGATGTGGAAGCTGCAGTGAGCCATGATTTGGCCACTACACTACTACTTTACTGGAGTCACACGTTTCTCCACAATCTGGTCCTTCCCTCCCCATGAGTCTGGGTAGTTCAGCTACAAGGGACTTCATTCAGGCCCTAGAAATATACAATACTTGTTCTCATCTCAGACCCTTATACATGCTATTTGCTCTGCCTGAAATAAACTGCCCTCTTCCCCACTCAACTCAGCTAACGCTGACTCATCCTTAAGATTTTGGCTTTAATGTCTGTTTCTCAGAGTACCTTCTCTGACCTCCAGACTCCCTGTGAAATGATACCACATCACGGTGATTATCAGCACAATTGCAATGGGTCAGAGTTAATAACATACAACGTCGGATGCAGCTTGGTGCCTTTATGCTAGGATTTCATGTCTGCAAATTTGCCCACTGACGAAAACTTAGTTGTAACCCCAAATCAATATTTATGGTGTTTTCATGGTCATTCATAGACGAGCACAGAGTAGTAGCAAATTTCTGTTGTCTGATGCACATTTCCGACCAGCTGAGGCCCGACATGGTGGCGTTCTGCCTTCTTCTTTCTACTCTGATATTCTAAATAAGTGTTACTTTTGTCATCTATTTACTGCCACATTTTTCACATTTTTGGGTGTTTTTTTTTTTTTCGGCGATTTCACTGTTTAAAAATGGTCCCCAAGCATTGAAAGGCTGTCTAGTGTTCCTAAGTGCCAGAAGGCTGGGATGTGCCTTGCAGGGAAAATGTCTGTTAGATTAATGTCGTTCAGGCATGAGTGATGTGCTGTTAGCCCTGAGTTCATGTTAATGAATCAACTCTATATTAAATAAGGTGTCTTGAAATAGAAACACACATAAAACAAGGTTATATATTGATCAGCTGACAAAAATGTTGTGAGCAGAGGCTCGGAGTTACCTAATTCTGTGTTTGCTAATTTAGTGCTCCCAGTGACTTTATAGAACATTCTCACCTCAAAAAAAATGAGAATCTGCTGCCATTAGGTTTTTTGTTATCTCTCCCCTGACAAAACAAACTCCAAAAGAACAGCTACCGTCTGTCTTAATTACAGCTGTATTTTCAACACAGGGCCTTGTACATAGAAGAATCTTGGTAAGTATTTGCTGAATCAATTAAAATGAACAGCATCTCCTAATATCAAGAATATATTCTTCTTTAAAACAAACAAAAAAAAAGTCTCACTGTTGTCCAGGCTGGAGTGCACTGGTGCAAATGAAGCTCGCTGAAGCCTCAAGCTCCTGGGCTCAAGCCATCCTCTCACCTCAGCCTCCCAAGCATAGCTGGGACTACAGTTGCACCATCATGCCTGGCCAAGTTTTTGTATTTTTTTTAACAGAAACAAGGTCTCAAATATGTTGCCCAGGATGGTCTTGAACTTCTGGGCTCAAGTGGTTCCCACCCCTGCCCCCACTTCAGTCTCCCAAAGTGCTGAGATTACAGGTGTGAGCCATTGCACCCAACCAGGATACATTTTTTCTTCTTCTTCCCTTAAGACAGAGTCTTGCTCTGTTGCTGAGGCTGGAGTGCACTGGTGTGATCTTGGCTCATTGCAGCCTCCGCCACCCAGGTGATTCTCCTGCCTCAGCCCCTAATATCTGGGATTACAGGTGCTCACCACCATGTTCAGCTCATTTTTTAAAATATATTTTTAGTAGAGATGTGGTTTCACCTTATTGGCCAGGCTGGTCTTGAACTCCTCACCTTGTGATCCACCCACCTCTACCTCCCAAACTATTGGGGTTACAGGCATGAGCCACCGCACCCAGCCACATTCTTTTATGACTTTTACTGCAAAGCCAGGATCATAGGGGCCCTTCTGTGACACACAAACCTCATTCTATGAATACTCTTTTCTCTCTTAGTAAATGCTAAGCCATGAATTGAGGAAGCAATATATTTATGAGGCAATCCTATTTCAGGAAATAGGAAACCTGAATTCTGGTCCTGCCCATGTGACAATTAATGATATGGGAAAGAAGCTCCTCAACTGGAGTTTTTTATTTCCTCAACTGTAAAATAAAATAGACATCTGAGTTCCCTGCCAGCTCTGAGATTTCAGCTTGCCCATCACTCCAAGCCATGTCCCACTCTGCTGCTAGAATGTGCCTCTGATATGGTACTTAAGCCTCGCAGAGCAGGGACTTTGGAGGTTTGGTCTGCCGCATCACCAGTATCTAGAGAGTGTCCACACAATATGTATTTATAGAATCTATGAGTGAATCTGTCTCCTGAAAACCCAGACTGCTAGCTCCCAATATTAAGCGTAACCACTATGACATTTGCAGACACTTGAAGAGCATGTCACTACACTCAGATACCATCCTTCAGATTTCGGTGTGTCATTATTAACAGGAAACTACAAGCATGGTTTTTGATGACTTAGGTTTTCTCTAAAGGCGTAAGTTCTATATGTTCTCTAGAAAATTTGGCAAATACATAAAGGAAAATACAAAGGTAACTTTATGGGTTATCATCCAAAACTAAGAAATATTATCAATGCATGCTTTGTATTTTCTAGGGTTTTTTTTTTGTTTCTAATCCATGAGGATTCCATTTTTGTTGTAAGCCTTCAATAAATTCAACTAGTTAGCCAGTGATGCTTATTGAAAACAAAAGGCACAAATATTTATGACATGCTTAACATGTACCCACGTTAATCCGTCACTTCCTACTAGCTCTGCAGACATACTTCTCCTCACCATTCTCCAGTGGCCCAATTCAGAATCCTACAAGTCATCTTCACATTTTCCAGTGCTTCTTACTATCTAATAGGTCTCTGGGTCTTCTTTAAGACCTCCTTAACTTTGCTGTTGCCTGTGTCTCCCAGCCTGCATTCACACCCTTCTCAGTCTCTCCCCAATTGACAAGGACCAGATTGAGCATTTTTGGCTCTGCAAATGTGCTGTGCCCTCCCTGGACCTCAGACCTTCACACCTTCTGCTTATTTCAAAACGTCCTTCAGAATCCCTTCCCCTGCTTACCTTACTTACTTGCCCTTCAGAATCTAACTCAGATGTCACTTGCAGAGAAACTGAACTTAACTCTTGAGGCTGCATCAAATTTGTGTCTGTAATGATGTCATCGCTCAGGTGGTTTACATTTTCTGAGGTTATCTTTATTTATCTGTCTCCCATAAAAACTTTAAGCTTTTTGAGATCATAGGACTTATCATATTCTTAGTTATGTCTTCCAGTGTCAGACACAAGAAAGTTGCTCAAAAATGTTAATTGGAATGAACGGAGCGTTCTTTTCTCTACTGATTTGTAATTCTACCTTTATGAGGTACTTAATGTGATATGCACTAAGATCTATTTCTTGACCTTCTTTTGTTAAAGCTGTATCTGCCTATGCTTATTACATTATGCTATTTTAATGTATCACATCATTTTAATGTACTATAATCTCAAAATACATTTTAATATCTGATAAGGCACACTTCACACACACATGTATTACTTCCATTTTCTCATCTGTCTAGTCTACTAGATGACCTTGAGAACTACATGTTAGGTTTTTACGGAGTCTTTGTAAACTTCCCTTGGCATTTTAATGGGATTATACTAGATCTAAAAGGATAATTATATCATCTGTAAGTAATATTTTTATCTCTTCCTCTGAAAATTTTTAAGTTCTTATTTCTGTTACTGACTTGGCTAGAACTTCAGGGAACACTAAATACATTTAGTGTACCTAAATACCCAGATTTTATCAATATTATGAGCTATAAAATACTTAGAAAAGACTAATTTATTCCTGTATGGCATTAAACAACAATATTATTTGCAGGGGGGAAAAAAGCCAGAAGCCAAATTGTCTAAATAGGCTTTTTATCCTTAGGGCTTTGATACTGCCTCAGAAACATAAAATAATATGGTAAAATGTCTCAGAACTGCTAAGTTTCTAATCACATTTCAGATTTATTATTTTTTCTGCCATTGACCAATAGGAAGAAAACTTTCTATGACCTTGACAAGAATGGTTAATCGATGTTACAGCAATTTTTGTTGTGTTTTGTTTTGTGGTGTGTTGTGTTTCTGAGCGTGCAAGTTGCAATTCAGTTCGTCCACAGCGTTTCTGGAAAGTGGGAGACATACCCTTACCCTTCACTTGATTATTTGTTGAGCGCTCACTCTGTGCAGGAGCCATGCTGCATCTTGCATGCATTGTTTCACTTAACATCATTGAATGCTTTGTCAGTCGGGGCCCTTTGAGAACAAAACCAGCAGGATGTGAATGTCCTATTGCATGGAAACCTCCCCAGCTCGATGTCCAAGTTCATCACTTGCCAAGTTCTACTTTCCACCCCGTGACAGAACATAATTCAGACAAGTTTTCCACCAATTTATAACGCAGATCACCTTTCCTCCAGTGTTCCGTAACGTGCCTCATTTCCACCTGAGACCTCACCAGAAGGGGCCTTAATATTTGTATTTCAAGCAACATTCTGTTCGTGACAATACACATGCTCTCTAAGCCAAGAGAAACCTTCTCTACAGTTTTTCTCTCTTCGTTCTGAGACCACCCAAAAATTGCTTTTAATGTCCACATATCTACCAAGAATTCTTCAAGGCAATGTTGGTTTTTGCTATGAACTCCTTAAAAATTTTTCCATTCTGTAACCATTACCCAATTTCAAAGCCACCTTCACATTTTGGGGTATTTGTTACAACACCACCACACTTCCTGTTACCAAAATCTGTATTAGCTTTCTCAGGCTAAGAAAAGTAGTACAAACTGGGTGGCTGAGCACAACAGTAATTTATTCTTTCACATTTCTGAAGCCTAGAAATCCAAATTACTCAAGGTGTTGGCAGGCCCATGCTGCCCCTGAAGCTTTGAGGAGGGACGCTTCCTTGCCTTTCCCAGTTTCTGCTGCCCTCAAGCACTCCTTAGCTTGTGGCTGCATCACTCCCATCTCTGCCCCATCTTCACATGGTCATCTTTCCTCTGTGTCTGTGCATCTCTGTTTCTTCACATGATGTTCTCCTTGTGTGTCTGTGTCCAAATTACCCTCTTCTGATAAGGACATCAGTCAAAATTGAATTGGGGCCCTTGCTAATGACCTCATTTTAACTGGATTAAATCTGCAAAGACCTATTTTTCAGATAAGTACTGGAGGTTAGGACATTAAAACATCTTTTTGGGGGGTTATATAATTCAGCCTATAATTTCAAGCTCATTATTAATTTTTGTGAAGCGTTATTATTTCATTCTTAAATGCAAACAATCAGTGTTAAAGAGACTGAGGAAGCTGATCAAAGTTGCATAGTGTGTAAATTATTAAGCTGTAACTCATGCCCAGGTGTGACTAACACTAAACCCATAATCTAACGTACTGCCTAAGAAATTGTTAATACTGTGCCTAAAAATCTAATCAGCAATACCAGACAGTGCTTCTTGGTTGAATTTGACACTTCATTCACTCCTTCCTGAAATAATTCTACTTGGCTTTCCCGAGCACTCACCCTACTGACAGCCCTGTCTTCCCGTAGCTTTCTCACAGTCCTTTCATAAGCTTTAGCTTTCCTATTGGAGCTCCTTGTGTAGTCGTGTCCCAAAGTGGGTCTACTTATCCATGAGCAATCTCTCCTAGTGCTCTCAGTCTATCTTTAAATACCACTCTATGCCAATCTCTTTTAGATATATAACCCCACCTGTCCACCAAACAACAGATTTGTTATTTCCATTGCCAGGTTGATGTCTCTCCTTCTGAATCTAATATGTTTCTCAGACTCAACACGGCAGAACTATTTGAGGTTCTCATTGAAAACAAGCAAAGTCCTATCCCTATCATTTATGCATATATGGTATTTGAAGGGTATTAGATATCTGGCAAGATTCCTAGGATGATGAGAGACTCAGACTTAGGAGCCAATAGCCAGGAACGATCCCCAGATCACAACGTGGAACTTTTGGAGGGAGCTGCTGAACTACCATGCTGGGTACAGACACTAGACTCAGAGGCCATGCCTAGAATCTCTGCATTCACTGCCTCTGAAAACTAATGAGGCTACTGACTCCATCGCCAGAATGGATGCCAATTTGGAGCTTAACATGTGTGTCTGATTGAGCCAGGATCACAAGCTACAACCCAACCCTGGGGGCTACCAGTAAAGTAAGATTCTACTTATATCTTAGGGAAACATGCATTCCTAAAGTAGGGGAAATCCTCAAAAATAAGAAGGATCCTCAGTCGTACCCAGTGGCTAAGAAGAATGACCAGTGTCTACCACAGTGGCCAAGTAGAACTACTGACTCTCCTCAGTTTACCCATATCCTCAAGCTCTACACCATGGAATCATACCTGATGGCATCTTTTCATATTCTCCACATCTAACCTGTCATCAAATCATTTCACTTCTGTCTCTAAAACATTGCTGGAGTTCATCCTCTCCTCTCCATCCAAGCCACTTGCATCATTGCTTGGACCATGTGCTACCGTCGCCTCAGAGCTGGTACTCCCACTTCCACTATTGACCCTAGACAATCCGTCTTTCACAGCAAACATGTTCGTCTTCTGAAACTACAAACTGATCAATGTATTTTCTGCTTTAAGCCCTCCAGGCATGCAAGGTGCTGCATAGTCTAGTTCCTGATCAATCCTCTAGCCTCGCTGCATGTCTCTATGCCTTCCCTTGCTGAGCTTCAAGCACAGCCACACAGGAATCCCCTCGTATCCTTGGATACAACAGGCTCATTCCAACCACAGGATCTTTGCAGCTGTTTCCTGCACCTTAAAGTCTTTCCATAGCTGGATCCTTCTTATCTTTCAAAACTCAGCTCAACAGTCAACTCTTTTGAGATACATCATTCTAAGGGAGTTCCTCTGCACTCCATCCTATCCTCAGTTTTATTTGCAATAGGATTTATGATGAAGTGACATTATCATTTTTCTGTTTCATTGGCTGTCTCTCCCAATCAGCTTGCAAGTTTATCCATTTTTATCTACCATGTATTCCCAGGGTCTTCAACAGTGCCTGGCACAGGGTACAGATGACAGATATACTTGTGAAATGTCATCAGGCATCAAATAAATTGCATAGACTGAGGACTCTACAGCCAGAGAAAGATAAAATCGCTAAGCTCTGTGTTGTCAGAAAAGATTCCATTGAAGTATTGAATCATAAGCATAGCCATGAGGAATGGGTAAAATGTGGACATTCAGTTTGGTCACTTAATAGGATCCTGAACGCACAGGAAACATGACAGTTGAGGAAAGAGGAATTAGTACTAAGGTCCAGAAGTGTGATGGGGAAATCACAGTGAGTAAGCTTAAGGTTGCAAGAGGCCAAAAGAGAGCAGCATTAAGCACAGGAGATGTCATCCCCTACTTACAACTGGACATAAGGCCAGTCCTACTGTAGCATGCTCTCATCTGCAAATCATGTGCAAGTTTTCAGTGGCAGTGATGTGCTGACATCTTCATATCTAGAAGGAACCTGCAAGTCCTTTGGACATCTCATCAGGCAAGGAAATGGAGCTGATGATCACAGCATCAGGGTAGACACACAGGGAGCAGGGAGACACAGGACTCAAGAAATAACAAAGTCAAACTGCCACTGTTTGCTGATAATACAATTGTGTACCTAGAAAACGTAAAGACTTCTCCAAAAAGCTCCTAGAACTGATAAACAAATTCATCAAAGTTCCATGAGACAAAATTAATATACACAAATCAGCAGTTCTGTCATATACCAACAGTAACCAAGCAGAAAATAAAATCAGTAACTCAAACCCTTTTTACAATAGTGGCAAAAAATAAAATATTTAGGCATATACCTAACCAAAGAGGTGAAAGACCTCTACAAGGAAAATTACAAAACACTGCTGAAAGGAATCATGGATGACACAAACAAATGGAAACACATCCCATGTTCACGGATGGGTAAAAATCAATGTTGTGAAAATGATCATACTGACAAAAGCAATCTACAAATTCAATGCAATTCCCATCAAAATACAACCATCATTCTTCACAAAACTGGAAAGACAATCCTAAAATTCATATAGAACCAAAAAAGAGCCCACATAGCCAAGCGAGACTAAGCAAAAAGAACAAATCTGAAGGCATCACATTACCTGACTTCAAACTATACCATAGTATACCAAAAATCCATAGTAACCAAAACAATACAGTACTAGTACATTAAGCACAGAAGTTGTCATCCCCTACTTACAACTGGACACAAGGCCAGTCCTACTGTAGCACTGTAGCATGCTCTCATCTGCAAATCATGTACAAGTTTTCAGTGGCAGTGACATGCTGACATCTTTGTATCTAGACCAATGGAACAGAACAGAGAACCCAGAAATAAAGCCACATACTTAAAGCCAACTGATCTTTGACCAAGCAAACAAAAACAAAGTGGGGAAAGGACACCCTATTCAACAAGTGGGCTGGAATAATTGGCAAGCCACAGGTACAATAATGAAACTGGATCCTCATCTCTTACCTTATACAAAAATCAACTCAAGAGGGATCCAGGGCTTAAATGTAAGACCTGAAACCATGAGAATTCTAAAAGATAACATCGGAAAAATGCTTCCAGATATTAGCTTAGGCAAAGACTTCATGACCAAGAACCCAAAAGCAAACCTAACAAAAATAATGATAAATAGGTTGGACTTAAACTAAAAAGTTTCTGCACAGCAAAAGAAACAATCAGCAGAGTAAACAGACAACCCAGAGACAAAGTCTTCACAATCTATATATCTGACAGAGAACTAACACCCAAACTCTATAGCAACTCAAACAAATTAGCAAGAAAAAACCACCCCATCCAAAAAACGGGCTAAGGACACGAGTAGACAATTGTCAAAAGAAACTATACAAATAGCCAACAAACATTAAAAAATGCTCACATCGCTAAGGATCAGGGAAATGCAAATCAGAACCACAATGTGATGCCACCTTACTCCTATAAGAATGGTCATAATCAAAAAATAAAAATAACAGATGTTGGTGGGGATGCAGTTAAAAGAGAACGCTGCAGGTGGGAATGCAAACTAGTAAAACCACTATGGAAAACAGTGTGGAGACTCCTAAGGAACTCAAAGTAAAACCAGCGTTTTATACAGCAATTCCACTGCTGGGTATCTACTGAGAGAAAGAAGTCATTATACAAAAAAGATACTTGCACAAGGCAATTAAACTGCTTTGCTTGATACTATAATAGTAAAGAGGTATCTTTATACATTTGTCCAAACCCATGGAATGTCCAACATCACTAAACTGCTTTGCTTGATACTATAATAGTAGAGAGGTATCTTTATACATTTGTCCAAACCCATGGAATGTCCAACATCACTAAACTGCTTTGCTTGATACTATAATAGTAGAGAGGTATCTTTATACATTTGTCCAAACCCATAGAATGTCCAACATCACGAATGAAATCTAATGTAAACCAGGGACTTTGGGTGATGATGATGTGTCAAGGAAGATTCACCAAAGGCACAACTCTGGTGGAGGATGTTGATAATGGAGGAGCCTGTATATGGGTGGGAAAAGGAATATATGGGAACTTTTTGCACCTTCTACTCAATTTTGCCATGAACCTAAAACTCCTCTTAATAAACTCTTTAAAAAAAAAAGGAGAATACAAGAACAGGAGGGAAATGGGAGAATTATTCTTTTTATGTTGGTAGTTAGTTATGCCCTTTTTTATCTACTAGCTGAGGTTATCAAAATGAATGGCCTCTGGTTAACTGAAATTGAAATCCTGCCATTCCTTCACTAAGAAAACAGTGGCTGTTTTTGCTAACTCATTATATTATTGATATATTTGCTGCCATTCATTCCAGATCATGGCAAGTTAATCCTATGGCCAAGTACTGAAAATCAATCCTGGAGTGCAGTTGTCAACCTATCCTCATTGCCAGTAAGAAAAGCAACCCTAGGAGTTGGAGAAACAAGAATTACTAGCAGGGAAACTCCTTCACCGTAACTAAAAACTTCTCCCCAGAAGTAAAGTTATTAAAGTGTGATGTACTTGACAGTTTCAGAGGGGGGCAAAAAACAAAGTGCTGCTCTCTCTTGAGGCAGGACCAAATCACCACCTCCCATGGTAATGATAGGCCTTCCCCTCCTCAGAGCTGAGAAAGACCATCATGGAAAGAAGTGCATCAGCAGAATGGATGAGAAAATATGACTCAGGTATTGTATTTTCTGTATGTCGTCAAGAAATGCATCACTCTACAGATGGATCTGATTTAGTAATATTATGGAAAACGATATATAGTTTTCATCCGTAACAGATCTATTATTTATCGAGCACCTACTGTGTAGCAGCTGTGGTTCATATTACTTCACCCAGTTCCTCCACGTTATTTATTTTCTAATTGTATTAATAAGTAAACTGCACTCTGGGAGATTTTCGTTAACCTAAGATCACGAAATTAGTTTTCTTACCACTAAACTACCCTTCCTAGCCTTACCTATGCCGAAAGGTTGCAGTGGAAAACTAAAAATCAAATCTAAAAGAAGCCTAGAGCTTTCTAACTAACACCTTTCTCTGCAGGTGGCTGAAAACCTAGAAGACAAGAATGTTTTACAATTTACAAGAGGTAGAATATGCAGAAATAACTTCAGTGATAATAAACAAGATATGTTAAATACTAAAATCTTAAAATGCTGTAGTCAGAAGCAGTATTTTAGAATCATCACAAGGAATAAAATCCAGTAGAAAATGAGTCTGCATGGGTGGGAACTTATTCATTCAATCCCATCTAGATGCCACTCTTCCTAGAAAAATGTAGAGCTCAACCTTCCCACCACTTCAGCTGTTCACTGAAACTGGGAAGCCTCAAGTGCTAGGAACAACAGAGATCCCTTTTCTATCATGTGGTAACTAAATCGTGTCAGACGTTTTGTAGAGCATATTGGAAGAAGAAAGGCTCTCTTGAAATTGAGTGAATACAGACATTACATCATGATTGAACTGTGAGAAATTTCAGACCAGACATTCAATATTCTCTACAACCATCCTAAGTTCAGAATAGATGTACCACAAGAACACTCAGGAGAAATCAACCGAACATAGACAACAAAGGGGGAGAAATGTGGTCCAGCAAGTCCCCAAGTCAGACGTGATCAAGCATCTTCACTAAAGACCTCAAGGTAAGTTATTCTGCTTGTTATGTATTCATTTATGTTGTTTGTTGAATACTGACCCATACTAAGGGTGACAATAATATAAATGCAACGTGGGAAATTGTTCATAGTACAAAGCTACTCATTTTCAACCAATGCCACCTTTTACTGAGGAATGAAGGACCTCAGGGCAAACACTTCACTTACCCACTGATTCATACTAGGCCTTTGTCTTGTTGCATTTTACTTCTCTTTCATCCCCTCCCCTGCTCTCATCACCCTTCTTCTCTCCCATAGACACCTACTCTAGTGAATTTGATACACCTTAAATATGTATCATTGTAAAAATAGTTGTATACGTGTATGTGTTCAATTTGAATAAAGGGTATTATGCCTTGTTTCTTCTGCTACTTTTTACTATTTCTTTGTCTTGCTTTTTCACTGTGTACTATGCTGTCAAGATTTCTCTATGTAGCTGTACATATTATATGATAGATGTATATATGTGTAGGGCTGTTGGCACTGCAGGGTCATGGGGTGTCCCTTATGCTGTGCTCAGGTGCAGGATTTGAGAAGTAAAGAGACAGGACACTGAAGAACTGAAGAGCGGCTGGACTCAGGGGGCCATGCAACCTATGATCAGAGATCGAGGCCCCAAATACCCAGTAGCATCTGTATTTATTAGGTACCAGCAGGGGGCAGGGTCGTAAGTGAGGTCATCATCTACAGGCTTAGTAGATGTGGGCCATGCACAGAAGGTGGCTGTGCCATATGCAGTAGTACAGGGTCATGTACAGAAAAGGGGTCCGCCCCATTAGGTCACCAAGGCAAGGAGGTGGACTGTGTGCAACAGGTGTCGTGCGCAACACTTCTTATCTGGGGTCTGAAGACTTCAAAGGATTTCTAATAGAAGGATACTGTAAGCCAATGCAGTGGGAGCTGACAGACTTGTGCTTTTCTCTAAGATATTTATGGGAGGATGATTTGAGCTAGCACAGAAGGTAGAAAAGACAGGGTGTACAGCCGCCGTGACTGGTCACACCAGAGGGGTTCTTCTCCCTCAGTTATTTCCAGGATCTCAGGCCTGAGGCCTGCTTTCCACAAGAACTGGATGCAAGGCACTACATTTCCTACTTTACCAGGAGGAGAGGCTCTTGCTCCAAGCCTGCCATACAGCATATGCCCTTTCAGGCAGGGATGCCACCACCTGGGTCTTTGGTTCTTGTCCTGCTCTGGCTGTTTTTCTGTGTACTTCTTCTGTTCTGTGACTACTCAGGCATTCCTTCTACTAAAAAATACTATATGGTTATACAGAAGGATTATATAAATTAACACTAAATGTATCAGTACAGCTCTGACTACAATACCTATGCAATTATATAGAAAGATTATATAGAACTAGGTATGCCAGATAGAAGCATTAAGTATGTTATATAAGCTACATATATATGTGTAGTAAGTTATACTTCAGGCACTAATTGTGCCTGGGGTCTGCACAGTTCTCCTTCCTCGGTGCCCCTGGGGGGTGTTACCCACATATATACATATATTATAGTATCACTGCATAGTATTCCACAGAATGCATTCTCCTCTTTTCACTTATCCATCCCACTAGTTGTATTAGTCTGTTCTCATGCTGCTAATAAAAACACACCCAAGACTGGGTAATTCATAAAGGAAGGAGGTTTAATGAACTTCCACATGGCTGGGGAGTCCTCACCAACATGGTGCAAAGTGAAGGAGGACCAAAGTCTTACATGATGGCAGGCAGAAGTCTTACGGGCAAAGTCTTACATGTCTTACATGGTGGCAGGCAAAAGACTATGTGCAGGGGAACTCCCCTTTATAAAACCATCAGATCTCATAAGACTTATTCACTATCATGAGAACAGCATGAGAAAAAAACCACCCCATGATTCAGTTACCTCCCCCCACATCCCTCCCTTGATACATGGGGATTAGTACCATTCAAGGTGTCATTTGTGTGGGGATACAGAGTCAAGCCATATCACTAGTGATGGATGATTAGGTTGCCCCACCTATATAAACAGTCTCATATGGATTCACATATAAAAACCTGTGAGTTTCTGTGGCAAATAGCCATCTGTGGGATTTCTGGATCCTAAGATATATGCTACCTTATCTTCAGTAAGTCCTGTTCCAAGCACCTTAAAAAAGACTGTATCATATCAACTTCTACCAATGGATAAACTCATCCATTCCAACCAGAAATGGTTCCTGTTTCCCTACATCCTCATCCACTCTTTGAATGATTTGTCCATTTTTGCCTGACATATATGTTGAATAGTATCTTACCATTTCAATTTGCTATAAACTGATTGTAAAGGTAGGTCTTTCTTTCTATACTTGTTAGCAAGTTAGTATTTGCTCTTTACAATTCCTGATCTTCTTGAACTGTCCATTTTTTTTAGAAGTTTGTGTCTTTTTTTCACTGATTCGTCTAGAATTCCTTTCTATTCTGGGTACTAATGCTTTGTCCATTTTAAACACCACAAGCATCCTCTCATAGTCTGTGAACCACCTCTCATTTAAATTATTCTGTGAAGTCTTTTTTCATATTTCTAAAGTTCTAAGTTAAAAAAATTTAAATGTTGTTATGATTATATTTTAGATCAAGGTGACTGCTGACAATTGCAGTAAGGATTTGGTGTTCACAGTGGGCAGACCAGACAACAGTTTTAGAGTGTGGTCCTAGCTACGTATATTCCTGTCTGGCTGCCACATTTAGAAGCACTTGAGAACTTTAATTCACTTACTTTATTTTATGTCTGATGTTCACCTGCCTTCACTTCCCTAAGCCAAACTGTCTTGAAGCCAGATAAATTAAGCTTATGGTTTATTAGGCACATCATCTCTAAAAATAAACTAAAAGCTGAATTTCTCACCATCTCATCCCCAACCCCTGCAGCAACAGGGTAGCCCCTTGCTCAGGTGCCTTACATTTCTTCAACTCGTATTTTACCTTTCATGATAATTGTGCTGTAGAAATCATTGTGTCTCTCCTTATGCATCACAAGAATGTGCATCTTTGCTTAACAGTTATCATTCCATCTCATTCCTCTTTGTATAAATATGTCAAAGATGCTTGACCTTCTAAAATCAAGTTGCTACAGAATTTTCATACATTTTCTTCATCCATGGAAGCTCCTATGTCATGGATGGATCTCAATCCCATGTCTTCATTGCCCAACCTGTTTGTTTACCACCATATTATACTATCTTCACTCAATAAGGCTGACTTGAATCATTCAAAAAAGGTTTAAAAGCACCTTAACTAGGAACTGCCATCTGGTCCACACAATTCTGCTTTGAGAAAAAGTGTGAGCTATACTAAGCTGTTAAAAACAATTTTTTAAATTACTACCATCAGGTATTTCTCTTCTAGTATGTTAAAATGTGATGACTCCACACGGCATCTGCATATTCTATTGCCTTCTGCCTCTTTCATCACAGAATGGTGAGGTCACTTTCGAGCAACACAGCTGAATGCACTTATCAACTGGTGTTTATACCCCAGTGCCCTCCAGACCTTTTATCCTGAGAAAGGGAAAACCACGAGGGGCTAGCCTGATACTGATAGCTAGCCCTTAGCACTCTCCTTTCCAACACACAATTTCTTAGAACATGAACATCAGACAAGGCCACTCTGTTACCACAATGTACCAAGACAAAAACAAGATCCCTTGTAATCCTGTTTGAACAGTTAATGGACACTGTCCAAGACATAAAATAGCAAACATCCCTTTCTCCTAGTTAATATATTACTATTGCTTCTTTGCCAGTAAGAGCTTTAGCTGTTTAGCAGTCTGCCCTGCCTAGGAACGTTTAATTAAAATACCCAGTCTCTGCTTCTAGCAGCATCCAATCCACAGCAAAGCTCTGCTTCCTTAAGCCTTCCCCAAGATCATTTAACCCAAGCAGAAATCTTAGCTAAATTATTTGTGGTGTGTGTTCCTCCTCACTGCAAGGAGCAAAAAACCCAACTTGTTCAGCTACAGGTGTGCTCCTCTTGGTCTTTGGCGCAAAACATTACCAATTTCATTAAACCCATGAAATAATATATAGCATAGTGACAAAAGCAGAGGCTTTAGAATTCTCACTCTCCTACCCATTAATATTATGGTTATGAAAACATTAATGACTCCAAATCTCATATTTTATTCTTCTATAAATTAAGATAAATGAGATTACTCAAAAATTCCATGCAAATATACCTCATAGGGTTTTTGTGAGCAGGACATTCATGAGTAGTCAGGCATGCTGGGCACTGTACAACTCCAACGAACATTCACATAGACTGGAATTGTTCACATGGCAGTCCTGGCTATGAAATAATACATGTCAAGTGCCTGGCACCCTGTCTGCCACATTTGAAAGACTCAGTAAGCATCAGCTGAATTGCTAAGCATGCTTAAGTGTGTGACAGAGTGAGCATTGTCCTAGTATAAATGTTGCCTTTTTGGCTGAGCAAGTGGCTGGCTCCATAATGTGATTAGATAAGTAAAGCCAATTTGAAAAAGGTGCCAGGAACACCATCTGCCATAGATCACCCCCAATGGACTGTGAAATGTCTGGCATTCCACCATCCCAGGCTCTGTGTGCTAAAAGCTGGTCCCTTCTCCTTGGTGATCGGAAGTCACAGGAATGATAGCAATGGTGGGGCATCTCCGATTTACAAAGCTCGGCTTTATTTATTTATTTACTTGGTTCTCACAAAACCTTGTTAGAGTAGGTGTTTAGGGAATATTATCAGGATGCCCATTTTATAGGTGATAAAGATATATTCAGAGAGGTGACTCATCGAAACACACGTCAACTAAATGGCAGGGACATGATACTAACCCATAACTTCTGACCCCAAACCAGTTCTCATTCCATCAAGACACACTGACTCTCAGCGCTGGGTAAATCTGGTTACAGGTGCCAAGCAACTGAAATGCTAGGGGAAAACTCGGAGAGGCCCCTCGCTTATGGCAAAACTTGTTGTATTCACGTTCTGTCCCTGGAGCAAGTGAAGACGACACTGGCACACCATACGAGGTCATTTCGGGTCCTCGTCTAACATCCGTAAGAGGGTCTAGGTTATCACCCAGCTCTGTATGTGAAGACCTGATGACACTGTTTTGAACAAAATCACCCAAATGGTGTGCTTAGTACCCTCATCATTGTATCTCCTTTGCTGGCACATTTGAGTTCCCAAGTAAATTGTCTCCAAGTTCCATTGCCAAGGGGTAAAGGGGACAAGAAAGCTCACGCACATCAAGTGCTTGCTGCAGAGAACCTACAGCAAGAAAGGCCTGTCAAGATGTGCTAACCACATACTTGTTTTACCAAGAATTACCTCGTTCAACCATGCACAGTGGCTCACGCCTGTAATCCCAGCACCTCGGGAGGCCGCGGATAGACGATTGTGTGAGTCCTGGAGTTCCAGACCAACCTGGGCAGCGTAGTGAAACTCTGTCTCTACAAAAAAACACAAAACTTGAAAATCAGCTGGGTGTGGTGGCTCACACCTGTAATCCTAGCACACTCTGGGAGGCTGGCTCAGGAGAATTGCTTTAGTTCAGGAGCTCAAGGTTGCAGTGGGCTATGACAGTGCTGGGGTGGTAGCCCTCCAGCCCGGGTGACTCAACAAGAGCCTGTCTCAAAAAAAAAAAGTTCTCATCACAGGAACAGCAGACACTGGGGACCCCAAAAGACAGTTGAGAGGAAGGGAAGCAAGCATTGAGAGACTTCCTATCAGGTACTGTCTTCACTACTTTGGAGCCTGGACAACAGAAGCCCAAACCTCAGCATCAAGCAATATACCCTTGTACCAAAGCTGCCTATGTATCCCTTGACTATAAAATAAAATACTTACCCATATTTTTGAGGGAATTATCTCATTCAATTCTCACAACAACCCTATGAGGCCAACATGATTGTCCTCATGTAACGAGGGGTCAGGAACTGAGGTTCAGGGAACTTGGCCAGGCTCACAGCGGACGTGGAGAAGCTGGGGTTTTAAGGCAGCCTTCTGCTACACTGCACGCCAGGCACTTTGCATTTACCTCGTGGCCTCTCACCTGTGCGAAGGAGCCAAAACGTGTTCAGCTGGTTTGGAGTCAAAACGTGTTCAGCTGGTTTGGAGGGGAGCGCTAGAAGCTGACAATCGCACATCGCATTACTTTTTCTTCTTCCAAATATCTCTTCCAAAAGTATTTTATTTTCTGGTAGTGTCAATGCCCTTATTAAAAGTAAGGCTGGTGATGGGAATTGTAAGCCAGTGGGAAAAGCAACGACAGATCCTGAGCTGAAACCACGCAGCTAAGCAGCTTCCAGCTTCCTCACCCTTAGAATTTATGTGATCCTGGTGCAAATCCTATTTGTTAAAAAGGAAATAAAAAGAAAAAATCTGAGATAATAAGCCTCTGTTGTTTTAAGATGCTAAATGTGGAGGTAATTAGCCACACAGCAGTAGATATCTAATACAGGGAGATAACTAATGTAGGGGATAAGGGACCTGCCTAATGCCATCCACATATTAGCAACAGTGTCAAGAAAAAGCAAATTAGAATACAATGTTAAATAAGGGCCAGGTGCAGTGGCTCATGCCTGTAATCCTAGCGCTTTGGGAGGCCAAGGTGGGCGAATCACAAGGTCAGAAGTTTGAGCTTGGCCAACATGGTGAAACTGTGTTTCTACTAGAAATACAAAAGATTGGCTGGCCATACTGGCAGGCACCTGTAATCCCAGCTACTCATGAGGCTGAGGCAGGAGAATCGCTTGAACCCAGGAGGCAAAGGCTGCAGCAAGCGGAGATCAAGCCACTGCACTCCAGCCCAGGCAACAGAATAAGACTCCATCTCAAAAAAAAAAAAAAAGAAGTTAAATAAATAGTGACCCAAGATGGGTATAGGTGAGACATATTAGTAATAAAAACTAGGCCTATAAATTAAATCTGAACTCTCATCTGCAAAGCTAGAGTCTATCAAATATTTTATCAACAGGTATTGATTATAATTTTGTCCATTAGAGAGAACATAAAGGCAAGATAAAATCAATCATTCCTCTTTAGACCCTAACACATCAACATGCTCATTAACCTTTTACCCTGGATGTGCTAACCATGTATTTGTTTTGTCTTATATCTAACGTCACTGTGCACCAATCAAAATTATAAAAATGTTACCTTTACTTCACTACCCCCATTCTTCCATTTTCTATGAACAAACGTATAAAGGCCATGTCTTGTGGTTAGATACCATGGTTACTGCCTCTAATCCCACACTTTGGGATGCCAAGGCAGGGGGATTGCCTGAGGCCAGGAGTTGGAGACCAGCCTGGGCAGCAAAGTGAGACCCCCATCTCTACAAAAAGGTTTACCAGAAAAAGTTAGCCAGGCATGGTGGTGCACACCTGTAGCCCTAGCTGCTCAGGAGGCTGAGGTGAGAGGATTGCTTGAGCCCAAGAGGTTGAGGCTGCGGTGAGCTATGATTGCATCAGTGCATGCTAACATTAGCAACAGAGAGAGGTTCCATGTTAAATAAATATATATATATAATTATGTATATATATAATTATGTATATATATATAATTATGTATATATATATATATATATATATATATATAAAATATGGCCGGGCGCAGTGGCTCACGCCTGTAATCCCAGCACTTTGGGAGGCCGAGGCAGGTGGATCATGAGGTCAAGAAATTGAGACCATCCTGGTCAACATGGTGAAACCCCGTCTCTACTAAAAAATACAAAAAATTAGCTGGGCATGGTGGCGTGTGCCTGTAATCCCAGCTACTCAGGTGGCTGAGGCAGGAGAATTGCCTGAACCCAGGAGGCGGAGGTTGAGGTGAGCTGAGATTGCACCATTGCACTCCAGCCTGGGTAACAAGAGTGAAACTCCATCTCAAAAAAAAAAAAAACTATGTGTAGCTCACTCTGGGACACACACTTGGTTTGTGCTGTGTCTGTGTTTCCTGGGTTATTAGTACTCCAACTTTGCTCAAAATAAAAAGAACTTTAAATGTCTTTAAGTTATAATACCTGTTATATAACCTTTCAGTGGACAACAGTAAGGACAAAATGTCAGGTCCATCAGGTGAGGAGCTCTTTTTAACCAATCCCAGTCACCTCCATGGAATGCCTATTCACCCTCCTACATTTCTCTTTCCACTTAGGAACGGACAAGGTCTTCTCCAAGTAGAGGGAACAGAGCTTAAGGGTGAGTGGTGGGGGTTGCGCTGTGGGACGGCATGGAGACACAGGGGGTGTCAGAACGTGAGAGGCACCTTTGTTTTACATTCATCTCTGATTTGTATTTTCTGAAATTTAGCCCATTTCTCAGAAGAAAGAACAGATAGAGGATCATCAGAATAAAATCTTCAAAGATAGAGAAAGCAGGAAAGCACAGCTGCAGACTGTAGAACCACAGCTGGCCACTAATGATTTGATTTCTCAAAGCAACTTACAACCTGATTGAAGAGCAGCATGCTTAGAAAACTCATCTTCCGACGATACCTCAATCCCCAGGTCCTTAAAATACAGCGTATCTTTATTACAGATCCATTAGTCAAGCCTCTATTCGATGTAGAGCTATCTGCATTAGGTACTGGTTTAATCTGTCAGGGTCTTAAAAAGAACAATTGTATTAAATATTCCATTATGTAAATCACATGAAGAAATTGATTTGCAATAGCCAAAAGCAGCTAGATGCAACTGAGACCACGTAAGAAGCCTCTGAAAGATATCTATTGCCTTGAACCTGTCTTTCGTTGTATCCATACTGAGAAGTGCAAGTCATTGTCTTCACCAGAGACAACATTAACATGTAGCCATTTCTTAGAGGAAATAGGGTAGTAACCAGGAGTATTTGGATAATATAAATTTGCATCTATAAAGCATCTGCCTAGAAATTATTGATTTTCTCTTCCCCGAAAAGCCTATTAAAAGGAAATATCTTTTCTAATGCTTTCCAGGGGGCCTCCAGGAAATCATTACTGGTAGAGACTGTTGTTTTATGGGTCTTTGGATGGGAGCTTTAAATATGAACATGAAATGTGGAAAGGAAGGATGTGATAGGCAGACTCCCGCTGAGAGCTGGCTTTTATTCATTGCCTGTCCTCTAGTTTATTTCTCCAGGCAATTAGCCCAGGCCGTTGCTCTGGGAACCATCCTTTGAAAAACTCCTCCTCCTGGAGAAAGTTTTACTGGGTCAAAAGCTGGATTTAATTTCTACTCCTCACCTGCACTCCACCCCCTACCCTACCCTTTCCACCTCTTCCCAGGAGCTCGCTCCTTCCTGCTACCAGCCTCTCACCAGAGTTCTCACTCTCTGGTGTCCAGGCTGAAGCTTGGCACTCACTAGGACTGGCTGCAGCATAACAGCGCCCAGAAGGAGACCAGGAGCCAAGGCCAGGAACAATGTTGAAGGCCAGGGAGGCAGAGACTGTCTCTTAGATGGGCAGGTGCGGTCCCAAAGCACAGTACTCAAGGGTATGGTTTCATCAGAAATGGTTTAGGCAGGCACTGCAGGCTCAGACACAGTTCAAGGAATTCCCAGGGATCTTGTTGAAACTTCAAGTGGGAAAACAGTCTTGGAAATGATGGTTTGATGGCAAAAACAAGGAGGATAAAAGCAGCTGTGTTCTACTGATCACTGACCATGTGCATTTACTCTTTTGGTGAAGCCCTCCAATTCTGGGAGTTAGGCACAATTACTCTAATTTACCAATGATGGGTATAATCTGCCCTTTGTCACAGGTTTATGAATAGCAGAGCTGGTGTTCAAATCCAAACGCAGTGGACTCCAGTGCCCTCACTCTGAGCCAGTGACCTCCTCTCAGAGGTCAAACTTAACCAGCTTTGCTTTTGCTCACTATCAAGTTCACAGGAACATCAGCCTTTGTTTGTTTGTTTGTTTGTTTGTTTTTGATACAGAGTCTTGCTCAGCCATCCAGGCTGGTGGACAGTAGCAAGATCTTGGCTCACTGCAACCACCATCATCTCCCAGGTTCAAGCGATTCTCTCATCTCAACCTCCCAAGTAGATGGGATTACAGGCACTCACCATCATGCCCGGCTAATTTCTGTATTTTAGTAAAGACAGAGTTTCACCATGTTCGCCAGACTGGTCTTGAACTCCTGACCTCGGGGGATCTGCCCGCCTTGGCCTCCCAAAGTGCTAGGATTACAGGAGTGAGCCAAGGCACCCTGTAATCAGCCTCTTTTAAAGACCTACAGATGAGTTGAAGCATTGTCTATTGTGAGTTCTCTCAGTAATCTTGAGGTGCAGTCAGAGGGAACATGTTTACTTGAATATTTAGTTACAAAGCATTCACTCTGTGTTGGGAACTATGCTAGTCAATGAAAATAAAGATCAGAGAAGATAGGACAGTGGGGAAGTGGACAATAAGCCAACTGTCACAAAAGTAAAGATATATGGGGCCATCTGGGATAAGGCCATAGAGATGTATTCAATGTCATGAGAGACTGAACACAGAGATGATATTGATGTGACATAGGCGAGAGAGACCTCTCTAAGAACAGACAGGTGAGTAGGAGTTAAGAGTTAACCAGGAAGGGTGAGAGGAAGGGCACTCCAGGCTAAGGGAACAGCTCATGTGACGGCTCTGAGGAGGGCAGAAGACTAAGGCATTTGAGGACCTAAAAGATGGCCCAAGTGGCAAGCAGGAGAAACGGCAGGTGATGATCTGTCCGGGGGACAGGAGAAGGATCACTTCACATCTTGAGGGATTCTTGTTCACCTCCCAGGTGAAATAGGAAGCTATTGAAAGACCTAGTATGGAAGAGACATTGTTAGAAGGTCACGGGGTTGGTATAAGGATTGGGACGACAGCAAGGTCATTAGGGAGGCTATTGGAGTGGCAAGGAAGAGACATACAGGAAGGTAGTTTATACTGGGGGGTCATGTGAAAAAAGAGAGAGAGCGATCTAAGCAGTCAATACATACACTGGAGATAAACCTACTTTATTTGGTTACATAGAAGGAAGAAAAGTATATTCATTTCCTAGGGTGGCTGTTACAAATTGCCATAAACCTGGTGACTTAAAACAACAGAAATTTATTCTCTGACAGTTCTGGAGACTGATGCCAGAGATCCAAGCATCAAGGTGTTAGCAGCGCCGTGCTCCCTCCAAAGGCTCTAGGGGAGGATGCTTCCTTGCCTCCTGGGATGCTTCCTCACCTCCTCCTAGCTTTGGTGGCTCCTGGCCCTCCACGGCTTGCAGATGCATGTCCCCCACCCCTGCCCCAGCTCTGCCTCTGTCTTCACATTGCCCTCTTGCCTCTGGGTCTCCTCTGAGACTCTGTATCCAAATCTCATTTTTTGCCTTAGAAAGACACCAGTCAATGGCTGTAGGGCTTACCCTAATCCATTATGACCTTATCTAACCTGGTTGCATGAGCAAGAACACTGTATCCAAATAAGACCACATCACAAGGACTGAGGGTTAGGACTTGTGAATGTAACCTTACCGGGATTTTTGTTGGTTTGTTTTTGAGACAGAGTCTCCCTGTTGCCAGGCTGGAGTGCAGTGGCCCCATCTCGGCTTACTGCAACCTACATCTCCCAGGTTCAAGGGATTCTCCTGCCTCAGCCTCCCAAGTAGCTGGGATTACAGGCACACACCACCACACCCAGCTAATTTTTGTATTTTTAGTAAGGCCAGCGTTTCACCATGTTGCCCAGGATGGTCTCAATCTCTTGACCTCATGATCCACCCACCTCGGCCTCCCAAAGTGCTAGGATTACAGGGGTGAGCCACCACACAGAAAATATCTGTTTTGTGAGAGAAATGGAGTGATAACATAATTCAACCCTGCACAGGAAATAAAGATGTCAAGTATAACTTTCAAGTTTCTCTCAGGATTAACTTGGTCAATGGACGTGCTCAACTCCTAAATAGGTAAGAATTGAGGAGAAGCAGGTTTGGGTCCAATGCAGAGCATGTTACATTTGAAATACCAATGAGTGTAAAATGAGTTGATCAGGACTGCCTGCCTGCTTGCTTTTGGTTGCTTGCTTTCCCTCTTTTTTTTTTAATTTTTTTTTCATTTTTCTATGAAGCTGAAGGCTGCGGTAGCTGAAGCCCACACCACAGAACACTGAAACTTACCTCCATTTGCTACTGTAGAGATAACATTCACAGGTCGCTATTGCAACAGTAGATTCAGTTGTTTTTCAGGAACTTGGGCCACCTCCTAATTCCAACTGGTTGAGGCCACCAACCCTTCAGCTGGGCCTGTACAAGTACTGACACTGGATGACAAAAAACTCCACCTCCCGATCATGCTAACACTGCCATTTTCTGTACATATGTCCTATGAAATGCCGTAAATTCTGACTACACTCGTATAGAATAAATTTTTTACTTCATTTTCCCCCACTACCAACCACCTCTTCGCATCCCTTAAACCACCCACTCCCCTAACCTGTCAATAACCCTAAGCTTCATCTCCACAGAGGCAGATCTGAGAGCTGTTCTCTCACCTCCTTGTTCGGTGGCCTTACAGATAAAGCTTTTCTGTCTTGCAAAACCTATGCCACAGTGATTGAGTCACTCCATGCAGGCAGAATGGCCCTGGACCTAGCCAGGAACAAAGGTAAATGTCCAACTGGTAATTGACATGAAGGTATTAAGCAAAAAAGAAAAGTCTGGGCCAGAGATACACATTTAAACTCAGTAAGTCAATGAGATTATTTAAGGAGAGGAATTTTGTACAAAAAAATTTTTCAACAAATTGTATGCCACCAGAAAACATTTGAGTGAAAGACAAAATATGCAGATTTATGTATATTATATGTGGCAAATAATTTATATATAAAACATATGTGAATATAAATATGCAAGCAAATTAATTCTGATATATATAAGAAGAAAGGAAACTGACAAATATTGATAGTGTCTATCTCACAGGCGCTTTTCATTTATCCTTATGCTTTTCAGAATTTTCCAAATTCTTACCATTGGGTATACATTTTTTAGTAGAAATGCCTTAAAAGACAAACTATTCAGAAATTTAACATGGTTGAAATATGGAATATAGAAAATGAAGACTGGGGGAAAAAATGAAGCTAAATGGTAGTTATTGAGTCTAGTCTAAATTGCCAAACAAAGCAATTTGTTTTTCATTCTGCGTCCAACAGGAAATCCTAATGGCCTTGAAAAAAAGATGGAGATAGACTGATTATACCACGGAATTTAGTTATAGCTGCTTTTTTGACTGAAGAAGTAATATAACCTCATTATAGAAAAAAAATGGACCTACAGGAAATTACAGATCCACTTTAACATTTTTTAGTATTTCCTTCCAATACTCTTTGTTCCTATTTTGTACAGGTTAGGTCAATTTTGAAGCAGCTTCCTTTTTTAATTTACCATGATATGAAAAATCTTTCACCATGAATTTGAACATCCCTCAAAGTATAATTTTAGTGACTAATAACTGGCTACACCATGGAGATAACATTAGTTACTTACCTATTTCTCTATGTTTGAACACGTTTTTCATTTTCATTTTTAAATAATCAATAATGTTGCGATCAACATCTTCGCCTAAAAATTTCTATCAGAATATTCATTGAGTGCCAACTATTAGCAGACGCTGCAGTAAACGTTAAGGAAATGAAGATGAATTAAATAAGGTCCCTTCTCTCTAGTAAAAGGAAAAAGACTAAGAGAGAAGGACTTCCAACATAAAATGACACAGAAAATGCCTATGTGTCTATCTCTCCATCAGAATCATTCCTTGCTCTTAATGAGTTTACACCTTGCTAGAGGAACAGACAATAAGCTGTCACTTTCAAGGTAACACGGTAACTAAGAGGAATGCACACAAGTCTGGGCTCTTAAATTAAGCAAGTGAGGGGCATAATGAAAGGACGCACAGCACGATGACCTGGCTACGTTGAGAGATCAGAGGCACAGAACAGGTCTTGGGCTACTGTCTTTGTCTAGGCTGGAGGTTATGAGGGGATGGAATCGGGGGGAAAAGGAAGCTGGAAGAGGAAAGAAGCCTTTTCAGAGGAAAAACTGAAAGAGCAACACACACGAGTGCTCTTCTCAGCTGGTTTCTGTATGCATGCCTCCTCTCCCCAATAAGATAATAGGCACCTACCAGACAGGAGCTCCTTGTCCTGTCCTAGTGCACACTCAGTACTATCAGGCGACTGGTTGAAAAGACAGCGTGATGGCCAGATAAAGTAAAAAGAGAAATGTAAAAAGGAGCCATGGGTAAATGCACAAGAGTTGTGGGGTGATCTGTTGTTTCATTAGGGTGCCTCTCAGAAGCCTGAAATCCTCATTGCCATCTCTATTTCCACCTGGCGCTTGGTATGCAATAATAGCATCTTCCCAGTAGAGGGAACTGTCTGCATATTTAATTCCTCATCTGGCTACTGAGCTGAACCTGCAAACTGGCAGTGCTAACTGTAGAAATGTTTTCCAAACTGGTCATTACAGTTCAGCCTGAATTGTCTCACACTCCAGGCTGCTGAGTCCCCTGGGACTGGCATCGTTTGGCTAACTTTGTCACCAGCTCTTTGACTCTAGCCAGCCACCCTCAACCTTGCTCTTGCAACCACAGATGTTGAGACGCGCTATGAGCCACCTGCAAGCCCTCAAGGGCCCTCTGAAGCATTCTCTCCATAGGATAATCAAACTTGCTGGAACCATAGGTTAACCCTCATCGGCTTTGCTCACCATTTCATCTTCGGTGCTGAGGCAGGTGCCTAGCACATATTGGACATGCAATAAATTATTTCTGTGTGAATGACTGAGCCAGGCAACCCTCCTAAAATGCTTTGGTAGCCAGAACGCTTTGATAAAGACAATAATCTCTCTTCAGTTCCTGCAGATTTGTCCCTGAAGTCAAGTCTTTCTGAAAGATTCATTCTGCAGTTCATTCTGCCCCTGACAAAGGGTAACTTTCCTCTCTGCATCCTCATTTCCTCAGCTCCTAGGATGCACAGCTCTACCTGTTTCAAGCACTTGGACAGCGTGAACAAGAAAAATCACTCAGTTTGTTAATTAACCCATTGAGGGTAACTTACGTTTTCACAATCACAGGAAGCATTTTAATGGTGCAAGAAGGCAGGTCATTAACAAAATCATCTAGATTTTTTTTTCCAAAATACAAATCTCTATCTAACACCCTTCTCCCTTCTCCCCTGACCCCATCACACTGTCATGAACAAAGACAATCTCTGATACACCCAGGGGAGTGAAGCTTATTAGGAATATTCTTTGCAAGTCTGGTGGGTGATTCTAGTGAACATGGGTACACACACACACACACTCATAAACACATATCCTACTTCTATCTCTGGCACACTGAGAGCCATTACTGTAAACCAGTGATTCTACCCATTAGAATCAGTGGTTTAGAGTACACATCAACATCACCCAGGGATATATTTACAATTATACTAATACCCAGGCCGAATCTTAGGCAAATTAAATCGCAATGTCTGAGAGTGAGCCTCGGGCCTCAGGGATTCTACTGGACCACCAAGACTGAGAGGCCCCACTGTAGACACTTGGAGAATCCAATGTGAAGTGTCGGCATAGCTCCTGATCACAGTGCCTTCCAGCCAAACGTGGAACACAGTAAGATTTACATGAAATTACAACCACCTGAAATGCCCCAGAATGCAGAATTGTGAGAAAAACCTTGGATCCCACGATTTAGGAAGTGGCCTTGAATTTCTTACTCTACTGACCTTGGCACCTTGAAGCATCATTTAAGGTCTCTGAGGCTCAGTCTCTTTATCTGTAAAACAGAATTAGTTAAGGACAAAATGAAAAAGTCAAGCAGGAATTCTTTGTAAGTTATAAATGATTATGCAATTGGAATCGATTATTACAGGGAAATAGCAAATAAATATTTTTAAACATTTTTAAATAAGTCATTGTCATCCCAAAATTGACTCAATATGTTTCGTGGCATCTGTCAGAAGATTCCCATTTTCTAGCATTTCAAGCTATTGCCAAGTTCCCAAAGGTTTTTCCAATGTCTTTTTTCCCCAACTGATATGATCTTAACAGTCATCATTACTATAGTCACTGGCATCTTCTCACCAAGTAGACAGAGTATCTGTCTCTTGTCACCCTTTCATCCATGTCATCACAAACCCCTCTTGTTTTTCTTCAATAATATTTGCTACTGTTAAGGTGTTAAAGGTCATTGAAATACTTTATGCTAACAGCTTTTGAAGATCCTTTTATGGTCAGTTTCAGACCTCACCAATGAGCCAGTCGGAAAGCTGTTTTCAAATAAGGATCTGTCCTTGACCTCACAAACAATGTCATTTAGGGAAAGCAAACCATGTACAGGGTAGCAGCTTAAAAAATATGGAATAAGACGGGTGCAATGGCTCATGCCTCTATCCTAGCACTTTGGGAGACTGAGGCGGGGGGATCACAAAGTCTGGGGTTCAAGACCAGCCTGACCAACGTGGTGAAACCCCGTCTCTACTTAAAAATACAAAAATTAGCCAGGTGTGGTGGCACGCACCTGTAATCCCAGCTACTTGGGAGGCTGAGGCAGGAGAATCACTTGAACCTGGGAGGCAGAGGTTGTGGCAAGCCAAGAGCATGCCATTGCCCTCCAGCCTGGATGACAGAGTGAGATTCCATCTCAAAAAAAAAAAAAAAAACAATGAAAGAAAGAAAGAAATTTAGGACAGACTTACCACAGAACCCACAGGTTGGTTGAGTCTTAAACAAGTTGCTTAGATTTAATTTTGAGACATGCAATTAATGTAAGCATTAATGAACCAGCACTGTAAAGGCTTAGGCTATGTCATATAGGTTTTTATTTCTAAGCTGTGGCTTTGCATAGGTCACTTTTGAGGTCCTGGCTTTCCTTAGTGACTATCAGTAAAATTATGTAAACTATAGATGCGTAATGAGAAGACAAAAGGTAGCTGGTTACTATCTGAAATATGAGCAGTCAAGAGAAAGTTTAGTGTGAACGAAATGAGCTAAGGAACTACTGATAATAAGGGGAATATTTGCTCCTTACATCTTTGACAGAGTCCCACGATGAAGCAAGTGACCTTCATCTCAACCCCTAAGACTCCTGCTTGTGCTCTATCCACAAGGAAGAAAACCAATGAATAATTAAAGAGTTGTCTAGGTTGACATTATACACTGAATGTTTGTGCCCCTTAAATTTATATGTTGAAATCCTAACCCCCAATATGATGGCATTAGATGGTGAGGCCTTAGCAGGTGAGTAGATCATAAGAGTGGAGTCTTCATAAATGAGATTATTGTCCTTATAAAACAGACCCCAGAGTAGCTCTCTCATCCCTTTTGCCATGTGAAGAGACAGTAAGAAGACAGTTCTCTGTGAACCAGGAAGCAGGCCCTCGCCAGAGATCTTGATCTTGAACTTTCCAGCCTCCAGAACTGTGAGAAATACGTTTCTGTTGTGTATAAGCCATCAGATCCATGGTATTTTGCTACAGCAGCCCAAACACACTGAGATATTTGGGGTAGAAGAGGGAAGACAAGGTTGAAAGATGTTTGTTATCAATTATGTTTAGGCTTTGATCTCACAGTTTGAAAATACTCATTTTCTTTTCTTTTTACTTTTTAATTGGAAGACTACATTTCACCAGAGTCATCCAACTTTCCCATGTTATAATTAAATCAGAAAGTAAATTCATTTGGAAAGTGGAATAAACCCTATCCTTTAAATCTAATTAAGTCTGTTACTAAAATTGACATAATACAGGCATATAAATAAGATCCAACTCAATTTCAAGAAACAATCAGTGATAAAGTAAAAAGCTACAACTCTACTGAATTAATTGGCAAGATTTAAAATGCAAGTGATTTTACTTCACATTGATACAGTTTTTCACAGCCATGGTAGACCTAAAGGGCATCTCTCTCCTCCAAATAGAATGGAGGCTCTAGGTTGGATGTGGTGATTCACACCTACAATTCCAACAGTTTGGGAGACCAAGGCAGGAAGATTACTTGAGGCCAGGAGTTCAAGACCAGCCTGGGCAGCATAGCAAGACCTGTTATCTACAAAAAATTTAAAAATTAGCCAGGTGTGGTGGCAAGCACCTGTAGTTTCAGCTATTTGGAAGACTGAGGTGGAAGGATCTCGAGCCCGGAGTTCAAGGCTGCAGAGAGCCATGATTATGCCACTGCATTCCAGCCTGGGCAACAGAGCAAGACCCTGTCCTTTAAAAAAAATAATAAAAGGCATCTCTGGAGATCAAGAGACATCTTATTCGCTTTATATCCTGTATAACTCCTACTATCATCATTATTCAACATAGGCTGCACATTAGAAATTCCTCAGGACCTTAAAAACAAAGTACAAACTGTATCCAGACCCCATTCCACTCTGCCCACAGGGACCAGGCATGGGTTTTTGTTTTAAGTTTCTCACATGATTTTCAGTTTCTGAAAACAACTATTCAGCCATTTTCTCAGCCCACTTTGAGGTAAACAGAGTATAATAAAAAAATCATGCAAGGAGTCAGCAAGCCTGAATTCTAGGTTTGACTCAAATACTAAGAAGCAAATTCTGGCCTCTTGGAAGACTGGAACTTTGCTATGCCCCATTTTTTTACCTATGAAATTATAAAGTTCAGACTAAATAATACATATTAAAGCCCCTTCCTTCTCCCAATTGTCATCTGTTCAATAAATGAGGCTTTTCACAAATTAAGATTTGTCTCTCTTCCATGAGTGTGAGGAGAATGTGGACCAGGCTTTGAATTTTCTAGGGGTTGAGATGACTTTACTCAAGTCTGCGTCTCCAGCTCCTGTCACGGTGCCTGGCACAGAGCTGATTCAACAAATATTTGTTAAATAAAGGGTTCCTATGGCTCTGACATTTATAGCAAAAAGAAAACTGAGAAAGAAAGCCTGGCTCTTTCCCTTGTTTGTTTAATACAAATGAGCAAACTGGCATTGGAGACTATACTTACAGGTGCTTATAGCTGGGTGTGCGTAGCAGAAGAATGTGAATTCATACACCTCTGTCTGTCTTTCACCCCACCACATACATGCCGGTTCTCTTCCATCACATACTACACTGCCCTCCCTGCACTGCAACTTAGAAGATAAACAAAAGAGGCGTGTCAAACAAAGTTCCATCTCCAGAATTAGGAGAAAGGCATTTGAATTCCAAAATCAACTGTTCTCTAGGTAGATAAACCTGAACAAGTCATTTACCTTTTCCAATTTTCCATGTACAGGCTGAGACCAGATGATCTTGAATCTATTTTCTTTCTTTTTTTTTTTTTTTTTTTTTTTTTGAGATGGAGTTTCGCTCTTGTTACCCAGGCTGGAGTGCAATGGCGCGATCTCGGCTCACTGCAACCTCCGCCTCCTGGGTTCAGGCAATTCTCCCGCCTCAACCTCCCGAGCAGCTGGGACTACAGGCATTCGCACCATGCCCAGCCAATTTTTTGTACTTTTAGTAGAGATGGGGTTTCACCACGTTGACCAGGATGGTCTTGATCTGTTGACCCCGTGATCCACCCGCCTCAGCCTCCCAAACTGCTGGGATTACAGGCTTGAGCCACCGCGCCCGGCCCTGAATCTATTTTCTTTATGCTGCCAAGAGTCTATGATCTGGCAAGACAAAGCTAACCACATCTTCCTTATCATCCAACATTTTTATGACTGACAGCATTCTATGGGGATCAGAGTCATAAATACCCAAGGCCTGCTAATATCAAGAAAAGGGATTCCCTGCCAAAAGAAAAAAACCAACAAACTCAGAAAATGTAGAAGAACATCAAGAAGTTGATTATTCAGGCCGTCTTTTGCATAAGGAAACTAGGAGTAGGCAGGTCATTCTCAGTCTCTGTTGACACAGATACTGTGGGTGGACTGACTGACACACAGTGTGCTGGTCTCAAATCTGCCTTGATGCTGAGAACATTTTTATTATCTGACAGATACATCTTGAGTGAAGTCTAGAAAGAAATGTTATCTATGTCATGACGGTTCTGGACCACACATTTGGTGCTAGGAAAACCAGAAAGTGAAGCATCAAATATGATACCCAGATTTCAGGCAAGGAGGATGGAAAAATGATGGTGGCATGAACAGAGAAAGGAAGAGTGGTGAGAGAAGACAGAGTTAGGTTTCAGATACTTGAGTGCTACTGATTGACAGATCATCCTTAGGCAGTTCGAGGTCAAATTTTAGTTCTGAGGGTCCATTTATCAATAAAGATGTAAAAACTCTTACAACTTAATGCTTTTAGTTTATCATCTTACAAAATCAAAGTAGGCTTTGAACTAGTAAAGTGGATTCCAGAGCATACACCACGCTATGTGACCTCTGTGAATTCTGCCTAAACAGGTACAGGTCTGTATTTTACCCATGTTGGTAGCCTCATTCCTCTCACTCAACATCTTAACCCCTTGATCACCTAAAAAGGAGAAGTCAGAGTGAATAAGTCTCATAGATTTGGGGACTCATGCAAGATAAGTGATTATTAAGCTCATCATGCTTTGGGAATTCTCAATCTCCCAGCCCAGTGACCCTGAGAAAACTAGCATAACCTTAGGACGAGAGAAGCAACATATGAAAATCACTAGATTTTCAGAAAAAAACTGACCATGTGGGTGTGTGGCCAAATCACACTGAGCATATCATCCCAGCAGGCGTAGGATAATTCCACCTACCAGCCTCCTCACAGAGACTGCAGAAGTGCAAAGGAAAAATGGCTTCAGTGAGAGAGGAATGGACGTTCTCCAATAGATGAATGAGTGAAAGTAGCATTCACAGACCAGGGAAAATCCCCACACACCTCTCCCCAGCCCACCCTTATATCCACACCAGCCCCCAAATACACACTCACCCATCTGATCATGTCACTTGATCCAGATAGAAGACTTGAGCAGGGGGCCAAGGCTCCAGGCTTACAAGAAGGAACCAGGAAAACACAGCCTGTGTTTTATTTTTGTCATGCTAACTCCAAAGTATTCCCCTGATTGGTGTGAACTGAAGAATCCACAGGAAAAATCGTATATGTGAGAAAGATGTGCTCCAGTTCCAGCTCTTTCATTTACTAGCTGTGACATATTTCTTGGAGACTATTTTCTAATCTACAAAATGGGAGCAACAATACTGGCCTTATAGCGTCAATTAGAGGATTAAAACAAATCTACATCAAGTGTGTCTCAAACACAATTGACCATCTTGTCTGATGGCTCTCAGCTAGAGTTCTCCACCTAACGATATTACAATGTCTGTCTCCACTGTGGTTTATTGAGAACAGAGGGTCAATGTTATTTGTTCCTGAGTTTCCAAGATGACCACAATGTCTAGCATACCATAAGAGAAAATGGGATGGCAGTTGCTTTGAACTGTAGAAGGGCTCTATACTTAGTCACTTTTACATTCTGAAAAAGAAACAGCCCTTCATTCACAATCAGAAACTTGTCTGACGAGATTCAGAGTTAAACTTTTTAACTTAGGGCCTATGGGAAAAACCCACAACTCCCGGCCCAACATGTTAACCATTGTAGGACTCCAAGGAATGATAACTGACTGACTGAATGAGTAAATAAGTGAGTGAATTAAAAAACAACTATGAAAGGCAGTTTAAGATAAAATTGACAAAAATCAAGAAGTTTTTTGAGCAAAGTGGTGGCTCAAATTACAAATCATCATGGGTTGGAGATTTTCATTTTAGTGACCTAACTGGTACCAGGCAAAGAAAGGGTTTAGACACTAGGAAAAAATGAGGAAATTTTTTAATTGTGAGAACTACAAGTTATCCCAAAATATCATGAACAATGACCAAAAGTGAAACCAGAGGAATAGTACATGAAAGGAAATAATTATCTCATTATAAACTAAATAGAAAAGAATGGGATAAATAATAGTGTTTCAGGATCTTTCGTTAGATTCCAGGGAGAAAGGTATTAATGTTTCTGGGGATGAATTTTCTATGCTGAGATTTTTAATGAGGTATTTAGCACTACCCCAAGAGATTCTCCTGTATTTTTAGTAGCCTTTTATTCACCCACTTAAGAAAATGCTTCGTTTTTAATCAAATGTAGACGTCTCCTCTTAATAGAGTGTTTTAGAGCAAGGTAATTTTCATCTACCTAGAACCATCTTGTTGCCATTATGCCTAGAGTCAATTAATCTTTCAAAGGCCTTTTTCATATCCTCAGACTCTATATTTTCTTTCATCCATTGAAGCAGAGCAAATCAGGAGCTAAGAAAAAGTAGGACCCATCTGGGCACGGTGGCTCACACCTGTAATTCCAGCACGTTAGGAGGCCGAAGTGGGTGGATCATGAAGTCAGGAGTTCAAGACCAGCCTGCCCAACATGATGAAACCCTGTTTCTACTAAAAGCACACACACACAAAATTAGCCAGGCATGGTGGTGCACACCTGTAATCCCAGCTACTCAGGAGGCTGAGGCAGAAGAATTGCTTGAGCCCAAGAGGCAGAGGTTGCAGTGAGCTGAGATGACACCACTGCACTCCAGCCTGGGTGACAGAACAAGACTCTGCCTCAAAAAAAAAAAGCGGGACCCAAGAGTGGGTTCCTATGCTGTTCACTCAAATCTCTTTAATGTTAAGGTAGCGTTAAAACACTTTCACCAATATGGCTCACAAAACCACTGTCACTGACAACGAATCTGAGTGCTTCCAAATCACTTTAGAAATATAAAATGTGATATAAATGCTTAATTAGAAAAAGTTACATGTGACACAGTTGCTATTTTTACTACCTGTCTATCAAGAACCCACACAGATTTGTCTAAAATAGCTGAGTTGCAGGCCAAGAAGAAATCAATCAAGATATCAAATGCTGCACTTTGATTTCAGAGGCAAGGCATGATTGGGGCCCGTTACGACTGTCCTTGACACCCAGGAATGGGGCAGATACCTTGAGGGAAACCACTAATTTTTAAGGCTTCCCCTCTTAGTCTTCCTCTGAAAGCTGAGGTTCAACTTGCCCACAACGGTCCCCAGCAAACATCAACACTCACCAAAGGACTTCATCCCCTTTTCTCTTCCTATGTACAAATCAGCTTAAAGTAGATACAATGCATAATTTCAACTCCAGCTCAGCAGCAAGGGAAAATCAAAAGGGCAATTGATGCAATTGATGGGCACCCTTAATGCCCAGCATGTGGTATATACAATGCCCCAAGATAAGCAAATCCAAAAGGTCAAAGTCAACTGTTTTCTACAGACTGATTGGAAAAGATCAATTACTCTCCAGTACCATCTGGCCACCAAACATTAATTGGCCATTGACTATGTAAATGAAATGTGGAAATGCATAATCATCCCCATCATTGTTCCCAGTCAAAATGTATTTTATAAAGGTGATGTGGCTGCATACAGCCTTCATAATACGGGGGATAAGCAGAAATACGGAGAGAAGTCAGAAGTGCCATTGTCACCAGTTAATCCTAGTGCAAGCCACACACCTGGAGCGCCATAGTTCCTGGCTCTTGCGAACTTGTTTTTAGACTACCTGACGTACACTTTGGGTCTTAGGAAAGAGTTACCAAGTAATGTCATGGAGAAGTCTGATCGGGACATCAGGAAAAAACAAGGAAAAGGGTCAAAACCCTTTGTTTCCTGAGTCTAGGAAACAGCTCAGACATGCTCTTTGATTTTGTTTAATTTGAGATGTCTATTTATAAGACATGTTCACCACATGCTGTTGTTCTACAAACCAGTGGGAAGAGGAAAGTGGAAAAGGATATAGCAGCAGTAAGAAGAGGACTTTACCTTTAAAGAGCCTAAAGTTTAATTGCAGGAACAAGATGTCTTTGTGTGTGCAATATAAAACAATAGGAGCTGGGATGCTTACCAAATCACGTGATGCCAACTACATGCTGGGAGAATTTATAAGAACAGAGGAGGCAACGAAGTCTTCCTGAGAAAACAGAAATGGAGCTGCAGTTGAGTAGGTAGAATTTGGACAGGAGGTAAGTAATAGATGAAACCTTCAGGAAGAACAGTGCCATATTATTGGAATTGTAAGCATGCCCTCTGTCCCAATCAATTCATTAAAATCTCATTTTCTGAACCCAGATACAGTGGATGCATTTCCAACTAGAACCCCAAATGACAACATCATGCAAAACAGGCTACCTTCCCACCAAGATCAGTACACAGAAGAAGAATAAGTTTCTTTGTTCTTTTAGCCACTGTGATATTGGGTCTCTCAGCTTAGTCTTTTTACCTAACTAGTGCAAGGTCTCACTTATTCCTTGAAAAAGTAGTCTTATTTAAGTAAAATAGATATCATCCCCATTACGTAGATGAGCAAACTAAGGCCAAGGGAAATTCAAGGTCACCCAACCCTCTGATGCTGTCCTGATATTAGTCTTTGCCTTTGGTAACTGTGTCACTTCTTATTTCTGACATTGTGAACAGAAGAACCGTTTAGATTTAAGTGTTGATGGGAATTTGACAGGGTTGAATTTCACATTTCAAATATAGAATCATGAACCTAGATTTTAAATTAGCTGCACATAGCAAGTCGTTTTCATAATTATTGGTATTACACGTTTGTTACCACTGCAAAATTTAAAGGAGCCCTGAAAGATATCATTGCAACACACAGTTCTAGAACCCAGGGCAGCAACGGTTGGCATTGGGGGTAATTTACACCCTTAATATAGTTAAACAGGAGGTCATTTGCATTCAGAATTGCACATTACCATATTTTTTCTGATTATAAAAATAATTAAAAAAAAAAAAACCTCTGGCAAGCACAGGAGATTTTAGAGTGTTCTGACAATTAGTATTTTAGACAAATGACATTGAGAAAGAGGACTTTCTAATCCTTCTGGATGCTTTTCTTAGCAGTTTGCCAAGAAAATAATAAGCTGTCTGTCAGATATTTTAACATGAAACATGTTGTGATAAATAAGTATTTTCCCTTCCACACTATTTTTGCTAAAATGTATTTAAAATTTCTCTCTGATTCTCACCTATTGATAGGATCTGCCTATAAATAAGAGATCTGAGCATCAAAATCCTATACATTTGAGTCCTAAGCATTGAAAATGGATGAGAATCTAAGTGTTGTATTAGCAAGAAAATTAGGATTTGGGTTCTCAAAAAATTCATAGATTATAGCCAGTGCCTGTTACGGTATAATCTGTCGTCTGTATCTTTCCGTAATTTCAGTTTTGCTTTTTGCCAGTCACTGAGACAAAAGAATTCATCTATATTCAAGGCTAAATGCAGATTCACAGTTACGTGTTCTGTTCACTTTAAGCCCACATGTAGCTCCTACAAAAGAAAGAATCTGCTACCTGGCAACTTTCTATCTCATCATGTGTGTCTGAATGCAAAGCATTGAGCGTAGGGGAAAGAACGGGTGTCCTGTTAAATACGTACACATACACGGTCTTATGCAAAAATAGTTTTTTTCCTCTTATCTTGATATTGAACTATGTGCTTAAAATCAAGCAACCATTAACATTGTGGCTGAACAGGTCTAGAATCATCTTCATTCTAACATTTTTACTGCCAAACCTGATGAGATAAAGCACATCAATTTCCTCCTTTTTACCCTAGGTAAATTCTTATCTCTCTGGCAAGTCTTTAAACTCTTCATGAAAGGGTTATGTGATATATGTCTTGTTAGCACAGTGAAAACCTACCACAGGCCCAGAACGATACCAACTGCTACAGGTGAGGTTTATGACCATGATAATGATAATAATAACTACATTATTAACTACATTATATGATAATAATAACTACATTATTATTATATGGTAATGTGCAATGTTTATCTGGCACTGTGAAAGGCACAGTAGTGCCTCAAAATCAAATATATACACACTATCTATCTATCTATCTATCTATCTATATGTTTATTTATTTATTTTATTTTGAGATGGAGTCTCACCCTGTCACCCAGGCCGGAATGCAGTGACACAATCTCGGCTCACTGCAACCTCTGCCACCTAGGACAAGCGATTCTTCTGCCTCAGCCTCCTGAGTAGCTGGGATTACAGGCACCCGCCACTATGCCTGGGTAATTTGTGTGTGTGTGTGTGTTTTAGTAGAGATGGGATTATACCATGTTAGTCAGTCTGGTCTCGAACTCTTGACCTCAGGTGATCCACCCACCTCGGTGTGCCAAAGTCCTGGGGTTACAGGCATTAGCCACCTTGTGTGACCCATGCACTCTATTTTGTCCCCAAAACCACATAACGAAGTAAGTACTATTATTACTGCTGTTTCATGAATTAGGAGAATGAGGTTTGGACTGGTTTAGATACAACGGAGTAACAAACAACAGCATCAAGGGGCTTGCAATCTAGCTAGGAATCTAGGACCAAATTAAGTAAGAAAATCATGGAAAAATACTGTAATAGTTTGGTGCAAAAATAATTGCAGTTTTTGCTGTTACTTTCAATGGCAGGAACCACAGTTACTTTTGCACCAGCCTAATATATAACTAAGCACTACATTGTGTGCAGTATACGGAGTAGAGAGTAGGGCATAAGTAGGAATTGCCTAAGGAAGAAGAGGAGGGGAGGGCAGGCACGGTGTTATCAAAGAGCTGCAAGTGACTGGAATAGCAGGGAGCATCACAGAACAGAGAGACGGGATTATGCAGTCCAGGCTGGAAAGAACGGGACACAGAGTCCAGGCTGGAGAGAATGGGGGCATATTGTAGATCAGGAAAGAAAGGGAACATTTAGCTAAGACTGACAAGACAGAGAGCATCTAGCTCTATAGTCAAGGAGACGGTTCTTCCCTTGGTTGTTTCATAGACATCCCAGATTTGGCATGTATCAATTCCAGCATCCAGCCTCTAACCCCTTATCTTGGTTTTTCTCCTGAACTTTATGTTTTGTGGGCTGTATTAGGCTAAAAAATGCTCCCTCTCTAAAGATGTACACATTCATTCCCCACAGCTATGAATATGTCACTTTGCATGGCAAAGGAGACTTTTCAGATGTGTGAATCCTGTTATGGCTTGAATTGTGTTCACACCCAAATTGATATGCTGAAGCCCTAACCCTCAGTATCTCTGAATATGTATAGGGCCTTTAAGAAGGTGGTGAAGCGAGGCGAGGTGGCTCATGCCTGTAATCCCAGCACTTTGGGAGACTGAGGCAGGCAGATTACCTGAGGTCAGGAGTTCAAGATAAGCTGACCAACACGCAGAAACCCGGTCTCTACTAAAAATACAAAATTAGCTGGGCATGGTGGTTCATGCCTGTAATCCCAGCTACTCAGGAAGTTGAGGCAGGAGAATTGCTTGAACCTGGGAGGTGGAGGTTACAGTGAGCCGAGGCCGCGCCATTGCACTCCAGCCTTGGCAACAAGAGCAAAACTCTGTCTCAAAAAAAAAAAGAAAAGAAAAAAGAAAAAAAGAAGGTGGTGAAATCAAAACGGGTTCTTTAGGATATGCCGTAATCCAATGACTAAGATTCTTATAAGAAGAGAAAATTATGAGGCAGACACATCTTGCAGGAAGACCATGTGAACACACAGAGAGAAGACAGCACCTGTAAACCAAGGAGGCCTCAGAAGAAATCAACGCTGCTGACGCCTTGACCTCAGACTTCCAGCCTCCAGAACTATAAAAAAAAAATAAACTGTTGTTTAAGCCACTGAGTCTGTGATGGCAGCCCTAGCAAACTAATGTTGATTATCAGGGGGTCTGTGTCATCACAAGAATCTTAGATAAAGCAGGGGGGTCCGAGTGAGAAAACGACATGTGAGATGGAACAGAGGTCAGTGAGGAGAGAAGATGCTGCATCACTAGTTTGGAAAACAAAAGAAGGGGCCCTGAGCTAAAGAACGCAGGTGGCCTCTAGAAACCAGAGAAGGCAAGGCCAGGGATTTTCTCCCAGAACCCCCAGAAGGAACACCGCTTGCCCCTCCTTGGTTTCAGCCCACTGAGACCAATTTTAGACGTCTCACCTCCAGAACTGTAAGACAGTAAATATGTGTTCCTTTAAGCCAGCAGGTGTGTGGCAATTTGTTGCAGCAGAATCAGGAAATAAATACGGGGGATGACATCACTGTCTCCCTCTGCCCGCAAGCCCTTCCATTCCACTCTAGTACCTGCCTCTTCTCATCCACCTTTCTTAATTTGCATCTTCCTCTAATCTCATCTGGATTCCTGCAATAGTCTCCAACTTTATTTTCCACCTTCTGCTCCCCTCTGCCAAAGTGAGTTTTCTAACAAACCAGTCTGACCAGGTCACTATCCCACTTAAACGCTTCAACTGCCTCTAATCAGCTATGGGATGAATGCAAAGGCCCGGTCATAACATAAGAAGCCCCCCTGTGGTCTCTCCGCTGCTTCCCTTTCCAGCCTGGGCTACAATGTCCCCCACTTCTCTCCAGCCTGGACTCTGTGCCCCATTCTTCCTGGCCTGTGCTACATAACCCTGTCTCTCTGTTCTGGGATGCTCCCTGCTATCCTAGTCACTTGCAGGTCTTTGATAACACTGTGCCTGCCCTCCCCTCCTCTTATTCCTTAAGCAATTCCTACTTATGCCTTCAAACTTTCATCAGGTGCCCTCTCTTCTAGAAAGCTCTCATAGAGGGTCTTTGACTCTTACCACTCCTCTGTGCTCTCATGACACATGTTGTTTACCTCTAGCTATGTAAGAAACAGTTTTCTCAAGGTAACTAGGTCTTTACTTGCCTGAATCCTTCAGTAGACTGTGTCCATCCAAGCTAAGATCCTGCCTTCCATGTTTCCCTAGTGGCCAGCACAGTGGCTGATACTGAAGACATTGTTTGTTGAATGAAAGTTTTAGGGGGAAAAGGTGGAACTTCATTTACTCATTCACACAACAAATGTTTATTGGGCACTCACTATCAGTAAAACACTATGGGATGTACAAAAAGAGATAAGACTTAGATCTGCAGTTAGAATTTTGTGGTTAGTCAGTGTTGAGACATTATTTAAATGGCCAGCAGGTGGTAGTACCCAACTGGACCACAGGCAATCATGTTCAGGGACTGAGAGGAGGAATGCATGGGTCAAAAATAGGGAAGGGTAAGCGGAGGTTTCCTAGGCCCCAGTCGAGGAAGCCTACAAGAGACTAGCTAGCCAGAAGCAGAAGAATTTCACAGACATGATATAGGGTCTTCACTAACCTTCAAATGGCTCAACGGTGACACATGAGTGTACCAAGTGTCTCACCCTTAAGTCTCCAAAAGTGCAGGTTTCCAAGGTACATAGAGCATGGGAGAAGGAAGGGGCCACAGATACCACCAGGAGGCAGGAGAAAACACAACAGATTGCATGAAATGAGGCACATTGGCTGAGGAGGAATTTGTATCATTAGGCATTCATTCCTTAATAATTTTGTGTAATCTAGATCGAGAAGCTGCTTGCTGCCATGACTAATATAGCATAGATTTTTTTTTCCAAGATCAATTTTTGCTCAGGAAAAATGAGAAATGGTTCTCTTCCTTGACCCTATCTGATAAAGCAGAAACCAAAGTAGATTTATACAAGTGAAAATAAGGTTGAGTCAAAGCACTTTGTCCTACAGATAACAGAAATGGATTAAGGCTGACTGGTCTCCAGGCAACCTATATAAGTACAGTCACATAACCTTGATTTTTTAGTATATAAAATAGATGATCAAGAGATTCACCGAAAATTATTCATGGCTGGCTCTTCACTATTTTAATAGATTTTAATAGATTTTAAAAGCTGCTTCCTTGCCAACCATCCTATTGTAAACCTTCGCTGCTCAAGACTGGGGGCCAAGCTTTTTCTTCTGCCAAGATTCAAAAGCTTCTTATTGGATCTCTCAAAGTAGATTTAGTTTAAAGAGTTTACAAAAAATTGTGAATACATGATTAAAAGATTGTCGTTTCAACTGTGTATAAACATATATATTAGTAAATAAATGATATGATGTTAAAATAATGTACAGTACAAATTAAAATTCTTCTGAAAAACAAAAATTGTATCTAAATGTGAGTGATAAATATATACCAGGAAAAATAATAGGTACATGATTAGAGATATTATCCACAGAGCATGGACTAGCAGAATAAATTTGATGTACTTCAAATTACACAGAAAACTAATTTAGAATACAATATAACAAAGACAAGTAATTCAAAGTTTTTATTTTTAATGTCTTTAATAAAGTCACAAACCATGAAATAATGCTTAGCTGAAAAAATATAAAGATGTTTTGTTTTTATATAAATAGGAAAAATGCACCAAAAGGATGTATAGTGGCTCTTGAATCTTTTTAACATGACCTAGCAGTTTAACAATTAGCTTTTAAATGAGATGGCCTCCTGATGATAGTGCTAAGGACTGCCCTCCAGAGCCAGAGACGCCTCAATCCCTGTCTTCATTCCACCACTTCTAAACTGTGTGTGGTAATTAGCCTCCCTGTGCCTCTGTGCTCAGTTGCTCTTTCCACAAAAGTGTCATCTCAAAGGGTTGTGGTGATGATTAAATGAGATAACCCAGTAAAGTTTTGGCACAGTGCCCAGCACATAGTGAGCTCTTAATAAATACCAGTGATTTTTATTGGTATGACTATGATCTGCCTACTTTCCTTTCCTTGCTCATTGAGACTGGAGTTTATAATCTACTAAAGAAACTTGTTCTGATGTTAGCACAGGTGTCAGAAGATAGGAGTTCTGGCCTAGGCTCTACTGCTTTCCAGACATATGACCTTGGACAAACCATCAATGTAATCAACTGTAATATGGGAATAACAATTTGTGCACAGCTCAGATGAGATTACATTGTTTTGTTTTGCTTGGCTTCTTTGATATAAAGCATTGTCCAAATGTAAAAGTCTGATGTGATGGCGTGGGATGTAGCATACCACTACGTATAGAAGAACACAGTATTCAGGCCTGACTAGGCCACATTATAAGTTATTACAAGTTACCACCTCCAGCTGTCACACCACCGCCCTCAGCTTCATGATGACATTCCTCTCAATAACCAGGGAGAGAGAGAGGCAGGCAGAAAGCGAGACAGAAATTAATATCAAACCCAATTAGGCTTTCTTGATCTACTATTGCTATTAATAATAGCTATTATTATTTTACCATTCTTGATCTAAAGGGTCTTTACAAATCTTTCTTTAAGAGAAAATGCAAGTTAAATACCCAGCCCAGCTTTCATGGCAAACAGGACCAGGCTCTTTCCTCTAAAGATAACAAACTACTTATTCAGATATATTTACTTTACAAAACAGGACATGGAATCATATAAACAGAAAGATTCTATTTATATTTAAATTACAGAGAAAACGACTAGAAGAAAATACTTAAATGATTGTCTCTCTACATCTCATAAATTTCTACACTATATATATATATATATATATACTATATATATATATATATAGTATATATATATATATATATAGTATATATATATATAAATTTTAACCAAAAAAGTAAGTTAAATATTCTAAAATATATGCTCTTCTTGGTAAGCTAAGTGACAAGAGAGCTACGACAGTGGGCCCATTTTCAAAGGGTTATTAAAGAATATTGATTTTCAAAATTGCAGAGACTGAAAAAATATCACCCAGTCCCGGGACAACGAGACTGAATTATTAGGTGGGTTTTCTTTATGACTTTATGTTCTCAGGTTTAGCTCTTCAGAAATTTGCTCCAATGATCATTGATCTGCTCTAGTTTTACAAGGCTCATTTTAATTAAGAGTTTCTAATAAAAGAACTATGTTTCTTGCTAAGTCAGACCTTGGTATGCTTGGGATAAAATATGTTATAAATATTTCATAACTGCACTGGTGCAGTTACGTGCAATGCAGGGTTTTCAAAATTCAAGTGCAAATCATCAAGATCTGTTGCTGCTTGGTAGGTAAAGCTAACGGGTTCAATTAAAAACATGCTAAACATTAGTACAGGAGAACTGTTTCATTATGCATCTACTGAAATTTATTTTTAGAATCACTTTTAGCAAGGCTCTATTAAATACTTTATAAAATTCTAAATCTTTCTCCTCTGGCTTTCACAGAACTGATTCAGAGTGGAGAGGTGAAAGCATTACACAGCAAAAAAAAAAAAAAAAAAAAAAAATCAGCAAGCTGTGTTAAAGGCGAAAGCTAAATTTTTCCCCACCACACATGAAATTTCCATATATAAAATTTCAAAGCTGATTAATTTAATATTTGGAATAAAATAAAGATAAAACGTTTTAAGTTTTGTAAATACTTCAGTTAACCTCATAACAACCCCGGAAAAATAGAAGGCAACACTCACATGAATAAAATATTTGGCAAGGGAAACAAACACCGTTTCAGTGCTTAATGACAGAAAAGAAACACTGTGGTCCAGATGGATTTGTTTTGATTAAAGACAATAGGGACATACATGTATATCCCAATTTCCCTGACAAGAAACAGCGTTTCTCCCCTGAGGATATTTTTATTTTGCTTTCAACTTTTGACAACAACAAAAGCAAAAGTCAAACCTGCTTTTTTAAAGTTTGACATCCCAAGGCTCAAGTAGAAATATGTAATATGGTGTTTTCCTTATGTTCCTACTCCGGCAGACTAAGTGACTAGCTTCCTACATCAAAAACCCCTTAAATAATTCTCAGAGGACAGGTTGTAAATAATTATTATGAGTTCTAGAACCAGATCCCAGACAAAAGGGTTTGGTTCAAAACACAATAGGTTGAAAGAAAGTACAGATCATCTCATCTTGGATGGATTCAGCCTACCAATTTGACAGTGGCGTCGTCCATCGGGAGTATCTTGTTTGTTATCCGGTTCCTACATCCCATCCTCCTTGCATTTTTGTATATCCAAAAATACTCTTTAAAAGAAGAAATGTAAGGAAATACGGAAAGATGGGAGAAAATGGCCAGCTCCTTATTTTTTTATCTTTATTTTTTGACCCAATAAATATACACCCTTTGCAAAAGAGTTTTTCCCATTGTTAGATGACACCCTAAAAAACCTGACAGTGGCTGTCTCTTAGTTACAAAGTTAACATTTGCACTTTTCCTACTGAAGGAACACATAGATTGGAGCATGCCTTGTATTTCTCTATAAAGTGATTCAAAACAGACTGTAGCTTATGAAACAACAATTCAGAGATAATTTCATTTAAAAGTCTTACATCTAAATCATATAACTTCTCTATTTAGAATCAATTACAAAGTATTGTAGTCAAACTTAATTCCATGAATGCAGTGTGATAAATTCAGGTGAATTGCCATGATTGTTTCCTCTCTTTTTAATATTTCGAGACGATTTCATAGCCTTAGTGTCGCTAGGGTTTAAAAAATGCAAAAGCATTTCTTTCTGTGAAAACTGTTAAGGTGGTAAATGTTCTTCAAAACCATGAGACAAAATTAGAAAACATCTGTTACAGCTTTTTAAAAAAAAGTTTTTATACTAAATTTACTGATGGGTATAACCTTCAAATCACCTCTAGGAAGAGTAAAGTGAAAGAGTTTAATATAAAACAAAACATTTTGCTAAATGTGAAACTGGATCCATCGTTTTTTAAGCCATGAGAACTGTTTTTCCTTAATAAGGCAACTGTTCTAATTCTTCACATCGTCTGTAGTGCCCAGATTGAACAATACATCATGTGACACTGAAGTTACAATTTTAAGCTATAGGCACTAGATGTAGCCTGAGTAACTGGCTCTTATTTTGTTTGTACGCAACACTTTCCTCCTTCTGTAACCAGCTGGAAGCTGAACAATTTCTGAGCTACTTTAGATACAAGGCAAAACTGGGTAATTGTGAAGTTAGACATGTGTTTCCTTGTAAATGTCTCTCTGCAGAGTCATCTCATTTCCAAAGCCCCAAAGAAAACTAACAGCAGAAGCCTGCCGGTTAACCATGTGCTGTCATTGCAGAGTTTGCAGTGAATGTGTACCATGAAATTGCCAAAGATTTGTATATATTTTAATAAAAGCAGAAAGCAATAAGAAACAAAGGCAAAATGACTGCATAATTAGCATTTGGCCTTATCTAGATGGCATCCTGCTGAGTCCAACCCTGACATCTGCAGTACTTTACAGAAGGCAGGGAGTTTTCTTTCTCTTTTCCTTTATTTACCTATACAAAACCAGAAAATCCTGTTTTTACAGTATTCACAAGCCAATCCCCTCATTCCATCATCTGTCTGTCTCAACAACTTAAGACATGGATGGGCTCTGCTTGCCTAAGATCTCTCAGCGAACTAGAACATCCTTCTCCTACATGGCCTGTGATGCTGCAGTTTCACATTAATAAACCATAAGTAACTCCCAAAATTAGCACCTCCTATTTAAAATATTATTTCTGTTTTAATATAAATGGCGCAAAAGAGCTGATAAAAATAAAAAATTAAACCTCTAGAAACCCACCCCTTTCCTGATTACTCACTGATGAATATGATCCTGTCATTTAATAAAACAGAAACTTGAGAAAACATGCTGTAAAAAGAAGCTATTTAAGTGTGAAGTCCCTACTTTTTACAAGCAGTAGTTTCTTCTCACCCATAGGAAGCATTTCACATTCTGTCACTTTACCTGTGGCCCCAGCGCTGTTGTTAGTTCTGCAATCTCTTCTTTACTTTGCCTTGTAGTATTCTGAACTTTTTAAACCTGAATTACCCCCAAAGCACTACCCAAAATAAAGGGACATTTTAACAGTACTCCAGACAGCAAGAAGTCTGTGTAGAGTCCTTGTTTACATAAACATGTTTAATGATATAGAAAATCTATTCCAAATCAATTATTAAAATCTAAAAGGAAAAATATATTACATTTTAAATGGAGGGAAGACACCTGGTTTTATTCAATGTTGTGGAGAATCTGTTCGGCAACTTTTAAATCAATTTAAAGTTAATTCAGATGCCTTTTCAGTCATTGCAATTACACATAGAGAATACTGAACCGAAAGATGGCAAGACAATTGTTTGTGTCCAAACTTATCAAAAACTATATTTCCCTGGAGTTTTCATCCCAACAAATTTCAAATTCTCCTTTCCAAGGAGCATTTGACCTTCACATTCCAGGCCCTGTATCTCTTCATTTCCTATGTCCATCGTATGTTACAAAACTCAAACTGGGCTACAAGTATAAATTTCTGTTTACTGACATTAATGAATTTTGGTTGTTTTCAACATCTGCAATCTGTTCCTTGTGCCAGCCCCGCATTGCAGAGAAGTCTTAGCCTGCGATTCCAGCTTCGCTCCTGCAAAGAAAGTCACTACAGGCAGGTTTAAATTGTATTTACTCGGAGAGAAGAGGGGGAAGGGAACTCCCTGCCCCCTGCCAACCTGACAGGCCAGCCTGGGTGACAAGCCCCCAGGGTGGCCGCACCCCCCACTAGCCGGCCTGGGCGCTGTCCTTGGTGCTGCCGGCGCCATAGCGAGCACAAGCGCCTTACCTTCTGCCCCTGCGGAAGCTGCGGTCGTTCCCCAAACGTTAGAAATGCCATATCCCACTTTTAATACAAATAACTACCCCGGCCTGTTCTCTTTAGCCTTCAGGCAGACCGTTCCTCAAAGTCTTTCTTTTTTCTTCTAGACTCAGCTCCTCTGCGCTCATCTCCAGCTGCTTTAAGACAAGGAGTGGGGGAAGGGGAGAGAGGCAAGAACAGATGAGGGTGGGGGAGGGGAGAAGAGGGAATGCAGGGGGAGGGGAGGGAGGAGACGGGGTGAAGGAAAGATTGGAAGAAAAGGGTCCCTCCGAGGAAGGGGCTGAGAGAGGGGCGGGGTGAACGGGACTAAGGAAGGCCAGTAGGAGGGAGAAGACGGGCCAAAAAAGAATTGGATGGGATTAAGCACAGAAGATGGGTAAAGAAAAAAGTACCGGGGAAATTGCAAAAGAAGAGAAAGGCTTGAGGATAAGAGTGTAGAGGGCTAAAGAACAAGGGGACCTCCAGGGTGTCGGGGAAGTGCTGCACGAACGGCGGGACAGTGACAGACAAAGAAAGGGCGCTGGTGATATTCGAACCAAGGGTGCGAAACGGGGGTTGAGAAATGGGGAGAAGGAGAACGCCCGGAGACAAGTGGCCTGGGACTGAAAAGGGACCTGAAGGGAGGGGCTGAGCCCCAGGCAGCAAAGTCCGGGGTCCCGGGTCGATGCGGCCCCGTGCACGTGGAGCGGGTGCTGAATCACCGCTCAGCCGCCCCCTCCCCTCCTCCCCGACCGGTGCCCGCAGTCCCCGCCTCCTCGGCCGCCGCCTCCACTGGGCGGGGCCCTGGCCCGGGACCAGCGCCGCGGCTATAAATGGGCTGCGGCGAGGCCGGCAGAACGCTGTGACAGCCACACGCCCCAAGGCCTCCAAGATGAGCTACACGTTGGACTCGCTGGGCAACCCGTCCGCCTACCGGCGGGTAACGGAGACCCGCTCGAGCTTCAGCCGCGTAAGCGGCTCCCCGTCCAGCGGCTTCCGCTCGCAGTCGTGGTCCCGCGGCTCGCCCAGCACCGTGTCCTCCTCCTACAAGCGCAGCATGCTCGCCCCGCGCCTCGCCTACAGCTCGGCCATGCTCAGCTCCGCCGAGAGCAGCCTCGACTTCAGCCAGTCCTCGTCCCTGCTCAACGGCGGCTCCGGACCCGGCGGCGACTACAAGCTGTCCCGCTCCAACGAGAAGGAGCAGCTGCAGGGGCTCAACGACCGCTTCGCCGGCTACATCGAAAAGGTGCACTACCTGGAGCAGCAGAACAAGGAGATCGAGGCAGAGATCCAGGCGCTGCGGCAGAAGCAGGCCTCGCACGCCCAGCTGGGCGACGCGTACGACCAGGAGATCCGCGAGCTGCGCGCCACGCTGGAGATGGTGAACCACGAGAAGGCTCAGGTGCAGCTGGACTCGGACCACCTGGAGGAAGACATCCACCGGCTCAAGGAGCGCTTCGAGGAGGAGGCGCGGCTGCGCGACGACACCGAGGCGGCCATCCGCGCGCTGCGCAAAGACATCGAGGAGGCGTCGCTGGTCAAGGTGGAGCTGGACAAGAAGGTACAGTCGCTGCAGGATGAGGTGGCCTTCCTGCGGAGCAACCACGAGGAGGAGGTGGCCGACCTCCTGGCCCAGATCCAGGCCTCGCACATCACGGTGGAGCGCAAAGACTACCTGAAGACAGACATCTCATCCGCGCTGAAGGAGATCCGCTCCCAGCTCGAGTGCCACTCCGACCAGAATATGCACCAGGCCGAAGAGTGGTTCAAATGCCGCTACGCCAAGCTCACCGAGGCGGCCGAGCAGAACAAGGAGGCCATCCGCTCCGCCAAGGAAGAGATCGCCGAGTATCGGCGCCAGCTGCAGTCCAAGAGCATCGAGCTGGAGTCGGTGCGCGGCACCAAGGAGTCCCTGGAGCGGCAGCTCAGCGACATCGAGGAGCGCCACAACCACGACCTCAGCAGCTACCAGGTAGAAACCGCGGCTGCGCGGCCAGCCTGCGCCAGCGCCAGCGCCGCGCGCCCCCGACACTCGGGCGCGTGCCCAGGCGCCCTCTCTGCCGCGCTCCCTGGCGGCCGCTCGCTAGAGCGCGCGCCGCAGACCTAAGCTACTTGCTCACCGGCATCCTGGCCCCCTCCTCCTCCACTCTCCGCCCCCACCCACCTGCCCCAGCTGCCTAAGAGTCTTGACCTTTCTCAAAAACGTGCCTGTTTTTCAGTTCTAGTTTTGCACTCTTACACGTTTAAAGTAGGAGGGATGCTTTCAGTAGTGGATAAAGCATCAGCTTTAGGATAGCTTATGCAGAAACGCGTGTATTCTCTACTTTTCCGGCAGTGATCGGAAGAGCTCTCAAAATTGGCTTCAGCCCAAAGGGCTCAGATGGGAATGGCCAGGTCAGCCATGGAGTTTCCCCATGCGTGTTTGTGTCCCGTTGAGACGTGTTCTAAGTCCTCTGGTCTCCGTGTCTGATGTGCCCAGGAAGTTTCCTATTGTCTTATTGATGTTGTTTGTTCGTTTGAGAATCCCTTCGATTTAAAAAGGGGGTGGGGGAGGGGGGCTGGGAGCGCTGTCCGCGAGGTTTGCAGTCGTGGAGTTGGGTGGGAGGATGCGAGGCGGAAGGGTTGGCAAGTGGTTTGCGAGGGAAGTTGCTCTTTGCAAGGATAAGTCTAGGGAGACTCTCTGTGTCTGTTTCAGGACACCATCCAGCAGCTGGAAAATGAGCTTCGGGGCACAAAGTGGGAAATGGCTCGTCATTTGCGCGAATACCAGGACCTCCTCAACGTCAAGATGGCTCTGGATATAGAAATTGCTGCGTACAGGTACGGTGCTCACTGCGTGTATGGCCTGAACACTAACCGCAGTGCAGAGGCTTTTCAGTCAGAGCCTTCACCACTTAAGTTAAAGCAGGCAGGGTGCAGGCATCAACTAGGTGTCTAGTTTTCTTGCATACTTAAAAAGAAATTATTCTAAGGAATTGCAATTGTGGTTTTCTCTCTTTTTATGCCGCTTTAAAAGAATGAATACTAGTAGAAACAAAAGGTTTTTGAATGACACAAAGGAGGTACAGATTAATCTCAATGCATATGCTTAAACTTTTTATGGAAAAATGTTTTCAAATGCTGGAAGCACGAACAGAGTTCTGGTTTTTAATATTTCATCTAGTGGTTTCAGATTTTCAAATGTATAATGTCAAGGACAAACACCAGGACATTCTATTTCTCTGTTTCTCTGTTATATAGCTTACTATTGCCATCATCTGGCTGAGAATAGATGTAGATTGATATATTATAGATATAGTTACTTTATATATGTAGGTAATTTATATGTATTATATTTTATGCTAGACTATAGTATAAATTGTCTATACATCATGTATATTATTAATCTAGATCTATACATATATGTGCATATGTATATCTAAATATAGAGACACAATTATGTATGATCTTTTTATACATAGACAGATAGGTTATAGGTCTGCTAACTGATGTGACCTTGCTATTGACTAAGCTCAAAGGACAAAATCGTTGATTAAAGTTTTCCTATTACCAATAAGGTGGTTATAATAAAACAAGAATAAATTGCACTTACAGAGCTATCTCTCTTTTCAGGAAAGCTGAATAACTATATTAAATAGACACTTCATGATGAAAAAAAATCTACCAATTTATAACTTAATACACCCATATTAACACCTGGCTGAGTTCTGAAATATGCTTAACAGTAAGATTTTTATGAAAGTTACATTTGCTTTAAAAATAGTACATATCCTGAAACTCTAAATGTTTAAGAAAGTCACTAATCTCAGAAAGGCTGTTTGGCTTTGGAGTCTGGGGTTTCTGTTTGTTTGTTTGTTTGTTTGTTTGTTTGTTTTGGGGGGGTTCTTTTTGCTTTTTTTATTTGGCCACTAACGAGATTTTCAGCTCAAGAATTCATGTTGCACCTAATGGATCTCTACTGCAGAGCCAAGACTTAGTAGCTGGGTGTGGTCAGTGGACTATTGGGCAAGATTAGTTATGGCAGGGGACAGCTGTCTGGCAGTCCAGGAGAATCCTTCTCTATCACTGAGTAGGACATAATATGCCAATAAGTAATAGCAGATATTATACTGAACTGATAGAATATTTTACTTGTGTAATTCTATTAATTCAAAGGTAGCTACTGCAATACCCAGAATGTAATGAAGCTCAGAAGGCCCAATGAAATTTTTACTATGTTTTCTGTTCTTTGACCTTCTCCTTAGAAAACTCTTGGAGGGTGAAGAGACCAGATTTAGTACATTTGCAGGAAGCATCACTGGGCCACTGTACACACACCGACAGCCCTCAGTCACAATAACTAGTAAAATTCAGAAAGCCAAGGTCGAAGCTCCCAAGCTTAAGGTCCAACACAAATTTGTTGAGGAGATCATAGAAGAAACCAAAGTGGAGGATGAGAAGTCAGAAATGGAAGATGCCCTGGCAGCCATTACAGAGGAATTGGCCATTTCCATGAAGGAAGTGAAGGAGGAAGAAGCAGAAGAAAAGGAAGAGGAACCGGAAGCTGAAGAAGAGGAAGTAGCTGCCAAAAAGTCTCCAGTGAAAGCTACTGCACCTGAAGTTAAAGGAGAGGAGGAAGGGGAAAAGGAAGCAGAGGAAGGCCAGGAAGAAGAAGAGGAGGAAGAAGATGAGGGCGCTAAGTCAGACCAAGCCGAAGAGGGAGGATCCGAGAAGGAAGGCTCTAGTGAAAAAGAAGAAGGTGAGCAGGAAGAAGGAGAAGCAGAGGCTGAAGGGGAAGGAGAAGAAGCTGAAGCTAAAGAGGAAAAGAAAGTGGAGGAAAAGAGTGAGGAAGTGGCTACCAAGGAGGAGCTGGTGGTAGACGCCAAGGTGGAAAAGCCAGAAAAAGCCAAGTCTCCTGTGCCAAAATCACCAGTGGAAGACACAAAATCAAAAGCAGAAGTGGGAAAAGGTGAACAGAAAGAGGAAGAAGGAAAGGAAGTCAAGGAAGCTCCCAAGGAAGAGAAGGTAGAGAAAAAGGAAGAGAAACCAAAGGATGTGCCAGAGAAGAAGAAAGCTGAGTCCCCAGTAAAGGAGGAAGCCATGGAGGAGGTGGTCACCATCACCAAATCGGTAAAGGTGCACTTAGAAAAGGAGACTAAAGAAGAGGGGAAGCCACAGCAGCAGGAGAAGGAGAAGGAGAAAGCAGGAGAGGGACGGAGCGAGAAGGAAGTGAGTGATAAAGGTTCCAAGGAATCCAGGAAGGAAGACATAGCTGTCAATGGGGAGGTAGAAGGAAAAGAGGAGGAGGAGCAGGAGACCAAGGAAAAGGGCAGTGGGAGGGAAGAGGAGAAAGGCGTTGTCACCAATGGCCTAGACTTGAGCCCAGCAGACGAAAAGAAGGGGGGTGATAAAAGTGAGGAGAAAGTGATGGTGACTAAAACGGTAGAAAAAATCAGTGAGGGGGGAGATGGTGCTACCAAATACATCACTAAATCTGTAACCGTCACTCAAAAGGTCGAAGAGCATGAAGAGACCTTTGAGGAGAAACTAGTGTCTACTAAAAAGGTAGAAAAGGTCACTTCACACGCCATAGTAAAGGAAGTCACCCAGAGTGACTAAGATTTGAGTCCATTGCAGAAGGTTAAGCCATATGACAATTTCAAAATGCATGTGATTGGCAGCTTCAAAACAGAACGGGTTCTCCCATGGGGGCTCCAGACATTGTATTTTACTTTGTGCAATATGAGGGGACTGCATGCAAGCTCAGGGTGCTCCCTCCTCAGTCTTTGGGGGATTCAAATGCATGATATTGTATGTACCGGGGAAATTGGCCAATTTCCTAAGCTGTCAGAAGGGGGTCACTCGGGGGGGATGTCTTGGGATGTATTATGCAAAGTACCAACTGAGCCAAATACAACAAATGAAACAGAGAACTCTCTTAGCCTTAAGAAAGCTGTATATGAATAACTATGTTTACCTCACTGGTGCATTTAAAATGGACTTTTGTTCATGGGAGAACCTCGTTGACATGCACAGTTTGCAATCTTATGTTGATCGATGTTAAACGTCACAGCAGTACTTGCTCAATAAAGGTCATATTGGAAACATAGTCAATTGCTGGGTCTTATGTCATTTCTCTTTTTATAATTTTTATTCATTTTTATTTAGAGAGAGGGGTTTTGCTATATTGGCCAGATTGGTCTCGAACTCTTGGCCTCAAGCGTCCTCCCACCTCAGCCACCCAAAGTGCTAGGATTATAGGCATAAGCCACCACACCCAGCCTGTTATGCCATTTCAAAGTGAAATCTCCACTACCTGAAGTTTTCCTGCCCTAAAATGGATTATTGGAGGGAATCGTAAATGGCCTGCACTTATTGCTATTTCCTTGAGAGTAATTACTTGGAAAATGTAATTGCTGAAGATATTTTCAGGTGTCAACATCTTTACAGAGCCCAGTTTTCATCCCCAAGTGTTAAAATCATATTTTTTAAAATAGAAATCTGGTAGGATAGAAATCTTCAGTTTCTCTATCCCAAACTGGGACTCAAAGAACCTCCAGGTAAGAGGACCAATAAAGGAGGTGTTCCTAAAGTGTGCCTTGGAGTTGGGACAGAGGAGAGGAGCTCATGGCATTTATGATGATGTGCCCAGAGGAGACAGGGCTGACATCACTAATACTCCCACCAGGAAATACCCAGCCTCAGAGGCATGCCTACTGTGCACAAACACACACATACACGTTGTCGGCATCACTCATTCTTGATTTGGTTGACAGAGATTTATACCTTTAGTATTTTACTAATTGGGGAAAATAATATAAAAAATAAAATACCTTATTTGAGAAAAGAAAAATGAGATTTTGTGGTATAGGCAGTAAGTGTTTTTAAATAAAAATACCTGATCTTGACCCAGGAAAGAATGTCATTCCCTTTCCAAAACTTGTTTTAGGCCTTGAAGACCATTCATATGTTAATTAGCACATTATCTTTTCCAAGTCCGTGTTTTTTCATTAATAAGATCAGCCCAATAATATAATCCTTGTTGAGATTTTCAATGATTTTTCAAGGTAACTCCAATTTTAATGCCTAAACACACCCAGGAAGCTAATTGTTAATGGCAGTTTTTATCATGTTTCCCAGTCGTTAGCCATTTGCCAATCCTCACAATTTTGCCTACATCTGAGTATCATCTGTACAATTATGTATTCAGATTTTTTTCTTTAGAACAATTTGTTTTAAAGATGTTAATTTTTCTGAAGCAAAAATATCCATGACACACAAAGTGAAACAGGATTATTTCAATATAATCAACAAGAAAACCCTGATCTAGTGATACAGAATTTAAAAATAAAAGAGGATATTGGAAGGATACAGGGTAACTCCTAGAGTGGAAACATCAGCAGAAGAAGAAGGTTTGGGGAGAGAGGAGCTAGGACAGCCCCAGGGACAGAGGTCACAGGAATCATAAGGCAGTCACAGGGCAGATTAAACTGAAAACTCTGTGTCACTTCATTGAGATTCCAGGAACAAAGCATCATCTATTTGCCACACACCTTGGCCAGCAAACAGGAGCACCTTGACTGATAGTGCCACCCAAACTGACTCCAATGGCAGAACAGCAACTCTTTACAGAGAAGTCTGGGAGCTGTCATCAGAAATAGAAATAGAGGCTCGATTTATATGATACAATCTATGTGAATTTTTTTTTTTTGAGATGAATTCTCATACTGTCTCCCAAACTGGAGTGCACCAATGTATGTAAATTTTTTAAATGCCTACCAAATATACAGTTATTACTGTAAAAATACTCATTTGCACCTAAAATTATCTCACCTACCAGCACCGGACCCTGGGGCTTAGAAAGTTCTTTTTGTTAGTATATATTGTTTAAAAATGACATGGGGGAAAATACTGGATATAGTATACACCTAAAATAAAATTTTAAAAATAAAAATCAACTTTAAAAAATGACAGGATCAATCAGCAAAACTCTCCAGCCCAGGTACCAGAAACTTAACTCCTCAGTTCTAACTTTGTTTTCTTTCCTAAGCAGGTAAGACATTCAGTAATATTGCCACATATTCCATAAAGCAAAATCACTATTTTGTACTCTTTCAAAATGATAGAACACCTCTGGCTGTCGCCCAATAGTCACAGCTGTTCCAGAGGCTGAGATGTGAGGATCACTCAAGCCCAGGACTTTGAGTCCAGTCCTGGCAACATAGTGAAAACCCATTTTTAAAAAAATAAAAATAAGGATGGGCATGGTGACTCACGCCTGTAATCCCAGCACTTTGGGAGGATGAGACAGATGAATCATGAGGTCAAGAGCTTGAGACCATCCTGGCTAACACAGTAAAACCCCATCTCTACTTAAAATTCCAAAAATTAGGCAGGCATAGTGGCACATGCCTGTAGTCTCAGCTACTTGGGAGGCTGAGGCAGGAGAATCCCTTGAACCCGAGGTGGAGGTTGCAGTGAGCTGAGATTTTGCCACTGCACTCCAGCCTGGGCAACAGAGTGAAACTCTGTCTCAAAAATAAATTAATTAATTTTTTAAAATAAAAATAAATAGAACAACATACCTTTGATAATCCATGCAAGTATTTCTAAGTCAGTCAATTGCCTGGTTGATTCATTAATTCAATAAATGTGAACTGAGGACTAGAGCCTGGAGGTACAATGGTCTTCTCGTATAAAATTACTTATTTTGTGTCACTGCCAGTCACTACACTGTTATTGAAAGAGAAAGCAATTTGAAGTTCATGTTTCCAAATATGTTCAGTGACAGCAAGAAACGACATTTAAATTAAGTGCAAATCTCCAAATGTTTCGAATATAAGAGCACCTTTCCTCTGACTACAAGTGGTCTCTGAGCACAATGAAATTAAGCCATTGAAAAACAGAATTTCTACTTTGCCAGAGATTGTTTTTGAGACACTATTTTATTTTAAATATTATGAGGATTATCGAAGTTCATTTATTCTCAATCTTCAAACATATAAGAAACAGATTTTTTTTAAAGAAAAAAACTTCCTCTGAGTCTCATACTAGTAGATGATAGAACTGAGATTTAACTCAGATAATATAGGTCCAGAGTATATACTTTTTCTTGCTTGTTTGTTTTTGAGACAGGATCTCACTTTGTCACCCAGGCTGGAGTGCAGTGGCATGATCATGACTCACTGCAGCCTGGACCACCTGGGCTCAGGTGATCCTCCCACCTCAGCCTCCTGAGTAGCTGGGACTACAGACATATGCCACCATGCCCAGCTATTTTTATGTTTTTGGTTTGTTTTTTTATTTGTAGAGATAAGTTTTATGATGTTGCCCAGGCTGGTCTTGAACCACTGGACTCAAGCAATCTGCCCACTTCAGCCTCCCAAAGTGCTAGGATTACAGACATGAAACACCATGCCCAGCCCAGAGCATATACTCTTAACCTCTGTCCTATAGTAACCCTCAAATCCATCCATTGTTGCCATCTCCATTTATAAGGATGTTAAGCTGTGGTCATTTCTTTCTTTTCGAATTGAAAAAAAAGCAAACAGAACCCTGCCATAAGTCATTCATGTAATATACTTGCATATCTCTTTACATTTAAAAAAAAGATACAATATTACTTCTCTATGACACTGTGTTTGTATCATGAGGAAAAGAATAAGTACTCAAATTCGTTATAAGTGGTGATTCCTTCTATCAAAACAGTTGCAAGTCCCAAATACTTTTTTCATAGTAACTTTCGTATCCAATAGACAAAGAGTTATTTCTAGTGCATTTCCTTCTATTACCAGTCACTGCAGACAGAGACATTAGGATATTCAATTAAAACATTAGGATATTCATTTCCACAACAAATTGGTTGGTTGTTCCAGTTTGGAACAAGTTCTTTCTTTCCTGGTGTTTTATATAATTTGCCCGAAGGGAACCAGGAGCTATTTTTAAGTGAATTATTTTATTAGATCTGCATAAAATGTGTCTATTTTTAGGGCCCCTCAACTCTTAGAGCTTGGCAAAAGTATTACATTAGAGTTCAAATCCCAGGCTGTAGATAGCAAAATCGTGTGTTTTGGGTCCATTATGTTTACCCTCTAAGACACTACTTCCATATCTGTGAAACAAGGCTGCTGAGGTGATGGGATGTTACCTATGAAAATGCTCTGCACTACAGCAGGCATATGGTAGCCCATCAAAACCATTTGTTAAAGATAGAGAACTTTAAATTGGATCACAACTATAGGTACAGGATTTTTTATTTAAAGAGAAGAAATTAATTGATACTTTAATTTTCTTATAAATAATTTCAATACAGATTCCAATGATGAGTTTACCACAATAAGTATATGATATGAATATAAATATACTCATGTGCACATATGTTCATCAGTGTACACATAATTTCATTACCCATATAGAGAATGTGGGTGGAAAGTCACTGCATTTTTCATTGCATTAATCTATATAGGCTGCTTAGACACCCAAGAATTCATCTACATAATCACAGGGCTTAAAAGTTTCTTGACATAAATTATTTAAAACCATAACGAATTAGAGAGAGAAACATTTTTGTGCTTGGGCTCTAAAGACAGTATGAAATCCCCAAATCCACGTTGACTGTGTGCTCAACACCATAACAGAGGGCTTTCAGGATTCTCTTTCAGTTCTCATTTGAGGTATCTGAAAAGTTATTATATCATACCTTCAATAAGGTATTCATCTTAGATAATACTCCTTAAATCATTCCCTAACTCTAGTTGGCATTCTTACCTTGGAAGAAAACAGAGTTGAAAAAAAAATTAACAGTTGACTACAAAAAAGGCTTTTTCATTCGGTTTATGAAACGCGTCATCATTCCAATGTCCTAAGTAGGAAGGACCACGACACAGGCCCAGGTATACAGTCTTGTTTCATATGCGTGTGGGTGTGGTGAGTAGGGGGTGGAGAGCACAGAATCATGGGCCCCAGAATTTGAGTGACAACATTGAGTCCGGAAGGCAAACACCAGGAATTTTTGATTCTGCATTGAGGTCACAAGATCAAAAGGGCCGACTTCAAGTATCACAGGCTCTACGTTTGCTGTTTTCACATCCCTAAGAGAGTAAGCCCTGACAACAAAGAGAGATAAGGGCTGAAAAGGACTCCTTTTCCCATTGGTTCTCAGATTTCAAACAAATTTCGGTGAGAAGGGTGAAATTACTGGTTTGCATTAGTGCTCTGGAATATCCTTAATTTTAATTGTTCATGATCTCTTCTGGAAAATTACAGATAGCTGCTACTACGGAGTATAGCACAAAGAGCCTTCTTTGCCCTGGATCCTAGCAGGCTGGGCCCTCCATGCAATCACAATACCTCCACACCTCCCATTTTAACTTGGAAAATTCAAGCATATGTTGAATTTTGTGATGATGCTTTTATATCTTCCTCGGTCCATATGTCAAAAATTTACTTTTAGCCAAAAAGAGTAATTCAGAGTAAGAAGAATTTGCACTTGAAATATTGTGCTAATATTTGGAAAAACCAAAAGTTAAAGGTGATTAACTTTTGGGCCAGGAACAGTGGCTCAGCCCATTGTGAGTGTGAGGCAGGAGGAGATTGCTTGAGCCCAGGAGTTCAAGACCAGCCTGGGCAACATAGGGAAACCTGGTCTTTGCAAAAAATAAACATCAAAATAAGTTAGCCAAACATGGCACCGTGTACCTGTGTCCTAGCTATGCAGGAGACTGAGGTGAGAGAACTGCTTGAGCCTGGGAAGTAGAGGCTGCAGTAAGGCATGATCGTGCCACTGCACTCCAGCCTGGGTGACAGAGCAAGGCACTGTCTCAAAATTAAATTAAATTAAATTAAAAAGTCATTTATTTCTATCTATGTAAGTATATAGTATATGTATATCAGAAAGAGAGATGGAAAAGTGACCTCCTTCTTCCCCAAATTGCTTTCTAACTATGGCTGCCTAGTTGCTTCTGAACTGGACTTCTCAGTGGCCCCAAATAAAATTACAAGTATAAGACACAGAATAACAATGTCTGACAAATAGTAGGTGTTTAATAAATGGTAAATTTTCTTTGTTTGTTTGAGACAGAGTCTTAATCTGTCTCCCAGGCTGGACTGTAGTGGTGTGATCTCAGCTCACTGCAACCTGTACCTCCCAGGTTCAAGCTGTTATCCTGCCTTAGCCTCCTGAGCAGCTGGGATTACAGGCACATGCCACCACGACTGGCTCATTTTTGTATTTTTAGCAGAGATGGGGTTTCACCATGTTGGCCAGACTGGTCTCAAACTCCTGACTTCTTGATCTGCCTGCCTTGTCCTTCTAGAGTGCTGGAATTACAGGTGTGAGCCACCGTACCTGGCCAATAAATGGTAAATTTTCATTGCCATTATTAATATTAGTTTTAAAAGAAATAATGAAATGCTTCAGTTATTAACACATATCGATTACCATGTCAATATGAGAAACACAAAAATTCAACCTGTAGCAGAGCTTCAGGAAGCAGAAGAGTAGATACCTTCGCACTAAACTTTACTTACTCTGCACTACTCAGAATCATAAAATCCTAAAGTTTGAATTCACTGATAATATTTAACCCACTTTCTCATGCCTAAAAAGCAGCTGCCTAACCTGTAATTGAATATCTACAGTGACAGGGAGTTTTGCTGCAAACCATCCCAACAGGTAATGTGTACTGTTTGCAAACCTTCTTTACATTTTTCTAATCTCTGATCCGCTATAATGTTCACCCACCGATGCATGCTCCAGGGAGTCATATAAACCCCACTTCCCCTTTCCCCAGAATGGACTTTCAGAGAGACGAAGGTGGTATAGTTTGGATATTTGTCCCCTCATGATACGAGGTGTTTGGGTCATAGGGGCGAATCGGTCATGAATAACTTGTTGCTGTATCCTTGAGACAGTGAGCAAGTTATCAAGAGATCTCGTTCTTTAAAATGTTGTGTGTGGCATCTCCTCCCTTTCTCTTGCTCAACAAATCTCATGTAATATGTTGGCTACCGGTTGCCTTCCAACATGATTGTAAGTTTCCTGAAGCCTCTCCAGAAGCAGATGCCAGTGCAAATGCTGCTTGTATAGCCTGCAGAACTGTCAGCCAGTTAAACCATTTTTCTTGGTAAATTGCCCAACCTCAACTATTCCTTTAGAGTAATGAACTGAACTAAACAGGCCATGCCCACATCCAAGCACCTCCTAACAGTAACGACCCCTGTCGAGTTTACTACCTACCAGGTATTCCCTAAGCACATCACCTGTAATAAATCCATGAGTTCTCATAACAGACATACATGCAGGTAATATTTTTATCACCATTCTTTGCAGACATTTGGGCATAATAAACCTAGGCACTTTTTATATCAAACCCATGACTTTCTACTTCATACTTTAAGAGATAAGACAGCAAACCTGTGTAACTATATGTGTTCACCCTTGGAATGAACATTCTGCCTGTTGAGCCTAGTCCATCTCAGCTAGTCCCCATTCTCCGGTTTTAGTGAAATTAACTGTTTCGGGAAGTGTCACTTTAAAATCCATTGCTATGTAGATGGCAGGAATTTTAAACTCAACAATGAGTTCTCCCAGGTTGTATATATAATCTGTGCCTGGACATATAACACTATTTTGTGTGTGGTTTTTTTTTTTTTTTTTTGAGACACAGTTTCACTCTTGTCATCCAGGCTGGAGTGCAATGGCATGATCTCAGCAGAACACAACCTCTGCCTTCCCGGTTCAAGCAATTCTCCTGCCTCAGCCTCCTGAGTAGCTGGGATTACAGGCATGTGCCACTACGCTTGGGTAATTTTTGTATTTTCAGTAAAGACAGGGTTTCTCCATGTTGGTCAGGCTGGTCTTGAACTCCTGACCTCAGGTCATCTCCCCAACTCGGTCTCCCGAAGTGCTGGGATTACAGGCATGAGCCACCATGCCTGTCCAGTATCTTCTTAACAAAATAAAATATATTAAAATTCTGATCGGTGCATGAGCTATTTCACGTCTCTATTTTTCCATTTCTCAGATTCTTAAGGAGGCAAGGACCTAATAAATAAGTTTCTTTGCTAGTAGTGGTTCACCTATAACACATAACAGTTCCATAGGGAACAGCAACATGTATCTGCCTATCATCTTTAATCAACACTTTGTCCTTCGGTGAGAGCGATTAGGGAAGTATTTAGGTTGGATTAAAGTGATTAAGCATCAAGTGGAATAATTTCTATGGATCAGCAATTAGACAGATTTGGACAGTTCTAATAAAGCATGCCTTGAATGTCATATGTTAGAAATTTCAACAAATTCGTATGGCACTTTCACATCTCATGCACTGTCAACTATTACTGTCATAGTGTGAGATTAAATTTCCTTTGCTGGGCATTATTGATTATGAAGCTTAATAATCACCATGTTCCTGGGAAAGCAGCTGACCATGTCCACTCACTGAGTTCATTTTCCTTGGCACATTCGAATGAGCATTACCATTAGAAGGAAATCATGTGTTCATGACATTTGGAGAGATAATGCCAATCTCCATTCTTCATCACTCACTTGTTAAGTAAGCAATAAATGACTCTAAAGTAACACTTTCTCATTGGCAATTAGCAAACTGCTTTGCCAATTCTTCATCAGGGATTTGCTTACAAGATTTGCTCAAGAAAACACACGAATTTCAAAATCCCCATCAAGACATACAAAAAAAAATAAGGCCAAGGAAGGAAAAGTGAATGAAGTCACCCAAAGTACATGCTTTCTCCTCAAATTTGGTGGACAGAAGTGTTAGGGGAAAAGGAGCATATTTCCTTCTGCTATTTCCATGTGCACGAATTTGATATGGCTGTGATCATTTCTGATAATTTTATTTAATAACTCATTTGAAGACCATGCTCTCAGTGCATAATTACCAGATGTTCATTGAGCATCCAGTTTCTGTAGGAGAAATAGCTATAAGAGTGAGGGAGCTGTTATTTGACTCATCCCACCTAAATCTGAGTCAGCATGAGCAATCTGTGGCGGGATGTTTTTAGGGGTTCACAAATTTGCACTAGACCAAATAAACATCAGAGGCGAAGGTCAAGATGTAAGTGAGATAATAATATAGTTGGGATATTTGTTCCCCAAAATCTCATGTTGAAATGTAATTGCCAACATCAGAGGTACGGCCTGGTAGGAGGTGTTTGAGTCATGGGGGCAGATCTCTCATGGCTTGGTGCTATTCTCAAGATAGTGAATGAGTTCTCATGAAATGTAGTTGTTAAAAGCATGTGGCATCTCCCCCCACCCATCCCACCACCACTTCTCTCTCTTGCTCCCACCCTGGCCATGTGAAACACCTGCTCCCTCTTCATCTTCCATCATAATTGGAAGTCTCCTGAGGCCTCACCAGAAGCAGATGCTGGCACTATGCTTCCTGCACAGCCTGCAGAACCATGAGCCAAATAAACATATTTCCTATAAGCTGACCTGTCTCAAGTATTTCTTTATAGTACCACAAGAACAGCCTAATATACTTAGGTTTCAGAAAAAAATTCAAGGTAAAAAAATTCAAGATAAAGAGCAATTTTAGAGACCAAGGGAGGTTGAGGAGAATTGGAAATCTTACCAGAACTAAAGAAGGAAGCCTAAAGGAAAAGAACTAACAATTTATTTGGCAGGAAAGACATAACCCAACAAATAGTCAAAAAGTTCATTCACATCCTGGGTGGCTTTTGGCCCACAGATTCTCAGAATCCAGAGGTTGGAAGAGACATGACGGTGCTTGGCCCTTTCTCGAAGACCATGCTACCAATGCACAATCAACAGAAGTTTACTGAGCATCCAGATTATGCAGGAAACATACCAGCTATAGGAGTGAGAGCGGAGAAAGCGTGTAGCTAATGTTTGCCATGTATTTCTTAAGTGTCAGGAACCAGGCTGAACATTTTACATGCATTCTCTTGTTTATACTATGTTGTTTAATTTCATCATCATAACCACACTATGAAATAGAAAGCATAAAATCCCTTCCAACAGATAAAGAAATGGAGATTAGGAGAGTTAAATAAATTATCCAATGTCACAGAAGGAGTATCAAAAAAAAAACCTCAAATCATTTATCTCTGACACATGCTCTCAACCTCACAGTATGCTGCTGTGCTTAAAGGACATCTAGCTTAGTCCAACCCTTCAGATCATTAGATGCATTTTATAACCTGCTGCCAATATTGGAAAGACCCTGGTGATGTGGTCTACTATCATCCAAGGAGGCCCATTCTGTCTTTGGATGGCTCTGAATTCATCAACTTACTCATGTAACTAGTACCAGTAAGCACAAAAACTGGGAGAGGCAGGCATAGCTCAAGCCTCTGGCAATAGAGCAGTGAACAAAGGAAGTCCCTGCCTTTGCAGAATTTGTATCCCTGTAGAAGTAAGTAGAAAAAAAAAAGAAAAATATAAAGCATTCAGAGGGTGATCATTGTTTTGGATTAAAAAAATGATTAAAAGATTAGGAAGGGCTGAAAGGGGAAAAAAGGGTTGGTCTTTCATTTAGGGAGTTACAATCTCTCTAATAAATGTATAAGCTATTTATGAGCCATAAATATGCAGGTATCTATGAAAGATACATGGATATATATAAGATAATTCATTCCAGGCAGAAAGAATAAGTACAAAAGCCCTAAGACAAAAATTCTACTGGGAAGTTATAGAATAACATCTAGGCCGGTTTGTAGGAGGGAAATTGACAAGAGGGAAGCCAGGCCAGAGATCAGTGGGGCTTACTCATGGAGGGCCTTGTAGGCCACAGTAAATACAAGGTTTTGGGGGGATTCTTAGCAAAAAAAGTGAGACAGGTAAATTTGGGAAGGAGCACTCTAGCTACTCCATTGAGTGTCTACTGCAGGACAGGAAGAGTTGAGAATGACAGGGTTGGTTATAAAGCTATGGCAGTAATATACGTAAGAGATTTTGGTGTCTAGGACCAATACGTTAGCACTGGAGATTATGAGAACTGCTAGGCAGCATTTTGAGCATATTTTGAAAGTGAAGTCCATGAGATTTGCTGGTGATGTATAGAGAATAAAAGAGAAATCAAAGATGACCCCAGAATGTGTGTCCTAAAGAAGAGAAAGGATGGAGCTTCCATGTATTGATATAAAAATGAGTGAGAAGTCATTCATTAGAAGTGGACAGGGTTAAGGAAGAGAAGGGGAAACAGAGACATTGGCTGAGCTATGAGAAGTTGACTGCCCATGAGACATTAAAGTGGAGATGACGTCTCAACAGAGACCAGTTGCCAGAAGCCCTGTGCTTCTTACTCCACCTGTAAAATGTGTGGAATATGTGTCCTCCTGCTTCTCTGCTTTGTGGAGAGAGGATGAGAGTGCTTCCAAAAACAAAACACATCATCACACCCAAACCTGATGATGGTGGTAATTTTTATTATCATGGAAATTAAAATCTCAACTGTGAAGAATAAAAGGAATAGACAGATGGGGAATTGGTCCCCATATGGATAGTAGGTTGGGACAGAGGAGAAAACAATTCTGATCACATAGATGTGAAATGAATGTGTTGGCTTTAACAGTGTAATGTGACTTTGAAGATGATGTGTTGGGTTGCTAGCCCATGTGATTTTCAAGTCTTTCAAAATAATTATCTCTTATTTTGATGCTTCACAATCAGATTGTTACTGGTCAGAAAAATCTGCTTTCATTCCTTAGGAATCATGACTAGCAATTTAATTGCTTAAGGAAGACATTACCGGCTTTATTTAATGGTACTTTAGCCCATTCAATGACATGTCCCATGTTTGTGTCTTGAGGGAAGGGAACTCTTACAACAGGCAGAGCTCCAGGCTTGGTGTCACTGGAGTCACTGCTCCATCCTTCCCAAGATCACCCAGTGCATGGACTCAACTTGTCCTCATCACTGTCCATCCTGGAATGTCAGGATTCTCTTCTTCTATAGGAAAACAGTACAAAATGAATCCCAATGTGGGAAGTCCGATTTACTTAACCAGTTAATTGAATTCAAAACCAATTAGTTAAATTCAGGTCGATTTTTCCAAAGCAAGCATCCATTAAAAAGAAGAAAATTTCAAGTGGTTTCTTGAACTGAGCATTTTGTTGCTGTTGTTGAGATGGAGTTTCACTCTTGCTGCCCAGGCTGGAATGCAATGGCACAATCTTGGCTCACTGCAACCTCCACCTCCTGGGTTCAACCAATTTTCCTGCCTCAACCTCCCAAGTACCTGTGATTATAGGCATGTGCCACCATACCTCGCTAATTTTGCATTTTTAGTAGAGATAGAGTTTCACCATGTTGGTCAGGCTTGTCTCAAACTCCTGACTTCAAGTGATTCACCTGCTTCAACCTCCCAAAGTGCTGGGATTACAGGTGTGAGCCACCGTACCCAGCCTCAGCATTTCTTTTACATAAACAATTCATTTTGATCTGAAGAACAAAATTTAAAAAAAAAAATGAGGCTCACAACTGTGAGCTGTGTCCCTACCCAAATCACATCTTGAACTAATTCCCATAATCCCCATGTGTCATGGATGGGACTCAGTGGTAAGCAATTGAATCATGGGGGCAGTTACCCCCATGCTGCTGTTCTCAGTGAGTGAGTTCTCAAGAGAGCTGATGGTTTTATAAGGGGCTTTTTCCCCTTTTGCTCGACACTTGTCCTTGCCACCACCATGTGAAGAAGGACGTGTTTGCTTACCCTTGAGCCATGATTGTAAGTTTCTTGAGGCCTTCCCAGCCCTGAGGAACTGTGATTCAATTAAATCCATTTTCTTTATAAATTACCCTGTCTAGGGTATGTCTTTATTAGCAACCTGAGAATGAACTAATATAACAATACTCAGAGTTTTTCTGATTTGTACATTTACTTCAAGTCAATAAGTGAACCATGATGGAATTTTTTCATAGAGTAGCTACCAAATTATCAGTAATAAAGCATAAAATTTGAGAAAGAAACAAACACAGAAATATAAGATAGAAAGGAAAAGAAAGAGAGAGAAATAGAGAAAAGAAAGAAAGAAAGGAAAGAAAGAAAGAAAAAGAAAGAGGAAAGAAGGAAGGAAGAGAAGGAGGAAGGGAGGGGAGGGAGGGAGGGAGGGAGGAAGGAAGGAAGGAAGGCAGGGAGGGAGGGAGGAAAGGAAAGGAAGAAAAGGAAGGAAGGAAGGGAGGAAGGGGAAGGAAGGGAGGGAGGGAGGGAAGGAGGGGGAGAAAAAGGGAGGGAGGAAGGACAGGAGGGAGGACGGGGGAAGGAAGTGAGGGAAGGAAAAGGGAGAGAGAAAGAGGGGGAAAGGGAAAGAGAGAGATAGGGAAGGAGGAAGGGAGGGAGGAAAAGCTCCATGTTAAATTGTACAGACTACCCATTGTTATATCAGTGTTGTTGTAACTGAACAAGACTATCTTTCACTACACAGTCTACTTGATCTTGGCCACCAAAGAAAGAGCAGGAATAATAATAACATAATTTCTTGGGAGGTAGTGCTGTCTAGAGCAGAGAAAATACACTCAGTTTTAGAATCTAGTCCCAGTTCTGTTATTATCAGTTACATCATATTTGGCAAGTCACTTGATCCTCCCCCTGCCCAGAATCTCAATGTCCTCATATGTAAAATTTAAAAATTATTTCTTAAATAGCTTCTATAATTTTGGAATTCTCTAATTCTATGGCACTTTGCATTCATGGAGAACTTTCTTATAAGGGCTTAGAGTGTTGAGGGAAAGAATTTTAAAACACTATTGAGATTTGTATCTCCTGCCACACGCATCTGCCTCAAATGTAACTTGGACAAAATCTGACCTCTGATGTGCCCCCCAACTCTACAACTCCTATAACCTGTTACATCCTCTGTCTTCCCCATTTTATTACAAGGAAACTTCATTCTCTCAGTTTCTCAGATCAAAAACTTTGGAGTCATCCTTGACTCTCTTCACTCTCCCATATCCAGTTTTCCAGCAAATTCCAGTGGCTTCAAATACATGCAGAGTCCTACAATCACCCAGCTTCCCCACCACAATCACCCAAGAACAAATCACCATCATTTCTCACTTCCATCAGTAGCCTTCTAATTGGCCTTCCAGCCTCCACAGCTTATCCTCAACACAGCAGCCAGAATGATCTTTGTAAAATATAAGTCACTTCTTGCCACACCATGGGTGGAAACCCTCCCAGGGCTTCCCACGGTGTTCAATCTCATACACAGTAAAATCGAAAGCCTTGCCAAGCTTGTAAGGCCCCAGCTGATCTCCTCACTTCCTCCCTGACCTCATCTCCCCTCACTTCTCACTACGTCTATATTGTTCTAGCCACACCAGCCTCTTCATTCTTATTCCAACACATTAAGCATGCTCCCACCTCAGAGTCCCTGGGCTGGACTTAACCCCTGTCTGCACAGCTTTCTTCCTTCCTTGTTCCAGGTCTCTGTCCAAACGTCAACACAGAAAGTTTCCCTGACCAACCAAAATAATTGCACCTTCCTGCCAATTCCATTCCATTTACCCAACTTTATTTTTCATTATAGTCCATAGGCCATATCACCTAACATAGCATGTGTGTATGTGTGTGTGTGTGCATGTGTGTGTGTGTGTGTATTTGAGACAGGGTCTCACTCTGTCACACAGATTGGAGTATAGCGGTACAATCACAGCTCACTGCAGCCTGGACCTCCCCACCTCCAGTAATCCTCTCACCTCAGCTTCTTGAGTAGATGGGACCACACAGGCAAGAGATATCACATCTGGCTAATTTTTCAAATTTTTCGTAGAGATGGGGTTTCATTATGTTGCCGGTGCTTTTTTTTTTTTTTTTTTTTGGAAAAATCATCTACCACTGTGAAAACGGAAAACTGGTATTGTAAATGCTGCATCCCTAGATGGTATCTGGCCCATAATACGTCGTACTCAGAAAGTGTCTGTTAAATGAATGAAAAAATTGTAAAATAAAAGTGAAATCCAACTCCCCCCACCTTCAAAAGATTACAAGGAACCCTCTTGGCCAAGGAGATCTTAGAAAAACTTTAACTTTCCCAGACATGACAAGACGGGAGGTTGGTCATGCCTCGCTATGCCATCTTCCTTACTAATCTTTACCAGATTATTTCCTAACAGTTAAACAGAAACTGGCCCAGGACAAAGAAGGAATGGAAGCTTTGCTCTATCTAACATGCTAGATAGATACCACAGCCCAACTCCCCTCGCTTCTTGTGTTTTTGACACAGCAGGTAACTGGTTTCACCATGCATTCCTTTCAGATAAAATTATCCTTTCTGTGCACTGGTTTACAGAGACTGTGCACAAGACGCTGTGCCCTTTGCTTCCCCTTTTGACTTATAGACCCTAATTTTAATGCATTTAAATGTTGTCTCCACTTCAAAGTGAACATAGGACATGCATAACATGTGTGTTTGCTTACAACACATGTTCATGATCCTCTATTCATGAATATTCATAGCTCCTCCTGTAACCTGATGAATATTACATTGTATTCAACCCATTTAGCATAAAACTCCTGTCCCATCCTTGCTCTGGCAGAGTGCCTCCTGTTAGTCTGTGCAGGAGGCTCTGCTTCTCTTCCTGCAAGTTGCAACGTTTTTAAGAAATAAAACTCTACTTTGCAAATTTATGGACGTTTTGATGTTTAAGTCTACAGGAAGGATGTTATAAGTTTACTGGCATCCTTACTGGCAAATATACAGTAAGCCTCCAAGCCTGGCATTCAGCTCCGGAAAAAGCATTCAGGTGAAACCTGACAAAAACTGACCAGCTCATGGGCTCTTGGGCCCTGAACTCTCTTTCCCATCATGTCTTCCTTTTAGGCTTCTGCCTTCCAATTATCAGGTCTGCTTGGCCCCAGGGCCAGGCTAACGCTCTCCCTGGGGTAGATTTAGGGTCCAGATATCTGGTGCACGTTTTCCAACCATCACCAGCCCAACCTGGTGGAAAGGCAGAGATGATATTACACAGGTGAAAGTTGCTTGAAGAGATGAGTGAGGCCCGTCTTACAGAAGTATCTGGCAAGGAGCTTTACAGAAGGCAACATGAAGCCAGATAGGATTTGCACCTGGGGTCGGGGAAAGCATTGCCCTGTCCGTGAAGGTATGTTTTCTGTCCTACCCTACCCCTTGCCCCCATGAGTTTACAGTTCTCCCGCACGAGGGCTTGGGCAGCCTGAGCAGGTCAGGGGGCCGAGGGTCCTGCAACATGACATGAGGCAGTGCCCAGTGGCTTGACCTCAGCAGGCCTCCAAATGGAAGCCAAGTGCTGGCCCCTCCAGGGTTCTTTACCAAAAGCTCCTTTACCAAATTCTATCCAGGATAGAAGACAGACAGGAATGAGTTCTTCCCTTGGCCAGGCCTACCCCTTGCTTATTAATTATTTATTATGATTATTATTGATGTAGGATCTTGCTCTGTCTCCCAGGCTGGAGTACAAAGGCTCTGTTATAGCTCTTTGCAGCCTCAACTTCCTGGGCTCTATGAATCCTTCTGCCTCGGTCTCCCAAGTAGCTGGAACTGCAGGCGCCACCACACCTGGCTAATTTTTTATTTTTTGTAGAGACGGGATCTATGTTGCCCAGGGTGCTCTGGAACTCCTGGGCTCAAGTGACCCTCCTTCCTTCGCCTCCGAATACTCTGGGATTACAGGTGTGAATCACCGCGGCAGCCCCGCCCTTAGCTTGTAAAGCAAATGAAAAAGCTGCGCCTCATCTCCTCTCTTCTGTTATGAAAAGCAGCCTGCTGCCTCCTCTGCCTCCCCTCTCCACACCCTAGTCTAAGAGTGGGCTGCAGATAAGCGTTATATGTTTACCAGGGCGTCTCACACTGAATGTGCACAGGAATCGCCTGGGTGTCTGCATAAAATGCAGATTCTAGTTGGGGGCCCCGGCGAGGGAGGAGGGCCAAGAATCCGCATTTCCAACCAGCGCTCAAAGGATGCAAACGCTGCTAGTCCATACTCCACCCAAGAATCCGTAGAAAGCCTTGCCCCTGCTGCCATTGGCCTGGTGCTGAGCCGCCCTCCGCCTCCTCCTCCCTCTCCCACCTCCTTCTCCGGTCCTTCCTCCTTACCCTACCTCCCTTCCCCTCCTCCCTCCTTTCTGCCCACTTCCCTCCCCCTCTCCCTCCCCTCCCTTCCCCAGCCCCACCGCAGCCTGGCTGCACCCTCTGAGTCCAGCTTCTTTACATTAAACTCAGACTCCAGAGCAGCTGGGGCTCGGCTCTCGGAACCAGGCCTCGATGGGGAGGGGTACTGCCCAGAATGACCACGGATGTCCCCTCCCTAAGCCCCTGCTGGAGTCTGGGGTCCCAGAACCGGCCTGGCAGGGGCAGGAGTTCCCTGAAAGGACCGCACCACCACCTCCACGATGCCCACCCCGTCCTCCGGCCAGTGGGTTTCTGGACGCCGATCTGGCTGCCGCCTCCTCCGGACGCGGCCACCTGGAATAAGATCCAGCAAAACCCAGATTCCCGCGCCCCTTCCCACCTCCGCCCCACTCCATCTCCAAAGGCCGAGCTTTCCGCAAAGACGCGTCCCTACCCCAGCACTAAAGTATTTCAAAAGTCTAGGAACTTGCTCGTTTGCGGGGTGAGGGTCTTCATGGTGAAGGAATTGGAAGCTGCTGCGTTTACACCTTAGGAGGAGGGGATGCCCCCGGCACAGGTTTCGCCCCCGGGAGGCACCCTGGGGTCGGACCCACCCACTGAGGAGACCCGAGCGGCTTCTTAAGCTCGGTTCTCAGCCCCGGTCGCCCTTCCCAGCCCCCTGCTCCCCCTCCCCCGACCACAATCTGTCCTCGTAGGGCGGAAAGAAACAAAGAGAGCAGCTGTGATGCGAGCCTGGGTGGCGCCGGGCAGAGCTGCAGGTGCGGGAGCCCAAGGGGGCGGCTCCGGGCAACCGTGGGGGTCGCCGCAGTGAAACCAGAAAAAGGGATATCTGCCGTTTTGATTTTTCTTTTTTGAGTCGGAGTCTCTGTCGCCCAGGCTGGAGTGCAACGGCGCGATCTCGGCTCATTGCAACCTCTGCCTCCCCTACCTCAGCCTCCCGAGTCTCAGCTCATTAGATTCTCACGGGTTAGGGAGGCCTGTTGAGGTTACTTTTAAAAACCATATTCGAATGATCCCTATGTTGTAACCCTAAACACCCTCTGATGCTCTCAGCCCTGTCCAGGAGCACAACCCAGCCCCTCCAGAGGGACCCCGGAGCCGGCTGTCAGGAGGCCCGGGGTAGACAGAACTAGGGGCTGGGCCTGGAGCAGTGGCTCAGACCTGTAATCCCAGCACTTTGGGAGGCCGAGGCGCCTGGATCACATGGGGTCGAGAGACCAGCCTGATCAACATGGTGAAATCCCCTCTTTACTAAAAAATAGTAGCCAGGCATAGTGGCGGGCGCCTGTAGTCCCAGCTCCTTGGAAGGCTGAGGCAGGAGAAGTGCTTGAACCCAGGAGGCAGAGAGACGTTGCTGGGAGCCAAGATGGCGCCTCTGCACTCCAGCCTGGGCAACAGAGCAAGACTCAGTCTCAGGAAAAAAAAAAAAAAAAGACAAAAGAAAAAGGAAACAGGGCTGAGGTCCTGCCGACCCTTCCTTCCTAGTTCTCCACACCAATTTGGGGGAGGGGCGGAGCGGTAAGCAGGGCAAGACAGCCTGCTCTTACAAGGTCTGCCCTGGGAAGGCAGGAAAGATTCCTTAATCCACAAAACAGGACTTCATCTCTTTGGGAAACTTGCTGCCACTGGGTGAAAGCAAATATTTTTCTTTTTTTTTTTTTTTTTTTGAGGTGGCATCTCTCTCTGTTGCCTAGGCTGGACTGTAGTGGCCCGATCTCAGTTCACTACAACCTCCACCTCCTGGGTTTAAGTAATTCTCCTGCCACAGCCTCCCGAGTAGCTGGGACTTCAGTTGTCCACCACCATGCCCAGCTAATTTTTGCACTTTCAGTAGACACGTGGTTTCACCATGTTGGCCAGGCTGGTCTCAAACTCTTGACCTTGTGATCCCACCCAGCCTCGGCCTCCCAAAGTGCTGGGATTACAAATGTGAGCCAAAGCTCCATGCCTAAAGGAAGTATGTTGCTATTCATTTTGCTTAAATTATGCATAAGCTTGAAAAGCATTGTTGCCTAAGCCAGCTGGAGAGAGCCGAAAGGCTGCAAACTCGCCTGGGCTTCTACTCCCTGAACAACAAGATGCCTGTCTGTTCCCTCTTATACAAAAACAAGCTAAGGACACAGTGTCTAAACAACACACACTCACCTGTGCACACAATAACATATCAGGTTACTTGCTTTGGCTGAGGAGAGGTCATTTGTTTCAGGGCTGTGCGCCACCCCAGGAAAACTGCACCAGGGCTGTACATGCTGAAAACAACTTCTACTCCCTCCTGTCTGGAGGCTTCAGCTGACTTCTCAGAAGTCACACTTGCCTTTTCTAGTTTCCACTGCTCAGGTGGGACTGGGAGGACCTACAGGCAGGTGTCAGTGTTCAGAGGGAAATGAAGAACAAGCTGAGTCCCAGGTACTCCTATTCAGTCACTAAAGTGGCCCTTTGGGGACTTGGTTCACACACAGAAGTCACTTCCACAGACCACTCAAGGGAAAGTCACTCTCTTGGTTAAGTGCCCCATAACCAGAGTCCTGGGTTCATACTGGGATCCTGCTGACCATAGGGGCCAATTGACAAACCCACGGGGGAAGGAGTTGGATTTTACTCTCACCCTTAGGGTGGTGGAGGTGGCTCACACATATAATCTCAGCACTATAGGAGGCCAATCAGGGAGGATCACATGGGCCCAGGAGTTTCCTATCAGCTTTGGTAATATAGGGAGGCCCCTATCCCTACAAAAAGTAAAATTAGTCAGGCTGGTGGTGTGGGCTGAGGTCAAAGGATTGCTTGAGCCCAGGAGGTTGAGGCTGCAGAGAGCCATGATTACACTGCTGCGCTCCAGCCTGGATGACAGAGCCAGACCCCGTCTAAAAGTAAAAAAAAAAAGAAAGAAAAAAATTCTTAGTTAGTTTCACCTGACGCTATTTTTTCTGCCTTAAATTGTGTGAATGATTTGTGGCTCCCAGGTGAGATTCTCTCTCACATATATTCTCCTTTGTGTACATCTAGGATGCGGTGGAGGGGAGAGAAAGCCACTGATTCTCTCTCACTGTGTGTGTGTGTGTGTGTGTGTGTGCGCGCATGTGCGTGTGCATGTGTGTGTGCGTGCATGCATGTTAAAAAGACAGAATTCTCCAGTGAATAAACAATTCAAAATGAACTAAAAAATCAGAACAAGCAGATCATTCATTCCTCGCAGCCAGATAAGATTAGGTAAAACAGAGTTTTTAATGTAGGATTTCTGTCTTTACTGGTGGGAGTAGATACAGAGGAAAAGAGCATTAATTTCACTGCATCAAAGCATCCTGCTAGTTGCTATTTGTCTTTTTTCTAATGATCATGTCAGGAAACAGCCTATACTCCATATGAAGGTATAAGGATGGTTATAAACTGAAAGAATGACATTTACTTAAGGGTAAAGGGATTCGTGGCCCCCAATGCACAAATGAAAGTGTGTTTAAATAGCTACAAGAAGCCTGAATCTCATCTGCAGAATCTCATGTTTTTTGTTTTATATGTTTCTTATTTTATCATTTTATATTAAGACTACTTGTAATTAATGTAAATTTCATTTATTAAAAATCTCCCATTTAAAATCATGGGCAAATGAAAAGCATTCTTAAAAATTGATAGTTTAATCTTTCCGAGTAGCTAGAACTACAGGCATGTGCCACCACACCCAACTAACTGGGTGTTTTTTTAGTTAGTTTTTATACAGACAGGGTCTCGATATGTTGCCCAAGCTGGTCTCAAATTTTTGGCTTCAAACAACCTTCCCATCACAGTCTCCCAAAGTGCCAAAGTTACAGGCATGAGCCCTAAAAATAAATTTACAGTGTCAACTGGGACGAGTTTGATCACCCAGTAAAACAATAAACACTTTTATTTTTCTGTCACAATCTACCTTGTCACATATTAGCTGCCCCCATATTTATTCCAATTAGATAGAGTAATATACATTTTATTTCAAATGAATGAATGCAGGAAGTGAAGATCTTAAAATAAAGCTATCACCCTTTACAGACCACAAATGTGGGATTACTCATCAGGTGCTATTAAAATGGACATGATACCTCTTGAATACAAAAATCCACTGAGGGAATTATTAAAGGAATACTTCACTAGAAGGGTAAACATGAAGACATACATTGGATTTTTATTGCCATGCTATCCAGAATTTTTATGAACATGTTTTTAAACTTAAATTGGGACACACAAACAGATAAGAATGAGTATACTTGTGAAATTAGAGCAGAAGAATATTTGAAACTGGAATTATTTCAGAATCTGTGGAATGCATGCCTGTTGTTCATAAAAGAAATATCCACATGCCCAGCTACCTTGTGGTAGCCTCTAAGGATCTTCCCCTCTTGCTATTTGCCCTTGGTATATGCCCTTGCATAGATCTCTCCCGCACTGAATCAGGCAGACTAGTTTCTGTGACCAACGGTACACAGTGTTAGTGATGGTGTGTGACTTTCAAGCCTTGGTCAAGGAGACATTGCAACTTCTGCCTGGGTTTCTTGGAGGCCTTGCTCTGGGGAAGTCCAGCTACCATGTTGTAAGACTACTCAAGCAGCTCCTTGGAGAGGCCCACATGGAGAAGAAATGGCCAACCAAATTGATAAGCCACTTTGAAAGGGATCCTGCATCCCTAATCAAGCCCCTGAATTAATAGTACCCTCAGTCAATATCTCACTGCAAGTCCATGAGCAGCCAAGAGCCAGAATAACCCAACAGAGCCACTCCCACATTAGTGACCTGCAGAAACTAAGAAACAATGAGTAACTGAGGTGTTCAAAGCCACTTTGCATTGGAATGATTTGTTGTACAGCAGCAAATAACTAATACATACCACATATTTATTTGTTAAAATATTATGTTGTTATCAAAAGATACTGTTTACAACTTTCCTTCTTCATTCATTTATTCTGTCAGTAAGAAATGCCTTAAGAATTTCTTGGCTGGGCACAATGGCTCAAGCCTGTAATCCCAGCACTTTGGGAGGCCAAGGTGGGCAGATTGAGACCAGCCTGACCAACATGGGAAAACCTCATCTTTACCAAAAATACAAAATTAGCCAGGCGTGGTGGCACATGCCTGTAATCCCAGCTACTTGGGAGGCTGAGGCGGGACTGTCACTTGAACCTGTGAGGCAGAGGTTGCAGTGAGCGGAGATTGAGCCATTGCACTCCACCTGGGCAACAAGAGGGAAACCCCATCTCAGAAAAAAAAAAAAAATTATTGAATCATACCATGTAGTGCCATGTCTAATGTCACTGCCTATTCTTATCTTGACTAAAACAGTCTCTTAATCTCGTTACTTTGATTCTTGTTTTTCTAGAGTCTATTCTCTACACAAGAGCCACAGTAGTCTTTATAAAGCTTATCAAGATAATATCACCCCTCCCCTGAGTAACCTCTTCAAAAGTTTCTAATTGCGCAAGAAATAAAATCTAAATTATTTGGCCTTCAAGCCCACATATAACCTGGCTTTTACCTGTATTTCTAAGCCATGTCTTCTGCTCACATTTATAATCTCACTTGTGTCTCATTTATAAGACTAAACAATGAGCTTAATGCATGTTTCTGGGTTCAAAGAAGCCAAGCTTGCTGTGCTTGTAATTCCCCACCTGCAGCACTAATACCCCAGATCCTTACATGCCTGACTTTCATCAAAGACTACCTACCTGTTAACCTGTTTACTTGTTCACTGGCTGTTACACACACACACACACACACACACACACACACAAAAATGCACACCATTATTAAGTCCCTGAAAGTAGGAACATTTTCTGCTTTATTTCTTGTACCTTAGCATCTGGCACTTAGTATGTGATTAATTTTGTGGACTGAATGAGTGTAAAAATATACATAAATAGGAGCAAGAACTAAAACAGAACATATAGATAAAAATAACTGACATAAATGGAGGAAATGTGTTTTATTTTCAAATTTGTTTTTAATATCATTGTTATATATTTTGTAAACCCTCATATGCAAATAATTACCTATGTTGAAGTAGAATTAAAAGACTAGTTTTAAAAAACTAGTTACAGTTACCTTCTGGGGCTGCTAAGGGTGTTTTCTTCTCATGCTGCCTTATCTTTTGACTTTCTAGTTCTTATTTAAGACTCTTCACTGAGAATTTTCTAGATGACCTGAAACTGAAAATGGTCCTCACTGCCTAGCTTGTATAACTCACTGCACTTCACTCTGCTGGACATTTTCCTGAGAGATAAACGTTCTGAATTTGCCACTGGGAGCCCCTTGCAAAGGAATCACGGCTGAACCAGTTGTGGCGTCTGACGCTTTGTCCCCAAGAAAGAAAGAAGAAATTCTCTATGCCGTTCATGTTTATGGAAATCCCTCACAAGTATTAAACCTTTGCCATTTCAGGAACATATGCCCACGCAACCCAAGATGCCTTGTTGGGTGTTGGGAAGGGAAACAAAGACATTCATTGATTCAGTCAATCTTTATTCCCCTCCCCTCCCAAAATGATTTGAAATTGTTTGCAGTAAGACGACATGCAAGAAGAAGGAAGAGGAAAAGAAGAAGACAATAAAAAGGTGAAGAGTAAAGGGAGGAAAAGAAGGAGAAGAAAAAATTGAGGACTACTAAAATGTCAACAGTACTAGAAAATTGTGGCCTGGTAGAAGAATAACACCATAAGAACCAGCATCTTGATGTTACTGATCCTTGAAGATAAATGTCAAACTCTTCTCTGTTTGAAAGATCGGATTCCTGCCTTCTGAAAGCTTATCTTAGCAGAGCAATTAAGACATGGACATAAATAATCAAAGGGGTGAAAGAAAACCATGATCCTCACTACAATGGAACACTGTGAGCATACATGTGGCTCTTGAATGGTACAGGACTGCCTTGTAAGGATTCTGACTATTGTGTAAATTCTACAACCACTGTCACAAAACACGCCTGTGGGAACATACTCTGATAACACAAGTGTGCCTTACAAGCCGGACCACAAAGGAGAGGCAGTGAGGTGGGTGAGTCTGAGTCCCAGCTCTGCCACCAAACAGCTACATGACCTTTGTCGAGTCCTTTAACCCTAGTTTCTCATCTGTAAAATGGGGATGATAGGCTGCTCGCGGTGGCTCACACCTTTAATCCCAGCACTTTGGGAGGCCAAGGTAGGCAGACCACTTGAGCCCAGGAGTTCAAGACCAATCCTGGCAGTATAGTGAGACGCTGTCACTATTTTTAAATAACACAAATTTTTTTTGAGACAGAGTCTCGTTCTGTCACCCAGTCTAGAGTGCAGTGACGCGACCTTGGCTCACTGCAACCTCTGCCTCCTAGGTTCAAGCGATTCTTCTGCCTCAGCCTCCTGAGTAGCTGGAACTGTAGGTGTGTGCCACCACACCTGGCTAATCTTTGTATTTTTAGTAGAAACAGGGTTTCATCATATGGCCAGGCCGGTCTCAAACTCCTGACCTCATGATCCGCCCATGTCGGCCTCCCAAAGCGCTGCGATTACAGGCATGAGCCACCATGCCTGGCCATAATTTTAAAATAATAATAAAATGGGGGATAATAATCATACTGGACTTGGAACATTGTTGTATGTAAGGAAGAAATGAGTTAATACAGAAAATGTACTTAGAACAGCATCATAGGACACAGCAACCCCTCCAACAGCACTGGAATCTCCGCGTGGGGAAAAGAGTGACCAAGTTAATCGCTTACCAATTTGAGCAATTAAATTGCTAGCAATGAAACTTCACACTAAGTTCAGCAATTTCCTTTAGCGGATGGATTTTTAGTGAGGACTTGAGTGTCATATATGTGTTCTCCATTCAGCCATTTAGCCTGGACTTCTAAAATAAAGCAGTGAAGGTATTTCGGGAGATTTTGAATTATGAATCTAGGAAGGATCTGAGACATCCACCACTGAACCCTTGTGTAGATAAGCAAATTGAAGTTGGATAGAAATGGCCAATGTTCCATAATAGTGCAAAGCTAGGACCCAGGATGGACTCTTGATTCTTTGCTCTTTCCACAAGAAGGTATGGACTAGACTGGGACTGATTATTGAACACTCTTGACTTGGCAGTTATCGTGAAGGCATTTTAATCGATGGGAACTTTACCAAATAAATTTACATTGTGCTTCTACTATGGCAGGAACTATGCTGGATGCTGGGGATAAATTAATGAGCAACAGAGATCTGATTCTAATATTTCTGCAGATCTCACTACAGAAGTGGAGGAGGCAGACATTCATCAAATGATCACATAAACAGATGCCAATGGAAACAATTAAAAAGTCTATAAAGTCTTATGAACATATTTCATAGAATTTGACCCACTAGAAGAGGTCAGGGGAGGCTTCCTTTAGGGAATGATGTTTAAGCCTAAATCTGAACGGTCAATAGGAACTGGCTGGGTAAGGTTGAGGGAAGCAGAGAAAAGATGAATACTACAGACAGAGGAATCACCAAAAATCCTGTGACAGATGGGAGAACAGAATACCAGGGTGGCTGGAGTACCTGAAGTGGAGGGAAAGGCTGTACAATGAAATAAGGTTAGAGAAGTAGATAGGGGTCAGCACTATGCAGGCCTTGAAGATCACATTTGAGATTTCGGTTTTCATACTAAAAGCAGGAAGCTATTAGAGGGTTTCATTCAGGGGGATGAGGGAGACCAAGAGGAGGCCCTGGGAGAAGGTTAGAGTGGTGGCGGTATAAATTGAAAGGATTGGAAGGATTTAAAATGTGGAGGCGTTATCACTATAACTTGGTGATAGGTTATTCTAGAGGGGCAGAGGAGAGGCAATGGGAGGTAGGCTGTCATTCAAGGTGTCTGTTTAATAGAATCAGATGATTAGGGAGAGGGGATCATTCACTAGGAGAGGAGATACTGAAAGAGAACCACAAATTTAGGGGGAGCAGAGGGAAAAGGGGCAATGACCACAGCACAAAATTTGGGGAAATGTTAAAAAAGACTTCAAATTCAATTTAGGTTTTCTGGTATTTTATTATGGCACACAGGGTAGAGAATGGTACAGTGTTCTTACTTCCACCAAGGAGTTCTCAGAGCATCCAGCGATTTTCATTTGGCTAAAGTTACTTTTTGCATGTAGCTTGCATCTGTTTGAGACTTGCCATGTACATCATCCCATGTCTACTAAGCATAAATGTGAAAAGCTTGGTTTCTGAGGAGTTGTCTCCCCTTCACAGGAGCCAATACATTGAGAGTTTTCATAATTCCAGTCCATACCATCATGGCAAAGAAACAGCTTACCTATTTCCATAGTGACATATATTTAACTAGATATAGTTGGTACAAAGGGATTAAGTAACTTTAAATGGAGACCACTTTGGTTTCAGTTTAAATCCATAACTTATAAAGATTGTCTAAAAAACAAATATTGAATGAAATTAGCTGACAAAGCAATTGTTTCAGAATAAAGGCAGAACAGCAGATAGTCAATAATATCTATATATTTATTCCACATCAAATGCAAGTGCAAGAGCGTTCATAACTTTTCGATAAACAGAGAGGACATATGAGGTGTGTATCTGATAATATGTCCAACCAGTCAAGCTATCAGTGAAATCCAAATATCTTCCAAGACACATGCAGAGCAATGTCAATGTAACATACAAGCATATTACCTCCCCCCTTAAGTGATTCATAATTTCATTACCTGTATCTGTAGTTTTTTAAGGTTTGAAATTGTGTGAGATTAAATGCTATTTACTTGAGGCAACAGAATTACGCTTAACAACACACTAAATCATGAGCTCAGAATTGCAGGCAATATGTTTGCAGTGGAGTGACAAATAACCTTTGATAGTCCCTTCTCCTGAAATTATATATAGATAAGTCATTCCTTCTGATGGTACCACGTTCTCAGGTTTTAACCTCTGCCCATGATATTTAGACTATATTTTAAAATACAGTTACAGGGATGAATATATGGGATTCATATTCTAACCATATTGCATTATGACATAACAGTTTGAAATGACCTATTTATTGTGGTTCCATGGTATAATGGCTAGCACTCTGGACTCTGAAATGACCTATTTACCATAACGAGTATATCTGTCAAATATTTTCAGAATCGCTCCCTAGAAAGCCATCCCAAAACCTAACACAGTATATGCTATGGGGCAAAGTCTATTGTTTTTATAGACATTCTCATTTACTCATGTTTATTATCAGTAACATTTTTGAGGGGAGAGATTTCATGAATAGTTATGACCTAACTGTATCCCTCGGAATTTCCAATGAGGGAACAAAAAGAAAAGTCTTGGTAATTGTTAAAACTTGGAGTTCTTATGGAGGTCAATAGTCCACTGGTATATACTTTACACCAGTGCCAACTTTAAGGTATTTTGATTAACAACCAGAGCAAAAAATACATCATTAGGTATAACTTTATTTACTATTTATTGCACATAACTCAAGGTCTTGAACTGCTAACCACCAAAGGTTCAAAGGACTATTTTTCCATGAAGTTTAACATTAACATTAGTGAATTCATTTACTCATGTGGTGTTTTTTATTGTAAACATCTGAATCATTCACATTGCCATAGTTCCTGAACTCATAAGCGTGGACCATGCACAGGCTGGCAGCAAGCCAGAAAGCCACTCTGCAAGCAAACAGATACTCTGCATAAAGAGGAAATTCAGAGCACAACATTGAATGTCCAACCTAAGTCATCTCAGAATTATACATATATTGACTTTTTAATTCACACAGGATCTGGAACTCAACTGGTTGGTCGGTTGGTGATGGGGTTGACCTGATTTCGGGAGAATTGTTCCTGACATAATTAAGGAAATGGGGGTTCAATCTTTCTTCTTAGTTGCTTGCTCCTCCCCAGCACCTTCAACTTTCTTCTCCTCCTCTTCAGCTTCTTTGGTTTCCTCTCCTTCTTCAACTTCACCTCCTTCTTCTTCCTTTGCTTCTTCAGACTCCTCCTTGGCAGCTTGAACATAAAAAGAAAGTGTACAAAATCCAAATCCAAGGTAAGGCCAGTCAAAACATGGCTGTTAAGGTTTTATCTGTGAATGCAGATGAAACCGTCAGAGTGCTCACCACAACCTCCCAGCTCCATTCTCTCCAAAAGCACATGTAACAAACAACGCTTGCCATGAATAATTTGCCACTGAACACATATTTAAATGGAATGAGACCACTTCTAGGCATGGAAAGCTCTGCTCCTCCCAAAGATTTAACCTCACTATTTTTTTTAGGTGTCTGGTATCTATTTTTATTCCTTAGGACACCGACCTGTTATGTTAAATGAATGTATTTAAAAATGAAATTTTTGACCAATTGACCAATGAGGTCCATTTTGACCTCATTCAGAGTAGGTGCTTAGAAAAGGTTTGTTGAACAAGCAGAAAAATTATTTATGCTTCTAAAATCATATATGAATAAATAAGCAAGGCTTCATTTGTCTTATCCACCACCTAACAAATATCCACACCCAGTTTGCACTTGAAGTTGCAGGGGTTTGTTTCTTATCATACCTTCTTCCTCTTCGGCTGCCTCCTCTTCCTCAGCCTCCTCCTTGTCCTTCTCCTCCTCCTCGGCTTCTCCTTCAGAGGGAGGCTCATCCTTGGCTTCCTCAGCCTTAGCAGCCTCAATGGTTTCCTCCACTTCGATCTGTTCCTCTTGGACATGGCTGGTGTAGTAGGACGGGAAGGAGCGGGCGGACATCAGATAGGAGCTGGTCTGTAAACCGCCATAGGCAGATCGGCCAAAGACCTGGGAGCTCTGGGAATAGCCACTGGTTATGCTTCCCACGCTGGTGAAACTGAGCCGGGTCTCCTCGCCTTCCAAGAGTTTCCTGGGGATGCAGATGGAAGGTGAGGTTAAAAGAAACCTGTGTTTCACAACTTGCTCTGAGCACCCTAAAGGCTAAGGGAAGCAGGAGCAGGGCTGGGATTTATCAAAACTTAATGCCTGGGGATTTTGTGATGGAGACCAGAAACCAACAACAGGAACACATGAAATCGTCCTGTCAGATTTAAAAGGTAATGGGAAGCTAAAAACAAGACTCCTAATTACAGGGTTAAATTCTTATATATCTAAATACCTTCTTGGAAGAAGCAAAAAACTAACATTTCATTATTTCAAAGGACTATTCTTGAAGGTTTCTGATCCAACATAACTTTAATTGGGATCTGATTTTCTTCCTAAGGTTTAATGGCTGCTGTCTCTGCCCCTCTATTTTCACCTGTAAGCTGCAATCTCAATATCCAAAGCCATCTTCACATTGAGGAGGTCTTGGTATTCTTTTAGGTATCGTGCCATTTCACTCTTTGTGGTCCTCAATTCATTTTCTAATTTGTTGATCGTGTCCTGTTTGAAGACAAAAAAAAAAAAATATATCCAAGCATAAATATCTTCTATTACTTTACTGTAGTGTAGTTGTAAAGGCCTAGTTTCAATTAAAATCGAGGTGCACACCTTTGATAAAATCTCCCCTAGAATAATTTCCTGTATTTTTTTAAAAACCTTCTTGCCTAAAATAGCCAAGTTCATGAAGCCTGAGATGACAAACAAAATGGAAGAAAATTCTTTTCTTCTATTTCTTTACTTAATACAGCTTAATGATCATCAGAAAATGCCTGCAAGGAAACTAAGATGATAGAAAAACTGTTTCTCACCCACTGATTAAATCTTCTTTAGCTGGGTTACATGCCAAGAAACTAATGCCTTTCTGTACAGAAGAAAATAGCCAGACGAGAAAAAAATTATTCTCTCTAAAATATTTCCTATGTATCTAAATCATTTTTCTATTCCCCAGAAGAAAAAAAAAATTCTACTCCCCAGAAGATGGGGATCTTTTAAAATAGAGATCTTTTTAAAATTTTACTTTTTCTACTTCCCAGAAGATGGAGATGTTTTAAATAGAAATGTTGCACAAAGAAAAAGAAAAGAGTAAAAAGAAATGAACATCCTAGTTAACTGCCTAAAACAACGTTAACTATTTTCCTGTCTACCTACTAAATAAAGGAAGGGAGTGGTTGGTATAACTAGTCATAAAGCATGCTTGTCACCGTAACCTTTCAGAATTAATTGGGAGTTATTCACTCTACTATTTATTAACCAGATGATCTGATATTTGCTGCGAAGTAACTGGTGGTTAATACAGGTCAGTAGAGAGGAAATTTCACCGCAGGCCCCAGGCAACGCCCAGTTCCCACATCTTCCCCTCCCCCACCCAACACGGGCTGGGCAGCTTTAATGCGGAACTCGGGTGCAGCTGCACGGAGCACATTCCCAGACTACAGTGGCGCCCTTGCTCACGCCCTCCAAGTGCCCCACCCCGCCCACACAGGCGCCCAAGAGCCAAGCCTTATCCCCAAGAGCTGCCAGCAGCCGCACCACCCCTGGTCCCCACTTTCTGGGCGCACCAACTCTCCCCCGTGCTCTAGTCCTCCGCCCCCCTGTGTTTCGGGCGGTGCCGCACCTGCATAGCGCTGATGTCTGCGTTTTGCTTGTCCTCCAGCTCCTGCAGCTGCTTCTCCAGCGCTTCGTTCATGCCCCGGCATGCTTCGATCTCCAGGGTCTTGGCCTTGAGCAGGCGGCGGCTCTCGGACACCTCGTCCTTGGCGGCGCGCACGGCGTCGGTGTTCTTGGCGGCGCTCTCGGTCAGGACGGTGAAGCGGCTCTTGAACCACTCCTCGGCGTTCTGCATGTTCTTGGCTGCCAGCTTCTCGTACTGAGCGCGGATGTCCTTGAGCGCGGCGGAGAGGTCGGGCTTGGTGGACACGTCCATCTCCACGGAGATCTGCGCGTACTGGATCTGCGCTTGCAGCTCGGCGATCTCCTCTTCGTGCACTTTCTTCAGAAAAGCGATTTCGTCCATCAGGCTGTCGATGCGCTTTTCGAGCTCCGCGCGGGCAAGCGCCGCCTCGTCAGCGCCTTTGCGCGCTTCCATCAGCCTGCCCTCGGCGTCCTCGCGGCTCAGCACCTCCTCTTCATAGCGCGCCTGCAGGTTGCGTAGGGTCTCCTCGAGTCCTTCGCGCTCTCCCTGGAGCGCCTGCTTCTCGTTGGTGGCGTCTTCCGCCGCCAGGCGCAGGTCGCGGATCTCCTGCTCGTACAGCGCCCGGAAGCGGGACGGCTCCGAGTGCTTCTGGCGCAGCACCAGCAGCTCCGCTTCCAGGACCTTGTTCTGCTGCTCCAGCTCATGCACGCGCTCGATGAAGCTGGCGAAGCGGTCGTTGAGGTCCTGGAGCTGCGCCTTCTCCTGCGTGCGGATCGACTTGAGGTCGTTGCTGATGGCGGCTACCTGGCTCAGATCGAGGTTCTCCAGGCTGTGCATCAACGAGCCGGAGCTGGACGAGTAGCTGCGGCGCACGGACAGCGAGGAAGAAACCGGCGCCGAGTAGCTGGAGTAAGCGGAGCGCGCGGTGCTGTAGCCGCTGCGCACGCTGGAGATGTGCACCCGGGGCGTCTCCACGTAGCGCCGCTTGTAGGAGGTCGAGTAGTACGGCTCGAAGCTGAAGGAACTCATGGTGGCGGCCGGTGGCTCCCCAGCCCGCGGCGGCGGCGGGAGCCTGGAGAGAGAGAAGGACAGGGGAGTGAGGGAAGGGGAAGGATGGATGGCTGTGTGCGGCTCGGCGCCGTCCTGCCACCCCTATTTATACGCCGGGAGGATCCTGACGCAGCCTGCGATCGATCGCGGCGCGCCGGCCGGTGGGGGCAGCGCGCTGCTGCAGCCAAGGCGAGGATTCTGCGCAAAAGGGAAGGCGGGGGCGAGCGGCGGGCAGGGGAGCTGCGGCGCTCGTCCTTTACACTCTGCTCAGAGGCCCTTGATTTTCTCTGAGATTCCATGCACCCTCACTCATTTCCCTTCTGTATCCACCCACGCACCCCCCACCATCCTGCACCGCCCAGACCCCTTATCACTTGGATCCTTAAGTGTCCCCAAAACAGGTTATTGCTCTCTTTTGACACCCTAGTTTTCCGTATCCCGGCACCTCGTGGACACCCTGCCGCCCCCGCCCCCAACTCGCCCTTTTCCCACCAGGGACCTCTTTAACGATCCCCCTTGGTGTTTATGGTGACGGTGCCGCTAGGGGATTTTAGGTACAAATAAATAGGTTAGGTTGTGTGTCTGCGGTATGTATGGAGAAGAGTTTTAATTTCTTTATAGCTATTTCTGGCACTTTCTGCAATTCATCTTCCTTTTTCCTCGTTATTTTTCTTTTTCTTTAATGTGCTGCTTCTCAACACACAGGGAATGTGCGGACGCGCGCGCGCGCACACACACACACACACACACACACACGTGAAACTGCGGCACTACTGCAGGTGTTGGTTTAGCATTTCCAAACCTTTAAAGCAGTTGATCCGACTGTTAGTGTTTCTAGATTTTCACATTTCTTTACTGGGAATGAAGAAGCCGCGGATGCTTTTAACGTGTTGCAGTGTGTGGGTGGCGAAGAGCAGAGAATGAGTTGGAAACTAACACGGAGACTGACTTGCTGAGGCCGCTGCGCGCTAGGCAGCGGGGAGCTAGCTTCAAGCTGCCTGGATCCTCACCAAACTAAATTCCTGCTTGATACCACCAATCGCAGCACATTTACCGCCCGCTTCCCTCTTTTTACACATGTGTAGCACACAACCTGATGATTTCAACAAGCCTTGCAAGTGGTTGATTTTCAGGGAAGCCGTTGAGGACAGCCGGGAGCGCTGGGCGTGGTCTCCGGGGAGGAGAACTCGGCACCCAGACTTCTTTAGGAACGGATAGAAAATAGCCGCGTGATTCTTCCCACGATACACTGTAATTACCCGAAAGCAGATGCAGTCAGGAATCCATGGGTTTCCTTCAGGAAGCACCCAGATACCTGAAACTGGCGCACGCCGTAGCGCACGTGGACACAGCCCCTGCGGTTTGCAGGGTATTTTCACACGCGCGATGTTAGGAGTCCCCACGGTTTCATGGAGGGATTGCAGAGATTTACGCGAAATACCTAAGATTTATGTGAGCAAGCATTTAGTTTTTGTTTTATTTGTATATTACAGCGTTTGATGTGCCACTTATGGTTTTTTTAAGAGGCAAACTAAGGGAGAATATGGTAACTATTTTCAAATAGAGAAGCCGGCTTTTCTTTGCAGCGGTGCAGTTGTTTCCGGAGACACTTCACTCCTCTACCGAGGAAAGGATGGGCTGAGGCTTATCCTCTGAGGTCCTTTCTGACCCCAAACCTGTGATTGTGATAGCCCACCGTCTTCTTGATAGAAAGACTGCAGCAGATAATTTTCCTCTGGTTTCTAAACAGTGTTTGTTGTCGCGAATAATGCAAATTCAGAAACACTGAAATTAGTAGTTTAAATCTATCAAGACTAAGTCATCTCAGAGGACCATCCCTGCCCAGATATTCTAGATTTCAAGCCTAAGGTCATGAGACTGTCCTGATATTGTTTGTCCCTGGCAGACTTGGTAAAGTGCTTACTCCTCTGTTGACTTTTCATAGCCTACCTGTCCTTGGTCTTTTCACTCAACAAATTCAAGAGTGGGATAGGCTTCTGTGGGGGCGGGGGGTGGAGCAACAACCTGCATAAGCCAGAGTTGTCTCCTCCCAATTGTCCCAATGTCGATGAAGCCTGGGAGAATTGATTATTTTGTTAACCTGCTCCATGCAAACCACGCTGTTTAACATTGAGTGTGTGTGAGTCTGCACACAACACACTCTCAGGTATTTATGAATTCATTTCCTTTGTGCCAGCTCTTTCCCGGGAGTTTCAGGTCACCCTCAGATCTTAAGTCCATCAGCATTTTTTTTTCTTTTTTCTACGGCTCCTCCCTGAAGCCTTTGACGGCAGAGGAGGCTGCCTAGAAAGGAGAGGGGCGGCGGGCACTGCGGGGGGATGCTTCGGAGAGAAGAAACTAGTCGAGCATCTGCTGCCTGCTGTCCCGTGGGTAGCCAGAAAAAAAGAGGAATACCGGAGCAACGGGTGAGAATGGGTCTCTTTTCCTGTGCTGAATCTGGCCCGCAGAGTGGGGGAAGGGGCAGATCCGCTGCGTTTAGGCATGTGGATCTCTGAGTCTTTTTTAATAGCTCCTGACCTGGCCGCCTCATACTCCACGATAGCCTTGCTTTCCTGGGCTCCTGAACCCAACCTGGGTCTAGGTTTTGATTCTTCTACCTTCAGCCTTCCTCTGCCAGGTGCCTGCCTCTTCTTTAATATTCTGTCCAGTCATCCTCCTTTTTGAGTTCTCTTCCCAGCATCTTGCTCTAAAAGCCCACATGGCATTGCTTTGTGTGGCAAAGCAAAGTGAGCGACTTTAGAAAACCTATTTAAGAAAATACATATGTTGACTGCCTTCCCCTCACCATCATGTTTCTGGTTAGTGCTGTTTGTAGTAGAGTCGCTATCTCTTTAGAAGGAGGCTTTTGGGTCTTGCCACACCCTTATGCATTTATTTCCCTTTAAACATTCTCTGCTAACCTGAACTTGGTTGAGGGCTGTCAACAAAACATGCTGCTAGGAGATTAAAAATATAGAATTATGTGGATGACCCCTTTAACAGAAATCCTACCACTCTGGTTATCCCTAATACCTCTGTAACCCTCCAAAGAACTGTCTGGGGTCATTTAGTTAAAAAGTAAATATCTTCACATTAACATGGAACTCAGAAGGTATGTTTCCTTTAAACCCACTGAAAATGTTTTACTTCTCCAGTGCCAGCAGAGTCTGAAAGCTTCAGAAACATGGGACCCAGTGACTGATGACTTTTCATTTGATTATTCTCAAGCCATATGGGACAGCAGGAAATTCTATATTGGCATCTGTTTTGAGAAGCTCAGCCTTAGCGTAGGGCCCATGAAAAGTCTCAGTCCAGGGGTCAGGAGAGCCAAGTTCTCCTACCACCAATAAGCTCTGGCATGAGTCCTGGAGTAGAATGGCAGATGAATCTCCATCCATCTCACCATCAGGTAGATACATCAGTGTCACCAAAGCTGGCATCAGTATGTGGATGCAAGGAAACATAGTAAATAAACACATGCAAGATACCTACCATATGACAGGCATTTGCTATCTTGTATTGAATAATGACAAAATCACCTAGAGATGGTTACTGTTATTCAGAGCAAATAGCCGAGGCCCAGAGGAGTAAGTACTTTGCCAGCTCACACAGCTCCTTCAAACCTAAGCTCTACCTGCCTCCAGATGGAGGGTTCTACTCATTCCACAAACTGCAGTCTTTCACATTTACTGCTTCCTTATGTCTGTGTGGAATTTGAAGAGTGATATCTGCTGTCTGCAGAGTTTAGTGTGCATATCAAAAACCTCTCCTCCTTTGGGGACTCTAATTTAAACTCCTCTGCGCCATGAAGAAACCGTTAATGAGCATGGTCCATTTGGACAGCTAGTGGCAGCAAAAAAACGACATGATTGTTGTAGGACGGGTGCGGCCAGTGGAACATGATACATAACTGGCATTGTAACATTTTAGATATAAATTTAAACATCAATTTAGAAAACATCCTTTTAGGAATTAATAAGCTAAAATGAAAATTAGCTGACCTAACTCTTTAAAATAATCATACCATGACTTTCACTTTTTTTCTAATTACAGTATCTTCATTTTCCACCCTTGTAAATGGGTTTTCTTTGTAAAGGTGACCTTAAACATTGCTCTAAGGAATAAAAGAAAAAAATACTGGCACTGAACACCTCATTGTTGGAGTTAATAATGCTTCCTGCAGGTCTCTAACTTTATCAAAAACAACATGAGTAAAGTCAACAGAAATGTATGGCTTGTTGAAGCCACAAGGATCTTTCATCTCTGTTTCTTGTAGCGAGTTTATTTCTTTATACATTTTGCTCACCACAGGAATCATGCATGAATCTCCTTCATCTCTTAGGAAATACGTCTGTTTGAAAAAAAACCTTTCCCATTTTAATATCAAGAATGCCTATCTTAACAGCACCACATTTTGAACTGATGCATCATAAAGCATGCTATGTGGGTATATAAAATTTAGATTGCAGCAGGAAGGAGAGTGTCATTTGAATAGATTAAGGATGCAAAGCACGTTTATATTCAGAACACATGCAGTATGAGAAATGATGGGAACTCAGTGCTGTCCAGGCAGAAATGATGGTGATAGGTTCACACCCCTAAATGCTCACTCCAGAAAACTAGCCAAGGTAATGTGTTTTCTTCCCAGAGGCCTGCTCTACTATGCCTTGTCCTTAACCACAGTCACCAGACTCAGAGGTAAGAGGGTTACACTGGGGATAGCCATTTCAGGCAGGTCACAGGGATATCTGTCAGAGTGACAATACCAACCGTTTGTCCAGTTGTGCTTTCCTGACTGCAAGGAAATAATGCTGCTTCTACAATGTGGGCACTAACCAGCTACAGGAAAAAAAAATATTCCCCACGGCTCCTGAATTTCTTTGCTGATCTTTGCAGTGGTTTTTAATAAATCAATGGGAAGAATGTGAGGTTTAATGCTTTCAAAGGTAGAGGATAAGCATTTCCATCTGCAAGAGACAAAGCTCCGAGGTTGGCTCTTTCACAGCCCTGCTGGATGCTGCCCAGGGCAGGAGTTCACTTTCTCGCCAGTGCTTCACTGCTGCATGAATGCAGCAAAGGCTGCAGAATGGCATATGGGCGGATCCCTGGATTCCTACAGGAAAGCAGGCAGGCTTCTGAAGCCAGGATATGTAATACCGGTGTTTGGTAAGTTGAACATGTGAAAGACTCTCCGGATAAGAAAAGCAAAACTTGATTGTATCTAAATGGCTTGTGATTGATTATTTTACTTAAATGTTCATTCATCCATTGAGTCGCCAAATGTCGACTGAACACTTACAAGGTACAGGATTCTGTACAAGTGCCATGGGAGGCGCAGGGAGTTTTAGCCCAGTCCCAGTCTTCACAGCCCTTGAAAAATATCTGAATACAATAAAAAGAAACCAACTACTACTACATACAACATGGATACATTTCAAAAATGGTATACTGATACTGAGTGAAAGAAAGATAAAGTATACATATTGTATAATGACATTTCTATAAAATTCTAGGACAGGCAAACTAATGTACGGTGGAAAAAATATCAGAACAGTGGTTTCCTCAGGGAGGGTGGAGTAGGGAATGACTGGGAGGAGGCACACGGGAACTTTCTGGGGCGATGGTATTTCTATGTGTTGTAAGAACTTTGAATTGTGCAGATGTATGCATTTGTCAAGATGCAGAGAATGTACCAGGATTTGTGCATTTCATTAAATGTAAAATTTTCCATCAAAAGAAGAAAACTAAACCAAATGTCTATATACACATTAATATATTACATATAATTATCAAGATAAATATAACAATTAAAAATTTTATAAATATAAATATATAACAAATCGTGTTAAAAAGCCAAGCAGAAAAAAAACAACCTGTACATGGAATTTCAAAGAATTATGCCAAAGTTAAATAATAAAAGAATTCGAGGAGATGTCAGAAGGAAGAAGAAAATGGTACAAGCAGTAACTGCTATGATTTTAGACAAGGGAGAGGTGACTGTGGGCTTGAATCAGCGTTTCTGTGTCTATGGCTGGTTACTGTGCCAGATGCTGAAGGTACCGTATTTAATCCTCACAGCTGCATTACGAAGTTGATGTTCTTATTTTTGCTCTAAAGATGAGTAGTTACAGTATTAATATTTCTATTAGTTCATCCTCATAATGTATTAGGAATTTTTAGCAATCTTACATTGCTGCCTCACATTGAATTTGCATCAACTTTGATAAAACATTGAAAATGATTTATACTGTGGCTTTCTAAAAAACCTAAAATATAACTTTTCTTTATTTTCTTTAAATCTAACCTTTCATATAAATACTTCCAGTCCATTGTTCAAACCTGCTGAAATCATTTTAAAATCTTTCAACTTTAGGTAAAATCTGATAATTAACAAATGTGCCAATGTTTTTTACTTAGTACAATCAGAAATGTGCTTTATATGCTGTGTGTCATAGATTCTCAGGATTGGAAAGTATTTAAATGTCTTCCAGGCAAGACCTCCACTTGCTTCTTTATCTTTGTCAGGTCACCTTTGACGGCTTTGGTTATCCTTCTGTAGAGTGGATTATCTTCTTTCTATACCCTGCATTGCAGCCATTGGGGACCATTTCTGAACAGAGCAGAGATTTCTAGGGAAGCAGAGGCACTGATATCCAGAAATGAGGTTTGGTTTTTCACTTTCTATTTGTCATTACACTTAAATTTCTTTTCCATGTGATTCTTGTGGTATCCTCGCATAACAGAGATGATATTGTGATATTTAAATGGGGAGTTGAAGTTTCCCAGGCCTGTAGCAATCCCGTGAGGCTTCTGCAGACCTTGCAGGTGTCACCATCCTCACTGGATATATAAGGATGGTGAGAGTGCTGGAGAGGTAAGGGATGCACCTCAAACCCTATCTCCTGTAAGCAATGGAGCCACCACCATAATCCAGCTTTCATGTCATCAAATTCACTGGGAATTTTCCCCCTATATCTTTCTGTTTTATAAATACATGTACGAGGCCAATCCTTTTTTGGATCCTTTCATGGTTCAATTTCACAAATACAGGGACGTCCCTGTTGCCGCTCAGTTTCTGATCAGATACTTGATGTGCAACTACTCTAATCAGAGCTTCATCCCTTTACCCCTAATCACTGTTAAAATGCCAGTATCAAAGGAAGAGGTAAGGGCTAAATCTGACATACCTAAGCTTTCCACTTAAGATTGACTGTGAGGCTCATAATAGTTTTGAGAGAAAAAAAAAGAGGGAAAAGCTTGAGGACCTTGAGCAGTGAGCATAGGGCAAGAAGGGAAAAAGGAGATTCAACACTTCCAGGATGAAGTGGACAGTCAGAGAAGAAGCCAGAATGGTGACTGAGCTAGAAACAGAATATTCCTCGTAGGCTTTGAGTTTCCCATTCCTGAAGCAAAGGTCTCTGCTTCCATGGTATGATTGACTAAGGTATAATTCATATGTCAGTCAATTAATCATGGGTGTATTTAAATCAAAGGAGAACACTAAAGCTTTATTTTCAGGTGCCTTTTCCCACGACATTTGGCCAAAAAAAATCTGTACAAAATCCAGGCATGGTGGCCCTCATGCCTTAGTCCCAGCTACTCTTAAGACAGGAGGATTGCTTGAGCTCAGGAGTTTGAGGCTGCAGTGAACTATTAATGTGTCACTGCATTCCAGCCTGGGAAACAGAGTGAGACCTTGTATCTTAGGGGAAAAAAAAAAATCTGTACATTGACAGGCATTCATTCAAGCTTCTAGGTGCCGGACAACCAGGAAAAGGCCAAAGGGAGTAGGAAATAGAAAGAGGAGAAGCAAAATGGCAGGATAGCCCCCATATCAGGTAATCAAACCTAAGAAGGATTGATGGAAAATGAAATCATAATCCTGTAAGTTAAGAGGATAAGGGAAAGGGGAATTTGCATTCATTATGCATAATTATGTGCAATAATATTAATAGTATCTTTATGTCAAGCACCGTGCAAAGTCATTTACTTGGATAATTCCATTTAATCATCTCAAAATCCCAATGAATTGGATATTAAAACCATGTTCACTTCAAAGATGTACTAATGAAGGTTTAGACTAAGTATGCCAAAGGAACTCAGCCATAGTACATCACTAAGCCCTCACAGAACCCTACTCAGGGAAGCATCATTTTCATTTTACAATGAGAAAAATGAAATTCAGAGAGTTTATGAGTATTGGTCAAAGTCAGCTAGGCGAAGGTCCAGCTGAATTCTCACACTTCCTGCTGTGACCGAAGTGCAAGATTCTTGAGAGATGGCATGCAAACAAGATCTCTCACTCTTTTTATTTCTCCCACAAAATTTAAATTTGTGTATTAATGTAAAACAAAAAACCAGTGCAATAATCTGAGTCAGGAGCGCTGAAATCATATCACTCATCCATATAATCGTCTGCGAAGAGCACCACAGACACAAGCCAAATAAGTCCACACTCGGTTTTATTAGCAGCCTGCAAAAATAGACATCCATCAGTAAAATAACTGGTAAGAGCCAAATTGCATTACAGCATCTCTCTCCAGACACAACTTCAATGTCTTATTACTAACTGGAAATTCCTTTTGTTATTACATTATCTGGAAAAGAAAAAAAAAAAAACCACACACACACACTAACAAAGATTCCCTGCACCTTTCAGACCACTTCATCCTACAAATCTAATAAACTGAACTACCAAATCACATTAGGATAACAGATGTGCTTTTGAATAGGCCTTAGATATTTCAATTTGCAAAGTGTTTTTCCTTTCTCATGCCAAAAGAGTTTTTGCCCATTACACTGATTAATACTTACTTTAGAAGTTATCCAAATTAAAATTGCCTTCCAAATTAGTTCCCAAAATGACATTTTGAAAGATTACTTAAGCAAAGCCCATAGCTGTGTTTTAACATGATTCTGTGCACAAAGGTTGTAAGCTATCAGGAGAGAAGGCTCAGCTGCATATAACATTCAGAGCTGTCCAAAGGTGGAAGGGACTGCTCCAAGCATGAGGCAAGAGCATTTTAGAAGAAAAAAGAAGAAAAAACGGACCCTAGATGGCCTCTCTGGTCATCTGCCAAGCTGAGAGTCTCTGATTCAAAAGGACTAAAAAGGTTTAAAGTACTGAACACGCTAGAGCCAAGGAGCATTCCCATCTCACAGTGATTATGAATGAGAGCTTAAAAGCATAACATTTGTCCCCAAACTGAAACTTGACAATGTCTTAGTTTGCAGATGAGTCAAAAAGATTAAATTATGAGCAATAGCCAGCAAAATGAGGGAAGAAAGAGAGCAACCAACTGAAGTTCTGGAGAACATTTATTTGCTTATTTGCATTAAACTCATCTTTCCTACAGAATAAGGCTAAATAATAAACAGCTGAATATTAATTAGTTGAATTGGTTTCCACTCATGTAACACAACAATACTCGCTTTCCTTCTTCCAATTCTTGTTTTCTTTTCATGGGTTCATTATGAATGAAAAGGGAGGAAAGAAGATGGTTCTCTTACTCTGGCTTTGAGATTAAGTGTGGAAAGGGCCATGAATTCATATCCATTCACCTTTCTCGTCTAAGACTCAAACCCAAGCATGAGGAATTGAGTAGTCTCTCTCCCAATCCCTACTCTCTAAGTCTTTGGTTCTTTAGCTCTTCCTAAAATTTGTGTATTGCTGATTTTCCTTTGAAGAAAGTAACCTATAAACTTGTCCCCGAAGTCCAGGCAATAGTGAACGGTGGAGCCTGGGGTTTAGAGAGAGGGCACGCCAATAGTCTCTAGGTGTTACTATGGCGACACATCCTAGAGGGTGAGTGATGAGCCTGCTGTTACTTCGAAAAAGAAAAAGTGTCACTGAAGCCAGCCAAAAGCAGCAGCATCTTTTCCTGACAACTAAATGTTAATGGATATCAGTGTTGCTCTGTGTATAATTGTGAAAGTCTTTATAGTTTTGGGAATAGTATGAGGGGTAATGATACTGGATTTGATGTTGAGGTGTCCATCTAGACCTAGTTCTGCCACTCAGCAAGGGCAACTGTCTTCAAACTGGGCCATATGTTTCCCTGGGGAGACTGAAGTTCTTTCTAAGGGGTTCACAGGCATAGAGAGTACAAAGGGAATCTATTTCAAGATCTCCAGTCATCATATGTAGTTTTTCATAAAAATCAATCTGCTTTCAAACTTGTACGCATTCTCCTTCCCTCTTCTACCCTAAAGTGGAGGAGGTAAATCTTCAACAGCAAGGTTTTGACAAAAATGCATTTAAGTCACATAACAAAATACTGTTTTAATATTGCATTGATAAAGATGCATCGAAATTAAAAGTATTCTTATTCCAATCTTTTTAAGTCTAACGGATTAACTAAAGTGTCTTTAAGAGGAAAAAAATGAATAGGCATAATTAAGAGTCATTTGATGAGACTTGGTAAAGCCTCTTTTGGTGTATTTCCCAGAAATGGATTAACTTACTTTAATCATCTAGAGAGAAATTCCTTTGCAAGCTAAATGCTTCTCAGTTCTCAGCTTCTGACAAACTCAAAGCAGTCGTTAATCAATCTTCTGATCATGAAAGTATTTTTATAGGGCTGGGCATAGTGGCTCATGCATGTAATCCCAGCACTTTGGGAGGCTTAGGCAGATAGATCAGTTGAGGTCTGGAGTTTGAGACCAGCCTATGCAATATAGCGAGACCACATCTCTAAAACAGAAAAATGAATAGCCAAATGTTGTGGTGTAGTCCCAGCTACTCAGGATGTTGAGGTGAGAGAATGGATTGAGCCCAGGAGTTTGAAGCTGCAGTGAGCTATGATTGTGCCACTGTATTGCAACCTGGGTAACAGTACCACCCTATCTGTAAAATAAATAAATATAAATACATACATACATAAATTTTATAATAGGTCAACATGCTTTTTGGTTTAACATTTGGAAACATTTCAAACATTCAGTGGCATTGCTATAACTTAATATAAAACTTTTAACATAAAACTTGTATTTCTGTATACTTATATGCTTGTTTGTATACTTGCATACTTATATACTTATTTTTTTAATTGCATTTTAGGTTTTGGGGTACATGTGCAGAACGTGCAAGGTAGTTGCATAGGTACACACATGGCAGTGTGTTTTGCTGCCTTCCTCCCCTTCACCCACATTTGACATTTCTCCCCAGGCTATCCCTCCCCAGCTCCCCGCCTCCGCTGTCCCTCCCCTATTTCCCCCAATAGACACCAGTGTGTAGTACCCCCTTCCACTTATATACTTATTTAGGTAAACTATGCGTCTCAGCAATTTTATAGTACGTGTGGATGTGGGAATATCATGAGAAAAAGAGAAGTTTATTTTTATTTTAATAATTGCTTAATAAAATGTATAAGGTTCTGTTTTGAGCAAAAAGATTAAAAAATGTAAAGTATATTAAAGGTAAAACACTGTAGGGAAGAGTAATAGAAATAAGAGTTCAAGGAAAAAAGGAATCATAAAATTGGTGGAGGTTAAGGAAGAGCTTGTTCATGTATGTGTCAATTGGGTGACAGGTGAATGCTGGCATTATATTTAGGTTCCATTTGATATGTTGAAAATAATAATTTCACATTTTTCAAGACAGGGTCTTGCTCTGTTGCCCAGGCTGAAATGCAGTGGCATGATCATAGTTCACTGTAACCTCAAACTCCTGGGCTTAAGGGATCCTCCCACCTCGGCCTCCTAAGTAGCTGGTACTATAGGCATGCACCACCCTGCCTGACTTATATTTTCACTTTTTGTAGAGACGGGGGTCTCACTATATTGTCCAGGCTGGTCACAAACTCCTGGCCTCAAATAATCCTACTCCTCAGCCTCCCAGTGTTGGGCTTACAGGCATCAGCCACAACTCCAAGCCTAATTTCACAATTTTATTTTAGAATTCCTATATTTAAAATACACTGGAGTCAGGTATAGTGACTCATGCCTGTAATTCCAGCACTTTGAGAGGCAAAGGCAGGCAGATCATTTGAGCCTAGGACTTGAGACCAGCCTGGACAACATGGTAAAAGGCCACCTCCACGAAAAAATACTAAAATTAGCCAGACATGTTGACAAATGCCTGTAGTCCCAGCTACTCAGAAGTCTGAGGCAGGAGGATCACCAGAACTCGGGGGGCAAAGGTTGCAGTGAGCCATGATCATGCCACTAATTGTCCGCTACACTCCAGCCTCAGCAACAGAGCCAGACTCTGTCTCACGATAAAAGAATAACATAAAACAGGAAATTACATCTTTTGCAACTATCTAAACTTAAATCAAGAAAAGAATCAAATAAATTTTCAACATTCTTCTACGGCATATATGAGCAAAAAATGTTTGAAGAACACAGACGTGGGCAAAAGATTTGAATAGACATTTCCACAAAGAAGATATATAAATGAAATATAAGCTCATAAAAATATGTTTAACATAGTCGTTAACAAAATGCAAATCAAAACCACAATGATACCACTTCACAACCCCTAAAGTGAACATAACATAAAAAAAATAGACAATAACAAGTATGAACAAGAATATGGAGAAATTGAAACCTTCAGGCATTGCCAGTGGGAATGTAAAATAGTGCAACTACCTCGAAAAACAGTTTGACAGTTTCTCAAAACATTAAACATGGAGTTAACATATGATCCACAATTCCACTCCTAGGGATCTACCCAAAAGAAATGAAACATATGTAGACACAAAGCCTGTGTATCAATGTTTGTAGCAGCATTGTTCTTTTTTATTGATACATAATAGTTGTACATATTCATGGGGCACATGATATTTTGATATATGCATACAATGTGTAATGATCAAATCAGAGTAATTAGAATATCCATCACCTCAAACATTTATCTTTTCTGTGTGCGGAAAACATTGCAATTCTTTTCTTCTAGCTATTTTGAAATATACAATAAATTACTAACTATAATCACCCTACTGTGCCATTGAACACTAGAACTTATTTCTTTTATTTAACTGTATTTTCACATCCACTAATCAAGTCCTCTTTATCTCCTCCTTCCCTCTACCCTTCCCAGTCTCTACTACCAGGATTCTATGTTCTACCTCCATTACATCTGCTTTTTAAGCTCCCACATGTAAGTGAGAACATTTGGTATTTGTCTTTCTGTGCCTGGCTTATTTCACTTAACATAATGACCTCCAGTTTTATCCATGTTGCTGCACATGACAGGATCTCATTCTTTATATAGCTGAGTAATATTCCATTATGTATTATTACACTTCCTTTACTCATGTATCCATTGATGGAGACTTAGATTAATTCTGTATCTTTGCTATTGTGACTAGTACTGCAAAAAAACATGAGGGTGCACATATCTCTTTGACATACTGAATTCCTTTCTTTTGGATATATACTCAGCAATGGAACTGTTTGATCATATGGATTCTATTTTCAGGTTTTTTGATGAGAGTCCATATTGTTCTCTTTAGAGGCTCCACTACTTAACATCACCACAAATAGTGTCCAACTGTTCCGTGTTTCTCCACATCCTTGCTAGCATCTGTTATTTTCTGTCTTTTTGATAATAGACATTCTGACTGGGGTGAGGTGATATCTCGTTGTGACTTTGATTTGCATTTCCCTGATGATTAGTGAGGTTTAACATTTTTTTCATATACCTGTTGACCATTTGTATGTCTTCTTTTGAAAAACATCTAGTCAGGCCTTTTGCCTATTATTAAATCATATTATTCGTGGTTTTTTGTCATTTTGTTGTCTGAGTTTCTTATATATTCTGATTATTAAACCCTTGTCAGATGAAAAGTGTATTAGTTTGTACCCACACTGTTATAAAGAACTACATGAGACTGGGTCATGTATGAAGAAACGAGGCTTAATTGACTCACAGTTCCACAGGCTTAACAGGAAGCAACTGGGAGGTCTCAGGAAAATTACAGTCATGGCAGAAGGTGAAAGGGAAGCAGGCGCATCTTACCATGGCAAAGCAGGAGGGAGAGAGAGAAGGTGAGAAGGGGAAAGAGCCACACGCTTTTAAACCATCAGACATCTTCAGAACTCACTCGTTATCACAAGAACAGCCAGAGCAAAATCTGCCCCCATGATTCAATCACCCCCTATCAAGTCCCTCCCCCAACACAGGGGGTGATAATTCGAGATGAGATTTGCGTGAGAGCACAAAGCCTAACCATATCAGATATTATAGTTTGCAAATACTTTCTCCCATTTTGTAGGTTGTTTTTGTTGATTGTTCAGCATTATTTGTACTAACCAAAGAGGAGAAAGAAGTCAAACGTTCCTGAGCTGGTAATGGAAAAACAAAGTGTGGTAGCACAATGGGAAACTATTCAATAGCCTTTTAAAAAATGAAGTACTGAACGTGTAACAACACGGATAAACAAAAACATTACACTGAGTGAAAGAAGCTATCACAAAAGACCACATACTATATGGTCTATATGAAATGCGCAGAATAAACAAATGTGCAGATTAGTGGTTGCTAAGGGCTGAAGGCTAGGAGGAGGAATGGGGGAGTGGCAGCTATTGGGTGTAAGGTTTCTTTTGGGGGTGGTGAAAATGTTCTAGAATTAGATTATATTGATTGAGTACTGAACTCTAGAAAAATACACAAATACTGATTAAAAAGGATAAATGCAGGCCGGGTGCGGTGGCTCACGCCTGTAATCCCAGCACTTTGGGAGGCCGAGGCAGGTGGATCACGAGGTCAAGAGATCGAGACCATCCTGGTCAACATGGTGAAACCCCGTCTCTACTAAAAATACAAAAACTTAGCTGGGCATGGTGGCACGTGCCTGTAGTCCCAGCTACTTGGGAGGCTGAGGCAGGAGAATTGCCTGATCCCAGGAGGCGGAGGTTGCGGTGAGCCGAGATCATGCCATTGCACTCCAGCCTGGGTAACAAGAGCGAAACTCCGTCTCAAAAAAAAAAAAAAAAGGATAAATGCATGTTCTTGCATTACTTTTACTTCCTTTGATGCAGGCAGAAAGAAGAGATCAGACTCTCTGGTACAGCAACGGGAAGGATGATGTTATTTATCCCTCCCTAGGCACTGGCAAGGCAGCCAGGACAGCCAAATGACCGTGCATGAAGCTCAGCCCAAGACACGGCAGGGCAGGGCTGGCCAGAGGCCCATGCAGACCATTTAGCTGATTAATGCTTTATGGCCAGGGTCGTGGATTTCATTCTCCAAACCAGTTATCTGTTCTATCACCGGAGCTGAAAGTCGCTAATGGAAGCTCAACTCATTCCCTTTTGCATAATTTCTTTCTGTTGCCCTTCATAAATAAACAAGATTGATGTTCCTATCAGGTTGTCAATAAAAGGAGAACTACCTGGTTTCTATGCATCTAGGAATGTGAGAGGGAAAATAAGCAATTAATGCTCAATCTTTCTAGCTGCAAGGATAGCTTCTTTTATGTACACCTCAACTGAAAAGACTAAAGCCATAATTTCCAATTTAAGTTTAGAATGTGTTGAACATTCTCTTTCCAAATATGTGCCTTTATAGCTGAATAGTATAATGAAGTTGGAAAGGAGGAATAAGCTTGTATATTGGAGTGCTGTAGAATAGGTACATAGTCTTTGGAAGGCTACACACATATTCTAGCTCTTCTCTCATTGTTTGAAACACTTTTGTTGTTTTATAGCCAGTTTATAAGCACACAAGGAAACCAGTCACCCTTACTGTATAGTCCCGTCATGCCTTTCTTACAATGTTACCCACTTTTATCTTTGATTTTATTTGCTAGTTTTGAGTCCTCAGTGACTTTTGACCACTTTCAAAAATCGAAAGGTAAAAATGTGCCGCTGATGATAGTTTTCAAAATAATGGGATTTATTATGTTCTACAGACATTTCACACAAAAATGTTTCTGGTCTCAACTGATTTTATGAAACATCCAGAATAAGCAAATCTATAAAGACAGTGCTCCAGGGCAGCTGCGCACCAGCATCCCACGAGTTCCTTTATTTTTCCCACTGCTTTGCCTCTTGGGTCACATATTTTCCTCTTTCTCTATTTGCATCCTTGTTTTTCTAAAACATATTCTCAAGTTATTTTGTAAGAATTAGGAAGTGAACTCTCTGAATCCATGCATGTCTACACGTGCCTTTGTTTGCCCTCCCATGGCACCGATTCTTTCCCTGGGTACAGAGATTTCCACAAAACAATACATCTTACACACTCATACACACTCACACACACAATTTCTAAGAGCTCTTTCTTGCTCTCTTTCTATTATCATGGTATCTGGTTCTTGTTTTACAGGGACAATGTCTTAGTCCGTTCAGGCTGTTATAACAAAATACCATAAACTGGGTAGTTGATAAACAACAGGAAATTATTTCTTACAGTTCTAGAGGTTGGGAAGTCCAAGATCAAACTGCCAGCAAATTCAACATCTGGTGAGGGCCCTGTCTGTCTTCTTGCAGTGTCCTCAGAGGGTGGAAGAAGTGAGGGAGGTCTCTGGGTCCTCTTTTTTTTATTATTATTATTTTGAGGCAAAGTCTCGCAGTGTTGCCCAGGCAGGAGTGCAATGGCGCAGTCTCGGCTCACTGCAAACTCCGTCTGCCAGATTCATGTGATTCTCCTCCCTCAGCCTCTCAAGTAGCTGGGATTACAGGCGCACACTACCATACCTGGCTAACTTTTTCTATTTTTAGTAGAGACAGGGCTTTACTATGTTGGCCACACTGGTCTCAAACTCCTGACCTTGTGATATGCCCGCCTCGGCCTCCCAGGGCCTCTTTTAAGAACACTAATTCCATTCATGAGGGCTCCATCTTCATGGCCCCATTGCCTTCCAAAGAACCCACTTCCTAATACCATCACCATGGGGTTAGGATTTTAGTGTACAAGGCAGACATAATATTTAGTCCATTGCAGACAATATAGTCTCAAATTTCTCTTAATATAGTAATTAGGTTGAGAAAGAAGGTGACTTCTGCCTATTGTATTATCTATTTTCTCCAGGGTCAGATTTTCCATTTCCTTGGCTTTCTTTTCTCTATCACAGGCTTTCTTCAAAGATCTATTGAGCTCTCTTGTTCCTTGTATTATTCTGTAAGCCATCATAAGATTATACATTTTTTAAATTTCTTAATTATTATTTAACGGTGTCTCAGCAAAGAGGATGAATATGCTTGTTTCAAAACCTTCAATTAGATAGCTACTACATCTATCAGATAGCTATCATTACATCTCATATGTATGATAGAAACAAAATTGCATACAAAGCATTTAAATCAACGACTTGCCTTTTAGTGCCCAATGACTGGTGTCACATGAGTTGATAAGGAAAACCAGTAAGCATCAAGGGCTTAACAAAATAGCAAAAAGTACACCCACCTGCCCAACCTCCCCAACACATATATGCCTGTAGATATATTTCATGGGTCATAGTTTGTTTATACTTTAAACGGACAGTGTTCACAGCATTGTTTCCACTCAGGATCATGAAATGGTAATGTACCTTTCAAAAAAATAATAATAAATTTTTTTGAAAAGCTTCCAGGCAGACATGACCAGCTCTTAGAAAACTTTTTTAAGTACAGCATGCAGAAAAATATTTTAAAATATTATGATAAACACTATATATATATATATTTGACAGCTAAGCAAGATATAAATATATCTGGATACCCACTTTGATTTTATTAGCTAGTTTGGGTCTTCAGTGATATTTTATATATATATATATATATATATATATATATATATATATATATATATATCTTGCTTAGCTGTTAAATATTGACATTGCATTAGATTTACTTTCAATCTTAAAACAAAAAATTGTAGATACAAAGACCTTTCCATAGCTTTCCTCAATCCCTTTCCTCTGCTGTCTTTCCTAGTTGTAACCAGCAGAATGAATCTAGTACTACTCATTCCCTTGAATGATTCTGAAATTTATATCTATAAATAATATGGGTACATATAATAATATAGACATGTCAGTCATAAATAAATATAATTGTATTGGTTCCTTTAAAACCCTGAAACCTTATAAATGTTTATTTCAGCTTATTTGCAGTGCTACACTCCATTGAACAGAATTAATGATAGTGTGTTTATTTGCTTGCTGACTTCAAAGAAAATGTTTTTAATTTTTCTACATTACATATATTTGCTACACGTTTGGCAGAATATCCTCTATTAGATAAAAAAAATTTTTCTTCAATTTCTAGTTGGATAAGAAGTTTCATGAATTAATATCAAATTTTAAGCAATAAGTTTTATCTAATGTGGTAATTATCTGCACATTTCCTTTATTCTGTAAATGTGATGAATTATATTAATAGGTTTTATGTTAAATCATTACATCCTGTGACCAGATAGATGATAGATTATACACAGACATAGAGATAGATGTACATTCATCCATTCTTGGATTCAGTTTGTCTGTATTTACTTAAGTGTGTTGCATATATATTCATAAATTGATGTTAATTATCTCTACTTTCCCCTACAGTCCTTATCTGATCTTTGGATCAAGTTTCTACTAACCTCATTAACTGAGTTTAGTAAATTTCCCTCATGTTTTATTATTTGGACAAATTTGTATAACAGGCTATTCCTTGGATGCTTCGTTAAACTTGCCTATAGAATCATCCAGGTTTGGTGTTTATTTTGTATAAATCTAAACTACTGAAAAAATATTATAGTTACAGGACCGTTCAAGTTTTCTATTTCTTCTTGAGTAAATATTGCAATCTATATTTTTACAAACAGACAATTATACATTGTAAGTTTTCAATTTTACTAACATAAAGTCATTGGTGTTGATGATATTACTATTATTCTCATGTTTTTGTTTAATTGGTAGTTATGCCTCCTTTTTTATTACTCATCTGTGTCTTTTATTTAAAAAAATTAATTGTGGTAAAATACACATAAAATTTACTGTATTAACCATTTTAAAGTGTATAGTTCAGTAATGTTAAGATTATTCACCCTGTAGTACAACCTATCTCTAGATGATTTTATAAGATCAGATCTTATAAAGATCTTAGAAATGCTTTCTTTTTTTTTTTTTTTTTTTTTTTTTTGAGACGGAGTTTTGCTCTTGTTACCCAGGCTGGAGTGCAATGGCGCGATCTCGGCTCACCGCAACCTCCGCCTCCTGGGTTCAGGCAATTCTCCTGCCTCAGCCTCCTGAGTAGCTGGGATTACAGGCACGCGCCACCGTGCCCAGCTAATTTTTGTATTTTTAGTAGAGACGGGGTTTCACCATGTTGACCAGGATGGTCTCCATCTCTTGACCTCGTGATGTACCCGCCTCGGCCTCCCAGAGTGCTGGGATTACAGTTGTGAGCCACCGCGCCCGGCCCGGTGTTATTTGTTAAAAATTACTTTATGACATAGTATTTTGTCAATTATATATATATACACACACACATATACATTCTATGAGTTCTTGAAAAACGTGTATATATTTTCTTTGGCAAGTACAGTACTCTGCATATGTGCATTAGACCTAACTTGAGAATTTGATTTTTAAATCTAATCAGTAGCTAAGAGACAGGTTTTGAAGCTTGGGATTGTGAGTTCATTTTAATATTTTCAACTTTTGTTAATATATGTTTCAACTTACGTGGGTATAAAATTGTTACATTTTCTTGTTAAATGGTTGCTTTTAAAATTATGTATTAATAATATTTACTCCTTGGCAATTTCTTGTAAATAGCATGGCTAGATATTTCTTTTTATCCATTCTGACAATCACTGGCTTTTAACTGGTAAGGTAAGTTTATTCGCATTTATTATCATTACTAATAGGCTATTTATTTCTACCATCTTGTTTTTTGACACTGACTGATTTTTCTGTGCTTTATTTTCTCTACTCTGCCTTCATTTGAAATTGGTCAAGTTTCCTTTTTTTCTCTTTTCAGTGCCTAAGACTTAACAAAAAGAGTTACTGTAGCTCATGGATGCCTTTCTCCTTCTGTCATTCAGGCAGCTGCACCTGCTTTCCTCGATCCCACGTGGTTAGTTGTGGAGTGGGGAAAGGCAGCCCAGTTCCGCACTGTACTAACTGGTGGGTCTCAAAACAAATAACTTTCCTGAGTTTCACTTTTCTTATTTTACACAGAATCAAGCATACCTATCTCATAGAAGTGCTGAGAGCATTAAATATAGTATGCAACTATCTATTACATTGCCTGGATAACAACAGGCAATTAATATTTGGCAGTTTCTCTGTTGGTTTCTTTTATTTGAAAGTCTTTATCCTGAGAACCAAAAGACTCATGAAGTAGCAATGTTTTCATGCTTTGCTTTTTTCGTAGTTAAGGGAATGTTATTTGTTTTGTGTATTACCATCATTTTCTTTTTGGTTTTATTAGAAGAAACCAACGCTAGTTTCCAAGCTATCTACTTATCTGTCGTCTTCTAATACAAACTGAGCTTTATGATTAATTAATGTTCTCTTCTTCCAGACTGAACTACTAAAATTTTTCCAGCTTTACCTCAGCTTACTAAGTTTTCCTCGAGCTAAATAGATGTAATTGCTTAGAAATTATCCTGATGAACTATACAGTCAGGCCAACAAAGAATCAAGGGGCAGGTCCATTTTAAGCTGATTTATTTTTCAGTTCAACTTGGTTGCTGAAAGGAAACAGAAAAATTGAAAAGACAGGCTCATTAAAAAAATGAGAACAATTGAATTCAAATACGTAAGTACCAATTAGTTAATTGCAAGCCCCATGCTGATAAGTCAGATCTTAGCTTCTGGGCAAACTGGTGAGACACAGTGAGATTTTGGAATCAGAGGCCCAGATTATGTGAAATGCATAATAGATCATCCAAGTAATTCATGTATAGGATTCTAAATTAAGAGCTAAGTAAGCTTTAGGAAGCACTACACAGAAACGCCTTGGCTTGAATCTGTTGGATAAGCTTTCATAAAGTTTTCTATTTGTTTGCATAACATGCTATTATTAAGAACTAGTTAGTTCTCCACAAGAACTAGTTGGGTCTTTTTTTTTTTTTTTTTTTTTTTTTTGAGACGGAGTTTCGCTCTTGTTACCCAGGCTGGAGTACAATGGCGTGATCTCGGCTCACCGCAACCTCCGCCTCCTAGGTTCAGGCAATTCTCCTGCCTCAGCCTCCCAAGTAGCTGGGATTACAGGCATGCGCCACCATGCCCAGCTAAGTTTTTGTATTTTTAGTAGAGACGGGGTTTCACCATGTTGACCAGGATGGTCTCGATCTCTTGACCTCGTGATCCACTCGCCTCGGCCTCTCAAAGTGCTGGGATTACAGGCTTGAGCCACCGCGCCCGGCCCTAGTTGGGTCTTTTTTATAAAGAAATGTTCTATACTTTAAAAGGTACATTGATTTCTGAAGGATAACTTACACCAGTTATCAAAACGACAAGTCCGCCATCTACTGGTGAAATTAGTATACTGCAAGACGAATTCGGGCCTGCAAATGTTAGTAATTTATCAACCTCTTCCTGGTTTTTGCTTTCAAAAAACTGGATTTTGGGTTAGGCGCGGTGGCTCACGACCGTAATCCCAGCACCTTGGGAGGCCGAGGCGGGTGGATCACGAGGTCAAGAGATCTAGACCATCATGGTGAAACCCCCTCTCTACTAAAAATACAAAAATTAGCTGGGGATGGTGGCGTGCTCCTGTAGTCCCAGCTACTCGGGAGGCTGAGGCGGGAGAATTGCCTGAACCCAGGAGGCGGAGGTTGCAGTGAGCCAAGACAGAGCGAGACTGCATCTCAAATAAGTAAGTAAGTAAATAAGTAAATAAATAAAATTCCAGGATTTCACTTGAGCCCCGGAGTTTTCGGTTACAATGAGCTATGATCGCATCACTGCACTCCAGCCTGGGCAATAGAGCGAGGCTTTATCTCTAAAAAAACACAAAACAAAACGAGGATTGCTGGAGAATGATCCCAAAAGATTAAATTGTTAGTGGAAGGATTCCAGGTATTTTTACTGGTAAATAGAAGAGATATTTGGTGAAAAGATAAGAGTGGTTTAGTGTCACTTCATTTATATGGCAAAAAACAAATGCTTATTCAGCTTATTTCTGAAAGCTCTCCAGGATGAATGTTACTATACCAAATTTTACAGGAATTTTATATCTGTTTAGAAAATACAGTTTACATTTATTTTTTTTCTTTTCTCTTACTGATACTACTAAATGCAGCAGAATTATGGTTGCTTTAAATAATTTTTAATGTATAGATTTTCTTCTAATCTGGGAGTTAATTTATATATTCTATAAGAAATAGGATGCCTTAGTAAATAAATTGATTTCTCCTGAATCCATAAAATTTATTAGGGGCAGCTATGCAGTGTGCTTCTTACAATTTACATCTCAGGCTCATTATTCATCTGGTGCATGAAATTTTTCCATTGGGGCCAATGGAGGGTTAAGCGTAGGACGGTAACTCTGAGGCCATCTGAAGGATCTCAGGTGTGTCAACATGTTCCCAGCAACCCCTACCTGCCTTCTCACTCTTTTTTTTTTTTTTTTTTTTTTTTTGAGGGGGAGTTCTGCTCTGTCGCCCAGGTTGGAATGCAACTGCAGGATCTCAGCTCACTGCAATCTCCACTCCCTGGGTTCCATCGATTCTCCTGCCTCAGCCTCCTGAATAGCTGGGATTGCAGGCACTGACCACCACACCCAGTTAATTTTTTGTATTTTTAGTAGAGATGGGGTTTCACCATGTTGGCCAGGCTGTTCTTGAACTCCTAACCTCAGGTGATCTGCCTGCCTCAGCCTCCCAAAGTGCTGGAATTACAGCTGTGAGCCACCATGCCCAGCCCAACTCTTTTTACACCCTGGATTTTGAAAATATTTCTCTGCTCAGCCACCAATAACCCAATTTCCAGGCTCCATTCTCTCTTCTCCATAAATACAAACATAAACTATCAGAGTTAGACTAGCATGTGACCTTATGTCTATCTGAGGAGACGCAAGATGACGGTGTGACAATTCTTAGCTTAAAAAACACAAATGCAGACCTCAGACTCCAGCTTGCCAGCCTTAGCTGGTTTCCTATGAAGAAAGCATCACTTCATCCAGTTAGAAAGCCCTGTCTGTCCATCTCTGGAACCAAGACTAAGAGCATCCACTATATAAGTTTCATTCTAGACTTCCATCCCGATGTTGGCTCTGACCTGAGCAGGTTGTAGAAGCTGGCTTCCTCAGCTGACTTTCTCCTCTTTATAGGCATGAGAATTTGAAACTCCTTAGTAAATAGTGCAGGGGAGTGTTGAGTGGTGGTTGTTTAGCAAGGCCTCTTCCATCTTCATTAAATATGCTTTGTTCAGCCCATTCATAGAGAGAAACAGGGCACGTTTTACACAAACGGTTCTTCTCCGCAGGCTGTTTTTCACTGGCTTGGTATCTCTTGCTTCAGTTACCCGGGGGCTGAGGAGCTGTGATTTAGCCATCACGTGGCTCTTCATCACCTCTCTAATCATTTTCTTAATCTAAATTTTGATGTTAACATTAGCACCAGAATTCAGGAAGGTCCAACAGCAGAACCAGTGAGAGAGGTCAGGAACCTGGTTTCATGACTAAGGACGAACTGCTTATGAACTCTTTAAGGAGACTGTTCATCCAGAGGTCTCTGTGCCTCAGTCTCCCCCAGCCTCAGTTCATACCATTTGCCGCTGCCGAAGGATTGCGTGGAGCCCAGATCTGCCAAAGCCGTCAGACCCTGCCCGGAATGGTCCTTAGCTTCTCCTTGCCTGCTCTCAGCTCCTTCTGTGAGCCACCCAACTCTACTGTGTCTCGCTGGAACTGAGCTGGCAGGTGCTCCTGGCTTTTTCTGCTCAGTGCTATCCCAGACACTGCACACTTTTCCTTTACTGCTTTTCCTCACCCTCCAAGGCTGATTCAAATGTGTACCCCTTTCTCCTCTGAACTGCTGTAACTCATCTCCCATAGCCTTCCATTGTGTTTCTTTACTTTCTTTCTTTCTTTCTTTCTTTTTTTTTTTTTTTTTTTTGAGATGGAGTCTCACTCTGTCACCCAGACTAAAGTGCAGTGGCAGGATCTCGGCTCACTATAACCTCTGCCTCCCAGGTTCAAGTGATTCTTCTGCCTCAGCCTCCCAAGTAGCAGGGACTACAGGTGCATGCCACCACGCTAGGCTAATTTCTTTTATTTTTAGTAGAGGCAGGGTTTGGCCATATTGGCCAGGCTGGTCTCGAACTCCTGACCTACTGATCTGCCCATCTCAGCCTCCTAAAGTGCTGGGATTGCAGGTGTGAACCACTGCACGTGCTTGGATTCCATTGTGTCTTATGATAATGTTTTCATAGGTCTCATTTTCCTTTTAGTTGCTGGCAGCTTTACAGTTCTTTTTCACTTCTGAACTCCCCAGTCAGGTTCTTACTGGCAATTGAATTTGTTTTTTTAAGACACAGTCTCATTCTGTCACCCAGGAGTGCAGTGGCACTATCTCAGCTCACTGCAACTTCTACCTCCCAGGTTCAAGTGATTCTCCTGCCTTGGCTTCCTGAGTAGCTGGGATTATAGGTGCCCTCCACCATGCCCAGCTAATTTTGGGATTTTTAGTAGAGACAGGCTTTCGCCATGTTAGCCAGGCTGGTCTGGAACTCCTGACCTCAGTTGATCCACCCCCAGCCTTAGCCTCCCAAGTGCTGGGATTACAGGTGTGAGCCATGACTGCTAGCCTGAACATAATTTAATTAGCGAAACTATTTTTTTTTCTAAGTGCTGAGTTTCTTGTAATTGTTGGAGCCTCTTAAAGCACATGTGTCCATTTGGACACCTTGGAGGCAGTGTGAGAGGAAAACAGAGAGCTTCATCCTCTTTACTGATGAATGTATGATGTCTCACTCTTGCGCTTCATCCTCTTTACTGGTGAATGTATGATGTCTCACTCTTGCGCTTCATCCTCTTTACTGGTGAATGTATGATGTCTCACTCTTGCGCTTCATCCTCTTTACTGGTGAATGTATGATGTCTCACTCTTGCGCTTCATCCTCTTTACTGGTGAATGTATGATGTCTCACTCTTGCGCTTCATCCTCTTTACTGGTGAATGTATGATGTCTCACTCTTCCGTATCCTTGACACGTTGATTCCCAGCCTTCACTTCCTTTCCAAGTTAAACTGTGGCAATAAGAGCTGAACTTGAGATACATTGAAGAACCTGTCTGTGACTAGCATAAATTAAAAGGCTGAGAGGTGCAAGACTGCCAAGAGACAGATCCAGGGGGTCTCTTGCCTAGTGAGCTCTGCAGCTCACTGAAGGCTGCTGGGAAGGAAGGGCGTGGAACGTGAGCTGTGCTGTCTTTATCTTTCTTTGCAGCAGAGTGCCCTGTCATGCAGGTTTAGGGGACAGGACACCCTCTCATGGGCTTGTCTTGCTCAATTGGGTTGGCTGTGTTGAGGGTCATGATGCATTTTTGAGATTTTGGCATCTGTATTGTAATGAAGCAGCACAGTTTCATCGTCATAATTATGGCTGCAGTGTGTTAAGCTGTTACTATGAGCCTGGTGCTGGAGTATGTGTGAAACAGGCACACTGGTTACCTGTATTTAAGGATCAGGAAATACATGTTTTGAACAAAGAGTCAGGGCACCTGCAGTTAGACTCTGTCACTAACATACTGTAGAAAGTCATTCCGTTCTGTCCTCAGCTATAAAATGTTTTCTCCTGTAGCTATCTCATGTGAGACTCAATTAAGTAAAAGTCAATGAAGGAAAGTATAAATTTTTATACCAAAGTTCTGTTCTGTTCTTTTTTTTTTTTTTTTTTTATTGGAGTCTTGCTCTGTCACCCATGAGGCTGGAGTGCAATGGCACAATCACTGCAACCTCTGCCTTGTGGGTTTGAGAGATTCTTCTACCTCAGCCTTCTGAATAGCTGGGATTACAGGCATGAGCCACCATGCCCAGCTAATTTTTATATTTTTAGTGGAAACAAGGCTTCATCATGTTGGCCAGGCTGGTCTTAAACTCCTGACCTCCGGTGATCTGCCTGCCTCAACCTCCAAAAGTGCTGGGATTACAGGCATGAGCCACCACACCTGGCCTAGTTCTTTTCCTTTTTCTTTTTTTTTTTTTTTTTTTTTTGAGACAAAGTCTCACTATGTTTCCAGGCTGGAGTCCAGTGGCATAATCATAGCTCACGACAGCCTCAAACTCCTAGGCTCAAGTGATCCTCCTGCCTTGCCCTCCTGAATAGCTAAGACTATAGCACATGCCACCACACCAGATTAATTTTTTAATTTTTTGTAGAGATGGGATCTCACTTTGCTGACCAGGCTAGTCTTAAACTCCTGGGCTCAAGTGATCCTCCCGTCTTAGCCTCCCAAAGGAATTACAAGCATGAGCCACTGCAGCTGGCCTTCAAAATTCTTTTATACTCATTCCTTCATTTATTAAATGTTTGCTGTGTATCAGGTACTATACTGTACATTTAAAATGAAGAATTTAAATTCACGGTTCCTGTCTTTGAAGAGTTTACAGTCTAAAAAATGAGAAATGAAAATTGACCCCGACCAGTGTAGAAAGTGATTCCCTAGACACCGCACAAGTTGTAATGGGACCATAAAGAGGCTACCGCTCCAGTTTGAGGGTGGGAAATGGAGTGGCAGGGAAGGCATTTTCCCCTACGACAATCGAACTCAATATTCACCAAGTGCTTAGCTGTCTGCTGTTAATTACAATAAAGATCCCCATGAGTCAGGGAATACCAACAGCCTTGGGAATATGAGGAGTCTCCTCATATTCCCATGTCACAGAGGAGAAAAGGGAGGCTTCCTGAGGTTAGAGTCCTTGCTCAGGCCACAGAGGCAGAGCTCTCCGTGAGGTCTGTCTAATACCCAAGTCAGTGTGCTTAGCCACTACACTGCTGCAGCCCTTCCTTTCTCCAAAATCCAGGAGCAACTTGAGTCTTGATGAATGCACTTCAGGTGGTCAGGCCAACATGAAAAGGCATTTTGGATAGAAGAGACTGCATGTGCAAAAGCACGAGGGTGAAGTGAGGGTGAGTCTGAGACTTAGAATGTGCCTGGGAGAATGTGGAGAGAGGCCAGGGTCGGGGAGTGGAGAGTAGGCAGACGCCTGAGCATGAAAGCTGTCATACAGCACTCTCTAAAGCTATGAACCTTGGCCTTGTCGAGTGCTCCTGGTTCTCCAAAAGAAATGAGATTAATCAGATTAATCTAGTACTTTTGTCAACAGACGTTCCTCAAGAAAAGGTGCTGCCAATAGCAAACACATAGAATCAACCTAGGTGTTTATCAATGTTAGATTGGATACACAAATGTGGTACATACACAGCATGGAATACTAAGAAGCCATAAAAAAGAATGAAACCCTGTCCTTTGCAATAACATGGATGGAGCTAGAGGCCATAACCCTAACAAATTAATGCAGGAGCAGAAAACCAAATCCCAGATTTTCTTGCTTAAAAGTGGGAGCTAAGCATTGAGCACACGTGGACATAAATATGAGAGCAACAGACACTGAGACCTTCTAGAGAGCAGTGGTGTGGTGGGGGTGGTGGTGGTTAAAAACTGCCTATCAAGTACTGTATTCACTACATGGGTGATGAGATTTGTATAGCAAAGTTCAGCATCATGCATATTCCCATGTAACAAATCTGCATGTGCACCTGCTGTGTCTAGAATAAACATTTAAAATTTTTAAAAGTAAATATAGAAAAAAACAAAGCTGAAGGCATCATGCTATCTGACTTCAAACTATATTACAAGGCTACTGTAATCAAAACAGCACGGTACTGGTACCAAAACAGAGATATAGACCAATGGAACAGAACAGAGGCCTCAGAAGGAATGCCATACAACTACAACCATCTGATCTTTGACAAACCTTACAAAAACAAGCAATAGAGAAAGGATTCCCTATTTATAAATGGTGTTGGGAAAACTGGCTAGCCATATGCAGAAAGCTGAAACTGGATCCCTTCCTTACACCTTATACAAAAATTAACTCTTGATAGATTAAAGATTTAAACATGAGGCCTAACACCATATAAACTCTAGAAGAAAATCTACACAATACCATTCAGGACATAGGCATGGGCAAGAACTTTATGACTAAAACACAAAAAGCAATGGCAACAAAAGCAAAAATAGACAAATGGGATCTAATTAAACTTAAGAGTTTCTGCACAGCAAAATAAACTATCAATAGAGCGAACCAGCAACCAACAGAATGGAAAAATATTTTTGCAATCTACACATCTGACAAAGGGCTAGTATCCAGAATCTACAGAGAACTTAAACAAATTTACAAGAAAAAAATCAAACAATCCCATCAAAAAGTGACCAAAGGAGATGAACAGGTGCTTTTCAAAACAAGACATTTATGCAGCCAACAAACATACGAAAAAAGCTCATCATCACTGGTCATTAGAGAAATGCAAATTAAACCACACTGAGATACCACCTCACACCAGTTAAAATGGCAATCATCAAAAAATCAGGAGACAACAGATGCTGGAGAGGATGTGGAGAAATAGGAACACTTTTACATTGTTGGTGGGAGGGTAAATTAATTCAACCATTGTGGAAAACAATGTGGCAATTCCTCAAGGATCTAGAAATTGAAATGACATTTGACCCAGCAATCCCATTACTGGGTATACACCAAAGGATTATAAATCATTCTATTATAAAGACACATGCATACATGTTTATTGCGGCACTGCTCACAATAGCAAAGACTTGGAACCAATCCAAATGTCTATCAATGATAGACTGGATAAAGAAAATGTGGCACGTATACACCACGGAATACTATGCAGCCATAAAGAGGGTGAGTTCATGTACTTTGCAGGGACATGGATGAAACTGAAAACCACCATTCTCAGCAAATTGACACAGGAACAGAAAACCAAACACTGCATGTTCTCACTCGTAAGTGGGTGTTGAACAATGAGAACACACAGACACAGGGAGGGAAACATCACACAATGGGGCCTGGCAGGTGGGGGACTAGGGGAGGACTAGCAGGGGGCAGGGGGATTGTGGAAGGATAGCATTAGGAGAAATACCTAATGTAGATGATGGGGCAATGGATGCAGCAAACCACCACCATGGCATGTGTATACCTATATAACAAACCTGCACGATCTGTACATGTACCCCAGAACTTAAAGTGTAATAAATAAATTTTTTAAAAAGTAAATAGACAAACAATTTTTTAAAGAGGTTGGGATCCCTGAACAGAAGAGAATGAACAAGATTCTAGCTACCTTTCTCTCTTTAAGTGCCTTAAACTTTAATGTTTTAATGCTTAAACATTAAAGCAGTCATCAGAACTAATTATGGCGTGAAAGTTCAATTGGAGCCAAACACACAATTCCCAAAATTGCAGGTGTAGGAATAATATAAAATACTGTATTACTGAAACATTTATTTTGGAAACAGAACTTGGACAGGTTTCTCTGTTAATGCACATTTCCACTCTTCCACCAAGCTAGGAGACGCTAAAACCCCCACCCTTGATCCAGGGCTCTTCATTGCAGGGTATGCCATTGAGAAAGAAGCCTGGATTCTGGGCCTGGCGCGGTGGCTTACACCTGTAATCCCAGCGCTCTGGAAGGCCAGGTGGGCAGATCACCTCAGATCAGAGTTCGAGACCAGCCTGACCAACACTGGAGAAACCCCGCCTCTTTTAAAAATACAAAATTAGCCAGATGCGGTGGCACAGGCCTGTAATCCCAACTACTAGGGAGGCTGAGACAAGAGAATCTCTTGAACCCGGGAGGCAAAGGTTGCAGTGAACCGAGATCACCTCATTGCACTCCAGCCTCAGCAACAAGAGCGACACTCCCTTTAAAAAAAAAAAAAAAGAAGTCTGGACTCTGGGGGCAGTCAGGGTGACTCAAAATCGGCCTCTCCCACTTACCTTTGTTGTGACCTGAACCGGGGCAGGTCACCTAACTGCCATAAGCCCTTGTTTTCAGGTCCATAAGTTGGGCTAATTGTAATGACCAACTCAGAGTGCGGCTGAGGGAACAATAGCGCATGTAATGGTCAGCACAGGGCCTACCACGTTGTAAGGCCCAATCAATGGCAGATATCAGTATAATCATCAATTTATACACCTCAAGTATGATGCAGATTCCCAAACCCCACAGAACACATTGTGGCCATGCAATATTAGCTCCACATAGCAAGAGTCTTTAAATAATAGTCCTATCTGCAAACTTGCATTGCAAGACACTCTTCGTGGATGAGGACAAGGGCAGTATTACCATCACACTCCGCGCACCCCCAGCTATAATCAGTGTGTTATATGCTGAGTTCAGTAGCTCAAAGAAGTGCTGTCCATCTGCACTGCAGCTACTTTTCATGGCTCCAGGAGTTCTATTTATGCTTGTCCCAGGCATAGTTCCTTCACTGTATCTCAAGTTCAGCTCTTACTATCTTTTTAAGCCAACAGTAGGAGGGAAAGGCAGGAATCATTCATCAAGGACATAGAGAATGCCAACAAAGTAAAATTATAAAGTATTCTGTTAAAAAAAAAAAATGTAGCCAAGGGCTTACATTGAGCTTATACTCTACCAGTGACTCCAGAAGTGAGTCAGCGGAGCTCTGCATATTCTCATTTACATTCACTCAGCATCCTCGGTACCTACCTTGTGCCTGGATGTCTGGAAAATCCAGAAATTATTGAGATATCGATATCACCTTCCAGAAACTTTATCTGTAGAGGACTAATGGTATATCCATAAATTATCTTAAGTCAAAACAGAAAGCAAATGTAGAACCAAGAAGTTCACAGAATTGAGAAGAAAGTATATCCGGTTGGAAAATCTGAGAAGATGTCATGAAGAAACCAACATTTGTGTTAAGCCTTAGCAGAAGAAAGAAGGCAGTCTAGGAAAAGGAAATAGCTGGTGGGGGGCAGAGAACTGGAATATCCAGAAGTGCCGTTCAGTTTGGCAGCTTATTAAAGAACAAGGGCTACTTCTGAGTAGATGTCCAAGGCAAACTCCAGGAGAGACCTTTGCCACCAGTGAACAGGCTGGATTGGGATGGGGAAGGGGATGCGAAGGCAGAGTAACGATGGGAGGATGATCTGCCTCAAGGATCAGAAGACTGGGGATGCCAGGGCTTCCATAAGAGGTTCGTACTCATTCATGGAATTGGGTTCTTACCGCTGTTTTGGTTCTTTTGATGCACTGCCCAGAACTCTTGTGTTCATAAGAACATCAAAATACAAGCAAGGAAATACAGTAAGAGGAGGAACGGAAGCCTCTCTGAAGACACTCCAAGGTCACAATCCTCTGCACTTGGCTAATTAAAGAAAACAGGTCTCAATCAGTTAAATGATTTATCACAAAATGAAGAAGACCATTTGTTTAACTGGCCACGTGTTTCAAGATAGCCATTTGTTTCATTCTTTAAAAATGGGTTTGATATGCTGGTGTGTTTTAAAGACTGAATGGATGTAACTAAACAATACCCGCCCCCAAATATTACTCAGCCCCACCCTTTAAGGACTCTGAAGTACATTATACGCTGGCTATGCAGGGGAATGTGTTCAGAGCACAGTGAGGATTTTATAGAAACTACTTAAACCTGATATTTTTCTGTCTCTTAATTTTCTCTTTCTCTTTAATTGAGGTCCATAACATAAAATTTACCATTTTAACCCTTTTTAAGTGTACAGCTCGGTGGTATTAAGTATGTTAACTGCAATATTCACTCCTATTCACCTCCAGAGCTTTTCATCTTCCCAAACTGAAACTCTGTACATACTAAATACTGAGTCCCCATTACTCATTCCCCACATCCTCTAGAAACCACTCTTCTACTTTTTATCTCCGTGAATCTGCCTATTCTGGATATTTCAAAAAAGTGGAATCATATAATATTTGTCTTTCTTTGACTGGCTTATTTCACTCAGCACAATATCTGCAAATTTCCTTCATGTAGTAGCATGTATTACAACTTCCTTCCTTTTTAACACTAGTATTTCATTGTAGGTATATACCATGTTTCTGTTCATCCATTCATCGATGGATATTTGGGTTGTCTCCACCTTTTGGCTATTGTGACCAATGCTGCTATGAACATCGGTATACACTGTGAATCCATTGACCCTATCATTTTCTTTCTCCCATCTACCCTTATTCCTGTCTTGGCTGTCTGCTTTATCCAGAATAGATTCCACAACCTATCACACTAATTCTTTGCCCAATTCTTCCTCTGCTGCATGAACCTGACAAAATTTCAGCCACGGATAAACCCAGTTATCTCACTTTTCTGTCTCAAGCATCTATGCACTGGAATGTCACTGAAGACAACCATAGTACCATTCGTTATTACCTTCTCAAATGGGCACTCGACACTGCCCAGAGGTCCTGGTGTGGTAAACTTAGTCTCCCATTATCCATCGATTAAAATTTTACAATTTTACTTTAACCTTCAGACTTTTCATCCATATTCTATTCCTGTCCCCTCACTTTTAGGTACTCTCCTGTATGGCATGGATTCATTTATTTAAGAAAAATAACTATTTATTAAGCACCTCCCAGGAGGTAGATGCCATGCAGTCACTGGAAATAATGCAATGAACATTAAGTCACATCTCTCCTTGAGCTGCGTTTCTAGAATTTTAAAAGATAGGCCATAAGCAAATAAACACATATGTCTATAATAATGGCAGGTGAGGTCAACTACACAATAGAAAACTAAAGCAGAGTAGAGCATCAATCAAAACAGAGACTCTACACAGGTATGCAGGGAAGGCCTCTCCAGTACGACTGTATTTCAGCAGAAACCTAAATACAGGGAGGAAGCCAGCTATTCAAATGCCTTGCTGAAAATTGCTCATCACTTCTTCATGTCCCATCTCAGTCTAGGTTCAACATCTCTTATGAAATGCTTCAAAACTTTCCTTATGCTTTAACAAAGCTCAATGGTGCATTATGATTTTTCTGTTCTGTATTTTCCTGTACTGCAGATGCTCCTAAAGTTATCAGGAGCTGTGTCCTGATGAACCCATAGAAAGTTGCAAATACTGTTAAGTTGAAAATGAATTTAGAAACATCTAACCTATTGAACACCGTGCTTAGCTTAGCCTACTTTAAATGTGCTCAGAACACTTACCTTAGCCTACGGTTGGGCAAAATCATCTGGAACAAAGCCCATTTTATAAAACATGTTGAGGAGCTCATGTAACTTTTTAAAATAGTACACTGTGGGATACAATATCAATTGTTTCCCCTCGTGATCACGTGCCTGACTATGAGCTGCAGCTCGATGCCACAGCCCAGCCTCACAAAAAGGTGTCATACTGCATATCACTACCCGGGAAAAATATAAAAATTCAATGCATGGTTTCTGCTGAATGTATGTCAGTTTTGTGCTGTCATAAAGCTGAAAAATCATAATTGGGCCACCATAGTTGGGAATCGGCTGTAGTCTCTTTCTCTGGAATACCCTTCCCATTCCTTCAATATCCAACTTTAACACCTGCTCCTTTCCTGATCTATTCACTTCTGGGCTTCCAACTCTCTGAAATTTCCTCTTCTCTTGGCTTTCACAACATACCACTCTCCTGGTTTTCTTTCTTTCACTCTTTTCTTTTATATTATTACCTTGCTAAACTTACTTATTGGTTCTAAGAAACATTTTTAAGTTGTTTGAGTTTTTCACCTAGACAATCATATCATCTGTGAATATAGTTTTATTTCATCCTTCTTGATATGCATGTGTTTTATTTATTTTTCTTGCCTTATTGTATTGGCTAGGACATGCAATATAGTGTTGAATCAGTGTGTGCAAAGTGGACATCTTTGTCTTTTCTCTGATTTCAGGAAAAAAAGCATTCTGTGCCTTAGCATTAAATATGATACTCACTGGAACTTCTTTCATAATAGCTGTTTATCAGGTTAATGAGGTTCCTTTCTATCTATAGTTTGCTGAGAGTTCATTTGCTAAGTCGTTTTATATGCATTATTTAATTTAATATTCATAATCCTATGAAGTACTATTATAATTTTCATTTTGTAAGCAAATGAATTTGCACACAGAAAACTTAAATAACTTCCCCCAAACCAGGTATATGTGCAGTCAGGATTTAAACCTAGGGAGGTTAATTCCAGAGCCTATATTCTTTTAAAAAACATTTGTTTTTATTTTAAAATTTATTTTTAAAAATATATATTTATCATTACATGTTGCATTGAAATATGTATACATTGTGGAATGGCTAAATAGAGCTATTTACCCTATTGATTACCTCATATACTTACCATTTTTTGTGTGTGAAAACACCCAAAATCTAGTTTTTTGGCAATTTTCAATGCTACAATGCCTTCTTATTAAGTACAGTCACCATGCTGTACAATAGAGCTCTTGAACCCATTCCTCTTGTCTACCTGAACTCCTGGTTTTCTTTCTACCTCTCAGGTAGTCCTGCTTCCTGTTTCTCCCCCCACTAGATCCCTAGGAAATCTCATCTACTCCATGGTTTAAAATATCATCTATGTGCAAAAAATACAAAATGTATGGCTCATGTCCACATTTCTTTTCTGAGTGCAAGAACACTTTACATCTGTAATTAGATTTTCCCAAAACTTGTATCTCTGCAGTTTAAATCTTGAGTGGGTTTTTTTTTCTGTCTTTTTGTTTGTTTGCATTTATCATGGGTGTTAATTTTTGTCAAATGTCTTTTCTCTGTCTATTGAGATGACCATGTTTTCTTTTCCTTTAACCTATTAACATGATGTTTTACACTGATTGATTTTTATATGTTAAAATAACCTTATATTTCTTGGATAAGTCTCACTTGGTTATGGCATAGAACTTTTTATATGTTACTGGATTCAGTTAGTATTTTATTGAGAGTTTTTTTATAGCTGTATTCATAAGAGATAGTGGTCTGTAATATCTCCCTCCCCTACTCTCCAGCTTTATCAAGGTATAGTTGACAAATGAAAATTATATATATTCAAAAAGCATAACATGATAATTTGATATACACATATATTATAAAATCATGGCCTCAATCAAATTAATTAACACATTAATCACCATGCATGACTATCATTTTTGTGTGTGTGTGTGTGTGTGTGTTTTACTGAGGACATACAGTTTGAGAATTTTTCTTTTTTTTAAGATACATGGTCTTGCTGTGCTGCCCTGGCTGAAGTACAGGAGTGCTATCACAGTTCAACACAACCTCAAACTCCTGGGCACAAACAATTCTCCCACCTCAGCCTCCCAGGTAGTTGGGACTACAGGCATGTACCAAGATACCTGGCTAATTTTTTTATTTTTATTTTTAATAGAGATGGGGTCTTGCTATGTTGCCAGGCTGGTCTCAAATTTCTGGCTTCAAGCAACTTTCCCAACTCAGCCTCCTAAAGCACTGGGATTACAGGCATAAGCCACTGCATCTGGCGCAGTTTAAGTCTTGACCCCTCACCCTAGACCTCTTCCCACTCCTGTTCTCCCCACCTTAGTGACTTGCATAGAGAGACCTGGGAGGCAGCTGCGTTTCTATCACATTTGGTATCCTTTCCCCATTCTTCCATCTGAGCAGTTCTCAGCTTAAATTACACTTAATCAGAGAAGATTTCCATGACCACACAATCAATGGCAAGTTCTTCTTCACCCTGTTATTTTCTTTCATCATATCCTGTTTCCTGCATAGAGTTCCTGAAATTTGCCATCACATACTTTGTTCATTCCTTTTTTATTGTTGTTCTCTCCTAATGACTATTGCTTCATAACCACAGGGATTATGGTTATTTGTCCACCACAGATGCATTTGGCCTGGCTTGGAGCTTGCCCTCTAGAAGATACTCAAGAAAGATTTGATGCATGATGAGACCAAAACATTAACATTTTAGGATTCATAGACTCTCTTTCCCACCTAGCAAATGATAATATTCAGGCAGTGCCTGCTTAGCTTTCTTATTTGCTTTTGATCTTCGAGAATTAAAAGACAAAACCAGAGTCAGAACCTAAGAAATTCTACTTCCATCCTTTGTTGTTTTCTATTTAGATCTTTGTTTTGTGTTATTGATGTTGTGAACCCAGAAAATTTGAGACAGGTCTCAGTTAGTTTAGAAAGTGTTTGGTTTTATACATTCTAGGGACACAGGAGACATCAATCAGCATATGCAGCATGAACATCAGTTGGTCTGGAAAGGAGGGACAACTCCAAGCAAAGGCAGAAAGACTTAAAGCAAAGAAGGACCTTCCAGGTCATAGGTAGATAAGAGACGAATGGCTGCGTCGTTCTGAGTTTCTGATTAGCCTCTCCACATCTGAGGTGATCAGCTATGCATTTATCTCAGTGAGCAGAGGGGTGACTTTGAATAGAAAGGAGGCAGCTTGACTTTTCCCAGCTTGACTTTTCCCTTTCACTTAGCAATTTGAAGACCCCAAAATTTATTTTCCTTTCACAATATGTTAGAGTTATTTTCATATTTTGTTTTTAAAAATATACTTGGCCACTTTTTGTCCATCACATGAGCAGCAAATCTTTGTTCAGTCTGTTTGCCTTTCAACCTTACTTAAGATGGTGCTTTAGTTTCAATAGCTGACCCTCCAAACTTCATGTTGAAATTTAATCTCAATACTGAAGCTGGGGTGTAATGGGAGGTGTTTGGGTCATGTGTGTAGATCTCTCATGAATGGCTTGGTGACTTCAGAAATGAGTGCATTCTCACTCTATTAGTTCCAAAGAGAATTCCCCAAGATCTGCTGGTTAAAAAGAGCCTGGCAGCTCTCTCCTCTCTCTCCCTCTTGCTTCCTGTCTTGCCCTGTGATCTCTGCCCACATCAACTTATCAGAAGCAGATGTTGGCACTATGCTTTTTGAGCAGCCTGAAAAATCATGAGCCAAATAAACATTTTTTCTTTATAAACTACCCAGCCTCAGGTATTCCTTTATAGCAACACAAATGGACTAAGACAGATGGTTTTTGACTATAACAGCTTAAAATATTTTCTTTATTCAAATCTATCATCTCTTCCTTTTTAAAAAAATCTTTGCATTAAAGCTTGGAAAGCCCTTCTGCATCTCATGGCCAATAGTGTTTACCTATATTTTCTTCTAGAATGTCTTGTTTCATCTATTTTTTTGTTTGTTAGTTTTTTAGATGGAGTCTTGCTTTGTCCCCCAGGCTGGAGTGCAGTGGGACGATCTCGGCTCACTGCAACCTCCGCCGCCTAGGTTCAGGAAATTCTCCTGCCTCTGCCTCCTGAGTAGCTGGGATTACAGACACACAACACATGCCCAGGTAATCTTTTTATTTATTTATTTATTTGTTTGTTTGTTTGTTTGTTTATTTTGAGACGGAGTTTCGCTCTTGTTACCCAGACTGGAGTGCAATGGCGCGATCTCGGCTCACTTCTTTTTCCACCTCCTGGGTTCAGGCAATTCTCCTGCCTCAGCCTCCTGAGTAGCTGGGATTACAGGCACTCGTCACCATGCCCAGCTAATTTTTTGTATTTTTTAGTAGAGACGGGGTTTCACCATGTTGACCAGGATGGTCTCGATCTCTTGACCTCGTGATCCACCCACCTCGGCCTCCCAAAGTGCTGGGATTACAGGCTAGAGCCACCGCGCCCGGCCATCTTTTTATATTTTTAGTAGAAAAGGGTTTTTGCCATCTTGGCCAGGCTGGTCTAGAACTCCTGACCTTAGGTGATCTGCCCACCTCCACCTCCCAAAGTTCTGGGATTACAGGCATGAGCCGTAGTGCCCAGTCTCATCTATCTAATTTTTAAAGTATATTAGAAATGTTTTGCTGTCTGAAGGAAGATATGGTTAGCTAATTACTCTAGCATCATTTATTAAATAATCTATTTCCTAAACAGATTGAAACTGATATTTTGTATCCTTTACCAAAATATCATATACAATAGCCCATATTTTTATTTTTATTCTCTTTTGTCTAACTCTAGAATCTTATATGGTAAGTCCTCTCCACTCTTTCTCTTTCCCAAAGTTGTGGGTTTTTTGGTTTGTTTTTGTTTGTTTGTTTGAGATGGAGTCTCACTCTGTCACCCAGGATGGAGTACAATGGGACAATCTTGGCTCACTGCAACCTCTGCCTCCTGGGTTCAAGTAATTCTCCCTGACTCAGGCCCCCGAATACGGATTACAGGTGCTTGCCACCACACCCAGCTAATTTTGGTACTTTTAGTAAAGACGGGGTTTCACCATGTTGGTCAGGCTGGTCTCAAACTCCTGAACTCAGGTGATCTGCCTGCCTCAGCCTCCCAAAGTGCTGGGATTACAGGTGGGAGCCACTGCCCAGCCCCAAGATGTTTTTTATCAGTCTCAAGTGTTTGTTCTTCTACATGAATTTTAGAAACATTTTTGCCAAATTAAAAATAATTTGGTTAGTCATTGATACTATTGTACTACATTTATCATTTATTTCTTGTAGAATAAACATATTTCAATATTGATATCACCATCAAGAAGTATGCTTCATAATATAGCATGTTACCCACGCAACTGGTGAATTCAGTCACCTGGCCAGTATCAACCCAATGACCACAAACCATGAGGATTTAGCAAGGGGATTTCATTACTTGTGTAACAAGTAAGAATAGTTTCCAAAGCAGTGTCTCCCCAAGAAGGGGTTGGGGCAGGTGTTATAAGCATGGGATAATGAGTCATGATCTGATTGGATTTTGTAATGAGGTGATGCTGGGAGGAATGATCTGATTGGTTCCTGCCATGGCGTGACACCAGAAGTTAATCTCATTGGATTCCGGATCCTGCCATGTGGTGTCTGCTTCTTAATTCAGTCCCCACTTCTCAGTCTAAGCCGTTAGGTTCCACCAGTGGCTGCTCACTTGGTTCATCTGGGCATGCTCCGGTAATATAACCTTCAACCTGGGGGCCTATGGCAACTGAAAAACAACTCACAACGTTGCTACATAAAAGTTGAACCAGATTGGTGTGACGCAGTTACAACACAATGAAAGAACAAGACAGACGTGAATACTTGACCTCTCTGGCCTCTGGTATCCTCATCCTCCCAGATCCTAACGTTAGGCTGAACATCTGTGCTGGATTTGGAGGTGGTATAGTCTCACCTTTTAAGTAATGGATATTTTAGTCAAAAGGTGGTCTTGGGACCTGCTGGCTAGATGCCATTTTTAGGAAGAAGTGTCAGAATGTTTTTAAGACTGCAAGGAAAGAGAACACTCTCAGGGGTTGACGCCAACAGGGATGGGAGTCAAACTGAGGCCCAAGCATCAGAGATCAAGGCCAACAGGGCGTGGCAGAGGGAATCCAGTTCCAGACAGGCTGGCAAGCACAGATAATCTGTTATTTCCTGGGAAGAAACACTGGGAGGATTCCCTAGGAGACTGGGGATGTGGTTCTGGAAAGTAGGTGATAATGCACGGGAAAGGCAGGTCTTACTGGAATCCATGAGTTAATATGTCAAGGAAGGACCCATCTCCACAACTGGGAGCAGGTCAGCGCTGTAAGAATATAGGGAGAAAAAAGTTTTAAAAATTAAATTTAAAAAAATAGGGGCAGTGCCAGTGCCCAGGGATGGACAGCAGCCAGGAGAGGTATAGAGAAACTCCAGGCCTCCTCAGGACCAAGTCTCAGAGACTTGGATCTGGTCCTAAGCGCCACTGAAGCCCAAAGTGCTCACACCATAGGTAACCAGAAACAATCCAGGCAAAGGAACATGTAGCATTTTAACTCAAGCCAGTGGCTGCTCTATGGCTGCAAATCACAGTGGATGGTGGGGAGCTACTTCTAGGGCTTCTGCCTTTGAATCTGTGGCAATATGGAAGCAGAGACTTGGGAGTTTTCAGCACAGAGGTCTACTATCTGCAGAGTAAACACTAATAACAGTTCTGAGAGAAACATAAATTCTTTGTTATTTGTTTAGACTCAAGCAACCCCTGGCTGGATTTATCATATATGAAGAGGCTCTTGCTTACATTGTAATGAGTCTTACAAAGCGCATGGGATCAAAATATAGGTGTTATGTAATTGTCCAAGCATCATTTTCCCTACTGGGAGCCACAGATGGCAGGACGGAGGTAATAAAGCGCCAAGGATTGCATTTTCAGTCAATTATTTTTGATGGTCTGCTGGGGCCAGGTCATCAAGTTGAAGTCCCTCTGGACACTCTAGAAATGTCTCATCATGCATTCTGTGAGACCAAGTCAAAGGCCTCAAAAAGACTTTTTTTTAAAAAAATGCCTCTTTCTTTTTATATGCCTGTTGTAAGAAGACATGGAAATATAGAGAAGAAAATAAATATTATGGCTTTAACAAACTTTTACTCTGAAATAATCACGGTTCATTTTGGTAGGTTTTTTTTTAAATGCACACATGTTATAATCAATTAGAGACATATACATCTCTGAGTCTATCCATCTCTCTGTCATCTCTATTTATCTAATCTATCTATCATCTATCTATCTATCATCTTTGTCTAATCTATCATCTATCTATGTGAGACATTTTCACTTAACATCATATCAAAAGCACTTTTTAAAAAGAATTGGGGGCTTACTTAGAACTTGAATTCTACAAAAAGCACACAGTGTTGAATTGAATTATACAGAGTCTCCTACAGATGCTTGGATAATAATAAGCTAATTTCACCACTGCGACCATGGAAAGTGGTAATAAACCTGGATATGTCCCTGGCATGCCAAGTAAGTGGCCCCCAGCAAAGGGTGATGGATAGCCATTGTCTCAGTGCATCTGGAAATAATCTTCTGAGCCTAAAAATAGTGGGTCACATTAGCTAAGGCAGAACAGTTATTTGGCTAAATTAAGCTTCAGCTACTATCAGGAGACTCATTCCAAAATGGGATTTTTTAAGTAATAATAATAGTGCCTTATTCATTATTTATAAAGTAATTATATTTGAGCCCCTACTGTTTCCATTCAAATGATTTCAAAACTGAGAGTGAGGGAAGAAGGAGGGGACAGATATTATATTCACATTTTTCCATCAAAGTTAGTATTTTTCCTAGGTTGAAAATACTGAGGGTGGGTCTCAGCAAAAGATGCAACCCAAAATTTTTATATGTTTACATGGATGTGTTTTGTACAGATGGTGTTCCATTGCATGTATTCTGCCATATTTTCTGACATTTTATGATATCATAAGCCTTCCTTTAAATTCACAGCCAATGAGGCAAAATATACATGGAGCAAATGGACTGAAGGCCAGAAAACCACAGTGCCTCTAATCACAGGACTGTAATAGTTAGGACTTCCACGACTGCAGACAGCCAGTGGTGGATGCTGTAAGTGAAACTGCTATTTACTTCCTCTCAGAAGAAACTCAAGACAAAGAAAATATACAACCCCTAGAGAAGCCCATTAAATAAAGATTTCATCAGCCTTCTTGTCTGGACACCCCGATATTAAAAATCCGGAACACACAGATGCTACACTGAGGCACAAACAAACAAAAGACCAGGCAGCTAAGATTTCTGTGACACAGAAGTAAGACCCTGAAGTCAGAAGCTGGTTTCCGTGTCCACAAATACAAATGCCTAAAAAACACTAAGTGAGTGATCATGATGAATTCCTCTAGACTCTTTTAAATTTACTGGCTGTGGGGGGTTGGGAGTGAGTGAAGAGGTGGCTTGGGGTTGGTTTAAAAGTCTCACATCTAGTGTAGAAAATTTAAAAACATATAAAAGTTAAATCCTGCTGCCTAAGAAGATCACTATTAACATCCTGGCACACTTCCTTCCAGACCCGTCAATGCATATGGGTATATTTATATAAAATTGTCTCTACACTGGGATCACGCTCTGTGTAATATGATATCCTGCTTTTAAATTTGGTGTTATATTTTAAAATCACATTTCCAAGTAATTAAGTAGCCCATAACTCATTTGAAAGGATGCTTAATAGTCTTTCATATGAATCATACATTTAATGTGTCTCATCATGTCGGCTGTGCCGACAGATTCCAGATTTCTTATTAATATAAATTATATGACCACAAATAGCCCTATACACAGATTTTTGTCCACCATTGTACCATTTCTTTAGGATACATCCTTAGACCTTATTTTGTTTAGCTTCTATGAGCAACGTTTAAGCTCATACTCCCTCCAGAGAGTACAAAGGTTTCTAGTCCTCCCATCCTCACTAAAGTTGAGCATAATGATTATTTACATCTTTGTTATATGATTGCATATATTGTCGCTGCTTTAACCTATTTACCGAATAGTTTGTCTGATTACTAGTGAGCTAAATAATAGGGATTTTAAAAAAATTTTCTTGGCTATTGTAGTTTCCTTCTGGAAATTGAGTTTGTATGTCCTTTCTCTTTTTCTCTTCTGAATTTTTAGTTTACATCCTATCGATTTCTAATCAAATGTTTCTCTATCATATTTATGATGAAAAACTAACTTTTAAATGAGTATTTCCCTTTTTTCATTTATTTTACTGCTTTCACAGGCAGAATGGCCTCATGCTGAGACAAGTTACATCTCTGTAGTTATCCCTCTCTCTTTCTGTCTTACACACACACACACACACACACACACACCCTGAATCTAGCATGGTTTTGTATTACTTTTGTTTGCTCTTTAACATCTAGAAGTAGTTGTTTTCAAATGAGCTGACTCAGTTTCCCAAACTGAAGAAAACTGTTGGAAACATCTTCCCCTCTCTCATGTGTGTGCTTAGTGGAGTCATTCACACCTTCACCCCTGCCTGTGTGTGCTTGCACACATCTAGATTCCTTCCTGCTGGTGGCTTCCAGCAGTCAGCAGATACGTTAAGTGCATTAAACCATCTGGGGACACTTTAATACAATGCGGGATTCAGCCATCTCCTTTTTGTGTGCTTGGATGAAGATCTGACAGAAGAGATCATTTTTATTCTAGAGAACTAACAGATTAAGGATATTTCAATTATTCTAAATTTAGAACTGGTCTTCCAAGAGAATGTCCCCACCCCCCTGCCCCACCCCTGAAAAATTCAGATTTAAGTTTCAAGAATGTTTATGTATTGAAATTCTGTCTTAACTAGCACACTACTGTGTGATCTTTAACAAGGGACCATGTCACCTCTTTAAGCTTTGGTTTCCTCATTTATAAATACCCAACAACAATTCCTACTGCCATGATGATTAAATGAGTTACTGTTTCCAATGCAGCACCTCAATAAATAGTTGCTCAATGATGTGTATTGAGTTTTAATTTAAGGGAGAGTAAATAAAAGTAATGGCAACTACAAAGCTTTAAATTCTAGCCTGGCAAGATTAAAGTTTTCTATTCTTTTTTTTTTTTTTTGAGATGGAGTCTTGCTCTGTCACCTAGGCTGGAGAGCAGTGACGCAATCTTGGCTCACTGCAACCTCCACCTCCTGGGTTCAAGCAGTTCTCCTGTCTCAGCCTCCTGAGTAGCTGGGATTACAGGTGCATGCCACCACGCCCAGCTAATTTTTATATTTTTAGTAGAGACGGGTTTTCACCATGTTGGCCAGGCTGTTCTAAAACTTCTGACCTCATGATCCACCTGCCTCAGCCTCCCAAAGTGCTGGGATTACAGGCATGAGCCAACATTCCCAGCCTGTCCTTTAGCACATTTTAAGGTCATTCCATGGAGTATAATTTATTGCCAGTGACAGGTACAACAACTGGGGAGACTGGAATGGTATGTTTGACAAATGATTTGACAACTTTTGAAGAAGAAAATTCTTAGAGAAATAAAGCCCAGGTAAAAATCGGAATACAAACAGGAAACCTGGTCTCCTCCCTCCTAGGTTTAGGGTCACTTGCCAGAGAAAAATAATAAAGACTAGGCTTTAGTGAAGGCTAACCCTACACTAGACCCTGTGCTAAGCAGGCAGGATCTCTTTTCATCCTCCCACTAGTCTGTGTGAGGTCAGTACTCTTAGAAACACTCTTTCACAGAGGAAAAGAAAGCGTTGCCCAGTCACACAACTAGTAAGCAATATGTGTGGGAGTTCTTTCACCCCAGTCTGACGCCAGTGCTTGTGCTCTTAACACACAAATGCAGCTGTGCAAGCTGGAGGAGTATGTTAGATATAGTGAACCCCAACTTTCTCTTTGAAGAATCAATATGTCATTATGTTCAGCTCTCTTATTCTTTAATTCTTCATTTTAAAGTTTAACTTCCTTGTAGTTTCAGTAAACAAACTTTTCCACCAGCTCTAATCAGTAGTTCACATCTGTTCCCCAGTCCCCTACACCATCCTGACTCATCTGAGTCACCTGCTCTGGTCACCTGCTTTGATCCCTTCTTAGTGGCTCTGACCTGCCTGTCACTGTCTTTCTCGCCAAATTACCCACCCCGCCATTCCGGCTTATACCCCTGCTCCCTTTAAAATAGCCAATCGGAATTAGACTAGACTGTGCGGTCTAACCCTAGCCAATAGGGGAACGAGACCGGGGTGACCTCCATCAGGCATAAGTGCCCCTTCCCCTCCTTGTCCAGGTGTGGGCTCACCATTGTTCCATCTGTGAGCAATTTATAAGTAATTTGCCTTGCTGAGGAAATTTATATTCAAGTGCTACTTCTTTTCTGGCATCAAAAATTCTGCTTATAACAAGTGTATGGACTGTGTAAGAACTTGTCATCAGCCATCAGCACCTCTCCCAAACTTGCCTGGCCTCGCATAGGCTGCTCCTCAATGGGATTATTTCCAAGGTGTTCCAGAAGAATTTCTGCTTCCCAATTACCTTTGCCGTTTCCTCTTAGGATTCAGAATGCTTTATATTCTAGAGTCCAAGCTTTCTTCATTTTAAACTCAGATATGTCTTAAAATGTCACTGTCCTGGTGGAGTTCCTACTTCAAGGCATGTTCCCTTTAAAGTCTAAGTGATGGATGTCAGATCCTTTCCTAAAGAAAGGTTCGGCTGGTTAAGAGGAAGAGGTTATGGGGAAATAAGAACCAGGATTGAAGAGGACAGGAAACTCCAAAAATTAGAAACTGTTGAGGACTTCACCAAGCTTGCTCTGAACTGCCCTGATAAAAACATAATTTTTTACATGCATTAGAACCAAATTGGCAATTTGCTGCGTAAGAACTAATAGGAAAGAGAAAACCTACTTCTACCTTACTTGAACACTTTTTATTCTTCCTCTTAATTAAGGGGTAGAGTGTACAAATTCCTTCATTGAAATCTTATTTATTGAAACTGGCGTTTTTATGCCAGTTTTCTGGAAGGATACAGAAAAACAGAATTTTGTTATTTGAATACTCCCTCCTTTTTTTGTGCTCGTCCTGGTGTCATATAATTTTTATTCCTTCATATTTTATGTGGAAGCGTTCATGATGGAGTATATTGAGCCCCTCTTTCTATGTTTAAAAACACAGCATCATCAAATGGTTTTTATATCTAACTACCTCTCTAGTCAAAACCAAATCTAAAAAACCTTAATGCCTGTATTATACATTATACTTGGTTTATATGTTTTCCTCCTCCCTTAATATAAGCTAGATATTATAAATGAATTACGATTAGGCATTTTTAGAATTAGGGTAAAAATTAAGATATCTTTCCGGGACAAATATACTGTTTTAGCCAGAGGGATGATATTACAAGACCCAATGGGACTGGAGGAGGTGAAAACTATGGGCTAGACATCTATGAATTATTGGCATTAGAGCTTTATGCTGATCATTTTAAGAGAAAAGAGAAGCTAAGCAGTGGTCAGGGAACTCATATTTCTTAAATTATGCACATGCCTTTTTCTTAGTCCCTTTTGGATTTCATAAAGCTGGATGGTTGACAGAAGCTTAGCATTATTGCCTATAAAACTCTGACTCGTTGCAAGAATAGAAAAGCACACTGAGGACTAGGCAAATTGCTGCAGAAAAAAAAACCTCTGCATTAAAATTCAGGACTCGAAACCCAAATGCCATTTTTCTGGCCCACCCACTGCAGCTGCCCTGTACAGCCCCCACCTTCCACAGCTCCTGGGCGCAGCAATTGCATTTGTTCTGACAAGGAGGCCTCTTCACTTAGCTCACCTCCTTAACACTGACAAGTGACTGCCTGCAGCCAGCTCATTTATGAAGAGAGCTTTTAGATGGATTAAAATGTCAGATACTCAGACAGTTTAAATGGAAATCTAGGGGTGTTTTCCTGAGTGTGAAGCTCCCTACTGCTTAATGATCCCCCACTCCTCCACTCCATGGGGCAGTGGCAAGAGGGGAGACAAAGTGATGGAAGGGTCTTAAACTATACATCTCAGCTTGTGAAAAACAACCATCTGAGCGGCACGCAGAACTGCCCTAAGAACTGCTCTGCATCTGTCTTCCAGCCAGACCACACATTAGGCAGGATGCTGGCTCCCATATCCTCTTCCCTTCCTGCCTCTTGACCTACCTGCTACCCCACACTGCCCCCATGTGCCCAGGGGATCGCAAGAGATGCCACTGCAGCAATATTTGCACTGCCCACTTCTCCATGCAACTCTTTCCTTCCTTGAGGCATTTCCAGATGATTAACTTATTAACCTGCAATACTAAAAGAATTCACACTAAAATATTAATGCATTAGTGCATAAAGCCTCCCAAAGGGGTGTTAGGTGTGTGTGTGTGTGTGTGTGTGTGTACCCACAGGTAAGTAGATAGGTAGGTAAATAATAAGAGACCATCCCAGACCATAATAGGAAACAGAAGCATTGAATGGTAGCAGGGACACAGCACAGAGAACCAGGAGCCTTGGATTCTAAAGTTGAACAAGCCCCTCAACGTCTCCAGGTCTCTGTTTCCCACTTGGGAAATGAGACAACTGAGCCAGCCCACAGCTAGGGTCTTCAAGCATATTTCAGACTAATGAGAGAGTCACAGTAGCAAGGAGTCCTTCCTGTGTACAGTATCTTTATCATGACCATATAGCATTGGTAAATGACATGCATGCCTGCTTGTGACACGGACATTGTATTCTGGTGGGGTCTGATTTGCAGCCTGACTGTGCTTTCCTCATATAGCACATCTGTTGATCAGAACTGCCCCAGGAGAAAGACACCGAAGTACCTTGGACTTGTGCCAGGGAGAGTCCACAAAGAGACCTGAGGTTGGTTGGGCCATAAACAGGTTACAGCCGAAATTCCTCTTCTCCTCCACCAGAGACATTATCTCATCTTCAGAGTTCACCAGAGGCCGAAGTTATATCTCATTAAGAGTCTCCTAAGCACCGCGATTCTGCACTGTCACTGACAGCCACTTAGTTTATAGTTCTGCTATGTCATTAGGCAACCTTTTCCTAGGGACACAGGGGATAAGAGGCTACAATTAATCAATTCAAGAGGGGATGGAACAAAAAGAAAGATAGAACCACAGAATGTCCAAGTTAGTGTCAGAAAAGGAAAGATCCAAACTTTTATTATAAAAGAGACCCTAAAAGTATGGGTTGTAAAGGGAATTCCTGATGCATGTGAGAATGAATGAATGAGCGAGTGACCCTTTCTTGGCTGAGCATAGAATGAAGGAGGCAATTCAAAGCATTGGAAGACAAGAGGGAGTCATGAAAGCTGGGACCCCACCCTAAGAGAAATAAAACAAGTGGAAAAATTAGTGAGAATGTGGATTTGGATAGATTTTTAAAAATACATTCTTGTTGAGCCCTGGGGATAAATATTTAAGCACGCCGGGTAGGCTAGAAAGTGGCATTATTTAGAAGGAAGCAAGTGGCCCTTATTTATTTATTTATTTGAGATGGAGTCTTGCTCTGTTGCTCAGCTGGAGTGCAGTGGCACGATCTCGGCTTACCATAACCTCTGCCTCCCGGGTTCAAGCAGTTGTCCTGCCTCAGCCTCCTGAGTAGGTGGGATTACAGGCGCACGCCACTATGCCCGGCTAATTTTTTTGTATTTTTAGTAGAGATGGGGTTTCTCCACGTTGGTCAGGCTGGTCTCAAACTCCTGATCTCGTGATCCCCCCACCTCGGACTCCCAAAGTGCTGGGATTACAGGGGTGCGCCACTGCACCGGGCCATTATTTATATATAACATTTTAAATTATCTGGCTGACTGACAAGACTTTCAGCCTGACAATTAAGTGACAACGAGAAACAGCTACACGTCTCCATGGCCTTTGTTTCGGAAAAAGTTTTCGGATCTCCTCTTCCCTGAACTGGTGCAGGCGTGCAAAGAAAGTTCCGTGTCACGCCCTGCATCCTCCATCCTTTGATAGAAGGCACCGCAGCTCTCACCGCCAAGTCCCATCCTGGGTACAGTACAGGGGGCTCCACAGCGCCCCTGCTGGTGGCTTGGGAAGGGCGCGCCAGCAGAGAAAGCAGGTGTCCGAGCCAGGACTGGCCTCCCGGGGCGTTGCCTATGGCTTGTGCTCTGAGAGTTGGGGTCATCATAGTTGCGCTGTTCGATGGACAATAAATGAGGGACATCTTTGTTTTACACTCGCCCTCCCTCCCCGCGTGGCAGGAGGCCTGCACTGGTACCCAAGCCGTCTCTCGCTGTGCGCGCTCCACAGCAGCTGCCTCTGCAACATTCATTCTCTCCTGCAAAAGTTCAATATTGCTGCAAATATTGAGGGAAAAAAAGCGCTGAGGAGGGGGGAGGGAGGGACAGCGAGCCAGCGGTCACTGCAGAGGAGCGAAGGACAGTCCCCTGGTCAGGAAGGACAGCTGCACTTTCTGCCCTCTGGTGTCTGGAGTTGCGGACTGGGACTGGGTGGGGTGCACCAACTAGGTCCCCCGACCCTGCACAGACCTGGGGTGTGGCGTGGATGACCCGGAAGCCGCACCCGGAGCCTGCGGCACGCCAGCCCACAGAGAAAAAGGAATGTTTCTAGGTTAAAGGAGACGCCGGGGCTGGGGGTGACATGTCCAAACTCTGAGCGCAGGGGAGCTCGGGCTCTGGGCGTTGCCAGGCTCCCCTCCCCCATTCCAGCCGCAGGAGGCTGCTGAGTCACCCCTGCCAGAGCCGCTGCCGCCCCCAGCCACCGAAGCGATTAGCAGGTTAGCCCTGGCGCAGCGTCCCCTTCCCAGCTCCCTGGCCCCCAGGGCTTCTCGAAGGCTGAGGGAGGCCTGGGGAGCAACCAGTAGGGACCTGGCAAGAACCCCCTAAAAATGCGCCCCACTTGATGTGCATTCGTGCATGGGCGCGTTTTGCGGGGAAACAATGCATAACCTTCTTTACTTTCAAAGGATCTAGACTCAAAGAGTGCTCAGCCTTGATGCTCGGGAACAACCCCTGTTTTTTGTTTGTTTGTTTTGTTTTTTTAGTAGCGACAGGGTTTCACCATTTTGGTCAGGCTGGTCTCGAACTCCTGACCTCGTGATCCGCCTGCCTCGGTCTCCCAAAGTGCTGGGATTACAGGCGTGAGCCACCATGCCCGGCCTGCAACCCCTGTTTCAAACCTGGGGAATGGTGATGCTGGAGGGGAAAGGGCTTCTTCAGGTCCGGGGCTCCCTAGCGCCTGCTGCCAGCCGGGCAGCTCTGACTTTTGTTTGTTAACTCCGTGGGCTTCCGTCCCCATCCCCGTGTAAGGCCAGTGCCCCCTTCCGCACTTTGCTGAAAGTATCTTCCATGCCCGTTTTCAAAACTATGTCTGCGATTTCACCGTCTCTGCCCTTTCTCAGTTCCTCTCTTTCTCTTCTTCAGGCTCCTCCTTTCTCTTTCCATCCTTTCACTGCGCGGGTTCAGGCCCTAGTAACTGCCGCAGGCAGGCACCGGCTACACCCGGGGAGATGTGTGCTGTTTTCTGCGAGACGCTGCGGTCACTCTGGCCGGAATTCTGTTGGTCTACACCGAGTTCCGAAACACTACGTGAGCGCGCGCGCGCGCACACACACACACACATATCCCTCCTTGAACCTCTTCCCCATGAATGCTTTGGCTTTTAAAGAACTTTGTGGCGTTTCTGCTCTTCCGGAGTCAGCTTCCCAAGGCAGTACAGGGGCTGACTGCTGAGGGTGGGGGCAGGGCTGTCGGGAAGGTGGGGAAGAAGCCGGTTCCCCAGAGGCTCGCATGGGTGATGTTACAGTCCATCATTACCAAGAACGCCGCAGCCCACAGGCCAGGCTTGGGGACCAGGGTGACTCTGCTGTTTCTGGGAGGAATACGGGTGAAAGCTGTATTTGGGGGTCCACGGGCGATCTGTGCCGTTCTCATTATAGCCTAAATTCCCTTCCCTTCCAGGTTAACCCGATTCCTTCAATGCAAGGATCAGGGCAGGGAGAAAAGAGAGCGGGGGCTGCTCCGGAACTGAGGCTGGCTTTTGGAGGAGAGGGGAGAACCTGTAGCCCACGCATCTCCACGGTTCTGGCCCAATTTCTCCACATTTTCGCTTCAATCTAATTGGTCTTCCAGGTTCCCGAGGCTGCATACCAGTTTTTGATGTCGATGAAACAGGGCTCCGGATTAATCACTTGTCCTCACAGCTCTTTGGAATAAGATCCACACTTCAGCTGTTTAAAGCTTTTCTTTCTGTTCTAGGAAACAGCTTATTTTTCTGCTTTTCTTATCAAACTTAGACACTTGATTGTAGATTTTTCCCATGGGTTTTTGCATATCTCTTCTACAGGTTGCATTATTCACAGACTTGGGTAGGGGAAGGCTCCTCTCTTAGCTGCGGTTGGTTGCCTTATCTTTGTTCTTGAGAGACTAGGTCAGACTTTTCCACCACACATGGAGATTTTATTTGAGAACAGAGACACCTGCACCTGCCAGCCACCATCAGATAAAATTAAAGAGGCCATACTTGTATCTCCGGGGTGCACCCTTAGTACTGCAGTCATATAGGTAATGGACATTTGACCATCTTTCCTGGGCTCATACCATTTCAACTCTCACAACTCTGGCAAAATAGGAATAATTTCCTTCATTTTTACCGTGTTAAGATCTGTATATGAACCCTATTTCAAAGGTTCTCCTACTGTCTTATAAAAGAGTGTGGGCATGGAGGCTGAAGAAGCCACGATTGTTTGGAATTATTTAGAATTTTAAGATTAGGGCATCAAAATTTTGTTGGGGTAGATGCATTTTGAAATGAGAGTAGCTGAGGGGTTAAAGCACAGACAGAAATCTTACAGTCTGGGTCAGCCCTGACTCTGCAGCTTACCATCTACTAGAAATTACTTAACCTCCCAAACTTTATTATTTTATTGTAAAAATGGGGCAAAGCAATAACACCCACCACACAGGTACACAGAGGGGATTAAATTAGATATAAATATTAGAATCTAAGAAGAGGAATGAAAATTTGGCTTTTTTTTTTTTTTTTTTTTGATGGAGTTTTTTTAGAAGCTCTTGTGGCCCAGGCTGGAGTGCAATGGGTCGATCTTGGCTCACTGCAACCTCCACCTCCTGGATTCAAGAGATTTTCCTGACTCAACCACCTGAGTAGCTGGGATTACAGGTGTGAGCCACCACATCCAGCTAATTTTTGGTATTTTTAGTAGAGACGGGATTTCACCATGTTGACCAGCCTGGTCTCGAATTCCTGACCTCAGGTGATCCGCCTGTCTCAGCTTCCCAAAGTGCTGGGATTTCAGGCTTGAGCCACCACGCCTGGCCCAAAAATTTGGTTTCTTAAGCCAACAACACTTCTATTTCCATTCTTGGCTTCTTCTCCTGTACACAGATAGGCTGATTTCATTTTAGGGAAAAGCATACCATGTACTATTTCCCATCCTAACATCTTTATGCCAGTAAAATCAGCTTAAACCAAGAACAGACTTAAAAGAATAAGTCATAAAACTTGTAACATTATAAATTGTGCGTGTTGGGGCACACCCTTTTTGATGAGGTCATTTGACATTTGGGAAAGAATTCTGATGTCATATAGACCTCCGTGGATTTAGGACTTCAACATGGACTGCTGTGAGCTAAAATAAGTTATTTAGTCTCTCAAAGCCTCGCGTTTCTTATTTATTCAAGATGAAGATTAATAATATCATCTTTTCAAAGTTGCAGTAAGAATTAAGCCATATTATATATGTAAAAGTGCTTAGAATGCTTGGCACGTCACTGTTCCTGAATAAATGAGTTTATTTTCCCTCTTTCCTTTGTCATGATGAGAATTGACTTGGTTATCGATTGATTATTTTATGCATGAGCCTGTGACCAATCATTCTTTTTCCTCAGATGGAAATGTGCATTCATATTAAGGTTAACAAGATTTTTGGTTGTGAAGCATAATTCTAAAGCCTCACAGTCATGAAGGGTGTGTGGATGTTTTCCTGAGTCATCCTAGGGAACAAAAGGGAGTAGGCAGAGCTGGTTACCAGAGTTGGAAAGGGATGCAGCAGTCATTGCATTCAGGGGCTGTTAGTCGGTTCATTTTGCAAATGGGCTGTGAACTGCAGATGTCCCCGGGAGAGAAAATAGAAAATTACTAGCAAATCCTAAGAGAACCTGGCCTTTTTAAAGAAGAGAAGACACACTGAGCTGGGAGTTGGAGGAGAAATGAGAAATTGAGCCACAGACTCTGAAAGGTATTATCTGCCAAGAGGGTGATGAGGCTTTAAAAAGAACTTTAAGGATTTGTACTTCTAGTCATGATGCAGTAACTGGTACTGGACTAGTTTTTTAGCTTTAAACAACTAGAAAGCCAGGAGAAAATATCTGAGGCAGACAGTGGACAACAGATAGCCAGAGACAGTTATTTCTGAGAGAAAAACTTACAAGGTGAACCCCCAAATCATCCAGCTGTCTGCCAGAAGAGATTTTTCTAACTGTAGCACAGAGAGCTGAGGTCCGAGCAGGGCTCAAGAGTAGGCCTAAACAGACAGAGAACAGAGTTTAGCAAAGCTGAAACAGCTGAATCTTCAGGGGGAAGCATCAGCAAGGAGGTAGCTTTGCAGGGAATGCTGCCCACATCCCATATGCGGGCCCCTTGTGAGGCCATGACTGAGGACTGGGCTGTAGATGAGCAGAAGGAGACCACCTGGGACTCACCAGATAGCAAATACTTGTGGGAGAAAGATCCTAGCAATGCTCACAGAAGAGCTGTGCCCAAAGAGTTCAGAATTCTGACCTGGAAAGGATCGAGGTTTCAAAAACACTTTCTTAACACTCCTAAAATCCAGCTAAGACATCAGAACTGTTTTGGTTTAACAATAAAGGCTAACCTCTATAGCGGGGGTCAGCAAACCTTTGTGTAAAGGGCAACATGGTAAATATTTTTTGCTGTGCAGACTATATAGTCTGTATTGCAGCTACTCAACTCTGCTGTTTGCTGTTGTAACACAAAACCAGCCATTAAAAAAAAATTTGAAATTAATAGCATGCCTGTATTCCAATACTGATTTACAATATTTTCAAAAATAGAGAGTAAGCAGGATTGATTTGAGGACCAAAACATGCTCCAGAGTAAGACCTATTCCAGAACTGTGCTAACAAAGCCTAAAACAGCATTGACAAATAATGGCGGGGGGGGCGCAGAATTTGAAGACTGAGTCCCACCAAGGTAAAGGAAATTTGTAAATAACTTGATTAAGATGATCAGTCAGTAATTGAACTGCTTGCTAAACAAGAATTAGCACTCTTCAGAGGAAGATAACAGAATTTAGAATTTCTTCAACATACTATTCAAAATCTAATATTCAATTAAAAATTCACTAGACAAGAAAGTTAAAAAATATGCGCTATAGTTAGGAAAAATAGCAGTCAATAATAACCAACCTGAGGTGGCTCAGAGATTGGACTGAGCAGAAAAAGATTTTATATCAGCTCTGATAAATATATACAAACATTGAGTAAAAATTTGTTCAAAGAATGAAAGAAGCTGGCATGGTAGTGTGTGCCAGTGCATCCTAGCTAGTCAAGAGGCTAAGACGGAAAGATCTTTTGAGCCCAGGAGTTTGAGACCAGTCTGGGCAACATAGTGAGACCCCATTACTTTTTTTTAAATGTTAAGAAAAAAGCAAGGTCTAAAAATGAAGAAACGGAGAAATGGGACATCTCAGTAGAGAAATGAAAATTGTAAAAAAAAAAAAAAGAACTATAGCAAAATTCTTGAACTGAAAAGTACAATAACTAAAATGCAAATCTATTGATGGACTTAATAGCTTATTAGAGATGGCAAGAAAAAAGAATCAGTGAATTGAAGATGGGTTAGCTTAAATTATTCAACCTGAAGAAACAAGAGAAAAAATATTTAAAAAATAAATTCAAACTCAAGGAACTATGGAACAATACAAGTAGTCTAACATACATATAATTGAAACTTCAGAAAAAGAAGAGAAAGATTGGGCAATTATGAAAAAACATCCCAAAACTGATTAAAAATATTACAGATCCAAGAAGCCTGACAAATACAAAACAGGATAAATATTTTTTAAATTACTTGCAGGTATATTAGAGCCAAACTGCTGAAAAATCAAAGATGAAAGTCTTACAGCAGCCGGAGAAGACACACTACATACGTCGAACCAAGGATGACAATGATCACTGATTTCTTTTCAGAAACAGTGTCCAGAAAGACATCTTTTCAAGCTGGACCCAGTGGCATGCGCCTGGAGTCCCAGCTAGTTGGGAGGCTGAGGCAAGAGGATCACTTGAACCTAGAAGTTCGAGGCTGCAGTGAGCTATGATCACTGAGATGCTCCATAGTCATCAGTCCACCTATGAAGCTTTTTTTTTTTTTTTCAAAATTTTTTAAGAAATGGGTTCTCACTATGTTGCCCAGCTGGTTTCAAACTCCTGGCCTCGAGTGAGCCTTCCACCTGGGCCTCCCAAAGTGCTAAAATTACAGATGTAGCGACCTCAGTGGGCCTAGGAAGCTAATACAAACCCCTTTTCCCTCTCTGCCCACAGCAACATCATCTTCCGTTCCAATTCTGAATTTCTTCTGCTCCTGCTAGCATGTCTGCATTCTGGTTTTCAAGACTATTATCTATCATCTGAAAACTTAAAGCCTTTTTTAAAAAAAAAGTTACATCAAAGCAGAGAGAAAATGATTTTCAAGTTTCTTTACCAAACTTGGCATGTTCTTTTTAACTGGAAACTGATGGGGTTGGAAGTGACTTCTGTAGTGAAAATGAGGCTGGAGTAACTAATATTGTTCCAGTGTTCTGGCTATATGCAGGAATGAATCATGATACCCAAATTACAATGACTCATCACTTCTGAGAGAAAGACTAAATTGTGATTCTATGAAAGTTTTGCTTCACTAGGAATTTTGTAGAAGGGTTCTGTTTGTTCTAGTTTAGAAACCTACACAGGCAATATGGACTTTGTAAAGGTATAAAATTTTCTTAAATAAAACTAAACAAAGCAGATCTATTTTAATTTTCAGCGTTGGATTTCTTTTTCCTCCCTCTCCGTTGCTTCTGAGAGAAAGTATCTTCAGACAGGAAGACTTGAGCTACTCATAAATTCTCCCTAACACTGCAGAAACATACTTCACTATGAAATAGTGGGGATGACAGTAAGAGCTTCTTGGTTGAGGGGCAAAGCTGAGACATCCCGGATGCTTTAGAAGTTTAATCTTCCACCCTGATGCAATCACAGGAATATTGTACTCCTGAGGTTTACTTTATTGCCAGTTACCGTCTAATGCCAGGACAAAAGGAGTAATTTGATTACAGCCAAGGAAAGCACAGTTTGTTCCTGCTCCTTTTAAGTTTCTTTCTGTTTTTTGTTTGTTTTGAAATGACAGATTGAGAACTCAGAATGTATTTGGTACAAAATGAAAGATTACTACTGCCTAGAGCTGTGTAGCAAAGACTGCCATATTTAGGGTGGCTTGAATAAAAGGAGCTCTCTGCTTCTTTTCTAGTTAACAAAATGATAAAGAGATCCTGTCTGGCATATGTGATTAATTCTCCCTTAGGAAAGGGACATAAATTATTCTTAATTGCCGAGTTATGGGTCTGTTATCATTAAAGTTTGTTCCTGGGGGAAAATGGCACCAAGGGAGCAAAGACTGGACCATCTATCCACATGGGAATGTGTCTTTGCCTGAACTTGGACCATTTGTGAATCCGCAAAACTTTAGCTTTCTTTCCCCATCCACTGTTCCTTCTGTCGTGAAACCTCTTCGGCTCCATTCTTCCTAAAAGATTGCTTCTGTCTGTGATCTTTCTTACCTGTGTTGAGGTCACATTCTGTCAGCAGAGACTATGCTGAGGGCCATCCATGCCCTCAACTACCACCCTGTCCCTCAGTTTGCGTCACACCACGGTAAAGTTGTGGCATCAGAAGTATTTATCTGCTCAGATGCAAATGACTTGGTGGCAATGTGACTAACAACATTAGGTAACCATGTGAAGGAGTGTAGAATCAGTCACCAAGGCGTCCTGAGAGCTGAGGGAGAAGGTAGCTCTCTTGTTGGGAATTTTCTTTATCATCCTTCCAGGACCTCTACTCGCAGACTCCCTCAGTCCAGGACCACCCAGCAGCTGATCTAGGCCCCTGGATGCATTCTACAGGGAGAGTGCCACAGGGATATCTGCACTGCAGGCTGGAGACCCCTAAACCTCTAGCAATTCTGTTGACAGATTCTCAATAAGAGACAAGGGTCAAATCATCACCATCAAAAAGGAATTTTACATGCTTTGCAAAAGACTAATTACTATATTATGAGTAAAGTAAGACATACATAGCACCATATGGCTGGGAGAAGTCCTTCAGATCTCAAGGTCTAGGGCGTATGAGTTTAGAGAATTTTGTCCTATAGCACTAGAAGCATGCTATCTCCCATGGTCTGCTGGAGCAGGTGCTAGAACAATGAGATTTGTGCTTTCTGTAGGTCTCAGGAAGCTCTAGCAAACACTGGCAAAGAAGGGAGTGGGCGTTGTCTTAATGTGAAGGTCAGAATGTACTTCCTCCTGGAGATATAGCTGTACCATTGATAGGCTCTTCCCTAAAGAGGCTGAAAGAGAGAAAAATCAAGGCGTGGCTTGGAAGAGAGTCCACAGGAAAGTAACATGAGAAAACAAACAAAGGAAATTTCCTCTGTGGCCTGGAGCAAGTCACTTCATTTCTCTGATCCATAATTTTTTTTTTTGAGACAGAGTCTCACTCTATTGCCCAGGTTGCCCACGTTGCCCAGGCTGGAATGCAGTAGCATGATTTCAGCTCACTACAACCTCTGTCTCTTGGGTTCAAGTGATTCTCCCGCCTCAACCTCCCAAGTAGCTGGGATTACAAGCACACACCAATATGCCAAGCTAACTTTTGTATTTTTAGTAGAGACAGGGTTTCATCATGTTGCCCAGGCTGGTCTCGAACTCCTAAGCTCTGGCTATACAGCTGCCTCAACCTCCCAAAGTGCTAGGATTATAGGCATAAGCCACTGTGCCTGGCCTTCTCTGAGCCTCAATTTCTTTATCTGGAGAAGATAAAGATATGTCTTTATCTCTAAGATCCATTCCACTATATTCTTAGTTCATTTTCTGTTTCTTATAACAGAATACCTGGAACTGGGTAGTTTATAAAGGAAAATTATTTCTTACAGGAAGCTGAGAAGTCCAAGGTCTAGGAACTACATGTGGTGAGGACTTTCTTGCTGGTGGGGACTCTGAAGAGTCCTGAGGTAATGCAGAGCATTGCATGGCAAAGGAGATGCGCATGCTAGCTCAGACCTCTGTTCCCCTTCCTGTAAAGCCACCAGTCCCACACCCACGATAATCCTTTAATCTATTAACTCATGAATGGATTAATTCATACAGAAGGACAGAGCCCTCATGATCCAGTCACCTCTTAAAGGCCTCACTTCTCAATATTGCCACACTGAAGACTAAATTTCAAACAGTTTTGGAGGAGACATTCAAACCATAGCACTTATAAATGGACATTTATGGGATTTTTTATTTATTAAATTGTGAAAATATATTCTAAAAACATATGCCCTATAGAAGCTTGGAAAGTCCTTAAGCTATGAATCATCACAATAAATAAGTCAATAAATAACTATAGACAGTTGTTATATTCATTAGTTAGAACCGCCATAATAAAGTAGCAAACTGAGTGCCTTAAACAACAGAAATTTGTAGTTTCATAGTCCTGGAGGCTAGGAGTCTGTTAAGTGTCACCAGCAGCATTGGCTACTTCCTGGAAGGGCTCTGTCTATCCCATGCCTCTCCCCTAGCTTCTGGTGGTTTGCTCACAATCTTTGCATTCCTCCAATCATAGAAACATCACCCTGATCTCTTTCTTCATCATCATATGGTGTTCTGCCTTCATGTGTGTCTTCATATGTTCATATGTTCATACGAAGAAGTAATGCCCAATCCCTCAGCATATGACCTTACTTGGAAATAGAATCATTGCAGATGTAGTTAGTGAAGATGAGTTCATCCTGCAATATAGTAGACTCCTAGCCAAATACGACTGTAATCATGTCTGATGAAAAGTAGGGTTTTGGACACAGAGACATGCACACAGGTGTTCACAAAATGCAATGGGAAGATGAAAGCAAAGATTGGGGTTATATTTCTACCTAAGTCAAGGGATGCCAAAGATTGCCAGCAACCACCAGAAGCTAGATTATAGGCATGGGACAGATTCTTTCCTCACAGCCCTGAGAAGAATCTAGCTTCTCCCACACCTTAATCAGACTTCTAGGCTCCAGAACTGTTAGATAACACATTTTTGTTGTTTAAGCCCCTACTTTGTGGTATTTCCTTACAGCAGCCCTAGATAATTAATACACATACTACATATTTACTTTTTTGTTGTCGGTCTCCTCTTACTAGAATGTAAGCCCCATGAGGCCAGCATCTCTAAGGAAGTTGAGAACATAAGGCAGACAAGCTTCCAGAGTTTATTTAACACACATCTATAAGGCTATCTCTGTCTAGGCTCAAAAAAACATAGCTTAGTACACAAGAAGATAAGCAGACTTTTATTAAAGGGCAGAGCCAAAATTGGCAACTGAGAAATATATATGCTTTGGGCTAATATGACAGATTAGAAAAGTATGGCTCAATGGGTAAGGACAAGAAAGCTTGGGTCTCTCCAAGACCAGTTTTAGAAAGGTTAATCCTTCCAGAATGGATGAAGGAGTTGACTGCAGTTCCAACTCACTAAACCAGGGTAGGAAAAGGTCCACAGTGAGAGAGAAGACTAAGAAACAGGGCTTGGGTGGACTGAGGGTCTCGGCGTACCTTCAGTAGAGCAGGGCATGCAGCCACTTAGGGAAGGAGCCACATTCCTCAACCACACAGTGCTACTGGCATTTTAAAGGGACAAATTGTTTGGTATCCTTGACCTCCACCTACTAAATGTTAGCAGTGCCCTTCACTCCTTGTAACAACCAAAAATGCTCCCTCCCTGTTTCTCTCTATCCAATATATAGTTCCAAATACTACTTCCATTTTTCTTTTTTTTCTTTTTTTTTTGGAAAGAAAGAAAAAAAAAAGGAGTGAAGGGGAGGAAGAAAGAGGAAGAAAAAGAGGGAGAGAGAACGGGAATGTAGCTTTATTCTAAAAATGGGTATTAATAATGGCCGATCAATATTTTGTGTATTTAAGGTAGAGAATGTATATTTTGTGTATTTAAAATGAAGAGAACTATAAATATTTATTGAGTTTACTTGTTCCAGATCTGAGTTCAAGTCCTGGATGTCCTTATTAATTTTCTGTCTCCTTGAGTCTAAATCTCCTGATGGGTCTTAGGTACCTGGGTGCTAGGATCATTAGCTCTTATTGTTGCATTGATCCTTATACCACTATATCTTTGTTGCTTTGAAATCTATTTTATCAGATGTGAGAATTGCAACTCCTGCTTTTTATTTATTTATTTATTTTTGCTCTTCATTTGGTTGGTAAATCTTTCTCCATCCCTTTGTTTTGAGTCTTTGTGTATCTTTGGATCTGAAATGGGTCTGGATGTAGCATACCATTAGGTTTTGGCTGTATCTTTTGATTGGGGGATTTAGTCGACTTAGATTTAGGGTTGCTGTCATTTGATGTTAACTGGCTGTTTTATCCATTCGTTGATATAAATTCTTCTTTATGTTGATGCTCTTTACTTTTTGGTATATTTTTAGAAAGGCTAATACTGGTTTTTCCTTTCTATGTATAATGCTTCTTTCAGAAGCTCTTGTAAAGCTGGCCTGGTGATAATAAAATCTCTGAGTACTTGCTTGTTCATAAAAGATTTTATTTTTCCTTCAATTGTGAAGCTTAGTTTGGCAGGATATGAAATTCTGGGCTGAAAGTTCTGTTCTTTAAGGATGTTGAATATTGGCCCCCACTCTCTTCTGGCTTGTAGGGTTTCTGCTGAGAGATCTGCTGTAAGTCTAATAGGCTTCCCTTTGTGGGTAACCTGACCTTTCTTTCTGGCTGCCCTTAGTATTTTCTCCTTTGTTTCAACCCTGGCGAATCTAACGATTATGTGCCTTGGGGTTGCTCTTCTTGAGGAATATCTTTGTGGTGTTCTCTGTATTACCTGGGGTTGAATATTGTCCTGATTTGCTAGATTGGGAAAGTTCCTACTACTTCCTATTGAGAACCACAGGCAACAGTAAGAAGTGTTTAGTGTACCAGCCATTTGCAATCAGGCTTGGAAAGGGGAACAGCAAAAGCAAGGAAGGACTGTCCAAGGAAAGGAATGTGATGCTCAGCAGGCTGTTCACACGGGACCACAGAGACAAACATGGCAGTAGAAATGTCATTTACCTCTAGTGTGGTTTAAGGTCAGGGTATAACCAATGCTGAATCCCAGAACATGGAGCTAGAGCTGCTTAAATATCTTCTGTTTTAGGTTAGGGCAAACTTAGTTCAAGAAAGAGATTTGCGGAGAACCTGAAAGGGATGACTGGATGTGGAACGAGGAAGGGTGCAGAGAAATGGTCTGGGCAGGCAAGTAGAGAAGTTAGGAAGTGAAATCCCCTCTTGCATTTCACCTGGTTGCAGCCAGCAAAAAGAGAGAAGATTGTCTCATTCCTGTTTCCCACAGGGTCATATCACTCCTCTCCTCCCGACCCTCCTATTCTTCATTCTGTTCTTTTATTCACCCAGAAGAGATAATATCATTATAAACAGGAGAAGGGAAGTCACCAAAGGGCAAGGCTGATGGCTCAATGGATATTCCCACCTGCTTTGCCTGGGAAGGAGGAGGCTCACTGCCTAATTTTGCCCATGAGTCTTTGGTATATTTTAGCTGTGATGGGCAGAACCATGTCCTTCTCTTCATCATCTCCCAGAGTCCCTATAGTAGGGGATGAAAATGTTCTTCCTTGCCCTCTGTATCTCCAGGTCAGCCCAAGAATCAAATTAATAGCTGGTAGACTAATAGGAGAAAAGCATACAAATTTTAGTATTTTTTACATGTACATGAGAACCTTCACAAAAAATGAAGACTCAAAGAAGTGACTACAGCAGAAAAACTTTTGACAAATTAAATTCATAATAAGAGTTTATCTGAACAAAGGATGATTCATGAATTGGGGAGTACTCAGAATCAGCAGAGGTTCAGAGAGCTCTGCCCTGCAAGGTGATCAATGAGCACTTACAGACAGAACAGGAAATAAAGTACAGAAATAGCTTGATTAGTTACAGCCAGGCATTCTGCCTTATTTGGATATGGTCTGATCAGTTGCCTCCTTGTGATTGACTGCTACTCAACTGTTTGTTACAAGCCCCCTAAATAAGATTTTCAGTTTGTTGTACTAAGTTAGGTTGTTATTCCGTCCACAGGAATTTCAGGTACAGAGACATCCTCAGCCAAATTTAATTTAATGAACTTTTAGAAAATGAAAGATAAATGTGTGAATCAAGGACAAGACAAAGGGAATCTGGGCTAGGGGCAAGAAATTGTGGGGAAAGGACTAGGGGCTATATGGGGCATGGGAGAAACTAGTAGAAGATAACAGTTATTTTAGTAAATTTGTACACATCCATTTCAGTGTTGATTCACAGTCTCTGGTGATGAGGATGCTTGTTTCTTCCTGGTATAGAGAGAGCACTTTTCTGGCTAGGTATGGCAGCTTACACCTGTAATCAAAGCACTTTGGGAAGCCGAGGCAGGTGGATTACCTGAGATCAGAAGTTTGTGACCAGCCTGACCAATATGGTGAAGCCCCATCGCCTGTACTAAAAATACAAAAATTAGCAGGGCATGGTGGCATGTGCCTGTAGCCCCAGCTACTTGGAAGGCTGAGGCAGGAGAATTGCTTGAACCTGGGAGGCAGAGGTTGCAGTGAGCTATGATCATGCCACTGCCCTCCAGGAGGGAGATAGAGCAAAATTCCATTTCAAAAAAAAAAAAAATATAGAGAGAGAGAGCACTTTTCTCAGGAGAAATTTTCTGGCCTGCTTTTAGGTAGAAAAGGGGATGTTAGAGGGCTCTTCCTGCAGCTGCTGTTTCTCAAAGTTTCTTCAGCTCAAAATAATCAGTATGCCAAAGCAGCATATTTTGGAGTGATATGTTCTAAATTTCTTTACCATTCAGTTAATGAAAGGCTAACATTTTTCCAAAAGTCTGGACCCTAAGCCATGCCCCAGCATGATAAATCCTAGGAACAGCTGCTAGGATGATACCACCAAGAGCATGAGCAAAAGAAAATTCTGGACCCCAGATTGAAACCAAGGTCAGTAGCTAAGGCACAGAGTCCAACTTTGTTGTTCCCACACTGATATGGTTTGACTGTGTCTCCACCCAAGTCTCATCTTGAATTGTAGCTCCCATAATCTTCACATGTCATAGGAGGGACCCAGTGGGAGGTAACTGAATCATGGGGTAGGTTTTTCCCATGCTATTTGCATGATAGTGAATAACTCACAAGATCTGACGGCTGGATAAAGGGCAGCTCTCCTGCACTCACTCTCTTGCCTGCCACTATGTAAGACATGCCTTTGCTCCTCATTCGCCTTCCACCATGACTGTGATGCCTCCCAAGCCATGTGGAACTGTAAGTCCATTAAACCTCTTTTTCTTTTTAAATTATTCAGTCTCAGGTATGTCTTCATTAGCAGCATGAGAAGGGACTAATTCACACACCCAATCCCATAAACTGAAGGCATGAAGTGGAAGGGTGGATAAATACTTCCCTAGTAAGGGAGGCTCAAAGCAGAGAATGTACAGAGGCAAACAACATTTTGGTTACCTTTCAAACACTTATAGAAAATCATTTCCAATTAAAATTCTTCAGGGGAAACACAAAACTGAAAAAGCATTTCATGCAGTAGAGGTAAGGAGCCCATGTAACAGCTAACTCCTCCTTGCGGTTAATTTCCATTTAATATTTCTTATGGGGACCGAACTACTGTGTAACAGACACCAATGGGTTACTCCCCACCACCTTGTCTTTTTATTCTAAACCACATAGTGAGTGAGAAAAACAGAACATAAAATTCTTCCATTGCTCCTGGGGCAATGACTATGCATTTATATTCCTGTTTTATGATGGAGAGGAGGGCCCTGCTCCCTCCTTAACGGAATCTTAAAATCTGTATTATGCATTTACCAGAAAGTGGGTGGAAAATTCAAGATAAAAGCCTAATCATGTATACAGCAACAGTTTGATAGTCCCTACTCTGAGAAAGCAATTACATTAAAGCAGACCCTCTTCATACAACTAAGAGTCCTTTGCTTCTGGAATCGGGAGGATGGTAACAGTGTTTGGGCAGAGAAGACCTCAGCATTCCATCACCCATTTTGGTTTGCAAATTGATTAAAGAGAATTTAGAGAAGAGACCAAATAATTTTTTTTTTCCTGTAAATGCAACATGGCTGTTTGTGTTCTGTTTTTCATCAATCAGAAAGAGTAGATATTGCTTTACAGAGAAGAAACATTAAAACTCTAGTTTCTCAGCAGGAAAAAAGGACCCAAAGACTTGATAATCTCTGACTTTTCTCTTTCCACCCCACCTCCTCACTATAAGCAACTTTTCTTTGGTGGGTTGGGGGAGGGCAGCAGTGGAGGCTGGAAAGCCTGGGAAGTGGTAAAGGAATAGCCAGCTGTATTAGTCTGTTCTCATGCTGTTAACAAAGGCATACCCAACACTGGGTAATTTATTAAGGAAAGAGGTTTAATGGACTCACAGTTCCACATGGCTGGGGGGCCTCACGATCATGGCAGAAGATGAAGGAAGAGCAAAGGGACTTCTCTCACGGGGTGGAAGGCAATAGAGCTTCTGCAGGGGAACTCTCATTTGTGAAACCATCAGACCTGGGGAGACTTATTCACTACCAGGAGAACAGTATGAGGGAAACTGCTCCCACGATTCAATTATCTCCAGCTGGCCCTGCCCTTGACATGTGGGGATTATTACAATTCAAGGTAAGATCTGGGTGGGGGCACAGCCAAACCGTATCACCAGAGTTAGTGGATGCTGCTTGTGGATGCTTTCAAATGTCACCGGCTGAGTTCTACTCTGTGCTGCAGAGCCTGGGTGGGGCAGCTCCATGCACTCTGGTGCCCACCCTCTGCCTTTTTATTAGGGAGTTAGCAGAGAAATCGCTTTCAATCCTGGTATTGAAGTCGCTATGATTCTGTAAGTGTCAAACTTTCTCTCCTATTTATGCTGCCAGTGAGTTTCCCCTCGCTCCCCTCCACACACATCAAAAATATGTTTCCTGACTTTCTATGAGTAGTAGAAAAAGGATCTGATTTATTTTGGAATTAGGACCACAAGGGAGTTGGCGTCTCTGTGCTGTCAGGGTCTGGAGGCTGCCTGGTCTCATCTGGGTCTCTTTGTTGCATCCTGAGCCCTGACTCAGGAAGGAGTCAGAGTGACTCAGGCATTTCTGCAGCACTCCCATCTCGTTGCAGCACCACTGTGGTATCCTGGGAAGCAGCGAGCCCTGGCTAGTAGCTGGTGGAGAGGTACACAGATGATAAAACAAACTGTCAGCTCTGCAGGAGCGGGCCACCTCCTAATTATGTAAATGGACCTCATTGTTAGGGTAATTTACTCCACAAGGAACCAAAATAAACCAGGCATTTTCTCATAGCAGAATGTTAGAGCTGGTGGAAATTTGGAAGCTAAGCCCCAGTTTACTAATTTTGCTGATGAAAATAATAGGCCCTAAGAGAGGTGAGACTTAATTGCTCCAGATCCTACTCCTGGTCTGGCTGGGAGCAGAGCCTGAACAGAAGCAGGTGGCCTGATCCTGATCTCCGTGATGCCTCCTTTATTACGCTGGGATGCCTGCAGAAGGAATGCATTCTGCACCCACGGGTATGGCCCCAGCGCGGACAGAAGGATGGAGGGGAGGGAAGCTGCTGCAACTGTAAGCAAGCAATGTTGTGAACAGCAGCGCACTCTGTAGTGTGTTGCTGTCAGGCTGCAGTAGACAGAGGGCTGGAGAAGCATTTTGAACGTACACAGACCTGGAGTCACAGCCAAGCTAAGCTCTGTTTTCTATGTGCTTTGTGACCAGACAATTCACTTTTGGGTCCCAATTCCCATGTACCTGCAATTTCCTTGCAACATAAAAGTATTGAAAAGATTGAATAAAATAATTGGTGTAAAAAATGTCTGACACACATGAATAATAAATACTGGTTCCCTTTCCCATCTTTCTTTGTAACTTCTTTTCTGTTAATTTTTTGTTGTTTTGAAAGAGAAGGGTGACATTATGCTAGTTATGTATATTTTCCTACTACAGAAAAGTAGCAAACATTGCATGGGTAGATATCCTCAATCTGACCTGGGCTTCCCCCAGATCACTCCTATCATAGCTTTCTGTTATGAACTGAATGAATCCCCCTAAAATTCATATATTAAAGTGCTAATCCCCAGAATGATGGTATTTGGAGTGGAGCTTTGGGAGGTGATTTAAGTCAGGAAGGTGGAGCCCTAAGGGATGAGATTAATGCCCTTATAAAGAGCATTATACTAATGCCTTATAGAGAGCTCTTTAGCCATCTTCCTGCCGTGTGAGGATACAAGGAGATGGCAGTCATCAGCAGCCCAGCCATGCTGGGACCCTGATCTCAGACTTCTGGCCCCCAGAACGATGAGAAATCAATTTGTATTGATTATGAGCTACTTAGTCGATGGCGTTCTGTTATAGCAGCTGTATTAGCCAGTTCTCACACTGCTATACAGAAATACCTGAGACTGGGTAACTTATAAAGAAAAGAGGTTTAATCGACTCATGGTCCCATAGGCTGTACAGAAGCACGGCATCGTCTGCTTGACTTCTGTGGAAGCCTCAGGAAACTTACAATCATGGTGGAAGGCAAGTGGGAAGCTGGCACTTCACATGGCCAGAGCAAGAGGAAGTGAGAGAGCCGAGAAGTGGGGAGATGCCACACACTTTTGAAGTACCAGATCTCACAAGAACTCACTCATTATCATAAGAAAATGTGATGGTTAATGCTGAGTGTCAACTTGATTGATTCGAAGGATGCCAAGTAGTAATCCTGGGTGGATCTGTGAGGGCACTGCCAAAGGAGATTAAGATTTGAGTCAGTGGTCTGGGGAAGGCAGACCCAGCCTTAATCTGGGTGGGCACCATCTAATCAACTGCCAGCACAGCCAGGATATAAAGCAGGCAGAAAAAAAGTGAAAACACTAGACTGGCTCAGCCTCCCAGCCTACATTTTTCTCCCATGCTGGATGCTTCCTGCCCTGAAACATCAAACTCCAAGTTCTTCAGCTTTGGGACTCAGACTGGCTTCCTTTCTCTTCAGCTTGCAGATGCCCTACTGTGGAACCTTGTGATATTATGAGTTAATACTGCTTAATAAATGTCTCATTGTATATATACCTATCCTATTAGTTCTGTCCCTCTAGAGAATCCTGACTAATACACACCCCATGACCCAATCACCTCCCTACCACCTTCACCTCTGACATTAGAGATTAAGATTTGACATGAGATTTGGGCAGGGACACAGATCCAAACCCATAGCAGCAGCCCACCTAGAAACTGATGAAAATACTTTCTATGCTGAAATGTAGCACTGCTAGCTATTATGATGCTTGTGTAAAATTAATAATCATAATGATAATCTTCCCATACTGTTACTGAGAACTCAAAATTTAGGCCTTAGGAACCAATCCAGGACATTCACATTGTTCAGTTACCATTCTACAGCAGATTATGTGAATATGACTATCTGTTCTTTTTTTTTTTTTTTTTTTTCTTTTTCTAGACAGGGTTTCACTCTTGTCACCCAGTCTGGGGTGCAGTGGTACAATCTCAGCCCACTGCAATCTCCACCTCCAGGGTTCAACTGATTCTCCTGCCTCAGGTTCCCAAGTAGCTGAATTTACAGGTGTTCAACACCATGCCCAGCTAATTTTGTATTTTTGGTATTAGAGATGGGGTTTCAGAACCATGTTGGCCAGGCTGGTCTAGAACTCCTGACCTCAGGTGATCTTCCCGCCTCGGCCTCCCAAAGCACTGGGATTACAGACATGAGCCATTGCACCTGGCCACTATCCCGCCTTTGACTAGACTGTAAAGACAGTTATATACTGACACACCTACAATTTTTTTCACAGCATAAAATGGTTCATTGAACAGAAGGAAGGCTGCTCAGTATTCATTGCTGTCTCATGGCCTTATTATGTGAAGTGCTTTAAGATGATCAAGCATTAAGTACAGAGAAGGCAGCTACTGCCACCAGCACTGAATGGAAGCAAGGACGGAAGAGCCAGAAAAAGACTATTCTACTTATTCTTGAAAATTCTAGTAAATTTCTAGTGTAAAAACATGACAGTTCTTCTATAAATGTAAATGCCTCTGTTACACTCCGTCCTAGTCATTTTGTGCTGCTATAATGAAATACCTGAGATTGGGTAATCTATAAAGAACAGAAACTCATTCCTCACAATACTAGAGCGTGGGAAATCCACGATTAAGGCACCAGCAGATTCAGCATCTGGTGAGGGCAGCTCTCTGCTTTTAAGATGGCTCCTCATGGCTGCATTCACTGGAGGAGACGGACTCTGTGTCCTCACATGGTGGAAGGGACAAAAGGGCAAAAAGGCCCAGCCCAGCTATTTCCCCTGAGGCCTTTTATCAGGGCCCTCATGACTTAATCACTTCCTGAAGGCCCACCTCCGAGCACTGGTGCACTCTGGATTAAGTTTCCACATGCATTTTGGAAGAGATACAAGCATTCAGATGTTGTATGTATCTCAGGACTGGATGTAACATTTTCTGTTGCTTACTTTCCTCCTTTGTGCTCCATGACCTTTTGAACAAATCTCTACTGTGGACATGGTTATATTTTGGTAGTTTTTTGCTTGTCTGTCTTCCTCATTAGAGGAAGCTTATCTAATTCTTGTAATGAAAGGCCTCAGTTTGAGCCTACCATTTCAGCAAAGAAGAATAAGCATCAGGGATATCAAAGTATGCGAAAATGTAAAATTTTCAGTATGGTTGAAGCATAAGGTATGAAGGGGGCAATGAGAGAGATAAGAATGGAAAATTATTTAGAAGTCAGAATAGGGGCTGGGCATGGCGGCTCATGCCTGTAATCTCAGAACTTTGGGAGGCCAAGGTGGGCAGATCTCTTGAGGCCAGGGGTTCAAGACCAGCCTGATCAACATGGCAAAACCTCATCTCTACCAAAAACACAAAAAACTAGCGAGGCTTGGTGGTGCACACTTGTAGTCCCGCTGCTTATCACAAGAATCACTTGAACCCAGGAGGCAGAGGTTGCAGTGAGCCAAAATAGCACCAGTGCACTTGGAAGTGCCTTATATGTATTATCAAGAATGTTGGACTTTATCCTGAAAATAATTGAGATCAAATGCTGCATTTTCAGCAGAGGAGGGAATGTCTGTGTTCATAGTTTTAGAAGAATTGTCTTGACACTAAGAGGAAGAATGAATTAGGGAGTGAAAAGTATAAAGAAAAGATCAAGGCACAGTGGCTCACACCTGTAATCCCAGTGCTTTGGGGGGCCGCGAGGCATGGATCACTGAGGTCAGGAGTTTAAGACCAGCCTGGCCAACATGGTGAAATCCCATCTCTACTAAAAACACAAAAATTAGCCAGGCATGGTGGTACATGCCTTTAGTCCCAGCTACTTGGGAAGTTAAGATGAAAGGATTACTTGAGCCCAGGACTTGGAAACTGCAATGAGCCAAAATTGCACCACTTTTCTCCAGCCTGGGCCACAGAGTGAACCCTGTCTAACAACAACAACAAAAAAAAAGACAACAAGACATAATGGAGAACATGAAGGCAAGAAATGATGGAATTCTAAATCAGTGGCATTGAGAAGATCAAGGTGGAAGACTATGATACATATTTTACGGAGGTAAACTAGATAGGACTTTATGAATTGTTTGTTGGTATGTTAGTCTACTCAGGCTACTCTAACAGAACACCATAGACTGAGTGGCTTAAACAGAAGAAATGTAAGTTTCCACAGTTCTGGAGGCTGGAAGTTCAAGATCAGCATTCCAGCATGGTCAGGTTTTGATGAGGTCTCTCTTCCTGGCCTGCAGACAGCTACCTTCTCACTTAGTCCTCACATGGCCTTTCCATGGTGCATGGGCATGGAGACACCAATCCTATCAGATTAGGACCCCACCCTTATGACCTCATTTAACCTTAATTACCTCTTAAAAGTCTTATCTCCACATATAATCACATTAGCTGTTAGGGACTCAACATATGAATTTGGTGACTGGTGGGGACACAATTCAATCCAAGGCAGTTGGCAAAAAGGAGTTAAGGGTGGCTTCTAGGTTTCTGGCCTGGGTATGTAGGTGGACAGGGTGCTATTCACTGATACAGGAAACCCAAGAAAAAGTACAATGACTGACTTTGATGGGGCAGCGACAAATGCAGCTTTGAACATATGTGTGAGCCATCTGTCAGACATGTGAGTAGAGATGCCCACAGGCAGCTGCATGAATGCATGGGTTCCCCAGCAGACATATTTGGGCTGGGACCCAGACACCTGAACACTATCAGTGAACTGATAAAGTTGAATCCAAGCAAACAAATCAGAAATCCCAAGGAAAACAGAAGAAAAAGAGCAGTGAGTCTAAATCAGAACTTTGAAGAACACGAGTAATTAAGGACTTCTGGGGACGTCAGAGCTCTGTGTTATTGCAGTGGCAGAAATGAAAGAAGAAACCAGGTGCAGTGGCTCATGCCTGTAATCCCAGGACTTGGATCACTTGACGTCTCCTTCTTTCTCTTCTTGTTCTTCTTCTTTTTCAGACAGGGTCTCACTTTGTTGCCCAGGCTGGAGAGCAGTGGTGCAATCTTGGATCACTGTAGTTTCTAACTCCTGGTCTCAAGTAATCCTTCCATCTCAACCTCCTGAACTGAGGTCAGGAGTTTGAGACCAGCCTGGCCAACATGGTGAAACCCCATCTCTACTAAAAATAATACAAAAATTAGCCAGGTATGGTGGTATGTGCCTGTAATCCCAGCTACTTGGGAGGCTGAGACAAGTCTCAGGAAGCAGAGGCTCCAGTGTGCTGAGATCGTGCCACTGCACTCCAGCCTAGGTGACAGAAAAGAAGAAGGAAGAAGAGGAGGAGGAGGAGGAGGAAGAAGAATAAGAAGAGAAGAACAAGAATAAGAAGAAGAAGAAGAAGGAGGAGGAAGAAGAGGAGGAGGAGGGAGGAAATAGGTGGAGGGAGGGAGGAGGAAGGAAGTGGAGGGAGGAGGGAGGAAGGAGGAAGGAGGAGGAAGAGAAGGAGAGGAAGAAGGAGAGATGGAGAAAAAGAAGGAGGAGGAGGAGAAGAGGGAGGAGGAGGAGAAGAGGGAGAAGGAGGAGGACAAGGACAAGGAGGAGGAAGAAGAAGAAGGAATAAAGAAGGAAAAGAAGAGGAGGAGGAGGAATTAGGAGGAGGAGGAGGAAGAGAAGGAATTGGAAAGAGGAAAGAAGAAAGTCTGGTGAGAGTGGTGACTCCAAAATCAAGTACAGAAGATTCTGAGTATAGTGCCTACAGGAATGCCCACTGCCCTGAGAAAGCAGGTGAAATAAAATGTCTATGAGGTCTAGAGACTACCAACTCATTGAAGACCTTGGCAAGTCTTGCTTCATTGGGGGGATGTGGGCAGAATTATACATTTCTCTAACTTTTCCACAAAGACCTCATGAAAGCCTTTATCAGATACCTGGCTGAATCCCAGATGTACTACATCAACTCCTTTACTCCAAACTGCTTAGTCTGGCTACTCTATTCAGAAAAGAAATGTTAACCTGGCAGTATGTGTTTTTAACTAAACACTTCAGCTTCTAGTGAAAACAAATTATTTGTCAAGTAATCTCATGATCCAGAACCATGGGCAGAGTCCATGCCAAAACTATTAGCCTAGCATTTTAAGAATGTATCTTCTTTACTGTTTCAAAAAAATCAGAACAAATTGTGCCAATCTCTAGTATTCTGGTACCTCTTCTGTTTCCAAGACTCATTTTAAAAAACCAGAATGCACATATATTCCTCGGGGCAGCAATTTGGAAGCTTCATTTTTAGGGTGTCTCAGTACTCCGGAAAACTACTTCTGAGCATACAGACTTGGACCATTTCACTTAATTGGATGTTCCTCTACCTTTGTGGGCTCTCATTATCACCTCAAAACACACTCTTCCTCTTTGGAATCTCTCAGAAGTGCACATTCACTATGATATGTGTGAAAGCTTTATGTGTTATATTCCCTTTCAGAGTTTTATGCCACAAAATCATGCCAAAAAATTTCAGTTTTCAATTTGACTTTCTAAAAATGATGGAAACACATCAGCCTGTCTTTCTCTTGTAAACTCCAAAATTGTATCATCATTTTTCTCAAACTTCCATCACTTCTATTTTGGGAAAATGTTTTATTTTTGTCAAATTTAGGACCAGAATAAACATCTCTCTAGTCCTTTACCTCTTCTGGCTGTTTTAAGATTTGATCTTTGATTTTTACCAGTTTGAAAAGTAGGACAATAATTGGAAATAATATTTTTGTGCTGTTTATTTCTGAGAGAGTGAAAGTCCTTTTCTCTGCTTGCTGGTAAGGTTGGGGTGGGGGTTGCAAGTCATTCAGATTTCTGCTAGCTCAGTAGAGTTGGGCTGGACCATAGATTTAATATCCCTTTGTGCAGACATCTTTCTGTTGGTTTTGCTTTGGGTTTTCTGAGCTCCTTGGGACTTTGGGTTAATATTTTTCACCAAATTTGGAAAAATCTTGGCCCTTATTTCTTTAAAAGATTTCTCTGGTTTTATTCTTTCTCATCTTTTCTGGGATTTAAACTACATGTAGGTTAGACCACCGATAGTATCCTATGGGTACTAACATTCTGTTCATTTTTTTTTTCCAATCCATTTTTCTTTTCTCCTTCAATCTGAGTAATTTGCATTGACCTTTCCTGAAGTTCAGTGCTTTGTTCTGCAGTGGCACACAATTGGTTATTAAGCCCATTTAATGATTTTTTTAATGTCAGATATTGCATTTTTTAATTCTAGAATTTTCATTTTGTTCTTTTGTTAACACGTTGATTTCTCTCCTAAAGTGCCCCATATCTTTACATATTATATCTATCTTTTCCTATAAATTCTTTATCATTTTTTTAATAGTTGTTTTACTGTTTAAAGTCATTGTCCTCTAATTCTAATAACTGGATTTGCTTCTAGTGATTGCTTTGCTCTAATGGAAGGTCATATTTTCCTGCTTCTTCACATGTAAGTGTGTGTGAATGTCAAAGAGAGAGAGAGCAAGAGAGAGACAGGGTCTCACTATGTTTCCCTGGCCAGATTTGAACTCTTAGGCTCAAGCAATCCTCCCGTAATTGCTTGATACGTTCTTCTTGCCCACTGCACAGATAAAGCCAATTCACAGAGACAACAGTATTGCAATAGAGAAAGAGTTTAGTTACCACAAGACAGCCAAGCTAAATGATGGAAGTTTTCACTCCAATCTGCCTTCCAAAAGACTCAAAGTTTACAGTTTTCCATGGATAGTTTGTTGGGCAGGGGGCTAGGGAATGGGTGCTACTGATTGATGGGGCTGAAATCATGGGGGTATGGAAAATAGTCCTTGTGCATTGAGTCAGCCTCTGGATGGGGGCCATGGGACTGGTTGAGTCATGAGTCCTGGGTCTGGGTGGGTCAGTTGGCTGCATGAATGCAAAAGTCTGAAAAACATCTCAAAAGACCAATCTTAGGTCCTACAATAGTGATGTTATCTCTAGGAGCAATTGGAGAAGTCACAAATCTTGTGACCTCCAGCACATTATGGAAAGGCAAGCTACACCTACATTTTAGCAGAACATGAGCCCCTTCCATAAGCCTAATCTTGTGGCCTTTCATTAGTCTTACTAAGGTGGTTTCAGTCCCCAAACAAATAGGGAGGCCATTTCAGGGAGGAACTATTGTCATCCTTGCTTCAAAATTAAACTATAATCTAAATTTCTCCCATGGTTAGCTTGGCCTATACCCAGGAATGAGTGAAGACAGCCAGCCTGTGAGGCTGGAAAGAAGATGGGTCAAGCCATGGTAGACTTCTCTCACTGTCATAATTTTTGCAACAGGCAGTTTTACTCCTTCTCAACGTCCCCCAAGTAGCTGGAATTACAGGCTTGCACCACTATGCCCAACTCAACAGTTTTTTATTATACTCCTGTTTATTTTTTTTCTTTTTTTTGCCAATCAGTTTGAGCTTATGAAGTTGCTCAGGTTAGCCTTGAACTGATGACCTTGCCTTCGCAAGCGCCATGACCTCCGGTGGGAGCCACTTTGGACCCCTACTCCTGTTTAAAAAAGAGTGGAGACCGGAATGTTCTATGTTTTTTGGGGTTTTTTTTGTTTTGTTTTGTTTTGAAGCAAGTGAAAACCTTTTTCTCTAGCTGCTGATGAGGGTTTAGGAGAAAGCACAGATTATTCAGATTCCTCTTAGAGCCAGCTAGAGCTGGAGATGGACCCTGGTTTTAACTAGATTTAGTTAATATCTGATTAGCCCAACCTCCAGTGCTGCACCCACTGCTCAGGGGCTGAATTTTTTGGATCCTATCAATATTTCAACTGGAAGTAGGTTGGTTTCAGTTTCAGATAATTTTGGTTTATAATTCAGCTCCAGTAGAGCTCTAGAATCTAGACAAAATTCTGGACATACAGTCTTTCTGTTTTTCATCCCTCCCCAACTGTTGCTTTCTCTGAAAAAATCAAGAAAAGTGTGTGTGTGTGTGAGTGTGTGTGTGTGTGTGTGTGTCTGTGTGTTCAAAGTAAAAAGGATGGTTGGACAAAGTCATTTTATTTTGCGTTTGGGGCACTTTGAAAGTTCAACCCAGTCAGCTAGCCCTCACTACCATTTGCTTGGGCGTCTTTCTCTTCCTCTGTGGAGACTCTCCATCCACAGCAGACTTGTTTCTTCTCCTCTCCACCAGACTAGGCATCCACTCCAAGAATGGACACTTCTGCACCTCTCCACTCATAGACAAGGAGCCTGTTTTCTTTGGATATTTGGTTTTAAAACTTTATGGTGTTATTTTTGTTGTTGTTTTGAGATGGAATCTTGCTCTGTTGCCAGGCTGGAGTGCAATGGTGTGATCTCAGCTCACTGCAACCTCCACCTCTCGGGTTCGAGCGATGCTCCTGCCTCAGCCTCCCGAGTAGCTGGGACTACAGGTGCTCCCCAGCTCGCCCAGCTAATTTTTGTATTTTTAGTAGAAACAGCGTTTCACCACGTTGGCCAGGATGGTCTCGATCTACTGACCTTGCAATCTGCCTGCCTCAGCCTCCCAAAGTCCTGCGACTACAGGCGTGAGCCACTGTGCCAGGCCTATGTTATTTTTAAGAAAGATTTGTGTCTGCCTATGACACAAATGACATGTGGTTATTATCTTGACTCCTGGTGGAAGGGAATAGCTCTAAATAGAAATCGTTCTCAGTTAGGGCAGCCAGATAATAATAGCTACAGAATATTTATCCATTTAACCACATGCCAGATACCATACTGAGTGCTTCAATATAGTATCTTGGATACTCATAAAACACTGCCAGATTGGCAGGTTTTTATCATCATTTTACATTTGAGGAAACTGGCTTAGAGAGGTTAAATAATTCATACATGCAGTAAATATTTATGAAACAGTCATTATTCGTAGGAACTGGGCTGTGTGCTGGGGTTACATTGGATAAATAAGGCAAACTTAGAATCTAATAAAATTTTTAACATCTTTTTTGTGCTCCATGAGAAATAAAACAGGAACTAAAGAAGCAAACATCAAAATGTCCACAATATTAGTGATAAATCCTATTGGATCTTCCACTGCCAGCTCTCACATCCTGCTGGGCTAATATGAACCTTCCATCCTCTGCCTCTCACCCAGGGCAAAGCAATTCAGGATGGGGTTCCTACCAACAAACCAGAAACAGAAAGAGAAATTCTCAAGGGGTTAAGCCACACGTGCTCAGTTCTTTCTCCCAAACTCTCAAAGCTAAAAATTACTACCTGAGAAGGGGTATAAAGAGAGGCAGGAGAATTACCCTGGTGGGAGAAACTGCACAGGGAAACGTTGGGTGAGAGGAGAAGATATTCCCCTGAACCAAATCTAGTGTGGAAGACAGTCATTAAACCGGAAAAAGAAATATGTGCACTTAATTTGTTCTGATTTTGATTTGTGTCATCACACGGAGGCACAAAGGTAAGAGTGTGTCATAAGAGAACTCCCCCTGGCTTCCAAAGAAAGTAATACGATTGAACAGGAAGTACCCAGGCAAAAAATAGGAGAGTGCTCCAGGTAGAAAGCAAAAGAACATATGCTAAGGCCTTGAGGCAGAGAATCAGGTGCAGTACGTGGAAGCCAAAAAGCCAGTGGGCTGGAGAACAGGGAAAGTGTTAGAAGCTGCAAAGTTAGACAGGAGCATGTTATGCAGGGATTTGTGAAACGTGAAGGATTTTTGACTATATCGAAGGCCATGGAAAGCCATGTGCCCAAGAGTCCACAGCCTCCACCTATACAATTACAATTAACGCTGCTACCAGATTATTAACAATAGAATTTTCAAAGGGCTCCAAATTTCCTTTGCAACCAGGTACTAATTCCTCTCATACTAATTCTTTTCAGCAAACTCCCAAATGAGCTGAGTGCTTGGAGGATATTTTTAGTTTCATGATTAAGTGGGAACCAGAGTGGCTCAGTGTGTGTTCTGGAGCTTGCATGGATTCATTTTCATTTAATAGGCCTGCCATCAAGTCACCATTTCATTTATTCATGTCTCCCTTTTTAAACTTTAATTTAGCAAAGCATACTGAATGCCAAAGCTTATTATGCTTCTCAGTCTGTGATTTAGCCAATTTCTGCCTTTGCTAATAACATGTTCTAATCCATCAACATCACTGTGAATCTGAGATTCTCCAGGTCTGAGATTGTTGCTTCTCCTGCTTTCCTGATTTCACGTAGAACCATTTCCTGTCAGCAAATATGCCCTCCTTTGGGGAATTGCATTTGTGCATATTTGATGCCTCATTTTTCAAAATGATACTATTCCAAAATGTGAGTAGTACCTAAGGCATCCTTCCTAACCTGGATAAACCAATCAATTAATCACCCAGTATTTAGGGAGCCTCAATTAGAAACAACATAACTAGGCCAGGCACAGTGGCTCACACCTATAATCCCAGCACTTTGGGAGACCAAGGTGGGTGAATCATGAGGTCAAGAGATCGAGACCATCCTGGTCAACATGGCAAAACCCTGTCTCTACTAAAAAGAATACAAAAACTAGCTGGGCATGGTGGCGCACCCCTGTAGTCCCAGCTACTCGGGGGGCTGAGGCAGGAGAATTGCTTGAACCCAGGAGGTGGAAGTTGCAGTGAGCCGAGATCGTGCCATTGCACTCCAGCCTGGGTAACAAGAGTGAAATCCCATCTCAAAAAAATATATAATAATAACATACCTAGATGCTGGAGGAAATTTTGCAGGGAAAGTATATGTTGTAAGTTTTGCCTCATTTCTGCTTACATTCTATCTGGAAGAGAAAACTCAGATATATTGAAGGATAACCAATAACACAAGGCACTAGATGATACTTGCCAAATAAATGATTTGAATCCCAAACACTGCAGGAATACAGGGAGGGGTGATCATTGTGTAAAGGAAATTGTCATTGAGTAAATGGGTCCAAAGGGCTGGGTAGGAGTCTATGTGCAGAGAAGGTGGCTAAAGCATTCTAAATGGAAACAACTTTCTTTTTTTCTTCTTTTCTTTCTTTCTTTTTTTTTTTTTTTTTTTTTTGAGGCAGGGTCTTGCTCTGTATCTCAGGCTGAAGTGCAGTAGCATGATCACAGTTTACTGTAGCCTGGAACTCTTGGGCTCAAGCAATCCTCCTGCCACAGCCTCTGGGGTAGCTAACACTACAGGTGTGTGCCATTACATGCAGCTAATTTTTTAAATTTTTTGTAGAGACAAAGTCTTGCTACGATACCCAGGCTGGTCTTAGACTCCTGGCCTGAGGTGGTCCTCCCAACTTGGCCTCCCAAAGTGCAGAGATACAGGTGGAAGCCACCCCATCCAGCTGGAAACAACGTACTTCTGTTTTGTTTCTACCATCATATACCCACGAAAACAACTTTCTAATGAGAGGAGATGGTGCAAAAGGAGGACTCAGAGAAGCTGTAAGGTTTAAATGAGGATGTGGTTTTTTGGGAAACAAACAGGATTTAAATGGTAAGGGGACTTGGGACCAGATTATAGAGGACACTTCATGTCAGAATATGATTAATCAGCAAATCAAACCTTTGATTGCAGCTTTGTTGAAAATGGAAGAAGCCTTAGAGCAAGACTCCATCTTTAAAAAGCAAACAAAAACATCCATGTTGAATTTTAGTTTTTTGTTTTGTTTTGTTTGCTTTTGAGACGGAGTCTTGCTCGGTCACCCAGGCTGGAGGGCAGTGGTTCAAAACTGGCTCACTGCAACTTCCGCCTCCCTGGTCCAAGCAATTCTTCTGCCTCAGACTCCGGAGTTGCTGGGACTACAGGAACCTGCCACCAAAAATGCCTGGCTAATTTTTGTATTTTTATTAGATATGGGGTTTCACCATGTTGACCAGGCTGGTCTTAAACTCCTGACCTCGTGATCTGCCTGCTTTGGCCTCCCACAGTACTGGAATTACAGGCATGAGCCACTGCACCCAGCAAAATGAGAATGTTTAACACCTGGAATCCTAGAACTTTGGGAGGCTGAGGCGGGAAGATCCCATGAGGCCAGGAATTTAAGACCACCCTGACCAACATGGGGAAAACATGTCTCTACTAAAAATACAAAAATTAGCCAGGCATCGTGGCTCGCGCCTGTAATCCCAGCTACCCGGGAGGCTGAGTCAGAAGAATTCCTTGAGCCTGGAAGGTGGAGGTTACAGTGAGCCAAGATCCCACCACCGCACTCCGGCCTGGGATGGATGTTTTTCCTTGTTTGTTTTTATTGAGACGGAGTCTTGCTCTGTTGCCCAGGCTGGAGTGCAGTGGTACGATCTTGGCTCACTGCAGCCTCCACTTCACAGGCTCAAGCAACTCTCCTGCCTCAGCTTCCCAAGTAGCTGGGATTACAGGCATCCACTACCACATCCAGCTCATTTTTAAATTTTATTTATTTTTCTTTTGTATTTTTTAGTAGAGACAGGATTTCAACATGTTGACCAGGCTGGTCTTGAGCTCCGGACCTCAGGTAATCCACCCACCTTGGCCTCCCAAGTGCTGGAATTACAGGTAAACCACCACCATGATGAATCTTTAAGCTTTTATAGCTCTATAGTTTATATTTTATCTATTTTTCAAAAGGCTTTTAGGAAGTTTCTAGTTTGTCTCACCCATGACTTTGGTTATTGTACAGCCAAGCAAAAAGATAATTTCAAAATAAGCCTAGAACATCATGAAACATTGAATATGGCTGCTGAACAAACTTATTTGCTTGGCCTAAATGTTTACTATGCCTTATCAATTTTTCATTTTTAGGCTTGTTAGATCAAAGAGATCTTCAATTGAAGTATATCCTAGTGACTTTTAGAGTCATGAAGAGTCACAGCACCAATGTGAGCTCCTGAGATTTAGAATTACTACAAGCTTTCGGCATTGGTTGGTCTAGGTGAAACCACCCACTCCAACCATTCTGTTCCCCTGTAAATATTAGTCATCCTGCAGGGTTCAGGTCCTTTTCTACCTACTCTTTGAAATCTTACTCATCCAGCCTTCCTGTTGAGTCATTTCTCTCTGCTGAGTTTCTGCAACACTGATTGTAACAGTTTTTGTTGCACTCATTATATGTTTTTTGTTTCTTGGAGTTTCTTGAGAAAGAATTTATAAGTAGTAAAATTCACAAATCGTATGCATTTTTACAAATGTGTAACCATCATTATATCAACATTTCCATCACCTGCCTTTTCTCAGTCTATCCTCCTCCCACCCCAAGGCAATCACTATCCTGACTCCAATCATCATAGATTTATCTGGACTATTCTGGATTCCACATAAATGGATTAATATGTTGGAATAGAATCATACAATGTATGTCCTCTGGTCTGGCTTCTCTCCCTGGATGTAATGTTTTAGAGATTCATCAATATTGTTGTATGTATCAATAGTTTGTTCTTTCTTTATTACTGAGTAGTATTCCATGTAGAAATCTGCCACAATTTGTTTTCCTACTGACGAACATCTGGGTGTGGCCAGTTTTCAGTTTGAATATTTTGTGCAAGGCAGTTTGTGGACATGTGTACCATTTTCCTTGAATACTCTGGCATGGAATTGCTGAGTCATAGAAAGATATTTAACTCTATTAGAAACTCAGTTTTCAACAGTGGTTGTGTCCATATGTACTTCTACAGGAAATATAAGTATTGTAGTTGCTCATCATCCTCATCGTCCTTTATATTTTCACCCTATTTAATTTTACTCATCCTGAAAATGTTAGCAGTACCTCATTACAGTTTTCATTTACATTTTCCTGATGTCTAATGACGTTTCTTGACAAGAATCTATTCATATGAAGCCTATATATAGACATCTTTATTTGTTGAGGTTCTTCAAATCTTTTGCCCATATTTAGGTTGATTTGTCTTTTGATTTATAGGCATTCTTTATATATTCTCAATACAAGTTCTTTGTCAAATATATGGATTCCAATATTTTCTCCGAGTTTGTGGCTTGCCTTTTTACTGTCTTGATATTATCTTCGGATAAACAGACATTTTCTTGGTTTGGCAAAGTCCAATTCATCATTGTTTCTCCTTTGTCATTAGTACTTTTTGTGTCTCAATAATCTTTGCCATCCAAAGATCATGAAGATATTCCTCTGAGTTCTCCTTTGAAAATTTCATAATTTTACTTTTAGGTCTAAGATGTATGTGACATTAACTTTGATATTAACTTTTATATGTGTGATGCAGTACTGGTCAAGGTCATTCATATGGTTACCCAGCTAATTTATTGAAATTAAATTTGTTTCTCTATTAAATTGTTTATGTCTTTGACAAAGGTCGACTGATGGTAGTAACCTTTGCAATCTGATAAATAAGCCCTTCAACTGTGTTCTTCTTCTTCAAGGAGGTCCTGGCTATTCTATGTCCTTTGCATTTTGGAATCAGCTCATCAACTTCTACCAAAAAAAAGTCTATTAGCATTGCGTCTATAAATCAACTTGATAAAAATTGACATCTTAACAATTTAAAATTTCCTGTCAATGATTATGATATATCTGTCCATTTATTATACCTTCCTTAATATCTCTCAGCAACGTTTTGTACTTTTCAGGATAGAGGTCTTAGACATCTTTTGTTAGATTTATTTCCAGATATTAGGGGAGTTTCTTTGATGCCGTTGTAAATGGTGGCATTTTTAAGTCTCATTTATCAATGTTTATTGTTAGTATATAGAAAAATCATGGATTTTAAAATATTAACGTATATTCCTCAATTTTGCTAAATTTACTTACTGGTTCAAGTGGCTTATAGATTCCTTGGAATTTCCTAACACAGACACATGTCATCTCTTAATTGGGGTATCTTTGCTTCTTCTTTTTCACCTTTTGGCTCTTTTATTTCTTGTGGGGTACTTTTCCACGTCTATCACTTAGTCTTTCAGTACAATGTTGAATAGAAGTAGTAAAAGCAGACATAACTTCTTTTTATAGATCTTTGAGGGAAAGCATTGACTATTTCACCATTAAGTATGATTAGGTTTTTTAACAGATATTCATATATTCTTTTTTTTTTGAACTAGAGTCTCACTGTACTGCCTAGGCTGGAATGCAATGGTGCAATCCTGGCTTACTGCAACCTCTGCCTCCTGGGTTCAAGAGATTCTTGTGCCTCAGCCTTCTGAGTAGCTGAGACTACAGGCACATGCCACTATTCCCAGCTAAGCTTTGTATTTTCATAGAAGCAGTGTTTCACCATGTTGGCCAGGCTGGTCTCAAACTGCTGACCTCAGGTGATCTGCCTGCCTGGGCCTCCCAAAGTGCTGGGATTACAGGTGTAAGCTACCACGCCCAGCCTTAGCAGATATTCTTTATCAAATTGAAGAAACTTTCTTCCATTCCCTGTTTCATAAGAATTTTAACCAAGGTTAGTTGTTGAATTTTATCAAATGATGCTTCTGCATATATTGAAATAATCATATTTTACCCTTTATTCTGTTTTTATGGTAAAGTACATTGATTGATTTACAAATATTAAGCCAATTTCTATTCCTAAGATAAACCCTATTTGACCACTATGTATTATCTTTTTATATTATTGCTGGACTTGATTTGCTAATAATAGTTGAGAATTTTTCATATATATTCATGAAGAATACTGGACTATAATTTTCCTTTTTTATAATGTCTTCATCAGGTTTTGGTATCACGATTATGCTGGGAAATGTTCTCTCTTCTTATGTTCGTTGGAATAATTGATGTAAAATTGGTGTTTTTCCATCATTAAATGTTTGTTTTGTTTCGTTTGTTTTCGTAATTCATCAATAAAGACATTTGGTCCCAGAGTTTCTCTGTGACATTTTAATCACATTTTCAAAAATTTAAATAGGCACAAAACTATTCAGATTTTCTATTTCTTCTTAAATAAGTTACAGAAAGTTGTTTATTCAAAGATTTTCTGTATTTATTCTAAAATGTTAAATTTATTGACATCAGTCATATATTTTTATTACTTAATGTCTACAGAATCTAATAATATTCTATTTTTCATTCCAGATATTGCTAGTTTGTATTTTCTTTTTTTTTCCAAACGAGGGGCTTTTGTTAGATTTATTAACAAAAAATTTATTAGGCAATTTTATTAAAATTTCCAGATAACTAACTTTTGCTTTTGTTGATTTTTAAAAGCTTTTTCCCACTTTTATATCTCCCTGATTTCTGCACTTTTCTTTATGATTTCCTTCCATTTTCTTTGGTTGCTTTCATGGTATATCTTTTTGCATTTTTTTACTTTCAAGTCATATGTCTGTACCATTACTTTATGTTATGTTATTATTGGCTCCTCCCTCACATCCGTCAGATACCAGGATTGTCTCTTAATGGTACGCCTGGTTCCTAACAAGCACAAAAGTCCCTGTGAAAGAGGATTTTGATTCTTACTATTCTCTACTAGCATGTGTACAGTTTTTCTAAGGCCAATATCAGTTAAAGTTTACATTTAAAAAGAGGGACGTTAAAATTTGGTTCTGTTTTGCATCATTCAAAACCACGATCTGGTAGGTTTTCACTTTGTAGTATTCTACCAAAGGGCCAGCTTCCTACCCTGAAGATCCCTGGAGCTCACAGAGCAGTCACCAGTACTTCAGCACTTTCCCAACAGCACTGAAGTCAGTTTCATGAGCCTCAGGTTTTGAACATGTTTTAGCCAAATGCAATGGTGCCCCGACTTACGTGGGTCATAGCACATCATCACTGTAGATCTCATCACATTATAAGCGCTCCCACTACCTATGCCATACTGTGTGACGTTTTCTGTTTTCAATAAGATTATCGAAGACTTGTCATGTCTGTCCTCTCAAGATGTGAAGCTAGGAACCACTGTTTCTGTTTGCATTGGAGAAGTGTTATCTGACATACCACATGGGACTACTGATTGCATCTCAGTCATAGGCATTTTCTAGAACTGGGGATCCCAGAACCATTACCCTACATCACTGACTCAGATATTACCTATGTAAAATACATTATTCATAAATATCTCCACCACTGGGTTTTAAATACTTAGAAAGCATGCAACACACATGCACTGTAGACTAAACAAATAAAACGTCTCTAGCTCCTAGTCTTTGGCTGGGAAGATGCAAAGAATATTTGTTTTCATTTATTTGGCTTCCAGAGTTCTGCTTTCTTTAGGAGGTAACGTCGACATTTCTGTTTCTGTTGAAAAGAATTTACTGAAGAGAACATTGGCAGATGAAGTATAGATTCACAGAAGATTTTGTAACACAACTTCGAAGAGGAAGAAGAAAAACGAAGGAAAAGAAAAAAGGCCAAATCGGCTCCTGGAACAATAGTAAAATTTGCAGAGAATAAAAATTAGCTTCCTGACCAGGAACGGTGGCTCACACCTATAATCCTGTCACTTTGGGAAGCTAAGGTGAACAGATCACCTGAGCGCAGGAGTTTGAGATCAGCTTGGGCAACATAGTAAGACCCCATCACTACAAAAAATGCAAAAATTCACCAGACATGGTGACATGCACCTGTAGTCCCACTACTCAGAAGGCTGGGGAGGGAGGTTGGCTTCAGCCCAGGTGGCAGATGTCGCAAAGTGGCAGGATTGCACCATTGCACTCCAGCCTGCCAGCCTGGGTGACAGAGCCAGACTCTGTCTCAAAAAATATATATGTGTGTGTGTGTGTGTGTGTGTGTGTGTCTATGTATGTGTGCATGTACTTCTTTTATGTGAAGTTGTGTAAGGCAGTGTTAGCATATTAGCTACTGCTACAATGTTGATTACCTTTTTCCGTCTTATAAACTATACATTGACCTAACATTATAATATATACATACACATACATATATATATTAATAACTTTATATAACATACATATGGCATATCTTTAGGAGGTTGCAAACTTTTCATAATGGTCAGTACAAAGTGCTTTCCTTAGAGATAGAGTCTGTGTTTTACTTATCCTAGAACCAGCCAGAATGTCTAGAATAGTCCTGAGTACACAGCATTTAGGCAACACCAAGGATGAGTTTTTTAGTCAAACAAGCAACAAGTTCATTTCCATGACACTGTGTAGGTTCAGCCATTATCAGTTTTGTGTGAAGCATTTGCAAATCTGCATGAAACCTGATCACCACTCTCATGGAGCCCTCAGCACAGTAAGGAGATAGCGGGATACATGCTTACAACCATCTGCTCAGGCTGCCATATAAACACAATAGATGGGATGGCTTAAACAACAAAAGCTTATTTTCTCACAGTCTGAGAGGCTGAAAGTCCAAGATGAAGGTATGAGCAGGGTCAATTTCTTCTGAGGATTTTCTCTTTGGCCTGCAGATGGTTACCTTCTCCCTGTGTCTTAACACGGTCTTTTCTCTATACACACACATCCCTAGTATCTCTCTGGGTGTTCAAATTTCTTCTTCTTATAAGAATAGCCAGAATTAATTGGGGTCCATTCTAAAGACCTAATTTTAACTTAATCACCATCGTAAAATCCCTATCTCCAAATATAGTCACATTCTGAGGCATACTGGGGATAGAGCTTCAGTGTGTGAATTTAGAGGAAAATAATTCAGCCCATAGGAAAGTTTATATTACAATGTGAGTAGTTAAACAATAAGGTGAGAACATTTAGCAATGCATAGACTTTATTGAATAAAGGACAGTATGATTTTGGAAGACACAAAGCTCTTGGAGGCCAAGTAAGAACGATAGTGTTACCACACTTTTCACTTACTCTCTAAAACCCATTTGGTACCAAGTACAACCCAGATTGGCAGTACCACTTGTTCTGGTTTCAGAAATAGTATTCTTCTCTTAATTTAAAGAGAAAAATGATCTGATGTTTAATATGTTATTTTCAGGAAGAGAGCCAGAATTTAAGTTACCATTTCATTAAGATTTATACTTTATCCTTGATGTTTCAAGGCAAAAATCATTTGGCTTGCTCTGTTCTTAACATACAGATGCTAAAATTCTGCTCCCTATAATTGCATCTGGAGGAGATTGAAGACATATTTTGATCCCAACAATTTATTTATGGGAGTCGATTCCTGGAATTATTCAGAGGTGGGAGGAAATAAAATATTAAGCATCCCTCACTGCTCAAATTAGAGTGCAGAAAACTGAGCACAATATTGAATGGAATCAATAAACAGAACCAATCAATTAGCCAATCTTTGATTTATTCACCCAACAATTTACTCAGTCAAATGAATGTTTGTTAAATTACAAAACAGTAAATCAATGAAGGATTTATTGAACACATACTATTTTCTATGACTATGCTGAGCTCCATGGGGAGTGAAAGAACTAGATGAAAGGACCCTTCCAACAAGGAATTTAAAATTAAAATGAGAGCTAAATAAGACTGCCAAGCACAAGCTAAAAACAATTAATGATTAACTGCACAGTAGCAATGATAAATAGAGTGGGAACAATCAGTTATGTTTTCATAGGAGAAGCGATATATGAACAAAACCTTAGATGATGATTAGAATTGGACTAGATGGAAAACAGAAGGAGGACACCCTAAGTGAAAATGACGTCATTATATAATGTGGAGGTAGAACTGAGCATGGAGACTGAGTGCAGCAGTGAGGCCACTTGACTAAGTGAGATGATGCAAGTTGAGGGAGAGTGGTAGATAATGTTGGAAAGGTTGACAGATAGTCTTAAACAGCAGAGTGTGACACTTTGACATGAAACAATAAAGCAACAATATAGACAGATCTCCTAAATGTCCTTTTCTGGGGAACAGACATGGTGTAACACGTATGTCTCAGTCTCTAACAGAATACCTGAGACTGGGTAATTTATAATGAACAGAAGATTGTTGGCTCACAATTTTGGAGGCTGGGAAGTCCAAGATCAAGGCACCAGCACCTGGGGAGGGCCTTTCTGCTTCATCACCATGTGGGAGAAGGTGGAAGAGCAAGAGTGCAAGAGAGCAAACCCACTCCCATAAGCCTCTTTTATGATGGCTTTAATCCACTCATAAGGGCAGAGCCTCATGACCTTAACATTTCCCATTAGGTCCTACCTCCCAGTACTGTTGCACTGGGGATTAAGTTTCCAGCACATGGATTCTGGGAGACATGCTCAAACCAGAGCAACGTGTTTAGGTAGATGAGAGAAAAAGAGGCAAAAATCTGCTAGGACAGCACAAAAGTTACAGCAATTTGGGCAAGTGGTCAGAAGGCCTGAAAATCAATCAATGGAAATGGGTTTCGGGGCAGTGGATACAAGATATTGTGAAGGAAAAGTAGTCTGTGTCCTAGGAAGTTTTACATCAATATATCTGAGTAACTGGCAAAATGATGACGCCACTAACCAAGTGGAAAGGAAGAGACGGAATCTTTTTGAGAGAAGAAAGTAATGAGTATGGTCAGATTGGACTGCAGTGCCTTGAATATTCCCAGGGGAACAACCCATAGACTCTTAAAGATAAAAATGAAGGTTTGGATGGGAAAATTGACTTGGAGATACAGGAGTGTCTACAAGCTGGCATTCAATATGTTGCTCTGTGATGGAATAGAATGTATCTATGCATTTGAAACGCAGCTTATGCATTTTAGGATCGATAGAGTAGCAATGACAACTGAAATCATGAGAATAAAACAAGCATCCTCCCCTAAAGAAAGGAGAAAAAAGAATCAGTTCAGGAACTGAGGGAACAGTCAGAATAATGGTAGGAAAGCTGGAAGGGTGAAATGTAATGAGAGCCAAAGGAGGATAGAGTTTCGCAGAGACAGGGAGTGGCTAGAGGTGTGGAAGGGCTGTGGGAAAGGAGGAAGAATCCATAGTGTCAGATTCAGCCAAGATTTGAGATAAGTACGAGTTAAGAATAGATTGATTTATAAAGCACCACTGGTGTCCTCCAGAAGAGCTGCTATAATACAGTGTCGGAAACGAGACCCAGATGCCAAGGGTTAAAAGTGAAGAATCAAACAGGAAGAGAGATACGCATTTTCTTTAGCACAAACCATGTCAATCATGTGTAGATTTGAGAATGGGAGCTCCGAGACCCAATGCTATGGTCTGAATGTTTGTGTGCCCCCAAAATTTCTAATCCCCAATGCAATAGTATTAAGAGGTGGGGTCTTATGAGGTGATGAGGTCATGAGGGTGGAGCCCTCATGAATGGGATTAGTGGCTTAAGAAAGAGGCTTGAGGGAGTGTGTTCACCTCTTGAACCATGTGAAGACACAGCAAGCAGGTGCTTTCTGTGAGGAATGGGCCCTCACCAGATACCAAATCTGCTGGCACCTTGATCTTAGACTACCCAGTCTTTAGCACTGCAATACTTTTTTTTTTTGAGACAAGGTCTCACACTGTCAGAAAGGCTGGAGTGCAGCGATGCCTTCATGGCTCACTGCAGCCTCGACTTCCTGAACTCAAGCAATCCTCCCACCTCAGCCTCCTGAATAGCTGGAACTATAGGCATGAGCCACCACGCCTGGCTAACTTTTGTATTTTTGGTAGAGAAGGGATTTGCATATTTCTCAAGCTGGTCTCGAACTCCTGGACTCAAGTGATCCTCTTGTGTTGGCCTCCCGAAGTGCAAGAATTACAGGTGCAAACCACCACATCTGGCCAAGAAATAAACTTTTGTTATTTACGAATGACCCTGTCTAAGGTATTTTGTTATAGCAGCCCAAAGGGACTAATGCACCACCTTATTTCAGAGTTGTAAAGAACGTCACATACAACTGGTCGTCCACTTTGAGAGGAGATGTTTCCATCTGGGACTACAGGCGTGGTAATAACCTAAGCTGGTGATGCCAAGAGTCTAACTGGTGAGATTCAGAGTCTGGAGGAGAAGAGTTCAAAGCAAAAGCCGGAATTATAAACATTGAACAAATGTTGTTTATTTGTTTACAAAGTAGTTTGAGGGCACCAACAAATGATTATAATTATCTCTATGAAACAAATCCAACAGCAGGACATGCAGTTAGAACAATTAGCAAATCACAATATGCGTCCATGCTTGCCTGGTGCAATCAATTGTTTGCTTTATGTACTGCTGCTACCTTGATGAAAGCTACTGGTGATGCCCTGAGTGGTCCGAAAACCGACACTTGAAATCAACCCATGCAGCTTCACCGAAATTATTCAATTAAGGTTAACAAAGTGGCTTCACCCCATGTGCCAACTCTGAGAAATTGGTTGTGGCTACAAAGTGTGCACAGTCAAGAAAGATCCTGAGGCTTTTCAGGAAAAGGTGCCTTCAATGAGCAACTTTTGTCTTAGGCATTGTAAGGGAGATGTGGATGCATTGATGTTTCCCGTCTTCTATCTTCCATTAAATGATTATCTCTTTGAATAGAAGATTCACTAAAGCCATAAGACTTTGCATTTTCCTCTTCATCATCTTAACACATTACATTAAGCCAAAATCTTATATTAAATGCAAAACAGTCTAATGATCAGGAATAGCAAATGAACAGGAAAGAGTATAGACGTGAAATTAGGAGTATATAGGGAGTAACGTGGGTGGATTAGAAAGAGATGCAGGAGAGAGAAAGAGAAACGAACACAGAGGAGCAGAGACAGACAGAAATAGAGAAGGAACATGAAGATGGGTCTCCATTTCCTTCCCACTCTTCTTTCCCACCAGCTCTTCTTTTTTCCCCCTCTTTTGTTCTCATGCTGGATCTGGCAGTCAGGGGTTCACCAGGCAAGTATCAATCTAGCTTCTAGTGATTCAGTGATTCCTAAGAGCTTCTTAAGTCTCAGATGACACTGAAGTCACAGGACGGCTGCTTTAAGAATTCCTCTAATCAGCTGGGCGTGGTGGCTCACGCCTGTAATTCCAGCACTTTGGGGCGCTGAGGTGGGTGGATCACCTGAGGTCAGGAGTTTGAGAGCAGCCTGACCAATATGGTGAAACCCTATCTCTACTAAAAATACAAAAAGTAGCTGGGCGTGGTGGCGTGCAGCTACAGTTCCAGCTACTTGGGAAGCTGAGACAGGAGAATCACTTGAACCCGGGAGGTAGAGATTGCAGTGAGCTGAGATCATGCCACTGCACTCCAGCCTGGGCGACAGAGCGAGACTTCCTCTGGAAAAAAAAAAAAAAAAAAAGGAATTTCTCTAATCAGTGACTAAAATCTGCTTGAATTTAAAACTTGGACCTCTCCTAGATACTAGAGGAGCCAGCAATCTAACCACGTTTGTGTTCCTTAGCCTCACTGGGCTTTTTATTCAAAGCCAGTACAGAATCTCTATTTAAATTTTAGTCTCAGTCCTTGAAAATATCTGTGCTCCACATATCCAGCTAAAGGTACTATGAAATATTTATTTAACCTTCAAGGCTAGGACTTTGCAGCAAATTGGCTAGTTCTGACCACACTAAAAGCTTACAGCAGTCATCGGTGGCCTTTTTAGTTTAATTCAGTGTCACAAAAGCAGTTCAGCCCAGGAATGCAACAAATTCAAAACCACTGCTTGTCTTGATATCTTAATGTAAATTATTTATACTCTCTCATCCTGAAGACAGTGAGAGGAAGAAGAGAATGAATCAGCAATTTTCTTTGCAAAGCTGTGCAGAGACTACAAAGTATCTGCCTAACAGGGGTGAGAAAGAAAGGTATATATTTGACACCATAGATTCTAATTTAAAATCACAAACTGGCCTACCCATTACTGGTTTTGTTTTTTGTTTCTTGTTTTTTCTTAATGACCAGACCACAGTCCAGTAATAGGTGCTCTGATGTGGCAGCAGTTTATGTGAGGCAGCGTAACTCTTCCATTGCTGTAAGAAACAAAACGATGTTCTGAGTGGCATCAAAGCAAAATGTTCCCCATGAGCGGTGATGCTGCCTGTATTTTATGTGTGGTTTTGCCACTTATGCAAATCTTCACCATCTCCAGGATATAGTTTCCTTTCATCCATGGGGTCAAATGAGGGTAAAATAATGCAATGGGGCCGGGCACAGTGGCTCATGCCTGTAATCCCAGTACTTTCGGAGCCTGAGGCAGGCAGATCACCACAGGTCAGGAGTTCAAGACCAGGCTGGCCAACATGGTAAAACCCTGTCTCTGCTAAAATTAAAAAAAAATTGCCAGGAGTGGTGGTATGCTCCTGTAATCCCAACTACTCATGAGGCTGAGGCAGGAGAATCGCTTGAACATAACAGGCTGAGGTTTCAATGAGCCAAGATCATACCATGGCACTCCAGCCTGGGAAACAGAGAGAGATTCTGTCTCAAAAGAAAAAAAGAAAAGAAATGCAATGGGACTACAAATGTCCTGCAGTCTTCAGTAGAAATGAAGCATTTATTATGGATGGCTGGGCTCTAACTTATTTGCAAATGAAAATCTTATTCTGGGGCTATAATAATAATAATAAAAATAATAATAAAGTTTCTGAGATCCCAAAGCTGAATTCATTTAGGGTCGTCTCAGGGATTCAACAGTATACCCTGAGAAATGTCCTCTAGGTAAAGTCAGGGAAAGACAAAGAGTCCCTTTTAATAAGAGTCTGGGGACGTATGTCCCCTCCAGGAAAGAGAGAACAGTGATCATAGCTGCTAAAGAGGGGAGCTTTTCATGCTATTGAAACCAACTTGAACACAAAGCCACCAGGAAGACATGCATTGTCTGATGACGTTTACTCATGAATTTTGTCCCTGACTCATTGAACAAACATCCTTCCTAAGCCCCTATAAGATAGACACTTCTGTGAGTATACAAAGAAGCTTAGGGAGATATGGCCCCCACCCGAATGAGCCCATGATCTAATGAAACAGACTCTTACAGGGGATTATGAAACACTGTGGCAAGGGGTCATGGCACCCTCAAAGTGCCAGGGAAGCTTTGTGCAGGGATTTCCAGCCAGCAGAGAGGCCAGAGGGCTCCCCAGTAGGAGGGATGCCTGAGACAGGCTTTTATTTCAATGTGATTTATTATTTTCTTTTGAGTTCTCAAAATGATATGTTCATTATCAAAAACTTGGAAAATAAAGAGCAGCACAATAAAGGTTAAAAGTCACTTCCAGCCAGAAACAACACCTCATTTGGTGTAACCCTTTTATTTCCGCGTATGTCTGTGCATGTATTGTTCTCTACTCTGCGGCATTGGTCTTAAAGCCAGAGAGACCAAGGGACAGAGCCTTTCATTCTAGCTGAAGCCAATGGAGTCCTGCACAGAGAGCTGGGAGATAGGGACATTTGGGACAATTGGCCGTGTAGCTTTAGGTCAATCATTTATACATTTTGGCCTCTGTTCTCTTGTCTCTATTATTCAAGTGGGCGGATGACCTGTCTAAGGTCCCTGCCAGCTCTCTGATTTTAAGATCTTTATCTAAAGAGATCTTTGGGTTGATCCCAAAGATCAAGGTTGGCCTATGTAAAAGTCACATTGTCCAGGTACAAAGGGACTTATAATAATTCAATATCCATACACGACATAGTTAAAACGCTCAGGCATGATGAATAGATGGGGACTGGGACTAAGCTTTATTTAACAGTTTTTCTTAGACTTAAGAATCCTCTGTTAATAGCAACCTGGGGTGAGCGCTGCTTAATTATAGAAATGAATTACTATGATGTATGGATGAATTATCTCCCGACGCAGGGCTCCTCTGAACTGTATTCTGAACAAAAGCCCCTGTTACAGCATAATCTCTCCCTGCTTCTGCCTGACAGCCTCCACCCTGCTGCAGTGTTTTGCTGCATGCCATTAGCATTCAGTATCAGATCTCCTGCAACTGAGTCTCACCGGCTGCAGCAGCCACTTTGAAATTTCAATTTGTTAAGAGGAATTGACTTTGGCTTGAAGAAGGTGACAGACCACAGGAGCTTTTAGCTAATTGCAGACATCACCCAATGTCTTGTTCTTAGTAGACAATAATTAATGAAAACAAAGGTGAATGCTCATGAGCATATTCCTGTTTGCCCTTCACTTCAAACCCTGTGGCTATGAAGATGGATAAAAGCCTACGAATTCGGGATTGCACTACTAGCCCAACATCTGGCCTTTTGCTTCGGGTTCCTGCAAGCTTAGGCTTCATGATCAATTACCACCACCCCTCTCCTTTATTTTCAGTATCCTTATAAAGCAGAATTGCTGTAAGAGCCTTTGATGTTGATAAGCCTGGGTCTAAACAGCATAAATCCAAGTAACTCCAGGTAATTTGATAGGATAGATGAATAACCAAAACTGAACATTCAACTAGAGGTGTCTATGGTTTATTCATCTGTCCCCATGCTGCTGCAGATAAGCTCTTTAGAAGGTTTACTAGTTCCAAATGCAGACGGCTTCTCTGTGCTTAGCTGAATCTGGAAACCCCAACAGGGGACTCTAATCTCCAGCAAATATGCTATTCTTGACAATTAATTCCATCAAAGAATACTTTTTTCCTTAGGTCCAGTGGGATTGACTATCTTTTACAAACATTGCTTTTAAGGAAAACAGCCCTCTCTCAAGTAAGCAGCTGCGGTTCTAATTTATTATGCTGGTATTAATCTGATCATCTCACTAACAATTTTTAAGAGGTACCCAGATGCTTTTTAGAGCCTATTGAATATGTATGATTTAAAGATTAATTATGTTAATCCAGGCCAATTGGTCAACTCCCCACATTTGATTAACAGTATGTGGGCCTAACAGGAGGTCCGCTATTAGATTATTTCTTTGTAAAGAAGAAGGGAAAGGAGACGATGATGGATTTGTAGGGCTCTCTAGAGGAAACGTGCAGTGGCCTGAAAGCATTTCCAGGCCATGAAGTTAGGAAGCTTTCGGTAAAAGCCCATCAAGTTCTCTTTTGACCCAGGCAGTCAAAAGCCTCTTTGTTCTGAGGATGGTAAATTGCAGTCCCTGATAAGATGAAGCACATGTCTGTCCTGCTGGCCAGTTCAACATTAAACACAGGTCACCTTCTGTGCCTGACGCCTCTGGTCCGGAAATGAGTTTCTTTTTGGTGGAGCTTATATTTTTCTTTCATATTTCTGACCATCCTAAGTGAAGGGAATGAAACACCTCCAGTGATGGGGTGCCATTCTCACGTTATCAATATCTCCAGGCAGAATTAGTCTAATGGACTTGAACAAATCAATTACCTCCATTAATCTGAAGCACACTATTCCCCAGCTTATTGTAAGTTCTCCTCCTAGAAACTTGGTCTGCAGGCAGAATTGAGTCCCCTCTCTGGCTGAGTCATGTGGCTTCATCAGTGGCCCTGACAGCATTCCATAAGGAATACATCCAAGGACTTCCATAATGCCTAATGGCTTGCAGAAGCAAATTTGTGTCCACCTTGCAGCTTTGGGTAGTGTCTTGAATGCTTGCTTTGGGAAGTCAGGTGAAAGTTAGCTGAATACCCAAACCCATAAAAGGGTGTTCATGATAGAACATGCACAGGAAACCAGGCATAGTGGCTCATGCCCGTAATCCCAGCACCTTGGGAGGCCAAGGCAAGAGGATAACTTGAACCCAGGTGTTCGAAACCAGCCTGAGCAATATAGCGAGACTCCCATCTCTGCAGAAAATCAACCAGGCGTAGTGTCGAACGCCTGTGGTCTGAGCTATTTGCAAGGCTGCAGCAGAGGACCACTTGAGGCAGGAGAATCACCTGAGCCTGGGAGATAAAAGCTGCAATGAGCTGTGATCACACCCCTGCACTCCAGCTTGGGCAACAGGGTGAGACCCTATCTCAAAAAAATAAAATAATAAAATGTGCGCAGCGGATAGCAGCAGAAATCCCTGGGGTTTTTTGGATAATGAAGAAACTCTGCATTGCCCAGAAGCCTTGAGCATAAAGAGATTGGGACATGGCCTAAGGGCACATGGCCAGAAGCTGGGCCTCTGACTCCACTGCCCACACTCACTCCTCTGCACTGGGCTGCATCCTGCCGTTGTGAAAGGGGCTGCTAAGTCTTCTTTGCTAGGGGTTTTCCAATGGACTGGAGTTATCCGTATGGGATGGTGTAAGTGGCTAGGAGGAAGAGCCAGGTCTAGAGGACCTCATTTGACAGAAGTCAAGTGGTTATCTTTTTCCTGAATGCTACTGCAGTATTTCCTTTTATTCAGATGGAGTGGACACAATAATGACTTTGATCCCCATTCTATGAATGGGGAATCTGAAAGTGAGATATCAGACCCAAGAGTCAGTCTTGCGTCCGCTGATACAGTGAGGGGGTTACCCCTGCTCCTTTCTAAAGGCTAGAAAGGAGAACCCTGCTCAAACGTCTATAAGCTGAAGTGTGCTCTCTCTCTCTGTTTCCTGGAGGTAGACATTTTCCATGAAGGAATCACACTGCAACAAAGCCCCTGACTTCTCCAGTCTGCCTGGCTAACTTGAGAAACATGTTGTGTTACATCTGTGTCCAAGAACCTAACCCATGATACTGAAATTATTTGTTCAAGAGCCTTCTCTTAATAAACAATAAGATGTAAAACCACAAAACCAGTTATTAGTAAATATTTGCTAAATGGCATGTATGTATAATCTAGAAACTGCTCTTTTTTTGAAAAGTGCTCACTGCTAAAGCATTGGAATAAAAAAGTGATTATTTTACAACCTTGTGTCTGACAGCTTTGGCTTTTTTTCCATGGGTTATGAAAGCTTTCTTATCTGAAATGTTTAGCCTATTTTAATGTCTGGTTTTATTGTACTTGGTGCTGAGGCTTTTCATCATAGGAAGCATTTTTATACATCATATGATAAACAGGGAAGCAGGTGGGAATCACTAAAAACATCAGTCATTTTCTTGAAGAAAAGATTTAAAGCGGATACTTATGAAAAATAATGCCATGGTGCTGAGCACCACTGCGCTGTCAGGCAGATGAAATTAAAAATTAAAGGAGATTGTGATGTTATTGAAACACCACTCCTGGCCACCTTCAATCATAGAATCTTAATTAGGGTGAATAGAAAGTGACACTTGAGGAGAGGGCACCATCTGTGAGGAAAGAGTGATAAGAGAGGAAGGAATAGAAAGGACAATAGGGAATTGTAAGGATTCCTTGAATGAGTCAGCTGTTTGCCTCAACAGTCTTCTCCATGCTGCTGCAGTAGAATCCTGTCTCTCCAATGCCCCTGGTTTTCAGTACAGATGTACAGTTGGGTATGGTGTATGTGTGTGCTTGCACATGTGTGCACCTGTTCAGAGATATCAGGGGAATCATGATAGCAAATCAATGAGCTTTCCTATATTGAAAGTTCAATCCCCAGAAATGACTCATTTCTTTCAAAAGAACCTTCTATTCATGACTGATAGGTAGTCAATTCCTGTTGGCTAATGCATGCATTCCCCTGAGGTCCAATAAGATAAAGAGGTTCTGTCTGGGGAAGGAAGTGACAATAGCTCTTTCATGGTTACATGCAGAGGGAAGACAGAAATGCAATTTGGGCATGGTGAAATGTGGAAAGTGGAAGGACTACAAATCGTAGAGCATCAAATTAGTCAGAACAGGCCAGGCGCAGTGGCCCATGCCTGTAATCCCAGCACTTTGGGGTCAGGATTTTGAGACCAGCCTGGCCAACATGATGAAATCCCATCTCTACTAAAAGTACAAAAAAAAAAAAAAAAAAAGATTGGTCAGGCATGGTGGCGAGTGCCTGTAATCCCATCTACTCAGGAGGCTGAGGCAGGAGAATTGCTTGAACCTGCGAGGCAGAGGTTGCAGTGAGCTGAGATTGCACCATTGCACTCCAGCCTGGGCAATAAGAGCAAAACAAACAAACAAACAAAACTAGTCTGAAGATTGTGTTAGTCCACACTCCGCTGTTAGCTGACTATAAAACTCAGAGCAAAATATTTTATGTTTGTGAGCCTCAGTTTCCTCAGCTAACAAATAAAGGTTTAGACAGCACAATCTTTAATTATTTCTTTTAGGTACATGATCTTAGAGCGATAATGCATGTCCTCTCATGAATTTTGAGCTGCAATTTTCTAACTGAATTTCTTCTAAGTTATAGTCAGCTACATCATTCATTCATCATTTGTTTTTTCACCAAACACATATTTACTGAACACCTATCCTATGCCATACTCTCATATCTACACATTATAATCTCCCTGAAAGCAGTTTGCCTTCCTATCTTTTACTGTTTAATCTACTGTCATCGGATGTTCAGTAACGATTTGTGGGATTGTGTTGAATGGTCTTTCCATCAAAACCAAAGCTTAGATAGGCTATTTGGGTGCCTTCATACCTTGTTGTATTGGAAATAGCACAGGTCTTTAGAGCCAGACAGACCAGAGTTCCAGTCTCAACTCTGTCACTGACCAGCTGTGAGACCTTGGGCAAGTTACCCAACTACAAAGTGCCTTATTGTTTTCTCCATTGTAAAATGGGAACAATAGTGCCTATCTCATAGGGTAGCTGTTGGGATTCAATAAGAATGTCCATGTAACATGGTCCTCAAAGTGGCTGAAACATGGCAGGCTCTTAGTCAGTGGTGGTGATCATTTTTCCCTAAATCCATCCAGGTTTCTGGAGTTCCACTTTATCATCACTGCATTTACCTTGCATCTTTCCTCTGAACGTATGCTGCTCTGGTGCTCTAAAGGGTTAGCCTGACTCTTAGAAGCTAATTTAATGAGAAAATCGACCTGCAAAGTTTCACTGGTAACATAAAAATGCCTCACAGTGTAATGGAAAGGCAGTAGCCTGGGAGTCAAATGACTGGACTGAATCCCAGATGGGCCATCATTAACAAGTTATTAGCAAGTTACTTAAACCTCTCTGAAACTCAGTTTTATTGCCTGAAAACACTGGGTTAAAAACCATCTTCCAGTATTCATATTCACTTTTCATTCAACAAATGTTTATTATGAGTCTTCTCTGACTGGCAGGCATTTGGGGGGCAGACAAGAAACAGGTGATCACTGTCAATTCCTGTAGGCTAATGCATGCACTCCCCTGAGGTCCAAGAAGATAAAGAAGTGGAGCTTATATTTTCTGGGGAGCTTGTATTTTTGACCTCGTTGCCTAGGGATATTGCAGGGACCAAATCAAATCTGATGTTACGTGGTCAATGCCTGGCACGTATTCTGTGTCTGACAGATGCCACAAATGCATTCTGCTGAATGGAGCAGGTCTTTTAGATTAATCCATCTCCCATTCTCCCCTGGCCCCTTGATATCAGAAGAACTTAACTTGCTTCCTATCATGCCTACAGAGGGAATAAACAGCATAGGGTAAGGACTCCCTCAGTTTTCTGTCTATTATTAGCCTCTTCAGTTTCAAGCCACTTACTTTATCTCATAGGTCACATGATAGGGGAAAGCTCATAATTCACGTGATAGAGAAATTTCATGGAAACCCAGAAAAGTCAAGTGGTTTAATTTAGTAAGGTCAAGAATTACATCAAATCTAGGCTCCAGGAAAAACAGAAGCTGCGGAGATAGGCTTTGAACTTTCCTTCACAGGCTAGGACAGTGGACAGGTACCTTTCTGGCAAAGAGAAGCACCTGAGATCCTCCAGCTGTGGCTCAACACTGTCCTCTTTGGTAAGTGGGGATGGGAGGTCAGGGGTTTACAGTGTTGAATTTTTGAAACGTACTGATCATACTAATTGGTTTCGTGTGTGTACGTTCACAACTTCCAATTTCCTTAATGACAGTCAAATCCTGATCCTCCAAGATTGCAAATGCTGAACTCTATGTGGAGTGGGGATGGATGTGGACCTCAGAGCCCCTCTCTCTGTCACCTGAGACTTGTTTATTCTTAAGGCTTTCTCACTAATTTTCAATCTTGGAAGATTGCTGTAAACCTCATACATTCCACCTAAACAGAATATTCTTGCCAGAGAATCAATAAATATTTAGTTTTCTAATCAATTAAATTTGGAAGACAAAACAGAGGATTTTTTTAACCTTTTCAACTTTTTTTAGGTTCGGGGGTACATGTGCAGGTTTGTATGTTGCTGGGGTTTGGTGTACAAATGATTTCATCACCCAAGTAGTGAGCAGGGTACCCAATAGGCAGTTTTTCAACCCTCACTTTCCTCCCACCGTACTTAAGACTGGAGGCCCGCTGGAGGCCCCAGTGTCTATAGTTCTCCTCTTGGTGTCCACGTGTACTCAGTGTTTAGCTCCACTTATAAGCAAGAACATGTGCTGTTTGGTTTTCTATGCCTGTGTTAGTTCACTTAAGATTATGACTCCAGCTCCATCCATGTTGCTGCGAATGGCATGATTTTGTTCTTTTGTATGGCTACATAATATTCCATGGTGTATATGTGCTACATTTCTTTATATGGTCTACCATAAATGCTTACCTGGGTTGATTCCATGTCTTTGCTATTGTGATAGACTGGGCCTGGGATGAATATACGAGTGCACGTGTTGTTTTTTGTTGTTGTTTTTTTCTTTTTGTTTTTGTAGAACAATTTATTTCCCCTTCCAGTAATGGGATTGTTGAGTCAAGTGATAGTTTTGTTTTAAGTCCTTTGAGTATCTCCAAACTGCTTTCCACAGTGGCTGAACTATATTATATTCCCATCAGCAGTGTGGAAGCATTCCCTTTTCTCCACAACCTGAACTATACTATATTCCCATCAGCAGTGTGGAAGCATTCCCTTTTCTCCACAACCTGAACTATACTATATTCCCATCAGCAGTGTGGAAGCATTCCCTTTTCTCCACAACCTCGCCAACATCTGTTATTTTTTTACTTTTTAGTAACAGCCATTCCAATTGATATGAGATGGTATCTCATTGTGGGTTTGATTTGCCTTTCTCTGATGATTAGTGATATTGAGCATTTTAAAATTATGTTTCTTGACTGTTTACATGTCTTCCATTAAGAAGTGTCTGTTCATGTTCTTGGCCCGTTTTTTAATGGTGTTGTTTGTTTTTACCTCGTTGATTGGTTTAAATTCCTTGTAGGTTCTGGACATTAGACCTTTGCCAGATAGTTTGCAAATAGTTTTTTCCATTCTGCAGGTTGTCTGTTTACTCTGTTGATAGCTTCTTTTGCTGGGCAGAAGCTTTTTAGTTTAATTAGGTCCTAGTTATTCATTTTTGTTCTTGTTGCAATTGTAAAGTAGAGCATCCTTATATGAGTCCAAAAATGTCTGGCAATTCTGGTTTTTATTGGCTTTAGGGAAGACTGTGTATTATAACCTCAGTGTTCAGATTCAGCTGACCACATTCATCAGCCTCATTTGACACAAAATCCTAAACTTCAAGAGACAGGACAACATTTCACTTGCTCTCTCAGCATCAATCTTTCTACTTTGAGTGTTTTGGGCCTAAAATAAGAATTTATTTAAATTCTAGCCCATTTAAATTCTAAAGAAACAGAATTTGAAAATTATTCATAATTTATTTATATCATACAGTAAAAAATTTGTACCCTATTATGAATCCAAAACTAAAAGTTCTAAGTGTTAAATAAGTATTTATGTTCAAACTTTTTTTCTGAGGAAGAAACTAGTCAATATACTACAGCTTTTTATATAGAATCTCATTTCTCTCATGGAATCATTTTATTTAAAATGTTTTTCTAAAATAATATATCAGTGTACTTTATGTTTCATTAAAATGTTTAAACTTCCAATCTTATAATACTATTATTATTCAAACACATCTTAGATTTACTCCTTATCTGCTCTTTTCTTCTTCTTCAATCATGCAATTCCGGCTGGGCACAGTGGTTCATGGCTGGCAATCCCAGCCCTTTGAGAGGCCACAGCAAGAGGATCACTTAGGAGTTCAAGACCAGCCTCTACCACAAAACAAGACCCCTTTTTACAGAAAATACAAAATTAGCCAGGCATGGTGTCACACACCTGTAGTCCCAGCTACTCCAGAGGCTGAGGCAAGAATAATGCTTGAGCCCAGGAGTTTCAGGCTTTGGTGAACTATGGTTGTGCCACTGCCCTCCAGCATGAGCAAAAGAGCAAGAACCTATCTCAAAAAATAAACAACAACAACCACCCACCATTATTCAATTCCAATGGGTCACTACAGAGTTTGTAATTTTTTCTCTGATTTTATCTTCAGGTCATCTTCTCGTGGATGCACCAAAGCAAAAAGTCTTTTTTTCCCATCCAATTTCCCAAATCATTTGTATTTGATTAAAAATACCTTTTAAGGCTAGGCACAGTGGCTCAAACCTGTAGTCCCAGTGCTTTGGGAAGCCAAGGTGGGAGGATCACTTGAGCCCAAGAGTTAGAGGCTGCAGTGAGCTCTGATTGAACCGTTGCACCCCAACCTGGATGACAGAGCAAGACTCTGTCTCTAAAAAATCATAACATAATATGAATAGAAAAATAAACTAAAAATATCTTTCAAGCCCACTTTATCCCCTAGATTCAACAGAAATCTTTGTTTCTCTCAGTTCAATCTGGACATCAAGTTCCTGATACCTTCTGATCCTGAAAATGATGACTTTGTTCTTCTTTATGAGTTCCACCACTCATTACCTGCCACAGAGTCCTCAAATAAGAAAGTCAGCTATCGTATAAAATAGAAAACACTGGGTCAAAAATGAAAGGACCCAGCTTCCAATCTGCCAACTGTCATTTGCAAGCTGTTAGAAGTTGCACAAATTACATAGCCTCTCTGAGCCAGAACTTCTTTATCTGTAAAGGAGGGGTAAATATTCATCCTTGAAGGTTTTTGGCAACTGGAAAAAATTCCTACATGAGGTGCAAAAGTACCCACTGTAGTTCTGGGAACACAGTAAAGGCTCAGAAAGTTGAATGACATTGAACGTAAGCACAGTTGCATTTAGGACTCACGTGTCTCATGTCTGGACTGCAGCAATAACCTTCTAACAGATAGGACCTCTCTTCCCTTTCAATTGCTCCTGCACCGTGGTACCAGACTAATCAGCTAAAAGCATCATTGTCATCATGCCACCCTTGGCTTAAGGACATATGTAAGAAAAGCATAAGAATCCACACTCTGCCATTCAGGGTCCTCTGTGACCTTGAGACAGCACAGAATTCAACCTGCACCCTGGCCCATCTTCTCACCACCCCTGGCTTTCCCCACCCTGATGCTTCTCATCTTCTTGCCCTTTACCCTTATTTGTTGTTGAAAACCCTTTCCTCTCCAAGCTTTCCCCATCCTCCTATCTTGTTCATAAGGCTTTGCAGCTAATTTTATCCAAATGTTGCCGCTATAATCGCTTATCCTCCAAGAACCCCACATGCACACATGACACATATCTATTCCATAGTGTATATTGATACGCTTGCTACATATATTTGGTAGTGTATATTTTGTACACACACATTAATCAATTAATTCAATTTATTGATAAAAATATAGGCCAGGTGTGGTGGCTTACGCCTGTAATTTCAGCACTTTGGGAGGCCAAGGAGGGCAGATCAAGAGGTCAGGAGTTCAAGACCAGTCTGGCCAACATGATAAAACCCATCTCAACTAAAAGTACAAAGAATTAGCTGGGTGTGGTGGTGGGCACCTGTAATCCCAGCTCCTCAGGAGGATTAGGCAGGAGAATCACATGAATGCGGGAGGCAGAGGTTGCAGCGAGCTGAGATGGCACAATTGCACTCCAGCCCAGGCAACAGACTTCGTCTGTTTACAAGACTTCGTCACAAAAATTAAAATTAACTAATTAATTAATTAATTAAAATACATAATCTGGCATGTATAACTCTTAGTTCATTTGTTGGGGGTGAAAACCGTATCACCCCCAACAAGTTATGAGCTACCTGAAGGCCAGTGTCTAGCACAGACTAATTAAACACACTTCTATAAGCCCCCATCACCTACTATGCTTTTTTTTTTTTTTGAGACAGAGTCCCATTCTATCACCCAGGCTGGAATGCAGTCACTGCAGCCTCAACCTCCTGGGATCAAGCAATTATCCCACCTCAGCCTCTCAAGCAGCCGGGATCACAGGCATGCACCATAATACCCTGTTTCTTTTTTTCATTTTTTGTATTTCCAGCCTGGTCTTGAACTCCTGGCTTCAAGGAACTGCCTCAGCCTCCCAAAGTATTCTGATTATGGCTGTGCACCACCACACCCTGCCTACTATGCTTTTTTGATAACGTAATCTCTTTCTTTATTGAATAATCACAATATGTTTTTGGCTTCCATCACATACACTCCCTATCCTCTAAGAGTTCATAGCCTGAGAAAAGCAGGTGATTATCATAAATGGAGGTGGACTAGTACCAAATGCCTAACAGTACAGATCACAACCCTTCTACTGGTAACCCATTTATTGAGTGAAAGCCACATGCCAAGCACTGTAGCACCTGTAACAGAAACTTGAGTGTAGATTATTTCATTTCATCCTCTCAAAAAAAAAAAAAATGTCAACTGCTGGACTGGGTGTGATCCTCATTTTATGCAAGCACAGAGCAGTAAAGGGAACTGTCCAAGGTTGTGGGGCTGGTTAGAAGCTGAATTGGGACCTGACACCACATCTATCTGCACCTAGAAGGTTATCACCACCCTGGAGAATGTTATATTCACACCCAGGCACTTTTTTCTTTCCTCAAGGGGTGTATGTGCTGCCCCTCTGCTGTTTGAATGCATCTTCCCCTTCCTGAGTGGCTCTTTCTCATGCTTCCCTAAGGCATTTCTTCCCCTGACAGCAGGGGCCTGCTATCTCCTTTCCAGATCGGTCACAGGCCAGCCTTCTGCACTTGCTGCAAGCTGGTGCCCAGCCAGCACTGCCTCTCCTCTGCCGATGCTCCTGACGCAGACGACTGCAATGACTACGCCCTTCCTCAGCGCCCACACTCCTCAAGAAGTGCTTTTCTGGGTTTCCACAACTGCCTCCCTCCCTCCCCAAAAAGATTCTCCATCCGAGGAGTATTTGAAACAGCTGCTGCCTGTCCTAACATGCCAGGGCTGAGACTGCTGCTGGAGCTTCCCAGGGCTGCTGCAGTAACCCCACCCTGCTCCTGGGAAGAAGATTCTGGGCGCGTGACCACTTCCAGCCTCCTTAGGGCTCTGGTCTGAGGTCAGAAAGAGGACTGGTATGCATCGAATTATTCTTGGGTGTGTGGCAATTGCTAGCACATGTGTGCATGTTGTCTCACTTAAGTCCTCACAATAATTTGGCCAGAGGAGTATTATCACCCTTGTTTTTGAATGAGGGAATTGGGCTCAGAGGAATTAGGGGAATGGCTAAACTCACAGAGCAGGGCAAGGGGTCAGAAGCCCAGTGCTCCTGCCCTCCCCGTCTCATAGCGTCTTTTTATTGGGGCACACTGTGGCTATACATGGAGCCCAACTGGCAAAAGTATGCAGTAGGTGAAGTGAAAGTTGAACCCAGCATCCTTCACCTCTCCCTTGCGTGAGTTCCTCTGGCCTCTCTTCTCTTAGATCGCCCCATGCTGGGCACTGTGCAAGCATTTTATGGGCATTATCTCATTTGGTTCCCCAAACAGTGCTGTCAGCATGTGTGTTATCATTCACTGCATTTTACGCAAGTTAACTGAGGCATCCAGGGGCTTCAAGCTTGCCCAGGCCACACAGTGAAGACATGCAGAGCTACACTCTGATTCTCGGTGACTGCATAAAAAAAAAAAAAAATCAGCATTCCCTTCCCAGGCAAGCAGTGACAAGGGTCCCCTGAGGTGATCTCTCATCTTCCAGCTTCTCAGCACCACAAGGGAATTGAAACCAACATAGCCAAGTCAGGAATGTTTCTCTCCTAAACTCAACTTCTTTCTTTCTCCTCCTCAACTTTGAAGCCCTCCTTACTAAAGTCAGGGCAAGATGTGCTGCAGAAAGTCTCCATTAGTGCTCACTAACCGGAAAGGAAACAGCAACATATTTATTTTTGTTTGCAGAGGCAAAAATGCAGTAAAGGTTCTGCTTGCATTGCGAATGTCCAGCCCGGGGGAATACTTGGCACATGGTAAATGCTCAAATATACTGTAGGAATGAAGACATGAATGAATGCATGAATAAATGAAACAAAAAGGGAATAGGATCCAGTTCCTGAGAAGTACATGAATAAAAAATAATAATTAAAAAGAGAAGAGGAAAAAAATCAGTATTCTCTTAGCAAACAAATCAGACTTAGATGGTAATTTCAGAGGATGGCAGGAGGATTCATTTGCATACATTATTTACCTCCATCTGGAATATCCTCCCTTGAACTTGCCTGAAGAAAGGCCTTCTATTTTCTTTGGGAAACATCTCAAATGCTAACTTTAAAAAAATCCTCTTCTGTTGGATATCATTTCTCCCCTCCTTGGCATCTTATAGGACTTTAATTTCTCCTGGCATTTACTCTCTTCTACCTCAAAGTCTATTTATTCATTTGGAGACAGGATTCCACAGTAGTTAAGTAGATTCTAGTCTGGTGCCAGGTTCCCTGCTTTTGCATCCCAATTTGGCACTTGCTAGCTGTGTGACCCTGAGAAAATTACTTAACCTCTCTGTGCTTACCTCGCCTGCAAAATGGGAATGATACTAATCCTTTTTATATGTGGTTATTATGAGGATTTAATGAGTTAATGTACTAATATACGAGTTAACTTCATCCTTAAAACAGGTCTAGCCGCACAGTCAGCACTACATAAATGTTGGCCATTATTGTGGATCTGTCTGGCTAGAAGGCGTAACAGCATCTTACTTATGTTCCCTTTAGTTCTGACCACAGGGCTCTGGACAGAGGTTTATTCACCATCCTCACTGTATTTGGGCTTTAAGAAAACACATGTCCTTAATCAGAGTGCCTGGAACCGTAGCCACTTTGGGTCTGTGACTTCCTAGCCCCTCTTCCAGGAGTTAAGCTCTCTGCTTTTCTCAGAGGGAGCAGCAGGCAGCTCCTCCACCAGAAGGAGTGAATGCCCTCAAGCCCAGACCCTGCAAAGCCTCACCTCCATGCCACCACCTGTGCCCTCCCTAATCTCCTTCTGCACTCAAGTTTCTGCTGTTTCCCAATATGCCAGCCCCTCTTTCTACTTTTCACCCTGAACATGTATGCTTCCCTCTGTCTTGCTGAACCTCTTTAAGGTTTAATACCTGCTTTTCCCACCTACCCTATGTCCACAAAAGCATATATGCTCAGACTATGCGTGTAACACCAACTGCAGTCCTGCTTCGCTCCTTGCTTCTTGTAAAGATTCCAGATCAGTAAATGTAGAGCTGCTTCTATCAAATTCCGCTGTATAAATAGACCTCCCTTACTTAACTACGGAGAGATAGGAAAACGGTTTCCAGGCTTTTGTGTCTTTTACAATAGAAGTACCCCAGAAAGAATAACTTCTTAAGTTCCCACTGCCCTGCTGTGAAGAGTTTACCAGATGTTCTGAACGCAGGCAGCAGGTAGGATGAGCTCAGGGCACCCCAAGAGGAAGAGCCCTGTGAGGATAAAGAAGACTGCCCAAGCCTCTCTTAGGACGCAGGTTGTGTAAAAACGCCAGGATCTCACTATCCCTTTTATAGACAATTTCACTCGGACCCAGTGGTCACTAGCTCAGGGAATACAGTCCTTGGCAGAGAATCCCAGAAAGTTTAAAATGAGCTCGAATATGCAGGTGGAAAGCTAAAAGGCATTTCCCCCTGGACATAAGACTGAGTTTTCCTCAGTCACAGATCTAAGAATTCTAAGAAGAAATGTAACCTAAAAACACCATCTTTTGCCCTATACACATTACAGCCCCGGAAGCTGGGATTCTCCTGAGATCTGAGGGTACCTTACTGAAAACCAGCCCTTTTTTCCATGGTGCCAGAGCCTCCCTAGGCAAAGCCAAAGATGGAGTCTGGCTGCAGGGAATTCAGCCCTGCGACTTTAACAGGGCGTGCCAGGCCGCTGCTGCAGTCTCTACTGCAGTGAGCTCTGTGCAACAGCAGCCCCAGGCTGGGTGGAGACTGTCCCAGAGCCTGGGCTGAACCCAGTGCCCTGAGGTGCTACCCCTGCAAAGGCCAACCAGCAGTGCCACCCATGAGCTACTTGGCTTCAAGGATGATGTCACGAGCCTGGTATCTACAAATTAATACACAAGAGAGAAACAGCACAAGCTGCTTTTTTAAAACAAGGCTCCCCACAGATGTTCAATAATTCATTAGAGACAAAGCACTTAATGGGAAACAAGTAATTTCTAAAGCTTGAATCAGAGATGTGTTCAGACACACAACATTGGGCTTTTCCAGAATTTTCAAGCTTAATCCCTGAATGCAGATGGGTTGCTTTTTTTTTTCTTTTCTTTTTTTACTTTTTGCATTTTTCACACTTCGGGAAAATTTTTCTGCTCTAATTGTGTGGTTTTGTGAGGGTTTATTTAACCTTGTTATAGTGAAAACTTCACTCATTTAAGGACTGTGACTCATCAAGAACATGAGACCATATGAGCCTGTTAGAAACAGGTTTTCGTTCGCGGTCACGTCCACGTCAGTGACACTCCTCGCACAATTTGTCTGCAGTTGGAGCACTTGCCTGCATCCTCCCTTGATTAGACTTCCTCAAGTTCTTTAAATAAGATTTTCCCCCTTTTTCGAGAGCTGCAGTTACATAAAGATATGTAGAACACAACACCAATTAAGTGCCTTCCTCTCCTCTTAAACTTCCCACCTTCCAGATCTTACTAACAAAGATTTTAAACCAATTAGGTGGTTTAAAATAGCAGGTGTCTGCGATAGTCCCATAGAGGCAGCTTTATATTACTTTACTGCATCTTATACTCTGAGCAAAAGGTCCAAAAAAGGAAACAAAGATATTAATATGTTCCTGCTCCTGTTGGATGGTAATCTGGCTTGTTGAACTAAATCACCATAGAAGAGCTCAATGTCCCAGCCCATTGCCAGATACTCAGTATATATTTCCCTCCCACTTATTTCTTTACCGGGGAAGCAAAGTACTAGTCAGAAAGGGACAAAAAGGTGAGGATTCCGTAAACCTTTGGTTTATTGGAGAATTTGTCCTTATAGGATTCATTCTATAAGTGGTTAGTTATGGTGCCCTTAGAATAAGAGCTAAAAGGGCGAGGGGACTTCGTGCTCACTTAGGCAGGACATATACTGAAAAAAGAATGAGAGGACTTCATAGGCTTAAACGTACAATATTTGCACAGACGTATCAATGCCTTTTTTACCAACTTAAATTTTCTCTCTTTGGAGGCTCCTGCCACCTAATGGTCAAATTGCATCACTGCAAAGCACCGAGCACAGGCCTTTCACAGCCTGGTAGACTTCTTCCCCGGACCAAAACTGCTCAAAGACGTAAGAATATCTTTCTACACCAAGGTCATATGCCCGACTGGTAGAAGGGTAAGTTTGAGTGTGATCTTCCAAGTCTGTTGAGGAGAGATTATTGACTCCTTCTGTCATCAGGAGAACTAGATCTGGGTTTTGTCTTTGCCATTGGCCTGACGTTGAAAAGCTTAACCATCCCAGGTTCACATACATAATGTAGAGAATGAGCAAATGAAGATAATGTCCTATTTCCTTCCAAACTGGGTTGAAACAAAAATATTGGTGGACTCAGGCAGGTTGCTGTATATTACTTTACTGCATATAACACCTTGAGAAAACTATGCAAGAAAGAAAACATACATCAATATCTTTCTTGACGAGTACAATAATATCTTAGACACACGAGTTGAAAGCTTACTAAGATAGAAGTCTATCTGAACTTGTGGTCAGTTTAGATCATCATAATACAGCTGATTACACACAACTTCATTGGATCAATATAATGATTACTATAACACGTGAAAACCATATTCATAATAAGTATAATTAAATTGTGGGAATAAAATTGACAAGTACCAAAACTAAAAATCTTCCAGTGCATTGTGTATTGTCTTTGGAGCTAAGGTTGTCTGTTTGTGTTTTTTTATAGTGTCTTCTGAATCAGGAATGTGGCATGAGCTTCTTTTCTACCCTGTTTCCCTAAAATTGTCATGGATTTATAGCTAAGTTGTAGGAGAGCCTTTCCTAATCCATCACAACCTTCAGATAACCTGATTCATGCCCTACAACAGTGTCATTGTGTCTGGTGGCAAATAAAACAGGGCTGGTGGGTAGGAAAGGGGCTAACATCGAAGAGGCTTCTGTGTACTGGACACTGTGAGTGTCTTTAGGTATGCCTTCTCCTGTTGCCTCCCAGTGCCCTAATAAGAAAGCATTTGTCCTTGTTTTCACAGCGGAGGAAATGGAGACACAGCCATTGGGTGACTAAACCGGTTAATGTGGTGAACACGGTTAAGAGCTGGGATTGAGCTACAGATAGGGTAGAATGTTCTTATGGTATTTTACTTATTTATTTATTTATTTATTATTTTGAGATGGGGGTTCGGTCTTGTTGCCCAGGTTGGAGTGCAATAGCATGATCTCAGCTCACTGCAACCTCTGCCTCCCGGATTCAAGCAATTCTCCTGCCTCAGCCTCCCAAGTAGCTGGGATGACAGGCATGTGCCACCATGCCTGGTTATTTTGCATTTTTAGTAGAGACAGGGTTTCACCATGTTGGCCAGGCTGGTCTTGAACTCCTGAACTCAAGTAAGCCACCTTCCCTGGCCTCCCAAAGTGCTGGGATTACAGGTGTGAGCCACTTTGCCTAGCATCCTTACGGGATTTTAACTGTTGTACCACGGTCAGACTCAACAGGTAGTGCTCATTTCATATGAGAAGTTAAAAAGCACCTGGCACATAAATGCTCAAACATTACAGCTCAGCTCCCCAAGGTGTCTGTGTAAGAATTGCACATGTGGCCAGGTGCAGTGGCTCACAACTGTAATCCCAGCACCTTGGGAGACCAAGGCGGGTGGATCATGAGGTCAAGAGATCACGACCATCCTGGCCAACATGGTGAAAACCCATCTCCACTAAAAATACAAAAATTAGCTGGGTGTGGTGATGCATGTCTGTAGTCCCAGCTGCCTGGGAGGCTGAGGAAGGAGAATCGTTTGTGACCGGGAGGCAGAGGTTGCAGTGAGCCAAGCCAGGCAACAGAATGAGACACTCCGTCTCAAAAAAAAAAAAAAGAATTGCATGTGTCTAGTCATATGCCCTTAGCTAAGCTAGGAGAAGAAGGTAGTGGTCACCAAGGATTGACCAGTATCTGCCTCTGAACCTGATGAGAGCTGACCTCAGCTCTGATGCTAGAATGGTGAACACTGTAGACATAAGCTAGGAGATTTGAGCTTCACCAGTCTTTGAAGACACTGTGACACCCAGTACAGTCACAGCAAGTGGGGACGGATACTGTGTTTCAAATACTCAGAGACATCTCAGGAGGCAAGTGTGGTCATTGGTCCACAGCCAGAGGATCCCAGCTAAAGTGCCTCCCCCAGCCCTCCTACCATATTCAATAACACCACTTGACTTTATTCTGATCAAAACAGACAGCCAAGCCTACAGAGAGGACAGCAAACCTTCACCAAAAGACATAAAACTACCCAGCAAGGGCGACATAAATGCAGTGCCCCTAGCATCAGCAGTGGTTCTGTCTGGGGGGAGATGAGAGAGGCAGTCTGCCTCCACTGTCACTAGCATTTTATTTTAAAATGCAGTGCAGGTAAATGAAATTGAAATCTGTCTGCCACCAGACAGGATGACACCATTGTAGGGCATGAATCAGGTTATCTGAAGGTTGTGATGGATTAGGAAAAGCTCTCTCCTGCTGACAACAGGGAAAGGTCCTGCCAACTCTGCAGTGATCAGAGGAGACAGCCAGAGCTTTTTTTTTTTTTTTTTTCTCTCTCTCTCTCTCTCTTTTCTTTTCTGAGCATGGGGGAGGGAATGGGCAGAGGTGGAGGCAGCCCTTCAAACTCAGTAATCCTTGGCTGTTGCTGGCAGAGTCATTTCCCCACTTCTTTCTTTGCCCTTGCCCCCTCCTGCTGTGGGGTGGAGGAGTGGGGGACAGAGACTGGCCCCCATCTCAGCAACTGCCTCTGAATAACTGAGGAGGGGCTGCTCTATTCCATCTCTATTTTCCAGGGAGGCCCCAGCTCAAGCTGCTGCATGAAGAGCACAGTCCTACACTACAGGTTTAGATCCAGGCCAAAAGGGTATGATTGATTCTGTGGATGCTGGATGCAGTATGAGGGGTCAGTGATCCTCTGCAGACGTTGTGACTGCTGGTAGGAACCTCCATTGTGTCAGGGTGTCAGCCTGGTAGGCTTCAGGAACCCAATTTCAATATCAGTGGATCCTGGCTTCAAAAGAAGGGAATAGTGAGATCCTCCCAGCCCATGCCTTTCCTCCATGTGTCTAGGAATAGCTGAAAAGCCTTCCTCAGGAGACCAACCTTGAACCCATACTAAAGTGGAGGCTTCAAGCCACGACCCAATTCTTAACCTTCATTTTATTTTCCTCTCTCTTTTTTCAGTTGTTTAAAGAAGTCCATGAACCCCATCTGAAAATAGTGTTCTCAATTCCATAAAAGAAAATAATAGGAAGTCAATTACATATGGTATAATTACTTTGGAAATAAATTGTCTCCCCAATAAGATTATTATATATTTTTAGTTCAGCTAAATCTCCCCCCACCTTTTTTTCCTAAAACTCCCCTTTTGAAGAGTCCCTCCAGACCTCTCCCTCAAGCACAATGCCTAACGATGTTTTCGAGTTCATTAAAGACATATTTCTCTTTAATGAGTTATAAATCATAGGTTAAAAAAAAGGTACTTTAAAATACCTCAGTTTCTCACTGCTCCTTACTCATCCTCTGCTGATGGGGAAAATAAAATTCTACCTCCCTAATTAAATCAGTAAATGTGAATAAAAACTATCAATATGCTTTCATCACTGAGACATTTTTACTAAGTAATGAGATACTCCTGGTAACTTGTTAGGATTTTTTTCAGCCCATGCTCTCTAAGCTCATGGGCTCTGTCCTGAGACCATCTGTAGAACCATCTAAGATTATTCTGTGCTCAACATTGGAAAAGCTCACATGCTGAAAGGGAAAGAGGCTTGTTGGTGGAGTCACTGCTTCCCCCTTACCCTAGCATATGGAGAAATATGGGGTCCACCCACAAACACAAAGATATAAGTTGGCCTTTTGAAGGCATTGAGCAATTTGCTGCTTGGTCAGGCCAATGGTGAGAGAAGTATCTTCCACTGAAGGGTTCACCTGGTAGAAAACCTAAGCAGTTGTTATTAGATTAGAAGACATTCAAACTATATATTGAGCTTTAAAACAGCTATGACTGGTAGAGCAACTCCTAGGAGTCACACTTTCTTCTAGGTGTTTGTGTTGTTTTAGGGAATTTTCATAACAACTCTGAATAGTTAATGTTATCCCTATTTTCTGGGAGAAGTAAGGTTCAAGGAAGTCAGATTGGGAGAATACTACAGAGTTTTCAGTCCCCAGTCTGCTTAGCTCCAAAGCCCACACACTTCCTTCCTCCCTCCTGACCCCCCCCCGCCCCCACCCATGTCACACAGACCATAAGGAGACCAGCTGTGCAATGCAAGGGGTTGGAGGAGCTTAAAGTAAGGGAGTCCCTGCAACCTCTGCACCCAGCAGGGCATCCTAGCACAGGATAAATGCTCAATTGAATATTGTGTTTCTATTGGTTGATGGATGGATTGATTGATTGAGTCTCACTCTGTCACCAGGCTGGAGTGTAGGGGCACAATCTCGGCTCACTCAACCTCCACCTCCTGGGTTCAAGAGATTCTCCTGCCTTAGCCTCCTGAGTAGCTGGAACTACAGACGCCCACCACCACGCCCGGCTAATTTTTTGTATTTTTAGTAGAGATGGGGTTTCACCATGTTAGCTAGGATGGTCTCAATCTCCTGACCTTGTGATCTGCCCACCCCAGCCTCCCAATGTGCTGGGATTACAGGTGTGAGCCACCACGCCCAGCCTTATTATTAATTATTATTAGGTTTACTTTTCTTCTGTGTTTGAAAAGGTAAAACTGAAAAGGCAGTTTGATTTTCTTTTATAGGACTGGGAAAGGCCTTTGGAATGGCCCATTAAGCCTCAGATTTTATTCTCAACTTTATAAGAAGGTATTAGCTGTGTTTTACAGGAGATGACATTAAAAAAGGATTAGCATGGGTGCTGCATGGATGGAATGAGAAGGATGGTATTACAGATGGCCAGAATCAATTGTATAAGAATTTGGACTTCAGGGCTTCTGAAAATCTCCTGATATACTCATAATTTCGTGTGTCTATGCGCAATTACATTTTTCTGGGGAAAAAAGGATTCATAAATTTTATTAAAACCTCAAAGGAGTCTATATGCACAATGAAGTTTATGGATCACAAGACGAAAGTCCAGACTGAGCTGACAGTGGTGGGAATACAAAGGAGGGGATCAATTAAAATGATTCAGGGCAAATTAACAGGATTTAGTGACTGATCACTCATAGGCAACAAAGGGAAGAAATGAACCAAAGATAACGAAAATATTTCCAATTTGACTGTCTCATATTATCATCAGAAAGATGAAAGAAAGAGAAAGAAAGAATAAAAGAAAAAATGAAAGAAAGAGAGAGAGAAAAGAAAAGGGTCAGGAACCTGTTGAGGTGGTAATGACATGAAAACACTCAAGAGGAAGCCTTTCAGAACCTTCACACACTTGGTGAGAATGTAAATTTGTACAGCCACTATGGAGAACACTTTGGAGCTTCTTCAACACACTAAAAATAGAGCTACCATGTGATCCAGCAACCCCCTGCTGGATACAGACCTGAAAGAAAGGAAATCAGTCTATCAAAGAGATAGCTGCACTCCCACGTTCACTGCAGCACTGTTCACTAGAGCCAAGATATGGAAGAAACCTAAGCGTCGACCAATAGGTGAATGCATATAGAAAAGGTGGTACAAATACACAACGGAGTATAATTCAGTCATAAAAAAGAATGAGATCCTGCCGTTTGCAACAACATGGATGGAGCTAGAGATCATGATGTTAAGTGAAACAAGCAAGACATGGAAAGACAAGCATCGCATGTTCTCACTCATTTGTGGGATATAAAAACCGTAACAATTAAATTCATGAACAGAGAGAGTAGAAGGTGGTTACCAGAGACTGGGAAGAGTAGTAGGGGGTGAGGGTGAAGTGGGGATGGTTAATGTTAATGGGTATAAAAAAAATAGAAAGAATGAGTAAGACTCACTTTTTCTTAGCATAACAGGTTGACTACAGTCAGTAATAGCTTATTCATTTCAAAATAACTAAAAGAATATAATTGGATTGTTTGCAACACAAAGGATAAATGCTGGAGGGGATGTGATTCTCATTCTCCATGATGTAATTATTATACACTGCATGCCTGCATCAAAAATTTCACTTACCCTATAAATATATACACGTACTATGTATCCACAAAATTCAAAATTAAAAAAAATTTAAAGAATCTCCAAAAATAAGAGCAATGACATAAGCAAAATGTTTCATAAATAATTTAATATTGATTACATATGGAAACGATACTATTTTTTATATATTCAGTTAAATAAAAAACATTATTCCAACTTTTTTTTAAAAAAAAGAAACCTTTCATTTGAGGGAAAAGTAGAAACAAATCCTAAGGAAGACATAATTTTCTTGTCATCTCTCTGGAGATGTTCACCAAGAGTCTTGAAAATGAGATGCCTTCTGGGTAGAAAGAGACCAGAAGGGTGTAGGATCCCAAGAGCTAAGAGAGTTTGAGATAAAAAGAAATAAGCCGGGCACCATGGCTTATGCCTATAATCCCAGCACTTTGGGAGCCCAAGGCAGGTGTATCATGAGGTCATGAGTTTGATACCAGCGTGACCAACATGGTGAAACCTCGTCTCTACTAAAAATACAAAAATTAGCCAGCCTGGTGGCACACGCCTATAATCCTAGCTACTCAGGAGGCTGAGGCAGGAGAATTGCTTGAACCCAGGAGGCGGATGTTGCAGTGAGCTTAGATCAGGCCAGTGCATTCCAACCTGGGCAACAGAGTAAGACTCCATCTCCAAAAAAAAAAAAATCAGTAAGCAGATACTTTTAAGAGATCAGGAGATCGCTGGCTTTGTGAAAACAACACCCAGACAACTCACTGATGAGACAAAGCTGAGTTCACTGGTGAGGGAGAGCACTACTTTGATAGAGCCTATATAGCATCTCAGAGGGATGGGGCAAAGGCAGACTATATATGAGATTTGGCAGTTTCATTTAAGGTGAGGTGTGTGTGTGTGTGTGTGTGTGTGTGTGTGTGTGTGTGTGTGATGCAGTCTCACTCTATTACCAAAGCTGGAGTACAGTCACAGGATCTCAGCTCACCGCAACCTCTGCCTCCCAGGGTCAAGCAATTCTCCTGCGTCAGCCTCCCAGGTAGCTGGGATTACGGGCAAGCATCACTACACCTGGCTAATTGTTGTGTGTTTTGTAGAGACAGGGTTTCACCTTGTTGGTCAAGGTGGTCTAGAACTACTGACCTAAGGTGATCCACTCACCTTGGCCTCCCAAAGTGCTGGGATTACAGGCACGAGCCACTGTGCCTGGCCAAGGTGAGTCTTTTTATGCAGGGTATTTTTAGGACAATAGTTACCATATAACCATTAGGATGTGTAAACATCATAAGAAGACGGTTTTCAGGTGAAGCTTTTTAAGAGACTTGTACAGTAAGCAGATATCTGATGCTATCTATTAAAAGATGGAACAATCTGATGTTCATTTAGATGAGCTTTTCAGGAAGTTCCTGAAGTGAATAATAAAGTTATTTGCAGTTTTCTTCTTATTGGGCAAGCGTTTGCAGGAGTGGGGAGAAATATTCAGTTCCTGAGACCTGCTAATTAAACTGACAAGAGACAGGTTAACAGGAGAAAAGGCGTGAATTTTTTCCTTGTTGTCAATACTTGTATCTTTATATGCACAAAGACCTTCACGGGAAAGAATCACGACCCCCAAAAAGTGGTTATAGCTGGAGGGTTATATACCATTTTGACAAAGGACAATACATTGTGATGAAATGATAAAATGAAGGAAAAGGGGTTTGTGCTTCTAGGAGTAGTAAGTTGTAGGAAGGAGGAGAAAGCTAATGAAAAATAAAGGCAATTTTAGGAAGGTTTATATGTAGACCCATGTTGCTACTATCTCCAGGGATAATGGGTGTTTTTCTTCCTTCTTGCATGTGAGGTGGGAGTGGGGGAGACTTCACACAGGGAAATTTATGCCCTACTTCTAGACAGATAGGGGATGACAGAGAGAGAGCTCTTTGTGTGTTTACTACTTCTCAATAGACTTCAGCTTAAAACAATCTTTATGCCTAAAAGGGATATTTTGGGATGCCATATTCTGATCCACTTCCTTGGAACAGTAAGGCACATCGGTGGAGATGGGAGAAAGTAAAGTCATGTTAGTGAAGATGGCCAAATAGTATAGTCATGTTTACATAGGCAGCAAGTTGTTGATGTAGATGGTTTTGAGACTCAGAAGTAACAAATTGCCAGCAAAACTAGTTAGTGGGAAGTTGTTGATGCTCTTTGAAGCTACAGGGGTTTGAATTGCTCAAGAATTCACCCAGATTCCTTGTCTCCCTTTACGGCTGCCACACTCTCACTCCCCACCTCCTGAGGTCTCCCCAGATGTAGTCCAATCTAGTCCTACAGCCAGCAGCGTGCTCTACCATCTAAGCTCCATCCCACGCAGAATGTTTTCAGCTCTTCCATCACAGATGTGCCTATTATAACAGATCTGCAATACTAACCTCAAAACATCCCATTTGAGAATAAAAAGAACAAAATTTTTTCTAGCCTGCTGCAATTCTTCTCAGGCCAAACATTCAATCAAAAAGTAGAAAAGAGGATTTTAAGTCACTACCAAGAGTAAGGAAGAGAAACTCTTTACTTCCCATATTTGGAATACTTGTACGGCTCTGAAGCATGTGGCAAGGGAGGCGGCCGAGCAGTTTCCTTCTCGCCCCCGCCTCTGCCTTTCCTTCTCTCTGTCTGCCCACTGTTGGCAATTGTAGCAGGAAGCAGCCTGCTCCCAGACAATTTCCTGAAAATAGAACAAGAGGAGCAAAGGATTTGTTCCCTGAAACAAGGAATCTCAGGAATCTTCATTCATCTTCATTATTATTAGTATCTGCATTCCCTCCCAGAGAGAAACAGAATGTTCCTACCCTGAGGTTGAGCAAATATACCACATCATCTGTGATTACAGGAATATTGTTTTTCCTCAGAGGACTTTTTTTTCTTTGAGAATGTTTGTCTGCAGGACACAAGCTTTTGTGTTAAAGCTTTTCGCAGACAGAAAGCCCTGACTGCTGTATGTGATGCTTACCTTTCATGGTGAAGGTCGAGGCGACAATTCAGATATGCACCCTCTATTAAAACTGTTGGCTTCCTGATCTTACTCTTAAGGGTGTCCTGAACATCTGTGTTAAAAGATTTTATTCTCTGCATCAGTTCCTGTCTTGAAAATGGCTGAGATGGAGACGGAGAATTGCACCATGAGTCAGCTAAAAAGAATGCAAAGAAGCCAAAGGTTCTGCCTTGGGTCTGGATGCCTCTAATGCGTGATCTTAGAGCTGATAAAATAAATACAAGCTACTCTCTGAGGGTGGCATCCACATTGCGTTAATATTCACAATGACTAAAACTCACTGGGTCACTTTACATATGTGGTACATACAAATTGCAGTCTGTAACATCAGTGTGCAGGAAATATCACATTTCCCCAAAATCAAAAACAGTTGATGTGATCTGCCTTTCATTAGGTCATCAGAAAATTTTATTTCAGTTATGACATGGGTTCCCACGCTATAGCCCATTGTTTGAGAAGCCCTCAAGAGGCTATAAACAGTAGAGGACATTTAGGAAAATGCCCTCCATATATTAGATCACACAGGTCACTTCTGCTTTGCCCTTTGTCAACAACTATAGACAGACGAAAGACTGAATCCAGCTGTCCAGTTAATCTCAATTTTCTTTTTCACAAAATAATTGTGCCTATCTTGTAGTGAGGATGAAATGAGAAAAGGAAAGGGAAGTACACGCCTGACATAGAGGAGGTGCTCAGAGTCTTTTCTTTCCACACCTCCCTTCCTAAGCCTTCTGACTCCACTCATGCTCCACTTATCTTTCCCGACTTGGTTCCCAGCACTCTTTCTACTGGGGGTACACAAAAGACAGTTTGGGGTTTTTTGGTTTTGAGACAGGGTCTTGCTCTGTTGCTCAGGCTGGAGCACAGTGGGGCAATCATGGCTCACTGAAACCTTGACCTCCTCCTGGTTCAAGCAATCCTTCCATCTCAGCTACCTGAGAAGCTAGGACTACATGCTCACACCACCACACCCCGCTACTTTTTTTTTTTTTTTTTTTTTTGTAGAGATGGTGTCTCACTATGTTGTCCAGCCTAGTCTCAAACTCCTGGACTCAAACGATCCTCCTGCGTCAGCCTCCCAGAGTGCTGGGATTACAGGTGTGAGCCACCATGCCCAGTAAAGACAATTATTAAGGCTCAACTTTGGCCTCAAAAAATCCTGCCATCGTTTTCGTTCCTGTGCTATCCAAATACTGGAACTCCACACATTTGTAGTGATGCTGTGAGTAACGACAAGAAAAATCGCCTTAAAAGCATGGGATGCCTGGGGACTAGAAAGGACTGTGAGGTGTAAGTGACTATGGAGAAGACTTTGTGATTGTTTGTCTGCAGGTGATCTATCACAAGGACTTCCCTCAGCCAGAAAACGTGGGTCTTCTCTTGGGCAGGCATTTCAGTAAATCACGAAGGCATCACCCGCGGACACAAGCAGGTTATTTAGAAAAAGGGCTCATGTATCTTCATCAAAGCTAGTTACCGTGTTTTCTTTTCTGATGCTCTAAGCATGTTCTTTGACACTACAAGTGATTTTGCAAATCTAGGCAACAACGAAAATGACAAATGGGATGCATCAAAACAGAGGCTGGGGGTCCGAGGGGGACCGTTTCCGTTTCACATCACAACTGTATACACTTCATCTTCTGTCACTCCTAACTCTTCCTCTTTTCTTTATACGGAAATTGATTTTTTGGCAGAGAGCTACAGAAATTTTTCCCATGGAGATTATGCCCTGGGCAAAAACTGACCACCTGGATGTCTGCAGCTGTTAAATCAACATTTAACTTCACATTGCTATACTGTTTGCTCATAGCTACACTGTTTACTCATTGCTACATGTGCTCTTTTAATTAGTCTTAAAGGGGCATGTTTCTTACATATCTGTAGCAACAGTCTGTAACAGTAGGTGTTCAGCACTTGCTGATTAAGTCCCACACTGGTGAAAGCGCACATGGAAAGGGGAGCCCTATGTAGCACATCCGTGCAAAACAAACAAATCCAGTAAAGGCAGGGCAGGAACTCCAGTCGGTAGTCTATGTAATAGCAGGGACTTTGTCTTCTATTATTGTCACAGCATCTAGCACGATGCTAGATGGCATACAGTATACAGTAGGTTTTCAATAAATGCTTGCTGAATTTAACCTTCTTCTGCGGCAGGTGGCATGGAGACAGAAATGACAATTCCGGTTTGTCATGTCTCCTGGACATTCTGTATTTCTTTTGAAAACTGGTCTGAGAAAATAAAGAATTCATTTGCTGCAAAAAAAACATATGTCAAAATTTCTACCTTGAATTCTAAAGAAAAAAAAAGGCCTATAAAATGTAAATAAATTATTTCAATAAGCATAATAGCCTTGGGAGGAAGAGAAACTTCAGGTAATATTGCATTGTTTACAATGAAGATGGCAATAAGAAATCAGTATAATAATAATCAGAAAGTAAAAACACCCCATCAGTTCCTTAACTAGCAAACCACAGCTGTTCTGAATACATTCACCTCCCAGGTTGTCATATCCTCACATGTTTCTCATTCCTCCTGATTCATACGCCCAGTGATTAGTTAAGACATAAGTTCAGTGGCTATTACAAAGGCTCCACAATTTAAAAATGGCTTAGACCAGATTAAGGTTTATTTCTCTTTTGTCTAAAACACCATGTAGGCACTTCAGGGTAGATATGGTGGCTCTACAGTCTTGAGGGTCCTAGGCTATTTCTATCACATTTCTCTGCCATTCTCAACTTCAGCCTTCATCTCCCATCCCAGTATGGCTGCTCTGTCTCCTGCCATCACAGCTGCATTCTAGCCAAGGGAAACAGGAGAGGTGAAGTTTAAAATATGTCATAACATGGAGATTTCTCATATTGGTTCCTCCAAAATCCAATGTTTTTACCCCCTGCAAAGGAGGCTTGAAAGGAAGACTTTTCTGGGCTTTCTTGTGCATGGCTAAAATTTGGGAGTCGTATTATCAAAAGCTGATGATGAGAATGGATACTGGGAACGATCAGAGGTCTTTGCCATTCTATGTCTACTGTTTAGTAATCTCCCAGCCTTTTCTGGTGGCATAGAGCAGTAATTCTCAAGTTTGTTTAGGAGGTGAAATACCCAGGAATCATTACCTAAACATGAACATGAGATGCTCAATATCAATGTTTAAAAAAACTTTTTTTAAGCCTTCTATGGAACAATAGCCTCACAAGACAGAGTGGAGAAAAACTATGGTGCTGAGGTCAAATATGTTTGGGAAATGTAGCTCCACTTTTTCCTGGAGATACGTAGGTACAATCTCATTTCATAGACTGAGGAAACAGTTTAATTTTGTTTAAACCAGTGTTTCCCAAACTTACTTGACTGAAGAGTTATTTTTGCTTTTTGGTAAGCCCTGAATCCCACAGAATTAGTGTGCTACAAAATACACATTAGAAAACAGATTTCATTTTATCCTTCAAAGTGGGAAATAAGATTGCTAACTATTATAAACCCCCAGTGAGTTCACCTTGCCTGCTGCCTAAACAGAACTGATTCAAGACAGGAGAAGGAGGAATTGAAATGGAGAAAGAGTAATTCACTCAGAGATGGCTGGAGTTTCATTATTACTCCAATTGGGGGATCAGAGTTTTTAAAGATAATTTGGCCAGTAGGAGCTCGGGAAGTGGGGAGTGCTGATTTGTCAGGTTGGGAATGGAATGATATGGGGTTGAAGTGAGGTTTTCTTGCTGTCTTCTGTTCCTGGGTGGGATGGCAGAACTGGTTGAGCCAGATTACCCAGCTGGTTGGTGGTGATCCATCCAGTACAGGGTCTGCAAAATATCTCGAGCACTGATCTTAAGTTTTGCAATAGTGATGTTATCCCCAGGAACAATTTGGGGAGGTTCAGACTCTTGGAGCCAGAGGCTGCATGACCCCTTAAACCACAGTTTCTGATCTCATAGTTAATTTGTTAGTCCTGCAAAGGCAAACTGGTCTCCAGGCAAGAAGGGGGTCTTTTCCAGAAAAGGCTGTTATCAGTTTTGCTTCAGAGCCAAACCATAAACTGAATTCCTTCCCAAAGTAAGTTCAGCCTATGCCCAGAAATGAACAAGGAGGGCTTAAAGGTTAGAAGCAAGATGGAGTTGGTTAGGTCTGATCTCTCACTGTCATAATTTCCTCAGTTACAATTTTGCAAAGGCAATTTCACTATAAGAAGAAAATCACAACTGTAAGCTCTTGTTTTCCAAAATAAAACAAGCCATTGGACTAAGAATAATCAGGTGTTTCTATCTTGCCATATATATATATATATATTTATATGGGGGGGCAGTACTTTTTCACTCATTTTATCCCACAAGGGTAGCAGGTTTAAAGGTTGTAGCAATGATGTAAGAGAATGACTTGAAAAAACTCTTCTTGGTTAAATTGTACCAGGAATTGGGAAATTTCCTCCTTAGTGTATGAATCAAACACCTGAGCCTATGTCACAGAACAGTTCATAGGAGAGTAGCTTGAAAATCCATAGGCTTTTAAGACACAATTTCTTCTTTCAAACATGTAACCTATTTTGGGAGCCATGGCTCACCCACAAGATCAGGCAAATGTGAGGAAGTTTTCCCCCATGTGCTGGGTCTTCACACTTGTACTGCTTTCCCATTATTATTGGCTCTTGACTCTCAAAAAAAGTTTAAATAAATAACAGCCATTTGGCTGGGCGTGGTGGCTCACCCCTGTAATCCCAGCACTTTGGGAGGCCAAGGTGGGCATATCACGAGTTCAAGAGTTCAACACCAGCCTGGCCAATACGGTGAAACCCCTCCTCTACTAAAAATATGAATATCAGCCAGGTGTAGTGGCGCACACCTGTGGTTCCAGCTACTCAGGAGGCTGAGGCAGAAGAATCACTTGAACCCAAGAGGGAGAAGTTGCAGTGAGCTGAGATTGTACTACTGAACTCCAGCCTAAGTGACAGAGTGAGATTCCATCTCAAAATAAATAAATAAAGTAACAGCCATTTTGGTGATCTATCAGATCGGGACAGCAACGTCACGTAGTAAAACACAAGCTGTCCCACATGGCCCCCACTAAGAACTGTAAAGTGTCTGCATGCTTCTTGTACTAAGACGTGGTCTCCTCCCCCTGCTCACCAATATCCAAGCAGTAGCAATAGTTTCAATATTTGATTACATGGACCCTGGACCACCCATAGTTTTGGAGATTTATTGGCAACTGTTCCCATTAAATGGTTCTTTCCCTATAAATGGTTGATTAAAGTGAAGATTTTGTTTGCAGAAAACAATTTGAAAGGTAACTGAGTTATTATGAGGTGAATAACCTGAGTCTCAGCCCATTTGTTTCCTCCTTTTGCCTTTTGTTTTTGAGTGATCTCATACATAAGTGTGGCTTCAACATTTATCTACACCAATGACATCAAGTCTACTTCCAGCTCAAAAATTCCTCCCCTATACACGGTTTTCAACTTAGACACCAAACAAAACTGGTACCACATTATACCTTGTTCCCCTAACCACAAACTTGAATGTCATCCAAGACCCTATCTTATTCCTTAACAAGCTCTGTTGATTCTTCCTGCTAAAACTACCAAATACATCCCTTATCCTGAAACTTAACTTGGTCCTGCCCAAGTTCAGATACTCATCATCTCGTTGGAACTATTACAATAGCTTCTCTTTTAATCTCTGTCCATAACCTTCACCTTTTCCAATTTATACTCCAATTTGACTTACCCTTTCTAACACTTGATTCTTAAATTTCTCCTCTACAATGAAATCTATAAGAGCTGTCAATCTCCTACAGTAGTGATTCTCAAATTTACAACTGTCATGCCTCTTTATAAGTGAAAAAAAATCCATGTGAATTGGTCTCCTTTCACTGCTATAACAAATTCTTGCAACCCTGGTGGCTAAAATGACACAAATGTATGATTTTACAGTTGAGGACGTCAGAAGTTTGGTACTGAGTGTCACTGCGCTAAAATCAAGGTGTCAGCAAAGCTGCATTCCTGCTGGGAAATCCAGGGGAGAGGCCCTGTCCTGGCCTTCTCCAGTTTCTAGAGGCTGCTGCATTGCTTAGCTCCTGGCTCTCTCTCATCTTCAAAGCCAGCAAAGGCCAGTGGAGTTTTTCTCATGCTGCCTCACTCTGACTGCTTCCCTTGTCACATCTTCTCCCACTCTGACTCTCCTGCCTGCCTCTTTCACTTGTAAGGACTCTGTGCTGGGCGTGGTGGTTCATGCCTGTAATCCCAGAACTTCCGGAGACCAAGGCAGGTGAATCACTTGAGGTCAGGAGTTCAAGACCAACCTGGCCAACATGGCAAAAACCTGTATCTACTAAAAATACAAAAATTAACTGGGCATGGGCATGGTGGTGCATACCTGTAATCTCAGCTACTTGGGAGGCTGAGGCACAAGAATTGCTTGAACCTGGGAGGCAGAGGTTGCAGTAAGCCAAGATCACACCTCTACATTCCAGCCTGAGTGACAGAGGGAGACACTATCTCAAAAATAAATTAAATTAAAATTAAAATTAAGGACCCTTGGGATTACATGGAGCCCATCTGGATAACATAGGAGAATCTCCCTGATATAGTCTGAATGTCTGTCCCCACACAAATCTGATGCTGAATTGTAAACCCCAGTGCTGAAGGTAGGACCGGGTAGGGGAAGGGTAGGTGTTTGGATCTTGAGGACACATTCCTCATGGCTTGGTACTGGTCTTTGTGATACTGAGTTCTTGAAAGATCTAGCCATTTCTCCCTGATACTCTCTCTGTTGCTCCTGCTTTCACCATTGAAGCACAAGCTCTCACTTAGCTTTCTGCCATGAGTAAAAGCATCCTGGGCCTCCCCAGAAGCCAAATGATGTCAGTGCCATGCTTCCTGTACAGCCTGCAGAATTGTGAGCCAAATAAACCTCTCCTTTGTTTTTTCTTTTCTTTCTTTCTTTCTTTTTTTTTTTTTAGACAGGGTCTCACACTGTCACCCAGATTGGAGTGCTAAACCTCTTTTCTTTTTTTCTCTGAGACAGTCTCTCTGTACTGCCCAGGCTGGAGTGCAGTGGCACAATCTTGGCCCACTGCAACCTCCATCTGTCAGGTTTAATCAATTCTCCTGCCTCAAGCCTCCCAAGTGGGTGGGATTACAGGCACATGCCACCATACCTAACTAATTTTTGTATATTTAGTAGAGACAGGGTTTCACCATGTTGGCCAAACTGGTCTTGAATTCCTGACCTCAGGTGATTTGCCCACCTTGGCCTCCCAAAGCACTGGAATTATAGACATGAGCCACCGCACCCAGCCCTAAACCTCTTTTCTTTACAAATTACCCACTCTCTGGTATTTCTTTACAGCAAGGCAAGAACAGCCTAAGACACTCCCCCTTTCAAGAGCCACAAGAATCACACCTGCAAAGTCCCTCTTGCCATGTGTATCAGTTTGCTTGGGTTGCCAAAACAAAATCCCACAAACTGAGTGGCTACACAACAGAAATGCATTGTCTTCCGGTTCCAGAGGCTGGGCGTCCAAGATCAAGGCATTGGCAGGATCGGATTCTCCTGAAGCCTCTCTCGTTAGCTTACAGATGGCTGTCTTCTTATGGGGTCCTCACATGAACTTTTCTCTGTTCACTTATACACTCCCAGTTTCCTCCCTCTTTTTATAAGTCCTATTGGAATAGGGCCTCACCCTAACATTTACTCGACATATGAATTTGGGGGGGAAACCCGACTGAACCATAACATGAATTTAGCCACCTGTGAGCTCCTTAACTTTGATCAAGCTGACTGCTCTATTTTTGCATTTCCTAATCTGTAAAATTGGGAAGTAAGAGTACCTACCCCAAGTGCATATTTTCAAGAGTAAACAAGATAAATTATGACTTGGAATAGTGCCAAACATGTAGCATGCACTCGGTAAATGACACTTAATTAAAATATACAAGTAAAAAGTCATCTGTTCTCACTCCTTTGGTTTAATATCCCCTTTGGTAGCGTTCTCCCATCACATTAGTACTGAACCTCCAAATATAAGAGTAAAAATCGATGCTAAAGAGAAAATGAAAGTTTTCTTTTAAGCAGTTTTGGCTGCAGAAAATGAAAAGCAACATAAAGAATATGAAGAAATAAGAATGACCTTTGAGATACAGGATTGCTGGGAATGTGGTAGTAGTTTCATGAATGTGGTCCTCTATCAAAACTCATCAAACTGCACAGTTGAAATCTGAACGTTTTACGTCTTCTTAAAATTCATGTGTTAAAAACCTAACTGCCAATGTGAAGGAGGTGGGGCCTTTAGGAGGTGATTAAGTCAAAAGGGTGGAGCCCACATGAATGGGATTAGTGCCCTTATAAGAAGAGACCTGGCAAGGCACGGGTGGCCCATGCCTATAATTCCTACAGTTTGGGAGGCCAAGGCCAGTGGATCACTTGATGTTAGGAGTTCAAGACCTGCCTGGTCAACATGATGAAACCCCGCCTCTACTAAAAATACAATAATTTAGCTGGGCGTGGTAGCACATGCCTATAATCACAGCTACTCAGAAGGCTGAGGCAGAAGAATCACTTGAACCTAGGAGGCAGAGGTTGCAGTGAGCTGAGATCACGCCACTGCACCCTAGCCTGGGCAACAAGAGCAAAACTCCATCTTAAAAAAATAAAAGAGAGGGAAAGAGAGAGAGAGAGAGAGACCCTTCACCCCTTTCACTATGTGAAGACACAGAAAACACAAACTGTGAGCAAGGAAGTGTGGCTTATCAGACACCAAATCCATCAGCACCTTGATCTTGAACTGCGTAACCTCCTGAACTGGGAAAAACGAGTTTTTGTTGTTCATAAGCTACCCCATCTATGGTATTTACTATAGCAGCCTGAATTGACTAAGACATGCACTCAAACTATGTCCAATTCATTATGGGGAAAGTATCAATAAAAAACGTTAACAGCTATATATTTATATCAATAATTTAAATTATTTAGATGTTTAAAGGCAATTATTTTGAGCTTAGCAAAAATTAATAAAAATAATTCTACAACTGCTGGGAGGGGTGGCTTACGCCTGAAATCCCATCACTTTGGGAGGCCAAGGAAGGCAGATCACTTGAGCCCAGGAGTTCAAGATCAGCCTGGGCAACATGGCAAAACCCCGTATCTACAAAACATACAAAAATTAGCCAGGCATAGGAGCACGCACCTGTGGCTCCAGCTACTTGGGAGGCTGAGCCCAGGAGGTTGAGGCTGCAGTTAGCCATGATTGCACCACCTGGGTGAAAGAGTGAGCCCTTGTCTCCAAATCATAGTAATGATGATAATGATAATGATAATAATAATTCTAGCACCCCCAAGTGGGATGGAAGGGAAGAATGCCACTGTGTGCATACCCATTAGGACTCTCAGTTGCAAGTGACTGAAACCCCAATCCCAGCTGGCTTGAGCCACGGGGATTTTATTGGCTCAAGTAAATAAGCAGTGGCTTTGGGTGCTGCTGCTTATGGAGCCTGCTGATGTAATCAGGATCTGGTTTCTCTCTCCCCTTCTTGGCTTCCTCAGTCTTACCTGGCAGTAACCAATTCAGCAAGAGCCAATTTCACTGCAGTTGCCTCAGGGAGTCAGGAAACACACAGATGAACTTTACTTATTGTGCTAATTTGAACACAAATTAGAAACAAGTGAATTAAAATTAAATTGTTAAAAGAAAGAAAGAAATCTGGAAAACAGCTATTTAAGTGTTACAGGCTAAATTGTGCACCCTCAAAATTTATTTGTGGAATTCCTACTACTTAATATCTCAGAATGTGACTGAATTATTTGGGGATAGGGGCTTTTTAAAAAGTAATTAAGGTAAAATAAGCTGGCATGGTGGCTCACACCTATAATCCCAGTGCTTTGGGAGGCCAAGGTGAGTGGATCACCAGGAGTTCACAAACAGTCTGGCCAACATGGTGAAACTGCGTCTCTACTAAAAATACAAAAATTGGCTGAGCATGGTGGCGGGCACCTGTAATCCCAGCTATTTGGGAGGCTGAGGCAGGAAAATCGCTTGAACCCAGGAGGCAGAGGTTATAGTGAGCCAAGATCATGCCATTGCAATCCAGCCTAGATGCCTAGAGCAAAACTCCATCTCCAAAAAAAAAAAGTAATTAAGGTAAAATAAAGTCTGTAGGAGTAAGTCCTAATCCAGTGTGACTGGTGTCCTTATAAGAAGAGATCAGGACACAGATAGGCACAGGGGGAAGACTGTGTGAAGACACTGGAAGAAAACGTCATCCACTAACCAAGGAGAGGGGCCTCAGGAGAAACCAACCCTGCCAACACCTTGATCTTGGCCTTCCAGTCTCCAGAACTGAGGAGAGAAATGCCTGCTGTTGAAGCTGCACTTTGTTACGGCAGCCCTATCTGACTAATACCTTTGGCCTACGTGTCTTCATTGTCCAATTCACCTTTACATAGCAAGGGGGAGGACAAAGGCCAAGCATGGTGGCTCACGCCTGTAATTCCAGCACTTTGGGAGGCAATGTGGAGAGAATTGCTTGAGCCTGGGAATTCAAGACCAGCCTGGGAAACACAGTGAGACCCCACCTCTACCAAAAAGAAAAAAAAAAAGATGGCTGCCAAGACCCTGGGCTATATCCTTCCTGGCTCACAACCCCTTGCCAGCTGGGATCCTGAGTGTCATTCTGATTGGAGAGCAAAGATAATGTGTGTCATGAAATAGTACTTCGCATTTATATTAAAATTCTTTTTGTTTTTGGTTTATACTTGCATCTGGGTGATCTCCCCACCCATTCTCTAAAACAAGGTCAAGTGTCCACGTTTTGACTTCCAAAAAGACTCTTGAAATCTGTAAACCGTGATTGTGAAAATTGAAGCTTTTGTTTTACATGAGCCAGGCACTGTAGGAGGATCTTTCCTTTTTTTTTTTTTGAGACGTAGTTTCACTCTTTGCCCAGGCTGGAGTGCAATGGTGCGATCTCGGCTCATCACAACCTTTGCCTCACGGGTTCAAGGGATTCTCCTGCCTCAGCCTCCCGGGTAGCTTGGATCACAGGCATGAGCCACTACACCCAGCTAATTTTGTATTTTTAGTAGAGATGGGGTTCCTCCATGTTGGTCAGACTGGTCTCGAACTCCTGACCTCAGGTGATCCACCTGGTTCCACCTTCCAAAGGGCTGGGATTACAGGTGTGAGCCACCATGCCTGGCCAGAAGAAGGCTTTTTTTTTCCCCTTGAAAGGAAAAGCTTGAAAGAAGCAGAGCATAACATTGATTCACTAAATTGGATGGAAAGTAGAAGTTCATAAAAAGTTAGGCCTCTTTGCTCTGCAGAAGATGATGAAGGTTTTCTTGGGTAAGAGGGCAGGAAGACAGAGGAGGAAGAGGAGAGAGGAGACTGGAGACTCCTCACCCTAGAGCACCATGTGGAGGAACACGGAGTTAATGTCAAGGAGAGCCACATGCAGGCAGGTGACACCTTCAGTCTACACTGCTGAGGCTCAGGTGAGCTGTCGCAGAGACCAGAGCCCATCCAGGCAGGAAGTGTGCCACCGACCTATGCCAAGCAGCAAGGCATTGCTAAACTTCTTATGCCAGGCCGGGAGGCTTCCAGTCAACAGCAGCCCACCCAGGACCTAGGAAGGTTATGATGGGCTCATCAAACTTTACTGTTGATACAATGCCCATGTCAGGACCATTCTAATCCCCCAGAAATAAAGGGTGATGTGTTGAATACTCACAGAAGGTAGAGATGTTGGGTAAAGGAAAGTTCTAGGACCTGTACTTGTATGCTTGTATGGGACTAAGTAGAGCTAGTTACATATTTCTGCCCCACTGCCCTCCACAGCAAGCTGACAATCTACCTCCTTTATATGTGTACACTTCTGGCCCAGGAATTAGGGCAATACCCCGACTGACTTAAGCTTGGTCCTGTGCTCCACCACCACTTCCTCTGAGTGAGAAGCAAATCCCCCAAGTGCATAGGACAAAGAGAAGCATGAAATGCAAATGCAAAAAAAAAAAAAAAAGAAAAGGCAGGTACCAAAAGGCCAGGCTGACTTGCTACTTTTGCAGCAATGTATGTTTGGGCAGCCAAGCAACAGATTTTCAGTGTACCCAATCATATCTTGTTGTCATACTTTAGATTTTCCCAAAAAAGAGAACAGGTTTTTTTCCCCTCCCAAACTCACATATGCTCTTGACCTTCCTAAAATCTTTGATGAACAGTTCTAGTTAATGCACAATAACTGCAGACCACAAGTAAGAGACATCCAATAATCGGATGACAAGGCCAGAGAAGGTCAGTGTCATAGGAGTAAACAGGAATTCATACAAAGAAAAGGAATGAGCTATTCATGCAAATATTTCCAATGCGTCAACCCCATTGAATGATATTTTGCAAATGTAGTTAGGGAGAAGAGTGTGTCTCCCACAAATCTTCAAAATCCCAAGGGTGGCTTCCAGAATCTCATCAAGAAGACACCAACAAGATATATTATGAGTCGTGATTGGAAGAGAGCATGAGGGGAGCCCCTGGGGAGCTGGGTGAGGTTCTGTTTCTTGATCTCGATGTCAGTTATTAGAGATACTGAGTTTATAAAAAATCGTTGAGCTCTATGCTTATGATCTGTGTTCTTTTCAGTGTGTGTTTATATTTCAATTAAAAAACATTTAGGCCAGTTTCGGTGGCTTATACCTGTAATCCCAGCATTTTGGGAGGCCAAGGCAGGAGGATCACTTCAGGCCAGGAGTGGGAGACTAGCCTGGGTAACATAGTGAGACCCCCATCTCTTCAAAAAATACAAAAAGTAGTCTAATATGGTGGTGTGTGCCTGTAGTCCTAATCACTTGGGAAGTTGAGGTAGAAAGTTAAGCCTGGGAGGCTGCAGTGAGCTACAATCATGCCACTACACTTCAGCCTAAGCAACAGAGCAAGAACATGTCTCAAAAAATATATGTATATGTGTGTACATATATATATACATATATAATATATACACATATATATACATATATATACACACACATATATATACACACACATATAGAAAGAGAGAGAGAAAGTGTGTGTGTGTGTGTGTGTGTGTATATATATATAGAGAGAGAAGAGGCAGAAAGAAACAAAAACAGAGAGAGAAACTCTTATAAATTATGATTTGATGAATTTTGAAGCAGTGCTCCAATGATAGAAGTCATTTATTATTGCTAGGGAATATGGACACACAAAAATTTGGTGGTAGGACAATTTGGGGTTTTACCCAGGTCTTTGTATGGGAAAAACAAACTGACAGATTGAGTGGTCTGGTTAAAGAATGGGCTCTCCTGTTAAAATTAAAGAGGATTCTTACAGGTCCTTCAAGAGACTGGTGCTCAGCCAGCTTCTTCTGACCAGGTGCCATGCTCCCCTGCTGGCCTTGGGGGTCCTGTTTCTCAGACACCTTGACACCAGTGAGGGATTTTACTCAGGGCTGGGTGTAAGGCCTCTGACCCCTGGCAGCACAAGCCCACTGTTCCTCACCCAAAACCTTTGGGACCAAGCATGCTAAAAAATGCATTTATCTTTGAATTCTAGAAAGAAAACAGAGCACATATTAATATCTATTGTGCAGAAATAATATACATATCAATTTTGTGTGTACATATATACATGTGTATATAGTGTATTAATTATGTACCAACTCCAGCAGGGTGTAGGGCAACACCATGTAACGAAACATGTATTTTTGGAGTACGGTTCATAAATATTCACATGAAGGAAGATGAAAAGGAAATTAAACATCTCATATCACTTCAGGAAAGTTTTCTCCCTAATAAGTATAAAAACGGTTTTTTAAAGATGTGGGGATTAAAATTTGAGGAAAAAAGATACTAGACCCACATATACTTACCATTTAAAATCAGTAAATTAATATCCTGAGTTTCTAATTTTTGCATAACTGTTATTAGTGTGGGTCCATGTCTTAGAGTCTGGTGCTCATCTACTCTTTTCCCAGGTAAATTGATAAAATAGCTGGAGTTGGTAAAGCCAGGTAAACTGCTGAACGGTTGTCCCTCTCTAACGAGAGGCCGCTGTTCTGGGCAGGACAGATAACAGAGGCCTGCCAGTCATCCTCTCCAGCTTCTCCCCAGACATCATTAGTTTTTGGATATCATGCCCTGTCTATGACTTTCACCCTTTTCTGGAAAACTGTAAGAGACCTCAATGGTCAAGTAAATCATTGCTGAAGAAAAAGTCATTCAATTCAATACATTTAACAAATATTTCAATCTATGCATTACTACTGTGCCATTTTACCCTATATAATTTTGATTCTCAAGATATGATAAGGTACCCAACAGAGAGTCAATCTCAATTTCTCTAAAACTTGGTGGCTAGCATCAGGATTTGACTGCAAGCCTAAAACAGAGTTTTCAGCCCTTTTGTTTGGGGAGACTTAGGAACCTTATTTGGAGGGTTTTTTGAGAAAGAAAAAACAAAGGGGAGGGGACGGGAGGGAAAAGAGAAAATTGCAGTTTCTGCTCAAGAATGGAGACTTTGGGAAAACATGGAGCTCAAATGCCGTTTTCATTGTGCATCTCTGCAGATTACTAGGCTGTCTGGAAGGCAGCCATGAAATGGGAAGAGGTCGTCTTCCTCTCTTTAGGCTGCAGAAAAAAAAAGAACCTGAAGAGGAGGACACGGTCAAGGCAATCCTGTTGTGGAGGGTGGGCTGGCCACAGCAACATGGTGCCCAGCTAGGAGCTACATAGAGAACTGGCCAGCAGAGGGATGGCTTAAGAACTGTCAGCAAAGATGTCCATTTTTACGTTGTTTTATGGTTTGGTTTTCGTCTTTTTGAGTTAGTAATTCCCTTTAGCTATCTATTTGCCATACCTTGTTACACATATTGAAGGAGAGGGCTGGACTGCAAAGACAATAAATGCAACCAAAAAAGAAAATGCCGAGACCATGCATGGGAAGAAAGAGGTCAGACAGTTGCAGTGCAGCCCATCGCATTTATTGACTGGAGCAGGCGGCCAACAATTTGCAGAGAATATTAAAAGAAAAAATAGACTTCCGTAAAAACGACTTGGCACTTGCAACAATGCAGGTGACAGCCCATCAGTGGAAAGGGTAATAGGGTCACAGAACAAGAGGCACAGCTTCTGCCTGGGAGACACAGGATGGGACGGTGTGAGACCCACAGGAGGACCAGCCTGCACCACCACAAGATGGATCTCACACCTTGCCTTCACCCAGCGGCTCTGTGACTTGGAAATGTCCTTGAAAACTGAGTCTGTTTCCTCATCTAATAAATAAATTTACTTATTCCTACTTCATTGGACATCTGTAAAATCAAAGATTGCTTATGTAAAGTTTTTAGCAGACATTCAATAAATGGCAATTATTACTATTGTTTACACACTAATTAAGGTTAGAGATTGAAAGCTGATAAATCCTTTAGCATTCACTATGTATAAAGCTGTTTGTAAGTAATGCCATTCTCATTACAGAAAGGACTCAGCATTTTAAAGTAACTGTGTTGTATTGATGAAGCCTCAGAAAAAAGAACGTTTCAAAACCTATCGAAGTCCTAAAAAAATGTAAAGATCTGATGTGCCAAGTGTTGGTGCTTATGTAACTACATACTGATTCCTAAACACGGGTTTTGGCATGAAACGAGGAACAATTAAGGAACATGACCCAGCATTTCTATCCCCAGACACATATCTTCTAGGAATTCTCATCCAGGCAACAAGGAGACATGTGTAAGAATCCTCACTGCAGCCAATTCTTTTTTTTTTTTTTTTTTTTTTTTTGAGACGGAGTTTCGCTCCCGTTACCCAGGCTGGAGTGCAATGGCGCGATCTCGGCTCACCGCAACCTCCGCCCCCTGGGTTCAGGCAATTCTCCTGCCTTAGCCTCCTGAGTAGCTGGGATTACAGGCACGCACCACCATGCCCAGCCAATCCTTTGCACTTTTAGTAGAGACGGGGTTTCACCATGTTGACCAGGATAGTCTCGATCTCCCGACCTCGTGATCCACCCGCCTCGGCCTCCCAAAGTGCTGGGACTACAGGCGTGAGCCACCGCACCAATTCTAATCAAAAATAAAACAGGCGGGGCATGGTGGCTGATGGTGGTTCTGTAATCCTGGCACTTAGGGAGGCCAAGGCAGGCAGGTTGCCTGAACCCAGAAGTTTGAGATCAACCTGGGCAACATGGTGAGACCCTGTCTCTACAAAAAATAAAATAAAATTAGCCAGGTATGGTGGCACACACCTATAGGTCCAGTTACTCATGAGGCTGAGGCAGGAGGATAGCTTGAGCTTAGGAGGTCAAGGCTGCAGGGAGCCAAGATTTCGCCACTGCACTCAGCCTGTATGACAGAGCAAGACTCTCTCCAAAATAAGTAAATAAATAATAAAACAAACATCTAAGATAACCTAATGTCCATGAATGGAAGAATGAATAAGTAAACTCAGTTGGAGACAAATAGAATACGATTCAGAAGTTGAAATAAACCACAATAAAAGCATGTTGCAAGAAGATATGTACAGGAAAGTCCTCCTAAAAAAACTGACAAACATTTAAAGCAATAACGCTTTGTTTAGAAAAATATAATACTTGATTAAAGTAGGAAAGCATAGGTGACCATTATACATATTGAGGTCACAATGGTTGTTACCCCTGAGGAAGAGGGGAATATGACTGGTGAGTGCCACAGAAGAAGCTTTAAGTGTATCCATGAGATGTTTTCTTTCTACAAAAGCAAAGCAATCTGAGGCAAACATAGCAAAAAATAAAATAAGGGAAAAAAGATGGGGCTCGGTATCAAGTATATCGTTATTCATTATATTATTCTCTTTAATTTTCTGAATATTGAAAATAGTTAACAGAATCAGGACTTCAAGGTTCTTGAAGGGACAATGGGGACAACTAAAATCCAAATTCCTTCACACCCTCTTCAAAAACCACGCAGACGAACTAGTATGAAAGAGATAAAAGCACCCCTAACCAAAGTCTGCAGGAAAACTAGGAGACAAAGAATATTGAAAATATTATGTATGCAGGAAAATTATATCCAATACCAGTAAGACAGCTGCAGAGCTCCTGTCAGAATGAAGAGTCGGGTTGGGAGTGCGTGGAAAGGGGAGGGCAGTTGATAGGATAGTCCATCCGGGAAAGCCAAGCAAATCAATGGCAAAGCTACTGTAAACAAGAGAACTCAATAAGATAACAGGCTATGAACTAAACACTGAGAAATTAGTAGCTTTCATATGTACAATCAATAACCAGTTAGAAGGTGTGAAGGAAAATAAAACATCATTTTTGGTACCAATAAAATAAAAATAAAATTCTTAGGAATAAACTTAACAAAATGATTTGCAAAAGTCATACAAGGGAAACTTTCAAAACCTGGTTGAAAGATATAAAAGTGCATTCCTTGTTTTCCGATAAGATAACGACATCTGAAAGATGTCAGCTCTTCACTACTTAATATGTAAGTTTAAAGTGATTCCGATACCAATAATAATTTCTTTGTCTAGAGATGGACAAGTTTTCTGGGGTTTTTTGTTTTGCTTTTTTGTTTTATGAGACAGAGTCTCACTCTATCACCAGGTGCCAGGCTGGAGTGCAGTGGCGCAATCTCGGCTCCCTGCAACCTCTGCCTCCCGGGTTCAAGCAATTCTCCTGCCTCAGCCTCCCAAGTAGCTGGAACTATAGGCGCGCCCCCATGCCCAGCTAATTTTTTGTATTTTTTAGTAGAAACAGGGTTTCACCATGTTGGCCTGGATGGTCTCGATCTCTTGACCTCTTGATCCGCCCGCCACGGCTTCCCAAAGTGCTGGGATTACAGGCGTAAGCCACCACGCTCAGCTGACAAGTTTTATTTAGAGATGGGTAAGTTGATTCTAAAGTGTGTATGAAAACACACACACATGCAGAGAGAGAGAGAGAGAGAGAGAGAGAGAAGAAAAGCAGGAACCAGCTGAAAGAGAAGAGGAAAAAAGAGAATTGACCCTACGAGATAGTAGAACACAGTGTGAAACTTCTATGATCGAAACCGTACACTGGCACAGAAGAAGACGATCCAACAGAATAGAATAGAAAAGGCAGGAATAGTCCCAAGTACCATTTGTGAACATTTAGTCTGATGATGGTAGCATTTCAAATCACTGAAAACAAGACAGACTTTTTACTAAATGATGTTGGAACAACAGGACCCATTTTAACAAAAGACTACATGAGACTATTTTTCATGTCATGAAAAAGTACAGTGAAAGAAAAGGTACAGGAACCATATAAGTAAGTTCCAGAGTGTAGGATACAAAGAAAGCTGTTCTATCCATGATTCAAAATCTGGAAGCAATTAAGAGAAAATTAATAAATTTGACCAAATAATAACAAAGTCCAATTTTTAACACAGCAGAATTTGTAACAAGAAAAAATGACAAGCTGGGAAAAAGTATTTGCTGGGTGCAGTGGCTCACAGATGTAATCCCAGCACTCTGGGAGGCCGAGGCAGGAAGATCACAAGATTGGGAGTTCGAGACCAGCCTGGTCGACATAGTGAACCCCTTCTCTACTAAAAATACAAAGTATTAACCAGACATGGTGTCAGGAGCCTGTAATTTCAGCTACTTGGGAGGCTGAGGCCGGAGAATCACTTGAACCTAGGAGGTAGAGGTTGCAGTGAACTGAGGTCACGCCATTGCACTCCAGCCTGGGTGACAGGAGTGAGACTCCATCTCCAAAAAAAAACGAAAAACGAAACCTACATGAATGAAGAGCTCTTAAAAAAATAAAAGGGGTTAAAAAAAAAAAAACTTGAGAGAAACATAAATAGAAGACAAGAACCAACATCACAGAAAAAGACTCGCAAATGGTCCTCGGGCATGTAAATAGAGGCTCAACTTCTTTTGTACTAAGTGTAATGAAAATTAAAACTACACAAAGCTACAATTTCACATATCAGATTGACAAAATTTCAAAAGCTCGACAACACACTTTGTTGGTGAAAAAAATGGAGAAATGGGCACTCTCAAGCCTTACGGGTACAATGGTATGCCCATGACATGGAAGGGAATTTGGTATGCAGGAGGTGTGCTGCTGGTATGCAGGTGATATAGAAGGAAATTTGGGAATAGATCACAAAACTACCTATGCACTTATCCTTTGACTCAGCTTTTAGAAATTCACCCTGAAATTATACCTCCCGAAATTCTAAACAACCTATATATTGGTTTTTCACCCTGCAGTATTTGTAATTTGCTAGGTTTCTAATTTGTAATTAAAAGCTATCCAAATTCCCAGATAGCAGACAAGTTTATTAAAGCATGGTACAATCATACAATAGAGAAATCTGTATATAAACGAAAGAAGGACTCTTGTTGAACTGATATGGAGTCCCTCCGAGTAGCAATCAAAATCTCTAAAATAACAAATAAAGCCTGTATCCCCATTCCCCCTTGCCCCATCCCCACACATCCCTGACTTTATCTCTTATTGATTTTTTTTTTTGAGGAGTTTCACTCTTGTTGCCTAGACTAGTGCAATAGTGTGACCTTGGCTTACTGCAACCTCTGCCTCCCAGGTTCAAGCCATTCTCCTGCCTCAGTCTCTTGAGTAGCTGGGATTACAGTCACCTGCCACCATGCCTGGCTAATTTTTCTATTTTTAGTAAAGATGGGGTTTCACCATGTTGCCAGGCTGGTCTTGAACTCCTGACCTCAGTTGATCCACCCACCTCAGCCTTCCAAAGTGCTGGGATTACAGGCACAAGCCACCTATTTCTTTAATAATTTCTTAATCTTCATATTCTTCAGTTTCTCTCTCTGGAATGACTAATTTCTAATTGGAAATTAGTCAGAAATTAGATTTCCTGGGTAGATCCTCTAAGCTTATACTTATATATTGTTTTTCAATTTCCATGTTTCTTATCCTTAGTATCTATCAATTTTATTTCAGTAGCATATTTTTACCTTATGACATTTCTTCATTTTCTGTTTTTCATAGCAAATTTTGTGGGAGGTTTCCTTTGAAAATATTAGATTGAAGCTATTGATGTTTTCTCTGATTCTCAGCATTATGTCTGATCTTTTAGGATCCTTTTGTCTATTTACTATAATCTCTATTTTTCATCCTGAGGGTGATCCTCAGCTAGCCTTGAAGAATGAAACATTGAAAATTGATTGTAAACTGCTCCTGGGAAGAGCTTGTTGACTCCTGGGCTTTGTTGCATGGTGGTTGGGAAAAAATCAGCCATTTCATTAGATGATCTCCAAATGTTAGTGTCTTCTCTCTGGGGCTGTTTGTTTTCTCCAGAGAAGATTCCTTGCATTGTCCTCTTCCTGCATTCCTGAAGTGAGGGAAGAAAACGAATCCAAGAAGCACAACTCAGTCATCAACTTTGCTCAATCCACCTGCTTTCTGCTATCACTTTATCTCCAACTCTCAACTATCTACTGGTCAATTTCTCTGGAGAATTTCCCTTTCTTGCCTGATGGTGTGACCAGCTGACAGTCAGCAGGGGTAGAAGACCGGAGTGTCTAATCATTCTGCTTTCAGCCTTTCAACTAAGTCTCCTGTTTTCATTTACTCTTCTTGCCCCTCACAACTGCCTTCTTTGGTGAACCTCTCAGTGATTCTCTGAAGCCTAACAGTTCTGCAAGAATTTTAGGGTAAAACTTTTTTTTTTTTTTTGAGACAGAATTTCACTTGTTGCCTAGGCTGGAGTGCAATGGCTCAATCTTGGCTCACTGCAACCTCCAAATCCTGAGTTCAAGAGATTCTCTTGTGTCAGCCTCCCAAGTAGCTGGGATTACAGGCTCCTGCCACCATGCCCAACTAATTTTCGTATTTTTAGTAGAGATAGGGTTTCACTGTGTTAGCCAGGCTGATCTCAAACTCCTGACCTCGTGATCCACCCTCTTCGGCCTCCCAAAGTGCTGTGTTTACAGGTGTGAGACACTGCACCTGGCCGTAGAGCTTCTTTTGCTCGGTGAAATCAACTGCAATCCATTCATCTACTTTCCTTCTTCCAAAACTATGTTGTAATATTTTGCTTCCTCCTGCCTTTCTTAGATGTTCTTCTCCTTTGTCTTTTCATTCCTCATCTATCATTTTAGATAAGTTTTGGGTGGCAGAGATAATAAATTCTTGTTGCTAATCTATCATTTAAACTATATTACTATCTAGGCAAGATTTAAAATCTGGACACCCTGTTTACAAGATACTCTAATAGTTAGGCAGTAATATTAGCACCCCTATTCCACCTGAAGAAGTTACAGAAGGTGAATCTTCAACCTTCCAAAACCCTTAAGGATTAAGCGTTCTCTTGTCAAAAGGAGGGGAAAATATGTCAGAGGCATTTGAACCAAAGAGGCTCCATCTTGAATAGGGGCTGAGGAAAACGAGGATGAGACCTACTGGGCTGCATTCCTAAGGTTAGGCATTGTTAGTCACAGGATAAGACAGGAGGTCAGCAGGACTGGCATCCCAAGATATAGGTCATAAAGATCCAACTGATAAAACAGGATGTGGTAAAGAAGCCAGTCAAAACCCGCCTAAACCAAGATGGTGAAAAAGCAGTGTCAGGCCATCCTCATTGCTCATTATGTCCTCATTACAATGCATTAGGATGCTAAAAGACATTCCCACCAGGACCATGACAGTTGACAAATGCCATGACAATATCCAGAAGTTACCCTAGTAAGTCTAAAAGGAGCAGGAGCCCTCAGTTCTGGGAATTGCCCACCGTTTTCCTGGAAAACTCATGAATAACCCACCCCTTATTTAGTATATGATTAAGAAATAACCAAAAAAAAAAAAAAAGCCAACCAGCAGCTCTTGGGGCTGCTCCGTCTATGGCATGTGTCCCCAACCCGTGGGCAATGACCCAATACCCAGTGGTGTGTTAGGAACCAGGCCACACAGCAAGAGGTGAGTGGGAGGCAAGGGAGAGAAGCTGAGTTCCGCCCTCAGTCAGATCAGCAGCAGCATTAGATTCTCATAGGAGCACAAACCCTATCACGAACTGTGCACGTGAGGGATTAGGTTGCACATTTCTTATGAGAATCTAATGCCTGATGACCTGTCACTGTCTGCCATCACTCCCAGATGGGACTGTCTAGTTACAGGAAAAAAAAAAACCTCACGGCTCCCACTGATTCTACATTGTGGTGAGTATGAAATAATAATAGAAACAAAGTGCTTGAATCATCCTGACACCATCGCCACCTATACTGTCCATGGAAAATTTGTCATCTACAAAACTGGTCCTTGGCACCAAAGAGGTTGGGGACTGCTGGTCTATGCAGTGGCTATTCTTTTGTTTCTTTACTTGGCTAATAAACTTCCTTTCACTTAAAAAAAAATCTGGGTACCACATACACAAAGATCAAGACAACGAAATCCTGGCCCTTTCATAAGTTCCACCGTGGAGAGGAAACTGACAAGTTGCAATAACCATTAGTTAAGGAACCCAGCAACTCTATTGTACTGTCTTATTTCTGTTATTAAAATGTTTCCATATCTTCATTTTCTATCTATAAAATGGTTGAGAGATTCCTGGTAAGATACATCAGACATTTGCAAGGGAATTCTTAGTATTGCTTTTGCTTAGTATTCATTGAAATTATTCTTTCAGGAAGAGATGCAGAGAGAATTGGCATGTTTTAATCACCCTTTCCACGCACAATTTTCCTAATGCAGAAAAGCAGAGAGAGCAATATAAATCCAAGCACCTGAAGCCAGAAACATGACAGCAAGGGCATCCCTAGGTAGTCAGGGGAAGTAGAGTCAGGAGGAAACAGAGTGACAAGGAATAGAAATGAGGGTGGGAGGAAGGGACCAGACACGGCTTGCTTTTTGCTATCTTCTAGAATATAATAAAGGGGCCTAAAGCAAATGTCTAGGGCAAAACAGACTGTGCAAAAGAAAAAAAGTTGAAAAATTGATTTCAAATTCATTCATTTCCTAGCTCTCCTTCTTAACTCTAACTAAAGCCTTAACATTTCTCTATAACAATCAGAATTTACCCAATCACGATGAGCTCCCAAATGGCTAAGAAACTAAGTGAGCCAGTCACGTTGAGCGAACTTGTGAATTTGCTTTGTGGAGGTTTGAGACTGCTCAGGGAGGCGAGATCAGGGGCCCGTGTGCAAGGTTGCTTTCATTGTGCAGTGCACAGCAGGCATTCACTAGAAGACCTCAAGATGATGGCATTCCTTGGAATTGGGCAACATGAAGCTCTGACAGGTATGTATCTGGATTGGCAAAAACCCATCCCAACTGCTCAGAAAGAATGAGAAATAGCATACACATCACTGTAGAATCATCTTTGGGCAGGAGAAGCACCACTCTGACTACCATCTCTCCTGCTCAGTCCTGGAAATCATCTCCCAAACTCACGCCTTTTTAAGTAAACTTTTTTTTTTTTTTGAGACGGAGTTTCGCTTGTTACCCAGGCTGGAGTGCAATGGCTCGATCTCGGCTCACCGCAACCTCCACCTCCTGGGTTCAGGCAATTCTCCTGCCTCAGCCTCCTGAGTAGCTGGGATTACAGGCACGCGCCACGATGCCCAGCTAATTTTTTGTATTTTTAGTAGAGACGGGGTTTCACCATGTTGACCAGGATGTTCTCGATCTCTTGACCTCGTGATCACCTGCCTCGGCCTCCCAAAGTGCTAGGATTACAGGCTTGAGCCACCGTGCCCGGCCTTAAGTAAACTTTTACTCTTCTGGGATATTTGCTTTAGGAAATTGTTTAGATGTGAAAGAGAAGGTTGCCCTTTTCCCAGTTTAGTCATTTCTACCTGTGCTTAGAAGAATTTTTTTTTTTACATTCACTAAAGTGTCATTTAAATAAGAAAGGCAAGATGATCTCCAGATACTAAATTATTAATGAGAACTTTTTCTTCTAGGCGAAAATTAAATGAATAGCAAATAGTCCTATTATTAGGTTTTAAATGGCTTTAATTTCTTAACACCAATTGGAAAGAAAATAGCCAGTGTTAGAATGTGTAATTGCTTATGATAGTAATAACAAAGATTTTATTTGCAATCTTATTATTCAACGAGAAGTTTACTAAGCAATTTACCAGAGTGTGGGCCAAGGATTATGAAATTGCATTTATACACAAATGATAAAATGTGTTGCCATGGTGAAGGTCTGGTCAAAACAGGATAATGTTCTAGCTCATTTGAAATTTATCAATGCAATGATTATCTGATATAAAGAAAGCAACTTGATTCTCATAATCCTTGAACCTTCTGTAAATAATGCAAAAATAGCTGAAAACTAAAAATTCTGACTCTCTCAAACTTGCACTTTGAGACTATCTGTGAAGTTTTTATATATACTGATGCCCTAGTCCTTCCACAGAGATGCTGATTTAATCAATGTGGAGTGCAATCTGGGAGCTAGAATTTTTTATATTTTTATTTTATTTATGTATTTATTTTTAGAGTCAGGATCTTGCTTGTTGCCCAGGCTGGACTGCAGTGGTACAATCATAGCTCACTGCAAACTCAAACTGGACTAAAGGGGTCCTCCCAGCTAAGACTCCCCAGTAGCTGGGACTACAGCCATGTGCCACCACATCCAGCTAATTTTTGTATTTTTTGTAGAGATAGGTTCTAGCTATGTTGCTCAGGCAGGTCACGAATTCCTGGATTCAAGCAGTCCTCCCACTGCAGCCTCCCAAGGCACTGGGATTACAAGCATGAGCCCCTGTACCCCTGGGAATTGAAATTCTTAAAGCTCTCTAGGTTATTCTAATATGTTTCAAGTTGGAAAAATGTACTAAGGTGACACATCCGTCTGTCCAAAGACTACAGTCAAAGTGAAGCTTATTTATCACATAATTGTGACTCAACAAGGGCTTTGCTTTAGAGATATTGTATTGGCATGTCTAAAGACAAACAAAGTAATAGAAATATAGAAAGATATATAGAAATAAAATAGAGAACACTTAATAAAATAGGCAGCAGCATATTATCTATTACTATAGTAGTATTATATTTTATATAATATCTATCAACATATAATAACTGAAATATAAAAGAAACAAAAATCAATATAATCCCAGAGTTTATATAGATTTACATGAAATAAACTTATCAGAGCCATATTAGTACATAATAAAAATGCATGTTGTTTCCAGAGAAAGTTCAGCGCTTATGCATTTTAAAGAATACTAATTCCACTAGGCGTATACCCTAAGGAATAAAAATTATTCTATTATAAAGATGCATACCTGTTACATTTATTGGAGCACTATTCACAATAGCGAAGACATGGAATCAACCCAAATGCCTATCAATGATAGACCGGATAAGGAAAATGTGGGTATATATATACCATGGGATACTATGCAGTCATGAAAAGGAATGAGCTCATGTACTTTGCCTAGACATGGATGGAGATGGAAGCCATTATGCTGAGCAAACTAACACAGGAACAGAAAAACCAAACACCCCAAGTTCTCACTTATAAGTGGGAGCTGAATAATGAGAACACATGGACCTAGGAGGCAGCGTACAAGACACACTGGGGCCTGTCAGGGGGGCAAGGGGAGGGGGAGCATCAGGATAAATAGCTAATGCACATGGGGCTTAATGCCTAGGTGATGGGCTGATAGGTACAACAAACTGATGGCACAGGTTTACCAACGTAACAAATCTGCACATTCTGCACATGTATCCTGGAATTAAAATAAAATCTTTAGGAGAAAGAATACTAATGCCATCCCATCATAAAATCAGGCTGTAGCTAGGTGATACAGGTGATTTGGATACAAGTAGAGAAAACAGATTTAGTTTCTACTCAAATTTGAATTACTAAGCCTCATTGCATTTCATGGAGTCAAACTATTACAGAGAAGTTAGCAAATGATCCCAGAAATGCATGGATTTGATCAAAAAGGAGATCAAATTTAAATCAACTACCACCAGTGAGAAAACAAATCAGTGGTGTCAAACTTTATATATCCATTCACAAAGCATTTCTTGAATACTGGCAAAGCAATGAGCTTTTGAATAGAAGAATGAATTCCAACTGTATCTGTAAAGTTTTATTACTTAAAAAGAATCTAAAGCAAGTATCAGTAAATTATAACATTTGTTCAGTATAGCTAATGAATATATTATGTTTGCTATATTATTCTTCATGCTTTTCATAAATGTTTGAAATGTTTCACTTAAGTAAAGTTGAATTTGGGCCAGGCGTGGTGGCTTGTGCCTATAATCCCAGCACTTTGGGAGGCCAAGGTTGGTGGATAACCTGAGGTCAGGAGTTTGAGACCAGCCTGGCCAACATGGTGAAGCCCTGTCTCTACTAAAAATACAAAAAAAGAATTAGCTGTGCGTGGGGGCATATGTCTCAACCTTCCAGCACTATATAACCAGTTCCCTGTATTAAATGCCCTCTATTAGAGAAGCCTAATGTGGTTTCTAATTTCCTGACCTGACCCAGACTAATACAATACTACTATGTCCAGGTAATATAGTTTGGCTGTGTTCCCACCCAAATCTCAACTTGAATTGTATCACCCAGAATTCACAGGTGTTGTGGGAGAGACCTGGGGGACGTAATTAAATCATAAAGGCTGGTCTTTCCCATAGTATTCTCATGATAGTGAGTACGTCTCATGAGATCTGATGGGTTTACCAGGGGTTTCCGCTTTGCTTCTTCCTTTTTTTTCTCTTGCTGCCACCATGTAAGAAGTACTTTTTTCCTCCTGCCATGATTGTGAGGCCACCCACAGCCATGTGGAACTGGAAGTGCAATTAAACCTCTTTTTCTTCCCAGGCTCAGGTATGTCTTTATCAGCAGCATGAAAATGGACTAATACACCAGGGACTAGTATTGTTAAAGTTAGCCCAGTTATGACTTCAGTACAGATTTCAAAATGATAATAGAGATGATTTTCATGCACTAACTGATATTAGGACAGTAAATATGAGGTTCAGCTCAAGGTGGCTGATTGGAATGATAACAGTGTAAACCCTGGGAGGGAAGAACCACAGAGGATAATGGCCAATACACACTTTAAATTAATTTACAATTAGTCCAGGCATGGTGGCTCATGCCTGTAATCCCAGCATTTTGGGAGGCTGAGGCAGGTGGATCACCTGAGGTCCAGTGTTCAAGACCAGCCTTGTCAACATTGTGAAAACCCATCTCTACTAAAAATACAAAAATTAGCCTAGTGTGGTAGCGCACACCTATAATCCCAGCTACTCAGGAAGCTGAGGTAGGTGAATCGCTTGAACCTGGGAGGTGGACGTTACAGTGAGCCAAGATCATGCCATTGCTCTCCAGCCTGCACACAGAGTGAGACCCCAGGTAATATATATATATTATTATATATAATAATATATAAAATATATAATATATTTATATATATTTATAATTTGGCTTCCTAGCCTTTGTTTTTGATGTATCATGATTTTTTTAATTTAGAATAAAAGCAAATTTCTTTTTTAAAAAAAATATGTTTGGACACATTTTCTTAAGTTCTTGATAGCGTTGGCAAGGTAAAACTACTTCAGGCTATGAAACTAAATATGCAATTTTTGTGACACTGAATATATTCATGGAAAATATGTAATTTCAGTCACTATATTAGAATATCAGAAATAATGCTATTTCCAGTTCAATTCTTTGTGTTTTTGTTTTGTCTTTTGTTTTGGGGGGGGTTTGGGGGGGTTTTTTTGTGATGGAGTTTTGTTCTTGTCATCCAGGCTGGAGTACAGTGGTGCAATCTCAGCTCACTGCAATCTCTACTGAAACCTCCACTTCCCAGGTTCAGGTGATCCTCCTGCCTCAGCGTCCCAATAGCTGGGATTACAGGTGCCCGCCACCGCATCCAGATAATTTTTTCTATTTTTAGTAGAGACTGGGTTTCACCATCTTGAGTAGGCTGGCCTTGAGCTCCTGACCTTAGGTGATCTGCCCACCTCAGCCGCCCAAAGTGCTGGGATTACAGGCATGAGCCACCATATCTGGCCTATATTATTCGTTTTATAAATGTGTAAGACCTTTCTACAGCAACCCATTGTTTCAAAGACTATTCTGAGGCAAAGATTTTGAAACATGTAAAACTCTGTAATGAATCCATATTCATTCTTTCAAAAGTGCTCATTTCTGTGACTCAAAAATGAAAAACAGATGATAAATATTTGCCCAAACTGGAAAAAGAAAGACATTGAGTCCAAGGGTCCTAAATCTGGCAACTTTCACTTTGCTTAACCAAATAGTACTTCTCAAAACTCTTTATTTAAGTGCCTGGTTTCCATGGGGGGAAAAATAGAAGTTATTTACCCTTAAAATTCAGATTATTTGGCTCCAGGCCTCGGGCTTTTATGAGAAATGAGGTATCTCTGGGCTCGGATCCACTCAGCCTCTCTTTATATTTCATGTCTATAACATGAAATACTTTAGTCCTAGTATTTACAGTTCCTAGAGACTGAGAGGTCACAGGAGACTGAAAATTTCAAAAATTTTATTAAGCATAAAAGCCATCTAACTCATGGTGTCTTTTTTGGGAAACCAGTAGTATTAACAGCCATCCCACTGGGCTTGCATTTTAAAATCCTTCTCAATTGCTGATAATAACTCAGGAAAACAAGTAGATGAAAGGACGGAAACCCTAAAATGGTGAAGACAACTCAGAAGGAGTGACAGCAAAGTGACAACGCAAATACATGTTGTCCTTCAAAATAGTCACCACGGAGAGAATAACCTATATCAGTGAAGCTGCCATTATGCAGGTGTTTAGGAGACCATTCTGAATCTTTTTCAAGCCACTTTAAGAGACCCACAAACATAAAAAGTCTATTTAGTCACTTTCTTCTCAATCTTGTTTTTTGCCACCAAAGAACATTTATACACCTCAATAAGTTCCAAGTGACTTTTGAATGTTTTCCATTTTTAACAGCTATCTTCAAAGACAAACATATCTATTGAGAATGCTCCAAAAAATGGACTTCATTACTGAAAAAATTCCAGAATAAAAGTTTCAAGATATTTTGCATCTTGGGTATAACACAGGTGTTAGCTCCCAAAGTTTCTGCATACAAAGAAAAAGAAAGCCATTGTAGTGTTCAGATTTTTTTAATGGATCATAACATTTTATATAGAACATACATTAGCTGTGCCTTTAAGGCACATGCTTCAATGATCTTCCCTGGGATTTTGCTGTCATTACTTAATTACAGTTTTCACTTAATGAGATGTTCCTCCAGGATGAGTTTCCCGGTGATTTTATCACATCCAATTATACCACAGAAGACTGATAATGAATAAAGACTCACAGACTTAGAAAAACGTTTGTTATTGGTAAATGAACACAGAATGTCATGAAAGACAACAATGGAATAATTTCTCAGCAAGTCAAGTGACCACTAGGAAACCAATGGACCAGCAGAGGGAAAATGCTTCCTAAAAATAAATGTTGGGGCCGGGCGCTGTGGCTCACACGTGTAATCCCAGCACTTTGGGAGGCCAGGGCAGGCAGATTGCCTGAGGGAAGGAGTTCAAGACCAGCCTGGCCAACATGGTGAAACCCTATTTCTACTAAAATCACAAAAATTAGCCTGGCATAGTGGCATACATCTGTAATCCCAGCTACTTGGGAGGCTGAGGCAGAATTGCTTGAATCCAGGAGGTGGAAGTTGCAAGTGAGCTGAGATCCAGCCATTGTACTCCAGCCTGGGCAACAGAGTGAGACTCTGGTGCCCCTCCAGTTGTATCACAAAAGTCAAGTCCATTTTGGGAATAATGTACAGGGAGCATTCTGAGCTGCCTGGCTCCTTCAGGTCCCCTTCATAGTCAAACACCTAGCTTAAACCTTGCTGCCACTCTCTCTCCCACATTGCCCAGAGAGATACTGATTGACGATTGACTGATTAACTGTTCATCATCTGACACCCCTTTCTGTGTCTGAAGACTCTCATTGTGTGACTCTTGGTAGTTTGTCAGATGCCATCTCACCTTGGAAACCCAAAATTTGGACAGTTGTTTTCTCAGACCCTGGCAGATGTAACTTCGGCCTGGGATGAGGCGTCAGCCAATGAGATGCCCCCACTGGGAATTTGCTGTGGATTAAGTGATGAAAAAAATCAGGGAATTCCCAAGAAGTCTCCCTGGTGGCAGTGTCAGCAGCAGCCTGGAAATGGTATTGAGCTTCTCCTGTCTATAGCAATGCTGGACCTAGGCCCACACTCAGCAAAAGCACTGAAGGTAGCCCAGCCAGCCTCTCCCTGGGGCATCCTCAAGGGCTCTGACACCCTGGTCTCCTTTGAGTATTCCATGATTCCAGCTCCCTGTGCTTTCTGTAAGTCATCTGACACCCTTCTAATAAATTCCATTTCTGCTTAAACTAACCAGAGATGACCTCCATCTGCAACCAAGAAGCCTCGATAACACACCTCCCCTGGCTCTGATGGTTGAAACTGAAGTAACATTCTAGGCCAGAAGAATCACTGAAAATGGAACATAACAACAATCATTGAGTAATAAAGCTGAACACAACCTTGATTTGGAACCAATTAAAATATAAATGCAGGCCGGGCACTGTGGCTCACGCCTGTAATCCCAGCACTTTGGGAAGCCAAGGCAGGTGAATAACAAGGTCAAGAGATCAAGACCATCCTGGCCAACATGGTGAAACCCCGTCTCCACTAAAAATACAAAAATTAGCTGGGCATGGTGGTGCGTGCCTGTAGTCCCAGCTACTCAGGAGGCTGAGGCAGAAGAATTGCTTGAATCCGGCAGGCGGAGGTTGAAGTGAGCTGAGATCGTGCCACTGTTCTCCAGCCTGGCGAGAGCGAGGCTGTCTCAAAAAAAAAAAAAAAAAAAGGAAAAGGATATATGTGTGTGTGTGTGTGTGTGTGTGTGTGTGTGTGTGTGTGTAAATGCAAAAATAATCCACAAGCAATTTTTTCTTTTGTCCGTGAGGCTTTGCGAAGGTCATGTGGACTTTTCAACAGCAGATCTGAAACATTCCCTGAATCGGAATCTGCTTGGTTAGAATACCCCTTTGATTTGCTTGGCTAGTTCTTGAAACCAACTTCGTGCAGTGTCTTGCAGAGGCCAAACAACTTTAAAACTTAGATTGCTTCTAGAGTGCAAAGCTTAGCCAAGTTTTGAGAAGTAATTTATTCTCGGTCTCATGTGTTCCATCAAGTAGAAGCCCAAGGGTCTCTTTCATACTCAGTGTGTCAGGGACAAATGGGGTTTGGTGGATTCCAAAAAACAAAGACATTTTGGGAACAATTTTGGAAGGGAACATTCAAAACTTTCTAGCACCACAGGGCCTAATTTACTCCTATATTGAATTTCAGCAATCCTAATTTTGAGAGTTTTACAACACCTGCTGGTGAAGCTGTCCAACTTTTTCTTACTGAATTGATAAGTAGGTAAGAAATAATGTGGCCCCGAGAGTTGGGCAATCAGAAAACTCAGGGTAAAAGAAAAAGATGAATTGGTCTTTCTCTCAGAGATAAACCCACACAAAACAGCATGAGACGTCTACATTTTCTCACAAACTAATTAGAGTTTCTTGGCCTTACCTCATTAGACTAAATTTATCGGAACTAAACATATGCAGAGACTCCTACAGTCAATGCACTTCAAATAATACAGGATATGAGGCTGGTGTCACTGCCAACTTAGCAGTGGGGCCTCTCTTTGCAAAGACTGTGGAATGCTGGTTGTACACATTCATGTATTTCCTGCCTAACATAACCGCTAATTAGATGAAGGGGTTAGATCCAAAGATAAATATGAAAAGAGCTGCGTTGCAGGAGGTCAGCTGATCACAGTGGACAAATCAATGCTGATTACTTTGATTACAAATATAAATGATTAAACCAGAGTTTTGTTTCCAACCACCCAAGCTTTCACAACTTTCTTTTGGTTGAAGTTTTACTTTTCACTTATTTGTTATAGTAACAAAATTAAAAACTAGTAAGCTTCTCCGGGGGTTCTGGATGTCAATGCCATAGCAGATTGCCTCTGATATTGAGAATCTGACATATCTGATTTGTATTTGATGTTTCTTCTCCACTTGCCTTATTCCTTTTTTCTACTGCCTGAAACAAAATTTCCTATTAGGTAACCTGAAGAAAACCACAGCTGTTGGGCTCTGCTCTTAATTTAGACTTTGTTCAGGTTTCTGCCTACAGGGTGGGCATTTGTCACAGCAGGAAGCACATAGAGACTCTGGTGGGGACAAGACTGGCCTCAGAATCAAGGTCTCCTTGGCATTTGTTGTAATTTTCTCTGAGGTGCAGAGTGGACGCTGCTGGGTGACGGCCTTCTCATGAACACAGGGACACTAGTGAAGGGAGGGGCACAGTGGCAGAAGCAGAGGAATCTCGAGGAGAAACAGAGAAGCAATGAGCAAGTCCAAGCAGGGCTGTGGCCGATGCCGCCCTGACTCTAGGCTAGCACCGAGACAGCTGACCAGCCAGGGGCTGGGAGTGAGGCAGCGTGGGAAGGGGGGAGTCTGGGAGCAGATCCCAACTTTGGAAGTGAAAGGCAGAAATTATGAGAACATCAAGTAGAGTCCAGGTCACTGCAGGAATTCTGTCTACACATCAAAGGAGGGCAAAAAGCAAGGTGAAGACCTGCAAATGGCTCTGGAAGAGACCAGGGAGAACCCCAGACCCCTGTTCTTGGGAACGGTGCAAGGCAGGATGCCACTTTCAAGTCAACCCAGCACCAGTACCTTCAGGAAGTCCCCCATACTCTGAGCACCTCACCCAACAGGACCTGGTGACAAGCCGGCCTCCATAGTGGTTGTACTGTGAGTGAAAGTGTGGTCTGAAACACGGAAGCTTTACGGAGACTTTGCCTTACAGCTCAGCACAGCACAGAGGAAATATTTTCAACAAGCAAGGGCTACTCTTATATACTGGCTTTCAGATATGAGGTTTTGGGGTTGATTTGCTTGTTGGCTTGCTTATTCACTTGTTTCATCTTTTTGCTACATAGCACATAACACTACATTAGGCAGGAGTTTGGGTAGCAAGCCACAGAAATCGAATCTGGCTATCATAAGCAGGAAGAGTGATGTATTAAAAGGGTAACAGGTAGCTCATAGAATTACTAGGAAATCTAGAGAGCCAGACCAGGAACAGTACCCAAAAACCCACAGCAGAACTGGTTCCCAACTCCAAGTTAGCAGTTCCTTCTCCTTCATTATTCACCCACGTACCCCTAGGATAAGATACCACAGGCTTCATTCCCATCACTACTACCATGGAATCTTCATGTTGTTGCATCCGGTAACCATCAGGCCTGCAGCCACCACTGCACTAGGGAGATGGTCATGCTGCAGCCACTGCCACCACCAGAGGGTTCACTGCAGTACGTGCTTCTGTGTGTTCCCAGCTCCTGGTTCAAAGTCAAGGAGTGTGTGCGGTTGGCAAAGCCCAGGTTGCATGATTATGGCCTCACTGCCAGAGAGGGTGGGAAAGTGAGCACCTGCCAATCTTTGCTTCCATCATGGTAGGTGAACTCTCACTCCCACTACGACACTCATAAGGCCGAGAGTTCTGACACTGGAATGGGACTCAATCGATGGGTAACTGAAGAGAATGACTAACATCTACTGCAGATAGCTAATACATCTGTAACAGAGTGGAGTGGGACCCCATCAGGGGTGACAGTGCTGGGTCTTTCACCTCTAGCTCATCTGGTCTCACTCCTGTTCCATAGTTATCCCCCTACCCAGCTGCCTACTGGGGCTTCTCAGTGTCCATGTCATCCTTGTTCTCATCTGCCAACTACCCAGTTCCTGACCTATCACTCCCTCTAATCTCTAGAATCTGGCTTTAGCTTGCTTTCCTGTAGCTCAAAATATTTCTGGGTCTCAAGTTCTGGCCTCTTGTGCTGTCTGATGGTCCTACCCCTGCAAATGATGCTGATACCACTTCTGAATTATGACTATGTGGTCCTCAGTGATAAAGTGTTCCGTACCTGAGGATTATAGCTCTGTAAAGTTCCATTACAATAAGACCCTATAGGTAATTGAGTCCCCACAGATGGGGCTATGGTATATGTGGCTCATGCCAAACTCTGTGTCTCAACAGACTGCATTAAGCCAGCTACACTGTGCCATTTAAGAGACATTTTTTCTGACTTGCAATAACCAGCTTTCCAACCAACCATCCCCCTCAAACATGTCTGGATTTTCAATAATGACATTAAAATATTACTATAAAATCCTTCTGTTGAGCACTCTTTGACAACAATTGGCATAAATCAGGCAAGAAGTTTGAGGAAAGAAAAATCTGGGATGCATGTTGCCATTCAGAAGGCAAACAGAGGAGGAACCATCACACCAGGACCAGTCATGTTCTTTTCATCAAGAATCAAATCCAGTATGGAATATACGATGCAGCAGCATTGCCTTCTAAAAAGTACTGGAAGTAAGCAGGAGTTGGACTCCTGAGAAGACAAAACAGGGAATGAACCAAAACCAGGAGACAGATTTGGTCTCTGGTCAGAACTAACTGATAAAACCTCTCTAGGGGAATTTTATGCAGCTGTCTTCTTCTACCCTGAGTGCAACTAAACTTTGTACTGAGAACTTGGAAGTCTGTCTCCTGGTGCGTTAAGCTTTGTAAGCTACTGTCTCTGATGCTCTCAAGCACAGCCACTTTGGAATTTAGTAAATCTGCATGGTAATTCCATTACTGGGTATATACCCGAAAGATTACAGAACATTCAATTATAAAGACACATGCACAAGTATGTTTATTGTGGCACTGAACCAACCCAAATGCCCATCAATAATAGCCTGGATAAAGAAAATGTGGCACATATACACCATGGAATACTATGCAGCCATAAAAAAGGATGAGTTCATGTCCTTTGCAGGGATATGGATGAAGCTGGAAACCATCATTCTCAGCAAACTGACACAGAACAGAAAACCAAACACCGCATGTTCTCACTCATAAGTGGGTACTGAACAATGAGAACACACGGACACAGAGAGGGGAACGTCATACACCAGGGCCTGTTGCGGGGTGAGGGGCGTAGGGGAGGGATAGCAGGGTTGGCGGGAATTGGAGAGGAATAATATTAGGAGAAATACCTAATGTCGATGACAGGGGGATGGATGCAGCAAACCACCATGGCACATGTTTACCTATGTAACAAACCGGCATGACCTGCACATGTACATCAGAACTTAAAGTATTAAAAAAAAAAAAAAAGAAATCTGCATGGTGTGATCCTCTATATTCAAATTGCTTTGCAGCCTGCAAAACACTCTCATATCCATTCTTTCGTCTGAATCTCAGAGAAGCTCAGTAGATGAGCTGAGGGGATAAGGGGACAGGAATCAAAGCACAGACACAGGGTCCCTCACTTTCTCAAGATACCACAGAGAGTCACAGGTAGTCAGTCTAGGTCCCCTAATTCCTAGTTCGTGACTGTTTCACCTGCTTCTCTCATTTCAAGTAAAGAATAGTATCTCCTCCAAGGCATTCAGGAAACAGATTTGCCTCCCTTACCTTGCAAGGCGACATTGGCTGCTTTTATCCACCCAGCATCTCTTCTTTTCTTTGGAAATAACTAACCCTTCCCTATTTTTGATGGTTCTGATGTCATGTCATCAAAGGCTGGCCCTGAGCCTCCCTCCTCACTTGGTGCATTCCAAATAGGTAACTTACAACTGAAAACTGAGACAGGAAAGGCTTTCTGCTACTCCTCAAAGAGAGAATTGGCTTGCTTCTGTTCCTGAGATCTTCAAACATCCCTGGTGCTATCTTTCTTAAGGCTGGGAATTCATTTTTGTTTCACTTTGCTAGCCTATGCCAACCTAACTCACTCAACTCCATTACTGCCATTAATCAACTGCTTTGGGAGATGGAAAAGCTTGGTTTTTAAGTCCTAGGAAAGCAAACAAAGTTTAGTTTCTGGGAAGCATGTCAAAAGTCATTTTTCCTGCAGGCAGGCAGACATTTTTGATTTGAGATTTGGTTGTAAGTGCAAGCTTTGCCTAACATTATAATCTAAATTTACTCAGACTCTTCAGCTACAGCAAAACAGACCCCACAAATCGTTCAGGGAATGGTAACACATTTCATATGGTCACTCGTGGAAGTGCAAATACTCATTAAACATCTTCACTGTCCTTACTAGACAATGGCTTCTTAGGCCAGACTAATGAGTTTATCAGGGGATCTTTTGTAACTACCTTGCCAAGCATTTTCTTTTCTTTTTTTTTTTTTTTTTTTTTGAGACAGAGTCTTGCTCTGTCACCCAGGCTGGAGTGCAGTGGCACAATCTTGGCTCACTGCAGCTTCAGCCTCCCAGGTTCAAGCGATTCTCCTGCCTCAGCCTCCCGAGTAACTGGGATCACAGGCGCACACCACCACACCCAGCTACTGTTTGTATTTTTATAGAGATAGGGTTTTGCCATGTTGCAGGCTGGTGTCAAACTCCTGACCTCAGGTGAACTGCCTGCCTCGGCTTCCCTCCCAAAATCCTGGGTGAGCCACCATGCCCAGCTGTCAAGCATTTTCAAATGCACATCAAGTTCCCCAAATTATATTTAACCAAAGAGCTGGAGTAGGTGCAATTGCTCCTTCTCTGACCTTGGAGATCTTCCCCCTTCTTTCCAGTACCAGCCTTAAGCAAAAATGAAAACCAAGAAAATACATGTTTGTTTTCTCCAAACTCTTTCCTTCACGGCGCCATAACCTCTTCCTGGCTCTCCTTCTTAACAGAGCATGCTTTCAGCAAGAGAGACGATGTCCACTATTTATTCTACAGCACACATTTCAGTGAGCATGACCTGTCCCAGAGTATTAGCATGTTCCCTTTCAGCTATCAGCCAGTAGGGAAGGAAGGAAATATTAGGGGCGATGGCACTGAGATGAATGACGTCAGACTTCTGTACTCACAGACAGAACTAGTCTAAGAACACAGTGCCTGTGTTGAAACCATCATAACCTCTTCACATTCAGAGATCCTCACTCCTAACCCCCAAAATGAAAAAGCTGCCAGATGGATATTAGGTTTCCTTTTATTGCTAGGTTTTCTCATGCCTATATTAGTTTTTGTATTCTTGTTTTTTGCAAATGGACAAAATTATCCATTTGCAGAGCAAAGAGCCTCAAATAACAAATAGAAGAGTTGACAAAGTGTCAGAATCCTATTTCTAGTCCTCTCTTCCATCCATGCAAGCAAACCACTTACACCTCAAAATCCCACACACCTCATCCTTCAGAGACATTTCCACAAGTGCATTACCAGCTTGAAAAAGTGAGGGGAGCATTAAATAATTCCAGAAGCATTTTTCCTTTTGGAAAGGATCCTTCAAAAGCACTGTCCTGAGACAAACCTTTAAAGGTATGTTAACTTTGATTCCCCTGCACAGCTTTAGAGCCCCTGATGTCACATGGTCTTACTGCCCTCAGGGTGGATGGGGATGAGAAGAGTGGGAATCACAGTGCCATGGAGGAGAAAAGGAGAGTAGGGTCTCATTCCATTTCTTCCAGCACTTCCCACAACCTCAGCCAGGTCACTCCCCTTTTCTGGACTTCAGTTTTTGTATTTCCAAGGTGAAGAGATTGAGAGGATGGATGCTAAGGCACTTTCAGCCACCAGCCTCCTCTCCAGCACAGTGCACTCTACAGACAGCTGCTTCTCTTTTCTGTGATGTCCAAGCCTGGCACGAATGTGAGAAGTGAGAATAAAGCCAAACACAGCAAAGCAAATACCCCCAGCAATACTTGTAAATTATAAGCAATTATTTTGCACAACTAAGAAAAAGACAAACTTTTTTTTTTTAATGTAGCACATTTCTGGTGCTGAGAAATAGAAAGAAACACTCCTTGTGTATCTGTGGTACTTTTATTAAGATGAGGAGAAAAATTAAAGACATTAGTCCATTTCCATAAGCTAAGTTTGGAGTAGGAGATGAAGAAAGTAGGTAACTTTGATATTTTAATCCTTAGTATGAAATGTTAAAAACTGATTCTCCTTATTTTGATGTACAGTAATTTAAACAAGGCTGTCAACATGTTAGGTATGCGATGAGCTGAATGGTGGCCTCAAAAAGATACACAAGCATCCTCATCTCCAGGGCCCGTGATTATCACTTTATAAAGCAAAAGAGTTGATGTTACTTAATATGGCGAAATTGATGTGCCTAAATGAAGGATCCTGAAAGGAGGTGCTTATCCTGAGTTATCTGGGTGGGCCCTAAATGTCATCCTATGTACCATTAGAAGGAGGAGGCAGAGAGAGTTTTCAGAGATATACAGAGAAGACACACAGAGAGAAGAGGAGGAGCAATGTGACCACCGAGGCAGACTGATGTGATCACAAGCTAAGGAAAGCATTGTCTCATTGGATGCAGGAAGAAGCAAAAGAATGTATTTCCCCTTGGAGCCTTCGGAGGGAGTGCAGCCCTGCCAACACCTGGCATCAGACTTCCGGCCTCCAGAACAGTGAGAGAATACAACTCTGCTGTTTTAAGCCACCTAGTTGGCATAATTTGTTCCAGCAGGCTAGGAACCTATTACGGATAGCAATGGTGCTATAATAAATAGATAATAATTATTCATAATTATCATAACAAAACAATAGCCTAAGTATGAGAACATGGCTCATATTATTATCCTAACAAAATGCTTAAAATATAGTTGTGTAAAATCTCAAAATTTGTATGAGGCTGAGGAGGTCACCTAACTTTCTCAACATACTCTTTAAAAGCCTAATAAATGAGTTCAAGTTCAGTTTCAAATGTCATCTGGTTAGCATGACCTAACAGTCTTTTCCTACTCCTCTCAAATTAATCTCAAAGATCCTGCAAAAAAAAACGAAATCTAACATTTAAGGTTAACAGATAAACTATTGTAAAATCCTGTGTTCAAGTGATTCTCCTGCCTCAGCCTTCCCATTAGACAGGACTACAAGCATGCACCACTGTGTCCAGCTAGGAATTCTTTTAAAAGAAATATAAAATGTCTATGGTTTCAAAGGTAAATGCTTGAATCTATTAATAAATACAAGAGAACAGAATAGATTCAAGAAGTTTAACACTTAAAATATTACTTCTGGGAGTCCCCTGCCACTGGGGTAAGAGCCGGGCTGGACCCACAGCCCCTTCCTTTTCCATGGAGAGAGGAGTGATCTGGCTTCTCCCTGGACTCCTGTGAATATTTATTCTACTTTTGGTTCCTGGAAGTTGTTTGGTGAAGGAAGCACCTCTCTGGATACTTTCTACCAGTGCTGGAGTAGCCCGTCTTCTGGACCTGGCTCAGGAGGCTGGGATTTTAAAGTATTTTTTGATACAGGAGGCCAGGCACCGTAGCTCACACCTGTCCCCAGCACTTTGGGAGGCCGAGGCGGGCAGATCACCTGAGGTCGGGAGTTCCAGACCAGCCTGATCGACATGGAGAAACCCCATCTCTACTGAAAATACAAAATTAGCTGGGTGTGGTGGTGCATGCCTGTAATACCAGCTACTCAGGAGGCTGAGGCAGGAGAATCACTTGAACCCAGGAGGCGGAGGTTGCAGTGAGCTGAGATCATGCCATTGCATTCCAGCCTGGGCAACAAGAGCAAAACTTAATGCAGGACTGTTTTGGCAAAAATAAAAATAAAAAATAGAAAAAGATACAATTTTTTCAACAGAATAAAAGTATATAAAACCTTCTATTCATATTAGGTAGATGTTTACAAGAGACATAATTAAAACCTATTATGTAGAGATAGAAAGTAAATCAATTAGCATATGCACAGACACACATATGCACACTCACACACACAAAATACATACACCACGCAAATGGTACCCAAAAGACAACTGGTGCTGCTCTAACTGGGGAAAAAAAGCATTATTAGTGATAAAGTTAATCACTACTTAATGATAAAAAGAACAATTCACCATGAAGATTTAACAAATTTAAACACATATGTACCTAACTATACATGCTCCAAATATATAAAACTTTTCAGAATTTTGAGAAGAAAACGATAAGTGCATTGTTGTGGTAAGAGGTTTTAACACAAATCGCTCTGTAAGTGATACATTAAGCAAACAAAAGACTACTAAGAATAAAGTTGTATAGCACAACTAGCAACCTTCATCTAAGTGACACAGGGATAGAACCCTGAAGCCAATGATGAGAAATTATAAAACCTTCCAAAGATGTGTGGAATGCTTACAAATAGTGATGATGCATGAGCCTAATATTCTACCAACAAAATTCTCTGACTACAATATCCTGAAATTCAGAATAAGCAAAGGATAATTCCAAAATGCGTACAATTGGATATTAGAGAACACACTTCCAAATAATTCAAGAGTAATTGAAGAAATAAATGAAAATTTAAAAATAAAAAATACATGTAAAAAGCATTAATATAAAACTTAAGCAGCATTAGATTAAAATATACACACTAAACCATGAACAAAACATCAAATTTTGAGTTCTTCACTATAAATCCTAAGTAGGAGAAAAACTAATAAAGAGAAGAAATTAAATAAATACAAGTATAAAGAAAGTTGTTTTTTAGAAAGATAAAATAGGAAAATACTGATTACTGACCTGGAAAAAGAGAAAAAAAGAGATGAACAATCTCTCTGAGAAACGAAAACAAAGACGTGAAGCAGAATGGAGATTTTTTTAAGTATAAAATAATAATATAAAATGTTCATGCCAATACCTTTGAACTAGGATAAGATTTATAATTTCTTAGAATTTATAGTAAGAACCCTAAAGTAAATCAAAGAAAATATATGTGAATATATAGAACCACCTCAAAATGGAAAAAGATAGTATAATCATGATGTTAGAGACAAACTTGTAATGAAAGAGATTAATTTAAAAGATAACAAATTGAAAAATATAAACACTAAAAATTACACCTTAAGTTTAAAAATAACCTAAAATATTTGCAATTAAAAAAACTGGGAAAATTTTCACTAAATATGGCCGACAAATGCAGACAAATGTTAATATATTAAATATTCCAAAGAGTTATTTCTAATAGCTATAAATACAAACATCCCAGTAGAAAATAGAAAGGGCATACAAGCATATAATTCACAAAAGTAAAAACCAAACAGCCATTGAATTATTGAATATATATTTTTTGAATATATATTGAACATAGATATTTTTACTCCACCTTTGGCACACTAATAATTTAAAAAGCAAAAACAAAATGGAGAGATATATTTTGCCCTTAGCTCAAACATAAATTTACAGATAATTTTAAAGAAGTGTGTAAGCATTGGTATAAAGACGCATTGTCATGTAATGTTGGCAGACACTTAGTATATTTCCGAATAGAAATTAGAAAATGTATAGGAACACTTAAAATATACACATTCTAGTGCTCGTTTCGGCAGCACATATACTAAAATATATACATTCCTTAGATTCAGCAATTCTAGCTCTGCAATTTCCCCTATGGAAACACCAAGTCATAAATCTGCATAAAAGCCTATTTCTGGGAACATTTGTGTCTATAAAAGAGAAAGTTTAGTAACAAACTCAATAACAATGGGAGGAAAATAAACAAATGAGCTTTGAAATCATTAAAAACAATGCTGTAATGCTACAATGAAAAAAAATAGACCAACAGAACAGAGAAAAAAAATAGGGCCATATACACACAGCCACCTGACTTACAATAAAGGCACCAGTGAAATGATGATCTTTTCAATAAACAGTGCTGGAGCAACTGGATATTATATGGAAAAAATGAACTTTGACCTCTAGCTCACACTATACACAAACATTAATTTATGATGGATCTTAGACCTATCAAGTCTCTAGAAGAAAACATAGATGAATGGCTTTATGACCTTCCGGTAGGTAAAACTTTCCTTTTTTTTCTTTTTGAGACAGAGTTTTGCTCTTGTCGCCCAGGTAGAGTACAATGGCGCAATCTCAGCTCACTACAACCTGTGCCTCCTGGGTTTAAGCGATTCTCCTGTCTCACCCTCCTGAGTATGTGGGATTACAGGCACCTGGCTAATTTTTTGGTATTTGTAGTAGTGACAGGGTTTCCCCATGTTAGCCAGGCTGGTATTGAACTCCTGACCTCAGGTGATCTGCCTGCCTTGGCCTCCCGAAGTGCTCAGATTATAGGCATGAGCCACCATACCTGGCCCGTAAAACTTTCTTAAATTGGAGACTGTAAGTTTTAACCATAAAAGAAAAAGAATCGATAAATTGAACTTTATTAAAGTTAAAAACTTCTGTTTATCAAAAGACATCACAAAAAAAATGGCACTCCACCATAGAGGATGTTTAAACAGCCCGTAAGTCTGAAGGAGTTCAAGATCATTACTTATCAAGTACATACACATTAAAATGGCAGTGATGCCACCACATACCAACAAGAATAGTTACAATTTAAGAAACTGAGAATACCAAATGTTGGTGAGGATGTGGAACAATTGGAACTCTCCTACGTCACTGGTGAGAGTGTCTATTGAAACATACACCTACCTGTGATGTGTTCTTCCTAGGTAAGCAAGAGAAATGAAAACATACAAAACACTTATACAAGAATGTCCACAGTACCTTTATTCATAATAGGTATACTAAATGAAAACAACCCAAGTATCTGTCAATAGGAGAATGAATAAAGCAGCTGCTGTATATTTATGCATTAGAATACTACACAGCAACAATGAAGAAGAATGAACCATTGGTATATGCAACAACATAGATGAATCTCTTTGTAAAATTATGTTCAATAAAAAATGGCAGATCCAAAAGGGTACTTTTTAAAAAATATAGGTTTATATAAAATTCAAGAATAGGTAAAAGAATCTCTGATGAGAAAAGTCAGAATAAAGTTACCTGTTGGGAGATGTTGAATGGGAAGGGGCTCAAAAGAACCTGTGGAGTGATGGAATGCTCTGTGTGCTGATTAGGGTGGGGTAATAGATGCACGCGGATGTATACATTTATGAGATGTCTATTTAAAATATGTACAATTTCTGTACATAAATTATACTTTCAATGTTTTTAAGAGATGCTATAAAATAGCATTTAATAATATGGGGAAATGTCAACATTATTTTAAATCTTAAAATTTTTATTTATTAATTTGTTCATTCAACAGACATAAGGTATCTACCAAAAGCCAGACATTATCCTAGGACACAAAGAATAAAAATGAATAAAATAGAGAATACCTCTAATCCTTGGCAGCTTACCTTCTAGTGTGAGTTTTTTTATACGATAAGTACGTACATTCAGTATAGTGTAGGTATAATTGTGTGTGTGTGTGTGTGTGTGTGTTTATCTCTGTATACTCGTTTTTGTCAATATGTGTTTATAATACACATAGAAAAAAGAATGTAAGATTTTTTTTCTCTTTTTTTTAAGAATGTAAAATTTTAACAACGGTATCTCTATTGGTGATTTCAGTTAATTTTTATTATTTTCTTTGTCATTTGATTTTTTACAATGAGCATGGATTCCTTTCGTAATCAAGGCAAAAACATTGCTAACAAAACTCTGAATGCAGACATACTGGTTCCTGCAGTTTCTCAGCAGAGGGAGAGCCACAGCACGCTCCCTGAGAACCTGTAGCTAGTGAGTGTCAGTAGCTGTAAAACACCTGGAGCATCTGCATACAATTGAATGAATCTCTTCCAGGCAGTTGATGTAGAAAGTTTTACTAAGAAAGGAAGGAGAACAAAAAATGTGGCCAGGAAAAACTTTTTAATTGGCATCGTGAAATGGTCTCTACAGGGATTATTTAAAGAGCCAAGATTTTTCAGTGAACATTAGGTCAAAGTCATTAAACTAGAGCTAGAAAAATATATGAACTGCAGTGGGATGTTTGCCCAGCCTGCTAAGTTATATCCTTCTATCACTGACTTGTAGAATACCCTTATGTAACTTCACACAACTTAATTTCCTACCTATAAAATAGGAAGAATAATCCCTATATTAGATGTGTACCACAGTTTTTCACATGGCTCTCACTGACCCCAAATTATATTCTGACATCAAAAGATTAACAGCAGAGCATGCACCCAGCTCCCCAACTAACCATGGTTAATTTCTCACTTAAACCCCTGCATGTGACAGATTGCTGATTGCCAAACTATATGCTAGGGAAAAGTTACTCTATACAAATATGTTGGGATTTAGGTTACTTAGAAATCCATATTCTACAATTAATTACATAATTTGATACAGAACAATTAAGGGAGACGTTAACTCTGAAGTGTTAAATCTTGCTGTACATGCATCATCATTTTTTTTATATCCCAACACATAAAGGCATTCAGTAATGTGAATCTGTTTTACATGTAAGCCCTTACTTTCACAGCAAGTGTCGAAATGTATTCCAGGTAGTACTGATATTAAATTATAAAATATACAGATATAGAAAAAAATATATGTATGACTAGGCCATGAGATGTCCAGATATTTGGTTAAACATTATTCTGGGTATGTCTGTGAGGATAGTTCTGGATGGGATTAACGTTTGAATCTGTAGATTGCCCTCTAACAAGGGAGGGTCTCATTCAATCATTTGAAGGCCTCAAAAGAACTAAATAAGGCAAAGAGGAAATTTCTTCCGCCTGGCTGCCTTCATTCAGGGACATGAGGTTTTCTTCTCGTTTTAGACTCAGACTGAAACACTGGCTCTTCCTAGGTCTCGAATCTGCCAGCTTTCAGGCAAGAACTATACCATTTGCTTCCAGGGTCTCAGGTTGTCAGCTGCAGATCTAGGGACCTGTCTGCATCCATAACTACATGAGCCATTATAATACATCTTTTTATACTTAGACATTTTATTTTTTTTATTCCTTTATATATACTACTGTTTCTGTTTCTCTGGAGAACCGCGACTAATCCATATTTGGTAGTGAGGGGGGTTCTAGAGGAATCGAATATTGAGAATGAGGGCCGGGCGCGGTGGCTCAAGCCTGTAGTCCCAGCACTTTGGGAGACCGAGGCAGGTGGATCACGAGGTCAAGAGATCGAGACCATCCTGGTCAACATGGTGAAACCCCGTCTCTACTAAAAATACAAAAAATTAGCTGGGCATGGTGGCGCGTGGCTGTAATCCCAGCTACTCAGGAGGCTGAGGCAGGAGAATTGCCTGAACCCAGGAGGCGGAGGTTGCGGTGAGCCGAGATCGCGCCATTGCACTCCAGCCTGGGTAACAAGAACGAAACTCCTTCTCAAAAAAAAAAAAGAATTTTGAGAATGAGTTCTTTGAACTAGTTCTTGGGTTTCTGAAATTGGCTAGTCTGATTATGTTTAAAGACATTAATGACTCAATTTCCAGTAGTAAAGAGAGCATGGATAGTGGCAATGATTTGGCAATAAAGATACACAAAATAACACCATTAGATATTCCTAATTAATCACTTATAAGAAGCAACTCACTGGGTGACTGTCTATTTCAAACATTTATAGCAAACTAATGCATATAATGAAATGGACTGGTTGCTCCAAATGTCACTGGACAAAGTGGGGAAAGAAAAATATGAGCTCAGAGATTTTAATTCTCAACTCAAAACCCACATAATGATCTGAAATCTTCTATGTGTGTCTAAAGGAGATTCTTATATCCTGTAGCTGCAGGGCTGAGATTGCTGAAAATTAGACTCAGAATCTCTTCCCAGTGACGAGCTGAATTACAACACAAGTTGAATTTCCAGCCTTTTAGGGATCTGCTGTAAAGTGAGGGCACTGACTGGGAAGAAATGGGATGCCACATGTTGGAATGGGGATGTGAGGGAAAACCCTGATCATGCTGGAGACACTGAGCCCCTAAGGTCTAACAAGTTTTCTTTGCCAGGAGAAGAGGGCTCTCCACCTTACAGTGAAGGCAGCCTCCAAATCCCCAGTGAACGCAGCCTTTCCACCTCTGTATGAGGAACCTAACCTTGCATTTCCTAAGGAAATTGTAATGGTCTCTCCTGAAGTAGTAGCTGTGCAGGACAATGCTGAGTCTCCTCGGGACCCACCCCCACCATCCCTCTTTGCTTCTAGACCTATAGACTAAAGTTCCAGAAAGCCCCTAAAGGTCAATACAAAATGTGACCCATGAGGAGGTGTGCTATACTCCAAAAGAAGTATTTGAGTTTTTTAATTTATACAAACAGAAATTTTGGGAACATGTGTGGGAATTAATATTAACGATGTGGAATAATGTCGGAAGAAACATCAGGTTGGATCAGGCCAAATTTATTGATAAGGGTTGCCTAAGCAGTTTCTACATTTCATGTTGCAGCTCAGGGAATTAGAAAGAACTCTAACAGTTTGGTTGGTTGGTTGGTTGGCTGGCTGGCTGAAACATGGACCAAAAGTAAGATGAAAAAGCCAAGCATGCCTTTGCTTAATGTAGAAGAAGGATTTCAAAGGAGATTGGAATGTTAGACTAGAGTTGTCCCTGAAGACCCACTTATCCACACAGGGAGGATCCAGAAAACATACCTTTCATCACAACTGTGAGAAATAAATTGGTGAAAGGAGTTGTGGTATCCTTTAAAAGTTTTGTGATAGTTCTCCTCTGAATGCCAGATCTTCCTATGTGCACTGTGGTCACTGAACTGGGAAAACTAAATACAGTAGAAGTAATTGAATCCCGGGGTGGGAGGAGCCAATTCTGGGCACCCAACTGTCAAAAACAAGATGACTGTGGTTATTATAATAGATGGCAGAGTCAGTGGCAATCAGAATCGTCTGACTCATGCCTGGCTAGTTGATCATATATTTCTAGAAGTAAAATAGATAGGAAGCATACTAAATTCTTACTTGAACTGTATCAGCAGAAAACTTCTAGGTCAAATGAACAAAAGTCAAATACAAATCATAAAAACAGACTTCATCCAGTTTATAGACACAAAACCCCTTGAAGAGGAACCTGAGTTTCTAAGTATCTCAGTATACTACCAAAAAATGTATACTGTTCATCTTTCTCCCAGCCTGCCCCAAAGGGATTTATAGCCTTTTACCAGATTTACTGTGCACTGGGGAAAAATAATTAATCAGATCTTTTAGGGATAACTGGACACTGGCTCTGAACTGACACTAACTCCAAGACACCTCCAACAACACTGTAGTCTACCACTCAAAGTAGGGGCTTTTGGAGGTCAGGTAAACAATAGAGTTTTATTCAGGTTTATCTCACAGTGGGCCACGTCAGTACTGAAACCTATCCTATGGTTATTTTCCCAGTTATGGAATTCATAATTGGAATAAAAATACTCAGCAGCTAGGAGAATCCCCATATTGGTTCCCTGACTTGTGGAGTGAGGATTATTACAATGGGAAAGGCCAAGTGGAACCACCTCTACCTAGGAAAATTGTAAACCAAAAGTAACACTGTATTTCTGGAGAGAGTAAAAAGACTAGTGCCAGCATCAAAGATTTAAAAGATGCAGTGGTGGTGATACCAATCACAACCCCATTCAGCTTGCCTTTTTTGTCCCGTGCAGAAGACAAATGGATTTCGGAGGATGACTGTGGATGATTGTAAGCTTAATGAGGTGGTGACTCCAATCACAGCTGTTGTACCACACATAGTTTCATTGCTTCAGCAAAATAACACATCTCCTGGTAACTAGTATTCAGCTACTGATCTTGCAAATGCCATTTTCTCCATCTCTGTCAATAAGGACCACCAAAAGTAGTTTGCTTTCAGTTGGTAAGCCCACCAATACACCTTCACTGTCCTATCTCAGGGGTGTGTTAACCCTCTAGCCCTATGTCATAATTTAATCTGCAGGGACCTTGGTCACCTTTGCTTTTCACAAGATAACACACTGGACTATTCCATTGATAATTGGCTTACTGGACCTAGTGAGTAAGAAATAGCAACTACTCTAGACTTATAGTGAAGACTTCTGCATATCAGAGGGTAGAAAATAAATCCAACAAAAGTTCAGTGGCCTTCTGCCTCACTGAAATTTCTAGGGATCCAGTGGTGTGAGTCAGGTAAAGATATCCTCTCTAAGACAAGGAACAAGTTGCCGCATTTGGCCTTACCACAAAGAAAGAGACACAACATATAGAGGGCCTTTGGCTTTTGGAGACGACATAGCCCCATTTGAGTGTGGTAGTCGAGCCCATTTACCAAGTGACACCCAAAACTGATAGTTTTGGGTGGGGCCCAGAAAAAGGAAAGGCTTTGCAACAGGTCCAGGCTGCTGTGCAAACTGTTCTGCCACGTGGGCCCTATGATCCAACAGATCCAATGGTGCTTCAAGTGTCAGTGGCAAAGATACTGTTTGGAGCCTTTGGCAGCCCCCTATAGGTAAATCACAGTGCAGTGCCACTGTCGTCCCCTGCAGATAACTACTCTTTTTTGAGAAACAGCTCTTGGTCTTCTACTAGACCTTAGTAGAGACTGAGTGTCTAACCATGAGCCACTAAGTTACCATGTGATCTGTGCTGCCCATCATAAACTGGGTGGTTTTCTGACTCTGCAAACCATAAAGCTGAGGTGTGCACAGTAGTATTTCATCATCAAATGGAAGTAGTAGTTGCAAGACTGGGTCCAAGCAAGCCTTGAAGTCACAAGTAGGTTGCAAGAAAAGGTGGCCCAAATACCCATGATCCCCTATGCAGCTATACTGCCTTCTCTCTCTCAGCCTGCACCTATGACCTAATGAGGAGTTCCCTACAATCAGTTGATGGAGCAAGAAAAGATTTGGAACTGGTTTATAGATGGTTCTGCATGATACATGCACACTACCCAAAAATGGGCAGTTGCAACATTGCATCCACTTTCCAGGAGATCCCTATAGAACAATAGTGAAGGAAAATCCTCCCAGTGGGAAGAACTTCGAGCAGTTCATCTGGTTGTTCACTTTGCTTGGAAGGAGAACTGGCGAGTGTGGGTGTCCTCAGCAGAGGACGATTTTAATTATCTAGTAGATAGGATGACCAGTCAGCATGATGATATGTGAAAGAAAATGTATCAACTTTATAACAGTATTTAAGTGTTGTTAGTTTTACATCATAGTATTAAAGTTACTGCACATCAAAAAGAAAAGTCAATATTACTGAATGACTCTACCTCCTCTTTGGGGGAAAGAGTTAATGTATTTTCATTTGTACACAGAATAGTTGTGTCAGGTTAGGCAGAATTATGACATTGTTATTGTCTTCATTTGGAGATTAAGCATGGGTTAAGTAGATGTATATGGGTGCCAAGCTGACAAAGGTCGAGCCTGTGATGAATAAACTTTATATCAACTTGATCGGGCAAAAGGATACTTAGGGGTTTGGTCAAACATTTTGGAAGTGTCTGTGAGGGCGTTTTGGGATGAGATTAACGTTCAAATCAGATTGAATAAACAGAGGGTGGGTCCCATCCAATCAACTGGAGGCCTGAATAGAACAAAAGAGCTGAGTAAGAAGAAACTTCTGCATGATGCCTTTGGGTAGAGAAATCAGTTGGATTTTTTTTCCTACCTTTGGACTTGAACAAAAACATTTGCTCTTCCTGAATTTTGAGCCTCTTGGCTTCTGTACTGTAACTATACCACCAGCTCTCTCTCTCACATGTGGGTGTGCTCTCTCTCACCCCCACCCCATATATACATATATATATTATATACAAACACACATATATGCTTATATGTATGTTCTGTTTCTCTGGAGAATCCTAATATACATACATACATATGTATGTGTGTGTGTGTATATATATACACGAATATGTATGTGTTTGTATGTATGTATATATACACATGCATAATTTACATCTGTTAATAATTTTAAGTCACTGTGGCAACTAGAAATATTATGTCTCTATATCTGTCAAATATAAATGGTATTTTTACAATTTATTCACTTGGCAGGTTTTAATCTTATAACCACCAAAATGACTGTTAGCTAGCTATGTGAATATACTACCTCATAGAATTCATCTGTATTTATTGGACCTATTCCAGCTTGGTTTTCTCAAGAACATAAATTACGCAAGTAAGATTCTTGTGGCTGCCTTTATGTAATTACTTTTATTGACATTTCGTTGTGGGCTACTCATCTCCTTGAACTCTAAATGTTGGAGTATCCCAGTGTTCAAACGTTGGACCAATTCTTTTTTGTATCTACATTCACTTTCTTTGTACTTGCATCTAGTCCCAAAGGTTTAATTACCATCTTTCCACCATCCAAAATTTACTTTCCCAGCACAGAGATTTCTGTAGACTTTAAGCACACATTCCCACTTGTAAGTCTCAAGAACATTTCAAAATTATTTTTTCTAAAACTGAGCTCCTGGTAGTTGCACACTGCCGCCCCCTCTTTCAGCCACTGGCAAGTCCAATCTCCCAGTTGCCTCTTTATCCTTAATATCCTATTTGTCAATAGAGTCCATCAATTCTGCCTATAAAATATATTTAGAATCTGACATCTGCTGCTACAAACCCTGGTCCAAGCCACCATTACCTCCAGCCTGGACTACTGCAACAGTCTTATAACTGCTCTGCTTATTTTTTTTCCCTTGACACCAGTCAAGCCCACTCTCAAGAGAGCATCTAGCAAAAATCCTTTCAAAGTATAAATTACGTCATGTCATTCTTCTGCTCCAAATCTTCAATGCCTCTAATTGCAATCCGAGAAAAAGCACAATACTCTGAAATACTTTCAAGTCTATATTAGTCTGTGGTCTTAGAGAAGTACATGCCAAGATGGGATAAAAAGTACAAATAAAGATGTAACAAAAAAGCAAACTGGGAAAATCCAAGCACTCATTTTCACCCAGAAAAAAATAAACAGTTCTGGCCCGGTGTGGTGGCTCATGCCTGGAATCCCAGCACTTTGGGAGACCAAGGTGGGTGAATCACCTGAGGTCAGGAGTACGAGGCCAGCCTGGCCAACGTGGTGAAACCCAGTTTCTATTAAAAATACAAAAATTAGATGAGCGCGGTGGCACATGCCTGTAATTCCAGCTACTTGGGAGGCTGAGGAGGGAGAATTGTTTGAACCCGGGAGGCAGAGGTTGCAGTGAACTAAGATCATGCCACTGCACTTCAGCCTGGGCAACAGAGCAAAACTTGTCTCAGACTAACAATAAGCTCCAATATTCAATCAGTAATAAATAGCCTACTGCTATGATTTGGATTTGTGTTCAATGTCCCCCATTAGAGGAATCCCCATTTTCTCCCAGAAATGGGTCTGCTTTAATATTTCTGCCATACTTAGTTACAAGCTAAGAGCAGTTCTGAGAAATACTGGCAGATTTCAGAATGCAGCAGCTGGAGCCCTTGGTCAATTACACTCTCTACAGTTGGAAGTCAACAAGGTAAAGTCTCAATGCCACCCAAAAAAGCCTTCTATAACATCCCCCCACCACTGTCCTCTTGCCCTAAACTTCCCCTTGCACCCTTTTTCCAGCCACACTCGCCTTGGCAATCCTTGACAACACTATGTATATTCTCAGTGCAGAGCCTTTGTACACATGACCACACCTAAATTTTCTTCTCCAAGATATCCACATGATTTGTTCATTCACTTCCTCCAGGTTTGTACTCCAATATCACTTTCTCAGTGAAGCCTGCCCTGGCCACCCCATCTAAATATTCAGCACTTGCTACTCATCCTCACAAACGTAAAAATACTTTCTCTCTTCTCTTATTTTTCTTAGCACTTATCACAAAAAACATATTATACTCATTTATCTTGTTTATTTGCTATCTTCCCCGCTAGACTGTAAATTTCACTTCAGCAGGACCTTTGATTTGCTTATTACTGTTTATTCATAAAGTGAAATACTACATTGAATATATTAACCACTCAATACATATTTGCTGTGTGCAGGATTGAACACAGCAAAGAAAAAGGGGTTTTAAAATAACACATTTATTGCTGGTATACAGATGAGTTATTACAAGAAATCCAGATGGACAACTTGGCAGCATTTTTTTTTTACAGTCCAAGTCTCTCTGTATACTTGGAAAAAAGAAACTTCATGAAAAATCTATAATGTTAACATTTCTCAAAATCAGAATTGTTTTTCACGACGGAAATGAAGAAGTCTTTCAAAGATAAAAATGGCAAAACTAAAAGATGACTTTCAAATGGCACCAAAACAAGCCTTTGGTGACTTCTTTGGTCAAGAATAGAACAATTTGTGCATCCAAACAGTTAGTAAAAGCAATTAATTTAAACATATTGACTTATTTTTAAATATCCACTTTTTTGTATCTTAATTATACCAAAAAATTAAGAAAAGAAAGAAAATGTCAAGGACAACATTCAAAACAAAAACCTGACCCACAGAAAACCAGTAGAAAAGACCAGAAAACTAACTTTTTACTCTGAAGATTCATAATTTAAATACAAAGGTTCATTTCATAACCTAATATTAGGATAACCAAATAACTTTGGTGGATAAAGTCTCTCTTCTCAGAAAACATTGAGTGAATCCATGAGGAAATGCAGTAACTTTTCTAAACCATCATTTTGCAACCCCTAGTGAAATATTTGATTCAGTTAAATATCACTAGGGAAACCATTAAAGTATAAACTGAGGGCCAGGCACAGTAGCTAATGCCTGTAATCTCAGCACTTTGGGAGGTCGAGCCAGGTGGATCACCTGAGGTCAGGAGTTGGAGACCAGCCTGGCCAACATGGTGAAACACTGTGTCTACTAAAAATAGAAAATTAGCCAGATGTGGTGGCACATGCCTGTAGTCATGGCTACTTGGGAGGCTGAGGCAGGAGAATCACTTGAACCTGGGAGGCAGAGGTTGCAATGAGCCAAGATCGTAGCACTGCAGTCCAGCCAGAGGGGGAAGAAAAAGGATAACTCGATGGAGAACTTAAAACATGAGTTTCAGGTCATCACCCATTAAAATGAGTGATCAATCTTAGCATTACTAATGGTTGAACAAGCAGACATTTGTGTGCCTTCTGTCATGATATAATACAAAGCACAAACATCATCTATAAAAGAGTCTGGCCAAGAAAGCAGAAACTGAATTTAAGCTAGCTCTGTGGCTGACTTCTGTATATGGGAAATATGAGGAATAGAAGAACAAATTGGGTGGCAGCACCAGAAAAAACAGGCAAATTCTAAACATGGCATGTTTTGTAGGACAACTGACCCAGTTTCTGAAACAAGTAAGTAGCATGGAAAAAAAGTGAGGAGATATTGTTCTAGAGTTTTTGCTTAACTTAAGAACACTAAACAACATAATATAATGTATAGATTTCTTCTGGGATTCTGCTTTAGAGAAACGAAATGTGAAAATACTTTTGAAGGCCATTGAAAACTTCTGGTTGTGACCTGGGTACTAAAAGACATAAAAGAGTTGTTAATAATTTTGCTAAATATAAATAATGTTGTAGTTAGTTCAGAAAATATCCATATTTTAGATCCATATCTAACTCTGGAAAAGAGAATGACATGATTTACTGAATCATATTTAAAATAATTCAGGAAAAGGGGAAAATAGATAAAGCTAGTGGGGCAAATTGTGATAATCATTTAACCTGCATAAAGCATTTATAAAGGTTCATTTTACAGTTCTCTATTTGTGCATGTTTGAAGAATTTTATGATAAAAAATTTGTTTATTCCAATTAATTCTAATGAATAAGAGTTTACTATAAGTTACAATTAAACTACTTAACCAACTTATACCCCAAAATATTTATTTATTTCATTAGAGGAAAAATACAGCATGAAGATATTTAACCTTAAAACAGATATTTTAAAGATATGATATCCATTAATTCAACCTGTATTTATTGAACCCTTATTATGAATCAAGCATAGTCCTAGATGCTAATACAGAGGTGAATAAAATTAAGCCCTCTCCCTCCTAGAGTCTATACAGTAGCAAGAAGAAGAGTACTAGTAACAGTAAAAGATAATAGTAGTCCCATAGTGATGAATAATCACATACTAATAAGTGCCATGAAGAAGATAAAGCAAGGAAAGAGGACAGAGGGACAAAAGGAATGGAAGCTATTTGGGAAAGGCAGACAAGAAAATAATTTATAAAAAGGTGAGGCTTGAGCTTGAATCTAAATGATTGGGTAGGTTGGGTGTATGCATGCCTTAGGAAGATCTGGGTGGTAGAGGGGCGTGGAAGTGGGCAAGAGCAAGTATGAAAGCTCTGACTTACAATAACAAAATTAAACAAGTTGCATGTAATGGACAGTGAAACACAACTGTGGAAAGAGAAGAGAAGGGGATAGGTGGGATCAGAAGGCCAAGTAGGGAACAAATCATGTATAGCCTTTTTAGGCATTCCAATTTTATCCTAAATTTGACAAACCATGAAGAATCCAAAGCAGTGGATGGGCATGATTAGATTTAATATTTATATATATATATATTGCTAGATTTAGATTTTGTCTACCTGTTCATAGCAAGATTGGCCAGAAACTTTCTTTCCTCTTATTGCCTTCAATGGTTTTGTTGTCAAAGCTATATTAGTATCATAAAATGAAGTAAATTCCCTCCTCGTTTGTTCTCTAGAATATTTTATATGAGACTAGAGTTATCTGTTCCTTGAACACATTATAGACATTGACTATAAATCTGCCTGATCTTGATGTTCATATCTACACAGACTTCAGTTTCAATTTATTTCATAATTATATATCTCTTCCTATTTTCTTGTTCTTTAAATTTGATGTTATCTTTTTCCAAAAATATACCCTATTTCTGAAGATTTTAAAAATATATTTACATAGCCTTATATTTCTGACCAACATAAAATAAATGTGTACATGAAATAATTGTTAATAAGTAGCAAAATATATGAACATCAAATGACAAAGAGGATTGACCCCAGAGAGAGAAAACTAACCATATGAACATTAAGATTGAGCAGATCGTGGCCTTGAGAGAACTTCCAAGACACAGCACACGGCAGGAAATCCCAAGTAGAGTTTAGGGGACTCCCAGAGTTTAGAAGGTAAAGCTGAGTCCGGGGAGACCAAGGTGGCTACAGTTTATGGGCAGAGTACCAGAGAATAGAGAGTAGGAGCACACCAGTGAGAACGCCAAAGATCTTCAAACCATTGGCTAGCAAAGCATGGATGGGCATAAATATGTGAGAAAACTACCACAGGCCAAAGAAAAAAAAGTCCCAAAACGAATAAAGGGAACAGTGTGCAGAGCTCACACAGGGCTGGGAATTGTGCCTGCTGCCGCCAGCCAGTCAGGAAAGCCTCATAATTCATGGTACATTAGGTAGAGCACTCAAAAGAATCTTGCTTTCATAGTGGAAAATGATTAACTCAAGATTAAATACTGCTCTCATCCTACATAATAAATCTTAAAAGTAAGAACCAAAAGAATCAAATGATTTCCATGTAACTTAATAGTCTATCAGAATAAAACCCAAGAACGTTTCTAGAAATGCAAACATATCCAGCAAGAAACAAGGTACATTTCACAAGGTTTGCTATCCAGTCAACATTTGCTAGGTAAGCAAAGAAGCAGGAAAATATGACCCATAATGAGGAGGTAAATCAATCCTTCAAAACCAACCCAGCCTTGACATAGATATTAGAATTAGCAGACAAGAACACAAGAATAGTTATAACTGTATTCCATAAGTCAAAAGTTACAGAAAGTATAAACATATGAGATATTCAGAAGACAAAATTCAAATCAATAAATACCAATATTTTTCAAAGATCAATAAAAGTGATAAACCTCTAATCCAATGCTTCTCATTTGGAGGTGATTTGGCAATGTCTGGAGATATTATTAATTATTACAATGGAGAGTACTGCTGGTATCTAAAAGGTAGAGGCCAAGACTACTACTAAACATCTTACAATATACAGGAAAGTCCCCATTACAAAGAATTATCAAGTATTTGTTTCCTGTTCCTGCATTAGTTTGCTTAGGATAATGACCTCCAGCTGCTGCAAAGGACATAATTTTGTTCTTTTCTATGGCTGTATAGTATTTCATGGTGTATATGTACCACATTTTCTTTACCCAGCCTATCACTGATGAGTGTCTAGGTTGATTGTTTGTTGTTGCTACTGTGAATAGTGCTGTGATGAGCATATGAGCGCATGTGTCTTTTTGATAGAACAATTTGTTTTGCTTCAGGTATATACCCAATACTGGGATTGCTGGGTCAAATGGTAGTTATATTTTAAGTTCTTTCAGAAGTCTCCTCACTGCTTTCACAGTAGCTAAACTAGTTTTCATTCCCAACAACAATGTGTAACTGTTCCCTTTTGAGGTACTGTGCAACCTCACCAGAACCTGTTACTTTTTGACATTTTAAAAATAGCCATTCTGACTGATGTGAGATGGTATCTCATTGTGGTTTTGATTTGCATTTCTCTGATGATTATAATGTTGGGTATTTTTTCATATGTTTATTGGCAACTTGTACATCTTTTTTTGAGAAGTGTGTGTTATCTCTTTTGCCCACTTGTAATGGGGCTATTGGTTTTGTATCTGTTGAATGGTTGAAGTTCCTTATAGATTCTGGATATTAGACCTTTGCCAGATGCATAGTTTGCAAATATTTTTTCCCATTCTGTAGGTTGTCTGTATACTCTGTTGATAATTTCTTTTGATATGCCAAAGCTCTACAGTTTAAATAAACATTAATTCAAACTAGATTACTGTAAGCATGCTAGCGGTAATCCAGGGCAACCACTAAGAAAATAACTCAAACTTCAGGAAGGCTTTATTATAGAAAGTATTTGTTTGAAGGCAACTTGACAGGATTTCTTATTCAGGAATAACTCAGAAAGAATGCCACTGACCTCTCTCTTACTTGGCCATAGCAACCCAGATAGGATCTTTCAGTATGGAGGGCAGCCGCCTTCATCATAAGGTAAGTTTTCCACTTGCTACACCTGCCTTTGGGAAATGTTTGGGAACTTACATTCATATAGCAAAATTATCTGCATAGACTAGGCCAATCATTATTTAGCCAAACAAAGCCAGAAATTTTTCTCAAGGATCACCAGAAACATGTAATGGATGGCCCAGATTATCCAAATTGTGGTAAATGAAAAGATTTAAAACATCAATGACCGTCCAAAGAACTGATTGCGTATGGTATCCAATAGCTTAATTGAAAGAACTTGAAAGATGTGAAGACTGAGAGTAGAGAAGGAAACATTTGAAGGAAGAAATAGATAATTCAAAAATAATAGTTGGAGTTATGAGTATCCAATTTTCTTTTTCTTTTTTGAAATGAAATCTCACTGTCACCCAGGCTGGAGTACAGTGGTGTGATCTCAGCTCACTGCAAACTCTACCTCCAGGTTCAAGCAATTCTCATGCCTCGGTCTCCTGAGTAGCTGGGACTGCAGGTGCCTGCTACCATGCCAGGCTAACTTTTTTTTTTATTTTTAATAGAGATGCGGTTTCACCCTGTTAGCCAGGCTAGTCTCAAACTGCTGACCTCAAGTGATCCACCCACCTCAGCATCCCAAAGTGCTGGGATTAGCATGAGCCACCACACCCAGCCAATTCCCACTTTCCATAGCGGATCAAAGGTAGGCTGAAAAGCAGTAAGAAGACAAACAACACTATAAATTAAGCCCACCTAACAGACATCTATAGAACAATGTACTCAAAAAGGTAGAACGCAAATTCTTCTCAAGTTCACATGGAGGATTCTCCAAGACAGACAATATGCAAAGTCATAAACCAAGCCTCAATACATTTAGGAAAGTTGAAATCATACAAAGTATGTTTTCTAACCACAGTGGAATCAAAACAATGAACAACACAAAGGAATCTGGGAAATTCACATACATGGAAAGTAAACAATATACAATTAAATGACTAATCAATTGAAGAAAATCGTAAGGGAAATTAGAAAATTTGAGATTAATGAAAACGAAGATACATCATACCAAAACTTATCGGACACAGTTACAGCAGTGCTTAGAGAGAAATTTGTAGGTATAAATCCTTATATTAAAAAAGAAAAAAACTCAAATCAGTAACTTAATATTCTAAGAAACTTGAAAACAGGAAGCTAAATTAAAAGGAAAAGAAAGAAAATAATAAAAATTAGAGTTTCAATAAATGAAATAGAGAATAGAAAAATAGGAAAAATTAATAAAACAAAAGACATTTTATTAAAAACAACAAAACTGACAATCCTTTAGCTATACTGACTGGTGGGGGGGGGAAGATGACTCAAATTACTAATTTTAGAAATGAAAAAAGAGACATTACTGTTATCTTACAGAAATGAAAAGGAATACAAAAGAATAATTTGAACATTGATATGCCAACAAGTGAGATAACCTAAATGAAAGAAGAAATTCCTAGAAAGCCAGGAACTCCTGAAATGGACCCAAGAGAAAATACAAACTCTGACTAGACCTATAACAAGTATTAATTTTAAAAAATGAATTAGTAAGAACCAGGTCTAAATAGCTTTACTGGTAAATTTTACCAAATGTTTAAAGAATAACTAATAACAATGCTTCACAAACTTCCCAAATAATAGAAAAAGAGGTAACATCGCTCAATTTATTCTACAAGGTTGGTATCACCTTGAAAGCAAAAGAAATCACAAGGAAACCACAAATAAATATCACTTATGAATATGTTCGCGAAATTTCTCAACAAAATACTAACAAACCAAATCCAACAACACATCAAAAGGATTATTCCTCTTGATTAAGGGTGATTTATCACAGGACTGCAAGGTTGGTTCAACATATAAAAATTATATAATAATCCATATTAATAAAGCAAAAACTCACATAATCATCTAAATAGACACAGAGAGTCTGACAAAATACAATATATTTTCATAATACACTCTATAAACTAAAAATAGAAGGTAACTTCTACAAATTTATAAAACACTTCTGTGAAAAAGCAACAGCTAACATTATATTTAATGCTGAAATATTGACAGATCTCTCCTTAGATAAGAAACATGACAAGGATGTCCAATTTCAGCACTTCTATACAACATTCTAATGAAGATAATTAGACAGAAAAAAAATAATAAAGGGCCCTTTAATTGGAAAGAAGTAAAACTATCTCTATTTTCAGACTGTATCTTGAAACTCCTAAGTAATTCACAAAAATCTGTCGAACAAGCAAATGAATGAATCAGGTTTCCAGGATACAAAATCAGTATACAAGAAGTGCAGAGCGTAGCAGGGGTAGTGGGGAAAGCCGCTTATAAAACGGTCAGATCTCGTGAGAACTCACTGTCAGGAAAAAGCATGGAGATAATAGCCCCACGATCAATTACCTCCCACTGGGTCCCTCCCATGACATGTGAGGATTATGGGAGCTGCAATTTAAGATGAGATTTGGGTGGAGACACAGCCAAGCCATATTAACAATCAAAAATGAAAACAAGTGCGTTCACTATAACAAGGAAATAATAAAATGCTTAGAAACAAATTTAACAAAGTAAGTGTAAAGCTTATACTAAAAATTATAAAATGTTAAAAGAAATTAAAGAAGACCTAAAAATATGGAAAGACATCCCATGTTTATGGATCAGAAAACTCGTATTATTAAGATGATAATATTCCCCAAATTGATCTAAGATTCAATGCAGTAGTTATTAAAATCCCAACTGCCATTTTTGCAGACACGGACAAGCTTATCCTAAAACTCATATAGAAATGCAAGAGACCCAGACTAGCCAAAAACAATCTTTAAAATAAAGAACAAAATTGGAGGACTCACACTTTTTTTTTTTTTTTTTTTTTTTAGAGACAGGGTCTGGCTCTATCACCCAAGCTGGAGTGCATTAGTGCAACCCAGTTCACTGCAACCTCAAACTCCTGGGCTCAAGCAGCCCTTCCTCCTCAGCTTCTCAAAGTGCTGAGTTTACAGGTTTAAGCCACCATACCCGGTTTACACTTCTAGATTTGAAAACGTATTACAGCTGGGTGTGGTGGCTCATGCCTGTAATCCCAGCACTTTGGGAGGCCGAGGTGAGTGGATCACCTGAGATCAGGAATGCGAAACCAGACTGGCCAACATGGTGAAACGCTGTCTGTACTAAAAATACAAAAATTAACCAGTAGTGGTACCGGGCACCTGTAATCCTAGCTACTTGGGAGGCTGAGGCCAGAGAATCATTTGAACCCAGAAGGCAGAGGTTGCAGCAAGCCGAGACTGCACCATTGCATTCCAGCCTGGGCAAAAAGAGTGAGACTGTCAAGAAAGAAAGAAAGAGAGAAATAGAGAAAGAGAAAGAGAGAGAGGGAGAGAGAGAGAGAGAAAGAAAATATATTATAAAGCTACAGTAAACAAGGCAGTGTGTTTGTTACTGGCATAAGAATAGACGTATAGAACCTGGGTGTGGTGGCTCACGCCTATAATTCCAGCACTTTGGGAGGCTGAGGCAGGTGGATCACCTGAGGTCAGGAGTTTGAGACAAGCCTGGCCAACATGGTGAAACTCCATCTATATTAAAAGTACAAAAATTAGCTGGGCATGGTGGCATGTGCCTGTGATCCTAGCTACTGGAGAGGCTAAGGCAGGAGAATCGCTTGAACACAGGGGGCAAAAGTTTCGGTGAGCTGAGACCATGCTGTGGCACTCCAGCCTGGGTGACAAGAATGAAATTTTGTCTCAAAAAATAGGAAGGAAGGAAGGAAGGAAGGAAGGAAGGGAGGGAGGGAGGGAGGGAGGGAGGGAGGGGGGGGAGGGAGGGGGGGGAAGGGGAGACAAAGAAAGAAAAAGAAAAGACATATAGATCAATGGGTGAAAATCAAGAATCCAGAAATAAATTCTTAACATTCCTAGTCATAGCCCATTGATTTCCTTTTTCTTTAATTTTTGGTCAAAATCATTCCGCTTCTTATTATCACCACCAATGTGGAACAATGTTGGTAATAAAATACTCCCTGCCAAGGCAAACTGCTCCTACTGACCTCTCCCTGCTTTGTATGGCACTGCACTGCATATATGCCTGCACATTCAGAAAACCCAGACCCAAATAGCCATTGGAAATATCTGAAGTGTTCATATTAGCCATCTAGCCAGCCCATATTACCACATCCTCTCTATTTAATTTTCTTCTGTAAACATATCTTGAGTAGTCAAAATCAAACATATCAAAAAACCCACATCAATGTGTATCTTCCTATTTATCTCAAAGATTCTCATCCCAACTAGTCACAAGACCATCTCCAGCTGAAGCCATTGGCGACTGACATCTGATGCTATAACTTCTGTGTGTTCACAGGCTCACCAGGAACAGTTCTTGCTCATCTTTTGTGCCTGGACCATATGGCATGTGCTCAAAGGGATAAATACCAAGGGGTCTTTAATAATCAGCCATGTGTCAAAACAAAATCACATAGACAGTATTACACTGTAATTTTTGATAAAGGTTTCCCAGACAAGGTGACAATCTTTGACTGTATAGATGCCAATCCAGATTTCCTAGGATCTGGCTGACTTTCTGTCCAATGACTCCTGGACACTGGTCTGTACCTGGGGGCCCCCAGTAGAGTATTGATCTTCAAAGGTGGAGTTCTGAGGAATGTCAGGAGGCTCCTAGGTCTCTGTCAGGGCCATCTTTGAGCACTGCTTGGTAGCTTGCTCAATCTGAAACATCACTCAATCCTTATAGAGCAAAATATATTCAAATAATCTCTTGCAGTGAATTATTACACCATCCTCTCATCCAGCACCACATTTGCTGGTTCAGACTGTCCTGGGAGAATGGGGCACAGCTGTTGCAGCTGTTGCTCTGCTGGTACACAGCCTGGTGACCATCTGCTTTTCAATGAATGTCAATGCAATTTACCATGTAACAAGCCTGTACATGTACCCTTTGAACTTAAAATAAAAGTTGGAAATAAAAGAAATTGGAGAAATTTAAAAAATAATAAATAAGAATGTTAAGACACTACAATAGGGTAAGAATACAACAAAGGGTGCTGGGACAGGTGAATATCTATATACAAAAGAATGAATTGGAACTTATACCTTATACCATATTCAAAGATTAACTCAAAATGAATCATGAACTAAAACGTGAGAGCTAAAATACAAAATTGTTAGAAGAAAACATAGGAGTTAAATATTTGTGACTTGGGGTTAGGCAATGACCTTTTTTAGATATGACACCAAAAGCATAAGTGACAATATTAAAAATAGGTGCATAGGACTTTATAAAATTAAACACTTTTGTGCATCAAAGGACACCATCAATAGAGTGAGAAGGCAACCCAGAGAATGGGAGAAAATATTGCAAATCATATCTGATAGGGGATTAATATTCAGAATATATAAAGAACTCCTAGAAATCAACAGCAAAACCCAAACAACTCAATTAAAAAATGGAAGGCAGCCTGGGCAATAAGGCAAAACCCCATTCCACAAAAAATACAAAAATTAGCTGGGCATAATGGCACACACCTGTAGTTCTAGCTACCAGGGGTAAGGGGAGGGGCGCTGAAGTGGGATGATCACATGAGCAAGGGAGGTGAAGGCTGCAGTAAGCTTTGATCTGGCCCCTGCACTCCAGCCTAGGAAACACAGTGAGACCCTATATTTAAAAAAAAAAAAAAAACTTCAACAGACATTTTGCTACTAAAGGAAATATACAAAAGATCAATAAGCACATAAACACATTCTCAAGATTATTACCCATCAGAGAAATGTGAATCAAAATCACAATAACATATCATTTATTTCATATTCACCAGACTGGCTAAAAAAGACAGACAAATGTTGGTGAGAATGTGGAAAAACCAGGACCCTCATCTATTGCAGATGGAATTTTAAATTTTAAAATAGTGTAGCCATTTTGGAAACCAGTTTGGTAGTTCCTCACATTTTTCACAGTTATCTAGACCCTCAACATTTTTGGAGTTATTAGCCAGGCATGGTGGTGGGTGCCTGTAATCCCAGCTACTAGGGAGGCTCAGGCAGGAGAATAGCTTGAACCCAGGAGGCAGAGGTTGCAGTGAGCCAAGATGGCACCATTGCACTCCACCCTGGGCAACAAGAATGAAACTCCGCCTCACAAAAAAAAAAAAAAAAATTCAGAATTATCTAGACCCAGTCCATTCTTAGGTATATATCAAAGAGAAAAGAAAACATATGTACACAACACAAAAACTTGCACATAAATGATCATAGAGGAATTATAATCGTTCAAAAGTAGAAGCAATCCAAATGTTCTTCTATTGGTAAATGAGTAAACAAAATGTGGTATATTCATACAATGGAATATTGTTTACCAGTAAAAATTAATGAACCATTGATACATTCCATAACATGGATAAACCTTGAAAACATTAGTTACAAAGGTCATATGTTACATGATTTCACTTACGTAAAATGTCCAGAATAGGCAAATCCATAGAAACAGAAAGCAGATAAGTCATTGCCAAAGTCTGGGTGGAGTGGGGAATGGGGAGTGACTGCTAATGGGTGTGGGGTTTCTTTTGGGAGTGATGAAATTGTTCTAAAACTATATCGTGTTTATTCTTGCATAATTCCAAAAATGTACTAAAGTTCACTGAACTGCACACTTCAAAATATCAAACATTATGGTATATAAATTATCTTTAAAATAGCTACTATTAGGAATAGTATTAAAGGCCGGGCGCGGTGGCTCACGCCTGTAATCCCAGCACTTTGGGAGGCAGAGGCAGACAGATCACAAGGTCAAGAGATAGAGACTATCCTGGCCAACATGGTGAAACCCTTTCTCTACTAAAAATACAAAAATTAACTGGGTATGGTGGCATGTACGTGTAGTCCCAGCTACTCAGGAGGCTGAGGTAGGAGAATCGCTTGAACCCGAGAGGCTGAGGTTGCAGTGAGCCGAGATCATGCCACTGCACTCTAGCCTGGTGGCAGAGTGAGACTTTGTCTTAAAAAAAAAAAAAGTATTAAAAACTAGAGTTTGATTTTTTTCTTAAGGTGAGAGGTAGAGGTAAAATAATTTGAGTGTGTGTGTGTGCGTGTGTGTGTGTGTGTAGAATTATATGATGTGCTTTTTATACTTTTTATATCTTATTTCTTTGCTGAGACTTTCAATTTTTTCATTTGTTTTGAGTGTGTTTTTAATGGCTCATGTAATAATTTTATCATGTCCACTTTAAAGTCTTCATCAAGTACTTTCATTCTCTTTGTCATCTCAGTATTGGCATTTATTGATTGTCTTTTTTTTTTTTCAATTAGTTTGAGATTGTTTTGGTCCTTGTTATAATTAGTGCTTTTTAATATAAATCAGGCTGTTTTAAGTGTGACGCTATGAAACTCTGGATCTTATTTAAAACATTCTGTTTCAGCTAGCTTCCTTTGACACCACTCTGGAGTGGAAGGAGGGAGAAGCTACATTATTACTGCTCAATGTGGGTAGAAGCTGAGGTTACCCATTGTGCTTCTTTGGATACCTGAGTGAGGGTCTCCTTATTTCTGCTGAGTAGGGACAGGTGTCTGTCTAGTCTGTCTCTTTTTCTTATCTTATCGCATGGTTAGACCCTCAGTGCAATAATGAATAGAAATGTTAATAGTGGACATCCTTGGCTTGTTCCTTGACTTCGCAGGAAAAGAAAGATTTACTCTTTCATTATTACACACGTTAGCTATGCATTTTAACAGTTGTCTCTTATCAAGAACAAATTGAAGAGGTTTCCTTCTATTCTTTTTTTTTATTGCATTTTGGGTTTTGGGGTACATGTGCAGAACATGCAAGATAGTTGCATAGGTACACACATGGCAGTGTGTTTTGCTGCCTTCCTCCCTTCACCCACGTTTGGCATTTCTTCCCAAGCTATCTCTCAACTGCGAGTTTTTAATCAGGAATCGATTTTGGATTTTAGCAAACATTTTTCTGTTTCTATTAAGATAATCATCAAATTTTTTCAGTTTATTAATATGGTAAAAAGTTGATTTTTATATTGATTGATTTAAAAATATTAAATCAATTTTGCATTCCTGGAATAAATCCCACTTGGTCAGGACATACTCTCCTTCTCATGCGCTTTCCAATTTGGCATGTTAAAATTTTATTGGAACATTTTGCATTTCCATTCGTGGGAGACATTGGTCTACAGGGTTTTGTGTTGGTTTTGGTTAATGCTAGTTTCATATAATGAGTCGGGTTATATTTCCTCTACTTCAATATTTGTGAAGTATTTTTATATAATTGATATTGTTTCTTCTTCAGATGCTTGGTAGAATTCACCAGTAAGGCCGTCTGGACCTAAAGTTTTCTTCATGAGAACATTTCTAAATGTACAAATTCAGTTTCTGTCATAGATATTTGGTGACTTGGATAATCTATTTTTTCAGTGAGTTTTGTAATCCTTCTCATTTGGAGGCAACTTGGCAATGTCTGGAGATATTATTGATTGTTAACGACTGAGAGTATAGCAGGCATCTAGTAGGGAGAAGTCAAGAATGCTACTAAACATCCTATGATATACAGGAAAGCCCCCATGACAAAAAATTATGTAGTTTAAAGTGTTGATAATGCTGATATTGAGAAAACCTGCTTTAATCAGACTGATTAAGAAAAAAAGAAAAAGACGGAAATTACCAATATTACATATGAGAAAAGAGACATCATTGTAGATCCTACATCTGTTAAAAGTATCATAAGCCAAAATCATTAATAACTATATGCCAATAAGATTGAAAATTTAGACAAAGTTGACAATTTATTGAAAAACACAAATTACAATTTTTATACTAATCTTAAGTAAAATTAAATATCTGAGTTCAAAATGATGCTTTAAAATTTTGGTTCTCTTTGAAGGGTGATGGGGAATCAACTCTTTGTTTTTAGTATTGTTTTTTCCTAAAAGTGAAAATAAGCATTTTTCCTGGCTTCCTTATAGAAATTGTACTAGATATTGCTAATTGTATCTGTGAGTATTTGAACGATGTCCTCCGTCCTCTGCATTTTCTATAAAATAGCATTTGGACTGGGCACAGTGGCTAAAGCTTGTAATCCCAGGACTTTGGGAGGCTGAGGTGGAGGATCACTTGTGCCAGGAGTTCAAGACCAGCCTGGCCAAGATAACGAAATCCCCTCTCTACTAACAAATACAAAATTAGCCAGTCATGGTGGCACATGCCTGTAATCTCAGGTACACAGGAGGCTGAAGCACGAGAATTGCTTGAACCCAGGAGGTGGAGGTTGCAGTTAGCCATGATCTTGCCACTGGACTCCAGCCTGGGAGACAGAGCAAGACTCTGTCTCCAAAAAAAAAAAAGATAATTGAAAATGGAGTCACTTCTTTTCTTGTGTGTTTGTCTTTGTTCACAGATTGGATGCAGTTGACTTTACTTCTGAAAACATTTTCTTCTCTGTTCTTTTGATCCCATTTCTCCATGGTTTTCCTCCCATATCCCCACCCTCCCTTCTCCCTGCCTTCCCTCTGCTTTGCCAGAACTTTAAGTCTTGCCATAACCTGGCTGAAATTTGTATCTACAGTCTTGATTATATTCAAGTTTGACATTTTTGGCCAGATTACTTCTTACTGGGTAATACCACCAAGGCGAAGGGTACTTGTTCAACAAGTACAGTGCACAGGTAAAATATAATAATAGTGGGAGAACTTTTAGATTACAAAAGGCCTAAATGACCGTCTTAGTCAATTTTCTGTTGCTAAAACAAGGTATCTGAGACAAACCACACAATATATAAAGGAGAGAGGTTTATTTTGCTCACAATTCTGGAGGCTGGAAAGTCCAAGATCAGGCAACCACATCTGGTCAGCTTCCGCTGAGGGCTTCATGCTGTATCACAATGTGGTAGAAGGCATCACAAAGTGAGAGGGCTGCACTGAGAGCCAAACTGGCTTTTATGGTACATCCACTACTTTGATAACATGTTAATTAGTTAACCCATTAATCTGTTAATTCATGAATGGATTAATCACCTCTTAAAGGCCTTACCTGTTAATACTGTTACATTGGGGATTACATTTCAACGTGAGTTTTAGAGGGGACAAACTACACCCAAACTATAGCAATGATATATTTTTTATAAAACAGACAAAACTAGGCCAGAAGCAGTGGCTCGTGCCTGTAATCCGAGCACTTTGGGAGGCCGAGAAAGGCAGATCATCTGAATTTGGGAGTTTGAGACCAGCCTGATCCCATGGAATACAAAAATACAAAAAATTAGCTGGGCGTGGTGGCACATGCCTGTGATCCCAGATACTCGGGAAGCCTGTCTCCTTCGCTTGCAGTGGGCCTACCCCTTGCTGCCTCTTCACTGGATTTTTCCCAGGACACATGTGTATCCCAGTTTCTGCTCCTTTTCCTCTAGAGACCAGTCATATTGGATCAGGACCCCATTCCTGTGACCTCATTTAACCTATCTCTAAACACAATCACATTGGGGGAAGGGAGATTAGGACTTTGTATTAGTCCATTTTCATGCTTCTGATAAAGACCAAGGCTGATAAAGTACCAAGGCTGGGTAATTTATAAAGAAAAAGAGGTATATTGGACTCACAGTTCCATGTGGCTGGGAAGGCTTCACAATCATGGCAGAAGAAGAAAGGCATGTCTTACATGGTGGCAGTCAAGAGAGAATGAGAGAACTGAGTAAAAGGGGTTTCCCCTTGTAAAACCATCAGATCTCACAAGACTTACGCACTAGGAAGAGAACAGTATGGAGGAAACCACCTTCAAGACTCAATTATCTCCCACAGGATCCCTCTTACAACATGTGGGAATTATGGGAGCTACAATTTGAGATGAGAATTGGCTGTTAACATACTTCAACGTATGAATTCTGGGAGCACACTATTCAGCCCATAACTATAACTTGCCAAGTTTCATTCCTTAACCTTAGTGGTAGTTTCAAGTGTTCATTATAATAATTTTTATTCTATACATATGTTTATGTGGTTTGTGGATCTGTGTTATAATTTAAATCAAAAATATTTTTAATGTCAGGATACTGATTTCAAGGAGAAGGATTTAAGGAGGGCATAAAAGTTTTGAGGACTTGGCATTTTCTGATTTTTTTTTTATCTACATAGTAGCTGCCTGGGTGTTGCAAAAATGTTCCCAGACATACATCCATGATTTGTTACTCTTGGTATGTTTTATTTCAACAATAAAAGTTATTTAAAAATAAAAGAAGGCACAGGAGAGCCTTCCTTGGCCTGCTTAATTTACCCTTCATTTTTTATTTTAGGAAATGTCACCTTTTGGTATCATCTGTGTCATGGGAGAAATACATAATTTCATGCTCAATTTAGAAAGAGTCCAGATGCTGTTACATTATTTAGTTGGCACTGGGTGGAAGTGTTGCATAAAGAGAAACTTTTGGTGCCAGAAATTTCTTTGCAATATATCATGTTAAACACTGTTGATTTGTGTTTTAAATGTTGCCTAATGCTTTCTGTAGTATTTGAGTTCTTATTGTAAACTATAGGAGCTATCTGCAGGGAATCCAAGGCCTTTCCTGTTTCTCATTTCCTTCATTTTTGGAGATAACATCACAGTATGGAGAGAGAACCCAGTTATTTCCAAATCCATAGATTCACTGGAGCTGGGCAATGTCAAATCAGCACCTGAATAAATAAAACATGAGCCCATTAGTGCAAACTTGTATGACCTGTCAGCATCATTAGGCTTTGCTGTGCACAGGAAGTCAGCAGGGATAAGGCCTTTCATAATTATGGCATCTCTCGAGAGAGCCTCACAAATCCAGGCTTTGCTTTTTGAATAAGCATTCTGGTGTTTACTTTCCAGGCAAGGGTCTCACTTCATTTTTAGGTTGCTGTAATTCAATCCCTGCCCTCCTAGGAGTCGTCCTGCCCTGCTGTGAATGGATGCACCCAAGTAGATTCCATGGAAATTCAATTCCACCAACTTAACGCACATAATGACCAAGCAGTAGCAGGCTTATTTACCAGGGTTTACAATCCCTGATACTGGTATTCTCAAAGGTAGTCTCTGCAACAACCCTCTCATTTGTTAGAAAAAACTTGTTAACTTTACAATTCAAGCTCAGGTAGTGTGTGTTAATATTTAAGAGTGCAAAGCTTAGGAGCATGGACCTGCACTTGAAATGTCCAGGTTCAAATCCAGCCTCGCTACTTGTGTTAGTCCATTCTTGCTTTGCTATAAAGAAATACCTGAGACAGGGTAATATACAAAGAAAAGAGGTTTCATTGGCTCACAATTCTGCAGGCTGTACAGGAAGTTTGACAGCATTTGCTTCTGTAGGCTTCAGGGAGTTTTTACCAATGGTGGAAGGTAAAACAAGCAGTTTACATGGCGAAAGCAGGGGCAATGCTATTCTGACATTACAGCGCACTTTTAAAGAACAAGGTCTCGCAAGAACTCAGTCACTGTCACAAGAATAGCACCAGTGGATAGTGCTAACCATTCATGAAAAGTCCACCCCTATGAGCCAATCACCTCCCACCAGACCCCAACTCCAACACTGGAAATTACAACATGAGATTTGGGCACAGCCACAGGTCCAAACCATATCAACATTTACTAGCTGAGCAATCTGAAGCAATTTTCTAAACCTTTCTGGGCCTCAATTTACCCATCTATAAATGGGGTCCATAATATTGTCTATCACACAGGGTTCATGTGAGAATTAAATGGTATTATGCATAAAGCACTTAGAGAAGCACATAGAGTAAGTGCTCTATGAATTTGTTTTGATTTTTATTCTTATTACCTATATGAGCTCACACAAGTAATAAAGTGTGCTTCACTTTCCTTATCTATAAAATGAAAATAATAAAAACAGTACCTGCTTTGTAGGGTTGTTTTAAATATTGAATTGGTTAATTCATGTACAGTATCTAGTGAATTGCCTAGCACATAGTCAGCCCCCAGTGATTTTTAGCTATTACCATTTGTTCTTTTCTGTTTTCTTACATACGGAAATGCAGACAGGAAGGTAGGCTGAATGTAATTTATGCAAAGTGCTCATCAATTTTAAGAAAAAATATTGCTTTTTTAATATGTCTGTTATATTTTTCCTATGATCAAGGAAATACATTTCTATAATAATAAATTTGTAAAAGAGAAAAAAGTAAAATTTTCATAATCTTACTCTGCAATTATATGTACTTTATATTTTTTGTATTAGGCTGATGGAAGTTTAATTGCAGTTTTTGTCATTGAAACTAATAGCAAAAACTGCAAGTATTTTTGCACCAACCTAACACTATATTTTTCTTTCCAATCTCTTCTTTACTATGCCCAAACTCAGAGCAGAGTAAAAGAAAATCATAATTTTAACATTTGGCCATTGATTTCCTTTTAGAGGAGAATCATCTCCCATTAGCAAAATTCCTTAATAAAAATCACTTGAATGGAAAGTGAGACTGTCAGGGCATATAGTTAAGAGAACAGAAAGAAAGCTAAGCCACTCAGCATTAGGGAGGAGCAATAACCTGGAAATAAAAAGTGAGCAAAGTAAAAAGAAAAGCAGAAGGAAGGGGTTAAAAACACAATGAAATGGCTGGGGGTCTTAAGAAAGAGAAAGTGCTGGATCATTACTGCCATATGATCCAGCAGTCCCACTTCTGGGAATTCACCCAGAATTGAAATCAGGACCTTGAAGAGATATGTGGACTCCCTTGTTCATTACAGCACTATTCGCAGTAGCCAAGTTACAGAAACAACACAAAAGTCCATCAAGAGATGAGTGCTTTAAAAATGTGGCGCACGCGCGCGCGCGCACACACACACACACACACACACACACGAGGAATGTTATTCAGCCTTAAGAAAGGAAATTCTGTCATTTGCAACAAAAGGTATGGACTAGAAGACATTTTGCTAAACGAAATAAGCCAGACACGAAAGGACAAACTCTACATTTCATTTATGTAAGGTACCTAAAATAGTAAAACATAGAAGCAGAAAATAGATGGTGTTTTCCAGCAGATGGGGCCAAAGGAAGAATGAGTTGCTCAATGGGTATAAAATTACAGGTATAAAAAATGAGTAAGTTCTAGATATCTGCTGTACAACATTGTGCCTGTAGTTAACAATACAGTGTTGTACACTTAAATATTTGTGAAGAGGGAAGATTTCATAAGTGTTCTTAACACACACACACATGCACACACACACGCACGCACACACACACACATACACACATACACACAGGGCAAAGGGACACAAGGAAATGTTTAGAGGTGATTGATGTATTTATTACTTTGGCTGTAGTGATGGTATCACTGGTGCATGTGATGTCCAAACTTATCCAATTATACGCATTAAATGAATACAGTTTTTATGTATATCAATCATACCCCCGGCCAGGTGCAGTAGCTCACACCTGTAATCCCAGCACTTCAAGAGGCCAAGGCAGGAGGATCGCTTAGGCTGAGCAGTTCAAATCCAGCCTGAGCAACATGGTGAAACCCTGTCCCTACTACAAATAAAAAAACTGACGTGGGAGAATCACCTGAACCTGGGAAGGCTGAGGCTGCAGTAAGCCGTGTTTGTGCCACTGCACTCCAGCCTGAGCAACAGAATGAGATCTCATCTCAAAAAAAAAAAAAGAAAGAAAGAAAATAATTATATCCCAATAAAGCTGTTTTAAAAAGGTCTAACATTATAACTTTTATCATGTATTATATAATGCCATCCATTTCCCCAAACTAAATAGTCTATTGTCACCAACAAAAGCCTTGTGTGTGTACGCATTTATGTGTGTGTGTGAATCATGGAAAGATGCTGAAGTCCCTGTTTGGGCCAGTGTAGTGTAAGAGAGACAGCCTGCCCTGGTGTGACAGAAACTGACTATTCATGAGTATCCTTTATCTAATAAGAGATTCCTTAAGTTTTAGCTAAGGTCAAAGCCGTTCAGCTGAAATCTACATTTCTTACTCTTGCGGTCAAGTATGGCCATGTGTAAAGCTCTGGCCAATGATAAAAAGTGTTGCGCACGACACCTGTTGCACACAGCCCACCTCCTGGCCTCGGTGACCCAATGTGGGTGGACTCCGTTTCTGTACACGATCCTCTACTCTGTCCATGGCACGGCCCCCTACTGCGCATGGCCCACGTCTCTGCCTAGGTGACATAATGGGGTGGCCCCCTCCCTTGCTACTCACATAATTATGTATGCCCTGTCACTAAGCCTATAGATGATGACCTCACTTATGCCCCTTCCCCGCTGCTTGTACCTAATAAATACAGTTGCTTCTGGACATTCGGGGCCTCGCCTATCTCTGCTCATAGGTGGTGTGGCCTCCTCAGTCCAGCTGCTCTTCTTCAGTTCTTCAGTGTCCCGTCTCTTTACTTCTCAGATCCTGTGCCTCAGCACAGCAAAAGGGACACCTCACGACCTGTGGGACCCATAGCCCTACAGTTTGGTTTGTTTTGCTTGTTGATTTAAGTTCTTAACAGATTCTTCATTTTAAACCTTTGTCAGATGCTATAGTTTGCAAATATTTCTCCTATTCTGTAGGTTGTCTGTTTACTCTGTTGATGTTTATTTTTGCTTTGCAGAAGCTCTTTTGTTTAATTAGATCCCACTTGTCAATTTTTGTTTTTTGCAATTGCTTTTGGCATCTTTGTAATAAAATCTTTGCCAGGGCCTATGACCAGAATGCTATTTCCTAGGTTTTCTTCCAGGGTTTACATTTGAGTCTTCAATCCATCTTGAGTGGATTTTTGTATATGGTGTAAGGAAGGAGTCCAGTTTCAATCTTCTGCATATGGTTAGCCAGTTATCCCAGCACCATTTATTGAATAGGGAGTCCTTTCCCCATTGGTTGTTTCTGTTGCAGACAGTCAATATATATTTTTTAAGTTGATGAATCAAGAAATAGAGATATAAAACAAGCTATCCAGAATTTGGTGGCAAATAAGTAGAAAAACTAGATAACAGAAGCAGTTAAAATTATTCGGGTGATTTAACTTTTTACTTTATATCTCTGTGCTACTATTGTTGTTTTACTAAGTGCAACAGACAGGATAATGGTCCCAAAGATGTCAATGTCCTAGTCCTAGGAACCTGTAAATATGTCACCTTACATATCAAAAGAGACTTTGCGGATATGATTAGGCTAAGAATTGTGAGGTGGGGGAGATTATTCTAGAGTCTCTGGATGGACTCAATGCAATCACAAGGGTCCCTACGAGAAGGAGGCAGGAGCATGAGAGTCAGAGAGGAGATGTGACAATGGAAGCAGGTTGAAGTGATGCACTTTGCAGATGGATGAAGAGGCCATGAGCCAAGGAATTTGGGTAACTTCTAGAAGCTGGAAAAGGTATGAAAAGGATTCTCACATAGAGACTCTAGAAGAAACAAAGCTTTGCCAACATTTTGATTTTATCCCTAAAGACCCATTCTGGACTCCAGACCTCCATAACTTCAAGGAATAAATTTGCATGGCTTGGCGACTCATCCCCAAATCTGGGAGGCTGAAGCAGGAACATTGCTTGAACCCAGGAGTTCAAGGTTGCAGTGAGCCACGATTGTACCACTGCACTCCAGCCTGAGTGACAGAGCCCCCATCTTTAAAAGTTAATAATAATAATGTTTTAAGATAATACATTTATGTTATTTTAAGCCACTAAATTTGTGGGAAATGGAGTGGAATCCTACCCTTTTTCCTTGGTGAAAACAGGAAAGGCCATATTTTTATTTTGTATGTATTAGCTTAAAAAGCTTTAACCAGTCAGCAAAACTTCAGGAACATCCCTTATGTCCCTGAAGGCCCAAATACTAAATTATCAGACACGGTTCTTTCCTGAAAGACTTTCAAAGTGGAAGAATTTTTTGCTATCCTACTCATGGGCACCTGACCATGCCATGTCCTGGATTTCCTAGGCAATCCTGTGACCTCTTAGCAATCCCTCTGACTGATGGTGACATCAATTTCATAATGGATGGCCATGACAGGGGCAGATGGGAGTGCTACCCTCCACCACCCAGAAACAGGGTCTAGATTTCCCAGAGCCATCCTTCTGTATGTACATCGCTTTGCTTTCTGGGTCAGGTGCCCGTGAGTAGGATCATTTGTGAGGTATGCCAGAGATTGCTAGTTTTCCCTGAATGTCCATTCTCCCCACTCCTTCCTTAACAATAGAACTCTGGTCTTTATTCTGGACAGCTTTTTGTCCAGCTAAAAATAAGAGTTCTATTGTTAAGGAAGGAGTGGGGAGAATGGACATTCAGGGAAAACTAGCAATCTCTGACATACCTCACAAATGATCTCATTAATTAATAAATCTTGAGTAACCACTTGGTATTTATGGTAGCTCTAAACCCCAGGGAAGACACAGGCCTTTTTCCATTAGGATTGAGAGGGGAGAATTACCCTTCTGATACCTTAGGGAAGCCTGATAAAGAAACTTGCACAGAGTTATAAAGACAAAGGAAGCAGCTATTAATAAAAGGGATGTAGAGGCTGGGCACAGTGGCTCATACCTGTAATTCTAGCACTTTGGGAGATTGAGGCGGGCAGATCACAAGGTCAAGAGTTCAAGACCATCCTGGACAACATGGTGAAACCCCATCTCCACAAAAAGTATAAAGATTAGTGTGGCATGGTAGCAGGCGCCCGTAGTACTAGCTACTCAGGAGGCTGGGGTGGGAATATCACCTGAGCCCAGGAGGTCGATGATGTGGTGAGCCGTGAGGGTGCCACTGCACTCCAGCCTAGGGGGTGACAGTGTGAGACCCTGTTTCAAAAAAAAACAAAAATGAAACAAACACTTATTTAAAAATTTACAGTTATTCACATTAAATCCTCACCAAAAATATGTAAAGTCTTTATTATCATCCTCATTTAACAAATGAGAAATCTAAAATGTAAAGAGCTTAAATGATCTACCCAAGTTTGAAAACAATGACCATGTTGGGACTAAAATTAAAGTCCTCAGAATCCAGGGTTCAGAATCTGTGCCCTTTCCTCCCCATCATTAGGCCTCCCTTCAGGCAGTTTGACAGAGAACATGTCTTCAAGTTGGAAGAGTGAGAAATGATGTGGGTCCTACAAACCTACTGGATGGGTCTTACAAACCCACTGGGTGAGATATGATGATGCTGGAGATACGAGCTATGTGACATGGTTGGACCATTGGAAAAAAAGATCCACCCCTTGTGGCCAGATAGTCTGCGACAGTCTGAATGCCGGTGTCCCCCACCGCCAACAATTTGCATGTTGAAACTTGATTCCCAGTGGGATAACATTAAGAGGTGGAGCCTTTGGGAGATGACTGGGTCATGAGGGCTCTACTCCCATGAATGAGATTTGTGTCCTTATAAAAGAGGCTTGAGTCTCGCGAGAAGAGGCGGTTGCCGTAGCGGAGCCCCCTGGCTGTGTGTGGCTGAGGCTTCGGCGCCGGAGCCGCCGTCGGTTCGCTGAACGCATTAGTGCGCCCGCCGCCGCCATGTCTCGCTACCTGCATCCCCCAAACACGTCTCTGTTCGTCAGGAACGTGGCCAACGACACCAGGTCTGAAGATTTACGGCGTGAATTTGGTCGTTATGGTCCTATAGTTGATGTGTATGTTCCACCTGATTTCTACACTCGCCGTCCAAGAGGATTTGCTTATGTTCAATTTGAGGATGTTCGTGATGCTGAAGATGCTTTACGTAATTTGGACAGAAAGTGGATCTGTGGACGGCAGATGGAAATACAGTTTGCCCAGGGGGATCGGAAGACACCAAATCAGATGAAAGCCAAGGAAGGGAGGAATGTGTACAGTTCTTCACGCTATGATGATTATGACGGATACAGATGTTCAAGAAGCCGAAGTTACGAAAGAAGGAGATCAAGAAGTCGGTCTTTTGATTACAACTATAGAAGATCGTATAGTCCTAGAAGCAGGAGACCGACTGGAAGGCCACGGCGGAGCAGAAGCCATTCCGACAATGATAGATTCAAACACCGAAATCGATCTTTTTCAAGATCTAAATCCAGTTCAAGATCACGGTCCAAGTCCCAGCCCAAGAAAGAAATGAAGGCTAAATCACGTCCTGGGTCTGCATCTCACACCAAAACTAGAGGCACCTCTAAAACAGATTCCAAAACACATTATAAGTCTGGCTCAAGATATGAAAAGGAATCAAGGAAAAAAGAACCACCGAGATCCAAATCTCAGTCAAGATCACAGTCTAGGTCTAGGTCAAAATCTAGATCAAGGTCTTGGACTAGTCCTAAGTCCAGTGGTCACTGATAGTATAAACCATGGTCATTTTTAGGCATGTATCATTTACTCATAGTTTGGTTTACTTAAATTATCAGAAATACAATGTTGCAATGATGCTTAAAAAATGCTTGTTAGTTTTCCCTGTACCAGGCAATGGTTGTGATTAAAATGATATGCTGTTGAGAAGCCACTCTTAAGAGTCCAGTTTGTTTAATGTTATGGGCAGCTACCAATTTGTGGTGTCTCTGTATATTTTTGTAAAGATTCTCATTTTTTTATGCTTGAAGTATTTGGTGAAAAGATGTTGGTTGACCATAATTTGCAACATTGTCTCATTAAAAATAAACTTTCATATTCATATTTGGTAGAACTGTTAACCTAGAAATGTAGCTTGCTAATAGGATAGAATGATACAAAAGTGAAGTAGTAGCCACAGTACAGCACTGACTGCTCAGACACACCTAGGTTCAGGATGGGCCTTTATGTCTTGTCAAAATGTCTAGGCCCGGCCAGGCGCGGTGGCTCACGCCTGTAATCCCAGCACTTTGGGAGGCCAAGGCGAGTGGGTCATGAGGTCAGGCATTCCAGACCAGCCTGACCAACAGGATGAAACCCCCTCTACTGAAAATACAAAATTAGTTGGGCCTGGTGGTGCACACTTGTAATCCCAGCTACTTGGGAGGCTGAAGCAGGGGAATTGCTGGAACTTGGGAGGTGACAGTTGCAGTCACTGCACTCTAGCCTGGGTGACAGAGTGAGACTTCGTCTCAAAAAAAAAAAAAAAAAAGTCTAGGCCCATGATAATTACTTATGATAGTAGATTAGTTCTTTTGTTAACCCCACTGTCTTGGGGAATGATGCCAGCTGGGTTAGGTAGTATTTTCAGGGAGATTGAGTTTTTGACTGAAACATGGAGGCTTCACTGCTTTTTTTCTGGTTCCTGGGAAGATTTGGAACATAGAAAACACAAAAGCTTATCTTAAAATTGGATCAGGTCGATGATGGCAAAAATAATTTTAAGGAGAAAGGAATATTCTTACGTAGTTATTCTAAAGTTTAAGGAGCGTTGTTGACCATAATAATATTGCTTAGTTTTCTTACTGCTGTTAGAAGGGAGTAAATTGTTTCAAAGTAGGTTTTGTGTGTGCGTGTGCATAGCGTAAAAGAACTGAATTTTTTTGATGCTTAGAGCACTTGGCCTGTGCATTTGTATCAAAATTTGCCTGCCTCTTTATGAGCGAGGCCTGCTTTTCACACCTCAGTTTATTTAATATGAGGCAAGTTGAAAGACTCATTCTGGGCGATTCTGTGGTGCCATGAAATTTAAAATAATTTTGGAAAAAGGATTAGTCAGTTTTAAGCAAGAGTCACATCTGAGTTTTTGATTATCAGTGTAGTACCTGACTAAAAATGAAGTAATAATCTTAAGCATTTATAATTTCTAGTATTTTTCTGAAAGATCGTTTTGGGGACAAAAGTGACTTGACATGTCCAACTTCATTTCAGAATAAAAAGCATCTTTAAAAATCAGATTGCTTGCTTACAGATATAAGTAAGAATTATGGAGAAACAATTCCTTTTAGAGAATTACTTTTTTCAATTTTGGTTTTTGGAATCTAGGCTTTGCCTGTAAAGAATAAAACAATGGATTTTAAATACTGTTTGTGGAATGTGTTTAAAGGATCGATTATTCTAGAACCTTTGTATATTTGATAGTATTTCTAACTTCAATTTTTTTTACTGTTTGTAATTAATGTTCACGTTCTGCTATGCAATCATTTATATGCACATTTCTTTAATTTATTTAGATTTTCCTGGATGTATAGTTTAAACAACAAAAAGTCTATATAAAACTGTAGCAGTAGTTTGCAGTTCTAGAAAAGAGGAAAGTTGTGGGGTTAAACTTTGTATTTTCTTTCTTATAGAGGCTTCTAAAAACATATTTTTATATGTTCTTTTTAACAAACATTGTGTACAACCTTTAAAACATCAATGTTTGGATCAAAACAAGACCCAGCTTATTTTCTGCTTGCTGTAAATTAAGCAAACATGCTATAATAAAAACAAAATGAAGGAAAATAAATAAATAAATAAATAAGAGGCTTGAGGATGTTCCCTGGGCCTTTCTGCCACGGGAGGATGCTTGCAGCAAGAAGGCATCATTTTTGAAGAAGAGAGCAAGCACTACCAGACACTGAGCCTGCAGAAGCCTGAGCTCCCCTGTCCCAACTCCCAGACCTGTGAGCAATACATTTCTCTTTTTTTTTTCTTTTTTGGAGACAGGGTCTCACTCTTGTCGCCCATGATGGAGGATAATGGCACAATCTTGGCTCACTGCAACCTCTGCCTCCAGGGTTCAAGCAATTCTCCTGCCTCAGCCTCTTGAGTAGCTGGGATTACAGGCACACACCACCACACCCAGTTCATTTTTGTATTTTTAGTGGAGACAGCGTTTCACCATATTGGCCAGGCTGTTCTCAAACTCCTGACCTCAGGTGATCCACCTACCTCGGCCTCCCAGAGTGCTGGAATTACAGGCGTGAGCTACCATGCCTGACTGCAATATATTTCTATTGTTTATATGAGCGATTACCCAGTTTAAGGTACTTTGTTTTTCTGTTTGTTTGTTTGTTTGTTTATTGAGACAGAGCCTCACTCTGTTGTCCAGACTGAAGTATAGAGTTGTGATCATGGCTCACTGCAGCCTCGACCTCCTGGGCTCAAGCAACCCTTCCACCTCAACCTTCTGAGTAGCTGGGACTACAGGTGCATGCCACCACAGCCAGCTAATTCTTTTGTATTTTTGGTAGAGACAGGATCTCACTATGTTGCCCAGGCTGGTCTCGAACTCCTGGGCTCAAGCAAACCTCCTGTCTCAGCCTCTTGCCTCAGTCACCTAGGATTATAGGTGTGAGCCACCACAACACGCCTAAGGTACTGTTACAGCAGCAGGAACAGATTAAGACATTGCCTTTCTATAAACCAGAGGTCATGCAGAAAGTCAAACTGCTTTTCCTAAATAAGATGTACGAGTGTTCAGACAACGTAAGCCAAGAATTCTCCCACACAAGCGGCTTCCTGAGATACTTAGCCTGCTACTGCCCAGCACCAACTTTCTGCCTCAGTTTTCATACATTCTCCCTCCCTAGATTACTAGACTCCCCATTACTATGGTAGTTTTGATTTCCATAGTAAAAGCAACACACCCATGTTCATCTCAATATTATTCACAATAACCAAGAGGTGGGAGCAACACAAATGTCCATCAACAGACAAATGGATAAACAAAATGTGGTATATCCATACAATGGTATATTATGCATCCTTAAAAAGGAAGAGAATCATGTCGCATGCTACAACATAGATGAACCTCAAGGACATTATGCCCAAGAGAATAAGCTGGTCACAAAAGGACAAATCTCATATGCTTTTACTCATATGACTTATCTAGAGTAGTCAAAATTATATAAACAGAAAGTTAAACAATGATTGAAGAGGGCTGTGGAAACAGGGAGGAAGAATGAGGTTTAATGAGTATAGAGTTTCTGTTGCGTAAGACGAAAAAGTTCTAGAGATGTTATACAAACACGTGAATATACTAAACACTACTTAACTGTATACTTAAAAATGGTTATGATGTTATGGTTTTGCCAGTTTTTATTTATTTATTTAGAGGCAGGGTCTCGCTCTGTCATCCAGGCTGGAGTGCACTGGCACAATCTTGGCTCACTGCAGCCTCAATCCTCTGGGATTAAGAGATCCTCCTGCCTCAGCCCCCCTGAGTAGCTGAGACTACAGGGGTGCAAGACCATGCCCTGCTAGTTTGGATGTTTTTGTAAAGATGTGGTTTCATCATGTTGCTGAGGCTGGCCTTGAACTCCAAGACTCAAGCGATCCTCCTGCCTCACCCTCCCAAAGTGCTGGGATTACAGGCATGAGCCACCACGACTGGCTTCGACAATTTTTCAAAAGGAATAAAATTACAACAACACACAAACACACACACACACCCATATGAAGCAGGGTTTTCCAGGCAAGAGGTAGGATGCTGGCCGCACAATCAATCAATCAATTGCACAGCTTTGGATGCCAACCTAAGCTGTACTAGGTGATTGGGCTGTGGTTCTTGCATTCAGATTGAAACTCAGCAACCTAGGTTTTTAACTACTTACAGCTGGATTTAATCAAGTGCTGTCCACGGCAAATCTGTGGAGGGGAAGAAAGGGAAAGGATGTGAGTTGAGGCAGGTTTTTGACTACTCATAGTGTGCAACTGACAATGCTTTTCACAGCAAAAACGCTGGATAAATCTTCATCCAATTGAATTGACTGGACTTAATGGTATCTGGTGTTGACTTGCTTGCTTTCAGACATGTTGTCCTAAGAAACAACACACATTGCCATGGGGTCCCCAGCCACTTGCCTCGAACCTGCCAGAACAAGGAATGATTCCAACTATTTGTGTTGCTCATGAGTGTGTGCTGGAACTGCATCTCCACTTCTACTCTTCCAAGCACTGGCTCCTGGGTCCACTTTCCCGATTTTGCTATTCTTCTCCACTTGGATCTATTAACGTGCCTATGTCTCCCTCCTGCTTTTGCCCCTCCACCCTACTGGATTCTGGCTATCGCTGTATTTTTCCATCTGTTTCATTCCCTCTCTGTTTTGTGTTTTCAGTCCTTGGACACAAAATATCATCACATTTAGCAACCAACCCTTGGACTCATTAGAACATGGTGCTAAAAGTTCTCAGCATGTGCATACAATATCAAAACGAGACCATCCTGGCTAACACGGTGAAATCCCATCTCTACTAAAATTGCAAAAAAATTAGCTGGCTATGGTGGCATGCGCCTGTAATCCCAGCTACTCAGGAGGCTGAGGCAGGAGAATCGCTTGAACCTGGGAAGTGGAAGTTGCAGTGAGCCGAGATCATGCTACTGCACTCCAGCCTGGGCCACAGAGCAACACTCTATCTCAAAAACAAAAAAGGTTTTACGGCAAGCTATATATATTATACCAAATAAGGACCAATAAGCCATTCTTGTCACTCTGATGGAAATACAATGTTTGTATCATGTCTAAGGGAATGCCTTTCAGGGGAAATCTAATTCATCTTCTCATTTCTAAACTAGGTTACTCTGAAAATATAGGAGTAACAGTTATTACTTTCCACTATGCAATACAAATTAGCATGAAGGCACATAAAGGCCCAAAATTTGATAAGAATTTTGATTTTTTGTTTGTTTGGGAGACAGAGTCTTGCTCTGTCACCCAGGCTGGAGTGCAGTGGTGCAGCTCGGCTCATTGCAATCTCCACCTCCCAGGTTCAAGTGATTTTCATGCCTCAGCCTCCCAAGTAGCTGGGATTACAGGCAGGCACCACCACGCCCAGCTTATTTTGTATGGGGGAAAAGGGCGAGTATTTTTAGTAGAGATAGGGTTTCACCATGTTGTCCAGGCTGGCGTCAAACACCTGGCCTCAAGTGATCCGCCCACCTTGGCCTCTCAAAGTGCTGGGAAATTACAATGGGAGCCACCACACCCAGTTACGAATTTTGTATTAAAATGTGAAAGACAGAACAGGCATGATGGCCCATGTCTGTAATCCTAGCACTTTGGGAGGCCAAGGCAGGAGGACTGCTTGAGCCCAGGAGTTTAAGATCAGCCTGGGCAGCATCGTAAGACCTCATCTCTACACACTCACACACAAAATGTAAAAGACCACCCAAAATAACATGCAGAACCTTTTGTTAGGTCTAATAATGTTTCCTAATAATCCATTCTACTAGATTAATCCTTTTGAATACAGCAAACTGAGGCTAAAGTGATAAAAACATAAATTTTCTGTAAGATCTCCAAAAAGGGAGATCCCAATGAAAAGCAATATAGCATGAAAGGTGGAGGCTGTATTCCAACCAGACAGACAGAATTCTGATCTGCCAACCTCCTTGGGTCTGCCACTCACCAGCCCCCTGTCCTTAGGTAAGTTGTTAAGTAACTCTCAAGCTCTCTTCTGCTCACAGATGTAATGGGGATAAAAACGCTACCTACCTGGTAGAGTTGTTACAACTACATGAATTAGAGAATTTATGTAAAGCTCTTGGCACTGTAATTCTTAGCATACAGTAAGATTTGGATAAGTGGAAATAGTGAAAGCAACATAAAACTCATGGTTCCTGCCATGAGAGGGGCAGGTTTTCAAAGAATTCTGATTATTCAGAGCAATCAGCTATTTGATAGCTGCAATTCACACTTCGAACAGCAGGTGGCACTAGCAGCATATCTATCTAGTTTTACCTCGAACCTATTTTTTTTTTTTTTTTTTTTGAGAGCGTCTCCCTCTGCCCCTTCTATTGCTATTGCCCAGTCATCCAGTGGCACCATCACAACTCACAGCAGCCTCGACCTCCTTGGGCTCAAGTGATCTTCCTACCCCAGCTTTCCAAGTAGCTGGGACCACAGGCACACACCACCATACCTGGCTAATATGTAGTTGGGTATTTTGTTGTTGTTGTTATTGTTGTTTTTAAAGATGAGGTCTTTCTATGTTGCCCAGGTTGGCCTCGAACTCCTGGGCTCAGGTGATCCTCCTGCCTCAGCCTCTCAAGGTGCTGGGATTATAGGCATGAGCCACCATGCCTCATCTTCATTTTTTTAAGCATCTTTTTCACCTTTCTTTTTCAGGAAAAGCAGTGTTTCCCCCTTGATCTTTTAAAATTGTTGTTATTCTTATATAGTGTGATAAGCTATTTCCAGTACTATATGATAAATTATTGCTATTTCACAACGCAGACATGAACTGCCATGGACTGCTTTCATGAAATTTTGAAATTTATTGAGGTTTTGTCTGCTTTCTAGTTCTTTTTTTTTTTCAATTATATAGTGCTGTTCTACTATGGGCCACTGAAACAAGAATATTCCACATCTATGGCCTTTTTTTAAACCTGGAAAGGCCAAGAAGCCTTTGCTAGGATAGTACAGGATACGCATTTGTTAGAAGGAATGAATGTTCAAAAGACCTTGAGCATCATGACGGGAAAACTACAAATGGCTCTGAAATTGCTCCTAAATTGCTTGATAGATATTCTCGTGGTTAATTTAGCAGCAATTGTAATTATATTTTCCAATTATATTTTTGTTGCTCTCACAAGTATCTTCATATATTTAATTTCGTACGCTGCTGCCTTTACAACTAACGATAGTTCCTTCTCCAGCCCAGCTTGGGAAGCCACGAATTTTTTACTGACTTGTGTGATCAGGCTTGAACTATAACATGGTTTGCGATTCCCTTGTATCACAGGTTTGGAGAGTCCCCGGAAGAGTGGATTCAGTCAGTAGGGATAAGATGCTCACTTTGAGTCAACTTCAGGCAAACAACTTCTGTGCAAAATGTGTTTGTGGAAGCACCACCAGTAAAGTCTCCATTGCAACCAGACTCCTGTGGTTAGTATAGAAAGAATGGTGTTGACAGAGATCGCAAAAGCATCCCAACCACAGGGGCGGGGCTGTCATCTGCCGCTGGGCTGGGAGGTGAACTCTGAGGTTCTGCAAATGCATTTTATGGGGGCCTTGGCACCCCCTCGCTGGAAGGGTTCAGAATGACACCATGTAAACCATTGCAAAGGCCGATTCCTCCCAAAGAAGACCCCAGTGACAAGCAAAAGAACAACAATCAGGTTGACCTATTTAAACTTTTCCATAACAAATTATTTGCAAGTTAGAGTCTCTTCTGTGTTTAAAGATGAATAAATTCAGAGAGGAAAACAGAACTTGCATAATTGAAACATTATATATTGAAATATCATATATTCGCCAGGCACAGTAGCTCACGCCTGTAATCCCAGCACTTTGGGAGGCTGAGGCGGGTGGATCATGAAGTCAAGAGACCAAGACCATCCTGGCCAACAATGGTGAACCTCCATCTCTACTAAAAATACAAAAATTAGCCTGGCATGGTGGCACGCGCCTGTGGTCCCAGCTACTCCGGAGGCTGAGGCGGAAGAATTGCTTAAAGCCAGGAGGCGGAGGTTGCAGTGAGTCGAGATTGTGCCACTGCACTCCAGCCTGGTGACAGAGCAAGACTCTGTCTCAATTAAAAAAAGAAATATCATATATTACAGAAGTAGCAAATTAGTAAATTTAATGAATTTCATTAGTATAACATATATCATATGTTATATAAAATATAGAATATCATATATTACATATAATATATATACCATATTCTATACACACACACACACACATGGCCTGTGGAGTCCCTTTACATGTACTTCAAAACAAGAGAAAAAAACTAAATAAAATAGAATTCTGATTTATTCAGCCAGGCACAGTGGCTCATGCCTGTAGTCCTTGTGCTTTGAGAAGCCAAGGTTGGGGGATTGCTTCAGGCCGGGAGTTCAAGGTTGCAGTGAGCTATGTTCACGCCACTGCACTGCAGCCTGGGAGGAAGAGTGAAACCCCATCTCCACAAAAAAATTTTAAAAATAATTAGCCAGGGCCAGGCGCGACGGCTCATGCCTGCAATCCCAGCACTCTGGGAGGCGGAGGCAGGCTGATCACAAGGTCAGGAGTTCGGGAGTATCCTGGTCAACATGATAAAACCTGTCTCTACTAAAAATACAAAAATTAGGTAGGCATAGTAGTACACACCTGTTGTCCCAGCTACTCAGGAGGCTGAGGCAGGAGAATCACTCGAACCCGGGAGGCGGAAGTTGCAGTGAGCCAAGATCATGCGACTGCACTGTAGCCATCCCTTTTACGTATCAGTCCAGATAACTATTTGGTTTTTCTCTACTGACCTTTTGATAAAATAAATTCTATTGATAAGTTTCCTATTCTTGAACTGCTCTTGTACTTGAAGACTAAAACTTATAGCAGGGCACAGGGGCTCACGCCTGTAATCCCAGCACTTTGAGAGGCCGAGGCAGGTGGACCACCTGAGGTCAAGAGTTTGAGACCAATCTCACCAAAATGGTCAAACCCATCTCTACTAAAAATACAAAAATTAGCCAAGGGTGATGGCACACACCTGTGATCCCAGATACTTGGGAGGCTGAGGTTGCAATGAGCCATAATCGCACCTCTGCACTCTAGCCAGGGCAACAGAGTGAGAATCCATCTCAAAAAAAAGTATAAAACTTATTTACCAATCCCGTATCATTCTTTTCATGCAGAACAATATAAGATTCACTAATATTTTCTTTAGTTTTGGATCTCGGTTTGTAGCTGAATTTGTATTATCTTTATAAATATACATGTTTCTTTTTATATTTTTTGCTCTATATTTTAGTGGGCTTGATTGCCAGGATTAGGTTGGTTTCATAAAATAAATGTTTCTTTTATTTATATTTATTTATTTTTTGAGACAGAGTCTCACTTCATCCCCCAGGCTGGAGTGTAGTGACATGATCTTGTCTCACTGCAACCTTCACCTCCCAGGTTCAAGTGATTCTCGTGTCTCAGTCTCGCACGTATCTGTAATTACAGGTGCATGCCACCACGTCCAGCTAATTATTTTTTAAATTTTATTTTTAGTAGAGACAGGGTTTTGCTATGTTGTCCAGGCTGGTCTTGAACTCTGACCTAAAGTGATCCACCCACCTCGGCCTCCCAAAGTGCTGGGATTACAGGCGTGAGTCACCACACCTGTTCTCATTCTCATTTTCCATGGAGCAGTTTATATTACATTCAGCTGACCTGTTCCCTGAACGTACAAAAGTATATGCCTTTATAGCCAGGTCTGGCCCATTTTTCAGCTATAATATTTTGATCATATTTTCTGTTTCTTTTATGCTGTTTCATCGGCTCGGGTTTTCTGTTTCTTGGCTCAATTTTGTTTATTTACATTTTCCTAATGAGTTCTGTTTTCATTGTGATTTTCACTATTTATTATGTAAGAACTATACTGCACATCCTAGTCTTACGTAATTTGCTTTTCACTCTTTTAACTTATCATGTCGGTTTGTGTTTTTCTTTCACTCGACTAGATTCACTAAAAGTCTTCATTTTATTGGCATGTTTCCCCTTAAAATAGCTTACAGAATATTAAACAAAATACATGGCCATTTGAATTTTCCTATTGTTCACATTCTAGGTAAACTTAGGTGGAATTTCCTGTCTTCAAATAATACACCATCCTGAAGAATTCTAACATTTGTACCCAGGCAACAAATCACAACAATTTTACAAAGAAGAAGACTGTATTCAAGAGAGGCCTTTCTGGTAAATCACAGGAGAAATCAAAATGCAACTTCCAAAGCCAGTGTTTGCCCAGAACTTGCTGTGTGGGTCAAGCCCAAAGTTAACAAGGACAAACCATAGTCATCAGATCATTTCTAAAGGGAGTTTGCATCCTGGAAGAGTCTAAGTGAGTTTTCTCTCCTCTTACGGGACTTTTTGCATGTGTGGTATAAGTCATTCAGGGAAACAAAACCTGAGGCATCATTTCATGGGAGGAATGGGCTTGTTTAAATAAGAACTTTATGCCACAGTACATGACTAAGAAACTACGTAAGTAATGAGCCCTAGGGCCCTGTCCTCCTGATTCAGCCAAGCCAGGAAATTGCTGCAAAGCATTTAAAAATTCCTTGTTATTTTGAATGAAGTGAGTTCAGAAATGTTGCTTGAATATGACACAAACAACCCTGGGACAAAGCCAGACTTTGAGACTGAAGATTATACAAAAACAAACAAACAAACACCAAAACCCCAAACTGTAATAATATCCCCCACATTTTAATACTGAAGATTTGCAGTTTGGCTATTACGAGTGAGTATGGCAGTCAACGAGCTGCTTAATTAAAACACTGCCTTTCAAAATATCTTTGAAGAAATTCCAAATCTGGCCATCCAAATGAATATTCCCTAAAACTTGAAGTCACTTTCATTGGTGCTGTAACAATTCTACACTAAACGTAGTTTCTCCCAAGAGGGTAAAGACTGACATTCAAAAACACGAATTCTGAGGACAAGGACCCCTGGAAGGCAACAAATAGCTGTCCCAAGCTCAGTGAGCTAATGAATACGACAGCGTGTAGGGACATTATCCAACTGGTGCTTGTTCTACAGTTTCATCACCCCACCTCCTTTTCCAGCCTCCTTCAGGTATTTTTGGAAGATCTCAAGGTGTACTCACAAATCAGTTGCTCTATTCTGTTTTCTTCTGCTCTGACCTTCACCGGGTGCTCCCACCAGTATCTACTTGGCCTTGCAAATATTTTCATAGACATTGTCAGACCTCCTTCTAACACCCTTATCTCTCAGGCAGGCCCCATGTCACTTCCACTGGGACATCCATGAGGATGCCGCCCTCCACTCTTTAGAAGCCTGCTTGTTTAATGGGTACCAAAGAATTGTTTGTGTGCTGCTGTCTTAGTGAAAATTTTTTATTTTTTGAGACAGAATCTTACTCTGTTACCCAAGCTGTAGTGAAGTGGTGCAATCTCTGCTCACTGCAACCTCCATCTCCCATGTTCAAGTGATTCTCCTGCCTCAGCCTCCTGAGTAGCTGGGACCCTGCTAATTCTTGTATTTTTAGTAAAGTCAAGGTTTCACCATATTGCCCAGGCTGGTCTTGAACCCCTGACCTCTGCTAATCTGCCCGCCTCGGTCTCCCAAAGTGCTGGGATTACAGGCCTGAGACATTGCATTCAGCCAAGTTTGCTGTTTATAGTCCTTATCATTGGAAATAGAATTCGAAGGGCTAGGCCGGTAGAGAATTCCCCAACACAGATATTCACTGCTCTCAGAAGTGCCCCGATCCTCTGATTTCTAGGCAGCTTTTACTATTGGAGTCCTTCTCTTCCCATGACTTCTCTTCCAAGAGCTTCTCACAAATCCTTATGCAAACAGACTTCCAGTGGGAAAGCCCCACCACACACTTCCTTAGTTAAGCTGCTCCTTTTCTGGAGGCCCCCAGCCTTCCAACCCACCCAAAGGGGTGACACTCATAGTTTAGAGCTGGGATTGGCTCTCTAAACTAAGACCCAAGAGCCAATTCTGGCTCTCCACCTGTTCCTGTGCAGCCTGCAAGGTAAGAATTTTTTTTTTTTTTTTTTGAGATGGAGTCTCACTCTTGTCACCCAGGCTGGAGTGCAATGGCACAATCTCAGCTCACTGCAACCTCTGCTTCCTGGGTTCAGGGAATTCTCCTGCCTCAGTCTCCCAAGCAGCTGGGATTACAGATTCCCGCCACCACACCTGGCTAATTTTTGTATTTTTAGTAGAGACAGGGTTTCGCCATGTTGGCCAGGCTGGCCTCGAACTCCTCACCTTGTGATCCACCTGCCTCAGCCTCCCAAAGTGCTGGGATTAGAGGCATGAGCCACGCCACCCTGTGATAACATTTTTTTTTATATTTTTAAATGATAAAGAAAAATATCAAAATAAACAACATTTCTTCCCTTTCTTTTTCTCTTCTCTTTTATTTTCTTTCCTTTTTTTAAGATAAGGTCTCACTCTTATCCCCCAGGCTGAAGTGCATCACAACAATCACAGCTCACTAGAGAGTCAACCTCCCTAGGCTCAAGTGATCCTCTCACCTCAGTTTCTTCAGTAGCTGGAACAACATATGTGTGCCAACACACATGTCTAATTTTTGTATTTTTTGTAGTGATGGGATTCCCTCATGTGGCCGAGGCTGGTCTCGAACTCCTGGACTTAATCCGCCCACCTCAGCCACTCAAACTACTGGAATTCCAGGTGTGAGCCACTGCACCTGGCCAGAATAATATCTCATATGCATAAAAACTACATGAAATTCGCATTTCATATCTGCTGTTAAAAGAAAATGCTTAGCCAAATTAAATTTAACAGTGTAATTGAGCAAAGAATGACTTGCAAATCAGGCAGCCTCCTGAGCAAGGGTAGGCTCAGCAACTCCAGTGCAGCCACATGGTGAAGACCATTTATAACAGAAAAAGGAAAGTGATGTGCAGAAAACAGAAGTGAGGCACAGAAACAGGCAGACTGGCTACAGCTTGGCATCTTGGCATTTACCTTATTTGAACACAGTTTGAACAGTCTGCCCCCTTTGATTGGCCCAAACTCAGTGACTGGCACAAGAATAGGTTTCAGTCTGTTTGCACTTCCATTAAGGTTGCAGTTCACTATGTACAGAGAAACCTTTAGGCTTAACTTCAAATATGTAAGGAGGCAGGTTTAAGCTAAACTTGATCTAACACAACGAATGAAGTTTTACTGTTCGCAACCACACTCAATTCATTGTACATATCGCTTACAGAGGCTTTCCTGCCACAGCTGCAGAGTTGAGTGGTTCCAATAAGACCATAAGGCCTGCAAAGCCTAAAAAATATACAGAGTGGGTCCTTTATGGTAAAAGTTTGCAGACCTCTGCTTTAGAGCATGGACCCTGGAGTCAGGCTGTCTGGGTCTGCATTTTTTTTTTCTTTTTGCCACTAATTAATTATCTAGGTAATTTCTTTTTTTCTTTTTTTTTTTTTTTTTAGATGGAGTTACCCAGGCTGGAGTGCAATGGCGCGATCTCGGCTCACCGCAACCTCCGCCTCCTGGGTTCAAGCAATTCTCCTGCCTCAGCCTCCTGAGTAGCTGGGATTACAGGCACATGCCACCATGCCCAGCTAATTTTTTGTATTTTTAGAGAGACGGGGTTTCACCGTGTTGACCAGGATGGTCTCGATCTCTTGACCTCGTGATCCACCCACCTCAGCCTCCCAAAGTGCTGGGATTACAGGCTTGAGCCACTGTGCCCAGCCCATGTAGGTAATTTCTTAACATCTCCTAAGCCACATTTGGGAGGTGGGAGTGACCAGAGAGTTATATATACCTCATTAGGTTGTATGGGATTAAACAAGTTGACTTAGAGCCAGTACTTCTTACTTCATACACAGTTATTATTGTAACTTTACCATTGGTGGCTGTGAAAAATAAAATCGTTCTGGTATTAAATGCAAATTCTGGATTAAATGCTTATTTTCTTTCCTTCTTTCTTTTTGAGATGTAGTCTCCCTCTGTTGCTCAGGCTAGAGGGCAGTGTGCAATCTTGGCTCACTGCAACCTCTGCCTCCCAGGTTCCAGCTATCCTTCTGCCTCAGCCTCCTGAGTAGCTGGGACTACAGGTGTGCACCACCACGCCCGGCTTATTTCTCTATTTCTAGTAAAGATGGGGTTTCTCCATGTTGGCCAGGCTGGTCTCAAACTCCTGACCTCCGATGATCCACCCACCTCGGCCTCCCAAAGTGCTGGGATTACAGGAGTAAGCCACTGCGCCCAGCCTAAATGCTTGTTTTCTTAACTGACCACAAATAGGAGGAAAAATCTGCTGAATATGATGACCATCTAAACAAGACCATCACAGTGTCTGTGTGACCAAGGAACTGAGGAATGAAACTTTACTCTTGTCACAAAAAAAATGGTCAGATTTAGGCAAATAACTTCCTGCTCTTGCTACATAGCCCAGAGACTTTAGCAATCAAGTCTTTTTCTTTATTTTGTTTTGAAGAATTTTGAATAAAAGTTTTCATTTATTCAGGTTCTTCCGTGGTCATTTTCCCTGTACATCTGTGACTCCCTCTAGTCATAATCATTTTGTGGCATAGACATCGAATTATTTTCATTTAATCTTAACATTATACATTTTCCATGTTTCTTCTTAGTTTTTATCATCTCTCTTTTTTGGCTGGGGTGGGGGGGCAGGCGGGAACACAGTCTTATTCTGTCACCTTAGACTGGAGTGCAGGGCTGTCACTCCAGCTCACTGTAACCTCCACTTCCTGGACTCGAGCGATCCTCTCACCTCAGCCTCCTGGTATTACAGGCACACACCACCACACCCTGATAATTTTTGTAGGTTTTGTAGAAACAGGGTTTCACCATGTTGCCCAGCCTGGTCTCGAAATCCTGGGCTCAAGTGATCTGCCCACCTTGGCCTCCCAAAGTGTTGAGATTACAGGTGTGAGCCACTGCACCCAGCCCATCATCTCTTATTTTAAACAGTTTTATGAAGATAATTTTTCAGCGTATATAGGAATCAAGACATACAGTAAATGAATATAGTTTTTTAAAAATCAAATAGTTTGATTTTATTTTCCCTAAATGTGCATCTAGTTTTCAGTGAACTAATGCCTTCTTACTGCTCACATCATCAGCCTCTCCCAAAAGTGGCCTCAGCTTATTTAGACACAGTAAAGAACATTTCAGAAACAAAACCAGAAAAAATAATTCTGCCATGTTCATGAAAAAGGTAAATCATAAGTATAAATCTCCTTGTGAGAGGGATGAGGCAATAATAGCATTCTAGCCCTGAGCATCATCCTCCCATCCATCAAAGAAGCCAGACCCCCACAGCCACATGGCAGAGCCATGTGCAGACCCAGAGATACTCGCCACCTAAGTCACTGCAGAGTGGAGAGTGAATAACGATGCTGGAATCCCTGGGGCCTATGACTAGGGTGATTGTTTCCTTTGTCCTGCTAAGCTCATGGGTCCCTAAATTACAATGTATCACTTTCTCCTGGCTTACTTAGAACCATCCTTAGAAGCCTGCAAAACACTGCTTAGACCGATCACACTATTTTTATTATTATCATTGTTTTGGTAGTTCCATCAGCCACTCACCCATATAGGATCAAAGAATGAACTTTGTCTATCTAGAGAGAGAGAGAATAAGAGACACTTTAAAAGAATCCACAGCATCTCACAGAGAAGCCATCAGATCAACCCGATTTGACAAAACAGACTTGGTAATCAACAGGGCAGGTGAGGCCATTGCCAGTTCTCTTCACATCTTGTCTCTAAGGCATTGTAAGGGGTAGTCACAATACTCATGTCAAACTAACCCTCCAAGTCACTTATTCTCATTTCTTTCTCCATGGTCCCTTGGACCCAAGGAACACTCACAGGCATAAGTGTGTTTGTATTTGTGGGGGTTTTGGAGTCTGAAGATCTCTGATTGTGGAATATGTTTAATGCTTCTTCTGAAAAGATATCAGAGGGAAAAGAAAAGGATATTTCTGGGCATCATGCTGTCATTCCAACTACCTGTCTGGTTGACTCTCTAATTTTAAGCCTCATTCTAATAAATGACTTTGAATAGCTCTGCTTTTATGATTTGAAAGGATATTCAAACTGGCATTTAGCCATCTGATATAGCAAAGTGAGTGGATTTCAGTTTTTCAGAAGGAAAAGATAAACATACTGAAAGCTGTAATTAAAATTTTCCATTTTCCTCCAACTGTCTTGAAGCAATTGTTGGCAAATCTGAAATCTCCAGTGCCCCAAATCAAACCTCAAGTATTGGAAAAAGAAGACTTCAGTGCAAGCGTGGGATGAGGTGGTTGAAATCGCTTTGGCAGAAACCCAGTTCCGCTGGATAAGAGCATGAACATTCTGATCTATATTAAATTTGAAATATACCATGGTCAGAGAACGGAGGTCATCCACTTTCCCTGAGCACAGAGAGCCCATGTACCTTTGAGAAGCTCTGAATCCACAACAGGCAGGTCATATAATCCAGTGCAGAGTGCTTTATCTCTTAAGGGGCCACATGGAGAAGTTGCTGAAGAAGGTGTAAAGAAGTGAGTCCTAAAGAAATATTGAAAGGAAAACTTCAATCGAGCAACTGGGACAGGAAAGGGTAAAGACAAGGCAGGTATCAATGGTGACCAAGACAATGGCAACTCTACTCACTAGTTGTCCAAGCCCCAAACCTTAGAGTCATTCTTTTTGTTTTTAATTAATTTTTTTAGAGGCAGGGTCTTGCTACGTCCAAGCTGAAATATAGTGGCAATTCACAGGTGCCATCCCATTATTGATCAGAAAGGGAGCTCAAGAGGGAGGTGCCACCTGGAGCCCAAGGTAGTTCAAATGTGAAGTCTTGGCTACAGGATCTTTGTCAAGAAAATACAGTTGGTGACAGAGAAAAGACAAGGATGGCTGGGTGTGTGGCTCTTGCCTGTAATCCCAGCACTTTGGGAGGCCCAGGTGGGCGGATCACAAGGTCAGGAGCTCCAGACCAGCCTGCCCAAGGTAATGAAACCCTGTTTCTACTAAAAACACAAAAATTAGCTAGGTGTGGTGGTGTGTGCCTGTATTCCCAGCTATTCAGGAGGTTGAGGCAGGAGAATCACTTGAACCTGGGAGGCGGAGGTTGCAGTGAGCCAAGATTGCACCATTTTACTACAGCCTGAGCAACAGAGCAAGACTCCATCTCAAAGAAAAAAATAAAAAGAGAGAAAGAAGGAAAGAAAAGACAAGGATGCATCCGGTCCCTTTCTACACAGGGATGCTCTCTGGGCTGACGGCCGGTTAAAATAGGGAGGTTTTGGGGTGGATATTTTCCCCTCGATGTGTAGGCCTAAATTTCTTCAGCTAAGGAGGAGAACTGGAGTTTCAGGATATAGGACTTCTAAATTAGGGCTTTCCAAATAATTGACCCACTCCAATTTTGACCTGGGTCTGTTCACCCCTCCTGAGGCAACCTGGTGGTCACCTGCTCCCAGGATGTCACCATATTGATGTGAAAATTAGTGCACACACCTGATCGGCATAGCTCACTGCAGCCTGGAACTCCTGGGCTCAAGCAGCCCTCTTGCCTCAGCTTCCCGAGCAGCTGGGATGACAGGCACCTGCCACCTAGTGGCTTAAGAGTCATTCTTGACCCAGGTTGTATCTCGCATTCAGGGGCAAAAACCAAGGGGAGTGGGCCCTGATGTGTGTACAATAGGGGTAGGGCTCTTAAAAAAATGCAAGTATAACTCTTTCTAGGGGAAAACTTTCCAAAAAAAGAGACTGAAGCATACTGAGAGCGTTAGAAGTCTCACAGGGGTGAATCCCCCTGCTGTTCATGTGGCCCTTCTGTTGGTTCTTTTTCGTGCAGTGATGCAGTCATAGCTCACTGCTAGCCTTGACCTCTTGGGCTCAAGCAATTCTCCCACCTCAGTCTCCTGAGTAGATAGGACCACAGGCAAAGCCACCAAGCCCAACATATATATACAGTAGAGGAGGGTCTCACTATGCTGCCCAGGCTGATTTTGAACTCCTGACCTTAAGCGATCCTCCCACCTTAGCCTCCCCAAAATGCTGGGATTGCAGGTGTGAGCCACCACATCTGGCCAGGTTCTAGTTTCACTTGTGTCAAGAACCCAACTTCTTTTTCCCCTCCACCCCTATCCTCCTGGACCCAACTACCTTCATGTCTTGCCTGAATAACTGAACTAACCACCCACCTCCATCCATGGGGACTTCCTTTGCCCGGTTACAATGGAATCACCACAGCAGGCAAGTTCAACATGTCCCAGCTTGGCTCCAAGCCCTCCGAACCTCTCTTGTAGTGGTGATATACAAAGTCCATATGCCTGCCAGGGTTCTGTTCTATCTGGCACTCCCCTGCCTCTGACACCAAGTTTCCTCTCACCTGTTACTCAGCTATCACCACCCAGAATTCCTTCCTGACTTGGGAACCTGCCAAACCCGCTTGGTGTCCTTTGCATTTGCTGTTCCTTTTTTTCCAGAATCCTTTCCCCTGGAATCTTTACTTCCTTCAGGTCTACACCTCAACCTCAGCTTAGCAGACCTGCATTCCCAGCCCTCTCCATCTAAACAGCAGCACCTTGAACGTCCTATCCTCCCTGCTTCCGATTTTCCTCTAAGGCTTACCCTCGTTTGCTGTACGTTTCCTTATTGTCTTCTCTCCCCGTCTAGACTGGAATCTTTGTGAAGGCAGATATTTTACTGTACTCACCGTTGCACCCCCATTCTTAGAGCAATGCCTGGCACTTAATGCGTAGGCACCTAATATTTGCGGGAAGAAGGAAAAAGAAATGACCTAACCTGGGAAATTAGAATCATGATATACTGATGGAGGAAGAGAAATTATTTTGGGGAAGATGGTGGAATTCTTTCCGGGTGTCACAGGAATTTCTTAAATTATCGTTAATCATTGTGAATAAATACCTATTGGTTGATGAAGAAGAAAAGCCAGCTCTAGTAGTTACGCACCGTGACTAGGACTTTAAAAAAAACCACCAAAGTTAAAATGCACTAATTGTGCAGTGAAACTTTACTGTTTTGTATATTTTTACTACCTGTCTTTACTACGTTTGTTTTCCTTTCTTGCATGTTCCAAAAACGCTTGAAAACCTTCGCAGACTGCAAGGAGGATATAATTTCTCTCTAGAGGCATCTTCTTCGATGACGAATGTAATTAAGTTGGTCATTGACTCCAGTTGCAATGTTACTTCTAAACAAGGTAGTGGAACAAACCCTGGATTTTCATTCTCCAGGAAACAGTGAATTCATAGAGGGGAGCTCCAGAGAGGGCGCCACCTGGAGCCCAAGACAGTTCAAATCCGCAGCCCCAGCCTTGGGATCTTCCTCAGGAAAAGGCAGTCGGTGACGGAAAACAGACGGGGATGCTCTCTGGGCTGCTGGCTGGTTGGGAGAGGGAGGTCTCGGGGTGAACTTTCCCCTGGGCATGAGGTCTAAATTTCCTCAGCTTGGGGTTGAGGGGGTGGTCCCCGGAGTTTGTTGATACAGGACTTCCAAATTAGGGCTTTCTAAACAACTTCCCTGCAGAGGATCCCCTAGGAAACGGCCCGATACTTCTGAGGAGAACGCCTCCCTCGCACTCGTTCTCTGGCTGATAAACGTTCTGCTTTCCAGGCTCTAAACGGTGGTCTCGGGAGATCCAGTCTACTCCGAGTCTGGCTTCCGGAGGGGATGAAGGCAGCGGTCAACTGCTCATTCATTCAACAAATATTTATTGCGCGCCCGCTGAGTGCCAGGCACTGGCGGTGCCCCGGGGCAAGAAGCGGCTCTCGCTGATCCTTTCCGCTCCCCAAGGGCCCGGCGCGCGCTGTGGGAGCGCAGCCCGCACTCCTCGCCGCCCGGCCTGCCTGGGTGTGCCCGGCGCCTCCAGAGCAGCCCTCTGTCCGGAGCCGGACCCCCGGGACCCAGTCTCCGGGTATCAGCCGGGTGGGGAGGGCGGAGGAAAGGCAACACGCCGCCAGCGCCAGAGCCCCGCCGGCCGGGGAAGCCGCTCCTGGGAAGCGCGCGAGGCGGAGCCGCCGTCGGCCCCCGCCCGGCAGAGCGCAGAGAGCGGCGCAGGCGGGAGAGGCCGGGCGCCCGCGACTCGGAGGCGGCCCAGGCGGACGGAGGGCGCGGCCGGCGGGAGGGGCCGGGGCGGCGCCGGGAGGGGCGCGCACGGCTGCGCGGCCGCCCGGCCCAGCAGGTGACCGCGGGCGGCGCGGGCACGGGCGCGGGCGGTGCGGCGGGGAGGCGGCCCGCGGAGTCCAGCGAAGTTTGGCGGAACATGGCGGAAGCGCCCGGGGCACGCAGGAGCGCAGCGCCGCGGCGGCCGGAGCCTGAGGAGCTGTAGCCGCCTCAGTCGCCGCTCCACAGCCGCGGGGCGAGGTCGCCGCCATGGCCCGCTGGATCCCGACCAAGAGGCAGAAGTACGGGGTTGGTGAGTGCGCGCCCCACTTCGTCCAGGCCCGGCCCACCCGGCCAAGTTCGCCGGCAGCGGCCCTGCCAGGCTTGCGGAGAGCCCGGCGGAGGACCCCGGCCGGGGCTCGACCCCGCTGCCCTGCCCGCTGCGCAGCTCTGGGAGCCAGGGTCGGTCGGAGCCCTTTCCCGGGAGCGCTGCTGGGAAAGTCGCCCAGGGTGTGGGGACTCCGAGTAGTTCCAAGTGCCGCTGAGCTTCGGGACCGTAATCCCGCGCCTGCATCCCAAGCTCAGGCACTTCACACCGGAGAAACGTCAACGCGAGGGGGGCGCGCCTGCTGCTCATTTGGGGCCGCAGCCCTGTGGCTTGCCCCCGTTCGCCCAGCGCGAGTTTCACCCTGGAGTAGGTGGCCAGCCCGGGTCGGCACAGGGAGTGGCGCTCATGGTCCCAGTGCTTTCTGGCCTCCCTTTTCGTAGGTTCTTCTCAGACGCCCGTAAGTGAGGAGTTGGGGGTGGAAAGCCGCCCTCCCCTCTTTCCTCCAGGGACTGGGATCTTGATGACAGTTGTGAATTGGATGGAAACTAGAGTCGCGGTGTGGAGGTGATGGAAGGGACAGGAAGTTGTGGCATGGGAAGGGGGCGGCTGGCCCCTGGGGCTGTTTGTGCGCACTCATCCCTTAACGGAGCCTGTCTGGAGAGGGTGTAAGGCTGCCTTCCGGATCCTGAGTTTCATCCTGGAGACCAGAAAAGGACAGTTTATTAAGGAAACGGTGCCAGGTCCCGTGCTGGGCACTTGGCATTCAAAACAGCCGTGCTGGAGAGCCCCTGGCTTGTGCGCAGGGGTTGCTGGTGGTGGTGCTTTGGATCCCTAACAATGGATTTGCGGGGGTTTTGACCCAGGTGGAAAGTCAGGCTCCTTTAGCTTCTTATCAAGAAGTGAGGTTGTTGAGGTCCGGTGGGAAGACTTCTGCCCCGAGTCGGGTGATTACAATGGTAGTTAGACTGGGGTGATTCGCTACCATAAACACGACTGAGTGTGTTGAGAATTTTATCACTTCCTCTCAGGTCCATTCATCTGGCCTGTTTGTAATTTAATCTTTGACTTTATTCCCTTACCGAGGTCCTGTTTTTCCTCACTTCACTGGCCAATGAAGTGGAGTCTCAATTAAGAGATACGTAACGTGTCTAGGGGCTTTTCAACTCTGTAGCCAGGAGTCGCGGTTTTTTGGTTTTGCTTTGTTTTGTTTTTTAACAGCCTCATATTTGCTATATATTTTTTAGGTTGTGATCCTTTACATATTTATTATTATTCTTTGTTTTCCCTGAATTCAAAAAACATTTTCTTCTTTGCTCTTAGGTTACTTTTAGAATCTTAGTCTCTCCCATAGTTGCACCTCAGAAATGGGTAGAGATGTTGCTTCAGCCTCAGGGTTCTTTTCTTTTTTTCCTTTTCTATTTTTTTTTTTTTTTTTTGGTTGGTTTGGTTTTGAGTCTGGCTCTGTCGCCCAGACTGAAGAGCAGTGGCGCAATCTCGGCTTACTGCAACCTCCGCCTCTGCGTTCAAGCAATTCTCCTGTCTCAGCCTCCCGAGTAGCTGGGATTACGGGCTTGCATCACCACACCTGGGTAATTTTTGTATTTTTAGTAGAAACAGGTTTTGCCATGTTGATCAGGCTAGTCTCAAAACTCCTGACCTCAGATGATCTGCCCGCCCTGGCCTCCCAAAGTGCTGGAACTACAGGCGTGAGCCAACTCACCTGGCCCCTAGGTGAAAGCATATTTAACAGTGCCTAAGAGCTGCAGAAATGTTATCAACTCTAATTTTAACAGGATTAAAAGTTCTTTCCAAAACTATTGAGTTGAGCTAATTGGTGTAAACATGTTTCAAAAACGTGGTTTTTCTTGCCATAGACCTAGGAGCAAGTATAATACGTTTTAAATTTTTTGTTTTTATGTTCTGGAGTCAGTTTACTGCATCACTTATCAGTCAAGAAGAACATTTGGGCCAGGTGCAGTGACTCATGTCTGTAATCCCAACAATTTGAGTGGGAGAGGCAGGAGGATTCCTTGAGCCCAAGAGTTCGAGACCAGCAAGGCAACATAGCAAAACTCCCATCTTTACAATAAATATGAAAAAAATGTAGCTGGGTGTGGTTATCTGTGCCTGTGGTTCTAGCTACTGAGGAGGCTGAAGTGGGAGGATCGCTTGAGCCTGGGAGGTTGAGGTTGCAGTGAGCCACCGTCACGACACTGCACTCCAGCCTGGGTGATATTATGAGACCCTATCACAGAAATATATAATTTTATGTATATATAATTACATAATGTATGTATCTATAATATACATATATGCATAATTATATATTATATACATGTACCACCATATATAACATATATTTTTATATGTATATAAAATGTATATACATATATTTTTTATACACACACATATATATGGAAATGTGTGTGTATATACAGTGTGTGTGTGGGGGGAGGTAAAATATTTGGATTGCATTGCTAGGGCCTAGGTGTTAGGCAAATTGTCCCAGGATATAATGCGGAACACTTATTTCACCAGGCATAGATTCTGGTTGCTCAGGGTTTGACAAAAGGACCCATAGTTAGGATAAATTAACTGAAGAGAGAAATCTCTGTTGCTTATTCCTAAAACTCACTGTTGTTTATGTCACCTCCTTGCTTACATTTATGTCACCTCCCTGCTTGGAAGCCTCTCATGGTCAGCAGGATAAAGTCTGAGCGTAACTTCCAAGGTTCCTCTAATCTGGTTCAACCTGTCTTCATCAGCATTCTCTCTCAAGGCTTCTTTCGCTGCCCTTCCCACTGTTGGGCAATGTACCCTGTGGAGTCCCTCCTTCGGGACTTTGCTCCCATTGTGCTTGGCCCTGCCAGGAGTGCCCTCCCAACCCTGCCTGGGACAACTTACCTTTCCTTGAGGGTGCAAATCCATTCCTACTCCCTCCTTCAGATTTGCTATTTGTCAGAATGTCCCAAACCTTCAGGCTCCTGGACTGTGCCATCCTTGGGTTCGGTGAATCAGACCATTATGGTTTTTATCCCTAGCACTCAAGAGGTGTACCCGGTATAAGTTGGTGCATTCAATCTGCTTGTCCTTGAGGCTGGGGTGCCGATCTAAATCACACTGACTTAGCTTCTCTGCTGATTGAAAGCCGTTGTTTCTTTTTGTTCGTTTGTTTGTTTTTGAGACAGTCTCACTCTGTCACTCAGGCTGGAGTGCAGTCTCAGGATCTTGGCTCACTACAACAACCACCTCCTGGGTTCAAGTGATTCTCCCGCTACAGCCTCCCGAGTAGCTGGGACTACAGGCATGCCACCATGCCCGGCTAATTTTTGTATTTTTAGTAGAGACGAGAGTTTCACCGTGTTAGCCAGGATGCTCTTAACCTCCTGCCCTCGTGATCTGTGCGCCTTGGCCTCCCAAAGTGCTGGGATTACAGGTGTGAGCCACCATGCCCAGCCGAATGCTCTTCTTTTCATTTCTTTTTTCCTGTTAGGCATGACATCTCAGTCACCCCAGTATGAGTTTTGTTTTGTTTGGTTAGATGGAGGAAGCGAGAGTGTCCACTCTGTCTTTATCTCTGCAAGTAAGAGAATGAGATATTCTGCTGAGAAAAGAAGGAAGCGTGGAGCAGACTTGCTTAAATATAATTGGGAAAATTGGCTTGTTGGACTTTTCTGAGTGTCTGCTGGTCAGGTTTGGTTTCTGAGTGAAGGAACCATAGGCCAGTCATTTGGAAGCATTTGGATGACTCAGAGCTTGCTATGACTTTGCCTGTTGTGCTCTAAGAGGAGTGTGCCTCTGCAAAGCTACTCTGTGTGAGAATAGAGTGTTGGACTCAGTTTGAATGGTGCCTGCTGAAGCTGGAAGTCACTCCTGTCATATTTTATCTTGGTGCCACTATTGGCTGTTCCTGATATATCCTAGACGTTTCTACAGGGACTGAAATGCAGCCTGTCTGGGCTTTCTTAGTTTTTCAACAGCACTGTTGGCTCAGGGTTTAGCATTAAGTGGCCTCAGTGGTCTCTGTGTGTCATCAAGTGAGGTGACCCATCCATTTGATTCTTTAAATTTATGGTCCTCTAGCATGAAGTGCTCAGTGGTAAGTGTTCTTTCCTGGAGACATGAAAAATGTGCTCCCCCCCCCCCCATCTTTTTTCTTTGTTCTCTCTCTCTCTCTCATTCTCTCTCTCTTTCTTCTTGAGCATATGAAGGTATTAAACACTTTAAAGCAAACTTTAGTGATAAATATCCAGGATAGTCTTCTAATTATCAAAACATTTATTTTTAAGTTTGCTTTTACACAAGCCGTTTATATAAAGAGCTGCTCCAGATTAGGTTGACTATGGAGTCTTTGCAAAGTTTTTTTTTCTTTTCTTTCCTTTTTTGAGACAGGGTCTCACTCCATAGCCCAGACTGGGGCGTGCTAGGATCATAGCTGACTGCAAACTCCCACCTCAGCCTTCCAAGTTGCTGCAACTGCAGGTGTGCACCACCATGCCTGGCTTAAGATTTGATTTTTTTGTTTCAGTTTTAAAACAATATTTTTAAAGATGAGGTCTCACTATGTTGTCCAGGCTAGTCTGGAACTCCTGACCTCAAGGCATCCTCCAGCCTTTAGCCTCCCAGTTGCTGGGATTACAGGGGTGAGCCATGAGCCTGGCTGATTTTTTTTTTTTTTTCTTTTCTTCTGAGACAGTGTCTTGCTCTGTCACCCAGGATAAAGTGCACTGGCACAATCGTGGCTCACTGCAGCCTCAACTTCCTGGGCTCAAGTGATCCTCCAGCCTCAGCCCCCTGAGCAGCTGAGACTACAGGTGTGTGCCACCACACTGAGCTGATTTTCGTATTTTTTTTTGTAGAGACAGAGTTTCACCATGTTGCCCAGGCTGGTCTGGAACTCCTAAGCTCACACAGCCTTTTTGCCTCAGCCTTCCAAAGTGCTGGGATGACAGGCCTGAGCTACCACACCTGGCCTGATTCTTTGAAAAAGTAGCTCATTGTTGCATGTTGGGATTTGTGATCACATATATTTTAATGATGTAACAAAAGGTAGTTTTGGGAAATATTAATAGTTGCTTTCACTGTTAGCTCTTCAACTGTTTACTTGTTTAAAGCTCTTTAGTTGTTTAAATGTATCTAATTTCACAGAGTAGAACTTTGAACGTTGGTTTAATACTGACTGCAGCCTTGTAGTTTTTGTTTGTTTGTTTTTTGAGACAAGAGTCTCACTCTGTCACCCAGGCTGGAGTGCAGTGGTGTGGTCTCAGCTCACTGCCACCTCCGCCTCCTGGATTCAAGTGGTTATCCTGCCTCAGCCTCCCGAGTAGCTGGGATTACAGGTGCGCACCACCATGACCAGCTAATTTTTGTATTTTTAATAGAGATGGGGTTTCACCATGTAGGCCAGGCTGCTCTGGAACTCCTGATCTCAGATGATCCACCCTCCTTGGCCTCCCGAAGTGCTGGGATTATAGGTGTGAGCCACTGTGCCTGGCCCAGACACATGCTCTTTGTTAATGCCCTCAGGTATGTGGTTTCCCATCTATGGACATCTTCTCCGCTGTGGACATCATATTCCATATACTGTAACTGGAGTGGTAGAACTGGGAGCAGTTTTAGGGAGTAAGCATCCTCTCCTTTTAAAGAGAGGAACTTTGGTGCCTGCAGAGGTTAAGTGAATTGCTTAACACCAAGGGCTCTTGTCTTTCTGGTCACAAGTATCCTTGGCAATTTGGGTAAGCCAGTTAACCCCTTTCTCAGAATGTTTGTCAATGCCTGAAGTATGCTACAAAGTCCTAAGTCATTGTAGAAATAAAGTAAAAAAAGAATGAAAAATGAAAATGGCTGTACTCAAGTATAGGGGTGAAGATGTTTTTCAAAGTTCATGATACTGCAATATATGTACTTCTTTATTAATGCATAAAGCACCAAGATCTAGTGACAGATCAATAACTACCATAATTTTGAATTAGTAATGAGCATACATGATTTTTCAAGATATCTGCAGTAACCATAATATGATATAAAAATCCCTATGAATTTTATTTTGTTTTACTTTATTTTTGAGATGAGTCTCACACTGTCACTCAGGCCTGAGTGCAGTGGTGTGATCTTGGCTCACTGCAACCTCCACCTCCACTCTTCAAGCTATTCTCCTGCCTCAGCCTCCCAAGTAGCTGGGGTTACAGGCACGCGCCAGCATGCCCAGCTAATTTTTTGTATTTTTAGTAGAGATGGGGTTTCACCATATTGGCCAGGCTGGTCTTGAACTCCTGACCTTGTGATCTGCCTGCCTCGGCCTCCCAAAGTGCTGGGATTACAGGCATGAGCCACTGCACCCAGGCTCTGTGATTTTTATTGGTGACAGTATCATGGGCACTACTAGTGTAACTGTGATTTATTGCTTACAGTCACAATTAAAGTAAGTGCTGAATGTCAGAAAATAGAGATGTAACTTTTTTTCTGATTTAAGTCCCAGGATCTTGATTTGACAGATTAAGTATCCTTGGCTGAGGATCACATAGCTAATTAGTTACAGCACCATCTGGGCAACACGGTGATGCTTGTTGACCCTCTCTTTACACATAACACTGTGCCGGATATTATACAATTATAAGGACCTGAAGAAGGCCTGGCCTTAATGTGTTCGCGTTTCAACAACATTGAGGCTAAGAACACAAGGAAAAGATCATTAATATTCATTGAGAAATTTCCTTGTGAGGTACTGTTCAGAACCCTTTAATTTAGTATGTTCCAGGGACATGTGGGGTCTTGGAGACACGTTCGAGGCAGGGGGTCCATAAAATGAAAACTTTCTTTTTGCAATAATACTAAGACATTATTGGCCTGTTTACATTCTCATTCTCTCATTACCGTCTTGTGGAGTTTTCCAGAGGCTTTGCAAAGTGCTGTGTGGCCACAGATCGAATGCAGAGGCGGCTATAAAAATCCACCTGCCTATAGTGAAGTCAGACATTAAAGAAATGAGACATTCTCAGCAAACTGACACAAGAACAGAAAATGAAACACCGCATATTCTCACTCATAGGCGGGTGATGAAAGATGAGAACACATGGACACAGAGAGGGGAGTACTAAACACTGGGGTCTATTGGGGGGAAAAGGGGCGGGCCAGTGGGAGGGGGAGGTGGGGAGGGATAGCCTGGGGAGAAATGCCAAATGTGGGTGAAGGGGAGAAAGCAAACAAAACACACTGCCATGTGTGTACCTATGCACTGTATTGCATGCTCTGCACATGTACCCCAAAACCTAAAATGCAATAATAATAAATAAATAAATAAATAAATAAATGAGAAGGCAGAGCGTCACTTCACTCACTCTCAGCGAGGAACTTGTGCAGGAGTATTGGTTTTGAGGTTCCATATACATTTTAATGAGTAGGTGAATTTGCAAATATGGAGTCTGTCAGCAATGAGGACCTACTGTATTTCCATAAAAAGATAATTGAAGCCAGGTGTGGTGGCTCATGCCTGTAATCTCAGCACTTTCAGAGGCTGAGGTGGGGTGGATCACCTATGGTCAGGAATTCAAGACCAGCCTGGCCAACATGGTGAAACCTTGTTTCTACTAAAAATACAAGAAAAATTAGCCAGGCATGGCAATGCATGCCTGTAACCACAGCTACTAGGGAAGCTGAGGTGGGAGAATTGTTCGAGCCCAGGATGTGGAGGTTGCAGTGAGCCAAGATCACATCACTGCACTCCAGCCTGGGTGACAGAGCCAGACTCTGTCTCAAAAAAAAAAAAAAAAAAAAAAAGAGAGAAAATTGAAAATGGAATCACTTCCTTTCCCAATGTGTCTTTGTTCTCAGATTGGATGCAGTTGACTTTATTTTTGGAAACATTTTCTTCGCCAGACTTTTGATCCTGTTTCTCCATGGTTTTCCTCCCATATCACCACCCTCCCTCCTCCCTGCCTTCCCTCTGCTTTGCCAGAACTTGAAGTCTTACCATAGCCTGGCTGCTTTTGTGTCTCCTTTATCTACCTGCTACCAGGTGATCTCGTCCCGGCCCTGGCCCTCATTTCCATCCATTTGCCGCAGCCTTCTGCATTTCTAACCCCAGACCCCTTCCCTGTGCTTCAGAATCACATCCAGCTGTGCACTGGGCCTCTTCCAGTGGCTTGCTTTTCTTTTCTTTCTTTATTTTATTGTATTTGGGCTCTGGGGTACGTGTGCACGTCCTACATCCTGCAGGATTGTTGCATAGGTACATACATGCCATGGTGGTTTGCTGTCTCCATCCCCCCGACCCTCCATTGCCTACATCAGGCATTTCTCTCGGTGTTATCCCTTCCCATTCTCCCCGCCCACGGCTGTCCCCCAGTCCCTTCCCCTCCACCCCCCCACCTAGCACTGTGAGTATTGTTCCCTTCCCTGTGCCTTCCCAGTTGTTCTCATTTTTCATCACCCACCTATGAATGAAAGCATGCAGTGTTTGGTTTTCTGTTCTTGTGTCAGTTTGCTGAGATTGATGGTTCCTAAGTTCATCCATGTCTCTACAAAGGACACAAACTCATCTTTCTTTATGGCTGCATAGTATTCTACGGTGTATATGTGCCACATTTTTTTTTTGTCCAGTCTATCATTGATGGGCATTTGGGTTGGTTCCAGGTCTTTGCTTTCATAAACAGCACTGCAGTGAACATTCGGGAGCCCCACTGGCTTTCTTAACAGGCAGTCCCTGCTTCCAGAATGGAAGTTTGGATGCTCTCTAACCCAAGACATGCACTTCCCCCGTTCTTTGCTCTCTGCCCAATGGCCTATGCAGAACACTAGGAATCACCCCACATTCCATCTGTCATCAAGTTCATTCTGTCCTTCCTCCAAAATATGTCCTGAGATGACCACTCTTGTGTTTCCATTTCAATGCAAGCTTGCATTAGCTTCCACAGGACTACTGCAGTGATTTTTTTTTTTGGAGACAGAGTCTTGCTCTGTCGTCCAGGTTGAAGTATAGGGGTGCAATCTTGGCTCACTGCAACCTCCGCCTCCTGGATTCAAGTGATTCTCCTGCCTCAACCTCCCAAGTAGCTGGGACTAAAGGTATACATCACTCCACCCGGCTAATTTTTGCATTTTTAGTAGATACGGGGTTTCACCATGTTGGCCAGGCTGGTCTTGAACTCCTGACCTCAAGTGAGCCACCTGCCTTGGCCTCCCAAAGTGCTGGTATCACAGGCATGAGCCACCACACCCAGCTGCAATGGTCTTCTAACTAGAGTCCTTACCACCTTTTTTTTTTTTAGATGAGGGTCTTGCTTTGTTGTCCAGTCTGGTCTTGAACTCCTGGCCTCAAATGATTCTCCCTCCTTAACCTCACAAAGTGCTGGAATTCCAGTCATGAACCACCAAGCCCAGACAAGAGGAACTTTCTAAAGGCAAGAACCTGACATTGACACACCCCTGCTTTCCCCTTGCAGTTGGGATGGCACCAAAGTTCCTGGTCATACCCTCTAGGCCCTGTGGGATCAGACATGCTGCCTACCTCTTTCCCTCCCTAACTTCCAGCCACACCAGCTTCATTTCTGGTTTTTGAACTTGCCAAGCTCACTTTGACTCAGGACCTTGGCACTTGCTCCTCCCTCTTGTGGAATGTGTTTCCCTAGAGCTTTAGATATCCAGTTCTTTGGTTGTATTTAGGTCTTCCTCCAGATATATCCTGCTTAGAGAGAGGCTTCTCTGAGAAGTACCCTAGCTGTATGATCCCGCCTCCTTGTCGACACCTCAGAATGTCTAGCCCTTTTCCTTTATTTATTCATTAGTGTTTACTGTGTGTCTCCCATACTAGAATGTAAAGTTATGAGGACACAAACTCTTATTTGTTTGGGATTTTTTTTGTTTTGTTTTTTTGAGACAGAGTCTCCCTCTATTGGCCAGGCTGGAGTGCAGTGGCACAATCTCAGCTTACTGCAATTTCTGCCTCCTGGGTTCAAGTGATTCTCCTGCCTCAGCCTCCCAAGTAGATGGGATTACAGGTACGTGCCACCATGCCCGGCTAGTTTTTGTATTTTTTAAATTAGAGACGAGGTTTTGCCATATTGGTCTGGAACCCCTGACCTTGTGATCCGCCCACCGCCTCAGCCTTCCAGAGTGCTGGGATTACAGGCGTGAGCCGCCTCGCCTGGCCACACAAACTCTCTTTCATCAGTGTGCCCAGCCCCTGGATCATAGTGAGTGCTCAGTAAATATATACCGTATGAACACATGAATGCTGACCCGTCATCTATTTAAGTTTATCTTGCTTGCCATCAGCAGGATTTTGCCCACACTTTGGAAAATACCGCTGTATGTGTGCTTCCTATGAGAGAAACATCAAAGGCATACAGAAAAGGACATTCAAGTAATGAAGAAAGTAGATTTAATAAGCTACATGTGCAAAAGATAACATGAGTCGTGGGGGGTGGGAGAGGACTTAGAATCCTCAATGTTGCAGTATCTGATGGACGAGATGGGATTTGCTTTTTTATTTTTTGATTATTACTTATGGAGGCTTCATGGAGGAAGGGGCATTGCAGACTTGGGTACCTGGAAAGAAAATGCTTCTGCATGGTGGTCACGTGGTTTGGGAGTTTCTGAGTCATTGGATTGGTGCTTGTGCTGAGCACGTGAATTGGAGAGGAAGGAAGGTACAGTCTCATGGAAGAAACAAAATGTTTAGATTCATCTGTTATTTCCCCTTTCCAATACGAGGAGTTGAGATTCCTTACAAAAACACCTATGTACTGTACACTCAATAATAAAAGAAGAAAATCTGAGTGATCACAAGTAATTTGGAGAAGAAGAAAAAGTAGTTTAGAGTACTGGCGAGGGGCTTGGAAGCCATGGTTACTCAAACATCAGTCTGGCTACATTTTTCTTGTGGCCATGGCTGCCATATAGCCATCATGTTAGCTGAAAATATAAATTAATTTGTATTTTCTCCTCATCTAAGTTTCAAGAGAAAAATCAGTGGGGTTTGAGTATAAGGAATCAAATATCATTGTACTTAATTTTACTGTAAAGCAGTTTTTCTAACTTCTAGCTTATTTCCAGCAGTATTCAGTGCAGTGACATTATAATTATAATTCAATGCATATAAAAGATTTTAGTACTTTCAAAAGAATGAAAAAAACGAATGATCTAGTTCTTGGGAATGAGTTGTAGCAGAACTGAACCATGTGTCTGTGGTCCAGGAATACATAGTTTGTTCTTCACTAAATATTTCAGCTGGGTGAGGTGGTTCATACCTGTAATCCCAGCACTTTAGGAGGCTGAGGCTGGAGGATTGCTTGAGCTCAGGAGTTTGAGACCATCCTGGGCAATATACTGAGACCATGTCTATTATTTAAAAAAAAAAATCAGTAGAAGGAAAAATCGTTTTTTCCTTCCTCAAATAGGTAGAATCACCAGGAATATGCCTATTCTCTGTGTGGACATTAAAGGACATGATAAGTCCTTTGGGAATCCTTTGACTGATTTATACATCTCAGGAATAATGGGGTTTTTATTGTCAGGCTTTAAAAAACTATATTTTGAGAAATTATTTTGAGGCAGAGATGTGGATGAGCATGCTAATTGTATTTTTCCAAGTAATGTTTGGGCCATGTCCTCTCAGAGCCCGGGCTCACTCAAACGATTGTCTGAATGCTGGCAGCCACTTCCTAAGCAGGAGACAGAAGTGGGCTTTGTCTGTCACAATGCTCTGTGCCGTTGCAAAGCCACTGTTGTTCGAATGGGTTCACGACCATTATCCACCTTTTTCCAAATGTGCCGTTTGCTCTCACATTTCCAAAGCTGATTAAACCCTGTTGCTGTCCACCGCAGATGACAGTTGGACCAAAGATGCCCTCTCTCTAAGGATGGTGAGAGTGTGTGTTTGTTTTTTTTTTTTTTTTTGAGATGGAGTCTTGTTCTGTCGCCAGGCTGGAGTGCAGTGGCACAATCTCGGCCCCCTGCAACTTTCCCCTCCTGGGTTCAAGCGATTCTCCTGACTCACCCTCTGAAGTAGCTGGGACTACAGGTACACGCCACAATGCCCAGCTAATTTTTGTATTTTTAGTAGAGACAGAGTTTCACCACATTGGCCAGGATGGTCTCCGTCTCCTGACCTTGTGAACTGCCCACGTTGGCCTCCAAAAGTGCTGGGATTACGGGCATGAACCTCACCATGCCTGTGTCTTTGTCTTTTAAAACAGCTTGAGGGAAGGAAATCACAGTGGAGACTAATTCCCTCTTGAAAATAACTCCTTGCTGACTCAGCCAGGGTGCATTAGAATGCACCCTCCTGACGGGTTTGTTAGCTGTATACCTGTAACAAGTTGCATCGTATTTGATTTGTTCTTTCTGTGAGCCTGGAACAATGCGGCTCTCATGACCCAATCTTCCCTGCCAGAGACCAGTTTTAAGACTTAACTCATGGCTGGACATGGCAGCTCACACCTGTGATCCCAGCACTTTGGGAGGCTGAGCTGGGTAGATTACCTGAGGTCAGGAGTTTGAGACCAGCCTGGCCAGCGTGGTGAAACACCATCTTGACTAAAAATACAAAAATTAGCTAGGCGTGGTAGTGTGTGCTCATAATCCCAGCTATGCAGGAGGCTGAGGCACGAAAATCACTCCATCTCAAAAAAAACCCAAAAAACAAAAAAAAAAAACTAAGTCATAAATAAGACTCAATTGTCAAAAATCTAACAGTTTTGACCTCTTGTATGTAGAATCAGAAGCTACTAAGAGCTGGAGTTTGTAAGCATCACCTCTTGGCTAACACCCTTGTTTTATCAGAAGAAAAAAAGCCTCATAGGTATCAGATGACTTATCTGAAAGTCACACAGCTAGTAGCAAATTTTTGTTTCCACTTGTTGTTTTCTAGCTGCTCTCTTTCTCTTTATTTACAACTCCGGAGAGAGCAGTTTGTTAATCAGATCTCCTTAAACGTTCCAAGAGTAAACTCTTCCCTCTCCATCCAAAGGGGAAGATGCCTGTGTCCCCCTGGGTTTTTTTCCAGGTGGAAGTTTTATTATAAGGAAGGTTCAGCTGTTAAATATCTTCCCCTTTTTAAGAGTTCTGAGAAGGAAGTATGTTTGGGGACGTTTGAGCCTGCAAAGTGGAAGTGACACTATGGGTTCCACGGTTTGGCCGCTAACTTCTCATGTGGTTTCAGACCTTAGCACTGTGGTATGGACATGATATCAGTTGCAGAATTAATAAGTAATGTGGCATTGTCACTACATCACAGGCATATTTGAGAATGAACATCATCAGGGGTGAAGAAAGGGGCATGTATTTCTAATAAAGGATTATAATAGTAACCTGGAAGTGAGAGAACATTTCTACTTTTTCAGACCTGTATTTCAAAGAAAATTGTGAGGCCATGTTCTGAAGACTTAGGAAAAGTTTGAGTAAGCGCCTTCTCCTTCAGCTTCCATTTCTGCTCTATTCTCTCTTTTTTTTTTTTTTGAGTTGGAATCTCGCTCTGTCACCCAGGCTGGAGTGCAGTGGCACCATCTCCGCTCACTGCAACCTCCACCTCCCATGTTCAAGCGATTCTCCTGAGGATCAGGCAAGCTCCCAAGTAGCTGGGATTACAGGCGTTTGCCACCACACGCAGCTGATTTTTGTATTTTATTAGAGATGGAGTTTCACCATATTGGCCAAGCCAGTCTCAAACTGCTGACCTCACATGATCTTCCCGCCTCAGCCTCCCAAAGTGTTGGGATCACAGGTGGTGAGCCACCATGCCCAGCCGACTTCTGCTCTGTTCTGTTTGCTGGGGGCAGACAGCTTTACCATAAAGGAGTAGATGCAGCCTCTTCTCATGGAGAGACTACCACTGTCATTCTCCATCGGAAGCAAACTCTTGAAATGGGGCAATATCTACCTACATGGAACAGAGGTGCTAGTGCTGGGCTTTGAGCTTCTTTCAGAGCAGAAATAGCAAGCTGCCCTTGTTGTTTACCATAAGCAGAGAAGGCCTATCTATCCTATTGTGATGCCATGATTTGTTTTAGATTATGAATTTGCAATGGTAATATATACTTTCGGTCAGTGGATACGGGAAGCATCGTTACACATTTGAAGTCTTTTATAAAAGAATCCTAAGGACTAAAAATGCTGGGAACTTTGGTGTAACTGCAATGATAATGTGCTGTATCTTACCATAACACTTAGGAGTTCATTGTGGCTTGACAATTCCGATTAAAATTGGGATAACCTCTATCATGTATTGATTTAAATTAAAAATGTACATACCCTTTGACTTAGCAATTCCATTTATTGGAGTTTATCCTACAAATATACTCCACATATGGGGAATTATACATGGACAAGGTTATTCATTACAGCATTATTTATGCCAAAAACATGGACACTTGTAAGTGTTGACTAATTGGGGATGGATTTAGTAATTTATAGCACATGCATACAATGGAAAACTATACAGCCATTAAAAAGAATCTGGCTCAGTGATGGACAAAGTGTTGACAAAGGTGATAGTGGCATGTAGTGGTTGAAGGCTAATCTTTTCAAAAAATGGTACTGAGTTGTTATGAATACTGAACAAAATGTGTCAGGACCCCGCTTAATACCACGTAAACCATTGATTCTAGCTGTATGAAAGATAACACAGCGAAAGCTCTTTTTTTTTTTTTTTTTTTTTTGAGATGGAGTTTCACTCTTGTTACCCAGGCTGGAGTGCAATGGTGCGATCTCTTTTTTTTTTTTTTGAGACAGAGTCTCTCTTTGTCACCCAGAATGGAGTGCAGTGACATGATCTTGGCTCACCGAAACCTCCGCCTCCTGGGTTCAGGCAATTCTCCTGCCTCAGCCTCCTGAGTAGCTGGGATTACAGGCACGCACCACCGTGCCCAGCTAATTTTTTGTATTTTTTTAGTAGAGATGAGGTTTCACCATGTTGACCAGGATGGTCTCGATCTCTTGAGCTCGTGATCCACCCGCCTCGGCCTCCCAAAGTGCTGGGATTACAGGCGTGAGCCACCACGCCCGGCCCAGTGAAAGCTCTTAGGAGAAAACGTAAGAGCACATCTTCAGGACCTTAAAATAGACCATCTATAATTTAATATATTTTGCTTTCTGCCATTCAGTTAATTCCTTATAACCATCTCTTTGTTAATCATCAAAAACCAAATCCAAGATGTTCCGTCAGTAAAGGGCAATATAAAATATTTCTCTGCTGGTCTCATCTCTTTATAATCCTCATTTTTAAAGCTTGTAGAATTACACTTATTAATTGTAGTGTAAATTTGTTGGTTGTTTAAGTATCTAAATGGCTATTTCATGGTGAATAAACCATTAGCCTCTGGCTTCGTTTACTCTCTCTGTTCGAAGATAATAAAGTATGATGTAATTGTGTTAGTTTGATAAGGTAATTCTTAGTCCCATGGTATATAAAACCCTTGGTCTAGCATTACATAAAACAAAGTATTTCAGTAATGCGAACATTTAAATATAATTATATGTATAGTCCAACAGTATCACTAATATTACATGCTTTTTAAAAAATATATCTGAAGCCAGGCTTGGTGGCTCACGCCTGTAATCCCAGCACTTTGGGAGGCCGAGGCGGGTGGATCACGAGCTCAAGAGATCGAGACCATCCTGGTCAACATGGTGAAACCCTGTCTCTACTAAAAATACAAAAAAATTAGCCAGGCATGGTGGCATGCGCCTGTAGTCCTACCTACTTGGGAGGCTGAGGCAGGAGAATTGCTTGAACCTGGGAGGTGGAGGTTGCAGTGAGCCAAGATCATGTCACTGCACTCCATTCTGGGTGACAAAGAGAGACTGTCTCAAAAAAAAAAAAAGAATATATACACACACACACACACACACATACATATATATACACGCACACACACACACTTATATATGTGTGTGTGTGTGTGTGTTACCGAAGGAGATTGGGATACAGATGTTGACTTGTTCAGAGCAAGGGGTTAAGCTGACATGAGAACACTGGGTACTGATTTCACTCCTGCAGGCTGTGGAGCCAGGCAGCCAAACCATGCTTGAAATCGGAATCGTGAAGCAGATGCAAGAGCCATTGGCTGCAGAGTGAAGTTTTGGAGAGTAGCTGCTTGTGGCTGGGATTTTTGAAGTGCAGGTCTCCTAACTTTTATTACTCTTTGCCTTGTGAAGTCATAGAAGGCTGTAAGCCAAGTAGGAAGGTAGGAATAAGATTAGCACACTTCCTGGTACAGCGGGCAGTACCTGATCACTATCTGAAAGTTTGCTCAGTGGCAGCCTCCCTTACAGTACCCTTGCTAGCAATCAGGTGGCTTTGTTTGCAGAGCAGGGCTGATTACCAAGTAGTTAATATTGGTTGGCTCAGAACCTGTCCTCAAAGTTCAGAATAGATTTGAGTATATTTTTAATTTAGAGCCTCATGACCAGAAATGGTCTTATTGTGCAAGAATCTTCCATCTTCCTGGAAAAAAATATATATGTATTTCTTTTTGAGAGAAATACATATATATATTTCTCACTCTGTCATTTAGGCGGGAGTGCAGTGGTACCATATCAGCTCACTGCAACCACTTGCCTCCTAGGTTCAAGTGATTCTCATTCCTCAGCCTTGCTAGTAGCTGGGATTAAAGGTGTGTGCCACCAGACCCAGGTAATTTTTGTATTTTTAGAAGAGATGGGGTTTTGCCATGTTGGCCAGGCTGGTCTTGAACTCCTGGCCTCAAGCAATCCATCCACCTTGGCCTCCCAAAGTGTTGGCATTGCAGATGTGAGCCACTGTGCCTGCCTCTGGAAAATATTTGAATTCCCAGGGATCTCTGGGTGTTGATACTGTTGCTTTCTGATCCTGTTCTTTTGGGGTGATGCCTACTCACTGGCTTAGAACAGCCTGGGATCCTAAGAGGAATGAATGAATGAATGAATGCACACACAACAAATTAACATGAATGTTCTGAGTCACGCCACCTTGAGTGTGAATCCTCATTCACTGCAGCTAACTTACATCACTGCTCTGAGGAAGCCCGTGTTCACTGAGCACCTTCTATGTTCCAGGGACTCGCTGAGCTGGATGGTGGTGAGGATCACACAGTAGTACCCCCTTATCCTAAAGGGATGCCTGCAACTGCGGATAATGTGTGTGTGAATTGTACGATGCTTCTTCTATGCAAATATATCTAGGATAAGGCTGAATTTCTATATTAGGCACAGTAAGAGGTTATCGACAATAACTTAACAATAAAAAAGAACAATCAAAACAATGTGCCAGTATTACCACTCTTGCACTTTGGGGTCATGATAAGGGTGACCTGAACATCACTGCAATACCCCAGCAGTTTATTTTTGGAATGTTTTATTTAATATTTTTAGACCTTGGGTACCTGAAGCCATGTCACACAGGGGACACTGGGAGATATGTAAGATAGAGTCTATAGAAACACATGTAGAAGCAGGAGGCAGGGCTTCATAATGCTGCTTTCCTTTTCTTTGGCTTGATAAGAGTGCTGCAAAATACATCTCCATTGTTATGAATTCATGGACGTGTGACCCGTAGCTCTTGGTCAGCTATTTCTTGTCTTACCACCCAGATTATCGTAGAATCCGAGGACAGGCATCCATTGAGGACAGAATCCTGAATGACTATCTTATGTGCCTGAAAGCCTGCCTCAGATCCAAAAAGACTAATGTCTTCTCGAATTAAAGAGTTGCTTGCATATAGAATATCCTGGCATCACTTTTCAGGAGATCCTTACATGGCTTGGCAGAGGGTAGCATCCAGTTTCTCTTTGGCAGAATTAGAGTTGCTGCTCAAGATTGTTTTCAAATTGTTTGATAGCTTCAGGGAGGTCCTCTGGTGAGCTCACAAATTCAGAACTGGTTTGAGGCTACAGAAGCATTCTTTTCATGTTTGAGCTGTGATTTAAGCCAAGAGCCTTGGAAATTTTGAATCTATCTTATATTTTCTTTCCTGAATGAGAAATGGGTATACTTGCTCAGCTCTGATTTTGACAACATGACTTATTTCAAAAACAAATACTCACTCTGTAAAGCAAACCCTGTATCCCCCTCCTCTGGTGGCATTTGATTCGGATACAATGTGGTGGCATGGGGATAGATTTTAGACCACGAAAAGAGAGAGCCTCTCTTGTGTGCCCAAAAGACTCATTTTTAAAGATCAGATTGGAGTCTGTCAGGGAGGTCGTATGGACATACAGATTTTTACTTTTATTCACTTCCCCCCCTTTACTTTTGGTTTAATTTCATTTAGGGTCCAAAGTACAAAATTCCATGTTGGGGAGACATGAGCTAACAGTTGTAAAACATTAGGAAAAGTACAGCATCTCAGTGGTCCTGTCTTCCTAAAATTGCTCCTATCAAAAAATACAGATAGAGGAAATAGAAATATCTAAAATCAAACATATGTTGATTTGTCTTAGATATCTTTATCTTCTTGCATTTATCAGCAGCCTTGAGTGACAGTGTTTTATACTTTTGGAAGATTAGAGGGTTGGTTTGTTTTTCCTGCAGAAATAATTACTTATAGCATGTTTGTCTGCCTCAGTTCTTAGAATTCTTTGCCAATTTTTTTAATAGCATGTGCTTTGATGAAGCTTCAGGAATTATCGACTTCATAGAAGTCACTTGTTTTAGGGGCATTTAGGTTTTTGGAGGATAGCACATGGAGTGAAACTAATAGAGATGTATTGATACCAGGATTAGGAAGTTAGGTTTGTATTTCAATCTCTGTTACAGTGGCAACCATGTGGTTTGACTCTCTTTAGCTTAGTTTTTGCATCTGCAAAGCAGAGATAATATTTTCTTTTACCTCCTAGATTCTCAGTGTGACGAATTTTCAGTTGTTGAAAATTTCTGCAAATGAATTAAACAGTGCCTGTAAGGCCACACTGACGGACTAAAAACTGCTAAGATCTAAAGTTGACATGCCATTGAACTTTCTGGCTGAAGACTTACTCAGGAGGCTTTGTCTGCTGAAGCTTTGGTGCAAAGAACCTCATTACTTTATGGCCAGATTTTCTTCCCATGCCAATGGTAAGCCAGTAGTTTTCCTGCTGACTTCTTGGTGGCTTTCATATACTCTTCAGACTGGCTAAGTCATACATAATAGGAAGAACTAATTTTCTCCACCTGAGCCTGAACTTGTGATCTTTTTCATCTGGTTTGCGGTTCTCAGATTTCCCCAAATCTCTCAGTCATCTTTCCCGAAGTATTTAAAAAGAGACTGGTTTTAACAGGGTGCTATGGACTGAATTATATCCTTTGCAAATTCCTGTATTGAAGCTTCAGCCTCCAGTGTGATGGTATTTGGAGGTGGGACCTTTGGGAGATAATTAGGTTTAGATGAGGTTGTGGTGGGGCCCTCATGAGAGGATTAGAGCTTTTTATGAAAAAATTTTTTAAAATTTCTTTTATTAAAAAATTAATAAAAGTACAGGCAGGGTCTCATTATGTTGGCCAGGTTGGTCTTGAACTCCTGGCCTCAAGCAATCCTCCTGCCTCAGCCTCCCAAAATGCTAGGATTACAGATGTGAGCCACCGTGCCTGGTTTCTTCTCTTCTTTTATAAGAAGAGAGCTCTCTCATGTGTTCTCTCTCTCTCTTTCTCTTTCTGTGCCATGTGAAGATACAATGAGAGGGTGGCCATCTATAAGCCAGGAAGAGAGTCCTCACCAGAAACTGACTGTGATGGTAGCTTGATATTGGACTTCCAGTCTCCAAACCTCTGAGAAAACACATTTCTGCTACTTAAGCCACACAGTCTGTGGCATTTTGTTATGGCAGCCTGAGCTGATTGAGACACAGGGAGTTGAATGTTATTTGAAACATGAGCCCACTGTTGCCAGATCAAAGTTTAATCTCTGTGGTTGAACCCTTGATTTCCCCCACTCTTTTACAGGCATTTGAATCTACTGAAAGTAACTCATGCGCACATCAGATACATGCCTTTAGCAACTTTTGAAAATCCTGCTATTGCTGATTCAGTTTTCTGGGCCCAAATCAGTTTGGGAACTCATGAGTTTGCAGGTCTAGAATTGCAGGTGTGGGAAGGGGAAAGACACGTGGATGGGTTACTGGAGGCTCGTGCAAATACATGCTCTGTGTTCATTCTTTACCTATTTACCAGGTATCTGAGTATCAGGTATACGCTCAGCACTTGGACTACTCAGAGATAATACTGTTACACACTTAACTGATACTTCTCTTAAAAATTAAGAGAAGTGGACACAAATTCTGTCTGTGGGAAGTTTATAATGAATTAAAAGACCCAATGTATAAAGCCATAAATAACTCCAGGGAAAGGAAGGCTGAACATGAAAAAAAGTTGCAAAAAAGTCCAGTTGGGGTTATGGGAGTTTAGAGAAGCTCAGGTTATTCTAATTGAGAGAGTTGGGGAAGCTTCCGGGAATAAGTCCACCTTATAGGGATGGACATTGGCTTTAGGAAGGCTGAGGACCTGACACAGCATGAGCCCTGGCTCTGACACAGGTACTTTTGCCAAGTAGATAATGAGGAAGTTGTCCATTCTGGCTGAAGCAAAGAGTGGGTGAAGCAGAAAAGCGGAAAATGATATAGATTGTGTCAGATTGTGGAAAGACGTGTTTCCCTTGATTTTTTTTTCTTCCTCTTTAAGCATTCGTGCTGCAATGGTGTGCTGGTAAACTAGCTCTCTAGAGTGGGAGAAAAAAAACCTGAATTTGTAGCATTTGCCAATATCTGTGGTATAAATACTCCCACAGGGGCCAATTTCAGACTAGCAGTGGATTAACAGATAGCTCACAGAATTCTTGAAAATTTAACATGTGGCCCTCACAAACTAGTACAAGTTTGTCCAGCATTCTGTGACAAACCTGGACTAGTTTCTACATGACAGATAGTTACAGTACCTGCCTGCCCACAGAAGCCTGGACAGAAGACCCGGGTAAGGCCTAGGTAGCCTTGTTTTATACCATCTAAGATTCCTATGGCCATCACTGATTGTCCATGGGTGGACACACTACCCAGAGGCCATTCCATAACCTGGGCAATGACATATGGTTTGACCCAAAGAAATAGTGCTCAATCAGGTTCCTTCTCTTGGAAGTTTGAATGGAGGAATCCCAATACATTTTGCCATAGGTGCAAAAGCTAAAAGGATGTCATCTGGGAGTTGAGTCAGTGTCAATCTAAAGTCATGTGAAAGCCAACGTTATGAATGGAAACCACAAGGAAGCTAAAAAGGCTGGTTAATAGAGAGAGGGGAGCAGATGTGGAGAAACCCTGCAGCCCTATAGTGGCCCCTGTATTTAGCAGCTCTCCAAGTCCAGGTGTAAAACATCCCTTTTCTGAGGCAACTTGAGTGAGTCTCTGTTCCTTGCAATACAATGGCGTCACTGAAAAAGTTTATGTGGCAACTTAGGGTACTTAGCAGCGCTTTCTGTGAATGCAGGCATATCTCCTCCTAGAGCAGATCACTTTATTGATTGACCGTAAGATTCATGGTCAATCAATAAAGCAATGGTTCATGAAGTTTGATGAAAGAAGTTTAAGGAAAGATGCCACTGCCATTGCATAGAAGTGCAAGGTGAGGCAGCAAGTGCTGATGTAAAAGCTGCAGCACGTTATCCAGAAGATCTAGTGAAGATGTTGATGAAAGTGGTTACACTAACAGTGTGTTTTAAGTGTAGATGAAACAGCCTTCTATTGTAAGAAGATGCTTTCTAGGACTTTCATATCTAGAGAGAAGTCAGTAATGGGCATCAAAGAATAGGCTGACCCTCCTGTTAGGGGCTAATGCAGCTGGTGACTTTCAGTTGAAACCTGTGGTCATTCACCATTCTGAAAAGCTAAGGGCCCTTAAGAATTATACTAAATCTACTCTGCCTATGCTCTATAAATAGAATAGTAAAGTCTGGATGACAGTACATCTGCAGACCATCTGCATGGTTTACTGAATATTTTAAACCTACTGTTGAGACCTACAGCTGAGAAAAAGAAGATTCCTGTCAAGATATTACTGCTCATTGACAATGCACCAGGTCACCCAAGGGCTTTGATGGAGTTGTATAAGGAGATGAATGTTTTCATGCCTGCCGATACAACATCAATACTACAGCCCATGGATCAAAGGATAATTTTGACTTTCAAGTCTGGTTATTTAAAAGAATACATTTCATGAAACTGTGGCTGCCATAGTCGTTACTTTGATGGTTCTAGGTATGGTAAATTAAAAACCTTCTGGAAAGAATTGCTCATTCTAGATGCCACTAAGAATATTGGCGATTCATGGGAGGAGGTCAAAAAATCAATATTGGTAAGAGGATAGAAGAAATTAATTCCAGTTCTCATGGATGACTGGGAGGGCTTCAAGGCTTCAGTGAAGGACATCACTGAAGATGTTGTGGAAATGGCAAGAGAACTAGAATTAGAAGTGGAGCCTGAAGATGTGACTGAATCGCTGCAATCTCATGATAAAATTTGAGCAGATAAGAGTTGTTTCTTATCAATGAGTAAAGAAAGTGGTTTCTTGCAATGGACTCTATCTTGGTGAAGGTGCTGTGGACACTGTTGAAATGACAACCAAGGATTTAGAATAATCCATATACTTAGTTGACAAAGCAGTGGCAAAGTGTGAGAGGATTGATTCCAAATTTGAAAGAAGTCATACTGTGGGTGAAATGCTATCAAATAGCATCACATGCTATAGAGGAATATTTTGTGAAAGGAAGTATCAGTCAATCTGGCAAACTTAATTGCTGTCTTCTTTTAAGAAGTTGCCACAGCTGCCCCAACCTTCAGCAGTTGCCACCGTGATCCGTGAGCTGTTATTGACATCAAAACAAGACCCTTCACCAGCATAAAATTAGGAGTCCTTGAAGGCTCAGTTGAGCATATGCATTTTTTTAGCAATAAAATATTTTCAAATTAAGGTCTGTAAACTTTTTAGACATAATGCTATTACACGCTTAATTGACTGTAGTGTAGACATAAGTGTTATAGGCACTGGAGAACCGAAAAATTTGTGTGATTAGCTTTACTGCAATATTTGCTTTATTGCACAGTCTGGAACCAAACCCATAGTATCTCTTAGGTATGCCTGTACAGCAGATTTCTTAAGAGTAGAGGACAAATCACATGCATCTGATTGAGGTTAAAATATGCCCCTGACCTTCGTTTCTTTGCCTTCCTTCCCTCCCTGCACTCCTTCCAAATGGCTTGTGATTATTATTTTTTCATTCTTTTCATTCCAGCAGAGCTGGTTTGGAATTCATGCTACTGAAAGAATAGCCAGTAGGAAAATGTGGTGGGGTGATGTTTTGTTGGCATTTACCATTACAGAAAATCACAAGAAAATGGGAGCCATTAGCAGCAGGGAAAGGAAAATGAGTTCTTTATCTGTGGAGGGCATCTGGTGGGGAGGGTCTGTGACGATGCCGGGGGTGCATGGCTCTAGTATGAAATGCCATTTGAAGGAGGCTCAGAGCACATTTGCGCCTTCATCCCTGTCTGATGTTCTCACCACACGCAAGTTTGTGAATAATTAAATTGTTAGGAAGGGGAAAGTCATGTGTGGTGGTTCTTGCCTGAGGCTTAGGCAGACACACAATGAGGTCGTTACTTTGGGAGGCCAGTGGTCCAGGATGCCAGTCTGGCAGTGCCAGGGAAGGATCCTTCCTTTCAATATGCAAATATTGTGAGGAAATGGGGTGGAGGCAAGAGACCACTTAGAAATCAGCACATGTGAATTCTGCTTCAAACTCTGCCACTAACCAGCCGTTTGCCCTTCCAGAAGTTGCTTCTTCATCTATAATGAAGGATGTTGCCAAGAGGATTTTAACTTTTTAAGAGATAAAGCTCCTTTGAGACTGTAATGAAAGCTGTGGATTCTTTCCACAGAAAATGGTGCATGTGTGTCGAAGACATTTCACATACAACTTTAGCAAGTTTACAAATCTTTGGGGACTCAAGGATCCCAGCTTAAGAAGTAGTTTTGCATGAGATAGTGTCTGAGGTTTTTTTGTATCTCTACAATTGCATTTTTCTGAGACATTGGATCTTAGAAGGAACCCAGAATGTCAGGTGGGCTCTCACTTCTACCCTCAACAACAGGCAAGCCTGCCCTGCCAGCATTTCATGCAGAAGGTGCAGGCAACGTGGGAGACTCATGTGTTTTCCTCAGAAGACTCCATAGTTCTTTTTTGTTAGAGACAGGGTCTCAGTCTCACTCTGTCATCTAGACTAGGGTGCAGTGGTTCCATCATAGCTCACTGCAGCCTTGAACTCCTGGGCTCAAGTGATCCTCCTGCCTCAGCCTCTTGAGCTGCTGGGACTACAGGTGCGTGCCACCATGCCCAGCTAATTACATAGGGTAGAGATGGGGCTTCACTATTTTGCCCAGGCAAGTCTTGAACTCTTGGCCTCATGTGATCCTCCTGCCTTGGCCTCCCAAAGGGCTGAGATTACAGGCATGAGGCACTGCACCTGGCCCTCTGTAACCTCTTGATGTGTTCATCCTAAGTGGGAAGAAACAGATAATAAATGCAAAGTATGTATAGCATGATGTGAATGATCAAGGCTTTGAAAACATTGATAAAGCACAGTGATACCGTAGACGGTGATGGGGCAGTGCTGTCATCGAGTTAGGGTGGTCAGATAAGGGCTCTGAAGAGGGGACATGTGGGAAAAGATGTGAATAAAAGAGAGATTGAGGCTGGCTGGGTGTGGTGGCTCATACCTGTCATCCTAGCATTTTGGGAGGCCGAGGTAGGTGGATCACTTGAGGCCAGGAGTTCAAGACCATCCTGGCCAACATGAAGAAACCCCATCTCTACTAAAAAATACAAAAATTAGCCGAGTGTGGTGGCACGCACCTGTAATTCCAGCTACCTGGGAGACTGAGGCACAAGAATTGTTTGAGCCTGGGAGATGGAGGTTGTACCACTGAACTCCAGCCTGCACTACTGCACTTCAGCCTGGGCTACAGAGCAAGACTCTGTCTCTTGAAAAAAAAAAAAAAAGAGGGATTGAGCCATGCAAATCTAAAATAAGAGCATTATGTTCCTGGAGCTGAATGAGGGGAGAGGGAAGGGCAGGTAGGAAATCGGTTTGAGATATTGGCAGAGCTGGAGTGGGGGTAGTTCTGTGTCTACTGGAAAAGCAGTTGTCTAGACTCAAGTAACATCTAATAATAAAGGTTATTCATGAGCCACCCATTCATTTCGTAGTCTTGGTTCATTACCAGCAGTGGGTTGCTTTAATAAGACAGTGGTCCTCAAACCTGGTTGTGTCAACAGCACCTGGATAGCCTGCTTTCTAGAGAACCATTGGAATCAGTTATCCCTGTCTTTAGGGAGCTTAACAGTGGAGCATAGGGGATAGGATTATGTCTCAGTTATTTTATTCACATAGGAGAATTGCTGGTTTCAAAAGAGAAGCACAGAAAGTGCCAAATAGTTTCAGAAGAGGAAGTAAGTACTTTCTATTGGAAAGGTCAGGAAGGCCCCAGGGAACAAGGACAGTTTTATCACCCATGCAATGGGGATGTTATTAGATCCTCCCAAAGCATTGGAAGGACGAAGTGTATGAGAACCTAGAAAGCTTTCCACCCGGGGCCTGGCACACACCTAATAAGTGTTCTATAAAATGTAGGTGAGTATTTGACTGGGGTCTTAAAGAAGGGTTAGGATTTCTGAAATATAAAATGCTATTTATGGCCAGACACAGTGGCTCATGCCTGTAACCCCAACACTTTGGGAGGCTGAGGTGGGAGGATCACTTGAGCTCAGGAGTTTAAGAGCAGCCTGGGTAACATTAGTGAGACCACAGCTCTGCAAAAAATGAAAAAAATTAGCCTGGGGCAGTGGCTCATGCCTGTGGTCCCAGCTACTCTGGAGGCTGAGGCAGGAGGATCTCTTGAGCCCAGGAGTTTGAGAGCAGCCTGGACAACATAGTGAGACTGCAGCTCTGCAGAAAATGAAAAAAATTAGCCTGGGGCAGTGGCTCATGCCTGTGGTCCCAGCTACTCTGGGGGCTGAGGCAGGAGGATCACTTGAGCCCAAGAAGTCAGGGCTACAGTGAGCTACAATCACGCCAGTGCACTCTAGCTTAGGCAACAGAGCAATAACCTATCTCAATAAATGAATGAATGAATGCTGTCTGTATAGTTTATCATCCAGATTTTTTAAAATATAGTTTCCATCTAAAGAACTATTCAAATCAAAGCAGCCAGCTATTTTTTTTAAATCTGGCTATTAGCTTTATGAATAGTCTTAATTAACAAGAGGATAAAGATTTTTTCCAAATCTAAATCCGTCTGTATAACCTTGTTCAGGAAACATTCTGTTCTTGACTTTGGCTTGTGTTTAATCTGATACATTTAAACTGTCTGTGTTATTTATTACTTCATTAATCGGAGCAGCTTTTAAGGACCAACTGTGGGCCAACATTGTGCTAAGGGCCATGGGCAGGTTTTGTGTGGGGGCCTGAAAGAGCTTACATTCTAGTCGGGGAAATAAGAAGTCTACACAAAAGTCAGATTATGTTGAGTCTTCATTATGTGGGTACCACCTAGGAAGAGGACTGGATGTACCTCTGCTTACAACATCTGGATCTCATTTCACTTGCAAAGTCTGTTTTGAAAGGAAATATCCAGATGTGTCACATGACTGTGACCAATTCATCTGAAGTAATTAGAGAGTGTCTGAATAATTTTATTTCGATGTTTGCAAGAGAGAGGGTCGAAAACGCCTTGATGCTGGACTAGAGGAAAACCTTGGCAGGGGAGCTCTGTGACAGGACAGCTTGATTCTAGACGAGGTGGACACCATCCTCTACCCTCCCTCACCGTTGCATGGAAATGCTCAGGAAATAGATTAAGGCACGAGAGCTTGGCATTTCTTAAATGACTCGAGGTTTGACTGCCAAAACCCTAAATAAGGATGAATCTGCTGCTTGGAGAATATTCCCTGAGTGATTTAAAGGCCAGTCTCTTGGTTCCCAGAAAAAGGCAAGGTTAATGGTGAGCGGAGTCTTGGAGGTTGCCCACAGTGGTCGTGGGTGGGCGAGTTTGTTGGAAAAGCCCCCGTGACTGGATTCTTGGTGGAAGGGCAGGGTGTGTTTGTTGGAATGGAAGTTGGAAAGTTACACCTTGGGCTCAGCAGGCGTCTAATCCAGAGAGTAGTTTCCTGTGCATCAGGGCCAGACTTCAGAGACAGGGGACGTCTCTGTGTTTACAGCCTCAAAGTCGTGGGCACCAGGACGGGCCGCCGCGACTTCCCTGAGTCTCTCTGATGTCCAAGGCTCTCCCCACCCAGAAGTTTTTGTTTCCCAGTAAAGTCAAGAGCCTCCTGAAAACAGGCATGAAAATGTAGCAAAAAAAGCTGATAATCTCTAGGTTTCAGCCCCTTCTGGCTGGTGAAGCTGTTTGTAACTTTTCCTCTGTGTGCATCTGGTAGTGTCGCTTTTCTGAAGGCTTTTAACGTGAGAAACTGGAAACCTGTTTTTTTTTTTTTATTTTTTGTTTTCTTTTTACTAATTTTTACTCTTGTTTAGGGTCTGGCGTTTTCATTTTCCCCATGTTACATGAGGGTTTAATTAGCAACTGTCTTTAAAGTAGCCCTAGGGAAGAATACTCTTTGTGAATACCTCCTTACCCCCCACAAAGAGAAGTAGTCATGCAAATTAAATGCATATCCAGAATTGCCTTCGCTCTAATCCTGGTATCGTAAACACATTTGTTCTTGGAAATGACTGGTGGAGCCGGACAATTTTATGCTTCTTACTGTGGCCTTGGCAGAGTGGCCTCTTTAGATGCAATAAGAAAGGGTGGAGAGTTTGAAGCTTTGATTAGTAAAACTGTTAAAGGTTGTGTATCCCTTATCCAAAATGCTTGGGACCAGAAGTGTTTTGGATTTTGGATTTTAGAATATTTACGTATACATAATGAGATATCTTGGGGATGGGACCGAAGTCTAAACACAAAATTCATTGTTTTCAATATATACCTTATACACATAGCCTTAAGGTAGTTTTATATGGTTATTTTCAATGATTTTGTACAGGAAGGAAAGTCTGTGTACATTGAACCATCAGAAAGCAAAATCATCACTCTCATAGCAATGCTGAAACAGATTGAGATTTTGGAGTGTTTTGGAGTTGAGGTTTCTGGATTAGGGATGACAACCTGTACCAGGTTCTGTTCTCCCCCCCACCAACCGACCCCTCTGCTTTTAGAGAACAAATTCTCTGCTTTGCCTGTTCCTCTTTGATCTTAACGTTGGATATTTCCCTCTGTCCCCTGGATGTTTGGTATCCAGGAGGTCACAGAGAGGTGAGCTGGGACCCCGTGTTGGGTCCTGCGGTCAAGGGATCCTGGGTGTGTGAGTGGGAAAGCCATTTCTGAGTACCTCTATTAAAGGGGAAGTGCCATTTTCACACCAAATGTAGATTGTGTCTAATCTGGTAGTTCCCAGTTTCAGTCTCCTGTTCACCTCTTCAACATCCAGGCTTTTGACACATGCTATCAGTATCCCTAAGTATACACAGTGATTCCTGTACCTTCACTGTAAGACTCTGCCACCTGCCAACCCCCTCAGTCCCTTGACCCCCAAGCCCCACTGCCACTTCTCTTAAAGTGTTCCTTCAGCGCCATCCCCTGATACCTCTTTTATCCTGTGAGAATAGAGTCTTATCAGTTCAGTGGTCATTGCTTGGTCATTCATCTTCCACAAACCACACACTTTATCGTTGCAAAAGGGGACAGAGAGGATCAGGATGTCGGGTTGTGACACATAAGAGAGGCCCATCTGTCCCCGGCCACTCCACTGAGGTCATGGCACAGCATAGAGGACCAGATGGGATGGCTAGAATCTGTGTCCTACCCTAACTTTGTTTTTATCCCCACACTGGCCAGCTGCAACGTTGCTCTTGCCAGCAGAGGCTGGGGCCTGGAATGAAAGACTTCCTATACTCCTGGCTGGACATATTCCTCCCAGGCATCAGCAGATGAGCCTTTGGAAGAATGAGACATGATCTGTGACTAGGGGATCTGGGAAAACATACCTGTTGTGGAGCTGGGGGAGTCCTGGACTCCATTTAGGAGAGGGAGTCATCCAGCCCCCGTTGGGATATGGTGCTTCAGGCCAGGGAAGGCCCTAACAATGGCTCAGCTGGACTCTTTGTGTCTGTTTGAAAAACAGGGGAATTGGGTGACCAGTTTGATTTCAGCTTTAAAGCATGGATAGGCTAGGGTGACATTGCTGTCAACATATTCCGTGGGAACAGAGGGCCTTTGAAGAAGGCAGTGTTCCTGGGTGAGGGTAGGATGGGGGTGGGGGCGTGTCTTTTCTCCTCTGTCCTGGATCCTTAGAGGCTGGGGGAGAGAGAGGAACAGAACTTTCAGTGCTTCAAGTGCAGGAAGTGTTTCTTTTACACCCTGCCCCCCAGCACCCTGGCCATCATCAGAGGCTGAGTAAGGTCACCAGGGCAACTTGTCCATGATGTGATGGTTGCCATTCGTTGTGAGGGTGGGACAGTGACTCTCGGGAGGGCACAGATCAGGAGAAAGGAATTCTTCCCAAGCAGAGCAGGAGAGCAATTTACAACCAACTCAATCCCTTGGACATTGTGCTATTTCTATTTCTAGCAACAACATTGCTGACAACAGTATGTATGATTTAGAACCTTTAAATATTAAAAAAAACTTTATTAAAGTAGTATTGTCCTGTTTTTAATGAATATACAATCTATTACAATAATAACAGAAAGCGATAGCTATTAACTTTGATATTACTTCCCCCAGTTTGGATACTAAAAAAGGTTATTGTCATTTTTATATTAGACAATGAAAAGTAACACATCTCAGATTTTTTCTTAATCTTTTCAAACCCTGGAAATATATATACATATATACACACATATGTGTATACAATATTATATATATGTGTATGCAATATATATGTATATAATATGTATATATGCATATGTATACATATATGCATATATATGTGTGTGTATGTAATACTCAATTTCATATTAGTGGGAGATTTTTACAAACCAGTTTGTAGCTAAGAAATTTAATTATATTGTTAATTACTGGCCACCTTAATAATGAACAACTTAAAAAGGGGGAATTGTAGTTAGGGGTTTAAGTCATGAGTTTACTGAAGTTACTACTCATGGGACTTGCCCTGGCCAGTGGGATTCACTTGTTGGAGAGTCTGGGATTCTTCTTTCGGTGCCAGCTGATACTAGCATCACATGTGCCAGACGTCCAGCGAATAGTGTTGTTCTAATGCCTTTAGTTTCAGTGACCCAGAAATCAGCAGTCAAGCTCAGGTGCTTCTTGAGTGGGTTATGTTGGTGGAGAACAATGCGTCATGGTTGATGGGAGAATATTATTGCCTAGGTCAGCACTTGCAAGAAGGGGACCATGTCTGTGATTTCAGAGAGCCATATGGTAGTTTTAGAGGGTGCAGTATGCGTGGCATTAATCTAACATTGAATCATATAGTGAGGAAATGATTCTCTTGAAATTCTCTTTCAGTATTTCTGATTTTACTAAATAGAATGGAATGTGTTAACGGCTCTCTAACCTTTGCAATCCCAGTCTTGCAGGCCACTGTAATTACCAAGATTGTTTTTTATTACCTTTTATTCAAGAGGAGTAGTGCTGGTTTTCCAATTACTATAAAGAAATTGGCCCAGCGCAGTGGCTCATGCCTGTAATCCCAGTACTTTGGGAGGCCGAGGCGGGCGGATCACAATGGCCAGAGATCCAGACCATCCTGGCTAACACAGTGAAACCCTGTCTCTACTAAAAATACAAAAAATTAGCCAGGCATGGTGGCGGGTGCCTGTAACCCTAGCTACTCAGGAGGCTGAGGCAGGAGAATCACTTGAACCAGAGAGGCAGAGGTTGCAGTGAGCCGAGATCATGCCATCGCACTCCAGCCTGGGTGACAGAGCGAGATTCTATCTCAAAAAAAAAAATTTTTATTTAAATTGATTTCATTGCAGTGAGCCGAGATCGCACCATTGCACTCCAGCCTGGGTAACAAGAGCGAAACTCCGTCTCAAAAAAAAAAAAACAGTGAGCTCATTTAACAGAATATTGAGTAACTAAGTATCACAGGTGGCCTGCTGTTGGAACTGAAATCATGGAGGTAGGTACATGAACACACAGAGCCTGGGAGATCCTGGGAGACACCAGGTTATTGGTGTCTCTGGGAATCTTTTCTTTGGTGAAATTTATATTTTTGTAGGTTTTTTTCAGAATCGTTAGGACCTGATTAAGTGACAGGGACTCTCCTGCCTTCGTGGATACGAATGGAGTGTGGAATGCCCAGGTGCCCTCAGGTTGGCCACACAGGCTCTGATTATCATAGGGCAGCCCTGTAGGGCCCAGGGTGGCTGCAGAGATCAGCTCCTCCCTGGTTACCACACACATGCCACCACAGCCACTGTGCCGTTACAGTTCTATTTCATGCTGCTCTCCTTTGTAGTGCCTCTCTGTGGTGTCTGGATCTTGCCATGGTCCAGGGACACCTGGATTGTTTCAAGGGGGCATCCCCAGTGTCACCTTACTAGTGGCTAGGAGATGTTCCCTATCCCTGACTAGTAGGATCTTTTAAGTCCATCCTGTGGTGTTTATGACACAGTCAGCTGTATGCTGGGGGCAATGGAGAATGCAGGAGAAAGTGTAGCATTGTTCACTTTCCCGTTGTAGGGATACATCTAACATAGAAGGAAACACTAATCGATTTGTCACAATTAAGGACTGTCTTGTGTGGTGCCTCTATGGCAGTGCTGTGGCTCTTCGAGGGAGAGGCTCGAAGGATAGAGCAGGAAGGTAGGTTTCCAGGAAGAGAGCTTAGGTGGCAGGGCCTTGAAGGCTGGGTAACTGAAATAATAATCATTGTAATCAAAATAATGCAGGCATATAGTTTTTAAAATCCAAGGAGCATTAACAGGCTTATAATGTATAAAGTAACACTTTCCTTCCTCTCATTCTCACCCAAATCTCACTGATACTCCTTTCTAAAGAGGGCTCTTTTGGTATTCATATTGATGACTCTAAACATGCTTATTTTGCTATCTTGTGATTCACCAGTTTAAGGCATTATTTACTGATATCCATTATCTGTTGGGAGATGAGTATTTGCTCTTCTACCTGGCTACTTCTCCTACCCTCTGAGTCACAATTTCTTTGTTAAATTCACATTCCATGTTTATGATATTATGACTATGCAGATATTCTTGGCTGAATAAAGTATGTATTATGACTCTGAGCCCTTCCTTGTACAATTTCCTTTTTTCTGGAGTTAATAATTGCTTCATTTCTATGTCCTTCAATACATCCCCTCTGATAATCTGTCATTGGCATTTTTTTTAAATTAAAAACCTAATTCCTGGAACACTTTTCCTGTTATTTCAATCTGGCACGGTTGCTCTTTATATCTGTCCATGGCTGTCATCCGAGACCTCCTGTCCTCCTCATTTTGGGAACTCCCTTTTCCTACCTCCATTGTTGGATTTTGTCCTTTTTCTTCTTGGTTTACTTATTTGTTTTTCTGGATTACAACCTATAGTAACTCTTTGAGGAAAGGTTCCATGGTAACTTTTGAGAGCTTAAATGTCTGAAAGTATCTCTATTCCACCCTTCCACTTGCTTGATAGTTTGCACATAGAACTTGAAAATGATTTTCCCATGGGAATAATGCATATGTAGAAATCCATTGTCCTCTAGGGCCTCTGTGTGTGTGTGTTTTGTTTTGTTTTTTTGAGATGTTCACAACTACCCTTGACTTGAAGGGGACCTTAAAGGTCCCCTTCAACTGTGACCTGGTTTTTCTTTCTGGAAGATTCTAGAATCTTCTCTATATTTCTGTGTTGGCATGCCTTGATAGGAATCTTCTTTCAGTTATTTGTGTTAGGTGTTCATTGATTCCAGAAAGTTGTGCTCTTTACCTGGAAACCATCTTGTGTCATTTAAAATAATATTTGCTTCTTACTCATTTTGTGTATTCTTTCTGAAATTTCTAATAGATGTTGGCCTTTGGAATTGACTTAGTTTTCTTCCTTTTTTTTTCTATTGTCCTTCTCTTTGTTTCACAGACATGACATTTCATCTTACTTCTCTGCAGATATCAATGATCATTTCGATATTATTATTATTATTTTAGTTTTTCCTATGATACTTACACTACTTCTTTTTCTGCCAAGTTTGTTTTTTCTTTTCGTGTGTGTGTGTATGTGTTTGTATACTTCCTGTTAGAGAATTTCCCCAATGGTTTCCTGGTCATTGGCCACTTGTTCCTGTATAAAGGTGACAAACTGAAAGTTGATTGGATGCTCTGTGTATGGCTAGGTATGTCGATTGGTGGACTGCACACTTAACTGGCCCCTCTCTCTGTCTTTCTCTCTCTGTCTCTCAGGACTTTTCAATGTCTTTATCTGTAGAAATTTCTCTGGGGCAATTCAGATTCTCCAGGAAAGACTTTCAAATTTAATACTGAGGCAGAACACACTTGCTGCTAGGGCTCTTGGTCTGCAGCGGGAGGGGCTGGGGTCTCAGCACATTTCATGTGTCCTGTTACCCCCCAGCACTCCACGAGTGCCTGCTGTCCCTGAGACCAGAACATTTCTCATTCAGTTTTTTTGGGGGGGTGAGGGGGTAGAGCCTTGCTCTGTTGCCCAGGCTGGAGTATGGTGGCACAATCCCAGCTCATTGTAACCTCTGCCTCCTGGGTTCAAGCAATTCTCCTGCCTTAGCATCCTGAATAGCTAGGATTACAGGTCATCATGCCTGGCTTATTTTTGTATTTTTATAGAGCTAGGGTTTCACCATGTTGACTAGGCAAGTCTTGAACTCCTGACTTCAGATTATCCTCCTGCCTCGGCCTCACAAAGTGCTGGGATTATAGGCATGAGCCACTGCACCTGGCCTCTCATTTGTTTTTTTACAGAGGATAAACTTTCCTGTCTCCTGCGGGGGTGGAGAAGGAATTGTTATCTGGATGTATGGAGGGGATGGGCAGTGATGGTGGTCATATGTCCCATCTCTCAAATTTCCCTATTTTTTAGCCATCTGCCTCTCCAGTCTGTCCCTAATTGGGGCCATTCTACCTGTCTCCCTTTATTTCTACAGTTGATTTTTTCAAACTCCTGCTATTGTTGGGTATTTAGCTTGTTTGCTGTTTCTCCCAATTATTACTAAACTTTGTGTTTAATTCACCTTGTCTTTCTATTTCCAAAGGAATATATCTAATAAGTGAAATTATTAGATCAAAGAATAAGACTATTCAAAATACTTGGAGCTTTTTAAAAGCTTCAGATACATTCTGCCAAATCTTAAGTTCCACTTCTGCTACCTACCATCATCATCATCTCCATCACCATCCCATCATCATCATCTCCATCACCATCCATTATCATTGTCATCTCCATTACCATCCCATCATCATCTCCATCACCATCCCATCATCATTGCCATCTCCATCACATCCCATCATCATCATCATCATCATCATCACTCCATCACCATCCATCATCGTTGTCATCTCCATTACCATCCCATCATCATCTCCATCACCATCCCATCATCATTGTCATCTCCATCATATCCCATCATCATCATCATCATCATCATCTCCATCACCATCTCATCATTATCATCTCCATCACCATCCATCATCATTGTCATCTCCATTACTATCCCATCATCATCGTTGTCATCTCCATCACCATCCCATCATCATCATCATCATCATCATCATCTCCATCACCATCCCATCATTATCATCTCCATCACCATCCATCATCATTGTCATCTCCATTACCATCCCATCATCATCGTCATCATCTCCATCACCATCCCATCATCATCATCATCATCTCCACCACCAGCCCATCATCACTGTTGTCATTAGCTGAGTCCTTACAGGGACCTTTATGAGCACTTTTCATTCTCATCTTATTTAATCTTCCCAGCAGTCATGCAAAAAGTGCACAGTTATTTCCCAGATTGGCAGAGGAGAAAATGAAGACTTAAAGAAGTGTAATAATCTTTCCAGAGTCCCAGGGTTAGTGGGTGCTTGGAGCTGGGATTCATATCCAGGCTCACTGATGGCATAGTAACGCCGATCCTATCAGCTCCCCACTGCCAGGGCTGTGCTAACCTGTGCCAACCAAGATGCATCTTCAGGGCCTTTGGTAGTGAAGAAAGTACTCTGAATCTTACCTTCTCTCCTGCTTTCAGCCCTGCAGGATAACAGAGAATGTTGCTTTTTGCTGGGGGTTTTGTTACTTCTGAGGACACTATTTTCTCTGAAGGAAAAAGGATGAGTTGACGATCTCACTTTCTTCCTGCTGGTCCCCTTGACACTGTTATTAGATAGAATGGTGCTGTCCCCAAGGCCCTGGCTTATGGTTAATGCTTTGGTTTGCTTTCTAGGTTGGCTGTGGATTTGTCTTTCTTTTAATAATTCCAGTATTATTTCAAATGGGATCTGAAAGGCAGACCATAGTCTTGAGGGCTGTACCTTATCACTTATGAATTGTTCCCAAATGCTGCCTTTAAAATAAATGGAAATATAATTCAGTGGATCATATTATGTTCACTTCTAGGCTGGGGGGTGGATAGGAGAGTTCTCCTAGGAGTCAGGTGGCCTGAACTGGCCCCTGACTCAGATGGTCCTTTATTTTCTGAGCTATGAGTAAAAGCATGATATGCCCCGTCTCTAGCTGTTTCACAGGAGTTCCATGAGAATAAGTAAGAAGATCTCTGATTCATTCTTTTACCCTCTAATCTGATAGGATGAAGACCAGGAATCATAATTATTGCCACATTAACACACCGAGGTAGAGCACATTAGAAATCCTTCTTCCTTTCTACTCTCCCTTTCTTCCACCTGTTCCTCACCTCCAGCAGGGGCTCCTGGCTGCCCCGGGCTGTGTGTCCTCATCTTCAGCAAGCACCATGCCCATGGCAGCTCAATGAGACTTTCATAGAGGCTCTAGGTCCTCTCAGCATTTCCCTGCCTGCAGGCAGATTCCCATCGGCAGTGAGGGTGCAGTGTGTGAAATTTGCCAAAAGTGTCTTGCACACTTAGTGCCCTTGGCAGCTACGTACCCAGCAGATGACACCCCAAGTAACCCCCTTCCTGAAGGGCTTCTCACCCTACCTTGAGTACTGCTTGCCCAGGTGCCCATGAAGTATGCCCATGGAAAGTCCTGCAACTGAGGAGCTAATTAATCCATCCTTGCTTGGGCCCAGTGGCTTACCTGAGAGATGAGATTTGGAATAGACATTCAGGGTTTCAGTCCCATAAATAAAGTACATGTGTTGAAATGTTTTGTGACTGGGGATATTAATATGTGAAGGTTATATTTTTTGAAATTTTATGTTAAATATAGAGACAAGGTATTACTACATTGCCCAGGCTGGTCTCACTCCTGGCCACAAGTGATCCTCCCACCTTGGCCTCCCAAAGTGCTGGGATTACAGGCATGAGGCATTGTGCCTGGCCCTAATCTTCTTTGTCATATCTGTTTGTAAACAAATATCTCTTTTTCACTGTGTGGCATATATTATGAACATTTGTATATCCATGAGAACAAGTGCAAGGAAGTGTGTCACTCTGAATCTTACTAACTTGTAGGTGGAAAAGGTACAAATGAAGTAAGACTACTTCAACTAGGGGAGAGAAACTTTAAAATAGATACAGCTGACGGATGCTCGACTAGAAATTACAGAGGTTGGCTTGAGGCTCTTCTCTGCATTGAAAGACATGGCGTCGTATTTTCTTCCTATAATATATTAGATGTAAAAACAGCCAGAAAGGTAACCGCCATGTGTTTTATAACAAATCAAATAATACAGAAATGTATAAAGAAATGGTTACTGTGTTCATTGGCCTCACCTCTTCTCTGGGCAACCCTGGCACCCTTCTCAGGAGAATGGTGTTAAGAAAGTCATCTGCCCTGCAGCTTAACCATTAAAAAACCTCATAACTCAATTAACAAATGGGCAAAGGACTTGAAAAGCTGTTTCTCCAAAGAAGATATGCAAATGGCCACGAGCATATTAAAAGATTCTCTGCACCACTAAGCAGTATGGTAATGCAAAGCAAAACCACAATGAAATATCTCCTCACATCCATTAGAAAGGCTGCTATAAAAAAAAAAAAGGTCATCCAGGATGTGGAGAAATTGGAACTCTTGTGCACTGCTGGTGGGAACGGAAAATGGTACAGCCCCTATGGAAAACATTGTGATAGTTCCTCAAAAAATTAAAAATAGAATTTCCATGTGATCCAGCAATTCCACTTCTGGGTATATCCAGAAGAACTGAAAGCAGGGTCTGGAGGAGCTATTTGTACACTCATGTTCCTGGCAGCAGCATTCACAATAGCAGAATGTGGAAGCAACAGAATTGTCCCTGCACGGATGAATGGAGAAATAAAATGTGGTCTGTACATACAAAAGAATATTATTCAGCCTTAAAAAGGAAGGAACTTTTGACACATGCTACAACATGAATGAACCTTGAGGACATTATGCCGAGTGAAATAAGCCAGAAACAAAAAGACACTGTGTGATTCTACTTATATGAGGTCCCTAGAGTAGTCAGATTTGTAGAGATTGAAAGTTAAAAGGGAGGTACAGGGGTTGTGGGGGGTGGGAGTCTGTAGAGTGAGTGGGGAGTTATTGCTGAATGAGTATAGAGTTGCAGTTTTGCAAGATGAAAGAGTTCTGGAGATTGGTTGCACAACTATGTGAATATTCTTGACACCACTGAACTGTACAATTGAAACTGTTTTAAGATGGTAAATGTTATGCTATGTTTATTTCGTGACAATTAAAAATTAAGAAAAACTGAAGTCATTTAGCAGGTAAAAATAAAACAAGAAAAATTGAATCTGTTTATCAATTAAAATAAAACAAAGAGATAAAAAGAAAAAGAAAAAAGTAACATAAAATTTAAAAAGAGGATAGTATGTATCCTCCACACTAATCATAATGCTTATACAAGCCAAATATGTGTATAGGCTGCTTTTTGCTTCCTGTTGACTTGTAACATAATTTTAAAAGGATCATATTACATATGTTAGTCAGCAACTTCCTTCTCCCTCACCATTTTTTTTTTTTTTTTTTTTTGACAGAATCTCACTCTGTCGCCCAGGTTGGAGTGCAAGTGGCATGATCTCGGCTCACTGTAACCTCTATCTCCCAGCTTCAGATGATGCTTATGCCTCAGCCGCCTGAGTAGCAGAGATTACAGGCGTGTGCAACCATGCCCAGCTAATTTTTTGTATTTTTAGTAGAGGCGAGTTTTGCCATGTTGCTGGTCTCAAACTCCCAACCTCAGGTGATCTGCTCACCTAGGCCTGGTATTACAGGCACGAGCCACCACACCTGGCCTTCCCCCACGTTTTAAATCCATACCATGGGCTTCTTTCCAGATCAGCAAATATAGACCTGACTCACTTGCCTTTAAAAGTGCCTAATCATCTATGGGATGTGTGTACCATGACTTATTTCATGTTTCCTTTTTCTGTACCTTCAGGTTATTTCCAGTTTCATTACCACTACAAACAGTGCTGTAATTAACAGCGTCTTGTTGTGGTTGCTCTGACTTCTGCCAAATTTCAAAAAGTGTTGCTAGGTCAAGAGTAGTGCCAGATTATTTTCCAAAAAGTCCAGAGCAGCTCATGTTCATACTACACTTCATGAGAAGCCTGCCTGCAAGGGCCAGGTACTGAACTCTGCAGGTGCAGAATGGCTTCCTATGATCTTTCAAACATGTATTAGGAAGTTGAGTAGACTTTATACATTTTTTACTCAACATGCATTTTTTTGGATATGATAAAAAATAGGGAGTCTACTTTTGCTTTCTTTTGGGTGAATAGCCAATTATACCTGTGCTGTTTATTAAATCATTTTCCCACTAATCTAAAATACATGATTATATACATTTGAATACTTTCTTATTTGATTCCATCGATTTGTTTTTTTCATTTCTGTGCCAGTGTGAGATTGCTTTGGGTATATAAACCTTATAGAAAATGTCTTGAAAGCAAAATCCCTTGCCATTTTTCCCTTCCCAAAATGTTGTCAACTCTCAGATATTTTTTCCTTCTTATGAACTTTTAAACCATTTGTTCAGTTATTTTAAAAAGTCCAAATGAGGTTCTAATCCTATTTAAATCTACTACATATAATCTGGTGTGTGTATATATTTGTATGTCTCATTGTGTTTTATGAATAAACATGTATCCTCATCTTCGTCAAGCAAACTATAAAGTATTAGATAATGCTTTCTCTAGTTTTCTAAGCACCCACTAATAATTTATAGCTGAGACATGAAGATGTTTCTCTTTGCTTTTGTTTTGTTTTGTTTTTTGATACAGGGTCTCACTGTATCACCTGGGCTGGGGTGCAGTGGCAGGATCATGGCTCACTGCAGCCTTCACCTCCCAAGCTACAGTGATCCTCTCACCTCAGCCTCTTGAGTAGCTGGGACCATAGACACGCACCACCACACCTGGCTAATTTTTTGTAGAGACAGGGTTTTGCCATGTTGCTCAGGGTGTTCTCAAACTCGTGGACTCAAGCAATCTGCCTGCCTCAGCCTCCCAAAGAGCTGGGATTACAGGAGTGTGCCACTGTGCCTGGCCATTTTCGGTGTTTTTGAAACACACATTTAATTATTTAATGAAAATAGAACATAATATACTAAGATATTTCAGCATAGTTTTTTCTACTCAGGAAAAATTATGGCAATTTTATAAGTAACTGTTTAATACCCATACATGATGCAGGGCAGGTGTACCTCCAAATTGGGGCTTAGCCTGAGAGGGTTCTTGGCTTCACCCAGGATGAAACTTGAGGGCAAGCCAGTGGTGTTAAACAGTAACTTTGATTGAAGTGGCAGTGCACAACAGTGGCAGAGGGACTGTTCCTCATGGCTACCCCATAGGCCGTGTGCCCAGAGTGGCAGCTCTGCTTCTGCAGTAATATTAATACCTACTTTTAATTACAGACAAATTAAGGGGCCGAGTATGCAGTAATTTCTAGTAAAAGGGGGGTAGCTTCTGGGTCATTGGGTTGTCTCCATGGAAAGGGCAGTAACTTACAGGTGTTGCTGTGGCAGTGGTAACCTGATATAAATATGTCAAGGCAGGTCTCCCTTTGATTTTTCATTTTCAAGCTATTTAGGACTGTTTTTAACTTTTTTCCCACATTTATTTTTCCAGATACATTTTGTTTCCATTTTTGTATCATTTTCTAAAAACCTTTTTTTATTTCAATTAGAATTTCACTTAGTCTTTGTTTTATTTAGAGAATTCAACTCTTTATAAGATTACTTTTTTTCTTGCAGGAACATGACGTGTGTCTATTTTCTTGGATCTTCTTTCAATCTTTTAAACAAAAATATTCATGAGCTGGGTGCAGTGGCTCACACCTGTAATCCCAGCACTTGGGGAAGCCAAGACAGGAGGATCACTTGAGCCCAGGAGTTCAAGACCAGTCTGGGCAATGTAGTAAGACCTCATGTCTACCAAAAAAAAAAAAATTATGATGCAAGAATTTTAAACTCAGTTGAACTTGAAGGCAACGAAAAGTCAGAGATATACGAACCAGAAAGAATGTTACACATACATTTCTTGTCTAAACAAATTACTTGGAGCCAGGTGTGGTGGCTCATGCCTGTAATTGCAGCACTTTGGGAGGCCTAGGTGGGGGTGGGGGGGAATCACCTGAGAGCAGAAGTTCAAGACCAGCCTGACCAACATGGTGAAACCCTGTTTCTACTAAAATTACAAAAATTAGCTGGGCATGGTAGCGCTCACTTGTAATCCCAGATACTCAGGAGCTAAGCCAAGAGAATCTCTTGAACCTGGGAGGCAGAAGTTGCAGTGAGTCCAGATCATGCTACTGTACTCCAGCCTGGGTGACAATATGAGACTCTGTCTCAAAAAAGAGAAAAGAAAGTAAGTACAGTTTAGATGAATTTAAGTTTTCATTTCTTCTAAAATTAAGTCATAGAAATGATTTACCTTTCTTCAGACTGGAAGAAGAAATGAGATTGAAAAGAATTTTCCATATCTTTGCTTTGAATTGGTTACAACTAATTATATCTTGAAAAGAAAATTGTATTTGGTTGCTAACATATATATATATATATATATATATATATATATATATATATATGAAGAACTTAAATATATCAGAAGGTCATGCTAACCCTCTGATATATTCATATATATGTATTATCATTCATTCTAACCCTCTGATATATTCACATATAATAATTAATAGACCTGAATGTATGCTTTCTTATTTGACTGATTGGCTGATTCATTCATTCCTTCATTGCATAAATAGTAATTGGTCATTTGTTTTTATTCTTCCACTGTTTTTATTGTTTACTTTAAAAGTCTTACTTAATACAGGCTAAAATTTATTATAGAGATCACTTACGTGGTCCTTGAAGAAAATGGTCCCAGCGCTCTCATCCTAGACTGCCTCTAATTCTCTGTATGGTTTTAAGCAAGCTACTTCATTCAGGTCATAGTTTTCTTACAAGTGAAAACAGCAATTGGATCTAGAATTACCTTCTATAAGAATCAGCAAGTATAGAGCCAAGGTCATAAACAGTCCGAGTTCAGAGCTGGTATGATTAAATATTATGTAATACTGCAGACCTCTTAATCTCTCAGAGATTATGTTTCCTTTATCTGTAAAATGAGGACCACGAGCTCTTTCTTCTCTGCTGGTTTGTATGAGGCTCACATATAGTAATACAGAGAGGGGTTTTGTAATGTCATCTCTGAACCAGGAGCGCCAATGGTATCTGGGAATGTGCTATAAACACAGATTCTTGGGCCTTATTCCCAACCTGCTGAATCAGAAACTGGGTTTGGAACCCAGCGATCTGTGTTGGAGCAAGCCTCTCGCGTGATTCTAATGTGTGCTAAATGTTGCAAACCGCTGGAGTAATACCTATATGTAGGTTTGCATTAGCATGCAATCAGTTATGTAAACAGGAATTTTTTTGTCGTTATGATCCTCCCCTGCATATATATATATATGCATACACACACACACACACACACACACACACACACACACACACACATATGTCTAACTGCTTTTTGTTGTTTTAATTAAACATTGAATGCATAAAAAATACTTACACCAGGCTGGGTGCGGTGGCTCATGCCTATAACCCCAGCACTTTGGGAGGCCAAGGTGGGAGGATTGTTAGAGCCCAGGAGGTCAGGGCCAGCATGGCCAATGTGGCAAAACCCTGTCTTTACTAAAAATACAAAAATTAGCTCGGCATGGTGGTGCACACTTGTAATCCTAGCTACTCTGGAGGCTGAGGCAGGAGAATTGCTTGAACCTGTGATGGGAGGTTGCAGTGAGCCAAGATGGTACCACTGCACTTCAGCCTGGGCAACAGTGTGAGACTCTGTCAAAAAAACAAAAAACTATTAACACCATTTTCAAAGAGTACGAAGAAAAACAGTAGTAAAAGCACCTACATATCCCTGTCAAAGGAATTGCAAAAAATATGGTTCTCAATCTATTAATCCTATATTTATGCTCTTCCCTAATTGTCTGACACCTTGGCCCCACCCAGGATGCAAACATACCTGCAAATTAGTATATTTTACTAATTTGCAGATATGTTTTCCTCATTTTTTTTCTGTAGTTTTATCATCTATACACATATGTATAGGCAAATTCAGTCCACTTAGTTTTGTAAGATTTTGTGTTGTATTTAAAGGCATCATCCTGTGTTATTCATTCTGTAATTTTAAAATTTGCTCTACATTCTGTTAGTGTCATGCCTGTACTCATTTTCCCTGCCAAATATAATTCTGTATCTGAGTATGCCACTTTTTATCATAACCAAGCAATTTCATATTGTTTGTTTTAGTATAGTGAAATACAGGATTCTTATACATTGACCAAAAAATTGGGCCCTGAAACCTCCCTAAAAATTCTTGTATTAGTTGTAGTAACTTTTTTTGTTAATGCCTTAAGATTTTTTTTTACATAGATGATCAGGGTATTTTCTCATAAACACAGTTTTATGTTATTCTTTCTAATGAATAAGCATGTTATTTCTTTTTCTTGCCTTTTTGCACTAGCTGGACTCACCATTAAAATGTGAAATAGAGTGATTCAAGTAGATGTCCTTGCTTTGTACCTAGTATTAGGGGAGTACATTTAATATATAACAGTTCATTATGGTGTTTGCTATATGTGTATCATAGATTTTTTTCTACTTTGCTGATAGGTTTTTATTATGAATAGAGATCAGATTTTACCAAATGCCTTTTCTGGGCCTATTGAGATGATCGTATTTTTTTCCTTTTTTCATCATAATATGTTGAGTGATGTTGACATTGGAATGTTCCTTGAATTATTTAGAGGTGTGTGTTTAGTTTTAAAATATTTTGAGGGTTCCTAAATATCTTTCTGTTACTAATTGGTAATTCACTTCCGCTGTAGTCAAAGAAAACACTTTGTATGATTTGCATCCTTTTAAATTAATTGGCGCTTGTTCTGTTGCCTGATCTATGTCATTTCTGGGTCTTTTTCTGAAAGTCTCTTTTCTCCTAACTGTGAATGATATTTTTCTTTTTCTTTGGCTGCTTGGTAATCGTGAACCAGATGTCAGACATTGTGAATTTAATCCTCCTGGGAGTTTGAGCCTTGTTCTGCAATGCAGATGCAATGCCATGCAGAACAAGGCTTAGGTAGTTTTTGGGAAACTTATTCAAGGTCTGCATTTAAGCTTTGTTATGCAGGACCGACACAGCCTTTATTCTGGGGCCAGTTTGGCTACATGTGTAAGTCTTTTTGGGGTGCTGTAACAAAGTCCCATAGACTAGGTGGCTAATAAACAACAGAAACATATTTCTCACGGTTTTGGCAGCTGGAAGTCCAAGGTCAGGGCTCCAGCATTGTCAGGTTCTGGTGAAGGCTATCTTCTGGGTTGCAGAACTTACCACTGGGTTGTCAACTTATCACTGGGTCCTTCTATGTTACAAAAAGGGCAAGTAAGTTCTCTGGGATCTTTTGTAAGAGCACTAATCCCATTCATGAGAGCTCCACCCTCATGACTTAATTACCTCCCCAAAGCTTACCTCCTGATACCTAATACTGTGGTCATAGATATCAACATAAACATTTGAGGGGACAGGAGACAAACGTTCAGTCCATAACACTGCACTGCTGAGTACTCAGTACCCTTCTGATCACTTAGCCCAGTACCCTCATATTGCAAGCTTTCTCTACTCTGGTTGTGGGATCTGTAAGCTATTCTTATCCCTGTGTAAGGGTTGGGAATGATGCCTATTGCTCTTTTCCAGTGATTTTCTTTCTTAGCCTCGGGTATTTTTCACATGCACGCACTGACCAGTACTCAGCTAAAGACTCGGGGAACCTTTTACACATCTCTAGCACTCTCTGAGCAGGCCTCTTCTCTCCCATTTTCTGCCCTGCACATTCCAGCCACCTTGGCCTCCCTGAATTCTCCACTCTTTCCTCATCTCAGGGCGACCACTGGCTGCCTGCACAGCAGCCTGGAAACCCTGTTCGAGCAGTAAGTGTAGGCAGGTGTAGACTTCACTCATCTGTCTCTCTCCTCTCAGATATTCCCTGCATCACCTGCTGTTCAGTGTTTGAAAGCCAACGTGTCATGTATTTTGCCCGGTTTTTAATGCTTGAAGCGGAATAATTAATCTGTTCCCTGATGGGATGGTTCCCTGGTCCCCTTGGGCAACAAGTAGAATTGAAATACATGCTTTTTAGATAGAAAAAAAAATACCAGATTCAAACTGATATTTCTAATCCAGATCGTCATCTCAGAATCAGTTAACTTTTTTGATTATGTACTTATCTTTCATGTGGAAAGGCTTGGTTCCATAGATATAACCAATAATTGCTCATTTTTGCTTCTTCTCATTTTATTCTTACCCAGAAGAGTTAGGTAAAGCATCAGCTTGCATTATTGATGAGGGAACAGAAACCTGCAGAGACCAACTCACTTGCCCCGGACTCCAGGATAGTTTTTTGGCCACGCTATAGAAAATATCTTCAGTGTCACAGCTGTAATTTTGTTTCACCTTGGTCTATCACTTTTCTTTCTTTTTTAAAATTTGAGATTTTTTTAATGTTTCACTTAAAATTTATTTATTTATTTATTTTTACTTTATCATTATTATTTTTATGAGATAGACTCTCTCTGTCACCCTGGCTGGGGGCAGTGGCATGATCTTGGCTCACTGCAGCCTCTGCTTCCTGCATTCAAGTGATTCTCCTACCTCAGCCTCCCGAGTAGCTGGGATTACAGGCACCCGCCACCACGCCCAGCTAATTTTTGTATTTTTAGTAGAGATGGGGTTTCACCATGTTGACCAGACTGGTCTTGATCTCCTGACCTCATGATCTGCCTACCTCAGCCTCCCAAAGTGCTGGGATTACAGATGTGAGCCACTGCTCCCGGCCTATTTTTAATTGTTATAGGTACATAGTAGGTATGTATATTTATGGGGTACATGAAATGTTTTGATGCAGACATGCAGTGTGAAATAATCACATCAGGTCTGTCACTTTGAACTTCATGCATACACACATGTACGTACACATGTCCTTCTATTTCCTCATTACAATTTCAGTAGGGTGTGATTCTGCCATGTGTAAATTACACAGGAAGTTGAGATTCAGTTCTAAAATTTTCCTGAATAGGATCTAGAGGTTAAAGGAGTGAAGCCAGAGCTTGTCCTCAGGCTGGCCCAGGGCTGAAAGCTGCTATTGTAGTTGCATTTTTACGTTGATATTTTCAAGAGTAATGACCTTTGTATCCTGGTTGGGGATCATTACTTTACTCAGTGAAATGTGTTTGCCTCATTTGCGTACATACGGAGAAATTAATCAGTGACATCCACGACTATCATTTGAAAATGCTTTTTCTAGATTCCACAGTAACCTCTGACATTTATCTTCACAATCTCTATTCCTCAGTGATGATCTCTGTCTATAACAGAGTCTTAGCTCAACAGAGTCTTAGATGTGACCGTCTTAATCTTAGATCAGTTCAGCTTTTGTTTAATAAGGATGTGTACCAAGAAGAACCTGATAAGGATACTTCATTTGCTTTGGAAAAGGTGTTCTGCGCCGGTTAGTTATGTTCCTTCATCATTAAAGCCCTGCAGTAGTTGCCATCAGATTTTTTTCTGTTTTACTTTTTTCCTATTTTGCTTAATAAGGAAGATATTCATTGAGAAAAATAGATGCCAGTGGAACTATAGGCTTAAACAACATTAGCATGTGTATCACTGATAGTATATACAGCCTGAGGGCCCTGCAGTGAGTACATGACTGAGGCCATCTTTAGTGTTCTGAATAATACCCTGGTTCCTCATTGAATTGCTGCAGAAATGCTTGCAAGGGGCAGCAAGAAATGATGGATGTATTAAAATATTCCCTACGCCTGGTGGTGCTTCTTAGAGGTGCTTTGTACTTAGCTGCCTGAAATAAAATGGCTTTGCTCTAATCAAGGACACCTGCATTTCATTGTTCATCTACCATTGCCTTGTAAGGACCATTGGGGCTGATTTGTTCTGTGACCTCTTCAGTCCTTCCTGATTCACAGTTTTCATTGACCAACTCCCACTGGTTTATTGATGAGGGTGTGGTGTCCATCTTCACCATGCCCCAAATGGGAAGCTGGACAGGGTGAGAAAGGGGAAGGAGTGGAGAGGAGGAGACTACTCTTTACTCACTGTCTGCCAGCATTAGTCATAGTTCTAGTCCCTGCACAAATTCTCCTTTTGGGGCTTCACAAAACCGTATGAAGAACGTACCGTCGCCTCCTTTTTTCAGATGAGGAAGCTGTGGGAAAAAATTCCTCGTGATTATATACCATAGTTTTTTTGTTCTGTAATTTTGTTTTTGTTTGTTTGAGACTAGTCTTGCTCTGTTGCCCAGGTAGTACAGCAGTAAAACCACAGGTCAATGTAGCCTCGACCTTCCAGGCTCAAGCATCCTCCCACCTCACCCTCTCCCTCTCGGGTAGCTGGGACCCCAGGCACAAGCCATTATGCCTGGCTAATTTTTATTGATACTGGGTCTCCATATATTGCCTAGCCTGGTCTCAAACTTCTGAGGTCAAGCAATCCTCCCACCTCAGCCCCTCAAAATGCTGGGTTTACAGGCATGAGCCACCATGCTGGGCCCGTATTCTTTGATTTCGAATTGCCTTGTTTCTGCTTTCCTGCTTTAAGCATTTCATGTAAATTTAATCTCATATTTGTGTAAAAGAGATGGCTTCTAAGTCATCACTTGCTGCCAGCGAGGCAGTCAAGAAACCATAGTTGAGTTAGAAATATCCCTCCAGTTCAAGACATTTACCTATTCCATTCACAAGTATATATAATCTTTACAATAGAGATTTTTTCTTTTTCTTTTCTTTTCTTTTCTCTTTCTTTCTTTCTTTCTTTCTTTCTTTTTCTTGTGGCAGAGTCTCACTATCATGCAGGCTAGAGTGCAGTGGTGCCATCTCAGCTCACTGCAACTTCCACCTCTCAGGTTCAAGTGGTTTTTGTGCCTCAGCCTCCCGAGTAGCTGGGATTAAAGGTGCATGTGCCATGCCTGGCTTATTTTTATATTTTTAGGAGAGATGGGGCTTTACCATGTTGGCCGGGCTGGTCTTGAACCCCTGGCCTCAAGTGATCCCCTGCCTCGGCCTCCCAAGGTGGTGGGATACAGGCATGAGCCACTTTACCTGACCAACATAGAGATTTCTAAATAATAATTAATGCATTTATTATGAAATCCTCACTTCTCCTAAACTTTCTAGAAAATGAAGTTAAGAATTGTGTAAGAGCCTGCTCTTAGGGAATACTGTTGGTGAGAAACAAAGCTGACATCCTAACATGATAGCCCCTGTCATGGATAGATCGGAGCAGAGAGGTGGTGTGATGGTCATCTCAATGTAGAAAGACTGATTTGGAACCTACTTGTAATTATCAGCCTGAAACCACAGATTTTACTTTTTGGTGTTATACCTATTGTTGAATATGATTTTTCTAGTCCTTATAGTTCAATGTAATTAAAGAGCACCAGAAAATGAAATGTGCTTGGCCTTCTAGGACATCATTGCAATAAAGCCAAGATGAAGATAAAAGATGAGTAATGCCTCTTTAGTTTTTATAGAACACACATCTGAAACTACGCGGATCAAGATCGTAATGGAAAAGAATTGTAATCATCTGGTTTTTTTCTTTTTTGAGACAGAGTCTCACTCTGTCACCCAGGCTGGAGTGCAGTGGTGCAGTGTTGGCTCACTGCAACCTCCACCTCCCAGGTTCAAGTGATTCTCCTGCCTCAGTCTTTTGAGTAGCTGGGATTACAGGCATGCGCCACCATGCCCAGCTAATTTTTTTTTTGTTTTGTTTTCTTTTTTTAATTTTTAGTAGAGATGGGGTTTTACCATGTTGGCCAGGCTGGTCTCGAACTCCTGACCTCAAGTTATCCACCTGCCTTGGCCTCCCAGAGTGCTGGGATTACAAGCATGAGCCCCAGTGCCTGGCCGTAATCATCTTTGGAATATTATGAATAGTATAGGCCTCCAATTGGGATCTCATTCTGTGTTTGCTGGATCTTTTGTAGATTCTATCAGGTGACTATTAAAACATATAATGTTGTAGTTACTCTTCAGGGGATTGTAATTTGAGGATTCATGAAATAATCTCATTCATTACAAATATTCATTACTTGGCCAGGCTCAGTGTTCCATAGCTGTAATCTCAGCACTTTGGGAGGCCAAGGTGGGTGGATCACATGAGCCCGGGAGTTCCAGACCAGCCTGGCCAAAATGGTGAAACTTCATTTCCAGAAAAAAAAATTTTTTAATTAGCCAGGTTTGTTGGCACATGCCTGTAGTCCTAGCTACTTGGGAGGCTGAGACTGGAGGATCACTAGAGCCTGGGAAGGTCAAGCGTACAGTGACCCATGATTGTGCCACTGTACACTGGCCTGGTTGACAGAGTGAGTCCCTGTCTCAATCAATCGATCAACTTAAAAAATAAATATTTATTACTTACTAGCCTACAGGCTTTTCATCTTCAAAACTGATCGCTCAGTTTGCAGCCAGTAAGTCTGCTCTGTTGGTTTCTTACTGCATAATCCCAGGACTTCAGTTTTCTTCCCTCATGTAAGCCTGGTTTAAAAAAAATAGCCAAATCAAGGATTCAGTAAAATGCAAACTATTTTGTCTTGTCTACTTGGCTCTGCAAAATTATACTTTCCTGTTATAAACAGTAAGCTGCTTAGGGAAGAATTCCAGCAATTTGTCTCTCCCATGCTGTACATGGCAGCCAGTGAGGCAACGTATGTACAGCAACTCCCAGTTCTTATTTAATTTCCTCAGTCAAAACAAGAGATTGTGGTGGTGCCTCCTGGTTCAAAAATGGCACAACGTGTTTCTTTTGCTTCTTCTCATTACCCCGTGAATCAGAAGATGTTAGAGCCAGAGGGATCTTTGAAGCCAGTTCTGTTTTACAGATAAGAAACACAGGCCCAGGCTTAGTAGCTCATTCAAGGTCTCACAGTGTGTAAGTGGTAAAGTTGAGTCTTGAATCTGTTTTGCTTACCCTAAGGTATTTCTTTCTTTCCACTTTCTCTAGCTTTCTCTACAACAGTTATTCATGTTCTAGAAAGAACCTGTGGGCCTACTAAGTGCATTCGTTGTATTCTTGCTCTTGAAATAGCATCAGACTAGCAGACAGTGTGATCACCAGTCACTTCTGTGTATGAGGAAGCTTCGTTTGGGAATTAGGGTGGGTCATTTAAAGAGAGAAATCTAGGCTCTTCTCTTTGTTTCTGGGCTATTCCAGGGCATATCTTCACCATTATGGACTGGCTTTGTCAAACGTGATGAACAGACCAGCTTTATAACAGCTTTGCTGCTTGCAACCCGGGTTTTACCCTTCTCAGCCTCAGCTTCCCCATTAAATAACATGACACTTAGCATCCATGCTATACATTTGCAAAGATATATATGAAAGTGAACTATGAAATACACTGGAAACATGAGGTGTATTACGATATAGAGGGCACGCTACCAAAGACAGGAGCTGGAATGAATAGATGGATGATGGCTATAAGTGATGGGAAATCTTGTTTGTGCTTTTGCCCAGGGACATGAAATAGATTGTACAAACATCTTCTAAGCAGTGACTTTTGACTCCAATGAAAGGCATTGTTGGAGGGATGTGCTTCTAACATGAATCTCTTTGAAAGCTTAGATTGGAGAGGCAGATTATCTCTTGTGATAAACTAAATGGCTGAAGAAGTAATTTTAGTAACCCTTTCTTGAATGGTGGGAAACCACAGCTGCTTTTCTGGTGGGAAGCAGAAGTGTGTTTGAGTTTGGGGAAGAAGTGGGAAATAACTGAACTTTTTGATAGATTTTTTATAGAAGGAATAAAAATGGGTTTCTAAAATATATTCTTTTCTAAAGTCATTGTTATACCTTGAGTACTTTGTTTGGGACTAAGCCTGTGCCTTGTAATGAGAAAGACAGAAAGGTAATATGTAATGAAGTCCCCAGTCCCCAGTCATGGGGGGTTTCCTTCTAATTAATGGCAGACCATTATACAAGACTGTGATTAAAAACCCAGACTGCACTGGAAAGAGCAGTTGTCATGGGATGTTAGAGAAGAAAGAGATCCACGCAGGTAATAGGGAGCTAGTAGCCATTTGTTGAACTGAATTGTGGATGTGAGATTTGGATTGTTACTAAGTCAAGGCAAGCCCTTGTTCTAGGTAGGAACAAACCATGGACTGAGTTCAGAATTGGGAGGAGAACATATGAATCTTCACTGGAGAGTAGGTTGGAATTTTGCAGATAGTGGAGACAAAGGTGGATAATTATGGGCTGGGACAATTTTGGGGGTACTTTCAGTTAGGCCTAGAGATCTAGGGGTGTGTGTGTGTGTGTGTGTGTGTGTGTGTGTGTGTGGTGCATTTCCAGTAGTCCTTAGTAGGTGTTTGAGCTTGGAGCTTCCAGTGCAGGTGCTGCCTTTGAGAGCTTCTGCTTACTTCCTAATGAGCAGAACCAGGAAGAGGAGAAGATGTCAAGGATGTGAGGTCTACCAAACTAGCAAGCAGAGCATCTGCATAAACCAGCAGACCAGTGAAGGAGTTGAACTCCAGTGGAATAGCAGCAGTGGCCCAGTGACCCATGAACAGGTCTAGGAATTGGAAATTACTCCTGCTTCTGAATCACATGTGATGTCTCCTAACCTATGTCACCAGCCAATCCTGGTTGTGAATTCATAGTCTAGTCCATAAGCTCAATAGTAAAATAAATTCCAACATACTCTGTCCTGGCTTCTGTGCCAGGAGTGCAGGACAGCACTACTTGGATGACTCTCTTTATCAAGAAGAGGCCACTGGAAAAGAGGTGGCTGGACGTGTGCTCCTCCCTGCTCACTGATAGGTTGACCATGATATAAGCCAAGCTGCAGGTACACGGTGCACCACAGGCTCAGGGAAGTGCTGGGAAGAGCTGCCGCTGGCAATGACAGGGATGCCTTTCTTCTCTGTGGGATATACTGATGGATTGAGGCCTGCGGAGATGGGAGCCTTATGAGTTCCTTGGATTGTCAAGTCCATAGCTGGAGCTGAAGGGGGTTCATTTTTCCTGGAGAGATCCCTCATCAGTAGAGTGAGGGTAAGAAGTAAATCTACTTTAAAAAAAAAAAAGAAAGCTTCCATCAAGTCTAATTTACATACCATAAGAGCCACCCATTTAAAGCATATAATTTAATGATTTTTAGTAAATTTACAGACTTGTGTAAATATCACCACAACCCAGTTTTAGGATATTTTCATCTAAAACATCTTAAAGGGCCTTAGGGCCTTTTGTGGTCAACACCATTCCCCTCCTGCAGTCCCAGGCAACCAATAATCTCCTATATTGCCTTTGATAGATTTGTCTAATTCTGGACATTTTGAATAAATGAGGTCATAAACTATGTGGTCTTTTCATCTGGCTTCTTTCCTTTAGTATAATGTTTTGAGGTTCATTCGCATTGTAGTATGTGTCTGTATTCCATTTCTTTTCATTGCTGCATAGTATTCCATTGCATGGATATACCATATTTCATGTATCCTTTCATCAGTTAATAAATTATTTCCATTTTATTGGCTGTTGTGAATGATGCTACTGCATTGGAATTCAGTGGCTGGTATGACAAATTATACACTTGATGTCTTCCAACAGTGGAGGTTTATTCTTCCACAGTTCTGGAGACAAGAATTAGGAAGTCAAGGTGCAAACAGGGCTGTGCTCCCTCTGGAGGCCCTGGGGAGATTCCATTCCTTGCTTTTTCCAGCTCCTGGTGGATACTGGCCTTATTTGACTTGAGGTCACGTCAGTTTAATCTCAGCCTCCATCTGCCCATCGCCTTCTCTCTGGTGTGTCTCCCAGCTGTCTCTGTTTCTGTCTGTAAAGATGTATGATTGCATTTAAGGCCCACCTTGATAATTCAGGGAAGGCCACTCCTCTCAAAATCCTTAACTTATCATTGGTCATTAGAGAAATGCAAATCAAAACCACAATGAGATACCATCTCACAACAGATAGAATGGCAATCATTAAAAAGTCAGGAAATAATAGATGCTGGAGAGGATGTGGAGAAATAGCAATACTTTTACACTATTGGTAGGAGTGTAAATTAGTTCAACCATTGTGGAAGACAGTGTGGCAATTCCTCAAGGATCTAGAATCAGAAATAGCATTTGACTCAGTAATCACATTACTGGGTATATACCCAAAAGATTATAAATCATTTTATAAAGACACATGCACATGTATGTTTATTGCAGCACTGTTCATAATAGCAAAGACCTGGAACCAACCCAAATGCCCATCAATGATAGACTGGATAAAGAAAATGTGGCACATCCACATTGTGGAAAACTATGCAGCCATAAAAAGGGATGAGTTCATAACCTTTGCAGGGGTAAGGATGAAGCTGGAAAATATCATTCTCAGCAAATAACACAAGAACAGAAAGCCAAACACCGCAAGTTCTCACTCATCAATGGGAGTTGAACAATCTGAAGACATGGACACAGGGAGGGGAACATCACACACTGGGGCCTGTTGTGGGGAGAGAGAGCATTTCTCCTAATGTAGATGACAGGGTGATGGGTGCAGCAAATCACCATAGCACGTGTATACCTGTGTAACAAACCTGCACATTCTGTACATGTATTCCAGAACTTAAAGCATCAAAAAAAATAAATCCTTAATTTAATCAACTCTTGCCTTACAAGTGACATACACAGGTTCCAGGGATTTGATGTAGATTTCTTTTGGCGGGGGAAACTTTTCAGCCAACCACCACAGCTCTGAACATTTACATAAGGTTCTTATGTAGACATATGGCTTCATTTTTCTCTCTAGATACCTAGGAATGGAATTGCTAGGACCTATGGTAAATTTATGTTTAACTTTTTGAGAAGTTGCCCAACTGTTTTCAGGAGGAGCGGTATCATTTTACATTCCTACCAGCAAGGCAGGAGAGTTCTAGTTTCTCCACATTCTTACATTCTTGTCAATTGTTTGCCTTTCTTTTTTTTTTTTTAAATCATAGCCATTCTAGTATGTGTGGAGTGTTATCTCAGTATGGTTTTAATTTGTATTTCCCCATGATTAATTGTGTTGAACATCTCTTCATGTGCCTGCTAGCCATTCATACATAATTTTTAGCAAAATATCTATTCAAAGCTCTCGCCTGTCTTAAAATTGGGTTGTCTTCTTTTTTTGAGTTATGAGTTAGTCTCTTGTTTTGCACAACCTGGCCCAGCCATTACCAGCCCTAAGGACTGTGGTGGCTGAGGCACCTTGATTAGGAAGTGCCATGTTAACCCAGTTCCACAGGGTACATTGGGCTGGGGCCAGGCACCATGGTTGCAGCATGCCCTGTGTCAGTTTGTCACTGGAGGGTGGATGGGCCTCACAGGTGGCCTCTTGCCATCAGATACTGTGTCATGGAAGCCAGGATATGGCTTGTGTGTGTCCTAGAGATCATTAGTTCAGTGGTCTTGCAGGCTGGCATTGTCTGAAGAACAAGGGTACTGACCAACAGAATCCCACAATGTATTTTCATTGTAGCCTGATTCTTTCCTAACACTTACCACAATTTTAACTAAATAGTTATTTCTGTGATTATGTATTTGGTGTCTTTCTTCCTTCTACTAGACTGTTAAGTTCCCTGGGGACAGGGGCCATGTCTATGTGATTTGCCCCTCTATCTCTAGTCTCCAACACAGATCATGATACGTAGCAGGCAACTGATCAATACTTGTTGGATGGAGGAAATGAGTGTCCATTCTCTGCTTTACAATGGATGATTCACATGAAATTATTAAACAGAGAGTTGTTTGTTGACCGAGTTTTTCACGAATCCCTACACATGCCTGTAGTAACATGCATTCTGATTTCCCTGTTTTATTTCTCATTTCCAGCGATCTACAACTACAATGCTTCTCAAGATGTGGAGCTCTCCTTGCAGATCGGTGACACAGTTCACATCCTGGAGATGTACGAGGGTAAGTCTGGCTGGCCTTCGGCCAGACAAGGGCAAGGGAAAAGCAGTGTACGTTACTTATTAAATAGGCACTTAGAACAGGTATCAACATGCTTTACTTCCTGAAGCAGAGCTGGTGAAAACTCGGGAAGTACTTGAGTGACACAATTTTGAACACAGTATGATTTCAAAACAGCCAGCTGAATACATGAGCACAAACATGCACAGACACCAGGGTAAGAGCTCATGCATATGTGAAGGGCACTGGTGTGGCCCGGCCACTTGGGCACAACAGAAGGATCAGTGACAGAGCTGGCTCGCAAGGAGACACTTGGGATGTTGGGCTGGCAGTAGCTCAAAGGAAGCACTGCTGATTAAGGGTCCCTTTCCATTCAGCACTAAATGTTCCCAGGTTGGGGGAGAAAGTCTTTCTGGTGTTGCTGAGATTCTTTTAGAAAAATTAGGTCAGGATCGCAGCAGGTCCAGAAAGCCTGCTTGTATATTTCCTTCAACTAGGTCAGGCGAGGGTGGTGGTTCCGTTAACCTGTTAGTGGGCTGCAGGTCGTACTCAGGACTGCCTGTTTGTCTGCAAAGCACCAGTCATGTCTGTACCTACTCCACCGCTGGCTTCTAACTTCACCTTGGGTGTCTCTAAATCCTAGGAGAAGGCTTCCTCCATGAATCCACATTTTTAATCCAAACCTTGAGAGCACAACAAAAGCATAGCCAGACCACTGAAATTAAGACCAAACCAAGAACAACCTTTAGGGTCCAGTTATTCTCCCTGAAGGTTAGGGTACAAATGAGGTGGAAGTTAGGCAGATTTGACAGGGGGCGTGCATTTTCTGGGTCTAGCCCCCATGTAAATCCTTGTGATGGTGAAATGACAGAGATGGTCCTCTAGAGCCCCATGCAAGTTCCTAGGGCAGGACAGAACACAGGATGAGAAAGAGGAGACAGGAAGGCAGGAGGAAAGGAAGCAGGATTAGGCCATAGAACAGCTAAATTATCTGCCTGGTTGCACGGAAGACTCTGCTATTACTGCCACCTCCCTTTAGTTCTTGGCAGAGGCCTGAGGTTTCACATTATCCTTTTCCCTTCCACACAGCTCGATGTAATCTTGCTGCTCCCAGGGGCAGAGAGAAGACAGACAGGGCTGTGTGAACTCTTCCCTTTCCATTCTCTCTCTACTGTTCATCATCTCAGGCCTGCCAAGCATGAATTCAGAGTCTCCAAGACACTAGGGACAGTCACCTTATCTTTTCCAGATTCCTTTGCTTATGGAAACCACAGCTCTTCCAGTCTTATCAGCTCATAGTTCTTTTGTCAGGAGGCCAGGTTAATTCACTCCGTCTAGCCTCAGTGGATGCACATTTTCCTATTGTACAAATAAAAAGTATATGTTCAGGCTCACACCTGTAATCCAAGCACTTTGGAGACCAAGGCAGGCAGATCACCTGAGGTCATGAGTTCAAGACCAGCCTGACCAACATGGTAAAACACTGTTTCATTAAAAAAAAAAAATCGTATGTTCAATTTTTCTAACTCTTCCATGTGGGCTTGGAAAGAATGTATATTTAAGGATCATTGGGTGCAAAAAGTTCTTTTTCTTTTTGAGGTGGAGTCTCACTCTGTCACCCAGGCTGGAATGCAGTGGTGCAATCTCAGTTCACTGCAACCTCCACCTCCCGAGTTTAAGCAATTCTCATGCCTCAGCCTCTTGAGGAGCTGGGATTATAGGCATGCGTCACCACACCTGGCTAATTTTTGTATTTTTAGTAAAGATGGGGTTTCACCATTTGGCCAGGCTGGTCTTGAACTCTGAGCTCAGGTGATATCCCCATCTTGGCCTCCCAAAGTGCTGGGATTACAGACCTGAGCCACTGCGCCTGGCCGCAAAGTTCTGTATATGACAATTAGGTTCTAATTTCGAAGTCATTTTTCAGGTTTAGTCTGTGCTAACTTGTTTTCCTGCTTTTTCTGTTACTGATAGAACTGTGTTAACTCTTATCCACCATGATTGTAGTTTGTGTCTGTTTACGGTGATGTCAGCTGTTGTCTTTATGTATTCTCAGACTTGTTTTTAGGTGGCTGCTATTTTAGAATTGTTGTGTTAAGCAGTTCTAACTTTTAATTCCTGCTTATTAAACCTTTTATCATTGTCTTCGTCTGTAACAATATGCTAGTTTTACTCTCTGTTGTGTAAAATTGCAGCCAACTCACTGGCAATTCCCAGGGCTTCAATTTGTGTCCTTCTGGCTTCACAAGACCATCAGAAATGCTGCTCAGCTTCTCAGCTACTCAGGAATCCTTTCTCTTTCTTTTGGAGATGGAGTCTCGCTGTGATGCCTAGGCTGGAGTGCAATGGCACAATCTTAGCTCACAGCAACCTCTGCCTCCTGGGTTCAAGTGTTTCTCCTGCCTGAGCCTCCCAAGTAGCTGGGATTATAGGCGCCTGCCACCATACTTGGCTAATTTTTGTATTTTTAGTAGAGATGGGGTTTCACCATGTTGGCCAGGCTGGTCTCAAACTCATGACCTTAGGTAATCTGCCCGCCTTGGCCTCCCAGAGTGGTGGTATTACAGGCATGAGCCGCCACGCCCAGCCAGGAATCCTTTCTTAAATCAGCAGATGAATGTCCCAAGTGGAAAGCAGCCCCAGATGCCGGGCTGGTTTTTTTAGCTTTTGGTCTTTTGCAGATTTTTGACCTGGTAATCCCTTCACTACTGTGTTAGTTCTTGTGTTTGTGTGCATGGCGGCATTGCAGGAGGGCGGTGGATGTATTTGTGTGTGTTATTTTGTCAGGCTTTTGCAGTTGTCCTACAGAGTGTGGGAGGGAAGAGTGGAGAGTTGGTCTGAAATAAAGTAGACAGTGTGTATTGTTTTTTGTTTTTTTTTCTTTGAGGCAGGGTCTTGCTTTGTCACCTAGGCTTGAGTACAGTACAGTGGTGTGATCATAACTCACTGCAGCCTTGAACTGCTGGATTCAAGTTATCCTCCTGCCTCAGCCTCCCAAATAGCTGTGATTATAGGCATGTGCCACCCTGCCTAGCTAATTTGTGTATTCATTTATTTTAGTAGAGACAAGTTCTCACCAAATTGCTCAGGCTGATCCCAAACTCCTGGCCTCAATTGATCCTCCTGCCTCAGCCTTCCAAAGTGTTGGGGTTATAGGTGTGAACCACACACAGTGCCTGGCCTAGATGATATCTTTTAAATATGTCTTATAATTTTTTTTTTGCTTTTATGTGACCTCAGCATATTTCTAAAAATAGTAAATTGCAGCCCTTGGTCCTGTTAGGGTTCATAGCAATAATAATTTTAAGGATGAGTGCAGAGGCTCACTCCTTAATCCTGGCACTTTAGTAGGCCAAGATGGGAGGATCCCTTGAGGCCTGGAGTTCAAGACCAGCCTGGGCAACATAGTGAGACTCGATCTCTACAAAAAATTTAAAAATTAGGCAAACATGGTGGTGGTGTGCACCTGTAGTCTCAGCTACTTTGAAGGCTAAGGTGGGAGGATTGCTTGAGCCTGAGAGGCAGAGGTTGCAGTGAGCTGACCACACAACTGCACTCCAGCCTGGGCAACAGAGTGAGACCCTGTCACAAAAAGGAAAAAAAAAGTGCTTTTAGGTGTGCTCACTATTTATACTTTACTGAGAGTTCTCCATTTGGCCAATGAACATTCCCCAAGACAGCATCCCTATGCATTGAGCTAAGGGGGGGTCACTAAGCTTAGTTGAATATAAATGTAAACACAGACATGTTCATTTTGAATATCATGCACTTGAGTCCAAACGGTCCAAAACCCACAGTGCTTCTAGTATATTATAGTTCACACTGCAGGATGCTTGTAGGATGTGCTGGCCCATTTGACAATCACACAAAAATGGTTCATTTCTTCAGTTATGATGGTCTGGATGCTGTAGTCCTGCCAGCAAGAAACCGCTCTTCTTCTTAATTGCTACCATAACATTTTGCTGAGTCAGTCGTAGAACTTCTCGTCTCAAAGGATGTCAGTGCCTGTTCTTCACAGTGAGCGCATGTCAAGGTGTGAATGGCGAGGGAGATTGAGAACACTGGAGCTGGCATCATGAGCTTACCAAGTTCATTGACCACCGAGTGGGAGGTCAGCTTGACAGAGAGATTACGATGTTGCATTATATTTTTAATAGTGTTTATTTTATGGGATTAATTTTTAAAAGCGTGCCTGCTTTGGCAGGTGCCCTGTGATAGGTCCTTGCATCTGCTAAGCACTTAGAATTCTTGGCTGGATTCTCAAATTCCTTTATTATTTAAGGCAGCTCAGGACTAGGCAAGGGCAGGAGTGCTTTGCAAACATGAAACACTATGGGAATGCTGAGTAATCGCTTGTCTTCTACCCGTCCTCTCCTAGTCCCTCTTAACTTTAGAAAAATAAACAGAATGAAAACACCAACAGTCCGGCTGGGTGGAACTGAAGGGTGACACTGGCACTGTGTTATGGCCCCGGGATTCGTGTCTTCCAGCTTCCTGTCTGAGCTGACTTTGGGGCACTCCCTCTGCACCCTACCCCACCCTGCCCTCGAGATGTCTGCATACCAGATCTGTGTGTGTTTTTCCAGCGTGGACATGAATCCACCCAGACAGGAACAATGTTTTTCTGCCCACAGCCCATGGCAGAATACTGTTTTTTTTCCTCCTGTTTCCTGCTTCTTGGTCGGATGAAAAATTTCAGAGCATGATGGCTCCTTGAAGGCAAAGCCTGCTTCTCCCTCATCTGCAGAGCCTATGCCTCCCTAGCTACTGGTATATGCAGGTGCTCAGCAACAATCTATTGAATGATGATGATAAAACAGTCTATTGAATCTATTGAATGATGATGATAAAACAGGCAAGCTGGTGTAGAGTAAGGGGGTCAGGGGTCACCTCCACAAAACCCTGGATATTACAAGGCAAAGGTGCTGTTCCTTCTCTATGAGGAGAACACTGAGCGTGCCAATGTTTTTCTGTCCTCTGCGATTGTAGGAGGATTTAGTCATTGCTTAAGTTTTTGTTTTTATTTTATTTATCTTTTTTTAGAGACAGGGTCTTCCTGTCTCCCAGGCTGGAATGCAGTGGCATAATCATAGCTCACTGTAGCCTTGACCTCTTGGGCTCAACAGATACCCCTGCTGCAGCCACTTAAGTAGCTGAGACTGCTGGTGCATGCCACCATGCCTGGCTAATGTTTTTCTTTTTTTAGGAGAGATGAAGACTTGCTGTGTTCCTGGCTGGTCTGGAACTCCTGGCCTTTAGCGATCTTTCCACCTCGACCTCCCAGAGTGTTGGGATTATAGGCGTTAGCCATTGTGCCTGACCTTGTGGTTTTTGTTTGTTTGTTTTTAAATAACAGCTTTCTTGAGATATGCTTCAAACATCATTCAATTTATTTATTTAAAGTATACAATTCAATGGATGTTTACTAAGTTCACTACACAGAGGGTTGCAGAGGGTTGGGCAAACATCATCACTGTCTACTTTCTGAACGCTTTCATCATGCCATAAAGAATCTCTGTACCCATTGGTAGTCATATCTCCCCTGGCTCTAGGCAGTTTCAGATTCATTTCATGTAAGTGGAATCACAGGCTGTGTGGTCTTTTCTGACTGGCTGCCTTAATTTAGCATCATGTTTTGTATTAGTACTTCATCTTCCTCTTTTTTTTTTTTAGAAAGAGGGTCTTGCCCTGTTGCTCAGGCTGGAGTGCAGTGGCATTATCATGGCTTACTGCAACCTTGACCTCCTGGGCTCAAGGCATCCTTCTACCCCAGCCTCCTGGGTAGCTGGGACTATAGGTGCTCACCATTACACCCAGCTCAATTTTTATTCTTTGTAGAGACAGGGTCTTACTATGTAGCTGCAGTTGGTTTCAAAATCCCGGACTCAGGCCGTTCTCCTGCCTTGGCCTCCCAAAGTGTTGGGATTATAGGCATGAGCCATTGCACCCGGCCCAACATCATCTCTTTTCATTGCTGAATAATATGTAATGTGTAGGTACATTATATTTTACTTATTTTTATCAGCTGATGGACATTTGGATTGTTTAGACATTTCAGCTACTATGAATAATGCTGCTGTGAAATTTGCATGCAAGTTTCTATGTGGACATATGTTTTCATCTCTCTTGGATAGGTACCCAGGAGTGGAATTGCTGGGTCATAGGGTAACTAAGTGTTTAATCTTTTGAGGAACTGCCAGATTGTTTGACCTTTGGCTGCAAAACAGGAGACCAGAGTCCAGAGGAGAGAGCTTCTGTCCATCGTCTTCTCTCACTCATTTGATTCTCTGGCCTTGCCCCTGAGCTTCATTTGTTACTAAATGAAGGAAAGAAGCAGAACTGACTGAGGAGCTATCTACTGCTTATTCATTAAACGTCTCCAGGAATTATTAGTCTTCAGTTACTTTATCAGGAAATAGAACTCCTTAAGGATGGAAGCGAGCTTCTTGCTTTTCTTCATCTTTGGCACTAGCCTGCCCACCGTCATTTGTGTGTCTTTGCTTCTTTTACCGTGGAATGTATTTGGCAGCGAGGTAGCCGTTTATCACTGTGAACTTTCCTTTCCACCCCAGATCCATGGCAGAAAGCGCACTGACTTCTGAAGATGCCCTGTGGTGAGGTCATTTATTCATTCAACATGACTTATCACGAACTGTGAGCCAAGTACATTTATTGAGCGTGAGAGATGTTCTGGGCACTGCGGTTTTTTTGAGTGACAGAATGCAAGTTCCTGCTCTCATAGGGTTTACATTAGAGGGATAGACAAAAATAGGTGAATGGAGTCAGTAAACAAAACAATTCAGATAAGTGCTTACAAATGCTATGGAGAGAAGAGGGTAATACTGCAGAGGCCGGGGGTGGAGGACAGCGATGGAGAGGGAGAAGAAGGGCTACTCTAGGTTAGGTGGTTTTGTCTTTGTCTAGGTCGACTGTCCCTGGAAAAGACAACTACAGCTGTCTTTGTGACAAGGTCATTTCATCTCAATTTGAGTCACTTTTTGAATAGAAATGGTCAAATGTAAGTGCTTTGAAAAGTGCATAGTGTCTGGTGCGTGTCAGGTTTCAGCAACCTGTTACCATGGAGCTCCCTCTCCTGCGATTAACCTCGCTCCAGTCACAAGTGGTTTTAGGCCGAGGCTCTGAGGTTCCACTAATGCTGGTTTCCTGTGTTTAATTCATATCCATCTATTAACTCTTTTTCTGCTCCATAAATCACTCAGAAGCTCACGAGAAAGGGTGGCTGGTGTGCTGGGGTTAGCAGGGATTTCTGGGGTAAACGCAGCACAGTTGACTGCTGTTGGAACAAACACAATGAGATGTTTCAAAGGTGACCTGAGCTGTACAGAGGCAGGCACAGCACACAGTTTTATATTATTTCAGGGCAATTTGTAAAGACTCAAAGCATAGAACCAGAGGAAGTTAGCAAGCCCGAAAAAAGAAACAAAAAGAAGCGTTTGTATATGTACAGAAGTCCCGCAGAGCACCCATGTTATTTCTTCTATATAGAAGGAGGCCTGTTTTTGAATGCAATTTAATCAAAAAATCTACTCCCCTCTAATATCGAAAGGAAAAAAAATGCATTAGGACTTGAGCTGTATGTGTTTTGAATCTCATCTTTGTAAAGCAGGCCTGTGTGAGTAGGGACAGAGGGCAGTGTTATGACAGGTAAGTTAAATGGGAATGAATTTTATCTACCTGTTAGCCAAAACTTTTTTTTTTTTTTTTTTTTTTTTGAGACGGAGTTTCATTCTTGTTACCCAGGCTGGAGTGCAATGGCGTGACCTCAGCTCACCGCAACCTCTGCCTCCTGGATTCAGGCAATTCTCCTGCCTCAGCCTCCTGAGTAGCTGAGATTACAGGCACATGCCACCATGCCCAGATAATTTTTTGTATTTTTAGTAGAGACGGGGTTTCACCATGTTGACCAGGATGGTCTTGATCTCTTGACCTCGTGATCCACCCGCCTCAGCCTCCCAAAGTGCTGGGATTACAGGCGTGAGCCACCGTGCCCACTGCCAACACTTTTTAACAGAGACATAAAAAAGAAGAGAGTGGACCAGTCGTGGTGGCTCACACCGGTAATCCCAGTACTCTAGGAGCCCAAGGTGGGCAGATCACATGCGGACAGGAGTTTGAGACAAGCTTGGCCAACATTTTGAAACCCTGTCTGTTCTAAAAATACAAAAATTATCCATGTGTGGTGGTGCACACTTGTAATCCCAGCTACTTAGGAGACTAAGGCACAAGAATTGCTTGAACTCGGGAGGCAGAGGTTGCAGTGAGCCAACGTCACACCACTGCACTCCAGCCTGGGCAACAGAGCAAGACTCTGTCTAAAGAAAAAAAAAAGAGAGAGAGAGTACTTTTAAAAGATTTTTTTCAAGCCGAGGCTTAATAATCATCCTTCTGAGATGTGGTAATAGGAACCTCACATTGGTCTCTATGATATATGATGGTATCTAATGTTTTGAGAATGTGCTTGTTACATTCTGCTATTCTCCATGACAATTAAACAATCTGGTGACACCGAAATCTCTTTATTGTTCCTCCTTTCTTCTTGGTTCTTTCTCTCTTTGGTCATCCATGCCCAGTGGTCCGAAGCCAAGAGAGAGACAAAAGATTCAAAATTGCTATGAAAAACCAGTTCTTAATAGAATGTGTAAAAGTTTACTGAATATAAGCTTTAGTAGGGGTGTCCATGGTATTTGTAACTTTTGTTTACTTTTTTTACCCACTAATTAAACTAATCGAAAGTTTATTGTAATTCAGAATCTCCACGATCTAGGTACAGAAGCACTGCCTTTCACATACATAAATGGCAGTGAGCCTAACAGCTTGGATTTTATGACACTGTGTGCAAACATTTTGGCATTAGCCTGGAAAGCAGATAAGGCCATGTGGCATTTTGTTGAGTGTGCTTGGTCACTTCCCACATCTGTTTGACCTTTACCTTAAGTACAGCTTGTTAGCTACTACTGCTGGTGACATATGTTCCTGAGATGTGTTTTTCAAAAGACATGTGTGGCAGTAGGAGGGTGTTTACGAGAGAAATAATTTAAAAGGAGAGCAGTGAAAAGCCTTATCTCAGATTTAATCTTTTTAAAAAGCGAATGAAGAAGCCCTGTCTCTACTAAAAATACAAAAAATTAGTCAGATATGATGGTGCATGCTACTTGGGAGGCTGAGGCAGGAGAATTGCTTGAACCTGGGAGGTGGAGGTTGCAATGAGTCAAGATCGCACCATTGCATCCAAGCCTGGGCAATGAGAGTGAAACTCCATATATCCAAAGAATTATAAATCATTTTACTATAAGTACACATGCACATGAATGTTCATTGTAGCACTGTTTACAATAGCAAAGACCTGGAACCAACCCAAATGCCCATCGATGATAGACTGGACAGGGAAAATGTGGCACATATACACCATGGATTACTATGCAGCCATAAAAAACGATGAGTTTGTGTCCTTTGTAGGGACATGGATGAACCTGGAAACCATTATTCTCAGCAAACTGACACAAGAACAGAAAATCAAACACCACATGTTCTCACTCATAGGTGGGTGTTGAACAATGAGAACACATGGACACAGGGAGGGAAGCATCACACACTGGGGTCTGTTGGGGGGAATAGGGGAGGGACAGTGGGGGGTGGGGAGTTGGGGACAGACAGCATGGGGAGAAATGTCAGATATAGGTGATGGGGAGGAAGGCAGCAAATCACATTGCTATGTGTGTACCTATGCAACAGCCTTGCTTTTTCACATGTACCCCAAAACCTAAAATGCAATCAATCAATCAATCAATCAATAAAGCGAATGCCTTCTCCTGTCTTTCCTTTTCAGGTATGTTTCAATACGCTTCTAAAATTCCATCTTTATTTGTTTTCTTGAGACAGAGTCTCACTCTCTCTCCCAGGCTGGAGTGGAGTGGTGCCATCTCAGCTTACTGCCTCCTGGGTTCAAGCAGTTCTTGTGCCTCAGCCTCTGGAGTAGCTGCAATTACGGGCATGCCCCACCATGCCTGGCTAATTTTTGTATTTTTAGTAGAGACGTGATTTTGCCACGTTGGCTAGGCTGGTCTCAAACTCCTGGCCTCATGTGCTCTGCCTGCCTTAGCCTCCCAAAGTTCTGGGACTGCAGGCATGAACCACTGTGCCCAACCCTAAAACTCCATCTTTAAAAATGTACATGATTCAGGTATAGGCATGTATGGAATTTTCTACTGTAGAGCTCAGAACTGTTTCCTGAGTGATACCTTCATTCAGTTGTTCTGTCATGAATAAGTAAGTATTTGGAATTATCTATTTGGGCAGCTCCCAAGCACCTAAGGAGGCAAACTCAATCTGAAAGCAAAGATGCTTTTGGGAGTACTCTGGAGGAATGTTCCTGGGAGCTTTTAGCATTCCACAGAATTTGGACCACAGCAGGTCTTGGTTGGATCAAGGGGTCGAAATGGGAGCTGAGTCCTTCCATCCCATGCACACACATACCTGCTCACAGCTGTCTTCACACCCCTGATTGCTGGACCATTCACGTTATTTGGTGCATAACCTTTATTTAAAAAAAAAAATACCTTAGATTATCTCCATATAACATCACTGTTGAACTGGCTAAGCCTCAGTTAAGGATTAGTGTAAGGAGAAAGCCTTAGAGGAAGGTTTAAAATTGATTGAGGGCGAATGATCGTAAGATATATTTCTCCTCTTGCTTATTTGGAAAAAAGGTTAAATATGTGCCTCTGCTTTGTTCATAGTAATATGAGTCATTTATGTTCTTTAAAAGCATATATTGATGAAAGAATTCAGAATACTGAATAAATGAAAGCTATTCCATGTTCATGGGTAGGGAGATTCAATGTCAAAATGTCAGTTCTTCTGAAGTTGATTTATAGATTCAGTGCAATCCCAATTAAAATCCCAGTTATTTTGTGGATATTGACAGGTGGATTCTAAAATTTATGTGGAGAGGCAGAGGACTCGGACCAACCAACGTGATGTCGAAGGAGAACAAAGTTGGAGGACTGGCACTACTTGTTTCACAGCTTACTCTAAAGCTATAGTAATCAAGGCTGTGGTATTGGCAGAACACTAGACAAACAGGTCTATTGAACTGAACAGAGAGCTCAAAAATAGACCCACACAAAAACAGTCAGCTGACCTTTGACAAAGGAACAAAGGCAATACAATAGAGAAAAGATCGTCTTTTTAACAAATCATGCTGGAACAATCCGACAAACACATGCCGAGATAAGAATTTAGACACAGACCTTTCACCCTTGACAAAAATTAATTAAAAATGGATTCTAGACCTAAATGTAAAATATAAAGGTACACAACTCTTAGAATATAATAACATGGAGAAAACTTAAGGGACTTTGGATATAGGGGTGACTTTAGATATAACACTGAAGGCACAACTATATGAAGGAAATAAGTGATAAGCTGGACTTCATTAAAACTTCTGCCCTGTGAAGGATAATGTCAAGAGAATGAGAAACTGAGCCACAGTATGGGAGAAAATACTTGTAAAAGCGACATTTGATAAAGGACTATTATCTAAAACATGTAAAGATTTTTTTTTTTTTTTTTTGAGATGGAGTTTCGCTCTTGTTACCCAGGCTAGAGTGCAATGGCATGATCTCGGTTCACCGCAACCTCCGCCTCCTGGGTTCAGGCAATTCTCCTGCCTCAGCCTCCTGAGTAGCTGGGATTACAGGCACGTGCCACCATGCCCAGCTAATTTTTTGTATTTTTAGTAGAGACGGGGTTTCACCATGTACCTCATGATCCACCTGCCCCGGCCTCCCAAAGTGCTGGGATTACAGGCTTGAGCCACCGCGCCCGGCCACATGTAAAGATTTTGAAGTGCTTTACAATCCAACAATAAGAAAACAATCCAGTTAAAACTATCCTTCAGGATCTGAACAGGTACCCCAAAACTTAAAGTATAATAAAAAAAGACATGGGCAAAGACCTTCACAGAAACCTCACCAAAGAAGATATCTATATATCCATATGGCATATAAATGTGTGAAAAGATGTTCAGCATCATATATCATTAGAGAATTGAAAATTAAAGCAATGAGATGCTACTGAATACCTATTAGAATGGCCAAACCCCAGAACACTGACAACACCAAATGCTGACAAGGATGTGGAGCAACAGGAACTCTCATTCACTGCTGATGGGAATGTAAAATGGTACAGCCACTTTGGGAGACAGTTTGTTAGCTTCTTAGAAAACTAAACACATTCTTATCATATGATGCAGCAGTTTCTGCCCTTGGTTTTTTCCCAAAGTAGTTGAAAACTTATACACACAAAAAAGGCTGCACGTAGATGTTTGTAGTAGCTTTATTCACAATTGCCAAAATGTGGGAGTAAACAAGATATCCTTTAGTAGATGAATGGATAAACAAAGTGGTACATCCAGGCAATGGAATATTATTCAGTGCTAAAAAGAAATGAGTCGTCAAGCCATGAAAAGACATAGATATGCATGTTACTAAGTGAAATGCATATCATTATTAAGTGCATATTACCAAGTGAAAAGAGTCAATCCATATGATTCCAACTATATGACATTCTGGATAAGGAAACACTATGGGGATTGTAAAATGATTAGTGGTTGCCAAGGGCTAGAGGGAAGGAGGGATGAAGAAGTAGCACGCAGGGAATTTTTAGGGCAGTAAATCTACTCTGTATGATATTGTAATGGTGGAATCATGTCATTATGCATTTGTCTATACCTATAGAATGTATAACACCAATGGTGGACCCCAATGTAACCTATGGACTTTGATACTGAGGTGTCAGTGTAGCTTTGATTGCAACAAATGTATCACTCTGGTGAGGTAGATTGATAGCAGGGATGTCAAGAGGCATATGATAACTTTTTGTACCTTCTACTCAGTTTTGCTGTGGACTTAAAAGTTAAGAGGTATTAAAAATTTTTAAGCATATAAGGAGACTTCAGTGTCATAAATATTAACTTTGTGTTTGAGTACTCCCGTTCTGTTTCACCCATGGAGTTGAATGATTCAACAGAAATGACCCTGAGTAGCAGGAAACAGACTGCCTAAAAAACTTGTGTTTTATAGATGGGGCTGAGAAGCCCATGAAAACTTCACTTCTCTTCCTTGCCTCATCTCCGTGTATAATTCAAGCTACAAATAAGAACGGACAAGGCAAGAAGGAAAGTTTCTCATTCTTTAAAAGCATATATTGATGAAAGAATTCAGAATACTGAATAAATGAAAGCTATTCCATGTTCATGGGTAGGGAACTTCAATGTCAAAATGTCAGTTCTGAAGTTGGGTTTTTCCGTCACTCAAATCGTTTCTTCTTGACTTTTTTTTGGTCGTCTTTCTTTTAAAGTCATCTTTTCTACTATCTCCTTGGACTAGTGAAGTTATCATGTTGGATAATAAAGTTATGTCTTCATACTAGGCACTACAGTTGGGACATCCCTGGTGTGTTATTCTAGCTGTTTTGTGTGTCTCAGCTTTGGTTGTTGTTAGTAATTTAAGTACTTGAGAGAGATTCTGCTCTTTTTGAGGAGCACAGACACATTCTTCAAAAAATAAGTAAAAAGGCACTCCAAACAGAGGCCCCCACAGTCAGCAGCATAGGAACCAGAAGACAGCCCTCAGCACTGCAGATGGTCCCTGCACTGTGCCATTGGGTACCTTCAGTGTCAGACATTTTACATCCCTGTCTATGCCAGGAATCGAGCGAAGACCTCTCATGTACTGACTCTCAGTTCTTACAGTCCTGGGAGACCAGAGTTATTCATGCTCTTTTAATCAATGTGGAGATTTAGGTTAAGAAACTTGAAGAAATTCATGCAGCTATTAAATGGCAGAGCTGTGCTTCCTACCAGGGTCCTGTGGAATCCTAGTATATTCTTTTCACAATGTGCAGCCCTTCAGTAAATGACATTTACACTTTGGACGTAACATAAAGTTTTCCAAAGGGAATGGAGTTGTTTTGCTTTTGAAACAGCCCCCTAAAAAGTTTAGCAGCATCCCAAATGAGTCTGTATTGCAGTGAGCTCTTTCTGAACTTTGCTGCCTCCGCAGCTCTTAGCACACAAACTTGCCACTTTCACTCAGTGGTCTCCTCATTGCCCTGAAGAGCAATCAGGGATTGGGGTTGTACTCTCAAACTCTTTGAAACCCCATAGCTTCTACCATAACTCTTTATGAAAAGTGGACCTCATTTATTATATCTTGGTTGATTAATTGTACCTCTCTCTCGTTCATCTTTCAAACTCATGCTGATATAACAAAACCAACATAAGAATGAGATGCAGCAAATTCATTTCCCCTACTGATAAAACCACATGCTCCCTCGTATCATCTTAGCTTTCTTCACTGGTTGGGTAAGTTACAGAAACGCATCACAGAAGAGGAAAGTTAGACTTTTAGTGAGAGGGACTAACCACTGGCAAGATTACTTTGCTTTAAAAAGGAAAGAAAGAAGAACCATGTCCAGAAAATGTTAAGCGGGTTGGCCAACAAGTAAGTGGTGTCGTTCAGGATACAGGAAGTGTAATTTCCTTCCTCTCACTGTGTTTCCAGAGCTCTGTGAAGGCACAGATAAAGGTTTCCTTTTTGCATTGGAAATTTGGATATATCATCTCTCTATTTTGCCGACTGTGATTTGGTCCTCTTCCTCACCCCTCGCTGCCTAGACCAGTTCTCTCTGCTTGTCTCAGAAGGTATTTGCTGATTGCAAATAGGAATCTCTGCCATTACACTGTATTATAGGCAACCAGAAGAAACGTTGGCATTCTTGGCTAGAGTTAGATTTTATGGGGTAACGAGATTAAACATATATGTAATGTTTTTGTGGAAGGAAATTTAAGAAATTGAAACCATAATTACTTAAAATTGACAATGGAAGAAATGGAGTCCCCCAGAACTATTGTGGAACTAGGATGGAGAACCAGGCCTTTTGGTGTCAGACAAGTTCTCTTTATAAAGAAGCAGCGGCTTTTCTATTCTGAACATTCTGGCCTCCTAGGCAGGGTGCTTTAGCCCTGCCTGGCTCTGCCCACTGAGCATGGGATCCCAGGAGAACAAAGAAGGGTCACTCAGACCCTGCTGTCCAAGTGTGTCTTGTGGGTGCAGGTTTCATGGCATATTCCTTGCAGCATTCTATTCTATACCTGGCCAGTGGCTCAAGAACACCTTTCTCATTGCTCTATTCATCAGATGTTTACTCAGTGCCTCCTGCATGCCAGGCACTGCAAAAGACAGTTCCCTTTTTTGATCATTAAAAAAATAAAATAGGCCTAGTACAGTGGCTCATGCCTGCAATCCCAGCACTTTGGGAGGCCAAGGTGAGTGGATCACTTGAGGTCAAGAATTTAAGACCAGCCTGGCCAATATAATAGAACCCTGTCTCTACTAAAAATACGAAAATTAGCTGGGCTAATTCTACAGGCGTGATGGTTCACACCTGGAATCCCAGCTACTTGGAAGGCTAACGCAGGAGAATTGCCTGAGCCCATGAGGCAGAGGTTGCAGTGAGCCAAGATCACACCATTGCACTCCAGTCTGGGTGACAGTGAGACACTGTCTCAAAGAATGAATGAATGAATGAAGCTAGAAGGCTTATCTCCTTCTTTTTCACTTAGATGGTGTGCCTATGCGTGTGTGTTTTATACTGATAGAATTCCATGGCCTAGCTCACCTGACTTGAGAGGTGGTACATTGATAAAGTGTCATGTTGGCTGTGCCCCACGGGGCTGTGCGTCAGCTTGGTATAAGGGAAAGCGATGAGCTGGCAGGAAGGAAGCCTGTGTTTGTATCCCCAGCTTAGGTAGTAAGCAGGTAGGTGATATGGGACAAGCCTTTTCAGTTCCTTACCTATGTTTTCCTTATTAAATTATTTACTTTTTATTTTATTTTTTAAGAGGCAGTCTTGCTCTATCACCTAGGCTGGTGCACAAGTGGTCATTCTGCATCAGCCTTCTGAGTAGCTGGGACTACAGGCATGTATCATGACACATGGCTGATTTTTAAAATTTTGTTGTAGTGACAAGGTCTCACACTGTTGCCCAGGCAGGCTGTTCCCAAGCGATCCTCCTGCCTTGGCCTCCCAAAGTGCTGGGATTACAGGTGTGGGCCACTGCACCTGGCCTCTTTTCTTTTAAGTAAGAGTATTGTATTTCAGTGAGCTCTGAGTTCCTTTCAATATCTGGCTATCTCAAATCCACAAAATTGAGCTCAGATAATTAACCTGGAAGACTGATTTGTCTTACCAAGAAGTATAAAGAATACAATCCTCTTTTGCCATCTTTACAACCCTTGACTTTCTGCCTTTGAACTTACTTTCGAAAGCCCCAGTGAGATGGTCAGTGCATGTGGAGTGTGGACATCGTGAGACCTGAGGCTCGGGAAGGCGGTGGGTGTTCTACACACAGGCAGAGGTTCGGCCACCGTCTGTCTGTAAGGAAGGATTTTAGACCTTTCTTTGTCCTGTGAAGAGTTCGCACCCAGCTGTTTCTGTTCACTGGCTTCCTAAGGGACAACCAGCTTCTGTTGGAGGGACAGCTCACTAGGGTTGGGAGGACAGGCAATGCCCATGGAAATCTGACAAGTTTATCTGGCTCACAGGGGATAGAGCCTTTGACCTTGGCCTCATTAACTGTGTTTTATCCAGCAAGGTACCAGACCAGCAACACTTAAAGGAAAAATGACAGGATTTAGCACCTGCTCCTTTTCTGGAATCACTGCCCCCATGCCCCCACAAACACACACACAATGTGGGTGTACAGAAACGTAGCTCTTTGACTATTTCTTACCTTTAATTCCTAAGAGGTTAAAAATAATTTATTGATCTTTTATGTGTGTATTGGGGTAAAACTAATTTATCCTGTGATCAAAAAGTAGGGAGAAATTTTATTAAACACTCCATAATTTCGGCATCTAAATGATGATGTCGTTGTTGTGAAATCATGAGTCCCTTTCAATAATTGCTTCTGAGTCTTCAGCATATTCATGACTTTCTCTTTTGTGCGCCAGAGTCTACAAGCATTGCCACTAAAAGCCCTTTTGTTTTTAGTTATTTGTTTACAGATCTGTTTCCTTCCTCCGTGAAGACAATTTCTGGCACACTGGTGTTCAATAAGTGTTTTCTTGTATAATGAATGAATGACTGCATTAATAATATAAATCCTCAGCCTAAATGTATATCCTCAGAAACAATTTTTTTTCTTTCTTTTTTTTCCCTTAAGGAATAGAATCTTGCTCTGTTGCCCAGGCTGGAGTGCAGTGGGTCACAGCTGACCGCAGCCTCTGCTGGGCTCAAGGGATCCTCTGACCTTGGCTTCCCTAGTAGCTAGGACTACTAATATGCACCACCTCACCTGGCTAGATATTTTATTTTTAGGTTTTTTGTAGAGACAGAGTCTTGTCTGTGTTGCCCAGGCTCATGTCCCACCTCAGCCTCCCAAAGTGCTGGGATTGTAGATGGGAGCCACCACGTCCAGTCTCAGAGAGAATTTTCTGTGTTTTCTAAAGTAGCTCCATTCTCAGGAGTGATCCTCTCCCAGGTTAGTCTCTTTTATTTCTTCATAACTTTTAGCCCGATATGAAATTATTTTTCTTATTTATATGCTTGTGTGTTTACACACATAGATATTTTTTCTTTCCATTATTAAGTAAGATTTAGGGTATGGAGACATTGAATACTCTGCTTTCCTAACATCTGTAACTGGTTGTTCATGGGATAAATGAATCTCTAATCTGCAGCTAAACTTCTGGAAATAGCAAAACTCATGCAGAATGAGTTTGGGAGCATGCAGTAGCAATTAAGATGAATAATGTCATTGGGAAGACCCAATACCAAGTAAAGTAATGGAGAAATAGTTCTGTGCTTTTTCAGACGACTCAAACCCGTTTCAGAGGCATTTTCAAACAAAAACATTCAGTCATATTTGAGCAGTGCAATTCTGTGTTACTTGGAGGTGTTTATAGAGTAATATTCATTTGACAGTGTCAACGTTTACATTTTTTAAAATTGCAATAAAGTTTGTATGCAACAAAATGCACTCATCTTAGGTTTACGATTCAAGGAGTTTTATTGAATGAACACAGCTTGTATACCTAACATTCTGATCAAGGTAAAACACATTTCCCTTACCCAGAAAATTCCCTGGTATCTTTATGCACACAGTTCCCACCCTCAGTAAACAGCCACCGATCTGCTTTAGATCACTGTGAGTTAGTTTTACCTGTGAGTCAACTTCATCTCAGTGGAGTTAGATGTGTCTGTTGTGTTAGGGTTCTTTCACTTACTGTAATGGTTTTTAGGTTCATGCACAATGTTGCACATCAGTAGTTCATTCCTGTGTATTGCCAAGTGTAAATGTATTACATACTATATATTATAATTTTATTGTAGTAAATGACATAATGTATACATATGACACTGTTCCTCAATACTCCCATTGATGTGCATTTCAATGGGTTCCAGCTTTTGACGACTAAAAATAAAGCATTGATAAACTTCTTATAATGCATCAGAGTAGGGATGTGGCCGGGTCATAGAATAAGTGTATGTTTAACTTTATAAGAAACCATTGCTTTCTTTACAGAAATGGAGGAGAGTTCCAATTGCTCCATCTCCTTACTGGTGACTGGCACAAGCAATCTGTTCAACTTTAGCCCTTCCAGTGGGTATATATTATCTCACTGTATCATTTTTTTCAGAGTTATAATTTGCATAGAGTAAACTCCACCCTTTTTAGTGTACAATTCTGCAGGTTTTGACAAATGCATGCAATCATGAAACACAACCCTGGTCAAGCTACAGAACCCTTCTGTCAGCCCTCAAGTTCTCCCATGTCCCTTTTCAGGCATCCCCATGCCACCTTGAGCACTTGGCAACTCTGCTTTCTGTCCCTATAATTTTGCCTAGTTCTGGCCTACCAGGATTTATCCGCTATATATATTTTTTATTTTATCAGTCATATATGTTTATCAATTTAAATATCAAGACCAGTTCATCAAGGTTTGTAATAAAGAACAGAAGACCCTTCTTAACTCCTCTTGAATTCTGAGGAGTTTCAACTTTTTCATAAGTCTTTCAACTCTTTCAGCTGATTTTGGTGGCATACATCCCTTCATTTCTAAACTCACTTCTTACTATGGAAGGTAAGGATTTCACTCTCCACCAGCCATACAGATACTCATGAATCCCTCAGAGAAAAGCAAATATAGATATATCCTAATGTGTTTTTTGTTTGTTTGCTTTTGAGACTGAGTCTCGCTCTGTCTCCCAGGCTGGAGTGCAATGGCATGATCTCAGCTCACTGCAACCTCCACCTCCCAGGCTCAGGCGATTCTCCTCCGCCTCCTTAGTTTTTTGTTTTATTTTTTTCCTTTTTTTAACAGGCTTTGGATTATTATATCTACATAATGCAAGCAGCAGAGGCTGTGGGATTTACTTTGATTGCACTTCCTTTCTTGAATAATAGGTGTTTCTAGAGCTAATACTTTTTTTCTTTGTTCTCTGTGGACATACTTCTGTTTCATACACAAGGTTGCTAACAGAAATGTTGATGTACCTTTTAATATGTTCAGACAAGTAAGATCATTTCTCAGTTTCTTTTTTTTTCTTGGATTCATTCCTCATGGGACCGTCTGTCCCCTGCCTCATTTGGGACTGGTTGCGCTTTCCCAGGACGTCTCTCTTCTTCTGAGAGCTCCCTTTATCAACTGTCTCATGGACAGAAAAATAGGAACTAACTAGGTAATTCAACAGAGCTAGGGATAGTATGTATTTGTAGTTATATAAATTAATACCTATTAATTTAGACTGATCCACGTGTATAAAACATCATAAATTCACGTGGATACCATCAACTGCAATCCAGTAGCACAGGGTTTATTCTAGTTTTTTCCTTCTGAGGCTTATAACTCCCTTCTACAACAGTAAGAAACCTAGCTTTTCTATTTTTAATAGATTTAGTTATTTGATCAGTTCCCTAGTATGTAACTGATCACTCATCCTTATTAGCATGCTGTCTTCCATGGGAACACCCCCCTCACCTCGTACTTGCTCTGATATCTGAGGCCAGTGCACCACCCCAAGTCCTCCTATGTGCAAGTACCCCCTTGCCTCACTTAGGCTCTGATACCCCATCTGCTCCCTTACACGGATGCCCACCTCGTTCTCTGCCATGCCAGTCCAGACCCCTCTGGGGATGTGCAACCATCCCCCATTGCAAATGCCCAAGTCACCCTGCTTCACCCCAAGGCTCAGGACTCAGCTGCCCAGGAGGGAGGACAGAAGAGCCAAGATCCATCTCCTGATTCTGTCCTGATTCCCATTTCCCAAGGTTTTCCTTTCTTCAATCTTCCTATACCAAAGAATACTCTCCTCCTGTTTGCTTAAGCCCAAGATACAAATACCTTTGAGAATTTGCCTTTCCTGCCCCATTCATGGCCATCTCCAGCAAAATCATGAGCAACTCCTGTTTATTCGTGTATATCATACATCTGGGTGCTTTGGCTCACGCCTGTAATCCCAGCACTTTGGGAGGTCTAGGCAGGTGAACCGCTTGAGCCGAGGAGTCTGAGACCAGCCTGTCAACATGGGGAGATGCTATCTCTACAAAAAATGCAAAAGTTATATGGGTGTGGTGGCATGCACCTGTAGTCCCAGCTATGAGGGGTGGGAGGGTGGCAGCTAAGGTGGAATCTATTGAGCCAAGGTGGCGAGGTTGCAGTGAGCCATGATAGCGCCACTGCACTCCAGTCTGGGTGACTGAGTGAGACCCTGCCACAAGGAAAAAACAAAAATTAAAATTAAAAACCTCACAAATATATAGGGAATATATATACCTTGCATTTTTTTTTCATCCCTCCTCTTTTTCACTGCACCTACCACTCCTCTCTGGTGTTCCTCTTTTTTTTTTTCATTCTTTTTTCAAGATAAGTCTTTCTCTATCACCCAGGCTGGAGTGCAGTGGCATAATCTTGCTCACTGCCACCTCCACCTCCCAGGTTCAAGCAGTTTTCCTGCCTCAGCCTCCCAAGTAGCTGGGATTACAGGTGACCACCACCACACCTGACTAATTTTTATATTTTAGTAGAGATGGGGTTTCATCATGTTGGCCAGGCTGGTGTCGAACTCCTGACCTCATGATCCACCTGCCTCGGCCTCTCAAAGTGCTGGGATTACAAGCATGAGCCACCGCACCTGGCCTGGTATTCCTCTTTCTACTACACCTCACATCCCACAATGCATTCCCCTATAGCAGCAAGTATGCTCTTTTAAAAGCTTAAGGCGGCCAGGCACAGTGGCCCACGCCTGTAATCCCAGCACTTTGGGAGTCTGACGCAGGCGGATCAGTTGAGGTCAGGATTTCAAGACCAGCCTCCCCAACTTGGCAAAACCCCATCTCTACTTAAAATACAAAAAATCAGCTGGGCATGGTGGCACACCTCTCTAATCCCAGTTACTCAGGAGGATGAAGCATGAGAATTTCTTGAACCTGAGTGGAGGAGGTTGCAGTGAGCCAAGATTGCACCACTGCACTCCAGCCTGGGTGACAGAGCAAGACTGTCTTAAAAAAAAAAAAAAAAAAAAGCATAAGACATGATGATATTTGAAACCCTCCAATGCTTCCTGCTGTACTTAGAATAAAACATGAATTTCTCTATGGCTTATAATAACTATGTCTGGTAATTAATCTTGGCTACACATCAGCATCACCAGGGGACCCTTACAGAAGCATTAAATCTGGGCCTTACCCCGATCCAGTTAAATCAGAATATTTGGCGGTGTGGCCTAGCGTCAGTATTTGTAAAAGTTCCCTGGTGGGTCTCATGGGTGCCCAGGGTTGAGAACCATGCCTCGTCTAACTACCTTCTTGTTGCCTCTCCTCACCTCAGTCTCTTGCACTGAACTCTGGGCAATGACAGTTTTCTTCTCTCTTTGAACTCAGCTTACTCTTGCCTCACAGCTTCCTCACTTGATTTGTTTCTGTCTTAAAGTTTCTTTGCCCAGCTCTGTTAATGTCTCATTTATTTTAGCTTCTTAGGGTAATCTGTCCTTGATCACCATATCTAAAATAATATCCCATGTTACAACCATTGTTTGCCATGTTACTTTCCTTGCCCACTTTTCACTCCTTCCTTTTAGCACTGTCATTTTCTCAACTCATGTTTTTTTTTGTTTGTTTCTGTTTTTTGTTTTAGACAGAGTATCACTCTATTGCCAGGCTGGAGTGCAGTGATGCAATCTCGGCTCACTGCAACCTCTGCCACCCAGGTTCAAGTGATTCTCCTGTCTCAGCTTCCCAAGTAGCTGGGACTGCAGGCACATGCCCCCACACCCAGCTAATTTTTGTATTTTTAGTAGAGACAGTGTTTCAATATGTTGGCCAGGATGGTCTAGATCTCTTTACCTCGTGATCTGCCTGCCTCAGCCTCCCAAAGTGCTGGGATTACAGGCATGAGCCACCACACCAGATCACTTGTGTGTATTTTAACATTAGAGTATAATCTTCATGAGAACTCTTGCTTTCCACTACATCATGATTCTTAATTAGTGCTTAATAAAGATTTGTAGAATGTCTGCATGTAGTGACAAGAAGAATCAGGTAAGGAATCTGTTGGATGGAAAGTGTGTAAGAGCCAGAGAGACATTTGGATAGGTGAAGTGAAATGGAGCAGCTGAGATTCTTGATGGTTGGAGATTACTTGAGAACCCAGACATAAAGTAAGTAATTTTGACAGTGGAATAAGCAACTCTCTGTTATTTTCAATTGGAGAGGACAGATTTTTATTCTGGATTAGAGCAGTCCCAAGAAAGCAGAATTCACTCGTGAACCTCAGAAAAGAGCATTCCTCAGCATAGAATAAGTTAGTGTTCGCCATGGTTGCTATGAACTTGGTTTTTGCAACTGTCATTTCCCCTAAATGTAGGCAAGGGTAGTCCTCTGGACTCAGTATCCCCTCACCACTCCCTTTATTTTAATAGTATAATAAATTAAGAAAGCATCTGAGATCCTGCTGACCAGTTCACACTACCCATTGATTGCAGCTGTTGATATGCCCATTGCTACCTCTTGGCATGATGCCTTCTTAAGTCTAATAGCATGCTGTATTTAATTATAATGGTCTTACTGTAAACATGTGGGATTAACTGGAAAACTGCATTCTTGCTTGTATGACAGCCCAGGTTTGTAATGTGGAAATGAGCAAACATACTCGTGAACTATTACCATATTCTGTGCAGTTATTAAAATTGAATTTATGGAGTCCTGACATTATATGCTTAATACTCCAGAGATAGATCTGTTCTCTTATACCTGATGCAAGGAAAATGAACATTCGCATTTACAAATTCAGCATGATAATTTTGTGCCTTTATATAGGGTACATACACACACCACAATTCTAGAGAAGACATAGGAAATTAAAAAAAGTTTTTTCAACAATGACAGGTTTAGGAAGCATAATTCTGTGATGAATGGCTGTGCAAAATACTGTTTACAGAAGTACAGATAAATTCTTCTCTGAAAGGGGAATGAAGTTTGTACTGTGACAGCTTGGCTTTATAGGGCATAGAACGATGAAAACCGCTTGGAAAAGATGAATATCTTGTTTCTCAGTTTAATTTTTATTGTGTAACAAACTAAAACATTAATCTTCTAACATACTATCTGTTGTCTCTATCAATTGTTGCATTCCAGTATCAACTGTTGCATTCCAGTATTGCTAATAGAACATGAGAATGTATATTGCTAATACCTTTATGATATCCCAGAAAACATAAAATATTTTGTGTTCTCTTTTGCTCTGACAGGTTGGTACAGAGGATATACCCTCCAAAATAAATCTAAAAAGGTATGACGTGTCATCCACTTTTTATTTCATTTGAAATCTGTCTGCTAGTTTTGTATTGTGCTATCTGATTCGTTCCTCTGGTCTCTGCTGTCTCTAGACCTAGTTTGCTTTCTCTTTGATGGCTCTTCTTTGGATTTGGAAGCAAATTCTTTGACCTCAGTGCTTAAATTTAATAGTGTAAATCCCATTGACTGTATTTCTCACCAGCCAATTCAAGGAGAAAGTCCTGGAAGACTTCTTTTTTCCTGTCCCTCAAATTAAGCAAGTTGGAAACACATTCATTGCTCTAGTGGGATCTCTCTTTCCGGGAGCGATGGACGAATGCTTCTCCCTTCATCCTTTACTTCTAATGCTAAAATTCCGAACTAAAGGATCTCCTCATTTCCACGTGATCCTTTCCTTCATTGTACATTGGATAAATAAGAGTGGTTTTCATACTGTGAGCCTCATACCCCAGTAATACATTATGAAATCAATATGGTGGATTAGAACCATATTGATTTTTTTCATTTTTCATTTCATTTTTTTCCAAAAAAATGAAATCAAAAAGTAGAGAATGTGACATGCAATGGTAAGTATTGTTTCATGAAACTTTTGTTTTACATATATACTTTTATTTATTGTTTTTATTATATTTTATGTATTTCTTATGTAATACTGGTTGCCATAAAAATTACTGTTCACCAGAGGCACAGTTTGAAAAATACTGGCCTAAATGGTTCCTTTTGCCAAAGCCAAAACTACGAATAGTCAGGCTAAAGAGACTCTATTAATTATGTTAATACCCCCCTCAATTTCTTTTAGGTCTTGTCAGCACTGTTCCTTTGATACAGCTCGCTGGGGCAGCATGATATGTCAGCACTTTCTTTTGAAAAAGCAGAGTTGATAGGGCCTTATTATTTCACAATTAGTTCACATGCCAAATAGCAAATTAGAAAAGAGATAAGAGAAACGTTTTAGAATTTATCAAAAGAGGAGTGAAAAAAGAAAGCCAGACCCACAGTTCTTACTCTTCACGGACAGCAGGAGAAAGACGTAATCCTGGACCATATGCTGATGTTACACACCCAACTCTCCAAAGGGTATGGGGCCCAGGAGGACACCGTTCTACATGGTATTGTTCATAAAACACCAGGACTGCTTCTGCATTGCTGATGCTTAAATCACACTCAGCATTTGCACATGTGTGTGAACACATACACATTTTGTTAACTTTGATGGTTTACGAATCTAGCAAAATAAAGGAATGTTTGCTTTTAATGTAACTCCTACAATTTTGGTCCTTTTTTCTCTCCCCAAACCAGAAAATGAATTTTTCTACCTACAGTTAGATTCTTATACCATGTCTTTATTTCAAACCAAATTATTTTCATTTAATCTCTTACTGACTTCAGTTTCTTTGGGCCATCAAATAGGGGCCAAGAGTGTAGTCATGGCAGAGTGAATGAGGGCATGACAGAATTAAAGTGAAAACCTTTCTTCTGGGATCCTCAATGACACAAGAGTACCTGACTATGGCCACTCCTGCTTTTTAGCCCGATTGGTGTTCATTTTACTCATAGTTATGGAAGTGGTAGTTATTGCAAAGCACAATTAGAGTTAGCAACTTTGATGTTCTGCATTTGTTAAACAGTAAGAATACTTATGTCAGTTCACAATTCTTTTTTTTTTAATGTTAATTTAAAAACAATAAACAAAAAGCCATTCTCAAAATTATGTGGTGAACTTAAGGAACAAACGAAATTCTTGATTTTTCACTGGGAAATGTCAATTATATCCAACCAAGGTCCTAGACCAGGTCTTCCTTTTCATAGACTCTACAGTAGGTAAGGATCATTTTGAACATGGAAGACCTTGCTTTCTAAAGCATCCTATGATATTCTAATACAGTCGTTTCTCATTTCCACAGGGGATTGGTTCCAGGACCCCCACAATAACAAAATCCATGGATGCTCAAGTCCCTGACATAAAATGGCAAAGTATTGGCATATAACCTCTGTGCATCCTCCCGTGTACTTTAAATCATGTATAGATTACTTGAAATGCCTAATACAATGTAAATGCTATGTAAAGAGTTATTATACTGTATTGTTTAGGGAATAATGATAAGGAAATAAACCTCCTTTTACTTTTTTCCCCCTATATTTTCCATCATCGGTTGGTTGAACCCATCTTATGGAGGGCCTGGTGTATATAGAAATCAATCTAGCTAATAGTGCCATTGTTGTCAGCTTTGAACAGTAGATAGATAGGGTGCCCCACCGGGAGCTAAATGATACATTCTGGATGTGTTTTTAATTTTTTCGTGTTCATTAAGGAGTGCTTTAAACCTTTAAGCTTAAAATCTCACTTTTTAGAGAAATCTTTCAGTAAGAGTTTCTCTTTGTTCTCTTGATAACTAAAGGAAAACTTTGTAATTCAATGGAATGATGACACAAACAAGGGCCATGCATTTATTTGACGATTGTTTTAAGTTAAAATATCCTTCTTGTGGAGAAGGATATCCAGGGAAAATATAGGGAATTCAAAATCAGTTGCCATGAATTCTGCTCTGCTTTTGACACCCTTTCATTAAGAGATCAGCTCATTAAAAATGCTCTTCTAATGCCTAAAAACAATAAATAATCCCTCATTTCTCCGTCTGTAGGGGGAGGAGCCACTTGAAAGGCTTATTGATTTAATGGAAATTCTTGGTGTCATTTATAAGCTGACCCAGCCATTTAGAGTGATGATAAAAGGAGCTAGTGGTTTTACAAATTGAAGAAGACAAGTGCTTTTCTGAAACTGATTATTGATCCTGGTGGAATTGTAGGAGTGTGGATAAGGCCAACATCTAGAAAATCATTAGTGTATTTTTTTACTCAAGTGAGTGGGTTGCATTGAGGAAGGAAAAGCAGAATTGAGAGCTAGGCTGTAAATCAGAAACACATGACCTAGGCTCTGACTTTCTGTATATATCCTTTATGATAGGAGACAGTCTGTAAGCATCAGGTTTACCAGAGGAATTCTATGACTGTAAAATGGCCAGGTGTCATCATGGAAGGGTGAGGCCTGCAGATGACAGAGTGGCAATTTAACAAATAAACACATGTATGCATACATACATGCATGCATACATACATACATTAATACATACATATATACATGAGATAGGATCTCAGTCTGTTGCCCAGGCTGGCGTACAGTGGTGTAATTATGGTTTACTGAAGCTTTGACCTCCTGGGCTCAAGCAGTCCTCCTCCCTTAGCCTCCAGTGTAGCTGGGACCATTGGCATGTGCCACCGTGCTGTGCTAATTTTTTGAGTTTTTTTGTAGAGACCGTGTCTCTGTTTGTTTCCCAGGCTGGTCTTGAACTCTTGGGCTCGAGCAATCCTCTTGGCCTCCTAAAGTGCTAGAATTACAGGCATGATCCACTGTGCCCTGCCTTAAATATTCTCTTAATATGAAAATCATCATGTCTGAACATCTAGTATAAAGCATCTGCTTATGATCTGCTTAGATGCCACAAAATTCATCAGTATGCATTTATTTTTTCTGAATACGTCTCTCTTGAATGTTTTCCACTTATTAAGAAGGACTCGTCAACCAGATTGTGAATGCATGAAAATATTAATTGGCCCTTTACTTTCTAATTTGAAAAACCTTCAGCAAGGATGTTCCTTTGTAGTAGCAGTGTTACATTCTACTTTTGACTTCCAGATACGGATCCTTGTAACTAAGCAGTTCATCCCTACCCAGCGCCCCACGCCCGCCCCTGCTTTTTTATGAGTTTTGGACTTTTTATTGTGGTAAAAATGTATATAACATAAAATTTACCATGTTAACCATTTTTAAGTGTGCGTTTCAATGGCACTAATTACATTCTCATTGTTGTACAACCATCAACACTGTCCATCTCCAGAAGTGTTCATCTTTCCAAACTAAAATTCTGTCCCCTTTAGATACTAACTACCCATTGTCCCTCCCCCAAGTCCCTATGAACCCCCATTGTACTTTCTGTCTTTATGAATTTGACTACTCCAGGTATAAGTGGAGCCATACAGTATTTGTCCTTTGTGACTGGCTTATTCCCAACATCCCAGTTTGGGTTCCCACAGGGATGATAGTCAACAAATCATTTACCGTGGTGCAGTGGCACAGCAGGCAGAAGAAACACCCAGAGTTCCTTAGGCATCCTAGGGACAGGCCTAGAGTTTCAGAACTGCAGAAATCAGGTCCCAGAGAAATCACACACACATTTCATTTCTGTGTTCAATTATTTGATCCATTTTCCAAAATGCTTCCGAATTCCACGCCCATAATTAAAGAGGTCATTGTCACCTTGCGTCTGTGTGTGTTCTTGGTCTCATCAGTAACAGGATTAGAATCATGCTTTCTCACTAATTTGCCCCACATCTGCCCCCTTCTTAAAGCATGGAGGAGAAGGAATGCACTTTTTATTTTGGGGCTTTGTGCCTGGTGGGAAAGCACGTGCAGGATCCACTCTGTCATCACCAATGCAAGGAGCAGCTTAATCTCAAATGTTCTTGCTGTTTCCTGTTTTACTGGCAAATGATTAAAAGAGAAAAAGCAAAGTATTGTACAGACAAATATAGCACATGCAACTGGACACAAGAACAACCCCATCAATGTTCACTGGTTTCCTGTCTGAGTGGAGTAAGGATCAATGGTTATATATGCTTCTGGGCAGTGGGACATCCCGTCCCACCTTTATGATTAGCCACCCCTGACATGTCATGTTCATGGAGTTCACACCAACTCTTCCAGGAGTAGGGCTGGGAAGCAATTCGCCAACAGTGCCAGCTGTAAGTTGCATGTAAGTTACCGTGAAACAGAGCAGCAGCGCCATCTCCAGAAGGCATCTCCTCTGTCTGTATATGAGCATATCACACAGTAAACAGTGGAAGCTTTGACATGCATAAGTACACTCACATCTGGAACTTGCATTCTGTTGATTAGATCTGATCCTCCATTCTCCAATTGTTACCCATGTTTCTCCTCTTTCTCTTAGGTCTTTCCATGCCTAAGTCTTCCCCAGAGGCAGTGTTACAATACTGATAGAGAATTGCCTCTTAGGAATATAGAATGGAGAGCAGTTTGAGACTATGAGGTCCTAAAAATAACCAGCTACTAATACTCATTGATTTTTGGGTGCATTTGGTTTAAGTGGGAGTGCTGAGAGGAATTACTTTAGAAAAATTACTGTGTAGTTGACTCGTGAAAAATGTGGATTTGAACTGTGCAGCACTTACACATGGATTTTATTTTTTAGCCAAATGCAGATCAGAGTTGCAATATTCTTGGGACATGAAACTTGTGTAAAGGTACATGCAGGTTGTGCGGGGCTGCGTGCCATACTCGAGTATGTGTGGATTTGGGTATATGCTCTGTGGAAGGGAGTTCCTGGAACCAATCCCTTACGTATTCTGAATGATGACTTATTTTATGGGCTACTAAGTCCTGCATATCTTCCATATCACCCCTTATGTGAAACCCTTACGGGAAGCATCTCATGGCAATTAGCATCTGAGGGGTTTAGGAGCTCACAGTTACACTCTTTCCCATTATGGTATCTCTGAGCTGACACAGCATGTTTGCCTCTTCATTCACAAAATATCTTATGCTCTCTGAACCCAAATTTTGATTTCTACCTTTTTGGTGTTTCCACCATGCTTTTGTTGAGGTAGCCAGTCAATGTAAGTGAAGTCCTACAAACCTGATGTCAGGAATTTAGCTATTGCCCAGGTGTTCTCATTCATTCTTGCTGTTCATTCATTCTCTTTACTTTGTGCTGAGGTAGTTTTTTGTCTGTTTTTTGTTTTTGTAGTTTTGTCTTGTTTTTATGGCTGTATAACCAAAGCTCTTCTCTCTGTAGGGCATTTTCCCTGAAACGTATATCCATTTGAAAGAGGCAACTGTAGAAGACCTGGGGTAAGTTCCAACCTAGGAAGACTCTCAAACATGATGAAGATGTAAGATTATCATTAATGATCATCTTAAGGCATTAGTGCCTTATGTATGTTAATAGTTCTCTCATCTCAGGCCAGGCACAGTGACTCACGCCTATAATCCTAGCACTTTGGGAGGCCGAGATGAGCAGATCATTTGAGGTCAGGAGTTCAAAACCAATCTGGCCAACATGGTGAAACCCCATCTGTACTAAAAATACAAATATTAGCCAGGCATGGTGGTGGGCGCCTGTAATACCAGCTATTGGGGAGGCTGAGGCAGGAGAATTGCCTGAACCTAGGAGGTGTAGCTTGCAGTGAGCTGAGATTGCACCACTGGACTCCAGCCTGGGTGACAGAGTGAGACTCTGTCTCAAAAAAAAAAAAAAAAAAAATTCTCTCATCAGTTCTATGAGAGAGAAATGAAGAAAAACTTTTAATTGGTATCATTCCTTCCTCTGTCTTCTCTTTCTAGAATTGTTCCTCCTTTGCATTAATTTTCCAGAATACTAAAAGCAGAAGTAGTAGACCAAGGGTTTTGCCTCTATATTATATTTATTACCTGCTCACTGATTTTGTGTGTGTTTGTGTGTGTGTTTGCACACATGAACATTTGGGACTCTGACTGATAAGATCTGAGAAGCCCCCACTTTCCGATCTTTGAGAGATAGATGATTAAGTGACAACCTGCACTTACCGGCTCTGAGCCTTGGATGAATCATTTAGCCTGAAATGTATTTTGGATTTTTCACAGCATATTAGGGGGAAACAATCTGTCCCTACTTTGATCATGAGCTTATCATGAGATTGGAATGAGGTAACATGTGCAGACGTGTTCTGCAGATACTATCTGCTACATTTTGGGTATTCATATTTTCTGCCCACCTCGTTTGTCCTGGGAAGTACTTACTGCCTCTGTGGCACCTAAGAAGAGTGAGCTATTTGGTCTCATTGGGAGAGAGAGGTCACTTAGCTGGTGGTGAGTCTCTGGACGGGAGAGTTCTGGAGGCAGTAAGGAGAGGCTGGGGTAGGACTGGGACCCTGGGGCTGATAGAGTGGGGCCGAGGAGAGAACGGACAGCTGGGTCACAGAGCCACGCAGCCTTGCAGCTAGAAAGAGCATTCCCACCATAGTTCAGCACCATCATTTCTTTTCTTTTCTTTACTTTTTTTTTGAGTATGGGCAAGCTTTATTATATATGAAGTTGATTTCGTAAATTAGAATGGCAGTTTCACTTAAAATTAACTCATTAAAAAGTGTAAATGTCATGATATAGATATGTTTTCCAAAACTCCAAAAGATAGTGAAACTGGTACAGATACTGTCACTCATCTTTGGACCAATACAATAGCAGAATTGATGAATCTGGTTCCCAGACAAGCATGTACCACTTGCTCCTGTGCCGTAGGGAAGAGAGGATGCTTTAACCCAGGCATTATTGATGCAGTGACTCATGGATAGTTGCTCCTTATTAACACTGCTAAAATTAGGTTCACATGTTTTACTTTGTGTGGGCCCTGATGCTCCCGTCTTTTCGTTCTTTCAAGGTGTTGCCTCATACCCACTCATTGCAAAATGCATCCAGATGGGAATTTAAGCCTCTTCACAAAGCAAACCCCTGGAAACTCATAGGTAGTATGCATCAGTGGTCTGTAACTGATCTCTGATAATATGGCAACACCATTTCTTTAGAACCTAATTTTCTTGATTCCACAAGAAGTGGCAGGATAGGAAAACTCATGGTTAAGTGAGAACAGTCTTGTTACAGGACGGTTATCTCCCAGGTGTATGTTGCCAATTCTGATTTCCGTGTTGTTATGGAAGGGCCTTATTTTCATTCTGACTAACAACCAATCGTCAGAACACATTGAAACTGTTGCTGGGTCAAGTCCCAAAGAATCCCAAAACATTAAAAAAAGGAGGAAGGACCCACCTACGAGCACAGAGGTCTTCGTCGCTCCAGACTCCCAGACACAGCACAGGGAACAAGAAATGGCAGCACTATCATTTCATAGACAAGTGGTCAAGATGTCCTCAAAGCCATACAGCTCTTTGGTGGCAAAACCAAGAGCAAAAACCAGGTCTCCTGCCCTGCTGGGGAAGTCCTCTTTTCCAGTAGGCCATGGATACCCACCGCTGTCACCCGCTATGTTACTGGAAATGCAGGTGGGGAGGCACATTCACACCCATTAGGGTTGTACAGCATGCTTGTTACATTTGCAATTTAAATAGTAATTTTTCATGGTAAGCATTTCCCAGATATGTCATAAGTTACACTAATTCTAAAGAAATGTTCTTACTTTACCAGAAATTCAAACTTAACTGGGCCTCCTGTATTTCTCCTCATTAAGTCTGGCAGCCCTATCGCCAATTCCCATTTGTTTGCTTGCTCTTGCTTTCTCCCTTTTTCTTTTTGCTAATCATAAAAATGCCAGAGAGGATTTATGTGAATATACGTAGTACCTACCTTTATGTGAGTCTTCTGTGAATAAGCGAGGATTTTGTTAAGTGTACATTTTCTATGTTGTGAAACTGCAGATGAGAATAAAACATGGGACTATTCCAGAAAGGAGTGCTGCCTCTGCATACCCAACCTCCACCCTGGCCCCTGCCCTAAGCAGATCCAGGGTAGAGTCACAGCCCCAGGACACTTGTGCCACACACACCTCTCCACGCAGCCTCCCAAATGAAACAGCTGTTTGGTGGAACCAGCTAAAATGCTGCAAGTTTTGCGTCCATCTGAGAATCGCTGAAGCCAGCCTGGCTCAGTAATTGAGCCTCCTGGAGAAATCCAAATTGGGGAGGTCGAGGTTGGGATTCAGTTGCAGGAACTGAGCCTATTTTGAGGGCTGTGCTGTCTTGTTCTTCTCCTCGCCCAGATGCTTGGATGTGATAAAGTCCCCCACACATCTCCTGACCCCATGCCCCAATAGCTTTCTTCTCATCCTTGAGTGTTAAGGAGTCTGATCCCTATCAAGTAAAGCAGTGTCAATCAACCTGGAGTAACGTGACCCTTGTTTGGTTATTTGTAGGCAGCATGAAACTGTGATTCCTGGTGAGCTCCCCCTGGTGCAGGAGCTCACTTCCACTCTGCGAGAATGGGCTGTCATCTGGCGAAAGCTCTACGTGGTGAGTTTCCCCTTGTAGCTTGGCGCCCCAGGGTCACTCTGGATCCTCAGCCTGTAGGTCCTTTGCAGGGTATTGGCCCCCTATTGGCTGACTCCATGGAGTGGGATGCATCTTCCCTGGACCACACAAAGGCTGATAAGCAGGAGATTCTCATTTCCCCGGAGCTGGGTCATTGATAGGGGGTAGTGGAGTAAGTGGGCATAATCATTCTAGCAGTCTTGATTCTCAAGTGACAAACATGCTGATTATGAAAGTACTAATGATAATCATCACTGCAAACACATGTAGTCTTTCCTAAGTGCCAGAAACTATGAATCCTCACAACATTCCTATAACGTAGGTGCAATTATTATTATCTATTTGTTATAAGGAACCTGAGTCATGGTCTTAGCTTCTTCATGTATGCCACTAGATTGAAATTTGTCAGTATTTCAGGGCTCGGCCACGTGAGGATGACATTCTTTGTCTCAGGTACCTTACAGACTCAGAAACTTGAATAGTGTTAAGCTGTGGTCTGAGAATTGCCTTTTTTGGGCAGACTCACAGTATTCTTTCTCCCAACGCTATTTGACCTCAGAATGCTAATACAGTGTGTCAGTTCACAGGGAAATTATGAGGAGCCAGCGCATCCTCTCCATGATAAACAATAAGCACAAGTTATACACAGGAATCAGGACCAATTAAATCTAGCATTTAACAGGATCAAACTGAGAACAGCTGTGGTGCAAGAGACAAGGATGTTCAAAGTTTATTGGCAGCAAGCCTGCCTCATCTCCAGCATAGGAAGCTCTCTTCTTAATGTTGGAATCCACAAAGGTTTTGTTTGTTTGTTTGTTTGTTTGTTTATTTTTTGAGACAGAGTCTCCCTCTGTTGCCCAGGCTGGAGTGCAGTGGCATAATCTTGGCTCACTGCAACCTCCACCTCCCAAGTTCAATCAGTTCTGCTTCAGCCTCCCTAGTAGCTAGGATTACAGGCGTGTGCCACCACATCCAATTAATTTTTTTATTTATTTAATTTTTTTAGTGGAGATGAGGTTTCACCATCTGGTCTTGGTGGTCCATTGGCCAGGCTGGTCTTGAACTTCTGACCTCAAGTGATCCACCTGTCTTGGCCTCCCAAAGTGTTGGGATTACAAGCGTAAGCCCCCATGCCCAGCTAATTTTTCTGTGTGTTTTTAATAGAAACCGGGTTTCACCAAGTTGGCCAGTCTGGTCTCAAACTCCTGACCTCAAGTGCTACACCCGCCTTGGCCTCCCAAAGTGTTGGGATTATAGGCATGAGCCATTGCGCCCTACCCACAAAGACTGTTTATTCTGAAGTGGCCTCTTTGCCTGGAGCCTTTGTAATTAACCATCACTGGTGTCTTGCCTCTGTTAGTGGGCTCCAGTCTTTTGTGGCTCACCAGGAATTCCTATGACAAATATATTTTCTCTCGTTAGATGTGTGCATGAGTTCAGAGAGGTTGTAGACCAGACTTGATAGCCTGGGAACCCTCCTCTTTTTTTTAATGTGACTTTGTTTATCTAAATTTTTGTTCAGTCATGTGTTGATTCATTTTAACTCTGAAAAGCCAATCTTAAGTCACTGAGAACACCTTACTCTAGACCCTAAGTACTGAAGACAATAATCAAAGGCTCATTTTAGCATAACTTCTAAGAGTTCATGGAAGATATTTCATTTTCATTCAGGGCTTTTGTTTCCCTTGGTTAGTCACAGCATTAGGAATCACCATCCCCTTTGGTGAAAAAGCACATGAAATTTCTCTACTTGCTCATCCTTCAAGACCTTGTTTCGATACTTTCTTCTTCGTATTATATCTTCTAAACACACCAATCTATAAAATTTCCCTCTGGACCATAGAGACACTTACTGCTGAACCCATCATCTGACCCGTAGGGCACACTGCCTCATAATAAAGGTGATCTTTTGATCTATTTACGATTAGTTGAAGAGAGAAAGCATGTTAAGTTCCTAAATCACAAGGAGGATGGAAACGCTACTGTCAGCCCTGTGGTCTTCATTGATCATCTTGCACTTACATTGAGAGTACTCTCTGGTTCTGGTTTATTGATTGGTTGGTTTGGTGGATGTAACAAGGTTGATGGATGAGGAATTGCATGTACGTGGGTTGGTTCCTTAATATGTTCTTTCTGGAAATTGATGAGTGTTGAAATGCATTAGATAATCGGTATTGGGAAAGGAGAGTTTTTAAAAAAAAAAAGATTTATGAGAGTGGGGAGTATGAGTGAGGCCACCTTTTTTTTCCTTGCTAAAACACAACTGGTGTGCCCACTTTATGATCTATGTCCTCTACACATCCACAAGTAATTGTGCCAGGTGAACCACTGAATAGAACTGAAAAAGAAGTGAATGGGGGCCGGGCTCAGTGGCTCATGCCTGTAGCCCAAGCACTTTGGGAGGCCAAGGAAGGCAGATCACTTGAAGTCAGGAGTTCGAGATCAGCCTGTCCAACATGGTGAAACCCTGTCTCTACTAAAAATACAAAATTTAGCTGGGTGTGGTGGCTTATGCCTGTAATCCCTACTTGGGAGTCTGGGGCAGGAGAATCACTTGAACTCAGGAGGCAGAGGTTGCAGTGAGCTGAGATCATGTTGTTATAATCCAGCCTGGGGGACAAGAGTAGAACTCCATCTCAAAAAATAATAAAAGAACTGAATGGGGATGAAGAATTAGGACTCTTGTATTTTGGCTGCCAAAATCTCTTAGTAGTTAAAGATGATAAGGTCTTGCTGAGCATTTCCTAGGTGGGAGAGTTTCATATTGTGTAGCAGAATTTGGTTAAGGAAAAAAAAGCCAAATATAGGTGATGGGGAGGAAGGCAGCAAACCACATTGCCATATATGTACCTATGCAACAATCCTGTATGTTCTTCACATGTACCCCAAAACCTAAAACACAATCATATATATATATATATATATATATATATATATATGCCATCTTCTTTTCAAGGGCAGCACATTTCTTGTTTTAATTTAGATATCTAATAACAATTATTTTGGCATTTGTGAATACTTTAAAGTGTCTTATAGCTGCTGTTGATTGACTAAAAGACATTCATTATAGGAATTCACAATCAGTTGATAGGACTAAGAAACCTGCTTCTGCTTTTGATACATGCTCATCTAGTAGGGAATCATCCATCCACTAAGATTTGTTATTAAGGTTAGTGGAAAAATAATTGTGGCTAGTATTAATTGTGGCTTTCTCTTTCTTTTTCCTGTCCCTTGCTAAACCATTGACAGTTCACTTCAGGCAGAATTTCTGAACTTCTTACTGAAAAATTTCTGTATCAGAGTAGCAAACCTCAATATTATGTTTCACTAGGAAACAAGTAAAAAGTATGCAAATTCTCTAGTTTTCATGTCCCATCTCCTTTCACCCGCCATACACGTTGTCGATATTTCTGCCTTCTGATTCTGTAAGTTCCTTTAGTCCATGTAAAGACAAATATAGATTTTACTAGTATGTATCAATGCTTGTATTATTTTGCTCTTGCATTTTCCCCTGTAGATTACAACACCAGGCACTCTGTTTGATGTCTTTAAAGACACCTGTGGCCAGCATAGTGACTCATACCTGTAATCGCATCCCTTTGGGAGATTAAGCCTGGGAGAATATTTCAGTCCAGAAGTTTGAGACCAGCCTGGGTGACATAGCAAGCCCTATCTCTAAAAAAATTCAAAAATTATCCAGGCACGGTGGCACACACCTGTAATCTCAGCTACTCAAAAGGCTGAGATGGGAGGATCACTTGAGCTCCAGAGGTCGGAGCTGCAGTGAGCCATGATTGTACCACTGTCCTCCAGCCTGGGTGACAGAGTAAGACCCTTTCTAAAAAAAAAAAAAGACACCTGTGATGTGTTAGAAATCCCATATTTCTATAATGCATTTCCTTGTTCTTTTCTTTTCAGTCTGAGTTCACCAGAAATGTACATTGTGGATCCACGGTCTCATATGAGGGGAAAATGCCATCCACTAACCAGATTAGACCCTGGTGATTATTCTAGAAAGGAAAAATATTTGTCTAGCTGTGATTTATTTTTAGCAGTTATATGGTAACCATGTAGAATAATCATAAATATGTCTTAAACAGGAGGGGATTGTGTACACCGAACTGAAATGACCCCACTTATCCAGAATAGAAGAGATGACTCACCCCATGGTCCCTCTGTTCCTTTGGTATATTATTATTGTTTTCTATTGGATTATCTTCCCCGGTGAGTGTTGCCCTTATGCTCAGGAGAGGAAGTGGGCTTTAGGAGGCAGACACTGGCGCAGCAATTAGGAAGCTGGGTGTCCTGAGCCAGCACCGTCCCTAACCAGCTCTGTGGTCTTCAGCAAGTCACTTTAACACTCAAGCCTGCTGGATGTTGTTCCTCTGCAAAAGTTGATGTAAAACCTGCCTTGTTAGTCTCATAGAACTGTGAGAATGTGGAAAGAGAGAGCGGCTGTGATCTGTGCTGCTGACAAAACCGTCAAGGACTCTGCCAATGGGAGCATGTGCTTTGATATTATCTTAGCTGGAAACAGTAGCCATTCTGGACACCCTCCCCCTGGGAAGCCTTGGCATAGCTCCCCTGTCACCCGACTGTGTGCCTGAGAGTCTGAAGCTCCCTTCTGTATGGCCCCTTATCCAAGGCCACTTTCTTTGGAACAATTGTCTTAGGTAGAGTGGCCTTGAGCACTCAGCAGTGGAGCTAAATTTCTCACCATAGATAGAGAACCTGCTTGGTTTCAATGCAAGTCCAAGAGGTCTGGATCATTCTAAAATGCAGAGAAACTGCAAAGTTATGGCAGTTTCTGATGGGCTTTCCCTATATGGCTGTGCCTCAGTTGGAACTGGTCACTGGGTGTATTTCTTGTGGTTGTTTAGGAAAGGAGGAAACACTGTGAACAAGGAGGCCACCTGGTGACATGCCAAGACCTTGGATATTGGAGTCACACAGGCTGACTGGTTCTTAAGTTCTGGCTTCTCCCTTACTGGGTTTGTACTTTTATATTCAGAAAAAAATAACAAACCCAGTAATAGTTCCTGAAAATAAACCCAAACAGAAAGAACTCGGATGTAGAAGGCTACTAGCTGATCCTGTGCCTAAGACAAGTCCCTTGATCTCCTAAAGTTTTTGTGTCGTCTCTAAAGTGGGGATTTTACGTACTATATGCCTTGCAAACTTACTGTAAGACTTTAGTGGGATAATCTGTATAAAACCCAGTACCTGTCACACTATGGTCGATACATGGCAGTCCCTGACTAAGCCCTCACAACTCTGTTCCTAGAAAGAGCTGATTGATAATGAGAAGTGTGAGAAAAGAGCTGGATCACGCTAGAAGATTTATTAACATTGGCCTTGAGGCACCTACTGTGGTTATTCCCCATCTTGCAGCTTTGGGCAGAAGGGGTGGGTACTTTTATTAGAAAAGGGGTTTCACCACGTTGGCCAGGCTGGTCTCAAACTCCTGACCTCAGGCAATCTACCTATTTTGGCCTCCTGAAGTGCTGAGATACAGGTGTGAGCCACTGTGTCCGGCCAATCAAGTGAATCTAATTGCTAAAATGTGGTTTGTAGAAAGGACTGCTCTCCCCTTGTTTAAAATTTGCCAGCAATAAAGAACCCTGTGCCAGTCTATAGTTCTGGAAAATTCAGGAGCAGAAAAAGTGTCTATAACTAGGGTAGGAGTGGGGTAGCTTGCAGAACACACTGAATGGCCCTTTTCTTTCATCATCACATATCCAGGCAGTTTAAAGCTGCTCAAGTCTAATCTCGTTGAACTGGTGGTTATGACCGGCTGCCGGAACATAAGTTCTGAAGTATAATTAAGCTGGTCTCATGGTTTGAAACCAGCATCTCATTGCTTATTACCAAGGACAGAAAATTCCCATAGCAAATGTTGTCCTCTTGTCGGGGCATTTTACCTGAGAGTTGCAAGCCCGGCTTCCATGTGGCTCTAACAAGAGAGCCAAGATATGGCATGGGACTGACTGACAGGCCCCAGATGTGGGCGGGGCTTTGGACATTTTTCCGGTTTTGATTTTCTCTGACCTGGTTGCCTGGCTTTTAGGATTTCTGTTCCTTCCAGAGGCAAAAATGGCCTTTAACTTGAATGGTTTCTTTAAAAATTAGACCTTTGCTAGTCAGACTGTGCTTTTTTTTTTTTTTTTTTTTTGAGAAGGAGTCGTGCACTGTTGCCCAGGCTATACTGCAGTGGTGCAATCTTAGCTCACTGCAACCTCTGCCCCCCGGCTTCAAGCGAGTCTCTTGCCTCAGCCTCCCGAGTAGCTGGGACTATAGATGTCTGCCCCCATGCTTAGCTGTGGGGTTTCACTATGTTGGCCAGGCTGGTCTCGAACTCCTGACCTTGTAATCCGCCCGCTTTGGCCTCCCAAAGTACTGGGATTACAGGCATGAGCCACCTCACCCAGACAGACTTTGCTTTTATCTGACACAGAGAAAAGGCGCTAGAATGGATAGGAAGCCTGTTTGGAACAGTGGGAATTCTCTTCTTCCCAGGGTCCCTGGAGTCAGTGTAGCTCGAGAACACAGAAGTATCAAAACACCCCATCTGGACCCCGGTGTTGTAGCTACGTGGAAAAGGCATGTTGATTGCAAAGAGCTCTGCACCAGGAAAATTTGTTTCAGCTCCAACCGAGTATGCAAAGGAGTGAGGAGTGAGATGATCTGAGCCAGATGCAGTCAATCAGGAAGTTGCTGGGAGGAGTAATTGAGTTTAATGTTTCAGTCAGAGACTCAAAGACGCTTATCCTGGGAATGAATGGATTTTAGTGCCAGTCTATTTTTTTTTTTTTTTTTTTTTTTTTACAGATGAGTTTACTCTAAAGGGAATAATTTGCCTAAAGCCACATAGCAAGTTAATGATACAATTCGAGCTAGAGGCCAAGCACTCGTATTTTCAGCCAAGGCTGTTTCTCTCTAAGTCATAAAATCTGCATGGCAGACAAAAGGTTGGTGAACAGAGTGAATATCAATCCTTTTATACACTGAACGGTAGAAGACCAGAGAAAGGGTTTTTGACTGTGGTCTGCATTGTTTTCCTGTTTTTTGTTTTCAGAGATAGGGTCTCATTCTGCCACCCAGGCAGGAGAACAGCGGTACAATCATAGTTCACTGGAGCCTCAAACTCCCAGGCTCAAGCAGTCTTCCCACCTCAGCCACCTCAGTAGCTGGGACCACAGGCATGCATCGCCACATCCAGCTAATTTTTTATTTTTTGTAGAAACAGAGTCTTGCCATTTTGTAGAGACAGAGTCTTTAGTACAGTCAGGTCTCAAACTCCTGGGCTCGAGCAATCCTCTCACCGCAGCCTCACAAAGTGCTAAGATTATAGTTATGAACCATTCTACCCAGGCCTCTGATCTGCAGTCCTTGGGAAAATGAAGAATAGAGTTCAGGTTTTCTGACACCCAGTGCAGCAGGGCCATGATCTAAATGGCTCCTCAAATTTCTATAATAGTCAAGGAATGACTCCTGCTTTCTGCTCAGTATTGAAGGCAAAGCTGTTTTTTGTTGTGAATGTGTTTATCTCTAGACATTCTAAAAAAAAAAAAAGAAAAAAGTTATAAACATCATGAGACTGAGGCGGGAGGATCACTTGGGCTCAGGAGTTCAAGACCAGCCTGGCCAACATGGTGAAACTTGGTCTCTACTAAAAATACAAAAATTAGCCTGGTGTGGTGGCATGTGCCTGTGATTCCAGCTTCTTGGGAGGCTGAGGCAGGAGAACCGCTTGAACCTGGAAGGCAGAAGTTGCTGTGAGCTGAGGTGGTTTTACTGCACTCCAGCTTGGGCAACAAAGTGAGACTACATTTCAGGAAAAAAAAATGTTTTAAATATCTGGACTAAAGCTATAAAAATTGAGGCCTTGAGGCCTCAGGTAGCTACAAGTAGAAAGAGAGAAATTAATTCTAAGCAAATGCAGAAATGTCTTTGCTATCTCAAAAAAATTTAGATTCATTTATTTTGGGGAGTCTTTCTTCACTCAAATTGAAAGCAGAGTATTATAGAGTGTTATTTTAAATTTGAGAGGTCAAAGTTTGTTTCTGAGTCCCTGTTGTTTTAGGATTGTGCTGTGTTTTGTGGAGAGGATCATAGAAATTCTTGGATGGTGTGCCAATGGCTGATAATGCAGAAAAGGCTGAAGTGAGTGGAGATGAGAGTTAACTAGAAGGCTTCTGCAGGAGGCGGGCCTGGCCAGTGTAGGATCAGAAGAGAAAGAACGGAGGGCAACTGGAGAGAAAATAGAGCCTCAGAGGAACTTAGCCCATATTCTTTTTAAAAATTTTTTTATTTTTTTGAGATGGAATTTCGCACTTGTTACCCATGCTGGAGTGCAATGCCGAGATCTCAGCTCACTGCAACCTCTGCCTCCCGGGTTCTAGTAATTCTCCTGCCTCACCCTCTTGAGTAACTGGGATTACAGGTGCCCACCACCACACCCAGCTAATTTTTGTATTTTTAGTAGAGACAGGGTTTTGCCATGATGGTCAGGCTGGTCTCAAACTCCTGACCTCAGGTGATCCACCTGTCTTGGTCTCCCATAGCACTGGGACTATAGGCGTGAGCCACCATGCCTAGCCAGCCCATGTTCTTTTGGTGAGTGTTTGGTTTTCTCTTCACTTGTCCTTATGTGCTTCCTCCAAAACCCATCAAGCGTTAGGGACCAGCTATTATGCAAAACATCTTAGAAAGCGCTTAGAAATGTGGCAACAAAGTTCACCTCCTTGAAGTAAATGGGGAAATTGCTTCCTTTGGTATGTTCTAGCTTGTCTATTCATAACTCACTTGGCATAACAAATCAGAAAAGAATGGCTGTCTTCATCCTTCCTTGGGGGAAGAACTTGGCAGACAAGGCTGGTATAGACAGGCAATAATTAAATTGCCATGGATAGTGTCTAATATAATTGAGACTAAGAACTTGTGCACATGTGCCCCAAACAAAGCACTGTCTCACACAGAGGATCCGCTGAGCCTTTGAACCCTTTCTCTACCATACTATGAGAAGCGATATCTTAACATCAGAAAACATTTTAAATAGCTAAGAATGGACAAATGCGTTGTAAGAAAGAAGAAAAGAGACTCTTTCTGCCTAGCGGTTTTGAAAGGCAAAAACTGATAGGCTTAATTACTCACTTCTTTTTCCAACTTTGAAGAAAATAAATGGAAACATTTTATATAGGATTTTGAAGGGGAAAAGCAGGGTTTTTACCTTTGCTTATTAAAAATAGTATCTTTAAAAGCCTCATTTTTATGTTTTACTACAGACTGGCAGACGAGGAAGAGGCAATTAAGAAAATGCTCAAAGCAGTAAATGTAGATAGTTTTAGAATTTTAAACATGCTTTACTTTCTTTGTTTTGTGAGATCAGTGGTGTTAAGAGAGCATATTGTAATCACAGAGAAATGGATTCTTCATCTCTTTGCTTCGTGTTGCTAGAGGACTTTGAACTACTGTTAGGGTTTTACCACACTCTGCTAATCTCTGTTTTGTTCATTACCCCCTACTTTATACCTAGGACTCTTCCCTCCTGATTTATTCTTTGTTAAGGAGTGTTTTGGATGTTTTCAGCATGTTTCTAGTCGATCCTTGGGTCTAGGCATCTCTGTCCTTGGGATGTCATAGAAGAACATCACTGGAGAACATTGTACAGCTGTCAGCATCTCTGTGTGTGTGTGTTGTTGTTTTTTGGGTTTTGCTGTTTGTTTTACAGAAACAAGATCTCACTGTGCTGCCCAAGCTGGTCTCAAACTCCCAGGCTCAAGTGTTCTTCTTGCCTCTGGCTCCCAAAGTGCTGGGATTACAGACACGAGCCACCATGCCCAGCCGGTGTGCCTTAATTTTATAGCAGATAAGAAGAATGTTTTCTAGTAATTTCAAAGTATATCATTATATAACTATATTATGACTTTATAAAGAAGAAAGAAATGGATTCATACTATATGTGGATTGAGTGGAATTCTGTGGGATTTTATTTAACTAACTTATCTCAAAAGAGATACACAAAAGACTTTTCTCTGAACACTACCTAAGATAACACCCTTTACCTGTATACACAAGATTGCCGTATTTATTTTTCTTGCACTTTTCATCAAAAATTATCTCGTGTGTGTATATATTATGATATAACATATAGGGTATATATTTACTTAATATGTAACATATATTTTTATAATATACATCCAAAATACTCATTATTATATATATTATTATATTATCATTAATATATATAATATAAACTTATTTCTTTTCTTGTCTAGAATGTTAGATCCTTGAGGGCAGGAACTTTATAATCAGCACATAGTGGATGCTCAGTGACTTAAAAAAAAATTAATACAGGCCAGGTGTGTTGGCTCACGCCTCTATTCCCAGCACTTTGGGAGGCCGAGGCAGGCGGATCAACTGAGGTTGGGAGTTTGCGACCAGCATGGCCAACATGGAGAAACCCCATCTCTACTAAAAATACTAAATTAGCCAGGCATGGTGGCACATGCCTTTAATCCCAGCTACTCGGGAGACAGACGAGAATCGCTGGAACCCAGGAGGTGAAGGTTGCAGTGAGCCAAGGTCGTGCCATTGCACTCCAGCCTGGGCAACAAAAGGGAAACTCTGTCTCACCAAAAAAAATAAATAAATAAAATGAAGTAATCAATCATTCAGATCAGGGATGTTCAATCATTTGGCTTCCCTGGACCACACTGGAAGAAGAATTGTCTTGGGCCACACACGAGATATACTAACACAAATGACAGCTGATGAGCTGAAAAACAAAAATTGCAAAAAAGTATGATAATGTTTTAAGAACGTTTGCGAAGTTGTGTTGGGCTGCATTCAAAGCTGCCTGGGGCCACAGTTTGCGCAAGAGTGATTTAGAAGGTTGTGATGGCTCAGATATAAAGTGATTGATTCTTAAATTGATTGAAAAATAGATGATTAGTTAGGTGTAAGGTAATTTGCTTTGGTCACAGTAAGTTACTATTTAAAGCAAGATTAACAGTTTCATATGTGAATGGTCTAACAATTGTCTGGGGAAATGGGAACTTTAAAATAATATTTTAAATTATATTTTCTAGTGTTCCTTATCTCTGAAATTATAATTATTTCTCTATTCATAATTCACTCATTTAGTATATTTGCTAGAATGCCTACTTGTACCAGCTACATGCTAGAGACACACAAATGAAGCTCTCTGTCCTATAAGAGCCTACCAGCTAAGCAGGGAGGCAGATGAGCCAGTGTAACCCAGGGTTCTCCATGCTATTATGGAACCAAATTCTGGACACTGAAGGTGGGACCGCTAACCTGAAGTTAAAGTTTCAAGGTAGACACACATAAGTTGAGACTGAAGAAGTCAGAATTACCAGTTGGCAGAGGGTGTAATGCGAGTCAGAAAAGGATAGGGGTGGGGGTAGATTTGGAGGAAGAGAACGAAAGAGGAAATAACATATTGGGAGGATCTGGAGCCTCAGAGAGAAATAGACGTGGCTTTGCATGGAAGGGAACGTAGATTGTTGGGGTGGAGACTGGTAAGAAATGCAGCTGGGAATGTGCGTAAGAGTCAAGATACGGAAGGATTGCACATGATCCACTGTGGCTGGAGGACAGTGAAACTCACTGGAGGGCTTTAAACCCAGAGGGGCATGGCTAGAGTTTTAGGGTACATGGATGATTTGATATGTTTGTGATTTATGACCCACTGTTCACGCTGTGATCACCAGCTTCCACAGTTGCAAGAGGGGGAGGGTGTAGAAAAGGCTCGGGACAAAGCCATCCCTATTAATGTATTCTTTTAAAATCCTTGGATTCATGCAGCTGACTGTATGACACAATTGATTAATTAAATAACACCTTATAAAGAATCAGGCCGGACACAATGTCTCACACCTGTAATCCCAGCACTTCGGGAGGCTAAGGCAGTCGGATCACTTGTGGCCAGGAGTTCAAAACCAGCCAACATGATAAAACCCTGTCTCTATTGAAAATGCAAAAAGTAGCTGGGCGTGGTAACCCACACATGGAGTCCCAGCTGTTCATGAGGCTGAGGCAGGAGAATGGCTTGAACCTGGGAGGTGGAGGTTCCAGTGAACCAAGATCGTGTCACTGCACTCTAGCCTGGGCAACAGAGCACGATTCCATCTCAAAAAAAGAATCAGCCAAAAGATGTTCCCTCTCATCTGTCTGACATTCCTCTTAAAAACAAACAAATAAACAAAGGATGTTCCCATCATCTCTCACACCTTTTTTTAAGAATCTTTTTATCATCTTGTTTTCTCATCTTAGAACAACAAGCTGACCCTCTTCCGCCAGCTGCAGCAGATGACGTACAGCCTGATCGAGTGGCGGTCCCAGATCCTGTCTGGGACGCTCCCTAAGGATGAACTGGCCGAGCTCAAGAAGAAAGTCACAGCCAAAATTGATCATGGGAACCGGTAAGTAAACCAGGGATGTCTTTTCACTGAAAACTTGGCAAACAGGGGGCCCATTCATGCTAATGACACTGTTTGCAGCAGACTTTTGATCTTGGAGTTGCCAAAGAATAATGCTTACTGCTCTCATTTTGTCTTTGAAGACATTTAATTTTGTTGAAAAAAATGTCACAGTTCCCTCCATGGCCAGGCCCTGTGTTGAATCTCTGATCCCATGGAGGTGACAGATGACCAGGAAAGATGGGGCTTGGATTGAAGCTGCTCCACTCCAAATAAAGAAACGAAAACAAATAACCTGTCTGGGCACAGTGGCTCACACCTGTAATCCCAGTACTTTGCGAGAATTTTGCTTGAGTATCGCTTGAGCCCAGCCTGGGCCACATAGCAAGGCCCCATCTCTACAATAAATATTTGAAAATTAGGTGGGTCTGGTGACGCACACCTGTTGTCTCACTTACTCGGGAGGCTAAGGTGGGAGCATCGCTTGAGCCTGGAAGTTCAAGACTTCAGCGAGCTATGATTGCACTGCCGCACTCCAGCCTGAGCAACAGAGTGAGACCCTGACTCAAAAACTAAACTAAGGCCGGGTGTGGTGGCTCAAGCCTGTAATCCCAGCACTTTGGGAGGCCGAGGTGGGTGGATCACAAGGTTAGGAGTTCAAGACCAGCCTGCCCCGTATGGTAAAACCCCATCTCTACTAAAAATGCAAACAAAAAATTAGCCAAGTGTGGTGGTGCTAGCCTTTGGTCCCAGCTACTTGGGAGGCTGAGGCAGGAGTATCACTTGAGCCTGGGAGGCAGAGGTTGCAGTGAGCCAAGATTGCACTATTGCACCCCAGCCTGGGCAACAGAGTGAGACTCTGTCTCAAAAAAAAAAAAAGAAAAAGAAAAAGAATTAACAGTTTCCTCACCTACTGCTTGACCACCCAGAAGACCATACCAACAGTGGCTGCACTGCCAGGCGTATGGTGTCAGAGAACTTATTAAAAGGGCACTTAGACTGGGTGAGGCTGCTTATGCCTGTAATCCCAGCAGTTTGGGAGGCTGAGGTGGGCACATCACCAGAGGTCAGACATTTGAGACCAAGCTAGCTAGCATGATGAAACCCCATCTCTTCTAAAAATATAAAAACTAGCCAGGCGTGGTGGTGTACACCTGTAATCCCAGCTACTCAGGAAACTGAGGCACAGGAATGGCTTGAACCCGGGTGGGGGTGGAGGTTGCAGTGAGCCAAGATTGTGCCACTGCACTCCATTCTGGTGACAGAGTGAGACTCTGTCTCAAATAAATAAATAAAAGGCCAATTAGGTGGGATAAGGCAGCTCCCCACTGTGCATAGGACACCTCTGTCATTTGATGTCTTGCCATGACATTGGCCTGGAAGTCCCATGATCTCTGGCACAGGATGTTCACACCCCATAAACGGCAGAATGTGCCTGCCTTCCCATTCCAGCTCTTGAAAGTAGCTCAGGAAATGGAGCTTCTATGTCAGTCTTCCTGATCCAGTCTCCGAGCAGCCAGCGTGGCTGTCGTTCATGAGTCTGGGTGGCCTGTGGGTCTGGCCACCATGGAAAGGAACCTGCCAAATCAAATCAGTTGATGGAGATACTGTAAAACAGGGAGGAGGGAAAGGAGGCATTTTTATTTTCTTCCCAAAGACTTGGCCTATTTCAGGCTTATTGCTGAGCGGTCTTGCCGTTTGGTGCCTGGAACGCATGCTGAGTATTTGGATAGCAGTATCCTGTTTCCACCGTAGTCCTCAACTTCTTGAGCCTAAGCAAATTTTTTCTACTTCTTTGTACACATTGGGCACAAAAGCCTTGAGGAAAGGGATTGCACCCACAATATGGCCCTTACTGTTCCCAAGCACATGCACAGCTATAACTTCGCACACAGCCAGGTGTTTGCTTCTACCAGTTGCTGCAGTAAGAGCTATATTAGTTCATTCTCACACTGCTATGAAGAAATACCTGTGACGGGGTAATTTGTAAGAAAAGAGGTTTAACTGGCTGATAGTTCTACAGGCTGTACAGGCAGCATAGCAGCTTATCCCTCTGGGGAGGCCTCAGGGAACTTACAATCAGGAAAGCAGTCACGCCTTACATGGCCAGAGCAGGAGCAAGAGAGAAAGAGGTGGGATGGGCTACAGAATTTTAAATAACCAGATCTCATGAGAACTCTATCATGAGAACAGTACCAAAGGGACGGTGTTAAACCATTTCTAAAGGATCCACCCCCATGATCCAGTCACCTCCCATCAGGCTCTACTTCCAGCATTGGGGATTATAATTGAATGTGAGATTTGGGTGGGGACACAGATCCAAACCATATCAAGAGCTAACATTTAGGCTTAAACTGAGAGCTTACTGTATGCTAGATACTGTTTTAGGTGCTTTACATGCATTATCTCATTAAATTCTCACAACAGGGCCAGGTGCGATGGTTTATGCCTATAATCCCAGCACTTTGAAAGGCCAAGGTGGGAGGCTCACTTGAAGCCAGGAGTTTGAGACTAGCCTGGACAACATAGCAAGACCCCCATCTCTATAATTTTTTTTTTAATTAGCTGAGCATGGCGATGTATTCCTATAGTCCCAGCTACTTGGGAGGCTAAGACAGGGGGATTGCTTGAGCCCAGGAATTTAAGGCTGCCTCTAAAAAAAATAAAAAATAAAACAAATTCCTTACCTTGAAGGATAAGGAATATATACGATGAAGAAACCAAAGTTTTGCAGAATTAAGTAAATTCTCCAAGGTCATAGCAGTGGCAAGTACTCAAGCCAAGGTTCAAATCCTGGTCTAAATGACACCAGAGCCCATGCTCTGGGCATGAGATAGCAACAAGCCAGGACTTACTTCACTCATCTCCTTTATGACCACCTTGAATTAAGTAAGGAAATCAAGGCAAACCCTCAAATGATTATTCATTGGTCCTTCAGAGCAATGTAATAAACAGTGAGACCACACGTACTTGGTCTGTTTCTTTACTCATAAAATGGAAATAATAACAGTTACCTCCACCCTACCTCATGGTGTTATAATCAATGTATGTGAAATGTATATAGGAGGTATGTATGTATGTATGTATGTATGTATGTATGTATGTGTCTATTGTTTCAGACAGGGTCTTACTTTCTCACAAAGGCTGGAGTGCAGTGGTACAATCTTGGCTCATTGCAGTGTCAACTTCCTGGGCTCAAGCAATCCTCAGACTTCAGCCCCACAAGTAGCTGGGACTACAGGCATGTGTCACCACACCTGGCTAATTTTTGTATTTTAGCAGAGACGGGATTTCACCATGTTGCCCAAGCTGGTCTTGAACTCCTGGTCTCAAGTGATCCACCCGCCTCGGCCTCCCAGAGTGCTGGGGTTACAGACGTGAACTACAGCGCCTGGCCAAACGAGATGTTTATTAAACACAGGTTGAATCTGAGTTTTGTGTGCTATAGTTACGTCATTTCATAGTTCCTCTTTATAGTAACAGAAGATTACAGGTAAGAAGCATTAGCCGGAGGAATTTAGTCAGAATTAGTGCCGATTTTGCTTTTCACTTGAGGGTCTCTGGACCATAGTTGCATATCCTTCTACGACTTTGGCTAATGTCATCTCATGAGTTTTGTGATGGTGTTATGTGGAAAGGTGGCAGAAACAGAAATGAGAAAGGTCAGTAAGTTGTGCTTCTCTGGGCTTGTCCGGCACCTCCCTTTCTAGCTATGGATCCTCTGGGCTCCTTGACGAGGATTCTTCAGTAAAAAGTCTGCCCCTGGTGAGGAGAACCAGCTGACTGCTCCTTTCTCTCCAGAATGCTGGGGTTAGACCTGGTGGTGCGAGATGACAATGGGAACATCCTAGACCCCGACGAAACAAGCACCATTGCCCTCTTCAAGGCCCACGTGGTGGCCTCCAAAAGGATTGAGGAAAAGATCCAAGAAGAGAAGGTAGAGTTCCCCACACATGAAATTCTGCCCCGAGATTCCATTTTTGTGTTGGTTTTTAATGAAAGATGGCGGAATCATTGACAACAAAACTACTTCTGTAGTTTTGTCCTCATTTTTAAAGGGAAGCATAGCAGAAAGGATGAGGCAGGTACATGTATGTTCTGATATGGAAAGATTGTAAAGATACATATTAAGTGAAAAGATCAGGATGCAAAATGGTGTATATGGAATGCTATTATTAGTGTTTCAAAAAAAGTATATAAATGTATGCTTGCATATATATATATATATATAGACTAACTCTGAAATAAGAGACAAGAAATAAATAATTATTAATGGATGCCACTGGGAAGGAATACTGGGTGGGAGGGAGACTTTTAAAAATATGTAATCTCCTGCACTCATTGCATATATTGCAATTTCCAAAATAAATAATATTCATTTATTTTTATTTTTTATTTATATATTCATTTTTAAGACAAGAGTCTCGCTACACCCAGGCTGGAGTGCAGTGGCATGATATCAGCTCACTACAACCTCCGCCTCCTGGGTTCAAGCAGTTCTCCTGCCTCAGCCTCCCAAGTAGCTGGGACTACAGGCGCCCACCACCACACCTGGCTAATTTTTATATTTTTGGTAGAGACGGGATTTCACCATGTTGGTCAGGCTGTTCTGGAACTCCTGACCTCAAGTGGTCTACTCACCTCAGCCTTCTATAGTGCTAGGATAACAGGCATGATCCACTGTACCCAGACTAAAATAAATAATATTTTTAAATAAAGTGTTTGAAAGACTTCAAAAGTAATAATTGGATATTAAAGAAAAATTAGAATCCAGACATGATGGGGCATGCCTATAATCCTAGCCCTTTGGGAGGCTGAAGTGGGAGGATCATTTGAGGCCAGGAATTCAAGACCAACTGGGCAACATAGCAAGATCCCATTTCAACAACAACAACAAAAATTTTAAATTAGCTGTGCATGGTGGTGCATTACTATAGTCCTAGCTACCCAGGAGGCTGAGGCAGAAGGATTGCTTGAAGCTTAGAATTTGAGGCTGTAGTGAGTTATGATCATACCACTGCACTCCAGCCTGGGCAACAAAGCAAGACTCTGTGCCTCTTAAAAACAACAAAAACCCTGTTATTCATATTTTGATTTCTTATACCCAAACATAGTGACATTTTGGTATGTGTCAGACTGGGAGAAAATCCCAGTCTTTCTGTTCTAATGAGTAAAGATTTGTGTCAGTTTCTTTGCTTTGTTGGTTTGTGGTGTTTACTTCTTTTGCACGGTCATGATAATATTTGCATTCTGAATCCAACGGCAAACCACGCTTGAAGGTAAAGCTTTTCCAGTGGAATGTTTTGTTTGAATGAGAGTTACTTCTGTATCTCTGGATCAACATGATCCAGGATAGTGGATCATGTTTTTGCTTCTGAGCTTCATTCAGAAGCTATGATATAAGACAAGCACTTCTAGAAGCTACCAAATCTCTGGAATTACCCCCTTTAGACAGCGGTTTTTGAATGTCTTGGGTGCAAGGCCCTGAACAGGACAGTCTTGCTTACTAAAATTATAATGATTATATTTTGCTCCCTGCATTTGTCTACTTACATAAACTTCTTCTCAGCAAATACACTTCCTCTTAGGTGTTATTTGGCTGTGTTTTTTTCCCTGTTATTTATTGATTAATCAAGGGATTGATTGAGACAGGGACTCACTTTGTTGCCCAGGATGGAGTTTAGTGACTCCATCATAGCTGACTCATGGTAGCCTCCTGGGCTCCCAGGTAGCTGGGGCTACAGGCACAGCTAATTATTTTTTTAAGTTTTTGTAGAGACAGAGGCTTGCTGTGTTACCCAGGCTGATCTCAAACTCCTGGGCCTCCAAGAGCACTGGGATTACAGGAATGAGCCACTGTGCCCAGCCTTTGTCTGCCATTTGCAGGCCATATATATATATATATATTTGCCAACATTTACATATATATATTGCCAACATTTCCCATTTGCCGAAACCAAGATGTTTTTTTCTGTTCCCTCTTCGTTCAGTCAATCCTGCAGAACCTTGACTTGAGGGGCCAGTCCATCTTCAGTACCATCCACACCTACGGCCTCTACGTGAACTTCAAGAATTTCGTCTGCAACATCGGGGAAGATGCAGAGTTGTTTATGGCCCTCTATGACCCAGACCAGTCCACTTTTATCAGGTAGCAGAGACTCAGATTCCCTGCTGTTGACTTTGAAAAGATACACCTGGGCAGCTCTTTGCCAGATTTGAGAAGAGAACATAGGGAAGCGGGGAAGATTTCTAAGCAGTAGGATGTAAAATCCTTTGGACTAAGAAGCTTTCATATGTCACTCTTGGAACAGTGTGGCCAGTTTGTCTACTCCCGGGGGTTTAGAGATCACAGAAATCTCATTAGGACTTGGAGTTAAGAAGAATTCAAAAGGCTGCATGGGAGGGTGAGAGAGGGATGAACAGGCAGAGCACAGAGGGTTTATAGAGCAACAGCACTATTCTGTATGATGCTGTTGTGTTGGATGCATGCCATTATGAATTTGTCTAAATGCACAGGATGTGCAGCACCAAGAGGGAACCCTTATGTAAACTGTGGACTTTGGGTAAATGATGTGTCAATGTAGCTTCATCAGTTTGAACTGTTACCACTCTGGTCGAGGGAATGTTGATAGGAAAGGAGGTCGTATCTGAGGGGAAAGAATATGTTATGGGACTCTATTTTCAGCTCAACTTTTCTGCAGAGCCACAACTGCTCTAAGAAAATAATGTCTATTCAAAGAAACTTTTTTTTAAGACTCTAAGGAATGGGAATTGTTCAGCCCTAGAGTAGTACCAGAGCAGCTAAGAAAATGGAGAATTTATTTTTGAGAAGATAGTTAAACATAATTGCTGACAATTTAATTCAAAAAATAATTTTTTAATGTCGTAATGTGGATTACAGGGGATAGATTTGGAATGACTGTTACAAAATTAAATTCTTATTTTATTTATTTATTTTTTATTTTTTGAGACAGAGTTTCGCTCTTATCATGCAAGCTGGAGTGCAATGGTGCAATCTCAGCTCACTGCAACCTCCTCCTCCCGGGCTGGCGATTCTCCTGCCTCAGCCTCCTGAGTAGCTGGGATTACAGGCGCCTGCCACCGCACCCAACCCATTTTTGTATTTTTAGTAGAGACAGGGTTTCTCCATGTTGGCCAGGCTGGTCTTGAACTCCTGACCTCCGATGATCTGCCTGCCTCGGCCTCCCAAAGTGCTGGGATTATAGGCATAAGCCCCCGTGCCAGCCTAAAATTAAATTCTTAATTCAGCATAGCTGAAACTTTCATTCAAAGATTTTGAGATGGAAGGACGACCCAGACAGTAGCATCCCATAAGCTCTATGACGTCTGTGCCTATCGGGAGTAGGACATGTCCTGTACCTGTGTGGGGCATGCCTTGCAGAGCCATGGCAGGGATACTTCTCTAATGCCAGGACACCAGCAGTGGTCACCTGTGTGGGCTCAGTTCCCAGCTCAGCTCTCTTCACACTGGCCTGTTGAATTTCACTGAGCATTTCTGGCCCTTCCTCCTTCCCTTGTAAGTCTACACTAAGGGCAGCCTTGCCTCCAGCCCCAGTAAGCCTCTCATTAAGAGTAATTTTTTTTTCCTTTGCCAGTGAGAACTATCTAATTCGTTGGGGCAGTAACGGGATGCCCAAGGAAATAGAGAAGCTCAATAACCTCCAGGCAGTGTTTACTGTAAGTCCTACCTCTGTTCAGTCATTCTCTTTGTTTATGGTATGAGCAGATTCACCAGTGAATATGTGGAAAACATACAAAATGAAAAGATGAAAAATCATCAGTCCCCCAGAAGGAATAATCCACTCATTTATTCAACATGTACTTACTGAGCACCTGTTAGATGCCACACACTGATTTAGACACTGAAGCCACATTCATGAAAAATCAGGGGGAAAAAATCAGCTTTTGTCCTGATGGGTAAGACAGATAGTAAACAATAATCAATCCAGGCTCCAGGGCTCACGCCTGTAATCCTAGCACTTTGGGAGGCTGAGGTGGGAGGATCACTTGAGCCCAGGAGTTTGAGACTAGTCTGGGCAACATGATAAAACTCTGTTTTAACTAAAGAAGTACAAAAAGAGAAAATGACCTCAAAGTAAAGTGCAAGAGGAGTGATGCTGGCAGTTCGGATATGCCAAAGACAGGCACCAAGTGCTTCCTTTAGGTGAAAAGGTAAACTTTATCATTGTGTATGTACAGGAAAAAAACAGCACATATAGGGTTTGGTCCTATCTTTGGTTTCAGGTATCCACCGGGGGAATTCAGAACATATCACAGATAAGGGGAGACTACTCTATGAATGTGCAACAATATATGTAGCCAGTCACCTGGAGTCTTTATTTTTCTATTCACAGAAGCCTTGCAGAACCTGGAGTAGAAATGCAGGGTGGATATTATCATTGATACATATTCCTATCTTGGAGACCTAAGTTAACTAAATTACAGGGGCTGGATTTGGAATAATTATTTTAAAAGTGATTCTTGCTTTGGTAAAGAGGCCTCGGGCAACTGTTTCATATAACCAAGTTGAGATGTGATTAATTTTTTTCTGAAGTTGAATTGAATGAGAGATATCAGCTCATTCCTAGGTTTACTCACCCATCCTTAAGAATACAAATAATGACCAGGCGCTGTGGTTCATGTCTAATCCCAGCACTTTGGGAAGCCATGGTGGGTGGATCTCTTGAGCCCAGACGCTCAAGGCCAGCCTGGGTAACATAGGGAGGCCTTGTCTATATCAAAAGAAAAAAAACAAAACAAAAGGGTACAAACAAATGTAGAACCCTAGCTGCAAGAGAAATAGACATTTAATCAACACATCTGTCATGATTCTGTGTACATGGATAAGCTTTCAATGGAGACCTCTCATTAATCAGGTGAATAATCCCATAAAGCAGTGCCTGTCTTATAGTTGCCTCATGGGCTTGTTTTGAAGAGGAAATGAAATGTCACAGACTTGTGTGGATACCCAGTAAATGTCAGTGTCACAGAGGTTTTTATTTCATTTGAAGCTGAAGTACATCTTATGCTGAGATTTGTCCTGGAAGGACGTACAGTCGCAATGATGAGGGTCGTGGTTTTTCAGTACCCTGCTTAACCTGATGATCTGGAGACTTCCGATGGACTCTGATCTAATTTGTAAATTTGGAGTAGGAACTGGGGAACAAAAAGGCCCTTGTTTACAAGCACAAAGTCATGTTCTCTGAGGCCATAATAGCTCTTGGAGGGAGATGGGGAAGAAGAGAGTCTTTCTGGTATTTCAGCATTGAGAAATAAGGTCTGAACAGAATTTTGTTGTAGAGGGTAAAGATAAGAGAGACAGGGGTGACAGAGTGGCCCAGCCGCACCTCCTCTCGCACTTTCTCTGCCCCTTTAGGACCTCAGCAGCATGGACCTCATCCGGCCCCGCGTCAGCCTCGTGTGCCAGATTGTCCGCGTCGGCCACATGGAGCTGAAGGAAGGCAAGAAGCACACCTGTGGACTCCGAAGACCTTTTGGAGTGGCAGGTACGAGAGAGACCTAAAGACAAATGTGAAATATCTGAGCCCTGTGGAGAATAGTACGGCGATTGCTCAAAAAATGAAACGTGGAACTGGCAAATGATCCAGCAGACCCACTTCAAAAGAATCGAAAGCAAGGTCTGGAGGAGATACTTGTACATCCAAGTTTGTAGCATCTTATTCACAAATAGGGAAAAGGTGGAAGTAACCCAAGTGTCCATCAATGCATAAATGGGCAAAGAACATGTGGTGTTTATTTACAATGGAATAATACTCACCTTGAACAGGAAGGGAGATCTGACACATGCTGCATACAGTGTGGATGAACCTTGAGGACTTTACGCTAAGTAAATAAGCCAGACACAATAGGACAAATACTGTATTATCACACTTATATGAGGCACCTAGAGTGGTCAAATTCATAGAGATAGCATAGAATAATGAGTGCCAGGGGCTGGAGAGGGGGAATGGGAGTTAGTGTTCAATGGGTATGGAGTTTCCATCTGGGAAGATGAAGATGAAAAGGTTCTAGAGATGGAAGGTGCGGATGTTTGCACAACAATGTGAATACTTTTAATACCACTGAACTGTATACTGTAAAATAGGCTAGATGGTAAATTTTATGTTATGTGTGTTTTGCTACAATTTTGAATATAGAGAGAGGGAGGGAAGGAGGAAGAAGGGCAGGAAGAAATAGTAAGAGATGGATCACGTTGTCATCGTCAGTATCAGACAGTGCCTGGCACTTCCGGTTTTTTTGCGAGGGTTCTATGTCCTCACCTGGCCCACACTCCTTGCTTTCTCCTTTAGTGACCTACGCTGTGTCTTATACACAGTAGAACCTTAGTTGTGACTATCAGAATCCTCCTTGTCTCCATCTGCTGAAGTCTGTGATTGTAGTGGGATGAAATACTCACTGGGAAGAGTTTTGCCTGCCTAGGAAATTTACTCTTTCAAGACAATGTTGTGTTTGTTTCTGAATTCTTTCCAAGAGGCTCCTTGGCTTACATCAAACCCCAGAACCTGCCTCTATAGTTTGTTCAATTGAGGAAATGCGTTTTGGGCCTTAACATTGACATTTTGGTTGCTCATAGATCAAAAATGATCAAGGAAATGTAATTCTGCTTCTGGACCCTTGTTCCAGACTTACTAAAAAGTAACCTGATGTTAAATTTCTCAGGAACTTAGCAGCTCGGGCTAAGTTTGTATGGCTCATGCTTATAATTCCAGCACTTTGGGAGGCGGAGGCGAGTGGATCACCTGAGGTCAGGAGTTTAAGACCAGCCTGGCTAACACATTGAAACCCTGTCTATACTACAAAAAATACAAAAGTTAGCTGAGCATGGTGGTGTGCACCTGTAGTAGTCCCGGCTACTTGGGAGGCTGAGGCAGGAGAATTGCTTGAATGGGGGAGGTAGAGGTTGCAGTGAGCCAGTATCATGCCACTGTACTCAAACCTGGGCAAAAGAACAAGACTCCATCTCAAAAAAAAAAAAAGAATTTAGCAACTAGATCTTGGAGAGTTTGAAAGTGGGTAGTCTGCAAAATTGATCCAATAAAACCCAGACCTGTTCCTCAGTATCTCATGAGTTGCTCTTTTGCTAGGCTGGGTACACTGGGAGTCATCATTGGTAAAGAATTTTTTTTAAAAAGTCCCTGCCTGGTACCTTTCTTCCTCTAGCATTTTATGTTGGCTGATACTGTCCTTTTCCATAGTAACTTACTGAGGCATGAAGCAATTAGTTTCCTTAATGAAGTTTATCTTTTTCCTAGTGATGGATATTACTGATATAATTCATGGGAAGGTGGATGATGAAGAAAAGCAGCATTTTATTCCCTTTCAGCAGTAAGTACTTTGGCATGTATCCCAGGTGACTTGAGACCTGGATTAGCTATTCAATCACGTGTTAACACAGAAACAGGTACTAGAAACCATTTTCAGAGAGAAGGAAAGATTCTAAACTGAAAGATTGTCAGATAGGAGCTGGACAGAAGACTTTATTCAAAGTCCTTGATGTTGGACTCCCATGGAAGAGGGTAAACTGAACTTTCCTGATTCTATAGAGAGGACCAAAGGAATATGAAAAGGGCAAATATCCATCTGCCCTGGAATGCAGAGTGGTACTGTCTTTGCGTCAGAAATACTGAAGTATCTGTGGAGTGTATTGCATGAAACAGGCATCATGGAATACTTGGAATCACGTGGGATAGCACAGGGCTTCTCAGACTCTGTCATGCATATGATTTGGGGGAGCTTGTTAGGCTGCAGGGGAATTCTGCCTCTGACAAGCTCCCAGGTGATGCTGATGCATCTGGTCTGAGGGGCACATTGTCTGTAGCAAGGATTGAGGAAATGAGAGAGTGAAGGGCTGACCCACCCATGGCCAGTGTTCCTGCATGTCGGGGGAAAGCCAGCCTGAGAGTGTGTGAAAGGATCCCTGCAGAGCTTTACAGAGGCCCTCCACAGTGAGCTGCAGGAGCTGGAGCCATGGGCAGGCCACTGGCGAGCTGTTGGAAGCAAACCGTGTCACTCTGAAGAAGTGCAGATGTGAACGTCGTGACCTGCTCCAGCATCTGCACAGGTGGTGAAGGCCTAGTGAAGGCTGAGAGCACTGCCGGGACCAGCTCTCACCAGGGGCCATAGTGCTAGTCAGAGGGCGTCATCTCCGCTCACTTGTAGCTGCCACTGCAGACAAGTAGAACAAACTGAGAACTCCAGAAATCAGCCAGAATCATATATTTGAGTTAATATATCATTTTTTACAAATGATATCACAAATTAGTGGAGAGAGATACCTTATGCCAAAAAAAAAAAATGTTTGGAGAACATTAGCTAGCCATTTAAGATCCCTAAGTTAAATTCCAGTCTCAAACTTAATGCCAATCTAAATTTTGGATGGTTAAACATATAACTGTAAGAGCTAGAATCTTAAAATATTGACAAAAAAATAGAAGTTTTATATGCTGGTAATGGGAGGGAGGCCATTTTCAAGATTCAACCAAAAAAGAAAAATTGATAGGTTTAACCATCCAAAAATTGTAAAGAACTTACACATAGAAAAATTCAATGCAATCTTTGCAATGTGTATGGGAAAGGATGAGTAGTTGTAATATGCAGAGAATTAATAGAAATCAATAGGAACCTAAAGGGGAATACAAACACACACACACACACACACACACACACACACAGAAATGGTGTTGTACATTTATTGAGGATGAGTGAAATGCATATTGAAACATCAAGGTTTAGTTTTGATCTTGACCAAGTTTTAGTATTTGGTTAGATATAAGGAGACATACATTACTTATAGGAATATAGATTGTAACAATGCATTAACAGCCTTAAAATTTAGATATTTCAAAAAATGTACTCCATGATTAACAGTGATTATTTCTGTTGGTGTAACTCTTGGTGAATTTGCTCCTGTTTCTGTTTTCCTGCTGTCTATTTTTTATGCAAAAATATGTATTATCTGTAATATATAAAATATAAAAATATTAATATTTCAATGTGAAATCTATACCTTTGGACCAGTTTCTAAGCATAATAGTGCAAATAGCTCATGCTAAGTAGTACTTCTCTCTTTAATCCAGAGGCTGCTATGAATTATTTTTAAAATATGGCCATTGCACTCCATCCTGGATGACAGAGCCATACCCTGCCTCAGATAAAATAAAATATAAAGTAAAAATAGATAAAATAATTTAAGAAATAAAATGCACTTACCATGTATGCTACCACCTATGTATTGACCTTCCGTAATGAGACAAATGTTTTCTGTAGCACAGTGCTAATATTAATTGTGTGATGGCTTTCATCTCCATGAATGCTGCTCTTGTTTTGTGTATAATATAAAACACTATACACACACACCTATATAAATATATATTGTATAATATATAAATATGTTTAAATAAGTATATTTAATAAATATGTTAAACAAAGTTAATATGACAATTAAATTTATAAATATATTAAATATAATATGTTACATAAAATACAATCATGCCTCACTTAATGCCAGGGATACATTCTGAGAAACATGTCACTAGGCTGTCTTGTCATTGTGTAAACATCATAGAGTACTCTTATGCAAACCCGGAATGGATGTATTACTGCACACCGAGGCTGTATGGTACAGCCTATTGCTCCCAGACTATAAACCTGTCCAGCATGCTACTGTACTGAATGCTGCAGGCGATTGTAACACAAAGGTATTTATGTCTTCAAACATATTTAAACATAGAAAAGGTAGTGAGTTGTGCTGAGATGTTAAAACAACTGTAACATCACTAGGCAATAGGAATGTTTCACCTCCATTATAATCCTTTTATTTTGATATGGGGTTTCCCTCTTGTTGTTCAGGCTGAAGTGCAGTGGCGTGATCTCCGCCCACTGCAGACTCGCCTCCCGTGTTCAAGCAATTCTCCGCCTCAGCCTCCTGAGTAGCTGAGATTACAGGCACGTGCCACCACACCTGGCTAATTTTTGTATTTTTAATAGAGACAGTGTTTCACCATGTTGGTCAGGCTGGTGTTGAACTCCTGACCTCAGGTGATCCACTTGCCTCGGCCTCCCAAAGTGCTGATTACAGGTGTGAGCCACCACACCTGACCAGCTCCATTATAGTCTTATGGGATCCTAGTCATTTATGCAGTCTGTCATTAACTAACATTGTTAGGCATATGACTGTATATTGAACAAACATAAATATATATAATAAATATAAATGTTGTACCATATATATAATAGTACTATAAATGTATTATGTTTGCATTTAAGATTATGTGTATATGTACGTAAAAGGAGTTGCATTCATGGATTTGAGAGGTGTCTGAAACAGTCATCTGTGTATTTGCTGGTGGTGGTGTGCTTCCTGTTTAATCTCTGAACCAGCTTTCCTCCAGCAACCGTATCCCAGTACTTAGTCCTGAGATTTTCCTCACCATGTAATCTGCACTTTGAGTCCCTGATGAACCCCGCCCTAATGTTATTACCGCTCACTGTGCAGCCAACAACCACAGTGAAGTATTTACTATGCAGACTGCAGCCTCTGGCACTGAATGCCTAAGATTTATGGCAAGTTCTGCCATAACCTACTTCAAAAACTTTACGGTGTTTTCCAGTAGGAGAGTTTTGTGTATGTATCCTGCAAGTCCATTTATCAAAAGTCATGTGTAAAAAGCAGGAACCCAAGACTGTAGGAATCCCATTTGCCAGTCACATATGTCAGTGTGTCTTATTGTCAGGGTACAGGGAACCCTGCAGAGAAAACTGGCCTGCATGCAGCGGAGAGAGAAGACAGGAGACTGTTGTCCTGCAGCAGGCTGATGTGCAGTAGCTGATAGTGCTTCTGCCCTCAGTAGAATGGGGCTGTGTTTGCTTCTTTGATCGCCCTTTACTAGCCGCAGCCTGATAGGATCCCTCCAGTGGAGCTTGTTTGGCAGCACCCATGCCAAGATCTAGCTTATCATCACATGGAAGTGTGAGAATCTCTACTAGACACTAGGCGTACACACTGCGCTCGTACTTGGGGGGCTGACACTAGACAGGAAGCTTAGCAGGCAGGCGATCTCAGCCCATCTCTTACAGATGAAGAAACTGAGGCCCAAAGGAAGATTCTTGCAGAGCTCACTCAAGTAGAAGTAGACCTGGAGGCCAGGGCTCCTGCCCTTTCCGTGGGTGGTCTGTCTTCAATTCTATTGCAGCAGCCTCTTCTACTTCTGAAAGAGCCTGGAGCATTGCCTCTGATTTTAGTTGCTAACCTTTGATCACCAGTTTCGTGTACTCTTGGGGTTTTTTCCTCTCTCTCTCTTTGCCTCAAGTCATTTCCAAGGTGAATTTAGTATTTAAGATAGACCATCAATGGAAAAATAAAGGAAGCATAGAAAGATAGGTGTAGTTAATGTTGACATTTCCAAATCATTCTCATAAGACTCACCATTATCTGAGATTGTGCTGCAGAGACTTCCTTTCTTCCCCTCCCACCTTACCTCTTATTTCTCTTTCCCAAGAATTGCGATGGAAACATACATCCGCCAGAGGCAGATCATCATGTCGCCCTTGATAACATCACATGTGATTGGGGAGAATGAGCCACTCACTTCAGTCTTGAATAAAGTGATTGCAGCAAAGGAAGTGAATCACAAGGGGCAAGGTATACAGTCCAGTGCCAGAGCTGGGAGGGACTCTGCTGAGGGTGGGGGACATTCACAGCTGGGTCTTTGGACTCCTGCCCTTTATTATCTTTCTTTGATACAAAACAGCTTCCTCTGGGGACCGCCTCCTCAGCTTCCTACCACAGGCTTTTAACACTGAACTGCCTTGAGATGTACCCAGCAGTGACTTGGATCACGGTTGTATTTTGTAAATTCTGAGGAACAAAGTTTTATCCCACGAGTCTTTTCTTTTTGAGATAGTCTCATGCTGTCACCCAGGCTGGAGTACAACTGCATGATCTTGGCTCACAACAGCCTCCACTTCCTGGGTTCAAGTAGTCCTCCTACTTCAGCCTCCCAAGTGGCTGGGACTACAGGCATGCACCACCATGCTTAGCTAATTTTTAATTTTTTTTTGTAGAGATGGGGTCTCACTATATTGCCCATACTCTTCTCAGCTTCTGGCCTCAAGTGATCCTCCCATCCTGGCCTCCCAAATCCCTGGAATTATAGGCATGAGCCACCATTTCTGGCCTCCACATTTTTGTCTAATCTTCATTCCCAATGTTCACCCTAGGTAATAATTATACTCTACTCTGATCCCATCACATTTTTTAAAATCTAGGGAAGGAAACCAAAGTAATATCAATGAATATGTATTAATATGAAATAATGCAAAAATTATCGTTTTTAGCACCTCCTTAACATGTTCTGTTGATGGAGTGTTTTAACCAAGAGAAGTTCTGCTTATTGAAACTGCATTTTGAATCAAAACAGTTTTAAGATTCAAATACCAAGATGGTGGCCATATTTCTATAACGCCGAAGATTGAATACTTTGATTTTCCTTAATATTTTATAAATCTTTCACCTTTTACTAAAGATTTCCATGGAGAGGAACCACTCTGAGCTTTAACCAATTTTTTAAGGCCTTGTGTTTGCAGAGGTTATAAAATTAGTTTAAAAAAATTAAGCAGTACTGCTGTCTGGGGTTTGTTGTCTTATGCCAAGAAAATTAAGGACACAGACACACAGACAGAGTGAGTTTAGGAGCGGAGGTTTAATAGGCAAAAGAAAGAGAAAGGAGAACAGCTCTCTCTCTCTCTTGTGAGAGATGGGGGCTTTTGGATTTTGTAGGCAGGCTTGAGAAGCTGTGTCTGATTTATGTAGGGCCCACACATTGGTTGGACCAGGTATGACATGTATATAGCACGCAGGGAAGGCTGGTCACCCCACCCTAATCTTATACAAATGGGCTTTACATCTGGCTGGTGCCATGTTGTCTGCTTCTTACTGCACACTTGGCTGGCAAAGAGAAGGGAAAATGGAGCCTCCATATTGGACGTGTTTAGCTCCAGGTAGCCTTTTCCTATTGGCTGGCATTTACCCATGCAAACTTCCAGCTTGCTTGTCTATGTCTGCAGCCCGATTTTGCAGGAAAAGAAAATTATTTGGGGGCTGCTTTTCATTAAAAGGAAAACCTTACTGAGGATTTCCTTACCCTCACTATCTGCTTAAATTTCTTAACTCCTGTATCAAAAATAAGTAGAGACTGAATTAGCCTGTATGTATCAAAAATACATAGAGACTCAATGACTTTTTTTCACTACCCTATAATTGTCTTCCAAAATGGAAGCAATCAGAAAACACATGATTTTCATTATAGTTAGTTTCTGATGTATTTGCAATTATCCGGTTAGGAAAGACAAGCAAGGAATCAATAAATAATCTGAAAACAAATAACTAAATTGTTTTTAATTTTTAAATTTTTTTGAGATGGAGTCTCACTCTGTCTCCTAGGCTGGAGTGCAGTGTCTCAGTCCTGGTTCACTGTAACCTCCACCTCCTGGGCTCGAGTGATTCTCCTGCCTCAACCTCCCAAGTAGCTGGGATTGCAGGCACCAGCCACCACACCTGGTTAATTTTTGTATTTTTAGTAGAGACCGGGTTTTAATATGTTAGCCAGGCTGGTCTCGAACTCCTGACCTGAAGTGATCTGCTTGCCTCAGCCTCCCAAAGTGTTGAGATTACAGGTGTGAGCCACTGCATGCACCCTATTTCTGTTTTTTTAGAGCTCTTAAGTATAATTTCAATTGCAATGGAAAACGCTTACACTAAACAGATTACCATGTATGTATAATTTATTTAACAAAACTGAAAATAAGTCATTTCCATTCTTGCTGCCTAACAACAAAACAAGCACTTTTCATTCTTTTTTCTTTCTTTTTTTCTAAATACTATACTTCATGCCAAACAAGCACTTTTCAAATGTTTTTATGCTCTTCATGAATATTTTTAATGACTGTATAGTATTCCAGTGTTTAGATTTAAGAAAAGGGACTCTCCTAGATAAACACTTCACGTGCTTCTTAATTTGTCATCATTACAAATATAAAAAACTCTGCTCTATCTTTATACATGAAGTCTTTTCCATGTTTGAGACTATCTCCCCAAGAAGACTCCCAGAAGTTGGATTTCTGGGTCACATGCTGGGAACAAGCCTACAGCTGGTGATACACATAGGCCAAATCACTTGCCATAGATTTCTCTTGTGTTTGAATGTACTCTTGGTTATGTTGTGAACTGATTTTTAAAAATCATTAGGGCTGGGTATGGTGGCTCACACCTGTAATCCCAACACTTTGAGAGGCCGAGGGAGGCAGATTGCCTGAGGTTAGGAGTTCGAGACCAGCCTGGCCAACATGGTGAAACTCCATCTTTACAAAAAAAAGAAAAATACAAAAATTAGCTGGTGTGATGGTACACACCTGCAGTCCCAGCTACTGCGGAGGCTAAGGCATGAGAATTGTTTGAACTCTGGAGGCAGAGGTTGCAGTGAGCTGAGATGGCACCACCACACTCCAGCCTGGGCAACAGAGTGAGACTCTCTCTCAGAAAAAAAAGAAAGAAAGAGAGGAAAATGGTTTCTTCTTTTATTCTCAGAGTTTTAATAACTATATACTTTTTTTCTTTTAATATTCTGCCTCTTTTTTCTGTTTAATTCATTATTGGGAATTTACTGTAATGATAATACAAGATGATAAATTAAATTTTCTTAAGTAACAAGAAAATAATCCCAGAATATTCATGTAATGATTGGATTTTTTTCACGATTTGTTATGCCTCTTTTGCCATATATTAAATTGCTGTGTATTAATTTCATTGTTTTATGTATATATCATATTTACCACTAGTATCACAAATTATTGTAGCTTTACAATATATTCTGGTATCTGGTAGGGGCTTCTTTGCCATTTTTTCACCTAAATTTAGCATCTGTTCACATATCTGTCACATTTTCGAAAGGTCCTGTTGTGGAAGTGTGATTAAAATTACAAGTCAACTGGGGGAGAATTTACATTTTTATAGTAAGGTACCTGGTTGTGACTATACAACTCAAATGTTCTTTTTTACCAGTTATGCGTGTTATATAGATTATATAGAGAACTAAAAGTTTATCTTTTATTTCTTTAAAGGACTTTGGGTATCCTTGAAGCTATTGCCAGGTGACCTCAGACAGGTTCAGAAGAATTTCTCACACTTGGTTGATAGATCAACAGCAATCGCCCGGAAGATGGGCTTTCCTGAAATCATACTGCCAGGTAAGCCCTTTGCGTGACTCACCTGTTTTGCCTCCTCCTGTGCAGCTGTTACGTCTTTTCTTTTCTGGAGTCTTGCTCTTTTGCCCAGGCTGGAGTGCAGTGGTGTAATCTCAGCTCACTGCAACCTCCAGCTGCTGGGTTCAGGCAGTTCTCCCTGCCTCAGCCTCCTGAGTGCCTGGGATTACAGGCACCCACCACTACACCCGGCTAATTTTTTGTATTTTTATTAGAGACAGAGTTTTACCATGTTGGCCAGGATGGTCTCGATCTCTTGATCTTGTGGCCCACCTGCCTTGGCCTCCCAAAGTGCTTGGATTTTGGGCATGAACCACTGCACCCAGCCTATAATGCTTTTAAACATAACTCAAATTTTCTTACTCTCTCTTTTACACAGACTCTGAAATAGCACAGGCTGCTCTGTTCAGGAGACTAATTGGCCTCACTTGGGTGTCCCTTTTGTCGTTATGATGTCCCCAGCGTGTGGGCACCTTGCTCTGGCCATTCTCCGAAGCTCCAGAAGCGCTCTGGGTCTCCCTTTCTTGTCGTGATGAGAATGTCAGCATTTTGCTGTTTCATCTTCTTTCTGGTGATCTGCATAAGTGTGTGTTCTCTTGAATTCACTGACTTCACCCATTTAATTTTAATCTTCGTACTAAGAAAAGAGAATAAGTTTCTCAAGGAACTTTATACATATTGCTATAACCTAATTGATATTAATAGGAATTCTAGAAAAACAACCATGCCATGTTAGAAAAATTCTAGAAAACCAACTTATCTACTGCACAGAAATCCAGGTTATTTTAGGCCAGGCATGATGGCTCATAACTATAATCCCAGCTCTTTGGGAGGCCAAGGTAGGCGTTATCACTTGAGGTCAAGATTTCAAGACCATCCTGGCCAACTTGGTAACCCTGTCTCCATTAAAAATACAAAAATTAGTGGGGTGTGGTGGCGGGCACCTGTAATTCCAGCTACTCAGGAGGCTGAGGCATGAGAATCGCTTGAACCCAGGAGGCAGAGGTTGCAGTGAGCTATGATTGTGCCACTGCACTCCAGCCTGGATGACAGAGCAACACTGTCTCAAAAAAAAAGAAAAAAATGAGGTTATTTTAAAGTAATACAAGATCTTGTTTCTCCTTTGAGAAATTAAGGGGCACTGATGACTTGCTGCCACCCACATTGTCGCACGTAGTAAGTCTTAAATGAATATTTGCAGAATGAATGAGTAAAAAAGTTTTAAAATGGAGATTTTTCTTTTTTCTTTTTCTTATAGAAGAAGAAAGTTTTTTTGCTCATTTTGGCCATTACTTAGCTATTTCACCCTGATACACAGTCATCAACATTCTGGGAAAATGTTTTATCTTCTTATTGTTAAGGGGGAAAAAAAACTATTAATAATATTCTCTACCTAAAGGTGGTTTTTACTGCTCCAAGACACGAATCTAAAAAAATTAAGTAGAGAAAGTTTATTCTTTGATCAAGGTGATAACAGGGTTGGCTTTTCCTGAGGCATTTAAGTAAGGTGAGTACACCTTTGAAATCTGGCTTCTAAAAGAATATTAAGGTTTTTTGTTTGTTTGTTTTGTTTTTAGTCAATAGGATTGGTTTATAGAATGCCAAGGGCAAATTAGGTTTTAAAATTCATCTGGAATATGGCCAGGCAAGGTGGCTCACATCTATAATCCCAGCACTTTGCGAGGCTGAGACAGGCAGATCGAGACCAACCTGGCCAGCATAGTGAAACTTCATCTCTTCTAAAATACAAAAACTAACTGGGTGTGGTGGCGTGCACCTGTAGTCCTAGCTACTTGGGAGGCTGAGGCAGAAGAATTGCTTGAACCTATTAGATGGAGGTTATAGTGAGCCAAGATCGCACAGCTGCATAGCCTGGCACCTGGCGACAGAGCGAGACTCTGTCTCAAAAAAAAAAAAAAAGAAAAAATTAGCCAGGCATGATGGCAGGCACCTGTAATCCCAGCTATTTGGGAGGCTGAAGCAGGAGGATCACTTGAACCAAGGAGGCAGAGTTTGCAGTGAACTGAGATTGTGCCACTGTACTCCACCCTGGGCAACAGAGTAAGACTCGTCTCAAAAAAAAAAAAAAAAAATACTCATCTAGAACAATGGTTCCCAGTGCTAGACTATGGATCAGCTAAACAGGATCTTCTTGAACATGCAGATTCCCAGATTTCTAGAGACCAATTCAGAGGTCTCAAGGTGATCTAGTGGTCAGTCAGGTCTGAGAAATTCAGGTCTAGGCCCAACTCCCTGGGCTCGGAACTCCTTCCTGTTGTCCCATCCCCCTGGGAACTGGTTCCAGCTGCCTCCTAAACTCTTCCCTGTCTCCCCTTGCCCTCTAGCAAGGAGCTCCGACTCCCTGTGTTCAGCATCACAGGAGTGATTCTGTCCACTGTTCTCTGTTCTCACCTCTGCCGGGCCGCCTCCCGCCTCTACAGAGTAGCTCTCATGAGAGTCACCCATGATCATGGTATCGCTGTGTCTGGTGGGCGTTTTCCAGCCTAGTGATCAGCTCTGACCTCTCAGCAGCATCTGACGTTGTCAGAATACTTCCTTCCCTTCTCATTGGTGACCCCTCACTTTCCACTTTTCTCCATTTCCCTGGGGCTTCTGCAAGAACCCTTTTGCCACCTTCTCATATTCTGCTTGACCTCTAAATGTTGAAGTTCCTTGAATTTGGTCCTGAGACCCTGTGATAGTGTGCTTGGGCTGCCATAACAAAACACCATAGATCCGGGTTGTGTCAACAGCATTTATTTTCTCACAAGAAAGGACAGGAGACTGGAAGATCAAGGTGACAGCAGAGTTGGCTTCTCCTGAGGCCCCTCTCTCTGGCTTGCAGATGGCCATCTTCTCCCTGTGTCTTCACTTGATTGTCCCTCTGTGCATGTCTATGTCTTAATCTCTTTGTATGAGGACACCAGTCGTATTGGATTAGGACCTACCTATATGACCTCATTTTACCTTAATTACTCTTTTGAAGGCTCTATCTCCAAATACGGTCATATTCTGCTTTACTAGGGTTATGGCTTCAACATATGAATCTGGGGAGGACACAGTTCAGCCCATAACAGCCCTCTTTCTGTCTCAGCTGTATTTTCTCCCTAGAGGTATCATCCACTCATTTGGCTTACATCTGCCTGTCACCTGCAAATCTGGAGCTTCAACACCAAGACCTCTTTATGAATTCTAGGGCCATATAGCCAGCTATTTCCTGCCTCAGGACTCTTGTCATTTTTTTTTTTTTTTTTTTGAGACAAGATCTTGCTCTGTCGCTCAGGCTGTAGTATGGTTGTATGATCATAGCTCACTGCAAGCCTCAATCTCCTAGGCTCAAGCAGTCCTCCCACCTCAGCCTCCCAAGTAGCTGGGACTATAGGCATGAGTCACCACACCTGGATAATTAAATGAATTGATTTTGTAGAGACCAAGTTTCCTTATGTTGCCCAGGCTGATATCAGGATTAAGCAATCCTCCTTCCTCTGCCTCCCAAAGATTATAGGCATGAGCCACAATGCCCAGCCCTTCCTTGCTTTAATTGGCTAATTCTTATTCAACATCCCCATTTGGACCTCATAATTTTGTGCATCTAGGCCAGAGGCATCTCTCTTGTGTTTTTTCTAAGAGAACAGCATCTCCATTCATTCATTCATCCATCCATCCATCCATCCATCCATCCGCCTACCCATTCACCTACCCATCCAACCATCCACCTATCCAACCTTTATTCATCCATTCATCCATCCACCTACCCATCCCCATCCACCCATCTATCCATCCACCTAACCAGCCTCTATCCATCCATCCATCCACCTACCCATCCAACTCTTCACCTATCCAAACTCTATCCATCCATTCATTCATTCATCCATCCATCCATCTATCCACTTACCCAACCCCTATCCACCCACCCATCCATCCACCTTCCCACCCACCCACCCGTTCGTCCACCACACAAGCCAGAAAGTCACCCTTGATATCTCCCTTTCCTTTACAACTCACATAAATTAGTGGATAAGACCTGTCAGCATTACCTTTGAAAGGACTCTCAAATCTATCCCCTTCTCTCCATCTACATTGCCACTAGCCAATTTGGAGCTAGGATGGCCTCTTCCCTTGACAACCACCATAGCCTCCTACTTGGTTTTCATGTTTCTACTCTTTCTTCGCTCATTTCCTCTTCATCCTGCTTCCTGAATGTTCTATTGCGTAAGCACAGCTGATCTTATCCCACTCCTTCCTCACTGAAAACATCTTACTGACTTTCATTTATGCTGAGGATATATATATATAAATTCTTAATCTCCCCACTGGCATCAGTGGGAGCTGGTTTATTTCTGTCTCTCTAGCCTAATTTCACCAGATACCCACTCACTGTGAGGATGTCAGTCAGGTTGTCTCCTACCTCTGGGCCTTTGCACAGGCTACTCTCACTGACTCTGCTGCTAACAGCTGAAAGGGAAGATTCCCACAGCACGCAGACAAGGTCAGGACCTGATGTTGTGCATTCACAGAGCCTGGCATGTGCCTCCATTGGTAATGGTGGGTTTACTCATTCAGGTTATTTAACTGGTGCTTCTCTCCGGCACAAGACTGTAACCTGAGTTGGGCAAAGCTGGTGCATGTTGATCATTGCCACCCAGACACCCAGCACATGCCTGCTGCAGAGTAGGAGCTCAAGCACTTTTTATAATGAATATTACCTCCATCATCTGATTATACCATAATTTTTTCAACTAATTCCCTTCGCTTGGAAATCAAGAATGTTTCCATGTTTCTACTTTTAAAACACCACAATGAATATCCTTACAGATAAATTATTGCCCACGTTGTTAATACTTTGAGACAAAAATTACCAGTGTAATTGCTATATTAAGGCTTTTGACGCATTTTCAATGTCTCCATTGACGAAGAATGTGTCAAGTAATGTTTTAAACTGTGCTGTGTGAATAAACCCTTTTCTTCATTCTCAGCAACTGAAAGTGGAATCTTATTTTTTGCCAGTTGGGGAAATGATCAAAATGATCAGCACTCTTAATATGCACTCCTGTTTTCTTATAATGTTAAAAGATTTTGTTTTTTTGCATTGGGAGGCGGTTTAATATAGGGCTGGTGTTGAAATCATTTTTTTAATACTTTTTTCATCTAGGAGTTTAATATGCTTTCCATTTATTCCAAGTTTCAGTTGTGTACCTCAATAACATTTAATATTTTTTTATCTAATATATGAGCTATGCGTTTATTAAATAATTTTTTTTCTTTTTTGCTGGGTAACCAAAAAAAAAGAAAAAAGACAAGCAGAAAGCATGCTTTCATTGATCAAAGCAAATAAACTGATTTAAAGAAATATAAAGTACTCTAGGCCAAGCATGGTGGCTCACACCTGTAATCCCAGCATTTTGGGAGGCTGAGGTGGACATATTGCTTGAGTCCAGGAGTTCGAGACTGGTCGGGGCAATGTAGTGAGACTCCTTCTCTACAAAAAATAAGCCAGGCATAGTGATGTGTGCCTGTAATCCCAGCTACTCAGGAGGCTGAGGTGAGAGGATCACTTGAACCCAAGAGACCAAGGTTGCAGTGAGCAGAGATGACACCACTGTACTCCAGCCTGGGCAACAGAGCAAGATCATATATCAAAAAAGAAAAGAAAAACATACTCTATAAGCTTTCAGAAAGAGTATCTATCTCATTAGGTTGTTCCATAGATTAACAAGTTAGTCTATAATTGATTACATTAATACATGTGAGACATTTTGACCAGTGCCTGGCACAGCACATAATAAGCACTCAGTAGACAATTGCCTTCATTATTATCAGATGTTTTCAAAATATCACACTCTCCAAGGCACTACTGAAAAAACATCTACCATATTGTTAGGTTACAACAGCTACATATTGTAATCTAACGATATACAATATGTATTTATTATTAGGCAGCCATTTTTAATAGAGAAAATTGCTACTGAAAAGTGTTAATTTTCTATAAAACTACAGTGCAAAGACATCTTGGTATGCATGGAAAGGTAAAATGAGAGATGCCGAAGATGGCCAGTGCCTGAAAGCCTTTTGTCGGATGAGTAGTTCGTTATAAAACCAGACCACTTCATATTGTTTGTCTTTTATGTCATACGATATCCTGAAACGTAGAATGACTTCTCTCAGCAGCACTCACAGCATGCTTGTCGTGTTACAGGAGATGTTCGGAATGACATTTATGTCACCCTGATCCATGGCGAGTTTGACAAAGGGAAGAAGAAAACACCAAAGAATGTGGAAGTGACGATGTCCGTGCACGACGAGGAGGGCAAGCTCTTGGAGGTGAGCAGCGTGGCCCAGAAATCCTGCTGCCATCACATCCATCTTTACAATCACGATTGGCTTTTGGTCTTATTTTTAATCTTCTTTGCATCAGGATGGGTTTGTTTTTCCTAAGAAAAGAAATATAAAGCCTGTTAAATTTGTGATGGGCGATGAGCAGTTTCACTAATGAAGCTATCTAGACTCTTATTTTTGTATTTCTCCTGTACTAAGAAATAGCTCCAGCCACTAATGATTTTATGTGTAGGCTTCCAATGCAGAGGTTATTTATCATTTTCAACTTATTTAGTCACTTTCAAGCTTGATCAGTTCCTCTAGGGCTTCAGCTAAGTGGCCTGGGTACTTACTTGAATGGCATCACAAAGCACGTTTCCTTCCCTGGGTGAGCAGAACCAAAAGAGATGTGCTTGTTAGAGGCTGAAACCGGAAGAGCCTTTGTGTAGGCATTCGCTACCACTGCTCTTTAGTTTTAATGAGCAGGAAACTGTAAGAAACTTTAAAAGGTTGAGTTATTTTCTCTGAGAAACACAGAAGTTAGTGGCAAAGCTGGGAGAATATCCAAATACCCTGAATTCCCATCCAGAGTTCCTCCAACTCTGGCAGCTTTTCTTTTCTTTTTTTTCTCTTCTCTGCTTTTTCTTTTCTAGTCCTTTCCTTTTTCTTTATTTTCCTTTCCTTTTCTTTTTCCTTCTCTTTTCTCTTACTTTTTAAAACCCTTCTCTTTTCCCTTGCTTTTTCTCTTTTTCCCTTCCCTTCCCTTTTCTTTTTTCCTCTTTCTTTCCTTTTTTTTTTTTTTAAATTAAGACAAGACATAAAGCAGGTATCTGCCAGATTTCTGCCCATATAAAGGAGTACTGATTCTGACATCAAAGAGGGTAGGCAGAAGGTGGTCACAGAAGGCTGCATGGCCTCTGCTGAACTCCAGCTCCTCTTGTATGAGCCATAGTTACCTGCTTTGGTAACCAAGGACCAAACTCTTGATCAATTTGACTCACTGAGTGTCCTGTTGCATAGTTGTTTGAGGCTACAGTGAAATATAATTTTATCACTTTTCATGGATGTTATAATCTAGTAGGGATGCAGACAGCCAGAAAATTTACCAAGTCAAGTCGTATTTTACACGAGAGGGATAAACTGAATGCTGTGAGCCACTGTATGAGAATGTTTTATTTGTGCTGTTGATAAGAGTACATGAGCTCATTTCAAATAGACACCTTCTCCTGGTTGGTCATTTCATAGCTTCACTAACTCATTGGATAGTGCCCCACCAAGGCCTAGTTTTACTGAGCTAAGTGGTTCATGACCAAAACAAGATGTAGCCCTGAGTTTGAGTGAATATGTTGTTCCAGTACCCCAAGTCCCTAAAACAGAATGTAGACAGGAAAAATAAATGCTTTTCCACAAACAGTGGCAAGTCTGCGTGTGTCACCTAATTTTTAGTCATCATCATTTTCCCTGAGAGAGAAATGAGGAAAGAATCAGAGGACAATGCATGCTTGGGGAGGGAAGAGAAAATATAAGTTATAGGAAAGAAGGATTTTCAGGTGCTACTGGGTTCCTTACCTGCTACCTGATTTATATTATAGACCCTTGAATAAAGTGGTAGAAATTCAGTCTTCTCTATTCTTTTTTTTTTTTTTTTTTTTTGAGACAGAGTCTCGCTCTGTTGCCCAGGCTGGAGTGCAGTGACACGATCTCGGCTGACTGGTCACTGCAGCCTTAACCTCCTGGGTTCCAGCAATTCTCCTGCCTCAGCCTCCTGAGTAACTGGGATTACAGGTGTATACCACCACACCTGGCTAATTGTGTAATTTTTTTAGTAGAGGCAGGGTTTCACTGTGTTGGCCAGGCTAGTCTCGAACTCCTGAACTTGTGATGTGCTTGCCTCAGCCTCCCAAAGTGCTGGGATTACAGACATGAGCCAGTGCTCCCAGCCCAGTCCTCTCTATTCTTTATCCCCTAAATTTAATCAGCTGTTCAGTGCCAGTGTAGGGCATATATGGACATGTTGGGGGATAAGGGGCTTGTGTATGGTATATGAGATCCTCTTAGTTTTCTAAGCAAAATCACTCCCTTCTAATTTTTGCTTTCCATTCAAAGAAAGCAATTCACCCTGGTGCTGGATATGAAGGCATTTCAGAATACAAGTCTGTAGTCTATTACCAAGTCAAGCAGCCCTGTTGGTATGAGACTGTCAAGGTAAGAATGAGTCATTTGTAACCCCTGTTATCCCTTAAACCTCAGTTAGATTGCTACCTTCTGTTTACCCCCAAATTCTTCCTCCTTTATTTTGAAATTTTTAGATAAGTTGCCTATAGTGTGCAGTAAGAAATGACTTGGTAATTATAATTCTGTATTAAGAGCATTTATTGTTAACAGACAGCATTCTTCAATAATGTTCTAATTCATGTATGGAAATTTGAATAGCAAAGTTTGTGGTTGATGTGATAGATATAATAGACTGCCAAGATGGTGCAAAACCAAACGGAAATTTTCACACTGTGCAAACAGTTTCCTAACATTTTTTTCTTCTTGGCCTCTCACCAAGTGTTCTGGGCCTCTTTTCAACTTCAATGTGTGTATTACACATTCCAAAGTGCTTTTCAGATCAGTCATTCTCCTTTGAGCCCCACAGTGGCTCTGCAACTCGAACACGTAGGTCTTGTCATGGCCTCTTTCTGAGTAGGTGCTGAGATCCAAAGTTCAGTGACTTCCCAAGATCATAGAGCTGACTGATACCAGGGCCTGAACTAGAGCCCACTTCTGAATCCCAGGCTCCATCAGCAATTTCTGGTTGTTGAAGTCATATGAGTTCTTCATAGAAAATTTTTTAAAAATTGCGTTCATATATCTCAATTTAGAAGTAACCATTTTCAAGTTTTATATAGTTTGTATGTTTTGAATGATGCTGTTGATACAGATTTATATTGTGCTTTTCGAAACGACTTATCTCAAGGCATATAAATTCTTCAGATAGGTATTTTTAGATACTTGCATGTTTCAGTATATAATCATGCCATAATTTAACTGCACACCACAAATCTCTGCTCGTTTCAGTGCCCTGAGGCTCTGCTTCTTTTCTCCCCTGTAGATATGTAAGCAACAGAAAGCTGCTTTATGGGCACTAATCATTACCTTTTCCTCCTCTATATAGGATAATTATGTCTTATAAATTCGATTATTACTATATTTATACACATCTTGCAGTCTGAAAGGTCCTGTATAGACCTCTGTGAAGTATTACGCTTTCACACTAAAGAAAATGCTAGAAATTCATAATATCTCCATGCTCAGAATCTATGATAAGCAGCAAGATGATCTGAGATTCTTCTGATTTGAAAATAGCTTGGTCTTCTTTGAATGAAACCTCTACTAAGTCTCACTCTATAGTAATTTGTGCTGCAGAAAGTATAAAATTGAGCCTAATTCCATAAAATAAACCATGCCTGCAAAGTACTGTGTATCTGTAAACTACCAATTTCTTACTGTGACACAGGTATCCATTGCTATAGAAGAGGTCACACGCTGTCATATAAGATTTACCTTCCGACACAGGTCATCTCAGGAATGTAAGTATTAAGAGGTCTATTACATATTTCCACTTAAAAATTTTTACTCTTGCTTGACAGCCCTCTTGTGAATCTGGAGAACAAGGTATTAGGAAACTAGATACTTGGCAACTTTATTTCATAACTCACTGGTGCTAAGGAAATCAGCATAATGAATTTTGCTGGGCTTGCAAGGTCTGTGTTATCACTCTATATCTGAACTTCCTTAAAATGTGTTTTGTGAACACTGATATTCTCAAAGACACCAGTCCTCAATCTTTGGCACCAGGGACTGGTTTCGTGAAAAACAATTTTTCTAAGGACCAGGGGCGGGGATGGTTTCAGGATGATTCAAGCACGTTACATTTATTGTGTTATTATTATTACATTGTAATATGTAATGAAATAATTCTACAAGTCTCCATACTGTAGAATGAGCTTGTTTTCCTGCAACTAGACGGTCCCATCTGGGAGTGATGGGAGACAGTGACAGATCATCAGGCATTAGATTTGCACAAGGAGTGTGTACACTAGAGCCTTTGCATGAGCAGGTCACAATGGGCACAATAGGATTTGGCTCCTGTTAAAATCTAATGCTGCTGCTGATTTGACAGGAGGCGGCGCTCAGGTGGTAATGTGAGCAGTGGGGAGCAGGGAGCACTGCATCCTCTGCCTCCTGGGTTCAAGCGATTTTTCTGCCTCAGCCTCCCAACTAGCTGGGACTACAGGCGCACACCACCATACCCAGCTAAATTTGTGTTTTTTAGTAGAGGCGAGGGTTCACCGTATTGGCCAGCCTGGTCTCGAACTCCTGACCTCATGATCCGCTTGCCTCCGCCTCTCAAAGTGCTGGTATTACAGGTGTGAACCACCACACCTGGCCAAGAGCAGCTGTAAATGCAGATGAAGTTTTGCTTGCTCATCCACCACTTACCTCCTGCTGTGCAGCCCAGTTCCTAACAGGCTACAAACTGGTACAGGTTCGTGGCCTGGGGTTTGAGGTCCCCTGCTCCAAGATGCTACTAGATACTGTATAACAAAACCTATTTCACAATCAAATAGGTATAGGAGAGGCTATATATGTATTGTATCTCCCACCTAGACATTCACAATGCATGTTGCCACATTGCACTAGCAATAAAACTGTTTAGTCAATTGTCTTCCCAAATTTTCATTTTTCTCATGAAAAAACTATTTCGACCAGGCATGGTGGCTCATGCCTGTAATCCCAGCACTTTGGCAGGCCAAGGCAGGCAGATAAAAACTCAGGAGATCAAGACCATCCTGGCTAACATGATGAAACCCTGTCTCTACTACAAATACAAAAAAAAAAAAAAAAATGTAGCTAGGCGTGGTTGCACGCACCTTTAGTCCTAGCTACTCAAGAGGCTGAGGCAGGAGAATCGCTTGCACCCAGGGGGAGGTTGCAGTGAGCCAAGATCGTGCCACTGCACTCCAGCCTGGGTGATACAGCAAGATTCTGTCTCAAAAAACAAAACAAAAACAAAAAAACAATTTCAAGTTGTAGGTCACGGTTCTTGAAATGGCTCCACTAAAGTGTAAGTAGAGAAGAAAATTGATTGTCTTCAGATCGATTACAAAATTTCTAGAAGCATCTTATTCTCATTTAGTGCTGCATAAAAATGTAACCCCTCCTTCAAAAAATGCGTGTGTTGAACACCATCTACACAACAGGCTGCAGGTGTGGCCCCGGTATGTAAGAGGCAGCTGGACCCTGCCATGCAGACTCTCCGTGGTCTGGTTAGGAAGATGAATGAAAAAGTGAATATGTACAGAATAGTGTGATATGTACATTACAAGGGCAAAGAGTAATGGATGCGTAGCGCAGCTCCTTACCCAGTCTGGGGGATTTAGGCATATGACTTCCTGCATCTTAGCTGAGACATGAAGGTGAGTAGAAATTAACCCAGTGAAGGGTGATGGGAGAAATGTGTTTGGAGAACCTAAATGAGCTCAGTATGGCTAAAGCAGACCAGTGGAGCAATAGTAGTATCAGGTCAAATCATTTGAAATTGCCATTTTTTTTAGGTCTGAGTGTCCAAATAGCCCTTTCGTATGGTTCTGCATAATACAGAAATGACCATTATTAAGGTCTTAGTTTGCATGAGATATTCTGTGACGCTATATTTGCACATTGTCTGTTTAGAATGCGCAGTGACATAATAAGGTATATTCTACTTTTATCTACATTTATACGCAGAGTAATTAAGGCACAGAGAGCTGAGGAACTTGCCTGTGGTCACAAGGTTAGCATATGAGCAAGCTGGGTTGGCACCCAGGCAATGTGATTCTAGCTGGGCTGGAGCCAGGCCATGAAGGCTGAAGATGCTTTTCAACCTTGTTAAGGTGGTGCAATTCAAGGGTGGTTTCTGGTTTTGAGGTTTTGGGAGGGGTTGGTGTATGTTCACAACAGCTTTACCCGTAATACTCCAACACTAGCATAGACTCAATCTCTATCAATAGGAGAATGGACAAACACATTGAGGTATAATCATGCAATGCATGACTACTCCACCAGTATGGGGACCCAAGAGTCACAGCAGACCACAGAGCCATGCCTGTGATGAATACAGTTACCCCAGTCAGAGCCACCGAGGCAGGGGACCTCGTGACCAGAAACTGGCCCTGAAGACCAAGAGAGGGATACTGCCTCCTCATGAAGCCACATCCTCTTCCCAGCTGCCACAGGGCATACAGATCTTCTTTCCTGGCACTGGAGCTGATATTCTGGGGAGGAAGAGGGAAGAAACCTTGGACAGCACCGTAAACCCTAGAATATAATAAATATCTTGCAGAGTCTGAGCAGGCATGATGACTCATGCCTGTAATCTCAGCACTTTGAGAGGCCAAGGTGGGTAGATCACAAGGTCAGGAGTTTGATACTAGCCTGGCCAACATGGTGAAACCCTGTCTCTCCTAAAAATATAAGCCTGGCATGGTGGCAGGCACCTATAATCCCAGCTACTCAGGAGGTTGTGGCAGGAGAATTGCTTGAACCCAGGAGGCGGAGGTTGACCACGCCATTGCACTCCAGCCTGGGTGACAGAGCAAGACTCCATCTCAAAAAAAAAAAAAAATTCCAGAATCTGTTTTCAAGCAACAGAAATTGAGATCTCCCAGTCAAGGTTTTGAAGCAGGGTGGTTGACATGAATGGACTGGACTTTGGAAACCTCATTCCAGCATAGAGAATGCATTTGCTGGGAGAGCCCTGGAGACAGAGAGATGCATTGCAAAGGTCTTGTAGAAATAAAGAGAAGAGTTGAGGGTGGCCTGAACTCAGGGAGGGACAGCAGGATGGAGAGAGGAGATACTATTTAGGACATGGAGTTGACATGGGGTGGAGCTGGTGTCAACATGCACGTTTCTGATTTGTCTGACCGGGCAGACGCTAGTCTCATTTATTAGGGGACATAGGAACAGGAACACATACTTGGGGGTGCCAGGCAGTTTCAGTGACACATGGTATGTGGCTTATTGCAACCTGCTGAATTGTGCTTATTAGAATATGGTTGAATATCACAACCCTGAGCAAAATGGGGAATCAGCTGTCATAGCCACCGCCTCCTGGTGTCTTTCTTCACTGCCCAGACATGTCTTTCTGTGTTTTCAGCCAGAGATAAATCGGAACGAGCATTTGGGGTGGCCTTCGTGAAGCTGATGAACCCGGATGGCACCACTCTGCAGGATGGGAGGCACGATCTGGTGGTTTATAAGGTGGTGCTAACAGAAAATGACTGAGAAAAATATTTACTCCCTTTCAAATGGGCATTTAAGGCTCCTTTTACATTTATTTATACAAACATCAGAAACCTTTCTAGAGCTACAGGTACTTGCCCATTAAAGTCTAGAAACCCAAAGTGCTCTGGGATCTCCAGCTGTGTGGTTTCCCACCTACTTTCTGAAGAGAGTGAGTTGCTTTATTACTGAGTCTTTTTTTTGCTTTTTTTTTTTTTTGAGATGGAGCCTCATTTTGTCACCCAGGCTGGATTGCAATGGTATGATCTCGGCTCACTGCAACCTCCACCTCGCAGTTTCAAGTGATTCTCCTTCCTAAACCTCCAGTAGCTGGGATTACAGGCCTGTGCCACCATGCCTGGCCAATTTTTGTATTTTTAGTAGAAATGGGGTTTCATCATGTTGGTCAGGCTGGTCTTGAACTCCTGATCTCATAATCCACCCTCCTCAGCCTCCCAAAGTGCTGGGATTATAGGCGTGAGCCATCGTCTCCGGCCGCATTATTACTGGGTCTTCTGAGGAGGCTCTCACCCTCTCCTGTGAATGGTGTTCCCTAGCAGTGCACGGTAAGGGGCTGGCCTCTCACGATGTGCTCTCTGCATCATCCCGCACAGCATGTGGACAGGTGCACTGTTGGGCTTCAGTAACAGTGGATGTGGTTTTCCTATCACCGTGAGCCATGTACCATTTCTCCGCTCTGGGGGCCTTGTTTCCTTCCCTGAGACTTTGTCTTTGCTGTCTTCCAAGTGGTGCTGAGCTCCCACTTCTACTGAGATTTTAGAGCATGAAGTAGTTGCTGGAAGATCTCATTTATCCAACAGTATCTGGGGTTTTCCCCCACAGTTAGCTGCTCTTTTGAGATGCATCTACCTGATGAATATTTTTCTTAACATCTTAGTTTATGAATCATTTTGGAAGGGATGGCAAATTATTTCTTTTTTCATCAACCCAGTAAAATATAATTGTCCCCATTTAGAGGTTGAATAAAGTAAATTTAACCTTATTCTGTAATATGTTTATTTACTCTAGCAGAGACTAGCATATTCTGGTTTCTGGTTCACAGCTTACGTTGTTTCCATTCAATCATGAAATTATTTCTGGGCTCAATATCCGTGGAAAGATACAGTATCTCAGAGTTGGAAGGGATCTTCAGGATAATTTGATAAAGCCACACTTCTCATGCTGGAAATGCATGACAGAATTGTTTTTATTTGCATATAAGAGATATTGGCCATCATTTGGTGTTCCTAACATGCTTCCTTTTTAGGGTGACAACAAAAAAATGGAAGATGCTAAATTCTACCTGACCCTGCCTGGGACCAAGATGGAAATGGAAGAAAAAGAGCTTCAAGCATCCAAAAACCTGGTCACCTTCATGCCAAGCAAGGATAGCACTAAAGACAGCTTTCAGATAGCCACCCTCATCTGCTCCACAAAGCTCACCCAGAACGGTAGGAGTGGTGAATAGGTTGACACAAATGAGCTTCCTGCTGAGCCTTCCTGGGCTCCTTGGTTAGACTCACAGGGCTGGATGGACCATATGGGGCTGGACCATATGAGGCTGGGTCTTATTAGGTAGGATGTTGGCCAGCTGGATTCTGCTCTCTGCTTTTCAAAAGATGTTCTGGGTAGTACTGATCACATTGCACATCTTCTTCTGAAGTTTTGTTGTCCAATTTAAAGCAGGATGAAAATTATTTTAAGCTGGGTGCGGTGGCTCACACCTGTAATGTTAGCACTTTAGTAGGCTGAGGCAGGCAGATTGCCTGAGTTCAGGAGTTCGAGATTAGCCTGGGCAAAGTGGTAAAACCCCATCTCTACTAAAATACAAAAAAGTAGCCGGGTGTGGTGGCATGTGCCTGTAGTTCCGGCTACTCGGGAGGCTGAAGCAGGAGAACTGCTTGAACCTGGGAGGCGGAGGTTGCAGTGAGCCAAGATCACGCCACTGCACTCCAGCCTGGGGGACAGAGTGAGACTCCATCTCAGAAAAGAAAAGAAAAGAGTAAGAGGAAGGGGAAGGGGAGGAAAAGAAGAAAATAGAAAAGAAAAACATTTTAGTACATGATAAAACCTGTAAATATATTTATTAACAGCACCTGTAAAATTCAAAAGCCATATTCCCTGATAGTGCATTCTGTATAGTATGTGGAGAAAGAGGTGTTGGTAATAAGGGGAGGAGCCTGGCAAAGAAATATGATCAGTCTCCTGTCAAAACACGTATGGTAGGGCTTCCTGTTTGAGTTCTGTCTTTCCCTCGATTATTCTCCTCTTCCCAGTTTTTTTCCAAGCAGTCAGAGATTTTCTGTAAATTCAGCTGAATAGTTCAAAGAGGGCTTCATTTGGTTTTTCCTTCAAACCTCTGATAGCAGTTTTAACCTCTCTTGTGTAGTCTATGGCATTCGATAGCCAATATCAACTTCTTACTTATTTAACTTGTGTCATGTGTGAGGAGTCCTACTGAATGTAATAAACCAAGAATGCACTGCCTAGGGGTCTTGCCCTAGAAATTCTGTCTCCCATATGCTGTGTAGAGACTGGTGCCTTTGGCCTAAGAGACAATTTGAGTGAGGTACAGGCAAGAGCTCTGCTGTAAGGAGGGCGAAGATAGACAAAATAGTGTAGTTACAGGACAAACCCAGGGATCAGATCCTGGTTCATCTTTAGAAGGGCTCGGTGTAAGGTTGGCTTTGACAAATCGTGGTTGACAAGACAATAAGGATTGCATTTAAGCTTGGACAAGTGGCTAGACTCAACAGAGTGAAGTTTAGGGTAAATCCATGTGTGCAAGCAAAAGCAGGCTCACCAAAAATTAAGCCAGAGAACATAGAAGACATTACAAAACCATCAGTAACTTATCCTTTGTTATGGAAAAAGCAAATATATTAACAATAAATTCCTGGTAGGTTAATGGGTACATTTATGGAAGATAACGTAGAAGGCATAGAAAGGATTTTAAATGTCTTCAGACGCTTTGAGCCTGTGATTTGACTCCTAGAAGTTAAATTTAAGTAAACAATGAGAGATGTGCACAAAGATTGATGTACGATGATGCTGTTTCCCCATTATTCATTAACAGGGAAATTCTGGAAACAACCCGAATGTCCGATAGTCGGGGTCAGTTTAACTACATTTTATAATATAATTAAGTGACAAAATAGATGCAGCTGCTAAATATTGTATTTCAAAACATAATGAAGGATACAGTGAACATTTTAACGCTATATACAGAATGATTCTTATTTAAGTACATGTAAGCAATCTGGAGCTAGATTGTCTGGCTTCAGATCCCAGCTCTGCCACTTCCTAGCTGTTTCATCTTGGGCAAGTGACTTGACATCTCTGTGCACTGATTTCCTTGTCTTTAAAATGGGAGCAATAATAGCAAATATTTCAAAGGATGCCGTAAATTAAAGTAGGTAAAAACAAAATAGAATTCAGTCTATGTAGGAACACTATAGAATGTTAGCTATCACTAGTATCACCATCATTATTTGTACACAGAGAGAGACAAATAGGACTAAAAAGTTTGTTAATTCTTGTTTTCTTTCTTCTTTTTGGTGTTTTCCAGATTTTTAACTATGGAATGTCAAAATGTTATTTTTTAAAGTTAAGTATGGTAGTATACTATATGAAGCTTTAATGTTCTTTTAAAACTATGAAGGGATATTTGAGAAGGATAACACTTACTGGACATCTAGTAGATTATCCTTTCTGGACTAGAGACCAAAGAAGAATAAAGAAAACAAAAATAAAAGTTTGTGGAATTAACTAGTAATGAAAAGCAAAAGGAATTTCTGTTAGAGATAACCATATTGTTACATTGTTATCTCCATGTCAAAAGTTTAGGGTTTCCTGACAAGTTGCAGTTTTCAGTGTAGACCCTTCATTTGCTGATACATGTACTTCATCCCAACTTCTGAATGTTCTTAACTAGCCTGTACTGCCCTGATCCAGTAGCCCCCAGACACATGGAGCTTGTAAAATTTAAATTAATTAAAATTGAAAGTGGGGAGATTGGGGAGAAGTTGGACAAAGGGTACAAAAGTTCAATTAGACAAGAAGGATAAGTTTGAGAAATCTATTATATATTTTTGTGGCTACAGTTAATAATATAGTATATACTTAAACATTGCTAAGAGAGTAGATTCTAAGTGTTCTCACCACCAAAAAATAAGTAAGGTAATGTGTATGTTAATTACCTCGATTTAGCCTTCCACTGTGTGTGTGTGTGTGTGTGTGTGTGTGTGCGTGTGTGTGTGTGTGTCAAAGCGTCATGTTGTACACTTTATATATACAATTTTTGTTAGTTAATTAAGTTTTATTAATGAAAATATAAATTAGTCCACTCGTTGCCCTAATCGCATTTTAAGCGCTCTAGTCTCCTGGTGACTTTCGTGTTGGGGTAGACAGATGTACATTTCCATCATCACAGAATGTTCCTTTGGATAACACTGTGTGCTTTACCTTGTCATCCTTATTCCTGATGTTTTGATTTTTTTAAAAATTCATCTTAACACACATTTAAGAAGTCAGAAGTAATACCTACTTGCAAAGAAAGCTTAAAAAGGCAAGCGTCATCTAAATCAGAGAGGAAAGGCCAATGTAAGCTATCCAAATGGACTGAGAGTAAGTAGAGGGAACAGGGGACAGAGAGGGAAAGGCGGAGACTTGGCAAGGCATCTCGAGCATCAGGGAAAACGGGGTATTCCAGGGACAGATGACTATGGATGATTTATGCATTTGCTTTCTTCTGACTTGATGGAAATTATAAAGAATGAATTTGATTTAATAAAAAGTTGAAGAACATTAATAAGCCACCAGCTAACTGTATGAGGGTTTTTACTGAGTAGAGAGCGTAGCTGTGTTCTCACTTGAGAGCGTGACCAAAGGCATTCCTCCTTCACCTGAGGAGGGCTATTCAGACTCAAAAGGTTAAAAGCCACTGGAGTTTCAGCATCTTGGAGATTCTCTTTTTTGTTTACTTGAATTATTTTTTAAAAACTAGAACAGACTGATTTGTGTGGGATCATTGGTTGCTGGGCCCAATGGAAGGGAATAGATTTGTTTTTCTAGGGAGAAGAGAGGGATGTGCAGGTCCCAGAGATGCATGGCTTTGGGCCAGGAGGTTCATACTCATCAGTCATTTCACCCTCCAGCACCAGCTTCACCATGATCATCTCCAGTTTATTGATCAGAAAAGTGAGTTTTAAAGTAGTAAAAAGCCTTTCTTAAGCTTCTAGGAGGCGGACTTGGGTTTTGAAAACAGCTCTTTGTAGCTCCAAAGAGTTTATAGTTTATCATTTTGCAGTTACAGAGTCTCCGAGATCTGTTTGTTACAAACTCCAGTGGCTTTTAAACTGTTTGAGTCTGAATACCTTTGTCATTCATTTCTTTCTAAAAGTATATATTCTGGCCAGGTGAGGTGGCTCACACCTGTAATCCCAGCACTTTGGGAGGCTGAGGCGGGTGGAACATGAGGTCAGGATATTGAGACCATCCTGACCATGGTGAAACCTCATCTCTACTAAAATACAAAAAAATGGCCAGGCATGGTGGCACACACCTGTAGTCCCAGCTACTCAGGAGGCCGAGGCAGGGGAATCACTTAAATCTGGGAGATGAAGGTTGCAGTGAGCCAAGATTGTGCCACTGCACTGCAGCCTGGCAATAGAGCAAGACTGCATCTCAAAAAATAAATAAATAAATAAAGTATGTGTTCTTAAATTCTCTCCTTTACGGTAGAACGCAATTACTTCCCTAAATTTGGGGATTGTCATGCCTTGCTTCTCTTTATAGTTTTGCCACATTTGTAGCCTTTAAAGTATATTGTTTTCTTTTGCATTGTTTGTATTTTATGTAAATAAATTATGAGTCAGTCCCTTAGTTGCCCTAGCCACATTGCGGGTGCCCAGTAATCTCCTGCAGCCAGTGACTTTTGCGTGCCACGTTACTTATTTTTTGGTGGTGAGAACACTTAAAATCTATTCTTCCAGCCAGGCACAGGGGCTCACACCTGTAATCCCAGCACTTTGGGAGGCTGAGGTGGGCGGATCACCTGAGGTCAGGAGTTTAAGACCAGCCTGACCAACATGGAGAAACCCTGTCTCTACTAAAAATACAAAATTAGCCGAGCATGGTGGTGCATGCCTGTAATCCCAGCTATGTGGGAGGCTGAGGCAGGAGAATCATTTGAACCTGGGAGGCAGAGGTTGCGGTAAGCTGAGATCACTCCATTGCACTCCAGCCTGGGCAATAAGAGCGAAACTCCATTCCAAAAAAGAAATCTATTCTCTTAGCAATTTTCAAGTATACAGTATACAATATTATGCAGTCTACAGTATTAATGTAGTTAATAATTGAACTATCTGGTTGAAGTCTTGTGTCTTATGTGAATTCTTATGTAACTTGAGCTTTTACTCAGCGTTACTGAAGATATGAAGTATCCTGAATTCTTACACATTTGTGACAAGAATATAAAATGGGGATAGTGACTTTGGATAATATTTAATATGATTGAAGATATTATTCCTGATGCCCCAGAAATCTCACCTTAGTTTTCTACCTCAGAGAAGCTGCTTTATTTGTATACCAAAAGATATATGAGAATGTTCATAGGAAACTTGCTTATGATCATAAAAAAACTAGAAACAACCCAAGTTTTTACCAGCAGCAGAGTAGATAAACAAATTGTGTATACCCATACAGTTGAAAAGACTGCACAGCAAGAAAAAAAATTAACTAGAGCTACATGGATAAACCTGTAGAAACACAGCAAGCCTGGGGCTCTTTATGTAACCCTATGTCACTCCTGTCCTGGCCCTAAGACCTTACAATTCACCAGATGCCAAAATATATTCTTATGTGAGCAGTGGTCTGGCATGCAGGTATCACTAGGAAATAGACTTCTGAGCTGATAGATGAGGGCTTTGCTGGGGCTGAAGCTGCTGGGTGAATATTCACCCCTGGTGAAGGGACTGAATCATTTTCATCCCGCAACTATGAGTCAAGTGATGGAATGAGTAATACCTTCGACTAGCCTGTGGCAGAGGTAAGAGCTGGAGAATATGGAAGTGTATGGTGCCTAGTGGAAGGCCTAGCATTGTACCTGTTAATTGCTTGCTGAATGAATGAATGCATTCATGATTGGACTGAGTATATCACGAGCTTCCTAAGGGCTGCTGGTTCCCTTTCCATTCATTCATTCATTCATTCATTCCTTCATCAAACATGTATTGAACACCTAATAGATGCCTACTACTATGGTGACATAAAAGAATGAACACTGTATGATTCCTGCCTTCAGATGGCTCAAAACTATGGGAAGAGTCAAGGAGACATCAGCTACCTCTTACGAAATACATAGTATTTATTGATATCTCAAGCGAAGGGAAGAATAGACAGGCAAATCAGTGGCTATTTTAAGGAAAAGGTGGAGCAGATTCATAACCCTTAGTATAAGTCTGGGATAAAAATTTTAAGGTGTCTTTTGATTTACAAGGCAGAATTTTGAAACTTTAAGCCACTTACAGCTTTGATAAATGTTGAGCTTTTAAAAATGTCAAAGGGGCTGGGCATAGTGGCTCACACCTGTAATCCCAGCACTTTCGGAGGCCAAGGTGGGAGGATCACTTGAGCTCAGGAGTTCAACACCAGCCTGGCCAACATGGAGAGCCCCTGCCTCTATTAAGAAATAAACGGGTGTGTGTGTGTGTGTGTGTGTGTGCACGCGCACGCATGTCTCAGAGAAACCACAGTTATCTGGACTGTTAATGTATTATCACCTCATATAAAAGATGGAAAAAATAAAATCTACCCTGTGGTCATGATGTTGAAATAAATTAATGCATACACACACACACACACACACACACACACAGGGAGGGGTGGGGGAGGGAGGGAAAGAGGCACACATACCTATGTTCCTCTTTCCCTCTGAATCTGCCCAGACATAGATAGTGATAAGGGACACGTTAAGTAAGGCAGCAAATTAAAAGTAGGAAGGTTACATAATAAGCATGCTTCTTTACTTCTTAGGACCATGATATCATTATTTGAGAAATGTTGGTTTCAGTCAAACATTCTTTTAAGTTCTTATGCATTAATTGTTAATTTTTTTCTCTTTGAAGAATGAAAGAGGACCACAAGGTTTTCTCTTAGATAGAAGATAGTAACTTAAAAGAAAATGTAAGCCATCTTAAATTAGCCACTATTAAGAGCAGTTGTCTGTTCCAGAGAATTCTTTAGCAATGTCCTGAAATGGTCTGGATTGTTCTGTCTCACCTGTGTCTAATATTTACAGTTTTTGGTCATTCTTCCTAGTTGACCTGTTAGGCTTGTTAAATTGGCGTTCCAACTCCCAGAACATCAAACACAATCTAAAGAAGTTAATGGAGGTGGATGGAGGAGAGATTGTTAAGGTATGTTTGTATATTCATAGTTAGAAATATATATATATATATATGCCTGTTATACCAATTATACCTAATTGGTTCAACATTTAAAACTAAACCATTCATTGTAAACATAAAACTTATCTACATTGTTAAAGAAGTGTGCCAGTTTTTTTTAAAATGCTATTTTTAAACATTTTTTATTTAAACCTAGTTGTCCCCAGATTTCTATGGTATGGAGCTGAATGAAAGCATCCGAATAACCTCTCTGTTTTTCTTATCTTCAGTTTTTGCAGGATACACTAGATGCACTTTTTAACATAATGATGGAAATGTCAGACAATGAAACCTATGACTTCCTTGTGTTTGACGCACTGGTAAGCGGTTAAACATATTCACCAGTGTTTATTGTTGCAACTGTGTAGTTTTCAGTATTTCACTATTATAAGTAATTGTGTGAATATCTTCCCACATAAATATTTGTTTACATCTCTCTGGTTATTGTTTTAGGCTGATACTAGAAGTACAATTAGAAAAAAATGACTTACATTTTAGGCCTTTATCTGTTTGTTTCCTGTTAGATCTCATTTTTTGATATGCTGTCTCTTTCCCATTAGAGAGAAGGAGACGTTTTATCTTTGTTACAAATCGGGAATCATTTTAACTCACATTATCATTCTCTGGTTGTAAACCAGGCAATATCATCAACAAAGAAGATTGTTACATGTTGTGCATGTGTGTGCACTGGTGTGTTTATTACGCAAGGGAGACTCAATTCACAAGTCAGAGGTTAATAATCTTAGCCTCATTAGGCTCTAAACAGAATATTTAACCCAGCAGACAATTGAATTTGTTACACAAATCACTTAGACCTACAACCCATTCCAAGAACTGAAATCAGAACAGTGAGAAGTGGTATCAGAATCTGGGAAGGCCAGAGATAGAGATGGAGGGGAAGAAGCTGAAAGGCCCAAAGCAAGCATCATTTTCACCTGGGTGGGGTGAAAGTTCAGGGAAGGATTTTACCTGAATGCCACAGTTGAGGAGGAAAGTCAGTTGCAGCTTTAGGTGATTCAACAGCTTGGAGAACTAGTCAGTTTAAGAAATGATCAGGCATTAAAGCTAAGGTTTAAGATAAAGAAAATGCTGCCTAGTTGAGATCCAACTGGTTGGACTCAGGTTTATGGGAAAGAGAGACAGTGGTTATGGATGCTGCAGGACAAGGTCTGGAAACAAATTCCTTGGAGCGGGGCAGCTGGCAGTGGGCATTGATTGATTTTGATCTCTCTGTCTTAAGCAGAGCAGTGTGGCTAATTTTAGGTCATGTGCCTGATGGCAGTGCAAGGGAGCATACAAGGGGTAATGGGGAGATGAAACTCTAGTGAAGTTGTTTTTGGGGCACTCACAGTGTATCCAGGAGAGAAATATCATGGAATGTTTCATTAGCTGCATCCTTAGGTTAGAGAAAACCCATTTCCAGAGCCTCGTTCCTCCTGCCTCTTAAGTTACCTGGGCACCAATTCCCCTGTCTTAGAGATAGTCAGTTCTCTGAGGCCACGGATGCTGGCTTGAATTGGTTTCTTCCCAGCATTTAGCACAGTGCCTGACACATCATAGTCTCTCTCTTTATGTTAAATAAATGCAATTCTCAAGACTTGACATCAGCTCTGGAATAGTGGAGTGGGTATGCTGCAGAAATGATCCTGAGAAAAAAGAAGGCACCGAGATGTTAAAATCCAGCTTGTTGACAGGATGCTTGGGATTGTGCAGTGCTGCTATTTCTGTTTTTCACTTTTGGCAGGTATTCATTATTTCACTGATAGGAGACATCAAGTTCCAGCATTTCAATCCTGTACTTGAAACCTATATTTACAAGCACTTCAGTGCCACTTTGGCATACGTGTAAGTATGATCTGAGGGAACTGCATATTGCTAGATCTTTGGATTGCTGAGAAACGAGAGGGACCTATGTTCAGTGCATGTGTCTGTTAAGGCAGAACTCCATTCTAAGCTTCCTCATGGAAAAAGGGAACTATATAAGTATTCTAACTCTGGAAAGGAGGTCAAGATCAAAGCCTTCCTTCTGGATAAGGTGAAATCTCCTTAAGAATCCAGAATAGGTCAGGCATGGTTGTTCATGCCTCCAATTCCAGCACTTGGTAGGGCTAAAGTAGGAGGATTGCTTGAGGCCAAAAATTCAAGACCAGCCTAGGCAGCATAACGAGAACCTGTCTTTACAAAAAATTAAAAAGTTAGCCAGGTGTGGTGGTGTACACCTCTAGTCCTAGCTACTCCAGAGGCTTAGGTGAGGGGATTGCTTAAGCCCAGGGAGGTCAAGGCTGCAGTGAGCTGTGATCATGCCATTGCACTCCAGCCTGAGCAACAGAGCAAGACCCTGTATCTAAAAAAAAAAAAATGACCCAACTCAGAATCTTAGAGGTTAGATGTCAGTGGGATCAGCGTGGGGGCATCAAAGAGATCAAACCATGAATTAAACAAGACAAAGTTTGATATAAGAAAAGATCATACCCTCTACCTGTGCCACAAATGCTTTATAAAATGTATTACTTCCAAGATATGAGAAGATTTCATTTTCCCATCTTTTGCATAAGAGGCAGTGGTCTCTACCTTTTCCATAGTGCAACCTTCCTTCTGTCCTTGGTTTATGGGCTCCTGATTAAAGTAAGTAACTAATGTCCAGTCTGCATGCCTCTCCAGGGTGCTTGGCTCACCATGGCATTGTGTCTTCCTGCCACACCAACCCCATTGCCTTCCAGTTATTGTGCAGAATGTGATAAACAGTGAAAGGGATGTAGCTGGATTGGTAAATGATGTTCTTATGGATTGGCTTAGGCCAGATCCTGTAGATTGCTGCCCACTGACCTGTCAGTGAGTGCATCAGTGACAGTGCCCTTTCCACCTGCAAGCCTCACGTCCAAGTGGGCAGTAGCTACAAATGAGGAAATCCTCACTGAGCCAAACACAGCACTCTGGTGGTTGTAATCTGGGCTCACTTTGCAAGTCTTGATCAATTCTATATGTTTTTTTTTAATTAGCGATTCTAGGAAAGCTCAAAGATTCCCAGAAGGAAAGTTTAAGACTAAAATATCAGTGTCCTCCAAAGTCTAAGGTATAGCACAAAATGAAGACCATTCCTAGCCCAAAAACTCTAGAAAGTCATAAAGAGCAACCTAAAACCAAAGGACAGTTTTATGTGTTGAATGCTTAGAACCATGAATGTTCTGAAGAGTTAGACTGAGTTCCTCTTCCTTCACTCCATGAAATTTCCATCTGGCTCCATACTGATGGATCTCAAAGAGTTGGGGAGAATAAAAGGAATCTGACTTCTTTTAAGTCAACATTTTTAGACAGACATAATCCCTCCCTTATGGGAGCATCTGAAGATGTTAGGATTGCATGACAGAGATTAAAATCTCCTAGTGATTTGGGTCACTTAAAGCATTTCATTTCATAACCTTCCTGTCTAATTCCACAAAGGGAAAGAAAACTTCTAGTATTTCTCAATAAAAGGGTAGTTCCAAACATAGATGGCAGATAAGGAAACTTAATTGGAAAAGTGTCGGTTTTCCTGTTCAGGGCATATTCTAGAAGAATAGTTAGGTATGACTTCTTCCAGTATGCCAAGTTCCCCTCTTAGATAGTTTACCCAAGCCTCAGAACCCTGTTGCTCATTGGATTAATTTTTCTTTTTCATTCTTCTAAGGAAACTCTCCAAGGTACTGAATTTCTACGTGGCTAATGCAGATGACTCCAGCAAGACAGAAATGCTTTTTGCTGCATTGAAAGCCTTGAAGTACTTGTTTAGATTCATCATCCAGTCTCGAGTGCTCTACTTGAGGTAATGTTAACTACAGTTAAGATGTTTAGGTTACCAGCTGTCACTCTGTGTAGTTTTTCCCTCACTCCCCACACTGGCATTCAGCTCTGTGAGGTGTTAGTTCTTAGAATTGCCTTATTTCAGAACTGCAAGGCTGAAGATGGAGGTGGGCTATGTTTCTGTTGGAGAAGATTCATTAGAAGTTTATGTAGATCAGCAAAATTCTGGGGCAGTAATAACCTCAGGACTTGGGGAAGCAGGTTCCTGTGGCAAGACTGTACCTAATACAGCAGATGACTTCATGAATGTTTTTTGTGCAAATCTAAGATCATGATCTGCTGTAACTAGTAGAAGAAGCAGTCATCTCGGGAGGTATTTGCTGAGATGAGTGTTTCCTTGTTGACACTGTACTTAGCTACCTGGGCAACTAAACACTAGAAATAGTATCATTCCCTGTTTGGATTTCTAGCATAACATTTCCATCCAAAATAGAAGAAACCACAGAAGAGCAAATAGCTTTGCAGGGGACACCCATGACCCCAGTGACTTTCCCACCCATCAGAAATAGCTGTATTTCCAAACTGTTAAAATTTGTTTTCTAAGGCAGTAAGAAATTTGTAGATTTGAGCATATGTGAGTTTAAAAGAAACTTTGTTTATAAGTGAGTGTTGAACAATGAGAACACATGGACACAGGGAGGGGACCATCACACACTGGGATCTGTCAGGGGTTGGGGCTAGGGGAGGGATAGCGGGGTTGGGGAAATTGGGGAGGGAGGGATAACATTAGGAGAAATACCTAATGTAGATGAGGGAGATGGATGCAGCAAATCACCATGGCACGTGTATACCTATGTAACAAACCTGCATGTTCTGCACATGTACCCCAGAACTTAAAATATAATTTTAAAAAAGGTTTGTAGATTTTAGCATTATGTATGTTTAAAATAAACTTTGTTTATTGAAAAAATAAAATTATAGACAAAAACCTAGAAAAAAGTTTACATATAGTACAGATGAAAGGTTAATAGCTTTTCTCAGTTAAAGCTTTTATAAGTCAATAAAAGAATGATACATAGCCATAATAGAAAACAAAAACAGGTAATTTACAAAAGAAAAACTTTAATGGTTAATAAATCTAAAAATTTTTTCATTCTCACTGTCAAAAGAATTTTGATACACACACATGCACACACACAGCATTTTTTATCTATACATTTGAAAAAGATTAAAAATCTTTGTCCTTTGATGAGATTGGGCAAAAATTGGCCCTGTATTTGAATTCTGATTCTAATGAAGATATAAATTCTTTAGAGTAGAAATGGGCAGTAAGAATAAAAAGCAAAAATGAAATTTTTTTTCATCTTTGATATTGTCCTGCCAAATACCTTTTTTAAAAAGAAAATTATTATTTTTTATTGTACTTTAAGTTCTGGGGTACATGTGCAGATCATGCAGAGTTGTTGCATAGGTACATACATGGCAAGGTAGTTTGCTGCCTCCTTCCCCCCATCAGCTATATCTTGCATTTCTCCCACTTTATCCCTCCCCACCCCCGCTATTCCTCCCACAGCCTCCTCTCCAACTGACTCCAGTGTGTGATGCTCCCTTCCTTGTGACCATGTGTTCTCATTGTTCAACACCCACCTTTGAGTGAGAACATGTGGTGTTTGATTTTCTGTTCTTGTGTCAGTTTGCTGAGAATGATGATTTCTAGATTCATCTATGTTCCCACAAAGGACACGAACTCATCATTTTTTATGGCTGCATAGTATTCCACGGTGTATATGTGCTACATTTTCCTTGTCCAGTCTATCATTGATGGGCATTTGGGTTGGTTCCAGGTCTTTGCTGTTGTAAACAGTGCTGCAGTGAACATACATGTGCATGAGTCTTTATAACAGAGTGATTTATAATCCTGTGGGTATATACCCAGTAATGGGATTGCTGGGTCAAATGGAATTTCTATTTCTAGGTCCTTGAGGAATCGCCACACTGTCTTCCACAATGGTTGAACTAATTTACACTCCCACCAACTGTTTAAGAGTGTTCCTATTTCTCCACATCCTCTCCAACATCTGTTGTCTCCAGGTTTTTTGATGATCACCATTCTAACTGGCATGAGATGGTATCTCATTGTGGTTTTGATTTGCATTTCTCTAATGACCAGTGATGATGAGCATTTTTTCATGTGGTTGTTGGCCTCATCTATGTCTTCTTTTGAGAGTGTCTATTCATATCCTTCTTCTACTTTTGAATGGATTTGTTTGTTTGTTTTTTTCTTGTAAATCTCTTTTAGTTCTTTGTAGATTCTGGATATTAGCCCTTTGTTAGATGGGTAGATTGCAAAACTTTTTTCCCATTCTGTTGATTGCTGGTTCACTCTAATGATTGTTTCTTTTGCTGTGCAGAAGCTCTTAAGTTTAATTAGATCCCATTTGTTGCCATTTAATTTGGTGTTTTAGTCATGAAGTCCTTGCCTATGCCTATGTCCTGAATGCTTTTGCCTAAGTTTTCTTCTAGGGTTTTTATGGTGTTAGGTCTTATGTTTGAATCTTTAGTCCATCTTGAATTAATTTTAGTGTAAGGTCTCAGGAAGGGGTTCAGTTTCTCCTTTCTGCACATTGCTAGCCAGTTTTCCCAATACCATTTATTGAACAGGGAATCCTTTCCCCATTGCTTTTTTTTTGTCATGTTTGTCAAAGATCAGGTGATTGTAGACAGAAAATTTTTGAGGAAAAGGAAAAAGTGTCACATTTGTCTAATAATACCCCATCTAGAAATTTATCTAATGGAAAAATCATCTATCAGGTATGACAAAAATGAACATGAAAGTATGTACAGTCATTTCAAACCTATAGTATATTAATATGGAAAGAGCACCGTGATTCATTCTTTTTTTTTTTTTTTTGTGATGAAGTCTCACTCTGTCGCCCAGGTTGGAGTCCAGTTGCGTGATTAGTTAACTGCAACCTCCACCCCTCAGGTTCAAACGATTCTCCTGCCTCAGCCTCCCAAGTAGCTGGGTCTACAGGCACGTACCACCACACCTGGCTAATTTTTTGTACTTTTAATAGAAACAGGGTTTCACCGTCTTAGCCAGGATGGTCTCGATCTCCTGACCTCGTAATCCATCTCCCTCAGCCTCCCAAAGTGCTGGGATTACAGGCGTGGGCCACCTCGCCTGGCCCAATAGATTCTTAAATAATAAAGGTATTAAGCATGAGTACAGTATGATCTTCCTTTTAAAATCATACAGATTTGAAATATGTATAGTAAAGAAGACCGGGTAGATCACATGCTAAAGTGTTTTGTTGTTGTTGTTGTTTCTTCAGAGGAGTTTTTTGTTTTTTGTTTTTGAGACAGGGTCTGGCTCTGTTGCCCAGGTGAGAGTGCAGTGACACAATCTCAGCTTGCCTCACTCTGCTTTCCAGGCTCAAGCGAGTGACCCCCAAGTAGCTGGGACCACAAGGGCATGCCACTATGCCCAGCTAATTTTTATATTTTTTGTAGAGACAGGGTCTCACTATGTTACCCAGTCTGGTCTCAAACTCCTGGGCTCAAGGGATCTGCCCACCTGAGCCTCCCAAAGTGCTGAAATTACAGGTGTGAGCCACTGTGCTTGGTCTGAAATATCAATAATACTAAAACTTCAGGTGACAGAGTTGTAATTTATTTTTTCATTTTGTATTTTTGTATTTTTTCAGCATTTTAATTATATTTATTATTATATTTTTATTTGCTATTTTTTCGATCCTTTTTGAATTTTTAAATGAATATTTACATTTCTAATTGTTTTTCAAAAATGTTTAATGACTTAAAAACCCAGCTGGCTGAATGACTATTCCTCTTTCCAAGGTGGAAGCGAGCGGTGTTTTCCCCACACATGATTTATGCACAGTCTCTTTATTTGCTTTCTTCCCAGAAGGTCTTCTATTAAAGTTTGTTCACTATATTTTCTAGTTACAGTACATTTCCGTATGTTCAGAAATGGTTGGGGCAGGAAGTGTTCTGCCAAGGGAACGTTCTCTTACCCAAAAGTTTGTAGAGTAAACTCTGATATCCGAAAATCAGCATCACCTTTAAACCACAGGAAGAAAACATGAGTGTGAAATTAAAGTGTATTTGCTTATGGTTGGTTTACTAGTTCATATCCTCTTTATTTGTCAAAGCACATCAGGGTCCTCATTCTAGACACCAGATAGGACAGTGAAGGATGGTAAGTGTGGAAAATGAAAGGATAAGGCAACAGAGGACCCATGAAATTGTCTAGGATAGAATTGCCTTATTGCACCTCGTCGGGGACAGGTTGTGTGTGGTTACTTTCTCCTTATGTGTGATTAAAGAAGAACCTGAGCTGGGGAAGAGATTGGCAATGTGCGTCCTCTGGTTTCTTAGACTGAATGGTCTCTTCAGTGCACTAGCCCTGTCTAGAGGCTGCAGTGGAATGTATCTGGTCCCTAGTCCCCCTGTTGCCTTCATTAGAGCTTAAATCTCTCTTATGAGCCCATTACCTGGCTGGAGTTCACCTCAATCAGCAAAACACCAAGAGGAAATTGTAAAATGCCCATAATAGGATATTAAGAAGCTTGATCTTAACTCCTCAGTTCCCTATCATTAGTACTTAAAAAAAAAAATTAAGTCACATACATAGAGTGCCATGTATTCTGCATTGGTGCAGGGCCCTTACAGCAGACGTGACCAGGCTCCCACTGTGATGATGCGTGTGGGTCCCATGGGGTTCAGGGAGTCAAGGAGTAAAGAGATCACCCCCTAAACGAGGGCAGTGTTGGGATGGTGGAGCCAACAGGGAAGGCTGCCTGAGCTGAGCTGGGTGGAGAAGGAGGTGGTGTCATGTCAGCTGAGACTGAAAGATGAAGAAGCGGCCTCCGGGGATGTCAGGTAAGGGTTAGTGAGAGCAGGACCTGCCCCGGGCTGGGACCTATGGGGCACCAAGTGTGAGGACTAATGAGAATCCAGTGTCAGGAGAGAGGGTGGGAGTGGCCAGCAAATAATAAATGATGTAGGGCCTTGTAGGCCATAGGAGGAGCTTGGATTTTATTCCAAGTGCAGTGGGAAGCCATTGGGGGACAACTAGAGAAGTAATAAAATCTGGCTTATATTTTAAATGATCATCTCCTCTCCCACATGGAAAATGGATTATCAAAGTCTGAAAGTAGAAGCCAGTGACCACTTTAAGAGGCCATTGTGGTTCAAGTGTGAGATACTGCAGCTCCCTCTCAGAGGCAGATGGAGAGAATGGACTGACTCCAGCTCATAGGATTTGCTGAAAGGGAAGAAGCATAGATAGCATCTAGGTTTGGGGTGGATGCTGATGCCGTTTGCTGACACTTGGAAAACTAAGCTGAGCCGGAAAATCAAGCAAGTTCTGTTGTAGGTGTGTTAGTTTTGAGATACTTTGGGGGCTAAGTTGCAAATAAAGTTCTTTTCTAGTTCTGCAACATGGATGAATTGAGAATTACCGGTAACCCTCTGATTGATTAACTATCTCAGTGAGGTACATAGTCTTTGGGTACCTTATAAGGTATAGGTGAATGGAGGAAAACTAATTTAAATATTCATGTGTGTGTTTGAGTGTGTGCATGAAATTCTGAAATCAAGCCATCCTATTCTTGAGCAGTTGGTGGTGAAATTGCCACCCATTATCTATGCATATGCACTATCATTTGGAACTAGTGTATTTTTTGGAAAGTGCCAAAATATCTCTTGATTTCTATTTAGGAGGAAGAACCCACTTTTGAGTTGATGGACAGATCTTTTGAAGACAAGTAGGATACTTTAATTAAGGCAAGCATGTATCAGTGAAGACTAAGGGGTCTTATGTCCTGGAAGGCCCTTGTGGTAGAGCAGGCCAGCATCAGCATGGGCAGTTTGGTGGCCAGAATGGAACAAATGGTTTTGCAGGCTGGGTTGAGATCAGAACCTTCCTGGGTTGAGCAGCTTCTCTAACCCATTGCCCGAAACTTCAGATGCCTGGGGCTAGATTAGGTGATACAAAATTATGAGGGTGAAACAAGGAAGGAGAAGTGAAGGAGGCAACAAACCTATTTTAAAATTTCTTTTAACAATGGAATGTCCAACTGCTCTTCTCTTTTTTCCTGCTAAGATTTTATGGCCAGAGTGAAGATGGAGATGAGTTTAACGATTCAATCCGCCATTTATTTCTTTCTTTCAATACACTGATGGACAGGCCTCTGGAGGAAGCTGTCAAGATCAAGGTCAGCCTGCTCTCATTGTGGGTACCTCTTCTTAGGCTGTGATGAGGATGTTTTGGGACCACTTAGAATCGGCCATCATTCAGGAGAAACAAAATGAATCATGGTTCATGGATGGCTTATGGATTTCAGTATGATTTATAGAAAGTAAAGGGAAAAAAAAACCATTTTAACTTCTGTATTTTCAAATGTCAGTGTTCCAAAGACAGGCTACCCAGTTAGACATCCCTTGAAAGACCATTGTGAACCCTGCTTGACCCCATGATTTCAGCAGACTGATCCCGATGCTACTACAGGTGATAGTCTTTTATTTTTTGTCCCTCATTTTACCAAGAAGTGCAAAGTCACCATCTTAATTATCATCAATTTTTTAAAAATATGAAATACATATTCCCTCAAGACTCAAATGTGAACTTTACTATTAATATGTATTTTTGACTCTTTATGGCCACGTTGTGAGAGAGACTTCAAGAATTTAATGACCTCCTTAGAGAAATGAACTCCAGGTGGACAGAGCCTGCTGGCAGTAGGAACCAGAAAGCTGCACCCCCTTGCATCTTCAGGAAAAGCATTTTAGGAGATCGTGTAGAACAATGCCAGCTTTCCTTTTTATTGCAAGGGTATCTGTGTCCAGTTCCCTGTTTAATTTCCAACACAGGCTTTCTTCCTGGGATCAAGGAGTAAATGCTGTTTTTGTCTTGCCTGGCAACTGAATTGCCTTTGGTGTTTTTCTTACAGGGGGCAGCTTTGAAGTACCTTCCTAGCATAATTAATGACGTCAAACTTGTATTTGATCCTGTTGAACTCAGGTAAATAGCAAAACAACTCCCCTGCTTGGCTGGAGCTGGGCTGCTACACGTGGCTTTTATTTTTGTAAGAAGTATTAACTGAATACCTTTTGTGCTCAGTTCTATGGAGATACAAAAGAACATACAAAACCTGCTCGGAGAGAGGTTTGCACTTTCTCTGGGAAAACAAGACATGCAGACTTAAAATTAACTACAAAAGATAGTGCATAATGACATGCTTCCAGCCCTGTCCCTAAGGATCCCAGCAGTGCTAACGCAGACTTCAATCGACACGAGAGTGGAGTTAGCCAAGAAAGCCATTTTCACAAAGGCAGGTCTGGAATGCAGTGATGGACGTGGTGTTCTTTGGCGGTTTAAATACTCAGCTCTAAGGCAGAGCCCTCCAGTAAGTGAGGATAAAGTCTCCCCTGCTGCCATGTCATAAACTCTCAGGTCATTTTGTAGCTGTCCAGGTAAATCTCTCCATGCCCAAATCTCAGAGTGGAGGAGAAAAATGTATAATGATGACTTCAACTAATGAAGATGTGATTGACCCTGAGGTTTCTCTTCCAGCGTGCTCTTCTGCAAATTCATTCAAAGCATTCCTGACAACCAGCTGGTTCGGCAGAAACTTCACTGCATGACCAAGATAGTAGAGAGCACTCTTTTTCAACAATCAGGTAAGTCTCCTTCAAAAATTGCTCTGTGAGGTTGTGGCGAGCTGAGATCGCACCACTGCACTCCAGCCTGGGTGACAGAGAAAGACTCCATCTCAAAAAAAAAAAAAACAAAAACACACTGCTGCTTGCTGAGCTGCCAGCCCATTTCTGCAGCTAACACTTGAATCTTTTTTTTTTTTTAAGATGGAGTCTCACTCCATCTCCCAGGCTGGAGTGCAGTGGTGCCATGTTGGCTCACGGTAATCTCTGCCTTCCAGGTATAAGTGATTCTCTGCCTCCGCCTCCTGGGTAGCTGGCATTACAGGCATGCAACACCACACCCAGCTAATACATGTATATATTTTTTTGTAATTTTAATAGGGTTGACGTTTCATCATGTTGGCCAGGCTGACCTCAAACTCCCAACCTCAAATGATGTGCCTGACTCGGCCTCCCAAAGTACTGAGATTACAGGCATGAGCCACTGTGTCCAGTCAGCACTTGGCTTTTCTTTTTTTAAAATGTCAGTAATATTTTACCAGTTGTTTGTTGGTATGGAAGGACCTCCAAGGAGAGCGGTTTTAAGGAGAAACTGAAGCCAGCTCAGTATTTCCAACAGTTCCTAAAAGAGCAAAATCATGTGTTCTTTAATCTTTAGTTAGAACAATCTGCAAGTGGTTCATTAATTAGAGAATTTTGTCTTTAAAACAGGAACATCAGGAAGCAACAAGGAAGTAGGAAAAAGATGATCCTTTTAAAAGAAATTCCTCTTCTTTAACCTATACTTATTGTATGACCTTAAAAACCAGGGGACAGGGAAGCAGAAATATGCTAGATCCCATAGGAGAGCTGGTTACGTGCATGCCTTCTCAACTCCACATTCAGTGATACCACTTTAGTAACTGGAAATTGACCATGGTGGAAGTATTTACACCAGGGAAATTGACAAACATATAAAGCAAGCCTTTCCTTTTTTTTTTTTTTTTTTTTTTGACATGGAGTCTCCCTGGGTCACCCAGCCTGAAGTGGAGTAGGGTGCAATCTTAGCTCACTGCAGCCTCTGCCACCTAGGTTCAAGCAATTCTCCTGTCTAAGCCTCCCAGGTAGCTGGGATTACAGGCATGTGCCACCTTGCCCGGCTAATTTTTTTTGTAATTTTAGTAGAGACAGAGTTTCATTATGTTAGCCAGCTAGTTTCAAACTCCTGACTTAGGTGATTCACCTTCCTTGGCCCCCGCAAAGTGCTGGCATTATAGGCATGAGCCACTATGCCTGCTCAAGCCTTTTCTTTGTCGGGGGTAGGCTGGCAGAGCCAGATTATTAGTATGTTACTGGGAGAGGAGTGGGACATGGAGGGAAAACTCTTACGCTGATAAAATACTCTTCATTTTGTAAGTAGAGTCTAGCAAATAGCCACCAAGTGTTTCTGCCCAAAGCCATATAAGGAGGGGGTCCAGCACCTGGGCCTTCCCCATAAACTCAAGCCTTGTTAGAGTGGGGCAGCTGTGGAGGCTTCTTTGGGGGCTTACCTGGTCAGGGGCTCCCGGAGGGTGATCTCATGTTATGTGTATTTATTTCCTGGGGATCTAAAGACCAGCGGCATGCCTCAACATCAAACAAGTTGAGTAGATCATTGGTGGGAGAGCCTTGCTGGCCTTGTCCCTGGCTAGTTATGTAACTGGACAAATAAGTGACCTTCTGTAAGTCTCAACTTCCAGCTCTGTGGAAGGAAGGGCTTGAACTAGATCATATCAGTAGCCTCTTTGGGTTCTGATACTTTCTGACTCTATAAATTTGTGCTTAGAAATTGCAAATGTTTCTAAGACACAATTGTAGGTAGAGGTCATGACTGCAAAAAGCTAGTGAATGCCCTTTGCTTTTTGGGTTTCTTGTTTTCTTTTCTTGAGATGGAGTTTCGCTCTGTCACCTAGGCTAGAGTGCAGTGCAGTGGCGCGATCTCAGCTCACTGCAAGCTCCGCCTCCTGGGTTCAAGCGATTCTCTGGCCTCAGCCTCCTGAGTACCTGGGATTACAGGCCTATGCCACCATGCCCAGCTAATTTTTGTATTTTTAGTAGAGACGGGGTTTCACCATGTTGATCAGGCTGGTCTCGAACCCCTGACCTTGTGATCCACCTGCCTTGGCCTCCCAAAGTGCTGGGATTACAGGTTTGAGCCACCACACCTGGCCTGTGAATGCTCTTAAGTAGAAAACATTTATTTCTAAAGTAAGTTATTACTAAACATTTTAATATGCTTTGATAACTTTTGCTTGTAAGGATACAGAAAAGGTAATTGAGATAGTAGATAAGGTGTTTGAGCAGAAGAGCAAGCACACACTAGATTGTTCTGATTATAATGTGATCACTTTAACGGTCACTTCTGTAGCATTCAGAGTACCTGAACTCGTTAGAAAATGTGTTAAAATAGCAAATCTCTCAGAAGACATAATAGATGATACCTTACTTTCTGAAATCTGCAGGCCTGCACAGACATGAGCAGAATTCCACTGAAATGTACTAGGGAAGCTCAGTATTTGTAGAAACTTTTTTTAGTAAATTTTCTCCATTAGGTGAAAAAAATTTTGGAAAAGAAATCTGTGACTTGCTTGGTTTTATTTGTTTCAGAAGGCCTCACTGTCATGTATTAGGTTGGCATTTTTAAAAGCTAGAGAAATTGTTAAATAATTTACACATTTTGCTAAGTTCACACCTTTACCTGGGGAAGGGGTCATTTTCTTAGTTTGTATAATCCAGTTGCAAAGATGAAATTCTTTTTGTTTTTTTTTAAATTTACTCATCTACACACTGAACAAGGGTAAAGTTCCACGTGCCACCATGCCTAGCTAATTTATTTTATAATTTTAGTAGAGACAAGGTTTCTGGTGTTCCTGGGTGGCCTGGAGGGGCTGTATCACTGCAGGGCTGATTGCAGAGCTTAGAGCCACTGGGACAGGCCGAGAGAGAGTTGCAAGAAGGAGAGGTGGTGCACGTGGTGGCACTACTGCATTTGAGCTGTCTGTGTTTTCCTTCTCAGAGTGCAGAGAAGTGCTGCTGCCGCTGCTGACGGACCAGCTCAGTGGCCAGTTAGATGACAACTCCAGCAAGCCTGACCTTGAGGCAAGCTCGCAGCTTCTGAGCAACATCCTGGAAGTGCTGGACAGGAAGGATGTGGTGAGTTGACTCATCTCTGATGCTGCACGGAGCCCACACTGGCCCCTTTGCACCCAGGCAGGAGTGACTCCATGGCCTTCCTCTTTTCGGGTAGTTTCCAACTCAGGTATTAAGGCAGGTTGTGCCCATTTTAGAAATAATTAAGGAGGTCAGAGCCTCCAGTGCAAATCTAGGTCCAGGAGAAGTCAGATTACTTCTCGTGCCTTCCACGGACTGATTTTCCTGGCTTGTCCAGCGTGCCCACCATTGAGATTCCTGTGACTATTCTTAAGAATCAAAGACCTGGCTGGGCATGGTGGCTCAGGCCTGTAATCCCAGCACTTTGGGAGGCCAAGGCAGGTGGATCACGAGGTTAAGAGATTGACACCATCCTGGCTAATGTGGTGAAACCCTGTCTCTACTAAAAATACAAAAATTTGCCAGGTGTGGTGGCACATATCTGTAGTCCCAGCTACTCAGTAGGCTGAGGCAAGAGAATCACTTGAACCTTGGAAGTGGAGGTTGCAGCAGTGAGCTGAGATCGCACCACTGTACTCCAGCCTGGTGACAGAGCGAGACTCCATCTCAAAAAAAAAAACAAAAAAAGACCGATGACCAGCCTGGGCAACTTAGTAAGACTCTGCCTCTATTAAAAAATAAGAATAAATAAATAAATAAGTGTCAAAGGTCATTCTGTTTTTATGATGAAACCAGAAACCTCTTCCTTCTTATCCTCTGATGCCTGACAACCTGCTATTTCTGAGCCACTAAGAAGTTCTCATTTCCATATCCTATTGGACACTGATGCTTTCTCTGGAAGCCTTGTGGAAATTATGTTTTCTTACCTTACGTGACCTGGCCCCCATCCCTCTTGAAAACCTAGGGCTGAACCTGCCTGTATTCACCATGTCCTAGATGTGCCTAACTAGATGTGCAAGTCACATGCTGTGCCTGTGGGCACATGTCCTAGAAATAGTGCAGCCCACAAGCCTAGCGGAGCCCCCACACAGGAAGCTGGAGAACTTTGCAGAATGCATTCACTTGAACAGTTAGGGCTGAGAAAGAACAGGTATCTTGCCGCAATCATAGTCACCACGTCTTTGGTGGTTGCATGGCACAGGTGTTCCCACAGCATAGGGAAACTACTTTGTCTTTGCCTAAACTCTTTATCTCTACAGTATCTTTGGGTTCTGTTCTACCTAAGGATACGAATACTACACCTTTTCCCATAGCTAATCCTTAGTTCACCTGTCAGAGTCCACCACCATTTGACCACGGCCTACCTTTTCTTTCTACCTTTTCTCCTGCTCATGGTGTGCACAGGCACCTTGCATTTCTGTGAACCCACACTGCAGCCTCAGAAGTATGTGAGAGTACCATTTGCTGTCTCTCGCCACTCTCCCAGTCTCTGTCCCTCCACTTTCCTAAGCCCCTGTATCCCACTTACCCTTGGCACTGCTTTTTTGATATTTATTCATTATAGGTCATTCTCCCCTTTTTTTATTAAGTATGTTTATAGAAACCACATTATAAAATGAAATAAATGTTCCCAAAGCATGTCGTGATTGGTGATTTGGTTCCTGACCAAGGACTTTGCAGCAGATACATAAATGTGACCAATCACGTCATAAACACAATACCTTTTGTTTTTAAGTAACTGTTATAACTCAGTAATTACTTCAGATAATAAAGTAAAGCTCCAAGCCCTATAAATTTGGCAGCAATGTACTTGGCACATTGGTTTAGGCAGGAATCCATTGTTCTAGAAATCATATGTTTATGATCCAAAGTTAATGTGAAGCCCAAGAATCGAGGCGTTGAATCTAGTCCCATTATTACTCCTCTGAAGCTATTTGTCCTATATCTCAGTGCCTCAGTTTCCTATCCAGTTCCTTGTATATAGGAATTGTTCCAGATGACTTCATAGGTCTCTTCCACTTCTGACCATATTTTTTAATACATAGCATCTCCACCAACCTCATCACACAGAAAGACTCTTTAAAAGACTCTTGAGTGTATTTAAATCCTGTGGAAGGAGACTTAAATTAGCTTTTTATTTCAGTCTTCCCAATATTATGTTCCCTGTAAGGAGCAGAGACATTAAAAATTACTGATCTTGGAGCTCTGGTAAAGTAGTAAGTCCAGTAACTTTTTGTCAGTCATGGTGGTATTTTTTTCCCTCCATAAACATTTTGAAATGTGTGCATTGGCTCAATATCTCTTCCCTTGTCCTCTCATCTCTTCGGCTAATTCAAGGCTCTAATTACTGACATTTGTTCTTCCTGCCTTAAAAAAATATATTGCAGGATTCCCTCCTCTCCCAACAGCTCTGTTTTGGAATTGGCCTCATTCTTTCAATTCCAGCTGCAGTAGGTGCCTCTTTGAAATTGGCCCTGGTGTGATCCTGCCAAATTCTACTGATTCCCTTCATGCTCCCCTCGAGTCTCTTTTGAGGATTTTATCACTCTGTACATTGAATTATGAACGCAGCTCACAGTAGTCGGGCACAGTGGCTCTCACCTATAATCCCAGCACTCTGGGAGGCTGAGGCGAGCGGATCACCTGATGTCAGGAGATCAAGACCAGCCTGATCAACATGGAGAAACCTTGTCTGTAATTAAAAATACAAAATTAGCCAGGTGTGGTGGGTGCCTGTAATCCCAGCTACTTGGGAGGCTGAAGCAAGAGAAGCGCTTGAACTCGAGAGGCAGCGGTTGCAGTGAGCCGAGATCGTGCCATTGCACTCCAGCCTGGGCAACAAGAGCAAAACTCTGTATTAAAAAAAAAAAAGAATGCAGCTCACAAATCCTTGGGAAACTGATCTCATGCTCCAGGCATGGGATAGGCTAGGACTATGGCGTGAACTAGAGAAGCAAGCATGCTGCCCTCAGGAGCCCACCTTCTAAGGGATCCTTGTGTTAACGCTTATTTGAATATGTCTCACTCACCCCCACCCCCACAATATAAATCTCTTAAGGCTCAGAGGAGCCTTGTTCATTTCATACCTCCCCACAGGGCACAGCATGTGACTTGCACGTATAGTTAGTCCCACTCTAAGGAAATGTTATGTAAATAGGAGTGAAAACTGCATCTCCTGGAGAGACTGATTTTATGAATCACTTTCATTCAGGGAAATGGGAAACAAGTAAGTGACTAATAAAAAGCAAAGGAAGGAGGGAGAGAAGAAGGAACGGACAGAGGGAAGCAGAGAGGGAGAGTGGACCCAAAATACTTAATACTGTAATTGAAATACACATAGCCATACCATAATTAAGAAGTCAAAAAGCGAGCAGCCAGGCACGGTGGCTTACGCCTGTAATCCCCGCACTCTGGCAGGCTGAGGTGGGCAGATCACCTGAGGTCAGGAGTTTGAGACCAGCCTGGCCAACATGGTGAAACCCAATCTCTATTAAAAATACAAAAAATTAGTCGGGTGTGGTAGCGGGCACCTGTAATCCCAGCTCCTCAGGAGGCTAAGGCAGGATAATTGCTTGAACTCAGGAGGTGGAGGTTGTACTCTAGCCTGGGTACAACAGAGCGAGACTCTGTATCAAAAAAAAAAAAAGTCAAAAAACAATAGATGTTAGCGCGTGGATGTGGTGAAAGGGAACACTGCTCCACTGCTGGGGGGGAATGTCAATTAGCACAACAACTATGAAAAACAGTGTGGAGATTCCTTAAAGAACCAAAAGTAGAACTACCATTCAATCCAGCAAGCCCACTCCTGGGCATCTATCCAAAGGAAAATAAGTCATTATATGAAAAAGACACATGTACCTGCATGTTTATAGCTTCGTAATTTGCAATAGCAACAATGTAAAACCCACCTAAGTGCCCATTGGCCAGTGAGTGGCTAAAGTGTGGTATATATGCATCATGGAGTACTACTCATCCATAAAAAGGAACAAAATAATCTTTTGCAGTAACTTAGATGGAGATGGAGGCCATTATTCTACATAAAGTAACTCAGGAATGGAAAACCAGATATTATATGTTCTCACTTATAAGTGGGAGATAAGCTATGAGAATGCAAAGGCATAAGATTAATATAATGGACTTTGTTGGGGAAGGGTAGAAGGTAGGTGAGGGATAAAAGACTGCACATGGGGTACTGTGTACACTGCTTGGGTGATGGGTGCATGAAAATCTCAGATCACCAATACCATGTAACCAGAAACCACTTGTACCCCAAAAACTATTGAAATAAAAAAAAAACATTTAGCCTTAGACACATCCTACCTGATCTCACTTCTGTTAGAATCTGAAGAAGTTAGACTCCTAGAGGCAGAGAGTAGAACAGTCTTTACCAGGGGCTGCTGGGTGTTAGGGAGCAGGATGGGGAGATGTTGGCCAAAGGGTAGAAAGTGTCAGTTATAGGATCAGCAAGTTCTGGGAATCTAATGTACAGCATGGGTGGCAATGAATGTGTTAATTTGACCATGGAAATCATTACACAATTATGTATATCAAGTCACCATGTTGTGCACGCTTCATAAATACATTCTTTGCCAGTTAAATTTGTAAAAAGTAATAAAACTGTTAAGCAAAAAAAAAAAAACCCCAAAAAATCAGAAAAACCATAAATATAGCAATGATTTAGTTATTTGAAGTATTAAGCAGGAGTTTCAAAATATGTATCATAAAGCAAGGACAGATAGAGGCTATGAAAAGTCAGGTTGCATATGGATAAGTTGGAGCCAAATGAGTGTAGTATCTAGCTACAAAAAAGGAAAGAAGGTGAAAGAAAGAATATGCATTTATTCAGCACACTCGTGTGTCAGCCCTAGTAAGTCCTATAAGAAAACTCGTACTATCCCCCTTTGCAGCTATGAAAACTGCAAGCTCAGAAGAGTTGGATAATTGCTCAAAGTCACACATGACAGAGTCAGAATACAAAATCCTTGCATTAGTCTGCCCAGTCTTCCATAACAAAATAACACAGACTGTGTGGCTTAAACTACAGACATTTATTTTCTCACAGTTCTGGAGACTGAGCGTCTGAGATCAGGCTTCACATATGAATTTGGAGGAGACACAAACATTTACTCCATAGCAATCCTCTTCACTTGAATTTCTTGTGTTTTTTTTTCTCCGATACAGAAGGTGGCAAGAACTTTGTATTTTGGGCGTTCATTTCCCACACTTGTGCCTTATTGACCGGGGCAGTTCTAATCTGTTCAACCTCAGAGCAGAACAGGTCGTGCTAATGGGGGTTTCCCAAAACTATTTGTTGAGTCAGTGGCCACAGTGGACTCTCTGTGAACCTGAGCAGTATGAATTATTAGGAAGGCACTCATCCCTACATAGCACCTTCATCTTCTAAATGTTATAACTGATCTTTTTCAGTTGATTTTCTTTATAAAGTTATTATTCTGTGAGACCATTTTTCCCTTTTGGACAAGAGATTGCTTTGTAGGGAAGAGCCACAAAGAGATCTAAAGACAAAACCCATCTGTCTGAGGTTCCCTAAAGAAAAGTTAAACTGAATCAGAAGAAATGGCCTCAAATCCTGTGTTCCCCACAGGGCACCACTTCGACACACATCCAGCTTATAATGGAACGGCTGCTGAGAAGGATCAACCGGACAGTGATTGGGATGAGCCGGCAGTCTCCCCACATCGTGAGTACCTCTTTGGTGGATCCCACGGCTGCTGCTGCTTCTCTGTCCCCGCTGCCTATCAGGAGGCCTTTGGGGCCAGTGGCTTCAGGCTGTTCTTCCCGTGGACCTCTCACATTGTTGGTTATTGGTTATAATCTTGAGCAGATATTGGTTCTGACATGGATTTTCCATTAACAGAAAATGATCTAGCCTAGGCCATATAGTCAGACCCCATCTCTACAAAAAATTTTTAAAAATTAGCTGGGCGTAGTGATGGTGTGTGCCTGTGATTCCAGCTACTCAGGAGGCTAAGGTGGGAGAATGTGAGAAAGATAAATAGCCAAAAAGTTCATGGACAGACTATTTAATTCAGAGAAAAGGAAATGAAAATGCAAAGTGAGATTAAGTAAGCCTAATACCCAGATTAGGCAAGGTCCTGGAGAAACAAATTGTGTTAGACACTGGTGGGAATATAAACTAGCTGATAATTTGGCAATATAGATATCCAAGGCCTTAGTACAATAAATTTACACTGCTTTATAATTGAAAAAATAAACTTGTTTTTTTTTTGAGACAGGCTCTGGCTCTGTCACCCAGGCTAGAGTGCAGTGGCGTGACCTTGGCTCACTGCATTTCTGCCTCCTGGGTTCACACAGTTCTGCCTCAGCCTTCCAAGTAGCTTGGATCACAGGTGCCCAGCACCATGCTCAGCTGATTTTTGTATTTTTAGGAGACATGAGGTTTCACCATGTAGGCCAGCTGGTTTTGAACCTCTGACCTCAAGTTATCAGCCAGACTTGGCCTCCCAAAGTGCTGGGCTAAAAAATAAACTTTAAAACAAAAGAGACAGTCTGAGGCATATGTTCAGAAAGAGATGGACACAGACAGTCTTTCATTGTTCTGCTTGGGGGATCTTTCCAGAGGGAAAGATTATTGTGCTAAATTCCTTTGTTCGTTGAATTCTTGTTGATCTCTGTTGTGCTAAATTCCTTTGTGTTATTTTCATAACTAGATGAATACAGGAGGTTAGCACCCCTGAATCTTTATCCCCTGCCTAAAAAAACAAGTCTGTAATTCAAATATTTTTGGACTAGGGGAGAAAACCTTGAATATGTAATTCCTGAACTTACAAATGGAAGCAGTGTTAATTAATCATCTAGTTATTTTTTCTCTTCAAGTCCAGCTCACAATTCATATGGGTAGTATGTGAGAACAACTGGCTGAAGGGCTCTGGAGTTGGAGAAGTGGTATCAGGTTGTATTAGTCTGTTCTCATGCTGCTGATAAATACATACCTGAGACCGGGTAATTTATAAAGGAAAGAGAGGTTTAATTGACTCACAGTTCATTGTGGCTGGGGAGGCCTCAGGAAACTTACAATCATGGTGGAAAAGGAAGCAAACATGTCCTTCACATGGCAGCAGCAAGAAGTGCCAAGCAAAAGTGGGGAAACCCCTTTGTGAAGCCGTCAGATCTCGTGAGAACTCACTCTCACGATAAGAACATGAGGGTAACCATTCCCACGATTAAATTACCTCCCACCAGGCCCCTCCCACACCACATGGGGATAATGGGAAGTACAATTCAAGATGAGATTTGGGTGAAGACACAGCCAAACCATATAGCAGGGAGTTAACATCATCATTGCTTGCCCTCCTTTCCACCATGATCAGTGTTGCCACCTCTTTTCCTGCTAGCCTTCCTCCCGATTCAGATTTGTTTGAATATTTCAGACATTTCTCCATGGAATGCTGTACTACAGCTCTGTCTCAACAAGAGATCCAAAGCCCCACAAGTTGTTAAATCTTCATTGGTAATCTCATTGAGGTGTCTTGTCTGTAGGAATCCACACTTCATAGCTGTTATGGGATTCCTTCGCTCAGACCGAGAAAGAGGTAGAAAGAAACCGAGAAAGTTTGAAGCAGAAACAGCAAGGCACATGGCCTTTGGACCTTTAGAATGCAGTGCATTTCCAGTGTGGTGGGGACCTGCATGGCTCATTGAGTGAGAAAAGCCAAGTTCGTGGGGCTTACATCTTGTTTTTATTTGTTGGTGGTCTAAGGAGTCTTGGATTTGTGCTTTCTTTTCCTTCCAGGGGAGTTTTGTGGCTTGCATGATTGCCATCCTGCGGCAAATGGATGACAGCCACTATGGCCACTACATCAGCACTTTCAAAACCAGACAAGACATCATTGTAAGTTGCCTTTACAGGGTCCTGGTAACCTGAAGACTTCTTATATTTGGTTTAAAAAAATGACTGAAACTGAACACCATGAGTCCAGGGTTCTCTTCCCACCCACCTCCAGTGCTATGTGGCTGTCCACAGTGATTATGGAAAGAAGAGAGCTGATTCCTACTTTCCTTCTTTGACAGGGTTTGAAAAAGAGTACAACAAAAATACCAAGAGGTTATCACACACCTTAATTTCTCTTGAGTTTAGAGAGAACCCTTATTTAGCAACATTTAGGAGATGTTTTTTGCTCTGAAAAGAGGATATTGCTTATTATGTGGGTACAGTAACTATTGATGCTGTGGCAAGGATTTTAGAAGGCAGGGGTGTGCAAAGTCTCCTAAGACATTGTTGATATCATTTGGAAGAGGGCAATAAAAAGAGGTAATCCCTGCCCTTTACAGCAGGTACAAGTGGGCCACTGAGTATTAACTCCTGAGCTCTGCCTCCTGTGTGATCAGCAGAGGCATTAGATTCTCACAGGAGCAGAGTCTTATTGTGAACTGCACATGGGAGAGATCTAGGTTGCCAGCTCCTTTTGTGAATCTCACTAATGCCTGAGATGATCTGAGGTGGGACAGTTTAATCCCAAAACCCCTTCCTGCCCTCATCCATAGAAAAATTGTCTTTCATGAAACTAGTCCCTGGTGACAAGAAAGCTGGGGACTCCTGCTTTAAAACATTTTTTTTTGTTTTCTTTTTTTTTTTAAATTGCATTTGAGGTTTTGGGGTACACGTGAAGAACATGCAAGATTGTTGCATAGGTACACACATGGTAGTGTGATTTGCTGCCTTCCTCCCCATCTCCTATATCTGGCATTTCTCTCCATGCTCTCTCTCCCCAAAAACGTTTATAAGTTATCTTCAGTTGAAAATATTTTGTTCTCTATTGTTTTAAGCAGGAAAATTGTTCTCCTAGTTGCTATGAAGCATTCATCTAAGAGGCTGAGTTAGGCCTCTGGCTGTGACTTTACAGCGCCTTCCCTTTAGGGCATTGTTGGTGGCCCTTCATATTATTTATATATATAATTATTGCTATGTATGTTCAGATGTCCGTGAAGGTGTTCTTAGACTTTGCAGAGCAGTCTAATAGACCGGATGTGCAGCTAAATTAGCGTACTGATGTCATGTGGACACTAGTCTTTGAATAACTTCCCATCATCTGTGCATATTCAAGTCTTTTTGTTCTGGATTCTCCACTTTCTGCATCTGTCATGCTGAGCAGGTGGCCAGCGCCCCCATGGATTCGCAGTTCCTTCCTTGCCCATCACTCTCCTTTCTGAGATGCCCACATGATGGACAAACATACAAGGAATTTGAGGGAAAATGCTGTATGTTATTAGTTGGTCCCATGGTAGACTCTCAGCGTTAGACCACGTGACTTGAACCGAAGGTCTCCATGAGCTGCCCCTTGGGCCACCCTGGCAGGCAGCATGTCACAGGAACCATAACAATATGTAGGTGTGCCTGTGGAGACCAGGAGCAAGAGGACCAGGATGAGAGGAAGGGAGGGGAGGGGTAAGGCCAAGGGTGCCAAGGGTAGCCATGTGTGAGATCTCTACAGGCAGGTGGTATAGAAGGTAAGAGCACAGGCTTTAGAACACCCAGCTCTGGGTTTGAATTCTGATGATTCCACTTCTTGTATGCCATATGGGGCAAGCTGTTTAACCTCACTCAACCTCAGTTTCCTCACCTGTAAGAGAGTACCCACCTTGAGTGTAATTTAAGTGTTACTTGGTTTCATGCATGGGAAATGGCCAGCTTCCTGCAGGTTGGCATGTAGCTAATGCCTATGAGGACAAGCTTTTTATAACAATCATCATGTTGTTATTGCTATATAAAGTAAAATTAACATTAAACATTTTAGGGATTTTTTTTTTTTTTCAAATTTCCTTCAGAAAGCAGGCATAATAGGGAGGTTTTAAATTCAAATGCTAACAATTGGGCTCCATTGTTAAGTAAGAAAAAAAGGGGCAAACCTCCTGTTTGCCAGCATGCTGGCGAGCTCCTCCACCTATATTATGTAATTAAAAGAGGATCATTATCCCCACGAGGGAACGAAGGCCTTGGGAAATGAGGGAACATGCTGGAATTTAGTCTCCAGTGGGCGAGCTACCATACACAGCCAGGCCTTTGCCTCCCAGTGGCCATTCCTTTCACTCCCTCATGCTGCATTCTGAGTGAACTGCAAAAAGGCCATTGGGAAGTGGTGGATAAAATGGAGCTTTGGGATTCTCTGTGAGTTTCCTTTGTCATGGTGTCTCATTAATTTAGATTTCTAGGAGTTCAGTGGAGAATCTGTGTCTGAACCAAATAACAAGTATCTAAATTCAATCCTTGCTTCACAAGCCGTGAATGCCTGTGGATTTCAAAGAAAGGTTAACAGAATGGTTAATAAATTGGGGGAAGCACTTAAAGTATATAATGAGGCCAGATGCGGCAGCTCACACCTGTAATTTCAGCACTGTGGGAGGCCGAGGCAGGTGGATCACTGGAGGTCAGGAGTTTGAGACCAGCCTGACCAACATGGTGAAACCCCATCTCTACTAAAATTACAAAAATGAAAAATTAGCCAGGGGTGGTGGCAGAACACCTTGACACCTGTAATCCCAGCTACTGGGGTGGCTGAGGCAGAAGAATCTCTTGAACCCAGGGGAGGTGGAGAGTGCAGTAAATCGAGATCATGCCACTGCACTCCAGCCTGGGTGACAGGCCAAGACACCCTCTCAAAATAAATAAATAAATAAAATATATGATGAAACAAATTTTGAATTCATTAACTATGTGTGGGATTTCAGAAATGAAGGTGGATATGTCTAACTCACCATAAAACCAGGGGGAAATCCACAGTTGCACACACACTTGTTGGCCAGAGAGAGCCATCCCCCATGCCATTCAGCATCCAAAGTATAGGAAGTTACCCAGCTTGACCAGTGTCTCAGAAAAATATGGCTAGCAATAGACCTGGGCCTCCTGCCTCTCACATACTGTTTTTACTACTGCATAATATGCAGGTGTCCACACAGGACTGCGTAAGTTAGTGTCAGAGAAACTGGACAGGACTTTCAGGAATCCCACTGGAAAAGGTCTAAATTTAGCTAATAAAAATGCCTTCAAAATGTTTTAGCTTTGCTTCTAACTCTGTTCTATTTCTGAATTAGTTTTGGCTCCCAGTCCCCTTTGGAGCAGAAGAGCCAGGTTTCCTATTCTGTGCTCTGTATGCTTATGTGATTACTTATTAGTCGTCACCAGTCACTGTTAGGATCCGTTTCTGAGGGCCATTCAGGACGCTACTTCCAGGCTGCACATGATAACGTCCCTGGCACAAGAAGAATCGTGATTCTACCTCTCATGTGTATCATGTTGTCCTGTTCTAACCGTAAAAAGGAGAATTGAACTGAAATCTATTAAACGTACCCATTTCCCAACAATTATTGCTGAGTTATGTTTAAGTGCATGAGTTACATTCTGATAAGCTATGGCAGCAGAGGATGAAAGAGATAAGGGTTTCAAACTTGGGGTTTAAAGCCCCAAGTTCTCATTCACCTCTTCTTCCTGCTTTCTTTTTTTCTTTTTTTTTGAGACAGAGTCTTGCTCTGACCTTCAGACTGGTGCAATAGTGCAATCTCGGCTCACTGCAGCCTCCACCTCCTGGGTTCAAGAGATTCTTCTGCCTCAGCCTCCCGAGGAACTGGGACTATAAGCAGACACCACCATGCCTGGCAAATTTTTGTATTTTTAGTAGAGATGGGATTTCACCGTGTTGTCCAAGCTGGTCTTGAACTCCTGACCTCATGATCTGCCCACCTCGGCCCCCCAAAGTGCTGGGATTACAGGCATAAGCCACCACACCTGGCCCTCCTTCCCACTTTGTATGCTCTTAAGCAAGTCCTTTAGTTTTTCTCAGCCTCAGCTGTACCATTTGTAAAATGTGGATGATTCCTTTTGTCCTCATCTTCCTTATAGCGTCCGACAATACAAAAATCAAATCACATCATAGCTAGCTTTGTTATTCCTACAACCCTGGAAAGATGGGCTGTTACTGTGGGACTAAGGACATCCTGTTCTGAGGCTGTGGTTCTGCTTATGTACACGCGGAATAAAGACTATGAAGGGAACCCAGTTTTCCCCCAACCTCTCCTCTGCTCTCTGCAGGACTTCCTCATGGAAACTTTTATCCTGTTCAAGGACCTGATTGGAAAGAATGTCTATGCCAAAGATTGGATGGTGATGAATATGACTCAAAGCAGGTGAGACAGCCCGTGGCCAGCCCTGAGGCATTTATCTGAATACCTGAGGCTGCTGTGTGCACTTTGGGAAGTGCCTTTAAATCCCTTTGCCTCAAACCCATCTGTAAAGTGAGGATCTTCCTGCTCCAGAGGACCAAATTTATGTGCTCATGATCCTGAGTTCCCCAGGGTCATTGCCTTTGCCCGCCATGGGCTCTCGCTCCCTTCTCTAGCGCAGTCTCTTCAGTGCTCTCATGGTCATCGTCATCCTCAACTCTGCACTGCACCTTTCAGTGTCTCTACGTGGCCTGGCTTCATCCTGACATTTAGGACTCGACTGTTACTGTCTGTTCTATGACCGGTCCATGATGTGTTTAACCAGATTCTTCTTATGAACATTTAGATTCTTTCCATTTTCTGTTATGTGCAGTAGCACTGTGATAGCCTTCCTTGCCTTAAATATTTAAAAACATCCGTGGTTATTTTATCAGGATAAACTCCTAAAAGAATTTACTAGTTCAAAAGTTTGGTGAAATCGTAGGGCTTCCAATACATAGTGCCCAGTAACTAGTCGCTTCTGCTCCTTCCCTGTGTGTGTACCTGTACTCCGACCAAACTGGCCTCTGCCCAGTCCCTCAACACATGGTCTTCTCTGCCTCACATTGGTCTTCCGCCAGCAGTGCCTTCCCTATAACCTCTGGCTGTCAGTGTTTCTGCCATTCCATAGGTTCTTCTCAGGCGTCACCTCCAGAGGAAGCCTTTCTGGCCTGGATGTCATCTCTTCTTCCTTTGATTTTCCATACCCCGTTCAAACCTTCTCATAGAATTATTTTCAGATTCTATGTTGGATAATGGTTAGATGTACATATTGTTAATGTCCCTAAGTTACATATTTCTTAAGAACAGGAACTATGTCTTTCAGCACAGACCTGAGCCCATGCCTTGCATTTGCTGGCCCACAACAAGTACTTGTTGAACAGAAGGGAAATGAACTGAATACATATTATATTTAAAGAGTGTTGGAATTCAATGAGCTAAATAAAGTAAACCATTATCGTAAGCATTATTGTTAACTCTACATGATCTCCGATTCTGAGTAATTCTACTCTGATACCTGATTAGAAGAAGGTTTCCCTGCTAGGTACAGATTAGATTTTAAAAATTGCATCAGAAACCCTAAGCTTCAACAGAAGCATCATAATAGACTCTATATTACTCTGGTTTGAGGCTTAAGAGGCCTGGTTTGCAGTCACAGATGTGCCATCAATTAGCTACGTTGGGATGTGGCCCTGAGTGGCTCGTCTTGTGAGTTCTATAAACTAAGCTCCTGTGCCCCGTCTGTGGATGGTGTTGTGCTTCTGGTCTACCAGGACACTGTAAGATTGTGAGGTCTTATGATGCCAGGTTCAGGTTTGATTTAGTTTTTAACATTGGTGGGAAAAGGTTTCAAAGGGCATAAAGTTGCCTTCTTTATCTGGTGTTTTCCTTCCCCAGGGTTTTTCTCCGTGCTATAAATCAGTTTGCTGAAGTTCTCACAAAATGCTTCATGGATCAGGCAAGCTTTGAACTTCAGGTAGGCATGTGTCTCACCTACATGCTTCTGTAATTCTTTGCCCATGGCAAGAGAACTATATGAATTTGGAAAATGTCTCCTCAGATTTCACCATTTCCATGTAAAAAAGATTTTCCTGTGTTTTTTCATTTTCTAAAGCACACGTACCTGTCCCACTGTCCTCTAAACACAATAAAATAGGGGTTGTTTCTTCGTTCTATAAACGTAACACATGTAAAAAAACAAAAAAAAATTAAAAATAGTAGAAGATCAGAAATACAAATAATCCTCCTTGTCGCTGTAAACATTTGGAGTTGACCCTTTGTATATTTACACAAATACACGTGGACACACATGGCTACAAATAAGGGCACAGGTAACTCTCCTATCTACAAATGGAGAGTTCTAAAGAGCAGTTTGTATTCATAGTTTGTGAAAGTCTAAAGGAGTTACAGAACAGATTATAGCACTAGCTCTATCTTCATTCACTCATTCGTTGATTCACTAGCTCTATCTTCATTCACTCATTCATTGATTCACTCATTCATTCATCCATTTAACAAATGTCAGAGTACTTATATGTACAGGGCACTATTTTGTGCCCCAGTAGGGGCATTTCCCTGGTGAAGGCAGGTAAGCTCCTTGCTCTCATGCTGCTTACCTCCCAGAGTACTCTGCATTTTGTGGGTGATGTGCTTTCTGTGTTCTTTGTCTTTGTATCTGTGGAACTGTTATCAGTGGTGGTTCTTGACTACAAATTGTCCAGGTTCTTGGCATTTTGAACAAGGAATTGGACAAAATGCACAAGGAAAGCAATGAAAGAATGAAGTAACAAAAGCACAGATTTATTGAAATGAAAGTACACTCCACAGAGTGGGAGCGGGATCCAGCAAGCGGCTCAAGAGCACTGCTTGCAGAATTTTCTGGCATTTAAATACCCTCTAGAAGTTTCCCATTGGTTACTTGGTTACACCCTGTGTAAATGAAGGAGTGGCTAGTGACCAGTCTGATTGGTTGTGGGAGGGGACCAATACTTTGAATTTGTCATCTGCCACATGTTGCAAAGGAGTAGTCTCTGATCCTTTTGTTACTTGGGTGTAGAGAGTGAGGATTTTCTTTTGATTCAGTTCTAGGAAGTCAGTGTGAATTGACCTGCAGGTCATGTTTCTTTGCCTCAGAACTTTAAAAGTGGAAGCTCATCATAAGTAGAGGAAAGTATACACACACACACACACACACAGATGCATACACATATAGATGAATATATATTATATGTATGTGTATGTATATATGTATATTTGCCAAAATGGAATTGAGCTGTGCAGTTCTTTGGTACCCTTTTAAACTATTTTCCTTTCTCAGTTATCTGTGATCTTTTCAATAATGTTGAATATTTTTAAATTTTTAATGTCTGAATACTGTCTGTCCTATGACTGGTCCATGATGTATTTAATCAAATTCTTATGAACATTTAGATTGTTTCAATTTTCTATTATGTTAAATAACACTGTGATGGATTTCCTTGCTTTAAATATTTTTAAATATTCGTGGTTGGCCGGGTGCAGTGGCTCACACCTGTAATCCCAACACTTTGGGAGGCCGAGATGGGTAGATCACCTGAGGTCAGGAGTTCAAGACCAGCCTGGCCAACCATGGCGAAACCCTCTTTCCTAAAACTACAAAAATTAGCCAGGTGTGGTGGTGGGCACCTGTAATTCCAGCTACTCAGGAGGCTGAGGCAACATAATCGCTTGAACCTGGGAGGTAGAAGTTACAATGAGCCAAGATCACGCCACTGCACTCCAGCCTGGGTGACAGAGCAACACTTTGTTGCAAAAGAAAAACACACACAGACACACATTTGTCATGTTTGTCTTCGTGTGTATATACATATTCGTCGTTATTTCATCAGGATAACGTCCTAAAAGTGTTTACTATTTCCAAAGTTTGGGGAAATTGTAGGGCTTTTGAAACATAGTGCCAAACAACTACTATAAATAGATACACTTCTTGGCCGCAGTTTTCCTTTATCCCAGGAGGAAAGAAAAATATAATCGTTTAAATGCTTTTTTAAAGCTTAATATTAAGTCTCAAAGGTTTTAGGATTGAATAATCAAAACCCAGGAAAAAGAAATCTTGTAGATTGTATTTTGTTGTTTCACTAACCCCTGGTTAATGACTTTTTACAATGTGACACTGTTTTATTATGATCCTTATTCATGTTATTTTTCATTTCCTTTTACCCCCACAATTAATTTTGAACAGCTCTGGAACAATTACTTCCATTTGGCAGTAGCATTTCTCACCCACGAGTCCCTTCAGCTTGAAACCTTCTCACAAGCCAAGCGCACCAAAATTCTTAAAAAGTAAGTGTCCATTTAAAGTTAAGATCGGGAAGGGGCTTCTTCAGTTTATATTGAGAGCAGTATTTTAGATATCACAGAAGTTACTATTTAGTGACTATCCATGTTGTGAGTGAGGTAGGCCTTAAACTACTTACTTAACAGACCTCATATTCCTCAGGTTCACCTCTCTTTTCTTAAGGCCCAACTGTCTTCCCATCAGTCATCGCAAGCTTTTTATCAAATACGTACCTGGAGAGGGACCTCAGCTTTCTGCATGCCCCTCCCCAAGAACAGCTGCGCCTCTGCTTGCAGCTTCCCCAGATTGTAGGCATAGTACTTCCTCGCTCATAGTGCTTCGCAAACCACACTCCAGCACAGTGGCTCTACCTCTCTGTTGTTTCAGCAGAGAAAGTCAGGACTCAAACATTGCAGAAAAATGCCCTCAAGATTCCTGGCCTGGAATTCAAAATGGAATCATGTGCAGGAGTGATAAGAGATTTAGGAAAATATTTCATTTCATGGCCCAAAGGCCATGTTGTTAAAAAATAACTTGCGAAATGTAGTATTTGAAGACTTTGAAATTTTAGTCCTGTTCCCCTTATTGGGATCTCTGTGATACCTAGGAGAATTATTTAGTCTCTTCTACCTCCAGTTCCTCCCTCAAAACCTGCCAAAAACTGCAAAGTATTTTTTGCTCCCAAGAACCAATTTGTATCCCTTTGTGGGCGGTATCAGTCCCATTGAGAGTGCATGATGCAGAGCCTTCCAGTGTGAATACGTTGAAGAACACACTGGAATGGATGTATATTCCCCAAATATAAGTCTGTAAAGTATTGAGTCTGCCTGTTAGACTTCACTCACATTACCGGATAATCATACTCTGTTCATCTTCCTTTTCATCAGTGTTTGCCGTGTTTTGTTTGGCTGTGTCTGTGTCTCACTCTTCTCCCTGAAGTGAGTTTGTTAATCTCATCTTCTCAGTTATTTTTCAGCATTTTCATTTGGCTTTTTATGCTGTCAGGGTCCCCTGGCCTCTGTGTGCCCTATTCTCTTTGGGTGCTCATTTAGGTATGAACCTCATTTCTTAAGGCTGGGCCTTAAGACTGACCAAGAGGGACACAGACTGTTTTTACTTTACTTCTTATCGTGTTGATGCGATTCGTTTCCACTGCAAATCCTCCTTCTGGTTTATGATCTTCTTCCTAGGTATGGGGACATGAGAAAGGCAATCGGCTTTAGAATCCGGGACATGTGGTATAACCTGGGTGAGTGTCTAGCCTTGAACAGGCCTGATCACAACCTCTGAGTGATAAGCATCCCACAATGAATTCTTTTTTTATTTTAATCCAGATAACCCTGAGATGTATTTGTCTGTGTGTCTGGAAGTGAAAGTTGATTTTTGGGTTTCACTGATAATGAACTGCCTCTTACTCTGGCATCCACGTGTTATCAGAATATAATATTGAGTCACTCACTTCTGAATTGAGTTGATTTTCCCACATAAACCTTTTCTTTTCTTATGGGCCCTGTGGAGGAAGATTGTAACACTTTCCTTTCAATGAAATAATTTTTTAATACCTTCATTTACTTTCATTTCAGGTCCCCACAAAATCAAATTCATCCCATCCATGGTGGGTCCCATTCTGGAGGTCACTCTGACCCCCGAAGTAGAGCTCCGGAAAGCCACAATCCCCATTTTCTTTGATATGATGCAGTGTGAGTTCAATTTCAGTGGAAATGGCAATTTCCATATGGTAAGAAGTAGTAGACCCTGTGGTGTTGGTAAATGCACATATAGTCGACTCATAACTCATTTCTTTCTGTGTAGATAGAGAAGCAGTAACCTAAATAGTGCAAGTCCACATTGATCTGAAAACTCACTTTATATTTCATTTTGTAAAGCAATTAGAGATCGAGTCAGGTAATACAGCCCAGAACCTGGAAGAGATCTTTTTGCTACATGTCTTTCCTAAGGCTACACCCTGTCTCTGCATAATTTAAAAAACTTAACTTCATGCATTTTAATCCTGGCTGTTTCAGTATGGCCCAAAGAGTGATGTAGTGAATCGAATTTAAAACCTATCTATTATAGTATGGCTGAAAGCAGTGCAGTGGGTTAAGTTCTAGTCCATTACTCTGTAGCTTTGAGAATGTGGTTTTCCTCATATGTCTTCCCCATGCCTCTGTTTTCTTATCTACAAAGTGTATTAGTATTGAAAGGATCTTTTAGCAGCTGTGAATCTCTGCAAAAGCAATCTCACTGCCGAGACTTGGACATGAAACTAAAACAAAATAGAAAAACGAGAATTATTTTTATTTTTGTCTTTATTTTTTTAGACGGAGTCTCGCTCTGTCACCAGGCTGGAGTGCAGTGGCGTGATCTCAGCTCACTACGTCCTCTGCCTCCCGGGTTCAAGTGATTCTCCTGCCTCAGCCTCCCTAGTAGCTAGGATTACAGGTGCCTGCCACCACACTCAACTAATTTTTTGTATTTTTAGTAGAAACGAGGTTTCACCATGTTGGCCAGGATGATCTCGATCACTTGACTTCGTGATCTGCCCTCCTCGGCCTCCCAAAGTGCTGGGATTATAGGTGTGAGCCACTGCACCCAGCCTTAGAATTATTATTCTATTTTTACATGCATAGTTGTAACATAAAGCAATGTTTTGGATAACAATAATAATTTTTTTAATCAAATGTAATGCAAAGGACAAAGTAACATGAGACTACATTAGAACATTTTGATAGGGTCTTGGTGCACAGTTCATGTGTGACCCTCTGTGATGCTCCCTATCTGTTTTGGAAACAGTTCACAACTTAATGAATGGGTTGACCAAGTCTAGAAAGGTTGGCCATGTCGTCTTCTATGGATGCCATGTTTTCCTATGAAACTCTGTCTTTGCTTTCAGTTTGAGAATGAGCTGATCACAAGGCTGGACCAGGAGGTAGAAGGGGGCAGAGGAGACGAACAATACAAGGTCCTTCTGGAAAAACTGTGAGTATTTCAGGGACAAAACCTTAAGTCAGTGGTGACATTTAGTAACAGAGAAAAACAGGGGTGCTGTTGCACCGATAGTCTCAGAGTCGCCGGGGCCACCCCCACTGTGGTCTTCGGTTTGGTTACGGGGTGTGTACTGTCCACGGCTGACATCTTTAGCTGGTGGGAGTCAAATGTCGGTGTTTTCTGGCCAGCCTGGCCCTAGAGAACACAGCAGATGGAAATGAGGAGGAGGTGCACAGAGCAGTGGCATTTTGCCCAGTGTTTGCATTTTTGAACTTCAACAAAAGTCTTAGCACCTCTAATTATAACTGCAAAGCAACAATGTAAAGGAAGAAATATTTCAAGGTGTGCTGTATATGTCACAAATAACTTATGCCCCATAAAGGACATAAAACCAAAGCAGTTCTATCTCCAGCCAGATTGGTCTTTGCCATGCCCTGTCATCCACCCCATTCCACACATCTATGCCCCTATCTGGGCTCCCATTATCCCCACTGTCCCCTCTTGCCCCACACCACACTCACCTATGACCCTCTGGCCCTCATCATCTTTCTTGGCACCTGTGGAGTCATAAAAACTGGGAAAGTGACTAAAAACACTTAGTTGCTGGCCTCAGTGAGAGACTGAGCTTTAAACCCTGTTTTTGCCTCATATTAAGAGTTTGGCTTTAGTCCAGTGATTCTGCTTATCCAACATCTCATTTTTCTCCCCCTCTCCAAGAATAGCATCTTTTTTTTTATATTATTTTGAGGATTACAGGAGATGATGGGCTAACATAGCATCTGTTGCAGAGTTCATGCCTAATAAATATTGGCTGCTCTAGTGTTCATGGTTGTTATTATTACAGTTTGTTTTGTGTGTGTGTGTGTGTGTGTGTGCATTTGTGTGTGTTTTGAGATGAGGTCTTGCTCTGTTGCCCGGGTTAGAGTGCAGTGGAACAGTCTTGGCTCACTGCAACCTCTGCCTCCAGGTTCAAGTGATTCTCTTGCTTCAGCCTCCCAAGTAGCTGGGATTCCAGGTACCCACCACTGTGCCCGGCAAATTCTTGTATTTTTAGTAGTGATGGGATTTCACTATCTGTGCCAGGCTGGTCTCGAACTCCTGCCCTTGTGATCCACCCACCTTGGCCTTCCAAAGTGCTGGGATTACAGGCATGAGCCACCATGCCTGGCCTGTGTTTGTTTGTTTGTAAGAGATAGAGTCTCTCTCTGTTACCCAGGCTGGAGTGCAGTGGTGCCATGATAGCTCACCAAAGCCTTGAACTCCTGGGCTCAAGCAATCCTTCCACCTCAGACTCCCAAGTACTAGGACTATAGGCATGTGTTGCCATGCCTAGCTGTTTCCTTTTTTTATTTGAGTAGAAAAGGGGTCTTACTTTGGGAGGCCAAGGCGGGTGGATCACGAGGTGAAGAGATCGAGACCATCCTGGTCAACATGGTGAAACCCCGTCTCTACTAAAAATACAAAAACTTAGCTGGGCATGGTGGCATGTGCCTGTAATCCCCGCTACTTGGGAGGCTGAGGCAGGAGAATTGCCCAATCCCAGGAGGCGGAGGTTGCGGTGAGCCGAGTTCACGCCATTGCACTCCAGCCTGGTTAACAAGAGCGAAACTCCGTCTCTAAGAAAAAAAAAGAAAAGAAAAGGGGTCTTGCTGTGTTGCCGAGGCTGGCCTCAAAATCTTACTTTAAGTGATCCTCCCACTTCAGCCTCCCTAATAGTTAAAACTATAGGCATGCACCACCGTGCCCAGCTGGCTATTTTTATTTTTGTAGAGATGGGGTCTTGTTCTGTTGCTCAGGTTGGTCTCAAACTCTTGGCCTCAAGTGATGTTCCCGCCTCATCTTCTCAATGCGCTGGGATTACAGGCATGAGGCACCCCCGTCTGGCCTACTGTTATTATTATTTACAGGCCTTCCCTTCATTCAGGTGGTAGCTACTCTAGACCATTGCTTTCTCACGTCCCCTGAACTTTTCTGATGTTGACCAACTGCATCTCCAGCTGAGTGCTTGCCTTGTTCACTACAGTGCTCACCTGTTTGTGGGTGAGGGTCTGGGTTTAAGGACAGGACTCCCAAATGTTTTTGTTTTTGAAGATTCCTTAAGGAACTAGCACTCGGAATACTTAGCCATGGAACTGAATTGATGAACAGTCTGTATTTGAAAGGACTAGAGGTCTTTCTTCTTTTGTTTTTAATGGTGATAAGAACTTTGGTTCGATTTTTCATTGTGTTTCCATTAAGTCTCTCCATTTGAGGTTCAAACCTTCCAGTTTGTATCTTTTGCAATTCTGATCTTATGTGGAATTAAGTGAAGTTATGCACATATACACACAATATTTACACATGATATGCTACTATTTTTAATCCTACAGCTGATTTTTTTAAATGTAAGGATCTTACCTCGTTTCCTTCCTAGATCACTAACTCAGAAAAAATACAGATACATAGGTCTCTAGTGCCCAAGAATAACCCTAAATCTGAACTAATGTTTTGGACCCATTTCTTTCTCTTTCCCTCTCCCTCTTGTCCCTCTTTTCTTTTGATTACCTAATCTAATAAACCCCAGAATTTGACTCTATGTGGGTCCAAAGGGACAGGATTTAGACTGAAAGTCATAACTCTGCATTTTTATCTGAAGCTAACACTTTAAAGAGCCATGTTTCAGTGTTTCAGGAGGTGTACTAGGTTCCTCTAGGCTGGACATCCATCCAGGGCGTTCCAGAATGTTTGAAGGACGCCATGAATGCTGGGCCTCAGGGAGAATAGAGACAGGAAGAAAATGGTCTCATACAGCTTGATTAGAGTTCTCAGAGAGCACACGTAAGCCTTTTGAGCAAGGGTTTGTTGACTGAATAAAACACAAACACAAAAGACATTGAAAGAAGGACACTGTGGGCTGGGATTCTAAGTGATGGTGGGACTTAAGCTGAGTCCTAAAGAAAACTGGAACTCAAGTCAACAGAGCTCAGCATAAGCGAAGGTTCCAGGCCAGGAAGATGTTGCTTGAGGTGTGTGTTGGCGTAACTGTGTCACTTCATATCTAAGGCTGACATTCTGTGTCATCAAATCCTGCCCCAGCTGCTGCTAAGACCCTGGTCAGTGCTGCTGGAATGACAGTGTGGGACCCAGGCTTTTGTCTCTCCCTCCACCTCTCCAGGCTCCTAGAACATTGCCGGAAACACAAATACCTCTCCGGCTCTGGGGAGGTCTTCGCCCTCCTGGTCAGCAGCCTCTTAGAGAACCTGCTGGACTATAGAACCATCGTCATGCAGGACGAGAGCAAGGAGAACCGCATGAGCTGCACCGTGAACGTGCTGGTATGTGACATGCCCCCGGGATGGCAGGAGGGCACCGCCAGGCCACCCCTGTACCCCACAGCTCAGCTCTAGGTAGATCTCACAGACACAGAGGTGCCCTGGGGCACCTTCATAGAGCCGGGGTCTTCCTGAGTCTGATCAGAATGGCTGGCTCAGCTCACAGGTATCAGCAGCCACAGACCCCAAGGATAAATTTGGTGTGTTTTTTGTTTGTTTTCATTTCGATTTCAATAGGTTTGGGGGTACAGGTGGTCTCTGGTTCCATGGATAAGTTCTTCAGTGGTGATCTCTGAGATTTTACAGCACCTGTCACCCAAGCGCTGTACCCAAAATGTAGTCTTTTATTCCTCACCCCCCTGTAACCTTCCCCACTGAGTTCCCAAAGTCCGTTATGTCATTCTTGTGCCTTTGCTTCCTGAGGATAAATATCCCCTTTTCTTATAGGGATATTTGTTAAAGGGAAACAGTGAACTCTTTGGAAAAGTGAAACTGTGGGAAAGCGACAATAGTGGTTTGGCTATTTTTGTGGCCAGCTCGTCAATAGCTCTTGATTTATTTTGGGATTTTGTGATCCTCTTTTTTTTTCTCTGGCAGAATTTTTATAAAGAAAAGAAGAGAGAGGACATATACATACGGTAAGCTGAAGGAAGCATCTTGCTTCTGCAGTTTATTTCATGGCTTTGTGATTGATTTCTTCAGTAAACAAATACCATGCCTAACACCATGTTTGCTGCTTTGAGAGACCCCTAAAAGTACATGATATGCTTCATTCACCCTGAACAGATAAACTCTTTAGACAGATACACAAGTAAGTACGACCAGAAGGAATGCGTAAGTGAGGTCATGTCAGGGATCAGGGGAGAGATACACAACTTCTCTCTGCCTGGGTGGGCAGGAGAGGCTGTACAGGGAGAGGCTGCGTAGGGAGAGGCTATACAGGGAGAGGCAGGAAAACCTGCCAAAGAGTCCTAGCCTCAAGTCTGCAAATCCCTGTACATAAAACAAACTTGTACATAACCAATATGCACGTTCTTTGGGAGAGATTCCATAGTTTTCATTAGCTTCCCAAAGGGGTCAAAGACCTAAAATTTAAAAACATTAAGCATCACTGCCTTAAAGAAAGAGGAGAGGCTGGGCACAGTGGCTCATGCCTGTAATCTCAGCACTTTGGAAGGCTGGGATCACAAGGTCAGGAGTTCGAGACCAGCCTGACCAATATGGTGAAACCCATCTCTACTAAAAATACAAAAATTGGCCAGGCATGGTGTTTGGCACCTGTAATCCCAGCTACTTGGGAGGCTGAGGCAGGATAATCTCTTGAACCCAGGAAGCAGAGGTTGCAGTGAGCCAAGATCACTCCACTGCACTCTAGCTTGGGAGACAAAGCGAGACTCCATCTCAAAAAAAAAAAAAAAAGAGGAGAAACTCTGTCTAGTTTAGATGGAGTCGGAAAAATATGGAAGCAGAAGGCTGCACAGTGTATTAAAGAAATGGGGAGGAACCAACTCCTTGGCTCAAGAGGAAGGAAATGCTTCTGAACAGTAATGGGGAAGGGGGTCAGGCAGGGAAGCAGGCTGGGGATTGGTTATGGAATGAGCTGAACACTAGATCAACTCTCAAGACTGGGCAACATGGCAAAACCCTGTCTCTGTAAAACATGAAAATTAGCCAGGCTTGGTGGCACATGCCTGTGGTCCCAGCCTCAGGAGGCTGAGGTAGGAGGATCACTTGAGCCCTGGAGCTTAAGGCTGCAGTGAGCTATGATCATACCGCTGCACATGCCAGCCTGGGCGGCACAGCAACATTCTGTCTCCAAACAAAACAAACAAAACAAAAACTCTTGAGTGACAAAATGCTTCCTTTCTCCCCTTCTTGCCAGATATCTGTACAAGCTTCGAGATTTGCACCGAGACTGTGAGAACTACACGGAAGCTGCCTACACGCTTCTCTTGCATGCTGAGCTTCTGCAGGTGAATGGCTGAGAGCCTGTTTCAATGGGGTGGAGTACAGTGTCCTTTCAGACTAAATTCTATACCTTTCAGGAGTTTAATGGGAAAAAACCTTATTCCAGGGATATCCTTTTATACAAGTTGGTTTTTTAAAAATTCTTTTAAAATAGGCCCAGCTAGTTTGTAGATCAAGTATGGGAAAATTCCAGTTATCTTTTATTTAAAAATCCTTGGAAAGCAGACCATGACTTAGGAACCTTTGGTAATTGACACTCTAATTAAAAATAAAACACACATTGATGAATACATTAAAAAATGTGTAAAATGCAGAAAACTGCAGAAAGATGAGTTGTAAGTGAATATAATACCATAGAAGTACTCTACTATTTATATTCTCTCCCTAAATAGATTTATGTTGTGGCTTGGATATAAATACATGTATATGTTATGAATCTCAAGTAATTATTTCTGGTCCTGATCACTTCCTCTAACTTTGGATTGACGTATAAACTTTGACTGGCTAATACACAGCTCAGACTGAACAAACCAGTAACAGGAACCTTGATTTCTCACTCTGCGCCTCCCCAGCCCATCCTGTCACACCTCGTTACCATGTTACTAATAACTCCCATCTATTTAGTTGCTCAGGCAACCTCATAGTCATCTTTGATTTCTCTCTTTTACTCACCACCTCCCACATTCTCCACAAGCAAGAGATGTGTCCCCTCTGTTCAGAACATGCCCCTAACCTATCTACTTTTTTTTTTCTTTTTGTTTTTTTCTTAAGAGATGAGTTCTCCCTATGTTGCCCTGTCTGGTCTTGAACTTCTGGGCTCAAGCAATCCTCCCACTTGAGCCTCCCAGGGTACTAGGCTTACAAGTGTGGGCCACCACATTGGCCAGTCCACTTTTCTTCATCTCCCTGGATACCACCTTCGTCCATCCCATCAGCATGTCACACCTCTAGGACTACAGCAGCCTTCTGTTGGATCACTCTGCCTCCAGTCTTGTTCCCAGCTATTCATATTTACAGTGAATTTTTTATTTTATACTGAAGTAATATACATGCATTGTCCTAAGATACAAGTTAAAAACAGGATTTCTATGCTTCACCACTTCCCAAAGGAAATTCACAATTCATATTTAAGTGGATAATAGGCCAGGCACGGAGGCTCACGCCTGTAATCCCCACACTTTGGGAGGCTGAGGCCAGCAGATTACTTGAGGTCAGGAGTTCAAGACCAGCCTGGCTAACATGGTGAAACCCATGTCTACTAAAAAATACAAAAAATTAGCGGGGCATGGTGGCACACGCCTGTAGTCCCAGCTATGCAGGAGGCTGAGGCAGGAGAATTGCTTGTACCTGTGAGGTGGAGGTTTGCAGTGAGCTGAGATGGTGCCACTGTACTCCAGCCTGGGTGATAGAGCAAGACTCTGTCTCCAAAAAAAAAAAAAACTTATTGTATATAGCTTAGAAGGTGAAGCTGTTGACTATGAGCTTTGCCTTTGCACGATCAGAAAGAAATCCCCAGTGTCTGTAACTGTAGGTCTTTCCACTTTGGCAATTCAGAAACTGTCCTATTCTGGTGTAAGGTATGAGATATAAATGTAGCTTTTTCCCCTTAGCATGCTATTTAAATAGAGATGCTGTTTGTTAAGTATAGGTCACATTTTGCTTATTGGTATAAGATCCCATCTTTATTACTAAATCCTTGTTTTTGGAGGGAGGGAATTTCTTTCTAGATTGTATATGCTTTTACATGGGTCTCTGTCTATTCATGTACCAGTACCACACTGTATTAATTATGAGTTCTTGATAGTATGTTTTATTACCTGGTAGTTACTCTTGGTTGCTCTTCTTTTTCAGAGTTTTCCTACCTATTCCTTTTTGTTTATTTTTCCATATGGACTTTGGAAACATGAAATTTAAAAATTAATTTAGTGAGAATTTACATGTTTATGAAATAGAGTTTTCTTATCCAAAGCATGGTATGACTTTCCATTTGTTTGAGTCTGCTTTTGTGCCTTTCAATGGCGTGTGAAAGTTTTCTGCATATAAGTCTTGCGTATTCCTTGTAATGTTCACTCTTAGAAATGTTATCTTTTTGGACTTATTTTTGTTTGGTTCTGTTCTGGTATTATCTTCTGTATATTTAGTTTCCATGTATCTGAAGTTTCTTTTATTCCAAGTATATTAATGTTTTTCCTGCTGCGTAACTTAATTATTTTATTGCGTGTAGTAGTTTGTTAGTCAACAGCCTTGCCTTATGAGGAATACAACCATAATGTTTGCAAATTGTGATAGTTTTACCTCTTTCTATTCATTTTTATACTCCTAATTTGTTTCTTTTAACTGACTATATTAATGATGGCCCAGAACAGCGATAGTCATGCTGGTTAGCGACCTTCTCTTTATCGCTGATTTTGTGGGGGAATTCTGTGAGTGTTCATTTATTTGGCATGATACTTGTTTTGGAGCTGGCATGTGTCTATGTGTGTGTATGTAACTTCTGAGTTTAATACATAAGCTAAAATACAATGTCAATGAGTCAAATATACATGCAATATCGTCTTGACTGTGAGGGGCTGAATATTTGTCATATTAACTATGTGTGGCTTTCCTTCCTTTTCAGTGGTCTGACAAGCCCTGTGTGCCTCATTTGCTTCAGAGGGACAGTTACTATGTTTATACTCAGCAAGAGCTTAAAGAGAAGCTGTATCAAGAAATCATATCATATTTTGACAAAGGCAAAGTGAGTATTGGATTGTTTTTGTACTGGGGGAACAAGGAAATGACTGCAGTATCGCAGTGCAATCTGATGCTTACCACTTAGAGTTATCACCGACTACACAGGTTCAGGGCACTGTCTCCAGCGAGACTGCCCCCGCTTTAGATGCCATCCACAAGTTTTTAGGGGTCCCCAGTCTCTTCACAGTTCTGGGCCACTGGCTATAAATTTGGGGGGCTCCCACTACCCCCTCAGGCTTCATAGTCTACTAGAACAACCAACGGAACACAGTAAAGTGCTATATTTAACGATTCTAGCTTCATCAAGTAGGATGTAAACTGGGGCCAGCCAAATGAAGGGACCCACAGGGAACAGCCTGGGAGAGTCCCAAGCACGGGGCTTCTGTGTCTTCCCCCATGAAGTTGGGGCACCTTCCCAGCAAATCAGTGTGTTCCTCAATCAGGAAGCTCACCCAAGCAATGGGTCCACAGAGTGTTCATTGAAGTTTTTTTTTTTTTTTTTTTTTTTTTGGTAGATATGGAGTCCCACCTGTTGCCCAGGCTGGTCTAGAACCTGGAAGTCCTGGGCTCTAGTGATCCTCCTGCCTTGGTCTCCCAGAGTGCCAAGGTTACAGGTGTGAGCCACTGTAGGGTTTCATGATACAGACATAATTGATTGAATCTTTAACTACGTGATGAATTTGATCTTTAGCCTTCCTTTTGTCCCTGGAGGTCAGGCTGATACCACATGGCTCACAGCCCTAACCTTCTAGTCACGTGGTTGGTATTTCTGGCATGGTAGCCCATCCTGAGACTAGGAGGCCACCATGAGTGACTCATTAGCATAGATTTGGGTGTGATCCTTGGGTGGTGGCACCAGGAATAACCAAGACTTTTATTACTTGAGAAATTCTGAGCGTTTAGGAGCTACCTCACTGGAACTCAGGACCAAGACCAGATACATTATTTAATATGCAACAGTAACAAACAACTACTGTTTATTCTCTCCTTGCATATCCTTGAATTCTGAGATTTCAGAGGGGGACAAATTTTGCAAACAATGACTTTAAAAAAGATTTAATTTTGAAGTGTTTCACAGTGGCTTGTGGGCTCTGCACACATTCCTTTAGCAGCCGGAAATGATGGAACATAGCACCTTGTGAACAGGAATGAAGCAGGAGGTGACCCAATGCTGTGGGTTTAATAGTATCCATCCAAGAGACAGCTCATGAAATACCAAAGTGATTAGAAGGCTCAATCTGGGCTGCTAGCTTCAGACACTGAGGACATGCATTAGCCTGTAACTTACAAGGTTATACATGCTCGGAGGCATTTCCTAAAACTCGTGTCTACTAAGTAGGGGAATCAGTGCCCTGCATGGATATACAGATTGCCAAATTCCACACAACGGTACTGTTAGCTTTTTCCATCCCACAAATGACGTAACTACACCTACACATACACACACACCCCTACACACACACCAACAACACACACGTTTCTGAACCAGAGTCCCACAGGAGCTTCCTTTCCCCCTCCAACAAGGCTTGCATGCTCTCCAAACCTTGGCTGATAGTGGGTCCTCTCTACTTTCAAGTTTTGTAGATACTTTGCCTATAAAATGCAGTATTGCTTTTTGGGGGACACATGGCAGTTATTCTTAATGTCCTTGCAAACAGAACTACAGAAGCTGCCCCGGCAAAGCTGCCAATCTACACTGTCTTTATGATGTCATAAAGAAGGTTTCATTGATCCAAGGGATAAAGCAAGTGAGGAATATCTACCGAAACTCAACCCCCACGACCACTTGCTCATTCCCAGTGACTTGCCAGTGGCTTTTGCTGCTGGACTGCCTTGTTCTCCACTTTAACCCTACTTTCCTTTTTCTGAAGATGTGGGAGAAGGCCATCAAACTGAGCAAAGAGTTGGCTGAGACTTACGAAAGCAAAGTGTTTGACTACGAGGGCCTTGGCAACCTCCTGGTGAGTCTGGGTCAAAATTTGTTTGGCCTCCAACAGGGTTGTTAAAATTCGTGCTCATAAAAATGTTTCTATAAATTGATAGGATGAATTGTGTCTTTTACAGCGGAAAAGCAAACTTTGTTTGAAATGAGAATGAAAAAGAAAAGATGTAGTGCAAAGGCTCTCATCAATATTTCTGCAAATTATCCTTCACGGGAGGCTCAGAACTTCCCTGGAAGTGGAATGGGGTTGTCTCGAAGGTGTAGAATGTCAAGTTTCACATAATAGTGACTCACCTTCCACATCCCTCAGGATCTCCATAGGCAGCTCTCTCTTTCTTCCTGAAGCAACTTTTCTTTCTGTGGATCTTCCATATTCCCAGCCATCAGTACAGCAAAACAAAAATGAATGCCCGGTGGAAGGCAGCCACCATTCTGAGTGCCCAGTGGAAGGCACCCACCATTCCAAATGCCTGGTGGAAGGCACCCACTATTCCAAATGCCTGGTGGTAGGCAGCCGCCATTCCAAATGTCCAATGGAAAGCAGCTGCCACTGTAAATGCCCGATGACAGACAGCCACCATTCTGAATACCCAATGGTGACAACCACAAAATTGCATTCAGTAATTTTTAGTAGAGGAGTTAGAAAAGATCAGGTCACCCATAGTCATGAAATTATCATTTATTTGAGGAGCCATGTGTCAAGATCACTTTGTAAAAAGTCTACCAGTGTACTATACCAGCCCCTGTCACATGCAAAAAAACTCACATATTAATATCATCAACTGGGCTGGGTGCAGTGGCTGACACCTATAATCCCAACACTTTGGGAGGTTGAGGCAGATGGATTGCTTGAGCCCAGGACTTCCAGACCAGTCTGAGCAACATAGTGAGACCCCATCTCTACAAAAAATACAAGAAATTAACTTGGTGTGGTGGCACGTTCCTCTAGTCCCAGCTAATTTTTGGGAGGCTGAGGTGGGAGGATCACCCGAGCCTGAGAAGTCAAGGCTACAGCAAGCTGTAATGATGCTACTGTACTCCAGCCTGGGCAACAGAGTGAGATCCTGTCTCAAAATGAATTTTTTTATCAACTGAACTGAGCTGGAATACTAGTAATGCGATATGTTACCAGTCTAAGAAAATAGTATTTCGACAGAGCCCGTCACCTAGATAGAAGAGTAATAGCATGCTAAGTATTGTGGGGCTGGGGCTCGGGTCATTGCTCAGAGCTGCCCAGGTCTGGCTGGCTATTTTGCTTTCTTTAAGGCCAACACTGTGAGTCACAGCTGGGAAGCCCCTCGTCTTGTGACGAATTAAAGATAGAAGTGGTAGCAAGTACTGAAAAACAGAACATCATCACCACCTTCTGGGCACTTACAATTCACCAGACATTTTCATCCAAACCACCTCCATGAACTGCACAGTTCTTTTAAAAACAAGTTATTTATTTTATTATTAGAATGTTTTTGAGACAGGGTCTCACTGTCACCCAGGCTGGAGTGCAGTGGCGCCGTCATAGTTGCAGCCTTGAACTCCTGGACTCAAGACAACTTCCTGCCACAGCTGCTGGCTAATTTTAAAATTTTTCATAGAGATGAGGTCTCACTGTGTTGCCCAGGCTGGTCTCAAACTCCTAGCCTCAAGCAGTCCTCCCACTCTGCCTCCCAAGGTGCAAGGATTATAGGCGTGAGCCACTGTGCCTGGCCTTGGAAGGAAGGTCAGGAGGAAGAATCTTTATCTTCTCCCATGGGTTTCTGGTTAAGTGCAGCCACCTTCTGTGAATCTCAGAATGCACCTTTTAACCTTTCATAGGTCCAGAGCCCAGTTTGAGAAATTGCTCAAAGTTGTGCACTGCCCTGTTATGCAGAAGAATTTGAATGTGCACACACTTCTGCATATACCCTCAGGGAGTCCCAGCCCTCCCACACCCATTCATGGAACCCAGGTCCATAACCTGTGATCCAAGAACAGAATCACCCTTTTCTGCCCATAGGGTGTTTTCCAAAGACCTTACATTGCCCTGCATTGCATGGGAAACAACAAAACAAAGTCTGACTTTTTTTTCCCTCCAACCATGTCCTTATAATCTCCCCTTGGAATGTCTTGTTTTGTTTTGCAGAAAAAAAGGGCCTCATTTTATGAGAACATCATTAAGGCAATGAGGCCTCAGCCTGAATACTTTGCTGTTGGATACTATGGACAGGGCTTTCCTTCTTTCCTACGGGTAAGAAACCTGATGGTGGTCTCCCAGGCCATTAGGAGGAGGGAGAAGACTCATTTCTTTTCCAGATGGGCAACAGTATGTTAGCAGCTGCTGACCCGTGTTCTCGCTATGGGAGGTACGGGAGGGAAACCACTTCCTGAGCGGCTGGCCTCTTCACCCCACACCCCCGGACACCCCTGGTGTTCTGGCAGGTCTTTTGAAATGACTTTTCCCAGGTGCAGTGAAAAAGGGAAAAAACAGAACCATCCCCTGTACTGGTCAGCTGCCACGGGTCACGCCGGGAGAAAAGTGTGGACTGATGTATTTTGTTGTTTATTTTGTTTCTAGCCAGAGCTAATTTGAAAGTATACCTACTTGGTATCCCAAGAACCAGACTGCAAGAGTCTCTCAAATTAAAACATTTTGTTATAATAATAGTGACAACGATGGCATTTTCTTCCATTTTAAAATTGTCTATAATGCGATATTCATTTCACAGTTTAATGAACAAAAATTCTTATGTTACTAAAAGAAAGTTTCTCTTAGAGCTGAGCTTTGCTTAAACATTTATTATCCATCTCCTTTCTCCTGATTTTAAAACAAGTGGTAAAGCAAGCAATTTACATTCCTAAGAATGCCTAATGAAGAGACAGTTTATTCATTCAGTCAGTGAGTATTTATTGAGTATCTACTCTGTGCCAGGAATAGAGAAGGCATTAAAAATATCTTGCTGATTACAATCAAACATCGTTCCTACCCTCATGGATTTTACAACCTAAATTCATGAGGGGAGATTTTAATCACACATGAATGTAAAATTTAAACTGCCGGGCGCAGTGGGCTGGTCTGTAATCCCAGCACTTTGGGAGGCTGAGGCAGGCAGAACACTTGAGGTCAGGTATTCAAGATCAGTGTGGATAACATGGTGAAATCCTATCTGTACTTAAAATACAAAAATTAGCCAAGCATGGTGGTGCATGCCTGTAATCCCAGCTACTCAGGAGGCTGAGGCAGGGGAATTGCTTGAACCCAGGAGGAGGAGGATGCATTGAGCAGAGATCACACCACTGTACTCCAGCCTAGGTGACAGAGCGAGACTCCGTCTCAAAAATAAACAAACAAATAAACTGTAAACAAGAAAGATATCCTGTACTATAAGAATTTATAACCAGGAAATATTTACCAAAGTGAAATAAAAACTTACTCCTTTACAAAAAATGTACAGGAATGTTTATAGCAGCAGCTTTAATCATAGTCACCAAAGACTGGATCCAATCCAAGTGTCCCCGATGGGGTGACGGGATGAACAGAATGCAGTGTGTCCACACAACAGAACCCTGCAGCAGCCACAGGCAGCGAGCTCCTGAAACGCACAACTGCAGGCGCAATTCCCACATGCATCTTGCGCGGTGAAAGAAGTCAGACTTAAAAGGCTGCAGACTCTGTGGTTTTATTTATGTGGAATTCTTGCTAAGACAACACTTCCTCTCAGGGCAGAAAATAGATCAGTGGTTGCTGGTCACGGGGAGGTTGGCTGCAGAAGGGCCTGGGGAAGGTTTCAGTGGCAATGAAACTGTTCTGTATATTGATTGGTCTTGGTTATGTTTGTCAGAACTCACAGAATTTTACACTAAAAGGGGTCCATTTTACTGTATGTAGATTATGTCTTAATATTATTTATTTATGTTTTGAGACAGTGTCTTACTCTGTCATCCAAGCTGAAGTACAGTGGTGTGATCTCTGCTTGCTGCAACCTCCACTTTCTGGGTTCAAGCAATTTTCGAGCCTCAGCTTCCCAAGTAGCAGAGATTACAGGTGTGCACAACCAGGCCCGCCTAATTTTTATATTTGGTAGAGATGCGGTTTCATCGTGTTGGCTAGGCTGATCTGAAACTCCTGACCTCAGATGTTCCACCCGCCTCGGTCTCCCAAAGTTTTGGGATTACAGGTGGGAGCCACCACACACAGCCTATGTCTTAAAAAAAAAACAATCAGGGCCTGGAGCAGTGGCTCACACCTGTAATCCCGGCTACTCAGGAGGCTAAGGCTGGAGAATCACTTGAGCCCAGGAGGTGGAAGTTACAGTGAGCAGAGATTGTGCCACTGCACTCCAGTCTGTGCGACAGAGCCAGACTCTGTCTCAAAATAAATAAAATAAAACATGAGGAAAGGCTTTCCAGGGAACTTCTGTTTCAGCTGCAATCTGAAAGCTAAGGTGGGAGTGGAGGAAGTAAAGCAGGTAGGAAAAAGGACTGCAGGCAGAGGAAGCGGCAAGCAAGAGCAGGGCAGTGCCTGGGAAGGAAAGGCCAGTGCAGCAGGTGCAAAGAGACCTGGGCTGCCAGTGGGGAGGCGGGAAGCCTGGAAGAGCCTGCAAGGCCTTGGGGTTTCCTGGGTTGTTTTGTCCCTATCCTGAGAGTGGTGGGAGCCACTGCAGATTTTTTTGTGTTGGAAAGGTCATCTGGCTTTGGTCTCCATGGTCGTCTATGGAGAATGGACAGAAGGTGTTTGAGAATAAACAGCTAAGAAACCATTGCAGATGTTCAGAAAAAAGATGACAGGCTAGACTCGGGAAGTGGGGGTGGTGGCTCTAGAGAGAAGCGGAAAGACTCGACTGGTGGAGATGAAGTCACTGCATCTGATGATTGATGGGCTGTGTGGGTGAGGAAGCAAGAGGTGCCAACAATCATTTCTGGGCTTCTGTCCTGCATCATTGGAGAGGGTAGTCGAACCCCCATTTACTGGGTCAGCAGGACCGGAAAAGGCCAGAGTCATGGAGGAGAGAATGAATTTATTCCTTAAGTAAATATTTATTAAACTCCTACCGTGTACTTGGCTCTAATATGGGCATGGGAGCAGAGTCAAAACAAACCAAAATCTTGAAATTATCAAGCTTATGTTTCAGCTTGGAATGATCAAAAAATGAGATCAATCAATCAAGTCTTTAGTGTATCAGATGGCCTGGAACACTGTTCAGTAAGTATCCCGGAGAAGAGGTCTTAGGGAAGGTGACTAGAGAGGCAGGTGTTGGGGTTGGAGTTGCAATTTCAAATAGAGTAAACAAGAAAGACTTCCAAAAGAAAATGGCATTTTGGAAAAAAAAAAAACAACAGATAAAAAAAGTTAAAGAGTAAGCCATGCAGCTCTCAAGAGGATGAGCAAAGGTCCCAGACCTGGAGAATAGCAGGTCCCAAAGCTGTGAGCCTGGAGTACAAGAGGGTGAGTGTGTACAAGGGGGTGCACAGGAGAATGGGGCAGATGGCTGTGGGTACCAGATAGCAGAGGGCCTCCCAAGGCCTTCTAAAGTATTTGCAAAAGTTTGGTTTTGCACATACTCAAGGGGAGGTAGATTTGGAACATCCAAAAGGCACAAGTCAACCATTAGCTGTATAGATCTGGAACTCAAATGAAGTTACATACAGGAGGTAAAAGTTGGTGAGTTACTTATGTATAGTTAAAATAACCATGGTTGGGGATGAAATGGACCAGGCAGAGGAAAGAAAAGAAAGAGTGGAAAGTCTGGAGCTAAGCATGGCGACTCATGCCTGTAATCCCAGCACTTTACAGGCACTTTACAGCACCCAAGGCAGGAGGCTTACTTGAGCCCAGGAGTTTGAGACAAGCAGTTCGAGACCAGCCTGGGAATCATAGCATGACCCGATCTCTAAAAAAAAAATTTTTTTTAATTAGCCAGGCATGGTAGCATGTGCCTGTGGTCCTGGCTACTCAGTAGGCTGAGGCAGGAAGATTGCTTGAGGATTGGAATTAGAAGCTGCAGTGAGCTGTGATCAAGCCCCTGCACTCCAGCCTGGACGACAGAGTGATATATCCTGTCTCAAGAAAACAAAAATTAAAAAATAGAAAAACTATAGGCTCTAAATGCATCAGGGTCTAGCATTAGCTCTAGTTTAATCCAGGTCAACATAAGAGGACGGGTACCCCAGCTGTACTTGTTACATACGCCTGTGTGTTGCATGAAATCAGGAAGTGTGACCACAGAGACAGCCGTGGTTCCATGAAATCAAGAACACCAGACTTTCAAGTGGAAAGCATTCTAGTCTAAATCACCTGCTGAGTGAGTATGTGATTTTGGTCAATCACATAATCTCTGAGTCTTGGTTTTCTGATCTGTAATTTAGAAAAATAATGCCTATATCACAGGAAAGTTTTGAGATTTAAATAGCATATAGGAGTGCTCAGGAAACTGTTAAGTAGTTTATAGTCCTCAACATACCTCAAAGTGTACTATAGAATATAAAATCCTTAGGAGTGATGTAACCTCAGTGCCCTTCCATTCTATGGGATATTTCCCCAAATTCAGAATATATAAAATTACATCTTCTCCTTCCAGCCCAGTGAGATCTCATTATCTCCTTTGTTTCCATCAAGGGTACCACTATTCTTCCTATTCCAAGACCAGTGACTTTGTTTTTGTTTTTGGTTTGTTTTTTGTTTTTTTTTTGAGAGACGGGGTGTTGCTCTGTCATTCAGGCTAGAATGCAGTGGTGTAATCACAGCTCCCTGCAGACTTGACCTCCTAGGCTCAGGCAGTCCTCCTGCCTCAGCCTCCTGAGTAGGTGGGCTAACAGGCATGCACCACTCCTCACAGCTAATGTTTTTAGCTTTTCTTAGATATGGGGTTTCTCTATGTTTCCTAGGCTGAAGACCAGTGATCTTTGAATCAGCATCAACTCCCCTATCTGCCTTCTCTTCTTCCATCACCAAAGAGGCAAACACTGAATGCTGTTACTTTTCGTTCTGCTCAGTTCAGCCTGTGAGCCTTCAGCTGGGCATAGATTCCACTGTTGGCTTACATTGTCTACACTTCTTCTTTTGTCATGCGGCTTCCACCTTCCAGAACTTCCAGTGAATGAACATGCCTTTGAGTCTTTGAAACCTACCATTCATAGTCTGGCTCATTCTTCCAGTCCAAGTTCATCTCTTCTCCTGGAACTCTGATCTTTCTGCCCCTGGGCCTTCCCCTTTCCACGTGCCTGCCTGGTCCTTCTCACCCCTTCTCTTTACCTTTCCTTATCTCATTCATCCATCTATGTCCATCTAAGGCCCATGATTTCCTTGGAGCTTCCTCTTTCCGCTGAGCTAATTCTTGCTGACGTGCTTCTCTAATTCCTTGGATGGTTATCGTCTGCATCATACAACTAGCATTTTATTATACTCTGATCCTTTGCCCACCGCGTTTCATCTGAATGATAGAATTTCAACAGGCTTAAGTCCCATGGAGTTTTCCTAGCTTGGAAAGTGTTACCATGTATTCCAGAAGACCCGGCAGCTTTTACTCCCTTCATTCAGTGTTTGCCTGGAAAGTGTAATTGCCTTCACGGTACTTACGCTGTCATGTTTACTTATTTATTTACTTGCTTCTTTTTTATTCTGTCCTCCAGAAGGTAAGTTCTGTGACAGCAGGATCACCATTATTTTCCTGTTTCCCAGCTGATCTTCTGTTTGCCCAATAAATATTTGTTATATGATGGACAAGTGATTTTCAAAGACATTTTACAAGACAACCTGGGCCCAAGTCTTGGTTAAAAATTCCAAACTGCTCATTTCATACATGGCTGTGTTTGCACTTGCCCAGACAACCACAGCTGTGAGACAAATTACTCCCATTCCTGGGGCCTAGGAAATTTCTTTGGAAAAAAAAAAAATTGATTAAACAGATTAAATTTACAGTTTAGGGTGAAGAAAATAGTATTTAATGCAGTGATTTTCTATCAGACTTTCTGGATTGGCTGGGGACTGTGGTCCATTGCTCCTGTTCTCTGTGACTGTCTCTGTGCCGGAAGACACTTAGGCAGTGCTGTTCAAGTGCTGGTCCACACACTGTTATTGGATCATGATGAGATCGTTAAGGAGTTCCTCAATGTAAATTAATTATTCCTTCCTTCCTTAGGAAGATATTTTGTCTTGACATGAAACTATCAGCATGCCTGGTCATGCCATCGATTTAAACGAGGGCACAAGTTTCTTATTTCCTTGCAGATGGATCCTGTTTACAGACTGGCCATGGTCCTTGGGCCACACTGGAAGAAGCACTGGCCTAAGTATTTTTCATGCCTATGATTTAACTTCTGAAATAAACCGCAGCTCTTGTAAGATATGACGGTCACTGTTGGGCATGGACTAGATACTCACTAAGAGCTCGATGGTGTGGATTGAACTTTGGCTAGGGAGGGCCATGTCTCCCTCAGAACCCAGAATGCCAGTTGCCTCTTCACTCTTCCTATTTAATGACTTCCCTTGCTGTCTCTCCCCTTCAGAATAAAATCTTCATCTACCGGGGAAAGGAATATGAGAGGCGAGAGGACTTCAGCCTGAGGTTGCTAACCCAGTTTCCCAATGCGGAGAAGATGACCAGTACCACGCCTCCTGGGGAAGACATAAAGTCCTCTCCAAAGCAGTGTATCCTTCCCATGGGGAATACGGCTCTGAGGCACTTACTGCTCTGCACAGCCCCAGCTAAGCCAGTGACGATAGGAGCTACAGTCCCATCCTCTCAAGCACTCTGATGCTGGTTCCCATTCCATGTAAAATCCTTGGGACCCTAATAGTGTTAGCTGGTGGCGATGACATAGCAAAAGAAGTGATAATAGACAAATGATGGATATGAAATATATTTCCTAGCCAGATGGCGAACTTAGGTGGAACATAGACTTCCTATTCTGAATTCTGGATTCTGTTGTAGACTTCGAAACAGTATCTCTGCACTGGTGGGTTGGGGTACTAAGACTTTCTAAGACTCCATCATTAAATCAAACCAGCTGCCCTTACCCTCGAGCAGGTATTGAAGCCTAAGTTTACCACTTATCACTTGTGCGATGTTGGATTTTAACCTCTCTTATCCTCAGATTCTCCGTCTGTGAAAAGAGAATAATAATATCCCTCTTGTAGAGTTGTTGTATTAGAGATAACATAATCAAAATCCCTAGCACAGTGCCCAGCTATGGCATGGGATAAACAGATGGGATCCAAAGATAAAAGCATTCCTGTAGCCTGGGCTCTGAGTCTGGTGATTTCAGAGGGATGCTTGTCCCAGAAAATTGTTTAAATCCACTTCTAAGCACCTATTTCCTGGTAAATTATAATCATTGAGTAAGACATTTTGGTGATACATAAAGGAACTCCATTTTCAGTGCAATCCTGGCATTCGGGTCAAAGGCAGTGATTGGTGCTGGTGGCATTTCTGACTGTAAACCAGGGGGAACAGGGCCTTTGCTGTCTGCCATCTTGGTGGCCCCAGCCCTTCTCCTTTCCTTAACGAGCTCCTCAGACATGCAGTGCTTCACCGTAAAGCCAGTGATGAGCTTGCCGCCCAGCTACAAGGATAAACCAGTTCCAGAGCAGATCTTAAAGTAAGTGATTTTTCATTAAAAGAAAAAAAAATATCCTTGTCTAGGCACAGTGGCTCACATCTGTAATCTCAACATTTTCCAAGGCTGAGGGAGGAGTTTTGCTTGAAGCCAGGAATTTGAGACCAGCCTGGGCAACAAAGTGGGACTCTGTCTGTACAAAAAAGAGAAAAGTTGGTTTCTCTCTCACACTTGTTTGGAATATCGAAACCAAAGCCTTATATTTATTACAGTTTGCCAGACCTACTGTCTTTTCTTTTTTGAGTGTAAGATAAAAGCTTGGTAATTCACATGGATGTGGGGATTTTGTATTTTTAAGCAGAGGACATTCAGGACTTTCTCTCCTAGCTTTCATATCCCTGAGCATTTATTCTCACCCAGAACCATCACGGAGGAGTGGCTGGTCCCCAGGGATAGAGGGCCTCATTACCTCTGTTAAAAAGCTGAATGGTAATAGGGTTGATAGAACTCTTATAAAACTGTACAAATGAGATCACAAACCTAAGTATAAGTGGGTACACTTTTTTTTTTGGAGGTGGAGTCTGGCTCTGTCACCCGGGCTGGTGTGCAGTGGCACGATCTTGGCTCACTGCAGCCTCTACTTACTGGATTCAAGCAATTCTCCTGCTTCAGCCTCCCGAGTAGCTGGGACTACAGGCACACCCGACACCCAGAAAATTTTTTGTATTTTAGTTGAGACAGGGTTTTACCATGTTGCCCAGGCTGATCTCGAACTCCTGAGCTCAGGCAATCCACCCACTAAGAAACAGGGTCTTGCTGTCACCTAGGCTGGGATGCAGTAGCATGCATAGCTTTCTGTAACCTCAAAACTCCTGGGCTCAAGAGATCTCCCTCTTCAGCCTTCTGAGTAGCTGAGACATGTGCTACAATGCCTGATGTGTGTGTTTGTGCGTGCGTGTGTGCGTGTGTGCGTGCATGCATGCGATCTTTCTGTGCTGCCCAGATTGGCTGGTCTCAAACTCCTGAATTCAAGCAGTGCCTCCCACCTCTGCCTCCCAAAGTGGTAGGATTATGGACCTGAGCCACCACCCCTGGCCACGTATACCTTTTAAACTGTGTGCTTTCACTGGGGTCTGTTGGGGGGTGGGAAGTAGGGGAGGGACACTTGGGAATAGGGAGATTGGGGAGGAAGAGCATTGGGAGAAATACCTAATGTAGATGATGGCGGGTGGAGGCAGCAAACCACCATGGTGTGTGTATACCTACATAAAAGTCTTGCAAGATCTGCACATGTACCCCAGAACTTAAAGTATACTTTTTAAAAATATAAAATTGTGTACTTTGACTTTGAGAGGCTGAGACAGGGATCACTTGCAGTCAGGAGTTCAAGACCAGCCTGGCCTACATGGTGAAACCCCATCTCTACTAAAAAATACAAAAAAATTAGCCAGGCATGGTGGTACATACCTGTAATCCCAGCTACTTGGGGGGCTGAGGTAGGAGAATCACTTGAATCCAGAAAGCACAGGCTTCAGTGAGCCAAGATAGCACCAGTGCACTCCAGCCTGTGCGGCACAGTAAGACTCCAACTCTAAATAAATAAGATTGTGTGCTGTGAAATAAATTCCTAAATAATATAAAAGTTAGACATGAAATAGGCCGGGCGCGGTGGCTCACAGGTCAAGCACTTTGGGAGGCCGAGGTGGGTGGATCACAAGGTCAAGAGATGGAGACCATCCTGGTCAACATAGTGAAACCCCGTCTCTACTAAAAATACAAAAATTAGCTGGGCATGGTGGTGCGTGCCTGTAATCCCAGCTATTCAGGAGGCTGAGGCAGGAGAATAGCTTGAACCCAGGAGGAGGAGGTTGCAGTGAGCCGAGATCGCGCCATTGCACTCCAGCCTGGGTAACAAGAGTGAAACTCTGTCTCAAAAAAAAAAAAACAATGTAAACATGAAATAATATTAGATTGTGTGCTTTCTCAGGCCTTCATGTGGAGGCACTGTCGATTGTGAGATAGCTTAGTGGGGAACACTCAGACCCGGCAGATATGTCACAGGTTTTGTTGAAATCAAATCCGGAAGTGGTTTTTCTAAGAGAGAAAATACAGCTTTGCTGTGTCCTTCTGCAGCTACTACAGAGCCAATGAAGTGCAGCAGTTCAGGTACTCCCGGCCGTTCCGGAAAGGAGAGAAGGATCCAGACAATGAATTTGCTGTGAGTTTGCCCCTTTTGTCCTTTAAGAGGTAAAACTGACATCCCAAGTGTAGGTCTTCCACCTACCTAAGCAGCTTCCACAGGAAAAACAATAGCACCTCTGGGAACAGAGGCCTCCCCTGCTAATTACCTAGCCAACCACCTGTCATCTCCATGGAAAATGCTGGAGTAGGAGTCCAGAATCTGGACTCTTCCTAGGCCTCCTTCTCATAATGACCTTGGCAAGGTACCCCTCTCTGGACCTCACGTTTCCCTCTGTAGGGTAAGAAGTCCCAAGTAGTGATCCCTTTCAGCCTTAAACATCCAGAATGCTTGAATTTTATGAGAAAATTTGGCTCATTCCCTACAAGGCATTTGGGAATAGAATCTCACTTAATTGAAACAGGGAGTTTGGCTGTTTTCCCTGGGAATTGACCAACATTCTATGTTTTCCTCCTGGGAATTGACCAATATTTCACATTTTTCTTCTTGCCACCAGACGATGTGGATTGAACGGACCACATATACGACTGCATATACCTTTCCTGGGATTCTCAAATGGTTTGAAGTCAAACAGATTTCAACAGTGAGTCATTTGAAATCAGCACTTAGAAAAAAACTTTCTGTCTCCAGATAGAATCACAGGCTTTGTTGAATTCCCACTGCCGTTCACACCAGCTTGGCCAGACTCCTCTGGCCAACTTTGTTTTTCAAAAGAGAAATAAAAGGCATGCTTGTATAGTAGAGCTCCTTTGTAACACTGATGTGACAACACCAGCCCTAAAGGTCACTCACAGTGAATGGCTCTTTTATGTCCAGAGGAGTGGTGTCTGCTCAGCGATCCAGCTGGCACCCAGAAACATTTTTGGAATGCCGCTTCGGAGTTGCCTGTCAATTACATCTTCCCTCCCAAAGCCTTTTCTTCTTTCTCAGTTAATCATGCCACCAGTCACCCTAGACTCCTCCCTCTTCACTCTCCCAAAAGCCGCTGATTTTACCTGTTTAGTGTTTATTAAATCTATTTTGTTTCCTACCTCCTCTTTGGCTTCCCTGCCATGCATAGCCTTCTCAGGTCCAGTTTCCTCACTGCCTCACTGCCTCAGTGGGAATTCCATTAAGGAAACCTCGCCATTTCATCGACTCTCATGCTTAACACCCTTCCACGGCCCAAGTACCTGGAGTATAAAGTCCGTCCTCCTTAGCACACGCACATACAGCCTAACTCTTCCGCGTCATCTCCTAGGCAATCTGTTGGAACCATACTGCTCATCCCATGCTAATTACAGTCCTCAGTGACATTGGATCATTTTCTCTGCCTGAAACACACTCTTGCAATTTCTGCACCTAACTAACTCTTGTCAAGGCACCACTCTCTTAATGAATTCATCTCTGGAACACCCAAGTTGGGTGACCTACCCTTAGTCTGTCCCTTGTGACACCCTGGTCATGTTTCTAACCTAGCACGTTTATATGTCCTGAGATCCTGCTAACACAGTCAGCTCCTCCAAGCCATGAAGTACATGCATCTTAATCACTTTTGTATATATGGTGCATAGCATGGTACTTAGCCTAAAACAGATGTTCAAGAAATATTTCCTGAACAAATATGAATTGGAGTTTGATGTGTTACAAGTCATGGTTAGGTACAATGGCTCATGCCTGTAATCCCTGAACTTTATGAGATCAGGGTGCGAGGATCACTTGAGCTCAGGAGTTGGAGACCACCCTGGGCAACATAGCAAGACCTCTACCTCTATGAAAAGAAAAGCTCGATGTGGTGCCATGTGCCCTTCACCCTAGCTGCTTGTGAGGCTGAGGCAGAAAGATTGCTTGAGCCTGGGAGTTGGAGGCTGCAGTGAGCTATGAATATTTGCACTACTGCACCGCAGTCTGGTCAACTGAGTGAGACCCTGTCTCTAAAAGAAAAAAAAAATTGGGGGCATTACTCCTCAAGTATGGATATGATTTTTGGATGGAGACTTTTGGATTCAAGTGTGGAATAGGAAGTCATGTTGGCTGATAATGGGTAGAATGAAGAAGGAGATACTTCTTTTTGAAACCTGATTTTGAAGGCATTTCCATAGGAAGAGCTCTCTGAATCTGTACTTTGTCTTATTTTCTTTTCATCCAAAATTCAGCCTGTAGATTCTAATACATCCTATTATTTCTGACTTCTGATAACCTTAGAGTTCATACTAAGATTATGTATGGTCTGAATGCATGGCCTCCAAGATCACGTACTTCCTTTCACGGAGGAAGCATCAAATGTTTTGTCACTGGACAGTTTTGGTGCAGAAGTGACTCAGAACTGATATACCGCTATTCTATTGTCAATGATCTTCCCAAAAGTCTCCAAGGAAGCATTGCCTAAGAAATGATTCTTACCACAGGTCCAATTCTTTTCTTCCCAAATTTTCTGTAGACATTTTGTCCAAGGAATAATTATTACCATAGCTCCCATTTTTAAGTCATCATTCTACTTGGTAAGGAGATTTTAAATACCTTATTTTGCATCTTACCACAATTCCAAAAAATTGTGGTGTCCTTATAAGCTAGTGGTCCCCAACCTTTTTGGCACCGGGACTGCTTTCCTGGAAGACAGTTTTTCCATGGACCTGGGGTGAGAAGGTGGAGGGTGTTGGGGGATAGGGGATGATTTTGGAATGATTCAAGCACATTACATTTATTGTGCCCTTTATTTCTGTTATTATTGTATTGTAATATATAATGAAATAATTCTACAACTCACCATAATGTGGAATCAGTGGCAGCCTTGAACTTGTTTCCCTGCAACTAGACCGTCCCATCTGGGGTTGATGGGAGACAGTGACGGATCATCAGGCATTAGATTCTCATAAGGAGCATTGCAACCTAGATCCTTCACATCCACAGTTCACAATAGAGTTTGCACTCCTATGAGAATCTAATGCTGCCACTGATCAGACAGCAGGCAGAGCTCAGGTGGTAATGAGAGTGATGGGGAAGAGCTGTAAATACAGATGAAGCTTCCCTCACTCACCTGCTGCTCACCTCCTGTTTCCTAACAGGCCACAGACTGGCACTGGTCCATGGCCTGGTGTTTGGGGATTGCTGTTTTAAACTTAACCTTGATAAGCAAATCTTCCCTTTTCTATAGCTTGTGGGTATTTTATGATCTTCAGGGAAAGAGTTAAACCTTTTCAGTCTTTCCTTGGAGCTGAAAAGTGTCCTTTTTCTCCCATATGCTCTGTCACCCAGGAGGAGATCAGTCCTCTGGAGAATGCCATCGAAACCATGGAGATGACCAATGAGAGGATCAGCAACTGTGTTCAGCAGCACGCCTGGGACCGGTCCCTCTCTGTGCATCCCCTCTCCATGCTGCTTAGTGGCATCGTGGACCCAGCTGTCATGGGGGGCTTCTCCAACTATGAAAAGGTTCGCTTGGTCCCAGAACCCCCTAAGGATTCACAGACCTGGGTGTCTCTGTGCCTCCCTCTGTGCCATTTGCCACTGACAGATTCATTTCCTACAGCTACTCTAAGAGATGTTCACTTTCCCTTCTGGCAGGTAAAGTCAATGAAATGATAGTCCCTGATTTCTTAGAGACTATCAGCAACCCAGCAGGTATAGAACATTGCCTAGTAAAGCATCCCGGGGGCGGAAAACCCAGTGTACCTCTGGTCAATGCACCTGTTAGTCTGTCTCTCCTGAGTGGTTTAAAGCTAATGGGTGGACCTCAGAACCCAGGACGCACTGGAAATGGAGCAGCATCTCTGGAGATGGCAGAACCACAGTCTCTTTAGAATTAGCTTCTTGGGGCCGGGTGCAGTGGCTCACACTTGTAATCCCAGCACTTTCAAGTCAGGCGGATCATGAGGTCAAGAGATCTAGACCATCCTGGCCAATATGGTGAAACCCCATCTCTACTAAAAAAATATAAAAATAAGCTGGGCATGTGGCATGTGCCTGTAGTCCCAGCTACTCGGGAGGCTGAGACAGGAGAATTGCTTGAACCCAGGTGACGGAGATTGCAGTGAGCCAAGATTGTGCCACAGTACTCCAGCCTGGCACCTGGCGACAGAACAAGACTCTGTCTCAAAAAAAAAAATTAGCTTATAGGGGCTGGGCACAGCAGTGGTTCATACCTGTAATCCCAGCACTTAGGGAGGCCAAGGCAGTTAGATCACTTGAGGTCAGGAACTTGAGACCAGGCTAGCCAACATGGTGAAACCACATCTCTACTAAAAATACAAAAATTAGCCAGGCATGGTAACATGCACCTGTAGTCCAAGCTACTCAGAAGGCTGAGGCACGAGAATTGCTTTTAACCCCGAAAGCAAAGATTGCAGTAAGCCAAGACTGTGCCAGTGCATTCCAGCCTGGGCAGCAGAATTAGCTTCTTAGATCCTTGCCCTGACTTGGTATGGCAGAGGTTGTATGGACAACTGATGGCCCTAGCTCTACAATTAAATTAGTTCAACTAAGTATTCTTCGTTGAGACATGAAAGCATCAATCAGCACAGTTTAATCCATGGCATAGGGTTAGGATGTGACAGTATTTAAAATAGTCATCATGCATTCAGTGTATGTTAAATATAACTGATAGAGGCAGAATTTTTCATTGCTGTGGTATGTTTTCAGTGGCTAAATATTTTTTGAATATAAACTTTTTAGATATAAATCCACGTTTGGCAAGGAGACCTTTGTGGAGCTGCCTGAAGAGTGCGTAGAAATTAAAGCAGCCAGAGGGGAATGGCAAACAGCATTAACTGGGTGGCGCTCTTGTGTCCGTGTCCGTGTGTGTGTGTGTGTGTCCTAGGAAGAGCAGGGCTTTGCACTCAGTTGCTCCCCAGACCCAGTGCTTCCCATTGGCCACTGTGTGCTCTTGGCAACATGCTTCACCTCTCTGAGCTTCACATATCTGCAAAGTGAGAAGAACGCCTAACTTGGCCAGGCACGGTGGCTCACACCTGTCATCCCACCACTTTGGGGGGCCAAGGTGGGAGGATCACCTGAGGCCAGGAGGTCAAGACCAGCCTGGCCAACTTGGTGAAACCCTGTCTCAAATAAAAATAACAAAAAATTAGATGGTGGGTGCCTGTAATCTCAGCTGCTCGAGAGACTGAGGCACAAGAATTGTTTAAACTGGGAGTCGGAGGCTGCAGTGAGCCAAGATAGCACCACTGAACTCCAACTTGGGTGGCAGAACCACACTTCATCTAAAAAAAAAAAAAAAGAAGAAAGAAAAATGCCTGACTCATAAGGTAGATCACAGGATGGACTGGAAGATTAAGGGAGACATCCTTAATCTTAAAAGGAGCATGAGACAGTGCTTGGCATAGAGTTGAGGCTTTGCCAGTCTTGGTTTTCTTCTGCCTCCTCCTGCCTACTTGGAGCAGATGGTATAATTGGAATGCTCTTCGTGGGTGGTGACTCTGTCCTCTGTGGCTGCCACTACGATCATCTTTCTTACCCTTTTTCCCATCATTTTAGCCTTCTCTAGCCTTACTATACTCAGCAGCTGGGAAGGACTCCACGCCAGACAGAAATTCTAATTTGTCCATGTTAGGTGCCATAATAATATCCAGTGTTACCGTGGCAGTCATTATAAAAATAGGATCTAATGTTTAAAAAATATTTAAATATGCTAAATGTTTAAATATTTTAAAAATTTAATATATTAATATTTTTAAATAAAAGTACTTTTTGCATACTGTAGTGCTTTCAGTGTGTACTTTTTATATACGTAGTCTTTGATACTAATCTTCATGTGTTTTTTCTAAGTATTAATTTTTATAGAATGCCCCAATCACAGATTTGTATATGCCAGTATCTGTGAATAATACATAATTTCATATGAAGTTTTTCCAGTGTGACAGTATTCTAATTAAAGTGAACAGAAAGCAAGGATATATAAATTTAAAAATACATTTCAGGACCTTTGGCTTAAAATACTAAGGTATTCATTTAATTAATATGTATGACCGCACATTTCTAAACGTAAGAAAAAGGTCAACTCGCTAATCACCATGACATATTGCAGTCAATTGGGAAGCCCATCATTATATACTTGATGTAGGTAAATATTCTAAACCAGCTCTTTATTCGTCGTCAAAGTGATAAGAACACAGGAGCTGTGTGCTGTAATTCATCACCGTTTCTGATCTGAGGCACAGCTCTGCTAGAAAAAGGAATTTCAGGGTACTCTGCTGCAATGTTCCTGATCTAACCAATATTTGGAAAATTTCCATGTATTTTATCATTTATCAAAAAACAATGATTATAACTTTCAAAAATTTCAAGTGCTTGTACTTGAAAGGTAAAAGTCAAAGAAGACTCAAGTAAATACTCCTTTTTCATTTATACAGACAGTCCCTCTAAATATGACTCTGGCTAGAATGAGCTGTTTTGCTGATGCATGATATTATCATGTTTCTTTTTGTGATCATTGTTTTCTATATATTCAGATTCTCTGTTCCATTAGTTTGCTAGGGCTGCTGTAACAAAGTCCTCCAAACTGGGTGGCTTAAAACAACAAATTTCTTGTTTCACTTTTCCACGAGCAAGAGGTCTGAAATCAAGGTGGTCACAGCGTTGATTCCCTCTGAGGGATTTGTGGGAGAACATTTCATGTCTCTCTTCCTGGCTTCTCGTGTCTTCTTGGTGGTCCATGGCTTGAGGATGTGCCATATAGCCTGTCAATGGCCATCCTCTTGCATCTCTTCACATGGTGTTCTCCTAATGTTTACACTTCTGTCTCCTAATTTCCCCATTTTATAAGGACACCAGTCATACGGGTTTAGGGCCCCACCCTACTCCAGTATGTATGGCCTCCTTTTAACTAACTAAATCTGCAACAACCCTACATCCAAATAGGGTCACATTCTGAGGTACCAGGGGATAGGACTTCAACATAGGAATTTGGCAGGGACATAATTCAACCCCTAGTATCTGACCACAAGATAGACTTTGCACATATTTTGTTTGCCACCAAAATGGGCCATTCACTTTGTAAGTCTGTCCTGTTATCCCAGGAGCTCTTGGTTTTATGTAGTGGACCAGTGGGAGGGGCGGGTGTTGGCTTTCATGGCGGTAAAGCAGACGACTGAAGGGGAATCTGAAGGCTGGTCTTTGAAAGCACTTTCAGAAATGAATGTTAAGGTCTGAGAAGAAAAAATGTAACTCCTATTTTGGACCCTGTTGGAAACATTTACTGCAAGCTTGTATTTCTCTTTTCTAATAAATTATCTCTTTAAAACAGTACCCTAGATAAGGCCTGTGTTTGGAATTAAAGTTTTGGGTTTTATTTACCTGTTACAGGGACTTAGCTGGGAGGTCGTGAGTGTCTACTGATGAGCATGGTGCTGATATGTAATGATAAGGGCAAGAAGCATTTAATATTTTTGAAATGTCTTCGCATGTATATCTCATTTTGTTTTTAAAATAGCATTTGGGATAGGTGATTACTAAGAAAGTACAGATATTAATCTTCACTTAATATAGGAAAAAAGCGTGATATAGCCAGTATCACAGGAAGAGCGGAAAAACTGTCATCTCCATCTGCTTGTTAACTTTTTACTCTTTCCCTTATAATATCTATGCCCTTAATTTAATGATTAGCCTTGAGATACTGTCATTTGGCCTTTGCTTTGTTCTTTGGGAGAGTTATTTTAATGTTGATGTCGATGATTTGATTAGCGTGTGTGTGTGGTGGGGTGGTGACTGCCGAGAATGTCGTCTTGCTAAGAATTAGCTAATTAAGGAAAGACCACACAATAGCACACACTTTTTTGCATTGCCCAACATGGTGTAAGAGCGATCCCAGGAAAGGAATGCATTTTTACTTAGACACACCTGGTTCTTCGTCACAGGAGACATGTTTCACCCTTCCAGGCTTTCCTGCACAGATAGGAATGTGTCCTAATTAACACTTGCGTATGCTCTGCCTTTAGGCTTTTTTTACAGAAAAGTACTTGGAGGAACATCCTGAAGACCAGGAGAAAGTTGAGCTGCTAAAGCGACTCATAGCGTTACAGGTACAGGACGGCTTTCCTCTACGCTCCTGGGGAGGCGTCCAGGTCTTAAGTCAGCAAGCCCACTCGGGGTTACTTTCCTTTCTTTAACCCTTATTGAACCGCAGCCTATCTATGGATTTGTTTGCTTGGCAGACAGTTAAACCGCCCAGGGTTGACGGAGCCTTCTTAAAACTGAGATGAAAGTTCTTCAGTTGGGGCTGGATGTGGTGGCTCACGCCTGTAACCCCAGCACTTTGGGAGGCCAAGGCGGGCGGATCACCTGAGGTCAAGAGTTCCAAACCAGCCTGGCCAACATGGTGAAACCCTGTCTCTACTAAAAATACAGAATTAGCTGGGCATGGTGTTGCATGCCGGTAATCCCAGCTATGCGGGAGACTGAGGCAGGAGAATCATTTGAACCTGGGAGGCAGAGGTTGCAGTGAGCCGAGACCGTGCAACTGCACTCCAGCCTGGGGGACGGAGCGAGACTCCATCTTAAAAAAAAAAAAGTTCTTCATTTGGTTTCCTGGCATGTGTTTCCAACTGAGAGATGCTGGCCTCACTTTTTTCTCTCATGACTTCAGGGGGCAGTGGTAAAAAAAATGACTATCTAATTGGGTCTAAGACTTAAACCCATCAGTTGCTCATCCACAGAAGTGCCCCAGGGCTCTGTTAGATTTGCCTCATCCAGCAGCCCTTCCCCAGTTTAGGGCCAACCTATATTCTTGGTGTGCACATTTTCCCACATCATTGACCAAAGTCCATCCAGGCCACAAGCCCTGCACTGAGAAGTGGCTTCCCATAGCCCAGCACTATGTCTACCAGTGTACCTGTCCACCGCCTCCCTCCCTTCCCCAACCACATCAAAATGATTCCTCTTCTCAAAGTACATTTCACTCCTTGTTTGCCCTGCTTTCCAGATGCCCCTGCTCACGGAAGGGATCCGCATCCATGGGGAGAAACTGACAGAGCAGCTCAAGCCGCTGCATGAGCGGTTGTCTTCTTGCTTCCGAGAACTCAAGGAGAAAGTAGAAAAGCACTATGGGGTTATAACACTGGTGAGCATGACCTAAGTGGCCATGATGCTTTTTCCTAGTCTCTTTGAACCTTTTATGATACTGATTCGTTTTTCAGATGCCAAATGAGTTGTGATAGCTCAGGTATGGCATGGAAATACTGGGACTGGTGGGAGACAGCATGTTCCCCTTTGGTGACCTTGAACAGTCCTTGTGCCGGACAGAGGTTCTCCAACTAGAACAACCATCAGAACCACCCAGAGCGCTTGTGAAAATACAGATGGCTGAGCCATAACCCCGGAGTTTTTGATTCCACAGATCTCAGAGTGGGGCCCAAATATTTGCTATTCTGAGAAGTTCTTGGGAGATATTGATGCCACTGGTCAGGGGACAACACTTTGAGAACCACTATACTAGAAATCAAAACCACTCTACTAGAAATTAGGGGTGCAGTGGCTCTCGCCTGTAATCCCAGCACAAAGGGGCCAAGCTGGGCTGATCACTTGAGACCAGGAGTTTGAGACCAGCCTTGCCAACATGGTGAAACCCCATCTCTACTAAAAATACAAAAAATTAGCTGGACTTGGTGGTGAGCACCTGTAGTCCCAGCTACACAGAAGGCTGCAGCATGAGAATCACTTGTACCCGGTTGCACTGTGCCGAGATCACACCATTGCCCTCCAGCCTGGGCAACAGAGCGGGACTCTGTCTCAAAACAAAACAAAACAAAAAAACCCAAGTTTTCTGAATCCCAGACACTGGTTATTCTTGTCCTGTCTGGCCAAATTCTTCTATTTTTTCCTAATCTTAGGAATAGTATCTATTTTGATGAAAAGTGTACAGTTTTCACGCCTCTGAAGGGAAGAAGCAATTATGAATTACATTTCATATGCCTGTAGCTGCTTTCCTAATTGTTTTTGACAAGCTCCTCACAGCTACAATTTTATTTTCTTCTCCCGAGCAGTTGAGTGAATAGTGTATGTACTAACCTTTTCTCTCTAGTGGGTGATGGTGCAATACATTCTAGCTTTACTTATCTGCATTTTTTTTCTTTGAATTCATGCTGTTCTCTTTAATGGTCCTATTCTTTTTGTTTCGTTTTTATTTTTGAGACAGGGTCTCTCTTTGTCACTCAGGCTGAAGTGCAATGGCACAATCATGGCTCACTTCCAGCCTTGACTTCCAGGCTCAAGCCATCCTCCCACCTCAGCCTCCTGAGTGGCTAGGACTATAGGTGTGCTCCACACCGAGCTAATTTTTTAAATGTTTTTGTAGAGATAGGGTCTTTCTATATTGCCCAGGCTGATCTCAAACTCTTGGACTCAAGTGATCCTCCTGTCTCAGCCTCCAAAAATGCTGGGATTAAAGATGTGAGCCAGTATGCCTAGCCCTGTAATGATCTTATTCTTAGACCCCTGACTTTAATATTGTTTCCTCAAACAAAGCTCTGTGTTTCTTATCCTTTTTTTTTTGGAGACGGAGTTTCGCTCTTGTTACCCAGGCTGGAGTGCAATGGCGCAATCTTGGCTCACCACAACCTCCACCTCCTGGGTTCAGGCAATTCTCCTGCCTCGGCCTCCTGAGTAGCTGGGATTACAGGCACGCGCCACCATGCCCGGCTAATTTTTTGTACTTTTAGTAGAGACCGGGTTTCACCATGTTGACCGGGATGGTCTTGATCTCTTGACCTCATGATCCACCCACCTAGGCCTCCCAACGTGCTGGGATTATAGGCGTGAGCCACCACTCCTGGCCCCAAAATATTGCATGTTTTAAAAAGCTGAAAGCTGAGCTGGGGAAGCAGACAGAAGGTTTTGCTATTTATTGGAGAGTCTAAGGAACATCTTAATTTCTTCCTCTCTTATGTAGGTGGCAGAATATTATGACAACTTTGTCTCTAGTCTTAGAATCCAAGAGGTTTAAACTAAGTTGTACCTATAGCTAACAATATCAATATCTGCAATATTTAACAATAGAGGCAGCACAGGCACCAACCCATCACAATTGAGTGCCAGCCAATAATGATGGGTACTATTTAGCCACAAGCAAACAAGGCAGCTGCGCCAGTTCATAGGGGCTGAATTCCAGGCCCACTAACCCTTTGGAGTTGCGTATTTTCAGCCACCCAACTTGACGGAGAGGAAGCAAAGCCGCACAGGGTCTATTGTGCTCCCCTACATCATGTCTTCTACTCTGCGGAGGTTGTCCATCACCTCAGTCACTTCCTCTGTGGTTTCCACCTCTTCAAACTCATCTGACAATGCTCCTTCCAGACCGGGATCTGATGGGTAAGGGTTTGATCTTTCAACTGCAGGAAGGGTGGGGTAATGCCGTACTAATGTTTGCCTTTAGCCACGCATCACCCCATTTAAGAAAAATAGCCTTTGGGTCATTCCCATTGTTTCCCTAATGAGGAATGTCACGATTAGCAGAATAATAACAGTTATTGGCAGAATAATAACAGTAAAAATGAAAAATGACAAAAAAACACCCATAATCTCACCACACTATTACATACCTATAGTCATTACCTATTTTTTCATCATTTCTCTTTAAAAAATTAAATTTTTATATTTATTTTATGAATAGGTTTTATAATCACATGATATGAAATTCCAAAAGTACCAAAGGATATATAACAACAAATCTCCTTTTAATCCCAGACTTCCCACTACAGCAGAACCCCTGCAGTAGCCCACCCCCCAGAGCCAAATGATGCTGACATTCAGGTTCTTGACCCCCTGGCAGCTATGTATAGGTTCATAAGCATTGCCTAATTATATGTTCTTCCCCACGCTTTTTTTATATGAATGGTAGAATTTACTTTGCTGTTTTTATTTGCTATTATATCGTGAAACTCATTCCATTTCAGAACACAAAAAGCTCCCTCTTTATCTTTCTGTAACTATATATCATCACATGTATGTGGCACGATACAGGTAGATTATTCCTCATCCACAATGCTTGGGACCAGAAATGTTTGGATTTCGTTTGTTTTAGGGTTTTTGGATATTGGCATAACACCAGTTTAGCATCCCTAATCCCAAAACCCCAAACCTGAAATGTCCCAGTAAGCATTTCTTTATAGCGTCATGTCAGCATTTAAATGCTTCCCATTTTGGAGCATTTTGGATTTTGGGATTAGAGATATTCAGCCTGTGTATTCTACCAGTGCCTACTGGTGATCATGTAGTTGGTTTCAGTCCATTACTGTCACTTCAGCATGACAGTGAATAACCTTAAACACAAGTTATTTTGCACATATACAAGTATATCAATATTGTAAAAGAATCCCACATGTGAAATTTCTCTGTCAAAGATGTATATCTGCAATTTTGAAAAATATTCCTAAACCGACTTCTGTAAAGATTATGCCAGTTTACATTCCCACCAGCGACACACAGGAGCGCCTACTCACACCGTAGCCCCCAAACTGCACTCAGTCTTTTTAAATCTTACCAATATGTTAGGTAGAAAATGTTTTCTTGTATAGATTTTTGGTTTCTTTGTTTTCTGGTTTTTGTTTATTTCTCTTGTTTGGCCCAAAGTTGAACCTCGTTTCATTTGTGTGTGTTTTATTTCCTGTGACCTGTGCTCAGATACTTTTTGTTGTGTTGAATTGTTGGCCCTTTTTCTGTGAAATAAGTTGAAATATTTTCTCCCAGTTTCTCCTCTATCTTTTGACTTCTAATTTGTTGCTTCTAATTTTTTAATGAGTTGTGCTGATTTTTTTAGATAGTCATATAATCAATTTTTTATTTTATGAATTCTGGATTTTATTTCACAATTAAAGGCCTTTCCCACTCTAAGATAACAAAAAACGTATTATTATTTTTTTCCATTGACTTTTAGGGTTTCACTATTCACAATTTTGTTTGTAATCCTTTGGAATTCATTCTAGTATAAGATGTTAGGTATGGAGCCAACATGTTTATTTCCAATGGCTATTCAGTTCTTCTTAAAACAGTTAGTGAGCAAGTCATCTTTTTTTTAAAATGTCAATTGTAACAAATTAAATTTCTACGTACTCTTTAGTCTGTTTGTGGACTGTTTTTTTTTTCTATTTCTTGGATTTACCTGTCTATTCATGTATCAGTACTATGCAATCTTAATTACTGTAGATATAAAACATTTTTTATTTTCTAATATTCCTTTCAGAATGTAATCTGCTAGTGTTGCTGTTGGATATTGTCCAGAAACCTATTACTTTTTATATTAGGATCATGTTAAATGTGTGGACCAACTTTAGGAAGACTGATGGCTTTTTGATGCTGAGGCTTCCTTGCCAAAAACATAAAATGCTTTTCCATATGTTCAAATTTAAAATATTTGAAAGCAGTTAATTTATAGTCGTGTTCTTTCTGCCTGAGATTACTATTTTTAAATAATATATTGCTAAAGTACTGGAAACTTTTAAAAGAAAACAATGCTTTATAACTTCATCACTCAAAGATAACCACTGTTAAAGTTCAGTTATGTAATACCAAAAAAAGTATGTTTACTTTTTATACAAGTAGAAAAGCATTGCATCTATCCTTTTGTGGCATACTGCTTATTAATAGGATATAGGTGATGAGTATGTATAAATCATTAAGTATTTAAGATAGTGTTGAATATAAGTCACCACTTGACTCACCATTTATTCACAAATGTTTAATTCCATTATATAATAATTACATCATAAAAATAACCTACCTGAATGCCACCCTGCCTGGACATCAGATATGTAGGATTTCTTCAATTGTTTATACATCCTTTCATTGATATACATATCTTTACATAGTTCCCATTATAGCATACACAGGGCTTGGTACTTTGCTGTTATCTTCTCATCTTTTTATTACAAGCATTTTTCATGTTGCTGTGTAATCTTTATTATTATCAGTTTTTACCATCATTTTGTATGACAGTGGACATTATATCATACAAATGTGCCATGGTCAATTCTTCTCCTACTATAGAATATTTAAGCCATATCCTTCTTTCTAAAGAAAAACTTCATTATAGATTTTAATACAAAATATGTAACTTGTATCAGTGTAGAATATATTTTTATTAAAAACTGTAGCAAACATATTTGTACATGTAGCTTTCCTATTAGTTAGGTGCTGGGATTACTTCTAGAATATAGTCACCTAGATTACTACATTCTAGTAGTCTGTAGTTTGTGGGTAGGATTTGAAGACCGGCTTTCTGGCTCCAGAGTTGTGCTGTTACCCACTATATAAAGATGCCTATTGAATCTCTTACTTTGAGGATTCTGTCTTTGTCTATAAATTTGAATTAAGACCTTCTCTTCATGGGATAAGATAATCACTAATATTTTGTCCAGTCATCTGATGGTCTTGTTTCTGCACATTAACTCCTTGAGATGTTTGTTCAGTTGTAATTATAAATTTAGATATAGAATCAGAGTGAAGTCATAGGTTCATGCCTCTAGTCTTAGCACTTTGGGAGGGCCGAGGGAGGAGGATCACTCGAGCCCAGGAGTTTGAGACCAGTCTGGGCAACATGGTGAAACCCCATCCCTACTAAAAAAAAAAAAAATACAAAAAATTGGCCAGGTGTGGTGGCTCACGCCTGTAATCCCAGCACTTTGGGAGGTTGAGGTGGGCAGATCATGAGGTCAAAAGATAGAGACCAGCCTGACCAATGTGGTGATACCTACTGAATACAAAATCTACTGAAGAATACAAAAATTAGCCTAGAGTGGTGGCGCATGCCTGTAGTCCCAGCTACTCAGGAGGCTGAGGTAGGAGAATCGCTTGAACTCGGGAGATGGAGGTTGCAGTGAGCTGAGATCATGCCATTGCACTCCAGCCTGGGTGACAGAGCAAGACTCCGTCTCAAAAAAAAAAATTAGCTGGGCATCGTGGTGCACACCTGTAGTCCTAGCTACTCAGAAGTCAAGGCTGTAGTGAACTGTGATCCCACCACTGCTTTCTAGCCTGAATGATGGGAGAAAGACCCTTTCTCAAAAAAAAAAAAAAAAAGAAAAGTAAGCTGAAGAGTCATAACTGCTTGTACTTTCATCATGAATTTTGATTACAAGGTGATCAGTGTTTGTGATGTTTGTCCTTGTTCCTGGCCAATAGCTCAATCCTGGAGCCACTTTTGGAGCGCAGGGCCTCGTCAGGTGCCGGAGCTGAAGATCTGTCCCTCAAAGAGGAGAACAGCGAGAACCGAATCAGCAAGTGTAAGAGAAAAGACTGGAGTCTGAGCAAGTCCCAGGTCATTGCAGAGAAAGCGCCAGAACCCGATTTGATGGTAAAAAAATAAAAAAGAGAAAAAGAAATCTCTGGAGGCTTGCCCCACCTTCCCTGGATCCAGGCACATCACCATCCCCTCCCAGATTGAAGCTGGGCTGTGGCTTGTCTCAGGACTCAGCAGCCTGGGTTAGTGATAGACCGCAGGTTGTGGTAAGGGAGGCACATTCCAAGGAGTTCCAGTCCATAAATCAGTATTGCTGAAGGTCTTGTACCCACAATGTAAACACGTGGGTTGATACTTAGAGCTGTGGTTCTCACCACTCTCTCCCCTGGGTCAGTGCAAACATTGTCATTTCTCTTCTTTAATTTTTTAAAAAGGTATTTTTCTTCCATAGGCCACATAGAGTTGTTAAATGTGGGAACACCACCTTTTCCTGAGAATCAGGGTGGCTTATTTCCAACTTAAGTGACACAGTCCAACTGTGATGGAAATCAGGCCTGTGGCCAGCCAGGAAATCATCTGTGGTTCAGTGGTTCTTGTTAGTGCCTGGTCGGTGGTGCCCACCATATGACAATGTAGCAAGTTTAAAAATCGCTCCTTGAGTTAAGTCCTTTCCAAGTGTCTGCTCAGAAGACAAGGCTGTTGAGAGCGTTGTTGAGCTCAGCCTTCCTCACCGTGAAAACGTTTTGCTGTCTTTTTCTCTCTGGTTCTAGGGCCCAGCCAAAAAAGCACAAAGGCCAAAGAGTCTCCAGTTGGTAGATAATCGGCTATCACCGTTTCACGGTTCTTCACCTCCTCAGTCAACGCCCTTGAGACCACCTCCACTCACTCCAAAAGCCACCAGGACCCTAAGTAAGTTTTCCTATATCCCCTACAGTCTTTTCACGAGGGTGTGGAGTTTGTGTATGAATCTGGGCAGTCTGTAACTAAACCAGCCGAAACATATGTAAGACCATTGTAAAACTGGTTCAGTTCAGTGGTCCTGAGTATCATACAGTTGGACTGGAGTTTGGCAGGGTGGCCACTAGGACTCATTAAACTTTTCTTTTTTTTGAGACGGAATTTCGCTCTGGTTACCCAGGCTGGAGTGCAATGGCATGATCTTGGCTCACCGCAACCTCCGCCTCCTGGGTTCAGGCAATTCTCCTGCCTCAGCCTCCTGAGTAGCTGGGATTACAGGCACGCGCCACCATGCCCAGCTAATTTTTTGTATTTTTAGTAGAGACGGGGTTTCACCATGTTGACCAGGATGGTCTCGATCTCTTGACCTTGTGATCAACCCACCTCGGCCTCCCAAAGTGCTGGGATTACAGGCTTGAGCCACTGCGCCCAGCCCTAAACTTTTCTAGATAAACCGGGTGCAGTGGCTCATGCCTGTAATCGCAGCACGTTGGGAGGCTGTGGTGGGTAGATCACAAAGTCAGGAGTTTGAGACCAGCCTTGCCAACATGGAGGGACCTCATCTCTACTAAAAAAATATAAAGATTAGCCAGGTGTGGTGGTGTGCACCTGTGATCCCAGCTACTCAGGAGGCTGAGGCAGGAGAATTGCTTGAAGCCGGGAGGCAGAGGCTGTGATGAGCGGAGATTGCACCACTGCACTCCAGGCTGGGCGACAGAGCAAGACTCGGTCTCAAAAAAAAAACAAACCACTTTTCTGGAGAGTGATCCAAAGGGTGTTAGTGTCCATTTTATAATTGTGAAAGTATAAATGAGACAGATCTGCTCTAGGACTAGACAGATAACAAGTAACTTACAAGCTAACCATTAGGTTAGGCAGACCTGGACAGGGACTAGAAATAGACCCATTCCATCTACTGCTTACAGTCTGGCTTGGGGAACCAGCAGTGCACAACACTTGAGAAGAATTGCAAGGTACCCGTAGTCCAGAGACATGGTGGAGGGATGGGTTTATCAGAGCCAGATGGGAGACAGTTGTCAACCAGGAGTTAATCAATTACAGTTTCCTGGAGGAAGGGAATATTTTCCTAAGCACTTGGGCTCTATCAGAGAACAGAATAATACCATACGTTCCAGAAAATGTTCTTATCTTTATCTTAATTGCAAAACCCTGAAGAAAAAATAAAGTGTTTGCTTCAGAACATCTTGTGAAGCTCTTAAAACTTTCTGGCGAGAGCATTACCTGTGTAATGTTGGGTGAGAAGTCTTCATTCTATTCACAGAAACCACAGAATGTGGCTTTCACAAGTTGGTTGACCGGGTTGGCTTAGGTGTTAAGGTGCCAGCAGCATTTCTGTGAGTTTCCTTGCTCAGTGCCTCTCTCTGCCCGTGTGCCCTTTGTGTCATTTCTAGGTTCCCCATCGTTGCAGATAGATGGACTTGCAGCCATTCCCATCCCACCGCCACCTCCCCCCAAAAGCAAGCCCTATGAGGGCAGCCAGAGGAACTCCACCGAGGTAGGGAAACCACAGCTGGCAACTATGGCCAGGGAGTGCAGCTCCTGGCAGGCAGCATCGAGTTTTCTAGGCTTTGTAGTGGGCAGGTTTGCTCATAGACCTGTCACTGCAGTCGATTCTTGGCTCATTCCTGAAACCACAAGAGATAGAGAAGTTTTCAGTGGGAAGGACAGACATTCAAGCAGATGATAAAGGTAGAGCAGGTGTTCTCTGTACCTCATCCTGGGTACCTGTGAAATAAGTTGTGAGTTCTAGTTCACTTTTTTTGGGGGGGGTGGGAGTGGGGGCAGGGTCTGGCTCTGTCGCCCAGGCTGGAGTGCAATTGTGTGTGTGTGTGTGTGTGTGTGTGTGTGTGTGTGTGTGTGTCTGATTAACTCACAGGAAACAAGAAGGACAAATGCGTGTAGTTTTCCATTTCACCTTGCAAAGCTTAGGTAGATAAACTCAGATCAATGAGAAGCTAAAGCAGAATGTGGGAAATGGGAGGAAAAGGCAGAGTTGGGAAGAAAACTAAAACCTGCTTCTAATTTGTGTGTCTGCTCCTACAGCTCGCTCCCCCACTGCCTGTCCGAAGAGAAGCCAAAGCACCACCTCCTCCACCGCCAAAGGCTCGGAAATCCGGCATCCCTACTTCCGAGCCTGCATCCCAGTAAGGATTTTGCCCTCTCTGCAATACAGAGTACCTTAGACAGCTGCTGCCTGAGAACTGGCCTCCAGCCAGTGTCCTCATTCCACGGGGCTCCCTGCTGCGTCTCCTGATCTGGGATGACGTTTACCAGCTTAAAACCAGTTATGTTCTTCCAAAAGCTTCTCTTTGATAGATGCTTGAGGCCATGTCACCTCCCTTCCAGTCCACATGGAATTCCAGAACAGCCACATCCTCTGAATTTTTCGAAGAAGAGATCGCATTCACCATTGTTAAATGTCAGCCTGTACCGCAGAGACATGGTGGTCTGCACAAGCCTGGACGAGTTCTTCCACACTGATGGTGGAGCAACGCCTGTAATCTACTCCTTGGAAGGAATTTTTGCTTTGCTTATGAAAAGGTGTGCTTGAGACTTAGGTATTTTTCTTGTGCAAACACATCCATCCCATCCCATATTGCATCTTGGAAGATGTGGACACCAAATACACTTTGGTAGCTGAAATAATCGTATCTTTCTGATGTCGACTGTGTCTCCTTTGAGGAAAAGAACACACGTTTTTAAAGGAGATCGGGTGCTTTCAGGTACATGTGGCTGTCATTATTAAAAGAGCATGGACTCAAATGTGAGCCCTGAGTTCCTGCGTCCTCCCAGCTTCCATCTTCTCGTGGCATGGGACAGCTGCCGTCTCCCTCTCCCGCCACGCTCCTGACTAATGGCCTTCTACGCACTGCAGCCACTCCTTCCCTATGGACTTCTTTGAAGCTCTTCCTTTTGCACACACGGTTTTTTTTTTTTGTCCTGTTACCTCCTCTGAGCGCAAATCACTGGCTACAAGGGACTTAGCAATCGGATTCAGCAGCTTCTTTTCCAGACCCCATTTGGATGACTCAGCAGGCCCATCTGCTCCCTGATTTTACCCTGGAGAATACAGTGCAATATCTCCCTTCCAGTATTTATTCCTCTTGATTGTGGAATTAATTTGATTACTTGCTAATGGTACTAATCGTATTCCTTTCAGAAGAAAAAATGGAGTGATTTAGGTGACCAAATATTACATACATAAATAGCCGCATGAAGTTTTAGATGTTTGGAGCTGGAAGCCTCAAAAATCAACCAACAAGCCCCCTTACTTAGTAGGTAAGGAAATTGAGGCTACACACAGAAAATTGTACTACAGTTTCTAATAACCCAGCTTGCTGCATTAGGCTATACCCAGGAAACTTCTAGAAGACAACTTGTGACAAACTTTTAAATATTTACTTTCGGTTGGAACAATATTTGAAACGTCCCAGATATTTCTGTGCTACTATTTGTGGCAAAGCAGAAAGCTTTTTGACTGTGAATCCAAAGGTCATCACTGGGTGAAGCTCGATAGTGGTCTCTTCCACAGCCTTGCCCAGAGTCCTTTCCACTAAGGAAGTGAAGACAGCAGAGAAAGAGATTTCCGCTGTCAGAGCTGGCATTTGCCTGCCTGATTCTCTGTGTTTCCTGTTTCACCGCCACCCTATCAGTTCATCACAAAGAGCAAGGAAGCAGAAAACTTTCAGATGTGTCCAGGGTGTTACTTCAGAAATGAGTATGCAGATTTTAAAACCGGTGTGGAAAAGGTGATCCTTTATTCCGACCCAGGAGAACCTGCAGCGTGCTAGCATGGAAGCATCACTGGCTTTGGAATTAAACCCATTTGGTTTCAAATCCCAGCTATGACATCTCTTAACTTTGCAAACAAACACAAATTATTTGAAATTATCAGTCTTCATTTTGTTACCTTTCAGAATGGGGGTAATGCCTCTTGCATGAGTTGTGAGGTTTCAGTGAGATGAAATACGGGAAGAGATACTCGCATGATAGTCCTTTTCTCTGCTAGGCCTGAGTAAGAACTGGAACTTTCTAAGAGCATTACTGATACTTTTTTTTTCTTCCAAGGTAATTTGGAATGTGAGTGCCTGTTAGTTCTGCACATATGATCCTTCTCCAAATGGTGGTTTTCTTTGGAGTCTTTTACATGATTATTTATGACTAGAGACAAACTTAAGAAGAACTCAAGAGGATTTTACATGGAAAGAACTTAAGCTGTAGAGAAAGGAGGAGCCAACAGAAAGGACATGTAGGGCTTACCTAGAGCCTGGCACAACTTCTGAGAAGTCACTCAGCAGACCGGCTTGGGGGGATTTGTACCACGGCCTGTTTTACAGGCTGCCATTAAAATAGAAAGATATGAACTGGGTCACCAAAAAAAACAAACCTCAAGGCTGTCCTTCCACAGCAGTAGAAATGAGTCCCACAGCCTGGTCTTTGAGCAGAGGCTGGGAAGCTAGGATACATCTGGATACCTTCTCTTTTTAATAGAACATGTTATTCCCTATGATTCCCTTTCTACCTTAATGGAAATAATAGCTCTCTCCTGCCTGAACAAAAGGGATTCCAGGTAGTATTGTGACTAAGAGATTACAGCGGATGATGGAAGGTTCATTTTTTTGGGGAAGCTGTTGGGTAGGAAGTCAGATTTGACAAAAAGTCCCAAGTAATGTCTGTCCTGAAGTCAGAGGAGGACTGCAAAGAAACACCTCATGATTACATTAAATATAGAGAGATAAGGAGCAGGGAGGAAAAAAGAGACTTGGTCTTTGTTTTTCTTGCTAAGAACTCTCTAGAGCATTGAAAAACATTGAAATGAGCCCTAAAATTGCCACCACTTTTGTGAATACTGGTGTTACGGTTGGAGGTGTTGTTTTTAAATCTTTTTTTCCTCTATCTCTGTTCTAGTGACTTGTCTTGCTTTGAGACTTTTTAAAAAGAATTGTTTTATTCAACATATATCAAGTTCTTATGGAATGCCAGTCATGGTACTCGCCCTTGATATGTAGCAGTTGAGCGTGTACAAATATACAAAGACAGTTCACTCTGGTGTGCTGTAGGATTGGAACTGGAGTGGTACCAGATGAAAATGAAACCCTAAAGATTGCTGGGCCATGGGGTGCTTCCTCCTGCTTCACCTTAACCTTTTGATTCCAGAATTGCAGTAATTTTCTCCTGCCAGGGAAACCCATTAAAAACTGCAGCCACACCGCAAATTCATAATGAAAAACAAGATGTAAAGCAGGATTTGAGACAGCAATCTACCTTTGCTTACTCTTCGCAAGCTGGAAGAGTCCTCTCCTCTAGTTGCCCCTATGTCACTGGCTGATTTCTTGTCTTGGCTCACGCCTGTAATCCCAGCAATCTGGGAGGCTGAGGTGGGCAGATCATGAGATCAGAAGATCAAAACCATCCTGACCAACATGCTGAAACCCCGTCTCTACTAAAAATACAAAAATTAGCTGGGCGTGGTGGCACATACCTGTAATCCCCACTGCTGGGAGGCTGAGGTAGGAGAATCTCTTGAACCAGGGAGTCAGAAGTTGCAGTGTCTGGCTTTTACAATTAAATTGGAAAAGGTAAGTTTCTGTTTGGATGGGTTGAGAGTTGAACCATCAGTTCTAATCTACAAAAGGAAATTCAGGACTTCACTCTGACGCCTAGGATCTAGCAAGGCTGATCTGCAGTATCAGCTGTTCAGATTCATCTATTCGCCATATTTTGTGAGTTGTTCATCTAAACTTTATCAAAAATGCCTTTGCCAGGATTTTGTTACTAGCTGGGTTTCAAACATGGACAGTGAAGACGATGTGCATTGAAGTAGGAAGATTTTGTTCAGATTTGCGGTTATTTATTTTTTAAATTAAAAATGGAAATGTATTTTAAAGTTTATTGTGTGTTTAGTTTGTTATTGCCCTTATTTTAATGAAATGAACTCATTCCTGAACTTCGCAGTTTTTCCTTATCCATGCCTCCTTCACGACACTTTACAGCCAGCGTTTTTCTGGCTTGTTTCCTTACAGGTCCTGCTAGGTTAAACCTGCACTGTGGGGTCCCAGAGTCATCTTTGCTCGGAAATAAGAAAAATGACAAACCACTTGGTCCTTTTCACCCCTTCCGTCTATTTTTTTGCCATCCTGCCTGACAATTTTCTGATAGCAGTTCATTTAATGTACATTGGTTCTGTTCTTTACCCATTCCCCAGAGATATTTAGACAAGTAAGGAGAGAAATAAAAAGGTTAAAGGGAGTATCTTACATAAAATAACTTAGGTGAAAATGATAGGAACTGGTTCTAAAATGGTTAAATGTTTGTATCACCTGGGGAGAGGCCACTCCCAGACCAATTACATCAGAATTTCTGAGGGTGGGGAGTAAGATCCAGGCATCCATATTTCTTCAAAGTCCCTCCCATGTTATTCCAATGTTAGACCGAGGTTGAAAAACCACCGCATAAAGGAAATAAGACGTTAGAAAATTGGTATTTAAGGTGTGCTTCATAAAATCTCTTGCTATTGGTGGGTCAAGTTGGGAAGAGGGAAGGGGCAGTCACACCTTTATTAGCACCACTGTTTAGTCCTGAGCTTATGCTTATGATTTTTTCCCCCCAAGAAAAGAAAAACCACTCCTGTTCTGTTCAGGAGTGGTGGCTCAAGCCTGTAATTTCAGCCCTTTGGGAGGCCAAGACAGGAGGCTTGCTTAAGCCCCAGAGGTCAAGGCAAGAGTGACCCCTGATCATGCCACTGGACTCCAGCCTGGGTGACAAAGTGAGACCCTGTTTCCACAAAAAAATTTTAAAAATTAGCTGTCATAGTGGTGCATGCCTATACTCCCAGCTACTTGGGAGGCTGAGGTAGGAGGATCTCTTAAGCCTGGGAGGTCAACCCTTCAGTCAGCCATGATCATGCCACTACACTCCAGCCTGGGCGACAGAGTAAGACCCCGTCTCTACAAAAGATAAAAACTAGCTAAGTGTGGTGATGCATGCCTATAGTCCCAGCTACTTGGGAGGCTGAAGTGGGAGAATCATTTGAGCCCAGGAGGTGAAGGTGGCAGTGAGCTGTAATTATGCCACTGTACTCCAGCCTGGGTGACAAAGTGAGATCTTATTTCAAAAAAAAAAATGTGTTCCAGTGCTTTGCTTTTTAGAAGCAGTAATGCTTCACTGTGTTCATATAATTTATAAGAATCACTGCTTCTTTAAAACACCCCAGCATTTGGGCCCTAAATACTAAATTGGCAGACCTGGGTAATCTTTTGGCTCTTGGATCTCCATAGAGAAATACTATGAAATGTCTTCCTCTGTCCAGATCTAAGTGCTATTATCTTATGTAGTGATTCTTGGCTTTTTTGTAATTATCTGTAAGCTGCTGCAAATTATAAAAGTTTTGCTATAATAGAACTATTTTCAAACCATTCTTTTTACTACTTGATCATTTAAAGCCATATACATTTGAGAACTCATTTCATTAAATATATCATTTGATATATTTCCCTACCCTTTATTATAAAAGGCTTATGATTTTTTTTTTCCTTAAAGCTACATTGATGAGTTAGAGTTATTCAGATTCAGGGAGGTGTTTATGATGGTTCTATAAGGAGACCATTTTCAGTTTTCAGACAGAGTCTTGCCCTGTTGCCCAAGCTAGTCAGTGTTGCAGTCATGGCTCACTGCAGCCTCAAACTGGGCTCAAGCAAGCCTTCCGCCTCAGCCTCCTAAGTAGCTGAGACTGCTGGTGTGAGCTACCATCTCAGCTCCACAGGGGCCATTTTCACTCTCCTCCTCCTCCTTAGTCATTCAGGCCATTTGAGAATCAAGGGTACCTCCTGGAAGTCTCTAACAGCATCAGGCAGTTGGATGAGCATCTTTTTATCCCATTTAAGGGAGGCTTGCAACTGCCCCTAAAGAAATTGTCCCAAAGACCAACTTTGGCTAGGGAAATCCGAAGCTTCAAGCAGATGTGTAAGTTAAGTGAGTGTGTTGCTTTTTGTTAATGTGTTAAGTAATGTGAAGATGGTAAAGTATACTGTTTTCTTTCTTTTTCTTTTTTTTTTTTTTTTTGAGATGGAGTTTTGCTCTTGTTACCCAGGCTGGAGTGCAATGGTGCGATCTCGGCTCACTGCAATCTCCACCTCCTGGGTTCAGGCAATTCTCCTGCCTCAGCCTCCTGAGTAGCTGGGATTACGGGCATGCGCCACCATGCCCAGCTAATTTTTTGTATTTTTAGTAGAGACGGGGTTTCACCATGTTGACCAGGATGGTCTCCATCTCTTGACCTCGTGATCCACCCGCCTCAGCCTCCCAAAGTGTTGGGATTACAGGCGTGAGCCACCGCGCCCGGCCACTGTTTTCATTTAAAAAAAATCACTGAGTAAATAGCTAATGGAAGCTTCTCACTCACATGTATTAATAATGCAGTTTTGTTTTTGTTTCATAAAGCAGATTGGGGATCACATCATTGCCTAATTTTACTAAAGATGGGGTGAAGAAATTATTTGATTCCACTTTAGAGACTCTTCCAATGAAAGTATTTGGGAAATTGATCATTGTGCTGTAGCAAATATTTGTGTTAACAACAGACACTTTATCTCATCTGCCTTCCTATCTGCCACCTGCATACACACGTGGAGGGCTCCCTTTGGTGGGCTTATAGTGCCCCTTCCCCCAGAGTTCTGAGCTGGAGAAAGATTTAACATGTACGCCACTTAATTCACAACACAGCACTTTATTATGGAATGTGTGTGACTTGGTGTAAGGATTTCTGAAATTAAGACAATTTATAGGTATTTAGTGGGTTGTAACTGTCAATGTCAGAATTATACTTTAGTCACGTTAGTAATGGTGACTCCTTCTGGCCCAGTGGATTTAAATCTTCTTCTGCCCAGTTTCCTCTTCAATCAGACTTTCCTGAAAAATACATAACAAATATAGCAAGGCTGACTTTACCAGCTGAATTTCATTACATTTTTGACATTTTAATTTCCAAAATAGCAGGCTAGAAGGAATTGGTCTATTTGATTTTTACTCTAGTTAGTACTAGGGAGACACAGTTAAGTTGGTTTTTTGTTTGTTTGTTTTTTTGAGATAGAGTTTCGCTCTGTCACTCTATCGCACAGGCTGGAGTGCAGTGGTGTGATCTCAGTTCATTGCAACCTCCCTGTTCCAGGTTCAAATGATTCTCGTGCCTCAGCCTCTCTGGTAGTTGGGATTACAGGCATGTACCACCACATCTGGTTAATTTTTGTATTTTCATTAGAGACAGGGTTTCTCCATGTTGGCCAGGCTGGTGTTGAACTCGTGGCCTCAAGTGATCAGCCCACCTCAGCTTCCCAAAGTGCTGGGATTACAGGCATGAGCCACTGTGCTCAGCTGAATGGGTCTTTTTAAGCTGCTTAATATACATAAAATCTACATTAATAGTTTAAGGATGAGCTGTGAGGAAGGAAGTGAAAAAATAGTCCGGTAAATTGCTTGGCTATTAAACCAGCCTTTGATTCAGTTTCTTCATAATATCATGTTTGGCAAATTTCACTGCTTGCTATTTTTGTAATGCGATAAGCAAGATTAGAAAAAGGAAATAAACATGTCAGCCCACTTTTTTCTTTGTCTTGTGGGCATATTAAATTGAAGTCACTGGAGACAATTAAAATTAGAGCTTATTTTTATATATGACTTATTTGGGCTTTCCCAGCTCCTAGGCATAACTGATAATTAACTGTTATGCCTTCTGATTGCTGCAAATAAGTGGACAGTAGAGCTCAGAGAATATCAACATTGAATCCAAGATTCAACGTAAGTCAGGCAATGTGGCTCGCACCGTTAATCCTAGCACTTCGGGTGGGTCACTTGAGGCTGGGAGTTCGAGACCAACCTGGACAGCATAGACCCTGTCTCTATAAAAAATTAAAAAATGAAATCAGTTGGGTGTGGTGGCAAGTGCTTATAGTCCCAGCTACTAGGGAGGCTGAGGCAGTCTCGAGAACTGCTTGAGCCTGGGAGGTTGAAGCTGTGGTGAGCATTGAGTGCACCACTGCACTCTAGCTGGGGCAATATATGATACATTTATGTATCATAATCAATTTATGATACATTTATGTATCATAATCAATTTATGATACATTTATGTATCAATTTATACATCTCTTTATATGTCTGTATTCCCCAGGGTTCCGGAAACCCATGTAATAGAAAGTACAATTGCAGGATCAGGTGCAGGGCTGTGGAGTGGCCTGAAGAGCAGTAGTCTCGGGTGTTTGGTGATTACACTTGAAGAACTGAAATCCAGCAGTGGGAAGTAATTTGTTTTGTTGGTTATCCCAAAGGCTACAGCCAGGATTAACAGATAAAATTTATAGAGAGATTTCAATTCAACTTCAGAAAAGAAAAAAACGTTTCAGCCCCCAGTGTTGTCTTACGGACTGCGATTGTCATGAAATACAGTCCTACCACAGGAGGTATCACGGGAATCAAGAACGTAAGCCTGGCAGTGGCTGGGAGGTGGCTGTCCTAAGTGATTCCCAAGGGCCTACCTACCTCTAAAGCTCTATGTTATGATCACTTTAACTTACCAGAGCTCCTTTCAGGTCCCGTAGGGGAAAACGTGGCTGGTGCACGGTGCATTCGAAGTGTTGGGTTTCTTCCAGTTGACCAACCTCTTTGACTATCTGAAGAAAGATAATGTAATTCTTTGAGATGTAGATAAGGAAATGAAATGCTGTTTTCTGTTTCCACCAAAAGATTGTGGAGAGTGGGGTCAAGGGGGCTGTGGGGCTGAGGGGGACTGGGAAAGTTGTAAGATTAGCATAGGGACTTTAAGCACACAGATCTGCCCTCTGGTATTTCTACAGAATGGCATGGGGATCTGGACATAATGGAGACAGTAAGAAGAGATCAGATGTTCCCCTTAGAGATGACAAGGTGCTTTGAGTCTCATGAGAGACATGAGAGACCAAAACAAAAAAACAAAAATCCCCTAAGAGTTTATAGTTGTAAAAAGGGTTGGTTTTCATTTTCTGGGTTTTACTAAACATGTCATTGTTAAATGAGATTTGTTTCATGTATAATCTGCAAGAAAAGAGGCTTCAGATTCTGGGGCTTCTTTAATACTAAATTATACTTATTATTTCTCAAAAAAACAGGTATTTTTTTCCAATGATAATGAAATGATTTAAAATTTTTCCCCTTCTTAGCCCTGGGTTATTTTTTGGGTTAATCAGCTAACAAAGATGGCTTCTCTCCCTCCATGACCCTGAGAGGTCATATTTTATAAATAAAAAACCTCCCAGCACTTTGGGAGGCAAAGGTGGGAGGATCCCTCGAACCCAGGAGTTTGAGACCAGCCTGGGCAACATAGGAAAACCCCATCTCTATAAAAGAATTTAAAAATTAGTTGGGTGTGATAGTGCATGCCTGTGGTCCCAGCTATGCAGAAGGCTGAGGTGGGAGGATCACTCAAGCTCAAAAGGTCAAGGCTGCAGGGAGCTGTGACTATGCCACTTAACTCCAGCCTAGGTAACACAGCAAGACCCTGTCTCAGAAAACAACCCCAAAAAACAAAAAAGCAAGTACCACATGTTAGTGTTTGTGCCGTTCTATATTCTAACCTCTATGTTAAATCCAGCGTGTTTTCCACTATACTCTTTTATCATCTTGAGTTTGTAATTCCTGTATTCTACTAGTCTCCAACTTTGCTTAAATGCCCCATCAGTGAAAAGAAATTATAGGGTGTGCATCCTTGATAAGGATACTCATTTATAAATTATACAAATGTACTGATCTAATATCCTAGATATTTTTAAAAGATGAAATGAGAAAAAAAAATAAGTTCTAACTTTTTTTCCCAAATCACAATGAATCATCTTCTGATACAGACCTTGACCCTATCCGACCGTTTCTAATTCCTTTAGCAATTCCACACACTCAGAGTATGATGTACTATCTCATACTTGTTGCCATTCTTTTGGAATTTTTCTGGCTCTTTTGTTTCTTCAGTCCCTGTCTGAATGGAAAGTAGGAATAGGACCTCTACTTTCTAAGTGCCTTATCTCACCTGGAGTATCTAGGGTACAACATTATAGAACGTTGCCATTGGGGCTCATCCTGAATGTTTAATATAGTTAAATTGAATCAAATAGCTGTGTCTTATTCTGAAGCTGAGAGAAACTTACCTCTTGGAAAGAATCAATAAAATTTTCAGCATCTCTCTTTCCTCCAGGGCGCAGTCCATAGGACCAGTGCTGGCTGGAGCAGCCCGCCACACACACAGTCAGCAGAGTAAGGCCAGCTAGGAGTTTTGGAATCAGCTCCATTCTAAGGCACATGAATGCACAATCAAATTAGATCCACAAGGTTGAGTAGAAACTAAAGACCTCTTCTGTGAAACGGCTAGCATCTCTATCATTAACCCTGCAGAGGACGAAGTCAGAGTCACCGTTTTTACACACAGACACTGAAACTCAAGTCTCAAGAAACTCAGTCACCATTTTTACACACAGACACTGAAACCCAGTCTCAAGAAACTCAGAAACTCAAGGCAACACCTGCTGGTTTGCCTTGAGTTTCTTAGCCACTGGGGACAAAATTAGTACTTTAAGCTCACGTGTTCAGGACGTTTTAGTGCTAAAACAGTCTATACTTTTATTGTTTGGTTATCCAAACCCCATAATTCATCCCTTATCAAATTCACCATTTTTGGCTTAACATTCCCCCTGCTGTGGATTGGTCTTCAACTCATTGCTGAGATAACGGGAACTGAGCCATCTGTTAAGAAAAGTAGCTTCTACTAGGAATCTCTGGCTAATATAAAGTTGCTTGACATTAAATGGCTACCCCATGGTACTAATGACATTTTTCTGTTTATCCTTCAGTCTTCCTAACCTGCTGGCTGGACCATCTGTAGGAGAGAGGACTCAACAGTGTTCAAAGTAGTTAGTCCCAGACCAGATGCCTTCCTAGCCAAGTGGACCTGAAATTATCTAATGAAATGTGTCTCCAGGTTAATTTTCATTTGATGGCAAAGAGGCTAAAGATTAAATCAAATACGGGTCGATAAGCTGTGGGATTCCCCAAAGGCTGGATCTCATGGCAAGGACCGTGAAGGACAGAACTTCATTAGATACTGTCACACCTGGATCTAGCCCTTGGGCTGTCAAATGCCCTGTAGACATACAATAGCATGCAATCTAAAAAAGAAAAACTCGTGCTAGAAATAATACAAAGACTTTTACCTGTTTAGAGGCAGAGAGCTTCTTAGAGGCAAAAATCCTTCACGATCCCCTTGAAGTATGTTGAGTACTGTGACTTTTCTAATTTCCTAGCTTCCTTTTTATAGGGAACTTTTCCAGGACATTGAAATCTTTCCTGCTGGTAAATTATACTGCACATGGACTATGCTTTCTTTTTAATGGTAATTTTTTCAAATCCTCACATAAAGCCCTTTAATGGTGTATGTAATTGGAACACCCCCTGGTGTATCTGTTAAATTTACTTAAGTGCAGCCATTAAAACCTCAGCTAAAACTTTTATAGCTGAGGCCACAATTCAAAGAGATTAAAATCCAGCTAGGTTGGATTCCCTTGAGGAAAGCAGCAGACCTATCAAGAGTTCAAGGAAAATAAATGTCTTAGATTAAGTGAAGTCAAATGCATCTGTAACCTGCACAAAGGAGGCTATGCAATCAATACAGGACATTGAGTCAGGATGTCTGAAAGCTTCTGGCTCTTGGATGCTTCATTTGTAAAAGGAAGGATGTAGACTAGATGGACTAGATGATCAAAGAGTTGCTTCCAGTTTTAAAAATCTGATTTTAAATAAGTGATTATTGACAGTATATACCAAGTTCATGTAGAATCCTAAATCAGATAATGTGTTTGAAAATTCCCTCATCTACTCATCACGTTCCCTGCTTGCTTTGAAAGCCTTCTAAAGCATCAAAAAGGCAAAAAACATATACCAAGAGCAAGACCATACTGAGCATACTTACATCAACAAATCAGTTCATTTCAGTAGATGCTTATTGAGTTAAATATGCAAACCACCAAGGGAAGTGGGAACAGAAAGATGAGAAATTATAGTTATTTAATATATAGCACAGGTATAAGAGCGCTCACTGCAAAAGCCCTGCAAAATGGATATCGTGATCAAAATTTTATAGCTGTTCCACCCTAGAGATGCAACTTCGAGGACACACACACACACAGACACACAACCATTACTCTTAGTTACATTTATTTGAATACCTTGTTATCTTCTCCTAATTTAGCCCTAGGCTGAAACCTGTAATAGTCAAAGATCCCATCTTATTTAAATGTCTCTTAATAAGCCCCTGGCACTTAGTCAGTATTCAATAAGCATAGGTTTGAATGAATGAATGAATGGCAAAAACCTTTTAACCAGATAAGGCCTAATGCTTTATTATTTCTGCATCAAAGATATGCTTTATCTGACACCGAATTAAACTTTCATGTACAATTGGCTGTAAATCCTGTTATATTAGCTAAGTTGTAAGATGGCTAAAAAATAATAACTGGATATTTGTTCATTTTACAGCTGGGATTGGCAGTTTCCCCTCAGGTAGGATGCTAAACCCTGTCAGTCATTGCCCAGTGTCCTCTGGAATAACCACATTTGTAGGGATTTCAGAGTAACGAGAAATGGTGTCTTACCTAAGTTTACCCTTGCTTTGTCCAGCCATCTCTGTGGAGGCTGTCCAGTCCTCATAAGAGGATAGAGAAGGGGATACACTTTAAAGTATAATTGCAAATAGAGGATAATTTAAAAATAAAACGTAAGTATTTGACTTTGCTCCATGTAAATTATTTCATTTAGACATTTTGACTCATATAGGTGCCATTCTGACATGAAGATTGGAATCTCTTCTCACTACAATATACAACTAGGGACAGACTATTTTTCAACAAGAGTTCATTATGGTTGGATAGTGCTAGTTTAAATTGTCCAATTGATTTGTGTTTGCTGAGATGTGCACCTAAGTATTGCTAAAACAGAAAATGTGGTCTCTGGATAGGACTAATAAAATGAGAGTTAAGACTTATGACACCTATTGTCAGGTGAATCACTTATCCCTGGGTAAGTAGGCCTCATTAGATTTCTTGTAGGTTATTTCTATCAGTTAGCATTAAATTTTTGACAAGTGCTTTGAAATTATTAAGATGAACACAACAACATTGTATTAGTGTTCTCTAGAGGGACAGAACTGATCTCTCTCTGTCTCTCTATGATATATATATATATATATCATACACACACATAGTGGGGTTTAAGTATTAACTCACATGATCACAAGGTCCTACAGTAGGCCATCTCCAAGCTGAGAAGCATGGAAAGCCAGTCTGAATCCCAAAGCTGAAGAACCTGGAGTCTGATGTTCAAGGGCAGGAAGCATCCAGCACAGGAGAAATACGTAGGCTGGGAGGCTAGGCCAGTCTAGCCTTTTCATGTTTTTCTGCCTGCTTTATATTTGCTGGCACCTGATTAGATGGTACCTACTCAGATTAAGGGTGGGTCTGCCTTCCCCAGCCCACTGACTCAAATGTTAATCTCCTTTGGCAACTCTCTCACAGACACACCCAGAATCAATACTTTGCATGCTTCAGTCCAAGTTGACGTTATTAAGCATCACAAACATGGTCTATGAATTCATTAAATATGCTGTATGTCATTAAAGTCTCTGTTACCATTGTCTTAGGTCACGCAGATCTCAAGGCAAGAGTCAACTTCGTTTTGTCTTACTTTCTATAGCACCAAATAGGTTATCAAACAACTATGCAATTAATGAGTTTTTTATATTGAATGACAAACTTTAAACCATTTAAGGATTTTATGGTTAGGTCAATTTACCAAAAAGTTAAATATAATTGGGTTTAAATAATTAGATTTTATAGTTTTCATATTTTTTCTAAATTTGAAAGAAACTGCTTCATCAATATCAAAACACCTAAAAATTATTATGGTGATTTCATAATCTCACTGAAATAACAGAAATGGAAAATCTTTTCTTGCCCTAATGTACAATCTCAGCAGGAAGCACTCAAGGTTAATTCCTGCTGACATGTCTAATCAGGTTGTGAAAGGGTTTCAGAGAATTAATCCTTGGATAAGGTGCTTTATACTGAAATAATGTAACTACTTTTCTTTGTAGTAAGGAACCTTTTAATTTTAAAGGCACTTCTTCCTTGGGGACTTAATGCAATTCTAAGTTTTTTTTCATATATTAAAGATGATATAGGCCAGATTTACAGTACACATAAGAGTCATAAAATGAGAAAATATTCCAAGTTGGATTTATAATTGAACTCTTCATAAGAATATTGAATTTATAAGGTTTTCTACTAAAATTTCCTTGAGGCTGTAGTTGAAAGAACTAGACTACAATAGATAGTATTGCTTAGACAGTTACTTGAGTACCAAATTTTGTTAATGCAGATAATCCAGCTAGTTCAGTTTAGATTTAAAACCTTTTCCCTGTCATCCCAACAACTGTATTTTTACCTATGTGTACAGACATGTTTCATCACTAGGGTTAATGGAAGTTTTACTATTTTGACAGTTTCCTCCTTCCTTAAAATTCTCTATCCTAGTTATCAGGCAAAAAATGCTTTGGGGGCATACTATTTATCCAGTCTAATAAAGCTAACTGGTAATATTCATCACCTGAAGAGTGATCAATTTAACACAAACAAATGAATTCCTGGGGAGGCAGTCTTTTGTTCAGAATTCATAAGGTTTATGTTAGGATGGTGTATTTTTAAAAGAATGATAAAAATAATCATGTTTAAAGAAATAAATTTAATGGTACTTTCAAAAAGACTAATCCATAACATATTAAGTTATACTGTATTTCCTTTGTTACCCAGAACCACAGGGCTGGTTGTCAACACATATTGAAGAAATGTAAGCAAAATATAGAAAGTGATGATTTTCAAAAGCAAGAGAAGAAACTCCTTTTCAACACTTTATATCATTTATTAATGCAGTATACATTAAATCTAAAATCTGCAGTTTCTAAGCACACTATGTTTAGATCCTTCAGATCCTTCTGCAGTTTTAGGTTATTTCTATGGAGGTACCTTTAAGTGAATGAATAACACATTCTATAATTCCTGAAAATATAGTACAGAGTGAAATGATTTAAATATAATTTAGGCACATATTGATTATGAAAATAGATTATCTCTCAATACAATACTTCTCTGTCTTGGTAAAAATAATAAAGCAAAGAAAATAATTCATTTCTGAAGTTGCTTTCCTTCACTTGTAAAGGTCTGATCTCCTCCCACTATGCATATGTACCCTTTACTGTTAAGGAAAGCTTTGCATATGTAGATATAGAAGAATAAGCTACGTAAATACTAAAGATATGTCATTCTCCCAAAGGAGACAAAAGTGGTTTTCAATGATTCCTTGCCTCATGTTGATGAGTCTGTAGAATTCAGAACCCATTTGGACACAGCTAATATCCCTGCTCTTGGGGTAGACGTAAGGACACCAGGTCATTGGTAGGGAGGTACAGGCCCTTCCTCTGCTGCTACTGCAGAGAGATAATGACTCAAGAAAATTGGGCTAACATTTGTTTTAAAAAATTAAAAATAAAGTAAGTTAAAGAATCACAGGTGCTGACTGATGGTTACATCTTGGACCAGCCAAATGCCTTTATTTTTATGTATTTTCTGGTGGCTATAATCAAATGTCTGTTTAAAATTCCTCATTCCTCACGATAGGGTTCTAGCTGCAATTATATCAGATTGCCTTTTAACAGGCAACTCTACCATTATTCATTCATATTGTATACGCTTTGATTACAGTAGATCTGGATTTAGTGTCTGTTTCTAAGCTGGCCCTAAGTAAACTATTTGGTATTTGAATTGAATATTAATGATGCACCTTGGTTTTTTGGTTTTGAAGTATCTTCTTATGTTTGTGTTGACTGTATGAGAAAACTAGGCTAACAGTGTAAATAGACAGAATTGCTTGGTCTGGTGGTGTTGAGTGGAATCTGCCTAGAATGAAATTCCGAGAAATGCTTATTTTTAAGTGTTGTAGTGATAGGTAAGTTCTTCCTCCATCTGGAGTTCCACTGTACCTTTGGAATGAGTGATGTACAATGAAGTCTTTCTTTCCACTCTGTCTCAATCAGTAAGAACTGGATATTACTTTAATTTAGCTACTGTTTTGTTCTTAAAAGTAAACATTATAAAAATGAACCTGAAAAGTCTTAGGGAGTCTGATCTCACCATATTCATATGGTGTGACAGGTATTTAAAGAGGGAAGGCGTCACTAAAGCTATTTATAAACCTGAACAACCTTTTCAAAGTTTTCATCAAGTTTTAACAATTTAAATATCCATACTGCATCTAGGTATTCAATAAATATAATTGCATATGTTGTGCTTTCCATAAATTAAAATCCTCAAATGCATCTCAAACCAAGATGGTATTTCCACATCATGCCTATTTAAAAGCAAATATAATAGATACTATTCCTGGTCATAAAACCAGGTAAAACCCCCTACCCCGTTCAAAAGGCAGCAATATCTAGTTTCCCTACATCTATTAAATGAGTGCTTTTCTGTTAAAAATCAGAATATGGAAAAAAAGTCAATTTTTTCCCTTATGCACCGCTGAGAACAAGCATAATCCTCTAAATGTTTTTTTAAATTTCCTTACAGTGTTATTTCTTCTAGACAACTGAGTGGGTGGAGAAAGAAAAGTGGTAAGGAAAACATTTTCATCTTGTACATCTTCCTCCAGCCCCTAAAATTCTCATCTGACACTTTGTGACATGTGTAATGGTGTCAGCATCTCTTCAAATATAGCTCCCTTCACGTTGGACCCTCTCAGGTTGGCTTCTTGAAGATCACAGCCAGACAGATCACAATTCTGCAAGATGAAAACAATACTCATGTAATTCATGTGGAGATTTCAGGCCTTATCTGTTTCCTCTCAAAACGATTTCTGGGGCATATTAGGAAAATGTTCCTATACAATAAAACTCAGTTAATTTCCGGAAAACTTCTGATGATACACCACCCTAAAGTAAGATGTTCTTCTATCTGTATTTGTTACTTCTAGTTAATGTTCAGGCTCATCACCATAAATATGTATAAACAAAGGTTAACAAGGAAGCATGTTACTTATGCTTGCATATTTTCTAATGAGATATTGAAAACAGGGGTCCCCAACCCCTGGGCCACACACCCATACAGGTCCATGGCCTATTAAGAATCAGGCCACATAGCAAGGAGGTCAGCAGTAGATGAAGCTTCATTTATACTTAAAGCCACTCCCCTTTTGGCTCAAGTTGAAGCCTGAGCTCCACCTCCTGTTGGATGATCAAGGCATTAATTAAATTTGCATAGGAGAGTGAACCCTGTTGTGAACTGTGCATGCCAGGGATCTAGGCTGCACACTCCTTATGAGAATCTAATGTCTGATGATCTGTCACTATCCATCACCCCCAGATGGGACTGTCTAGTTGCAAGAAAACAAGCTCAAGGCTCCCACTAATTCTACATTATGGTGAGTTATATAATTATTTCATTATGTATTACAATGTAATACTAGTAGAAATAAAGTGCACAATAAATGTAATGCACCTGAATCATTCCGAAACTACTCCCCCACCCTGGTCTGTGGAAAAACTGTCTTCCACGAAACTGGTCCCTGGTGCCAAAAAGGTTGGGGACCATTGATTTAAATAACAGAATGGGGGGCCGGGTGCGGTGGCTCAAGCCTGTAATCTTCCCTCACTTTGGGAAGCTGAGGCGGGTGGATCACGAGGTCAAAAGATCGAGACGATCCAGGTCAACATGGTGAAACTCAGTCTCTACTAAAGATACAAAAAATTAGCTGGGCATGGTGGTGCGTGCCTGTAATCCCAGCTACTCAGGAGGCTGAGACAGGAGAATTGCCTGAACCCAGGAGGCGGAGGTTGTGGTGAGCCAAGATCGCACCATTGCACTCCAGTCTGGGTAACGAGCAAAACTCCGTCTCAAAAAAAAAAAAAAAATACAGAATGGATTCTAACATAGTAACACACACACACACACACACACACACACAATTTCTTTTTTTAGAGGAGTTTCATTCTTGTTGCCCAGGCTGGTATGCAGTGGCACAATCTTGGCTCACTGCAGCCTCCACCTCTCAGGACAAGCAATTTTCCTGCCTCAGCCTCCTGAGTAAGCTGGGATTACAGGTGCTCGCCACCACGCCTGACTAATATTTTGTATTTTTAGTAGAGACAAAATTTCACCATGCTGGACAGGCTGGTCTCACACTCCTGACCTCAAGTGATCTGCCCTCCTTGGCCTCCCAAAGTGCTGAGACTACAGGTGTGAGCCACTGCACCCGGCCCCAAGGTAATAAAGATTATCGAAATAATTTTACTGTGATCCAAGAACAACAACAGCAACAACAAAGGCATGAGATGGGATTTTACTTAATCAAATTGCATAACAGATTTTTCCATTCCCTAGACCTAGTATTTTCATAGCAAGGAACTACCCTTCTTTTTAAAGCCCCATATAATACAATGAGTTTTGGTAGATGTACAGAGTAGTGTAACTACCACAGTTTGAAGCTGTTTTTTAATTTCTTTTTGAGATGGAATTTTGCTCTTGTTGCCAGGATGGAGTGCAATGGTGCTACCTCGGTTCAATGAAACCTCCTCCTTCCAGGTTCAATAGATTCTCCTGCCTCAGCCTGCAGAGTAGATGGGATTACAGGCATGTGCCACCAGGCCCCGATAAATTTTTGTATTTTTAGTAGAGACGGGGGTTTCACCATGTTGGTCAGGCTGGTCTCGAACTCCCAACCTCAGGTGATCTGCCCGCCTCCTAAAGTGCTGGGATTACAGGCGTGAGCCACTGTGCCCAGCTCTTAATTTCTCTTGAGATCACAGACTGATAGATAAGATAGAGATTCTAGTTAAGTCCCTGGATATGATAGGGGGAGAATGGTTAGAGAGAAGGGTGACTAAACATAACCTGTTAGGAGAACAGATATCAGCAGCTCTCCCCTCAATAGTCAGTCTTATCAGTCTTTGCAATCAGACAGAGGGAGGTTTTTGCTGCTAAGCCACACTGACTACACAGTAACTAAAACCTAGGAAAAAAAATATAATCTTAGATGGAAGTAATGTAACAAACAATAAATAATTGTGCTTGTGATAGGATTATAATCTTGGGTCAATTCTTTTTGCCTTCAAGTTGAAAGAGGCCTGCTCCTCTGCTACTGAGAGCTATCAAGAGATCTAGGCAAAAGCATTAAGAAAAAAAATTAACAGCAAGCTAAAATTTGAAACCCTGTTCTCTGCAATGCAATTTATGCCGGATTTCATAGCTACCAGCCACATGTGGCTACTTAAATTTAAATGAATTACAATTAAATAAAATTTAAAAATAAATTTCTCATCTACACTAGCCACATCTCAAGTGCTCAACAGCTATCTATGGCTAGTAGCTACTATACTGAACAGCACAGATATAGAACGTGTCCCTCCTGCACTAAGTGCTACTGGATGGTGCTGGTGTAGACCTATCAACAGCTATCAAGTCTGGTAGCTAAACTGAGAGATTAAGAAGACATACAAATACAATTCTTATGAAAAAGATGAGTTGGCAAAATTATAGTCTCAAGCTGAAAACCAAAAAACATACGGCTCCAATGTTAAATAGACTTTTCCTGGACCTGATTTCAAACCTGGGTATCATTTAAATTTCTTAGGTAGTTTAAGAAGTAATCTAGCCCATTTAATTCTGTTCAGAATTATTTTTTATGGAAAATGCAATATATTAGATTAATAATGCATCTATCAAACTTATTTACTTAAGAAAAACTCAGGAAAAGGAGAGAAATTAAATCAACTTAGACTGAATGTCAGGTGAGTCTTCCAATCCACAAGTGGCATCTATGACTTAGGTAAGTGAATCTTGCTCTGGAATTCTTATTTGTGTAAACACACAAATCAAAGGAAAATATCCCTCCAGTTGTGTTGGCATGTTACCTGGCAGTTTTACCAGCCAACTACTTTGTTTTGATTTCAATAAATTTTGCATGAAATACTTATTAAGTCTAGAGTAATAAAAACTCTTAAAATGTTGGTGAACTCACCTCTAAATCAGTTCCTGCCAGTGTTGCTCCTCTGAGGTTACAGTTCTTCAATTTTGCATTTTTTAAGGTAGCCACTCTCAGGTTAATTCCTGTCATCTGACTTCCTTCCATATCCACACCTTTCAGATTAGCACCTACAGTGAACACATTCTGGGAGTAGCTTAACTTAAAAATATAGTTATCCACTTCAATAAAACTGCAAGATGACTTAATGGGGTGAATAATGACAGCCTCCTTTAACTTTTGGAAATGAATCTAAAATCTTGTCTCTCAACAAACATATATATAAAGAGTTCACTGATGAAAGAATGCTTTCATCAGTACTTTTAAAGGAAGAAACTTCGTTCTGTTTTATGATAGTTAACACTTTCATACTGTGCCTCTACAGGTTTATGATGAGGGAGTTAAGTAGTCTCCTAAAACATACAAGTAAACAAAGTGGTCAGTCACAGATATAACAAAACAATAACAAACTAAGAAACAATATATTAAATCTAAAAACGATTTTTTAAAACTCCCTGGCTTTATGCATAAGAAATTTTTCCTTTTGGCCAGTATAAGAACATTATATTACATTTGAAAGTTTAAGATGTTGATATTTAATTTTCCAACTAAAATCTTAATTTTCGAGGCTTTATTTCTTCTAAGTCCTCAGTTTAGATTAGCATTTGATTGAGAAAAAAAGAAGGTATCTACTTCTTTGGAAGTTCTCCAAATATGATGACAGAAGAAACATATCCCCTATTGCTATCCTGTTTCACCCATAACAATTACTTTCCAGGGCTTTTTCCTTTATGGTCTGCTTTCTCCATAAATAGCTATTTACAGATAGGATCTCACCTTCTAAATTGGCTTTAAGACCAGAAGGATCCTCAAAATTACACAGTTTCAGGGATGCTCCTTCTGCATTAGAACAGAGCATTTTGACTCCCTGGAGATTTGCACACTGCAAAGAAAAAAGAAAAGTCCTGGTTATGAGGTTCATAATTTTGTTCAAATTAGCTCAAACAGTAAAAGAAAAAAATAGAAAAAGGGAAAGGGCTCGACTCAATACACTCATAATTATTTTGTTTACAATAAAGGCTTTTCTAATTAAACCCAGTAAGAACTGGAAACATTAAAAAAAAATTTTTAAACAACTGTTTTTTAAAAAGCAAATGCAAATTAACAACAGCATGTTCATTTTACATGAAACATAATGGTTTAGATAAAAAAGTTGGGAGAGTCAGAACTATGACATCTCTATCTCTATTTTTATAAACACTCCTATGCATGTCAATGAAACAGTCAAAATGTATGAGTAAGGAAGGCATAAACTTGTTAGGGATGTGAATTTTCTCTTATTACTGTAGGAATCTTGATGTTCTAAGTGAAATTCTTGATATCCAAAGATGATCCTACTGCCTTCAACTCAGAAGTCAGAATACAAATGCCAGCATTTAAAGACATTATTTAGCTACAAAACACTAACAGAATGCTTGTTGGGTCTTTCTGCACCAGCCATTGCAACATTATCAACCCTGAGCAGCCAAATCACAATGCATAATGCAGAACAGAGAGTAAAATGGCAGAAAATATATGTTTTAAGAGTTTATTTTTTTGTTTTGATTTGTTCTGTTGAGACAAAGTCTCACTCCGTCACCCATTATGGAGTGCAGTGGTGCTATCTCGGCTCACTGCAACTCCACCTCCCAAGTTGAAGTGGTTCTCGTGCCTCAGCCTTGCGAGTAGCTGGGATTACAGGTGTGCACTACCATGCCTGGTGTATTGTAAAATACAATAATTATATAGTATTTTTAGCAGAGACAGGGTTTCACCATGTTGGCCAGGCTGGTCTTGAACTCCTAACCTCAAGTCATCTGTCTGCCTTAGCCTCCCAAAGTGCTGGGATTATAGGCGTGAGCCACCGCACCCAGCCAAGAGTTTTAAATTATGTTCACTTATCTCAAAAGAGTTTTTGACAAAAATCTTTTTCTTTGTCCTTAACATAAATGAAGCTGCCTCTATTTAAAGACTAGGTCCTTCAAACTTTTTTTTTGATGATGTTAATCTTTTTCCTATTTTGCTACCAACCTGACTCTTCATGATAAGACAGAATAAGGACAGTGAAAATACCTAAATTTGTATTTGGTAGTTTTTGTTACTAGCTCTGATAGAAAGCCTCATGGAGAAATAAGCTGCAGCTAATGAGTAAACCCAAATTATAATAATTCAATAAATGACTGCCAAAGTAAGATGCTATTAATTCAAAAGACATACAGACATGGGCCTTGGTGGTAAGGAACTTACAGTTGTTAAAAGTTAATAGATTTCATTGTTGGTCTGCATATATCCTCTAACTTCAAATAAACACAGATAATTGTTATAAATACATACATATGTATATATATATGGTATGTATATATATGTATATATATAAATACGTATATATGTAGAGAGAGGGAAAAGGCCACTGAGATGTTAACTTCCAGACTGATGGATACCATGTTTATTTCAAAATATCTCTGTCAAATTCTTCTTGAGCAATAACATTTTCCCATTCCAGAAATGAGGTTGAATAGATTTCAAGTTTCCTTTCAGCTTTACCTTTATAATTTGCTGAAAATATGAGTCCTGATAAATAAAGTACAGTATATCCAGGAGATCAGGAACTAATTCCAAGATTTAATTTCTTATTAGTTGCTAAACCTTTCAGGTCTATGTTTAAGAAAGGATATCAAACTTGCAAAACCAAATCCATTTCACTTTCAGACATAATAAATTATCTGTTTTCAAATAAAAGCTCCAGTAAAAGATAGTTATAATTCCTGTCTCAAAGGCTCTTTGAGACCGTTCAATAGACTAAAAATTTAATTTTCTCCTGTAGCCTAAAATGATACTTACGTCAAGCACTGATCCAGAGAGATCAGCTCGTTCAAGATTTGCACAGCAAAGATTTGCATGTGCAAGATTACAGCGACTTAAATTGGCCATTTTGAAGTTAATGTATCGAAGGTCCAAACGAGATAGATCAGCACCACTGAAGTTCAAACCCTGAAATAAAAAAGCACATATTGTCACTATAATTAAATCGTCTGTATTAAATTTAATTACTATAGCTAACCACCAAATTGTTTTTAGAAGCAATTGGCAGTTCAGTCACTTGGAGTTTATTATAAAACATTCTCAAAATGGAATTTAGATACATAAAAGAAGTGTCATTAAACAGGTTCCTCATAAAAGAAACTCTAAGTATATTAGAGTATAGCCTGGCTGTAAGTCATTTATCTGTAGAAGTTTCTAAACAAGGATCCCTGTTAGTCCTCTATCTGCTAGTAAGTGTTTAGTTAAACCTAATTATATTTAAATTATTTTATTAATTCAATAAATCAAGACAGTTTATTAGGCAGAAATGAGTACCGTGGTCTTTAAAAATCTGAAATGCTGCAGTACACATTAAGTAAAAGTACTTGCCACTGATCAGCCCATACATTGCAAATGTACAAATACTGACTTTTAAAAAACTGCTGCAGTTTCCATGCATGATTCACAAACTGCTACATGTGATATAATTAGACAATAAAAAAAGTTATTATTGCATCTCTTTTTGGCTAACCATTTCAGAATAAATCAATGCTATGACCCATAATTAAATTATATCTTGCACATAAAAATGAAGCAAAAAGAGAAAATCCAAAACATTAGAGGAATGTAAAATTGTATTTACAGATTTGCTGACAGAAATAATTCACAGAAAAGTCTGCTTTAATTACCTGGCATCGCAGTTCTGACTTGGTTGGAGTTGCTAGCAAAAATCGGACAAATTCCTTTCGGGATATTGGTGAATGATCCTCTGGTGGTTGAGAATTCTTGAAAAGATATCAAGAAATTAGTAGAGTCTTTTGGGAGACAGCTACAATAAATTTAATAAGTGGCTAATGTAAAACCAGGCTTACCTTTATTGCCACTTCTAGGTGTTCAATCAATGAGTCAATACCAAAAAATCTTGCTTCTTCTAACACACCTATCACAACAAAAATGATTCTGAAACACTAATTTAGTGAATGTATTATATTCATTGTGAAAGTAATAAAATACGATTATTTCACATAATCTTAACATTTAATTGACGTTTTAGATCTGAACAGGTTTGCCACAAGTATCTTTTACATACTGAATCAGAAAATGATGGCTTCACAAAAATGTCAAAAGTATAATTCAGAAATCTTTCTTACAGCAGAATAAAATTTAAAAATATTTGTAAGTATAAAAAGGGTTTTATCTATCATTTACTTTAACTTGGTAAAAAAAAAAGTACATCCTTTAAATGACTTCCTATTTTTACTTATTCTAATCTGTTAATAAACATCAGAATGTATGGGAATACATTTGGGTTCCATTATCTTTCAAATGAGAAAACCTCAATCATTCAGTTGGCTGTCTACCTGGTAAAAAACTACTTAGAACTCTGGAATTACAAAGAAAGTATCAGACATAATCCCTCCCTTCAAACACTTACAAGCTAATAAGGGTAACTAGATACAGAAAACCACAGTTATTTGGGAAGAATAATACAATCTTTTCCATGGAAACCAAACTCTATGGTCAATAATCCAATTGCAAAACAAAAGTCATCCAAGGTATAGCATCAGGTTGCCACTTTGGCATACACAGTCCAGATTTCCCCTTCAGGAGGAATCCAGTCCAGTCAGAGTGGCATAATCTTTGGATTCTTCCTGAAGGGGCCGGCACGCTAAGATAAATATCCCTGGTGGAAACCAACATATTATAAAAAAGGTTCTTGTGGGCCACGCTCTCAATTTGCTAAGATCTAATATGTTTCTAATTCTAGGTTTAGAATTAAACCTTTAAAACTTCCAGAGAAGCCTTATAAATACCAAAGACCGGCCGGGTACTGTGGCTCACACCTGAAATCCCAGCACTTTCAGAGGCTGAGGCGGGCAGATAACTTGAGATCAGGATACCTCGAGACCAGCCCAGCCAACATAGTGAAACCCCATCTCCACTAAAAAAAATACAAATATTAGCTGGGCATGGTGGTGCATGCCTGTAATCCCAGCTACAAGGGAGGCTGAGGCAGGAGAATCACTTGAACCCAGGCGGCAAAGGTTGCAGTGAGCTGAGATCACACCCCCGCACTCCAGTCTAGGTGACAGAGTGAGACTCCGACTCAAAAAAAAGAAAAGAAAAGAAATAAAAAAGACACACATGAAGAACAGCAGATAAAAGAAAGGAAGAAATATTTAGTATATTTTACTATTAGCACAAGTAAAATCTGGATGCTAGCTCTGCTACTCACTACCTTTTGGTGTTGTGAAATTACTGTACATTGTTTTAAACCATATAATTACTTGAGGCAACCTGTAGGCAATGTAGAGTTTGGATGGAAACTGTACTAACTAAAAACAATTCTTTATAAAATGGATCCAGCAGAGAACTCTGCTTTTTGAACACTTGAACAAATAAAAGAACAAATAAAACATGAAAAAGAAAAAACTAGCAAATCTTGGTAATAGCTTGGTTTGCAGATGTGTGACACAGCATGGATATATATATTTCTAACATTATTTTCTAGATAAGTTCAAGATAAAATGCTATCAATAATTTGAGGAAAAACTAAAATGGGAGAAATAGAAAGCAACCAGAATTTAGCTATAAAGTTATAGAACTAGCCAAAAGGGTCAAATAGTGTCATTTCTTTTTTTGGCAATAGGTATATTTTAAAGAAAATATAAAGTTTGATACAGCAACACTAAAAGTTAGTGGGTACTTTGTATTTCACTACAGAAACTGTAAGCTAGTAGTCCTCAGGCTGATTCTGATGTGTTCAGCATGTCATGTTTTCAAAATAAAAATATTTCACATAAAATTTTAGATACCCAGGTTTTCTTTAAAAACCAAGGTTCTGGCACTCTGCATCTGTCCATGTTCCGACATGGCAGTGATCTGCTGAAGCTGGCAGGCGTGTAACTTCAAGATTGCCAACTGCCTACCATTCCTCAAGTACTAGTATCAGATCAACTTCAGTCACTTGGAGGCCTGTTTGCTTCCAAATGTGCAACCAGTGTTTGATAGGGGCTTTGTCTACATCCCCTCTATGAACCTTCACAAAAATCTTGTGATGTTGTTAGGGACCAGAGTGCTTTTAACATTCATTTTTCCAATATGACTCAGAGAAATTTTCCCCCAGTTAGTTTCCCCAAGTTAGCAAGTTGTAGAGTCAAGACTCGAATCCAGATTTATCATTGCAAAGCATGATTTCCCCTCTTGACTACTCTAGTTCTCACATAATGTGGAGAATAACCATAACTTGGAGCCAAGTTACATTCACAATTCAATTCTTAAAAAAGGAGACAACAAAATCCTTTCAAGTCACTTGTGATAGAATCTAAAGCAATTTAGAATATAAAGTTGAAGTGTATGGCTTAGATATTTATCCATATGTACAAAGACTACCTACCTGAAGGACTACCTGTGCTAAATCTATTTCTACACCTATATACACTCATATACATGTGAAAACATTTAGTTTAAAAAATAGAAAAAAAAATTATGGAAATATACTGACTGAAACAAAATTAAAATCTTAAATTTACAAAAATGTGAGTAGTTAGATAATTATATTGGAAGTCTTCATAAACTCACCCAGTAAGTTAATGCCATCATTTACAATTAGCTGTCCATGACGCAAGTAGTTCAAAATAGGTTCAAAGTACTCAGGACTTCGGTCAATTAGGAAAGCTCCTCTATGATCTTGCTTATTTCCCCAGACACCTGTGTTACCATATAATAAAGAAAGTCCCCCATAAACAAAAAATAAAGTCAGAAATGTATGAGGAATAATTTGCTTAATATACCAGTAAGTTTTTACTCTTAAAACTAAGATTATTAGGTTAGAAGTTATAAAGTCAGTACAGATACAAAACAGGTAACGCAGAATGTGAAAACTGTGTGTTACACTCACCTTTGTCCTTAAACATGTGGGCCAGCATACTGTCAGGTTCTTTATTCACTAAAGTGCTCCTAAGAATTCAGGGAAAAAAATTGATTTCTCCATTTGTCTTTATAAACAAACATATTTAAGTCAAGAGTATACTCGATCCCAGCTGCTCTCTCAAAAAGATGCATGCTACAACCTGGTAGGAGTAACGCTGGGGAACAAAAACGTGCAGTAAGTTGCCATTTATCAGATCCCTTCTAATTGGGTACTTCCTTTGATTTAAATATTGTTTTATTTTCCTTTGATTTAATTACTTGTCTATCTTGTTAGCAAGCTACTACATAATAATATTCTTGATCTGCCAAACTTGTATTTTTCTGCCCTTTAACAAAAGCAGTTGTAGTCTCTACAAATTTCAGTAGTGTTTTTCCTTTTATTGTGTGTTTATTACTCAACATCTGAAAAGCATGTTCTAAAACACTGAAGTGATGCCTTTTATGCCTTCTCTGGAATGAACCATGTTTTTACTTTTTTCTTCAAAAAAAGTTATAAAAAATGGCTTCAGATCACATAGTATATTTAAGCAGCATCTGAATATACTTTAAGGAAATCAGCAAATTGAAGAACAAATGGTGCACAGTGTTCCTTCTGCATTGTCTTACACACACACACACACACACCTACCGTGTAGTTGTGAAGTACCGCCCTCCAACATTTAATGTTAGCCAATCTGTGTGGAATCCTGACAATCCTTCAGGTGGCTTAGAATCTGTCTGAGGATCTGGAGATGATATGTAGAAAATAAAAATATTAAGCTTGAGGATTCTGGGAAGATGGCAATGGCATAATTTTTTAAACTGAATACACACATAATAAAAGCATACCAGAGCTACTAGGACAGCAATACCCAAACCCATAGACTGCATCTAAAACAACACTAGGTGATAAGGTAGTCCCACCAATACCAACAGCTATAAGAGCAGCATGCTTTCAGCGCCTGTGAAAGAAAAAGCAGAGAGAAGCAACAGAGTATATGATGAATCCACGAATGTCAAAGCCATCCATGGATACTGACTTCATTGCTTAGTAAGTCTAGCTGAGAACAGCAGATTGAGATTACCCCAAACATGGGTGATGCAAGTAGTTTGCAATAAGATCTCATAAGGCTAAAAATAAACTCTCAAAACCACATGGCTGAAACTCCCTTCTTAGGACAAAGTTCCATACCAATAAGATGCTGGGAAAATAATCCAAGTCAAATGCAACAAAGACAACAGAGACCAAAAAAAAAGAGTCCAGACGAAAGTTAAGAGGTCTAAAAGACCAGAATATATCAGAAAATGAGTTCTATATTTTTTAACACTTCCCAAAAACAACAGAAAAGGGAACTCTAAAGCCATGAAATTAGAAAAACTGCCCTAAGTCAGCCCTCTTTTCAAGTTAAGAAAAACTAATGTCACATAAAAATAAGCAATACAAAGGGATTGATCAAATGTCATACAAAGGTGTTAAAATAATAATGTCCTTACAGATAATGAAAACATTCCAGAAATACCCACAAAATAGATAAAAATTATAATCTAATATTCCAAAACATGCTAAAAGAAGTTTATACAACGTATAAAATAACAATATAAACCAAAATTTAAAAATTCAGAAATGAATAGTAAGAACTCAGGAGAGAATTAGAAATAAATGAAAAACCATTTTAAAAACAAAGATTAAAGCAAAAGAAATACAAGAGTGATTAAACATAATAGACAATGACTTAAGGGAAAGGAAAGGTAAAAAAGAGAATAGCTTGAAAAATTAAAAGGAAATGGCCAGACACGGTGGCTCATGCCTGTAATCCTTTGGGAGGCTGAGGCAGGGGGATTACTTGAGCTCAGGAGTTCGAGACCAGCCTGGGCAACATGGCAAAACCTCATCTCTACAAAAAATGCAAAAAAAATAGCTGGGCATGGTGGCACACATCTGTAGTCCCAGCTGCTTGTGGGGCGTGAGGCAGGAGAATCACTTGAGCCCAGGAGTTTGAAGCTATAGTGAGCCAAGATCACGTCACTGCACCACAGCCCAGGTGATGAAGTGAGGCCCTGTCTCAAAAAAATAAATTAAATAAAATAAAAAATAAAAAGAAAGGTAAAAGTTTCAAATGTAAAAAACAAGTGTAAAAGATCCACCATACATACAATAAAGTGCTGAAAGAAGGAAAACAAATCAAAGTGAACAAAAAAATATGTAAACTTCAAGAAAACGTCACTGAAAATTTAAAAATATATACACTTGAAACTATATATTGAAAGGATCCATCACATACTAAGAAAATCAATGCGAAACAACTCAGAACACCAAGAAATATTCTACTAAAATTAATGTACTTTAAAGAAAGAAAAATATCCTTTGGGTGATCTATGGAAAATAATCACATAAAAAAGATCAGATTTTTTGAGACCAACACTTCAAAGCAGAATAAAATGCAGTAACAAATTTAAGACATTCAAAGAAAAATAATATGAACCAAGGATTTTTCAATAGCTTTGCTGAGATATAATTAACATAAACTACACATACTAAAGTTTATAATTAGATAAGCTTTGACATATACTGTTATATCAAAATTATATAAAGATGACGGATGGCAATGGTATCTTGCCATTGGAAGATGTCAGAGAATATTATTCTCATAGTTTCTTGGAGAGAAATCTACTAGAGAACAAGTTTCAGATAACCCCCAGCAACATAACAAAAGGACTGGAGGTAAGTGTACACTTGAAGTAAAATTAAATGAGGGTATTAAGGGAGACGTGTAATATGCAATGGCTATATGTTCTGACAATGCAGAAACAACACACTTATTTTTAAGTAAGGGGAGAAAGGATTTAGCATATGAAAAACATTTAACTTTTTAGTAATCATTAGGTTTGTTACTCTGACACTTTAAGGTGTGTTCTGTGAGGGGCAAAGTAAATGAGTATGTGACTTTATAAGTCTATTAGTACCTATGTCCCTGAAAGTCAGGATTATTGATAAGAAAGGAGACACAGATGTAAGATAAAAGAGAGTAAGTAAAACCCTTATATTCCTAAATATAAACTTTAAGTATTAGTATCCATATTCTGTTATATATGGCATATAAACTTTATAACCTATAATATATATTATATATAAATTTTATCTCTACCTACATATTTTCAATTCTGTCCACCAAAGGCATAGCGACAATGATGGATCCAATAGCAAAGAGCCTCGCCAGCACCCAGATTTGTCTTAGAATGACACTTCCCACTAAAAGAAATCAAGGATTGTTGGAAAAATGTTGATCCAGGTCTGGGACAGGAAAAGGTTAAGATGAGCACCTTTTATTCCAGATAATAAGCAAGCCACAAAATCCAACAGGGTTGCTGTGAAGAGATTTCCAGTGGCCAAAAGTTAAAATAATCTGAACATCAATAAATGCAGAGGATGAAAACATAACAAATATTTTAAAATCCATGAGTTAATAACAATAAACTAAAATCTTAATTGATCACTTTTTATTCTGTTTGTATGCAGTGGACCAATTAAGACACCACTGCCGGCGGGGCGCAGTGGCTCACGCGTGTAATTCCAGCATTTTGGGAGGTCGAGGCGGGTGGATCACGAGGTCAAGAGATCAAGACCATCCTGGTCAACATGGTGAAACCCTGTCTCTACTAAAAATACAAAAAACTAGCTGGGCACGGTGGCGTGTGCCTGTAATTCCAGCTACTCAGGAGGCTGAGGCAGGAGAATTGCCTGAACCCAAGAGGCGGAGGTTGCGGTGAGCTGAGATTGCGCCATTGCACTCCAGCCTGGGTAACAAGAGCAAAACTCTGTCTCAAAAAAACAAAAAAAGACCACTGCCTGCCAATCACTGTTAGGCCAATGGATAAAAGAAGATGAGAAGTTCTTGCTCACAGTTTTAAGGTAGAGACAGACAAGAGTTTGCACTTCTAAGTTGGCAACTGCCTGTGCAACAATCCTGAAAACTACTTCCACTCACCAAATGCAATTAGTATGATGCTTTAAAAATACTTAAATATTCAGTGTTGACTGTAGGGAGCGAAAGAAATCAAATACTTTATCTTACTTTATGCCTTTTAAGATATAAAACTATAAGCTTTTTTCCAAATCAAAGGATAGTGTATGTGCACACCTGTGTGTATATGGTTGGTATCATTTTTTGACTGATTTGATCACTGTGAAATATTGTTAAACACTACTTATGCAAGCAGTATTTACTCACAAATACATGATATAACACTTAGAAAAATTTTGACATTTACTAGCAGAGAAAAAATTTTGAAACAAAACAATTATTTCTAAAATCAAAACTACTTTACCATGTTAAAGTTAATGAATACATACACCTCGAGAGCACTTTAAAGCCATGTAAAAGACAAGGCATCTATACTAAAATATGATCATATAGGAAAAAATTTACTTTAACATGTAACACATATCCAGTGCAGAAACAAAGATTGTGAAGATCTGAATACAGCCATCAGATCATTTTTAAAGTTTAAGCTTAAGGGCCTCATTTAAAATAACTGCCATTCCATCCTTTTTTTTAATTATTATTTTGGCAGATAAAACTGGCTTTTAAGGAAGTCACTTACCAATAAATGGCTCTCCTTCACACACAAACAAAACATCATCATCCCTGGGGAAATCAAAATTTGAAAAGCCACCATCAAAATCTAAAACTCACATTAGTTATCTGTTGTTTATAGAAACTGTTCCTTAGAATTACATAGAAGATAGGTTTTGCTATCAATCCAGACTGCAAAGAAGCTAAGTTTCCAATGCTTTGTTTAACCCTCTGAACTTAACTGTCTTTGAATTTAAATTAAAAAATAAGATCTTGCACATGAAAGTACTTTTGAAATGGGAGGAAAAAATCCCACTACACAAATTATGGGAGTTCAGCTTTCTTATCAACTGAGAATGAATAATTATGCTCAAAAGATAGATTAAAGCCACAGCCAACTCTTTTTTCTTTAAATTTTTTACCCCTAAATCATTAGCTGTTGTGTGCTTTGGAGATGAAATAAACTGTCATATTAAATCTAGGAAAAATATAACTGGAAGTAACTGTGCTATCAGTGTTTACCCACCACACATCTACCACACACACAAATGTAAATGGTTCCACATAACCCACAGTTCTGGACAATCAGTATACATCCTCTTCCCCAAGCAATTACACCAGATACTGTATTGTGAACCAAAAACAAATAAACCGGTATTTTATAGCTCAGAAGGCTTCAGTTATGACCTTCCACTGTAGAAATTTTTATTTCCTATAGGACTCCTAGGACACGCTGAATTTTTCTAAGAGACAGAGTTTGTGTTTCTTAAGGAGAAAGATTGATGCAGATCATCATTCAACAATGTGACTCAGCTTTCTTTATAAACTGAAAGAAGCTGGGAGATACCTATTGAAAAACTATCCTAATTTATTTGGATTTAAAATGTAGTGTATAATATTTCCTACCTGTTCACCATGGCAGTTAACTTTTTCAGTTTGGAATAAAAATCTGTTTTCTTTTCATTAATAAAACCCAACTAGCTGTATGACCTAGGTAAGTCTCCCAATTTCACAAGTAATCAGTTTCCTCATCTGTAAAATGAGGGGTCTAGAACCAACTTCAAAAGCAGTATTATTATACTGAAAGGCCATTTTGATCTAGATTTATATGGAGATAAACTTAGTATATTACTGCTGTAAGTTAGAGCATCATTATCTTCACATCAATAAAAAAACTCATGTTTTGCAAATTAAATGGTACAACTCAGACAAAGCGATTATAACGTAACTGGTTTAGTCAATGCTTAATTTGTGTTCATTTTACCATCTTCTTTGTTAAGCGTCTTTCTGCTCCAAAATTCTCTGGCCTTGTGAAGATGAAGTAAGGTAAACTACACACTTTTTTTTAAGAGATAAATCTGCCTGGGAAATTTAAAGAACAAACAAATAAGCCTAAATTATGGTGGATCACTGGTGCTATCTCTACTTACAATTCTATCATATTTATAAAGTTTTCACAAAATCTGGCCTCTGTAATGTTTATAAAATGCAAAGCATTCTTAAGAAATGATTAATAAGCAGATGCCTATAAAAGTGAAGAGATGAATTAGATTTTTAAGTTAAAAACTGCATATCTTATTAGATCCTTCTCTAGTACCACAGAGAAGAAATTTCCTCATAGCCATATATGAACTATGCAGAAACACTATCAGTATACTGAAATGTACTAAGGGTTTTCTATCTAATCAGTCATCTTAAGCCCAAATGATGAGCAACTTCTAGGTCATCACTAGCCAAAATCTGGTATTCTTAACAGTGATTAAATTACTACTTAAGGGAAACAGCATAGCACCTAGAAGTTGAGGTACACTGTTGACAGCTTATAAAAAGGTGAAGGTTACCTGATCAAAGCAATATCATCAATCAGTCCACCTTTCCCATTATACACACTGGTGGCTTTTATGCCGAGTTTACTGCTGGCCACAGAAAGCAAATCAGATAAAGTTCCATATACAGCAACCACCTGTAAACACACCAGATGAATATGAACAACTTATTTAATAAATTTTATCCCCCACAAGTTACAAACCATCATATTAGAACAGGACTAGAAAATCAGGTTATCATATAAAAGGAGACTTCAAGAGGTTCTTAACAGTGCCCCCTTATCTTCTATGACTCATTGATTCACTTCGTGCCTAATACTGCAGACTTCTAAACTAGACATAAGAAATCATCTCTGACCGAAAACAATCTACAATCCTAAGGTGAGTTAAACAGTGCTCCAGTTCTGAAGTAAGATAACCTATACTTCAATCTAGAGTCTGACACTTTCTAGCTGTCAACTTGAGTCAATCTATTTATGCTTCTGTTGCTTCAACCAGAAATGAGTAGCACCTACCTCAGAAGGTTATTATGAGTTGCGTTCAGACATAAGAGCTTAGCAAAGTGCCTGAGACCTAATAAGTCCCTATTATGTTGCCCTTTTATTATTTATTTAATAAATAAATTCATCCTTAGAATAAGAGTGCTCTGGTGCCATTTATCATACCATTAACTACATCAACTATCAAAGAAAAGGTAACTTCCCACCTCATTTATTTAATTCTTTACTAAGCCAGATTTTAGCATCTAACATTACAAACAGAACACACACCTGGGTGACAGTGAACTGATCTGTCCTGCTTGGAATCAAGTAGTCTGATATATGCACAAGACAAATGCAACTGTTTAAGCAGGGAGCTGAGAATCTCTATATATAAATGAATTTTGTGCCCTGGTCCTAAATGAAACTATGGGTTCCCAGTGGCTGAGTTGTATAGTTGCATCATTACCAGTTATGACCTCAGAAAGTTAGGAATAAAAAGTAGATGAGGGTGGGGCACAGTAGCTCATGCCTGTAATCCCAGCACTTTGTGAGGCTGAGACGGGCAGACCACTTAAGGCCAGGAGTTTGAGACCAGCCAGGCCAACATGGAGAAACCCCATCTTTACTAAAATACAAAAATCAGCCGGGTATGGTGGCACATGACTAGATACTCCAGAGGCTGAGGCATGAGAATTGCTTGAACCAGGGAGGCAGAGGTTGCAGTGAGCCAAGGTTGCACCACTGTACTCCAGCCTATGTAACAGAGCGAGACTCTGTCTTAAAAAAAGCTACAAACACACACAAAAAAGGAAAAAAGCAGGTGAAGAGCTAAACATGAAGCATAATCAGCGAGCTTGTGGATGTCCCTAGATTATGTCATGATGCCATATGAAGTGAGCACTAAGGCTGGTCCTCTGTCCACCAGTGACTGGAACACAGCAGACAGTTTCTAGTTAAATAAATAAAGTGAACAGAGGACGTGGAAAAAGCCGCTCAGTAACATAGGAGTGTGCAGTTTTTCAAAAGCAGAGTACTCAGATTCCAACTTTTTTCTCTCAGATCAGAAGGATGAAAGCCAGAAGAGTGCTGGGGCATTTTGCAAAGCATTGAAGGCAAGAAAAATTTAAGCAGAACTAAGTTCATTAGAAAAAATAAAGCACAACCCAAGTGTCTATTCTTAATTTGTTTTCCAACTAATCATTCAAGCATACTAACAATACCAAACAAATAAAAAGGAGTTATGTTGCGATACTAATATTCAAATATTTAAAATCTCCGTATTTTAAACTAATTAGAAACCAGATTTTAAAATACACATATCAACATAAATTTGTCATACATGTGGAAAAGATGATTAAGTTACTGAGAAAGTTTCAAACAGACTGGCACATGTACTCTTCTTTATATAACAACTCTGTTGAGAAAGAGGAACAATGAAAATCTTGTATATCATGGACTTAAGCTCCAGTTAGCATACTAAGTTTTTTTTTCTACTCCTACTGAGCCAAAGAAATCATAAAATGATAGTGCTTACAGAGGTCATTTGCTTTGTATGTGTTACTTCTGCCATGTGGACCGGATGCCTCTAAGTCACTGTGATTATCTACTTTAATAACTTAGGCACTAAGAATGGAAGCATTTTACAGAGTAAATTGAGAAGCATGTCTATTAATGATGACTGTATTATACTACTGTTCAGAGTCAATTCTTTTTAAACTTCAGATCCCATGACAAATGAAAGCTATCTTTGAGTTGGGAAAGGACATGGTACACCATGCCTAGTTGAATTGGCTAGTTTTAATTTGCCTTTAAGCAACATTTTCAAATTGTAACCTATATTATTAAAATATATTACATTTAAATTTGAAAATTAAAACCTGCACATATATGTAAAATATTTTTTCTTCTATTCCCACAAGATTTATTACATAATACACAATAAATACTTGTTGAATTTATGCAGGCTGATTTACCCAACCAAAGCCCTAATCATAATTAATATCTAAATGTAGAACTCAATTTTCTCTATGTATACTTTTAGTCAAATACATTTTAAATATTTACATGATCTTATTCTTTAAAAGATGACATAATTAACTCTAAGGTAAAAAATGAAAATATTTAAAATGAAAAATTCTGACAACACCAAATGTTGGAGTGGATGTGTACCAGTGGGGAAGGTTTATGCAATGCTGATGCGAATCCAAATCACTGCAATGACTTTGAAAAACAATCTGACATTATTTTGCAAAATTGAATAGTTACGTATTTTAACACCCAGTAATTACAACTATGTGTCTATACTTTGGAGTGGTGGTTCTCAATGTGTGATCCCGTTACCTGCAGCATCTGAACCAACCTGGAAATTTCACCTGCAAATTAAAAACGCACATTCCTACCCCAACCCAGACCTACTGAATATTAACCTTTGGGGATGGAGTCCAGCAGTTTTCTCAAGTCCTCCTAGTGACTCTGCTGCACGCTCAAGTTTGAGAACTACTTCCCTAGGAAAATGCTTGCTGCTGTGCACCAGGATACATATACAGAAACATTCATGACAGCATTGTTAATTTAACAACAAAATATAAAGAAAATAAACAGCCTAATGTTTGTCATTAGGGTAAACAAAATATGTGGTATAAATGTGTATGGAGCAGACCTAACATCTACTGACAGGAATATCATGGTAGTATTTGTAAGCATGTACTTTAACAAAGCAGTAAAAATGAATAAATTACCACTATGTAGAGATTATGGTTGGAACAGAATTATACTGAATGAGAAAAGCAAGTTCTGGTCTAGCATGGTGGCTCATGCCTATAGTCCCAGCACCTTGGGAGACTGAGGAAGAAGAACTGCTTGAGCCCAGGAGTTTGAGACCAGCCTTGGCAATATAGGAAGACACTGTCTCCACAAAAAACTATATACAGTATCATACCAATTTGAGATACAGTATTTCCCAAAGCTGATTTTTAAAAAATGTTATAGTGGCCGGGCACAGTAGCTCACGCCTATAATCCCAGCACTTTGGGAGGCCAAGGTGGGCAGATCATAAGGTCAGGAGTTCATGACCAGCCTGACCAACAGAGTGAAACCCCATCTCTACTAAAAATACAAAAATTAGCCAGGCATGGTGGCGGATGCCTGTAATCCCAGCTACTCAAGAGGCTGAGGCAGGAGAATCACTTGAACCCAGGAGGCAGAGGTTACAGTGAGCCAAGACTGTGCCACTGCACTCCAGCCTGGGCAACAGAAAGAGACTCTGTCTCCAAAAGAAATGCAATTTAGTTATGCATATGTATGTGACAAAACTACTGATTTAAACACACACACACACACACACACACACACACACACACACACAGCAAAGAGAAAAACAAAACTCTGACAATGGCTGCCTTTATGGGAGAGGCAGAATGAACACATTATGTTATTGATAACATGATACTTCTTGCAGATTTACAGATATTTGTTACATTATGTTCCTTTCAAAGTTTATGTATACTGTAGTCTTTCCTATGTATAAAATACCTTAGGAAATGTTCAAGCTTAAAAACTGGGCCTTCACTAGGCTCTTATTAATGTTTAGACTTCAGAGGCAGAGTTGTACATAAATTTTCACCTTTCTCCAACTCTAACAACGTAATGAATTCAAACCTGGATACTTACTATCAGCAACATATTTCTTTTTCATTCTTTGTTGTTGTTATTGTTTTAGAGATGGGACCTCACTATGTTGCCCAGGCTGGTCTTGAACTCCTGAACGCAAGCAACCTGCCTCAGCCTCTCAAAGTGCTGGGATTACAGGCATGAGCCACTGTGCCTGCCCTCAACAACATGTTTCTGACCTAATACCAAAACGTGAAGAAAAGTTATTTCTTGGACCAAGAATGCAAACATGGTACAGAATGAAGATATTTCCTACCCCACTATGTTTGCCATGCTTGGCATGATGCCACGTACTCAGATGGCATTTATTAAGTGTTCACTGAATGAATGAATGAATATAGTATACAAAAGGCATATCACTTGCACAGCTCATCCTTCAATATTATGAAGTAAAAAAAAATTCTGTATTCAAGATGTATAGAAACTTTGCACTGACATTAAGCTGCTTAGAAGTCACACTGCATTCAGAGGTGCAAGTCCCCATTTCAATTTCCTTAATGACAACTCTTATAGGGACTATTAAAAAAGAAAAATGAAAATGTTGAGGCAGATTAAAAAAGGGTGATAGGTGCAACATAACTCTTTTGGAGTATTTTTTAAAAATAACAAAAAAATCCTCAAAATTGAAAGATTCCAGTGTTTAGCACTCTGGCCTTCAAAAGTTCCTAACTACACATCCCACTGGTAACACACTTTTGGGCAAGTGCTCAAACATCTGTATATTTATATATTTATAAGCTATATTCCACCGTCAGAAAGTACATATTTTCTCAAATGATGAGGACTTTTCAGTGATTCAGACTATGAATCAACCAGCAAGAATCTCCTAAATATTTATCATTAAATTTGGTGAAATTCTGGCAAATACAGGATTGAATTTAAACATTAAAAGTAAAAAACAAACAAATCAGAAAAGAAAAAAATCTGAAGCCCTTTGTCTTCATGTCCTAGAGAATATTTCCAAATATCTTGCTAACTAGGGTGACTCATCCTGTCAATGGCTAATATTTCAAAGAACAACACACACTTAGGGAGAGGCTGATTATTAATAGCAATTAATAAACAGGACTTCAAATAGTCTTCTTTAAAACTCAGCACAGTTTGAACTTCTCAGTTCCAAAGAGATCCAATCTTTTTTTAGTCTCATGGTTTATACATACTAGGATAAGTGGCAGCTCCTGACATTTCCTCATTGTTTACTTCTGCTTGCATAATTAATATTGTCTTCAAACTGCAGCTTCTTTGAAGTAATCATTTAAGATCACTTATCACTTGGCATTTTGGTGAGGGTTAATTCAGTTAAAACTGGATATAAATCTGGTTTTTTTTTGAGTAGGAGTTTTGCTCTTATTGCCCAACTTGGAAGTGCAATGGCAGGATCTTGGCTCACTGCAACCTCTGCTTTCTGGGTTCAAGGATTCTCTTGCCTCAGCCTCCCAAGTAGCTGGGATTACAGGCATGCACCACCACGCCCAGCTGATTTTGTATTTTTAGTTTCTCCATGTTGGTCAGGCTCAAACTCCTGACCTCAGGTGATTCGCCTGCCTTAGCCTCCCAAAGTGCTGGGATTACAGGCATGAGCCATCACACCTGGCCTAAACAAGATATAAATCTTAATGTGGCAGTTGTAAGTTTCCATTATCACAATGTCAGTGACAACCAATCAGTGAAGAAGCCACTATTAACCTTTTCACACAGGAGACCTGAGGCCAGCTGACATGTTCAGTGACTGGAGGTACATGTTTCTTTCTAGATCTAAAAAATCAAGTTTCCATATTATTTTATATTTTTAAGTGTAAGACAATAAACAAAAGGTATATTTCTTCCTAACGTCCAATAAATCGTCTTGGATACCGTCTGTTCTCTGGAAACCACTGTTCAGAGAATGCATAGCCCTCTCTACAATACCAAATACATTCAGTAGTTACATTTTTTTCAACATACAGAAAATTCGTGGTGAGCATGTAACACAGCACCCTGGGAGAATTCTGTGCCTCTCCATGCCCTTCCCCAGGCTTTGTAGCCCCAGTCTGATAACCACTAAACAAGCTATGAGAGGGAAACTTATTTGAAAAAACAGAAATTATTCTTATAACCAGGCAACAAAAGCAGAAGCTAGGTAAAGGAGATAAAGTAAGTGGTATAGATATTCCAACTGGTGGATGTGAAATCAAATTATTCTATTTGAGTAGCACTTTTCCCCAGCGTGTTCTTAATGAACATTCATGTCATGATCATGCCAATCCAATTAGTCACTTTATATATAAAAATGCAAGCTGTTACGTATTATGCAGCTCTTTTGTCAAATAAGAGTAATTACAACATTTTTTAATCAACTGAAACGAGTGAAAACACTGCCAAGGTTGGCTTCGAGTATGCTGTCAGTTGAATAGTGAAGATCACAACTTTGTTTCTTTTTAATCCAGTACTCTCCAGTTGGGAGTTTTATGATCCTTGTAACATCAACAAATTTATATTTAATTATTTGAGATGCATTTTCCCCAATCTTCTGAGATCTCTAGCAGAATATTTTTAAAGTAAATAAAATTTAGATCTAAGAACCTAATGAAGTCAAAACTAAATAGCTTTAAAAAAAAATTCCTGTGAACAACAATATGGAAAGACCAACCCAGTTAATTTTTGACAACTAAATTCAGTGGATTTGGGAGATTTAGAGCATAAATATTTATGACTGAGTCTAAATACCTTACTTGCTGGTTGATTCAGCGAGTAACATAGCAAACACATTGCATTAAAAAGGTCAATCGGAAGTTTGTTTTTGAGAAATATTACTAGTTTTGGATATACTAAATCTTTCTTAGACTCTTAGAGTAACAACATAAGTTTTAGATAGTAGTAGCTAACTACAGGTTTAGAAAAAGTCAATAGTGATCATAAATGTAAACTTCGTGAAACATATTTTTGAGGTAGCATTCATAACTCAAGAACTCAAATTTATACCAATTCTGTTTTTACAAGAGTATTAAATCTCTAAGACCAGAAGAACATAAAATTATAGTCAACAAACCACACTCTGATTCGAATTTTCAGAGCATGTTTACACTGAAGCATAATTGGAAAGCCATTTTTAATACCACTAGACAATTTCACTGTTTAAGAATTTACAATGTTTCCCGAATGTGCAGGCAGCAGAGTACTTCGGCAACTGACACAGCGAGGCCCATTTACCTTTACCTTAGACTCGTAAAGGCTGAGTTACTTCTGGGTATCATTTAGCCACGCAATAAATGTCTGCCTTGAACAGTCAAAATTTCCCAAAGTAGCAGAACAACTTTCATGGGTGGGGCAAGAGGCTGGGAAGGAAGAGAATTCGTTTTGGCTGGCTCCAGCGCTGGAAGAACATTTAGCACCACACCCTCCGCAAAGGCCTAACACAGCAAAGGCGACTGTCAAATCGATCCCTTTTGGGTCTGCTGTCCCCGTCCTCTAAGGAATCAAAATAAGGCAAAATAACAAAACGTGTACAGAGAAGTTCGGCGGCGGCGGGGCTTGGGGGCTTGAGGCATCTCAGAGAGGAGGGCAAAAATCAACAAGAAAATGACCCCGTTTTTAAAATCCTGTCTTCGACCTCGGATGGGAGAAGATTTTGTTTATCCACGAGCAGTTTACTTCTGTCCCTGACCCATCTCCACAGGCTCTGGTGCTCGCCGCCACTTTCTGAGCAGATCATTACTCAGCACCGGAGCCGGCGAGTCTCCTGCGTCTGGAGCGGGGTCTCGGGGAGAGGCGGGAAGAGGAGCGACCGCCCGGGCGCCCAGGTGACCGCGGCCCTCCCCGCGCCCCCCGTCCCCGCGCCCCCTGCACCGTGCATCCGGGAGCTCTGGAGCCCCCGGCCCGACCCGCGCCGGCCCCCGGGCAGCTGAGGCGCTTAAGGGCGGGCTCGGGCACCAGGGTCCCGAGGGTTGGGGGGAGGCCGCGGGGATCTCGCGCTGTCCCCGGGCGACCCCAGCCCGCGCACGCCCACCTCCCAGCCCCTCTGCCCAACTTCACTGCTGCCCCGCCAGCCGGGTCCGCACCGGCCGCCCTCGCCCCTACCCACAGCCCGCCGCAACCTCTCACGCCCCCGTTACCTTTCCGTTCTTGGGGCTGCCGTTCAGGAACAGGGTCACCCGCCTCATCGCGCTGCCCCCGCTGGGTCCTGAGTGAGCCGCCACCCTCCCACCTAGTCCTCCTCCCACCTTTTTCTCTTCCCGCCCTTCCCCTCCCTCCACCCACTCGGATTCGCCTCCCTTCGCCACCTTCCTGCCCTCGGGGACACACCACACACACGCACTCTGTCCCACACCCAGGGCTCGGCCGGTCCTCCTTCCCACCCCGCCCCTAGGCTCCTCAGTCTGCCTGGGGCCCTTCCCCCACCTCTTCGAGACTGACACTCAGCCGCACCAACCAACTCGCGTCACCGGCCAGGGCCCAGCCAACCAGCACCCAGCATCGTGAGGGCTCTGGCTAACCGAGCCGGGACGGAGGGAGGGAAGAGACACTGAAGGCTAGTAGATGGGAAGGGACATCAGCCAATCAGAGCCACTCCTGGAGCCGGACGGCGTCCTCCAACGTTACTGAGCAGGCGCACACTTAAGACTAGGTAGCGCTCATCTGCATACGGAGGCGGGGTCTACGGTAAGGAGGTGGAGCTCTAAAAGGGACCCACGCACCAGTCCGCCCCTCCTCCTGCGCTAGCCCCGCCCACAAGCTAACCAAGCGAGGAAACGGCTGCAGTAGGGACGAACTGATTGGGTAAGAGCCAGCTCGTCACCCTGTTAGGATTGGCCAAATGAGTCTTTTCGAAGTTTGCAGCATCCAATCGAAAGGTGGGAGGCGGGGTTAAAGAGCTAACCGAAGCGTTACTCCGCGAGACACTCCCGATAAGTAGTTCCCACGGTCACAGGTCAGTAGCGGGTGTCTGTGGTCAGAGGGTTGACCGCAGCTCGCGGTGGCTCCTCTCCGAGCCCAGGAACCCACTCCCGTGCCGAGGGAGATGCCTGGGAGCGCTTTGGAGTGTACGCGGACAGGAGGAGGGGGCGGTGGCGGAGTGATTCGTAGATTAAGGCCGAGGGGCGGGGTTGGGGATTTGAATCCGGCGGCGGGCAGAGGCGGCGACGGCGCGGGCTGCGAGTCCAGTTGGGTTTCCAGGACCCCGGGCTCCTGGCTTCGCGAGCGGCTCCCGACTGCGGGTGCTTTGCCAGGAGAACCCTTCCAAACCGAGGAGCCCGGGTCTGGAAGGAGCGGCCAGCGCGACGCTCGCCTGCTGCGGAGCTGTGGGAGTAAGCCTAGCTGCCTGGCGGGCCTCCAGGTGCGGCGTGAGAGGTAGGATTGCAGCCTGGCTGCATGGGGCTGTTTCTCCGCGGCGTTTCTCGGGAGTTTGTTCGGATTACCCTGCAGCGCAGTGTTTAGTGGTCCTCTCAGGAGCCGCTCTGGGTGATGAGGGGTGCATCCGGACCTGCTGAGCGACAATTTCCGGAAATGTACAGAGTTGCGTCTTGAGCGGGGTACCCTGATGATTCAGGTCTTCGCTACGGTTAAAAAGCCATGGCTTATCCCTTGGGGTCTGCTTTTGGTGTATCCTGAACAGCAGTTTCCTCCATTTCTTTATATTTAATTTGGCTTTAAAAGTACGCGCTTAGAGTAGAAGGTTGGTTACCAGAGGCTGGGAAGGGTAGAGGGGATGGTTAACAGATACAAAAACATCGAATGAAAAAGATTTAGTATTTGCTAGCACAACGGGGTAACGGTCCGTAACAATTATACATTTAAAAATTAATTAAGAGTATAATTGGGTTGTTTGTGACACAAAGTGTAAATGTTTGAGATGATGGCTACCTCATTTACTTTCATGAGATTATTACGCATTGCGTACCTGTGTCAAAATATTTCACGTACTCCGTAAATATATACGTCTACTGTATACCCACAGAAACTAGAAAGTGACACCTGTGTCATGTGTTTCTATGCCCGTATGGACTGTATTCAAGACTCATTCAGTCTTGAATGAGTTTCGTGATCGAATAACATTCATTTTGCTGGTGGGGTTATTTTTCATTTTTCTTCTTGTTTTTCTTCACCTCTTAGATGGATGCCAGTTCAAAAGACAAGCCCCCTGAAACCGAGGAGTCTGCAATGAATAATGCTGGTATATGATGATCTGCTGCCTCCTTGTGAAGTTGAAGGTTTAGATAAGAGAGTTGTCCTCAGCCCGATAAATATGTTGTCTGTTTCAGGAAACACCTCTTTCATTTTGGGACCTGGGAAGATTGTGACTCCTCAGAAGCATGGCGAATTACTTCCTAATCCTTGCACACCAGATACTTTTAAATCGCCTTTGAACTTTTCCACAGTAACTGTAGAGCAATTGGGAATTACACCTGAAAGTTTTGTCATGAATTCTGCAGGTAAGGGAAGTTGTCATTCTGTTGTAATGCTTTTGAAGTTTATAACTTTAAAACAACACAGCTTTTTTTTTTTTTTTTTTGCCTATGTGTACTGCTCTATTACTTTAGGTATCTAAATTGCCTACTCTGCAAACTTACTTCTTCAGGGAGACTTCTGTGCACGTGCACGGCTCATTTAGCATAGCAGGGATCACAGAATTGCAAGGCACCCAGCATGACGACAGTGTTTCAAAGTCAGTCATGCTTGATGCCAATACTAGAAAAAAATGTGTGTCACTTTTTGATCTGACACCTGGGATACAAGAGGGTGTATGATATGAATAGTAATAATGCATTTTATTTTCACGTATGGCAAAAATAATGTTTAAGAGCAATTAAGAAAATATAATATTGAAAGATTAGTGTATGCCTCCTTTAAAAATCACAAACAGGGCTGGGCGCAGGGGCTCATACCTGTAATTCCAGTCCTTTGGGAGGCGGAGGCAGGTGGATCACCTGAGGTGGGGAGTTAGAGACCAGCCTGACCAACATGGAGAAACCCGATCTTTCCTAAATAGAATTAGCTGGGTGTGGCACAGACCTATAATCCCAGCTACTCAAGAGGCGGAGGCTGGAGAATTGCTTGAACCTGGGAGGTGGAGGTTGGGGTGAGCCAAGATTGTGCCATTGCCCTCCAGCCTGGGCAACAAGAGAAAAAGTCCGTCTCAAAAAAAAAAAAAAAAAAATCACAAACATAAGATTGACTCCTGCTAATCTCATTCAAGGGGTAGAAATGAAGTTTACCTGTGAAGTTTGACTTAAATGGAAAAGAAGGAAATACTGTGAAAATGGAATTGGATTAGAGACTAGCATTTAGAATTGAAGGATAATGGAAGACTTGAATATCACAGGGCACTAGACCAGGTAATACATAGATAAGACAAGACGAAAGTGGCAAGCCGCCCTCACTTTCCTTCTCAAGAACATCACTCTTAGGCCTTTAAAAAGCTGGATTAATTTTGTGTGCCTAGGCATATGTCCAAAATTCAGGACAGTGCTGATGTTAGGTGTCTATAAGAAACAAAATCATCTTGAAGAATTAAGAACTCGAGACTGCATGTGCCTGGGTGGAGATCTTACCTTCAGCTGTTGGAGATAAAACTAACTTATTTAGAAAAAGAAAAATAACTGAGGCAAAAGCCATCACCCATGTCTCTGTAGGAAATATGGAACAAAAATGAAAACTTAATTAAAATGTGTTCATGTATTTATTCAACATCTTTTTTTTTTTTTTTTTGAGACAATCTCACTTTGTTGGGCAGTCTGGAGTGCAGTGGTACAGTGGCCCAATCTCTCACTGCAGCCTCCGCCTCCCCGGCAGACATGCGCTAATTTTTGTATTTTTAGTAGAGACGAATTTCACCATGTTGGTCAGGCTGTTCTCGAACCCCTGACCTCATGATCTCGTTGGCCTCACAAAATCGATAACTTTTAGTAACTGTTCTATATGCCAGGCACTGTTCTAGGAGCATAGACTAAGTCAGCAGACAAAGATTCCCCTTCCACTGATTGTGTATGAATGACTGTGCCAGTAACATTCTACTGAGTTTTCTGTAGCACATGTTCATCATGTTTTCTCTCTCAGGCTGGTACATCATGAGTATTGGATGTGATTACTGATGATTGTCTTGTTTAGTTCAAATTTATAAGAGAATTTCATTACAGGAAAGTCATCGTCCTACCTTAAAAAATCCAGACGTCGTTCTGCAGTTGGGGCTCGAGGCTCTCCTGAAACAAACCATCTGATTCGTTTCATCGCTCAGCAGCAAAATATAAAGAATGCTAGGAAATCTCCTTTGGCACAAGATTGTCCTTCCCTGGTATGATTTTCTTCTCAGTTCTGTCGTGAATTCCCTTATGAAGCTTCCATGCATTCTTTATACCTCCTCTTACATCTGATCTGTTTCAGATCTGGAGAGAGATTTTCTCTGTGTTTTAGAGAATATGCAGTTAATGGCCAGCCATGGTGGCTCACGCCTGTAATCCCAGTACTCTGGGAAAATGAGGTGGGTGGATCACTTGAGGTTAGGAGTTCGGGACCAGCCTGGGCAACATGGTGAAATCCTGTCTCTATTAAAAACATGAAAATCAGCCAGGCTTGGTGGCAGGCGCCTGTAATCCTAGCTACTGTCGAGACTGAGGCAAGAGAATTGCTTGAACCTGGGAGGCAAAGGTTACACTGAGCTGAGATTGTGCCCCTGCACTCCAGTCTGGGAGATAGAGTGAGATTGTCTCAAAAAAAAAAAAAAGAATACGCACTTACCATAGATGATGATCTCGACCATGGATGATTTTTGTTTTTTTTGTTTTAGAGACAGGATCTCAGTTGCCCAGGCTGGAATGCAGTGATGCTCATAGCTCACTGCAGCAGTGAGCTCCTGGGCTCAAGGAATCCTCCCACCTTAGCCTTCCAAGTAGCTGGAATTTTAGGCATGTGCCACAGCAAGGGGCTCATTAAAAAAAAAAAAAATTTTTTTTTTTTTTTAAGTGATGGGGCCTCACTATGTTGCCCAGGCTTGTTTTGAACTCCTGACCTTAAGCAATCCCTATCAAAGTGCTGGGGTTACAAGTGTGTGCCACAGTGCCCAACCCAAACATGGGTATTTTAAGAGTTACGAGACCCGGGATAGAAACAGGTTTCTAGGGGAGCTTTGTATTTTATTTTGCAATTTTTTTTTTCTAGTTCTAATTTTCTATGAGATAAGATACTACTACCTTTTTAAAAGCTTATCTGTAAGTTTCTAATTTTTTCATGACTACTGTGTGTTGACCTATAGGGTTAAGGGTCTCCTGGGACAAAATGTATTTGGGACAACCTTGTGGAAAGGAGCAGATTATTTATCTGCTGATGGGGATATATTTAGCTATTTTTTCAAATTTTTATTAAAATAGTACACGCCCCTAAAAAGTCAAATACAGCATAATGACATTTTGCTCAATGATAGACCAAATATAAAATGGTAGTCTCATAAGATTACAATGGAGCCGAAAACTTCCTATGGCCTGGTGATGTAGCTAACATTACAATGTGAAGCAATGCTTTACTTGTGTTTGCAGTGATGCTGGTACAAGCAGTTTGCTCTGCAGTGCTGCCAGTTGTATAAAAATCTAGCACAAAAGATTATCTACAATACATAATACTTGATAGTGTTAATGAATGACTGTGTTCCTGGTTTATGTATTTTCTATAGACTTTTTGTTACTAATTTAAAGTGTATTCCTTCTACTGATTTTTTTCTTTTTTAAAAGGGCCTTAATGTAGTATATGTGTTGTGCTGGCAGCAGCATCATGCATCTTTCCTTGATCCATTGGGTATCCCACAGAGCAGTGAGGGAGAGGTATTCATTTAGAGTAGAAATCAAATCACTCAAAACCTTCCCGTGGCTCCCTGCAATCCTTTGAATTAAACCCACACCCCTTCCTGATGCTGCCTTATGCCCACTCTGGTCCTCTCTCCCCATCTCCTTCCATTCACAGGGCAGGCTGGCCTTTCTGTCCCATCCTGTCTCCACTTGGGGCCTTGCCTCTTGTTTGCCTTGTTCTTGGAGAATCTCTCCCTCCTGCGACATCTTTTCTTAGACCACTTTCTCATTGTTTTTGTTTCAATTCAGATTTCACTAAAGCTGGAGGTCTGTCCTGATTCTAGCTAAACCAGCACTTCTAGGAACTCAGCCATGTTACTGTTATATCTTCTCAGTAGCACCTCTTGTACCTGTAACTACATTAATACGTTTTCAGAATTTCACTCTGGACAGTGATTTCCCTGGCTGGGAACTGTGGCTCACACACCTGTAATCCCAGCACTTTGAGAAGCAAAGCAGGGAGGATTGTTTGAATCCAGGAGTTTGAGACTGGCCTGGACAACATGACAAAACTCTGTCTCTACAAAAATTGGGTATGGTGGCATATGCCTGTAGTCCAAGCTACTTGAGAGGCTGAAGTTTGAGGATCATTTGAGCCCAAGACATTGAGGCTATAATGAGCTGTGTTCAAGCCATTGCACTCCAGCCTGGCTGATAGAGAGACCTCGACACAAATAAAAATAATTTTCCCTAGATCCTGAGCTTCTCGAACAGTTTGTGGGGGGCATGGAAAGAAGGTTGTTGACTGACTGACACAATTCCTAAGACAAAAACATCAAAACAACCGTACCTTTTGAATGTTTCATTTGCTTTGTATGTAAACGTTGTTCTCCTTCTCCAGTAGAAAATAGAGAAAACCCAAGTTTGACTAGAGAAACATAAAATTTGTTTTCGGCAGCATTTCAAAGTGCTGCGCGTTCCTAGGATATTAAACCTGCCCCCACTGTGTTCAAATATGAGTACAAAAAAAGCATGTGCAAAGTAAATTACATGAATTTGAGGTCATCTTTTTCCTGTTGTTCTTACAGATGAGTTCACCACAAGCCTTTTGTGAATATTATGTGCTGTTTATGTTGTAAAGGCTTATGTCATCAAGCATATTTCAATGTAAAGTGTTCTCTTGTCATATAGTAGACAATTCACTTTATGAGTATATTTGACTGAGAAGAGAATCAAATGTGTGAACAGATCGCCATCAAACATGACTTCACAATATTAACTGCTTTTTCTGCCTATGATATCTTTTCTTCTTTTTTTCCTGAGACCAAGTCTTGCTTTGTTGCCCAGGCTGGAGTGCAGTGGCGTGATCTTGGCTCACTGCAACCTTTATCTCCCAGATTCAAGCAATTCTCCCACCTCAGCCTCCTGTGTAGCTGGGATTACAGGCATGTTCCACCATACCCGGTTAATTCTTGTATTTTTAGTAGAGATAGGGTTTCACCATGTTGGGCAGGCTGTTCTCAAACTCCTGACCTCAGGTGATCCTCCCACCTTGGCCTCCCAAAGCACTGGGATTACAGGTGTTAGCCACTGCACCCAGCCTACTCTGTTTCATACTACTGTATGATACCTTAAAGGGAGGTAATTTTTACTTCACTTTTGCCCATTGGTATAATTTTTTTAAATGGCCACAAACTTCATGTCAGTGGAAATACTAGTAGTCCAAGTAATAAAAAACATCTAAATAAAGAACTTCATTTGTAATTTATTTTTATGTAGACAGAACTCTAAGTTTTCATATTACTTGCCTTATCTGGCACTTCTTTTTTTTTGAGACAGAGTTTCGCTCTTCTTACCCAGACTGGAGTGCAATGGCATGATCTCGGCTCACCGCAACCTCCACCTCTTGGGTTCAGGCAATTCTCCTGCCTCAGCCTCCTGAGTAGCTGGGATTACAGGCACGCGCCACCATGCCCAGCTAATTTTTTGTATTTTTAGTAGAGACGGGGTTTCACCATGTTGACCAGGATGGTCTCGATCTCTTGACCTTGTGATCCACCCGCCTCAGCCTCCCAAAGTGCTGGGAATACAGGCTTGAGCCACTGCACCCGGCCTATCTGGCACTTCTAAGTCCCTACTAGTATAAATTTTATTTTTATCAGTTTTTGGCTGGAACCCTGTTAACTGGGCTTCCAGAGAAATTGCGTGCTTATACCGTCTTACTTTGTGTTTTAAGAGAAAGACTGGCTTTCAGCCCTAAGAAGTAAACATCCTCCAGGTCCTATACAATGAGGAAAATTAGCTGGGAAGAGCCAAAAAAAGAGAGCAGTGCAAGTGTAGTATCTGAGCATGTATGGAACTTGTGTGCCCAGGCCCCTGGGCTGGAGGGCATCTGTAGACAGGCACTGAGTAGAAACATCTTGGACTGAAGGAGGTATGCTGAGACTTTCCTGTGACACAGGAACCATGCAGATGGCTTCCTATGGATACATCCAGCACAATTCTTGGTAAAAATTGTAAACAACAGGTTCCTCCTGCCCCTTCTTCCTTGCATCATCCAGAGCGCAATGGTTTTTTGGTGTACTCCATATAATCTTAGGCTGGCCTCTCAACATTTTATGCTAAACTTAACTTTATTCAAACTGAAAATGTGTAATTTCAGGGTGAGGAGGCTCTGCCACACTAGCTCCTTACCTCTGATCTTCAGAGAGTGTATATACTGTATTTAATTTTGGATTCAATGGTTATAGGCCTAGAATATAGGATGTATGAATTGAGGCTTGGTGCAGTGGCTCATGCCTGCAATCCCAGCACTTTGGGAGGCCGAGGCGGGTGGATCACTTGAGGTCAGGAGTTTGAGACCAGCCTGGCCAACGTGGTGAAACCCTATCTCTACTAAAAATATAAAAATTAGCTGGACGTGGTGGCATGCACGTGTAGTCCCAGCTACTTGGGAGGCTGAGGCAGGAGAATCACTTGAACCCAGCAGGCAGAGATTGCAGTGAGCCGACATCATGCCACCAAACTCCAGCCTGGCGACAGAGTGAGACTGTTTAAAAAAAAAAAGTATGAATTGATTTATAATACCCCTTGTATTTTTTGTACTTTCACAGGGCAGCCCTGCGCTGTATCGAAATGTTAACTCTTTAAGAGAACGAATATCCGCCTTCCAGTCAGCTTTTCACTCCGTAAAGGAAAATGAGAAAATGACCAGCTGTCCGGAATTCTCAGAGGCAGGAAGAGTGTCCGAGGTGACAGACTTGAGTGAGTAAAATGATTCATTCAGTTTTCACTTCTATATTTATAAAGAAAAGCTTCTGAGATCTGAAATGATTTAGTGTGAAACTAATCTTTTCAGAACACAGGTATATTTATAAAACAAGGCTAATATTGAAAATTTGGGACATTTCACACAAAAATAAGGATTTCTGGTTTCTCTTGGAAAAAAACCTGATGTCAGACCTTCCTAATCCTGCAGTTCCACATGGTTGCAATTAAATTTTAAGTTTTTAAATGTCAGAGCGAATTAGCTAATTTCACCTTTATCATAGAGTTTGAGGCAAATTTGAGTTTACAAACCTTGATTTTGTTTTTACAGGATCATTATTAAGCTTGGCAAGCATTTAATAAATGAAATAAATTTGTGTAAATTTTATGTGAATACCAAACAGCCAACCTTGATGTTAAATACAAATATATCCAGTCTGATAATCTGCTGTATTCTTTAACTCTTAGATTGTAATAATTCATTTGGTTGTGTTTCAGTCTTTTTTTTTTTTTCAATCACAAAGTATTTCAGATACCAGAATGTGACAAAATCTTGGTCTTACTGTAATCATTATAACCATTTCTCTGGTACTTTACATGCTAAGATTTTAAATGATTTTGTTTTGAATTCTTGAACTATCTTTAAGTACATTTCAACACCTCCCATGTGCATTGCTCTGTTAGCCCAAGACAAGTCTCGCTCATCTAGAGTGTGTGATCCATTCAGTGTTCCCATTTAGATTTGTACTTTGTGACTCACTTATTGTTTCAGTTTCTTCCTGGGTTTTTAAATTTATTTACATCATTATAATTCTGCACACAATTTAATTCCTTTTTTTAGCTAGAAAAAAACGGGGGCACATTGTAGTGGCCTTTTTCACGAAGTCATACAGAGTGTTAGAACATAACCACATCTTTTAAAATAACAGGTGTCACTGGGCACAGTGGCTCATGACCATAATCCCAGCATGATCATGAGGTGGGCAGATCATGAGTCAGGAGTTTGAGACCAGCCTGACCAACATGGTGAAACCCTGTCTCTACTAAAAATACAAAAATTAGCCCGGGAGTGGTGGCACATGCCTGTAATCTCAGCTACTCAGGAGACTGAGGGAGGAGAATCACTTGAACCTGGGAGGCAGAGGTTGCAGTGAGCTGAGATTGCACCACTGTACTCCAGCCTGGGCAACAGAGCACGACTCCATGTCAAATAAATAAAATAACAGTTGTCATCATACATTTAAAATGTGAGGTACTGTATTAGACACGCAAAAGTATTTTAGTATATCTTTGCATGTTTTAGGTTCTGAAAAAACTCAATTCTAATAATTAAATGTATTCTTTTTCAATAGGCATGTTCCATTCCTTTCAGTTAGATTTTCTTTTTTTTGCTATAAAAAATTGTGCTAGATTTTTCTTTTCATTGATAATTTAGACTCAGGCACTAGATTTTACTAGACTTAGGCTCTTAGATTGTAAGAAAAGTATGATGATGCACAATGGCCGGGCATGGTGGCTCATGTTTGTAATCCCAGCACTTTGGGAGGTTGAGGCGGGTGGTTCACCTGAGGTCAAGAGTTGAAGACCAGCCTGACTAACACAGTGAAACCCCATCTGTACTAAAAACAAAAAATTAGCTGGGCCTGGTGGTGTTAACCTATAATCTCAGCTGCTTGGGAGACTGAGGCAGGAGAATCGCTTAAACCCAGGAGGCGGAGGTTGCAGTGAACCGAGATCACACCATTGCACTCCAGCTTGGGCAACAATAGCGAAACTCCGTCTGACACACACACACACACACAATATATATATACACACACACTATATCTATATCTATCTACACACACACATATATGCATATGTATATATGTGTGTGTATGTATGAAAACATTTATGCCTGTGTCATTTTGTTTTTGTTTTGTGTTTATAGCCGGAAAGGCAGGTCTTAGAGCATGCCAGCAGTCTGGGTTCCCTGCAGTGTTGGCCTCCAAACGTCGGAGGATATCCTGTCAGAGGGACTCTGATGAAAATCTAAGGGATGCTGAAGGAAAAGCAATTGATCTCCAGATACTCAGTATTGATACAGACAGAGGATGTGCAGTTGAAACTTCTGCAGATCTTTCCGAGGTAATTCACTTAACTTTACACATAGGAGAAGGAAGTGTTGGTTTTCTGCATAGGCAGTTTTAAAGCTTTCAGTGCTGTTCTTCAATTTACTACCTCGTTCTGCCCTGTGGTAGCTAGATGGGTGAGTGGTGGTGTGTGTGTGTGTGTATGTGTGTGTGTGTGTGTGTATGTATGTGTTTCCCACCTGTTAATTTTATGATTACCTCGTTCTGCTCTGTGGTAGCTGGGGTGTGTGTATGTGTGTGTGTGTGTGTGCGTGTTTACTACTTGTTAATTTTATGGTTGGTTGTTGGTATCTATCACTTCTTAGAAAGCGTTTGGATAGAGATCTCACTTTTGACTACTAACCTTATGAAGAGAATAAGCCCTGTGGTCTTCTGTGTGTGAGATATTCTATAGGGTGATGCTCCAAGAAGGCAGGAAGTCACAGTCCTGCCCTCAGGCAGTATTTTTTCTCCTGGGGAGTGGGTTATAAGCAGATGGTTTCAGTGGAGCTGGTGGATCAGGTGGAGATTATATGTGGGGTGTACTCCGCAGGTCTGGGAGTCTTGCGCTTCTTCCTGGCCCTTACTGCTTTCCTACTGACTGGAATTCAGGGTGCCATTCAGCAATTGCTCCTTTGCACTGCTCACTTCTTTCAAGTAGCTCTAGGGAATTTTGTGGCTTATAACTACCTAAACCCTGTCAAGATGATTAAAAGGTGATATTAGGAGAAAAATAATACTAAGTGAAGATCAGGCGGCCTTCACGCACGTGTGAACAGGGAGCTAGGCTTTCATGATGGGCTTTTCCTGCTTCACGTTCCTCGTTCTGGTTTGACACAGTAGCTTCTCATGTCCTTTGTGAGAGGAGACACCTAACACCATTACAGTTGGAACGCTTTCTGTACCTTCTCTGTCGCTTAGATCCAGTGCTCATCCTCTTCACTGGATGTGGACTGGTGGAATAAAGGTTCGATAGTAGTTAAGAGATTCTTCAGGTTCCAGTGGGTTTCCTTTGTATCTCAGTCACCTGTAATCTTGGCTCCCTTTGCCTTATTCAGGTTAATGTGAAATCCCCATCTGACAGAAACAATGGTAATTGTTTGTAAGCAGAGCTTTGGTTAATTGTTTGAACATACATCATGATTCAGACATTATTTCTGAGTTAGTGTGAATGTGTTTTTATCTTAGCCTTCAATGGCTTTCGTATCTTAGTTATTGATGATGTTTGGCTTTTGATTAATAATTAGATAAACTTGTCTTTATTTTGAGAATTTTCTCTAAAGAACTGTAGATACAACTGTCTAGGCTTTAACAACAAAAATAGGTCCTTTAAACGTTTCCTGGGGAATTAAAAGTTGATTTGTGGGATGTTTAGGATGCAATTAGTATGAATACTTCATTGTTAGATTCCTGTATGCTTTGAGTTTTTGAGATAATGAAGGTGGCTGATTGAATACCAAATTTCCAGGTAATCTATAATGTTTACTCAAATCTTCAAAAAGGTATTAGTAGTACTGTAAGTAATAAAATGTAATAGTCTTTCAATGTTTCCTCAAGAAATCGTCTAAACCTGGTTCAACACAGTCTGGATTTTTCGTGGAAGAGTCTCTTCCCCTTTCAGAGCTCACAGAGATTTCAAATGGTAAGTATTTAACTTTTTCTTAGTACACATCCAGTTGCCTGATTCATAGACATTTATGATTAGTGTACCTATTTGCTAACATTTAGGGGAACTGAAATGGTTCCCTACTTTTTAGGATCTTATGGCCCACGAGACATGCTTCCGAATTCTTGTAATATGAGGGATATCCTCTTTTTTAAGCTACCATCACTAAGAGTTAGTGAAGTATTTACAAGCTCATGAAATTTAGTATAAAGAGGCAGGACCTATGAATATATTAACAAGTATTCTTTGTTAGAGAAACACTACTCATAGTATTTTTATTTGTTTTTACGCATGTAAAAAGAGTTTTATCAGGATGTAATAATTACTTATTACTTCTTAAAATCAGTATGCTTGTACTGAGTGAACCCTAGCAAGGGTTTAGATTGACTTTTATTCTATTTGGGTCTTCAAAGTAAAGCTCTTATGGGCATATAATTGGATCTTGTGTTTTTTTAAATCCATTTTGATAATTTATTTTTGATTGGAATATTTAGCCTCTTAACTTTTCAAGTAATTACTTAGATGGTTTTATTCACATCTGTCATTTTATAGTATGTTTTCTATTCCTACTTATTGCTCTGTAACCTTTCATGGTCTATTTAGGTAATACTGTACAATTTCACACGGAAACTTTACGAACTCTACAGATGAATTTCCTCTCCCTGCCAGCCATGGCTATTACGATCCTTTACAGACACACAGTTACTTCATTATAAGTCCCACAAGATCTTATCATTTTTGCATTAAACTGTTATATGTGCTTTTCTCTTTTTCCTTTTGTTTAGGCAGTTTGTTACTCTGTCACCCAGGCTGGAGTGCAGTGGTATGATCTCAGCTCACTGCAACCTCCCACTCACAAGTTCAAACAGTTCTCATGTCTCAGCCTCCCGAGTAGCTGGGATTACAAGCACCTGCCATCATGCCCAGCTAATTTTTGTGTTTTTGTATAGATGGGGTTTCACCATGTTGGCCAGGCTGATCTTGAGTTCCTGACCTCAGGTGATCTCTCTCTGCCTTGGCCTCCCAAAGGGCTGGGATTACAAACATGAGCCACCACTCTTGGCCCATCTGTGTTGTTTCTTAATCAGTTCACACACTTTTACACCTTATTTTTCCCTTAAAGTAGCCAACACTCCTTCCTTTTCTTTTTAAAATTTAGATACACATAATTTATGTTTTAAACAAATAATTTTATAGTGTATGTGTCATGTAATTTTGTTTGGTTAAATTTATTACTATTTTTGAAAGATAAACCGTAACTATACATTTATGGAGAACAATATGATGTTTTGATGTATTTATACAATGTGGCATGATTAAATCAGGCTTATAACTAACATGTCCCTCACTTCACTTACTGTCTTTTTTTTTTATGGTGAGATATTTGAAATTTACTGTCTTCATTATTTTGAAATACATAATACACTAATACTACCTATAGACCCTCTGTTGTGCAATAGATCTCAAAACCAATTCCGCTTGTCTATCTGAAACCTTGTATTTCTTGATCAACAACTCCCCATTTCCTTCCTTCTACCACCCCCCCTCCCCCCGCCCACAACAGGCTCTGGGAACCCCTCTTCAACTCTTTCCTTCTGTAAATTCAACCTTGTTAGATTCCTCATGTGTGTGAGATCACATGGTTTTTGTTTGGTGCCTGGCTTATTTCACTTAGCAAAATCTTCCAAATTCATCCATGTTGTTGCAAATGAGAGTCTACCCGCTTTTAAGGTTAAATAGTATTCTGCTCTGTGTATATACCATGTTTTCTTTATCCATTCACCCATTAATGGACACTTGTCATTGAGGAGAATGATGTTAGCAACAGGGTTGTTATATGTGTCCTTTATTGTGTTGAAGAACTTTCTATTCCTAGTCTGAGGATTTTTATCGTGATATTGTGTTGAATTTAGTCAAATGCTTTTTCTGCATCTGTTGAGGTGATCATATGGTTTTTGTTTTTCACCTTTTTTTTTTGTTTTTCAAGAGTGTTTATTAAAATAGGCAATAAAAGAGTGTTTATTAAAATAGTACATGTGCATCATATGAGCAGTTGCTCAAAATCAGCACTTCCAGGAGAGGAGCCACTTCTCAGTTTTCCTGTCTGTATAAGAAAATGTCAGAAGTACTTCCCTGAAGTACACAGGCATTTCCCTAGTAGTCTTGGTACCAGTAACAGAGTATAATTACTAAACATCTCCAACGTGGTTTTCATTACAAAGAAACATGTTTCACATAAAAACTTCATAATATAATCCAGAGACAGAATTTGTGCATGCTTAAAATTTGAAGCCAGGCTATTTCTGATATATTTTTTCATTTCTTCCAGTTTTTTATTTTTATAAATATGCACCCAGTTTCCTACAGTGTAAAACACACAAAACACTGCTGAGAGCAACACGATTGCCTTACAGTAGCTTCTTTGAGACAACTATCCTAATGCAAGGATGGGAGTACTAATTTCTATTCTGACTTGCTCCTTTCCCCAAATCATGATAGTGTGGACCAAATCCTAGCAGTTGTCAGATACAAACAAACTGGGCAGAGGGCCGTAGCATAATTAATGAATAATTTCACAATGATCTGGTCAAGAAAACACACAGAAAATGGTGATCATGTGATTTTTTTTATTTTTCATCTTATTTATGTCATGTATCACATTGATTTGCATGTGTTGAATCATCCTTGCATCCCAGGAATGAATCTAATTTGATCACGGTGAATGATTCTTTCAGTATGTTCCTGAGTTAGGTTTGCTAATATTTTGCGGAGGATTTTTGCATCTTTGTTCACCAGGGATATTGGTGTATAATTTTCTTATATGTAGCAGGGTAATGCTAACCTTGTTAAATGACAAGGAAGTCATTGGAAGTATTTTCTCTACTTTTTTTTTGGAAGTGTTTGAGAAAACTTATTAGTTCTTTAAATGTCTGTTGGAAGTCAGCAGTAACGCCATCTTGTCCAGGGCTTTTCTTTGGTGGGAGACTTTTTATTACTAATTCAGTCCTCTTTTTCTTTTTTCTTTTTTTTTAATTAAAAAATAGAGATGGGGCATTACCATGTTGGCCAGGCTAGTCTTGAACTCCTGACCTTAGGTGATCCACCCATCTCGGCCTCCCAAAATGCTGGGATTACAGGCGTGAGTGAGCCTCTGCGCCCGGCCTAATTCAGTCTTCTTCTTACTCATTATTGGTCTTTCGAGATTTTCTATTTGTTCGTGATCCATTTCTTTTAGGTTATCCAATTTTGGGTGTTTAATTATTCATAGTAGTTTCTGTGATCCTTTGTATTTTGGTGTCAAGTTCTCTGGTAATGCTAGTTTGCTTCCTGTGCTAGGAAGTCAAATGATCTTGCCAGCTGTACTCCATGGTCTAGTAAGATCACTGGCTGCACTCTGCCTTCAGGTGGAGCTGCTCTCTGGCTCTCTGATGGTCTCTGATTTGGCAGAGTTGCAGGTTGTCTTCCTTGGCTGGTCAGTAGTGTTGTTTGGAATCTAGTTGGGCAGAACCACGTGATGGGCTCTGAGACTGCTGGAGGTTGTTGCTTGGCCCCATATGGTGGACAGGGCCTGAGGCTGTACTCTACAGATGTGTGTGGATTTGAGCTTGCCTCCCAGCTTAGGGTAGGGTTAAGCAGAGCACTGAGGTTTGGTAAAGTCACTTCCCTGCAGCTGGAGTTGGGCAGGAAGAGATGCTCCTTCCACAGGTAATCACCCACACAGTCTGGTTTGGGGAAGACTTAGTAAGAGCACAAGGGCTTACTTTGATCACCTTTCCGCTGCTAGGATTTGGTAGGCCCAGATGTACCTTTCATGGGCAACTGCTGTCCTATAGTTGCTCCCCCATGAGGAGGACTTAATGCAAGCACCAGAACGTATTATTGGCTCACATCTTTACAGCTAGAGAGCCAGACGTTTCCTCTGGGCAATTGCTGACCTGCAGTTTCCTCTCGACCTGGGGAAGACCTAATGGGAGCACCCAGGCTGTGCAGGGAAGCTGGATAGGGATTTTAACCTGGAAGACCCACTAACCATGTTTTCTGCAGCTTAATACTGCTGGCTGGTTTGTCTGGTGTGGCCCTTCCATTAGCTGGAATGCAGCCCACCAGAATTTGCTCTTTGGTGGCTGCAGTCCCCATCCCATGTCCTTTGTTTTTATCTGACCCTGTTTGGGGCACATACAGTGTGTTTGCAGTTTGGTGTGATGATCTTTTTCTTATTCCTGCCACCCTCAGATATTGAAATGCCTGTGAATTTAGCAATAAAGTTGCTTGTTAGTCAGTGCTCGGCTCAAATTAGCTTTTATGGTCCAAGTAATAGGTGCCGTCAGTAGAGGCAGGCTAATAGTTTGTAGCTGATTCATGATACCTTCTTTCAACCTCTGACTCAGAGATTTCCTGGGGAGCCAAATCCCCATAATCACTTTACGCTTCGTAGTCAGATTTGAGATTAAAAACTGACCAGTGCTGCTTCTTTACCTCCATTTTGCTTTCCAAATGAAATCCCAGATGTTACTCTTTAAGCAAGTTATGTGAAGTTCGAATTTTTCATAGCACATTATTATCTTTGCAAATACATAATGTGTTTTTGGTCTAGAACAAACATATTCAAGAGGTCTTCCACCTCTCAAGTTTACATGTTTATCTTGAAGCACTCAAGGTTGCTGACTGCATAGTGGGCAAAGGATCGAACAACGCCGTTTGGCCTGACACGTTCGCAGCAGAAGTGAGCTCAGACGAAATCCCTGATGTCAGGGCACCAGCTGCTCCAGTGTGTAGGAAGGACCTTCCCTCCCCTAACACCTTTGTACTTCGTTCTGTTCTGAAGAAACCCTCTGTTCCGATGTGCCTAGAGAGCTTACAGGTAAGAAGAGAGTTACATTTCCTAAAGCAAATGAATAAAAAAGCATTTTGGTTCAAAGCAGAACCCCTGAAATGTCATATCATACTGGTTTAAAAGGAAGTGTCTTACTATAAATTTTTTTCCTCATCTTATTAACAACACTATGTGTAGTTTCTTTTGTTCTTATATTTTTTAATTAAGTAGAGTATATAGTATGCAGAATTTAATATAAGTAGACTAGTTTATAAGGGGTCATAATCTTACTGCACTAACATAATTATATCTTTTTGATTAATTTTATAAAATTATATGTGATACTAATTAATCATAATTATTGTGTCAATCTGTTAAACTGATCATTCCACCCAAAATATTTGGTCTTAAAACTATCTCTTGGCCAGGCTTAGTGACTCACGCCTGTAATCCCAGCATTTTGTGAGTCTGAGGCTGGTAGATCACAGGGTCAGGAGTTTGAGACCAGCTTGGCCAGCATGGTAAAACCCCATCTGTACTAAAAATATGAAAAATTAGCTGGGCATGGTGGCACACCTGTAATCGCAGCTACTGGGGTGTCTGAGTCAGAAGCATTGCTTGAACCCGGGAGGCGGAGGTTGCAGTGAGCCGAGATCACACCACTGCACTCCAGCCTGGATGACAGAGTGAGGCTCCCTCTCAAAAAAAAAAAAAAGTACCTCTTAGAGCTATCCCATCCGTTTTACTCTAAACTCAGTCAATATGAGGAAAGAGGAAGTTGATGAGAACTAGCTGGCATTTATTGAGTCATGTTTACAGTTCTGGCATATATATACAGCAGCAGTGCTCTGAGAAAGGTATAGGACCTGTTTGACATAAACTTAGGCTTGTAGGTTGTTCAGTGAACCCACATAAGTCTGCTATTAAAATTCATGTCAGGTTCTCAGTCCATGAGAGGTTGAGAGTCTAGCCTCGGGAGTGAAAATGTCAAGTTTCAGATCCTGACTTGGAAATGTAATCACTGAACAAGTTATTTGACCTTTCTCTGCCTGGTTTCCTTATCTATAAAAGTGTTAAGTTAGTAACTACTTTCAGAGTAATTTGAGCATTAAATCACCAAGACTGTCTGGCACTTCAGAAATACAAATCTTTTTTTTTATTTCCCACCCGAGACAAAGTTTCGCTCTTGTTGCCCAGGCTAGAGTGCAAAGGCATGATCTCGGCTTGCTGCAACCTCTGCCTCCTGGGTTCAAGCAATTCTCCTCCCTCAACCTCCTGAGTAGCTGGAATTACAGGCATGCGCCACCACCCTCTGCTAATTTTGTATTTTTAGTAGAGATGGGGTTTCTTTATGTTGGTCATGGTTGTCTCGAACTGGGGACCTTGTGATTCACCCGCATCAGCCTCCCAAAGTGCTGGGATTACAGACATGAACCACTGCGACCAGCCCTTTTTTCAGACCATAAGTATGCCTGCAAGTCTGTTCTGAAGCGAAAAAGGAACTAAATTACCTTCTATTTACATGGATGATTGATGGTCAGTTGCTATTTGAAAAGTGTTAATAACTTTTTTTTAAATTATTATACTTTAAGTTCTGGGATACATGTGCAGATCATGCCGGATTGTTGCATAGGTATACACATGCTGCATCCATCCCCCCCATCATCTACATTAGGTATTTCTCCTAATGTTATCCCTCCCCAATCCCCCCATCATCTGCTATCCCTCGCCTAGCCCCCCCACCCCCCAACAGGCCCCAATATGTGATGTTCCCCTCCCTGTGTCCATGTGTTCTCATTGCTCAACACACACTTAGGAGTGAGAACATGCAGTGTTTGGTTTTCTGTTCTTGTGTCAGTTTGCTGAGAATGATGGTTTCCAGCTTCATCCATGTCCCTGCAAAGGACATGAACTTATTCCTTTTTACGGCTGCATAGTATTCCATTGTGTATATGTACCACATTTTCTTTATCCAGTCTATCATTGATGGGCATTTGGGTTGGTTTCAAATCTTTGCTATTGTAAACAGTGCTGGAATAAACATATGTGTGCATGCATCTTTATAATAGAATGATTTATAATCCTTTGGGTATATACCCAGTAATGGGATTGCTGGATCAAATGGTATTACTGATTCTAGATCCTTGAGGAATCACCACACCGTCTTCCACAATGGTTGAACTAATTTACACTCCCAGCAACCACTGTAAAAGTGTTCCCATTACTCTACATCCTCTCCATCATCTATTGTCTCCAGACTTTTTAATGATCGCCATTCTAACTGGCTTGAGATGGTATCTCAATGTAGTTTTGATTTGCATTCCTCTAATGACCAGTGATGATGAGCATTTTTTCTTATGTTTGTTGGCTGCATAAATGTTTTCTTTTGAAAAGTATCTGTTCATATCCTTTGCCCTCTTTTTGATAGGGTTGTTTTTTTCTTGTAAATTTGTTTAAGTTCTTTGGAGTTTTTGGATATTAGCCTTTGTCAGATGGGTAGATTGCAAAAATTTTTTCACATTCTGTTGGTTGCCAGTTCACTGTAATGATAATTTTTTTTTCTCTGCAGAAGCTCTTGAGTTTAATTAGGTCCCATTTGTCTATTTTGGCTTTTGTTGCCATTGCTTTAGGTGTCTTGTTCATGAAGTCCTTGCCTATGCCTATGTCTTGAATGGTTTTGCCTGTTTTCTTCTAGGGTTTTTATGGTGTTAGGTCTTATGTTTAGATCTTTAATCCATCTGGAGTTAATTTTTATATAAGGTGTAAGGAAGTGGTCCAATTTCAGCTTTCTGCACATGGCTAGCCAGTTTTCCCAACACCATTTATTAAATAGGGAATCCTTTCCCTGTTGGTTGTTTTTGTCAGGTTTGTCAAAGATCAGGTGGTTGTAGATGTGTGGTGTTGCTTCCGAGGCCTCTGTTCTGTTCCATTGGTCTATATCTCTGTTTTGGTACCAGTACCAAGCTGTTTTGATTACTGCAGCCTTGTAGTATAGATTGAAGTCAGGTAGCATGATGCTTCCAGCTTTGTTCTTTTTGTTTGGGATTGACTTGCTATGCAAGCTCTCTTTTGGTTCCATAGGAAGTTGCAGGTGGTTTCTCCCATTCTCTGAAGAGGGTCATTGGTAGCTTGAGGGGGATAGCATTGTAATTTAATCTGTAAATTACTTGGGGCAGTATGGCCATTTTCATGATACTGATTCTTCCTAACCATGAGCATGGAATGTTTTTCCATCTGTTTGTATCCTCTCTTATTTTCTTGAGCAGTGGTTGGTAGTTCTCCTTGAAGAGGTCCTTTACATCCTTTGTTAGTTGTGTTCCTAGGTATTTTATTCTCTTTGCAGCACTTGTGACTGGGAATGTCTCATGATTTGGCTCTCTGTCTGTTATTGGTATATAGGAATGCTTGTGATTTTTGCACATTGATTTTGTATCCTGAGACTTTGCTAAAGTTGCTTATCAGTTTCAGGAGATTTTGGGCTGAGACTATGGGATCTTCCAAATATACAGTCAGGTCATCTGCAAAAAAAGATAATTTGACTTCCCCTTTTCCTAATTGAACCTTTTATTTCTTTTTCTTGCCCGATTGCTCTGTCCGGAACATCCAATACTCTGTTGAATAGGAGTGGTGACAGAGGGCACCCTTGTCTAGTGCCAGGTTTCAAAGAGAATACTTCCAGTTTTTGCCCATCCAGTATGATATTGGCCTGGGTTTGTCATAAATAGCTTTTATTATTTTGAGATACACTCCATCTATACCTAGTTTATTGAGAGTTTTTAGCATAAAGGACTGTTGAATTTTGTTGACGGCCTTCTCTGCATCTATTGGGATGATCATGTGGTTTTTGTTATTGGTTCTGTTTATGTGATGGGTTACGTTTATAGATTTCCATATGTTGAACCAGCCTTATATCCCTGGGATGAAGCCGACTTGATCATGATGAATAAATAAGCTTTTTGATGTGTTGTTGGATTTGGTTTGCCAGTATTTTATTGAAGATTTTTATCAACGTTCATGGATATTGGCCTGAAATTTTCTTTTTTAGTTGTGTCTTTGCCAGGTTTTGGTATCAGGATGATGTTGGTCTCATAAAATGAGTTAGGGAGGATTTCCACTTTTTGTGTTGTTTGGAATAGTTTCAGAATGAATGGCACCAGCTCCTCTTTGTACATCTAGTAGTATTCGGCTGTGAACCCGTTTGGTCCTGGACTTGTTTTGGTTGGTAGGCTATTAATTGCTGCCTCAACTTCAGACCTTGTTATTTGTCTATTCAGGGATTCAACTTCTTCCTGGTTTAGTCTTGGGAGGGTGTATGTGTACAAGAATTTATCCAATTCTTCTAGATTTTCTGATTTATGTTCATAGAGGTGTTTGTAGTAATCTCTCATCAGATTTTGTAGTTTGTATTTCTGTGGAATCGGTGGTGATATTCCCTTTATCTTTTTTTACTACATCTCTTTGATTCTTCTCTTTTCTTTTTTATTAATCTGGTTAGCCGTCTATCTATTTTGTTGATCTTTTTAAAAAAAACCAGCTTCTGGATTTTTTATTTTTATTTTTTTTTTTAAGGGTTTTTTTGTGTCTCTGTCTCCTTCAGTTCTGCTCTGATCTTGGTTATTTTTGGTCTTCTGCTAGCTTTTGAATTTGTTTGATCTTGCTCCTCTAGTTCTTTCAAGTGTGATGATAAGGTGTTGATTTTAGATCTTTCCTCATTTCTCATGTAGGCATTTGGTGCTATAGATTTCCCTCTAGACACTGCTTTAAATGTGTCCCAGAGATTCTGGTACACTATATCTTCATTCTCATTGATTTCTAAGAACATCCTTATTTCTGCCTTCATTTCATTATTTATCCAGTTTTCATTCAGGAGGTTATTCAGTTTCCATGCAGTTGTGCACTTTTGAGTGAGCTTCTCAATCCTGGCTTCTAATTTGATTGCACTGTGGTCTGAGAGAATGTTGGTTATGATTTCCGTTCTTACACATTTTCTGAGGAGTGATTTACTTCCAATTATGTGGTCAGTTTTACAGTAAGTGCCATGTGGTGCTGAGAAGAATGTATATTTTGTGGATTTGGGGTGGAGAGTTCTGTAGATGTCTGCTAGGTCCGCTTGGTCCAGATCTGAGTTCAAGTCCTGGATATCCTTGTTAAGTGTCTATATGTTGATCTGTCTAATATTGACAGTGGAGTGTTAAAGTCTCCCACTTTTATTGTGTGGGAGTCTAAGTCTCTTTGTAGTCTTTAAGAACTTGCTTTCTCTATATGCGTGCTCCTGTATTGGGTGCATATGTATTTAGGATAGTTAGCTCTTCTTGTTGCATTGCTCCCTTTACCATTATGTAATGCCCTCTTTGTCTCTTGATCTTTGTTGGTTTAAAGTCTGTTTTATCGGAGACCAGGATTGCAACTCCTGCTTTTTTTTGTTCCCCATTTGCTTGGTAAGTCTTCAGCCCTTTATTTTGAGTCTGTGTGTGTCTTTGCACATGAGATGGGTCTCCTGAATACAGTACACTGATGGGTCTTGACTCTATCCAATTTGCCAGTCTGTATCTTTTGATTGGGGCATTTAGCCCATTTACATTTATGGTTAATACTGTTACGTGTGAATTTGATCCTGCCATTTTGATACCAGCTGGCTGTTTTGCCCATTAGTTGATGCAGTTTCTTCATTGTGTCGATGGTCTTTACTATTTGGTATGTTTTTGCTGTGGCTGGTACTGGTTGTTCCTTTCCATATTTAGTGCTTCCTTCAGGAGCTCTTGTAAGGCAGACCTGGTGGTGAGGAAATCTCTCAGCAATTACTTGTCCATAAAGGATATTCTTTCTCCTTTGCTTATGAAGCTTAGTTTGGCTGAATATGAAACTCTGGGTTGAAAGTTCTTTTCTTTAAGGATTTTGACTATTGGCCACCACTCTTCTGGCTTGTAGGGTTTCTGCTGAGAGATCTGCTGTGAGTCTGATTGGCTTCTCTCTGTGGGTGACCTGACCTTTCTCTCTGGCTGCCCTTAGCATTTTTTTCCTACATTTCAACCCTGGTGAATCTGACGATTATGTGCCTTGGGGTTGCTCTTCTGGAGGAATATCTTTGTGGTGGTCTCTGTATTGACTGTGTTTGAATGTTGGCCTGCCTTGCTAGGTTGGGAAAGTTCTCCTGGATAATATCCTGAAGAGTGTTTTCCAGCTTGGATTTATTACTCCCCATCACATTCAGTTACACCGATCAAGCATAGATTCTTTTCACATAATCCTATTTTTCTTGGAGGCTGTGTCATTTTCTGTTCGCTCCTTTTTTTCTAATCTTGCCTTCTCGTTTTATTTCATTTAGCTGACCTTTACTCTCTGACATCCTTTCTTCTGCTAGATCGATTCTGCTATTGAAGTTTGTGTTTGCTTCATGAAGTTCTCCTGCTGTGGTTTTCAGCTCCATGAAGTCATTTATGTTCTTCTCTAAGCTTGTTATTCTAGTTAGCGTTTCTTCTAACCTTTTTTCAGCGTTCTTAGTTTCTTTGCATTAGGTTAGAACATATTCCTTTAGCTCAGAGAAGTTTGTTATTACCCAATTCTGAAGCCTGCTTCTGTCAATTTGTCAAACTCATTCTCTATTCAGTTTTGCTCCCTTGCTGGTGAGGAGTTGTGATCCCTTGGAGGAGAAGAGGCATTCTGGTTTTTAGTGATTTCTGCCTTTTTGTGCTGGTTTCTTTCCATCTTTGTGGATTTATCTACCTTTGGTCTTTGAAGTTGGTGACTTTGGGATGGAATCTCTGAGTGGGCGTTCTTTCTTTTGATGTTGAAACTATTTCTTTCTGTTTTTTAGTTTTCCTTCTAACAGGCCCCTCTGCTGCAAGACTGCTGGAGGTCCACTCCAGACCCTGCTTGCCTGGACATCTCCCACAGGGGCTGCAGAAGAGCAAGGATTGCTGCCTGTTCCTTCTTCTGGTAGCTCTGTCCCAGAAGGGTATCCGCTAGATGTCAGCGGATGTCAACATCCACTAGATGTCAATAGAGCTCTCCTGTATGAGGTTTCTCTTTGGATATAGAGGGGTCAGGGAGCCACTTGAGGAGGCAGTCTGTCCCTTATCAGAGCTCAGGTGCTGTGCTGGGGAGCTGTGTTGTTCCATTCAGAGCTGCTGGGCAGGGATGTTTAAGTCTGCTGCAGTGAAACTCACAACTGCCCCTTTTCCCAGGTGCTCTGTCCCAGGAAGGTGGGGCTTTATTTATAGGTCCCTGAGGGGCTGCTGCCTTTTTATCAGAGGTTCCCTGCCCAGTAAAGAGGGAGTCTAGTCACAGTCTGCCTGCAGAGGCATTCCTGAGCTGCCACAGGCTCCGCCCAGCTTTCCTTTAAACTTCTTTGGTTTTTGTTTAGGCTGGCAACATTAGAACTGCTTCGGTAATGGTGGACTACCCTCCCCCGACACCAAGCTGGACCATCCCAGGTGCAGCTCAAACTGCTGTCCTTGGCTGCAAAAATCTCTAGCCAGTGGGTCTTTTCGCTGGTCCTTGTGAGGGTGGGACCCACTGAGCCAGATCACTTGGCTCCCTGTCTTCAGCCTCCTTTTTTTTAGGGGAGTGGGCGGTTGTGTCTTGCAGGCTTTCCAGGTGCTGGCTAAAATGACTGCCCAGTTTTTTGCTGGAAGTCAGCTGGAAACCCATGGCGCTGGGGTTGTCAGAACTGGTGGGAATCTCCTGGTCTGTGGGCTGTAAAGACCGTGGGAAAAGTGTAGTATCTGAGCTGGAGTTCTGGAATGTCCAGAAAATCGCTGATGGCCTCCCTTGGGTAGGAGAGGGGTTTCTCCAGCCCCTTGCACGTCTGGGGTGAGGCAACACCCCACCCTGCTTTGATTTGCCCTCCTTGGCTATACCCACTGTCCCACTAGTCCCATTGAGATGAACCTGGTACCTCAGTTGGAGATGAGGAGATCACTCACCTTCTGTGTTGCTCTCAAGCTGTTCCTATTCGGCCATCTTGGCGGGAGTCTCAGCATTAATACCGTTTTTGGTTAAAGAGCAGATTTGGGGCAAGGCATGATAGATAGCTCACGCCATTAATCCCCTGACTTTGGAAGGCCAAGGAAGAAGGATCACTTGAGCCAAGGAATTTGAGACTAGTCTGGGAGTAAAAAAAAGCTGATTTGGATGTAGGTATGCACTGCTTGTTCATATCTTCTCCTCAAAAAGACTTAACATCTGAATGATCCATGTAACTCTTCTCTTCTTTTTTTTCGGAGAGTCTTGTTCTGTCACCCAGGCTGGAGTGCAGTGGCACAATCTCAGCTCACTGCAACCTCGGCCTTCTGGGTTCAAGCGATTCTCCTGCCTCAGCCTCCTGAGAAGCTGGGATTACAGGTGCCCACGGCCACACCTGGCTAATTTTTTGTATTTTTAGTAGAGACAGGATTTCACCATGTTAGCCAGGATGGTCTTAACCTCTGGACCTCATGATCCGCCTGCCTCGGCCTCCCATAGTGCTGGAATTACAGATGTGAGCCACTGTGCCCGGCCAGAACTCTTACTTTCTAACAATATGACACAGCAAGTATCAAGTTCTGTCATTAGAATCATATGAAAACATTTACAACTAATGATCTTTATACTAACATGGTGATACTCATAGGCACATAAAATTGGAGTTCTATGGTGACTTTTCTGATTGTTTTAGTTGAACATAAATCTAAAAGTAAACATGAGCTTTGTTGTGTAAGTTAACTTACTTTGCAGTATTGGTATGTACATTTTCCTGGTCAGAAAAATGAACTGACTTCAGAGACAGATTAAGGAGGTTTGTTTGGGGGCAGGACTATTTCTAAGAGCAGGTACTATTCTTAGAATTGGGTGTACAGGAGAAAATGAGTAATTCTTGATGAGAAGGACTGGTCAGAGGTTTAGGTTGAGGCTGGAGAAGGAGGTGGTGAATAAGAGGGCACTTGGAGGCCGGGCACGGTGGCTCACGCCTGTAATTCTAGCACTTTGAGGGGCCGAGGCAGTCGGATCACAAAGTCAGGAGTTCAAGACCACACTGGCCAACATGGTGAAACCCCATCTCTTCCAAAAAATACAAAAGTTAGCTGGGCATGGTGGCTCATCCCTGTAATCCCAACTTCTTGGAAGGCTAAGGCAGGAGAATTGCTTGAACTGGGACCTGGGAAGCAGAGATTGCAGTGAGCCAAGATTGTACCACTGCACTCCAGCCTGGGCTACGGAGCAAGACTCCATCTCAAAAAAAAAAAAAAAAAAGAGGGAACTTTAATCCAGTCTGCAGGCCTGGTTCTCTCTTGCTGAGCTCCAGGGGCCCTGGGTTTACACTTTTTCTGTCTTTCCTCAGGGCTTACAGTATCCCTTTCTTCCTAACTTGCCTACACTGTAACCTTCATTTGGAGAGACCCTCAGGGACAAATGCTACCTTCTTGTTTCTTCCTCAAGAATATAATAATGGGCCAGGCGTGGTGGCTCAAGCCTGTAATCCCAGCATTTTGGGAGGCCGAGGCGGGTGGATCATGAGGTCAAGAGATTGAGACCATCCTGGTCAACATGGTGAAACCCCGTCTCTACTAAAAATACAAAAAATTAGCTGGGCATGGTGGCGCGTGCCTGTAATCCCAGCTACTCAGGAGGCTGAGGCAGGAGAATTGCCTGAACCTAGGAGGCGGAGGTTGCGGTGAGCCGAGATCACGCCATTGCACTCCAGCCTGGGTAACAAGAGCGAAACTCTGTCTCAAAAAAAAAAATAAAATAAAATAAAGTAAAAAGATTTAAATTCTAAGAATAGGTGTGGTTACCACATTTAAAAGAACACGATGTTATGCCATTTAACTGTTGTCTTTTTTCTTGTCTTAGTGCAGTTCTTGTATCTCAGATCATTTATATAGTTTTCCTCATTTGACACCATATATGGTACATGTAGCCTTCAGATTCGTTGTTTCTTCATCCATGGACTGAACCAACCAGAGATCAAAAATTACCAGGAAAAAAGTCATAAAAACAATACCATGAAACAGTATTGTCCCATATATATTAACAGTGCAATATAACAATGCCATTTAAAAGTGTTCTTTTAGGTTGGGCGCAGTGGCTCACCCCTGTAATCCCAGCACTTTGGGAGCCCGAGGCATGCAGATTGCTTGAGCTCATGGGTGGGTTCAAGACCAACTTGGGCAACATGCTGAAACCCCATCACTACAAAAAATACGAAAATTAGCTGGGCTTGGTAGTGCACACGTGTAGTCCTAGCTACTCTGGAGACTGAAGTGGAAGAATGGCTTGAACCTGGGAGAGAGGTTGCCAAGGCCTGAGATTGCACCATTGCACTCCAGCCTGGGCGGTAGAGCCAGACCTTGTCTCAAAAACAATAAAAATGAAAAGTATTCTTTACATGACATTTACATTGTATTAGGTATTATAAATATTAAAGTGTACAGGAGGATGTACACAGATTGTATGTAAATACTATGCCATTTTATAAAAGGGGCTTGAGCATCCATAGATTTTGTTATCTTTGGAGGGGCCCTAAAACTAATAGCCCATAGATACCGAGGGATGACCATATGTTATTATTCTAGCTTCTCACATTTTCCTTAACTTTATTTGCTAGATCAAACGTAGAATGAATTTGGCCCATGTTTGTTTATTTCTGTGCTTTAATTTTAGCATAAAATGCTGTTTTCTAAAGTAGTATCTAGGGGACCTAGTTTTGATTTGTGCCTGATGTAATGGTTTTGAGCCAGAACAATAAAGAAAATAAAGGTAATCTTTAATACTGGAGTATCTGCAGTTGACAGAGAAATTCAAAACTGTCATTCTTAATGATGTCTGTTTATTTCTATATGTAAAATTATTCCTTGATGTTTATTCTATTTAGGAACACTGTAACTACCTCTGTGGTAATGAAGATGGGACTCATCCGAGTGTTATCCCAAGTCTCGAAAACTGTTGTAAAGATAGAGAAGCGGGTAAGAAATTTCTATTTGTTTTTAAGCTTATAGATATCATTTTCTTGTTGATAAAACCTGTCATAATACTTGGAGTTTTCAGTGGTCTATTAATACCTTGATGCTTCTGAAATAACACGTGAATGAAGAACAGTTGAGAGGCATAGAATCTCCTTGGAGAGCCTCGGAATTGGTCTGTCCATTTCATGAATCCAGTTTTACTTAGTGGTGGAATTTGTAAAGAAAATTTATGTTTCAATTTTATAAACCTTTAAGATGTTCATGCGAAATTTTACTTGGAAATCTGTTACCATATTTTAATTGGAAATGTGCTTATCTTCTCCATTTTGAATTTGCGCTACCAACAGTTATTCTGTAGCTCTGCTTTGCTAGTTGTTATGTAAATAATAGCTGAATATAATCACATTAAAAGATTCTAGTATACGCCTTTTAGATAAGAAATCTAGCTTAATTTTTAGAAGTTACTCTCATTTATTATCTAATTATAGATGATGGAGAAAAGTTGGAAGCACTGGCCTTTGTAAATATGCGGAAGAGGAAGAGAGTTACTTTTGGAGAGGAGTTAAGGCCGGAAGTGTTTGACGAATCTTTGCCAGCAAATACTCCATTGCGTAAAGGAGGAACACCTGTTTGTAAAAAGGACTTGAGTGGTCTCAGCTCCCTGCTGCTTGAGCAGTCACCAGTTCCTGAGCCATTACCTCAGCCAGATTTTGATGACAGGGGGGAGAATCTTGTAAGTGTGAAAAGGGTTGGACAAACTTGCCTGTATTTTCGTCAGGCTTAACCTGCTTTGCATGAGCAATAACTATGTTTTGAAATGAGATAGACTAAATGATATGCCATGATTTAATCTATTTTGCATGTAAGTTTTTATGAATTTTTCCCCATTAGAAATAATACTTCCCCGACTCCTTGTACATATTGAACAGCTTTATGCCAATGAATTTGACAAATTAAGTAAACTGGATACCATCCTTGGAAAACACAAACTACCAAAATTCACCGAAGGTGAAATAAATTAGCTCAGTGGCCGTATATCAACTTAAGACATTTAAACTGTAGTTAAGACCTTCCCACAAAGAAAACTCTAGGTATAGATGATTTCTTTTTATTTTATTTTTTTTGAGATGAGGTCTTACTCTGTCACCTAAGCTGGAGTGCCGTAGTGCACTCATGGCTCACTGCAGCCTCAGCCTCTCCAGGCTCAAGCTGGCCTCCTGTCTTGGCCTCCTGTCTTAGCCTCCTGAGTCGCTGGGACTATGGGCGCACATCACCATGCCTGGCTAGTTTTTGATGATTTTACTGATGAATTCTACCAAACATTTGAGCAGGTTAAAATATTAATTCTACACAAGTTTTTCCACAAATTGAAGGGGTGGGTTAATTGATGTCAGCATTGTGATTTCAACATTAACCTGGTGCTGAAATCAGACAGGTATTACAAGAGAAGAGAGCGTCAGTTCAGTATCCTTGAAGCATAGCAATATCTAAAAAGATAATACATCATAACCATGTGAGATTTAGCCTTGGCTGCAATGTTGTTTAATGTTTGAAAACAAATCAGTGTAATTCGCCTTGTTAAAAGATTCATACAGAAATATGATCATCTGAGTAGATACAGAAAAAGCATTTAACAAAATCTCATATCCATTTCTCGTTTAAAAAACAAAACAAAACCTCTGAGAAAAATGGTAATAAAAGGGAATTTCTTCAAACTGACAACTGTCTATGCAAAAGCAACAGTTACTATCTTACCAGCAATTATGTGGGAAAGATTCGCTATCTGTATTTGTTTGCCATCTTACCTTGGAGTTCCCTGAATAATAATATAACAGACTGTGTTTATGAATGAACTTTTAAATTTTTTTTGGAGGAGTTAGAAATTTAGCAGTGGATCATTGTTTGTACTTTTGCTTAAAAATTCTCTTAGTATTTTGATGGATTGCAGTTAGTAGATATGATTTCACTGCAAACATGCTTGGTAAATGATATAATGCACATATATTTTTATATTCAGTCTCTTTGTTTTGCCTTGACTTTCAGAATCTTTCTGATTACCCATCTTTGCTGATTTTAGTTTTCTCCTACCAAAATAAGTTCTTATTTTTCTTTTTGACACATTATATATTCACTAAATGAAAAGATACCTAATTTCTATTCTTTTTTCCTTGTTTAGGAAAACATAGAACCACTTCAAGTATCATTTGCTGTTCTGAGTTCTCCTAATAAGTCATCAATCTCTGAGACTCTTTCAGGTAGTAACTTTTGTTTATTTTAAAATCATAAATGTCATTTTGAATATGTTAATACATTGTGTTAATACATTGACACTTTTTATTTTCTTTTAAAAATTTTATATTTGTTACCACAACATATACTTGGTTTAAAAAAACCTAATAGTATTGGAAAGCTGATATGAAGCCGTTCATTCATCCCTTTCCATTCCAAGCTTCCTACTTCATGTTCACCCACATTTCACTTCCTCAGATGGGATCCCCATTTTGTTAGTTGCTAGAAGCAGCGGAGTTAGCCTCTCACCTCTTAAGTACCGATGACAAGCTGCTCTTCACAGTTTGCAGAATTGCCATCGGGATTGTAAGGATCGTTCTTAAACGTCCAGACATTTTCCTCAACATTAATGCGGCATTTTTAGCATATGTGCTTTCTAAGGTCTTTGGCTTTGTTGTGATTATGACAAAGCAACAGAGATTGCTCCCAGCTTTTCTGACAAACCAGGACTTAGCTGGCAGATGTCATGGGATGGGCCCCTTTATTCATGTGTCTACTCTGGCAGAAACCCTTTAATGGCTTCTTGTTGACACAAACCAAATGTAGTAGACTCTAAGCCATGTGTTACTAAGTTAGGGCTAAAATTTGAACCACAGTCTATTACGTTCCGAAGCCCATACCCTTAAACACATACCGCCTTTAATTTATATCATTAAAATCATCTGCTAGGCATGGTGGCTCCCGCCTACAATCCCAGCAATTTGGGAGGCTGAGGCAGGCAGATCACTTCAGGTCAGGAGTTCAAGACCACCCTGGCCAACATGTGAAATCTTGTCTCTACTGAAAATACAAAAAAAAAAAAAAAAAGGCATGGTAGTGGATGCCTATAATCCCGGCTACTTGGGAGGCTGAGGCAGGCGAATCACTTGAACCTGCGAGGTGGAGGTTACAGTGAGCTGAGATCATGTCACTGCCCACCAACCTGGGTGACAGAATGGCACTCCATCTCAAATAAAAAAGTGGTCAAAATAAAATTACTACACTTTAAATACAATTTAAAACAAAATAAATATTTTCATGGTTATCTTAATGTCCTTTTTGTGATTTCAGTATACAAAATGTATCTTGGAATCAATGGACGTTTGTGAAAATAACATGCATTATTGTAATGTGATTTATTCTGCTATCTTAGCTTGGTAATATATTAAGCAGTCACCATGGAAAATGGTGAAAGTTTGAGTATCGAGTAAACTTAAAGTTTTTTAAATTAAAGAAAAAATTGGATTTCAAAATTTGTGCCACTTGGTTCTTCTTATTTTTGTTGAGATATGGCATTACAGGTGGATATCCTAAATAGAGTATTTCCAAAGGAAGATCCATGTTAAAATTTTGTGTTTCCTACTCTGATTCGGCTTTTGTCTTGTTTATCAGGCACTGATACCTTTAGTTCTTCAAATAACCATGAGAAAATAGCCTCTTGTAAAGTCGGTAGAGTAACAAGGACCTCTAACAGAAGAAATGTAAGTGTTTGTGTTTGGCACAATGTATTTGTTTTTAAATCATGCAATATACCTTTTCTGTTTTCATGGTCAAATGATAATGGGTGAAAGCTTGGTTTAATCAGTGTCATTAAGAAGTCATACTTTGGCCGGGCACAGTGGCTCACACCTGTAATCCCAGCACTTTGGGAGGCCAAGTCGGGTGGATTGCCTAAGGTCAGGAGTTTGAGATTAGTTTGGCCAACATGGTAAAACCCCTTCTCTGCTAAAAATACAAAAAAATTAGTCCAGCATGGTAGCATGCACCTGTAATCCCAGCTACTCAGGAGGCTAAGGCAGGGGAATTGCTTGAACCAGGGAGGTGGAGATTACAATGAGCCACGATGGTGCCAAAGCTAATACTTTATCCTGTCTAACATGTAACATATAAAGTGATTATGTGTTTCTGATTTAATTTTAATGCTATTAGAAGAAACATCTAATAAAATGAGATGCTTTCAGAGTTGTGTTAATGTGGAAGTTAACAAAATTTGTTTGAGATCTATATGATTTTATGAATTTCATTGAGGTGAAATTGCTATTTTGTTAAATTAGATAAAATTTGGGTTTTTGTTTATAACATCATAAAGTATAAACATATACTGTCATAGGGTATTTAGCTTATATGGTTGAATGTTAAACCTAGGATTCAAACCAATATAATCTAAAAATTCATGGTTTTTTTTTTCTCATAACCCAGCGGTTAGGCGCTAAATTGTAGGTTCTTAATGAGTAGTTGATGAATAAATGAATTAATGAATTCTTAAGCTGTGTTTTCTTTCCTATGAATTAATGAATTCTTAAGCAGTGTTTCTTTCTTCCGTAATATAATTGGATAATGTATGTATGCTTCTGGGTCTGCGTTTGATATTTTAGAAAGTGGCAATTACCGTTTCCACCAATTTTCATTAAAGTGCTTTTAATAGGATTTGTGAATTAAGAAATGAGAACCAAAGTAGTAGAGATACCCTGTGAAGCACAACAAGAGTGAGAGCTGCACATTAACATGTAATTGCTGTGGTTTATGGTATCCTCACTTTAAACTTTCTTTATAGCAGTTGGTCAGTTTTGTAGAAGAGAGTGTTTGCAACTTAATGAATACAGAAGTTCAGCCTTATAAAGGAAAGAAAATTAATAGGAGGAAGTCTCAAGAAACAAAGTGTACAAAGAGAGCACTTCCTAAGAAGAATCAGGTAAGCATGTGTTTAAAGATAGAATACAGAGTAGAAGTGGTATATTTCCTTATTGTATGATTAGGAAAATAAAGAAAAAATTTTTTTCCGGTTGACATTGGACCAAGATTATTAATGCAGTCTTATGGAGTAGCATGTGGTGTGTGGGATGGGGGGGGCTATATACTTAACTCTGAATTACCTAAGGGATACTTTTGCATCTTCTTTATCATCTTGTGTTGTGTACGTCCTGCACAGTAAATTAATAGGCACTCGAACCTGAAATTGATTCTCCTCTTTGAATCTAACATCTCACCCTATTGGGAATCCTGAGTTTTTTAGGCAGGGATAAGTGCGCCACTTGCTACTTGTTAGATTTTCTTTTTCCAGTTGCAGAATCCAATTTTTCCCTATATTTAAGGAAAAATGAAGAAACTAGCTCTCAGTCTTTCTTAACACTTCTCGTCACCTCAAATACCCTTGCTATGCACATGGTTAGCCAATTTAACACCTTAACCCAGTTCCTTTTCCTTCTCCAGCTCAGTGATCTGGGCTCCACTACTCTGAAGCCACCTACTCACTCTTGCTGCTATTCCTCTAACTTCTTACTGCCTAACACCTTTGCACTTAGAGCAATGCTCATTCCATGACCCCATCTTCCTGTCCATCCAGCCTACTCACTCCCTTCCTCTGGCATTCCTTCTGCACTACGAAGCTTTCAGATACACGTTAAGTTCACGTTTGCCTCTTCATCCTGAACTGAGAAATGTTTCCAGCTCTTGTCAGGAATCTCAATTCTAGATCCTTTTCCTTCCACCTCATCCATCCAGCAAAATTTCCAGTCAGACTGAGTTATCCGCTCCCCCATCTGACAGAGACACTCACACAGGAGTTGGGGGTGGTACTCCTACACATTCACTGCCATCTGGCCTTCCTCTTCACCACTTTGCCACTTCACTTTATTTTTAACACTAAAGCCAGTGCATGCTTTTCAGTCCTGTTCTTATTGGACATCGTAGCATTTGACATGGTGGAACACTCCTGTACAGTCTCTGCCTAAAGTTTGTTTTCTGTCTCCCATTGTTAAATGTTTGTATTTTCCAGAATTCTCCTCTTTGCCTTGTAAATTATTTATTTTCTGGGTAATTTCATATACAGCATGGTTAGTGAGCATATATGAAGACCAAAACTTCCTGATCTTTAAATCTGTGTTCAACTACGTACTAAGCATCTGTCTTTAACTATGCTATGTCAAAATCAACATTTCTAAAAGCAGGCTTACCGTCCACACACATACCCAAAACATTCCATAAACTTCATTCCTCCTCCGTGAAATAAAAATGACTGCCTTTCTTGGCTGAATGGCGCAGATATCCTTAAGTCACAAAATCCAGAAGAAAGTGGGTGCTTTTCTGCTTTCCCTTTTTAGGTCACACACTCCTGATAAAATGATGAACGATTATCTTGCTGAAAAAAGATACTATTAATTCAAAAATACACATACATCTTACTACATTAGAAATCAGTTTTCTTCACGTGCGTGTGTGTGTGTGTGTGTGTGTGTATACAATTTTAAAGCACTGTTAAAAAGAATATGCACCTATTTATTCATGTAAAATTACGGCCGGAAAGTACAAAAAGGATTGAGCATTAACTCACTGCAATCCCTCCCCGGACCTTGCTGAATTAATACAATTTATGTAATAAATTGTATTAATTACAATTAAATTACAATTACAATTAAATTGTAAAAGGAATAGACTTAGAATAACAATGAGAGGAGGAAAGGAATGAGGAGGGGTATTAAGCAACAGACGACAGCCTTCAGTGAATTTGTAGAAGACCAAGCAGATGGGAATATGTTGACAGATAAAAAAGGTGGAAAGATTTACAGCTCAGAATGTGCTAGGAGGGAGCTACAGAGGAGTTGGGAGCCGGCCTGTTCATGGGAATCCCAAGAGACCCTGACCCAGAATTGGCAGGTACGATGGATGGTGAGAGTGAGAGGTGGTACTGAAAAACCGAGGTATTAATTGAAGTCCTGTATGTGGGACAGTTTGCACCAGTTGTCATGCCATCCCCCTCCCACCCTGATGCTCAGAACAGATGTTGTCATCTAGGTTAAAGCCCTCATTCTGGCATTTGAAAAGTCCCACAATCTTGACAACCAGCTCCTGCCCTAATGCAAAGCCTGACAGTTGACACTCCCCATTGTGCCCCACTCTGCCCCACACAGAATTCCTGGGTAGGATTTTCATGCAGGAAAGAGACTGAGCTGGAAAGCAGAGGAGACCTATACCAACTTACCAATCTTAAATAAGAAACAGACCGTTGAATAGAACAAATACCATGAAAAAGATGTTAAGGTTAAAGACTGATGTCAGAGAAATAGATTATTCAAAGAATAGAAGGAAAATTTATATAAATAAATACTTTATATATTCCAATTTAAGAAAATATGACCCAAATAAAAGTAAGATGTTATGAAAAAGGAATTGCAAAAACAAAATTTAGTAGTTGGACAGAAGAATTAAAGTTAAGGAATGTCTCCCAGAAGGTAGAGCAAAAGAAAGACTGGAAACAAGAGAATCTAGGAGACTTCGTAGTTAAAATGAGATCCGTTGGGCGGGCCCTACTCCATCCAACTGGTATTGTTAGAAGAGGAGGAAATTCAGACCCACAAAAGGATAGCAGGGAAGCATGTGTGTAGAGAAATGACCATGTGAGGACCCAGTAAAAAAATGGCCATCTGAAGGCCAAGGAGAGGGGCCTCAAAAGCCACCAGGCCTGCCAACATCCTGATCTTACACTGTCAGCCCCCAGAACAGAGAAAATTAATTTCTGTTGTTTAAACTACCTAGTCTATGACATTTATTGCAGCAGCCTTACAAACTAACACATTACTCTTTGTCTAAGAAAGTAGAGGATGTTACAAAATGATAATGCTTTATGTACACACACACACACACACACACACACACACACACACACACACACAGGGTGTTTTAATTTTTATTTTAAGTGAAAGAGTAAGCCAAAGAGAAATAAAAAGCTGGCTATAGGGAGAAGGGAGGAGACAGAAGAGAATGGGAACACAAGCTAGACTTGGTTAAGTGTATACTGTGTTTTAGTTTTGGTTGTGGGACCACCATGTAAATGCTTTACCTGACTATGAAATAAACCAAAACAAGTAGAAAGAGAATAGTCTCTAAAAAATGAATGGAAAATTTGACAAATTAATCTTGCTATGTGAAGTTGGTGGCTTAACCTCATTACATTTTTTTTTTTCAAACCTAGAAATTTGAATATAAGGGGGATAAATCTTAAGGACAAAAATAAGTACGAAGAAACTATAAACAGTATGAAACACTCAATTTAGAATAAAGCAAATAAGCATTTTTTACCCTCATTAAGAATCAAGATGTTAGCCAAGAGACAAAAGATAAATTTTTAAATCGAAGAAATTTGAAACTTCGTTAGACTAAATTTGAATTAAAAATAAGAGTAAAAACTCATATTATTTTCCATTTAAAGAATTGTCCAGCTCTGTCCGCTGATAAAGCTTAAGATTCATCAGCATCCCTGGTGCATAGACTGTCATTAGACATACCAGTTAAAAGGGATTAGGGTCCCTTGGTGAAATGGCTGCTTTCAGATTTACAACAGATCTAGAAAGTTAGCCTGGCTGAGTCTGTACCAGAGTACAAGGAACAATGCTAAAAAACCTAATGGTGTCATGTTAACAGACACAGAACCATCTTCATGGGGCTTCCACTGACCAGATAAGACCATCAGCATTGCAAGGCATTAAAGTGCAATCATGAAATAACACATAAGTTTGTTATCACTTTTTTTTTTAAGGAATGGCCACTGTAGAAGCTTGCCAGGCTACTCATTTTTTTTGATAACAGGAAAATAAGATTTGAGCTCTATTTCGGGTAAACAAATAGTTGATGAGGGAAAAGTTGTTTATAGAAGAATTTTAGCTAATAAACAAAAAATGCCCAACAAAAGCTGCTAAAACATTAGATAAAAGGCTGATGTGACATCATAGTGGCAATCAACAGAGGAAAGAAGCACCATATAGAATGGGAGAAGATACCGTAACTACAAACCGTACATCTGAGAAGGGGTTCATGGCCAAAATATATAAGAAACTCAAACAGCTCAATAGCAAGAAAACACTAATTTTAAAATGGGCAAAGGTCCAGAATAGGCATTTCTCAAAAGACATGCAAATGGCTAACATCACTAATCATCAGGGAAATGCAAATTAAAACCACAGTGAGATATCACTGGCTGTTATCAAACATGAACGATTACAAGTGTTGGAGAGGATATGGAGAAAAGGGAACCATGTGTACACTGTGGGTAGGAATGTAAATTGCTGCAGCCTGTTTTGATTGGCAGAGTCAGCTAAAAAGACAGAGCTAAATCTCTAAACAAAATGTTTTATTTGGGAAAACATAACTGCAGTTTGAGGCATACGCACAGACTGAGGTGGTGTTTGATGTGTCTGAAGAACAAAGAAAGTTGGGATGTTTAGTAGAAAGAGAAATGTTACATATTACTTAGAAAGAAAACTCACCGGCTCTAAGCAGAGTTTTGAGGAGCTGGTAAGTTCTCACTGGTGAGTGATGCTGGTAGTTAAATCTAGTCCTACAATCCCAAGTATTTTTTTCCCTTAGTCTCTGGACTGTAGTTGGTTATGACATGACAACTCCAAATAATCCATTTTCACAAGCCATTATGGAAAACAGTATGGGGGTTTCTCAAAAAATTAAAAATAGAACTACCATATGATCCAGCAATCCCGCTTCTGGGTATGTATCCAAAGAAGATGAATCAGTATATCGAAGAACAATATCCAAGTTAGGGACTCAAGCTAAGTATCCATCAACAGATGAATGGGTAAAGAAATATGTGTGTACACACACAAGGAAATGCTCTTCGGCCTTAAAGAAATCCTGTCATTGTGACAGCATAGATTCACCAAATAAACATCAAGGGAAGTAAAAAAAGGAGCCATAGAATGAGAGAGAGTGAAAGACATATTCATCAAATGGGGATGTGTGGAGATCTTATTGGGGTCCTGATTAGACCAACTGTTTAAAAAAAAATTATGGGCCAAGGGAGAAATTTGAACTTTGAGGAGATACTAGGGAACATTGCCATCATGGTTTTTGTGTTTTGTTGAATTACATTTTGTTTTGTGTTTTTGAGGGGACAGATCTTGGCTCATTGCAGCCTCTGCCTCCTGGGTTCAAGGGATTCTCCTGTATCAGCCTCCCTAGTAGCTGGTACTCCAGGCATGCACCACCATGCCCAGCTAATTTTTGTACTTTTAGGGGAGATGGGCTTTTACCATGTTGGCCTGGCTGGTCTCAAACTCCTGACCTCAGGCGATCTGCCGCCTCCCAAAGTGCTGGGATTACAGGAGCCTCACCTGGTGTACATTTTTAATTTTGCCATCATTTTAGGTACACACTGTTCTAACAAGTAATGCAGAGAGATCCCAAGTACCCTTTACCTAGTTTCCCCCAGTTGTGACATCTTGCAAAACTGTAGTTCAGTGTCACAGCCAAGATCCTGATACAGTGGAGATCCAGAGAGCTCTCACATGACCTTTTGCAGCTGCATCCACTTCCTACTCATAACCCCGCCTCATCCCCTGGCAACCACCAATGTTTTTCCATTCCTACACTTTTGTCATTTCGAAAAGCTTACCTAAATGGAGTCATGCACTGTGTAATTCTGGGACTGGCTTTTTCACTCAGCTTAATTCTCTGGAGGTTTGTTAGGTTGTTATGTGTGTCAGTAGTTCTTTTTGTTGTTGAACCATATTTATAATTGTCTTTAAAGAAAAACAACCTTTAACTCTTCAAGATACTGTAGGATTTTCAGATGAAATGATGTGTAACGTCTGGGATCTGCTGTAAGATAGTCTGGAGCTAGGGGAGTGTAAGTGAATCATTTCTATATGCTAGTAATTGTCGAAGTTAGCTGATGGGTACCTGGGATTCAATAAAGTATTTTCTGTACTTTCTGGGTGTTTGAAATTTTCCATTATAAAAAGTTAAAAATTAGCAGTATGAGCCCCTTAGAGAGAGGGAGCTAACTGCAAGAGCTGAAAGTGGACCCAGTCGATAAGCGAGCACCAGGGGCAGCGAAGCATGTGCTTGATGACCGGAAGCTTTCCTGTACAGTGTGATTTGTTGCCATGTCCATGAATTTTTCTTTTCTGAGACAGACCTTCTCTCTCTTACCCAGCCTGGAGTGCAGTGGCTCCATCTCTGCCTCCCAGGCTCAAGTGACTCTCCTGCCTCAAGCTTCCCAAGTAACTGGGAGTACAGGGCGTGCCATCACACCCAGCTAATTTTTGTATTTTTGGTAGAGAAGGGGTTTCATCATGTTGTCCAGGCTGGTCTCAAATTTCTGAGCTCAAGCAATCCACCCATCTCTGCCTGTTGGGATTAAGGGCATGAGCCACCGCTTCGGCCTGAGTTATTTTTAAACAATTGTAAAGCTATTCTCTGAAAAATTTAAAGAAGTCTTAATTATGCAAATAAGACAAAAGATGAACAGTTACGTCTGCTCCCTGACCTCCTTCACTGTGTGAGAAGAGGCATTAGTGATTTTGGAGTAAATGGAATTGCTTTAGGGACAGTCCCTGCAGTTGTCCTTTGTCTGTTGAAAGCCATAATCCATCCTAACCATTTCTAGCTCTAATGGCTTCCTGAGGGGGGTTCCAACCGTATATAGTTGCTTCTGTATATGACACGATCAGCAAGGCTTTTATACTGTGGTAAATTCAGATTTTGAAAAGTTTCTGGCCTTTGACAAAATCTTCTCAAGACTGAGATCAGCACTGCCAGATACATTTTCAGGACAGACAGACCTGAGGTGCTTTAATTGTTGTTTCTGCGGGGTGAGGGAGTGGTAATACACTTCTGTTGGCCCATAACCATGAAAAACCAAGTTTAGTCTTAGAATCACGTTGAGCAAATTTTATGTAAGCTTAACTACTTCTTTGACCGTTCATTCCTTCATTCGTTCATGTTTGTGGAGTAGCCACTGTGTTAGGCACTGTTGTAGACTCAGTGACATGATTTCCAAAATCACGTGATGAAGTTTTTTTTTAAATCCATAAGTCAGAAGCTATTCTGGAGGTTATAATCTGGTGGCAGTGCCTACAATGTATTAACTGACCCACTCTCCCTATGCCCGACAGTAATACTAATACATAATTGAATATTAGAAATTAAAAGTATGTGAGTGAATGGATATGTTAATTAGCTTGATTTAACCATTACACAGTGTATACATATATCAAATCTTGTGTTACATGCCATCCATATATTCAGTTTTTGTCAATTAAAAAAATTCTTTTTCTGTTTTTTAAAAAGGGTCACTCTGTTGCCCAGGCTGGAGCGCAGTGGTGCAATCATAACTCACTGCAGCTCACCCTCCCGTGTTCACGCAGTCCTCCCACCTCAGCCTCTTGCGGAGCTGTGTGTGCCACCATGCCTAGCTAAAAATATTAAAAACCTTTTAATATTTTTCCTCATATTAACTCTCAAAGTAATGGAAAAGAATTTAAAAGAACAAGATAGCTTTTACCATAGGTCAGGCCCTACATTAACCAACTATATCACGTGTCAACTCATTTAATAATCACCCCAGCTTTATGTGGAGTATGCTGTTGTGATTCCTATTTTGCAGAGGAGAATGAGGTGCAGAAAGTCGAGGTAACTTGCGAAAGGTTATAAAGCACTTAAGTAGCAGAGTCAGGACTTGGTGTCTGCCACCAGAGGCCAATTTTTTATTTTTCAACTTATCTGTGAGCCCCAAGTTCAGATTTTTATTTTCTCTTGGCTTTCAGGTTCATTGACCAGGCCAGCATTTCCCCAACTGTTCCCTGGAATGTCAACAGATGTTCTATGAAAAAAATATTTAATGGAAAAAGATTTAACCCAGCATTTTCCTAATGTGTCTAGAGATTATTTATACTGTGGAATTCTCAGAGAATTTCATGTTGAATGTATACTGTAAATCACCAGGAAGAACATTCATCTTGTACAATTCTAAAATTATTTTTCTGTGGAATGTTTTGTTTTCAGAGGACATCTATAGATATCTCAGGGAGCACATAGTTTCATGCCATTTCTGTACTCTTGAATCTCACCATCAATTTCACCTAAGTATTCTGTGCTGTCATCCAAATGACCTTTCTTAAATTTAAGTTCAAATGTTGACACTCCCAAAGTCGCCATGTGGTGTGCCCTCATTGCTTCAAGTCGTTGTGACCAGGGCTCTGTTCCTGCCGCTCCCCCATGGATCCAATGGCTGTGTCTTGCTGAATGCAAGCCCTGCACCTGTGCTGTGCCATCTCACTTTGAGATCATGCACGTGGCATTCCCTTCTCTTTGAAAAGCTCATTATAGGCCAGAACAGTCCTTGCTTGTTTGAGATTTGCCTTAGACATTTCATTTCCTGTGGCACCAATCTTGAACACCTCCTGCAGGCCTGGTACCATCTTCTCAGCTCACACAGTCTGGCATGGTGCATACATATGTAACTCTTTTTCCTTTAGACCAGCAGCTCCTTGAAGAACACATTCTCTTTGCTTGTAGATCCGATACCTGGCAAGTCATTAGCTGGCAAATGGCAGTCTCAATAAATTTGTGAATGAATTCTGGATGCATTTTCTGGATGTATTCATTGTTAATATGTTGTATGCTAGCCCTAAAGTCTGGTTCTCTCCAACATTATCACTTTGAATATATGTCATTCCTTTTACTCATAGCAGTTTTTCTTTCTAGCATTTCATTACAGCATTTTGAGTTTTCCTGAAGTCTTTTCCATACGAAATTTTTTTTAAAAAAAACATTATTTCCTAGTTGCTGATATGGCACTCAGAATTGAACGTAATACTGCATTCTGGATATTGTTAAGCAACTTTCAATTTTTATGGAAACCTACATTTTCCATCAATTAATTTCAGACCTTTGTCTTCCATCTTCTGCTTGTGCTTGTTAAAATCCACTTTGTTTTGACTGAACCTTGATTAATTCATCTGTTGTTTGAATCTGCAGATTCAGCTAGCTTTGTTTTATTCGTATTTTATGTACACACCTACTGTTTCTTCATCCAGACCTAGGAACAGAAAGCAGACTCGATAGCTTGCAGCGAATAACTCACACTACATTCATCCTGTGTCATCGTAACTATGGGCTTCTTACAGATATCTCACGACATTACATCCGTGCAGTTAGTTCTAAAGCATCTCGTATATTTTTAAATTTATCCAGCTCTTGTTTTGACAAGCACTTTGTGGAAATGTAGAAAGCTACCATACGATGTATAAACCGAGTTCTGCTTTGTTGTTTATTGGACTTTGTGACTTTGCGGAAGTTACCTGACTCCCTACCCTCAATTCAGATGCTTACAATTTTAAATGAAATATAAAAATTATCTGTTAAATAAAGCACCGTATAAACAATAATGAGAGATATTATTGAAGTTGAAAGGTCAGGCTGGACATGGTGGTTCACACATGCAATCCCAGAACTTCGGGAGGCCAAGGCAAGAGGATTGCTTGAGCTCAGGAATTTGAGACAAGACTGGGCAACATGATGAGACAGACCCCCATCTCTACAAAAATAAAAAATAAAATAAAACAGACATGGTGGTGTACACCTGTGGTCCCAGCTACCCTGGAGGCTGAGGTGGGAGGATCACTTGCACCAGGTGCCAGAAGTTGCAGTGAGCCGAAATCACATCACTGCACTCCAGCCTGGGTGACAGAGTGAGACCTTGTCTCAAAAAAGTTAACGAGTCAAAATTTTACGTGGTACTACATTCTTTCTTAATTGCAATGTTTTAATGCATTTTCTCAGGTTTTAAAAAGTTGCAGAAAGAAGAAAGGAAAGGGAAGGAAAAGTGTTCAGAAGTCTGTATATGGGGAAAGAGACTTTGCTTCTAAGAAGCCCCTCCTCAGTCCTATTCCTGAGCTGCCTGAAGTCTCTGAGATGACACCTTCGGTTCCAAGCGTCCGAAGACTAGGTTCAGGTATCCTGTCCTTTTCCTGGGAGTTATATTTTATCTTTTCTCTTTGCCCTCTTCATTGCTATTTCACTTTTTTCAGGTTTTTCCCATTCACTGTGTAAAGAGTACATAAATTTAAAAAGCAGCATTTCCTCGCATTAGCATGAGAATTTCAAGTGGAGGAAAGTCACTTGTAACTTGTAGGTGGCTGAGATCCGTTTCAGACTCTGATGGAAACTCTGGATCCTTTCCCCAGAAAAACTTGAGACACAAAGTTTTGCATATAATACTAGTAATAACTCTATGCATCCTGTTTCCTTTGACTTTTTAAAGCATTTTGTGAAAATAAATTTTACTGGGTGTTGTAGTCCATCACTGAAAGTGAACGAGAGCTTGAGCACCCACCTGTAATCCCAACCATTTGGGAGCCCAAGGCGGAAGATTGCTTGAGCCCAGGATTTCGAGGCCTGGGTAACAGCAAGACCCTGTCTCTTAAAAAAACAAAAACAAAAAAAGGGAATGAGGTGATGGTTCAGTAATAGATACACCTTATATGAGTTAAGGAAAATGATGTTTTGTTAGAGTTGACACTACTGAGCGTTTTCTAAAAATAATATATATAAGTTGATCTTGATTAACTTGAAAGTTATTTTATTAGCAAATCAGTTGATATACTGGATAGATAAAAAATGGATTGGAATTGCTTCTGTTTTCTAATGCCAAAATTTTAAATGGACTGACTCTTGCTGAAAATCATAAAGGTTTTTTTTTTTTAATTTTTAGTAGAGATGGAGTATCCCTATGTTGCCCAGGCTGGTCTCGAACTCCTGGGCTCAAGCAATCTTCCCACCTTAGCCTCCCAAAGTACTGAGATTACAGGCATGACCCACCCTGCCTTGCCTGAAAATGATGATGTGTGTCCACTTGGTGTGTTGATTTTGTATAGAATCATTTTTTAAATGGCTACCTTTGTCAATCATTAGATATTTATAGCCTGTCTCCTATTTACAGTATACTATACAAGATTAATAACAGACTTGAGGATGAATGAGGTATATGCCACCATAGACTCTTGGCTTCTGCATCTGCTTAACATTAGGATAGCACAGGAGTTTAAATAAATAGCCACCTCTCTGTCGCCCACGCCGTGGCTCACTCTTCTTCTGCCATGCTTTCTCACAGGCTGTGTTGCAACAGAGGATCCACTACTCTAGCTCTTTTTAATCTGGCCTAATGTTGCTTATCTTCCAAGCTTTGGATTTCCTGTCTGTTTTTCTAGGAATACTTTGCGACATACTTCTATCACCTGGCTTTATGATCTATTTTCCATGTTCCCCAGCTCCCTAAAACCTCGGTCTCCTTGACAGTAGAAACTAAGTCTTACTTTGATTACATCTCTGTTTCCTAATAGGAAGTTTCCAAAAGATGTTTAAATGGGGATTGTAGTAAAATTTTCCGTCTTGCATCCTATTAGAGAATTTCTTTTAAAAAATACCCGAAGCGTTTTTTATCTGTAACCAGTGGTATCACCAGCTGTATGTGTTTAAAGCAATTCCGTTCCTTCCTTCCTTTATCCTCTCTTTCTCTTTTTGCTTTCCTCTCTCCCTGTATCTCCTTTACCTTCCTTCTCTAGTATGTTAGATTTTATGCAAAATACATAAATATCAATTTATTTTTTTTGTAATGGAGTCTTGCTCTGTTGTCCAGGCTGGAGTGCAGTGATGCAGTCTTGGCTCACTGCAACCTCTGCCTCCTGGGTTCCAGCAATTCTGCCTCAGCCTCCTGGGTAGGTGGGACTACAGGCGCACGCTACCATGCCTGGCTAATTTTGTATTTTTAGTAGAGATGATGTTTCAGCTGCTGGCCTCAGGTGATCCGCCCACCTCAGCCTCCCACAGTGCTGGGATTACAGGCATGAGTCACTGCACCCAGCCATAAATAGCAATTTTTAAAGCTGTCTAAAGAGCCCAACTAACAATGGTTGGCATTGAGAGGACACTCACCTGTTTAATCTGTAGCTTTAAGTGACATGATTTTTAAGTACCTTCATTATAGATGTATTTTTAAATGGAAACACTGTTTTTCAGACTTTTGGCTTGCCTTACGTTTTGTGCATCTTTTAGTTTTTATTTTGTTTAAAACACTTTATTCATCTGACTGTCCACTTACAAACGTTATCTGTGATAACCAAAAAGATTCCGTCTAATAGATCTAAGATTTAGAACTTAGAAAGCCTGAATTCATGTGGGCTGTGTTACTTACCAATCTGAAGAACCTGGATGACGGTTTTCCCACCTCTGATGTGCCGGAAACACGTGGAGATACACCCATGTGTATCTTCCTGGAGGATAATTAGTCAAAGTCTGAGGAATTAGGGGTCGGTTTTGAGAATATTGAAACAAACATGGTTCTGTCTGAGAGTACAGTGCACTTTATAGTGATTTTTAACAAAGGGCATGAGACCTGATTGTCTTTAGGCATTCTGTTTTAGCTCATTAGTCCTCAAATAACCCAGAATTCCTAGTTTTCCCTTCTCTGTTTCAGAGGATACATTGATAGAAAGTTTCAGAAGCATCATGTTGCCCATTTTCAGGGAAATGGAGAAACGTTGCTGTCTTGTGCTAATGGACCTTGTAGCAGGGGAAAAATATTAGAATGGAGGGAGCAGTATCAGGTGCCATTCTCATTTTCATGGTTTGAGATTATATGCTTTATTAATTCATGCACTGAATACCTCTTTTCTTAACCCGTGGCTCGTGGAAGAACTAAAAGAGGATGATGACAGACGGCCCAGTACATTGTAACTTTTGTGGGTCTTGTGAAAGCTGAAAATAGGAAAACAAAACAGGACACCTGATGATTTAATAAATGTAAAGTTCCCATTGTTACTTTTTAATTAGATTTAAACTTATTTACCTGCCCATAGGTTATTTCAAGTCAAATGGCAAACTGGAAGAAGTGAAGGCTCCTAAAAATCTGGTGAAAAGAAAGGATCTTTTGCCTCAGGACCCAGATTTGCATATGCATCAAGGCTTTGATAAATATGGTGCCTCTGAATTCTCCTCTTACGTGAAAAGTTCCTCATCACTTGGTAATACTGCTTCTGATGAAGATCCAAATACAAACCTGATGAACATTGATGAAAATAAAAATACTCCAAAAGCAAAAAAGAAGTCGGAAAGTGAAAATGAACCCAAAGCTGCAACTGATGGTCCTGTTTGTTGTGCTTCTGTAACTGAAGAACATGTGGCATTAGAGAGTCCCAAACCTGCTCTGATCCTGCAGCAGGGTCAAGAATTTGTTGCTGCTTGTCAAAATGCGGAAACCCTTTGTCACATCTTCCAGATTTCACCAGATCTAAACATCAAGTGTGAAAGACGAGATGACCTCTTAGTAGCTGCAGAAGGAAAGCTGCAATGTAATCATTTAATGCCTAACTCACAAATAGACTGTCATTGTTTAGGAGATGTCTTAATTGAAAATAAGAAAGAATCTAAAAGCCAAAGTGAGGATTTGGGAAGAATACCCATGGCAAGTAGCAGCGTTATGAGCTGCAGAGACAGGAAGCATAGAAGACGCTCCATGTATTATTCTGACCGTCATAGTTTACCTTTGGAAAAAAATGGAAATCACACACCCTCCTACAGTGTGGGCAGCTCTGTAGAAGTTAGTTTAGAGAATTCTGAGCTGTGTAAAAATTTGTCTGACGCCATTGAGCAAACCTTTCAGAGGAGAAATGGTGAAATCAAAGTGCGACGTAGCATGAGGCTACAGAAAGAGCTGGAAGACGAAGGGCTTGTGTGGATTTCACTTCGACTTCCTTCCACTTCCCAAAAAGCTAAAAGAAGAACAACAAGTACATTTGACAGCAGTGGATTTGATAGTATGTCTTCCAGAAAAGAAACTGTGCCCTCCAGACGAAAACCGGGAATGGCACCTCCCATCTCAGATCAAGAAAACAGCCAGGGCCCTGCTGCTGGTTCTTCTGATGAACCTGGTAAGAGGAGGAAGAGCTTTTGTGTGTCTACACTCGCAAGTACCAAAGCTGCTTCCCAGTCCAAAGGCTACCGGAGAAGGTCCTCTCTCAGTGGAAAGGGAGAGAGCTCTCTGACTGCCTTGGAAAGGATTGAGCATAGCAGAGAAAGAAAGCAGTAATTGACATTTCCTGCCAGAGCCTGTGACAAGAGGGAAAGTAACCGTCTATGCCGAAATGATCTGTCTAGTTCCCATCCTCTGTTCAACCTCGATGTTTCAGAGGTTCCTAATAAATAAACTCATTTGAGTTGAACCTACTTTTAAGTAGAAATAAATAAACTTTTTCATCATTCAAAAAGAAAATATTCTATTAAATATAGTCTTTCCCCCAGAGAGTAAATGTTTTATTATTACTATTTTGCTAAAGGGATTATTTTCAGACCCACAAAACATCTCTAAATTTTTAGACTTTTTTTTTTTAGTAATATATATATTTAAGTACATATTTACCGCTGAAGGTTTAGACTCTTGTTAGAAACATCTGTTAGAATCAACTGGTTTTATCTGGAAAAGAGGTCTCCCCCTCCACAAAAGACAAATTGATATAATTATGGAACTTTATGAAAATTGAAGGAAATATAAACTTGAAGACTTAAACTGGGTAAGATATGTGTTTTTCTTTAAATAGCAAAAAAATAAAAATAACCTGGCTATAAATCTTAACTAACAAAAGTTGAAATTACAAAACTTATTTTCCTTTGGTTAAATATAAGAGAAGCGTTGTGGCTTGCTTTAACTGTCTCAAATGAGATTTTTATTTTTATTTTAATAGATGAAATCCTAAACAAGAAATTTCAGAAAATTCTTTCAATAACAACAATCTTAAAAATTCATTATATATGAATATATAACTTAGAAATATGTGAAACTGCTCACTCCTTCAAGATTCCTATATGCTTTGTTTGTGTGTGTGTGTGTGTGTGCGCGCGTGCACGTGCGCGAGAATTTTTTTTTAGGTGAAAATACAGCAGCTCAGTTACAGACTGGGCTCTGAGATAATTCTAATTAGGCACAGGCAGTTTGGAACTTAATTCTGGTTTTCCATTATAAAGTTTTGAAAACCAGAAACTCATTGAGAAAGTTAGTTTTCTACCCTGAAGTGTGGTGGTAGGTCACTGATTTCTTTTCTTAGCACTGAGTTTTCCAGCAGTTCTTTTTCTCTTGTAATATCTGGCACTTGACTTGATTTCTCTAGCCTTTACATCTCCTATGGCTGTTTCGGTGATAGCAGTTTGAAAAACTAGATTGCTATATATCTGGAATTTATGAATGCACGTAAATCATTATATCATTAAACAATTGTCTTTGAAATCCTTTAAATCATTAAGCTTTCCCTCTACTTGATAGCAGAAACATGTTAACAAATAGAGGTCTCTATAAATAACACAGCAGGGAAGAAAGCTCCCGCTGGGCGCCCATTTCCCCCTTCTTAGATAGAGACTATTTGTTACCTTCTTGGCACCGGCAGGTCTGGAACTCCTGCTGCTAAAGACTAATGTATTTTACATTAACACTCAAAGCGATCCCCAATTTTTTCAGCTCAAGGGTGGATTGTTTTTAAAATTCTTTTATCTTTACATGTAAATTATTTATAGACTTCTTTTTCCCTCCATTTCTAGTTTGGTGTGGTTGGCAAACCACTACCACGAAAAGCAAGCCCGACACACCAAAACAATGAACAAATTAGCTTCTCTGAAGCTTTTTCATTTTGCCCGATTTTAAAAGAGAACTTTCTGAAACCTGATAAAATTGTTTTGCATTTCTGCCTTGTTCAATATGAAGACTGACAACTATTGATTGTAATTTCACTCCCTATTTTTCTGTAATGAGACATGATCTCAATTGTATTTTAATTTTTTAAATTTCACATGCTTTTGTTTTATTTCTCAAAAAAAGTGCTAATGAGAATAAGGGAAACATTTCCGATCTGTGATTGGGGCATGGTTTTTCAGATGTGAAATGTCTCTTTTTCTAGTAGCAGTTAAAAATGTAAACACACTCTTAGTTTCAGAATGTTTCATTGTAAACATTTTGTTGACGTTTGTCAATAACAAATAGGCATTTTTCCTGAAAAGAACAGATCTGAAAAGTCAAAGCAAGTTAGATGCAGTTTTTTATCTACCAGGTCTCATTTGTACGAGATTTGTTCTGTATTTGGTTGTTATTGCATGTTGGGGTTTTGTTGTTGTTGTTGTTGTTGTTTTCTTTTTCCTTTTTTAACTATTTGTTTTCATTAATGGTTAAATCAAAAACTTGGCTTCAAAATGGTTTTTTTTCCCTGCCATATCTTTTTCACTGCAGTAACTAAGGCTTGCTGTTGTTAAATTGTTTCTGTTCCTGTAGATTCTTGTTTCTTCCAGAAGATGGCAGCACAACCCTCTGAAATTTTTCCTTCTCTGCATAACCTAATGGCTTCGGCCTGGGTGGCCCTCTGTTTTCACTTATTTTTCTTCCATAAATAATATGTATCTGTTGAAAAACAGTACTGTACAGAATTTAAAAGTAGGAATATGGCAGCTATCTTCCTTCAATTTCACATAGGCATCATCCAGTCACACCCTCCTCTCCAGCTCTGTGGAAGCACTTAACACCTGGCCTGTGCCTTTCAGCTCTTTCCTGTATAAACAACGCATGCCTAGTTCTGTTGTTTTCTAACAGGATCACTCTATGTGCCACTTGGTTTTTCTGATTCACCAAAATGCTGTTAGTATCCTTTAGTCTTTTTATGGATAGCCCCAGTGCTGCTGCTTCAGTCTTTTTTAACCCCTGCATAGATTTATATATACCTTGAATATAAGGTATTATATTATAAGGAGAAGGTGGCTATCTCCTTACTAATGGATGAATGTCAGTTGTCTCTAGCTTTTGTGATTATAGCAGTACATACCACAGCAAATACAAAGCCATATTGGGCTTGTAGAAAATGTCTGTAAGATAAATTTCTTGAAATTAAAAGAAAACGATTCTGTTCTCTTCTGTGGATCGTAACTGGCACATTCCCCTTACAAACATTTTAGTATCCTTGCCTTCTTTCTGCCTCTCATTTTCTGTTCCTACTACTTAATGCCATTTTGCTTCCACCTTCTGTCACTACTGCCCCTACTTCCACTTAAGCTGCAGAACTGAGGGTGAGGCTTAGATCTGGCATAAGGAGAAGAGAATGATTAATTATGCCTGGTTTATGCTTTAGGAGAGCTACTTTTCAAAGTCATATAATTAACCTATGGTAAAGTTTGGTTTTTTAAGGCATCCAGTTTGAATTTTGGCAAATTTATACAGTCATGTAACCAGTGCCACAATCAAGTAATAGGACATTTCTCTCACCCCAGAAGAAGTTTCCTCATGCCTCTTTGTAACAGTCAGTCGTCTACCTGCCAACCCCAAGTCTTCGCAACTGCTGATCTAATTTCTAGTGTTACAGTTCTGTCTTCTCTAGAATATCATGCAAATGAGATCACACAACATATACCCCTTTGTGTCTTTAGCATGATGCTTTTCAGATTCCCCCATGCTGCATGCTGTAAGTAGTTGATACTTGTTTATTGCTGAGTAGTATTCCATTTTCTAGATGTACCAAAATTTGTTTATCAGTTTACCACTTGATGGATATTTGGATTATTTCTGATTTGGGGCTATTATGAATAAAGCTGCTATAACCATTTGCATATGGATCCTTTTTTTATAGACACATGGTTTCATTTATCTTGCATAAATACGCAGTGGTAGGATTCCTGGGCTGTGTGGTGGTAGTATTAATAAGTTTACCTCTTGAAGAAACCGCCAGACTTTTCCATAGTGGCTGCATGATTCTGCATTTCCACTGGCCATACAGGGTTTTGTTTGTTCCACATCTTCACCAGCATCTGGTATCATTAGTCTTTTTTCATTTTAGCCATTCTAGTATCAGTGCAGTGGTTTCTCTTGGGTTTTGATTTCTATTTCTCTAATGACCAATGATATTGACCATCTTTTTCTGTGCTTATTTGCCGTCTTTTTCCCTTCTTTGTTGAGATGTCTTTCCCAATTTCTTGTGCATGTTTGTTGTTGCTGTTATTGTTGTCTTACTATTATTTACTTAAAATAATCTGTACATTTGGATACACATCATTGGCTATGTCTCTTAAATATGTTTTTCTCCTTTTGTGGCTTTTTCTTTGCTTAGCGGGGTCTTTTGAAGAACCGATTTTCGTTTTGATGAAGTCCAGTTGATTCGTTTTTACTTTAATTGTTCATCTTTTTTGTGTCCTAGCCAAGTGATCTTTGCCTAATGCAAAGGCACGAATATTTTCTTCTCTGTATTCGAGTTGTATAGTTTTAGCTCTCACTTAAGTGTTAGATTCACATTAATTTTCTTAAGGTGGGTTTTTAAAATTTTTATGAAAATCATCCAGCACCATTTGTTGAAAAGATTAACCATTTCTCATTGACTGACATTGGCACCTCTGTTAAAATTATTCAACCTTTTATGTGTATATCTGTTTCTGGACATTATTCTGTTCATCTGTTTCTTCTACCAATATCATGCCACGGTGACTATAAAAGAAGTTTTTAGATTTTTTTGTTTTTAAATCATAGTTTAAGTTTTTTTGTGGTGGAGAGAGGAGGCCAGAAGAAGCAAAAGATTGACCAGCCACATCTGTCTGGGCCGTTCATTATACCCAGTCCTGTACTACCATTTGGGTGCAAGAAGCCAAGCCAGCAATGACAGGCTATCCTAGACACAGCAAGGAAACCAACTTCTCTGGGTGCCTCTGTGTTCAGTCCGGTCCTCTAGAAACTAGTTTACAACAGTTTATGATTTAAAATTTGACCCTAAGTCATTGAAAGATTCAGTCATCAAGAAATAATTATCTTTTTGGACATCATACTCTGTATAACAGTAAAAAAAAAAAAATAGGGTGAATTAAGGTTCAAAATTAAATTGCTAAAAATTAATAAGCATGGCTCATTTATTCTCATAAATTGAAGTTTTTATTATGGTTTGGTTTAGTATAAAAACTATTAGCCAGGCATAGTGGCTGACACTTGAAATCCCAGCGCTCTGGGAGGCCAAGGCAGGAGGGGAGGATGGCCTAAGCCCAGGAGTTTGAGACCAGCCTGGGCAACACGATACGACCCTGCCTCTACCAAAAAAAAAAAAAAAAAAACACTGGGCATGGTTGGTTTCAGCTACTCTGTAGGCTCAGGCAGGAGGATTGCTTGAGCCCAGGAGGTCAAGGCTACAGTGAGCCATGTTCCTGCCATTGCAATCCAGCCTGAGTAACAGAGTGAGACCCTCTCTTAAATAATGAATGTCACTGTCCTTACCCAGTAACCTTAGCATTTGAAAATGATTTCCTAATGTAGGAAAATTGTCCTGCACCAGCTCATACTAGGTAGGCAGATTATGGACCCATTGATAAAATTATTTGCCAGTCATTTACTCAACTACTACTATGTGCCAGGCATTAATTTCTAAATTACTTTCAAGATACTCAGTTTTCTTTCTGTAAGGGGACAAAATTACAATACAGGGTATGATGAAAAAGAAATACCCCAACCTGTTAGCCCTCCAGGGCATCAACTTTCGGATCATGTAAGTTTAGTTTCCTTCCAGAAGAAATGAAGCTTAAACAAAACTCACTGATAGGAGTTTTAGAGGAATGGGGACCAAAAAGCCACATCCCATTCCAAGTCTCCTTTGATTGTTATTCAGTAATTTCATTATTCTTTAAACTAATACTAGGCTTCATCTCATGTTTTAAGTAATTTTTAGCTTTCATTATATTCTAACCTATAAATACATCTGGAAAACCATGAATTTGAAACTAGACTACAAGTTGTGAATTGTGCCTAAATTTTAAAGAAACCTGCTCTGCTCTCGAATGCATAGGCATTCCTGTCTCATACTCCGGGTTTTTTTGAAGTGTATCTAAAGGGTTTCCCTCTGGATTTGGAGTCCTAGACCAAGTAAGTGGAATTGGTGTAAAATTAATTTACAGCAAATAATTGTATGTCCAAAAAGTAGCAAACTTTGGGGGTTCTTCTGTTTATTTGAAGATCATCACATAGCCTTGTCTGAGCTCTACAATGGGTTAACTAATATACTATGGCCTAATAGTTTCAAGTGTGTCTAATATTGTGCAGGTGTGTTCATTTTTGCATATTCTTTGATACTTTTCTGTTTATGAAATTGGGATACAGATTGCAAGTAACATAGCTTAAACGAGAAGGTGAGTAATTACTGCCTTTCAACTGGTACATATTTTTGTTCCACATCTTCAACCAAAATCATACTTAACCTGATTATGATGTGACCTTAAAGATTTATTAGAAGGGTTTTTAGAAATTCCTAGGAAATTGAGAAGCAAACATTTTCTGAAACTGCTTTCATTTTTTGATACTTTTTAAGTTTCTTACATGAAAAGAGAAAATGTGAGCATTTACATTAAAGAAGAATACAGGTTTTCATTTTCTAAAGGGGAGGCTGGGATTTCATTACAGAACTTCTGGTGACCACCTAGAGGGCTGACTTTTTTAAGTCTTTTTTCTCATTTGTCCTCGGCATGTAAATTGACTAGCTTAATTTATGTTCTGTGATAAAAAGTTGCCTTCAGTAATGCATACAGCTGAGATTTTGGTTTTAGAGGTAACTGAAGAAATGTCAAATTATCTAAGTTTTTAAAGTTTCTAATTCTTAAGTGTATGTGTGTGAATTTTTAAGCTCAGAATTGAAAGGTAACTTACATGTATTTGCTATGTCTAATAATTCTCATGATTTATTCACTCAAAATTTGCTTTCAAAATTCTTCCACTTTGATGGTATTTTATAATGTCAAATACAGTGATCCAATACGGCATTTCTTTTGCCTTTGAAAAGCAAATTGCATTCCCAGTGTTCTGATATCCCAGGTGCTTGTTGGTAAACAAGGAAGTAAATGTCAATTTCTTCTCCTTTTTTTACATCACGTAACTGCTAAGTATCAGGTGCTTGCAAAAATAGGTTCATCCGTATGTCTGATTCAAGCATGGGAATAATTTTTCAGTATAAAATGGGTGTCAAACAGTTGAAACTTTGTAGAGAAGATGAATAAAATAGGAATTTTTTCAGTTCAAGTACATTTAGTTTGGATGCCAGGCACTTGAATGTAAAATAAAAGATTTTCTGCCTAACATTTGTATAAAATACAATATGTGCATTTTATAATTGCTCACAACAGAGCAATCATCAATAACCTAAAGCAACCAGTCTTGTCTTTTCTTGTTTTAAGTAAACGCTGGGAATGAAGATTTCAGAAGTATTCCCTAACTCAAACCTGAAAAACCTGGTGTTAGTCTTGGGTGATTTCCAGTGACCCTCTGCCTCCCTTCTTCCTGCCCCCTGTGTAGATTTGGAACTGGGCAGCCATTTTTGTTTTTGGAAGGGAAAGGAGACAGATATAATGAATGACTTTTATTGTGCAATATTTCAAACTCTCTTGAATGCATTCGAAGGGATGGAAACTGTTCTGCCCTATGTCATAGCCAAAACAAACAAAACATATTCCCTAAACCTGGATGTGTGTTTCTCTCAAACTGGCTGCAGTTAGAGTTTAGCTCTCAAGCAAGAATTTGGTTTGACAATTTTTAGCCCTTGTTCAACTGAGTATTAGGACAGGTCACAGCCAAAGCAAATACTATGGGGAAAAATTAATGCACATATTTACAGCTTGCAGGTGGCATTCTTAAAGGTGGGAGATTTGTCTTAAGGAGTTGCATTTGCGGTAATACTTTTAAATAGACTACTTTTTGTGAATATTTTTTAAATGAACACTCTGATAATAGTGACTCTGAATGTAAATAAATTCTACAGAGGTCCCTGAAGAGTGATAAATGCTTGAATTTAAGTATTTAAACATTTAGGGACCACTAAGAATCTGAGAATTCTAGGAATATCAGACCCAGCAAATATGCACTAAAACCCCCTTGACAGTAGCCTTCTACTGTCCCCAAGACATCCACTCTAGGAAGCGTCAGTGGCTTCTTTATGATGCAGCCCCCAGCGTTGTTGACTGACTCCAGCCGCCCTGACTTAGGCTGGTAACTAGTCCCTGCTTTGGATCTGTGGGGAGAACCTATTCTGCACCATCAAGATGATTCATTTGGTAATGTGCCATTGTGCTTCGTGACCCCGACAAAATATATTTACTGGTCCCAATAATAACTTTGAATTTATACCAGCTGGCTCTCGGTTTGTTTCTTAACTGAGAAATATGGGAAACAAATTGTAAGCCAGACAGCTTGCCTTGCATAATGGTAGCAAAGACTTCAACCCAGCGTCATCCCTTTGAAATACAAAATTCTAGCCTTCATTGAAGTTTTGCTGAACATTAGACATCTGTGTGAATGGAAATAACTGGAAGTCCCGTTGGCTGCTACTTTTCCATGTAATAAGCACAGCATATGAAAAGGCCCACCTCTTGCCTCTCAGAAACAATGCATAGCAGTGGAAAGATAACCTCTTCCCAAGCACCGTGAGATCCAGTTATATTCCCATAAACCAGCCTGACTGGCACATCCCGGGCATACAAAGGGTTTCAAGCAGTGCGTGTTGAGTGAGTACATGGGTATTGCCAAGATCCGTGGCTGAGGCTGTCAAGAAGCTAATGTGAGAGGGAGGAGGCACTAGCATCTTGCGGGGAAAGCAGGCCCCTTTTCAACTTGTACATACTGCTTTCAGTCCTTAGTCTTAAATGTAGCAGGCCACAGAGGTCTTTCTTTGGGTAAAAGGACTAATTGAACACTTTGGTTTATCCAAGTTCAACCTTACTATTTTTCTAACCCTATGGCAGCTGGGATCCCTTTAAACCTAAATAAAATTTTGGGGTTTAAAAACAATTTACCTTCTCCAAATTCCACTGTGGCTTTCTTTCCTCTTAGAAACATCCAGCTTTTCTTTTAAGTAAATATTCTACCCCCGTCCCAGCTTTTTTTGGTGCAACTCATACTGTAGTAAAACATACAAAACATCTCTCTAAGGTATTGTCAGGTATCTCCCTGCCTCTGGCACACACAGGGAGATGTGCTATTGCTTCTATTTTTATCAATGAGAGCCAGAGGGAAGTGCTTGGAGGAGCAGGGACAGAAATGCTGGGAAAGGCTGGAGGCCTCTGACCCTCCACTTGTTTATTTCCCTGCCTCAGCCCCTGCATCCATCTTGCAGCTGCCCCGGCTTCCCATGTTTGAGGATCTCAGGCCGTTTGGATACATGTTGGCTGCTCTTTAAAAGTTTAGTTGGGGGATCCAGGGAAAGTGACCCACAACAGAGTTTTGAAGCCAACCAGAATCTCTCAAAAATAATCCAAAGTCGCATCTGTTTTCTTAACTGAATGATGAATGTTGATTTACATTTTCTTCTCATATTTGGGGTGCGGGAGGGGTTCGGAGCAGGGAAGAAGACAAAAGCAGCATTATTTAAAGCAGAAGTTGGCCAGGCACAGTGGCTCATGCCTGTCTTAATCCCAGCAATTTGGGAGGCTGAGGCAGGAGGATCACTTGGATGCCAGGAGTTTGAGCTAGCCTGGGCAACATGGCAAAACCCGTCTCTACTAAAAATACAAAAATAGGCCAGTTGTGATGGCGCACTCCTGTGGTTCCAGATACTCGAGAGGCTGACGCAAAAAGATCCCTGAGCCCGAGAGTTCGAGGCTGCAGTGAGCTATGATTACACCACTGCACTCCAGCCTGGGCAAGAGAGCAAGATCCTGTCCCTAAAAAAGTGAATAACCCAGAAGTCAGCGCTGTCTGCCTTCCAATGTCAGCACTCTGACTAAGGAGCATTCTCGGCATACTCCCTAAGGGTTTGTGCCCAGTGCCCTAGAGCTGTCCTATAAATGTCTGGGTGGATCTCTACCCTATATTTCTCGAAGAGAAGAAAACAGTCTTTCCATTTCCCTGGCAGTTTTGAGGCGTGTGTCCCTTTGACTTTCCCTCTTGCTCTGCCATCCACAAACAACGCCTGTTTCCACCAGGCCAAAAGCTGTAACAATATTAAGATGTTTTCCTCAACCTTGTCCCCAGAAAGATACTCTGTATCCAGAAGATTGTTCTCCCTTGAGCATTACATCATGAATTGATTCAGTTCTTGTAGCAAGAAATTGGACAAAATATAATAGATGACCTCCTGGGGAAACATACTTAGGTTGTTAAGTATTCCCATCAGAAAACTAAGAAACTGCTTATATATTACTACTCTGTCCACATTTGAACTTTCACCTTCTTGCAGCTGAGCAGGGTGCTTTTTTCTGTAAGGGTTTTGTTTTACCGGTGGTCAAAGAGAACATTTCTCCTTTATTTTTTTAAGGAATACAAGTATTCTTTGTTTTTTGCCATCACCCTCCCTTTCTCGGTTTCAGGAGCTGGGGTACGACTCTAGACACTAGGGCAGATTGGGATGCAGCAGCCGCAAAAGGGTGTCCCCCCACCCCCAAGTGAGTAGGGAGAAGAGAAGGGGGCCGCTGAGGCATGGCCATCAGGAAAGTGGCAACGCTTGTCGAATGTTTGGAAGAGATCAGCACAGTTGTGCAGATAGCGTGGCTTCGTATGCGGCATCCGTGCTGGAGAAGAGGTTCAAGTCCCTCTTTCTTGGGAGCTGGTTCTCAGGGAAAGACGTTAATGACTGATGAAATAACTCCCATAATAAACAGTGTAGTAAGAAGTGTGGGAGCTGTTTGCTTTTCCAAGTTCACAAGCTGGAGTGGAGAAGAGACCCAGGAGAACTGGCTGTGTGCGTCTGCTGGCGGCAGACCTTGGTCACTGGGAGGGAAGAGCTGAGAAGCAGGAGGGACTAAACAATGAAAGTGATGAGTCTTTCATCGCCAAATGCCCAGCTAGTGACTGGCAGCTTGCCAGTGTCCAGCGCCTGGTTAACAGATTGAAGCGCCGGGGGCGAGTTGGCTGTCTGCTTTGGCAGGATGGTTGAACACTAGATTGGTTGGGCTGATTTCTTTCTTGGAGGCAGGAGCATGCTAACCATGTCAGCCAATCTCAGCATTGTCTTGTCTTATAAATCTCCAATGGGAATATTAGTACAGCTCCCCAGCTCACTGAAATCTATTCCTCTGTCCTAATAAAAGCCCTCCTGTGGCCCCAGCCAGGCCCGTGACTCAGCCTCGGGGAGGCCAGCTCTTTTCTGAGGTGTGCAGGTGAGGAAACGGCAAAGCCCCTGCTGGACTCTAGTCAGGGGAGATGCAAGGATAGAGGAAATTGGATGAGGGGTACACGGGGCCTCTGCTATTTTTTGCAACTTCCTATGAATCCATCATTATTTCAAAATCAGTTTTAAAAAGTGCTTAAAACAACAAAAGTGTGAGTCTCAGTTACTTCATCTGTAAAATGGGATTAATAGTGATGCCTCCTTTGTGGGACCTTTATGAAAATAACGCAGATATTCTGAATTTGCTTTTATCAGCCCAGCATCCTACACCTTGCTATAGACATCTTTTCCCTTGATCATAGGGTAACCAAAAGATGGAAAAATACTCCATCGCATTGTTTCTCCGCAGTGTTGTCACTGCCGCAGGGGTAATACCAAGTGCCTTCATTTTATGTGACTTCATTATACACCCGCATTACTGATAAGGAGTTGAGACATTTTTTTTTTTTTTGAGATGGAGTCTCGCTCTGTCACCAGGTTGGAGTGCAGTGGTGCGATCTCAACTCACTGCAACCTCTACCTCCCAGGTTCAAGCGATTCTCCCCCATCAGCCTCCTGAGAAGCCAGGACTACAGATGTGTGCCACCACACCCACCCAGCTAATTTTTTGTCTTTTTAGTAGAGATTTGGTTTCAGTGTGTTAGCAAGGATGGTTCAATCTCCTGACCTTGTGATCCACCCACCTCAGCCTCTGAAAGTGCTGGACAGTCGTGAGCCACTGCGCCTGGCTGAGACATTTTTTTTTTAAGAGACAGGGTCTCACTCTGTTGCCTAGGGTGGAGTGCAGTGGCAGGATCATACCTCACTGTAGCCTTAACCTTTTGGACTCAAATGATCCTCCTGCCTCAGTCTCCCAGGTAGCTAGGACTACAAGCATGTGCCACCACATCCAGCTAACTTTTTCTTCCTTTTTGTAAAGACAGGGTCTGGTTATGTTGCCCAGGCTGATCTCAAACTCCTGCCCTCAAATGTTCTCCCACCTCAGCCTTCCAAAGTAGGATGACAAGCATGAGCCACTACACCCAGCTGAAAGCTGAGACTTAAGAGGTCATGTGGCCTGCCCAAGGTCACAGAGCTGGTCGGTAGCTGAACTGGAATTAGGAGTCTGTCTTCCCCTCAAGTTCATTCTCCTTTGATGAAAATGCTGTACCTGGAGAGGCAATGATATGGGAGCTGTGAAAGAGGAGAATAGAGACTCATCTGGACAGATAAGAGTTTTCTCTGAGCGAGACTTGCCAATGTCCTCAGAAATGGAGAGCCGCCCTTGCCACATGATTGGAGATACAATGACCACGTCTTGGCTCCTTTAGAGGGGCATTTCCCTTCCAGTCTTACTCTCCTTCCTTAAGCCATAGCATTATCCTGCATTTCTACCAAAAGAATCCATCCCATTAGTACACACACATCAACTACCACGGCCCCACCACTGCACCCCTTACTCCTAGTTTAGATTAGTCTTCATCACGTTGTGGAAGTTATATGGATCCAGTGAGGTCATTTATTGTGTTATCCTCTATTGAATACACTAGCTTTGGCTAAAAATTTCACCAGCCTATACATAACCTTACTCTAGCTTGTCCCTAGCCATGGAAATCGAAAACCATCCATGAATCTTTCACCATGTTACTGAAACTCAGGTTCAGTCCAGGTCCTGCTGCTCACCACACTAACAGCCAATCACTGAGATGATGATTACTGCCAAGAAAGAAGGCTTTAATCAGGTGCTGCAGCCATGGAGATGGGAGCTCAGTCTCAAATCCATTGCCCTGACCAGTTAAAACTAAGGGGTTATATAGCTGGAAGAAATGAAATAGTATGTAAAAAAAAAAAAACAGGAACTAGGGAGGGGTAAGGAAGCTGCATTCATCATGATGCACTCACGCTGTGTTCATCATGATGACTGAGGGGTTCAGCATCTCATTGTTTAAATACGGTGATCTGATGAGTTTCAGTTCTTTGATAATTTTTTGAGAGTTCTGAAGGTCACTTCCTAAAGAAGGAACTCAGTAAAACAAATACAAGTTTTAAGCTTTAAGACCTGAAGGGTCTACCAGGCACGGTGGCTCACACCTGTAATCCCAGCACTTTGGGAGGCCAAGGTGGATGGATCGCCTGAAGTCAGAAGTTCAAGACCAGCCTGGTCAACATGGTGAAACCCCATCTCTACTGAAAATACAAAAATTAGCCGGGCATGGTGGCGCATGCCTATAATCCCAGCTACTGGGGAAGTTGAGGCAGGAGAATTGCTTGAACCCCGGAGGCAGAGGTTGCAGTGAGCCAAGAATGTGCCACTGCACTCCAGCCTGGGCAACAGAGTGAGACTCTGTCTCAAAAAATAAAAAGACCAGAAGGGTCAATTTCTATGTTTAGTCTATGGGACTACTAAATCAGTTTCACACCCAAATATGCCTGCCTATGGCTTAACAGGAGGGGTCAGGTGTGCTTGTCAGTGAAGGAAGGACAGGAAGATTGCCAGGAAGTTCTCTCTGGAGTCTGACAAAAGAACAGTTTCTATCAGGGAGTCTTGCCCTGTCCTCAGGATAGTTATAGGGAGTTGAACGCCCTCCCTCCATCCTATTCACCTTAATTCCATGAAGAGACTTGTCTGTACTCTGGGCAGCTGTTGGCGTTTCTGCTGGGAGGTCTGGAGGGGAAACCGGCACAGGTCCCGTTTTGGGGGCTTAGGACAGCAAGTGCCAAAAGTGTTTATTAAGTGATAACTAATTACCAGACAGTGAGTAGAGCATACTTTTAGTTGGCACACAGAAGTTATGAGACTTGTTAAGGGGTTTCTCCATCTTCTTGCTCTAGTTCTACATGGAAATTTAGGGGAGAGAATGGGAATCCTCTCCTGTAGGAGTTACTTCCAAATTTGGAGAAGGCTACCCTCCATTCCCAATACTTTTTCCAAAGAATTGATCATTTAAAAAATGTATCTTGGCTGGGTACAGTTGTTTATGCCTGTAATCCCAACACTTTGGGAGGCCAAGGCAGGAGTATCACTTGAGCCAGGAGCTCAAGACCAGCTTGGTCAACATAGTGAGACTCTATCTCTATGCAAAATACAAAAATTAGCTAGGCATGGTGGGGCACACCTGTGGTCCTAGCTATTCCAGAGGCTGAGGTGGAAAGATGGCTTGAGCTTGGCAGCTCGAGGCTTCAGTGAGCTGACTGTGTCAGTACACTCCAACCTGGATGGCAGAGCAAGATCTTGCCAATCAATCAGTCAGTATAAAAATAAATCAATATAAGTAAATATATAAAATAAATAAATGAATAAAGAACTTTTACTTCACTTATAGTATGTCCCATTTCACCTGTAAATGTTCCTGTGACAGTAAAAGGTCAAATTACAAAATTTCAGGTTATATTATTTTGTACTTGTAGTTTAGATTTGCAATACTTGACCATTATATAAAATTACAAAATGAGCTAATGGCTGGCAAGATGGCCAAATAGGAAGAGCTCTGGTCTGCAGCTCCCAGTGAGATCAACGCAGAGGGCAGGTGATTTCCGCATTTCCAACTGAGATACCCAGCTCATCTCAAGGTGACTGGTTAGACAGTGGGTGCAGCCCATGGAGGGTTAGCCAAAAGCAGGGTAGGGCATCACCTCACCCAGGAAGTGCAAGGGGTTGGAGAACTTTCTCCCCTAGCCAAGAGAAGCTGTGAGGAACTGTGCTGTGAAGAACAGCACATTCCAGCCCAGATACTACGCTTTTCCCACAGTCTTCACAACCCACAGACAAGGAGATTCCCTCAGATGCCTACACCACCAGTGCCCTGGATTTCAAGCACAAAACTGGGCAGCCTTTTGGGCAGACACCAGACTAGCTGCTGGAATTTTTTTTTTTTTTTTGTACCCCAGTGGCATCTGGAATGCCAGTGAGACAGAACCGTTTACTCCCCTGGAAAGAAGGCTGCCAGGGAGCCAAGTGGTCTAGCTCAGTGGGTCCCACCCTCATGGACCCCAACAAGCTAAGATCCACTGGCTTGAAATTCTTGCTGCCAGCACAGCAGTCTGAAGTCAACCTGGGACACTTGAGCTTAGTGGTGGTGGTGCTGGTGCTGGTGGTGGTGGGATCCACCATTCCTAAGGCTTGAGTACGTGGTTATCCCCTCACAGTGTAAACAAAGCCACTGGGAAGTTTGAACTGGGCAGAGCCCACCACAGCTCAGCAAAGCCGCTGTAGCAAGACTGTCTCTCTAGATTCCTCCTTTCTGGGCAGGGCATCTCTGAAAGAAAGGCAGCAGCCCGAGTCAGGGGCTTATAGATAAAACCCCCATCTCTCTGGGACAGAGCACCTCAGGGAAGGGATGGCTATGGGTGCACCTTCAGTAAACAAACATTCCTACCTGCTGGCTCTGAAGAGAGCAACAAATCTCCCAGCACAGCACTCAAGCTCTGCTAAGGGTCAGATTGCCTCCTCAAATGAGTCCCTGACTCCCATGCCTCTGAGTGGGAGACATCTCCCAGCAAGGGTCAACAGACACCTCATACAGCTCCGGCTGGCATCTGGCAGGTGCCCCTGGGACGAAGCTTCCAGAGGAAGGAACAGGCAGCAATCTTTGCTATTCTGCAGCCTCTGCTGGTGAAACCCAGGCAAACAATGTCTGGAGTGGACCTCCAGCAAAGTCCAGCAGACCTGCAGAAAAGGGGTCTGTTAGAAGGAAAACTAATAAACAGAATGAAATAGCATCAACATCAACAAAAAGGATGTCCACTTAAAAACCCCATCCAAAGGTCACCAACATCAAGGACCAAAGGTGGATAAATCCACAAAGATGAGGAAAAACCAGTGCAAAGGGCTGAAAATTCCAAAAACCAGGATGCATCTTCTCCTCCAAAGGATCACCAGCAAGGGAACAAAACTGGATGGAGAATGAGTTTGATGAGTTGACAGAAGTAGGCTTCATAAGGTAGGTAATAACAAACTCTTCTGAGCTAAAGGAACATGTTCTAACCCAATGCAAGGAAGGTAAGAACCTAGAGAAAAAGTTAGAGGAATTGCTAACTAGAATAACCAGTTTAGAGAAGAACACAAATGACCTGATGGAGCTGAAAAACACAGCACAAGAACTTTGTGAAGCATACACAAGTATCAATAGCCAAATTGATGAAGTAGAAGAAAGGATATCAGAGATTGAAGATCAACTTAATAAATAAAGCATAGAGATAAGATTAGGGAAAAAAGAATGAAATGAACAAACAAAGCCTCTAAGACATATGGGACTATGTGAAAAGACCAAACCTACATTTGATTGGTATACCTGAAAGTGATGGGAAGAATGGAACCAAGTTGGAAAACACTCTTCAGGATATTATCCAGGAGAACTTCCCCAGCCTAGCAAGACAGGCCAACATTCAAATTCAGGAAATACAGAGAACATCACAAAGATAATCCTCAAGAAGAGCAACTCCAAGACACATAATCGTCAGATTTGCCAAGATTAAAATGAAGGAAAAAATGTTAAGGGCAGCCAGAGAGAAAGGTTGGGTTACCCACAAAGGGAAGCCCATCAGTGTAACAGTGGATTTGTCTGCACAATTTCTATAAGCCAGAATAGAGTGGGGGCCAATATTCTACATTCTTAAAGAAAAGAATTTTCAACCCAGAATTTCATATCCAGCCAAACTAAGCTTCATAAGCAAAGTAGAAATAAAATCCTTTACAGAAAAGCAAATGCTGAGAGATTTTGTCACCACCAAGCCTGACTTACAAGAGCTCCTGAAGAAAGCACTAAATATGGAAAGGAAAAGCTGCTACCAGCCACTGCAAAAACATGCAAAATTGCAAAGACCATCAACACTATGAAGAAACCATATCAACAAACGGGTAAAATAACCAGCTAGCATCATAATGACAGGGTCAAATTCATACATAACAATATTAACCTTAAATGTAAATGGGCTAAATGCCCCCATTAAAAGATACAGAGTGGCAAATTGGATAGAGTCAAGACCTGTCTGTGTTCTGTATTCAGGAGACCCATCTCATGTGCAAAGACACACACAGACTCAAAATAAAGGGATGGAGGAATATTTACCAAGCAAATGGAAAGCAGAAAAAAAGCAGGGGTTGCAGTCCTAGTCTCTGGTAAAACAAACTTTAAGCCAACAAAGATTTAAAAAAGACAAAGGAGGGCATTACATAATGGTAAAGGGATCAATGCAGCAAGAAGAGTGAACTATCCTAAATATATATGCATCCAATACAGGAGCACTCAGATTCATAAAGCAAGTTCTTAGACACCTACAAAGAGACTCAGACTCCCATACAATAATAGTGGGAGACTTTAACACCCCACTGTCAATATTAGACAGATCAACAAGACAAAATTAACAATGATATTCAGGACTTGAACTCAGTTCTGGACCAAGCGGACCTAATAGACATCTACAAACTCTCCACCCCAAATCAACAGAATTTACATTCTGCTTGGCACCACCACACACTTATTCTAAAACTGGTGACATAATTGGAGATAAAACACTCCTCAACAAATGCAAAAGAACAGAAATCATAACCCACAGTCTCTCAGACCACAGTGTAATCAAATTAGAAGTCAGGATTGAGAAGCTCACTCAAAACTGTACAACTAAATGGAAACTGAACAACCTGCTCCTGCATGACTACTGAGTAAATAATGAAATTAAGGGAGAAATAAATAAATTATTTGAAACCAATGAGAACCAAGACATGACATACCAGAATCTCTGGAACACAGCTAAAGCAGTGTTAAGAGAGAAATTTATAGCACTAAAATGCCCACAGGAGAAAGTAGGGAAGCTGTAAAATCAACACCCTAACATCACAATTATAAGAACTAGAGAAGCAAGAGCAAACGAATTCAAAAACTAGCAGAAGACAAGAAATAACAAAGATCAGAGCAGAACTGAAGGAGATAGAGACATGAAAAACCCTTCAAAAAATTAATGACTCCAGGACTGTTTTTTTTGACAAAATTAACAAAATAGACCGCTGGCCAGACTAATAAAGAAGAAAAGAGAGAAGAACCAAATAGATACAATGAAAAATGATAAAGGGGATATCACCACTGATCCTACAGAAATACAAACTACCATCAGAGAATACTAAAACCAGCTCTATGCAGACAAACTTGAAAATCTAGAAGAAATGGATAAATTCCTGGATACATACACACTCCCAAGACTAAACCAGGAAGAAGTCAAATCTCTGAATAGACCAATAACAAGTTCTGAAATTGAGGCAGTAATTCATAGCCTACCAACCTAAAAAAGCCCAGGATCAGACAGATTCACAGCCAACTTTTACCAGAGATACAAAGAGGAGCTGGTACCATTCCTTCTGAAATATTCCAAATAATGGAAAAAGAGGGACTCCTCCCTAACTCATATTATGAGTTATCATCCTGATACCAAAACCTGGCAGAGATACAACAAGAAAGACAATTTCAGGCCAGTATCCCTGATAAAATCAATGCAAAAATCATCAATAAAATTCTGGCAAACCAAATCAAGCAGCACATCAAAAAGCTGATCCACCATGAACAAGTTGGCTTCATTTCTGTGATGCAAAGCTGGTTCAACATATGCAAATCAATAAATGTAATCCATCACATAAACAGAACCAATGACAGAAACCACATGATTATCTCAATAGATGCAGAAAAGGCCTTTAATAAAATTCAACACCCCTTCATGCTAAAAACTCTCAATAAACTAAGTATTGATGGAATGTATCTCAAAACAGTAAGAGCTATTTTTGACAAACCCACAGCCAATATCATAATGAATGGGCAAAAAAACTAGAAGCATACCCTTTGAAAACCAGCACAAGACAAAGATGCCCTCTTTCACCACTCCTATTCAACATAAGTATTGGAAGTTCTGGCCAGAGCAATCAGGCAAGAGAAAGAAATAAAGGGTATTCAAATGGGAAAAGAGGAAGTCAGATTATCTCTGTTTGCAGATGACATGATTGTATATTTAGAAAACCCCATTGTCTCAGCCCAAAATCTCCTTAAGCTGATAAGCAACTTTAGCAAAGTCTCAAAATACAAAATTAATGTGCAAAAATCACAAGCATTCCTGTATACCAATAATAGACAGAGAGCCAAATCATGAGTGAATGCCCATTCACAACTGCCAAAAAGAGAATAAAATACCTAGGAATACAACTTACAAGGAATGTGAAGGACCTCTTCAAGGAGAACTACAGACCACTGCTCAAGGAAATAAGAAAGGACACAAATGGAAAACATTCCATGCTCGTGGATAGGAAGAATCAATATAGTGAAAATGGCCATACTGCCCAAAGTAATTTATGAGTTCAATGCTATCCCATCAAGCTACCATTGACTTTCTTGAGAGAATTAGAAAAACTACTTTAAATTTCATACAGAATCAAACAAGAGCCCGTATAGCCAAGACAATCGTAAGCATGAAGAACAAAACTGGAGGCATCACACTACCTGACTTCAAACTATACTACAAGGCTACAGTAACCAAAACAGCATGGTACTGGTACCAAAACAGATTTGTAGACCAATGGAACAGAACAGAGGCCTCAGAAATAATGCCATACATCTGCAACCATCTGATCTATGACACACCCGAGACAAGCAATGGAGAAAGTATTCCCTATTTAATAAATGGTGCTGGGAAAACTGGCTAGCCATCTACAGAAAACTGAAACTGGACCCCTTCCTTACACATTATACAAAAATTAACTCAAGATGGATTAAAGACTTAAATGTAAAACCTAAAACTATAAAAACCCTAGAGGAAAACCTAGGCAATACCATTCAGGACATAGGCATGGGCAAAGACCTCATGACTAAAACACCAAAAGCAATTTGCAACAAAAGCCAAAATAGACAAATGTGATCTACTTAAAGAGCTTCTGCACAGCAAAATAAACTATCATCAGAGTGAACAGGCAACCTACAGAATGGGAGAAAAGTTTTGTAATCTATCCATCTGATAAAGGGCCAATATCCAGAATTTACAAGGAACTTAAATTTGCAAGAAAAAAAAAACTCCATTGAAAAGTGGGTGAAGGATATGAACAGACACTTTTCAAAAGAAGACATTTATGCAGCCAACCAACATATGAAAAAAAGCTCTTCATCACTGGTCATTAGAGAAATGCAAATCAAAACTACAATGAGAAACCATCTCATGCCAATTAGAATGGTGATCATTAAAAAGTCAGGAAACAATGCATGCTGGAGAGGATTTGGAGAAATAGGGACATTTTACGCTGTTGGTGAGAGTGTAAATTAGTTCAACTATTGTGGAAGACAGTGTGGTGATTCCTCAAGAATCTAGAACCAGAAATACTATTTGACCCAGATCACATTACTGGAACCTTTGGATTATAACCGAAGGATTATAACCCAAAGGATTATAAATCATTCTGCTACAAAGACACAGGCACACATATGTTTATTGCAGCACTATTCACAATAGCAAAGACTTGGAACCAACCCAAATGCCCATCAATGATAGACTGGATAAAGAAAATGTGGCATATATAAACCATGGAATACAATGCAGCCGTAGAAAGGATGAGTTCATGTCCTTTGCAGGGACATGGATGAAGCTGGAAACCATCCTTCTCAGCAAACTAACACAGTATCAGAAAACAAAACACCACATTGTCTCACTCATAAGCAGGAGTTGGGCTGGGCGCAGTGGCTCACTCCTGTAATCCCAGCACTCTGGGAGGCGGTTGCGGGCAGATCATGAGGTCAGGAGATCGAGACCATCCTGACCATGGTGAAACCTCATCTCTACTAAAATACAAAAAGATTAGCTTGGTGTGGTGGCGCGTGCCTGTAGTCCCAGCCACTCAGGAGGATGAAGCAGGGGAATCACTTGAATCTGGGAGGTGGAGGTTGCAGTGAGCCAAGACTGTGCCACTGCACTCCAGCCTGGCAAAAGTGCAAGAATCCGTCTCAAAAATAAGTAATTACATAAAATGAGCAGAAGTTGAACAGTGAGAACACATGGACACAGGGAGGGGAACATCACACACCAAGGCCTGTTGTGGGGTGGGGGCTAGGGGAGATAGCGTTAGGAGAAATACCTAATGTAGATGACAGGTTGATAGGTGTAGCAAACCACCATGGCACATGTATACCTATGTAACAAACCTGTACTTTCAGCACATGTATCCCAGAACTTAAAGTATAAAAAAAAATTACAAAATTATTGAGATGAAAAAAAATTAAGACTATTTTGTCCAGCCTTCTCACTTTACAGATGAGGAAACTGATAACAAGAGAATTGGGGTACCTTGCCTAAGGTCACAGCTTCCAGCCTCAAGGCTGTGACCAGGTCTCTTGATCAACAGAGAGGTTGTGTTTCTTTTTTCCACATTGCTTGTGTGTGTTATGTGATACTCTATCACCCAACCAGCTTCTAACCATCTTGAAATGGGAGCCATCTAGGCTTTCTGTTGTGTACCAACCCCAGCAACCAGCTCCCTATTGGACACAGAGGACACATTTAATAAATGCTGGTTGAGGGATTCAGGAGTTACACTACTACCACAATGATGTGCCTGACCTGGAGACTGTGACAATTATTTCTGATACATAAACATGTAATCCACATGAGTGCTATAACCTTGGGAGAGTCATAGGAACAGAGAAGAGTGGAGTAGATAAGGAGTCTCACTCAGTCATTTCAGTATTTCTAAAATGTGATCCATTTTAAACAAGGAACTTCGTTAAAATGCAGGTGAAAACAGTGTTGTCCATTTTGTCTAAAGACAGTGTCTCTTTTGATTCACTGCCGTAAGCATCACTGGACCATGGGTTGCACTGACTTTTTAATTATAGCCATTCTGACTGGTGTGAGATGGTGTCTCTTTGTGGTTTTGATTTGCATTTCTCTGATGATTAGTTATTTTGAGCATTTTTTAGATGTTTTTTGGCCACTTGTATGTCTTGGTTTGTTGTTGTTGTTGGTTTTGGAGACAGTCTTGCTTTGTTGCCCAGGCTGGAGTGCAGTGGTGTGATCTCAGCTCACTGCAACTTCTGCCTCCTGGGTCCAAGTGAGTCTTATGCCTCAACCTCCCTAATAGCTAGGACAACAGGAGTGCAACCACCATGCCTGGATGATTTTTGTATTTTTAGTAGAGATGGGGTTAGACCATGTTGCCCAGGCTGGTCTCACACTCCTGGTCTCAAGTGATCCACCTGCCTCAGCCTCCCATAGTGCCAGAATTATATGTGTGAGCCACTGTGACTGGCCCATGTATCTTCTTTTGAGAAGTGTCTGCTCATGTCTTTTGCTCACCTTTTAATGGGGTTAGTTGTTTTTTGCTTGCTGAATTAAGTTCTTTATAGATTCTGGATATTAGACCTTGGATGCATGGTTTGTGAATATTTTTTCCCATTCTGTAGATTGTCTGTTTACTCTGTTGATAGTTTATTTGCTGTACAGAAGTCCTTTAGTTTGATTAAGTCCCACTTGCCCATTTTTGTTTTTGTTACGATTGCTTTTGAGGACTTTGTCAAAAATTCTTCAAAGCTGATGTCTAGAATGGCGTTTTCTAAGTTTTCTTCTAGGATTCTTACAGTTTGAAGTCTTCTTACATTCAAATCTTTAATCCATCTTTAGTTAATTTTTGTATACAGTGAAAAGTAGGGCTCCAGTTTCATTCTTCTGCATATGGCTGGCCAGCTATCCCAGCACCATTTATGGAGTAGGAAGTCCTTTTCCATTGCTTATTTTTGTCAGCTTTGTCGCAGATCAGATGGCCACAGGTGTGCAGCTTTATTTCTGGGTTGTCTACTCTGTTGCATTGGTCTACGTGTCTGCTTTTGTACCAGTACCACGCTGTTTGGGTTACCGTAACCTCATAGTACAGACTGAAGTTGGGTAATGTGATGCCTCCCACTTTATTATTTTTTGCTTAGGATTGCTTTGACCATTTTGGTTGCTTCCATGTGAATTTTGGAATAGCCTTTTCTAGTTCTGTGAAGAATAGCAATGGTAGTTTGATAGGAATAGTGTTGAATCTGTAGATTGCTTTGGATAGTACGGCCACTTTAATGATATTGATTATTTTAATCCATGAGCATGGAATTTTCCCATTTGGGTTGTCTGTGATTTCTGTCAGCAGTGTTTTGTAGTTCTCCTTATAGAGGTCTTTCACCTGCTTGGTTAGATGTATTCATAAATACTTTATTTTTATGTGTATGTGGCTACTGGAAATGGGATTGTGTTCTTGATTCGCCTCTGCGTTTGACTTTATTGGTGGGTAGAAATGCCAGATTTCTGTGCATTGATTTTGCCTCCTGGAACTTTACTGAAGTCGTTTATCAGTTCCATGATCCTTTTGCTGGAGTTAGGTTTTCCTAGGTATAGAATTAGATCATCAGTGAAGAGAGATCGTGTGACCTCCGATTTTCCTATTTGGATGTGTTTTATTTGTCTCTCTTGCCTGATTGCTCTGGCTGGAGTCCTGCTTAGTCCTTTTGACATAGTAACCAATGGGACTTCTGCGAGTTCAGAGTGTGGGATCTGAGGTTAGACCTAAGTGTAAAACTCAGTGCCTCAGTTACTGTGGTGTTTGCTAAATTATTTAACTTCCCTGAACCTCAAGTGTCACATCTGTAAAATGAGGATATTCATAATATTTTTCTTTTACAGTTATTGCGAGTGTTGAGTTATGTGGTGATAATGTATGTAAAGCTCCTTGTTTGGTGTTTTGTATGTGATGGAGATGCAATAAGGTTGCATTAATTTTTTACCTCTTATTTTGATACAATTTTATTCTTCAAGAGAAGTTACAGAAATAATATGAAAGGATTGCCCAAACATTAGCATTTTATTGTATTTGCTTTCTCTGTCTCCATATATCTAGCTAGATATATGTTTTGTTTTGTTTTTTCTGAGCAATTTAAGTAAAGTTGTAGACATGATCCCTCTTTACTCCTAAATATTACAGGCTGGGCATGGTGGCTCAAGCCTGTAATCCCAGAATTTTGTGAGGCTGAGGTGAGCAGATCACTTGAGGTCAGTAGTTCAAGACCAGCCTGGGCAACATGGTGAAACCCTGTCTCTACTAAAAATACAAAAATTAGCCAGGCATGGTGGCACATGCCTGCAATCCCAGCTACTTGGGTGGCTGAGGCAGGAGAAACACTTGAACCCAGAGGCAGAGGTTGCAGTGAGCTGAGATCCCATCCCTGCACTCCAGCCTGGGCGACAGAGTGAGTCTCAAAAACAAAACAAACAAAACTTCAGTGTATATTTCCTCAAAATAAGAGATGACCTACTTCAGGTGACTGCTTACTTAAGGCACTGTAATTATGACAGTGGAAGTACTCGAGCAGTTCCACGATGTTTCTCTAACTCAGACTCACATCAGGATCAAGGTAAAACTTACTGGCTGCATATTATGTGCCCAGCATAGTGCTAGATGCTCTAAAAAATATCCCGTCGGGCTCTCTCAATAGCCCGGTGAAGCAGCAGATTAGTAACTCCAGTTTGCAGATCATAGCAACTGAGACTCAAGGAAGTTAGTAAATTGCCCAGAGGACTTCAGTGAAATGGTAAACTGGGATTTGAACCCAATTCGCTCTAGTAAAAATGGTGCTCTTTCTTTCCTAATAGATTGACCACAACATTCAGCTATAAAAATGAGAAAACTGGCCAGGTGTGGTGGCTCATGCCTGGAATCCCAGCACTTTGGGAGGCCGAGGTGGGTGGATCACCTGAGGTCAAGAGTTTGAGACCAGCTTGGTCAACATGGCAAAAACTTATCTCTACAAAAATACAAAAATTAGCTGAGAGTGGTGGCAGTGCCTGTAATCCCAGCTACTTGGGAGACTGAGGCAGGAGAATCACTTGAACCCAGAGGGCACAGGTTGCAGTGAGCTGAGATTGCGTCACTGCACTCCAGCCTGGGCTACAGAGCGAGACTCCGTCTCAATTTAAAAAAAAAAAAAAAGAGAGAGAGAGAGAGAGAAAACTATTTAAGGAAAACAAGAAGCAACTCTATTGGGGCCCTGAGTCAGTGAGCACTCATTGCCACTGAACTGTCATGTGCATCTGTGGCCTGAGAGGCAGGGTTTGGTTTTCACGGTTCTTTCTCCTTCTGAAGCACTCTTCAGAACTTCATTTCAAAATAATTGTTATCCTTTTACACATTTTGCCGTTGGCTGGGAACCAAGTCTTTTGTCTTCAGATACCTATAGTCAAGTTTATTTTTGAAATGAAGGTTTATTTTCCCAAGAAATGCTGAGGATATTGTTAACAGCGCGATGGTTAAACCTCACTTTAGAACAAGGACATGTCATCTGTTTTCAAGCCTCTTGCTCTGCTTTGAGATTCTAGAAGCAATTATGAGATGTCAACTTGTTTTCTCATGTAGTTAAACGTAGTCTGGCTCAACTGTCTTCTGACTAAGCAAAGAGAACAACAGATACAACATAATGCATTGGGGTGAAATATTCTTTCCTAGATATTTTTCTATCTATCCCTTCCTAGATATCTTTATATCTATATAAAAAATCCTAGAGATTTTTAGTACTGAAGAATTCCAGTGGATCCCTTTTAGAACCAGCATTAATTCTACTGAAATAAAATCCTGTACGTGAATCAGTGGCCTTGGCTATCAGTTGTATTAAAATTCACTGGGAAAAGCATCTTAATTCACAGACCATGCACTTTAATATTTAAAGAACTCTAGCCAGGCATGGTGGCTCACTCCTGTAATCCCAGCACTTTGGGAGGCCGAGGCAGGTGGACCACTTGTGGTCAGGAGTTCAAGACCAGCCGGCCAACATGGTGAAACCTCGTCGCTACTAAAAAAATAGAAAAATTAGTAGGGCATGGTGGCACACACCTGTAGTCACAGCTACTCGGGAGGCTGAGGCAGGAGAATCACTTGAATCTGGGAGGCAGAAGTTGCAGTGATCTGCGATCACGCCACTGCACTCCAGCTTGGGTGACAGAGCGAGACTCCATCTCAAAAAAAAGAACTCCAAGTAGCTTGGAAACCGCCAGTTAGAATGTTTGGCCAAGTTGAGAAAGCCCCTGGGAATATTTGGGACCTCTGCCCATGGAGTCTGGAAATGGGGAAACTCCTCCATAGAGGTTCAGCACTTGGGATCTGGGATCAGACTGATTTGGATCCCAGCTCCACCACTTGACTGTGTGATCTGAGCAAGTTAATTTAAAATTTGTTGTCTGAAATAAAAACAGCGCCTACCTTTCAAGTTATTTTTGTGAGACTTAAACAGTGTAAATTAAACACCTAGGATAGACCCTGACCCTTAGCAAATTCTCGTGAAAAGTGGCTAATTATAATAAACATAAATTTGAATAGGGCAAAAAACTGCTTTTTTTCTGTTTTTCTCTTTCTTCTTCGCTGCTTTTTCTGTCCCTTCTTGATCGTTCCCCACTCTTGCCACCATCCTCCTTCCCTTCCCCTCCCTCAGTCCCACTCTGCCTGATCCAACGAAAGAGGTTAATTATAAAGGAACATCCGGTTCTTGGCATTCTATGTAGAAAAAAAAACTCGATGTTGAGGACTCTGAAGAGAATCACTGATTTCATACAGGCTTAATAAAAGTTAACAATCAAACAAAAGCTTTTCCCCCCTGAATCATCACATTCTGTTTTCCTGAACATCTGGGCAGAGCCGGGGACGGCCTTTCCTTGGCCTTCCTCACAACACATCTCCTTGGGCTGCAGTCTCCGTCTGTGTTTCTGCCTCATTTGGAACATAAGCCATCAGTCCAGGATTCTCTTTCTGGAGCTGCCACTAACTACGTGGGTGAATTATTTCCTAACTTTGAACTTGAGTTTTCAAAATGGAGCAAGTCAGATGAGACTTGCTGTAATTGATGAAAGTCGATAAACATAGCACTCGGATTCAATGCTTCATCCTACACTCTTCAGCGTTTCCTGCATATTCATCTCTTCTTGACAGCAGGGAGACAGGTCACATGCCATAGGAGAGAGCTTAAGATTTAGAAATGGAGGCCTGGATTCGAGCCCCAGTGCTGCTTAACCTTCGGTGAGTCACGGAACCTCTGCCCGCTCGGGTTTCCTCCACTGTAAAATGGAGTTGATGTCCCCGAGACATGGGGTTCTCTAAATAATCATTAAATAAGGTAATAACTGCTAAGATAATCCCATACTTAGTAGGCTAAACAGATGTTCATTATTGTCGTTTTTATTGTCCATGCAGTTTACTACCATGCAGTATGTATAAATTTTTGTTGAAACCCACCTGTTTTAAGGCCAGGTGCAGTGGTTCACACCTGTAATCTCAGCATTTTGAGAGGCCGAGGCAGGTGAATCACCTGAGGTCAGGAGTTCAAGATCAGCTTGACCAACATGGAGAAACTCCATCTCTACTAAAAATACAAAATTAGCCGGGCGTGGTGGCACATGCCTGTAATTCCAGCTACTGGAGAGGCTGAGGCAGGAGAATCACTTGAACCTGGGAGGCGGAAGTCGCAGTGAGTGGAGATCGCACCATTGCACACCAGTCTGGGCAACAAAATCGAAACTCTTCTCAAAAAAAAAAAAAAAAAAAGAACAAAGCTAAGACTTTTGTTATTACTGATTTTGAAATCATTGAAGAAAAATAATGTTGGTATATAATTAAAACTGATTTCATATCCTATGCAAAACTTTTAAACACAAAACCAGTAAAGGCTTTGATGATGTTCTGTAAATACTATTTATGTTAATACTCTCTAGGTGATTTAAGATTTATGCAGTAACAATAAATATCAAAATTAAACTTGAATGTAATATGAATGTTTGCAGTGGGAGTAATTCTGTCAGATTTTCTTTGCATAGTACATGATTCTTCCTACATTTGTGTCGGTAACTTTTGAAAATTATTTTCTTTTTCTTTTCTTGAGACAGGGTTTCACTCTGTCACCCAGAGTGGAGTGCAGTGGTGCAATCATGGCTCACAGCAGCCTTGATCTCCTGGGCTCAAGCAATCCTCCCACCTCAGCCTCCCAAGTACCTGGGACCACAGGCACATGCCACCATACCTGGCTATTTTTTGTTTGTTTGTTTGTTTGTAGTGACTGAGTCTTGCTATGTTGCTCAAGCTGGTCTCAAACTCCTGGGCTCAAGCAATCCTTCACCTCGCCTTTCCAAAGTGCTAGAACTATTCGTGGAGCTGCCATGCCAGCTTGAAAATTATTTTCTAATTATAGAAATAACATTGATAGCAAATGTGTAAGTGCAAAACTAGTTGTGGGAAAGTCACAAATGTTTCCATATGCCTTTGATTTTCCACTTATACAACAAATATTAAAAAACCACATTGAATATATAAAATATACTGTTATTATAACCAACTAAAATGAACATGTAACACAACTGCATGTCATGGATTCCAGAGAAACAGAATTAACAGGAGATCTGAACATATGAAGAGATTTATTATAAGGAATTAGCCTACATGATTGCAGATGCTGAGAATTTCCAACATCTGTAGTTAGCAAATGGAGACCCATAAGAGCCTATGGTGTACGTTCCAACATGAGTCTGAAGGCAGGAGAAGATTGATGTCCAGCTTGAAGATGTTCAGCTGGAGAGACTCCTTCTTACCTAGGCTTTTTATTCCATTCAGGCCTTCAACTGGATTGAATGAGGGAAAACTGCTTTTCTCCGTCTATGCATTCACATGTTACTCACATCCAAAAACACCTTCACAGACACTCCCAGAATAATGTGTAACCAAACATCTGGGCACTCTGGAGCCTACTGATGTTAACACATAAAACTAACCCCACACTAGTGTTGTAGAATATCTGGGAAATGCAGGAGAGAAGCCAAAACTCCCCCCAGTTCTGCTACCCAAAGAGAACCATTATTAGAGTTGGCACATTTTCTTTTTTTTAATGTGTCACAGATCAATTTTTTAATCACCCATTCTGTTTGACTAGAGATTTCATGTTGTTTCTTATTTACTCAGGAAAGTCGTGAAGATTTCTATTATGCCTCTGATTTTCCACTAACAAAACAATCATTAGCAAACCTGCCTTGAATATATATAAAAGACACGTTATCATGACCAAATAAAATGAACGTGGCCCATGATTCTGTCTCTCCTCATGGAGGAAGAAACGTTTTTCTTTCATTTCATAAATACAGCAACCACATTAAGAAGGTGGTGAGGAGGGTGGGTGTTCGCAGTTCCTGAAAGACACCAGGAAATTCTGTCTGCCCCCTTAAAGCTTATGCCCACTTTAGGGAAACATGCCCAGATGCCCAACCTGTTTGATCTTCCCCAAATGCAGCACTGAAGGTGTTAATCACCCATCTCACCTTCTCTATGTCCCAAGGCTGGAGGTGTGAGTGACTAGGGAAGCCCCCAGTAAATTAAGGTGGCAGCCTCTCTGAGGAGGGAAAGGCAGCTCATTCAGCTTTATGAGCCTTTTAGCTAGCGTCCTTTATCACTGATTGATTTATTGGATATTTATGCAGCAGGCAGGGGGATTTGAAATATAGCAGAGGCGCTTCCTGAGATGTCAGTACTCTAATGTTAGTGGTCTGAACAAGGATGTAATTCATATCTGCAGGTGCTTACTCTAGTATCAAATACTTCAATAACATCATGCCTGTGGAATCCACTGCTCCCAAGGGCCCTATTTGTATTCTGATATGCCCGTGTCTTTTCCTATGTGTGTTTTCCTTTCTTAAGGAGCGCTCATTTCCTTCAATAGGATATGTTTTATTTCATCCCTTTTCCTGCATTTACTCATATTAATGTCACTGGTAATAGCTGGGCCTGGAACTACCCCGCTTAGCCACGTAAATACTAGCCTGAAACGGAATGCCTGGAGTGCATTATTCAGAAAGAATGGAATGGAGCAGGGTAGAAGTCAGGGTTTCTTTTGGAGTTCTAACTCAGTGTTGCCCAGAGAGAGGGGACAGGAGGGGAACTGTCCCGAGCACTTGGTGGTCTCTCCCCAGAGCTGGCAGGATTGGGAGACAGGAGGGAAAATTTAGGAGTTTGGATACTTATTTCCAGCAAGGAAGTTCTTGGTCAATTGATAGAAGCATAGCACAGTCAAACATCCTTTGGAGTTTTCTATTTCTCTTATTCCTCTGTCATAGCATGGTCAGTGATCATGCCAACTGGCCAAAGTGGACTTCTGCATTTGTGAAAAATGTTAAAGACCCCAGGGTCTGCGGGGCTGGGCGATGGGGATGACACGATGTCTTCTGGGCAAGGTTTGCTCCCCTTTTCTCTCTTTGGGTTCTTATTTATTTATCTGGAAGATTGGTTTGTGCTGGCGAGGCAGCGTTGCCTAGCAGAAGAAAACTCTCCTCTGGGCCTCTGGAGAATTTGTTTCATTTACTTTCTAAGCCCTACATTCTTCATCTGTAAAATGGAGCTAGTAATCTGCCTGTTATTTATGTCACAGGAAAATATGGAGAGAAAATATGTCTTGGAATGTTACAGGATATAATATATTACAAGCACATTAAAGGAAGTAACGGTCATGTTCAAATTCTCTTAGAATAGAAAATGGAGCCTGTAATGCCAGCCAGTAGAGAGGTTGAGGCAAGAGAATTGCTTGAACCTGGGAGGCAGAGGTTGCAGTGAGCCAAGATCGAGCCACACACTCCATCCTGGGTGACAGAGTTACACTGTGTCTCAGAAAACAAAAAACAAACAAACAAACATAAAAAACCACCACCACAAAATGATGTTCTCCAGAAACGACTTACAATGTGGAATCCAGATAATCACTACACATCTGTAGTATTAATATGTGTATAGATTTAAGGATGCTTTCATTCAAATGGGATAGGTTCCTTCTTTCCTGTAGCGGTCAAATTCCTATTTTATCTGCTGTTATAAATGTTGTATAGGAGACCCTCATCTTACTGTTAAGAACAAGGACTCTGGGTTGTTGTCTTAGAAAATGCCTAAGGCACCCCATGTCTTAGCCCGGGCAGCCATTCATAGGCATGAGCTATTAATATTTCAGCTGTTTATAAGTCAGGGATAACCACAGAGTGTGCTATATTATAGATTATGTATAATATGTGTATATCATATTATATTATCTACATGTGTGTGAGTGTGCGTGTGTGTATCATATAATACGATACAGGCTGCGATCCCTGGGGGTTGCTGTGGGTGGGCAGTTTCCCATCTTAGACTGCTGGTTTAGAAATATTCCTTTTTTGCATGAGCTGCTGCCGTGTAAGTTGGGAAAAGACAAGTATAGGTACTGTGAACTTGAGCCCTGCTCAAGAATTAGTCCTGGGATCTTGGAAACTTGAAAGATCTTGGAAGTCTTGAAAGAACTTCAGGACAAACAAACAAGCCCATTCAAAATTGGGCAGAGGATATGAACAGACACTCTACGAAAGAAGACATATATGAGGCCAACAATCATATGAAAAAATGCTCATCATCACTGGTCATCAGAGAGATGCAAATCAAAACCACATTGAGATACCATCTCACGCCAGTTAGAATGGCGATCATTAAAAAATCTGGAGACAACAGATGCTGGAGAGGATGTGGAGAAATAGGAACACTTTTATACTGCTGGTGGGAGTGTAAATTAGTTCAACCATTGTGGAAGACAGTGTGGCGATTCCTCAAGGCCTTAGAAATAGAAATTCCATTTGACCCAGCAATCCCATTACTGGGTATATATCCAAAGGACTATAAATCGTTCTACTATAAGGACACATGCACACGAATGTTCATTGCAGCACTGTTTACAATAGCAAAGACCTGGAATCAACCCAAATGCCCATTGATGATAGACTGGATTGGGAAAATGTGGCACACATACACCATGGAATATTATGCAGCAATCAGAAATGATGAGTTTGTGTCGTTTGTAGGGACATGGATGAATCTGGAGAACATCATTCTTAGCAAACTGACACAAGAACAGAAAATGAAATACCGCATATTCTCACTCATAGGCGGGTGATGAAAAATGAGAGCACATGGACACAGGGAGGGGAATACTAAACACTGGGGTCTATTGGGGGGAAAAGGGGAGGGCCAGAGGCAGGGGGAGCTGGGGAGGGATAGCCTGGGGAGAAATGCCAAATGTGGGTGAAGGGGAGAAAGGAAGCAAAACACACTGCCATGTGTGTACCTATGCAATTGTCTTGCATGTTCTGCACATGTACCCCAAAACCTAAAATGCAATAAAAAAAAAAAAAAGGCCAGAAACATAAAAAAAAAAAAAGAACTTCAGGACAAATATTTCGTGACTGTGGGAAGACCAGCTCAGTGGAAACTTGGTTTTGCAAATGTAATCTAGCAATTCTTTTCTTCTTGAAAAGCATAGTTTTTAAATAAACTAGAGGCTCTAAGAAGATAAGCTGTTCTTTCTTCTTTGTAGGCAAAGTTGTATCTCCAGAGATTATTTTCTTAATTAGGGAATAATTTTTCCTCATATATGGATTCAGATAGTCCTCTTGCTGAAACTGATTGTGATTCTTGATAAAGCCATTCCTCAGGCCGTGACTGGGACAAGCCCAGATCATGCTGATGGTGGAGAACCTGAGATGACCCAGACTGGGTGCTTAACACTCAACCTTCGAAGCCCCACAGAAATGTTATTCCAGGTGCAGGGATCCAGCCCATCAGCAGTGTACTGGGAGTGGATTACCTGGTTCCTACAGGCAGGGGCAAATTAGAGTGAAACACCCTGACGGGCATGTTTCATCCCAGCACCTTGGGAAGCCAAGGTGAGCAGATCACTGAAGTTCAGGAGTTCAAGAGCAGCCTGGCCCACATGATGAAATGCCGTCTCCACTAAAAATACAAAAATTAGCCAGGCATGGTGCCATCTTGGCTTACTAGAACTTCCACCTACTACGTTCAAGTGATTCTCCTGCCTCAGCCTCCCGAGTAGCCAGGAGTACAGCAACCCGCCACCATGCCCAGCTAATGTGTCTCATTTCACTCAGCTGTGTCTGGGGAAGGAGTCTAGCCAGCCTTTAGCCACCCTCTCCACCCTCTCACTACACCAGAGAGGATACCAAGCCCAGGGATGTTTGGGTCATCTTTGTTGCCCTGCTCACAGCCTGCAAAGGGGGCTCCCTCTACCCCTAGTCCAGAGGCCGAGACTCCTGAGCAGCACTCACAGGACCCAGCATAAATGTCCTGACTGCCTCTCTCCCCAAACTGGCGTTTGACCGTATCTTCTACCGGACGCAGAATGTTGACTGTACCAGGAGCATGGCAGGCTCTTGCACCCCAAGTTCCTTGCACTTCATCCATACTAATCTTTTTTTCAATTCCTGGCTGCAGTCTCTTTTGTTGCCTGGCCATGGGATGCCATTCCTTCCTTCAGGGCCGCTGCTCTGCTGCCCGCTTCCTGCTGCCACACTCTGTTACTGCCCGTGGCTGGCCTCTTAACTTGTCCACCAGGCCTTGCATTAGATGCCACATCCCCCAGGAAGCTGCCTCTGATGATGTCTTTTCCCCAGCATCGCAGCCTGAAGCCCTTTTTATCCAACCCTCCTTCTACTCCTCACTCTTTTCACAGATGTCAGAAGCCTCTCCCTGCCTCCTCCTGCTCCCTGTCTCTTTTATCCTTCCTGGTATTTCTAGGATAAATCTCAGAAACTGCTAATTTTATCCTGGCGTCTGCTTCCTGGAGCACCTGAACTGATCCAGTTCTTTTCCACGAGGCCGTGCTGCTGTATTGAAAACCTTTCCCCCAGACTCCACTCTCCCTTCTCCCTGTTCCTTTCCTCCATGACCATCCATTGCTTTCTTTGCCATATCGGTGCAAGTCCAAGAACTCTTGTGCAGAAATGTAGAGCTGCTTTGCACTTGTCACATGGTCGTGTAAGGGCATTCCATAATAAAGGCAACAAATATATATGTGTTTGGGTGTGGTATATACAGTGAGGCTAGTGTGCCTGTGTTGTCCACGAGGACCCTGAGGCATGGGAATTTTAAAACTTTTTACTACTTTATCAATTTTTTGGTTTGTTTTTGCATGTGGGTGAGTGTGTGTGTTTTTGAGACAGGGTCTCAGTTTGTCACCCCTGGTGTGCAATGGCACAGTCTCAGCTCACTGCAACCTCTGTCTCCTGGGTTCAAGTGATTCTCCTGCCTCAGCCTCCCAAGTAGCTGGGGCTACAGGTGCATGCCACCACACCTGGCTAATTTTTGTGTTTTTGGTAGAGCCTGGGTTTCACCATGTTGCCAAGGCTGGTCTCGATCTCCTGACCTCAAGTGATCTGCCTGCCCCAGCCTCCCAAAGTGCTGAGATTTCAGGTGTGAGCCACTGTGACAGGCCTGATTTACCAGTTTTTTTAGAAATAGGATCTCACTCTGTTGCCAAGGCTTAAGTGCAGTGATGCAATCACAGGTAACTGCAGCCTCAAACTCTGGGCTCAAGCAATCCTCCACCATCAGCCTCCCAAGTAGCTGGGACTACACACACAGGCTACCATGCTTGACTTGGCTTAGGAAGTATAATTTGAGGCTGCAACAGAACTGTTTAGAACTTTTGTTCTCAGTATACTATGTTTTCCTCCAAGACACTTTCCATTTAAAAGTTTAATAATTTATATGGCTAGCAAATATTAAGGACCACAGTATGACAGGAATTATGATAAGCATTGGGGATTTAACAATTAGTCATTCTGGGCCAGGCATGGTGGCTCACACCTGTAATCCCAGCACTTTGGGAGGCCGAAGCAGGCAGATCATGAGATCAGGAGTTTGAGACCAGCCTGACCAACATGGTGAAACCCTATCTCTACTAAAACTACAAAAATTAGCCGGGCGTGGTGGTACGTGCCTATAATGCTGCAGCGACTTAGGAGGCTGAGGCAGGAGAATTGCTTGAACCTGGGAGGCAGAGGTTGCAGAGAGCCGAGATCATGCCATGCACTCCGACCTGGGAGACAGAGCAAGACTCCGTCTCAAAAAAAAGAAAAAAAATTAGTCTTTCTGATTCACTGAGGATTGTGGTCTTTCTCCTCAATAAGGTGATGATCAAGTGGGATCAGGTGAGTAAACGGTAAAACGTATGGTGCCAACAGGCAATGCCTAGACGGAGGATGTGGGCTAGCTAGGGCTTTTAAGAGTCTAAGAAATTTGTGCTGGGTGCAGTGGCTCATGCCTGTAATCCCAACACTGTGTTTCCCCTTCCTCTCACCCACTCCCTTCTTGAAGTCCTGGAGGCTGAGGTGGGAGGAGCACTTGAGAACAGCAGTTCGAGGCTTCAGTGAACTATGATCGTGCCACTGCAGTCTAGCCTGAGTAACAGCACAGGACTCCTTTCTCAAAACAAAATCAATCTAGAGAATTTGGGCAGAGAGAGAAAAATGAAAATTTCACACAGAGAGATCAACTTGAGAAAAGCCTTGACAGTTGGAAACTTGCCTAGTAAGTTTGAGGGATCTGAGACAAAATCAGTTTCATTAGGGTTCCCTTTGGAACTAATGGGAGGTGAGGTTGGCCAGATAAGGGAATGTCTCAAATGCCTTGTAGGTAGTGAGGAGACCTTCTTAATCGAAGGAATCATAGAGAAGGTCTGCTTCAGATAGCCAAGGCCAAGGCTGAGATTTGAATGCTGTCTGGTCCTAGTATCTAATGACTGAGAGAGTTCTTTCCCTGGATGAAGATGTGTTCTTATTTCAATTGGTTCTTAAAGTGCTTTTATAAATATTTATTAAGGACAGTTATCCAACTACTCATGCAGTTTAGGTAGTTTACATTAGGGTAAGAAATGTTTCCCCCTTCTTCTTATCCACCACCTTCTTGAAGTCCTGGAGATCTAAGGAATGGAAAGAGGCCCTTGGTAGCTACCTCAAGACTACAGTGAAGACATACATCATCCAACATAATAGATAAAGATAGCAGGAGGCTAATCTTCACTATATAAAAGGGTGATTATGTTCCAGATACTGTGGATCAGATGCGGAAAGCACTTCTTCCTGATATCAGTGCCAGAGGCAGATCTCAACCTAAATATAATCTAAAAGGAGGTGGGACCTTGGGGCAGGCTTCAGACTGGAGACAGGGGGTGGGGGTTAGGGGAGAGCAAAGGCCTAATTAGATGGGGGGGTGTCTTAGTCAATTGTCTGTTTTAAAAAAAATACCATAAGCTGGGCAATCCGTAAAGAAAAGAAGTTTATTTAGTCTGTGATTCTGGAGGCTGGGAAGTCCAAGAGCATGGGGCTGGCATCGTGAGAGTTCTCCTATGGCTGAAGGCAGAAGCAAGCACATGAGACAGAGCAAGAGCACAAGGGCAGACTTGCTCTATAGCAATCCATTCTCAAGGTAATTAACCTGCTCCCGAGATAATGACATTCACCCATTCATGAAGGCTGTGATCCCAAGACCTCCCACCAGATCCCACCTCCCAAGACTGCTACATTGAGAATCAAGCTTCCAACACATGGATTCTGGATGGATGACAAACGCTCAGACCATAGCACTGGGGAATGAGAGCATTGAAAGAGACCAAGAGTACGTCTTGGGGAAATGCTCTCTGCTGACTGTGATTTGGTCATAGGATGTGTTTTGAGAGTTATTGTCAATTTATTAAGTCTTGCACATTTTTTGTCAGATTTATCCCTAAGTATTTTTGTTGCTCTTGTAAGTGGTATTGTTTTTACATTGCAATTTCTAATTGTTATTGCTACTATATAGAAGTACAATTGGCCGGGCACGGTGGCTCACGCCTGTAATCCCAGCACTTTGGGAGGCCGAGGCGGGTGGATCACGAGGTCGAGAGATCGAGACAATCCTGGTCAACATGGTGAAACCCCGTCTCTACTAAAAATAAAAAAAATTAGCTGGGCATGGTGGCGTGTGCCTGTAATCCCAGCTACTCGGGAGGCTGAGGCAGGAGAATTGCCTGAACCCAGGAGGTGGAGGTGGAGGTTGCGGTGAGCCAAGATTATGCCACTGCACTCCAGCCTGGGTAACAAGAACAAAACTCCATCTCAAAAAAAAAAGAAGTACAATTGATTTTTGTGTATTAATTTTTCATTCTGAAATCTTGCCAAAATCATTTATTATATTTAATAGTTTTCTTGTATTTGTCCTAAGAGATTTCTCACTTTGGTTCTTTAAAAAATATATTCTATGACTCTATTTAGCTTGTTCTACCTTTTCTATAGCATCTTGAATACACAGAATACAATTATAAGAACTATTAATGTCCTTCTTCACTGATGTTATCATCTGTGTCAGTTATGAGTCAGTTTTAATAGACTTTTTCTCCTCATTATTGGTTGTATATTTCTACTTTGCATGCCTCATAACTTTTTATTGAATGCCAGACATTTATGAATTTTATATTATTTTGTGCTAGGCCAGGTGCCTCTACCTCCTAGGCTCAAGGGATCCTTCCTCCTCAACCTCCCTAGTAGCTGGGACTACAGGTGAATACCTGACTTATTTTTATATTTTTTGTAGAGATGGGGTTTCACCATGTTGCCCAGGCTGGTCTTGAACTCCTCAGCTCAAGCAATTCTCCTGCCTCAACTTCCCAAAGCATGAGATTACAAGCATGAGCCACCGCACCCAGCTGAGACCGGGTAATTTATAAAGGAAGGAGGTTTAATGGGCTCATGGTTTTTCAGGCTGTTCAGGAAGCTAATGTTGGCAACTGCTTGGCTTCTGGGGAGGCCTCAGGAAATTTACAAACATGGCAGAAGGTTAGTCTTACAAGGCAGGAGCAGGTGCAAGACAGAGAGTGAGAGGGAAGGTGCTATATACTTTTAAATCATCTTGTGAGAACTCACTATCAAAAGGATGGTGCTAAATCATTCATGCGAACTTCACCCGCATGATTTAATCACACCCACCAGGCCTCACCCCCAACATTGGAGATTACAATTCTGCAGGAGATTTGGGTGGGGACACAGATCCAAACAATATCATAAGGTCACTATTTGTGACCTTGTGTATGCTCTGGGTATTGTTTCCTCTAATCCTTTTGAGTGGCTTGTATCCTGAGCTCAGGTAGTTTACTCACACAATATTCATCTGAATACTCAATGGGGACCCTCTGCAGGTCTCCACAGTTCACTCTGTGCAACTCTCACTTCTCTGGCACTCTGCCCTGTGAACTCTAACTACTTTGGCTTTCCCAGACTTCTGGCTCCATTTCCTGAATTCAGGGGAATGACAGGGATCTTCCTGGATTCCCCCTCCCTGTGCTGAAGATCAGAAACTTTCTCCGGGCAGTAAGTTTGGGCTAACATAAGGCTCATCTCATTTGTTTGCCATCAGGCAACCATCACCCACTCTTTATTTTCTTCAGAACCGTCACTTCATATATATAGTCTCGTGTTTTGGTGTTCCATGTGTGAGGGTAAATCTAGTCTCTTTTACTGTTACCAGAATGGCAGAATTAAGTCTAGGTTCTGTTGCTCATTGCACAGAAAGCCAATCACTGAGACAACAAGCATTGCCAGGAAAGGCTTTAATTGGGTGGTGCAGTGGAGGAGATGAGTCTCAAACCATCTCCTTAACCAACTAAACCAGATCAGTCTCAAACCATCTCCTTGACCAACTAAAATCAAGGGTTTATATAGCAGGGATGAAATGTAGTACATGCAAGAAAACATGAATTAGGGAGGGGTAAGGAAGAGGAGTTGGTTGCTTAGGCAGTCATGATGGACAAGGGGTCTGGCTTTTCACTGTCCAGATGCAGCGATCTGGTAAGTTTCAACTCCTTGCTACTATCTGGGAGGATTGATGGTGGGTTTCATATGAAAGGAACTCAGATAAGATCAATGTAACTTTTTCAAGTGTTAAGACTGGGAGGGTCAATTTCTGTTTGTTCAAAAGAAACAATAAACATCAGTTCTGTGGGACAATTGGACTGCAGGGAGTGAACACCCACTCTCTCAAGGGTTAGAGCCACACAATTCCATCTGCTTTCTGCTGGTGACAACTAGTTGTATGGCTCCACTTGGATACAACGAGGGTGAGGAGATGTTCTCAGCTGAAGAGTTACTTCTCAGCAATAATTCTGCACTAGAGGAGGGGAAGCATGACTTTTGGTGGCCAGCTAGCTGTCTCTGCTACTGTGTTTTGTTTTGTTTTGTTTTGTTTTGAGATGGTAGAGTCTCACTCTGTCACCCAGTCTGGAGGGCAGTGGTGTAATTTTGGCTCACTGCAATCTCTGCCTCCTGGGTTCAAGCAATTCTTCTGCTTTGGTAGCTGGGACTACAGGTATGCACCACCATGCCCAACTAATTTTTTGGTATTTTTATTAGAGACTGGATTTTGCCATGTTGGCCAGGTTGGTCTCAAACTCCTGACCTCAGGTGATCTGCCTGCCTTGGCCTCCCAAAGTGCTGGGATTGCAGGCATAAGCCACCATGCCTGGCTGTGCTACAGTGGTCTTATCCTTGTCTTACAGATGAGCAAACTGGGGCACAGTAAAGTAAAAAGAACCCTCAACTGAGAAAAATTATCATAGTGGTGGTCACAAGTGAGTGTGCATTTGCAGATCCTGCAGGCTTTAATTTCCTAACTCATTTTTCTGTTCAGGAGATTCTGAAAGTCATAAAATCAGTAGACCTCACCAACTGTTAGAGCCAAGAGTTCTGATTGTGAAAACAGTTATCTCAGTATTCCACATGGGATTGCATATGCGGTGAGAGAAAATTTTAAAACAAAATGGAGTTCAATTTCTAGGGAGCCAAGCTTTGTTTTCTTTGTCTGACTGAAACCTCAAGTAAAAGAAGAGAATGTAATGGGAATAATTAGCCACAACGGGTGGTATAAATCCAAAGAGAAAAATAATTCATCAACTTTAAAGCAACTCATTTAAAACTGGGAGTGTGGTTTATTTGACCTGCATTTGGGAGCAAATATTAATGAAGAAGTAAAGGCAGCTTATGGCTTTTTCAGTTCTTTCATTTCCCTCTAGATGTCTTTGATAGAAACTAATTATCAATGCTCTTGATTTAATTTGGAAAAAAAATTGGATGAAGGTTTTTCTTAAGTCCCATGTCAGTGTTCATAACCCAGGAGAACTAAAATTCACCTCTGATCTTTCCTCAGTAACTGCTCTAGTCAGTGGAGTCCAAGGAGTCCACTCTGGAAAACAAGAAAATTATTATTATGGTGATTATTATTTTTTAAATAAAAGTTTCTTGTGGGAATACAGAAAGACCAGAGGAAATTTTCCCAGTGCTAAAGTTGCTTTTATTAACCCATTAAGCAGATACAACAAAAGTTTCATTAATTGAAACCCAACCAAATTGAACCCATTTTTTTAATGCATTCTACTTTCAAAAAAAAAAAAAAAAAGACTTAATGGCAAGAAAACAAGATGCTGTCAAGAACTTATCCTAAAATCAACTTTCAATACCATATTTAGGATCCATTAGACATGTAGCCCAATCATGTATACTTTCTACATTTTTATCTGCAGCATACATATATACTGTATTGAGACAGGGTCTCACTCTGCTGCTCAAGCTAGAATGCAGTGGTGCAATCATGTTTCACTGCAGCCTCGACTCCCCCAGGCTGAGGTGATCCTCCCACCTCAGCCTCCCAAGTAGCTGGGATTATGGGTATGTGCTACCATGCCTGGTTACTTTTTTTTTTTTTTGTAGAGACAAGGTTTTGCCATGTTGCCCAGACTTGTTTCAAACTCCCGGGCTTGAGGGATCGGCCTACCTTGGCCTCTCAAAGTGTTGGGATTACAGGTGTGAGCCATCACATCTCGCCTGCAGTATATTCTTAATTATTGATATTCTGAAGGATTATATCTTCAATTCTCCTATCTTTTTAAGTAGTATAAGATTGGGATTAAGAGTGTGGTCTCTGGATTTGAATCCTAGAACCATTATTTATAAATTTTGCAGCATCATCTGTAGAATGGGTAAAATATCAGTAGCTACTCATAGAATTGTTTGATTAACTGAGTTAATACACGTCAAGTGTCAGATCAATGACTAGCATGGAGGAAATGCTCAATATATATTTGCTATTATTATTCTACATGACATCCCTGGATGCCACTTTTCCTCCTTGATATCATAGCTTCAGCTTTCATTTGTTTGCTAATATTTATAGCATCCAAACAGAAGTATAAAGATATACATTGTATTTATAACTATTGCTTTGTCCCATAGTTAATCTACTGGAACTTTCTTTTTTAATTGACATTCACCCTTGAGGGACTCACAATATCATTTCCAAGTAGTCAGCCTTATCTGTGGGATTCTACATCTTGCTTTATTTTGAGACAGCATCTTGCTCTGTCACCCAGGCTGGAATGCAGTACAACCATAGCTCACTGCAGTCTCTACCTCCTAGGCTCAAGTGAGCCTCCTGCCCCATTCTCCCAAGTAGCTGGGACTACAGGCATGTGGCATCATGCCTATTTCTTAAAAATTTTTGTAGAGACTGGGTCTCACTATGTTGCCCACCCAGGTTAGTCTCAAACTCCTGGGCTCAAGTGATTGTCCTGCCTCAGCCTCCCCAAATACTGGGATTACAGGCTTGAGGGGTTCCACATCTCCTTATATTCTACCCCTCCAAGACTCTGTGGTACTGCCCACTGAGGGCCCCTGTCTTTAGCTTTGATGATGGCTGTTCTCTTCTGGTGAGGTTAGAATCTACTCATCCCACAGGCTAGTCCTGTCCTGCCAGTGGAACCCACCCAGGCTCTGCAAGCCTAGAGGCCCAAGTGTCCCTGTGCTCACTCACCAAGAGGTTGCTGTGACATGCCCCTTTAGAAAACTCACCACCAACGAGTCCATCATGCCTCCCTTCCCTGTTGCCCTTGGTTACCACTTTGTCTCTGCTTCTAGCTCTCTGCTTGCTCTTCTCCATCTTACCTTCTCACTGCTCTTTTTCTAAGCTTTCCACTGCTCCCATAGTAAACGGATTCTCAGCATCCTCAGCCTTTTCACTGAAGGCTCCTCTGTTGCTCTGCCTGAGCTGAAGCCTGGCTGGCTCCTCTGGACACTGCTTTGCCCTGGGAGACATCTAAAATGGGTCCTTTTCATTTTCTCACTGCATGCATGCCTGAAGGTGGGAAGACCATCCCTGCTGTCACCCAGTTTTTACCATAGATCTCGCCCTCCTGTTACTGCCACTCACTGTCTGCCCAAAAAATATCCTCCATTTAGGGAAGTCTCTTGCATGGGCCGCAGGCTCCTACTTTCCACCCTAAGTCCCGCTCATCTCTGTGACATTTTCTCTGCTGTTCCCCAGCCACCCTTTTCACAAACATATCCTGTGCTTTATCATAACCCATAACTGTTCATCCCCAAAAGGGTAAGTGTGGACATGCCCTCTGTCAGCCAGGGCCTCTTAATGTTGGGGCTCCCTCATGCACTCACGCCTGTCCCATGTGTTTCCCAACCCTGTGGTCTATTGTTATTGTTCCTTAGTCCCTGGAGGCTCAGCTCTTTCCCTATCCAGTCTTCACCTTATTTTCTACCCAACTTAGACTTTTTGATTCATTGTTTCCACATTTCCCTTGCTGAGATGGTTTGGCTGATTTGACCCACCCAAATCTCATCTTGAATATTAGCTCCCATAATTCCCACGTGTTGTAGGAAGGATCCAGTGGGAGATAATTGAATCATGGGGGCAGTTTCCCTCATTGTTCTCATGGTAGTGAGTCTCACAAGGTCTGATGGTTTTATAAGGGGTTTCCTCTTTCGCTTGGCTGTTATTCTCTATCTTGCCTGCTGCCATGTGAAACGTGCCTTTCACCTTCCACCCATGATTATGAGGCCTCCTCAGCCATGTGGAACTGAGTTCATTAAACCTCTTTTTCTTTATATATTACCAAGTCTCAGGTACGTCTTTATAAGCAGCATGAGAACAGACTAATACACTTGCCAATTAACTTCTTTTTTCTTGTTACATCTGCCCTGAAAACCCTGGATTGACATTTCCCAAAGCCCTGGGATTATAGGTCAGTAGGTCAGTTTGAGTGTCTGACTTCATCTTGCTTAAACCTGGACTACTGTATTTCTTAAAAAAAAAAAAAAAAAAAATAGCATTATCATATAGATTGGTAGGCTCTAGATTGACTTTTTTTTTTTTTTTCAAGCACTAACTGGGCTGAATTTTCTGAATTAATGATTTTAAACCTTTTTCATTCTCCTTAATGGCCTACAACGCCCTACACTGCAGGCCCTCCATTGCTTCTCTGGCCCAACCTCCTACTGCTGCCACACTTGCTCACATCTGTCCAGCATTGCTGGCCTCCCCGCTAAATCTGGAGTGGATCTGTGAGTCTCAGTTTGTGTGACAACTTGACTAAGCTATTCTCCAGTTATTCTATCAAGTACTTATCTAGGTGTTGTTATGAAGGTACTTTGTAGATGTAACTAAAGCCCTTCATTAGCTGACTTTAAGTATGGGAGATAATCCTAGATAACTTTTTTTTTTGAGATGGAGTCTCTCTCTGTTGCCCAGGAGTGCAGTGGTGCAATCTCAGCTCACTGCAACCTCTGCCTACTGGGTTCAAGCAATTCTCATTCCTCAACCTCCTGAGTAGCTGGGATTACAGGCACGCAACACTATGCCGATTAATTTTAGTAGAGATGTATTTAGTAGAGATGTATTTTTAGTAGAGATGGGTTTTCACCATGTTGGCCAACCTGGTCTCGAACTCTTGACCTCAGGTGATACACCAGTCTCAGCCTCCCAAAGTGCTGGGATTACAGGTGTACGCCACCTTGGCCAGCTCCCAGATAATCTCAACAGGCCTGATTCAATCAGTTGAATGGCCTAAAGAGCAGAAGTGAGACTTTTCTGTAAACTGAAGCCTCAGCTCATGCCTTAGAATTCTACTCTGCCCTTCCTGTTAGCCTGCTTTACAAACATTGGACTTTCCTAGCAACCTCCACAATCACATATGCTAATTCCTTGCAACAAATGTCTTTTTTTTTTTTTTTTTTTGAAATGGAGTTTCGCTCTTGTTACCCAGGCTGGAGTGCAATGGTGCGATCTCGGCTCACCACAACCTCCGCCTCCTGGGTTCAGGCAATTCTCCTGCCTCAGCCTCCTGAGTAGCTGGGATTACAGGCTTACGCCACCATGTCCAGCTAATTTTTTGTATTTTTAGTAGAGACGGGGTTTCACCATGTTGACCAGGATGGTCTCAATCTCTTGACCTTGTGATCCACCTGCCTCGGCCTCCCAAAGTGCTGGGATTACAGGCGTGAGCCACCGAGCCCGGCCAACAAATGTCTTACTATATCTCCCACTTGCTCTATTTCTCTGATTGAACCCCAGCATGGATTTTTGTACCGGAAAGTGAAGTGCTACTGTAACAAATACCTAAACATGTGAAAGTGGCTTTAGAATTGGTCAGTGAATGAGAGGCTGGAAGAACTTAGAGAAGCATAATTGAAAAAGTCTAACTTGGAGTCAGGAGCAGTGGCTCATACCTGTGATCCCTATGCTTTGGGAGCCTAAAGTAGAAGGATTCTTTTAACCTAGGAGTTTGAGGCTGCAGTGAGCTGTGATTGCACCACTACACACCAGCCTGGGTGACAGAGTGAAACCCTGTCTCTAAAAAAAGAAAAGAAACTTAAAAAGTCTAAATTGCCATACAGACTGTTAGAAGATATGGATGTTAAAGACTCTCTGAGGGGTCAGAAGGAAGTGGGGATCATACAAGAGAAAGCCTAAATTGTCTTAGAGGATACATAAATTGTCAGAAACAGATGGTTGGTAGAAGTATGGACATTAAAGGTGCTAACCTACTGGTTTGGATTAAAGTAAAACAATTTTTTTTAAAAGAAAAATAGTAATTGAGAAACAAAAAAGAAGGTACTAACCTTCAAGACCCAGAATGAAACAGGGAATATATTTTTGAAAACAGGAGAAAAAGAGAACCTTGTTCTATAGAGGCAAAAATGCTGAGTTGAATTGTGACCTACAGGTGTATGGAATGCAGAACTTTTAAACAACGTACTTGGATATTTAGCTGAGGAAATTTCCAAGCAGGGTGTTGAAAGCATCGCCTGGTTTCTTCTTGGTGCTTATAGTATAAAGTGAGAGGAAAGAAATCCATTGAGGGAAGAACTGTTATTGTTTTGTTTTGTGTTTTTTTGTTTTTTTAAAAATGGAGTTTCACTCTGTCACCCAGGCTGGAGTTGAATGGCACAATCGTGGCTCACTGTAACCTCCACCTTCTGAGTTGAAGCGATTCTGCCTCAGCCTCCCGAGTAGCTAGGACTACAGGTGTGCGTCACCATGCCCAGCTAATTAAGAATTGTTAATCAAAAAGGAGCAGGACTTGATGATTTGGGAAATCCTCAGCCTATCCAGATTGCAAAAGATGCTAAAATGATGAGATCCACTGTCTGGAAAGCTGCGCTCTGGAAAGAAGGCCAAAGGTGTGGGTGGATAGTTTTTTGCTAGTGCCTGGAATGGATAAAAATTCAGAATATTCAGTCATAGGGAGGACTCTAAAGAGACTAGGCATATGACTCATAGGTCCCCTTAGCCATCTCAGCAGAAGCCAGGAATAATAATGAGATAATGAGGAGAAACCTGTGGAAGAGTCTTTGGTCTAATGGAGTGGATTGCCATGATTTACATAGTAGACCAACAAGGCTTTTGAGATTTGTAACAGCAGAAACACTGATTGAAAGAGAGGGCTGAAAAAGAGGACCAAATGAAAGAAAGCTGTAGGACTCCCAGTATTCTACAGGCAGAACAAGCTGATAAAACTGCTCAACCACAAACACACACAATCTTTTCTAAAAATAGGAAGGATGGCCCAGAAGGTAGAACCTTGGGCCTAGAGGGTGGAGCCTCTGGCCACAGAGAATTATTCACAGGCCTTGAAAAATGGAATTTGCCTTGCTGGATTTCAAAACTGTTTTGGACCAGTTTTATTTTTTTCCTTTCATTTTGTCCTGCTTTGAATGGGAATAGCTGCAACTGGCATTCTATCCCATCACTGTATTCACAGAGCAGATACTTTGTTTTCTACTTTCACATGTCCATAGACAGAGAGGAATTTTGCACAAGGACTGATCATATCCAGAGTCTTAACTATACCTGAGTTAGATGATTTAAATATTTAATAAAGTATCTTATAAACATGATATTCTTTTTTTTCTTCTGTCACCCAGGCTAGAGTGCAGTAGTGTGATCATAGCTCACTGCAGCCTCAAATTCCTGGGTTCAAGCTATCCTCCTATCTCAGCCTCCCAAGTAGCCTGGGATTATAGGCACATGCCACCACTTCTGGCATTTGATGTAGAGATGAAGTCTTGCTATTTTTCTCAGAATAGGATATTCTGTAAAATATATAAAAATAACTGCAAAACTAAAATGTAAAATAAACACTTGATTAGGAGACAGGAGACCCGATTTCTGCCCCACTCTTTTAACACCTTACAGGTAACATTGGATAAGTCACTCAATTCTTTCTGGGCCAAAATATTTGCAGTTGGTAAATTGGCACTATAAATAGTACCCTCCCTACGTCACAGTGCTGTATGAATCAAAGTAGGTCATGGGTATGACCATGCTTAACATGTGTTAAGTCTTGTACAAATATATGGTATTACTTTTGCTGAGGGTGGAAGTAAACAAAAATAATTCAGTGATTAAGCAGGAAATATCAAATGGTCTGAGAGACACAACTCATATTATACCTTGACCTCAATGTTACCATGATTTAGATAATGAGATTTGAGATTTTTGAACAGATAAAGTTTAGATGAAATTTTGGTCTTTGAATTGATGCCATAATGCATTAAGATGTTGGGATGAGGTGAATGTAATTTGCATCCTGGATGGTTGTGTATCTTTAAGGTTCAGGAGATGAGTGTGGTAGACTGAAGAGTGGTTCTCAAATATATTCAGGACCTAATCCCTGGAGCCTGTGAATATTATCTCATGTGTCAAAAGAGACTGTTTGCAGATTCATTTAATCAAATGAAGGATCTTCTTTTGAGATTGGGAGATTATGCTGGATTGGCCTGAGAAACAGTAATGTAAGTGTTCTGACAAGGGCGAGACCAGGGAAGACTTGACTATAGAAGAGGAAGTAGCCGGTGTGAGAACGGAAGCAAGAGGTTGGAATGGTACAAGGTGGGGCCATGAGCCAAGAATTATAGGCAGCCTCTCCAAGCAGGAAGAGGCAAAGAAACAGATTGTCCCCTGCAGTCCAGCCCTGCTGACACCTCAACTTTAACCTTGTGAAGTTTTGGCTTCCAAAACTTATAGGAGAATAAATCTATGTTGTTTTCAAGCACAAAATTGATGGTAATTTGCTGCATCAGCAATAGGAAACTTACACACTATCCAACACACTCCCACCTGTGAACTTTTGTGCTGGCTATTCCTTCCTCCTCAAGTACTTTCTCTAGACAACCGTCTGGCTGACTCCCCCACCATCTTCAAATATTTGCTTACATATGAAGCCTGCCTTTATCTCATCACTTGACATTGCAGCCTTCCTGCTACATCCTCCCCACCAGTGCTCTTCCTTCTCCTCACCCTGCTCTATTTGCTCAAAGTACTCACAACCTTCTAGCATTCCATGTAATCACTTATGATATTCATTGTAAATTATCTGTCTTCCCACCTTGGAATACAAGCTCCACAATGGCAGGGCGTTTGTCTGCTTTGTCCATTCCTGAATTCTATGTACTCAAAATAATGCCTGGCACATGGGGGATACCCAGTAAATATTTATTGAATGCCTATCCAGTTGCCTCACTCATCATCTCAGCAGATGATTTTACTTCTAATTACATAGAAAAGAAAACAGAAAGCACCAGGGTGGGCACCATTAATCTTGTGTATCTCCCTTTTCACTGCCTTCTCCCCATTCTACCTTTTGCTTCCCTTTCTCTTCCAGGTGAATTCCTCCACTGGGGTTTTGGTTTCCACGACTCCTACCTAGGCAGAAAAAATTGAACCTTAAATTATCCTCTTTCTTACATTCTTTCTTTTTAGACAGGGTCTCACTCTGTCACCCAGGCTGGAGAGCAGTGGCACATTCTCCAGCCTAGAACTCCTGGCCTCAAGCCATCCTCCTGCCTTGACCTCCCAAAGTATTGGGATTACAGTGTGAGTCGCCATGCCCAGCCTCTCTTCTGCTTCTCTAATTGTGTGTTCTCAGTTATCTTTTTTTTTTTAATTTTTATGTAAGATGAAGCCTCTCTTTGTTGGCCAGGCCCGAGTACAATGGCATGATCTTGGCTCACTGCAACCGCTGCCTCTCAGGTTCAAGTGATTCTCCTGCCTCTACCTCCTGAGTAGCTAGGATTACAGGTACCCACCATCATGCCTGGCTGGCTAATTTTTGAATTTTTGTAGACACAGGGTTTCAACCACGTTGGCCAAGCTGGTCTTGAACTCCTGACTTCAGGTGTTCTGCCTGCCTTGGCCTCCCAAAGTGCTGGGATTACAGGCATGAGCCATCGTGCCCAGCCTTCAGTTACCTTTTTAAACTCCTCTTTTTGAGCCCTCTAAATGTTGCTATTTCCCAGAGTTTGCCCTAGTCTACCTTGTCTTTTTGTATTGTACGTTCTTTGAAGCCCATGGATTCAAGAACCATCTATAATACAAGTACTCCCAAATGCATTACTTCATCAGATAAGTGTCAGCACTGTACTAGGTGCTGTGGCCATAGCAGTGAATAAGATGGACATAGTTTCATGGAGCTTCTACTTGAGAAGGCAAAACTAGGAAAAACTTTAAAAGTTAAATAAGATCATTAAGAATAATACAAGTGCTATTAAAACTAACTCATGCCTGTAATCCCAACACTTTGGAAGGCTGATGTGGGAGGATCCCTTGAGACCAGGAGTTCAAGACCAGCCTGGGCAACATGGAGGTCTTTTTAGAATCTCTACAAAAAAGAAAAGAAAAGAAAATTAGTTGGGCATGGTAGCACACACATGTAGTCACAGCTACTCAGGAGGCTGAGGCAGGAAGATCATTTGAGCCCAGGAGTTCAAGGCTACAGTGAGCCGTGATCATGCCACTGCACTCCAGCCTGGGCAACAGAGCAAGACTGTCTTCAAACAGAAAAACAAAACAAAAATCCTAAATCAGGGTAATGGAAAAGAAGGTAACCAGGCAGATGCAGGGTTGGAAGGCTAGTCTGGATAGAGGGGTCAGTGAAGGTGTCTTTGAGGCCTTTAAGCTGAGCAGGGCTGGGCCTAGGTGAGGCTAGTGAGCACAGATTTTCAGGGGGCAGCAAAATATCAGTAGCCAAAATAAATACAATTTTTTAGTGCAGTAATTTACAAAAGCAAAACCAATGCCAAAAACATTAGGAACACAATACCAAACTTAAAAACAAAGTGCTAGTCAGATGAAGTTAGTTACAAATTATTTAAGATCATCACTTGGTCAGGAGATATTGTGAATATGACAGTCCACTCAACTGAAAATGGGATAAGCCATGAAGTCAGTTTTGAAAGTGCTATTGACAAGGTTGCTTCTGCTGAAACCAGAAAGGGAAATTACCAAATCCTGGTTTGGGTGTCGATAAAAATCTTCAAACTTAAAATAACATTGTGAGTTTTAACATACTTATTTTCACATTTTTTCTATATTTTTTTCAACTACTTTGATGTTTTGGAAAAATATTGACCATTTAAATGATACATAAAGATGTATACAGGGGAGCATGTCTTTCTTTTTGTCGCTGGCTCCCATGGTCCTGTACGACACTAAGTCTAAAACCTGAATGACAAGAAGCCAGCCACATGATCATTGTTTGGGGATAAAAGGAGCTGAGTAGGGCCGGGCTTTGTGGCTTACACCTGTAATCCCAGCACTTTGGGAGGCTGAAGCTGGTGGATCACGAGATGAAGAGATCAAGACCACCCCACATGGTAAAACCACATCTCTACTAAAAATACAAAAATTAGGTGGGAGCGGTGGCACGTGCCTGTAGTCCCAGCTACTCGGGAGGATGAAGCAGGAAAATAGCTTGAAAGTGGGAGGCGGAGGTTGCAGTGAGCTGAGATCCCACCACTACACTCCAACCTGGTGAGAGAGCAGGGCTCCATCTCCAAAAAAAAACAAAACAAAAAAAACCCCAAAAAACTATATCAAGAGCAGGACCAGAAAAGGTGAAAGGAGCTGGGTGCAGTGTGGTTCATGCCTGTAATCCCAGCACTCTGGGAGGCCGAGGCAGACAGATCACGTGAGCTCAAGTGTTCTAGACCAGCCTAGGCAACATAGCGAGACCCCAACTCTACAAAAAATACAAAAATTAGCCAGGCGTGGTGGCAGGTGCCTGTAGTCCCAGCTACTCTGGACGCCGAGGCAGAAGGATCACTTGAGCCTGGAGGTCAAGGCTGTAGTGAGCTGAGATCATGCCTCTGCATTCCAGCCTGGGCAACAGAGCTGAAGACGCTCTGACTCAAAACAAACAAAAACTGTCTCAAAAAAAAAAAGGAAAAAACTCTGTGAGAATGGTTAAGAGGTAACTGCACCACTGCAGCTGAGAGGGGAGAGGCGGGTCTCCAGCCACAGCTGACGTGTCCCTGCTCAGTCTGAGACTCAGTAACTTCGCTTACTGGGCAGCTCCTCAGGATTGCCCCTGAGGCTTTAAATCAACCACGCCAATCCGAGTTTACTGGCTTTTCCCATAAACCGGCTCCACCTTGCTCTTCCTCTCACTGAATGGGTCCCTGTCCACCTAATTACTGAATCTCGAAACCCGGTCCTTGACTCCTTCTCACTGGGTCCCCAAATCCAGTCAAGAAGTCACTTCCTTTGAAACCTGCTTCTAATTCGGGCCACCCAGCATTCCCATTTCTTCAGGCCCCGCCGTCTCCTTGATTCAGGCTGCTAGCGTTTCCCTTCCACTGCTGCACAGCCCTCACTTGCTGTTTGCTTTGGTCCTATCTAGTCTCCATTCTATAAGTTAAGTGGTCGGTTTTTGTTTTTTTTTTGAGACTGGGTCTCACTATATTGCCCAGGCTGGAGCGCACTGGCATGATCATGGCTCACTGCAGCCTCAACCTCGGCCTCTTAGGCCCCAGCAATCCTCCTGCCTCAGCCTCCCAAGTAGCTGGGACTACAGATGTGCGCCACCATGCCCAGCGATGTTTTTCATGGAGATAGGGGGTCTTACTGTGTTGTCCAGGCTGGCCTTGAACTCTTGGGCTCATGGGATCTGCCCACCTTGTCCTTACAAAGTGCTGGGATTACAAATGTGAGCCACCGTGCCTGGCCTCAAATGGTCTTTCTAAAAACAAGTGTAATTGTGTCCCTTCTGCCTAAAACTCTTCAGTGGCTTCTCTCTTCCCTCACAGCGAAGCCCAGACTCGTAATGGTGTCTGAGACCTTGAACGTCTCTCTTGCCTCCTCAAAAGGAACGGCTCCTTCTCTATGCTACTGCTCTAATCTCACATCATTTGACTCGCTGGCTTCTTCTTGACACTGGTCCTATCTGCTCGCGATTTGCTCTGGCTTCCCTACTCTTTTCTCATCATTCTACTTAGGTTCTAGGTTTCAGCCTTGACATTGTACCTTAGCAAGCCTTTGTCAAACTCAAATCCAGATTTGTGCTGTCTTGGCACCCTGTCTTCATTCATCTCGGCATGTCTCCCACCATTTCACAGCATCCATGCTCATAGCATTCACTTGTCTGCAAAACCACTCCCCAGTAGCTCCACAAGGGCAGGGAGTAATTTCCTTATTGATACTGTACTCCAAGCACGCTCTCCATAGTTTCTTGTTATAATTTTTTTTTAGACAGTGCCTCGCTCTGGAGTGCAGTGGGGTGATAATAGCTCACTACAACCTCAACCTCCTGGGCTCAAGTGATCCTCCCAGCTCAGCCTCCCACGTGGCTGAGACCACAGGTGCATGCAGTCACACCTGGATAATGTTTAAAATTTTCATTTTTGTAGAGATGGGGGTCTCACTGTGTTGCCCAGGCTAGTTTCAAACTCCTGGGCTCAAGCACGCCTCCCAGTTCTGTCTCCCAAAGTGCTAGAATTAGAGGTATGAGGCCAGTGTGCCTGGCCCTTATTCAAATTCTGATGGGAGAGAAAGGTCGACCTAGCAAACTGCCTATTGGGTGGAATGTTTTATGCCACGCCACCTTACTGGTTGGGGACCAGCCTATAGATTGCCAGTATTGGAGCAGGTGGCATTTCTTGTCCAATAAAAGGCTCTCTTGCTCAAGAAACATCTTTCATCACTTGGGTACTATGGGTGCTGAAGTCCCCTTAAAAAGAGCTGGTGGGCTTGTTAAGCAGTCTAAGTGGCATATTCAGCATAAACAGCAGCTTTGGAACAAGGGGCTAAGCTTGGTCAGCCCACCGTCTATTTATTTCATAGCATTTACCCTCCCCAAAAGACCATAAGTATTTGGTTGGATCAGGTTGCTACCATACAACCTAGAGCATTTCTGATGAGCAACATTTACCTCCCAATCCACCCCAGCCCTCCCCATGCCTACAGAATGGGCTGCCTGTGGTTTGCATTGATCTCTGGTCCCGTGTAGCTCATGAGAGTTTATTTAACTGAGAACACATATGCAAGAGTACGGCAAACTATGTAGGGAAAAAACCCTCCTGGGGTTTACTTCCCTCCCCAAAAAGGAGGCAGTGTAAATGGCAGAACTCTGAGCATCCCTGGCTCCCTGGCACACTCACTGATCAGGCATCATTAGAAAATGAGGGATTCTGGGTCAGGGAATCTTCCAGACAATGGAACGCATTCCATTTTAAAGAGCAAAACTTAAGAACAAAACATTTAAAGCATCTAATGAGAATATTGCTTTTCTGTTTTCATTAAATAAGAACACAGACGGTATTTAACTCTTAGAATGATGCCGTGCTGTCCTTGCTACGGGCATCAGTCATTGTTCTGGGCCCTCAGGGCCTGTTGAGCTGCGAAGAGCTGTTTGCTTCAGCACTAAATGGCCTCTGCCAGTTGACTTTTATGGCTTCTGTATATGCTTTTGATCATTATCCAATATCATTCTAGACTCTGGGTCTTCCTCTAGCATCTCTTCCTTGCCACCTCCTCCTCTCTTCAGACGGGCTGCTCTCCACATATTGTTGGCTGAAAATCCAGGTAATGAAGACTGGACTGGGAGAGGTAGCTGTTTAGGGTCAGTAATTTCTTTCTTTCTTTTTTTTTTCTTGATACCGGGTCTTGTTTTGTTGCCAGACTTGAGTGCAGTAGCATGACCACAGCTCACTGCAGCCTCAACTTCCTGAGCTCACGGGATCCTCCTGCCTCGGCTTCCCACGTACCACAGGTACGCACCACTATACCCAACCAGTTTTGTACTTTTTGTAGAGATGGGGATCTCACTATGTTGCTCAGGCTCGTCATGAACTCTTTGGGTCAAGCAATCCGCTGGCCTTGGCCTCCCAAAATGCTGGGATTACAGGCATGAGCCGCTGTACTTGGCCTGGTCCGTGATTTCTGAGTTAGGAAATTCTCTAGTCTGTGAGAACTATGACTTTCCAGCCTAGAGCTTTGCCTTTCTCCTTGATTACCTCCATTCGTGTTGTGTCTCAGATCCATATTAGCTATGTGCTGACACTTAGAAAAACTAAAAATCACGGTGTCAAAGTCTAGCTTTGAAAGGATCTCTTAGGACCACCTAGTTTCCTCTCCCTTCACCTGTGACTCTCTCTAGAGCATGCCCTGTGACTAGCTGAATATTCCATATTGTTTATCCTGGCGTGTTTCCTTACCTGTTAAAGTAGGTATCTTCAAGTATTGAAATTGTAAGTTTTGAGGAAGTAGAGATTTATGTAGGATTTTTTTCAGCCCCTTTGCTGGACTCACAGCAGGGGCACCCCATCTACTTGGCCTGCCCCCGTGCTCAGCCCGTTGCAGGAGGGAGCACATGAGCATTAGTGAGTGAGTACGAGATCTAGCCAGCTGCTCCTGGCACTGACACAGAAGCAAGCTTTGTGTGGGGCCCATGGCCAGACCAGGTGTGTTGTCTCAAGGGAAATGTGGCAGTAGCCAGGTGAGGGTGCCCGTGACCGTGAAGCCCCAGAGAGGGTGTTACAATGCTCGCTTAGTTCCACCATCCATGGACAGTGGTGTGTTAGCAGCGCAGTTGGCCACTTGCCTCGTCATCGGGGGGTGGCTGCCCTCCGCTGATGAGGGCAAAGGGCCAGTGTGAAAGCCTTTCTGGGTATGTACCCACACTTGGTGGGTCCTGAGCTCTTGTCTGGCATCCAAAGAGGATGAAGTCACACTGATGATTGAAGGATGGTGAGTGCAGGTAATTTTCTTGACAGATGAAAACAGCTCACAGTGGAGAGGGGAGCTGGAGACGGAATGGGAAGGACAGGTAATCTTCCCCAAAGCCAGGTGGTCTCTTCTCCTAAGTCAGGCTCTCTTCTTCTCTACTGACTGAGTCTGGGGTCTGGAGAGGGGAGGTGGAGGGGGAATAAAAAGGGTAGATCATCCTCCCCAAAGTCAGGTTGTCTTTTCTCCTAAGTCAGGCCATCTCCTCCTCTACTATCTGAGTCTGGGGTCTTTATAGGCGCAGGATGGGGAGTGTGGGTTGATTGGTTTGTGGGTATTCAATAAAAGTTAAAGCAAAGACACCCGTCAAAGCTGGCCATGACAGTGTAGAAAACCAATTAGGAAAGGGTAGGGATGTGTAAAATAGGTGAGGAGTGCAGAGGAATGCACTCCAAACAGGAAGACAAATTCTCAATCCTGTCTAAGGATTTAACTTGTAGCTTGGCTTTCAGGCTTTAAACTGTTTTCACTTGGAGGTGGAGTTCCACCAGGTACCCACCCCTAACTGCCTGGGCATTTGGCTGCCCCCTGTTGCTATCAAAATGATAACAGTATCACTTAAGACAATCATCCCTTCCCTGTCTGAAGGTAGTTGTCTGAACCAAATCTTCCTCTTCCAGGTGAGAGATGTGTGGTTTTGGATAGAGATGCTACTGAGGCAGACATCCTGTCCTTTGGGAAAGACGGCCCAGAGGCATGGGGGAGAGGTAGGGAGTCACCTTAGGCTGTTTGGCTGGAGAGACAGATCCACATATGAAAGCCCAGCAGTTGAATGGCCATGGGCTGACTCAGGGAAATGAATGAGCCTGCTTCCCATCATGGATGTCCTCACTCCCTCCTTTCTCTGTTCCCCTTCTTATCCTGTGACAAAGCAAAGTGAATTGGATCATTGGTGTGGGTTTCAGTGATGAGTAAAGCAGGCTCCTCCACCACACTTGGCCACAGTGTTCTGGAGTGGTTCCCATCTGTGAAGAGGAAGGCTTGGGAGAGATATTGACCTGTTGTCCAGATTCTGATAAGAGGACAGGATTGAGGTCATATTTCAAAGAACTCAAGGGAGTTAGGATAGAGACTAGGGTTGTTACAAACAATAAGGAGAATTTTGGAGACCCCAGCAGATATTTACCAGCTGTGTCTTCAAAGAAGAATTAATCTTGGTCTTCCCTGTTTTTTCTCTTTCTGGCCTTGCAAACCTAAAAAGAAACATCATATATCTTCTTTAGACTATATTCTTGGAATGGTAGATGAGGAGAATTAGGAAATAGTAGCCCAAGTGAGATCCAATCTAGAATTATAAAATCACAGGTCTAGGGTCTAAGGGGTCTTGAAGATTTTCTAGTTAACTGCATACTCATGCATTTCAACTGTAACGTTACATTTAGGCCTCTCTTTTGGAGCACCTAAACAGCAGGGAATTTAGAACATCCTAAAGTAGCCCAGGCCGGTATTGGGCAGTTCTAATTCTTACAGATTGCTGTAGGAAATCTGATTACCTGTAGATTTCACCTACTGATGTTTGCTTTGTCTCATAGAATAGTGCCAATTCTTCTTCACATGCCAGACCTAAAATTTGTGGATAACTGTTTTAATCCTTTCAAAGCTAAAAACGTAAACTTTTCAACTTTTTTGTTTAATTGGCTTCAAGCCTCTTAAGTCTGCTAGCCCCTTTTCTCCAAGGAAATTTCAATTTGTTAATGGACTCACTATCTTTGATAGGAGAGCTCAAGATCACGTTGGATTTTGCACAAGCTATTACTGTTCCACTGCTTTTTCATTACTGGTTTTTGAACCCAACAAACCTTGTCATATATCACAGGGACCTTAGTCTCAAGGCCTTAAGGTGCAAAGCATCATTGGCTGAGACCTTTATTTTCATTATCATTTTATTGTGCTGTTCTTTTTAAACAGATGGGATCTTGCTCTGTGGCACAGGCTGGAGTGCAGTGGTGCAATCATGGCTCGCTGCAATTTCCAACTCCTCAACTCAAGCAGTTCTCCCACGCAGCCTCTGAGTAGCTGGGATCACAGGCATGAGCCACCATGCCCAGCTGCTGAGACCTTTAGATGACCTTAGAGATCAAGATGAGTGCCAGGCCAGTTCTTGAAATCTGCATATTGATGGGGTTGAAGAGGGCTTCTGTCCTCAGTGACCATCTTGGGTTTGTTGTGGGGACCTGCAATATCCTCTGTCCAGCAGGCTCAGCTTGACCTCTGATGTCATCTAAAAATGTCAGTCACTGGGTGCAATGGCTCTCACCTGTAATCTCAGTGCTGTGGGAAGCCAAAGCGGGAGGATTGCTTGAGCCCAGGAGTACAAAACCAACCTAAGCAACATAGTGAGATACTGTCTCTACAAAAAAATTTTTGAAATTTGACCAGGTGTGGTGGTGCAGGCCTCTGGTCCCAGGATGCTGAGGCGTGAGAATCCCTTGGGCCCAAGCCAAGAGTTGAAGGCTGCAGTGAGCTATGATCACAACAGAGTGAGAACCCATCTCCAAACAAAAACAAAAGAATTGGCCTTGTGGCTTCCTCACCAAGAAGGGGAGCAAAGTGCTGCAGGCTGTAACTGGGGGTTGAGACTTGGAAACTTCTTTCTGGGGAGCAGGGCGCCAAGACAAGGGATGGAGGAGTCATCCTGGAGGCAAGTCCTAACAAGAGACCAGGGATGAGATAAGAGGCATTGTGCATGTTATGCTGACCACAAAACAAGGCTGGCCAAGAAGACACTGGAAGGCAGAATGTTTCTGATGGCCTGATCACAGAAAATGGTGGAAACTGGGTTTAATCACTCAGGAGAGTTTTTCCTGGCTTTACCCTATCTGGTCTTTCAATGAGCTGAAAGGGTATTTGTCATTGTGAACTACGGCAGATCCCATGTTGGCCCATCTCAGATTGTTTGAGCAGATTTGAGGCCTGAAATCTGTTATCTATCCCTCCTAGTTTCCTGTCATCTGCTGATTTAGTGAACATACCGTCATTGTCCTCATGTAAGTCACTGCAAATGTTTCGTGGAGGAGGCCAAGGACAGATAGTTCTATGGCACGATGTAAAAACCTCCCTTCAGGTTGACAGTCATTTATTAATCAAACTCTTTGGGGAGAGCCATCCAAGTACTTGCTAATGTGTCTAATGGTACCAGCATTGAGCTCAGATTTCTGAATCTAATCCAGAAGGAGCTAATGAGAGACTTTGTCCAATGCCTTGTTGAGGTGTAATTTAAGTGTTTTGCAAGTCTTTGGGCCGAAGGCAGAATGGAAGTTAGACTGGCATGATTTATTCTTAGTGAACCCATTCTGACTCTTGGTGATCACTGTTTTCCTTTCAAAATGTATCAACAATCCATTCCTTTAGTCCACTGGTCTTTAGTTTACAGAATCTTTCTTTCTATCTTTTCTTGAAAAGTGGGAACATATTTATTAATCCTCTCCAGCCTACAGAGACTTACCCTCATTCTCCACAGTTGTTCAGAAAGTATCTGTAGCATTTCACTTGTCATTATTTCTTCAAGACCTTGGTGGTACAATTTATTTCTTTATCTATTTATTTTTGAGACAGAGCCTCACTCTGCACCTAGACTGGAGTGCAGTGGCGCCATCATGGCTCACTGCAGCCTTGACCTCCTAGGTTGCTCAGGTGATCCTCCCACCTCAGCCTTCCTGGCAGCTGGGACTATAGGAAAACCTCACCATGCCCAGCTAACTTATTTGTATTTTTTTATGTAGAGGTGGGGTTTCACCACGTTGCCCAGGCTGGTCTCAAACTCCTGGGCTCAAGCGATCCACCTGCCTTGGCCTCCCAAACTGTTGGGATTACAGGCGTGAGCCCCTGCACCTGGCCTTTGGTATAATTGATGTATACCTGGATATCTGAAATCATTGAGAGCAATAATAATAATCAACAATAATAAGCAATAATAATCAACTTTGGCTTTTCTATTACAATGTTTTTATTATCTTTCCAAATATGAAGCTCAGTCGCCTTGAGATAAGATGGAAAAAAAATAAAATGGAGCTGAATAGTTCTATTTTCATCTATGAGCAATTAATATTCAACCTGTGCTCCAAGCACAAGCCTTCCTTAGTCTTCTTGCGCTTGATGTGCCTTTAAACCCCCATCTGCTTCTTGGTTGTCATTGGTACGTATCTAGGCTAAAACCCAGAAAAGTGCTAACACAGTTTTGATAGATATCTGACATGGAGTTCTTTACTTTTTAAGTAATTGTTGAAATTTATTCCAGAACCACCTAGTCATGGGGAGACCTAACTTTGTTGAGCTCCTGATTTTGGAGACCCACAATATCTTACCCTCTGTATAGAATGATTATAGACTTTCTATACGCCTCCTTTCAGCTGCTTCCATCATTTGCTTAAACTAATGCGAGTGAGTCTCCTTTATAATAATCAAATGGGCCTGACCAGAACCACGGGCAACCTTCATGCTTTGTTGCTGTGGGCTCCCGAGACTGTCCCTTTTAAGGAAGTCTTCATGCTTGGTTAAGGCACTCTTATAGAAGATCTTTCGTTCTCCCAAAAAAACCACTGTTTGCAAACCAATGTTGGCCAGTGTTTCCCAGATCCCAGTGGCGGTCACTGGCATGGCCATGCCTGACAAAATGCTGGCACTTGTGAGTGCTCAAAATGCTTGCTTGAATGAAGCAATGAATGAAGGGACGTCTCTTGCCCCAGAAAATACTCTCTCTAAAGCCAAAGAAAAGCTCCATGGGGTTAGCAGACAAAAGAAAGAGACAGAAAAGAGAAAGTTGACGCAAGCCTGAATTTCTTTCCCCTTCGTCTTTCTTTCTCTGCTTCAGTGTCGGAGAGAGACTTAGAGGTGCGCTGGAATACAAGTCATGGAGGAAGGAGGGAGAGAAGGGAGGGGAAAGGTAAGAAAAAAGGGAAAGGGACATTGTCACAAAAGAGGGGGAGTCACAGTGTTTCAAACCTAAAAGGGACTCAAGTGTCCATTCGGCCTAACTCCTTCATGTCACTGATGAAATATGAGCATTTCGTTTGGCATTTAATACAAATCTGCTGAAAAAAGTGAAGAAATCGAGGTCGAAAGACATAGGTTAAACAACTTGTCTAAAGTTACAAAGCTAGAGAGTGTCAGAGTGAGGGCTAGAAGCCAGCCCACCTATCTAGTAACCTCCCACCACAAGGCTCTCAGGGTGGCCGAGGAGGGGGTAGAAGAGAGGGATCAGGACAAGAGAGGGAAATGTGGGGGTAGGCAAAGTGGGAGGAGAAAAACTGAATTTGTACATTGGCTGTCGGCCTCCTGGTGACTTGCTTTTCTCTAAGCAAGTTTACAGCCGCATCACGTACTCAATCTGAACTTCACGGTTTCCCCATCCCACCAGAGAGCTTATAGTTGGCTGGAGGCCTGGTCAAGACTGCCCTGTGACACAACTAGCTAGCTGCACAACCAGGGCAAATAGTGCTGGATTAACCCATACTAACAGGTTACATGTACTTAACAGTCATGGGTCCCTCATCAGCCTGGTCCAAATCCGAACTGTTTTTGGAAACATCTTGGACTTCCTAGAAGTTCACCTACCCTCGAGTATGGAAACACTCTGAAACAGAATTGAAGGATTTTAAACAGAACTCGCAAGTGAGTTCATCACATGCCTACCACCACTCCCACTACCTCCTGACCCAAGATGATAAAGAACTGGAGCAGAGTTTTGAAAATGTTTCGTGCTCCCTTTACTTCTCATCTAGAAAACTCTGCAGATCAAGAACTTTGGGATTGGAGTATGGAGTTTGAGGTCATGCAGACCCGATTTCAAATGCAAGCTGTCCCATGGTTGCGTTACAGTGGGGAGGGGACTTGCCATCTTGGAGAAAATTGAGATAGTAACAGCAACATGGAAAGAGCGTGAAGACACTCATTGTTATATGGGACCACAGTGCCTGGGAAGCATCACATGATTCATACATGTTGATTATACGTATTGCTTGAGTGAGGCCCTACGAGCTTGAACCCTGACACCCTCACTCTCTAGCAGTGTGAACTTGGAGCAAGTTACTTGATTTTCTTTTATTTTTAATTAACTATTTTTTTTGTTTTTTTTTAGAGATAGGGTCTTACTCTGTTGCCCAAGCTGGAGGGCAGTGATGTTATCATACCTTGTGATCATAGCCTCACTATAACCTCACACTCCTGGGCTCAAGCAATCCTGTTGCCTCAGCCTCCTGAGCAGCTAGGACTATAGCCATGCACCCCCATGCCCAGCTAATTTTTAAAGCTTTTTTTTCTCTTTTTTAGAGACGTGGGGGTCTCACTACGTTGTGCAGGCTGGTCTCCAGCTGCTGGTCTCAGGTGATCCTTCTGCCTTGGCCCTTCAAAACATTGGGATTACAGGCATGGCCAGTGTGCCCGGCCTTACTTGATTTCTTTATTTAGTTTTCTTACCTATAAATAAGGATATCTAATTGCAGATATCTTATAGAGATACTAACAGTGACTGCCTTGTAGATGTGAGGATAAATGGAGATAATGCCCGTGCAATGCTTAACACAGAAGCTAGCAGATGAGCAGCCTTAGCTCTTGTGATTATTTCCTCAGGTCATGTGATTTCCTGATGAACGCCTTGGTGTCTTGCAGGGCACCAAGTAAGCTGGTTTAAAGTCTATGTTCAAAACATCTGCCAAGGGCAGCCTGGCATCACACTTGGGATAAATGTCTTCACTCCAGCACAGCCTCATCTGGGCTAAGGGAGTCAAGCATCAGGTTTTATGGGTCTGACGAAGATATTTGAAATATTGTAGGAGACTGTCAAAGAATACTTATACCCACTCCGAAACAGGGCCGTTCTTAATTTTCATCTTTCCTGCAAGTCAGAAAGATATATACTCTCCAAATAATGGCAGTTTCCTCGTCCTGAAGTTATGGCAGCTTGGTGATACAATAAACAGCACCCTGTCATACGGACCACATAAAACATGGTCTGACATTTCTTTAAAAGTAAAAAGAAACACAACTGCAGCAGATGACCTTTCCTGGGAGGGCACAGCTGTTTTGTGTGGTGAGAGGGACCCCAGTCTCGTATTTGGGGGCTGCGATATACGACTGGCTTTTCACAAAGTGTTTCCATGAGAAATTACAGTACGTTCCAAAGGGGAGCACCAACTCACATCAGGCAGGGAGGATTTTTCCCCCCTTGATGTTTTCCAAATGATATTTGTGCTGCATATTTGTTATTGGAAACTTCTTTGGTGTGTGAAGTGTGAGTGGTATCAAGAATACCAAGGTGTCTTTTGCTTCCTGGGAGAGTTTGATGATGGGCTTTCTGCCATATTGGTGGGCCAGCATCTTCGTGGACCTCTTCACTTACGAGGAGTCACTCAAGACGTGGTGCTTCTGTGGGTCAGGACTGGAAGTTTCTGGGGAAAATATAAGAGTCACTTTGTTATTAGAGATGGCAGGCAATTTTCATTTTATCTAAAAATGTTTATTCCTTTTGTTGAATATTATTTGTGCAATGTGCTAAACTAATGAACATGTAATAAATCTAAAAAAATGTCTAGTTGTACATGCATTGTGTTGGTAAGACTAGATGTTTTCTTCTTTTCCTTGTTCTCTAAATTATCTTTAACATGTTTTTATTTACCTCATAATAAAAAATGAAACTAAAAAGAAGTGTTACATCTCCATTCAATTTTCTGATTGAGTTCTGGACATCGGTGGTAACTCAAACATTCCTGTTAAAGCACCAGGCCCCTCCCTTCAAAATCTCTATCCTCTAAATTAGAATAATAAGCCCTTTGAGATGGGAGTTTGGCAGCCTCTCCACAGGATGTGGAGTAGCATATGCCAATTACTGATGGCCATAGTGCCCATGTAAAAATGTGGTCTTGCTGCTTATATCCAAAATCCTGCCACTGACCTGCCAACAGCAGGGCACTGAGTGCACGTCCCAGTATGGTAGGAGATTTGTTCTGATTTATCTCTGGTCTCTCACCTTGTCCCCTGTGTGACCAAAGCTGGGCATGTGCAAAATGGCTGGCCTGGTTGAGAAGTACAAGCTGAGGCCCCAAAACAGTTGACTTATTGGTAATTAGACCACACTGGTATTGAACCCATGACCTCAGCCTCATTAGAGCTGCATTCAGGCCAACTGAGTTGACCAGAAACAGATTCAAAACAGTGAGTGATAGAGGTCTTTGGTGCAGGGTCAAAGGCCTATTTACACTACTCAAGAGCATAAGTGGGTTCTTACTCTACCATGTTAAAGGAGCGGCAGCAGACAAGATGGTCCAGTGGGTAGGTCATGGTTCCCTGCTCTATAAACGTGCATCTTACAGCATTGCCGCTCTGGCCAGCTCCCACCTTCCTTTAACTAGGTCTTCATGTAAATCAAGGGTTAAAAAAGAGAGAGACAAATGTTTTAACAGGACTCTTCCCTCGCTTTGCCGAGTTGCTAATGGCTTATAGCAACAAAAACACTGGAACTAAAGTCCATTTCTTTAGGAAGGAGTTCCTTTGAAATGACACTCTTTAAATTAAAAATATCCAAGTCTAAAATGGTGTCTGTGGTGAATTATTATTTTCATCCTTTGCTCTTCAAGGAGATCTCAACACAGCTGACCAGTGCTCACTTTGGATGGAAAAGGAATCGTTTTCCCAGTGGGAGAGCAAGATACATGGAAAAGGCAAGAGGTGGGACCAATGAGACCGGTGTGATACATCAAGGGAACGCAACAGAAATAAACTCAATATATGACAGAATTTTGTGTGTGATAACACTGGCACTTCAAGTCAGTGGGAGGAGAATGGATTGCTTAATAATGGCCGGCCATTTAATTAAAACAGTTTGTAAAATCTCGCCTTCAGACCACACCCAAAGTAAAGATTTAGATGTGAAAAACAAAACTTCACAATTCTAAAATATAATTAAGTAATTTTTTAGTAATCTTGGAAGGCTTTTCTAAGTGTGCTTAAAAGTACAGAAATCATAAAGAAAAAGATGAGATAATTTTATTCAGTAAAAATGTATTATAAAAACTTAAGTATATATCAAATACTAAATATTATTAAAAGGCATACTGGGTGACCATATTTTTTGTGCCTATGGAAGAGTTAACCTGAAGATATTTATAATGCAGATGGAAGATTTAATAAAAAAAACATTTAGAAATCAACAAGAAAAAGATGAACAACTTAATAGAAAACAGATGAAAGAAATGGACATCTTTTCACATCAGAAAAGGATGTAAATGGCCAGTAAGTCTATGAAAAATATATTTAGCTTCCTTGGTAAATGTCAAGAAGTACACATTTTAAACAATTGAAAGGTAACTTTTTTCCCAAAAAGTTGGCCAAGATAAAGATAAAATCACTGACAGTGTTGTAGGGAAATTAGTATATTTTTATACCACTTGTGGCCATATAAATCACTATAACTTTTCTAGAGGGTTATTTGACAATGCAGAAGAAAATTCTTAAAATTTTACATGTGGCCATGACCCAGAAATTCTACTTGTAGAAATAAATCTGAGAGGAATAATCATGTATATGTGCAAAGATTTTGCTATTAGATGTTGATCAAAGCATTTTTATAACAACTACAAATGGAAAACATCTTAAGTCTCTTATAATAGGTTACATATATCACGGTGTATGACATATGATGGACTTCATGCAATCATAACATGTTCTAGAAAAACATTATATCTCATATCATGGAAAAATATTCACTAATGTCTTGTTAAAAAAGTAGCTTCAAAATGATAATATTATAAATTACATATGCATAGCAAAACATGATAGATAATGTATATCACATGTATCAAAATGCTAAAATAGTTTTTTTCTAGGTGAGGAATTATAGATATTTTTTAATGTTTCTTTTTATCAGATTTTTTTCACAGTGAATATTTGTAGCACAAAAGTAAAGCAATATATTTTGTTTCAAATATTATAGCTGTCACAGTTTAATCATGGAGATTAAGTGGGATAATATGTAAGAAATTCTCTAATTCAGGATTAGAAAGGTAAGGGGGCCTTGGTACTGGAGATCTGAATTTGAATCTAAAATGTTACCAAGTAGGCCAAGAGCTTTTAGCACTCTCCATTCAGGATCGACTTCCTTAGGTGGTGAATTAGATGAAACCAAATTGACTCTCTTTTGTTTTGTCGTTAGACTTTCTATTTCAACGGCTCACATATCTCTCCATAAGATGGCAGGCAAGAAGCAGAGGAAAAGAAATAAATTCCCCTCTGTCATTTTAAGATAATTCCATCATATTCATCTCCCTCACTGTACCATAAAGCATACTGTAGTGGGACTCCCTTCTTTAAGGAAAACTGAAGCAATGAGTCTTCCTTCTCCAGCATTACTGGGTTTAGTAGCAATTGCTGTATTAATCTTCTAAGTTACACAAAAATAGATGTTATCTTCATGCAAACAAAACATCCAAGTGAAGCTCAAGGCTTATGACCAAGGGATTGGTTATGAAAGTACAGAGGTTTTGGCTGACAGGGAGGGATGGGGCATAGGGTGGGTCAGGTGAGGACTTAGGCGGTGGGAGGTGGAGCTGTCGTGGAGCTGGTTCTCTGTCAGCACCAGAGTGCACATCTGGGTCTATGGGAAATAAAAAGAAGGGAACCCTACATATGGGAATGGAAAATGTGCTCTGTACAAAGGATCTCCTTAAGATTTGGGATATAACACGTCTCTTTTTTGGGAATCCTTGTGAGAGACATTGCACCGGGGGCCTGTGTGTGTGTATACATGTGTGTGTTTGTGTGTGCATGCATGTGTGTATACTCACAGGGTGTGGTGCTGGTGGCTGAGTGGCTGCTGTGGGTGGGCATTAGGAGTTAGAGGGAGATTCGTCCTTACTCCATGGAGTGTGGTGCTGGTGTGATGCTGGAAGCTAAAGGACTCAGTGGCAATCGTTTTTGGTGACATTAAAGCGGTAGTGAAAAAGACAATGGAAGGAAACTTATGGAGGTGGACATGACACTGTGGTTGATGAGGCTTGTTCTTGTGGATTGTAAAACCTCCTTCGAGGCCCTGAGACGTAACACTGGGGAACTGGTTAGGGGATTGGATATTCCATTACAGCAAGTAGGGTAGAAACACTCAACAAAATATGGATTACTACTGTTAATGTAACTTTCCTTTAAATCCAGCCTTAAGTGTCCTGGGAAAACATGTGTGACATAGACAAGTGCTAGTTTCTGTGATTGATTGAGCTGGCTAGAGCTTGCTACTAATGAGACCAAGGCCAAGGCGCTTGGCTGTATCCCCATAGGATCTGTTAGTGTCTCATGGCTCCAAATCTGAGGTGACACCCTTTACCCTTGCACATATTGGGGATTGGGTGAGAGTATTGTGTCTGACTCTATTCTAATGCTATTCCAACACCATGTTTTCCCCTCTAACACAATGCCACTTATCTGAGTACATGTGTAGCAGACTTGTGTAATAGGACAATCTAATCAGTGACATTGTCTCCAGAGCCACATTGCACTCAAAAAGCAGAGGCTGCCAGAATGAGGGACAGCTCAGGTTTCTAGTCATTTTAGTGGATCCAGGTTTTTCTACCAACTGGTAGTCACAGGCAAACAGAGCTTTAAATAAACCATGCCCAGGTTACCCTGTTGCCCAAGAGTTTCACTACAAACCTTGGTTCTTTCTGTGCCTCTTAAGAAGTAGTTGGCAATCTTTAGCCATGTAAACGTTGAAAGGAATCAAGTTGAATGCTTCACCCAGATGCCCTGAATCCTCCACCTTGAAGTGTCCCGTCACTTTAGGATCAATGTGTGGAACCAGTCGGTTTAGACCTGGGTGATATGGTTTGGCTGAGGCTCCCCCTGCCAAATCTCATCTTGAATTGTAATCCCCGTAATCCCCACATGTAGAGGGAGGGAGCTGGTGGGAGGTGATTGGCCCATGGGGGTGGTTCCCCCATGCTGTTCTCATGATAGTGAATGAGTTCTCACAAGATCTGATGGTTTTATGAGTGTTTGACAGCTCCTTCTTTGCATCCTCTCTTGCCTGCTGCCATGTAAGATGAGCCTGCTTCTTCTTCCACCATGACTGTCAGTTTCCTGGCCTCCCCAGCCAGGTGGAACTGTGAGTCAATTAGACCTCTTTTCTTTATAAATTACCCAGTCTCTGGCAGTTTTTCATAACTGTGTGAGAATGGACTAATACACCGGGACTCAGAGTAAATCCGAGCCTTGTTATCTTGGTCATGTGGGCTTCCTGGGGCCTGTGTCGCAGCATTCGGTCAGAAGGAAAAGAAGGGAGATCAAAATTCAAACCCCGCCTGGGGCTCCACATCCACTTAAGATGCAGAAAGCCACAAGAGACCATTGCTTCCACCCTAACATTGAGTAAAAGCTGGACAATCAACAAAATCATTACTTTATTTCGAGCCTATCAGAGAGCTGAGGTCACAAGGCAACCCGAACTGAATTCCAGTGTTGGGGCAGTAAGCCCATCTGAGGAGACCTGGACACATGAACTGCTGTGCTTTCTGCAGGGGGTGGGAAGAAGTGGCAACCAGGAGCAACTGAAATGTTAGCAGATTCTCAAAGGCCAAGTGTGGGCTCATGGTACTTGCTAGTGATTTGACCATTGATGGGGTGCTGGTCAATAAGCTAAGCAGGGACTTTTCTGAAGCACTCAGCCTCGTTTGGACCCTTTTTCTTCTACAGTAATGGAAAGTGGGTATCTTGATTATCTACAGCTGTGTGACCAATTACCCCCAAACTCAGCAGCTTAAAACAAACATTTATTATCTCCCCGTTTCTGTGAGTCAGGAATTCTGGTGCAGCTTAGGGTTAAGATGGAAGGGCCCAGAGTCAGAAGAAAATGGGAGAAGGAAGGAAACAAACATGTGTCACATGCTTTATGGATGTCATCAAATGCTCAATATAAACCCATGTAAAACGTGTTAACCTCATTTCACAGATGAAGAAATCAAGGCTCAGAGAGGGTAAGTGCCTATCTCAAGATTATACGGGTATTGTGATGGTTGCACAACTCTGTAAATACACTAAGGATCATTGCATTATACAATTAAAATAGATAAATTCTATGATATGTAAATTATATCTCAATAAGTTATTTTTTTTAAAGACCATGCAGGTAGTGTGTAGCAAAGTAGGTAATTTCAGACCTAATTATTTTTGACTCTGTATTAGTTTGCTCAGGCTACCACGACAAAATGCCACAGTCTGGGTGGCTTAAACAATGGAAATTTATTTCTCACGGTTCTAGAGGTCAGATGTCTAAGATCAGGGTGTTGGCAGGTTTAGTTTCTTAGGAGGCCTCTCTCCTTGGCTTGCAGACGGCCGCCTTCTCTTCCCTGTGTCTTCACATGGCCTTCTCTCTGTGTCTGTGTCCTAATCTCTTCTTATAAGGACACCAGTCCTATTGATTAGGATCCACCCTAATAACCTCATTTTAACTTAATTACCTCTTAAAGGCCTTATCTCTAAATATAGCCACATTCCAAAGTACTGAGTGTTAGAACTTCAACATATGCATCTTGGAGGGACACATCACAGACTCCAGCTTATGTTTTTCTTCTGTATACATGTTTTCAGACAACAGAAGTCCATTGTTGTGTTTGTTCACAAAATCTGCTCATAAACATCAATGTAGAAAGAGGAATTTTTCCCCTGGCGTTATTAATATAATATTTGTTTTGTTCTGGTAGAACAGTATTGGGGAAATTGTCATTTCTACATTGGCAAATGGTAACAGTTTAAAATAAACAGCTCATATTGCATTCTCTGGATACTCCTCAAATATGTTGATACAGAGCCCAAAAGAGAATAGTTGGATTAAAAAAAAAAACAAGAATACTTGGGTTGAATTACTACCAATATTTAACATCTGTTAATATTCTTTATCACTAAGAGATAAACAAGTATCCAAAAATGTATAATAAATGTTAGCCGCATTGGCAATATGATGCTATCCCAAGCCTTGTCGTCTCTTTCCTGGTTACTATACAACTGACAGATGCTGGAAGGCGTGTCCCCTGAGCAGATATGCATGAGTACAGTCAGTCCATGTTAAAAGGACATACGTGGCTGGGTGCAGTGGCTCTTGCCTGTAATCCCAGCCTTTTGGGAGGCCCAGGCAGGTGGATCATGAGGTCGGGAGATTGGGACCAGCCTGGCGAACATGGTGAAACTTGTCTCTACTAAAAATTCAAAAATTAGCCAGGTGTAGTGGCACATGCCTGTAGTCCCAGCTACTTGGGTAGGCTGAGGCAGGACAATCGCTTGAGCCTGGGAGATGGAGGTTGCAGTGAGCCAAGATTGAGCCACTGCACTCCAGCCTGGTGACAGAGTGAGACTCCATCTCAAAAAAAAAAAAAAAAAAAATTAAAAACAAAACACACAAAAAATACATGCATGTACAATGTTATACGCAGAGTCGTGCGTAGACCTGGGTGTGTAAGAAGTCCAGACACACAGGCTAACTTATTGGTATCCAGTGTGTTAAAATTTGACACGTGAGACAATCAATAGTGCATTTAACTTTTTTAAAGGTAAAACTAGTTTTTAAAGATACGCGATTCATGTTATTTGTCAAACCTTTGTGTAACCTGGGGTTCAAGGGGGCACATTTTGAAACTGCCTGCAATATCCCAGGGCTCTTCACACCTCCCACGTCATTGACGAACTGACCCTCAGACTGGTTGGGCTCAGACACCACGGATGGCTGGCGGGCAGTTGACATAGGCAGGACCTGGCTTGTGAGCTTGTCTCAGATGCATCAGAGCATAAACCGGAGGATGGGAGCCCCACTGAGGGAAAAGCCAGGTATGTGCTTGGAAGAAAAATTCTGGGATGATTTGAGCTTCCTTCTGGGTTTACTAACCCACGGACTTAAAGGGCAATGGGCGAGTCCCTCTTATCTGTTCTCCAGATCAGCCACAAACCTGAGCATTCCCCAGGAAGAATCCAGTGTCACTTAAAGGCAGCCACTGTCTTTCTGTCTGCTTCCTCCCTCAATTAGAGCAGGCTTTGTAGCACTGAGACCAAATGAGTCAATAAAAAGGGCTTATTTACCATTTGGCATTCAGAAGGGAGCCAGGTCTCTCGGTCTCTCCCTGCTCTTCATTTACTCTCCCTCCACACCCCTCGCCCCATCTTTTAAACCAATTAAGGGAACTGCAGATTTGGTCCAAGTGCCACAAAAGCTGTTCTTTTTGAGTAGTGAGTTTTTCAGTCAACAAGGAGAGGCTGGCCAAAATCCCTTTATCTTAAAGACAAACAAAAAAGCTAATGAGGGAGGTGGGAGGATGAGGGAAGAAGGGACATTCTGGAAGCTTTAGCAATTCTTTGGAGGAGATAATGTGATTTTATGCAGGCTGAATGTTGTGCTTGGAACCTTTCAGCGAAGAATCTCGCGATCATGCAGCATTTGTCCACTGGATGGCAACAGAGAGCCGTCTATGCCTGCGTCCCGGCTCCTGGAATAACTTCACCTCAATGTTGCTGAAGTTTAAAATCCCTTTTCTTTATTGCATGGAATAACTCCAGGAATTTTGCTTAAGAGGTGTTTGATTCTTGGCTGTTAGACCCCCCTTCTCGCTCTGTGCCCATTTTCTATCTCGTCACATCCACCTGTGGCCATGCTTGTTATTTTTCATTATTAGGAACATAGGTGTGGATATGGATGCTCACTGTTTAAAACTACTGAGCAACTGCCAAGCAACATTTCCCCCTTTTCCTTTTAGACAACAACACGTGTTGCTCTTTGAAAAAAAAATTTTTTTCTTTTAATTGAGAACTAAGTAGCCGACTTTGCTGGGTATGAAACTTTTTTTGCCTCCTCCCTACAGACAATCAGATCTGTCTTTGGTAGACTCCAGGCTAATTGTCTCCTTTGGGCAATTCACTGGGCCTGGTCAGACCACTGAGACAACAATGTGAGGTTTTTGGGGGACGTTTGAGAGAAGAGCGAGGAAACTCCAGTGGCTTCCTGCTTGCAAGAGGGAAAGCCTGGGTTATATGGCACACACAAAGGCCTGTGGGGGTTGCTTCCCTCCTGGGACTTAATTGATGGTGTTGTTCTAGAAGCAGATAATTGGAGAAAGACAGAGACAGAAGAAACAGGGACTTCTTGTTGTAGCCATCTTGTGAGTTCGGCTCTGAGTGCAGTTAGTAACATGTAGGTGCCACTGTCTTCACTATCACATTGGAAAAGAGAGAGGGGGTAAAAATTGAAGAAGAAAGAGAAAACAAGAAAGGAGAGAGGAGAGAATAGAAGAAGAATGGAATGTTCTCATGATAGAGGTCACCTACCGATACTTGTAAGACGGCCCTTGCTGGAGCTCCCAGAGCCTTCCGCCTCGTGTCCGTGGCCCTGCCTGGCTCTCTGCCCAGGTTGTGTGCAGGACACACCGAGAGCCAGATTCTGACCACTGGGGAGTCAAGAGGGCCATGGGCTGGCTGCAGGGAGCCAAGTGGCTGATGGATATGCAGCCTGAGAATCCGTCCCCTGGCCTGGGACTCAGAGTGGGTGTCCAGAAAAGACCCCAACTCCATGTCTGTTGAGCTGAGAACTGGAGCCAGATTGCACAACTTCCCCTGGGATCCTGAAACCCTCTCCCACAGTGTCAGCCACTGATTGTCCCTGTAGCCTGGAGCTCCAAAGGAGGGGTCTGGGGCCAGCGGGAGAGGCAGCATGCCCTGAGGAGGCATGCAGGCAAGGGAAAAGGAGAAAGGCCAGTCTATGAGTGGGCACTGGAGTGCCAGAGATTCTTAGGTGGGGAGGTCTAGTGATCAGAATCAAAGAAGGGACTTCTCTGGAACATCTTTTGAATAATATTGAATATAACCTTATGTTGGGCCTTGTGTGATGGCTCACGCCTGTAATCCCAGCACTTTGGGAGGCTGAGATGGGTGGATCACCTGAAGTCAGGAGTTTGAGATCAGCCTGGCCAACATGGCAAAACCTCGTCTCTTCTAAAATTTTCCAGATGTGGTGGTGCATACCTATAGTCCCAGGTACTCAGGAGGCTGAGGCAGGAGAATCGTTTGGACTCAGGAGGTGGAGGTTGCAGTGAGCCGAGACTGCACCGTTGCACTCCAGCCTGGGCGACTGCGTAAGACTCTGTCTCAAACAATAATAATACTAGTAAAACCTATGTTCAAATACGACCACTTCACATTTGTATAAACTTATATCATAAGCAAAACAGAAGGGCATTGTTGGCCAAGAGCGGGTTGGAAAGACAAGACAGGGAACTTCTCTGAGAGATGACAGAATTTGGTTCTGCTTTCAGAGTACGTATGAAACGGTTTCTGTATTTGAAAGCCACTTCACACCCATCTATTGTGGTCAGAGCATTGTTGATTTCCTGAATGTAACCTGGCTGGTAACACTGAGGTCAAGGTACAGTATGAGCCATGTCTCTCAGACCATTTAATATTTCTGACCTTCCACTGAATTATTTTTGTTTACTTCAACCTTCAACCCTCAGCAAAAATAATACCATATATTTGTACAAGACTTAACACATGTTAAGCATGGTTATACCCATGGCCTACTTTGATTCATACAGCACTGTGACGTAGGGAGGGTATTATTCTTAGTCCTGATTTACCAAGTGCAGATACTTTGGCCCTAGAAGAATTGAGTGACTTATCCAGCGACACCTGTAATGGGTTCAAAGAGTGGGGCAGATGTCAGGCAAAACCTGGCATTTATTTTATATTTTAGTTTTGCAGTTATTTTTATATATTTTACAGAATATCCCATCCTGGGCAGCATAACAAGATTCCATCTCTACAAAAAATAAAAAAGTTAGCCAGGTGTGGTGGCATGCATCTATATAATCTCAGGCTACCGTTAGGGCTGAGACAGGAGGATAGCTGGAGCCCAGGAATTTCGGGCTGCAGTGAGCTATGATCATGCCACTGCGCTCCTGCCTGGATGACAGAAAAAAAAAAAAAGAGAATATCATGTTTATAAGATACTTTATTAAATATTTCTTATTTTAATTCAATTTTTTAGTTTCATTGTTCTCAACTCTCTTTACTCTAAAGTGACACCAGAAAATGACACATCAGAGAGTGTTGTGATGCCCTATGAGTGTCCTTGGCTGTGCGTGGCAGGGTATGGTTAGGGAATGGGAAGACGTTAGGGAGGAGCTTGGCTGTGCGTGGCAGGGTATGGTTAGGGAATGGGAAGACGTTAGGGAGGAGCTTGGCTGTGCGTGGCAGGGTATGGTTAGGGAATGGGAAGACGTTAGGGAGGAGCTTGGCTGTGCGTGGCAGGGTATGGTTAGGGAATGGGAAGACGTTAGGGAGGAGCTTGGCTATGGGCAAACTGTAGACTAATTTCATCTTCTCAGTACTCAGCCCCATAACCTCCGCGGTGCTGGCCAGTACTTACCACTTTCCTTCTTCTATGACAATTGTTTTATCTACATAACATACAGCTTTTATGTATCTGAAAATGACTAGACAATCAACTAAAAGTAATTCTTCTTATGCAATGAAATCTGGTATCTAAAAGTCAGAGGTTTTTAACCTGAGGATCAGAAGAAGGAATCATGTTTTTAAAGATGAACACACATAAGGTATTATTATCCTGAAGGATTCTTTGAATATCTTTTGATAATTTTTAATGTAATGAGATTGGGAAATCTCTGAAGCCATGGAACTACAGTGGCAGGCAGTAAAATGGTTTTTAAATTCTTCAAGTTAGCCACTCTTTGGTTGCTCCCCTATTCTAGCTCACCCAGATATCCAGTGGGATTTAGAACCGGCTCTAATGGAACCTTCGACAGCAAGACTTCATTACACTATCCCTCATTTAATCTTCTCGCGTAAAATATTCCTAACACCGGGTCCCTTGGCAAACGCCCTAAAGAAGTTTCATTTCAATAATATTGCTTTGTATTTATATAACCTCTATATCCAAGGAGCTTAAAAACACTTATGGCCCATGCTTCATTACTTAGTTTAACCAAAAAGATAGTCAGCCCATTTCATATTAACAAATGTAAGGGCTCCCTTTGGAGACAGGTAGTAATAATAGCACTTAGTCTGACACATTTTTCTTCCAAGAAGCTCAAAGTAATTTGGACAATGAAACGACTGGAGAATCTAAGGAACAGACCAAGCAAGTGTTTGGTCAAAGACAACACAGCAAAGAGCAGGCAGACTAGAAATCAGAGACAGGACTTGACTCCAGTCAGTATTCCATTCACACCAGTTGCAAGTATGTGGTGGCAAATTAGAGAAAAAGGGAAAGGGACTTCCTTTTACTGTTCTTTGTGGCAAATCTTGTACAGTTTTATCTTTTCTCAACTAAAAGGAAGAGTTTCCCAGGCCTGCCTCTGCTTCCAGATGTGGGGCTGCATTCTTTATCTCCATGTTCTGACTGGTTTTCCCGAGATGTTGATGAACAACACAGAACATCGTCTATGGTAAAGTCACAATTAACCCAGTATGCAGAGAATGAGGCATTTTAATTCTTTGAATTAAACAGTAAGCAAATGTCCTGCAGTAAACCCTTCCTCTTTGAATGCTTCGAAATGTCTGGAGACCCAGGTTGAATCTCTCCTTGGTGATTCTGGTTCTCTGAGTTCCAGTCCCTACCCAGACCAGCTCATCATTGTCAGACCTTCTGATAGATCAAAGATGAGAACTGGGAAGGAGACCATGTTCTGGTGTCTGGGTGGAGCCCTGTGTTGTATTTTCACCCAATCCAGGAGAATCCTGCTGTGTGTTTCACATTTACCTGTCTCCACTTCTCTCTTTCCCTTAACCCATTCTTCTACAGTCCTGGCATGGTGATGCCCCAGTCAACAAGGATTCACCATAGTGCAAAGGCTCAGAGAGTGTGAGACTGTGTTGCTGAGTGCCGTGGTTACTGCAAATTGTCCGTCTGGGCGCTCAGTTCTGTGTCTGTTTCCCCTTTGTAACCCTCTTGGGAAAACTCAGGATGCAGTTTGGGAAAGGCAGAACTCTGCATCACCCTTTCTCCAAATTGTATGTTTAAAACCTGCCCTGATGCCCGATCTCACTCCCTGTGCCATGTACAATTCCTGGGTTTGTTAAAGGGCGGGGGGAATAATAGATTTTCAGTCTCCTATAAATAACACTCTGATGCCTCTAAGAGATATCTGTCTTCCCGGTTCCCATCAACATCACGAACTGGTGCCTCAAACAGAGGCCAGCATGGAGGAACTTCTTGGGGGCACATGTGTAACTGGCCATGCCTGTAATCTTAGGATGAGTTTTCTTGACCCAAAGAAGTCTGATTTGAACTAAAGGGACATACAGGCTGTGGGATCCATTGTTTAGAGACTCCAGGCTTCTCAGAGTAAACACTCCATAGCGGGAGACCTCTGGGCTGCTTGGCATAGATATGGCAACCTGAACTTGGCCTCATCTCCGAGTGCATATGGTGTTCCAAGTCAGGATCACACGCAGCAATTTACCATACTGTGCATGGGGAAAATATTTATGGGATAATAAATGTGAGCAAAGCATGTTTGTGCTCTGTGCATAATTGGCAGTAGAATATGTTGATGAACTGATTTCTTGTATTCCTCTTTAAGGAGATATGGCCAGATGCCCTCCCAGACATGTCTTGGGGCACAGCCTTCAACTCCAGGGCAAGAGATGAGGCTGGGGGAAGAGGAAGCTCTTCACTGGTTTGGGACTAATGCCTCATAATGAATTCAGAGACTTCCAAGTATGATCTAGCTAAACAACAAATAGAGATTTTTTTTCTCTAAAAGCATATTCTGTATCTTTTATATGTGAAATATGGAGCAACCTTGTGAAATAAGCTTTATGTAGAGCTTTGCAAGCACAACGAAGAACGTGAACATGATAGAACCATTGTTACAGCCAATAAGGGCAGGAGAAACTGCCCAAGTCAGACGGACTTCTCCGGGATGGAAATCTTTGTTCGGGAATTTGTAGACAAAGAATTCGGAGACTGCATTTTCAACTGTACAATTGCATTACACACTATGTGATCATTCCAACGTAACTGCAATATTATTGAATAGTTACAGCACCTTTATTTTTAAAGGGGCCATAGAACAATAGAAAATCTCTAAAAACAAATTCCAAAGGTTAAAAATATTTTTTTAAAAATTCCACTTTTAGTAACTATTTCACGACTATATTAGCAGAGAGGCAGATTTATTGAATACAAAATATTTATGTTTAAGGATAATTTGCAAAATTGTCAGCATAAATTTCTCAATAAAATCTAAAATTGGGGTTGCATTTCTTTTTGTGAAAGAAACCTCTCATCATTCTCCTGCCTGCTCGCTATTGTTTCATTGTGGGTAGGTTTCTCTTCCATTCCTTTTGCCTCATTGTAACAGGCAAGTCTGAGGCACTGTCTAATGTTAATTTTACACGCTGCTGCCAATTATAATCAGAGCTAGTCAAAATAAACAAATTAAACAAATAAACATGTCAAAACATCTCTGATTTAGGGAAAATAAGCCAAGTCTGAACTCTCCCAGTGTTTCGGCATAAATGATGGGCTGTGGGTTGTAAAACGCTCCATAACATTTTTTCACCTTTGCTAGGGGGAAGGTGGGTCAGTTTAGAATTACAGCACAGCTCAACTTTGAGAAAGGGGTCTGCGACTGAAACCAAATCAAACCCAAATGTTGCTGGCTTCACCTAGGGTAGTAATGATCTGCTGCGTGCTCTAAATGCTTTAAAGAGAAAGAAGGAGAGAAAGAAAAAGCAGTTGATTCTTTGCTGATGCGATGCCAGAACCCCTAAATCACTGGAGAGGTTGAACACAACGCAGGTGAAAATGTACCAAAGGCGGATGTACATTTCAATATGAAACATACTGTCACTGTGACATTTCCCAATCAGCACGTTTAAAATACTAGGCAATTAAGTTAGAAAGCTCTACTGGCTTCAAGAAGGAATATAAAACATGACTTTGCTACCCAAGTAGGATATCTTGGCTAGAACTATGCTTAAATAAGGAGACGGGTAGGTAGGGGTGTGTGTGTGTGCGTGTGTGTGTTTAGTGGTATGTTAACCTACAAAAATATGGAGAGAGGTTAAGGGAGAAGGCTGTCATTCTGACAGGTGGTTCTTGTAAAAAGGTGATCTCTCGAAGTTCAAGAAGTTTCTAAATATCTACACCCACTCCCAGGTGGTGAGCCGCGAAGCAGGTGATTTGTGGAGACTTCTTCGTGTTCTTCCTTCAACCAGTACTGATGCCAGGCACAAGGTAACAAAAACAAGCAGGACTCAATCCACGCCTTCAAGGGATCTCCCTTGGTTCCCATTGAGAAGTTTGGTTTTTTATTTTTTTCTTTTGCTAAACAAGAAGCGTCGACCCACTGGGAAGTTTGAATGTTGAGTTTAAGACAGGGCAGCTGGTGACAGGCAGCAAGGAAAAACCAGGGAGACTGGACTCTGACATCGCTTGCTGTTCAGTTTCACCTTTCACTTGTCAGGTAACAGGATTTGGGAAAGGTTATACTCTAAGGAGAGGGGCTTTGCAAAGGAGTGAGAGGAGTGACATTCCCTACCTCCAGAAGACAGGGCGTGATTACTTCTCTTGGCTCCCATGGCTGTTATTTTTAATGTGCACGGTGCTTGGAAGGGAAGGGGCTGGGGGTGGAATTCATTGTACCTTTGAAACGTTGTTTTCTGAGGACAGTATATAGAATCTTGGTTATTAACAACCTCTCACAAGACAGTTATTTTTGGAGTGGCCTCTTAGGAGGCAACCTCTTGGAAGTGAACTCATTTATTTTGCGTCTCACTGTCCTGCCATTTCCTGGGGAGAGAGGGGAAAAGTGAAACCACATGTTTTGAGGAGCGAATGGAGGAAATCCCTCCGAAGACAAATGACGACTCCTCTCCCCTGGCAATTAGTCAAACCTGGGCTTCAGGCCAGCCCAGGTGTTCCCGACTGTGTATAAATTTGCCAGAGAACAATGAAAATAGCAGTTGATTGTGCTGACAGATTCTTCTGATAATTTCCTGTTGTTTGGCATCTTCGGGTTACTTTCCCACAATTATGGCTGCTGATGAAGTCTGGGGCCCTTCGAAGTAATTTTCCAACTCTTTCTCTGCCGCTTTCTGTCATCCCACCGACAAGCAGCCTCTTATCCCCAACTTAAAAGAACGAAACAATCAAAACCAAAACCGAGTTAAAAATATTTCAGAGTTGTGGATTTTTTCCCCTTTTCCAGATGTTTGAATTTAATCCCCTTGCAAAATACATATTTTAATGAGTCTGAATTTAAAAGAGGAAGAAAAAATGATTTGCACCTGCATCATATAGTGTTTCTTGGCAACTGTGAGCTGGGATTCAGGTTCTTTTGGATTCTCCAACTTGCAAGCTGGAAGGTTTCCTTGTATTGTCTAATCTCAGAGAAGCTCAGGGTCAGCTGGTGCTCTGCTGAGAGAGATTGGACTCAAATTGAGTGCTAATCAAAAGGGCAGCCCTAAACAGGCTTGGGTGTCATTTTGATACTGTTTCCTGCCTAAGTAAATACCTTTGCTCAAAGACTTCTCCCTGTTTCGACTCTTCAGTTTAAGAAATTGAAACTATTATATGTGGGTGGAAGTTGTACCCAGAGCATTTGGGGGTAAAATGAAAATGAGGGAAATTGCACACTTTTCTCAAATCTCCACATTATCCAATCTGTCGGGAAGCTATGCATAGTTTCTTGGTTAGAGCAACTATGTAAAAGATTTTTTTTTTTTTTTGGAGGGGCTAGGGAGCTGAAGCTATTGTTGAGAAGCAGCCAAGAAGCTGGTTTCTTTCTCTTCGCTTCTCCCTTCCCCGGCCCCTCAAACCCCCGAGGAGAGAGTCAACGTGAATGTTGCAGTGTGGGTTTGCAAGAGTTGCTGAGGATATATTAGACTAGAGCAGAATGTATTGAATTTTTCCAAACAGGACTCCATGTCCCCTATTAATCAGGACTTCTAGTCAGGAGAATTGCAAACGAAATAAAAAATTCCAGGATAATCCGGAGCATTTGAAAAGAAGGTCAAGCTCTGAAATGATCACATCTGAAAAATGTTTTTGAGATTGGCTTTGAATACCCATCAGTCCTCTCAGTTCTAGATGTACTTTCAGTAGAAAGAGAGTCTTTCTTTTTGTGTTCAGGTGAGAACTGTGGGGTAAAATAAAACCTTACTGAACATATTTAAAGTCTGAAAGCAACTGGGAAAAACTTTTTTTTAGATTTTTGGACGTCTTAAAAATTATAAAACATCCAGGCGAAGAGAGGGTTGGAGGACATTGGAAATGACAAGAGATGTGGAAATGTGTTGGTTTCTTGAGACTTGTTAGTAACTCCCCCACCCTACTCCCATACATTCTCAATGACCACGTGTTTGGGGATATTGATAAAGGGAGCTAGTTACATTTTCAGAAAAAGAATGCCTTTCATTCATGTTTCTTATTATGCCTTTCATCAAGAAAGCCATTCACTTACTTATTTTTTATTCATTCATTAATTTATTCACGAATTTACTTAGCATTTGTTTGAATGGCCTCCATGTGTGGGATGGAAGTCAAAGTACTTTACCTCTACTATCGAGCATAATTTAATCTGCTCCTTCCCTTTTGCGAAGTCGTCCTTACCCTTAAAAGTTCTAATTAAGCAGCACCTCCTCCATGCAGTCTTCCTTTCGTTACATTCCGGTTCTTACTAATCTTCATTTTCTGTAACTACAGCATATATTCATTCATCCAAATGTGGTGAAGGGATGCTTACAATTTGCATTGTGCTAGAGGTGAGAATACCATGTGAATTAAGACAGTCGCAGTTTCTGACCTCATGGATGTTGTTATTATGATTATTGTTATTGTTGTTGTTTAGAGGCAGGGTCTTGCTCTTTCACCCTGCTGGAGTCCAGTGGCATGCTCACAGCTCACTGCAGTCTTGACCTCCTGGGCTCAAGTGATCCTCCCCTTTCAGCCTCCTGAACAGCTGGGACTACAGGCATGCATCAGCACACCTGGCTAATTTATATATTTTTTGTAGGGACAGGAGTCTTGCTGTATTGCCCAGGCTGGTCTTGAATTCCCAGGCTTAAGCAATCCTCCTGCCTTGGCCTCCCAAAGTGCCAGGATTATAGGCGTGAGCCACTGTACCTGGCAACCTTTTAAAGTATAATGGTGGTAGCAGTCAGTTAAATAAATACTTACAATATGGTATATTAAATGCTGTGATGTGGGAAGATAGGAAGCTGTGGGAACAGGGAGAGAGACCCTGACAGGTGATGTCAGCTAAGACTTGAAGGATAGGCAGTAATCAGCCCACCAGGCTGTGTGCAAATGTTGCAGGCAGAGGGAAGTACGTGAATATTCGTGAGAAAGAGAGAGAGAGAGGCATGCTGGGAGAAGACACATTTCAGTTCTGCAGGACATGGTATAAACTTCTCAGGACACACGGAGGACTAGTAGAAACGAGAATGGTAAGACATGAGACTCTAGCAGTAAGCAGAGGCCAAGTCCCAAGTGGCCGTTAACGCCATGGTAAGAAATGTGGACTGTATCTGGAGGTGGAGCTGTTGAAATGTTTCAAGCACGCAAGTGGTCTAATTCGATTTATGTCTTGGAAAGTGGCTCTGCTTGAGGTGTAGAATGGATTGGGTGGAGCCCTGCAAGTGAAGGTTGTCTTAAGTGGAAATCACCTACTTTTGTGCTCAATTCTATGCTGTTTTCTCTTTCTTTGTTCTATGTGTATTGGCCTTTACTCTAGCTAGATCACAGACGTCTTGAGACCAGGAACCATGTTTTATCCTTCAGTTTATTCTGCACAGATGATAGTAGGTGCTCAGTAGATGCCTGCGCTGGGTTGATTTTGTGTTTATGTTGCTTTTTTTTATGTGTGCTATTTCAACATCTCTGGCAATGCAATTGTCCTTCAGTGGGCAACAAACAGAGGGAGACCTTTTTCTGGGTGAGTCCCATAAAAGCAATCTCTGAACCTCAGTTTACCAACACAAAAATCCACTCTCTGCTTTTTTGCTTTGTTAATTCTCAGGAGAGAAGAGCTGTGGTTTTGTGTACCATAAGCAATTTCCAACATTCAAAGTTGAAGTACGTGTTCCAATAGACTGGGCAAATTCCAGTTGCAGAGTTAGACAGAAAGAGTGTGGGTGTTGTTTGTAAGGCCACAGAGGTACAGGCTGGTGGTTAATTCCCTCGTACTTCCCTGGAAAAGGAGCTCCCCTCCACCACCCACCAGGCACATTCCTCAACATCCACCAGGGAATCTGACCCCGTTAGCACTTAATATTTATGACCAACATTTGCCAGTGATTATATTAACAGTCAAATGATTATAATTCTAAATGCAATTGTGTGTGTATGTGTGTGTGTGTGTGTGTACACGTTCACACGCACACGTGTGCACTGGCATCAGGAGAGGTTGGTATTCTTGCAGCAAACATATTGTCTCTTTTAAATTGTATCCCCATAATATCAAATTGGAAATTGTGCTAATGTACTTATTACAGAATGTGGAGGCAAAGAATGTAGTCACTGGAAGGGGTGTGTTACAGGTGAGGAAATTGAAGGCAAGAAAGAGTAAGTCTTTGTTTTGGGCCATGCAGAGATAGCAGAGCTGGAAGTAAAAATAGGTCTCTCAGACTCCCAATTCAGTGCTCTCTCCACAGAGCCCCCGGGCTTTTCCTCTTTGTGTTTATTGCCGTCACACAACGCTTGTCTGGAATCCAGCCTTGGTGGTTTCATGTTTATCCAGGCATTTCATCTTCCCCCCACTTCCTTGCCGTCTCTGGGCCTCAGAGGATGCTGCTTCATTGTGGGGGTTGCAGGTGACACCCACATTATCTGGTTTTTCCCTCCTGCAATCACTTGGCCAGGAGCTCAGACCCCAGGCATCCAGATTTTAGTTTTGGGGGGACAAGGACATTTGTTTCCTTCACTAATCCTCTAAGCTTTGTCTCCAGCTTCCCCGACCACCTCCTCTTCCACTCTGGAGCAACTTGGGTCGCCTGTATTAACTTCTGTCCGTCTTCACATTAGCTGTGATGCTCAGTCTTTGTTTATGTTTTGTTCTCTGGAGATGGAGTCTTGCTCTGCCGCCCAGGCTGGAGTGCAGTAGAGCGATCTCAGCTCATTGCAATCTCTACCCCCTGGACTCAAGCAATTCATGTGCCTCAGCTTCCCCAGTAGCTGAGATTACAGGTGTGTGCCAACACACCCAGCTATTTTTTTAATTTTAGTAGTGTTGGGGTTTTACCATGTTGCCCAGGCTGGTCTCAAACTCCTGAGCTCAGGCAGTCCACCTGCCTCAGCCTCCCAAAATGCTGAGATTACAAGTGTGAGCCAGTGTGTCAGGCCGATGCCCAGTCTTCATTCATTCATTCGTCACTTTCACAAATTTTGCCATACCCATACATAGACTGTACTCAATATAGTTTCTTTAGATCACCTAATTGGTTTTTTAAACTTAAATACATTTATTTTAAAACTTTATATTGTTACTGTAAATGGAAAGCCAATACCATTGGCCAAGAGGGAAGGTAATGATCAAAACATGCAAATGATGTTATTAAATTCTATCTAGATTCACTTGCAGACTGAAAACTCCAATGTTGAGCCATGCTCTTCTTTTGTTAAAAAGGGTGATTAGCAAATGGTGGAGAGGTTGTGAAGGCTGATTCTCTTTTCCTGCCATATGAATGTGTATCATACTGCCTGCAATCTGACGGTCCCACTCCTGGATTCCTCTTGATCCACAGAGTTGTGTTATTCCACGGAGGCTCTGACCACAGGTGCAACATGATCTCATCGAATTGCACCTGCTTTTCCTATGTTCCTCTGCTGCAGTGGTGCTGGCAGATCACTGCAGACCATTGTAGGTTGTACTGGTGCCAAGGATGATGACCTATTTAGATAAGTTTGACATGAATAAAAATTGATCCATGCTCCTGTGTTCTTGATCAGCAAGATTTTATTTTTGATGACAGGAGAAAGCGTGGGCTGTAAACATTTCCTATCACACTCCGACCTCGCTTTCTAATGTATAAAATGAGAAGTAGACAGTACTTCCCTTTTCCTTTTCTGTTGTATCACATGTTCCCTAAATGTCTTCTGTGTGCTGGACATCGAAATATACGACTTTGCTGCTTGCTTACTTCTAGGAGTCTGACTGTTTCTATTTGGCAGTGGAGTGAGTCTGGGCTGCAGCGCCTGGAAAAGGGCTTGGGAAATGATATGGATTTGGGTTGGCAAGAGGCAAATGGCCTTGCTTAGTATTACAGTCCCTCTGTATTGTAGTCTCTGTGAAAGGTACCCCTGGGGTCGTGCAGGGCACGGTCAGTGTGGTTGCATGCGGTGGTCTTCAAGGGTAAAGGTTGTATGCTGAAGTCTTCTAGTGGAAGCCTGCAAATGCCTTCATTGAATTCAATTTACCAATCATCTGTTCAAACCTCTCCTAATTCTCAGTTTTTCTAGTAAGTAGGGGGAAGCAAATTTGGTGGAAGATGAGCCCTTGGCTCTCAGGAAACTTACATCCTGGTTATATGCACCATGACTCATGAAGAGTATGTGTCAGGTTCAAATCTTAGTTGTGCCACCTATTAACAATGTGACACTGGACAAGCTACTTAACCTTTCTGGGCCCCGGTTTTTACTTAAAGGACAACATAGAGGACATTTGTGAAAATCAAATGATAAAATGATGCCTCGGACAGAGTGAGTGCACAATAAACATTAACTCTTACTACTGCTGAGAGAACAACTTTTAAGTGAAAAGAAAATTTCCTCCAAGGTGTCTGATGCTCCAGTCGGTAACAGTGTCACACAGAGTATAAATCCAATGCTAAAGGAGTTCAAATCAAGGGCAAGGTCACCAAGGTCGGGTGATAGGGAAAAATGTGTCATAACTTCCCTGCATTTCTAGCATGCTTCATTTCTCCCTCAGTTTGTAAAATCATATTCCAGTGATTCTCCTGTCTCAGCCTCCTGAGTAGCTGGGGATACAGGTGCTCACCATCAAACCTGGCTAATTTTTGTAATTTTAGTAGACAGGCTTTCACCATGTTCCAGAAAATATAGGCAGGATTCATGACTAGAATAAGAAAAATTGGAAGGATACTAGTGTCTCCTTCTCACTGAATTATTTATTGTTGTGTGCTGAGGAGCAGAATGATTGCTTTTTGCCCCACTGTAGATGGATGAATTTTGTTCTGTCCCCATGCAGTCAGGCGAGCTTATTTTAATAAGAACAACGTAATATTGCAACTATACAGTGAAGCTCTCTTGTCCCTCCAGGACACCCCACACTGCACACTCTGAGCTCGGAAAGCTGTTCTGATTATTTTCGATGTGGAAACTGAGTTACCCTCTCTAGGATCGTTTAGGTGAATATCTTAGAATTGACAATTAAATTCGATCAGCATTTTCTTTTCTTTTTTTCTTGTTTTGTGTTTGTCAAGTACCAGATACCATGCTAGATACCTTCAGGACTATGATTACATTGAATCCTCAAAATCATCTCACAAGCTAGGTTTTCTTAATACAAGCATACTTGAGAGATAAGAGAGCTAGAGAGAGGTTAAGTAACTTGTCCAGGGTCACCAAGGTAGCATAAGTTAGCAAACACGATTTCAATACAGATTCTCTGACCCCATACCCATTTCTGGCAATGCATTGCTGCTGGAGACGGCCCTTGCTGGCAGCCACCTGCCTGCTTTCCTCCCTCCCTTCTAGTCCTCTTCCCTCTTTCTTCAGTCCCTTCTCTTCCTTTTCTTCCCTCTTTCTCTCTTGCCTTCCTTCTCTCCCTCCCTCTCTTTTCTTCTTCCCTTCCTTCCTTCATTCCTTTTTCTCTCCCTCCCTCTTTCCTTTTGTAATTTTATTTTTCTGCAGAATACTGTTTCTCAGTGGTTAATGACAGGTAGAGAATAAAGTAACAGTGATATTGGATAAAATTAATCAAATTATCAAATGTGTACTTTTTTTTTTTTTGAGACCAAGTTTTACTCTTGTCACCCAGGCTGGAGTGCAATGGTGTGAACTCAGCTCACTGCAACCTCTGCCTCCCGGGTTCAAGTGATTCTCCTGTCTCAGCCTCCTGAGTAGCTGGGGATACAGGTGCTCACCATCACACCCGGCTGATTTTTATATTTTTAGTAGAGATAGGCTTTCACCATGATGGCCAGGGCGATCTCAAACTCCTGACCTCAGGTGATCCGCCTGCCTCAGCCTCCCAAAGTGCTGGGATGGCAGGCGGGAGCCATTGTGCCTGGCCTGCACTATTGATTATTTAACTCAATGTGGAAAAAAAGATAGGAACTCCAAATCCCTATCCCATGCTGACGTGTGGTAGGCATCAGAATACACTTTCTAGACCTTATCCCAGCAAACACTCCCTGGAACTGGGCATCATCTGTCCCCATGACCGACAGGGACTCCTGTGACTGGCCTTCCGGCTGCGAAGCTGCAGCAAGAGGAGGACAGGTCAGCCTGACTCCAAATCTCTTATCTCCTTTTAGCTGCAGTCTTCTCCTAATTAGACATTCGCAATAGCCAGAATTTGGATTATAGGAGATAGGGATTTAAGGAGAGGCTTGCGGGAGTTTGTCCAATGGCAAAATGAGGGGTGTTCACAGCCTTAGGATCTGATACCTGGTACCTGGATCCGCCATCATTGATACCTGGAGCTGACCTGGACGATGGAGACAATGGAAAGGTCAGTCAGCACATCTCAGACCAGAGAGCCACACAGAGTCACACAGCCCAGTCAGTGAGAGCTGGTGCGGCCAGCCCTCCTTGTGGGCCGTCCATAGCCGCAGCCTCCCTCTCCACTGACCTCCTGTCTACCCTCATACGGATAAGATGCTGTTTACTTTCCAACCTAAATGATTGTGGTTCTGGGAGCTGTTAAGAAGCCAACATGTTCCAGGCTTCCATGTTAATGGCATGGGGATTAAAACTAACCAAACAAGCATGCATTTGACAATAAATGAGGCTATTGGAAGTGAGTAGTGAGTACAGAAGGAGCGTGTGTTTCCTGCTTGTTTATTGACCCTGGTACTTGGGGCAAGTCTCTAAACCTCACTTTGCCTCTGTTGTGCTGACTATAAAATGGGAGATACCAGTAGCACATGTCTCTTAACACTCGGAGGTGGTGAGAGGTCAATTACTTAATGCCTGAAAAATCCTTCAGCCTCCACATCCAGGACCAGAAATTGGAAGAGATTTCTTCCGAAACCTTATCAGAATCCTATCCTGTTTTCTGAAGCTCAAATCTTAGAGGGGAGTTGGAAGAAGAATGAAAAAAGAAAGGAAAAAAGAATGAAACAGAGAAAGGATTGGGAAGAGAGTAGGCAGGAGGAGGCTGCATTCAGGCACGTCCTGCATTGCCTTAGATAAAGGGAAATATACAAAGAAGACTCTTGTTTTGCAGACATCAGCTCGGGGTAATTGCTCTTTGGCGACAGGTATATAAATGGTGCTCGTTTTTTGCGTGTGAGCCCTTCTGTGATCGGGATGAGCAATGGACTGACTTCTGGAAAGCTCTGGGTCTAAGGATTCGATCCGAGTGCTCCCACTGTCGTTCTTTCCCCCCCTTTCTCATGGATCTTCCATCTTCTCTCAGGTCATTTCTGGCCAGACCTTAGATACAGGGCCATACCTGAAGAGTGGGGCACTTCAGCCCGCTGGTACTTCAGGGAGAATTGGGCCTTTCCTAGGGGCAGATTTTCCCTTTGAGAAAAAGCAGATCTCTTGCCAGAGACTCCTGAAGCCAAGGTTCAGCTCTGTACGGCCACCCACTTTTGTCCCCTGTTTTCTACTCAGCCTGGCAACTGTGGGTGAGGCAGAAAAGAGAACTGGGTGCTTTGTGTTTTTTGATCGGAGAGGGATATATATATATATATTTTTTTTTTTTTCTTAGACACAGGGTGTCACTGTGTTGCTCAGGCTGAAGGGCAGTGGTGTAGTCATAGCTCACTGCAGCCTCCAGCTCCTGAGCTCAAGCGACCCTTCTGCCTCAGACTCCCATGTACCTAGGATTATAGGGGCACACCACCCCTTGGCTTTGTTAATTTTTTTCAGGGACGGGGTCTCACTATGTTGCCCAGGCTGATCTTGAACTCCTGGTCTTGAGTGACCCTCCTGCCTCGACCTCCCAAAATGCTGGGATTAGAGGTGTGAGCCACTGCACCTCCAAACATTTTTTTCTCTTAACAGTTTGTCAGACAGAATCAATAGAAATTTTATCACAGACCCTAAGAAGTCCTTTCTGTTTTGTTTTGTTTTCCATTTTAATCTCTTTTTACAGAGGTCTCTAGTCAATCCATGCTTGGACACGTTTCTCACTGTGATTTTACCAGGGTGCTAAATAGCTTCTGCATGATGAAATTTTGGCAAAATAATTTTATGTCTCTATTATTTATATCTTATGAAAGTTGGGAGTTTTCTGATGGCCAGATTTTTTCTTATGACCTGGAACATTTCTTTCTTTCTTTTCTTTTTCCTTTTCTTTTTCTTTCTTTTTTTTTTTTTTTTTTTTTTTTTGATACGGAGTCTCACTTTGTCTTCCAGCCAGAGTGCAGTGGCGTGATCTTGGCTCACTGCAACCTTCGCCTCCTGGGTTTAAGCGATTCTTGTGCCTCAGCCTTCCGAGTAGCTGGGACTACAGACATGCACCATCATTCCTGGCTAATTTTTTATGTTCTTAGTAGCGGTGGTATTTCACCATGTTGTCCAGGCTGGTCTTGAACTCCTGACCTCAGGTGATCTGCCTGCCTCAGCCTCCCAAAGTGCTGGGATTACAGGTGTGAGCCACTGCGCCCAGCCTAGAACATTTCTTATATGTCCCTCTGTGGTTCCACAAGCACACACTAAATGGGTGAGACAGTGAGCCATGTGTGGGGGTGATGGGGATAGGGACTTCCATGACAGTGACCTATTAGAACATTCCTGGGTTCCCACTATAAACTTGAAATAAGGCTTCTTTCTGAGTGACACGAAGTAAGTTTTTCTCCCTGGCAGAAGGATAGATTTATTAAACTGCTGCTTTTTATTAAAGTAACATAGAAACCTTCTTAAAATCCTGCAATGCTTGTCAAGGACTGGGCTTGCAGGATCCCTGGCAGGAGAAGGTCTCCACCTCATCTGAAGCATGAGTGTACGTGCTGGCCGACAGATCTGTATGCTAAGGTTGCCAGAGAAAGCAGCAATTGACCTCTGGTGTTTGTTTTGCAACCAACAAAGAGCAAGGGGAAACTTTCCTGAAATGTTTGCTTCAGGGTGTGATGATGAAACCACTGTTGGCTTCTCTTAGAAAACCTGTTCCATCTGAGAGCAGAAAAATCTTTCCTTTTGATTATAAAAGAGAGGTAAGACTCTGATAATGTCAAATATGGGCAAGGTGGTGGCTTTCTGCGTCCTTCCTGGCAGGTGATGGCAGCTCTGCTGGCAGGGTTGGTGATGCCTATCCTGACTACCAATTAAACCAGTCCTTTTCCAGCAGCCTGGCCAGGTAAAGAGGGGGCCCGGGGTGGCAGAGATCAGTTCCGACAGTGAAGGACATGCACCAGACGGGGCTCCCATCCCAAATAGGCTTGATACATTTCTTTCCCAGAAAAGATTTAATTAGAAGAGAATGTTTTAAGGTGACCTAAGAAAAAGCATTTTAATGAAAACTGAAGAAGATAGATTAAGGCTAAATTAAATCACCAAGAATGGTTAAGGAAGCAAAAAAGAGCCAAATGATACCTAGGTCTGTGACTGAGTTACTTTGAATTTCTGTCTCCTTTTTTCTTTTCCGTATTTTTTTTCTTTTTGAGACAGAATCTTGCTCAGTTACCCAGTCTAGAGCACAGTGGTGTGATTTCGGCTCACTGCAATCTTTGCCTCCCACGTTCAAGCTATTCTCATGCCTCAGCCTCCTGAGTAGCTGGGATTACAAGCGCCTGCCACCACACCTGACTATTTTTGCATGTTTGGGAGAGATGGGCTTTTGCCATGTTGGCCAGGCTGGTCTCAGACTCCTGACCTCAAGTGATCCACCTGCCTTGGCCTCCCAAAGTGCTGGGATTACAGGTATGAGCCACCATGCTGGGCTGAAAACCTGGTACTCCAGCATGGCCCCATTGAACAGCTCCAGTCCTAGATGAAAAGCAGGATTCCTGAGCGGAAGAGGATGTCAGGTGAAACACACCTAACGGAAGGCTTCTGGTCAGATTATGGGGTAACCTGATTGTAGGCACTGTATCTAAGGTGAAGGAAACAGCTGCTTCAATTCCAAACCTTCACTGATGATTAGAGAGCAGTGTTCCAGACCTGCTGGTTGACTGATAGGACATCTAGAATAAGAGAGCCATGAAGTACTTGGGAATTTCCTCACAGCTGCAGCTGGGCCCCATGTCTCTGACCTGTGGATACCAGAGAGTCATGGCCGGTTCTGCAGAGCTGTCCCTGCCTGGGTGGGGTTTAAATGATGTGGGTGAGTAGAGGTAGGCACGTTTCCCTGGAAATGCTTCTCAAGTTGGTGTGCAGTACGAGTGCCAAGTACCAAGGAAGGAAGGGGAAAATAATTAGAAGTGGGGCATTTTCCCACGTTTCCAGGGAGCTTTGCTGTTTTCACCTTGGGACACAGGTTAATGCAGTTTTCCAACCAGCTGCTCAGTGCAACCCAAACCCGGCCTTTGAAGTACCCAGTGCTCATATAGACAATAGACGGCACACCTCGGGAAATACCTCAAGGTATTAGACTTCATTTAGGAAAAAAATTGAGAGAATATCTAGCTACCTCTGAAGTGTTGATATGGAAATCCCAGCATAATGTTCTATTACTTTTTTTTTCCTGATTCCTAATTGGATAGACTCCAGTGACACACAACAAGAGTGCAGTCCTACTTCGTATTCATTAGAGACTTGAGGAGCCCAGAAAACAAATAGTCCCTGTCAAGGGACTGTGTCTTTAGGGTGGCCCACTGGATTGAGGTCAGTTGTCACAAAAGAGACCAGAAAGGCAGAATGAGCTGCTTTGCTTTTTGAAAGTAAAGCAAATTACTCTGCTGCCTCATATTAACATATACTTCTGTGGGTTCCTAAGTGTTCTTGTTTCGGGGTGGATCTGTATGTAGTTGTGATTTTATGCCCACTCTTTAACTTAGGAAAATAGGGAGTGCAACTTGAGATAGTAAGTCCCCAGGTCTTGGGTTCTGTTTCTATGTCTCACTGACTTCATGGAATGACCTGGGCATTGACACAGGCTGTTCGCCTGCTGCTCCAGTATGTTCTGAGTAGAGGCTAATAAAGTATAATCACAACGTCCTAAAAATGTCAAGTCCATGCCCCTTGGGCCTCCCGTAACTATTCTCATCTGCAAAATGGAGCTGGTAACTCTGCGCCCTGCCTTCCCTGCACAGATGTTAGGAAGCTGGGCTGAAGAACATCTGTAAAGCAGTTTTAGATTTTGGAACATGGGAACAATAAATGGCTATAACAGCTATTTATCATGAAAGAGGAGATGACGACATATTCTATATTTCAAGCCCCACTTTTCTCATCTACTTGAAAATAGTTTTGCTCACAATTGAGGCCATCAGTTAAGGAGGTATAAGTATACAAAATGCATAGGAAGGGGGGAAATTATGACCCAAAACTTTGCCATTCTGGGTGAAAATTAACTCTCTCAAAGGATGTGGAGGTGCATATTCATGAGCTGAGTGTATCAGTGTAGCTTATAAAGAAGAAGTGAATGCTGTTGAGTCTGATGCAGAATAAAGTGGGGAATGGCAGGTGCCAAGAATCAGGGGCTCTAACTTGGCCGTAACCCAAGTCAGTTGAACTGGGTTTACTGTTTGGGGACCGTGAGTAGGTTGGGGATGACTTAGCCGGCAAGATCTTCAGAAACAGAAAATTATGTACTCATAAACATCACAAAATTCAGCAAAGTTTAAATCCTAGAGAATCACGGACAATATTTTTGTAGACCAACTGGCTGATCTTTGACTAACGGTGTGTGTGTGTGTGTGCGTGCGCGCACACGTGTGCACATGCATATGTGGGTGTCCATCCAAGGAGAAGCAAAACAATTGCTTTCAAAGATAAGTAAACAACAGTAGGGGTTAGGCCATGCCGAAAGTGGTTAAATCAATCATCACATCCTTCCAGAGTCCATGGTCTCATTTATTTAGTCCTCAAATATATGCAAAGTAAAAATATTTACATTTAATGTAGTCAGGTTAGTGCTTTGCTTGCACCCCAGGCACTGAGATGAAAATGGTTTCTGTCCTCTGGGAGCTTGCAGCTTAGTAGGGGATTTAAGATTTTTCCATAATTTGTTAATTTATCTAATTAAATTAAAATTCTCTCCTATCTTTTCTCCTATCTCCCGCTAACTTTGTCAGAAGTCCGGTATTCCCCTCTTATGGCGCTCTTGCTCCATCCTCAGAACCATCTAAAGAAAAGGCTGAGTGCAGTGGCTTATGCCTGTAGTCCCACTGCTTTGAGAGGCTGAGGCAGGAAGATCACTTGAAGCCAGGAGTTTGAGATTAGTCTGGGCAATACAGTAAGACCCTGTCTCTATAAAAAAGTAAAATAAAATAGGTGTGTGGCGGCACATGCCTATAGTCCTAGCTACTGGGGAGGCTGAGGCTGGAGGCTCTTTGGAGCCCAGGAGTTGGAGGCTGTAATGAGCTATAATTGCACCACTGCACTCCAGCCTAGGTAACAGGGAGCTATCCTGTCTCTAAAAGTCATAAATATATAAATAAAATGAATAAAGCTCCTCTAATAAAGGAGACCCTGTGACCCTCCTGCAAACAAGTAAGAGCCAGTGTCTCTTGGGCTGCCCCCGCCTCTGCCGTTGCCCCTCGCTGCCACGTGCTGCCGCTGTTGAATGGACCATAGTGGCTTTTTTGAGGAGGGGAAGTCTCAGCTAATTCCACTTCCTAAATTATCTCCTGTGGCCTGTTCTCACTGGGTTTCTAGATGACGGCCCTCAGTGCCCAGCCCTTTGGGTTCTATACAGTCCTCCTCCTCACCTTGGGGACCTATGCCAGGAAGGTTCAGGAGTCAGCTCCCTGCCAGGCTCATGGACACGTCCTTTCACCCCGAGAAATGCCAGGGTTTCTCACCAGTCACTCCACCCATTCCTCCCTCCCTTAAATAAACTCCTTGCCTCAAAGGTGTTCCTAGCGATTAGAAACACAAGACAATTGCTTCCCTTCACTTAAAGGAAAGCCTTCTCTATCTCGGAGACGAGTCACCTTCCAAAGAATGCGCAGGGATCATCACCAGGACCCTCTTGCTAACTGTGAAAAACAAACACAGGTCAGTTTCCAACATGACACTCTGCTAAGCATGTAAAGAAATCATTTAGACTGGACAGAATGTAGTAGCTGATGGGAGAATTGCAAAGAAAGAATGATGGGAACACAGATTAGCGAACATTGATGTCAATTTGGAGTAATCTGGGAAGACCAGATGGGGGAGGCATTTGTGCTGACCTTTGATCTGCAGTAGGATGTGACGGATGAATGCGGAAGGGAAGGTTATTTGCAAGGCAAGGGGTAAGACAAGCGAATGCACAGAGGTGGGGAAAACACGTGTTGTATTTGAGGCCCAGGGTGGGTGGTGGTAGTGGAAGAGGGGAACTTCATGTGTTACAGTGTGGGGGCCATGCGGGGAGATATGGAAGCTCAAGACTGGGGCTTGGAATTCCCTGGAAGACAAGTAAAGATCTGGCTGACACTCTGCTTTCCTTTCACCTTACCATATCTGCTGATGAGCTCAGATTGAGAATAAGCCAATCAAGGAATGAACACAGAAGGTAAAACAGTTGAAAACAAACATTGAAATTGAGCTTCCTTAAGGTAGCCAAATCCTACATTTTCATTAAAAAAAAATTCTCAAAGTAAAAAGCTGAACTCGTAGATTTTGGTAAGGTGAAATAGAATGTGTGGGGAGTTCCAGTAAACCACTGAATTAATAAGTCTTCTTTCCCCCCATTTCAAACCATTTTTGTGTTGTGTAAACAGTCAATACTTCACTGTTATGTCCTTGAACTGAGTCCTTTTAGTTTTTAGAAAGAGACATTTAGAAGAAAATGACACAAAAATTTCTTCCTCAAACCACCTTGTTGAAGTTTCTCTGGGGACCAAAGTCGATGATTTGTAAATTCCTTTACTCTTAAAATAAAAGGCATTTTCATAAAAGAAAAGATGATGGCCAAAGACAGAAACTGTTACACACACCGGCACCTGCTCAGGAGGGAAAAGCGTCACAGGGAAGGTGTCATTTATTCTCTTCTTCACGGTGCCCGACTGTCTTATATTTAAAAGCATTCTATGAGGGCAGTGACATCCATAAGTAACAATAAAAGCCCTTTTGCAGCCTTTTCAAAAAGTTGTAGGAAGCGAGGATCTCACAGTGGTGATGGCACCGTCTTATGCTTTAGTCAGGAGGCTTTCTTGCCCGGCATCTCATTTGCTTCCTGGGTAGCAGTCCCAGGGAAGATGGTAGGGCAATGATCTTAATTTCTATTTTATAGCGGACAAAACCAAGCCCTTCAGCAGTGACAGAACGGAACCAGTGTTTCTTAGTGAGTAGACGTGGGGCCAAAAAAGACCGGATCTCTTCAAGCTCACCTGGCCACATTCTCTTCCTGCTGCTCCCAGATGTCCCACCAGACTGTCGCTCTGCGGGACTCAAACATTTCTTGAAGGTGGGAACTGCGTTTTAACCATCTTTTTATCCTTCCACAGTACCCTCCCCATAACAGGTGTTCCATAAATGTTAATTAAATAAGCGCTGTAAGTCCTGGAGTCTAAATGGCTCTAAATTAGATTTTCATAGCTTTCTGGGCCCTTGCAGATTGCTAGAAAAAAATAAAAAAATAAAAACTTTCACTTTCTTAATCTGGCAATGAAGAAAAAGAATATTAGTTTGTTTCATTCCCTGGGATATTCAGAAACAAATATTGAGGGCTACTGGAAGCTGAGGGTTACATGCAGGATAAACAGCAGTAATGAATGGATCCAGAATACAATTTGATCTCTTGTTTATGTATGTCTGTTCCTTCTGGCTCAAGGCTTTTAAAATGACCTTTCCTAGCAAGATCTGGAAATGAATAGTCTTTTCTTTTTTCTCCAAGCAGTTCTTGTATTTCCTGAAGTCAGTTACCATGTGTCCTTTGACAAATGAGTTGCAGGAGTGTTGACCTTACCTTGAAGAATACTTTCTCCTGTATTTTTTACTTTTACCATAGGACCACTTTTTACTCCTGCAGAGTTGGATGCAAATAAGACCCATCCCGTAAATAATTGTGAAGTGGGCAGTTTTTTTCAATATGTGTATTTCTTTTCTTGGCATGGTTGTGGGAAAGGAGAAAGGGGACTTGGAGAGGAAGAAACTTTTCCCGAAGATGAGGTCAGCTATGTCTGGGCAGCAGGACCCCAGGAGGCAGGGCTTGGGTCAGCAACAGCAAGGGGCTGTGTGAGACTCTGATTAGCATCCCTGTCTTGCTGCCCTAGACATCCATCTACTTCCACGGCTTTAAGCCAAGTATCACCAAGGATGCTGCACATTCCATGTTCATTCATTTACCTTTTAAAAGAATATATTATGTACATTATTGAAAATTTAGAAAGAGCAGAAAGATGAAAACATTTATGCAAACCTCGCTCGCCCCAACAGTTTTCTCCTGTAAACACTCAGTTCTCAGATTTTATTTTTTTAGACAGAGTTTCACTCTTATAGCCCAGGTTGGAGTGCAGTGGCGTGATCTCGGCTCACCACACCTCCAACTCCCAGGTTCAAGTGATTCTCCGGCCTCAGCCTCCCGAGTAGCTGGGATTACAGGCATGTGCCACCATGCCCAGCTAATTTTGTATTTTTAGTAGAGACAGGGTTTCTCCATGTTGGTCAGGCTGGGCTCGAGCTCCTAACCTCAGGTGATCCGCCCGCCTTGGCCTCACCAAATGCTGTGTTTACAGGCATGAGACACCATGCCTGGCCAGTTTTCAGTTTTTTTTCTAGGCATGGATACTGAGGGATTTCATGAGTGGTTATCATACTGTGTAAGTAATTGAGTCAATTGCTATTAGATGCCTGTATCTGGTGAGAAGAGTTGCAAACAAGATAAAGAAATAAAGTCCTTTCTCTCCATATTCTTAATGCATAAATCTGGTTGCCTGTCTTGGAATAGATTCCTAGGAAGGACGTTATGGGGTCAAAGGGTATATTTTAGAGGAGAAGTAAATTTAAGTGAGGGTGAGGGTGCAGGGAAGAAGTGTTTCCTTTTGAGCCACCTCCCCTTCATTTAGTTTATCAGTTATTTCACTCATGCATGGTTTCAGGCAACCACCTCACAGTAAGACCTTTGGAAAGCTTTGGGGTGCATAACCCAGAGCAGTGTCTGGAAGAGAGATGACTCAGCCAGAGGAGCCCCAGGTCTGCAGATCTGGATTGGAGGCACTCACCCTGGAAATTCAGCTTGCCTTCATGAGAGCCACTCAGGAGTGCATATGAACTGAGCCAAGAAGGGCCTGGGCAGACCTGGCTGGTGGAGGTTTGATTGGGAGATTTTAAATATCTGACCTTGGGAGCTCTTGCCTATAAAGACATCGAGTGTCACTCCTTTTGTTACTTTGGGTTGGTCACCAGGAGACTGATTCCTTCAACCGCCTCACACCATAATCAGTGGTTGACTTATTATTCTTTTTGTCCTTGTTCTCATGAAGCCTACAGACTTATGGGGAAGCCATTCCTGAAACAGTCACAAGCAAATAAATAGTTTTCTCTAAGCTTTTATCACAGTTCAGGTGTTAGGGAGAAAATGTCCAGGGTGCCATGAAAACATAACCAGGAGACTCCATTGGATCTGAGGTGGAGTGGGCTCGAAAGGTTGCCCCAAGGACATTACCACTGAGCTACATTCTGAAGAATGACAAGGAACTCACAGGCAGAGGTGGCGTGGAGAAGTGGGTGTAGAGATGGTTTCAGCAGATCAAACAGTAGCTATGCAAGCCAAATTGCAAAGAAGCAGGTTGTTACCACTGCCAGCCACCAAAGAAAGCTTGGCTTCGTCAGGAAGCCGAGTATGTGCCTGGAAAGCAGGGTGGCCAACATGTCCCAGTTTTCAGATTGAAAACCCCACATGGGCCAGGCGTGGTGGCTCATGCCTGTAATCCCAGCACTTTGGGAGGCCGACGTGGGTGGATCACAAGGTCACAAGTTGAAGACCAGCCTGGCCAATATAGTGAAACCCCATCTCTGCTAAAAATACAAAAATTAGCCGGGTGTGGTGGCATGCGCCTGTAGTCCCAGCCACTTGGGAGGCTGAGGCAGGAGAATTGCCTGAACCCAGGAGGCGGAGGATTCAGTAAGCCGAGATCATGCCATTTCACTCCAGCCTGGGTGATGGAGTGAGACTCTGTCTCAATAGAGAAAGAGAAAAAGAAAATCCCAAATGATGGGCACCTTCCTCAGCCCCATGCAAACTGGGAAGTTGGTCATCTTAAAAGTACCTTCCGATTCATTTTAATGAATTGGTTTTCTGAGTGTCAAGGGTTGTTTGGTTAGACGTTGTCCTGCTCTGTCAATGGACCTCTCTTAGAATGTAAATCCCGTGGGAAGAAGATGATGCCATTAGCCACCCACTTCTTAGTACAGATCAGCTTATCTGAAGTCTAAATCCTTTACCAGTTAGACTCTGACCCATGAGGGTGCGCTGAGATGTGGAAGGGAATGGGAACATTGAGGAAGATGTCTTTAACACAAAGATAAACAAAGAAGGGAGCAATGAAGACATGCTTGGTCTGAATCATTTTACCTGTCAGTAGGTTACCTTAGGCCTGTACTCACTGTGCCTCAACTCTTAGCTATGAGATGAGAGCAGTAAAGTTCTTGTTCAGGTAAGAAATGACATAGGTGCCTGAGCAACTTGTGGTTCATTCTACATGAAGGTGGGAACCTTTGTTTTCTGTTCTCAGCTCCGGGGAAAACCCCTCCTCAAGGCTACTGCCTTGGGATCCATTTGTGAGATGCAAGTCACTGTTGAAAACAGTGACAGTGAGGGCCTTTCTGCATCTTCCAGAACCTGTGGACTTATCTCAAATTAAACTTCAAGGAGTAGAGAGGACAAGGGCCTATATTTGTACAGGGCTCATAAAGCAATTTCATTCAAGTTATCTTCTTAGCACACTATACAAATCCAAGAGACGATTGTATCAGCCAACATTTACTTAGCATTTGCAGTGTGACAATTTCATTCTAGGTGCTTTACTTAAAGCAGGTAATTTAATCCTCACAATAACCTGACGAGGTAGATACTATTACTAACCCATTTTACATAGGAGAAAGCTAAGGCTGGAAAGCCCAAGTCATGTGCTCACAGGCATACAGTTATTAAATGTGGCAGCCAGGGGTTGAATCCAATCCCAATGGTGCTGGGAGGAGGTATTGTTACCACTTCTATTTTACGGTAGAGAGACCCCTGTGTATCTGGGGCCTATCAGGAACCTGTGACTGTTACAGAAGGGCCAGACTCAAGCCCTTACGTTAGAGAAAACCTCCCATGGCCCTACTGGCCCTTTGCACAGGATGACACATGCGCCTTTTGTTTTCTATAAAGCTGCTAGCTGCCTTGTGTAAAGGAAATCAATCTGAGGTCCCTTGGAAGGGGAAGTATGGAGGAAAGGTCCTGGAAAGGAAAAAAGGGGGCAGAACAGGTTGTGCATTTGCTGCTGGTGCAACACACATCCACGATGAAGAAGGCAAAGGCTGGCTGGCCATGGCTGCAGAGCAGAGAATGTTCCCAGGAATGGGTGACAGTGCATGCAAGGAAAAGTGTGGAGGTAGGACATGCCATCAGCTGTTTCGTTCTACTTCTTGGGCTTAGTTCAGTTGGACACAGCTCCTGTTTCTCCCCTTGGCGTATCAATGAATGAGAGAAAGACCTTGGCTGCGCATTGTGTTAGCAGCAAGCTAGACTCCGGAACTTTGAAGTCCATAAGCACATTGAGTGACGATTCCTGAGTTTGCAGGAGATGATGAGAGGAAGAGAGTCCAGAAGCGCCAATTCCAAGTTTTTTTACTCTTCTCAATTCTTTTGAAGTCTTAGAACTTTAACCTGCAAATCTAGTAGTTCAGATCCTCCTACCTAATGAATTTTCTCTGGCAATTCCTGGGATCAGCTTGGCCTCTCTATCATGGTAACGGTCTCCATTGCCTTTCTCAGCTGAGAATTAGGTGGGTGCTGAGATTTGGCAATCTTTAGTATTAGCCTAACTCAATTTAATTGAAGTTTTAAGACAGAGAAGGAGGAACAGTTGCTTTGTGATGAATTCTATATATGGTAGGTATCCAGACTATTTCCATGGAAAATTGGAAGTTGAGTATGTAGCCATGTAGAGTCCTGATGAATAGAATAAATATTCAGTTCACTTTCTATGGCTGTCTTCTAGTTTCTGACTTCCACTAATAACATATAAGTAAATAAATGAATACCTAAGCCGCTGCCCACTCACGTTATTCATGTGCAGACTGGGTATTAGAACACTATGTTTTCAGGTGACTTAAATCTCCCTGCCTCCATGGAGTTCATTTATTTGTTCAAAGTGAACTCTCAGAAGCACAATAAAAGGCTGTGCTCCAGGTTTACAGACTCCAGGTCCTAAGGACTTCAGAGAGCCTTTGATTACCACCAGGAGACTCTTCGTAAGAGCTTCCCAAGTGTCCTCTAGGAAGACATGCCTCATCATTTAGGGAGATGCCCTGTTAGAACCTTTGCCCTTTGCTCCTGTCATTAGCTTTTCTTTTCTTCCTTTTTTGAAAAGCAGCGAAGTGACATTTTCACACATTCCTCCATGGTGCTGTGTACCTGCACACAAGTTGGCAAGAAGGCGAGAGAGGCAGGGGAAACTTAAGTGGAAACAAATGTGAAGGTGACTATGTGACGGTGCCATGGAATGAAATTCCAGAAGGCAGCCTGGCGGTGTGTCCAGAAATAGCAGAATCACTGAGAACAAGCATCAGCTCTGGCATTGGGATAAAGAATTGTCAGAATTTGCTTTTCTGTTTTTCAGCCCTTTGATGGACTTGTGTTAGTGCTTTTATTTGCTATTAAGCCATTCATTTCTATCTGTGTGCAGCGCAGCGCGGTGTTTCAGGCACTGCGGGGGACCTTGTCTCTCCTACCAGAAGTTGTATAGTTCAGGGTTTGTTTTCTTTTTTAAAAACAGTGTTGTGTGGTCCTGAACAGAGTGAATAGTTCAGCTAATAAATTCCTGAGACCCTTTAGAACAGAGGTGAGAGCTCCGTTGCTCTCAAGCCTTGACCTGTTGAGCCCTGTGCCACACTGTACCAGAGCCTTTTCATATTAATACTAATTTATCATTATTCCATTTAAATGCTCTTTTTTTTTTTTGTCTGAGAGAGAGAGAGAGAAAACATCTGCATATCAAGTAATATTAGCTACAGTTGGTGTCTCAAGTGAGAATCAATCTGACAGCCCCATTTATTATATCTGGGTAGGCTTTATTACAGAGGCTCATGCATTTGAACTTTCCCTCTGCAAGATATGAAAGAGTCTCTGATGTATTCATATCTGGCTTTAAAAACAACATTTTGAAATACAAGAGAGATTGCATCTATACATAACATTTCAGTTACAATAAGACAGGCCAAATGTTAGCCAGATTTAAACCAATAGCAACGATCCAGACATTTAAAGGTGTTGTTAGTTACGAAGCCTTATGGTTCATGTTCATAGCTGTGTTCTTTTGTTTCCGGACTGTGTTGTCAGCGTTCATGAGGTTGTTTCTGCTTCATCATATCTGCTGCATCACCCTCCTGAATCATTAAGCTAATAGCTCAAGTCATTTTTAAGAACAATGCCACGATCCGTTTCCCTTTGGGTGGGGCCCGCCATTGTTAAAACAAACCAAATTACCACCAGCACTACCAGAACCTCCAAATGGACTTTTTCCCATCAATTTGAAAATCGGCCATCTGAGGCTTAGTAAGGTACACTGGGGTAGTTATAGAAAATGTTCAAAGAATTGGCTTATAAGTTAACTTTGCTCATTGTCAGTTAATTATGACTTGAACTCCTACAAATCACAGGTGCCCATGATGGTATATGTGTTAACGTGTTTCTCAGGCAGCAGGATGGTTAGTAACTATTATTTTGGTATCCCTGTTTGATAGAGAACAAGGATGGCTCTCTTTTCCTCTAACTCTACTGAGTCAAATGGCTCTGCAGGTGATCTTGGTGGCCCTGAACCCTGGGATACAGTTCCCTCACTGAGGCCTGAAATCCAAGTGAATTTCACACTAGATTCTTTCTTTTTGTCTTCCCTCTTCACTTGTGTTATTTTTTAAAATGAGTTTTGGTATTCAATACCAGGAAACAGAAAATAAAACAGGGCTGCTGTTCAGTGGACTGGTGGTCAGCATGCAATTGTTTATGTAAGTCTATGAAAGTCCAATCCATTTATTTTTTAATGTCAATGTGTCTTCACATTTTCCATGTGAGCAATTTTTAAGCACACCATTTGCATGCTGTAGACTTGATTTTTTTTTTTTTTTTTTTTTTTGAGATGGAGTCTCACTCTGGGACTACAGGCATGTGCCAGCATGCCCAGACAATTTTTGTATGTTTAGTAGAAATGGGGGTTCACCATCGTGGTCAGGCTGGTCTCGAACTCTTGACCTCAGGTGATCTGCCCACCTTGGCCCCCCAAAGTGCTGGGATTACAGGCATGAGCCACCGCACTCAGCTATAGACTTGATTTTTAATGCACCATGGAGCTGCAGTCCTCATGTTTCTGTATCAATTAAAGTTAAAGTGTGTAGAGAACATTTATGAGCGTCCCAATACTAATAGGCCTTTTCAGTTGCAAACTAAAATGGTTATTTTTTTCCCTACTCCTTTGTTAGTCTCTGCCTGACTTCCATGGGTCCTCTATCACCTTCCCTTAGTGCCCTCAGATTTATTTACTCTTGATCACCAACTCTTTCATTCTTTATCATATTCTATGCCTGGAACGCCTCCTTTTCCCCAATCCACTGCCTTCCTTGACTTGTTATTTGAAGTCCCTTCACTTTGTTTTATTTTATTTTTCACTTAAAAGACACCAACCTGCAATACACACACAGTTCAGGGCACCTCATACTGTAGAGGAGAGGTTCAAGGCAGAATGTGACAAATATGAGAAAAGATTGAAACAAAGTGCTTTGGGAGTGAAAATGGGAGAGATATCCATTAAATGAAGAATCATCTCTTTTAGAAAATACAATAGTTTATTCTTACTATTAAAGTAACACACATTTAGAGATGCAGACTAGGAAGCTTCACAGGGACACGAAGTTAGTGAAAATATGTGGACCAAAATACTTTTGTGAGAACTCTGGAGACCAGTTAGGAAGTCTAAGCACCCTGACCAACATACAACAGGAAGGGGTTTCAGATAAAGGGTTAGGGAAGTTCATAGCACTTTGTATGCTCATCTGTGCTCTGTTCCCATTTCACCTGACACAACACAACTGGAAGAAAACTTCCCACACCAGGGATCCTCTCTTTGAATGAAAACAAAAGAGGAGACCATGGGTACTACAGTCTGACTAGTCTGGGAGCTGCCTCAAGAATTGTTGTCTGTCTCAGTTGGTTCAGAGGGCTGACTGAGTTCGTCGTGGTCTTGTTTGTAAGCCGCTAAAAACAGGTTCAATAATCGGTGACATTTTTGAGCTGCAGTTCCACAGGCAGGTGCCAGAGGGAGCAAGAGATTACAGGCTTCTGAGAAGAAGCAAGGACAAGCTGCCATGGGAATTTCACAGGACTAAAAGCTTATGTACGTGCCTAGAGAAGACACATTCTCAGAAAGTGGTTGAAAGATCCTAAAATCTCTAGCTAAGCTGATAAGTGAAAGTCTTTTGCATGAAGCCAGACCATAAAGTTCATGAAAAGTGGTTGTCATTTCGAATGTCCAAGTCTCAACAACATCATCAACACAACAAAAATACAAGTCACACAAAGATTTATGGCCCAATCAGAGGACCAAAATAAAACTTCAGAAGCCAGCCCTAAAGAAATGAAAACGTATGGGGTGGCTGACAAAGAATTTAAAATAACTGTCATAAATATGCTCAGTGAGCTAAAAAAGAGTATAGATAATGACTAAATGAAATCAGTAAATGATATGAATAAAATGAGACTATTAACAAAGAGATAGAAACTATTTTTTAAAACACCAAACAGAATTTTTGGTGCTAAAAACCATAATAGGTAACCTCAAAATATCACCAAAAAGGTTTAACAGCAGACTTGATAAGGCAGAAATCATTGAACTTGAAGACAGATGATTTGAAATAATCAAGTCAGGGGAACAAAAAGAAAAAAGAATGAAGAAAGTGAAGAGTACGCAAGCAACTTATGGTGCACTATCAAGCAGCTCAATATACTTATTATAGAATTTCCAGAAGGAGAAGAGAAAGGGTCAGAGCTCTTACTTGAAGAAATAATGGCCAAATGTCTTCCAAACTGAAGGAAAAAAATGGACATACAAATTTAAGAAGTGCAAAGACTTCAACAAGAATAAATCCAAAAAGTCCCACCCCTAGAGATTTTATAATCAAACTGTGAAACATCAAAGACAAAGAGAGAATCTTGAAGCCAGCAAAAGAAAAGCAACCCATCACATACAAGATAACTTTGATAAGATTGGTGAATTTCTCAGCAGAAACTTTGAAGGCTAGAGGAAGTAGAATATTATACTCAGAGTGCTGAAAGAAAAAAAGCAAAAACAAAAAATATAATAAAAAAATCCCTGTCAACTAAGAAATATATTGTCCAGCAAACTGTTCTTCAAAACTAAAAAATAAATTAAGACTTAGTTGGATAGACAAACACAGGTGATCTTGATGAACCTGTTCATTATCACTAGATCTGCGTGGCAAGAAATGCTAAAGGAAAATGCCTCAAGGTGAAGGGAAAGGATGCTAGACAGTAGCACAAATGCACTCAAAAATATAAAGTTCTCTGATAAAGGTAAATTTGTAGACATTGTAAACTTTATTACTGTAATTTTATTCCATACCTTCACTTTTAATTATTGCATAGAATTTCAATTACAAAAACATTAAAAAACTATAAATCTATGTTAATGGGTATATGATCTATAAAGATAAAATTTATGATAGCAATAACAAGTGGAAGATTAAGCATATAGAACTAGAGATTTTGGGTGACATTGAGATTAATTTATCAGTTTAAAATAATATATAGCTCTAAGATGTAATATGTAATTATAGTGGTAACTATAAAGAAAATATCTATAGAATATACACAAAATGAAATCAGAAGGAAATCAAAGCATGCCAATACAGAAAAATCAACAAAACATAAAGGAAAGCAGTAAGAGAGAAAAAGAAGAACAAAAAGCTATATGATATGCAGAAAACAATGAACAAAATGGCAATAGTAAGTCCTTCCATATAGACAATTACTTTGAATGTGAATGGATTAAATTCCTCAATCAAAGATATATTGGAAATTTTGATTTTAAAAAACAGGATTTGCCTGGGTGTGGTGGCTTACACCTGTAATTTCAGAACTTTGGGAGACCAAAGCAGGTGGATCTTTAAGGTCAGGAGTTTGAGACCAGACTGACCAAAATGGTGAAACCCCATCTCTACTGAAAATTAAAACATTAGCTGGCCATGGTGGCACATGCCTGTAATACCAGCTACTTGGGAAACTGAGGTGGGAGAATTGCTTGAACCCAGGAGGGAGAGATTGTAGTGAGCCAAGATCACACCACTGCATTCTAGCCTGAACAACAGAGTGAGACTCCGTCTCAATAAAAATAAACAAATAAATAAACAGAAACCAAAAAACCTCCAGGATTCATCAATATACTGTATATCAGAAACTCACTTTCAATTTAAGGATGCATACAGCTTGAATATGAAAGGATGGAAAAAATGTTGAAAATGGCAACCAAAACAGAACTGGACAGGCCATACTAAAGTTAGAAAACATTTACTCGAAGTCAACATTTTTTTAAATAAATGACAAAGAAGGACATTATTTAAGGATAAAAGGATCGATTGACCAAGAAGATATAATTCTACATATTTATGCACCAAACATTACAGATCCTCAGTATATGAAGCAAACTTCGACAGAATTAAAGGGAGAAGGAGACAGCAATGCAATAAAAGGAGATTTCAACACCCCTCTTTCAATAATGAACAGAACAACCGAACAGAAAATACATTTAAAAACGGAAGACTTGAACAACAGTATACATCACTTGGACCTAAAAGTCATACACAGAAAAGTCCACCCAACCATAACGGAGTATACATTCTTTTCAAGTGCACATGAAACATTCTCCAGAATAGATCACATGTTGGATCATGGAACAAATCCTAAGAAATTTTAAAATATTGTAATTATACAAAGTATGTTTTCTCGTCACACTGGAATGAAACTAGAAATCAATAGCAGAAGCAAAACTGGAAAATCCACAGCTATGTGGAAATTGAACAACATACTATTTAACAACCAATGGGTCAAAGAGGAAGACAAAAGGAAAATGAGAAACCACTTTGAAAAAAATGAAAATGGAAAAAATCCTATCCCAAAACTGATGGGATGCAGTGAAAAAAAGCAGTGCTAAGAGAGAAATATGTAGGTATACGTTTATACATTAAAAAAGAAAGATATAAACTTAACAATTTCATGTTATACTTCAAGGAACTAGGAGAAAACAAACAAACTAAAGCTACTAGAAAGAAGAAAATAATAAGGACTAGAGCAGAGAATAGCACTGTCAAATAAAAAATAGAAAAATAGTAGATAAAAATAAAACTGAGAGTTTTTGGAAAAGATAAAGAAAATTAACAAACTCTTAGCTAGACTAATTAAAATAGAAGACGGATTTAACTAAAACCAGGAACAAAAGAAGGGATATTACAACAAATGCCACAGAAATAGGAAGGATGAAAAGAGATTAATTGTATGCCAACAAATGGGATAACCTAGAAGAAATGTATACAATCCAACACACAACCTATCAAGACTGAATCATGAGAAATAGAAAATCTGAATAGACCAATAACCGGTAAGGAGATTAAATCAGTAATTAAAGCGTTCTTAACAAAGAAAAGTCTAGGACTATACAGCTTCACCGGAGAATTCTTCCAAACATTTAAAACAGAATTAATGCCAATCCATGCCAAGCTCTTCTAGAAAATTGAACAGGAGGAAATACATCGAAGGTCAGTTTACAAGGCCAGCATTACCTTGATATCACAGCCAGACAAGAACACTAAATGAAAAAGAAAACTACAGACCAATATTGATGAATAGTGTTGAAAAATCCTCAACAAAATACCAGCAAACTGAATTCAGCAACACATTGAAAAGATTATCCACCATGACAAAGTGGGATTTATTTCTGGGATGGAAGGATGATTCAACATGTGAAACTCAATTAATGTAAACTTCACATTAACAGAACCAAAGACAAAAAAAAAATCACATTATCATCTCAGTTGTTACAGAAAACCATTGGACAAGATTCAACACCCTTTCATCATAAAAACACTCAATAAACTAGAAATAGAAGGAAGCTTTCACAGCATAATAGAAACAATATATAGCAAGTCCGCAGCTAACATCATACTCAGTGGCGAAAGACAGTTTTACTCTAAGATCAAGAACAAGGCAGGATGCCTGGTCTTTGCCACTTTTATTCAACATTGCATTGGAAATCCTAGCCAGATCAATTAGGCAAGAAAAATAAAAGCATAAAATAGGGGGAAAAAGCCCTAAAAGTATCTCTCTTCATGACCCTATGATGTTATATGTAGAAAACCCTAGAGATTCCATGAAAAGCTGTTAGAACCAATAAATTCAGCAAAATTGTGGGATACAAAATCAATACATATCTCCATACACTTACTATGAAGAATTACCAAAGGAAATTAAGAAAACAGTTTGATTTACGATAGCATCAAAACAAATATAATACTTAGCAATAAGTCTAACCAAGGAGGTGAAAAATTCATATACTGAAAACTATAAACTATCACCAAGAGAAATTAAATAATATACAAATAAATAGAAAGACATTCTATGTTTATGGATTGAAAGACTATATTTATTAGATGTAAATTAAATAATAGATATTCCATATTTATGGATTGGAAGACTATATTTATTAGATGTAAGCATTTTTTGAAGAAATAAGAAAAGTTATCCTAAAATTTATGTGGAATTTCAAGGGACTTCAAGTAGCCAAACACGTTTTTGAAAAAGAACAAATTATAAATGGAGGACTGACACTTTCTGAATTCAAAGCATATAACAAAGCTGAAGTGAACAAACAGTGTGGTACAAGTGTAAAGACAGACATAGACCGATGAAATAGAATAGAGAATTTAGAAATAAATGCTCATGTATATCATCAGATAATTTTTGAAAAGGATGCCAAGACCACATATTGGGGAAAATGAAAATCTCTTCAACAAATGGTATTGAGAAAACAGTATATCTACATGTAAAAGAATAAAACTGGATTCTTACACACAAAAAATTAACTCAAAATAGATTAAAAACCTAAAAGTAAGATCCAAAGTTATAAAATTCCTAAAAGAGATCATAGGGTTAAAGCTTCATGATACAGGATTTGGCAATCATTTCTTGGCTATGATGCCAAAACCACAGGCGAAAAACCAAAAACAGACATATGGCACTACATCACAATGAAAACTTTTGTTTATAAGTACACCATCAAGAGAGTGAAAAAGTAACACATGGAATAGGAGAAAATGTCTGCAAATTACATCTGATAAGGAGTTAATATTCAAAAAATATAAAGAACTTCTATTCAATAACAAAAATCCAAATAGCCCCATTTTTAAAATGTGCAAAGCATTTGAATAGACATCTCTTCAAAGATGAAATACAAATGGCCAACAAACATATGAAAAGATGCTCAACATCACTAATCATCAGAAATGGAAATTTAAAAAATAACATATGACCTCATATTCATTAGGATGGCTACAAAAAAAAAAAAAACACCAGAAAATAACAATTATTGACAGGCAGTGGAGAAGTTAGAACCCTGTATATTGCTGGGATTGTGAAATGGTGCAATTGCTATGGAAATCAGTATGGCAGTTCCTCAGATATGATCTACCATACGGTCCAGCAATCCCACTTGTGAGTATATATCCGAAAGAACTGAAACAAGGGTACTGAAGAGATATTTTCTTACTCATGTGCTTAGCAGCAGTAGTCACAATGGCCAAGAGGTGGAAGCAACCCAAATGTCCATTGATGTATGAATGTGTAAAATGAAAGGTGATATGTACATGCAGTGGAATAATATACAGCTTTAAAAAGGAAGGAAATCCTGTCATACGCTACAACATGGATGAAGCTTGAGGACGTTATACTAAGTGAAATAAGCCAGACACGAAAGGGAAAACAGTGTGTGATTCCACTGATGTGAAGTATCTGAAGTGGTCTAATTTACAGATATAGAAAGTAGAATTCTAGTTACCAGAGGCTTGGAGAAGGGGCAAAAGAGAGTGGTTGTTTACTAGATATAGGCTTTCAGTTCTGCAAGACAAAAAAGTTCTGAAGATCTGTTTCACAACAGTGTAAATAAAAGCTACTGAACTGTACACTCAAATTTGTTAAGATGGTACATTTAATGTATGTTTTTTCCCCAAGAAGTTAATTTTTTTAATCTCCAAATATGTATTTATTATAGAAATGATGGAAAGTACAGAAAACATAAAGAAGTAAAGGAACACGACTAGATTATCAACAACTCATATGTTAGCATTTTGGCAAATAGGCTCTTGATGTTATTTTCCTTTGTATATTTTTCTTTTCTTTTGTTTTCTTTTTTGAGATGGAGTCTTGGCTCTGTTGCCCAGACTGGAGTGCAGTGGCACGATCTCAGCTCACTGCCACCTCCACCTCCCAGGTTCAAGTGATCTTCCTGCCTCAGCTTCCCAGTAGCTGAGATTACAGGCATGCACCACCATGCCCAGCTAATTTTTGTATTTTCAGCAGAGGCGGGGTTTCGCCATGTTGGCCAGGCTGGTCTCAAACCCCTGACCTCAGGTGATCCACCCATCTTGGCCTCCCAAAGTGCTGAAATTACAAGCATGAGCCACCACACCTAGCATCCTTTATATATTTTTCTTAAGTTGTAGAAGTTCCATTTAAAAGTTGACAGCAGTGTATGTCTCTAAAATTTGACATGTTAATTCACTTTTGGAAAATAGCAGGGAGAACATGAAGGGTCCCTTGCGAGTTTTGTCTCTCACATATTACCTTTTGTGTTTGGTGAAAAATGTAATGTTTAATACATGCAGATACTTCAGTATAAAATATTAACTCTAGTAGGCTTGTGCAGATGGTGAGTTTAGAGAATTATTTCCTGAGTTAGCAAGAATAATCTAGGTTATACCGCAGTAACAAACTTCCAAATCATGATAATTTTATACAACAAAAATTTATCTTTGGCTTTTACTGTATAGGCAATGGAAGTTGGCTAGGGTCTACTTCACGTCATCACTCAAGAATCCCAGCGCTCTGAGGGACCACCATCTAGAATATTGGTGGTTGCAGTGGCAAGGGAAGAAGGAAAGACCAGAGAGTTAAGCAGAGACTTTTTGCTGAGTCAGCTTAGAATAAACACAAATCATTCCCATACATTTCATTGACCAGAACTACTCACATGGTGCCATCTGACTGCAAGGGGTTGGAAACTGAGGTTTTCTATATTCCCAGGTAAGAACGAGAACTAGGTATTGGGGACCACTGGTAATAACCACCCTATTTTGTTTATAAGGGGAATAAGAAGTATCATATCTGAAAAATTATTGTTTATTCTTATACGGAGGGGTGTTTGTGTGTATCTTTGTTCAAGTGGTTCTCTCCCATGACTACCTCCTCCCACCTCTGCCTGATGAGGCAACTCAAAGAGCATCTCCATGAAGCCTTTATGAAGTCTCCAGCCATGGAAGGACTTTCACTTTTCTGAATGCCTGTAATATTGCGTCTGCATAGCTCTTACATTATGGTTAATTCTCTCTGTGTCTTTTCTTCTTTACTAGAGACAGGCTGCGTCACGTCCTCATCTACTTCTGTGTCTTTCCCAGCACATGCTTAGGAAGGTTGCATTCAGTAAGTGGTTGGCAAATGAGGGAGTGAGAGTGTGCCACCTCCAAAACAGGAGGTCTTGTTGCTTCTTCGGTGAGAAGTTAGGTCATGGGATTCAGAGTGTTCTGCATCTGTGAAGTTACCTTTCTCTGATTGCACGCACCTCCCTTGTTCTTTTACTGGTCCCCAACCCAAGTGCAGATCAGAAATCACTTATGAAACATGAAAAATATACAGATGTCCTGGAGCTATCCCTAAGATTCCAAATCAGTAAGTATGAGATGGGCCCAGACAAATGCATTTGTTTTTAAGCTTCAAAGTTTATTCTAAAGCATGTGTGGAAAAAGTAACTTTTTTCTTTTTTTGAGACAGGATTTGGCTTTGTCACCCAGGCTGGCATGCAGTGGTGTGATCTTGGCTCATGCAACCTCCACCTACTGGGCTCAAGTCATCCTCCTACCTTAGCCTCCCAAGTAGCTAGGTCTACAGACATATGCTGTCATCCTTGGCTAATGTTTGTATTTTTTGTAGAGACAGGGTTTTGCCATGTTGCCCAGGCTGGTCTCAAACTCCTGAGCTTAGGTGATCCACCTGCCTCAGCCTCTCAAAGTGCTGGGATTGTAGGCATGAGCCACTGTGCCCAGGCAAGAAAGGTCATTATTGATACTGGCATTGCAAAGAGTTCCAGGTATAAGTTAATGGATGATTCTGAAAAATAATCAGAAAAATAAAACCTATCACTTCTCTATTCTCATTGCTAAAGCATACCACCAGCCATGTGTTCAGGGGAGAAGTTATAGATGTCAGCCCATACATAAATGACGAGGTTGAAATTTGGGCAAAATGAGTTCATCAGGATGAGAAATTAGCAGGTATGTGACAATAATGCATGGGGGAAAGGGTAGGAAGGTGACAGCATGACACTTCGTTTTTGGCAACCTAAAAAAATGCCTTGAGTTCTCTTATATTTCAAGAGTTTTCATATATATGTGTGTGTGTATATAATGTGTCTGTGTGTGTATATGGGTACACATACACGCACGTACATACATACCTTTAGTATAGGAAGAACCAAGAGAAGCATTAAGTCATGGGAGAGAAAATACACACACACACACACACACACACACACACACACACATTCCTAAGCTACAAAGGCAAAGGTGAAACACAGTAAGTCCACATGGGTTCAAGTGAGAAATTTGCTCCAGGATAAATTCAACCAAAGTAAATCAGATAAATTACCAAAAGGTAGATAAAGAAAAGGACAGGGGAACTCTGTGTTGTACTTGAAATCTAAAAGGTAAAATTGTTCTTGAAGTTCCGTCCTGAGTTGGCTTTACCCTACTGAATAAAGTCTTGAAGGCTGAAGTGTGGGTGAGAACATTTGTATATTACACATTAGCTAAAGGGACCCCATTATCCATGAGTCAGGAGCTCAGCTGGGTGGAAACCATGGGTAGGAAAACAGGCAGTGTGAGAAAAATGGCTGAGGGGCCTCAGAAGTTGGGACTGTTTTTTTTTTTTTTTTCCACACAATTGTATTTTAGTCTTGTTTTGTTTTTTTGATCAAATGTATAATTTAATACTGTTGTGGAATAATAGAGCCATGACTTTTATTTTGTAATGATATAGTTTCCTTTCCCTTCTGTTCCAAGAAAATCACAATTTCTTTTTCTTTGTGATGCTGGTGTATTCACTGGGTTGTTACAGAACCACAGGATGCCCCAGTACCCACCCCTCCTATCCACCTACTCCACTGGGAGCTGATTTCCAGATTCCTTGCCCTAGGTCCTATGCTTCCTCCTTCTTTCAAGCAAATTTTTTCCCCCTAGTTCTTTCCTTGGAATCACAGAGGCTGGAGCTGAAGGAACACAAATGGCCCAGCAGTCTCAGATTGCAAATGAGCAAAATGAGAAAACAGAGGCCCAGAGATGGGAGTGGCTTGGTTTCTGTGAGAAATGGGGGTCTCCCAGGAGGGAGCCAGTCCAGTCAGCGTGGCTAGCCGAATGTCTGTGAAACAAAGGAAATAATACAGGTGGGGAAGACGAAATGGTTTAGTATTTCTAGGCTATTGTTTTGAAGATCTGGGGAGATGGTAGCCTGTTTGAGAAGCCATTCTGCATCTGAGAAAAACAGACCCAGAAAGGCACCTGCTCACACATAAAAATGCTAAAACTCCAGGAAAGTGAGTGAACAGAACATTCACCTGCAGCACTAAGGAAACTGCTTTGAGATACAGAATCCTGGAACATATGTGCTAGAAAGAACCTCACCAGTCATCTACTCTTATTCCCTTATTTTACAGGTCAAGAAATTCAATCCCAAAGATCACAAAGCTAATTAGAAGAGAGTCCTGATTCTACTCCCGAAAGCCCTCTCTACTGTTCTGAGCGGCCACCATGTTTGCCTTTGAGGAACATCGTGGGATTATTGCTCAGATGTTGATTTATCTGTCCAATTCTGCTTGTTATGAGCTGATAATAACACTTCTTTTTCTTCTTGTACACAAGGGTCATAGCATTGTCCACAGTGGTCAAAATGTGGAAATAACCCAAAGGTCCATCAACAGATGAATAAACAAAATGTGGTGTGTATATGGAATATTATTCAGTGTTAGAAAGGAAAGATGGCGGGGCACAGTGGCTCACGCCTGTAATCTCAGCACTTTGGGAGGTTGAACCTGGTGGATCACAAGGTCAGGAGTTCAAGGGCAGCCTGGCCAACATAGTGAAACAGTCTCTACTCAAAAAGAAAAAAAAAAAAGAAAAATTAGCTAGGCATAGTGGCACGTGCCTTTAGTCACAACTACTCAGGAGGCTGAGGCAGGAGAATTGCTTGAGCCTGGTGAGCCAAGATCATGCCACTGCACTCCAGCCTGGGAGACACAGCAAGACTCTGCCTCAGAAAGAAAAAAAAAAAAAAGAAAAAAGAAAAGAAACATGCTGGCACATGCTACAACATGGATAAACTTCAAAACATTGTGCTAAGGGAAATAAGCCAGACATAGAGGACATTTATTGTATAATTCCCATTATATGAGGTACGTAGAACAGGCAAATGCATAGAGATGGAAAGAACAGAGGTTTCCAGGGGCTGGAGGGAGAATGGAGAGGAGAGTTATGGTTTAATGAGTGCGAAGTTTCTGTTTGGGGTGATAAGTTCTATAAAGGATAGTGGTAATGGTTCTACAACAGTGTGAATATACTTAATGAATTGTATCCATACAAATACTACATTGGTTAATTTTCACTTGTGTGTATTTTACTATAATTTTTAAAAATGAAAAAAATTTTGTGCCTTTTTTTTGGTTACAAACCAGTTGAGGCTCTAGTAAGCTGTGGTTTGAGAAGGTAGGCTAGGGAACTAACGTGAGCTGAATGACACATCCACGGATAATTTACCACTTGGTAAAACACAGACATAAATTTTTCTGTCTGGCCAGGCATGGTGGCTCATACCTTGTAATTTCAGCTCTTTGGGAGGCCAAGGCGGTAGGATTGCTTGAGGCTGAGTTCCAGACCAGCCTGGTCAATATGGCAAGACCTCATCTCTACAAATTTTTAGCTGGATGTGGTGGCCCCGGCCTGTAATCCCAACTACTTGGGAGGCTGAGGTGGGAGGATTGCTTGAGCCTAGGAGTTGGAGGCTGCAGAGAGCTGTGATTGCACCACTGCACTTTTACTCTGGGTAGCAGAGTAAGACCTTGTCTCCTTGTGTCTCCAAATAAAAAAAGTTGTTCTTTCTGTGGCCTAACACAGTCTAAAGGAAGTGTAACCTCGAAGATCAAATAATAGATTATCAAAAATGCATGGAGCTCCCATTCTGCCCCACGGGATATATGTAAAAAGGGATGACGGGAAGGTGGAAGTGCAGGCTTTGGGGCCAGGTTGTCTGAGTGTAAATCCTGGCTCCAGCATTCCACAGCTTTTCTTGAGTAAATTACTTTCCTCTGTGTTCAATTGCCTCATTTAAAACCAAGGTACTATTGGTATCCCTTTATAATTTGTTACAAAGGTGAAATGAGTAGGCATGATAAGGGACTCAGAAGACCACCTGGTGGTGCACGAGTTGTTATCATTATTTTGATCACCTGTTAAGAGGGAGGTGGTATTAGGTGAGGTCTCTGCCTGCTCTCCAGGAACGAACGCCTTTTTGGGGAAAACTAGGCTAAGACTAAGAAACTATTAGCCAACATCATAAAGTGGTATTGATGAGCTAGAGTGATAAGAACAAGCATCACAGGGCACTTGGTACTTCCTAGAGTTCCTCCGTGTACCCAGGTATGTTTCATCTTCTCAGCATCTCGAGAAAACACAATCCTGATTTTACATAGTGGAAAATAAAGACTCAGATTCGTTGCTTTGTCCAAGGATTTGCAGCTTATAAGGGGTAAAGGATAAGAATCTTAGGAACTTAGAGAAAGGAGAAACCAGTGTGGTCTAAACCTCTTTAGGAAGGCATTGTAAAAACGTGACTTGAAAAATAGGATGAAGATAATGAGAAGAACATCTTGGGCTGGTACATGGATTACAGTGTGAATGAGGTGTGTGTGTGTGTGTGTGTCTTTTTAGAGATGTGCAGTATACAAACTGTGTGGTTTTACAGTGCAGCCCTGCCAGCAGGGGCAACCACATGGGCAGGAATGAACAAATTCTTTGTAATACAGGAAGAAGGCCTTGTTTGACTGCCATAGAAGGGACCTTTAGTTTGTTAAGAAGACCAGTGTGAGAACAGAATGTTTACGTCAGTATTTGGATTATGTTCCTAGATGCTGAGAATTCCTACATTGGAAGGAACGTTGGAATAAGAAACTGGTGGTCTCACCCTTGCCTTGGCCCCCATCAGCTGTGTGACCCTGGGTAAGTCCTCCAACTCTCTGGGTTTTAATTTGCCCATTCATAGACTAAAAGGATTCAGCTGGGGGCTCTCATTATGGTTTCATGCCTGTTAAGAAGTCAAAAATCCTGTTTACATGACATGCTTTCATTACTGAAAGAAGAGGAGACTTGGGAAAGGGTCCTTTCCCATTTTTCTTTACCCTTGGTATCATAGCTCCTTCTCAAGACGTAGGCTCTCCAAAGCCCTATTCCCTGAAGTATATTAGAGAAGGAAGTGCAAACATAAGATTCTTTTGGTATTTTTATTTAAAAAATCAACCCAGGATGGGATAGACTTAACCTTTTCTCCACTGAGTAATTAACTTGTCTCCTCTCTTTCCCCTACTTGGGGGCAGCAGACCTAAGTATTTTACACTTTTCTTATTTCCTTTCAAGCTCAGAGTTTTCTACCATCGTTATTTCCCAGGCTCTCTTTGGAATCTATGATGATAGCAACTTCCATGCTTATTCTGTAGTCTGCACAATGTTCTGCAGCCCATAACAGGTGCAAAAGACTGTGCTGCACTGAATTGTGTTGAATCATACAGGTAAAGAACCAAGATACTTGTCACCACCTTACCTTTGGGGAAACCAAGGCAAGGAATGGGAAAATGACTTCACTGACATGCACAGTACAGGCCAGGCATGCTAACAGAGCTAAAGGTTTCCATCTCACAGTCCTTGCTGTTCCCCACACGATGATGACGACAGTGGCACGTGCAGGGAGCAGCCTGCAGGCTTTGCCAGGCCCACCAGATGGGCTTGGAAGCCAAGTCAGAGAGAGGCATTTCACTCTCCACATGTAATTGGCATTTACCAGCATTTGCTTACAACAAGAAACATTAAACAATTTTCCACATTTCCTCTAAATGAATGGGACTCCGCAGGAAAACCCTAAAGGGAAGTGTCTGAGAAATCGGTGGCAGAGGAATTTCACTATGAGGGGAGAGAGCCAGTTCATTCTGTTTGCTTATTAATAGGTTCTGTGTCGCCAGCTCCAGGGGGAGCATCCTCTTGAATAGCTGGCGGGGAAACGCATTCAAGGGCTCTGCTTGATGAAAATAGGGAATAACGGGAAGGGAGAGGAAGGGAAATAACTTCAGAAAGGATTGGAAAGCTTGTCCTCTGGAATGAAAACAAGCTGCTGCTAATTTGACTAACTTACTGCTGAGTCTAGGTTCGAGCGTAGCGGCAGCTGAGCCATGTAGAAAGCTGCAGCTCTGCTTTTCAGGCTCCTCTTTGCAATTTCCATGCAGCCGATGTTACATCTCATTCTTTTTTTTTTCTTATTTTTTTATTGCATTTTAGGTTTTGGGGTACATGTGCAGAGCATGCAATACAGCTGCATAGGTACACACATGGCAGTGTGTTCTGTTTGCTTTCACCCCTTCACCCACATTTGGCGTTTCTCCCCAGGCTATCCCTCCCCACCTCCCCCTCCCACTGGCCCTCCCCTTTTCCCCCCAATAGACCCCAGTGTTTAGTACTCCCCTCTCTGTGTCCATGTGTTCTCATTTTTCATCACCCGCCTATGAGTGAGAATATGCGGTGTTTCATTTTCTGTTCTTGTGTCAGTTTGCTGAGAATGATGTTCTCCAGATTCATCCATGTCCCTACAAACGAACTCATCATTTCTGATTGCTGCATAATATTCCATGGTGTATATGTGCCACATTTTCCCAATCCAGTCTATCATCGATGGGCATTTGGGTTGATTCCAGGTCTTTGTTATTTGTTAATAATTTGTTATTGTAAATAGTGCTGCTTCTTTTAGATAAGGCTGCATTTAGAACCTAGTGTGTTTCAAAAGACCAACTGCAGAGGCTGGGGTGTGTGTATGATCTGGTTAGAGAGGAGGTTGGTACTGACTGTGGCTCAAGAAATAGATGAGAAATGTTTCCCTGTGTGAAGCGTTACCTAGAAGCAATACATGGCCGTGTCGCTCTCCTTAAGGAACGTTCATTTTGTCATCTTGATGCAGGGCAAGTGAGCCTCAAAGTCGGGCGTCGTAGGGCTGTTGGGCCTCAAAGGGTTGTGGGGTGTCCCTTATGCTGTTCTGCTGAGGTGCAGGATCCGAGAAGTAAAGAGACAGGACACTGAAGAACTGGTGAAGAGCAGGTGGACTCGGGGGTCACACCACCTGTGAGTGGAGATCAGAGAGCCCCCCCCCACCCAATGCCCCGCAGCATCTGTATTTATTAGGTACAAGCAGGGGGCAGGGTCGTGAGTGAGGTCATCATCTATAGGCTTAGTAATAGGGCACACATAATGATGAGTCACAAGCAAGGGGGCCACCCCATTATGTCACTTGGGCAGAGAGGTGGGCCCTGCACAGTCAGGGGCTGTGCCGTGTGCAGTGTTAGAGGGTCATGTACAGAAAAGGGGTCCACCCCCATTAGGTCACCGAGCCAAGGAGGTGGGCTGTGTGCAACAGGTGTTGTGTGAAACACCTATCTGGGGGCTAGAGACTTCAAAGGATTTCTAATAGAAGGATACTGTAAGCCAATGCAGTAGGAGCTGACAGACTTGTGCTCTTCTCTTAAAATATTTATGGGAGGATGAATTGAGAAAAGACTGACAGGGTGTACAGCCGCTGTGACTGGTCACACCAGAGGGTTCTTCTCCCTCGGTTATTTCCAGGATCTCAGGCCTGAGGCCTGCTTTCCACAGGAACTGGATGCAAGGTACTACCACTCTTTTATTGGGGGGGGGGAGAGGCTCTTGCTCCAACCTGCCATACAGCGTATGCCCTTTCAGGCAGGGACACCACCGCCTGGGTCTTTGGTTCTTGTCCTGGTCTGGCTGTTTTCCCATGTACTGCTTCTGTTCTGTGACTGCTCTAGGCATTCCTCCTGCTACAAACTACTGTGGTTATATGGAAGGATTCTGTAAATCAGCACTAAATGTGTCAGTGCAGCTCCGACTATAATACCTATATGATTATATAGAAAGATTATACAGAACTAAGTATGCTAGATATAAGTATTAAGTATGATTATATAAGCTAGATATATGTAAGCAGTAAGTTATACTTCAGGCACTAATTCTATAAAGTAATATATGATTATATAAAAAGGATTATATAAAGGAAATAGCTGAGTAATAACACTATAAGATATTTTTCAGGCAGAAATTGTGCCTGGCATCTGGTTAGTTCTCCTTCGTCGGTGCCCATAGGGGTGTTACCCACAGGGCTTAGCCCACTAGGTTTCTTGGCTTCACCCAGGAAAGAATTTAAGGGTAAGCCAGTGGCAGGGTAGAAGAAAACAGCTTTATGGAAGTGGCAGTGTTACAATTCCATGACTGTTTCCTGTGGAGCCGGGCTGCCCCATTGGCTGCGTGTGACAGTACAGCTCAGGGTGGCTTTGCAGTCATTATACCTGCTTTTAATTACATGTAGATTGAGGGACAGTTCATGCAGAAAGTTTTAGGGAAGGGGAAATAACTTTTGGGCATCAGGTCATTGCCATGGAAAGGGGCGGTAACTCTGAGATGTTGCCATGGCAATGGTAAACTGACATGGCACAGTGGTGCCATGGAAAGTGTGTCTTATGGAAAACTGATTCCGCCTGATCCCCATTTTAGCTAGTCCTCAATTTGGTCCAGTGTCCCAGCCCTGCCTCTGGAGTTGAGTTCTACGTCCTGCCTCAATCTGCTCAACTAATATTTATACCTGTGCTGTCCTGGGATATGAAGCCAGTTGAGTTGTATACCTGGTTCTCAAAGACAATGATGAAAAAGACAGAAAATAAATAGATAATCATGATACAAAATATATGCCGTGCAGGGTGCAGTTTTGCATAGGTTCTTAAGAAAGGGGTCCCTGTCCCAGGCTGAGGAGGGTGGAGAATGCAGGGTGTAGAGCATGCCTGAAGGAGAATTAGCAGTGAGTTGGCTGGTTTTCCTTCTACAATAAGAGGTGTGAGCTTTAAGTACTCTGGGACCCACTGAAATTGTCTGCAAATTTGTGTGTTATGTTACATACATATCTGCCTTTCTCTGGAGAGGACACATAACTTTTATCAGATTCTTAGAGGCCTAAGACCGTCTCTATCCCTAATTAATGATTTATGTGAACTGTACAGTATTTCTGAATATCATATCGATGCCCAAATAATAGACTTTGTATTTTCGCTTCTGTTTGTATATATTTGCATATGTATGTGTGGAATTAAAGCAAACATTTATGTAGTTATATCTTTGTGCACACTTTTTTTTTAAGTTTCAGAAGAGTTACTGCTTCATCAAAGAAAGTGGGCACTTTAAAAATCTGTTGGTGCATATTGTCAAAATTCCCTCTCCTAATCTGTACAGGATTATTATTGGTGTAGGTAGAGTGCCATTTCCCTGAACTCTTGCCAATGCTATTTTTATTGCCTTTTAATTAAGAAATATTTAAGTATAAAGTGGTACAGAAAAAAATAGATACCTATGAGCTTATTTACCTAGATTTAACAGATAATGACAATTTGCCATAGTTTTTCATATTTTAATAACGTGTGTGTGATAGCGACAGCAGAAGCCCACTCGTTCCTTCCATCTCATTCATCTCCTTCCCTCCCCCAACACGCAAGCTAGCTTGCTTGCTTTCTCTCTTTCTTCCTTCCTTCCTTGTTGGTTCATTCTTTGCTTCCTTCCCTCCTTTCCTTTCCTTTTTTCCTTTCTTCCTTTCCCCTTTCCTTCCCTCCTTTTCTTTCCCCTTTCCTTTCCCCTTTCCCTTTCCCTTTTCCCCTTTCCCTTTCCTTTTCCCTATCTCTTTCCCTTTTCCTTCCTTCTCTTCTTCCATAGAGAAAGGATCTCACTATGTTGACCAGCCTGGTCTTGAATGCCTGGGCTCAAGCAATCCTTTCACTCTGGTTGGCCTTCCAAAGTGCTGGGATTACAGGAGTGTGCTGCTGTGCCTGGTCTCAATATGTATATTTCTCCTAATCACTAGATTACTAGGGATTGGCCCCCAAGGGTTTTTAGGTAAATATTTTATATACTTTAACCACTCACAGATGTCTTCAACAATATATAATAATGTGCTTCTTAAAAGGTCTATTATACTGAGTACAGTTATTGTAATTTTTTTTTTTTTTTGAGATGGAGTCTCCCTCTGTCACCAGGCAGGAGTGCAGTGGTGTGATCTTGGCTCACTGCAACCTCTGCCTCCTGAGTTTAAGTGACTCTGGTGCCTCGCCCTCCTGAGCAGCAGGGATTATAGTCACCTGCCACCATGCCCGGCTAATTTTTGTATTTTTAGTAGAGACAGGGCTTTGCCATTTTGGCTAGGCTGGTCTCAAACTCCTGGCCTCAAGTGATCTGCCTCCCACAGTGCTGGGATTGCAGGTGTGAGCTGCTGCGTGCAGCCATAATTTTCTTTAAACATGGATTTTTACCTTCTTTTTCGATGTTTTCTTTGCTGCTTTACTTTTCCTTTGCTTCTCCTGCCTCTCTCTCCTAGCATCCCTTGGACTGAATAGCTTTTGTTAGTCCCTCCTTCACCCCTATTGGTTTAGAAGTTATACAGATAATTTATTTCTACTCTTTTAGGAGTTACCCTTAAAATATTTTAAACAGCTTTATTGGGATACAATTTACATACTATACAGTTGACCCATTTGATGTGTACAAGTTTTAAGGTGTACAAAGTGTGGTAACCATCACCACAATTTATGTTAATATTTTTATCATCCCCAAAAGAAACCCCATAGCCATTATCAGTCAGTCCTCATTCTCCCTTCCCTCTCTTGGAAATCACTAATCTGTTTTCCGTCTCTGTGGATTTATCTATTCTAGACATTTCACATAAATGGAGTCATTCAGTAAGTGTTGTGACTAGCTTCTTTCATGTAATGTAATGTTTTCAAGATTCATCGGTGTCATACCATGTATCCATACTTCACTACTTTTTATGGCCAAATAATAATTATATGCATAACTCATATATATTCATTTATCAGCTGATGAACATTTGGGTGTTTCAACTTTTTGACATTATGAAAAATGACATAAAGAACATTAATGTATGAGTTTTTATATGGACATATGTTTTTCAGTTCTTTGGATAGATACAGAGGAATGAAATCACTAGATAATGTGATAAATCAATATTTAGCTTTTAAAGAAAACGCCAAACTGCTTTCCAAAGTGGCTGTCCCATTCCCACCAGGAATTTAGGAAGTTCCAATTTCTCTGCATCCTCACTAACACTGTAACTGTCTCTTTTTTAAAAAAATATTGATCCTTGTAGATGTGCAGTGGTATTTGTCATGGTTTGACTGTGCTTTTCCCTAATCACTAATGACGTTGAACATCTTTTCATGTGCTTTCTGGTCATTCCTATATCTTCCTTGGAGAAAGGTCTGCTGAGGTTCTTCCACCGTTTTTAAGTTGGGTTATTTATCTTTTTATTACTGAGTTGTAGTAGTTCTTTGTAGCTTTGGGATACAAGCTGCATATCAGATATTTGATTTGCAAATACGTTTTCCCCTTCTGTGTGTGTAAATGATGGCATCATTTATAGCACCATAGTTTTCAATTTTGGCGAAGTCCACTTGCTCTGTTTTTTTTTTTTCTTTTGTCAGTTGTGCTTTTGCTGTCGTGTCTAACCCAAGTTCATTAAATTTACTCCTATGTTTTCTTTTTTTCTTTTTTGAGACAGGGTCTAACTCTCATGCACTGGAGTACAGTGGCACAATCTTGGCTCACATTTCTGTCTATGCACACTGTGGACTCCAACTCTCGGGATCAAGTAATTCTCCTGCCTCAGCCTTCTAAGTAGCTGGGATTACAGGCACTCACTACCACATCGCGAATTTTTGTTCGTTTGTTTTTTAGTGAAGTTGGAATTTCACCATGTTGGTCAGGCTGGTCTTGAACTCCTGACCTTGTGATCTACCCACCTCAACCTCCCAAGGTGCTAGGATTACAGGCATGAGTGAGCCACTGTGCCCAGACTTCCTATGTTTTCTTCTAAGAGTTTTGTAGATTCAGTTCTTAACATTTATACCTATTGTCCTTTTGAGTTAATTTTTGTGTATGTATGAGGCAGGGTCAAAATTCATTTTTTGCCATGTGGATGTCCTATTGTTCTACCTTTGAATTTGTAACATGCGTATTTTACCTACTTAAGAATATCTTAGGTTTTTATGATAAACTTCAGAATGATCAAGACTCATACCACTTTAATTCTGATCATCCCTACCTCTTTCATGTATTGAGCCTAGTATTTTTTACCTCTGCCTTCTTTTCGAGGCCCCCAGCATTCTTAGTGACATTACACTTCATACATATGTGATGTTAATACTTCCTTAGTGTCTTTGCTCACCATTGCTTTTGCTTTTTACTATTTCCTTCTTGGTTTCTTTGGCTGATATATCTATCTATCTATCTATCTATCTATCTATCTATCTATCTATCTATCTATGCTGATATATATATATTTATTATTTTTTTTAAGGTAGTCTCTCTCTCTGTCGCCCAGGCTGGAGTGCAGTGGGGCAGTCTTGGCTCACTACAACCTCTGCCTCCCCAGCTCAGCTGATCCTCCTACCTCAGCCTCCCACATAGCTGGGACTAGAGGTCCAGCCACCATGTCTGGCTACTTTTTAAATGATTTTGTAGAGGCCGGCTCTCTGTGTTGCCCAGGCTGGTCTCAGACTCCTGGGCTCATGCAGTCTTCCTGCCTCAGCCTCTCAAAGTGTGGGATTACGGTGCCTGGCCATTCTCTTGCTTCTTAACTGAAGTACATCCGTTAGTGCCTATGCCAGCCCAGGTGAGAGTGTAAAACTGTGATTCTGTCTTTAAAAAAAGTCAGTAGTTGGCCTCACTCCATATGAACTTTTAATTGAGCTCTCACTTTGAGTATATTCCTTTGTCATCTGGCTTCTAAAATTGCTGTTGAAATGTGAGTCTAGTCTGTCTTGTCTTTTAGGATGCTTTTAAGATTTTTTTAAATTCTGTACTTTCACTACAGTGACTCTCAGTGTGGATTTCTTTTCTTTATTATTATTATTATTAATATTATTACTACTATTTTGAGATGAAGTCTTGCTCTTGTTGCCTGTGCTGGAGTGCAGTGGTGTGATCTCCGCTGACCGTAGCCTCTGCCTCCCAGGTTCAAGTGATTCTCCTGCCTCAGCCTCCTGAGTAGCTAGGATTACAGGCATGTGTCACCATGCCTGGTTAAAGTTTGCATTTTAATAGAGGCAGGGTTTCTCCATGTTGGTCAGGCTGGTCTCAAATTCCTGATCTCAGGTGATCCACCCGCCTCGGCCTCCCAAAGTGCTAGGATTACAGGTGTGAGCCACTGCACCTGGCCTGTGGATTTATTTTCATTTGTCCTCCTTGGGAGTCTTTCTGTTTTGTGAAAATAGGAGTAATTCAAAGAAATTTCCCCAAGTGCTCCCCACCACATCTACCCACTTTCCTGCATCTCTGTCTATGCACACTACCTTTTTTTGTGACTTCGGAGGAACCACAAGCCAGGAGCGTTGTTCCTCCAAAGTCACAAAAAAGGTAGTGTACATAGACAGGGATGTGAGAAAGTGGGACTCCCCTTCTCAACCATTCACAGGTGTCGCAGCATCTCCACATCAGTTTTTACCTCTCTACTGCATACAGCATACCAACATACTTTGATCTGTCTCATCTTAGAAGACCCAGCTCTTTCTGTACCTCACTTCCCTCTAGCTGAGACCCCGTTTTCTTCTCTGTACAGCAAACCTCCTTGAAAAACTTGAGTATAGTTGCAGACTTCAATGACATTCTCCCCTTCTTCCTTGTACATATTCTAATCAGGAGGCCGCCAATGACCCCCATGTTAAATTGCATGGTCAGTTCTCAGTTCCCCTCTTACTGGCCCATCAGCAGTATTTGGTCCAGTCAATTGTTGCTCCTAATTGAAAGTCATTCCTCACTGGACTTTCAGGACACCACACTGTTTTAGTTTGTTCTCACACTGCTGTAAAGATACTACCTGAGACTGGGCAATTTATAAAGGAAAGAGGTTTAATTGACTCACAGTTTCACGTGGCTGAGGAGGCCTCAGGAAACTTATAATCATGGCAGGAAGGGAAGCAGGCATGTCTTACATGGTGGCAGGCAAGGGAACGTGTGAAGGGAGAACTGTCAAACACTTAAAAACTATCAGATCTCATGGTAACTCACTTACTATCATGAGAACAGCATGGGGGAACTGCCCCCATGATCCAAGCACCTCCCACCAACTCCCCCTCTCTACATGTGGGGATTATGGGGACTACAGTTTGAGCTGAGATTTGGGTGGGGACACAGAGCCAAACCATGTCACACACTCTCCTGTTCTTTTTCTACCTTTCTGATTACCCCTTCTTCATCTGCTTATTGGTTCTTGGTTGTCATCTTAACCGCTTCAGCTTTGGAGCATCCTGGGCTCAGCGTACGAACATCTTGTCTGTTCTGTTTGCACTCTCTCCCTTAGTGAAATAATCCAAACTCAGGTCTTAAATATCCTTTCCAGCAATGTCTGCAAACCTGCAGTCTGTGCGCCAAACCTGGCTTGTCTCTGTAAGACAAAGATGGGTTTTATGAAGAACATGCAAGAACAATCATATATGGCTTGCAAAGCCAAAGATACTTACTATCTGGTCCTTTACAAAAAAGTTTGTTATCCTCTAATAGTATGGTGGAGGCTCCTAAATTTACATTTGTGGTTCAAACCCGTCTGCTGAAATCTGGATAAATTTATTCAACTGTTCACCGGACATCTCTACATGAATGTCTTCTTCAAATTTGACATGACCTAAACAGAGCATTTGAGTTCTGTCTACCTGCTCATGCCACAGTCTCATCACAGTCAATGGGAACACTGTCTGTGACACTTGCCCCCAACCCAAGCATCATGGCTGATTCTTTTCTTTCACTTATACCTCACATTCAGTTTCAGCAAATCATGTTCAAAATACATCCAGATTCTAACCACTTTCAGTATCTTTACAGTGGTTGAGTTTCCTGCTTATATTCTCTCATCTATGTATTGTGAAGGTCCCCTACCGGTCTTGCTGGTCTGCCTTCAGTCCATTCTCTGCATATCTCTGAGTTAAAATATAAATTAGATCATGTCATTCCTTTGCTCAAAACCCTCACATGTTTTTTCATCTACCCCAGGGGAAAAGCAATCCTCACAGTGACCCTCGCAGAGCCACAGTCTGGCCTCTGAGGTCTGCCTGTTCTGTTCCACTGCTTTACTCCGTCTTTCACCTCCTGGCAGCTACAAGGGCCTCATCATTGCTCCTGAAACCCATCAGGTCTGCCTTCGACTTGGAGCTTTTGCATTTGTTGTTCATCTTCCCAAAACATTCTTCTCCAAGATATCTGCATAATATCCTTCAGGTCTTAATAGCAGATTACTGTCTTTGTGCCCACCCTGGTCTGCCTATCTAAAATGGCACACTCCCCCATAATTCCTATCCCCATTCTCTGTTTTGGTTTTCTCCATAGCAATTACCACCGCTGAACATACTATGGTAGGCTTTATTTTTCATTCACAATTACTTATTCCCTTTTCTGAAGGAAGGTTATGCATATCCACTCTTGCTGTGCTTGTCTCTAGTTCATACCATTGACAGCTTTCGGTTTGTGACTTGCTTATATTAATAGAATGTGAGCACATATGGCACAGGTCACTTCTAAGCAGCAACTTCCAGTACAACAGTGTGATTGGCTTTGTGTCTTGCATTTTTGCCCTCTGCCACTATAAGAGCATGCCCAACATAGGGGCTGTTTCTTCAGCCTGCATCCTGGAACTCATAGATTAGACCTATAGTCAACTCCCAGCCTGGAGTAGAGCAACAGGGAATTTATAACCCTCATTTAACGTGAAGAACGAGTATTGTAAATCATTGAGATTTTGGGATTGTCTGGTTACAATAGCAAATACTTAGTAATATATCAAATTTTACTTTAGAAATTATCTTTTTTCTTTCCCTAGCAAGTGGATTATTAAAAAAAAAAGAACCACAAAATTATCTTTTTTTTCTTTTAGAAGGTATATGCTGTGAAAGCAGGGATTTTTCATTTTCATTCATTGCTTTCTTTTTAGTACCTAAAATAGTGCAGAGCACATGGCAGAGCTTCATGAATATATATGATATTAACTAATATATGCTAGAAAATTCTTAGTCATTTTTCCTTTAAATATTTCTTCTCTTCTTTTTCCTTATTGCTTTTTCCTGAAACTCCTATTAGACGTATGTTGGACTTTCTTTTTCTCTCTTCCATGTCTCTTAACCACTCTTTTATATTTTCCATTTCTTTAAATTCCCCAATTATTTTTATTGTGGGTAATTACCTCAGAACACTCTCCTAATGTTTTAATATGTTTTTGACCTGGGACTCATCTGCTTAATTAATTATTTTTTTTAGGTTTTATTTGGGATTGTCTGGTTACAATAGCAAATACTTAGTAATATATCAAGTTTTACTTTAGAAATTATCTTTTATATATTTTATTTCTTTAAATTCTATTCTCTGTTTTCAAATGTGCCTATTTTTATAGTGTGCTTTTCTTGAGTATACTTTGTATACCATCATTTAATCGTTTTGACAATTTAAAACATATTTAGTTTATGCTTATCTGTTGGAAGAATATTATCTGAAGTTTTGAGAGATGGTAACTGCCACCTTTTTTAAAAAAGCTTATGACTGTTGCTCATAGAAAATTGTTTTCTCTTGTGATTTATAATATTTTTGGAAGTTCAGCCACAGTGAGCATTAAAAACGTATTATTGAAAGAGCCACACATGGTCTTTTAAAAAATATTGGCTTGGGATGAATTTTACCCCCTGCCAAAAAAAAAGTGCCAATTTGTACTTGATGCCTGCATATGGTGTAGACTTGAGTGTTCACCTTCTTCAGGAAGTTTTTGTTTTTTGGTCCCCAAAAACTTAGTCAGAGATAATGATGCTTTTTTCTTCCCTGAGGTGTTAAATGGAGTTTTAAAGTTCACCCTTTACTGACGGTGCAGCCTTTTCAGGATCCCTGGATGAACCGCAGTGTTCCCCAGGGTCCCTGCAGGAGTCAGAGTCTGTGTGAAGCTCCACCCTTCACTCTTAGGTCTGTATTCTTTGAGTCCTTTCTCTCCCAACCTTCCACCATCCTCAGCCCTAAGGAATCAGCTTTCAAGCTGTTTTGTCTTCTGGAGACTGCTTAGAAAGATCTTTCCTGCCCTGAGATAAAAAAAAAAAATCTCCATCTGTATTTTTTCTAGGTTTTAAAAAATTACTTACTTTCTTTTTTACATTGAAAGATTTAGGTCATGTGAAATTTATTTTGGTACATGGTGTAAGGTAGATACGTAACTTTACTTTTCTCCCAAATGGCTAACAAGTTGTCTAAACATATCTTATTAAGTAATTCATTCTTACTCTGTGTTCACCTTTATCACGAATTCTTATGCATATGGGGTGAGTTTCAGAGCTTTCTGTTTCACTTTAATGATCTGTCTGTCATCCCCTGTGCTATTATCATATTCTTTTAAGTAGTGTATCTTTCTAGTACATTTTAATATTGGGAAATTCAGGCCACCTTGTAGTCCTGTTTTTTTTTTCTTGTCTAATAGCTGATGTTTATTCTTTTTAACAAAATGAGGAATTATTTTGTTCAGCCACACAAAATATGTTTAAAATTTGATTGCAATGAGACACATTTATAAATTAATTTTAAAATAACTGGCATCTTTATGGCTTTGAGAAGAAACAGTTCCTTATATGAAAGTTTTTCATCTAACATTTTTTTTTAAAACTTAGTATTTTTTTGTTTTTCTTTTAAATGGCTTTAAAACACTTTAAGTTGTGGTAAAATAGACATAGCATAAAATTTACTGTCCTAACCATTTTTAAGCATATAGTTCAGCAGTAAAGCTCATTTCCAGCTCATTCAGATTTTAATATAACTTCATGTTGCAAAAGGAAAACTCTTTACTCATTAGACAACTCCCTATTCCCTCTTATCACAGAATGTTGGCAGCCAACATTCTTTCTATTTCTGTGAATTTGACTACCCTAGGTACTTTAGATAAAGTATTTTTCTTTGTGGAATTTATAAGGCATTTTTCTTTTTGTGACTGGCTTATTTCGCTCAACATCATCAAGTTTCATTCCTGTTGTGGTATGAGTCACAATTTCTTTCCTTTTAAAGACTGAATGTTCTATCATATGATATATGTCACATTTTGTTCATCCATTCATTCATCCATGAACACTTAATTGGCTGCCAACTCTTGATGCTGTAGGTAATACCGATATAAACTTGAGTGTAAAAATATCTCCTTGAGCTCCTGATATAAATTATTTGCGGTATATATCCAGAATTAGAAGGGCTGAATCACATGGTAATTCTATTAATATGAATGTTTTATACTGTTATTAGTGGAATTTTCTCTGCATCATATTTTGTAATTGGTCCTTGGTGGCATAAAGAAAAATGTATATTTCCTATGTTTTTTATCAGTGGTTCTCAAGCTTAGATATATATTAAAGGTATCTGGGAGTTTTCAAAACAGATGTGGAGCCAGGCCTCAGTCGAGAACAATTATATCAGAATTTCTGAGGTGAGCCCCAGTATTGATAGTTTTTTAAAGCTTTCCAGGTGATTCTAAAATGAAGGTTGACAAAGGTATTAGACACAATCATTGTATAGTTGATTTACAGGGATATTTTAGACAAATATCATCTGCAAAGAATCATTTTCTATATTTATACCTCATTAATGTGGTTTTGACTTATTACATTGACCAAAATTTTCTCAACAATGCTAAATACATCTTTGTTTTGTTCTTGATTTTAAAAGAATGCTTTCACTTTAAATATATTAGATGTTGTTTTCAAAGAGATTTTCTTTTTCTTACTGTGTATCTCTTGAACAACATATAAAAGTAGGGATGATTTGAAAAGTTTACATTTTATCCATGCCTGTGTCTTTTGAAATTTTAGTATATATTTTCCTGAAGCAAGCAGAGAAAATTTTTCTTTCTTTCTTTTCGTTTTCTGGATGGAGTCTCCCTCTGTCACCCCAGCTGGAGTGCAGTGGTGCAATCTCGGCTCGCTGCAACCTCCACTTCCCAGGTTCAAGCAATTCTCCTGCCTCAGCCTCCCGAGTAGCTGGGATTACAGGCGTGTGCCACCATGCCTGGCTATTTTTTTTTACATTTTTAGTAGAGATGGGGTTTCACCCTTTTGGCCAGGCTGATCTTGAATTTCTCACCTCAGGTGATCTGCCTGCCTTGGCCTCCCAAAGTGCTGGGATGACAGGTGTAAGCCATCAGGCCCAGCCAGTGGTTTTTCACAGAAATCAAATTACAAATGTATTTTCTATTCATTTCACTCATACATTTAGTAAAATGTGTATGCAATTATCAATGGATGCTGACATCCTTCCTTCCTTCCTTTTGTGACATTTATGACATCCTTATCTGCTTTGCGCATCTGCTATTTTGAAGCATATTGACGGATTCGCTAGCATTGAAACCATGGGTTAGAGCTGCTTTCCAATGATAAGATGTACTTCCCCTCTACTTGGACTGACGACTGTCTGGATTGTTGGGATACATAGCTGCTCTGATCCTAGAAGACAGAGCCACCTTGTTTATTTCTACCTCCGCTCCTATTTAAAGAACCCTTTTACTGGGATTTGGCCTCGGCTGTCATACGTTACTATTTTTTTTCCACATTTCCTGTTTAGATGTTTCTGGGCATTGCTAAATCTGAACAGTTATAAAATAAATGTTGGGTGAGAATGTGTGACAGAGGGGAACAGTACCTGCTGAGACTAAAAGGTGGCACCTGCACCCCAAGTTTCTGGGTCTTATAACTTCCAGGTCTGAGTCAGGAGACAATGGTAAGGGAGGGATGACTTATCTTCCTTTCTCTTTTTTCTCTTTTTCTCCTTCTTTTCTTTCCCTCCTGTCTTCCTTACTTTTTAAATGATCTCCTTTTTATGAAGCCAAGACTGAGATTCATGAGACAATAATTGGCCAGATTTTATTCAACAAAACTCTGTTTTACTGTAGGTTCTGGGGATTCCTTCTGGGTTTTGGCATTATTTTGTCTGGAAGATTTTTTTTCCTTTGGTTGTTTTTAATCTTTTGAGTTGGGTTTTAATCTTTTTTTTTTTTTTTTTTTTTCAATTTTTCTGAAAGATATTTTAGTGGGAAGTTGGGAAAGATTGAATTAAGGCTTAGATTCAGATGCTACTTTAAACCAGAAGCCTAATATCATTTTAATCAAGATAGTGATGTGCAGACCTGGACCGGAAAGGAGACAAGAGAGGAAGCCTGGAGACCAGTAAGGGGAGCTGTGATAGCACATTAAACTATTGGAGGACAATCGTTTTTTGTTTGTTTGAGACAAGTTCTCACTCTGTCACCCAGGGTGAAGGGCAGTGACACAATCATGGCTCACTGCAGCTTTGACTTTCCCAGTCTCAGGTGTTCTTCCCACCTCAGCCTCCTGAATAGCTGGAATTATAGTCATCTGCCACCACACTCAGCCAATTTTGGTATTTTGGGTAGAGATGAGGTTTTGCCATGTTGTCCAGGCTGGTCTCTAACCCTGACTAACACATCTATTGAGAAGGTCAAGAAAGATGTCTAATTCTTGAGACTATCTGACAGTTTCAGTTGTGATTATTCCACATGTAAAAATGAATGTCGTGGGCACTGAGTGCATAGAAGCACGTGGGGTGTGTGATGGGTTTGGAAGAAAATCAGATTTGGATGGGAGAGGGCAGTACAGCCTCCAAAGGGTTCCTGTTGAAGGTGGGGGAGCCTCCAAGGGGTTCCTGTTTCTGGTTCATGTGCTAAGTTGACAGAATGTTTTGTTTCTAGAAGAAGGAGTAAAGAAGACATACTAGAATTCTTTTTTTTTTTTTTTTAGTCTGGCATATTATCTTTGTGACTAGTTATGGTAGGCTATTCTTGCACTGCTATAAAAAAGAGACTGAGGCCGGGCGCGGTGGCTCAAGCCTGTAATCCCAGCACTTTGGGAGGCCGAGACGGGTGGATCACGACGTCGAGAGATCGAGACCATCCTGGTCAACATTGTGAAACCCTGTCTCTACTAATAAAAAAAAAATACAAAAAATTAGCTGGCCATGGTGCCTCAGCTACTCAGGAGGCTGAGGCAGGAGAATTGCCTGAACCCAGGAGGCGGAGGTTGCGGTGAGCCGAGATCGCGCCATTGCACTCCAGCCTGGGTAACAAGAGCGAAACTCTGTCTCAAAAAAAAAAAGAGAGAGAGACTGGGTAATTTAGAAGAATAGAGGTTTAATTGGTTCACAGTTCTGCAGGCTGCACAGAAAGCATGAGAGTAGTATCAGTTTGGGAGTCCTCAGGAAGCTTCCAATCATGGTAATAGGGGAAGGGGAAGCAGGCACAGAATATGATGAAAGGAGGAGGGAGAGAAAGAAAGAAGGAAAGAGAAAGAGAGAAAGAGGGAAAGAAAAAGAGGAGAGAGAGAGAGTATGTGGTGGGGGAGGTACCACATACTTTTAAACCACCAGATCTTCTGGGAACTCAGAGCAGGAGCTCACTTACCACGAAGGGGCTGGCTCAAGCCATTCATGAGGCATCTGCCCCCATGATCCAAACACCTCCCATCAGGCCTCACATCCAGCACTGGGGATTACAATTCAATGTCAGATTTGGGTAAGGACAGATCCAAACTATATCATTAGTCTTTGCAATAATTCATCAGAATTTTCTTATATAAAGTCTAGCCTTTATGGTGGGGCAGAACTAGTGCTTCCAACTTATTATAGTAATGCAAGGGATAGGACTGAGTCTTGATGAAGAGGTCAAATAGCTTGTGAATGGACAAACTTCGAAGTCTACCTACATCTGTGATTCCAAAGCCTGTGCTTCTCCTTCAGTAGAGCTGCTTTGTATGTGTGTCTGTTGGCCTTGAATCATTTTACAGAGACACACAGGGTGCCATGAACTCCTAACAATTGGGACAGTGGAGGTGAGGTTATTTGGAGCTAGCCCCAAACTACAGGGCAGAGACCACTTTGAAAGGTGATCAGCAGCCGGGAAGTAGCTGGGGATGAGGCTGGAAAAAGTGCTGAGGCCTCTAGGTCAGTTTTCTGTTTCCACATTAGCTTTGCGGGGTAATGACTCAGTTTCCTGTAGGGATGGGGCCTGGAGCCAGCATCTGCCTGCAGATGGGGTGACAGGGACAGAGAGCAGGAACCTGGGACAGCCCTGCCTTGCTGTCCTCTGAGCCTCAAAACTCCTGAAGGTAGGGTCCTTCAGCACCACCCTGGAGTTTGTTAAAAATGCAGGCTCAGCCTGGCATGGTGGTTCACGCCTGTCATCCCAGCACTTTGGGAAGCTGAAGTGGACAGATCAGGAGGTCAGGAGATCAAGACCATCCTGGCCATAGTGAAACCCTGTCTCTACTAAAAACACACACAAAAAAAATTAGCCAGGTATGGTGGTGCACACCTGTAGTCCCAGCTACTCAGGAGGCTGAGGCAAGGGAATGGCTTGAACCCCCAGGAGAGGCAGGTTGCAGTGAGTCGAGATCATGCCCTTGCACTCCAGCCTGGGCGACAGAGCAAGACTCCCTTTCAAAAAGAAAACAGATGCAAACTCATGAGCTTCACCCAGACTACAGAATAAAAATGTCTGGGGGTGAGACCCAGGGTTCCATGTCTCCCCAAGCCCCTCACAGGTAGCTTCTGAGAGCTACTAGTGTGAGGCTTGCTAAGTGCAGCCCAAATGTTCACACCATTCTCTGGCCTCTTGTAAAACTTGGCACAGCTCAGGGGACGGTCCCAGAGTGACAGCACAAGAACAAAAGAAAACTTTCCACTTCTTACCAAACATACTGTGAAGTTACAGAAAAGAGCTTGTTATATCACCTCCATACCCTCGTGCTGTCATCCCAGTTAGGATGAAGCTGGGATGTTACCTTGTGCTTTGGGCCACCCCTGACGTGGAATTATGTGCAGTTTAACCACCTGCACATACACACACACACACACACACACACACACACACACACATATATACACACACACACACACACACACATATACACACATACACACACACATATATACACACATACACACACACACACATATATATACACATACACACATACACACAAACATATATATATACACATACACACACACACACACACATATATATATACACATACACACATACACACACACACACACATATATATATATATGTGTGCAATAGTTAACCTTGCCTCTCTGTCTTCTTAGCTCAAACATTATATACAAGTGGCTGGGTGTAGTGGCTGATGCCTATAATCCCAACACTTGGGGCAGCCGAGGTGGGTAGATAGTTTAGTAGATATATAGTTTATATAGATAGTTTATAGTTTAATTATAGGCTCACGCCTTTAATACAAACACTTGGGGAGCCCGAGGGGGGTAGATAGTTTAGTAGATACATAGATAGCTTAGTATATATATGTATCTACTAAAATACATGCATTTTAGTAGATACATATATATTTTGTATTTTATTTAGCTCGCAGGTCCCACAGGTCCCGTAGGTGTGGTTGTGTTGTTAATAGAACCAAGGAAATTTGATCAGTTTGCTGGGCTGGTAAGAAAACATGCTTTCCTGGAGGTCAGTGACTGTGTTTTATCAAGTTTCTAAACCCAATGACTGGCATGATTACTGGGCCATATAGTAGACACTCCGTAAATACAGTTAAGTGGAATTGAATTACACACAATACCAAGTGGGGATCTGAATGCACCCACTCTGTCTTTCTCGACGCTTTATCTGAACCCATCCTGGAGTCTTGGCCTGAATTTTCTCCTCCAAGTGCTTGTCAGGGAAGGGCACAGACTTGAAGTATTTGCTTACAAGTTAATTTGGATATCAGCAAGACTGAGTATCAGCACTGAGGGGGGTGGAGAGTGATGCCTTCAGGCTGGCATTTTGAAACCAAACCATTAAGTTCATTAACAGTAATGAAACACAGGGAAGACAGCAGCAGGGAGAGATGCATGGTATAAAGTGAGCATCAGCTCTCCCTTCACCCTCCTCACTTTTTCATTCTCTTCCTCTCAAAATGAAAGTTGCTGACCTTTGGGGTTTTGTTTACTCCTGTGAACTGTGAAACTGTTGCGTTCTTGAATAATTGCGACTAATCCTAGGGAAATAGATCTTTTAGAAAGGCCTAATTTAAAGCAGCGTGGTACAAAAAGGCAGATCTTGCATTTCGAGAATATAAATGGATAATACAGATTCCAAGTTCCTTGAAGAGCGTGACCAAATCATGTTGTGTGTGTGCATGTGTGTGTATGCGTTTCTTTCTGGTGCAGTGCAATGCTTGGCACATCGTGGGTGCCCAAATTATGTTTGCTGTGTTGCATTTAAAAAACAAACCTCAAGCTGCTGTTCGAATTCACCTCTCTGTTCACACTCCCTTTCTGTTCCCTGTGGTCAGCTTGGGGTGAGCTTGGCACGATGGAGGGACCTGCAAAAGGCACCCCGTGTTTCTCAACTGAAACAGGCCCCTGGAAGTGTACAAGCAAAGTGAATTCAGAGCTATGGATAGGCCTGGAGGGGTGGGAGGGAGGGGTGGGTAAGCCTGTCCTGCATGGCTGATGTGAACTGTGACGGGCTTCTAATAGGCGAAATAAAATTGCAGTCACCGCTGTAAAAGACTTCTGCTGCAATTTGTTAATCAGGGTCTGGGGAGATCGATGACACTGAATGATTATGTAGCATTAGGCAAACGTCCCGGTCCTTTGGCATTGCTGGTCTCTGGATGGGCTACAGATGCTCACATCTGCTTTTGTTACAGCCCCAAACTCCTGCGACCTGGCATGAAGTTAATGAAGGCCCCTGCACTATTCCCCACATTCCTTTAGCAAAGTTAACCATATCTGGTCAACTTGGAAATCCAATGAGTTAATTAAGGCAGAATTGTCTATGATTTCCTTTTACATTATAACTGCCCCCTCAGCCCTCACCCACCCCCACACGGACTCTGTCCCCCTCCTCCCTGCAAACCTAAGCAGTGAAACTGCCTCTTGCCCCATGTGCCAGAATGATTAATGGGGGGACTACAATGAGGTCAATTAGCTGGGGTCGGCTTGTAGCTGAAAGGTGGAGTGTGTTTCTTTATTGAACACTGCATTCACACTCCAAACGGTGACCTGCGCTGCAGTGATTTATTGCGAGGGCAGTCCTCTGATCACTTACCTTCACTGCTTGTACCTTGGCTTTGAAAACCGGGCTTTCACTGTCAATTAACACCAGACAAGGAGATCCATTCAAAATCTGAAATGCATACCTAATCATGGAGTGGGGGCAGGGGCCGTGAGGGGAGGGGCCGAGCGTAGAGGGTGGCAGCTCAGGACAGTGGCTCTGTCGCCGGCCAGCGGGACACCCAAGCTGTGAAGGGGCTGGGTTTTCCTTTGAGGACTAAAATGCCGTGGGTTTGCAAGCATGTTACCCTGCTTAGCAACAGGATCTTGAAGGAGTGGCTTTGTTGGCCCCAAAGGGCACATTCTTCTACTCAGTTTCGTAGACATGAGAGAGCGGCAGGAAAAACTTAGCGGTTTCTGTGTATTCTGAAAGCAATGATAATTTCTTGCGCGGGCCTCTGAAATGGGATTTCAACTTGAGTCCCTTGCATTTGGGGGCTTTCCAAACAAGGATTTTTAGCATCTCAGAGTAACATGATGGGTTGATATCTGTATTAAACACTAAGGCAAGAACGAGCCTTTCCAGGGATGATGAAGAATATGTCATGGATCAATTATATTTCTTCCTATGATAATTATTTGGTTTGCATTTTTTAATTGATGCCAACATTCATACATGTTTGTGAGGTACATGTAATATAATGTTACATGCATAGACTGTGTGATGAAAGAGTCAGGGTATTTGAGATGTCTGTCACCTCTGTATTTATTATTTCTATATGTTGGGAATATTTCAGGTCCTCTCTTCAAGCTATTTTGAAATATACAATACACTATTGTTAACTTGCACTCTGCTCTCAAACATTAGAATGTATTTCTTCTAAGTGTAGGTTTGTCTCGTTGTACTTATTAGCCAGCCAGTCTGTCTGCATTCCCTCTATGCATACACACCATTCCCAGCCTCTGGTATCTATCATTCTATTCTCTATCTCTGTGATATCAATTTTTTTTTAGCTTCCACATATGAGTGAGAACATATGGCGTTAGTCTTTCTGTGCCTGGTTCATCTCACCTAATACAATGATGTGCAGCTCCATCCATGTTGCTGCAAATTACATGATTTCATTCTTTTTCATGTGTGAATACTATTTCATAATGTGTGTTTATGTATCTCACATTTTTGTCATTCATTCATTCATTCGTGGGCATGTACGTTGTTTCCATAGCTTAACTAGTGCTGCAATGAAGTTGGGAGCATTGGTGTCTCTTCGATATACTGATTTCTTTTTTAGATAAACACAGAGTAGCAGGGTGCCAGGATCATATGGAAGTTCTATTTTTAGTTTTCTGAGAAATCTCCATACGATTTTCCATGGTTTTACTGATTTACGCTCCCACTCACAGTGTATAACAGTTCACTTTTCTTCATATCCTCACCAGCATCTGTTACTTTTTGTCTTATTAATAACAGCCATTCTAACTGGGGGGTAAAATGATATTTCACTGTGCTTTTTTGTTTGTTTGTTTGTTTGTTTTGAGATGGAGTCTCACTCTTTTGCCCAGGCTGGAGTGCAGTGTTGTGATCTCAGCTCACCTCTGCCTCCCAGGTAATTCTGTCTCAGCCTCCTAAGTAGCGGAGACTACAAGCACAGGCTAACTTTTTATATTTTTAATAGAGATGGGTTTTCACCATATTGGTCAGCTTGGTCTTGAACGCCTGACCTCGGTGATCTACCTGCCTTGGCCTACTAAAATGCTGGGATTACAGGCATGAGCCACCGTGCCCGACCTCATTGTGGTTTTGATTTGCATTTCTCTGATCGTTAGTGATGAAGAATGTTTTCTTGTATACCCGTTGGCCATTTGTATGTCTTCTTTTGAGAAGTATCTATTCCTGTCCTTTGCCCACATTTTAGGCATTGTTTGTTTTTGTTTTTGGTGTTGCATTGTATGAGTTTCTGTATATTCTGGATATTAGTCCCTTCTCAGATGAATAGTTTGCAAACATTTTCTTCCATTCAGCAAGTTGTCTTTTCACTCTGTTCGTTGTTTTCTTTGCTGTGTAGAAGCTTTTTAGTTTGATATAGTCCCATTTGTGGTTTTGTTGCTTGTGCTTTTGAAGTCTTGGCCACAAAATTCTTTACCAGACCAAAGACCTGAAGTGTTTCCCCTGTGTTTTCTTCTAGTAGTTTTATAGTTTTGGGTATTAGATTAAGTCTTTAATCTCTCTTAATTTTTTCTGTATGGTGAAAGAAAGGGGTCCAGTCTTATTTTTCTGTGTATGAATATCCAATTTTCTCAGCACCATTTATTGGACAGGGTGTCCTTTCCCCAATGTTCGTTCTTGGCACCTTTGTTGAAAATCAGCTAGCTGTAAATACATGGATTTATTTCTGGGTTCTCTATTCCATTGGTGTGTGTGTCTCTTTGTAATACCAGTACCATGCTGTTTTGGTTACTACAGCCTTAAAATATGTTTTGATTCCAGGTAGCGGATGTCTCCAGCTTTGTTCTTTTGGTCAGGATTGCTTTGGCTTTTCTGGCTCTCTTTTGGTTCCATATGAATTGTAAGATTGTCTTTTCTGTTTCTGTGAAAAAGGATGTTGGTACTTTTATACAGGTTACTTTGAATCAATTGTTGTTGTTTTGGTGGTGTCTCACTCTGTTGCCCAGCCTGGAGTGCAGTGGCATGATCTTGGCTCACTGCAACCTCTACCTCCTGGGTTCAAGTGATTCTTCTGCCTCAGCCTCCTGAGTAGGTGAGACTACAGGCACCTGCCATCACACCTGGCTAATTTTTTGTATTTTTAGTAGAGAAGGGGTTTCACCATGTTGGCTAGGGTAGTTTTGAACTCCTACCTCATAATCTGCCTGCCTTGGCTTCCCAAAGTACTGGGATTACATGCATAAGCCACCATGCTGGCTGATCCTTTGTAATTTTTGTAGTCTCAGTTTTCTCTAGTTCTGCTCTGATCTTTATTATTTCTTTCCTTTTCCTAATTTTGAGTTTGCTTTATTCTTGTTTTCCTAGTTCCTCAAGGCACATTGTTAGATTGTTCATTTGAAATATTTTGACTTTTTTGATGTAGACACTTACTGCTATAAAATTCTCTCTTAGCACTGCTTTTGCTGTATCCCATAGGTTTTCATATATTGTGTTTCAGTTTTTATTTGTTTTAAAAGATGTTTCTATTTTCCTTAATTTCCCAATTGTCACTTAGGAGCATGTTGTTTAAATTCCATGTATTTGTACAGTTTCCCAAGTTCCTCTTGTTATTAATTTTTAGTTTTATTACATTGTGGTTTGAGAAGATACTTGACATAATTTTGACTTTCAAAAATTTGTTAAGACTTGTTTTTGTGTTCTGACATATGGTTGATCCTGGAGAACATTCCAAGTACTAATGAGAGGAATGTGTATTGTGTAGCTGTTGGGTGAAATGTACTGTAAATGTCTGTTAGGTCCATTTGTTCTAATGTGCAGTTTAATCCCAATGTTTCTTCTTAAATTTTCTGTGTTGATCAATCAAGCTTGTCCAACTCAAGGGCTTCATGCAGCCCAGGACAGCTTTGAATGTGGCCCAACACAAATTCATAAACTTCTTAAAACATTGAATTTTTTTGCGATGGTTTTTTAAGTTCATCAGCTATCATTAATGTATTTTATGTGTGATCCAAAACAATTCTTCCAGCGCAGCCCCTAGAAGCCAAAAGGTTAAACACCCCTGGTAACGATCTGTCTAATGCTGTGAGTAAGGTGTTGAAGTTCCCAACTGTTATGTTGTTGAAGTGTCTCTTCCTTCAGAGATGATATTTTGCTTTATATATCTAGGTGCTTCACTATTGGGTATGTATATGTTTAGAACTGTTATATTATTTTTCGGAATTAATCCCTTTATCATTATATAATGACCTTCTTTATCTTTTTGTACTGTTTTTGTCTTTTGCTCTGATATAAGTATAGCTACTCCTGCTCACTTTTGGTTTTCATTTGCATAGAAAATCTTTTTCCATCCTTTTGCTTTCAGTCCATGTGTATCTTTAGAGGTGGGATGAGTTTCATGTAGGCAGTATATAGTTGGGTCATGTATTTTCATCCACCCATTCATCCAGTCTATATCTTTTAAGTGGAAAGTTTAATCTGTTTACATTCAAGGTCATTATTGGTATGTGAAGATTTATTCCTATCATTTCATTAATTGATTTCTTGTTGTTTTGTATATCTTTTGTTTGTTTCTTTATTGCTCATTGTGTATCATTGTGGTTTGGTGGTTTTCTGTAGTGCTAATATTTGATTAATTTTTCTTCTTTATTTGTGTGTTTGCTCCACCACTGGGTTTTATAGTTGCATGTGTTTTCATGATGGTAGATATTGTCTCTTGGCTTTTAGGTATAGAACTCCCTTAAGCATTTCTTGTAGGACTGATCTAATGGTGATGAATTCTCTCACCTTGTGCTTGTCTAGGAAAGACTTTATTTGACCGTCATTTATGAAGTGTAACTGTGCTAAATATGGTATGTTTACCTGACATTTCTTTTCTTTCAGCACTTTGAATATATCGTCCCATTCTTTCCTAGCTTGTAACACTTCTGCTGAGAAGTCCATTGTTAGTCTGTTGGGGGTTCTAAGTCATTAGATGCCTTTTTCTTGCTGTTTTTAGAATTGTCTCTTTATCTTTGACTTTTAACACTTTGGCTATAATGTACAGTGGAGAAGACCTTTTTGTACGGTACCTGTTTGGGAATCTCTGAGCTTCCTGCCTCTTGATGTCCAAATTTGTTTTTAGACTTGGGAGTTTTTCAGCTATTATTTCATTAAATAAGTTTTCTAACCCATTCATTTTCTCTTCATCTTCTGTGATATGAACATGTTGAATATTTGGTTGCTTTATGGTATGCCATATGTCATGTAGGCTGTTTTCATTAAAAAAATTCTTTTCTCTGTACTTTTGTCTGATGGGTTATTTCAAAAGAATGTAGAGCTCTGAAAGTCTTTCTTCTGCTTGTTCTAATCTATTTTTAAAGCTTTTGCATGTATTTTGTGTTTATTTAATAAATCCTTCAGTTCTAGAATTTCATTTCTTTTTGAAAGATTTCTCATTCATATCCCAAAATGTTTTTCTATTTTCTTTGTATTGTTTTTCTGTATGTTCTTGTATCTCACAGAGCTTCTTAATATCATTATTTTGAATTCTCTTTGAGGTTTCATAAATTTCTTTTTGATTGGAATTTGTTGCTGATGAATCATGGTGTTCTTCTGGAGGTGTCATATTTTTGTATGACAGCCTCCATCACTCTTTATTTCTCCTTACGTTGGTATCTATGCGTCTGACCTAACAGTTGCCTGTTTCAATTTTTGAATTTGCTTTTAAAGGGGAGGACTTGTTTTGCTGAAGATATATCTATAGTGTTGGCTGGGTAGGCTTTGATTTGTTGGATTGGCTTTGATTCTGGGTGCATGTAGTAGTAGAGTCTCTGTATGGTTTCTTGTGCTATAAACAATGTTGGTGGTATCTGATTTCTTTCAGTGACTTAGAGTGTAGTTGTTAATGAAGCCTGTGATGAAGCTTTGCTACATATGGAAATAAGTAGGGGGTGGGGGACCTGTCTTTGGACTCTAGTGATGGGAGTGGTGGGCCAAGTATGCCTCTCCTTGGGTCCCAGGGTGTCATAGGCTGGCACTGGTGCTACTAAGTTCAAAATGGGTCAATTCTTAGACCACCAGGTGGCTTTCTCAGGTATAAGTGGTGCCAGTGGTAGCTAAGCAGATGAGCAGATTCTCAGGCTCCTTGGCAGCAGTTGTGGCATGGACAATGACAGAGTAGTGGTGGGACTAACCTCTGGGTCCCAAGTGCTCCATGCTGGTGTTGGTGGTGGCCTTGACAGACTGGGTAGTTCAGTCCCCAGGCCTGTGAGTGGGTGCCTGCTGTGGTGGTAGCAGCAGGTTGGGTGGGCCTGACCTCAGGCCCCTGGAAGGAGTGTTCAGGTGCCAGTGGAGCTGGGTGGTACCCAGTTCCCCAGACAATGTGCTCAAGCACTGGTGCTGCAGAGTCAGGCCATGTGAATAGATCTATTCTTAGGCTCCCTGGTAGTACATGCATGTGTTGGCTGAAGTAGGAAGGGGTGGAGTGACCCTCAGGTCCAAGGCAGCCAATCCTGGTGAGGCAGCTGAGCTGGCTACCTTATTTCCCTCTTTTTCTTTGCTTTAGGAGTTTCCTGTCACTTCTCTGTTGAATTTCGGCCTTCTCTCTTAGATGGTGTACTTGAAGTATGATTATTTCCTCACTACTTTACTTCTTCTTTATGAAGGAAGTGAGTACCAGATGCATCTAATCCGCCATCTTGAGGCCCTCCTTTCTTCCTATTCTCAATCTCAGAATCCTTAGAACACCGCAGTGGTCTCACCTTTGGGAGTGTCCACAAGAACATCAAATGATTTGGGATCGTATCCCCTGGTCTGCTGCATTCTCTGGAAGCTTCCTCCTCTGATATCAGCATAGCTCACCCCTCATCTTCTTCAGGTCTTTGCTCAGGTGGCACCTTCTTAGCAAGACCTTCCTTGACCGTGTCTTCAGCTTGCAGTTCCCCTTTCCCCTTTCTGGTTTTATTGTTCTCTTTAGCTTTTACCACCATCTGACATATAGCTGACTTTCTGTATCTGTCAGTTCTGCATCTAGGAATTCAGCTGACTGCTGATTGGAAATAATTGAAAAATAAAAAACAACAATTTAATAATTTAAAAATCCAAATTCAGGGCTGGGATGAGTGGCTTGTGTCTCCAATCCCAGCACTTTGGGAGGCCGAGGCAGGTGGATCACCAGAGGTTAGGAATTTGAGACCAGCCTGACCAACACAGAGAAACCCTGTCTCTACTAAAAATAGAAAATTAGCTGGACGTAGCAGTGCATGCCTGTAGTACTTGCTACTCGGGAGGCTGAAGCAGGAGAATTGCTTGAACTCAAGGCAGAGGTTGTGGTGGGCTAAGACTGTGCCATTACACTCCAGCCTGGGCAACAAGAGTGAAACGCCATCTCAAAAACAAAAAGCAAAAAAGAAAAACAAAGAAACACCAAATTTAGAATATGTAGTTTAATCACAATTTATATAGCATTGTCAGTAATCTAGAGATGACTTAAACTATACAGGAGGATGTTCATCAGTTATATGCAAATACTATGTCATTTTAAAAATTATTTTTTGTAGAGATGGGGTTTCACCATATTGCCCAAGCTGGTCTTGAACTCCTGGGCTCAACTGATCTGCCTGCATCAGCCTCCCAAAGTGCTGGGATTGCAGGTGTGATTTATGCCATTTTATAACAGGGACTTCAGCATCTTCAGACTTTGGTATCCACAGCATTCCTGGAACCGATTCCCCACTGATGCTGAGAGATGACCGTACTCTGATTTTTACTAATGTATTTATTCATCATCTGTGTCAACCACAGGAATATAAGCTTCATAACAGCAGAGGGGTTGGGGCCTTTTGTTCAGTATTGTGTCCTTGTGCCAAGAATACAGGAAGGACTACAGGAAACCTCTCACCCCTGCAAATATTTTTTTCAAAGATTGTGGAAAAATCTTACTGGTTCCTCAGACTGGTTTATGGCTTAAAACTATCTATATTTAATTATTACATTTAAAGCATCTATAGTTGACAGTTCTAATGGTAAAACATTTAAAATTTTTATGATTGATTACAACTCCCTCTACCTTTTCTTTTTTTTTTTTTCCTTTTGAGATGAGATCTCACTCTGTCACTCAGGTTGGAGTGCAGTGGTGTGATCATGGCTCCCTGGAGGCTCAACTTGCCCAGGCTCAGGAGAACCTCCCATCTCTGCCTCCTGAGTAGCTGGGACTACAGGTGGATGCCCCATGCCTAGCAAATTACTCAATTACTTCCTACATTTGTAAAAGCACTTCTGCGCAGGTCACCTCTTTCCTTAGTTTCCCTCTGTAAAATGGGATAATAAACCTGTTTCATGGCATTGTTGTGTGAATTAACTGAGATGTATGTTTTGCATGCAGTAGGTGCTTAATAACAGCAGCTCTTACTGTTTTGCATCTGAGCATCAGAAAAATCCTTATAAGAGATGCAGAGCAGGATGATAAGTGATCCACATCTTTTATATGAAATCACTACAGTCAGGTGTTGAATTACTTGCCCAAAGTCACCCAAAGAATCAACATAGACAGTGGCTCTAAACTATTTCCCTGATGGAAACCCTTACTCTTGGTTTTTATTTATTTGGAAATGAAGTTACATTAAAAAATAAGTTCTATTCAATCTCAGAAATCTAAAAAGAGTTTAGATTTAAACTCAATCTAAATACTAATGGTATTGGGGAAAGAGGTAGTTTTAACAATATGCAGGCCAGGTGTGGTGGCTCAGGCCTGTAATGCCAGTGCTTTGGGAGGCTGAGGCAGGCAGATCCCCTGACGTTGGGAGTTGCAGACCAGCCTGACCAACATGGAGAAACCCTGTCTCTGCTAAAAATACAAAATTAGCCGGGCCTGGCAGCTCATGCCTGTAATCCCAGCTACTCTGGAGATTGAGGCAGGAGGATTGCTTGAACCCAGTGGAGGTTGCCGTGAGCTGAAATGGTGCCAGTACACTCCAGCCTGGGTGACAAAAGTGAAACTCTATCCCCCCAAAAAAAGAAAAAAAGGAAAAAAAGAATATGCAGTCACAAATGTTTTCCCATCTGGACAAAAAAGACATAGTCACATCTCAGCACCCTGTGAGTGTCTGAGACGGGCAAAGCTGTGGGTGTCTCTATGCCAGTAACCTTTCCTCAACACCTCTCTATCCTACTCTTGAAAGCACGTTACAGTGAGAATGATGGAACCGTTTTTGAATTTTTCTAATTTATAGGAAAAAAAATTTGCAAAACTTAGTATACATTAACAGTAACAAATTACTCTCCTCATATGCCGTGGTAGATCACAGTGGACCAGTGTTGTAGGACCACATTTGAGACTACAGATCCACACCAGGAGACTAACCCCCTTCCCATTCTCTGGGCTTGCAAAGTAATCCCCATCTTGAATTTCCTCTCAGAAAGCGACGTGTGCAAGAGGCAGCCCAATGGTGAACCAACTCCTTTTCTGGCAGTTAACACTGGTATCTCTCCACTGACTTAGAATTTGATAACTCCTATAATGAGGAAATAAAAGAATTAGATTAACCTTTCCTTAAATCCATCCTGGTTTCTCTGCCCCCTTTCCTCAGGAGACACTTAATGACAGACATGTGAATTAGGAAAGACCATTTTGGTTGTTTCTTTCCTTCCCAATTACAGATTTGTTCCTTTGGAATGTTTCTGGAAGGTTTATCTCACCCAACTTTAAATGCACAAGTCAGTGGGACATCCCTGGATTTCTCTTGGGAAGTCATTCTGACAGCTGGAAAGTCTCTCATGATCAGCAGACAGTAGCTCCCTCTGTTTAGAATTAGCTCAGGAATAGGGATCGTGGGATGGCATTCTGAATCTGTGATGTGATTGGCATGCGGGGGCCCTGGCTGATGAGGCCTGATCACAGGCTTCCTGTAGCTTAGTGTGGTGGAGGAAGCATGGCATTTGGAGTCAAGGTCTGAGCTTGACCCACCCTTCTACCCCTAACCACTGTGTGTCTTTGAACATTGCTGGGCCTTCACTTTCCTTATCTGTAAGACAGGTTTAGTAATACCCACTTTGCGAGATTGTTTTCAGGAGTGAATGATATATACTTGCAAAAGCATCTTGACCATCCTGTGAGACGTCAGGAATGGGTAGGAGAATATCTGCCTACCACCATGAAATGTGAACCCAACCCTGGAAAGCCACCTGTGTATTGCAGACCTCCAGATAAAAGCGAGTCTGTAGGAGGAGGACAGGAAGGTCTGCAGGGAAGAGGTGGGGGCTGCCGAGACCACAATACTTTGGCTCTGGATTCAGATGGCAGCTGTGTGGCTGTGGCTGTGTCTGCATTGCCTGAATGGAAGTGCTGTTAGGCCAAGGGAAAGCATTCTGGAAGAAGGACAGGGGTCTTTTGCAGTTGTCATGTCCATCCGTAGTCATCATGGAATACTGGACGGTGAGCGTGACTATCCCAGGCCTGTGTCTGAGATCCTTCCTCAGATGCCACGTAGGAGCCAAGTAGGGTGAAAGTGAGAGTTTGAGTTTGTAGCTACGTGCAAATTGGCCAAAGCTGGATGACGGGATGCCCTGGAGATAATGGCCATGCTGGGCTTTCTCTTTCATACTAGTGGGGCCCAGGGGTCCTTTAGCAGCAGAGGAAATGAGATCTGCATCCTAGATAGGGAGCCCCAGAGAAGAGTGGAACATCAAGTCCCAGGGAGGAAGCTGACAGTTAGATGCAGGTCCAAGGTGAAGGGTCAGGTAGAACAGAAAGAACAGGACCCCCAGGCAGAGTACGAAGCATTTGCCAGTGGTGAGAAATGGGATCCAGAGGATAAAAGCCCATGAAAGGGTGCATAGGAGCGAGGGGACCGTGACATTGCCTGCCGCACACAGGACTAATGGGAATGGAAGTAGAAATGGATGGGGTTTCTCCCTTTTCTATCACATTTGTCCCTGTCTCTCTCTCCCTTCTCGCCTCTCCCATGATATACTTGCAGCAGTTTAGATCCAGGGGCGACTTATGTTGGCAAAATGCCCTTTTCCTTGGAAATGGGTCTAGGACAGCTTTTCTCCATTGGTGTCCAAAGAATGTGAAATGAAAAAAGAAGAAATGTTGGGTTATGCCAAGTTATCCTGCCCCGTGAGCCAGGCAGGGCAGGGCAGGGCCTCCTATCACCACTTAGCAGTGAGGAGTTAAATTAGCTACCCAAGCTTACTCCATTCGTAAAAAGGCAAAGCTAGGTTTCAAAGACAGATCTTGTGGCTGTGGAGCAATTGAACTCTCTGGGTAACTGTCTATTCACAGCTGTGGCTCTAACCAGATATGCGCAAGTAAACGTGCACACATAGATACATGTCCATGTTCCGCCCTCCCAAAGTCATGGGAAAATGAAAGCTTTAATAAATATGGTTGTAGAGAAAGGAACAGCTCATAACGATATCAGAAAACAATTCTATTAACAGTTGAAACAAATTCTCTACACGACTTTGTAAGATGACGTGGAATGATCATAGACAAAAAGTGAACTAGTCTCAGAACAAAAGCCCTTGTCAGTGATGAGAAGAAAATTCACTGCTCATCATGGGATGATCGTAGACTGCTTCTTTCCTAATTTAACCTAACTCTTTAAAATTAAAAATTAGAAGTATGCGTGGGAAGAGAAGTGGATTAAGAGCTCAGAGACTTGGGTTTTCATCCTTGCTCTGTGGCTAATGAGCTGTGTGACACTTGCAAGTGACTCAGTCTATGAATCTTTGTTTCTTCACTTGAAAAAAGAGTGAGTACATCGGATAATCTCAAATTGCCTTTCGGTGCCAAAAAGCTGTAATGAGCTGTTTTGTTTGTTTTTGTGAGACAGGACCTCACTCTGTGACCCAGATGGGAGAGCAGCAGTGTGATCATGGCTCAGGGTACCTTCAAGTGATCCTCCCACCTCAGCCTCCCAAGTAGCTGGGACCACAGGTACTACCATGTCTGGCTAATTCTTTTATTTTTTAATTTTTTTTGTTGTCATGGAGTCACACTGTGTTGTCCAGGCTGGTATCAAACTCTTGGGCTCAAGTTATCCTCCCACCTCAGGCTTCCAAAATGGTGAGACCACAGGCATCACCCACTATGCCCAGCTAGCTAATGAGCTCTTTAAGAGAACTCATAAAGGTGCCTAGAACGTGTATTTTTATCTTTGCCATGATCACAAGCACCTGCCAAGGGTCTATCTGCGTATGCATTATCCATGTTAGCATATGTCCTTTCTCGGGGAGGGGCACTGCTCTTGGGCATGGCTTGGCCTTTTGTCCTGGATCCAGTCCCTTCTTGCTTTTGCTAAGCCCCCTCTCTCCTGGGGAGTAGAGTGTTACCCAAAGTCTGCATCAGGGGTTCTATGCCCTCCTGCATGGTTTGCCTGGAACTCCAGATCCTGTTGCAACCGGATTTCCTGTGGCAATGTTCTTTCCCAGGTGAAGGCCTCGTCATCACATCATGTACCCTCAGCTTGCCTGATGAGACTTTCCTCCACTGATTGCTCCTTGGGCCTTCCTCTCTTTACCCATCCCATCTAGCCAGCTTCTCCAACTTAGTTTGAACCACTGTTTTGAGAAAACTTGAGGTTGCTTTGGGTGGTGTATATAAATTAGGATGGCAAGGAACAGCTCCACAGGGAGGAGGAGCTGGAGATGACGCAGACTGTTGTCTTATTAATGTTGTCTCGCCCTCCCAGGATACTAGCCAACTTTGGCAGGCTTTAACAGGACTTAGACTTGACCACCTCTGCACTCCGCTGGCACCAGGGATGTCTTCCACACCCCTTTCTCCCTTTCTACATCCACCCATCCTCTGAGACCCATGTCAAACCTCATCTGCTCACGTCACAAGACTAAGTGGTCTCTCCTCTGAAGTGGCATCCCATATACTATCTGTAGCTGCTCCACTCCACACATAGCCCAATTAATTCCTACTTCTTCAGATTTCAGCTGAAAAGTCACTATTCCTCCAGGGAGCCCTCCCTGGCTACCCAAACAGAACAGATACCTCTGTTTAGATGCTCAGGAACCTCTGTTACTTTTGTTTCATCCCACTTAGATGGTTGTTAATTGCATGTTTATTTGAATGAAGAATTGATTCCCAACACTCTGCCACAAGCACAGAATCTGGTCTCTTCCTCTTAGCACTCTATTCTCCAAGGTCCAACAGGATACCACCGGTATACTCTCTCGAACCTTGAGTGTTTATGTAAATCCTAATTACTTGCCTAAAGGTCCTTTCTCTTCTGCTGATTTACATCCTCCTTGAAGGCAGTTCCATCTTTCTGTTGTACCTTCACAGTCCAGCACTGTTCTGAATAGATATACATCAATTTGAAGTTTCACTTGTGGGAGACATTATTTGGTCATTAGTCTGAATTTACACCGTCTGACCTGTGAAGGGAACTTCTTCCTGAACACGTTACTGAACTGAACTGCGGTCCTCTTGCTGGCACAGTAAGGCTAAACTCCCATGCTGAGATTTTGCAGGGGGAGAAAGGAGGCTGTTTATATGCAGGGCACCAAGCAAAGAGAATTGGGTCACTCATGCTTAAGACCTGACCTCCACGATGGCTTATAAGCAAAGGCTTTTAAAGGCAGGGGTACATTTCAGGAAAGCAGAAGTTACAGGCAAAACTGTATATTCCTAAATGGATGTTAAAGATTAGTTTAATATTAAACATTAGTTTATTGCACCTAAAAGGGTGGCTTTAGGTGGGATATCTGGAAGTTGGGGCTCGCAGATCACAGGTAGATTCAGAGATTCTGATTTATGATTGGTTAAGGAATGGAAGCTCTGTCTAAAACTTTCAGACAGCAGAAAGGAATGTCAAGTTCTGGTCTATGGGTATGCCATCCTCCAGGCCCCTCAGGAAGAAATATAGAACAAAGAATGGCAGAGTTCAGTCCTCAGTTCTCCCCTTTTTGAGCTCTATATGCCAGTGGATTCATTTAGTGGGAGTCTAGGTTTCTGAAAAACACCAGAGACATATGTTATGATGTTACCTGTAGTTTCTATAGGGAGCCAAGTATCTTGTGACTCTGATTTCCTTGGCTATTGTTTTAAGCTATTGATATTTTCTTGCTTATCAAGTTGCTCATTTGCCTCTCAAGGCTAGCTAGGTGCCTGTAATTTCCCACCAGGGAACTCAAGATTTTCCTTTATTTCCATGTTTGGGAGGGCCCGGCAGGTCCCTCAGAGGGGGTTCCTGCAGCATCTCAAACTTTCTGTACAGAAAGGAAGTTATTATTGAACATCAGAGTTGTAGATGAATGTGGCATGAGAAATAAAAAGGAAACATTCACTCTGACTTAAGGCTACAGGAGGTTCTCAAAACAGGACACTGTATGGGGACAGTATCAGGATGCGGAAGCTTGTGGGGAAGGGTTGGTCTCAGGGTTTTAGGCCTGATTCCACAGTCTGCATTCCATGGAGGCTACTCGACCTCCCTGGGCTTCGGTCCTTTTCCTTGCACACAATGCAATAGAGCGGTGGTGCCCGGTGAGCGTGGCACACAGTACATGGGTACAAGATCATTTCAAGGAATACCGCAATATTCAGCACTTGCCAGGGTTCTGGATTCCGGCTTCCATTTCTTTTTGCAATTTGGACCAGGTAACTAGATCTCCTTTTTTTCCCCCCTTTTTGCAAAAGATGGTGTTGGGATGGGGTAGAGGTGAAGAGAAATAGCTGCCTTCTCTCTGCAAAGTTGATGAAGCATCAACTGGGATAATAAATGCGAAAACACCATGAAATGAAAACATCTATTTAAATGCAAGAGGTTGTTATTTACAGTCTTTAAATGATATTTGCTCAGTTCTGGTTGTTTACGTTTAGCATATCCCACAGAAACTGTGGGAACTACAAAACCACAGAAAGTGATGATTAAATTCAAAAACTCAATCTGACCCGATCTGTCTGGGTTGGTAATCTCTTGGCGCTGTTTTCTTGCTTAGGACTGAGGAAGCTTTGTAGATGGTTCATGAGGAGAGGAGGTCCAGTGGAGCTGGTGGCAGTCTGTGCCTTCAGAGAGAGGGGCCTAGCTTTGGTTAGGCCTGAGGATGGATTCCCTGTCAGTTTCAGAGGATTTGGTGGCCCTGCACTTCAACTGCCCCAAACCAAAAATCAATCTGGGACTGTGAAGGGGAGGAACAGTGAACTGTATTTTACAGGACAAGAAAGAATAAGATAGAGAAGGAGAGAAATGTTCACCAAAGACCATGAACTCATTCTGTTTTTTTGAGATAGTGTCACTGTGTTGCCCAGGCTGGAGCGCAGTGGCACGATCGAAGGTCATTACAATCTCTGCCTCCTGAGTTCAAGTGATTCTCCTGCCTCAGCCTCCTGAGTACCTATGATTAGAGGCATCTGCCACCATGCCCAGCTATTTTTTTTTTTTGTATTTTTAGTAAAGACGGGGTTTCACCATGTCAGCCAGGATGGTCTCAATCTCCTTACCTCGTGATCTGCCCACCCCGACCTCCCAAGGTGCTGGGATTACAGGCATGAGCCACCACAGCCAGCCCATGAACTCATTCTTAAGCATCAGCTGAACAGGCTTATTGATGTATCTTACCAGAAGCCCTAAGCAGAGGAGTTAAACATGTAAGATTTGTAGTCAGGTGGGTTTGAGTTCAGATCTTGCCTCTACCCAGGAGCCCAGGGTAAGTTACTCCTCCTCTCTATGCCTCATTTCTTATCTGTATGGGAAGAATGAAGTCCCTACCTCCAATGATTATTGTGGTGATCATAAATGGACATTCGATAAATAGTTTCTTATTACTATGGGCACAGCATCTTCTATATTATTAGTTCAACCCTTTTAGTTGTTTGAAATCATTGGCACTTTGTAATCTCAGAGTTCTCAGAGGCAGCATGGTGAACTGGGAGTAGGTTCTGTGAAGAGCAGGGTTCTGTTGGATGTGTCACTTACAGCTCTGTGACCTTGGGCAAGTTACTTAAATTTTCTGGCCCTGTTTTCCCAGACAGTGAAAAGAAGGTGCTGTGGCTCATGCTTATAATCCTAGCACTTTGGGAGGCCAAGGCAGGTGGATCACATGAGGTCAGGAGTTCAAGACCAGCCTGGCCTACATGGTGAAACCCCTAATTTAAAAAAATACAAAAAATTCGCTGGGTATGGTGGGTGGTGCTTGTAATCCCAGTTACTTGGGCAGCTGAGGCAGGAGAATCTCTTGAACCCAGGAGGCAGAGGTGAGCAGAGATCACACCATTGCACTCCAGCCTGGGCAATAGCAACCAAACTCTGTCTCCAAAAAAAAAAAAAAAGAGTTGCCCTTTTCCGTCGTCAACAAACACATATTGATATTGAACACCCAGGATGTTCAGGACCTGTGAGTGACTCAAAGAAGTGGCAGCTGCAGACGTGATGGCCAATGTGGGGAAGGGCATTGGTGGGGTTGGCAGAGATAGAGGACTCTGTGAAACCCCAGTGAGGGGGCAGGACTCAGTTTGTGGGTACCCTCCTCAGGGGTGTAGGAGGAAAGTGAGAATGCAGGTGTAGGGGCCAAGGGGAACTTCAGGGAACTCTGAAGGTTCACTGGAAAATCAACTTGTAAAAGGCAGATTAATTGGAGAAAAGGCATACAAATTGATTTAATGCATATGGGTGGTAGCCTTCACAATGACACCCAAATAGACAGGGGAAATGGTTTATTTTTATGCTTAGGTACACAAAGTATGGATAGCCATGTAGAAATACGACTGGACAAAGTGGGTGTGATCTGATGCTGACAGACTGAGTAGGAAACCGCGAGGCCTGTCTACATCCTTCCTGGCCTCTGAGTGTGCGTTCCTTCCTCATGTGCGGGGCAGGCCCTTTCTGGAACGGGGGTTATATGACCTACAGTCAAATTAGGTAGGTCAGATAATTTCTTTATGGCCTATTTTTACACAGAAAGACAGAGGAAGTTTAGAGTAATATTTTTAGGTTTTATGGCTGCTTTGAAGAAGGGGTTCTGGTTTCTATGACTGGCCTGGGGGAAAGGAAGGCAGGAGGTGAGAGAAAAACTTCTGCTCCTGAGGCCTTTATCTGGGGATACTGTTTTCTCAGTCCCAACACTGTTGAATAGGTTAACACCTGGATGGCTGAGTTGGTAGCATATGTAAGCCAGGGTTGGGAGCAGGAGGAGTCTGGATGGTTTCAAGGGTGGAGGTGGACACGGGAGTCAGCATCCCCTAACGCCCCGGAGGAATAGGACAGGAGGAGGGCAGCAGCCCTGCGGTGAGCAAGGAACCCCAGGACAACCCCAATCCACTGGGCTGGGGGCTGCACCTGCCACACTGGGGTTGGCCCCAGGTGGGTGGGGTGGGGGCGGGGCTTCCGCAGCCTTGCTGATGGGCCAGCCGCGCAGTCAGGTGCCTCGGAGCCTCCGGATCCCGCCGCGTGGCCGCCAGCCTCACCGCAGGCTGGTCTCAGCTCAGGCTGATTTCCCAGGCCGAGAGCTGATGCTGATCAGCCCGTAAACCACACACGCAGTCGGGCTCCAGCCGGTTTAATTTCTGGCTGGGAATCAGCGAGAAGACTATGCTGCCCCCACGCCCCTTTCCTGTAGATGTTGCTGTCGCTCACCACACACCCAACACACACCTCCTTTTCCTACATTACTCCCCTCAGCCCCCATCTCCCCACCTTCACCATTTTGGGGGGGGCAACCCTTCCCTCTTAAAATCACCCCATCCAGTGTCAAGTACATTCTGATTTTTAAAGAGGCGTCCTCTAGGTTGACATCTTGTCATAAAGAGGCAGCGTTTGACCTTCCCTGGTTACCATGCTGTCGATTTGGCTGGTGTGGATGGAAAGGCTCCCACACTCACTCCTCCTTCTGTCTCTTAAAAAAAAATACCCGCCTCCCCTTTCAAATAAAAAAAGAGCTGGAGAGAGGGAGAGGGAGGGAGGGAGAATTTGACATTGTATAATTTAAAATTGCACAGCCTAGAGCCCACAAAACCGAGCATGTAATTACACACTTACTAGAGGTAACAGCAGTGCTGATAATTATTCTTTACACAGGAGAGACCCTGCTGATATCCCACAGTCAGAAAGTGGGAACTACAATATCTTTAATACCATCCTCAGAGACCCTCATAAGCAGAAGAGAAGTATGAGAAAGCTCACAAGGTCCACAGCAATATCTTCATCGCGCCGGAATGTCAGGGGCTTTAGCACAACAGAAATCAATAGTTTCTAGTACATTTTTTGGTAGAGTTTTTTTTTTTAATGACCTAACTGAGAAAGTACAGGGAAGGCAGAGGTACAGAACAGCAGGAAACAAAACCTCCTTAACCGAAGGCTTGTCTGTTTAGACATGTCACGCAAGTCAGTTTAGGAGAGACACGTTCTTCATCTGAGCCACATAACCGTGCAGCTGGACCGAGGTCCTGGTCCCGGAGTGCTTTTGGTCATAGGTAAAGCCTTTTCATTTAGATCATGAACTGGCCCTTCTACCCATGTTTCCTCATTAAGGCAGCACCTTGACTTACTGTTGGCTATAAAGCTATGCAGTATTAAATCTCTAAAGAGAGGAGATTAATATCCAGGCATTTCTTTCCAGGCACTTGGCCCTCTGCTGCTCCTTTCTCCCCAGACAGAAAGTGAGTTGGTTGTATTTTAAAAAATAAGAAAAGACCAAGCATCAGTTGAAACACTGAGAAATTTAAAGCAACAGTCCGTGATGCCACACAGTGAAGTAAAGGGTGTTTGACTTTTTTTTTAACCCGAAGTCCAAGTTTAATACTTGAACTTGTTTTCAAAAGGAGACCACTTTGGTGTTTGCATCTCTACGCTAACCCCAGAAGGTGACAAATGGTTACCTATTTCTACTCTGTAACCTTAGCCGAATTCTTACGCAGCTGTCTCTTAAAAATGCTTCTTGATTGTTTGCAGGTTGTGCCGACATCCTGATTTGACGATCTGCATTCATTCAGCTGGGCTAATAAACCAATTTAATTGGGTCCATTTTTCAGTAGAGATGACGCCAATTTTTGCTTGGGGCTTAGGGGAAGGACACTCTGACTGACCGATTATTTGCCGTGTGCCAGGCGTAAGTGGAGAGATGCATTTCTGTACGTGAGACATTTAAGACTCATACTGCTTCTGTGGGCTTTGTAGCATCCTCCTATTTTAAATGTGAAAAAACAAACTCAAACAGGTGAACTTGGTCTAGGTCACACAGCTAAGAAAGGTGGAAGAGCAAAGAGTCCACTCAGAGCTGTCAACTTGGTTTGGACAGAGGGGTGTATTACATTGTTTGATTTTACCATTCGGATATGGGCAGGCCAGTGAGTTTAAAGGGGTGGGGAGCTCAGAGCAGGGAGGTCCTTGGAGATGCTTTTACAAAATGTCTTTTGGTGAGGACATCACATCACAACAAATGAACAAAGAAACACAGTGGCCAGAGGAGCCTTGGTGACTCCCCAGGGAAACCGATTCTCGGGGAGGCCGATTCCAGGCAGGTCTGCACCTGGGGCTCAATGAAAGCAGCAGTTAGCTATTAGGCCACCTGAAAAGAGGGAATTGGAGGGCAGACAGATGTTTTCAATGCATGAGTAAATGCGAAGACACTGGCGCGAGAAGCAGAGAGCTGAAGGCAGAAGTCTCAGGGGCTGAATGGAGCTGTGTCCGCTGGAGGTCTTCAGATTTCAGGTACGCAGGGTTATTGGGACATTTCAGCGATGTTAACTGGCTTTCTGGTTTGATCTTTCTGGTTTGATCAGCGCCATGAGGTCCCTGACGCTGCTAATTTAAAGAGGCTGTATTAGCCGACTCAGGGTGAGGACCGCAGGTATGTAAAGGCCTGTTAGCGGCAGCCACAGACTGTTTGCTCTGAACCTCCCATGGCGGCTGGCTCTGATACTCCGTCATTTTTGCTGTTTTTGAGAAGGATGCTGTATTCTCACTGGTAGTAAAGGCTTCAGAAGACAGGGTGTGGTGGCTCACACCTGCAGTCCCAACACTTTGGGAGGCCAATCACCTGAGGTCAAGAGTTTATGAACAGTCTGGTCAACATAGTGAAACCCCATCTCTACTAAAAATATAAAAAAATTTAGGTAGACATGGTGGCGCATGCCTATAGTCCCAGCTACTTGGGAGGCTGAGGCAGGAGAATCACTTGAACCCCGGAGGTGGAGATTGCAGTGAGCCGAGATCACGCCACTGCACTCCAGCCTGGGTGACAGAGTGTGACTCTATCTCAAAACAAAAACAAAACAAAAAAGGCTTCAAAGAAGTCTCAAGCCTTTAGAGAGAGAAGGGTGCATGATAGACAATGTGACGCATGTTTGGGAACAAGGGACCTTGTCCAGCATCCTCTCAACTCACATACTGCTGTAGCTTACCCATCGGCCCTTTGTCAATCAGTCCCCATCTGTGCTTCAAGAGCACAGGCTTCTGGGGGAGAAATACAGGAGCAGGCCTGCCTGGGAAGGGAGAGGCCTGTGTTGGGGCCTAGTCCGGGCTGAAGGTCCGGAGCACAGAAGTTCAGCAAGGCAGGAAGCTTGACCTTGGCAACCAGAACAGTTTGGGATACAGCTGCTCTCCAGGCCTTGGCTGTTTGGATCTTGATTCTTTTGCACTTTCTGCCCCAATGATCAGTGGCCCCAGGAGCTGGGATGGCAGGAGTTAAGGAGCAAGGTGAGCTCCTGTTGGGGACTCATGCCAGGAATGTCTTCAGGTCCCCATGGGGGAGAGGTCACTGGAGACAAGGCCTTCTAGGATGGCCAGTTTAGGCTAGTGACTAACACACAAATCCTCTCTCTTAACAGATCCACAATTATCTGTGAGAACTAGCAAGTTGAGAGCATAGGCTTTGGAGTCAAATACATGTGACTCTGAGTTCCAGCTGGGTTATTTCTCAGGTGCACAACCTTGGGCAGGTTATTCTCTCTGACACTCAGTTTTAACCTGTGAAATGGGACTAAGACTCTCTCCTTTGGGGGTTGCTATTAGAAATAAATAATGAATGGAACTTAGTAGAGGCTCAGTACTGATTTATTTCACCTCTTTCTCCATCAGTTTCCCACTCTCTACTCTTCCCTTCCCAAATTATAAGGCATGAAAAATTCAGGGCAAAGAAGAGGGCTGAGGGAAGTGACACATCAGTGAAACATTGCTGGAGGGAGGAGTCACAGCCTCAGGGCTGGGATCGCTCACCCCACAGGAGATCGCCTTGGCCTGCCTGTTCCATTTCTAAACCCAGAAGCAAATAGAAGCCATCACAACATGAGAGATGATAGAAATTGCCAAAAATAGTCAAAGAAATAAAACTGCCAATACCACTTTGTCACCTCCAAGATAAGAGAGAGCACATGGGGAGGAGGTGAGGAGAGGGGTTATCTTAGAATCATTCACCTTTTGGTTGCTATCGTTGGTAAATAGCATACCTGGCGTTTCATACTGAAAGTGGTATTGGCACCCGAGTCTTGCTTTTTTTTTTGGAGAGATGGTCTTACTCTGTTGTCCAGGCTGGCATGTAGTGGCACGATCAAAGTTGACTGCAGCGTCAACCTCTCAGACTCAAGCAATCCTCCTGCCTCAGCTTCCCAAATAGCTGAGACTATAGGTGCACACCACGACACCTGGCTCATTTATTTTTAGTAGAGATGGGAGTCTTACTATGTTGTCCAGGCTTGCCTTGAACTCCTGGGCTCAGGAGATCCTCCCACCTCGCCCTCCTAAAGCGCTGGTATTACAGGTGTGAACTACCACACCAGGTGGGGTGCCCAAGTGTTTAGGTCATCTGAGGCTACAGGTCACTAACTCACTGTAACGTGAAGGGAGTGAGGATTAACAACAACGAGAATTGCCCTAGAGTGAAGGGCTTTCTTTTCATATCCATTCTTTGGAAAAACAGAGCTGCTCATGGCCGCTTTTTGGTCTTTTTGTGCTTCTCTGTGGTAGTGGGCAGGTTAGAGAACACGGTAAAACACATGACTTTGCCATGTCTTGGGTCTTTTCATCCTCTTTCCACCTCCTGCCCCCACCTACCCCGAACCTTCCCTCCTTTGTGCAAATCTGTTTTCGCCACAGGAGCACATGCTGTCTCTTCTAGCTACAACACTACTTGCTAATTCAACGATTCATCTTTAATGAGGCCCCCTGCCAATGTTTAAATAGCATTCAGAACAAAGGAAAAGCAATATTTCCAAAACAGCTGCTTCTGCTTCATTCTCGAAGCTCATCTGTCAGAAAACCAAGAAAAATGCCTTAACAGATGATGGGAATATATGGCCATTGTAGATACAGTGTCTGTATATCTATAGATGGATATAGATAAAAATAAAATACCCACTTTTATGATGCTAGAGATTTTGGATATAAGCATCCTAAAGTGTTCTGTTGGCTTTAGATAGTGCTACGGTAGGGAGGCTTTTCTTTATGATTTTATTGGTTCTCTTCTGAATCGTTTGGGAAACACATTTAGTAGTGGAAAGAGCATGGAGTTTGGGGTTAGCTAAATCTAGGCCCACCTCTGAGATCTGTCACTGACTAGCTGTGTAAGTGGGTAGATCATGGGAGCCCTCTGTCCATATGTTATTGGTAAAATGAAAATAATACTCTCTTCCTTTCTGGATGTATGTCAGTGTGACTAGCACAATGTTTGGCAAATAGTAGAGATGCAATCATTTCTTTACTTTATTTTTTGAGATAGGGTCCTACTCTGTCACCCGAGGTGGAGTGCAGTGGCATAATCTTGGTTCACTGCAACCTCCACCTCCTGGATTCACATGACTCTCATGCCTCTGACTCCCAAGTGGCTGGGATTGTGGGTGTGCACCACCATGCCTGGCTGTTTTTTTTGTTTTTGAGACAGAGTCTCACTCTGCCACCCAGGCTGGCGTGCAGTGGTGTGAACTTGGCTCACTGCAGCTTCCACCTCCTGGGTTCATACAATTCTCCTGCCTCAGCCTCCCAAGTAGCTGGGATTGCAGGTGTTTGCCACTGCACCTGGCTACTTTTTTGTATTTTTACTAGAGACAGGGTTTCACTATGTTGGCCGAGCTGGTCTCAAACTCCTGGCCTCAGGTGATCCACCTGCTTTGGCCTCCCAAAGTGTTGGGATTACAGGCGTGCCACTGCACCTGGCCATTTCTTGGTTTTAAATTTAGGACCTTCTAAAATCATAAAGCATGGGTAGAGTCTGAAGGACTCTGTGCCTGTGTTTCTAGAGGTGCTGCTCCAGGGACCCCAAGACAGTAAGTCTTCTCAGTAGCAGCCTCTGGAACGTGCTCATCAATCCCACATCTTTGAGTAAGAAAGGATGAACATCATGTAGAGGAAGTGGCTTGGGAAAGCTCACAGTTGCCTTTATCAGTTTCTAAAAGGGAGATTGAGAATAGCAGAGACTAGAAAAACAGTAAATAAGCCCAAGGAAACTAGAAGAAAGGAACGAATGTGTTTCAGAAAATTAACAAACTCAGACACAGAAATATGGTAGAATTGATTTAAAACCATACAAGGTGTGATTCTTTGAAAGGAGGAGAAATGTGAACTTTGAAAAAGAATTAAGAAAAAATGTTTAACATTAGGCCTGAGCTAAAACGTATAGATGCAAATGAAGAAACTTTTAAATTATTGGGGAAAGATGAGGCAGATGTTGAGAAAGATGTGAAGGAAAAGTGAGGGAATGGGAGGAGGAAGAAGCCAGGCTTGTCCCTCCCGCTGCCCGTCTGGTCAGTCCCTTGAATTCCGTCTGATGCTCTATTTTCCTTTTTGCTTTAGCCATATTGAAGTTGATTTCTACTGTGTACTTGTAACTAACCGACCATTACTAATACAGTTTTGAAAATAGCAAGTTACAAAGCAGTTACTTTAATATGACCCTATTTTTGTTAAGGAAAATTGTGTGTAAATGTCTATAAAACAAAGCCTGGAAGTATATACTGTAAAAAGGATAACAATGGTTATATTTGGGGAATGGGATTATTAGCGCATTTTTCTGCTTTTTGCTTGTATAATTAATTATGCATGAGCTATCAGGACAAGAGGGCTGTTTGGACTGGTGTGGATTAGTGGGTTTGTAAGGTTTAGCCTATCTGATTTGTTAGATGTCTTATTTATCTTATTGGCCTTAAAAAAAAAAAAAGGTGTTAGAGTCGCGATAATATGGCGGCATAAGGACCAGACTGTTGTATGGCCACCAGGGGGCGACATAAATGAGACAAGAACGGGAAGCACCAATTACAAAGGTTAAAGGGCCAGACCAAGCAGGTGAATCCAGGGTTCACAGATCTGTTAGAGAACTGGACTTCATGTCTGATTGTCAAGAAACAAGGGATGCCTACAGAGCTGTTGTAATCAGGAATCATTTGGTTGCAAGGACAGAAATTCCTTCAAGCTTAAAGTTTAAAAAGAAGGCTTCATAAAAGGGGCACAGGGAGATCACATTGACCCCTAACTGCGTAAGTACAGCCTGCTGCTGTGTCTCTGGCTCAGGGTGGCCTCTCCTTACTGCCGTCTGCAGCTTGGATGTCTCTGTGAGCTACAAAGCTCCCTCCGTGATGAGAGCAGGGAGAGAGTCGGCCTCTCCTACGCTGAGCTTTCATGGCGCATTCCCCTGTGCTGCCGTTGGCTCTCTTTCCTTTTCTTTTTTTTTCTTGCTCTATTTTCTTTCTCTTTTTTCTTTCTCCTTCCTTCTTTTTTCATTCTCTTTCTTCTTTCTTTCTTCTCTGAGCTGATAATGGCAGGAAAAAACTTTTTCCTTTCCCTTTCATCAGTCACCAGAAAGCTGCTCAATAAATACTTATTTGGGCAAATATGACTCTGAATGAAAATACGACACTTTATAAAATGAAGTACTTTATGAAGTCATAATCACAAGATAATCTTTTGTTGTGTTCTTTCAAGGCAGCCTTTCTTGCATTTTTATTCCAGGCCTGTTTCTCGTATAATATCCAGGCAGGCCAGTTGCAGAACTAAAACTAATTTTACCAGTCCATCCCTTGGCTCAGAAATCAGATGAGATGAGACATGTGTCAGTGCCTATTCACATGCCTTCTGCATAGTAGCTGTTCCGGCTACTATGTGTCCAATGGGAAGATGCACGGAAAAGAATCAGGTGTTCGCAGTGTCTTCCTGTGGCTCTGGAGGCTTTTAATGGGGAGAGTTCAGCAGCTTGGCCTCAGTTGGGCCACAGTCCATCAAGGAGCTGTAATGCCTACATCAAGCTCCATCACATGACTTCTTGGTATGTATTTGACTTTTTTCATCTTCTCCCGTGATCACATTTATTTTAATGTCCAGAATGTGCAGCTACACATACCCCTCTTTGACACTTGTCCTTCCACGTGGCATGGCTCATAGATTGTTTTAATCATGCAATATGATCTTAATTCTTTCGAAGTAGACTTAGATAGAAATAAATCCCCACTGAAATAGCGATTCCACCATAGCCTTGCTCAGTGGCTTTTAGGAGCATTGTTCATCAGGACTTATGTTGGCCATGAACTTTTACCTCTAGAGCCCTAATTCCTATAGTTTCCCTCAAGGAGATGTTACAAATACTTGTAACAAATACTTACTGAACGTTAATACATACCCCACTGGGTCTCTGGTGTTGCTTATTTTGTTTTGTGATTACTAAACCAGTACCCCGTATTCAGGGGGCTCAGAGCATAGGGGAAAGCCAGACAATCCTAGAATTTGTCTCAGGCCAGCCATGGCAGTGATACAAGGTAGCTCACTTCCAGTCTACTCTTCATTTGCTTTCCTGTGAAACAAAGTGTGGAAAGATCTGAACACACCTTCCAGCTTTCCTAGCAGTCTGGGGTAACTGTGTTCTGGCTGCAACTGTGGTCAGTGAAACATCATGGAAGCGAGGTCTCTTCTTCCTCCTTCCCACCTGTAGTGAGTGTGGGGCTTGAGCTTGGCAGCCCTCTCTAAGGCTAGCAGAGAGGAATAGGGGAGAGGTTGGTTCCTCGGTGGCACACACCAGCCCTGGACTGACTACTATGCTGATACTGCTTTGTGAGATGGATAAACCTCTTATCATTTCAGCTGCTGTTTGTTTATGGGAGCTTGCAGGCTAAAGTAGTCTCAACTTATATCGCCCTTTCACAGGAGCCTTGGCTGGAGGGATCTCGCTTCACTTAGCATTAGCTCACAAAGTCCATCTAGTGTGAACTACGTTGCAGTGGTCAGTCTAAACCCCTCCCCACAGGAAGGGACTGGCAAACTCTAGTTATGAGAAGATCCTTAATTAACAGCAAAAACAATATGTGACATCATTTAATAGGCAGACTACAAATCAGGGATGAGTTCCACTTCATCCACAGTTGGCAGAGTCCTTTCTTACTAATCCGTTTCCACTTTCCATTTCATTTCCCCCCGTGACCCCAGCCTTCCAGCAGAAAAGACTCCGTTTACTCCTGAGCTGTCGACCTGTTTTCTCCTGCTCCTCTTAACGTGGCCTTCTTACCTACTTACCTTGGTCTTTTCCAGGAGCCCCTCACCTCCTGTGATGCATTTTAGTGGATTGTCTCCCTAGAGGTAGGCTGGCTCTATTCTCACTCTCCAAGTCCCACAGTAACTCTAACAAGAAGGGACCAATGCTACATTTTCACAGAAATTGGGATCGAGTGCAGGAAAACAGAACTAAGAAGGAAACATTTGTTCCTGGGGGTAGGAGCTTCGGGTGGGAGAAAGCTTTGTACAGGATTTAATATTTACATTGAGATGTGGAGGGGAGAAAAAGAAATTTTTTTCCCCCAGAGAACAGAAGAAATAGATTCCAGGTGGAGGAAGGAGTGCAATCTAGATACAGGTGGGTGGCATGTTTGAGGAGCACTGGATAGTCTCTTCTAGGTTCTTCTAGATAGAGACATGAGGAAGTGGTGTGAGAGCCCCTGAATATGAGGCTTGAAAGACATATTTGGACAAGAGTTTGAAGAAAACAGAGCTTGAAAGGTTTTTTTAAGGTGAATTGTAACCAGCCAAATCCTGGAAAGAAAACTAGATAGTATTTTAATCAGGGAGAGGGAAAGGAACTATATGTAATAAGTACCAGGTGCCCTGTGGTACAACTTTATTTAATTTCGTAGAATAATTTTTCTCTTACAATAAGCCTTGGTGGTCTATATATTATTACACTCTCATTTTATAGCAGAATGAAGAACAGCCAGTCAGGTAGCTACTAGAGTAAGTTCACAGCAGAGATGAGTGGGGGCTTGGGCAGGGCAGGAGCAGTGAGGATGGAGAAGAGGAGTTGGATGACAGCTGTTTCAGGCGTAGAGCCTGTAAAGAATGGAATCATGGAAACGTGCAAGCGAGGTAGTGAGGAAAGTCCGAGATGGGCATGAGCAAAGTTTCAGTGAGTTAATTAGCAGGACAGAGACATGTTACAGAGACAGCCAGCAGCACCTGAAGAGTGCTGGTAGGATGCACAGTGATTCAGATTAGATGGGGGTTGATGGTGGTCCCTGCTGTCAAATGTTGCAGGTAGGGCAAGGAGAGGGCAAGGAAAAGTAAGACTCACAGAAACTTAATGGAGAGATTCTGCAGCCTTTTAAAGGGGCACTCTTCACAGATAGGGTGGAAACTAAACAGAAAGTGTCGGGAGAGTCAGTGGGAGATAGGAATGGAGGCCAGGCATGTGTGTAGCCTTATTTTCAGGAAGTCTGATGGTCAGTAAAGAGATGTGGTGGGAAGTTCAGCATGTGTGTGAGGAAGGGGGTTAAGCCTGAAGAAGGGCCCTTTGAAGGTGGGAGACTTTGTTGAAAAGTTGAAGGGAATGGAATGTGATTAGAGGGAAGATCCCAGGTACAAGAGGGAAGGGAGGATAAAGATTCTCTACATATGCAGAGATTTTTACAGTCTACATAGTGCTTTCACATTCAGTGTCTCATATAGGGATGGGTGGGACGAACATCGCCACCCATTTGAGAGACAGGTAAACTGAGGCTCACAGAGATCAAGTGACTTTAAGAGGGGGGAGCTAGGATATGAACTCAGGATGCCTGAAACTGGTTAGGATTTTGTTTTGTGTTTCTGTTTTTATTCTTTGCCTTCCACATAAGGGAAGGGATGACTTGAAAAACTACCACGTTAGAGGAACACACTTTGTGGAGAAACATTCCTGTTCATTGCCTGCTTCGAATTTTCCGTCACCATGACCCTGTGAGGTTGGCAGAATTGGCATTTTTCTCATTCAGTCTATGAGCAAACTCGGCTTCAGCAAGGCCAAGGAACAGCGAGGCCAAAGAAAGGAACTTGCGTGATGCCACATAGCTGAGAAATGGCTAAGAAGGGCCTCAGACTCTCATGTTGACTGTTAGATGAGCAGTCCTGTTGACAATGAGGCCCAGCGCTGCACTTGTGGGTGAGAGGAGAGCCTCTCAGTGCTGTGGCAGATAAATAGCATGTCTCCCCTGTATTTCTGGTTCTGTTTCCTCCCAGAACCTGGAGGGTTGTGTATTGCCATGCCCTTGGGTTAGGCGTGACCATCGGCCTTGCATTGGACAGTGCATGAGCTAATGTGCAGTTTTTCATATTCTGTCTTCCACTGCCTGGGCTCTTTTGGAAGAGAAAGTGCTGTAAGATGGAAGCTGCTGGAATGTCATGTCAACACTGGGAGGTTCACTGCCTGGCAAGTTGCCTAAATCTGGAGCCAACTTTGAGGGAGAAATAAATTAAAATGCCTTATATTTGTAGATTGTTACAGCAACACGATCTAGTTTATACAACTGAACACCAGCAAACTCTTCCCAATGGAAAAAAAGAAAAATCCCTGTGCCTCATAGATAACCCTATCCTAAAGAGACAAGCATCTTCCCAGAGTAACTGGGAAATCAACATCACTAAGTCCCTCTAGGAGTTAAAATGCCATCAGGATTTTTTTTTTTTTCTTAAGGGTCTATTGGATGTTGAGTTTTTATTATGAGGTTGAGTTGTGAGCTTGAGAAGAAATTGTTTTTACAGATGTTCAGGGTGTGTTATGAGGAAATGGCCTTTTACAGGGGTTCAGATTGATGGGCTCTCTAGGGACCCCTTCTGACTACATGCGCAGAGGAAGTAGGGAGGGGCCTGAAGAGGCACAGAAGGACACCGTGGAGTCTGAGGAAGACCAGGAAAGGGGGCGGCCGAGCGATGAACTAGAACAAGATTTGGAGTCGCATAGACTGGGGTTTGAGCACTGGCCTTGCCACTCCTTGGCCAAATCCCGCAGCCTATCTGAGTCTTAAAATGGTTTTCTATACAATGGGAAAAATGATACCTGCCTTAGAGAATTGTGTTGAGTTTAGATAGATTCAGTCACATTTACCACTACTTTTGTTGTTACTGGTAATACAGCTGTTCCTTTGTATCCACCAGGGATTGGTCCCAGGCTCCGCCACCAGGATGCCTAAATCTGTGAATGCTCAAGTCCCTTGTATAAAATGATGTAGTATGCACATCTTCCTGTATACCTTGTCATCTGTGGATAACTTATGATACCTAATACAATGTAAATGCTATAGAAATTGTTATTGTTTTTTATTTATTTTATTTTTATTGTCCTATTGTTTTTAGTTTTTTACTGAATATTTTCCCTCTCTCCCTCCCTCCCTTCCTTCCCTTCCTTCCTTTTTTTCTTGCTTTCTTTTCTCTCTCTTGAATTTCGCTCTGCTACCCAGGCTGGAGTGCAGTGGTATGATCTCTGCTCATTGCAACCTCTACCTCCCAAGTTCAAGCAGTTCTGCCTCAGCCACCCAAGCAGATGGAATTACAGGCATGCACCACCATGCCCAGCTAATTTTTGTATTTTTACTAGAGATGTGGTTTCACCATGTTGGCCAGGGTGGTCTCAAACTCCTGACCTCAGGTGATCCACCTGCCCCAGCCTCCCAAAGTGCTAGGATTACAGGCGTGAGCCACCACACTCTTGGTGGCATGGCTGAGTATTTTATTTATTTTTAATGTTTTTTAGAGAGAGGGTCACTCTCACTCTGTCACCTGGACTGGAGTGCAGTGGTACAATCCTAACTCACTGCAGACTCAAACTCCTGAGCTCAAACCACCCTTTTGCCTCTGCCTCTCAAGTAGCTGGAATTACAGGCACATGCTACCATGCCTAGCTAATTTCTTTCTTTCTTTTTTTTTGTGGAGATGGAGTCTCACTACATTGCCCAAGCTAGTCTTGAACTCCTGGGTGCAAGTGATTCTCCCACCTCAGCCTCCCAAAGTGTTGGGATCACAGGCCTTAGCCAGCTGCGTGCCCGGCCACTGTTTTATGAGGTTGGTTATATCCTTGCATGTGGAATCTATGGATATGGAGGGCCAACCGTAGCTTACAGTGGGGACTTAATTGTCCAGTTCTTGCTGTTTCTCCTGAAGCTTCAAAGCAGTTGCTATAAGCTGAATCATGTGGCCTGAAAATTTGTATGCTGAAGCCCTACCCCACAGCATAGTGGCATTTGGAGGCGGGGCCTTTAGGAGATAATTAGGTTACCTGAGGTCATAAGGATGGGGCCTTCATGAAGGGATTCTTGGCCTTGGAGAATTGGTGCCATGGGAAGATAGAGAGAGGGCTGCTGTCTGAAAGCCAGAAAGAGGGCCCTCAGCAAAACCCAGCCGTGCTGGTGCCTTGATCTCAGCCTTCCAGCCTTAAGAACCCTGAGAATAGGAATGCTTGTTGTTGACGCACCCAGTCTGTGAATTTTGTTACGGCAGCCGGAGCTGATACAGAGCTGGGTTTGAAGAGGGAGTTAGAAGCTTCTACTTCTTGTTTGTTTTTATTCCTTCTTTTGTGACTACATTTTGGGGTGATGAGACCTTGGGAAGAGCAGTTCGGGCAGGGTAGGGTGGGGATGCCTTCTTAGAAGAAGTCACATTCGAATCTTAAATGCTGAGAGCAGCCAGGGTGTGGCTGGGGAGAAAGGAGTACACTGCTGGTTGCTTAGAGCTGGCTCCAAGGTCATGGTTCTAAGTGAGGAGACAAAGAAGCCTTTCAACTGTGGGCCTTCTGCATTGTCTGGTCTTGCTTGCCAGAAAATGGATTTAGGGTAGGCTCATGGTCAGTATAAAATAGAATTCAACAAGCTGAGCATCCTATTGGACACAGCTCTTGGGAGCCCCAGCAAAGTGTGCTGGGCATTGGCATTGGGTGCCAACTAGGGGAGGCAATGGGAGCCGCCAATACACTGACCCCACAGGAGAGTTTGATGGGGTCCCCTTTCCAGAGCCGTGACCTCATACCGGTCACCTCAAGCATTTTTCCCTCTTGCTTGGAAGGTTGGGCAGTTCTAAAAGAGGACATTAGACCTGGTCATCTTTTCCTAACACAGGTTTCCCAGTCTTCATGCACATGCAGTTGTCATGTTCTCTTGCTGTTGTATCTGTGAAATGTCTACCCCATTGTTTACTTCCTAATTCCTCAAAATGGACTCACTTTATTTAAACATCTACTCTAGTCTTAGGTTAAGCAATACTATTGACGAAATTGTGGTCAGTGTTTTCATTTAAAGAAACAGTATTTTTTGTAGAGATGGGGTCTCCCTGTGTTGCCCAGACTGGTCTTGAACTCCTGGCCTCAAAGGGTCTTCCCACCTTGGTCTCCTCAAGTGCTGGCATTATAGGCATGAGCCACCATGGCCAGCTCCCCCTTTTTTCCCCTCTAATACACATTACAATAAATATGTCACTTAAAATTTTTAGAGAATATTCATGAATGCCCCACCTCACATCATCTTGGGGACCATTCATAGGAGACAAACTGCACTTTGGGGTACTCACTTTAGGAGCTGAGGGAAGCAGGATGCCTTACAGATGGGAGTGGGACACGGGACATTTGCATGGAGCAGCAATGTTCTTGCAGCGCCAGCCCCATGGGTGGCCTCCATCTCGGTGGAGGCTCTGTCTTGGCACTGCCATCTGCTCAGAGTGAGCAGGCTTTTGTGAGAAGCTGTGGGAGGATAAGCCTGGCTGATTGGCTGGAGCCATGCCCAGAGTGCCCAGATGTACATTTGCCCCAAAAGAGGGGGCACAGCTGGGGTTCACTGTCTCCCTGGAGGCTTGGTTTTTCTGGTACAGCTCAACGCTGCCTCCCACTTTCCTGCGGTGCATTCTGCTCAGCTGGGCGGTGAGGAGAGGGCGCAGAGCGGCACCATGAGCTCCCTCACTGCCGTCTGCCTGCCATTTGCTGCCACTGGGGACCTGAGACTGCTTCCATGGAAACAGAACCATGGATTGTTTTTCCAGAAAACGTCTCAATCTAATTTGTGTAGAGCTGCGTTGTGTGTGTGGACGTGTGTGTGTGCTTCAGTTGCAGAAGGGGGTGAGAAGCGGGAAGAGGGAATTTGCATAGAACCTCCAATTTTCCTCAATTCCCAGGGAGTAGATGATTCCAGGTGAGTGGTGCATCCCAGACACTGAGTCTTATTGAGGGCTTGGCTTAGGAAGCAGTAACCATTCTATTTGCCTAGGGTGCTCCAAAATACTTGAATTCTGCTTTGGTCTAGGTAATTCTCCTCGTGAGGTCTTCCTCAAAGGAGGGAGCTACACGGAGAGACAAAGCATGGCAGTGAGGAGGACACCACTCAGCATTCCCTACCCCAATGTAGGACTCTAGAAACTGGGATGAGTCCCCTCCACGGTTTCCCCTATACCAGGCAGGGCAACATAGCCTCAAAAATAAATAATTGGGAAGTCAAGATGGGCGGATCACTGGAGGTCAAGAGTTCAAGACCAGCCCGGCCAACATGGTGAAACCCCGTCTCCACTAAAAATACAAAAATTAGCTTGGTGTGGTGGCATGCACCAGTAATCCTAGCTACTAGAGAGGGTGAGTCAGGAGAATTGCTTGAACCCTGGTACGGAGGTTGCAGTGAGCTGAGATGGCACCACTGTCACTCCAGCCTCGGTGACAGAGCAAGACTCTGTCTCTAAATACATAAATAAATAAATAGTGTGAACTCTTGTATTTTCCTCTCCTCATCCAAATATAAGTCTTAATGTTACATCTGCAATAGGAAAACAAGTCAGACCCAGTAAAAAGGAGCCCTGAAGAGACAGTTCAGTGCTTCTGTGATGAGAGGGGAATTGGCCTATGCTATCCCTCCCGGATGTCCTTGACCAGAGAGAGAGAGAGAGAGAGAGAGAGAGAGAGAGAGAGAGAGAGAGAGAGAGAGAGCATTCAAAGGGGAGAGAAAATAGAATATGAAAAGAGAAAATAGAACTGTTCAGAGCAGTTCAGGGATCATTTCCACTCTGACATAGAGGAGGGAGGTAGGAGGAGAAGAGAAAAGATGAACGCACCCTAAACCTGGGATACCTCACCTGACTGCTACATTGTATTAAGATGCCGCATTCCTGTGCCCTGGGACCTTTTGTTCCATTAAGTGCTGCACCCATTAAAACAATGCTCCATCCGATACAATGTTCCGAAATTTAAACATTGTAGACCAGAATTTTTCCTCCTTCAAGATGGAATGTCTTGCTCCAGAGGCTGGAGGAAGTAGTGGCAAGACAAGAGCGAAGTCTCAGTCAGCCTCCTCCCTACACCACGCAGAGAACAGAGTCACAGAACTTCTCTTCAGGTTCTTCCTGGTGTCTCTTGCTGCTTTTCTTTGGACACCGACTTGGGTTTGGCCAGTATGTAAAGTTGACTGCTGACACATCTGGCTCTTCTCCAGGGGTTCTCACAGAAGTAACTCCAGTGGACTAGAATGAGTTTCCTGGAACCTTCCCCGGAGCCTAGCTCTACATTTAGGAGAACAGGACAGTACAGCATGCCAGGATCTGACATAGTTATAGTTGGGTAAGAGTCTCAGCCTAGAGTTCTGCATCACCTGTTAGGAGACTGGAACGTGCTCCCATGTTTTCTGCAGGAGGTTGAGCTCTTAGCAAAGTACCAAGCCAGCAGCTGTGTGCCCTAGTGTCTTGGCACAAGACAAGCAAATACTTGTCAAATGACTAAATAGTTATATTTCCTTATGATATCCTATGTTTAGAATTCCTGTCAGAATCGAAAAATTTGGACAACAGCATTATAGCACCAATTCCTTTTATTCCAGGTTATAACAGTATCCTCAGAAAAATGCTTCAAGAATGGCCTTCATACTATCAGATCCAGTTTGCCCTTAGTTCCTTGGCTTTGTTCCAGCTGCTACCTTCACTTGGCACATTTCTTCTCCCCTTCACCCTTCAAACCATGTTTTCTTCCAAGGTGCCCTCAACCCTAACGTGCACTGTGCTTTCTGTGCTGTCAAATCCTGGCTGATCTCTCCCTTTTCACACTTAGGCCACTATTCTTTTCAGCTCTACTTTTGTGGCCCTTGCTGGATGATGTTACCTTTTAGTATTGGGAACTGTGCTTTTCCTACTCGCCCACTAGATGAGTGTTTTCCGTAGAGTGGAGCTCAATTTCTATTTCCGATTTGAGCCACCAATCCTGGGCAATTTCCTCCCAGGTAAAATGAAGGCCATACTGAAATCTACCTCCAGGTGGGACTGTAAGGACTAGATGAGATGCTATTGTAAAGCCCCTAGACCCCAGCACATAGTAGGTCTTCAATAGGTATCATTCCCTGCCCTGTCCTTTCTGGCAAGGAGTTTAGCTTTGACCTATTAAGGACTCAGGCAAGTCATCTTTTAATTCTTAGGGGAGAAAACATGGCATTCCCTTCCTTGTTCTTCTGTGGTTTGTGGAGACTCAGAAAACCAGCATTTGGTTTCACAGTCTCTCTGCAATCAATCTCCTGTCTTTTCAGAGCTGTGGTTCTTTATACTCTATTTTTGCCTCTTCCACCCGCCAGGGCTGCATGGTATCCATTTACCTCTAAAATTAAACACATTTACATTTTGTTTCAAGAATGTCTGCATACCCCACACATCTCTGGAGACCTATGGGATGGCTCTGGGCCCCAGATTGCAGCGATCACTGTGGAGCATCAACTGTCTTACCATCCCAGCTCCATCGAGCTTCTGCTTCTGTTATGTCTGCACTCCCCATTGGCACTGCCCGCCTGGCGCTCACCCAGGCTGGTCTGACACTTGCTGCTGAGGATGGGGCAGGGACCCAGGCAGGCTTCCAATTCTTTTATGAGCTGGGTGCTGCCTGAAGCCAGCGAACTGCGCAGCACTGTTGTAAAGGCTTCAGAGGGCCCCAGCGTGGTGGGGTGGGGGCGCCGAGCCGTGGGAAGTGTGTGAGCAAGGAGGGCTGCTGAGAGTAAATCAGCTCCTGGCTTTGAGTCCTGCTGATATAATCCCTTGATTTGTTTTTCCCCCACTCTTCAAGTACCACTTAAGTCCCTCTGCTTGCTTCTTCACGAACAATGGAAGCGAATGTTCATTTGTTTGCTTGGAACTGGTTGGGCTTCCCCCCTTTTCAGTTCTAAAGGCTTGAAGTGCTCAGCTGTCCTCTCTCCAGAAGCTGGCCCCCCTTGGCTTTAGTGTCTTCTGTGCTTAATTGCAAATTATTGATTTGAAGGAAATTAATTTTTAGCTCTTGCCAGATTCAGTCGCTCCTGGGTTGGACTCCTCAGCAGGACACCCTGGGGATCCCGGCCAGGGCTGTGGTGGGGGCGGGGTAGGGACCATGGCTTATCGGGGGCTGCTTTGGGCAGACGGCCACAGACTGATCAGATGCCAGGGCTGAAATCATCTAGCCCAATGTCCTGCTTTACTGGAGAGGAAACCAAGGACCAGGGATCGCCAAAGCTTAGACAGCCAGAGAGAGTACAGCTCCCATGTCCCAGCAGGGGCTTATCTGCAACAGTCCTTGACATGCATAGGCTCATTTAGTCCTTGTGCAAAACCTAGGAGGATGGGAACTTGTTCCCATGCAGATCTGGTTTAGTAGAGTTGGGTTGACACCCGAGATTTTTCCATTTCTTATTTATTTGTTACAAAATTTCAACTTTTATTTTAGATACGAGGGCGGGATACAAGTGCAGATTTGTTACATGGGTATATTGTGTGATGCTTAGGTTTGGGATACGGATCCGTCACCCAGGCAGTGAGCGTAGTACCCAGTAGGTAGTTGGTGAGAATGTAAATTAGATTTCACATTTCTAACGAACACCCTCCCATGGGTGGCTGGCTGATGCTGCTTGTCCAAGATCACATTTTGAGAAGCAAGACTCTAAACTGCAGTGCTAGGTCCTAACCTTGTCAGCACATTGGAGTTACCCGGGGGTTTAAAAAATTACTCATATTTGGAACCTATCCCTAGAAATTCTGGTGTAATTGCTGTGGAGCACCCTGGACAATGGGAATTTTTGAAAGTTCATGCAGGCAGTCTTTTTGCTTTATCTTTATTCTTAGAGTCTTGCTCTGTTGCTCAGGCCAGAGTGCAGTGGCACGATTACGGCTTACTGCAGCCTCAAACTCCTGGGCTTAAGCAATCCTGTCCTCCTCAGACCCCTAAAACACTGGAATTACAGGCATGAGTCACCATGCCTGGTCTTCCAGGCTGTTAAGTTTAGCTAACTTTCTAGCTGCCCCCATCTGACCCAGCTTTGTTAAGTACAACTCTACATTCATTTCCATGCATATATGTATTTTGCAACATTAGAGATCTTAGAACCAGAGGAACAAAATAATAATTACAACATAATTATTTGTTTCCTGAGCACCTATTTTATTATTTAAAATAATGTTACTGCTGGTACCATACATGCATTACTGCCTTAATGTATCACCAAACCCCTACACAGCTGGTCATGCTCTAATCCCTGGTAAAGGTCAGCTGATTCCCCACTTTTCAATCAGGTTTGGCACCATCCCACCCACTTTATTCATGAGACATCTGAGACTTAAAGATCATTTTTCCCATGTGTCCTGTGGGGCCACTGCCAACCCAGGCTGGGTGAGGGGGTGCTGGGGACATTTTGTGATTGGCAAGGCAGGTGGGGCTTCCGGGGAGCAGCAGGGCTGAGGCACAGCGGGAGCTGACACATCAATGACCAGAGGAAGCAGCTACAGAAATGGAAAGCAGAAATGTAGTGAGCAAGGAATGGAGCAATTTCGTTGATCTGATTCTTGGGTGTGAATTTCAGCCATCAACTCGTTGTGCAAAATAGAGCCTTTTTCTCTGCAACCGAGCCGGACTTAGCTCTTAAGCTCTAGTGTCCATAGCAAACAAAAACAAAACTTACCTACTTTGAGATAAATGATCATTGCCAGATTTTTTTCTCTGTGCATTTGGTATAAATTCTCATTTGATCCTGACTTCTTTCTCTCCACTTCTTTTTCCCTTTTACAAAAGTGAGGTTGGGTGGTGAGTGGGCTTATTGTCAGGGTCACATGTGTGTGCCTATTCTGCTGTATACCTGAATGGTCCTATGATGTGTCTCCTGAAGTCTTCCACCACCCCTTACAAGCTCCTGTGAGTCTCTCTCCCTCATCCCTCTCCTCTGTGAGGCTCTACCAGTCCTTCAGCTGGTTTGAATAGAGATAGCATTTCCCATGTGCCAGGCTTGGTTATAAGCACTTTACATATATACGTTTATTCCATTCTCATGAAAAACCTAAGTGGTGGGTATTCTCATTCCCATTTTACAGATGAGGATCCTGGGACATTGAAAAGGGATAAGTAATTTGCCCAGGGTCACATGGTAGAGCCATGACTCACAGTGTCACCTAGCACCAGGACCTATGCTCCTACTGATCTTACATATTTGATATCCCAGGTGTCCAGGGACACTAGAGCATTAGCAAAGTGAAGAAATTCATTTTGTTGTTGTTGTTGAGATGGAGTCTCACTGTGCTGCCCAGGCTGAGTGCAGTGGCACGAAATCTCAGCTGACTGCAACTTGTGTCTCCTGGGTTCCAGCGATTCTCATGCCTCACCCCCTGAGTAGCTGGGATTACAGGTACCAGCCACCATGACTGTCTGTCTTTTGTAGTTTTAGTAAGACAGGATTTTGCCATGTTGGCCAGGTTGGTCTCGAAGTCCTAACCTAAGGTGGTCTGTCTGTCTCAGCCTCCCAAAGTGCTGGGATTACAGGAGTGAGCCACTGTATCTGGCCAGCATTAGTGAAGGGATTTGATTAGACGGTTTCTTCTTACCTTTCAACTCTGATCCTAACTCTGGGTGGGCCAAAATCGCCATGCACGAGTCCTTCAGCTTCCCTGGTTTATCACTGACACAGCATCTTCTCATTTCTGACACCACGGGGACCGTGAATCTGCTCAGACTCATGGCACATGCCTGTCTTCCGCTTATTATATCTTCTAGGGGGACAGACTACCCTATCCACTGCTGTAGTTCTTAAATGACTCCTAATTTGTAGCTGCTCATCAAATCTTAAGGAGCTTGAAGGGCACTGAGTTGAATAGTAGCCCAAAGACTAGGTTTTCTTGAAGGAAGGAAAGGGAGAAGGGAGAGAATTGGAAGAAAGGTGGCAAGCTACCCAGAAGGCAATGGCAGGGTCAAGTGCAGTGCTTTTCAACAATTGATTCATATTTGCCAGATGCAGGGGCTCATGTCTGTAATCCCAGCAGCTTGGGAGACTGAGGTGGGTGGATCACAAGGTCAGGCATTTGAGACCAGTCTGATGAATGTGGTGAAACCCCATCTCTACTAAAAATATGAAAATTACCCGGCCATGGTGGCGATTGCCTGTAATCCCACCTACTTGGGAGACTGAAGCAGGAGAATTGCTTGAACCTGGGAGGTGGAGTTTGCAGTGAGCCGATATTGTGCCACTGCACTCCAGCCTGGGTAACGGTGAGACACTGTCTCAAAAACAAAAAAAAAATCTATTCATATGAACCTTCTGATCTATAGTAGTTTGGAAGCAGATCACCATAGGAGCATGTTTAAAATTTTCCTATTACAGCATTGGCTGGAGCTCCCAAGGCCAGCTTGATACCTGTGACCTGCTCTTCTCCTTCAGTTTCCCAAAGCAAGCATGAAAGGCTCTGTACCCTACAAGTCCTGAGCGAGGAAGTGATTCACTTTACAGAGGGTTCTTCCTCTCTCCAGTCCCTTCCTGCTACAATTAACACCTCAGGGAGGGAATTTAAAATCAAGTGCTGCTTTTTCAATTACCACTTAGAAAACTGTGTAATAAAACACCACTGCAAGCCTGCTTGCTCTTTTTGAAAGTCTAATTAATTCATTTGCGGAGGTTGCGTCTTGCCTGGCACTGTGTCACTTGCTCATTTAAAAAGGTGCCAAGGCTTGGAATCCACTTGAACAAATCCATTTTCACATCCCATGTTTGGAGGCTGACAGACAAGCATCATAGGCTGAGGTGGCCCGGAAGACCACGGACAACAACAAACGTCCTTTGACCAAAAAAAAAGAACCTGCCTTTGCTTCACCAACCCCACCCTCTACCCTGGGAGACATGAGACCTGGGTCAAGGCCATGTTTGGTCACTTGGTGGTTGTGTGACCATCAGTGGTCACTATACTTCAGTCTTCTCTGCCTCACTTCCTGTACCCTTAAAAAAAAACTTTCCCCCAATTCTAATATTTCAAGTCAGATCAATTTCTAGTTAATAATTTGTTCCTCAAATATACTGTTGTCTTTAGCCGATTAACATGAAACCAATGAAACAATTTTTGCATGTCATTTAAAATGTGCCTGCTCGGTAAGTTTTTGGTGAAGAACTATGTAGGCACAGATGTTACAGGAAGTCAATTGATTCACAAAGCCGAGTCTCTTCTCCCTTCCAACTAGTTTCTGTGTACTGACAAAGTGTTAACCCAGAAGATATTATCCAGTCGGCATTACTTTAAGGGTTTAGTTTCTCTAACCTGGCACTCCTATTGCAGTATGAAACTAATATGTGAATAGGGGAGTAGTTTCATTCCCTATAATATCATCTCATTAAAATTCCCCCACATGATGAAGCAGGCTAGAGATTTCTTTTCTACTCAAGGACACAAGATATTATGGCCACACACTGAGACGTATGGAGCTGGCTGGCTGAGCAGCTGGAGTGGGCTAGGGTTGTCCCATGCCTGTCCACGGGGGGCCACAGGTGAGAAAGAGAAGCCAGAAGCTGGAGAAAGTCAATCTGGGCGAGATAGAGCACAGGTGCAAAGCAAATCTGGAGACGGCAAGAGCCAGTAAAAGTGAGACAGGCTGCATGAGTCAAGAGAGGCAGAAGAGCAGTCACAGGCCAGGCACAGTACGGGATTGAAAAATGGAAGTAAGAGGAGTCCTAGTGTATTTGCATTACAAGAGACCAGACCAACAGCTGCCAGGCAGGTAACACTGTTCCAAGACTTCTATTTGTTCTTTGACCTCCTCTTGCTCTAGGCACACCGACTGTGGCTTCAGACGCCTTCCCAGCAATATCATCTTGTATCTATCCCTTGAGAAGAACAATTGATTGAAACCTATTCATGTCTAAATTAGATCATGATTCTAATATCTTAACGTAGACTTCCCAGAAAACACAACTGGAAGCAAAGCTTATACAGTAATGCCTTATTTGGGAAGTGGACACAGAGGGGTGCAATTTCAGGGCTGTAAGAGCAAGGGAAATAGGGAGGTGAGGCAGGAAAAGAGGAAAGGAAGCAGGCTACTTAGCTCTATGGCCCCCTTTGCACAGGCTATCTCTAGTACTGTGTCTCAGAACATTTTTCGTTAGAGGGTAAAGGAGGGAAACTCATTGACTGGATCCTCTCCAAATCCTGCCTCTTGTTGAGGGTTCATCCCTGTGTGTTTTGTTGACTATCCTTCTCAACTGACTTCTGGGGAGGCAGACTCATGCCCAGTGGTGCAGCGTTACATCTGAGTCTGGAAGTTAGATGGGGTGGGGAGCCAGAGTCTCTGTATGTCTACACAGGTTGAGTCTGGTTGCTAGGGCTTTTGTGGCTCTTGTCATGTGTGGCAGGTGTGACGGAGGTTATGCTGTAGCCCGCTGCTGATGCTGGGGGGCTAAGGCAGTCATTGGTGCCAAGAGAAGAAACAACAGTGACTGCAGTGAGGTTTCTCCACTGGGCAAGGATCAAGGACTGGGGAACACTGGAGCCTGAGTGCATATGAGGAGGCAATAGACTAGATCACATGCACTTGTGCAGTAAGCAATTTAGGGACAAAAATGGTGGGCTGGCAGGGGAAGGGGATTAACCAAGAGCAAATGTGGCCTGGACTAAGGAGGCTGACTTAATTTTAGGTTATTCTAAGGCTATCCCAGTCTTTCAAATGACAGTGTTCAAATGGCAGTGGAATTGTGAGGACTGACTGGTCTCACTTCGTTGAGAAAGTCTTTCAGAATGTCTCTTGGCACTGGCATGATTCACTGCCAGGAGGCTGGTCTCATTGAAGCTCATTTGGATTGGCTGATTGGTTAAAGCAAGATCCAGTAGGGTTCTTAGAGTCCTCCTGGGCCATGTTACTAATAGGCTTGCTGGCTGATTCCAGATTCCATCTGCTATTAGGAGGTGCTGAGATCCTGGCACACTGGGCACTTACTGTCTTGGGGACTGAGTAGGCTGAGTTGGCTACTGTCTAGGAGTGCATGGAGGACTTTGCTAGCGTCTTGACCTAGAGAGAGAAAGCACCTCCACCACCACCACAATGGTAGAGCATTGGAGTGCTGCTAAGGCTGGGATACCCCAGTATTAATGTTGGGCAGGATTACTGCGGAAAGGAATATTAATTGGAGCAACATAAACTTTACTCCAGCAAATGATGCTCCCCCTTACGCTCCAACTCCTTTCTTTTTCTTAAAATTATCTTTATCTTGGAATTTTTTTTTAAATTTAGAAGTAATGAAGAGTATGTATCAGAAATGTAGCCATCTCAGAAGACTTTCAGCTTCTCTACCACTGAGATATGTGGGTCACAAAGTGGGGGTCCTCATACTTATTTGCCTCTATAGAGAATGGGTTTAAGTAGTTGGTCTCTTGTAATCAAGGAATCCTTGTAGCAGTCAGGCAGCATATGTCCTAACTTAGCTTACCAGGGCTAGGGTTCTTTACGGAGCTTTGAAGCTAAGTTTCCAGTTAGAAGTGTCCATTTGTCAGGCTATATTCTCTATTCATATATCTTTTGACCATTTCAAAATGCTGAGAGTGACAAGGCAGACCTTCCGTGTTCTGAACTGTGGGTCCTGGTCAAGTAACCTCTTTCCATCACAGTGTGATTTGCTGATGTGTAAGGATAATATTTTGAACTGTTAAACAATGATTTTTAATTCTCTCCAAGTCAGTTTATTCCCTCAGTCCCTTTACTATTAAAAAGGGATCACTAGGGAAAGTGAAATGCTGAAAACAGAATCAAATTCTTGGTCTTTGCCATGCAAGATAAACTCTTAAAGCCCCTAGAAGAGCAGATGGTCTTAAAGCTAAGATTTGTTTCATTGTAAGAGGTACTTTTTTTTTTTTTTTTTTTTTTTTGAGAGAATTAAAGGCTACCAAGGACTAAGCATAAAATGTATCTATAACAGCAGTTTTAAAACCTTTTGGTTTCAGGACCTGTAGATGCTTTTAAAGGTGATCGAGGACCCCAGGATTTTTTCGGGTGGAGGAGGTGGTAGGGTAGGTTGTGTACATGGTATTTACTTTATTTGAAATTAAAAGTGATGAATTAAAATAGGGAAGGACAACAGAATATATTTTCCTTAGTTCACATGAGCATAGGGCAACTTTGGAATTTCAAAATAATGATTTATTAGACAATAATTAGAGATTATAGCAGATATGGCCAAAAGTATCTGGGAAAAGTTCAGTTGAAGTCCTGAGGAAAAAAGCGTTAATCTCAGAAAACAGATTTGTTCATATCCTAAACCTGTGACCTTGAAACATTCTAAAAAACTCAACAGAACAAAACATACATTTTTTAAGGTACCAGAGTAATAACCTCAAATATCATGTGGTCTCTGGAACATTACTGCATCCTCCCGAGAAAAAGAGTGAAAAAGGCAAATGTTACCTTCATATTATTATAAAACAAGTTTTGACACCGTGGACCATTATAGGACATTTTGTGCTATTATAGCAGAAAACCTGGGCCTGGGTAACTTATAATCATCAGAAATTAATTTTCTTACCATTCTTGAGGCTGAACAGTCCAAGGTTCAGGGATCTGGCGAGGGCTTCTTGATGTGTAGTCTCATGGAAGGCCAAAAGCAGAGAGGCAAAAGGGACTGAACTTGCCTCTTTGTAAAGGTATTAATCCTTGTGAGGCTATAGAGTCCCCGTGGCCCAGCACTAGTAATGGAACATATTTGTGATCATGTATATTTGTTTAAATGGAACAAATATGTACCCATGTGCATTTGTTTAAAGTGTTTTAAAGCTGTACATAGAAAGGCAACTTTGCAAGGACTTGTCATTATAAAACACAATTAGAATTTTTCATAATGAGAACTAAAAAAACTCAATTCCTAAACCTTCCTTCCACAGGTCAAACTTTTAAATTATCTATCTCATTTTCTTTGAAAGTCCCTCTGCATGAATATTGTTAAATTAGAATAAAATCCTAAGTGCCCCCATGACTGACTGAACAGACCCCTCTTGGCCAAGGAGACTCCAGAAAAACTTGAAAAACTAAATTTCCGGGAAGTCACAGGATGGCAGGTCGGTCACACCTCAGCACACCCGTTCCTTTGCTGTACTTTTTTTTTTTTTTTTTTTAATTCCCTAAGAGTTAAATAGAAACCAGCCCTGGAAAAGAAAGAAGACTCATTCCTCCACAGAATTCGGCACATTACCTGACGCTGTGGCCCAACTCCCATCCCTTTTCGTGGTTTAGACATGGCGAGGAACGAGTTTCACAAAGCATTCTTTCCTTACGAATGACCACTGGCCATGAACTGCTTTGGACTGCTTTACGGAGGCTGCACATACAGTGCTTTTGTGTCCTAAGCGTCACCTTTTAATGTATAGAGCCTAATTTTACTGCTTTTGAATGTTAATTCTCCACCCCATGTGAACATGGGATGTATGTAACATGTAAATTTGCTTATCACGCATGTATGTAACCCCCTTTAGGTATGTTTAGCCAGCCTGTTTAGCATAAATCTCCAGTTCCATTCTCCCCTTCTCAATCTCAGCCAGTGGCTCTGCTTCCCAGCTTGTAGGTTGCAACCCTTCTCAGAAATAAAGCTGTCCTTTCCAAATTTAGAGATCTCACAATTTTTCAATAGATAGTATACTTTTAGGGCACTGAATTGTCTTCAGTTCTTTCTGAGTATTCCTGTAGAGACCAAGAAATTAGTAGCTTTCTGAAATTTTTTTTTTTTACTTTATACTGAATACTATTTTTCAGTTGGCTTTAAAGGAAAATTTAATTTATTGAGTGTTTTTCAAATTCTTACTATATATTCAATATTGCGCTTGCTGCTGTGAAGAAATAGTAGCTGTAGAAGATGTATTACTGTCTTGAAAGAACTTAGTTTTTTTTGTTTGTTTGTTTGTTTGTTTTTGAGATGGAGTCTTGCTCCCTTGCTCATGCTGGAGTGCAGTGATACAGCTTTGGCTCACTGCCACCTCTGTCTCCTTCAGGTGATTCTCCTGCCTTAGCCTCCCAAGTAGCTGGGATCACAGGCATGTACCACCACACCTGGCTAACTTTCATATTTTTAGTAGAGATGGGGTTTTGCCGTATTGGCCTGGCTGGTCTTAAACCCCTGACCTCAGGTGATCCACCTGCCTTGGCCTCCCAAAGTGCTGGGATTACAGGTGTGAGCCATCGTGCTCAGCTAGTCTTGATGGTGATATAGGCAGACAGACCTGAAATGGTCAAATGACTAAAAGGTAGCAAAATAATTAAATGACCAACGGGATGAGAGAGGTTGAGAGCCAGGACAGTGTAGGGCAGGGAGCACTGGACAGGGAACCTGGAGATTTGAGTTGTACTCAATAGCATATTTGTGTGACTTATAAGTCAAAGAGAATGCTTTTACACGTTATCTTATTTCATCCTCATAACAACACTGAGAAGTAGATGATACTACGATCCCTATTAACACAGGACGTCAATATTTCTAATGTTTTCCAGCTAATCTACCTTAAAAACACCTATGTAAAAGACATGTAGTCCTCAAACTGATTTTACCTCCACACCTGGATTTGGATCCATTCCACCACAGGTGCTGTGTGGCCTGGCACAGCCACTGGACCTATCTGGACCTCAGGAGCATAATTTATAAAATGAAGGCTTTGGCTTATATCAGTGTTTTCTGAAGTAAGAGGGAATACTTACTAGTTGTGCAGGACAGTAATCAGTGGCAAATATATTTGTGAAATGTCGATTTGAAGTTTAATGTCTTAACTATTATTTCTTAATCATTTTATTATATATTTTAATTACATATTATATATTAAGTGTATGTATTATACAATATATTATGATAATTTCTTAATCATAATTTCCTAAAAACTTTTCAGAAATTCTAGTATGCTAATGGACATCATTAATAATTAAGAGACTGTAACACTTACGGTGTCTGACCTACTTCTTCTGCCACTTTTTTTTTTTAGCAGGGAGACACAAACCATCTGAAAGGATTGGTGTACTGCTGTTTAGGGAATGCTGAACTAAGTTATTTATTTATTTAGAGTCAGGGTCTCACTCTGTTGCCGAGGCTGGAGTATAGTGGCACAATCTCAGCTCACTGTAACTTCCACCTCCCAGATTCAAGTGATCCTCCCACTTCAGCCTCCCCAGTACCTGGGACTATAGGCATGCGCCATCATGCCCAGCTAATTTTTGTATTTTTTGTTAGAGACTGGATTTCAACATGCCAGCCAGGTTGGTCTCAAACTCCTGACCTCAGGTGATCTGCCTGCCTGGGGCTTTCAAAGTGCTGGGATTACAGGCATGACCCATTGCGTCCAGCCTGAACTAAGCTATTTTTAAGGTTCTTGAATGCATCACATTTTATGAGTCTATGTGAATAAGTGGTGTCTGAAGTCAGAGGAAAAGTAATGCCACTGGATGGGAGTGATAGGGGATAGCTTCCTGGAAAGAGATAGGGTGTAGCCAGGATGGAAGGTCGGGCTGTAAGAACCAGCATCAGCAAAGGTCAAGAATGTCTGCCTCTAGAAGAAGGTATTCACAGGTAAGTGGGAGAGCAGTAAGATAAGATGGGATCTTTGGATTGGGAAAAAAAAAAACAAAACATGAAAGGCCTTGAATGCCAAGTATGTCGGACACTGTGGCTTAGTCTTCAGCTTCCTTTTTCCAACTGGGTGACAAAAAACCTTCTTGGGGACCAGACGTTGGCTTAAGGGGTATGCCTGATTGGTGTATGGAAAATATCCACCCACTGCTGATAGCAAGTTCAGGAATGGGTCCATGACCCCAGTGTAGGCTGGAGAAACTGGTAGATCTGTGAGTCTTCATAATAATCACTGTCCTTCCTGTGGACCCACTAAAGCCAGGCTTGCTGTGGACTGACTTTGGCCAATGAAAATGAGCCCAGGGATGGTTCTGGTAATGTCCCAGACAAGAGTTTTCCTTCAATATGGGTCCTGGAATTAGATGTTAGGAAACAGAACTGCAGCCAACTCACATCACACATGCAGCGAGCAAGAATTAAACCCTTATTGAAGTGGCAGCAACTTTAGCCCAATATTGAATTGAAAGGAAAAGTCTACTAGATTATTTTGGGAAAGGTTTTTTTTTTCTTTTCTTTTTTTTAATCTTTGAAAACATGCATACCCATTCACCCACCCACCTACACACAGGGTCTTTCACTGGAAGTCACTGGGGAAGCAGGAAGCCCTTGATTTCATGTTAGGCAACTTAAACTGGAGAGATGGAAGGAGGTTAGATCTTTAACAGGAGCCATCAATTCTACTTCTGGATGGCTCTTACATGACTCCTAGATTACTTTTTTAAAACCAATATGAGTTGGATTTTCTATTACTTATAGTTGGAACCATCCCAATTAATTCACAGAACTAAACAGCTAGATGTAATTTTGGGGTCACAGGCCACTGAAGGGTTTTGATGGGATAGTAATAAGATACAAGCAATGGATTTAAAAGGTATCGTAGTCTGTTAGGGCTGCTATCACGAAATATTATAAAGTGGCTATCTCAGAGAGTAGAAATGTATTTCTCATAGTTCTGGAGGCTGAGGAGTTCAAGATGAAATCACCAGCTGATTTGGTGTCTGTTAAGGGCCTGTTTTCTGGTTCATAGATGAGGCCTTCTAGCTGTGTCCTCACATGGTAGGAAGGGTGAGGAATCTCTTTTATAGGGGTGTTAATCCCATTGACAAGGACTCTATCCCCATGACCTTATAACCTCCCAAAGCCCCTACCTTCTAATACTATCACCTTGGTGGTAAGGATTTCATGTGAATTTTGGGGAGATGCAGGCATTCAGGCCATAGCAGAAGGTGCATCTGGCCTTTGTGTAAAAGGGTTTGCAATGGATGAAGAAATGAGAAAGAAGGAAGACCAGTCCTAGAAAAATGACACCAATCCACATAGAGTGCAGTCGGAGCCCACTAGGGAATGCAGTAGATGGGGAGAGGGACATTCCGAAGAATGATAAGACTCAGTGCCTAGAGGAGCAGAGGAGGCTTCAAAGGCTACACAATTGACAGGACTATGAGAATGGTGAGGTCTGGTAGGGTAGGGAAGAACAAAGGAGGAGTCAGTTGAGAATAAAGATGATTATTTGCTTTGGGACATAACAAGTACAGTGGAAGAAGAAAAATAATGTGGAGAAACATACTACGAGGAGTCTACTGTGTGGGAGGTACTAAAGACTTTGAAACGAATAAGACCTAGTCCATTTCCTGTGAGACTCCCAAAGCCTAGAAGGGAAGTAGTGGCAAACAAATGAACTGTAATACAGTGATAAGAACAGCAAGGTGTAGAGGCAGCACAGGGGTGGGAGATCCAAGGAGACATTTACCCATGCTCTTATAGAGATCAGATGCGGGCTTGTGAGAAGCCAGTACTGTCAAAACCCATGCGTGGGCCTCATTTGCAGAGAAGCAATAGATACCACCATGCAAGAGATGAACCTCCAAGGGTGACAAGATGCAGTGGGAGTAGAACAGAACAAAAGTGAAGGCATATTTGGGTGAGTGACTTATTTCTGCCCCTTGCTGGCTGTGTGAATTTGGGCTAGTTATTTGTGATGTGAAGTTTCAATTTCCTCCTCCATTAAGGGGAAAAAAAGTGGCTATCTTCTTGCTTCGTTGCAAAAATTAAGTGATATAACTCATGTGAAGTACTTTGTACCATATCTAAAATTTGATGAATGCTTACAGAATGTGAGCTTTATTATCTTTATTATTATCATTACTGTTAGTAGTATATATTGCTGCATAACAAACTGCCTCAGTGCAACTATTTATTTATTCATGAATCTGCAATTTGGTCAGGGGTCAGTGGGAATGACTCATTTCTGTTCCATGATTTCAGCCGGCATGGCTGAAATGGGACTGGAGGATTCACTTCCATGACTGACAAGTTAGTGCCAGATTTGGGTTAGTGTTTAGCTGGGGTCCTCAGTTCCTTGATATGTGGTTCCCTCCATGAGGCTGCTTTTGCTTCCCCATGTCATGATGGGGATGAGGATTTTAAAGATAGGAAGTAGGAGCTGTCAGATTTAAGGACAAGACCCAGAAACTGGTACAGCATTGCTACTGTCATATTTCACTGGCAAGCAGTCACAAGCCCACCCAGATCCATAGGAGGAGGACATGCACTCCACTTCTCGGTAGGGAGGATTCATGGTCATCTTTCATCTACCATGTAATGGAATAAAAAATAAACTCAGGAAAAGCCTACAATCAGGAAGCAGAGGTAAAGTCAAAGACATATTGTTTTAAAAAAGTGATTGAGGGATTAAATAGCAAGCTCTTATACATTTAAAAGGAACTCTGCCATACCTGTCTATTAATAAGGATCAAATTTGATCAAATGTAGAAGCAGATGACTACTGCCTTTAAAATTTAACAGAAGAGCTAGGAGGTCTGGTTAAACAATGTAACCAGAGACCCTTAGATCTGAAAGGACCTCAGAGACCCTCTGATGCAGGCCATTGTGTACTCATGGAGAGTGAAATTGGCCCAGTTGTTGCATAGAACTGATGTTATGGTTTCTTTGAATAAATAGAGAAATTGGTCCTCCCAGTCTTAAATCTTGAGAAAGCTACATTTGTCTTATCTGAGTTCCTTTCTCAGGAAACCAACCATCAAGCTTTTCAGATAGTATCAAGGAGCTGAAACTTACTGAGATCACCACATTTGGACAGAAAGACACCAGACCCCTCACCCTTCAAGATTGCCTAAACTATACCTGCTTCCGGTTGACCAGCTTCTCTTTCTTTCCTGCCTTCCCCTCCCCACCAAATTCCTGTTTTCCCACATATGGTTACATTTCTTCTCTAGTATATAAACTCCTAATTTTTGTTGGCGAGGAAGATGGATTTGAGACCTATCTTCCGTCTCTTTGGCTGTGGCACCAGATTAAAGGCTTCTTCCCTGGCAATACTCATCTCAGTGATTGGCTTTCTGTGTGGCAAACAGCAGGACATAGACCAAATCCCTGGTGTTTCAATAACAGCAGCAGAACCTACTCATGGGAGAAAGGTTTGTGAGAAACTCCACAGCTGGGGGATGAAGAGTATATCAGTGGGCCATTTGTATGTACCTAGACAGTCACATTCCATAGTGTAACAGTCTTTTTCTGGTTATCCACTCCAGGAGGGAGGGAGAACAAGGGAAAACACTTTCCTCAAAGGAAGACTACAACTACAGTTTAATTCATTCAAACATATCAGCTTCTAAAATATCACTCTGCTTCTATTCCTCACCAAACACTCTTTTGTGCAAAACATAGTATTTCAAACATGGCTTGTTGGTCTAAGGTAATACAGCACTTTCTAAGCTGGTTTGTCAAATCCCCAAGATTTTGCATAGGAAGACATGTAACTCTGTCCTCTTGCACAGATGTGGCTTTCTAGCCCAAGGGAAAAAATGAAGTCTGATTTTTTTTTTTAGTAGATTATTAAAAAGTACTGAATAGGTAGTTGGGAGACCAAGGTTCTGATCTGAGCCTTAGCTTTGACTATCTCCTGCCTGCATTAGTGAGGCAAATAGGTTTCTAGAAAAGCACTGGAAGATTCCTCCCAATTCTTTGGATCAAAGATTGTGTGAGCAAGGTCACTGGGCAAAAGTGAAGAGTCACAACGTATCCTGCTTCCTGAGAGACCCATGAGTAAACCTCATCACAAAGAGAACACATATACTGAAACACACTGCCAAGGGTTCCTGGGTTTCCCTAAATTCTTAGGACAGTGTATAGGAAATAAGTTGCTTGATTTTAACTGTGCAGGACCAAAGTCTAAAAGATCAACACCTAGTATTGTGAAAGGCATCGCAGCATCTCTGCAGGCAGTTCAGGGCCTTTGTTTGTTGTTTTTCAAATAATGTGCTGCTGACTCATGTTTGTCTTGTGCCCTGCTGTGACCCCCTAGGTATTCATGGCCCTAATCACGTTTCATGTTATTATTAATAATCAGTGCCTATGAAATTATACTACTCTCTGGCTTGTTATCAAGTCCTGGAAGTATGCAAATAGATTAATCAAGCAGCTTCTATGCTGAAAACCTTGAATGGAACTTTAAGGACAGTGAAAGTATTTGCCCTGGCTCTTGGTGTCTCCTCCAATCAAGCCTGAGGTGTGTTTTCCTCCTAACTTTTAATTGCCTGACCTCTGAGAACCTAATTTCCAGAAAATCCATTTATTATTTTAATGCTCATTTGGCATTATTATTTTCCCAAAGCAATCTTTTTGTCTTTGAATCTCTTAGGAGAGTTGAGAGGCAAGCCAAGAAAAGCTTCATTTTCTCCTCCTGGCCCTCAAAGGAAGCAGAAATGAAACATTAAAAATCTTAGTTTCTGGTCAGGGATGGGAATGGGGGGAAGGGAGAAAGAAAGGAAAGGAGGGAAGAAAGAGATTGGAAGGCATTTGCCTTGGTCCCAGATGGAAAGCAATCCAGCAGATTGCCTTTAAACAGCAGTGTCCCTGCAAATAGGGCACTCTGGCTGTTTTGTGTCACTTGAAAGCATCTTGTTGATATTTTTATAGATTTTATGATACATTCTAAAGCATGTGTCAGGAACAGCCACTCGGAGTTCTGGCAGTAATGAACATTGTTATACTCACAGTCTGAGTAGTCTTTACTTCAAAGGGAGGCGTTGATCTGATCTTTCATCTTCTCAGCTGTTGCTCACCAGCTTCCTTTAAATACTGTTTGAACTAAAAACCCCACATTTCCTGGTTTCAGTGAGCAATTCCCCTGACACTTCTAATCTTCTCACTTGGAAGCTACTAAACTGTGATTGAATGATGCCATTAGCAAGAAGGAGGTAAATACATCTAAACATGCTGTCTTAGACTTTAATAATAACTAGCTTGTGTCTTCACTCCTGCTTGTTTACAGAATTGGGGGGCTTGGGAGAAGGAGAAAGAAAAAATAAATGATGAATGAATGAATGAATGAATGTTGTAAGCAGGCAGTTTGATTTGATGGTATGAAAAGGGGTCTCACAACCCTTTCAGTAGAATGATAAAAAGAGAAAAGAAAAGTAAATATTCTACCCTTTGGAAACGGTGAACCACATTTTCTACAAGGTAAATAACTTACCTTTGGTCCACCTTATTTTAGGTTACTTTCCCTTAATGACTCTTTATTTAAGCCAGGTAAATGGCTTGTGCACTGATTCCTAAACATTTCTTATTTTCTTCCACCACCAAAAGTAGTTCATATTATGTGACTATTTAAATTTAAATAGAAATAATGTCAAATTAAATACAATTGAAAATTTAGTTCCTCTTTTGCACTAACTACATTTTGAGTGCTCGATGTGGGTAGTGGCTATCACATAGGCCAGTACAGATACATTTCCATCATTTCAGAGTCCTGTGCCTAGAGCTGCACCAGAGACCTACAGAGTGTTTCTTGTTCTTCCATAAGTATGATTAAATGGATTAATCATGATCTTTAGTTTATGACTCATTCCTATTGTTGATCCATGTGTGGCTTAATATTTATTTATTCATTAGTTTTCATTCTATCAAAACATCCATGACACAACAACTCAGAATTAGGATCTTAAAAATAGCGTGCATATAGTCATGTATCCTCCTCCACATCCCATTCTGCTATTCCCCCACCTGAGATTGCCATAATCATAGTTCCAGTGTTGATTCATGTCCTTTTCTTTTTATGTATATTCATAATTCAAATGCATATATGCACATATATATGAATGTATTCCTATACATATAATTTTTGTTTTAAACTTTATAAAAATAATAAACCAAATGTAATTTGGGAGGACTTGGAAATTTAGCATATTATCGTTATACGTTGCAGTAGTTTGTTTTTTCAGATACATTAATATGGTATTCATTGTGTTTACATACCATGATTTGTCCCTCTATCCTCCTGTTGACAGGTTTTTGGATTACGTCAGGTTTTTGTTAGTGTGAACAGTGCTCCCGTTAGTGTTCTAATACATATTTCCTGTTGTAGATGTGCAAGAGTTTCTCTTGGGTATATATGAAAGAATAGAATCACTGGTTATAAGATATATGAAGGTTTAACTTGAGATAATGACAAAATACTTTCCATAGGAGATTTGCTGGTTTACTCCACAAGCAATGTAAAAAAGATCCTGTGAATCCATATCCTTTTCAGCACTGGTTTGTCATTTTTAGACAATTAAATAGGTGTAAAATGGTACCTCCTGGTGGCCTTGATTTGCGTTTCCTAGTTCACTAATGGTGTTGAACATATTTTCAAATATTTATCAGTTACAGCCAGTTCTGAAATGCCTGTTCATGACTTTTACCCATTTTTATATTGAATTGTTTGTGCTTTTTAAATTGATACATGAGTTCTTTATATCATCTTGATACTAATCCATTGTGGGCATTGCAAATATCTTTTCAGTCTTCAATTCATTTTTTTATGAGGCTTTGGAAGAACAAGCATTTTAAATTTTAATATAGTCAAATTTATCACTCTTTATAGTCATCCTTTGATATCTTTTTAAAACATTCTTTTTTCATCAAAACTCATTCCTTTTTTTTTTTTTTTTGCTAAGAAATTTAAAGCTGTTTTTTGGGTTTTTTTTTGTTTATTTTTTTCATTTAAATCCTTCATTCATCTGGAGTTGGTATTTGGCCATGAAGTGAGATAGGGTTACATTTGCATTTTTTTCCATATAGATAACCCCTTTTCCCCCCAGTTCCACTTAATGAACAAGAGTTCATTTTCTTCATTGATCAGACATTCCACCTTTGTCCTAATCCTAAGTTCTATTAATGGGTCGATTTCTAGTCCTTTAGGTCTGTTTCATTAATCAGTTTGTCTGTCTCTGCCCTAATACCATACTCTTTTAATTGCCAGACTATCATAGTAGGTCCTGATAGCTAAATAAAGCTTTTGCTCATTCCTTATGCATTACTTATACTTCTTACTCAGAGGTGTCCTAGCTGTTTGTGGCTTTCTACTTTTTACTAAATGTTTTATAATATTATCAAATTATACTTTTAAGAAACCCACTCCCTACCCAACATGGTGGTCATTTAAATTGGAAATGCATTGAATCCCTATTTCAATTTGGGAACAGTCATTTTTATAGTAAATCTCCCTCTATACGAACATGTTCTCTCTCTCTCTCTATTGATTTATTTGTTTTTTGCAGTATCTCTCATGTTGCATGTATTTTGTTGGCATTAGTTCTTGTGTTAATATGTTTTGCATTGCTATGAAGCGATACCTGAGATTGGGTAATTTATAAAGAAAAGAGGTTTATTTGGCTTACAGTTCTGCAGGCTGTATAAGAAGCATGACACCAGCATCTGCTTTTAGTAAGGGCCTCAGGAAGCTTTCAACCATAGCAGAAGATGAAGTGGGAGCAGGCATGTCACATGGGAAGACAGGGAGCAAGAGAGGGAGCAGTGCCATGTTCTTTTAAACAGTCGGCTCTTGTGTGAACTAATAGAGCAAGAACTCACTTCTGCAGGGCAGGCACCAACTCACTCACGAGAGATCTGCCCCTATCCCTATGTCCCAAATACCTACTGCTAGGCCCCATATCCAGTGTTGGAGATCACATTTCTTTATTTCTTTACTTTTATTTTTTTAGTAAAGATAAGGTCTTGCTATATTGACCAGGCTGGTCTCAAACTCCTGAGCTCAAGCAATCTGCCCTCCTCAACCTTCCAAAGTGCTAGGATTATAAGCGTGAGCCACTGCAGCAGGACTGGAGATCAGATTTCAACATGAAATTTGGAGGGGACAAATACTCAAACTGTATCAGTATATCAGCCCTTGATTTTTTTCCCCTGAGATAGTCTTGCTCTGTTGCCCAAGCTGGAGTGCAGTGCCATGATCTGGGCTCACTGCAGTCCCCGCTTCCCAGGTTCAAGTGATTCTCCTGTCTCAGCCTCTTGAGTAGCTGGGACTACAGACACACACCACCACACCCAGCTAATTTTGTATTTTTATTAGAGATGGGGTTTCACTATATTGGACAGGCAGGTCTCAAACTCAGGTGATCCTCCCACTTTGGCCTCTCAGAGTGCTGGGATTACAGGCATTGAGCACCCAGCCTTGATTCTTGATATTCTCTGAGACTATTGTAAACGCTATCTTCTCTTTGATTATAATTTCTAGTTGTTTGCTAATGTTTAGCAATACAACTAACCTTTGAATATATAAAAATACATAACTGGCCAGGTGCAGTTGTTCATGCCTTTAATCCCAGCACTTTGGGAGGCCAAGGCGGGCAGATCACCTGAGATCAGGAGTTTGAGACCAGCCTCATCAACATGGTGAAACCCTGTCTCTACTAAAAATGCCAAATAATTAGCTAGGCATAGTGGTGGATGCCTTTAATCCCAGCTACTCAAGAGGCTGAAACAGGAGAATCACTTGAATCCAAGAGGAAAAGGTTACAGTGAGTTGAGATCATACCATTGTACTCCAGCCTGGGTGACAAGAATGAAACTGTCTCAATAAAAAAAAAAGCATATATACAAATACAAATACAAACATACATTTAACAGCCAATTTCAGCCCTTCTGTTACTTTAAATAACTTTTCGGTAAATTATTTTGAGTTTTCTTTGTAAATTATCACAGAATTTGTAAATGATGAAGATTTTCCTTCCTTTTTTAATCCTTATGACTATAATTTCTTTTTCATGTCTTATTATATTGGCTAAGCTAGTCTATTCAATATTCCATAGAGGTATAATAAAAGTACTTGTGATTTGAAAAAAAAATAATTCTGGTGTTTCAAAATTTAGGGTGATGTTTGCTCTAGCACATTTAAAAAACATCTTTATCAGCTTGAAATTCTCTCCTATTTCTAACTTATTAAGAGTCTTTATTTTATGTCATTACTGAATTTCAGCAAACACTTTTATAGCATCTATCACATAATTTCTTTAAATTGCTAACGTGATGAATTCTATTTGAGGATTTTCAGTCATTAAAACCAACTGCTTTGGTGTGATAAACTCTACTTGGTTATGTTCTACAATCTTTTACATATACTGTTGGATTCAGTTTGAAATATCTTAGGATTTTCTGCATTTGTATTCAAAGGTGAGGCAGGCTAATAATACTCCTTTCTCAATGCATTAGTCTGAGTTTGGAATGAGAATTAAGCTGTTTTCATAGAATAATATGATAAACACTTCACTTTATTATCCTTTTACTGTTAGTTTGTGTTCACTGGAATGAGCATTTACTTGAAAGTTTCATAGAATTTGCCTATAAATTATCTGAGCCTGCTTTTTTATGGGTCATTTTTAACCATCATCTAATTATTTCAATAAATGTAGATTTTTTTTTTTTTTTTTTTATGACAGAGTTTCACTGTTATTACCCAGGCTGTAGTGCAATGGCACTATCTCGGCTCACCGCAACCTCTGCCTCCTGGGTTGAAGCAATTCTCCTGCTTCAGCCTCCCGAGTCGCTGGGACTACAGCTTGTGCCACCACGCCCAGCTAATTTTTGTATTTTTAGTAGAGACAGGGTTTCACCATGTTGACCAGGATGGTCTCGATCTCTTGACCTCGTGATCCACCTGCCTCTGCCTCCAAAAGTGCTGGGATTATAGGCGTGAGCCACTGTGCCTGGCCAGAATTTTTAAACCTTTTATTTTTTCTTGAGTCAATTCTGGTAAGTTAGTTTCTCTATGAATTTGCTCATTTTATGTAAGTTTCAAAATGTTGGCACATAGCAGTTAAGTGCCAACATATAGTAAGCAGCATATACTATTACTAGCCAACATGTAGTGTCAATTACACATTTAATTGCTATATGTTAAGTGCCAACATATAGTAAGCAGCATATAGTATTACCAGCCAACATAGTGTCAATTACATTTTTAATTGCTCTATGTTAAGTGCCAACATACAGTAAGCAGCATATAGTATTATTAGCCTGCCTCACCTTTGAATACAAATGCAGAAAATCCTAACCAAGATATTTGCAAATATCTAATATCAACTGCTAACTTAACTGCTGACTTACTATGACATAGCAGTTAAGTGTCAACATATAGTAAGCAGCATATAGTATGCTGCACACATACAATAAGCAGCATCCTTACTGTGTCTGTGGTCATATACGCTTGCAATAGGTGATATTGTTTATTTGAATTCTCTTACTTACTTGATAAGTTTTACTAAAAATTATTAGTCTTGTTTTTAGTTTCAGAGGATCAACTTTTGACTTCATTGACTGGCTCTGATTTTTTGGTTATGGATGTCGATTTCATTTCTATTCCTACTTTAATTATCACTTTCTACCTCTTTTGAGCTTATTCTGTTGTTCATTTATGTAACTTTTGAAGATGGACACTTATGTCATTAATTTTGAAGCTTTCTTCATTTCCATGAAAATTATTTAAGACTATATCTTTCGAAGCACCGCTTTTGATGGATTTCTTGCTTGTTAAAGTCTCATTGCATTCAATTCCCTTCAAGGCTCAGGTGAAATTTTACTTCCTTTCTGAAGCTCTGCTTCCCTGCCCGTGTGAGTTGGCAGCCGTAGATTTAGTTTTGCAACCCTGTGTTGTAATAAAGTGGAATAAACACAGGTTTTGAAGTCACACATATCCAGGTTAAACTCCAGCCCTGCCACTTAATAACTGTTTGACTTAATGCATAAGATGTCATTTTTCATCTTCAAAATGGAAGAGACAAAAGCTACATTTGGGATTTCTGTAAAATTTAAATGTGAGTTAACCTACATGAAACTGATACCAGTTTCTAGCACATAGTAAATCAGTTAACTCCTTTTTTCTCTCCTTCCCTCTCTTCCTTCCCATTCCCTCTCTTCCTTCCTCCCTTTCTTTCTTCTCACTCCCTTCCTTCCTCCCCTCCCTTCCTTCCTCCCTCCTTTCTCCCTTCTCTTCCTTCCCCTCCTCCCTTCCTTCCTCCTGTTTCCTCTCTCTCTCCACCTTCCCTTCTCCCTCCCTTTTTCCTTCCCTCCCTCGTCCTCCTTTCCTTCCTTCTTGGTAAGGTTTATGGTATTCCAGGATTGTTTTCTTCCTCGTATAGACATTGGAAATCATTTCTGCATGAAAGCCGTGTAATGCAGAGTAAGTGAACTTGACTAGTTTTCTTCTTTCCCACTGGTCTTTATTTTCCTCTGGTAGATATTCTCCGCTGCATTGGCTCCTTAATGGAGAAAGTGAAAGCATAGTAGCAACTGAGTAGTTCTGTCTGTTTGTTTTTCTTCTGTGCTTAGTGATTTTGATTTCTTCATGACCCTGGAGATTTTATTTGGCTGCATTTTGACCTGCTGTTATCAACTCTTTAAGTTGCTAGACCTAGATTCCTGCTAGTTTCACTCATTTACCTGAGAAAGACTTTCCTGCTGTATTAAGTCCACCAATTTATTTTTATTTTAAGCTCATTGCTATGAATTTTCTTCTTCTACAACTATCTCTTTTCATAATGTCTTACCTAAGTCAGTGAAGCAAAGTCCAGCTGTAATGCATTAACTCCTTAATATTTTCACATGTTTCTAAGGAGCTACTGTTGCTGGAGGCCATCCTCAACCCCCAGCTTTGGTACAAATGATCATCTCATGAATTGCAGGGTGTCAGCAAATGTGACTGCACACTTCATAGTTCCACATGGAGAAATTTCTTTGCTATTGCTCATTCTTTCACCATATTCCTCTCCATGAGATTCCAAGACTTAACCCTCATTCTTGGTAGAAAAAATATTAGGTTAGACAACTAGAATTAAATATGTATTCATTCACCAGTGGAGAGTGAACAAAATTGTTAATTTAGCAAGGAATAGGCAATACATGCCCATGCACATGTACCGCTACTCCTGTGTCCCATTTTTTCACTGTGAGAAGTATCTAGCAATATGAGTTTTCAATCGAGAGTCAGCACAGCGTGAAATGAAATGACACATGTTCCTCCAAAGCAGTGGGTGTTTATACTATGTCAGAAATATCTCGCATAAACTTTGCTAGTACTTACTAGTGGAAACATACCTACACAGTTCTTGGTGAAATGTATCGACACTGAACATCTTCCACTTACTCCTTAAGGTCCGAATGTTCGACCTGTGAAGTCTTGAGAGTTGCCAATAAAAACTTGCAAGAGGACCTGATATTACTGACTTGGCCATCTGCCAGTTCCCAGGCAGGCCCAGATTTACTCACGGAGTTCCGGGATGAGCTATTCTATGCTGTTCCTTCACAACAGATGACAAAGGCTCATCACTACAGTTGGGGATGGGGTGGGGTTTACAAACAACAACAACAAAAGTAACCATGTGTGGTAACTACAAAATTGAGAGTGTAAGATCCCACACAAATAATGAGCCACGTAGCTAACTTAGTAATGGAGTAGTAAGTGTTCTGGTAGAGCAGAATGGCAGGCCCTGGCCAACTGTAGCCTGAACATGCCTACCCCCAGTTCCAGGGCCTTCAGAGTAGTGGTCCCCAACATATTTTGGCACCAGGGACCGGTATTGTGGAAGAAAATTTTTTCCATGGACAATTTTTCTGAAACCAGGGATGATTTCAGGTTGATTCAAATGCATTACATTTATTGTGTACTTTATTTCTATTATTAGATTATATATAATGAAATAATTCTACAACTCATTATAATACAGAATCAGTGGGAGCCCTGAGCTTGTTTTCCTGTAATTTCACGGTCTCATCTGGGGGTGATGGGAGACAGTGACAGTTCATCAGGCATTAGATTCTCAAACAGAGCATGCAACCTAGATCCTCCACATCCACAGTTCAAAATAGGGTTCATACTCCTATGAGAATCTAATGTTGCTAAATCACCTCATTGTGGGTATTGTTAGTTCACCACCATTTAGCCTGTTCACACCACTGCTTTCTTTTTGTTCCCTTAGTTCTGGGAATGCTGGCTGCTTCCTTCAGTTATTAAGGAATATCTGAGGTCTAGTAAGGAAAGACAATTGTCTGGCTAATTCAGTTTTTCCCTTTTCTTTCCAGTTTTCCAATGCCTATGTACCTATCCCTGGAATGAATTATGTCTATTTAAAATATCTGGCTTGGCTTTTTTCCCCTCACCATAAGGTACCTGATTACATATCTTCCACAAAACGTCTTGAAACTTGTGATGATATTACACTGTATGGGCATGATGTAATTTATGTAATCAATGGGTTGAATGAATCCAGCATAGATTATTTGCATAATTTATTATCAAATTATTGATTTAACAACGATTTGTGTGTATCTCCCATTATTTCCTTAAGGTAAAATCCTAATAGGGAAATTGTTGATTTAAAGGTTAAGATTTTCATTAAGTATCATGAAATTGTCCTCCAAAAATGCAGTATAAACATACAGTTTCACTACTAAGGTGTGTAAATTCCATTTTTTCTATATTCTCATTAAGCCCAATGATTTTCATTTAAAAATAAAAATTAAAACTATTTCATTGTGAATGGCTAAAAGATTGTGTTTTGATGAATAACCTGTAAAATTGTGTGACTTCCTATCCATTTACATATTTTCCCATGTAATTTCTACCTAAAATTCTTGCTTTTTAAAATTTATACTTAATAGTTGTACATATTTATGAAGTACATGTGGTACTTTTATATGTGCATACAATATACAATGATCAAATCAGAGTTTTCGGGATATCAGTGCCTCAAACACTTGTCATTTCATTTCTTATGTTGTGAACATTCCAAATCCTATCTTTTAGCTATTTGAAATATACAGGAAATTACTGTAAACTGTAGTTACCCTACTGTGCTGTCAAACAGAAGTCTCACTTCTTCTGTCAATGTGTATGTTTACCCATTAATCAACCTGTCTTCATCTCCTGTATCCTTTTTCCTTTTCTGTTCTTTAGAAACTATGAATCTGTTCTCTATATTCGGAAGATCTACTTTTTTCTAGCTCCCATCTATGAGTGAGAACATGATTTCTGTGCTTGGCTTACTTTAATTAGCATAGTGACTACCAATTCTATCCATATTGCTGCAAATGACAAGATTTCCATCTTTTTTTATGGTGAACAATAGTCCATTGTGTGTGTATCACATTTTAAAAAATTGTATCCATTGATGAGCACCTAGGTTGATTTTATCTCTTGGCTCTTGTGAATAGGCTGCAATAAGCAATGGGAGCGCAGGTATCTCTTTGATGTGCTGATTTCCTTTTTACTTTGATATATAACCAGTGGTAGGATTGCTGGATCATGTGGTAGTTCTATTTTTGGAACTTCCATACTGTTTTCCATAGTAGCTCTATTAATTTCAATTTCTACCAACAGTACATGAGCATTCCTCTTTCTCTGAGTCCTTATCAGCATCTGTTATTTTCTTTTTGATAATAGCCTTTCTAACTGGGGTGAGATATCTCACTTTAGTTTTGATTTGCATTTCCCTGATGATTAGTGATGTTGAGCGTTTTTTCAATATCTGTTGGCAATTTGTATGTCTTCTTTTGAGAAGTGTCCATTCAGATCTCTTACCCATTTAAAAATCCCATTTATTTTTTTGCCATTTAGTTCTTTGGACTCCTTATATGTCCTTGCTGTGAATCTGTTGTCAGATGAATAGTAAAAGTCTTCTTTTATTTATCCTCCACTTCTAGTTTGTTCACCTAGAGTCCTTACATTTCTTCTTAAATGTATTCCTAAATATTTTACATTTCTGTTACTATTCTAGATTGAGTCTGCTTTTAAAAATAAATCCTTTGTTTTTCTGCCAATTAAAAATACATACTTAACTACTGAAAATCTAAAACAGTGATAAGTTAAATAAAAATAAAATAGAAACATTTAACTTTTTTTTTTTTTTTTTTTTTTTTTTTTGAGACAGAATCTCACTCCATCACCAGGCCCCAGGCTGGAGTGCAGTGGCATGACCTCGGCTCATTACAGCCTCCGCTTCCCAGGTTCAAGCAATTCTCCTGCCTGAGCCTCCAGAGTAGCTGGGACTATAGGCGCGCACCACCATGCCCAGCTAATTTTTTTGTATTTTTAGTAGAGACGGGGTTTCACCATGTTGGCCAGGATGGTCTCGATCTCTTGACTTTGTGATCCGCCTGCCTCGGCCTCCCAAAGTGCTGGGATTACAGGCGTGAGCCCCCGCGCCTGGCCAGTAACACTTAATCTTAACACTCAGAGATAACCCTTGTGGAATTCCCACGTAAGCTTCTTCTAAGATCATTCCCTGTGTGCACATGGACACACACTTGTATTCTTCACAGAACAGTTTTATGCTCTATAGAAAATTGTGTAATTCTATTGGTTTAGCTTCAAATATATAACAAGTATTTTTCTGTGGCAAAAAATTATTCTAACTACACCATTATTCTTATTAGACCGAAGACTATTTTATTTTATCAACTTGCAATCCTTCATGGTTTTTAAATTTTACTATTATAAGCAGTGTTGATATTTTCATAACAAATCTTTGCATACATTTAAAATAATCTCCTAAGGAAAAAAATCCTAGAAATTGAATTGCTGTCTGTAGGGTATATTATTCATGTAAGGCTTAATATACTGTCTTGCTAAATTATCATTAATAGACAGATTGCTAAATTGCTCTACAGAAGGCCAAATTTACATTTGCATGAGAATAATCAGTTCTCTGTGCCATTATCAGTTATTGGGTATTGTGCTTAACCAAAAAAAATGTTTGCCAGTGCCTACAGTTTAGTTAGAATTTATTGTTACAGAGAAGGTTGATAATTTGTAATCATTTCCTTCTGGTGAACAAGTCTTCATGTCTTTTGCCTATTTTTAAATTGGGTTTTTTTCTTTTTCTTTTATTGATACATTTTTATGCTTCAAGGACTTGAATCCTATATTTAGCATGCCTATTAGAAACATATTTCTAGCATTTTATATGTAATTTTATTTACTTTGTCATCTAGAGATGACACTTTTACTTACACATTTAACTTCAGATCTATTAATTTTTCCTTCATGGTCTTTGTATTACGTGCCATGCTTAAAAAGCCTTCCCTAACACAAGGTTGTATTAGTATGCATGTGAATTTTTAGTTTGTAAAATTTAAATATGTATTTAGGAAATGGTATGTAGGAATCCAAGTTTGTTATCAAATTGCTCCAATACCACTTGTTAAATAACTAGGCTTTCCTCACTGGTTTTAAATACTCCCCTGCCCCCCATGGCACACTGAACACACACATTTATCTCTGCTTCCTCTTGAAAGCCCAGTGGCAATGACAATAAAAACACAAAAGAGTGGCCGGGCGCGGTGGCTCAAGCCTGTAATCCCAGCACTTTGGGAGGCCGAGGTGGGCGGATCACGAGGTCAAGAGATCAAGACCATCCTGGTCAACATGGTGAAACCCAGTCTCTACTAAAAATAAAAAAAAAAATTAGCTGGGCGTGGTGGCGCGTGCATCCCAGCTACTCAGGAGGCTGAGGCAGGAGAATGGCCTGAACCCAGGAGGCAGAGGTTGCGGTGAGCCGAGATCGCGCCATTGCACTCCAGCCTGGGTAACAAGAGCGAAACTCTATCTCAAAAAAAAAAAACAAAACAAACAAACATGAAACAGTGAAACCCACAGTACAGACAAATTGGGAGAAGAGATTACAGGAGTAGAAGGATGTTAACTAGCATGTTGGAAACTAGGAAGCTGGTGGATGGGAGGGAACCCACTTGGCAGATGTGGGAAGTTGAATGCCAGCCTGCAAAGGGAAGCCAGCATGAAGCAAGGAAGTTCAAGTCTATAGTCTTCATACTATAGACTCTGAGAAGACTTAGGAATTGGAGGCGGTAGATACCTCTAAAGAAAAAACTGTGGACAGAGAATTAATTGAATGTTTGTATCAGAAGCAACAAATCCCTCTCCTTACTCGGCGCAGCTGGGCCTTTCAGTACCTTGAGAGAAGACGGAAATGTACTTTTTGCAGGGTGGTTTAACCAGTTGTCTCTAGGTATGGGGGTACCACATACAACGGAGAGCAGAACTGAGGCACAGTAATGAAAAGAGGAGGCCTAAATGAAAATCTATATATTGATTTATGAGACACGTAGTCGCTTTTCCCCTTCAGCTCCCAGATGCTGAAAAACAATCTCAAACCACCTAGAAAGAAAGGGGGAGGATTTCTTTCTAGGGAAACACCCATGAGAAGAAGACTTGAAGATACTGACATTTGAGGATCTCTCAGTGAAAAAGCTAGTTTAAAGTTTTATAACCCTGCAGGGAAGTTTATAATTTACACATGTACATGAAGCTTCCAATTAGCATTTTTTTCTGAAAAAGTCAGGTTCATTGAAGTATAATGTATATGCTATAAAATATGCTCTTTTTTAGTAGGTAGTTTTATGCATTTTGAAAATACATTTAAGCAATTACCATCACAATCAAGATAAAAAGTAGTTCAAGCCCCTAAATTGCTAGGTGACTCAGTGCAAATTCCTAATCCCTGGCAGCTACTGATTTGTTTTGTCTCTAAATTTTTTCCTTTTTCTAAATGTCATAGATGTGTACTAGTGTAGAAAGTAGATTTTTGATTGTGGCTTCTTTGAGATTCACCCATGTTGAGTATCTCAATATCGGTTTTAACCTTTTTATTGCAAAGTAGAATCTCAGTATACAAATAAACTACAGTTATTTTTATCCATTTACCAGTTAAAGGACATAGGTGTTTTTCTCCACTCTTGACAATTGCAAATAAAGCAACCATAAACACTGTATACAAATTTTTGTGTGAAAGTAAATGAAAATATTTTCTTTTTCTTGGGGTAGGATTGCTATGTTTTATGCCATATTTATGGTAAGTATCAAGGAATCAAGCTCAAGCTGTCAAGAGATTTCCAAAGAGGAAACATTTCACATTTGCATTTCCAGTTGTTCTTTAGAGCAGAGATAGTTGCAGTTGTTCTGCACCCTCAACAGCTTTTTATATTTTTTTAAAGCTACTCTAATAATTATTTGGTGATATCTCGTTGTGGTTTAATTCATATTTCCCTGATGACATGATGATGTTGAGCATCTTTCAAATGCTTATTTGTAATACATATATCTTCTTTGGTGAGGATCCGCTCAAAACTTTTACCTATTTCAAATATTATGTTGTTTTCTCATTGAGTTTTGAAAGGCATTTTTTTCTTTAGTATTTGCTGTATATAAGGCATATATCATTTTATCTCAGTCTGTTGCTTGTCTTTCCATGTATCTGTGCTTTTCAAAGAGCAAAAGTTTTAAATTTTTATAAAGTCCTGTTAATGTTTAATTTTAGGATTAGGCTCTTGGTGTCATATCTAAGAAATCTTTAACTCCAAATGACAAAGCTTTTCTCTTTTTCTTTGTTCTAGAAGTTTAATAGTTTTATGTTTTACATTAAAGTTCATGAATTGTTTTTAAAGTTAATCGTTGTATATGGTGTCAGGTAGGGGATGAGGTTTTTTCCCCACTTGAATTTCCAGTTGTTCCACCATCATTTGTTGAACATACCATCCTTTCTTTATTAGCTTGTTTTTGCACTTTGGTTGAAAATTGACCACATGTGTGTGTGTGGGATTATTTCAGGACACTATTCAGTTTTTATCTATACATTTGCTTTTTCTCTAGTGATACACTGTGATAATTTTCATAGCCTTGTAAGTCTCAAAGTCCAGTAGTTTGAATCCTTCAAATTTATTCTTTTTTTCCTCAAAATTATTTTAGATTATCTCAGTTCTTTTGAACTTCCCTATAAATTTTAGAATTAGCCTGCTAATTTCTACTCAAAAAATCCTGCTGGGATTTTTTTTGAGATTGCGTTGAGTCTACATATGAAAGTTAAGAAAACTGACATTTTAACAACTTTAGTCTTCCAATCAGTGATTGAAGTTTTATCTCTCTATTAAGTTAGGTCTTGATTTCTTTCATTGGTTCAAAGGGAAACCTATTATTATGCATGCTGTTCAGATACTCAATATTCTTAGTGATGTTCCTATCTAATCTGTTTTGTTATTGATAGAGCCAGTGTTGAAGTCTCCAACTATAATTATGGATTTTTCTACTTTTCTTTTTCTATAGTTCTATCAGTTTTTATTTCATATATTAGAAAGCTCTATTTTAAGCACATACACAATTATAATTGTCATGTACTCTTACTGAATTTATCCCTTTATTTTTCTGTGATTTTAAAAAATTCTAGGTAGTATTTCTTGTTAAAAAATTTATTTTGACATTAAAATAGCCAACTTAGTATTGTAAAATTAGAGTTTTCATGTATATCTTTTCCCTTCCTTTTAATGTCTATATAATTACTGTGTGTTTTCTTTAAAAACCATCTTGCTTTTTGAAAAATCAATTTCTACAATCTGTCTTTCAATTAGTGTGTTTAGGCCATTTACATTTAATGTAATTCTATATTTGAATTAAAATCTATCATCTTGCTACTTTTTTACTGTAGATAAGTAATTTTTTAGAGAAATTAAAAATAAGAAATGTCCTTTCTTGCATTACTAAAAAAAAAAAAAACTTTCTGGAGATCTTCCTTTTTTTGTTCAGAAAGAAGGTTTCTTTCTTGTGTTTTATTTTTGTTCTTAAAAAAATTCTCCCTGAAGACCTTCCTTTAACATTTTTTGACAGGTCTACTTATAATTTATGTTTTCAATTTTCATCTGAAAATAATCTTTTTTTAAAAAAATTCTATTTTTGGTTTTGGAGTACATGTGAAGGTTTATTATATAAATAAACATGTGTCACAGGGGTTTGTTATATGTATCTTTACATAATTTAGGTATTAAGCTTGGTACCAAATAGCTATTTTTTCTGCTCCTCTCTCTCCTCTCTCCTCCCTTGAGTAGACCCCAGTGTCTGTTGTTTCCTTGTTTGTGTTCATAAATTCTTATCATTTAGCTGCCACTTACAAATAAGAACATGTGGTATTTAGTCTTCTGTTCCTGCATTGGTTTGCTAAGGATAGCTTCCAACTCCATGTTTCTGCAAAAGACATGATCTCGTTCTTTTTTATGGCTGCATAATACTCCATGGTGTAAATGTACCACATTTTCTTTATCCAGTCTGTCATTGATGGGCATTTAGGTTGATTCCATGTCTTTGCTATTGTGAACAGTGCTTCTGTAAACACTAGTGTGAATGTGTTTTTATGGTAGAGTGCTTCATATTCCTCTCAGTATATACCAAGTAATGGGATTGCTGGGTCAAATTGTAGTTCTGCTTTTAGCTCTTTAACGAATTGCCATACTGCTTTCCACAATGGTTGAACTAATTCACATTTCCACCAACAGTAGATAAAGGTTCCCTTTTCTCCGAAACCTCACCAGCATCAGTTATTTTTTGACTTTTTAGTAATAGCCATTCTGAGTGGTGTGAGATGGTATCTCATTGTGGTTTTGATTTGTATTTGTCTAATGATCAGTGATACTGACCTTTTTATCATGTGCTTGTTGCTTGCATGTATGTCTTCTTTTGAGAAGTGTCTGTTTATGTCTTTTGCCCACTTTTTAATGGGGTCGTTTGTTTTACTCTTGTAAATGTGTTTAAGTTACTTATAGGTGCTGGATTTTAGACTTCTGTCAGATGAATAAATTGCAAATATTTTTTCTCTCATTTTGTAAGTTGTCTGTTTACTCTGTTGATTGTTTTTCTGTGCAGAAGCTCTTAAGTTTAATTAGATTCTATTTGTCAATTTTTGTTTTTGTTGCAATTGGTTTTAGTATCTTTGTCATAAAATCTTTGCCTGTTCCTATGCCCAGGATGGTATTGCCTTGGTTGTCTTCCAGGAGTTTTATAGTTTTGGGTTTTACTCTTTTGGGTCTGTTTTTGTATATGGTGTAAGGAAGGGGTCCAGTTTCAATCTTCTGCATATGTCAAGCCAGTTATCCCAACACCATTTATTGAATAGGAAGTCTTTTCCCCATTGTTTCCTTTCATCAGCTTTGTCAAAGATCAGATAGTCATAGATGTGCAGCCTTACCTTTGGGCTCTCTATTGTGTTCCATTGGTTTATGTTTTTGTACCAGTACCATGCTATTTTGGTCACTGTAGCCTTGTAGTGTAGTTTGAAATCAGGTATCGAAATTTCTTCAGCTTTGTTCTTTTTGCTTAGGATTGCCTTAGCTATTCAGGCTATTATTTGTTTCATATACATTTTAAAATAATTTTTGCTAGTTCTGTGAAGAATGTTGATGGTGGTTTGATAGGAATAGCATTGAATCTGTAAATTACTTTGAGTAGTATAGCCATTTCAGTGATACTGTTTCTTTCTATCCATGAGCATGGAATGTTTTTTCATTTGTGATTTTTCTGATTTCTTTGAGCAGTGTTTTGTAATTCTCATTGTAGAGGTTTTTAACCTCCCTGGTTATCTGTATTCCTAGGTTTCCTTCTTTGTTTCCTTCCTCTCTTTCCTTCCTTCCCTCCCTCCCTCCCTCCTCTGCTCCCTCCCTCCCTCCCTCCCTCCCTCCCTCCCTCCCTCCTTCCTTCCTTCCTTCCTTCCTTCCTTCCTTCCTTCCTTCCTTCCTTCCTTCCTTCCTTCTCTCCTCTCTCTCTCCTCCCTCTCTTCTCTCTTCTCTTCTCTCTCCTCTCTCTCTCTCTCTCTTTCCTTTCTTTCTTTCCTGGCAGTTGTGAATTGAATTGCCTTTCTGATTTGACCCTGAATTTGTTTTGTGGATGTGTAGGAATGCTAGTGAGTTTTGTACATTGATTTTGTATCTTGCAACTTTGCTAAAGTGTTTTTTGTCAACTGAAGGAGCTTTTGGGCTGATACCATGGGGTTTTATAGATATGGAATTATAATATCTCCAAATAGAGAAAATTTGACTTCCTCTCTTTCTATTTGGGCTTTTAAAAGTTCTTTCTCTTGCCTGGTTGCTCTGGCTAGGACTTTCAACACTATATTGCATGGAAGTAGTAGGGAGGGCATCCTTGTTTTGTGCCAGTTTTCAAGGGAAATGCTTTCAGCTTTTGCCCATTTAGTATAATGTTGGCTGTGGGTTTGTCATAGATGGCTCTTGTTATTTTGAGGTATGTTCCTTTGTGTTTCTCTATTGATCAGTGGTATTGAGCATTTTTTCTTTTTTATGTGCTTGTTGGCTGCAAGCGCATCCCATGAAGGGATGCTGAATTTGATCAAAAGCTTTTCTGCATATACTGAGATAATAATTTGGGTTTTGTCTCTAGTTCTGTTTATGTAGTGAATCACATTTATTGATTTTCATATTTGAACCAATCTTGGATCCTGGGAATGAAGACTTCGTCATGATGGATTAGCTTTTTGATGTGCTGGCTGTATTTGGTTTGCAAGTGTTTTGTTGAGAATTTTTATTTCAATGTTCATCAAGGATATTGGCTTGAAATTTTCCTTTTTTATTGTGTCTCTGCAAGGTTTTGGTATCAAGATAATACTGGCCTCATAGCTTGAATTGGGGGGAAGTCCCTCCTTGTCAATTTTTTTGGAATGGTATCTGTAGGAATGCTACCAACTCTTCTTTGTATATCTGGTAGAAATTGGCTGTTAATCCATCAGATCCTAGGCTTTTTTTGTTTGGAGGACTATTGATTACTGATTTAGTTTTGGAGCTTCTTATTGGTGTGTTCAGGGAATCAATTTATTTTTGGCTTAGTCTTGGTAGGGTATATATATGTCTGGGAGTTTATCCCTCATTTTTAGGTTTTCTAGTTTGTGTGTGTGGAGGTATTCATAGTTTCTGATGGTTGTTTTTATGTCTCCAGGGTCAGTGGTGACACTCCATCACTTCTAATTGTGTTTATTTGGATCTTCTTTCTTTTCTTCTTAGTCTAGCTAGCAGCCTATTAATTTTAAAAAAACAACTCCTGGATTTGTTGATCTTTTGAATGATTTTCATGTCTCTATTTTTTAAAATTCACCTTTGATTTGTCTTCTTTGTTGTCTTCTGCTAGTGTTGGGATTGATTTTTTTCTTGCTTCTCTAATTCTTTCCATTGTAAAGTCAGACTGTTAATTTGAAATTTTTCTAAGTTTTTGATATGGGCATTTAGTACTACAATTTTCCATCTTAACACTGTGTCCCAAAGATTCTGGTATGTTGTATCTGTGTTCTCAATATTTTCAAAGAAATTATTGATTTCTGCCTTGACTTCATTTGCTCAAAAGTCATTCGGGAGCATGTTGTTTGATTGTCATGTAATTGTATGGTTTTGAATGCTTTTCATTGTTGACTTCTATTTTTCTTAGACTGTGGTGTGTTTGGCATGTTTTCAATACTTTGACATTTGGTGAGGATTGTTTTATGTCTAATTATATGGTCAGTTTTAGAGTATGTGCCATGTAGTGATGAGTAGAATGTATATTCTGTTGTTTTTGTGTGAAGACTTTTGTAAAGGTCTATCCGATTTATTTGGTCCAATGCTGAGTTAAGGCCCTGAATATCTTGGTAATCACCTGCTTTGAAGATCTGTCTAATACTTTCAGTGGGGTGTTGAAGTCTCCCATATTATTATGCAAGAGTCTGTGTGTATTTGTAAGTCTCTAAGAACTTGCTTTATGAATCTTGGTGCTTCTGTGATGATTGCACATATTTTATGGATAATTAGGTCTTCTTGTTGAATTGAATCCTTTACCATTACATAATACTCTTCCTTGTCTTTTTTGATCTTTGTTGGTTTGAAATCTGTTTTGTTTGAATTCAGGATTGCAAGTTCTGCTTTTTTCTGTTTTCCATTTGCTTGGTAGGTTTTTCTCTATCCATTTATTTTGAGGCTATGAGTGTCATTACATGTGAGATGGGTCCCTTGAAGGCAGCATACCATTGGGTCTTCCTTTTTTATCCAGCTTGCCACTCTGTGCCTTTTAATTGGGGCATTTAGCCTGTTTACATTCAAGGTTGCATTGATACTTGTGGATTTGATCTTGTCATTGTGCTTATAGCTGGTTATGGTGTTGGCTTGTTTGTGTGGTTGCTTTACAAAGACACTTCTGAGCGTTTATTTGTATTTTTTATTAGCTGGTAGCAGTCTTACCTTTCTATATTTAGTGCTCCTTTCATGGTACCTTGTAAGGCAGATCTTGTGGTAATAAAGTCCCTCAGAATTTGCTTATCTGAAAAGGGTCTGATTTCTCTTTCACTCAGGAAGCTTAGTTTGGGTGGATGTAAACTTCTTGGCTGAAGACTTTTTTTCTTTAAGGATGTTGAATATAGGCCCCAATCTCTTCTGGATTGTAGGGTTTCAACTGACAGAACTGCTGTTAGCTGAATGGGAATCCCTCTGTAGGTGACCTGCTGTTGGTCTCTAGCTTCTTTTAACCTTCTTTCTTTGATTTTGACCTTGGAAAATCTGAAATTATGTGTCTTGGGGATTATCTTCTTGTGTAGATTCTTGCAGGTGTTCTTTATATTTCTTGAACTTGACTGTTGGCCTCCAGCAAGGTTGTAGAAGTTTTCATGGACAATATCCTAAAATATATTTTTTATATTGTTTTCCTTTCCCTTTAAGGGATGCCAATGATTGATAGATTTAAACTCTTGACATAATCTCATACTTCTCAGTGGTTTTGTTTATTTTTATTATTTTTTATTTTGTCTGACTTATTTCAGAGAATCAGTCTTCAAGTTCTGAGATTCATTCCTCAGCTTGATTTATTCTGCTGTTAATACTTGTGATTGCATTGCGAAATTCTTGTATTTTGTTATTCAGCTCTGTCAGACCCATCAAGTTCTTTTTTATGTTGGCTATTTTGTCCTTGAGTCCTGTATCACTTTACTGTGGCTCTTATTTTCCTTGGATCGGATTTTGCCATCCTCCAGAATCTTGATGATCTTTGTTCCTATTCCATATTATGAATTCTGTCTCTGACATTCCAACCAGTTTGGCCTAGTTAAAAACTCTTTTTGGAGAACTGGTGTGGTTGTTTGGAGAACATATGACACTCTGGTCATTTGAGTTACCAGAGTTCTTGCATGGTTCTTTCTCATCTTTGCATGTGGGTGTTCATTTAACTGGGGTATAGATTGAGTACAGTCAATGGACTTTTTTCTGGTTGTTTTCACTAGGCTGAGGCTTTGTGTAGGGTCTTTGAAGCTGACTTCTTGTGTCTTGTTTCAGAATGGGGTATGATAGGTATTTTTTTGGTGTTGAAGCTTTGGGGTGTGATCCAGCAGGTTAACACTTAGGCTTATTGATCAGTGGGTAGACTCTTGCCCAGTTGTGTGGCTCCCCTGTTTCCTCACAGTTGCAGCCATGTTCCCTCTCAGTGCTCTGAAAATGTGGTTTTCTCCCTCTTAAGTCCTGGCTGTAGTTCTTCACTGGGCTGCCCACTGCAGTTCTGGAGTTACCTCAGTGTTTATGTTCCTTCCCTGGCTTAGAGGCAGCAGAGGAAGAGATCTTAGTAGTTGTGTCCAAGGGTCATTTGCTTGACTCCCGGGGACTCCACTTCAGAGAGATGCAGGTTAGCAATCACTTAGTACAGTCAGCCCAAGATGGAGGTTTGTGCTGTGGGCCCAAGTCAGGGGTTCCTTGTCTGGTGCTGACATGTGAGGAATGTGAGGGACCCATGTGAGAAGGACTGGCCTTCTCTCCTTAAGCTAACTGCAGTTTGTTGGAGGTGTGAATGAGGCACTTAGGGTCTTTACTTCTTTGTCAGTCTGAGGGTTTCAATGACAGTTCGACTGGAGAGGACGCGGCAAAGAGGCTTTCAGTTGCCCCTGGAGGCTCTGTCTAGGGTGTTGCTGAGTTGGTACTGGAAGGAAAATGTAATCTTAGTCTACTAAATAACTTTGTGAATAATGTTTATATTAATACAAACAGAAAATACTGATTTAACCAGTGATTGTTTAATTACCATATGATGAGGATAGAGATAATTGTGCATAAGCAAATCCTCACATTCCAGAATTGGTAGTCAGTAGATAACATCTAAAATTTAAAAACCAAAGAGTAGAGATGTAAGCTTTTAATTTAGAAATGAAAGATCATATAATAATGGCAATACCTAAAATAATTTAAAGTGGTTGCTTCTAGGACATGGGAATTGGGGGTATGAGCAAGGGTGAAACATCAGGTTTCCTTTGAAGTCTTAAGGCTTTACTCAAAATTTCTAATTATGTACGTGGTTAAAAATTCAATATAAGATTAAAACTTTTTCATATATTAAGTTCTTCTAAAACTTCTTTGACAAAACTTGAGGATAGGAAGCCTGGGTTTGAATATAGTTCCACACTTAACAGCTGTATGTCTGTGTATGTCTGTATATGTCTGTGTATGTCTGTGTATGTCTGTGTATGGCTGTGGATGGCTGTGGATGGCTGTGGATGTCTGGATGGCTGTGGATGGCTGTGGATGGCTGTGGATGGCTGTGGATGGCTGTGGATGGCTGTGGATGGCTGTGGATGGCTGTGGATGGCTGTGGATGGCTGTGGATGGCTGTGGATGGCTGTGGATGGCTGTTACTTAATCTGACTGCTTCTGATTCCTTCTTCTAAGGTGAACATAAAAATAGTGCCCACTTGATAGCGTTGTGATGAGATAAAGTTAGTAAATGCACGTAAAACACTTAGCCCATGGAACAAAGAAAGCAACTGTTAAATGCTGGCCATTACTATTTTATTCCAGCAGTAGTTCCTATAGTGGCCTAATTAGCATGACTTTCTATTGTGTTTAATTTGTAATATAAATGTTTGTATTAAATACAATTTAAAGCCATACTAATTTCCTTTGTTTGCTAAATGCCACTTCTTTGTTTCGCTAAATTCCATACCTTTTTTCTTCCACGTAAACTTAAGAATCATTTTACCTTCCCCAACACATACATTTTATCTCTACATTTATTCAAATGTTCTTTTATGTCCAGGGACAACGACAATGGCTTTCTTTATCAGAGTCTGCACATTTCTAGGATCGTGAGAGTATTTGGGTCTCTGTCTCTCTCTTTTTCTCTTACTCTAAATAATAAATGTCTAGATCTAGTTCTATATGCACCATTGTATGTGAGATCTTATTTTTAATACTTTCTTTACATCTATTTGTATATAGGAACAATCTTGATTTCTACCATCTTATTTTTTAAAGTATCTTTCTGAACTTACCAGTTTTAATATTTCAGTTGATACTCTTCTCTTTTATACAATCATAATATCTGCAAATTATAATATTTTATCTTTTTTAATATATGACTGATTTTCCTTTTTCTTCATTTCCTTTCTGCTTTTATGATACATGAAAGTTTACTTTTTCATTGTTACTTTTATTTTGTGATTTCCCATTGTTTTCTTTCTTTGGCTTTATGGTGTGCTTTCTATGTTTTTTAATTCAAATAGTAATAGCAATAATAATTCTGAATTAGTATGATTATAATAGCCATTTATTTAAAACTTGCATGTACCTGGTGATGTGTTATTCACTTTACATGCTTTTCAATAATACTAATATTACCACTACTCCAACAACAGCATAGCAACAATTGCTAACAATATTGAACATTTTATATGTGCTAAATATATTTAGGTGATTTACAAGCATTATTATCTCACTTAGTTCTTTAACTCTCTGAAATAATTGGTATTACTGTCCTAGTAAAATCCTATGAGGCATGTGCAATTACCTACTTTACAGAAGAGAAAATGTGATTCTTGAGTATAACATCAATGTATATTAACCATAATACATTGTTTCTCATACTTTGAATGTTTTGAAAATCACTTTTCTGTAATTTCTTTTTTTTTGAAGCCCAATTTCTTTTTCTTTTCTTCTTTTTCTCTTCTTCTTTCTTCTTCCATCTTCTCTCCTCCTCCTCCTCTGCTTCCTCTTTGTCTTCTTCCTACCCTTATTCCTGTTCTTCATACTCTTCCTCTTTCATGTTCCTCATCTGTGGCCACTTTTGCTCACCTTCTTTCATCTTTATCATAAACAGTTTCACTCTGCATTGCTTTCTCCTTTTCCTTCCTCAAAGACCAGCAGTGCAACATCTATTATGTTCACACAGTAATGTAATAGAGAAGGAAGGAAGAAAAGAGAAAAAGGAAAGAAAAGGCAAGGGAAAAAAATCTTTTCATGACCCTGATTTCGGGTTATTCCCCATAACATTTTTCTTCTTTATTCCAAGATCAGGGCTCCTTCCTCTTGCAAGGGCCTGGGGGCAGGTCATGGAGATATGCACACATTCAGTATCCAGGGTCTAACAGTTCCCACACAGGGTAGTTCCTCCTCTGGTTCAGGTGCATGAGAACAGTCACAGATGGTGCAGACCATTACTTGCTACCCTCAGGCAGCACAGCCCGTCCCCCATTGTTCCCAGAGATGAAGTGCTTAGATCAAGCGGATGACAAAGGCATTCTCTCTGAGCACTAATTAGGCTCTGAATAATTTCCAGTCTAACTCCAATTTCAACCATATGTATATACAGATGCAGTTTACACTTTTCCTCCATTGCCACATTATTCTTACATGCTTTTGCCACCCATCCACAGCTCCTGCATCCTTTTTATTCATCAATTTACTTCCACAAAATATTTAGTGTTAACTTGAAACTTCAAGGCTGACGACTTTGGGGATCCTGCATGTTGTGCTGCACTTACTACATTGGGATTTCAGGAACCATCACTAAAGCTGGGATTAAAACTCAGAATCCCTTTCTTTCTGTAATGACAGTACAGATGCAGCGGAGGCAGGTGCTGCATAGCCCACTGACTCTGTTGTGTTACTATTGATTTTTAATATTTTTTCATTATTTGAATTTTTTTCTTTGAGACCAAGTCTTGCTCCGTCACCCAGGGTAGAGTGCAGTGGGTGGCTCACGGTAGCCTCAGTCTCCTGAGCCCAAGCAGTCCTCCCACCCCAGTCTCCCGAGTAGCTGGGACCACTATGCCTGGCTGATTTTGAATTTTTTGCAGAGAAAGGGGTCTTATTATGTTATCCAGACCAATCCTGAACTCCTGGGCTCAAATGATCATCCTACCTCCAAGTCCCAAAGTGCTGGGATTACAAGTGTGAGCCACCAGGCCCAGACTCTATTTGCTTCTTAAAATATTTTCCAAAAGAGGCCTACAAAGAACACCTTTTTGTTATCTTGAGCACTTTGGTGTATCAGAGTCTGGTCTAGGTTGTCTGAGAGGCCCTTTCTCTTAGTCCTATTCTTTTCATATCAATGGGCTTCTTGGGTTATGGATTTCTCTAGATGCCTGCACTTGTGTTTCTATTTGACATCAGCCATGACCATATTGTTACAGTTTTACTTTGGAAATTTCTGGTTCTTAGTTTTTTCTGTTCATGGGTTGACTCCTTTTTTTAACAAATGATTTTTCTTTAATATATTTCCAAAAATTTGTTCCTTGAATTGCGTAGCCCATACTAATTGCCCCCATTCTCTTCCTAGTGGACGTGAATTCCAAGAAGACAGCAGTATTCTCCTGTAGACTCTCCTTGTTTCCACATCCACTACCAGTTTGTCTTAATTGAGGCTGGTGTGGTTGTTATCTCTGGGGCCATGGGACATGATGGCTTTGGAGCCTGTAGTTCAAAGTTAAAACCTTGGCTCTACTTCTTCCTGGCTGTGTAACTTTGAGAATGTTACTCAGCCTGCCCAAACCTCAGGCTCTTGACGTTTAAAAATGGAGAGAATATCAGCTGCCTGGTGAGATGATTGTGAGGATTAGAGGTCATTCTGCAAATTACGTGGTGTGTGATAGGTATACAATAATTGAAATTTTTGAGCCAAAGATGAGATTTGAATCCAAGTTCTTACACTTACTACAACTTTTTTTCTTTCTTTCTTTTTAAAGTTTACCACTTTTTGAATCTCAATTTTCTTATCTGTAAAATTGTGGGGGTGGTAAGCGGAGAAGTCCCTATCTTATAGGATTCCTAGGAAGACTATAATTTCCGGCATGGTGTAAGATAGTGGTACATGCTCTTACTGAAAATTGCTCTCTTAGCCAGGTGCTGTGGCTCACACCTATGATCCCAGTACTTTGGAAGGCTGAGGCAGGCAAATCACTGGAGGTCAGGAGTTCGAGACCATCCTGGCCAACATAGTGAAGCCTCGTCCCTACTAAAAACATGAAAATTAGCCGGACGTGGTGGTGAGTGCCTGTGTTCCCAGCTACTTGGGAGGCTGAGACATGACAATCGCTTGAACCTGGGAGGCAGAGGTTGCAGTGAGCTGAGATTGCACTACCGCACTCCAGCCTGGGTGACAGAAGACTGTCTAAAAGGAGAAAAAAATGCTCTGTTATGCCTTCTGAACAAAGACATGCATTGCTGGACACATCTGAACTTTACCTGACATGCCTTTAAAAAAAAAAAAAAGAAGAATGAAGCTTTCAGTAGGCATCACACTGGCTTGAAGGCTTTGCTTTAGCTCAATAGATTCCTTTTTTTGATATCTTGGATAAGCAGTATGTATTTTTTTCCTTCTGACCAACATAAATACGTTTTCAAAAAGTTTTACTTCTGATTTTCTCTTTCTACAAGGCTGTGTATATCCTTTAGCCTCCGGGTATGATTCAAAAAGGAAGGAAGGAGAGAAAAAGAAAAAATGGAAGACAGAAAACAAGCGAAAGGAAGGAAGGAAATAAAAGGAAAGAAATGGGCAACTTACTGAAGGGGATACTTTCAGATATTATAGAAAACAAAAGTCATAAACAATCCCACTATAATCAAGAAACATTTATGCAGCTTGATGAGCTCATTTTTCAGTTTGCTAGAAGAAAAATTCTTAACCTTAATCATTTTTTTCAAGGACTTGGAAAATCCTCAATAAAAGGGAAGCAGAAAATTGGGGAAAATACTTCCTACACTGGAAGATAAACAAAGATTCTTTATCCTCACAGGGCTCTGAAGAAGAAATGATCCTAGAATGTGAATTGCATCCTATCCTTTGTAATCCTGCAGGAATACTTCCATATCTGATAAACTAGAGGGTGTGGGCTTTTTAAAATCTGACATGCCACGATCTGAATCCAAGCTCTGACGTTTACTATCAGCAATGCATTAAACCTCTGCATGCCTCAGTTTCTGTAGGCCTTTAAAAAAAGGGCAACCTAGTTTTTTTCCTCATACAGTTTTTAGCTGGAACAAATAATGTAATTGATGTATGCTGTAGCAATTAGCACAATTCCTTGCATGGAATAGATAATAAGTGTTAGTGCTCTGTCTCTCTTTCCTGTAGGCCTATCCAGTAGTGTGAACTTGATTATCATAGATGATCAATACAAGTAAATAATGGGAACTGATGGAAGAATGTATCAGTGGAATTAATCTCATTTTCATGAGTATAAATCAATTTGGAGAAGCATCTGCTCTTGAGATGAGCAGAAATGACTGAATTGTTTTAATACATGGCATAACTTTTTAATTTTGATGAGCAAAATATGAAGCCCACCTGGGTTATGATTATTGATTAAAAATAACTGTTACCATTTGTTGACTTAGTGTGAGCCAGATGCTTGTCTTTTAATCTTCCTTGATATCTTTTAAGGAAGACATTATGTACATTGGACGGATGAGGAAACTAAGGCTCAGGGCAGAGAGGAGACGTTTCTCAAGGTTACACAGCTAATGAGAAGAAGAATCAGAATTTGAATGTAGGCTCTTTCTTTTGGTGTTTGAGGTTTTGTGCTGCATGACAACAGTGACAGACCATTACTACAAACATGCGTGTTATTTGACTCTCAATATAATTTAATCCAGTACAACACTTAAGAAAATTCTTGGCCCAGTACAGTGGCTCATGCCTGTAATCCCAGCACTTTGAAAGGCTGAGATGGGAGAATTGCTTGAGCCCAGGAGTCTGAGATCAGTCTGGACAACATGGAGAAACCCTGTCTCTACAAAAGTACAAAAATTAGCCAGGTGTGATGGTGCACACCTGTAGTCCCAGCTACTTGAGAGGCTGAGGTGGGAGGATCACCTGAACCAGGGGAAATGGAGGCTGCAGTGAGTCATGATTGCAAAACTGCACTCCAGCCTGGGCGACAGAGTAAGACCCTGTCTGAAAAAAGAATTATTATTTTCATATATTCCCTGGAAAACATCAACAGTCTAAGGTGTAAGGTAATTTTATTTCTATCCAGTTTCCATTGTGTAACTCCGTTTCATTAAGTTTATCTAGAACAGTGATTAGTGTCCTGTCGCTGGATACAGGAGTCGTACTAACAAATGAGGCCAGCCCATGACTGAGGGGTCAAGACTATGTATTTACTGACAAGTCGGGGAAGTGGGAGAATGCGTTCTTCTTTGAGAGTTTCAGCACTCTCAAAGGAAAGTGAACTAACCTTCAAAGTAACCTTCAACCTGCAGTGTAACCAAAACTATTAATACAAATAGGAGCATCAAATCCTTCCTTTCATTTAATACAACAATGGGTGAGACAGACATGATTTTCTCTATTTTACAGTGGAGAAATGGAGGCTTTGAAAGGTTAAGTAACTTATACAAGGTAAGAAGTATAGCTAGGTTTTGAGCCCCAGAAAATATAGTCACATTGAAGAGCTCATTGCATAATGATGCTTATCAATGAAGTGTTGCAGCTCTTTGCTCTAATTTCTGACTTACCTTGACAAGGAAAGCATTCATCGTTTTTCCTAGTGGTCACTTGGCCCATCTCAGGATCTGCCTATCTTTCAATTAAGTAATGTACAGATTGAGGAGAACAGAGGCAGAATATCTTCAGCAGAGCCCTCGCTCTATAAGCTCAGAGTCGGTGGGTGTTAGTGGATAGGGACGGAAATAATGGAAAATGATGTGATGTTGTGGAAATGTAGATTTTGAAATGATTTTTAATCAAGTCAGCCAGGAGAACCTCTCTCCAGGTGTAACCGAGATGTAATCAATAACTGACATTCCTGGCCCTCTTGTCTCCCATGTGATTTTATTGAACACACGTTTAATTGACCTGAAAAATAAACTTACTTGTTTGGAAAGGTGTGTGCACTGCCAGCAGAATAAACCTTTCTCAGTTCTTGCCATGTATGGGAGGGTTGCAGGGCTGTTTTACATGATCACTTCTGACAGTAGAAATCTGTCAGGTCACCACGTTGTAAATGCTTTGGAAGCAACAGTCCATGAGGCCATTTTGATAATGAGAGAAAGTATAAAATGTGGTGAGGATTTCCTTTTGCTTGGCTTGCTCATTCCAGAAATTGACTTGGATTGATTACCACGGAAAGACTCCACTGCATCTGTGTTCCAGAGGGGCAAAGTGGCACAAAGGGCTTATACAGTAAAATTTTACCTCCTTGGCGTGATGCAGTCCGTGAGGACCCTATCTCAAGGGAGTAGACTAAAAGTGATTGCCCAAGGAAAACCCCCATCTGTTCGTAGAATCCAGGTTATGCATTTTGTCTTGATGCACTTCAGTTTCATCATCTGTAAAATAAAAATAACCCATGCCCTGTCTGAATGGTACAAAGGCTTCTGTACTTAGCAACTCAAAGAAGTTCAGTCAGTGATTCCACACTGGTACCCAAATTCTTCTATGCACTTAATACTATGTTGGTGGCCTGAAAAATCTTTCTTGAGCCCCATGTTTTTTATATGTAGAATGAGATTGAGCTAGAAGATCACTAACCTCCTTCCCAACCCTAACACCAAATAACAGCACTTCCACCAGTATCCTAGGAGTAAGGTGATCTCAAATTTATAAAATATTCTCAGACTCAGAGAGCTGCTTTAGAGATCAGCCACGACATAAGAAAGGGACCTTGAGTTAAGACAGCTGGACTCAAGTTTTACTTTAGCCCCATCCTTGTCATCCCTAAGCCTGAATGTTGTCTTCTACAAAATGAGAATAATAATAATTTCCTCCTCTACAGACTTATTATGCAACACATGGTGCATATCTCTGCTCCCTTTTGTCACTGATGTCCTGTTCCCCAGAGGAAACCACTATCAACTGATTTTTTATTTTTTGCAGTATTTACCTCCATCTATCTAACTACTCATAGTGCCATTTTTTGACTTTTCAGTTTTAGGTATTATATGACTTACTCATTAAGGAAGATGGAACTCAGCCAATTTTCATCCCCATCACTCTACTAATAGCAAAAACATGCAGTTATTCATGTTTCTGTTCTCTCAAATACATATTTTGGCTAGATCTATCAGTGCTTAAACTGAGTACATAAATACTCTTCACAGCTGAGCCACATAGAGGACTATCATTTTTCCTTTCTTGAACATGCATTTGTTATTCCTAGATTTAATAATTGTTTTGTTTATGTATGGCATTTTCTGTGGTCTTATCTTTGATTTAGCCTGAAGTTCTCTCACAATATGTCTAATACATTAAGTATTTTTATCAGTTTTTTTTTTTTTTGAAATGGAGTCTTACTCTTTCACCCAGCCTGGAGTGCAGTGGCACAATCGTGACTCACTGCAACCTCTGCCTCCTCGGTTCAAGTGATTCTCCTGCCTTAGCCTCCTGAGTAGCTGAGATTACAGGTATTACCACCATGCCCGGCTAATTTTTTTTGTAGTTTTAGTAGAGGCAGGGTTTCACCTTGTTGGTCAGGCTGGTCTCTAACTCCTGATCTCATGATCTGCCCAACTCAGCCTCCTAAAGTGCTCTTGGAGATAGTACTGCTGAAGCCTTCTTACCTATTCGGTCTTGACCGTCAGTTCCAAGCCTATTCATTGCTGCCATCCTGGGGTTATTCTTTGTTGTATCTTAGGGATTTCTTTGATTACATAATACCGCTCTCATATTGAATTTCCCGTTACTTGAGCCCAATGTCTACTTCTTTATTAGCTGGTCTTCTTGCTTTAAAAATGTAGCACCTTTTCCAGTAGCCTTCTGTAAACGTTTGTATTTTGAGAACTTACATATCTGAAAGCATACTCAGCTTATCCTTATTCTAGGTTAATAGTTTGATCAGTTATGGAATTTAGGTTGGAAATAATTCTTCCTTATAATTTTGATGTCATTCCTCCAGTCTTACTGTTAAAATGTCCAGGGCCGTTCTGACCCTTTGGATGCCCCTGATTTGACTTTGTAGAAGCTTTTAAGATCTTGTGGGCTGGGCGCGGTGGCTCAAGCCTGTAATCCCAGCACTTTGGGAGGCCGAGGTGGGTGGATCACGAGGTCAACAGATCGAGACCATCCTGGTCAACATGGTGAAACCCCGTCTCTACTAACAAAAAATTAGCTGGGCATGGTGGCGCATGCCTGTAATCCCGGCTACTCAGGAGGCTGAGGCAGGAGAATTGCCTGAACCCAGGAGGCGGAGGTTGCGATGAGCCGAGATCGCGCCATTGCACTCCAGCCTGGGTAACAAGAGCGAAACTCCGTCTCAAAAAAAAAAAAAAAAGATCTTCTGAGCGCTTCTTTAGAACACGTTTCCCCAGTGTTCTAAAACATCATGGTGGTGCGATCACAAAATTAAGTTTTACTTACTGTGCTAGTGCTGGGATTAAACACATTCTCCATTCATGAGATTGAATGAGCCACTTTTGGTAGCTACTTTCCACTGTGTGGGTTAACGTTCTTCGGTGATACTGAAGGCACACTTCTATTAGCAGTTGTTACGGCACTGTGTTATAGTTAGTTGTGTATATCCGTACCATACAGTATTACAGACCCCATTACTGAAACTCAGTGGAGTTTTGTTATATAAATGAAAAACAATTACTTATGATCTTCCCGCTGCATGGGCATAGAAGCAAAATATGTAATGTGGATTAAAAAAATTAGTAAGTTATATTGAGTTTTCAGAAAACATACTCCTGCTTTAGGGAATTGAGTTTGCTATACATTTGGTAACTTTTTGTAATGAATGACTTGGTAATCAACCAGAACAAATTCTGAATTCCTGTCTGTAACCACTTGAAACTTGAAAGGAGTGAAATAAAAATGGTTTGAGATTTTTGAGGCTTCTGATTTTCAAACCCCCATTGTTTGTGATAGTCAAGATGTTTATGATCAAGGAAAAAGGGAAGTGTTCTGGAGACGTGCCCTGTTTCCACATTCGTGGTGCCCAAAACAAAGATAGAAATGGTGGCTTGCATATGTATGTCTAAATATTGAAACTTTATAACCCAAGCTTTAAAAATACTGAACACAATTTGCCATAGCCTGGTACCTTAACAAACAGACTTTAATCAGAACTGGGAAGGTCAGATTGCATTTAGAGTTCTGGGATTTCTTGGCAGCCCAGGAAGAGCCAACCCTCAGCCACCAACTTGGCTCTCTTATCTTCTTTCCCTCCCCCAGATCCTTCTGGTCTCACATGGCCAAGCTCCATCACATGCTCTGCTAACAGCTGCCCTTTAGCCACCCCTTGGGAAAAGGGTTGGTGTGTCGGTGACTCAGTCAGCACTTGGGAGGACAGTGCTTGCCCTAGAAGTGAATGAAGGGCCATTTGGGAAAGGCATTCCCATGGAGAGCAGGCATGTTGCCTTGATCCTGGGGACTCCTCCATAGGACGAGGGCCAGAAAGGAGTCTGTTAAGTGCAGAGTAGCGCAGACTCGCCTCCTAACTGAGGCTGAAGGTGAGACTCCAGGAGAGTAAGAGGTACCTGGCTGTGATCGTTTGGTCAGTTGATAGCATATCTGAGAAGGAAACTCAGGTTGTTCTGAAGGATTCCTTTGGCATCTAACTGCCTCCCCACCTCCATGAGCAAGTCCATTAACCAAACCAGAAGGAACTGAGCAAGTTCAGTCCTCTTACTTTTATTTTACATTTTAAAAAATAGCAGTGGAACATGATCCTTCTTGATAACTTAAACTAGTCCAGCCTAGACTATAAATCACAATGTAAATGTCTTGTGGTTTGAGGTGAGGCCTAAGCTGACGTCATCCTCCCTTTTATGAAGCTTTGGAGGCTCGCAGACCCAGATTTAGTCCTGGTGATGTGGATATTAAAAACTTGTTCCTTTCTTTGGGTTTTATGTTTCGCTTCAAATTCCTTTAGACAAGAAATAAGGGAAATGGTGGGAAAGCTCAAGGTACAAAGGGTGCCCACCCAGGGCTCCGGGAAGGACCCTCAGTGAGACTTTAGAAGCTCAGAATACCTTTGCTTCTGATGGACAGACTTACGAACCTGAAAGAGGTTAAATTTTTGATTTCAAACGCTTTGTAAATAAAAAAAAGTCTTAAATTTAAAGTCCTTCCTTCCTCACCCCACCCCTAGCTGATGTTGTTTTGTTTCACTATTTATAAAGCACCTGTAATGTTTACATTTCTTCTGCTCTTTCTGCAAGGCCCCAGGAATGCAAAGGGAAACCACACTGACATAGGCAAGCTTTGGAGTCATTTTTAAATAGTCACTGCTCTTTCGATGCATCGTGTTGGGTTATTGCTTAGTAAACAGTATACTTTCTCAACACCTACTTGAGCTCCATTTCCATGCACTTTATATTAGGACTGCAAATAAATGAACTGCTAATAGTTTAGCTCCCGAGTTGAGTGGGAGGCTGGCTCAGGATGTTCTCTCTCAGTGGAAACAAAGGGTCAGCCAGGCAACAGCCTGAGTATGGAAGTCTTGCTTCCTTGTGTTTTTCTAGTGGTTCAGATTGTGGGTTGGGTCTTCGAATCTGTTTCCCCGAGTTGATCCGGTGTGAACTTGGCAACTCGTGGTGATCGACTCTATCTGATCTTGGCCTGTACTCCCCTTACCTACTCAGCTCTGCTTTCCCACCCATATCCATCCCATTAACTGGTGCCTTCCTGCCTTTTGGAAGGTGGGACAGCCTAAGCGCACAATGCTCAGATTGGTTACTGAGAAAGGATATTACCCACCTCTATGTTAGAACAAGGAAATGTTTTCTTTTTCAATTTTTAAGTTTAGGGGGTACACATGCAGGTTCGTTACATGGGTACATTGCATGACATAAGGTTTGGGGTATGAATGATCCAATCACCCAAGTAGTGAGCATAGTACCCAATAGGTAGTTGTTCAACCCTCTCCCCCCTCCTCCATCTAGTAATTCCTAATGTCTGTTGTTCCCATTTTTGACTTCATGTGTACCCCATGTTTAGCTCTCACAAGTGAGAACATACAGTATTTGGTTTTCTGGTCCTGTGTTAGTTAGCTTAGGAGAATCGCCTCCAGCTGCATCCATGTTGCTGCCAAGGATATGGTTTTGTTCTTTTTTATGGCTGTGTAGTATTCCATTTTATATATGTACCACATTTTCTTTATGCAGTCCACCATTGATGGGCACCTGGGTTAATTCCATGTCTTTGCAGTTGAGAATAGTGCTGCAATGAACATATGAATCCATGTGTCTTTTTGGTAAAAGAATTTATTTTCCTTTGGGTATATACTCAGTTATGGGATTGCTGGGTCTAATGGTAGTTCTGTTTTAAGTTGTTTGAGAAATCTCCAAACTGTTTTCGACAGTGGCTAAACTAATTGACATTCCTACCAACAGTGTATAAGCTTTCTCAAGAATAAGGAGAAGTTTTCTCCCCTCAGTTCATTACCTGTAGGGTCATCTCATACCTATCAATTCTTATTTCCTCTTCTAGAGTTGCCATCTTTTGTAAAATTGGATTGCACTATCATAAGGAGTTACTATAGAGACCTGAGGCTTTTTAAAAAGCAAATATAGCAGCACTTAGAAATTGCCATTGGCTTTGTCCTTTGGTGTCCTTTCCTTGTGAAGCCAAGAGTTCACTTCAGTGATGCTGCTTTGCTCTGTACTTTTTAGGAATTGCTTCTTTTTGAAGCTGCCTCAAGAGCTAGTTCTATATTGCTATTTCTAAGAAACTGAAGTTCCTTGAAAGAAGAAAAATAAACATTGTTAAGGGTGTTCCAGAAAGGAATTTTATATATGTGTAGTTCAAGCATGACATTAGCTAGCCTGACATTTTATCTTGTTCACAAAATTTGGCTTGGCAAGACTTCCAATTTGAAAAAAAAAAGTCTACAAAGGTGTAAACTATGCAGCCACAAATAATAATATTTAAAAGAACATCTAGAGTTCTGCTGCTTAGCAACTAGGAGCATGTGAAAGAGCTTAACTCCTGCCAAAACAAGAAGAAATCGCCAGAGAAGACAAAAAACACACTTTTTATTTAGTGTCATTAAAGAGCTATGGACACAAATCTAAAAGAACCAAATTCTAGAGGAATGAGCTCTTCCAAGGTGAGCAAGGAATAGAGGAGGCTGCACACCTGGATTGAGTTGCTGAGTTTGGGGGGTAAAGTGACAGGGGAATGAGGCTTAAGGGAAGGACAGTCTTTGCTTGGGTGTGAGGAGAAACTCTCTGAACTAACAAACTTGGAGGCTGGTATCATCGATTTGATCCTGGAGAAACTCCCAGTGCAGAAATAATGCTGTCTTCTAAGTAACTCACTAATGTTAAGTAAACGGAGGCTGGAAGAGAAGGTAAAAGCAGAAGGAGCTCTCAAATTTAGCCATCTCACAGTTTTTGGAATCTTGTAATCTCTAAGCCTCATGGCTCCAAACACTCACTGCCTCAAAATCTTATCTCATGGGCTTACTCTGTTGAATTCTTGAAAATCTGAGGTCACGAAGACTGGTAGTTTTAACGTCTCTTGATTATCCACGCTCACCATTTCTTGGTTCTGAGATCTAGCTATCTTACAGGGTTTGGTCTTTGGACTTTGCCAGAGAACGAGGCCTGCGCTTACTTTCAAAGTGTTTGAATACTTTGTGGCTTCAATGTTTGTGGCTTTGATTAGAATAAGTTTTTATAATTGTATTTAACATCTGATGCATTCCAAGATTTCAGCACCATAACAATACATGAGTTAGGGGCGGGGCTGAAAAGAGAGACCAACTTCTTTAGATCCTTCATACTAAATTCCAACTCCCTGCTGGAAAAATTAAATATGCAGTGCTGCCCCTAAACAATTCAACTTCTGATTGGATCAAGTTGATCAGCAGTCACCCAAGTTATACATGCCCATTTCTTTAGTCTCTACCATTCTTTTAGACCCAATGTCCAACACAGTAAAATACTATGAGTCAGGCAACAGAGCATGGGAACATGACACATATTAAGAAAAAATCAGTAGTAAAAAACCCAACAACCCCAATGTTGGAATTATCAGACACAGTCCTTAAAATAGCTATTAAATATATTAATGGTTTTTTGATATATAATACATTTTATTCCTCCAGACTTCATAATTGTCATATATTGTTGGTGGTTCTCCTGTAAGTAGTAAATTGTATTTTAAAAATGTTTAAAGGAAAAATAATTTATATTAAAGACATATGTTTAGCAACTCACAGAAAAAGATGGACTGAATGGATGAAGAGGTAGGGGAATTTATGAAGAGATTCAGAAACAGTGAAAAAGGGATCAAATGGAAATCCTAAGATTGAGAAATGAATCTGAAATAAAAATTTTACTGGAGGAGATTAATAGCAGATTGGACAAAACAAAAGAATGAGATAAGGAGATTAAAGAAAGATAAATTTAAATGATTCGAACTAAAGCACAGAAAGAAAAAAGAATAAAACGAAGAACAGGACCTCAGGAAGCAGGACGCAGTATCAAGTATCCAAATATATGTGTATTTGATGTGTATGAAAAAGATAAAAGATAAAGTAAGGTAGAAAAGGTTATTGAAGATTGTCAGCTAAAATTTTTCCAGACTTGGATAAAAAATGGCAATTCACAAATATAGAAAGCTCAATAAACCCCAGGTAGAATAAACGCAAAGAAAACCACCAATAGGCACAGCTTGGTCAAACAATTGAAAACCAAAGAGAAAGACAAATCACAAAACAGCCAGAGGAAAAAAGGCACATTACATATAGGGGGCAATGACTGCTGACTTCTCATGGGAAGCAGAGGAATGATCCAAGACGCAGACCTAAACTGAAGGAAATGCTAAGGGTTGCTTTTCAGGCTGCTGTAAAGTTAGACCCAGTGGAAACTCGCTTCATATAGAGGAAGATATGAAGAACACTGGAAATGGTAAACATATGGCTGAAAAGGAAAGACAACACTTTTTCCTTTTAAAATTCTTTAAAATGCAGTTTACTATTTAAGGGAAATATTACTAGGTTATGGGCCTGTAAGGTATGAAAAGAGAAAAATACGACACTATCCAAAAGGATGAGAGTGTAAAATTTAAGTTACTATGTTGTAAAATTTCTATATTATAAAAGAAGTGGAATATCGTTAATTCGAAGTAAATTGTGGCATGTTAAGGATACTTATTGTAGGCAGACGTGGTGGCACATGCCTGTAGTTTCAGCTACTCCAAAGGCTGAGAGGATCACTTGAGTCCAGGAGTTCAAGGCTGCAGTGAACCATGATCACACCACTGCACTCCAGCCTGGGGGACAGAGCGAGACCCTATCAAAACAGCAAACAACTGAGATACAAAGGGGTAGCTAAAAAGCCAGTAGAAGAGAGAGAAGGGAATAATAAAACATATCTAATTAATCCAAAAGAAGGCAGAGAAGATAAGAAAATGAACAAAAGGGACAAGTAAAACAAAACAATTTTAGACTGAAGCCTATCAGTGTTGATAATTACGTTAAGTAAAACACTTCAAGTAAAAGGAAAATATTGTCAGTCTGCTTAATGAAGTAAAGCCCAACTATATCTTGTTTACATAAGAGGACCTTTAAACGGAAAGACACAGGCAAATTGAAAGTAAATGCCTGAAAAAAACTACAGACTATGCAAATACTAAGAATAAGAAAGTTGATTTGGTTCCGTGAATATCAGATAAAATAGACATGAGGAGTATGACCAGGGGTCAAGAGGGTAATTTTACAAAGAGAAAAGACATCATCCTCATACAACTACATGAATATAATCAAAACTGTTGACCCATATGCTTTAAGCAGTACATATTTAAATTGTATATTTTACATAAGTCAATGACATAGTCTATAATGTATATCTCAGTAAAACTGTTAAAAAGAACAAAGGTGGTGGAGAAGTTGATTGAAATGACTCTCCTTGGCTAACATGATATCACCCTTCCACTGGTTCAGTAATTGTTTCGCCCGTAGTCATGTAATGTATTAAATTGGTCAAAAGCTGAGATATGGTAAAATATTTTTCTCTAGAGGTATCAGTTCTTAAGAGATAACCATGCTATTGTGTGTTCAGCTATTCACGTATTCATTCATTTATTTACCTAGGCTGTAAGGTGTATGCTATGTAAAGTAGCTTTGTTCACATAATCGCTTCATTCACATACCATGTTTGCCGTTTAAAATAGCTATTTTGTGTTCACCTTTACAGTATGTTTAAGGTGTAACAAAATACCTACTTTGACATTTTGTTATTTGTAATGTTTAATTTTTAAGATTCCTAACACAGGAGAAACTGTTTAAGGGCTACGACCTCTTATCTTTGCAATATGACTTAGCCACTCTTCACATCCAGAGATGAGGCACATTTCTTGATCTCTTGAATAATTAATGGCTGGTCTCTTGACTTGCTTGGATCAAGAGCATGTGGCAGCAGTGATACTTTGTAGGTTTCAGAGTCTCAGCCTCAAGAAGGCTTGCACCTTCTACCTTGGTTGTCTTCAACCCTGCACTGAGGCTGCCATGGAAGGAGGTTGGTCAAGCCTGCTGGTGATAAGCCACGTGAAAGAATCACATGCCCTGGTAACAGCCAGTGCCAGCTTCCATACATGTGAGTGAGGACATATTTTACCTTCAGCCCAGTCAATCAGCAATAAACCTCAAGTAGAATAAATGCGGAATGTCATTGAATCTAGCTTCATGAATGATCCCAGCCTAAACCAGCCGAGGAAATGCTCAAACTACAGAATTCTGACAAATAAGAGACAGTTGTTTTAAGTCAAAGAGTTCTACAATGCTTTGTTACACAGCAAAGGCTAAAGGAAAGAGAAATTGCTACCAGGAAGGGGGATGCTGTATAGCAAAAACCTAAAACATATGCCACTGGCTTTGGAATCAGGTGGTAGATGGAGGTGGCAAGGGTTTGGGAAGAAAGGGGGAGCGAAGATGAAATGGTCGCAAGAAAGTTCCTGTGGGCACTGGAGAAAGACTCAAGTTATGCAGTGCTGAAAAGATTAGCAGGCTTGTTATCTTCAGCAATTTGGAAGCTAGAATATGTGTTTAATGAATGTGTGGATGTGAGTAAGGAAATATCTTGGCAGAAAGTTGAAAGTATCAGTTACTTTTTAGCTGTAATCATACACGAAGATATATATGAACTCAAGAAGGAACTGTTTCGCTTGTAAAGAGAAATTAAAAGACATGCACTAAGTTCAGGACATACAAAATTAAACAGGCATTTATTAGGTACAAGGCATACCAAGTAACCAGCCTCCCTCAGTGCTGGGACTACAGGCATGAGCCATTGTACCTGGCCCTATAACTATGTTTTATTCCTAGCAAATATTTTCTACCAGCAAAGATTCTTAAATTAGGAAACAGTCTGAGGGTAAGGATCAAATTAGGGATATGGGTGTACGGACATTTCGTTCAGAACTACTTAATGTCGTTCCAGGAAGATCCTCTTCTCTTCACAAAAAGCTAAGAACCATAAGGGCCATGTTCTAAAGCAGCTCCATGCAAGGTTCAAATAGATAAAGGCCTTTTCAAAAGGATTTAGGGATGTAGCTCTGGGGACATTTAATGATTCCCAATCAAATTCATAGGAAAGCCACAAGTTTTTTTTAAAGGGTTGTATTAGAAGAAACACTACTAGCTTGGATAATAAGGAATAGAATACCAGACATGTCCTCCTGTCATAAATAATGATACATTGAAAAAATAGACGAGGCAACTCTTTTCAGTCTTGGGAGAAGCAGCAGCTCAGGACTGTAACCCTTGAGAAAGGAAAAGTGCAGAAGAGGAATCCCACTGTTTTTGGAGCCCACATAGAGTATAGCAATCCTGCTAAGCTGGGGGGATGATATGAGTGTTAGGGTCTTCTACAAGACCTGGAGATTTCAGGGTAGGATACTGGAGAGGAGAGAACTTACAAAAGTCTCTGTAGACTTCAGAGTATGTATTTCAGTTTCGAAAGTTCTCCCTCATGCGTGTGCACGCAGGCTTGCACACACGCACACACACACAAGCATATGCCTATAGCTAAAGAGCCAATAGAATAAAAGAACATAAAAATTATTTAACCCAAAAGAAAGCAGGGAGAGAAGAGCAGAGAAACAAAAGCAGATGGCACAGAGTAAATGAACAACCAAGTGGTAACATAAACCCAACCCATATACACAATTTCCTTAATTATATATAGACTTAGAACTCCAATGGAATGGCAGAAATGGTCAGCCTGATTATAAAAGCAAAACTCAACTATTTGTTGTCTAAGTGAGAGTAAATATTAGGCTACAGATTAGCTAAAAGTAAAAGGAGAAATACACACCATTCGAACAGAGGAAAGTTGATATGGATATATTAATATCAACATATTATGGGCTAATAAAAGTGTCAATTCAGAAAGATGAGGTAAGAATTCTAAATGTATATGCTGCTAAAAATAAAACTTCAAAATATATGAAGTAAAAATTGACAGAACTAAAACAAATCTACAATTATAGTTGGAGATTTTTAGCACTCTCAGGAATTTATAGAATTACTGGATAAGCAATGACTCAGAATACAGATGATAAAAATAATACAATCAACCGACTTGACCTAATTGATATTTACATAATATCCCAATGCTGCCATGTGCACTTTAAATGTTTGCCAAGAGAGACCATAGTTTCAAAAGATTGAAGTGTTTAATCACAGTAAAATTCAATGAGAAATACATAATAAGATACCTAGAAGATTGCCAAGTATTTGTAAAATAAATAATCCACATATCAATAACTTATGAGTCTAAGAAGGATATTCAAATTGAATATTTCAAATATTTCAAATTGAATGAAAAAGACAGGCTCTAAAATTAAGTTGAGTGTAGCTGAGTGCTCCCAATACAATTTATAGACTTAATGCTTGTATCAAAAACTAAAGATTTAAAATCAATGATCTAAAATTCCATTAGCTAGAAACAAAAGCAAATAACATGAAACATTAGCTAAAACAAAAGCAAATAACATGAAAACTAGAAGGAAGTAAATAATATAAGATCAGAAATAAATGAAGTAGAAAGCAACAGAAATGGACAGCCCCGAAAGATGTTTCTCTGAAAAGATTAATAAAATTGGTAACCACCTGGAAAGGCTACTAAGCAAATAGAGAAAATTTAAATTTGCTTTATCAGGAATGAGGAGAATAATATCACTACAGATTGAATAGACATTTAAAAGGATACTGCATATTATGACCAAAAACTTTTGTCATATGTCAACAACTTTGACACTGTAGATAAAATTGGTAAATTCCTTAAAAGAGACAAATTAGAAAACTGACAAGGATAGAGACTCTGAAAGCCTTGTATCTATGAAAGAAGATGAACATGTAATTAAACATCTTCCCACAAGGAAAGCTGCAGGTCAGGATGGTTTCATTTGTGAATTCAGTCAAATATTTGAGAAGAAATATTGCTTTATTTATTAATAAATGGCCATTATTAATGCCCATTTTTAGAATGAAGCAATATTCCTGTTCTCTCTCCCTCTTTTTCTTCCTCTTTCTTCCTCTCCTTCTCTCCTTTTTTTACTTTTCAACATCCTAGTTCCTCACCTCTACTCAATACATTCCTCTGAACACCTGATTCCTTGCAATTCTCCCGTCCCACTGAAACCTCCAATCCAAAAAAAGAAATATTCCTGATGTCACATAATTCTTTTTTCAAACAGAGGGAATATCTTCCAACTCGTTTTGTAAGGGTAGCATAAATCTGATACCAAACCTGACAAAGATGATAAAATAAACTTACAGACCAACAGTCTGATGAACATAGATACAAATCTTTTTAAAAGTTAGCAAATAAAAAAACATATCTATAAATATATAGAAAGGATAACATCTCATCAACAAATAGGAATGCAAGGTTCACTTTTTTTGAATAAATCAGTACAATTCATCTTGAAGAATCATGTGATATCTCAATAGATACATGTGTTATTTACTCTTGCATAACAAATTTCCCAAAAACTTAGTGGCTCAAAGCAATGAAGATTTATTATTTCAAAGTTCCTGTGAATCTGTTACATAGCTTGGCTTGCTTCTGGCTCGAGGGCTCTCATAAGGCCACAAACAAGATACCAATTGATGCTGCAGTCACCTTTTGGCATTACTGGGGATGGTTCCACTTCTCAGCTCATTCATATGACTTTTGCAAAGATGTAATTCTTTGGGTGGTTAACTTAGGGCCTTGGTTTCTTGCTGGCTCTTGTTTGGAGTTCAGCCTCAGTTCCTTGTCACAGAGACCTTTTCTTAAGGCAGTTCGCAAATGGCCTCTTGCTTTATTGGTGGGAGCATATGAGGGCAAGAGAGAGTGCCAGCAAGTGGAAAGTCAGTCTTTGATTACCTAATACCAGAAATGACGTCTTTATCCTGCTAGCCGTATTATATTCTTTAGAAGCAAGTCATGTGGTTTGGCTCAAACATAAAGGAGAGGGTTCCACAAAGGGTGTGAATATACAGAGGCCATCAGAGGCTATTTTAAATGCAGTCTACAATACACCTAGAAAGCATTCCACAAAATTCAAAGCCATTTATTATTTTAAAAAGTTACCAGTAAAGTAGGAATAGAAGGGAATTTCCTCAACCTAATAAAGGGCATCCATTGAAAAACTATAGCTAGCATTATACTTGATGATGATAGATTAAATACTTTTTTCCTAAGATCAGAAAAAAAGCTAGAATATATTATCTAGCTTATAGAATATAAGAATATAGAATAAAAGTGGCAACTTTTATTCAACATTGTACTGGAGTTTAGCCTGTGTAATAAAACATATAAATGCCTTTGAGGAAAGGAAGAAGTAAAACCCTTTATTCACAGATAATAGGAATCTATAAAAATTAGTTAAATTTATATACATAAGCAACTAATAACTAGAAAACAAAATTTTAAAATACTCCCTTTTAAAATGCCACTCCAAGCATTAAATACTTTGGAATAAAATTAAGAGATGAAAAATACAATACATACTTTAAAACATTTTTGAGAGTAATTTTAAAAGACTCAAGAATTATACCATATTCATGGACTAGAAGACTCAACATTAAGTATCGCCTTTTCCCAAATTGATCTAAAGATTTAGCATAATACTAACCAACCTCCTAGTAGGATTTTTTTTTTGTAGCTATTGATAAACTGATTATAAAATCTATGTAAAAATATAAAGGAGTTAGAATATACAACACAAATTTGTAAAGAAAATCAAGGGCTTATGCTGTCTAACCTTAACAGTTAGTATAAGCTGCAGTAATCAAGAAAATATATTATTAAGATAATAAAAAGCATTTCAATGAGACAAAATAGTCTAAAATTATACCCACATGTTTATATTCAATTTATTTGCAATGAAGCTATGAAGATAATTCATCAAAGAAATCTTTTCAACAAATGATGCTGGATGAATTAGATGTGCATATAAAGAAAATAACTCCAACATCACACCATACTCATAAAAATTAATTTGAAATCCATTAGATATGTAAATATAAAAGCAGATATTATAAAACTTTTAAAAGAAAATATAAGAAAAATCCTTTGAATTTATGGTAGGCCATAATTTTTTAAACAGGAGTCAAAAAGCAAACTATTAGAATATTAACAGTTATTTGTTGGTTTTTATTAAAATTAATAACTGAAAAGGCAACCACATAGCAGGAGAAAATACCTTTAGTAATATATCTGACAAAAGACTTTTATCTAGAATAGATGAGGCATTCTCACAGTTCAGTAATAAACCAGACAACCCAATGAAACAAATGTGCAAAAAACTTAAACAGAAACCTCATGGAAGAAGATTTACAAATGACAAATAAGTACATGAAGGATGCATGCCACCACTCATCAGAAAAATCCAAATAAAGGCAAAATGGGATACCATCTCATATCCACTAGATCGAAGTCTTAAAACTGAAAATACCAAATGTCGTGGATGATGTGGAGCACCTGGAACTCTTGTATGTTCCTTGTGGGAGTGTAAATTATCTACATCTACTTTAGAAAAGAATTATGTACCCATCTACTTAACGACTTGGAAATTCTCAGCCTAGCTATTTTCTGAAGACAAATAAAAACATATGTGCATGGAATCTTGCAAACAAATTTTCACAGCAGCTGTGTTTATAATAGCCCTGGACTAGAAAAACACACAAATGTTCATCAAGAGGTAAACGGAAATAGAAAACATTGAAATACTGGCTTTGAAACAATCTTTTTGGCATACCATATATTATGGTACATCCATACAATAGATTATTACTCAGCAATAAAAATGAAGAAATGACTTTCTTCACTGCAATTAATCTCAAAAAGTTAAGTTGCATGAAAAAACTTGACACAAAAGAGTGCATAAGTACGTCATTCCATTTACATAAAGGTCTAGGACCGTACATTAAAGCTATGGCAATGGAAATCAGATCACTGGGTACCCAAAACTTGTGAGCGTTGACTTCAAAAGAGCCCCCAGGAGCTTTGTGTGAATGACTGAAATGTTCCACATCTTTTTTTTTTTTTTTTTTTTGAGACGGAGTTTCGCTCTTGTTACCCAGGCTGGAGTGCAATGGCGCAATCTCAGCTCACCGCAACCTCCGCCTCCTGGGTTCAGGCAATTCTCCTGCCTCAGCCTCCTGAGTAGCTGGGATTACAGGTACGCACCACCATGCCCAGCTAATTTTTTGTATTTTTAGTAGAGATGGGGTTTCACCATGTTGACCAGGTTGGTCTCGATCTCTCAACCTCGTGATCCACCTGCCTCGGCCTCCCAAAGTGCTGGGATTACAGGCTTGAGCCACCGCGCCCGGCCATATTCCACATCTTAATTGGGGCGATGACTTTGTGGGTGAACTTATGTTCAAAACTCATTAAAGCAATACTCTTAAATTATGTTCATCTGATCTTAAACTGATTTTTAAAAAGAATATTTACAGATGCAGGCTTCTACTTTTTGGCATTAATTATTTTGTTTCTTTTAAAGCAGCTTGTACTTTACAGAAACTACTCTTTTAATGAGTGTCTGTCAGTGTCCTCCTAATTGCATATTTAAAGGGCTATTTATTCTTTCTTTGTTCCTCTTCAACTTTGGGGGGTATTTCACATTGTTATTGCCATTTTCTTGAAACACTTTTCTCAGTCTGATACCACACAAACCTACTTTTCCTTCTGTTCCTCTAGTAAATTTTTCTCTGATTCCTTTGAGGTTCTTTCTCTTGCTTGCTGAATATAGTTGTACATCATCTTCTCTTCTCTCTCTTTATTTCCTGGGTAATCTGATATTAACCCCATGACTTTATCATTTCTATGTGGAATTGAAATCTACAGCTTCACTCCCTGTCCTTACTTCAGAACTGTAGTTCTAGCATTTTAGGTGCTTTCAGATTTATAAGTCAGCCCTTTGAAGCCCAGCTTGTTTATGGCAATTCTGGGCTTCAGATACCCTTGTATCTCCACAGTCTTGCATGTGTGAAGTGTGGTGTCTGACTGAGCAGTTTGACGTAAAAGTCATGGGTTTATTGGATGTTAGGAGTGGGTAGGTGTAAGTATGAAAGATAACCCCTAATTTATTATTTGGATCAATGCAGAGATGATGGTTGTTAACTGAGGTAGGGAATAAGGAAGTAAGAGTCCATGGGAGCAGAGAAGGAAAAGAAGAGAATTAAGTGCAGTTTTGAGTATGTTGAATTTGAGATCTCAAATGCATACTAATGCCAGAGTAAACTCCTGAAGCACAGTTTGATCATGATGTATCTTCCTTGTTCAAAAACCGTCAATGATTTACCACTGTTGATCAAGTCCATATCAAACTCCCTACCATAGAATTTAAGATTTTCCATTTCTGGCTACCACCGAACTTTCTCACACAATCTCAGATCCTTCCCTTCTAGCAGTTCAACTCTTCCCCACCTGCATATTCATTAGACAGCGCAACCTACTGAATAACACCTTCCTTTTGGAGAGCACCCTCTCTCCAGTCTACCAAATTCCTATCTATCCTTTAAGACTTAATTCAGACAGCGTTTATACAATTAGAATAGTTTTCTCCAATTACCAGACAGAAGGACTCCTATTCCTGAGGACATATCAATTTTGTCACATGTATTGACCACGTAACATTCCTTCTCACTTGTGTTTTGCTGTTTGTGTATATTTTTATTACCCTTCCAAGACTTAAAGCTTTTAAGCCTTAAGTAGAGCTAAGGTAGAGAATGTGTTTCATTCATATATTCAATCCCTCCAAGTGACTAGCCCATCATGTGACATATAAGTGTTTAATAAAAATAAAAGATGACAATAGAAATGAATGAGTAATTGAAGGCACGAAGGAAGGAATACTTGAAGTAGTTGAGAATAATGGTTCCCTGGATGTTTTTACATAGTTACTGTGAAGCAGTTTCTTAATAACTGTGCAGAATGTGCCAACACTAAAATAAGCACGTGTTCATGAGAAAATGAGACCAAAAAATTCAGCTTGCCTGTGTGACTATCAAAGTATAGGCTAATTGATGCATGGCTTGGAGTTTGTAGCTGTTGGTCCCAGCTAGAATTCCTGTGCCAATTAATAGACTAGACAGAGTGAAAATAGAAGCCAGCTGAAGTGCTTATCCTTCTCCAGTCTCACTATGCATAAATTATTAATGCGTCCTGATACTACATTTTCCTTGAATATATTTAAATGTGAATACATTGGCAGAAGAAAATAAATTTATGTTTCCATTGCTCCAGTGTAATTTATAAAGCTAACATTATGTATTTCTGATTACAAAGTAAGTATGTGTTCCTTGTAGAAAATTAGCAAAGTGCATAGAATCATAAAGACGAAATTAAAATAACCTATAAGGTCCCCTCTGTAATATAAATTTGTTAATATGTTGGCATATAATTTAGCGTTTTTTTCTGTGGAATGAAATACTAGAATCTTCTTACTTTGTTTTCTTCATGTATTTAGAATATTTTTTCCGTAATCAAGAATTCTTCATAGCATGTAACTTTCAATGTTTGCTGTATGCTCCATCTTCTCAATAGGTTATGCAGCCAGTTTGTTGTTATTGACCCCTTAGTTTGTCTTGAACATTTCATGATTATGTATAACTCTGTGATAGACATCCCTGGATGTCTTAGCACCGTTCATTATATTTTTTAAAATTATAGCTATGGAATCGCTGAGTCAAAGAGAGCATGCACGGTGTTATGGTTCTTTTTTACACATATAGCTTGGCAGAAGGATTTTAATTTTGTTTTGTTTTTAATCAGTTTACACTACCATCCACATTATGTGAAATTTCCTGTTTCTCCATATCCTCCTCACCAGTTTTATAGGTAAAAAATTACACATCAAAAATAACAAGCATTCCTATATACCAAAAATAGCCAAATCATGAGTGAACTCCCACTCACAATTGCTACAAAGAGAATAAATACCCAGGAATACAACTTCCAAGGGATGTGAAGAACCTCTTCAAGGAGAACTACAAACCACTACTCAAGGAAATAGGAGAGGACACACACAAAAGTGGAAAAACATTCCATGCTCATGGATAGGAAGAATCAGTAACATGAAAATGGCCTTACTGCCCAAAGTAATTGATAGATTCAGTGCTATCCTATCAAGCTACCATTGACTTTCTTCACAGAAGTAGGAAAACCTACTTTAAATTTCATATGGAACCAAAAAAAGAGCCCACATAGCCAAGACAATCCTAAGCAAAAAGAACAAAGCTGGAGGCATTATGCTACCTGACTTCAAACTATACTACAAGGCCACCATAACTAAAACAGCATGGTACTGGTCTTGTTTTGTTGCTCAGGCTGGATAAATAAGTATTTTCATTTAATTTCTGAAGTGCTTTCTCTGCATTTACCTTTGATGTGGTAAATTTTACTAATAGATTTTCTGATGTTGAATCACCCTTACTAATTAGGATAAAATCTATCAAGATTCATACATTGGCTTTAGTTGGCTAATATTTTCTTTAAAATGTATGTATCTAGGCACACGTGAAATGGTTTATAATTTATTTCTCTCTTATACTCATCACTCTTCATTTTGTTGCTATTATCTAGAATTTCAATTCTGAGTTGTAATGGATATATGGTAAATTTATTACCATCAATCCTTCATTTATATTATACTGTTCTGCTGAACTTCTTTTCTTCCTGGAATACTTTCTCTAAGAGTATTTCCAAAGAGGTATTTGTAGCAAAGCATTTTATGCCCCCAAAATCTTTATTATGTGCTTATATCTAAATAGTGGTTTCTGTGGATATAAAATTCTAGGCTTTAAGATAATTTCTTCCAACATCTTGAAAATATTTTTCTATTACTGTCTGCCTTTGGTCTTCTGATTGGTTTGATGTCCAAGTTAGTCTTGATTTTCAGTAGATGAGCCGTTTCCTTCTTTCTGGAATCTTTTGGAGTTACCTCTTTGGTTTTCGTGTTCTGAAATTTTATAACTTTGGTGTTTAGTGCGGGAGAGCTTTATATTTACTCTGTATTTATTTTTAATCTGAAAGTGATATTTTATGAAATCTGGAAAGTCTAGTTATTTCTTCTCAACTGTGCTTTTTATATTTTGTTTTTGTTTTTTCTCTTGCCCCTGGCATTTCAAAATGTGTGTATTTTTTGTTTTATTGATACTTTTTTTGTGTCTTCTAGGAAGAGTTCTTTAGTATGATCTTAAAATGATTACATCTCCACTCATGATATTAACTGAATTCTTTCCATTCTATTTCTCGTGCCTAATATGTGCGGATGATTCTTCTTCATGACTTCTTCCACCCTCAGTGTTGAAAGTGTCCTCCTTTATGTTCCTCTTTCACGTTTTGAACAACCTCTCGTATCTCACTGATGATACGTATTTTAAATTCTTGCTTTACTCTGCCATTCTCTCTTTGTTTTAGTTTATCCTGGTTGCCATCTTTCTTAGAAGTGTCATGAAGATGTCTTATCATTGTTTCTAGCAAACACACAGTTTCCTGGGGGAGTTTGACCTTCTTGGTTCATGAAGTAAATCCCAGGAAAGGGGTTACAGCTTGGGTCCTGGTGTGTGTGTGCTCCAGAGGAGAAACACTTCAGCTCTGTTGCTTGTCTTTCTCTGCCCTGGCTGTTACTTTTCAGGAACTGTAATTTTCTAAGTACTGACATGTGGGTGGATGGGTTTTGGGGGAAGCCTGAGTGGTTTAGCTATAGTCCTTTCTGGAGAGGCTGATGCACTACCCTGATTTTCACCTCTCCCTTTATTGCTGGGCTGGGATGCCACACTGCTGCTATATTTAATGCTACATACTAGTTTCTGCCTGCAGCAGTAAAGACACTATCTCTGGAGAGAGAAAAGCCACATTAAAAAAAAGCTTTCCAGTCTGGGCAACGTGGTGAAACCTCATTTCAATTACAAAAAAATTAGCCACTTGTGGTTCACTTGCTGTGGTTCCAGCTAATCAGGAGGCTGAGTGGGAGGATTCCTTGAGCCTGGGAGGTCAATGGTGCAGTGAGCTGTGATTGCTCCACTGCACTCAAATCTGGGCAACAGGTGAGACACTGTCTCAGCAAAACACAAACTTTCCCTCATCCGACCTGTGCTATCCGGCCTGCTTTTCATGTTAACTTACTATACTTGCCATGCAGGTTCATGGTGACTCACATTTTCCCATGACCCCAATCACACACTGTTGCTGTGGAGTTTCTAGCATTTTTGTTTGTTTAACTACTCTAATTCATCAGTTTCTCCCTACCTCCTAGGGCATACATATGCCTTTATAAGAGGAGGCCAACATCATTTGTTAGTGCTGCTATCCTGTCGGTTATGAATTTTATTTTTTATTCTTATTTTAATTTTAGAGATGAGGTCTGGTTCTGTTGCCCAGGCTAGAGTGCAATGGCTTCATCATAGCTCACTGCTTGCTGTAGCCTCAAACCCCTGGGCTCAAGGGATCTGCTTGCCTCAGCTTCCTGAGTAGCTGAGATTAAGCCATTGTACTCTGCTTGTTATGAATTTTATATGTTGATCTCTTATCCAGTGTTCTTGCTGAATCTTTATTAGTTTGCCTGAAGATTAGATATTCCATGTAGAAACTGTATTTTCTACAGATAATGTGAGTGGTGTATCTTCCTTTACAATTCTTAAATTTTTCCCCTTGTAATTAGAATATCTAGTACAATATTAATAGTAGACTTGATATTGATAATCACCGTCTTGTTCTTGGCTTTAATTAGAATAATATTTGCTTTAGGTTTTGGATAGACTTCTTAAAGAAATTTCCTTCTATTCTTTGTTTACTAGGATTTTTTTCTTTAAATTTTGAATGCGATTGTGTTTTGTCAAATCTCTTTTCTGTACTTACTGTGATGATTATATGGTTTTCCTTCTATAACTTGTTAATATTCTAGGAATATGTCAGTAGATTTTCTGATGGTAAAAACATCCTTGCATTCTTGGAATATATAATGAATTTTATTTGCTAATAGCTTAAAATTTTTGTACATATGCTCATAAATGAGTGAGTTATATGATCTTATTTTTGTTCAGTTTGGGACAATTTATATCCAACCTATAAAATAAGTTGTATAACCTCTCCACCTACTGAACCTGTTTACATAAGAGAATATTTATTTCTTGAAGGTCTAAAAAATCTAAGCTATGAAACCATTTAGAATGGTAATGATTTGTGAGGACAAAGAAATATTTTATTACCAGTTAAATTATTTTAAAGGTTTTTGTTTTTGTTGTTGTTGTTGTTTTTTTAGAGGGTCTCACTCTGTCACCCAGGCTGGAGTGCAGTGATGCAGTCTTGGCTCACTGTAACCTCTACCTCCTGGGTTCAAATGATTCTCCTGCCTCAGCCCTCCAAGTAGCTAGGACAACAGGCATACACCATCACACACAGCTAATTTTTGTATTTTTAGTAGAGGTGGGGTTTTGCCATATTGGCCAGCCTTGTCTCAAACTCCTGACCTCAAGTAATCCACCTGCCTTGGCCTCCCAAAGTGCTGGGATTACAGGCATAAGCCACTGTCCACAGTCATTTAAAGGATATTGACAACTTTTAAATTCTCTTGTTGAGGTAATTTTGAGAATTGAAGTTTTTCTAGAGAATTACCCATTTCATCTAAGCTTCAACATTTATTGACTTAAAGTTGTTCCTAATGTTCTCATGATTTAAAAATAAATTTTGTTACATATATGGTTAGGCCTCTTTACACATTGTTAATCTTTACTTAGGATTTTTTGGTCATTGTATATTTATAATATATATGATGTATGTATTGTTCATTCATGAATACTAAGCATCATATATCTACATGTCTGGATAGATATATATTGATAGATATCTAGATCTATACAGATAGAGATGTGGCACTTAATTTCTAATATCTAATGAAGATTTAAGAACTTAAGAACTAAATGATCACCAAAAACATGCATCTTTTATGGACTCCTTTCTAATCCTATTTGCCTGTCTCCCTGCTTCTCAGAAATTATCTCTAACTTAAATCTTGTTCAGTATTCTCCTGCTTTGAAAAGTATTTTATTGCATATATATGTATGTCTCTATAATACATGATTTGATCTTGCTTGGTTTTGAACTTTATAAAAGGAGTATCTTACTACATGTAATTTTCTGGGATTTTCTTTTTCACATGACATTTTAAGATCCATTCAGGTCATTTATGTGGTTACAATTTTTCATTTTCATTTCTCTGAAATATTTCATTGTGTGAATATACTCATTTAACTGTGTCATTTTTTCCCACTGACATTTAGGCTATTTCCAGCTGTTGGGTATTGTGAATAGTGCTGCTATGACATTTTTGTACATATCTCTTGAGACACACATACTAAAGATTTTCTTGGGTATATGCCTAGGAGTAGAATTACTGAGTTGTGGGGTATAAGAACATCTCTTTACATGATAATGCCGTATTCTTTTGTAAAATGAATATATCAGTTTGCACTCCCAACAGTTACACATGGGGATCCTATTGACACATATTTTTGCCAAAACAGTATGTTTGGCAAAAAAAATCTTGAATTTGATCATCATGGCGGATGGGAGGCAGGACTAGATTGCAGCTCCAGACAGAACAGCTTGATAAAGCTTGCATTGTGAATTTTAGCTCCAGATTCACTGCAAGAACAAACCATCAGTCCTTAGAGGATCCAACATACCCTCCGAAGGACCCAGGAGACACTCCAAATACTGTGGGATCCCCAATTGTGGAAGTGGAAAGGGGAGACCATCTTCTCCCGAGCACACATACCCACAGGAGAAGCTAAATGTCCATTTGCAGAAGAAGTTTCTGACTTTACCTGGAGCTGAGTCAATTTAGAGAAATGAGCAAAATACAGGGGTCAGTGAAGCAGAAGAAAAGCCCTGGGAGCTCACTGCATCTCCTAGCAGGCCATTCCTACTGGCACCACAGGGATCCATTGGGAGAGTGACAAGAGGAGCAGTGGGCAAAACTCCATAGGGAGAAGGAATTCTCTAGCTGAACTTTGTAACAGTTTGAATGCGGTGAGAAGCCTCTTGGCCAGAACTTGGGTGAGGGCAGAAATCCACTGTGCAGACTCCACAGGCCAGGGAATAATGAAGCCCTTTTATTTCTCAGCTAGGGAGGCAGGTAGCCTGGGCAAGTTTTCAAGCCCATTACACCGTCTGTCTGGAAACAGACATGGGGCTGGTTGCAGGGTCACGGTTGGAGTGAGACCAACCTTTCGGTTTGCATGGCAGCTGGGTGAGGCCTGTGACTACCACCTTTCCCTTGCTCCCCTGACAACATGCATGACTCAGCAAATAATCCTCCTAGGTACACAACTCCAGTGACCTGGGACTCTCATCCCCATCCCCCACAGCAGCTGCAGCAAGACCAGCCCAAGGAGGTTCTGAGCTCAGACACACCTAGCCCCACACCCACATGATGGTCCTTCGCCTATCCACCCTGGTAGCAGAAGACAAAGGACATATAATCTTGGGAGTTCTAGAGCCCCATGCACTGTCAGTCCCTCTCTATACTACTGCAGCGGATGCTTTCTGTAGAGCACCACCTCCTGGAAGGAGGCCAACCAGTGCAAAAATAGAGCATTAAATTGCCAAAGCTGAGAACCCTCACAGAGTCCATTGCACACCCCTACCACCTCCCCTGGAATGAACAGGTACTGGTATCTGTGGCTGAGAGCCCAGTTCACATTACAGGACTCTGTGCAGACAACCCCCCAGTACTAGCCCACAGCTGGGTAGACTTGCTGGGTGGCTAGACTCAAGAAGAGAGACAACAAGCACAGTAGTAGTTCAGCTCACAGGAAGCCACATCCATAGGAAAAGGGGGAGAGTACTACATCAAAATAACACCCTATGGGACAAAAGAATCTGAACAACAGCCTTTGGCCCCACACCTTTCCTCTGACAGAGGCTACCGAAACAAGAAGGAACCAGAAAAACAACCCTGGTAATATGACAAAACAAGGCTTTTCAGCACCCCTGCCAAAATCACACTCTCACTAGCAGTGGATCCAAACCAAGAAGAAATCCCTGGTTTGCCTGAAAAAGAACTCAAAATGTTAGTTATTAAGCAAATGGGGGGAGAGGCCAGAGAAAGGTGAAGCCCAATGTAAGGAAATCCCCAAAATGATATAAGTGAAGGAAGAAATATTCAAGGAAATAGATGGCTTAAAAAGAAAACAATAAAAAATTCAAGGAACTTTGACACATATTTAGAAATGCAAAATGCTCTGGGAAGTCAGAGGAAGAGAATGGAACAAGTAGAAGAGAGAAATTCAGAGCTCGAAGGCAAGGTCTTCAAATTAACCCAGTCCAACAATGACAAAGAACAAAGAATAAGCAAATATAAACAAAGCTCCAGGAAGTCTGGGATTATGTTAAATGACCAAACTTAAAAATTACTAGTATTCCTGAGGAAGAAGAGAATCCTTAAAGCTTGGAAAACATATTCAGGGGAATAATCAAGAAAACTTCCCTGGCCTTGCTAGAAACCTAGACATCCAAATACAAGAAGCACAAAGAACACCTGCAAAGTTCGTTGTTGAATAATATGTCGTTGAAAAATATTTTCACCTAGATACATTGTCATCAAGTTATCCAAAGTTAAGACGAAGGAAAGAATCTTAAGAGCTATATGACAGAAGCACCACGTAACTATAAAGGAAAGCATATCAGATTAACAGCAGATTTCTCAGCAGAAACCCTACAAGCTAGAAGGAATTAGGGTCCTATCTTCAGCCTCCTCAAACAAAACAATTATCAGCCAAGAATTTCGTGTCCAATGAAACTATGCATCATATATAAAGGAAAGATACAGTCTCAGACAAACAAAAGCTAACAGAGTTTGTCATTACCAAGCCCCCACTACTAGAACTGCTAAAAAGGAGCTCTAAATCTTGAAACAAATCTTGGAAACATCAAAACACAACCTCTTTAAAGCACAAATTGCACAGGACATGCAATTTATGTTAAAAATACATGTTAACAAGCAGAAACAAAAAACCAAAGTATGCAGGCAACAAAGAGCATGATGAATGCAATGGTACCTCACATTTCAACACTAACGCTGAATGTAAGTGGCCTAAACGCTCCACTTAAAAAATATAGAACCGCAGAAGGGATCAGAACTCACCAACCATCTGCTGCCTTCAGATGACTCACCTGACTCTCAAGGATTCACATATATTTAAAGGGGTGGAAAAAGGCATTTCATGCAAATGCGCACCAAAAGTGAGTAGGGGTATCTATTCTTATAGTAGACAAAACAAATTTTAAATCAACAGCAGTTAAAAGACATAGAGGGACGTTGCATAATGGTAAAAGGCCTTGTCCAACAGGAAAATCTCACAACCCTGAACATATATGCACCTGACACTGGATTTCCCAAATTTATAAAACAAGTACTAATAGACCTAAGAAATGAGATAGACAGCAACACAGTAATACTAGGGGACTTTGGTATGCCATTGATGGCACTAGACAGGTCATCAAGACAGAAAGTTGTCAAAGAAACAGTGGATTTAAACTATGTCTCGGAACAAATGGACTTAACAGATATATACAGAATTTTTAATCCAACAACAGCAGAATACACATTCTATTCAACAGTGCATGGAACTTTCTCCAAGATAGACCATATGATAGGCCATAAAATGTGCCTCAATAAATTTAAGAAAATTGAAATTATATCAAGTACTCTCTTTGACCACAGTGGAGTAAAACCGGAAATCAACTGCAAAAGAAACCTTCAGAACCATGCAAATACATGGAAATGAAATAACCTGCTTCTGAAAGAGCATTGGCTCAAAAATGAAAGCAAGATGAAAATTCAAAAATTCTTTGAACTGAATGACAATAACGACACAATGTTTCAAAACCTCTGGCATACGGCAAAGGCGATGCTAAGAGGAAAGTTCATAGTCCTAAGCACCTACACCAAAAAGATTGAAAGAGCACAAACTGACATTCTAAGGTCACACCTCAAGGAACGAGAGAAACAAGAGCAAACCAAGCGCAAACCCAGCTGAAGAAAAGAAATTAGCAAGATCAGAGCAGAACTAAATGAAATCTAAACAAAGGAAAACACACAAGATAAACAAAAAGCTGCTTCTTTGAAAAGATAAATGAAATTGATAGGCCATTAGCAAGATTAATCAAGAAAAGAAACTCCAAATAATCTCACGAAGAAACGAAACAGGAGATACTATAACTGACACCATTGAAATACAAAAGATCATTCAAGGGTACTATGAACAACTTTGCACACGTAAACTAGGAAACCTAGAAGAGATGGATAAAGTCCTGGAAAAATACAATGCTCCTAGTTTAAATCAGGAAAAATTAGATACCCTGAACAGACGAATAACAGGCAGCAAGACTGAAATGTTAATTAAAAAATTACCACCACTACCAAAACCAGAAAAGTTCAGGGCCAGACAGAGTCACAGCAGAATTCTACCAGACATTTAAAGAAGAATCGGGACTAATCCTTTTGACACTAATCCACAAGAAAGAGAAAGAAGGAACCTTCCCTGATTCATTTTATGAAGCCAGCATCACCTGATTACCAAAACCAGGAAAGGACATAACCAAAAAAGGAAACTACACACTGATATCCGTGATAAACATTGATGATAAAATCCTTAACAAAATACCAGCTAACCAAAGCCAACAACATATCCAAAAGATAATCTACCATGATCAAGTGGGTTTCATACCAGGGTTTCAGGGATGGTTTAACATACATAAGTAAATGAGTGTTGTATGCCACATAAACAGAATTAAAAAGAAAAATCACATAATCATCTCAATAGGTGCAGGAAAGGGATTCAACAAAATTCAGCATCGCTTTATAATGAAAACTCTCAGCAAAATTACCATACAAGGGACATAATATAATAAAAGCCATTGATGACATACCCACGGCCAACATAATACTGAATGGGGAAAGGTGGAAAGCATTCCCTCTGAGCACTGGAACAAGATAAGGATACCTCCTCTCACCACTCCTCTTCAACATTGTACTGGAAGTCCTTGCCAGAGCAGACAAGAGAAACAAATAAAGGGCATCCAAATCGGGAAAGAGGAATTCAAACTGTCACTGTTTGCTGCTGATAGGTTCATTTACCTTGCAACCCCTAAGTACTTTTCCAGAAAGCTCCTAAAAATGATAAAAGAATTAAGCAAAGTTTCTGGATATAAGATTAATGTACACAAATCAGTAGCTCTTCTATATGCCAACAACAACCAAATGGAGAATCAAATCAAGAGCTCAACCCCTTTCACAATATCTGCAAAGCAACGAACAAGAAAACCAAAAACAACAAAAAAAACACTTACCAATATATCTAACCAAGGAGTTGGTTGAAAGACCTCTACAAGGAAAACTACAAGACACTGCTGAAAGAAATCGGACAACATAAATAAATGGAAACATGTTCCATACTCATGGATGGGTAGAATCAATATTGTAAAAAGGACCATACTGCTAAAAGAAATCTACAAATTCAATGCAATCCCCATTAAAATACCACCATCACTCTTCACAGGATGAGAAAAAACAATTCTGAAATTCGTGTGGAAGCGAATAAAACCCTGTGTAGCCAAAGTAAGACTAAGCAGAAAGAACAAATCTAGAGGCATCACACTACCTGATTTCAAACTATACCATAAGGCCACAGTCACCAAGACAGTGTTGTACTGGTATAAACACAGGCACATAGATCAATTGAACAGAATGGAGAACCTAGAAATAAACCCAAATACTTGGAGCCAACTGATTTTCAACAAAGCAAACAAAAACTGGTGAAAGGACATCCATTTCAACAAATGGGGCTGAGATAATTGGCTAGCCACATGTAAGAGGATTAATCTGGATCTTCATCTCTTATATAAAAATCAACTCAGGTTTAAGGATTTAAGGATTTAAACTTTTGACTTGAAACTATAAGAACTCCTGAAGATTACACTGGAAAAACCCTTCTAGACACTGGCTTAGGCAAAGATTTCATGACCAGGAACCCAAAAGCAAATGCATTGGAAACAAAGATAAACAGCTTGGACCTAATTAAACTAAAGAGCTTTTGCACAGCAAAAGAAACAGTCAGCAGAGTGAACAGAAAACCCACAGAGTGGGAGAAAATTTTCACAGTCTGTACATACGACAAAGGGCTAATATCTAGAATCTACAACCAATTCAAATCAGTAAGAAACAAATCCCATCCAAAAGTGGGCTAAGGACATGAATAGACAGTTCTCAAAAGAAGATATACAAATGGCCAACAAACATTTGAATAAATGCATCACTAGTGATCAGGGAAATGCGTCTCAAAACCGCAATGCAATACCACCTTGCTCCTGCAAGAACTGCCAAAATAAATAAACAGTAGATGTCGGTGTGGATGTGGTGAACAGGGAACACTTGTACGCTGCTGGTAGGAATGTACAGCCACTATGGAAAACAGTGTGGATATTCCTTAAAGATCTAAAGGTAGAACTATCATTTGATCCAGCAATCCCACTACTGGGTATCTACACAGAGGAGAAGTCGTTATTCAAAAAAGGTAATTGCGCATGTATGTTTATAGCAGCACAGTTCACACTAGCAAAATCATGGAACCAACCGAAATGCCCATCAGTCAATGAGTAGATAAAGAAACTGTGATATATATATATATATACGTATATATATATAAATTTTTAATTGATTCCAACTCTGGTGAAATAATCTTCTATTTTATCTACCTATATTGTCTTTAGCATCATACTCATATTGAAGATCCTTGTGTGCTAATACATCTGTATCCCCTGTAGGTATGTGTTGGTTACCTATTTTTTCTGTTGTTATTAATCATCCTGTTTCTTGACATACCCAGTAATTTTTAAATAGGATACTAGACTCTGATGTGTACACATTTACACACATTCACACAGTAGGGGATCCATGTAATGTTAACTTTGTTCTGAAAGAGTTCATCTTACCTCTGCCAGACAGAGTGGGAACTGATCACCCCATCAGATCAGGGCCTGAACCAATTCCAGGCCAGTTGCACCTTTGATATGGTGAAGTCTGTCTCTGGTTTACTTGGCTTCCAGATGGATCCTAAACTCTAATCCTTGTGTTGTAGCATGGTGTGACTATGGACAACCTTTCCCTTTTTGTTTGTTTGTTTGCTTGCTTGGTTTTGTTTTGTAGGCTTCCAGCTTAGTTTTTTAACCTTCTCAGGCACAGCTTTAGATTTTTAACCAAGGTACTGAACTCTATGTATTGGCTCTGTGTCCAGCTCCGTGTTCTGGCCCACTCTTTCTCAGTCACCTCACCAGCCCCTCTTCTCACTGCAAATGTCTCTGATAGCTTTTCTGTCCTCCGGCAGTAGCCTTCCCTCTGGAAGGCAAATTCCAGATTCTCAGTCTCTTTCCCCATGCTCAGAATCAGTAATGCCCCCAGGAAAAACAAAAACAAATGCAATCTATTGGTTGACATCTCCGAGCTCTCCTCCTTTTTAAAATATTCCTCCCCTCTGCAGTTCTCATTGTTTTGTCAGCTCTCCAATACCTTGAAATGAATTCTTTTATTTTGCTTTTCTTATTTAGCTTTTCTAGTTGTTTTGGGCTAGAGAGTGGTCTGCTGCAAACCACTTCAACATAACCAGAAGCAAAAATCCATATTGTTTTAAAAATGAGTTCTGGGGAGCCCTTGGTAAGGAACAAAAGAGAAGCTACTGGAAGATTCTTCCTCTGTGATTCTCTGGGTGGTGATTTACCTCAATGTATCCAGGACCCAGAATAGCTGGTTGTAACTGTAACTCTTCATTAACCTGCTGAATAACATAGACTAGCCATCAAACTTCCCCACTTAAGAAATGAGAACATTATCGATTCTTCTTACTTGACTGAATTGTCATGAGCAAAGATTATTCATGTATGTGTTTTGGAAAGGTAAAGATGGTCAACATGATGAATGCAGTCAGGTAGTTCTATGTGATCAGATATGTGTTTGTGTCTTTATAAAGTTTGTTGGATGATTGTCTTTCCCCCAACTAGACTGTAAACATTTTAAGGGTGGGGACTTTGTCCTCTACTTCCATTGTATTTCCTACAGTTTCACATTGCATGTCATTCACATAACGGGCATCACTTAAATGCCATAAGGAAAAAAACCTCTCCTTTTTCTGTATCTGTCCATAAGTTCGGGCTATCAGCTATATGATCTAAATGTGTCACCCCCATGTTAACATGCTGAAAGCTTAACCTACGTGGTGATGGTATTAGGGGTGGAGCCTTTGGAAGGTGATTAATGAATGAAGACAGAGACATCATAATTCAGATTTGTGCCATGCTAAGAGACCCCAGAGAGCCAGTCAGCCCTTTCCACCATGGAAGATACAACAGAAGAGCTCCATCTATGAACCAGAACTCAGGCCCTCACCAGATTTCCCAGCCTGAAGAACTGTAAGAAATAAACTTCTGTTGTTTATAAGCTACCCAGTTTATGGTACTGCATTAGAGCAACCCGCCCGGACTAAGACAGGCTTTATTCTTATCTTCAGTCTGTGTTGGTAAATCCCAGCCTAGGGATTTGCAGTTAGAGGGATAATTTTCGATCGTCAGCTCTTCCTCTTTTATATATTTTTTTGCTTTTATTATTTTTAATTGACCCATAATAATTGTACATATTTATGCGGTACATTTGATACATGTATGCAGTGTGTAGTGATCAGATCAGAGTAATTAGCACATCCATCATCTCAAACATTTATCACTTCTTTGGGAATATTTAAAATGTTTTAGCTGTTTGAAAATACACAATAAGTTGTTGATTATACTCACCCTACAGTGCTGCAGAACACTGGAACCTTTACCTCCTATGCAGCTGTAGTTGTGCATTGATTAACCATCCTCTCGCTATTCTCCATGTGATACGTCCTGCTGCTATGAGATCAGCTATTTTAGCTTCCACATTAGAGTAAGAACGTGCAGTATTTATTTTTCTGTGCCTGGCTTGTTTCACTGAACATATAATGTCCTCCAAGCTCATCCATGTTGCTGTGAATAACAAAATTTCATTCTTTTTTATGGCGGAATAGTATTCCATTGTGTATATATACCACATTTTCTTTTTCCATTTTTTTCTTAATGGGCACTTAGTGTGGTTCTATGTCTTGGCTGTTGCCTATAGCTGCAGTAAACACATACTCTCTTCAACACACTGATATCCCTTTCTTTGGGTTGGCTAGGTCATAAGGTAATTCTATTTTTAGATTTTTAAGAGCCCACCATACTGTTTTACACCATGGCTGTGCTAATTTGCATTCCTGTCAATAGTGTGTAAGAGTTTCCCTTTCTCCATATCCTTGCTATCCTTTTTTGTGTGTCTTTTTGATAATAGCGTTTTTAACAAATGACATGATATCTTGTGGTTTTGATTTGCATTTCCCTGATGATTAATGATGTTGAGCATTTGTTCATATACTGGTTGGCCAGTTGTATTTTTTTTTTTCTGAGAGATGTCTATTTAGTTCATTTGCCCATTTAAAAATCAGACTTTTTTTTTTCTGTTAAGTTCGTTGTATATTCTGAATACTAATTCCTTGTTGGACGTATAGTTTGCAGATACTTTCTCCCATTTTAGGTTGTCTCTTCACTCTGTTGATTGCCTCGTTTGCCCTGCAGGAGCCTCTTAGTTTGATACAAACCCTCACCATTTGTCATTTTCGCTTTTGTTTGGGTACTTTTGCAGGTTTATCCATAGAATCTTTGCCTATGCCTATGTCCCGAAGCATTTCCCCTATAATATCTTCTAATAGTTTCATAGTTCAGGATCTTATATTTAAGTCTAATTCATTTTACATTTTTTTTATATACTAGTTTCATTCTTGTGTATGGATATTGTATTAGTCCATTCTCATGCTACTAATAAAGACATACCCAAGACTGGGTAATTTATACAGGAAATTACCTGTATAAATTGACTCACAGTTCAGCATGACCTGTGAGACCTCAGGAAGCTTACAATCGTGCTGAAAGGGAAAGCAAACACATCCTTCTTCACATGCTAGTAGCAAGGTGAAGGGTAGAGCAAAGGGGGAATGCCCCTTATAAAACCATCAGATCTCATGAGAACTTACTGTCACAGGAACAGCACAGAAGTAACCGCCCCCATGATTCAATTACCTACAACCAAGTCCCTTCCATGACCTGTGGGGATGATGGGAACTACAGTTCAAGATGAGATGTAGGTGGGGACACAGCCAAACCATATCAGATATCCCATTTCCCCATCACCATTCACTGAATACACTCTCTTTTCCCCAATAAATAGTCTTAAGATCTTTGTCAAAAATTAGTTGGCCATAACTGTGTGAATTTATTCTGAGTTCTCTATTCTGGTCTATTTGGTCTGTGTGTCTGCTTTTATGCCAGTACAATGCTGTTTGAGTTACCATAATTTTGTAGTGTATTTTAAGACAGTGTGGTGCCTCCAGTTTTGTTCTTTTTGCTCAGGATTGCTTTAGCTATTTGAGGTCTTTCATGGTTCAATATGTGTTTTAGGATTGTTTTTCTATTTCTGTGAAGAATGTCATTGATATTTTGATGGAGATAGCATTGAATATGCAGATTGCTTTTGGTAGTATGGTTATTTTCACAGTATCATTATATCAGTTCATGAACATGGAAGGTCTTTTCATTTCTTTTTGTTGTTTTTATCAGTGTTTTATAGTTTTCTTTGGCAAGATATTTAACCTCCTTGGTTACATTTATTCCTATGTATTTTGTTTTTGTTGCTATTATAAATGTAATTGCTTTTTTTTCAACTAGTATGTTGATAGCCCATAAAAATGCTACAGGTTTTTGTGTGTTGATTTTGTATCCTGCAGCTTTACTGATTTTTAAAAATCAGTTCTAGAAGTTTTTTGATGACACTCTTAGGGTTTTCTGTGTGTAAGATCATGTCATCTGCAAATAGGGACAATTTGACTTCCTCTGTTCCAGTTTGGATGCCTTTTATTTTTTTCTTTTGCCTAATTACCATGGCTAAGACTTCCAAAGGTCCACTTTTGACATTTGTATTATAATTATTTTGTGCTCTCTAGTCTCATTGTTTTTATTTTGTTCAATATTTATGCATACTTAAAATAAAAAGACTTATGTCTTTCTTCAATACTGGACAGTTCTCAGCTGTTTTCTTTAACGTTGCCTTTCTATTTTTACCTTTATTCTCTTTTTTCAGAACTCCCACTTAATGGACATTAGAAATTCTCAATATATTACTCAACATTTAACAGTGCTTCCTTTTTAAAAAATATCTCTATTTCTCTATGTACAGTAAAAAGAAAACATTTTTGTATTTTCTTCAAATTCCCTAATTATCTCTTTAATTATGCCCAGTCAGTTTATTATCCTATTATTCTGTTGATTTTATTAGATCAACTATATTTTTCAACTTAATAGTTGTAATTTTTAAAAAATCACTTGTTCTTTTTACATGTCTGTTTTAGTTCATAATTTTATTGTTATTTGTAGATATTTCTTCATTTATCTCTTTATAGACTCTAAAAATACTTATTTTGAGACCTATTTTAAATTGTTTTCTTATTTTTATCTGTAGTGAACTCATTTTGATTGTTAATTTTGTTGGCTTTTTTCATGTGTTTTGCTTTCTTTCGAACTTATATTTTTAGGCTCATTTTAAAAGGGTGGGTATTTTTGTCTTTCACTCTTTCCTTGCTTTAATTTACTCTTCATTTAATGGTTTTGAAAGGACTCTCTAGAGGCCCCACAGAACCATGCCTTTTATTGGTGGTCTAGGACTCATGCTCTGCGGTGAGACCGGGCATGGTATGGTTTTGGCTGGCTGGTGGTTTGATTCTTTTCCTGATCTTAATGCTCTGTCTGCTTTCTTTTCCTTTCTTAGCCCAGGAAGCATTTGGCAATAACTTTTAGGAGGCCCAGAAGTCAACCCAAAAATACATTTTATTCTGTAGTTTCTTAATTGTTAATATCAAGTGTGAAACATTATTTCTTGCCTCCTCCCACTTTACGTGAGTAATTTGGCATGTAAATTCTCCCTTCTCTCCTCCTTCTTGGTTTTGCTAATATGATTTGGGATTTTAAATCAGAATTATTGCTCTAAATGTATTATTTTAAATCGCCAGCTTCCCTCTTAAACTGGGAATGCTTCAATGTAATGTAATAGGAACACCCATGATTCTCTAAACTTCCATAAATGAGGCACTAGTGATCATAAAGAAGATGAAGAAATTTTGGGGGACTGCCAATTTCCTTTCACCTGGGTGATAATTGTAAAAAATGAAACATAAAAGTGGCCTAACTAAAATAGGCAATCTTCATAGGCCTTTCTAATAGTTATTTCTTTCTTTCAGTGCTGCTTTTAGCTTATGTCCTGTTTATAAATAGCTCACACAATAGGCGTTGGAAAAATGAGAGTGTGGAGGTACTTAAATGGCAAGTATTTGTAGGCACTGGGTTACAGCAGAAACTAAAACCTAGATGATCTACACTATCATGGAATTTACGGTCCGGCTAAACTGTGAGCCATTTGTGCTTCCTCTTCAAGTTCACCTTCAACACATTTTATTCTGTCTTCCATCTCCATGACTCTGCTAAAGCTGCCCTGGTCAACGGCACTCATGGCTTCCATGTTGTCAAATCCAATAGACCTCACTGTACTTGTCTTTTTGGCAACATTCATGAGTTGACAGCCCATCTTTCTTAAAACACGTTTCTTAGTTTTGATTAAACAAACTCCTGTTTTCCTCCAATTTTCCTGGCTGCTCCTGACTTTTTGACCAATAAATATTAGAGTTTCCAGGGCTTCTTCCTGTGTCTTCTTTTCTATCAATACTCTCTCCTTATGAAGGCTTAACCAGTCCCATCACTTTCCATAATGCATAATGAGGATTCTCAGTTCATCTTCAGCTCTAAACCCTCTTCCGAACTGCAAACTCATAGGACTATATTTGCCTGCTTATATCACTACCTGGATGTGTAACAAATGTTTCAAACTTAACATGTCTGAAGCAAACCAAGAACTATCACCCATTCAGTGGTTCCTTCTCAATCTCCCAACCTCAGTAAATGATCCTACCAGACAGTTGCTAAGCTAAAGATCTAGAAATTTCTTATCACCCCTTCTTTAACCCCAACATCCAATCCATCAGAGCACCTACAATATACTTGTTGAATCTACCACGTCTCTCCATTCCCATCACCACTATGAAAGTTCAAGCCACCATCACTTCTTGTCTGGACCACGGCAGTTGATTCCCATTGGTCTCTCTGCTTCTACGTGCACCTCGCTTAGTGTCTTCTTTGCGTGGCCAGCAAATCTTTTTAGAATGTGAATCGTGTCATGTTATTCCCCAGCTTAAGACCCTCTGTGATTTCCCAGTGAATTTGGAAAAAGTCTAAATTTTCTTAACCTGGCCTGTTGGACCAAACTTACCTTATTCTCTTCTCCCTTGAGTTCTTTCTCTTTCTAAACATGGCGAGTTTTTCTGTCTTAGATATTTGGTATTTTCTTTACCCTCTGCCTGGGAGATTTCTTGCCTGACTCTCTGCAAAGTTTTGATATAAATATGACATCCTTAAAGATGTTTCCTCCAACCACACTATCTAAAGTAACCCTCTGGGTTATTTAGTTAAATTCATATTTTCTTTTTTCTCTTTATACTAGTACATGGAGTTTTTTTTTTGTTTGTTTCTTTACCGTCTATATCCATTGGAATATAAGTTCCCTAATGGCAGACTTTGTCTTGTTCATCGATATAGTCTCATAACCTAGAACTAGGATGGCAATATAATTTATTTTCCAAATTGGGACGCTTTTGTTTGTGCTAATATACCATGATGAGTAAGATGCAAGGATAATAGGTGTACGCACAGACTACACCAGGCAAATGCGGATTTATAATCAAGCTGCCTAGAGCATTAGCTGACATCTAGTTACCCTAAAGTGAACTGTTAAAAGCAATTACAGAATCACATGCTGCTAAGTGAAGGAAGCCAGTTTGAAAAGGATGACTACTGTATGGTTTTGTTTATATGAGATTGTAGTGAAGACGGAACTATAGCAATGGTAAACCTCAGTGATTGCCAGGGCTTGGGAAAGAGTTGAATCGGTGAAGCATGGAGGATTCTTTAGGACACTGAAACTGACGTGTGTGATGCTGTCATAGTGAATGCATGACATCCTGCCTTTGCTAAAATCCACAGAACTTTACAAGCAATGAAGTTTCTTGTATACAAATTTTTAAAAACTACTTAGGAGGTCAAGGGAGCCCAGGCTGGATTATATCCCAGGCTGGAATGTATCCCAGGCTACAACAAAAGAAGTTAATGTATCATAAATGTATGTGATAACCTCAGTGAAGGAAGTAGCAGGGTTGGGATTGGGGAGGTACTGACCTGAGTAACTTTGGAAATGAGAGGAGATGGGAAGACTAAAGCCGTCGTAACCATACATAAGCACTGTGCTATTTGAAGCTTTCCTTTGGCTCTCTGCAAGGTTTTGACACAAATATGACATCATCAAAGATGCTTCCTCCAGCCACACTATCTAAAGTGTCAGTTATCCTAGGAGCAAGCTGAAGAATGCTCTAGGCAAAGAGTGACATGTGGGAGGACCCACAGGCAGAAAAAAAACATAGCAGATTTCATTGAAGAAACATGAGCAAGTCCAATATGTTACCTCTGTCACTTTTTCTTCAGAAGAAAGGTCTTTTGTTAGGAGCTCCTTAAGGGACTATTATCGTTCCCATTTTACAGCTGAGGAAATCAAGACCATGAGACGTGTTGGTTTTCCCAATGACATACAGCCTATTGGTGATTAAAACAGAAGAGGGAGCCCAGCCTATCCGACTCTAAAACCTATATCCTTTCCTCTCATGTTACTCTCTGTTTGCTTAGGAATTCTATAAACGTAGGCTGTAGTCAAACAGTTTCTCACATCTGAAAATGAACAAAACTGAGTGTGTATGGAGCTAACATGCAGATCAGCGGGGGGGCTGGGAATGCTGACCATGGCAACGGCTAGTTCTCACTAAGTTGCTCTCACAAGCAGCGTTCTCTTACTTGCCAGGATCCAGAGCCCTATGAAACCAAAGGTCAAATTCCAACCTATGAACCCAAGGGAAATTATGTATCATGAAAATATGGCCTGGGAGCTGGAACAAAAAAAAAAAAAGTCCTGTTATGGAAATGAGAACAGTAGAAGGAAAGGCAGGGTTGGAAACAGGCTGTGCTGGGACTGGGGTGGTGGGGAGATGGGCAAGGTGAAAAGGTGAACAGCTCAGTCTCCACGAGGCTGGTGCCCCTGGGAAGAATCAAGAGTTGGCCCAACGCTGCTCATTTAAATGGCTCTGCTGCCACCTCTACCTCCCGCCTCGTTCCTCCTTCTCCATCACCACTATGAGCAAGCTGCTAAAAAAACCAGGAGGAACTGTCCAAACCTGGCACCTGCCTAAAGAGGATCATAGTCATCTTCTACCTGAGAACAGGGCAATATTTTCTGGAGTAGGATAGGAAAAGAGATACCATAGACTGAAAACAAACCCGAGTGCTAGACTTCAGCATTATAGCACTGATAATAAAGAGTCCTTAAAATTCCGTAAAAAATGGCCCAAATACTTTTCTGAACACCCACACCAATGTAAAAAAGCACTCAATGGGAGCTGAATATTTGGCAAACTAGTTATAATGGATCATGAGCTCAACTGGCTTTTAAGCTGAAGGGCTGGGGATAAGTTTACTAAAGAAAAGATAGGGCAAGTATAATACTGTCTGATACTGTCGGTCAAAGGAATTCGAGGCTTGGGAAGGGAAGCTGGTGATCCCTTTTGTTCCTCACCCAGTTCCCAGGTGACTGACTCCTAGGTTCAGCACTGTGGCCCCTTCAGCCCTCCTACTCGGGCTCCAGAACTGGGCCCGATTTGTGTTGAGTCCCACCCACCTAGAGGATGGCCTTTTCAGAGTTTGACCTGTTGTTTGTGTGGTCGTTTGATAGAGGGCCAGCATTTTCTCAAGGGTGAATTAAATTTTAGGGATCCAAGTTTGGGGCACACCCAGTGTCTCCTAATGACTTAGCTAAAGAGACTCAATTTTACCACACAGATGGAGTCAGGCATGTTGTTCTCTTTCCAAGCAAGCTGGAATCAAAGGGAGGTGTGGTACAGGCTCAGAACTTTGAAGCTGGAAGCAATTGACATTTGGATCCTGGAGGAGGAAGGGGAAGTATTTGTGGTTCGATGTTTACATTGGCTCAGATAACAGGGCTCAAACAGTTGCCGTCTTACTTTCTCATCATCACGCCCTCCTGCATCAGCCTCACGGAGCTGGCTAAGTAGGGTCCTAGAGACATTCCTCACTGCTGACCTTTGTCCTGCCCGTTTCTAACACAAGCACCATTAGCTGTCCTGTAGCTCGGGATATGAAATGTCGGGGAGTGGGGTTGGCGTGGGAGTTCACCAGGTCAGCTTGCTGCTCTGTCTCTGAGTCCTATGTAGCATTCTGTTAATTGTTTGAAGTTTTGTGCAAGAAGGTGGCACCACTCTGAAATATTAACATAGAATGGGCTACTTGGGGGGAAATATATGAGCTGTGTAAGTTAAGTGCTATGAATTACTTTTTAAGAAAACATGTCAGAAGATAACACTTTTGTATGAATACTTCCAGGTACTTACTGAGGCAAGCTGGATAGTGCTACCATCTTGATCCGAACACAGAGCACACTTTTGGAGCTCGTCTTTGGAAATGGTCTTGGGAGACTTGCTCCATTCCTTTGCATGCCATCACTGGTGAGTCTTCATTCTTGAAGGATGTATTTGATTTGAAGAAGGGCCAAATTTAATAAGAACCTCAATCTAGAATGATATGTGATTTGGCAGAGAATTATTGTTTTGGGTAGAAATAATTATAAAACCTTTTTTCTCTTCTAACATTTTTCTGACTGACATCACAAAGTCTACGATTTTGAGTTTTGGAAACATTTGGAGAAATAATGAAAGGCATTCCTAAAGAACTTCATGCTGAATGCCATTTGGACAATCTAAACTCAGTCCTGGATTTGGAGTATCAGTATCATCTATTCAGGGACTATTAAAAACATGGTATTTCAAGCCAATAAAATAGTAATACTAACATTAGTGCAATACTTTTGACTTTTCAGAGGGCCCTTGGAGCTCATGTTTAGTGGTTACCCCAAGTTCCAATGAAGCAATATTTGATCACAAAGATGTTTAACCCCTTTGGATATAAAGAAAGCCGCTTAAACTGATGTTTAATCCTCTGACTGGATGAGAACTTAATTTTTTAAATATATGCTATTATATTTTATGGTAAAGTGGTTAGAAACCTGGGCTGGGGAGCCAGCCTACCTAGGTTCAAATCTTGCCTCCTTCTATCTGGGTTCAAATCTTGCCTCCATCAATTATATAGTTCAAACTAACCTTTTAGAACCTCAGTCTTCTTGTTTCTGAGATGGAAATAACAGTGGTACCTACCTCAAAGGATTTTTTGAATAGCAAATGAATTTAAGATATATACATTGCGCATAGTAAGCACTAAAAAAAAGTTCATTGTGATTACCCATTCACACTATAAAATAGGCAGGGCGGATATTCTCAATCTCAATTCTGTTTTATTGGCACAACGGTCTTGATTGAGATGTGAAAATGCCCAATAAATAAAGGGTCAGAGTCTCAAACTTTTTAAGACTCCTTGTGCCCAAGCTGGATTATAGCAATATGTTTCTCTTTTCAGTTACTCTAATGAACAATACACTCTCAGTTTGAGAAAGCTGTGACTAAATAGGAATTTGTAAACCCTACTGTCATTTGTTACTTTTTTCTTATCAATTTCTGAAAAAGTAAAAGATTTAATACACACGGATGCTTAAAAAATGGAAAGAATAATGCAGATTGATATGACATATATATTCTACTGTATGTTCATTCAAAATTGAATCAAATGATTGCAAATTCCTTTCCCAGAGAATCTTTTAGAAAACTTTGTAGGATTTTTTTTGGCTATGCAGAGAAGTGGAAATGTCTTCCTCAATTCGTGATATTAAATTTGGGGTTTAGATGGTAAAATTTAAGGTTTTGGTCATAAATTACTTCATTTTTCAGCCAAAATGCTATGGTACATGAATGCCTTGTGATTGAGGACAAATCATTTAGTTCAACTGGATATTCTGGCCTGTTTATTCAGTCACTGTAAGTCTAAATTTCCCCATTAATAAAAAGTCATTAAAATACTTAATATGAGGCTGGGAAAGAATATATGTGAGTGTTATAAACAAATACCTGGCAGTCATTTGCGTAGATGTCTGTGTTGGGGAGTGAATTGTTTTGAGAAGTGAGATCATATATTGAAAATATTTTGTACCATGCCTGCCACATTTAAGCTCTCAGTAAAGAAGAGCTACCAATATTATTATTACGACTGCTATGATGACTACTGCTATTCTTCAAGGTCTCTTTCAAATGAGCTCATGCTCTCCCCAATTCCAATAAGTAATTTGCTCCTTTATCATGAGTGCTATATTTTGTAAAATAAAAGACGCCTGTGCATTCCTTTTCAGCTCTTGGAACATGCACATATAAGAGGGCCCCTTCTGCTGCTCCAAGAGTTAGGGTTTGTGTGTAGTCATGAATATAATGAAGAAATTTGGCTTGGGCTGGAAGAGAGGAGAGGATATGGAGGGGTTATGACTCCTGAGTAACCCTGGTTTTTGGGACATGGCAGGGAGAGAGAAACTGAGAGAGGGGAAAATACTGCTTACTGTGCAGAGTGCTTAAGACTGAGGAGCCATGGTCCTGGGGTAAGAGTAGTCAGCCTTATGCCTCTGCACAGGGTATAGAGAAGTCCCATGCAGAGAGAATGAGGGGTGCAACCCATATGTCCAGCTTCCAACCCACTCAGCTCAAGGCATCAGGGTCTGAACAAAGAGGGTCTTTGATGAACCCATCCAGACGGACTGAGCCAAGTCCTCCTGGGGATGCATCATCACCATCTCCCTCCAATGCCTTCTGTCCACCTTCCTAGAACCCCCAAGTCACCCCCACAATGAGTCTCATAGCACACTATGCATCTTAGGGTAATGATGCACTACATAAATTCAACAGCCCAAGGGGACACAGAAAAATGATTCTATTTTTTCCCTGCGTTATGCTCTCAGATACCCTGTATTGAATGTCCCAGAAATGCCTCTGGTGCATTTCCTCTGAAGCTGGGGATGGGAGGAGGATGGAGGAAGCAGAAATGCCTGCTCTCAGCCATGTGTAGTGGTATCTCTTATCTCCCCCTGCTTCAGTCTCTGTCTGTCTCCTGTGATGGGCTTCTGCTGAAAACTGTGTTCTCTATGTTGGTGAACAGCAAAATTTTTTGGGGGTGAGGGATGTTCTTCACCTGGAGATACAGGTACCATTGGGTGCTCTTCCTCACTCTCCAAGGCCCTCTGAAAACTAGGAACAAGAGGAATTTGCTCCATGTTCTTCTTGGGCATACAACACCACATTGCCTTAATGCGCTGATGGCTCGCAAGAACTTTCTGCCTTAAAAATCATAAGATCTTTAATCTATCTGGAGTTAATTTTAGGGTAAGGTGTCAGGAAGGGGTCCAGTTTCTGCTTTCTGCACATGGCTAGCCAGTTTTCCCAACACCATTTATTAAACAGGGAATCCTTTCCCCATTGCTTGTTTTTGTCAGGTTTGTCAAAGATCGGATGGTTGTAGATATGTTGTGTTGCCTCTGAGGCCTCTGTTCTGTTCCATTGGTCTATATCTCTGTTTTGGTACCAGTACCTTGCTGTTTTGATTACTGTAGCCTTGTAGTACAGTTTGAAGTCCGGTAGTGTGATGCCTCTCACTGTGTTCTTTTTGCTTAGAATTGACTTGGCTATGCGGGCTCTCTTTTGGTTCCATATGAAGTTTAAGGTGGTTTTTTCCAGTCCTGTGAAGAAGGTCATTGGTAGCTTGATGGAAATAGCATTGAATCTGTAAATTACTTTGGGCAGTATGGCCATTTTCACGATATTGATTCTTCCTAACCATGAACATGGAATGTGGGTCTGTTGGGGGGAATAGGGGAGGGACAGCAGGGGGTGGGGAGTAGGGGAGAGATAGCATGGGAGAAATGCCAGATATAGGTGAAGGGGAGGAAGGCAGCAAATCACACTGCCACATGTGTACCTATGCAACTATCTTGCATGTTCTTCACATGTAACCCAAAACCTAAAATGCAATGAAAAAATCACACATAAAAAAATCTCAAGATAAGAAGCAGACAGCCCTCCATACTTTTTCATATGTGCTCAACTTTAGGGAGTCCAGATACAGCTCTCTTGAGTAAGAAAAGTCCATGGTCCATTGATCTGACGTCTCCAGAGAAAACTCATAGGTCCCTGAGCACAGCATTCACCCAGATGGGATGCGAGAAGCTGGATTTCCTTGCCATTTTACATCCCCACAAGCGGTGTGCAAGTGTTCCAATTTATCCAACAATACTTGTTTTCTGAGTTTTATTGTTTTTTGTTTTTTATCTTTAAAAAGCAGGGCCATCCTGATGAGTGTGAAGTGGTATCTCACTGTGCTTTTGATATTGTTCTCTTTATTATTGAGTTCATGAGTTGTGTGTGTGTATTGGGGATATAAACCCTTTATCAGACAAAGATTTGCAATTATTTTTTTCATTCAATTTCTCTCAATCACTGTTGATTGTATCTTTTGATGCACAGAATTTTTTTAATTAGTCCAATTTATCTATTTTTTCTTTTGTTTTCTTCACTTTTAGTATCATATCCAAGAGATCATTGCCAAATCCAATGTTATAAAGCTATTCCTCTTGTTTTATTCTAAAAGTTTTATAGTTTGAGCTCTTACACTTAGGTATTTGACATGTTTGAATTCATTTTTATATATGGTATAAGGCAAAGTTTCCAACTTCATTCTTTTGCATGTGGATATCCAGTTTTCCCAACACCATTTGTTGAAAATGTTCTTTCCCTGTGGTCTGGGCAACCTTGTTTCAACCTTGTTGAAAATTGTTTGACCAGATATGGGAGGGTTTATTTCTGAGCTGTCTGTTTTATTCCATTTTTCTATATATTGGTCTTTATGCCAGCACCAAACTGTTTTGATTACTATGGCTTTATAATAAAATCCAAAATCAGGAAATACGAGATTTCCAACTTTGTTCTTTTTCAAGATTGTTTATCTATTCAGGATCTCTTGAGATTCAATATGAACTTCAGAATGAATCTTTCTGCAAATAATGATTTTGGAATTTTGATAGAGATTGCAGTGAATCTATAACTGTCTTTGCATAGTATTGATGTCTTAATAATAGTAAGTATTTCAGTTCATGAACACACAGTATCTTTCCATTTATTTGTGCCTTTAATTTTTTCACAAATGTTTTATAGTTCCTACTTACCAAGTCTTTCTCTTTCTTGGTTCAATTTATTCTTAAGTGTTTTATTATTTTTGATGCTATTGTAAATTGAATTGTTTCCTTGATTTCTTTTCTGGATTGTTCACTGTTAGTGTATAGAAACACAGCTGATTTTTGTGGGTTAATTTAATCCTACAACTTCACTAAATTTGTTTACTAATAGGTTTTGTTGTTGTTGTTGTTTTAGTATGGAATCCTTAGTGTTTCTACATACAAGATCATTTTGCCTGAGAATAGAAATAATTTTACTTATTTCATTCCAGTTTTGATTCCTTTAATTTAATCTTTTTGACTAATTGCTCGGACTGGGGCTTCTAGTACTACGTTGAATAAAAGTGGCAAAAGTGAACATACTTGCCTTGTATCCATTCTTAGAAGGAAAACTTACAGCTTTTCACCATTGACTTTAATGTCATCTGTGGACTTTTTATATACAACCTTGTTATGTTGAAGTAGTTTTTCTGTATTTCTAGTTGTTGAGTGTTTTTATCATAAAAGGGTGTTGAATTTTATCAAATGCTTTGTCTGCATCAGTTGAGATAATGATGTCTTTTTTCCTTCCTTTTGTTAATGTGGTATATTACATGGGTCGATTTTTGTATGTTGAACCATCCTTGCATTCTAGGAATAAATTTCACTTATTGTGTATAATACTTTTAATGCAGTGTTCACTCATTTTGTTGAGAATTTTTGCACCTATATTTATAAGGAATATTGTTCTGTTGTCTTCTCTTTTTGTACTGTTTTTGTCTGGGCTTGGTGTCAGTGTATTGGGCTCCAGAATGAGTTTGAGTGTTTCCTCCTCTTTGGAAGAGTTTAAGGAGGGTTGGTGTTAATTCTTCTCTGAATAATTAGTAGAATTCACCAATGACGCCATTTAGTTCTGGGATTTTCTTTTTTGGGAGGTTTTTGGTTACTTATTTAATCTCTTTCCTGATTACAGATTTATTCAGATTTTTTTTCTCTATGATTCAGTCTTTCTGGGTTGGATGTTTCTAGGAATTTGTTCAGTTAAGCTATGTTATTCATTTTGTTGGTATACAACACTTTATAGTGCTCTCTGGTGATCTATATTTCTGTAAAATTGGTTATAATGCCAGTATTCACCATATTTTTATATTCAAGCTGTCCAGTCCTTGTCCATGTTGACATTTTCAGAAATACTTTTTCCTTCCCAAAGTGAGGGCATCAGAAACTCTATTGAACTGAATATAAAAGAGAAAACCACTGGACCCTTTTCATGATGTGGACAACCCAACCTGGGCAGGTTCACTGAGAAGGTTGGACCTGGAGAAGGAGGCAGCAGAGGCAAGGCCTGCAGCTTGGAACTTTGGCCACCAGGGCAGGGCTCTGAGGGCTGACCCTGAATGCTGAGTGATGACACTTGGTGAGGTGTAATAGTGTCTTTAGGCATGGCATAGGCCACAGAGGCACAGTGGTCCCATTCATTAAGGTAGCCCAGAGCCTGCAGTGTGAACTTAAACTAGGCCAGGGGAGTCTGAGGGTCCAACGTGCATCTTCAGAGCCCAGTTCTGGGAGATGCAGAGCTCAGTAGAGGTGCAGTGGATTAGTCTACATGGGGATTTGTCTTACAGGTCTGAAGCCTGGCCCTCACAGTGCTTTTTGAGAAGCAGATTCTAGCCACGGGGTCCTCACTGAGCTTCTTCAGGACAGAATGGAGTTATTCCCATTTCCCGCCCTATCACAGTTGAGATCAGGAAGAGGCTATGGAGAACCATGCGTAATATATATGTGGAAGGGAGATGGCCGACTCTTGTCTCATGTAGACTTCCTCCTCTGGTTTTGACCCTACTCTCACAGAAGCAAATCCACAGTTGGAAGGGATGTGCCTTTTTCCCTACTGTGGACAGTCTGTTTCTTCACATAAGAGATGTCCTTCTACTTGCCTAGCATGATTTCAGATCCCTGTTTCCAGTACTTTAATTCCCACCTACCCCTCACCCCACCAACAATTTCTCTTTTCCTCCATTAGCCACCTTTTGCTCATCACCCACAATTCACGCAGGGCTTGGCACTTAGCAGGTGTTTGATTGATAGGTGCTGAATGCTGGATTCTATCTATTAGTGTGGCCCTTCAGAATGCCTTAGTTCAGAGAAGAAATGTGTTTCCTGCTGCAGTTTTAGGGGAGACCAAAGGGAACTGTGTGTGTCAATAAGTTTTTTTCTCTATTTCATTCTTCTCATTTTTATTCAACTACCCAGAGACCAGTATTCTCATTTGAGGCCTTTTGAGAAGGAAGCAAACACAGCAGATGACAGGCAATGCCAGCTAGCAGTTTTTTTTTTCCTTCAAAGCAGGTTAGCAGGTTCAAATAAAACACATTGGAGAGGAATTACATAAAACCAAAACGGAAACTGTGAAGTGCAAGCTGATATTTTTAGAAGTTTGTATAATGACAGGTCAGATTCCTGAGGATTAGCCAAAGTGGCAAATCTAACACCACTTATTTTAAAAGGGGGCAAAAGATATAGCAAGCAATTACAGTTTAGCAGCAATTGTGGGGGGAAATCAACTCTTCCTGAACTTATTGAGAGAACAGCTTGAAAAGTGTAATTTGAATATAGATAGCCAAACAGAAGATTTCTACAAAGAGGGATTGGGAAACTGATGGAGAGGGGAGAGGAAGAGAGGGGTGTTACCAGAGGTTCATTATTTTCATTTTTAAAAGCCCCGAACAGTTTGCAAAAATGATTGCCAGAGGGGACCAGGAAAATTAGTGGTGGTTTGATTCAGGATCAATTTTCAAATCTGCCCAGTTTATAATTGTGCAACTTTCGCTGTCATCACTCATGTGACTCAGGCTCCAGATGTTCAGTGTTGAAATGTCCCCAGGGCTTGCCACCTCCCTGGTATGTCCCTGAGCCTCCCTTTTTTCCCTCACCAAACACTTTTCCCTTGGACTTACTAATCTATATCCAAAATACCTGCATGGGGGCTTCAAAATAAAAGGGAGGAAAAAAGAAACACTTAAACCCAGAGTTCAAGCTAAATGTACATTACTTTTGGAAGAAGCAGTGATGATTAAATCTGCATTCACAAATGAGGGGCCAAGATCTTATTTTTTTGCAAGGGCAGATTTTTTTGAGAATTTTGGGCTTTTGGGGGAATGAGAAAGATACGGGCATGAAAGAGAGGGCAGAAGCAGATAAGGCAAATTTGGATAACCTGATAGTTTTCATAAGGACTGAGTTGTCTGGGTTGTATTTTTTCATTTCTAACTTTTAGAATAATGGGAGAACTTCAGAATTGGAAAGAATTTTTAAGATTATTTTCTTAAACTGCATTCAGTCAACTCTTAGGGTCTATAAACATAATTTACAAGTTCTTTGTGAATTTTAAATTCTGTATTCTCATTTTGTTGATGATATAATTCTGTTGTAATATGTGGGACCTCTGAATGAGGACTTGGAGCCATGTGATTCTGGGGCTGTGTTTATGCTGGTTAAGGGAATCACCCAAAGAGAACTTGCACGTTGGCTTGTCTGACTGTGAGTAGGTTGACAGGTCCTAATGTCAGCATGAAGACTTCCGACCTGGTCCTCTTTGCACTCACACTAAATTCTTTGTCAGTAATAAACACTAGACTTACTTTCCATTGATAATTTTCTATTACTAGACACTTCCATAGTGTCTAGAAACCTTCGTTAGAAACCTTTGTTTCTAAAGGTTTTAAATTAATGAACTCTTCGATGTCACGAAAATCACATCCTCTAACAGATGACTGAAAGAATCAGGTTTAATAGACGAATTACACATTTTGTAAAGTTAAGATTAAATACTATCAGGTGTGCTACATAAATGAAAGTTTCCAGTAATTTTAAAAGACAAGTGATAGAGAAGTTAGTGATTGCATAACAAACAGATGTGTAGCCACAGCAAACCCCAGAGTAATTGAGATGTAGCCCTCGATGCTCTATTCATGTTGGGAACAGGACCTTAGTTTCTGCCAAACAATGTTATTTGTTATTTTAAATTAATGCATTTTATTACCTTTTAGGTTTGGTTTCTATTCACTTAGTGAATATGACTTTATAGCTGTTCGATACTTACAAGAAGTTATACCCGGTTTTACATTTACACAAAACATAAAAATGTGTTAAGTCAACATTACGGATCTGCCAAAAATTTTTTCTCATTAAAAGTCTGTCTATAAATTACCCTGGAGCAACACTAATCTAGTCCATTGCTCTGATTTAAAGAAATGATCTTCTTCTGTTTTATGATTATGTCTCAGTGTTGGAACCTCCATTGTCTTTCCAAAGAAAACCATCTTGTTTATGTAAATGTAGTTTATTCTATATTCTGCTTAGCGTAATTACACTTTCTCTGTTCCTGCGTTTGCTGTTTTCCCCCCTCCCCCAGTGTGCCCCACATCTATTATAGCAAACTTCTGCTTGTGTTCCAAGATCAGCTTGTCAAAAAGACTGCCACTTTTGTGAAGCACTTCTTCTTTTCCTGGCATGGTGAGTGGCTCTCTTTTGTCTCCTACAGTTTTCAATCTCTGTCTCATGCAGCAGTCTTCAAGGGTATTGAAAGTGTCTACTACCCCAGAATGTCTCCATTTGAGCTTCTCAAAGGCCTGGACTGAGCCTTACTCATCCTCTATTGTAATCCAGGGCTCATTGTGGATACTTAATAAAAGTCTATCAGATAGTTTTAGATTTCTCTATGCCAAAATAATAGATGCTAATAAGACCATTCATCACACCATGCTTTCCCAGACTCAGACTCTAATGTCATTCTTGCAAGACATTCAAGAGACTTTTATTAAGCTGCTAGAATTATTTTTATTGAACTAGAGCATGAGAGGAATAAAACAAAAATAGGGGGGAAATCCTCCTGCTGGACACTATAAAGATCTTTGGAATTTACATGTAGAAGTGGGTAGGAAGCTGTCTCTAGGGTTAGCTTTTGACCTTTCCATTTATGTTTGAGGAAAAAAGGTTGGAAGTTTATTCTTGTTTGAATCTGGCCTTGCAATTGGCTGCACATGGGAGGGCTTCTCTCTGCAGGAAATGATGCCATCACATTGAGGAGTTGTGTTTCTGGATTGGCAAATGGAAAGTGTTCTTAATGAAAACACAGGAATAATCAGTCAGAGCATGGAGGAGAAGCACTAGGTGGAGAAATGAGAAAGAATCCATATTAAATAGATGTGCCTACCAGCATACTGATGAGGGAAGGGATTTGGAGGATATTGTAAGGGAGAAGAAATCTTCGAGTTATTATCCTGATGCTTTTCTGTGGCTTAAAAAGTGAATATTTGAAATGTGTCACAAGTGGGAGGAAAATGCCAGTCACTGGTGTCTAAACTACAGGTGTGGTCGTAATTTTTACAGTCATGATGGAGGCTGATATTCTGGGCTGTCACCCAGCCCAAGCCCTCAATTTACTTTGACTTGTCAGACTATTTGTTCAATTTTTGCTTAGAAAATATTGTATCAATACAATCCTATGTGATGATAACCATAGTGGCTCCCATTTACGTGACCTTGACAGGGTGTTCCAAGTGTCTCCCTTGTTTCTTCCTATAATACTTTGAGGTAGGTACTAATATTTCCCCCATTTTACTCAGGAAATTGAGTTATCAAGCAGTAGAAAATAGGCCCAAGGTCACATAACTAGTAGGGGGTGGGTTCTGTATTCTACGCACACAGCCTAACTCTAGAGCCCAGGCTGTCCCGCCCTGTCCTGTGCTGCCTGCACAGTGGAGAGAACATGGGCTTTGGAACCAGCCGGTCAACATGCACATCCTGACCACTGGCCCTTGACACAGGACATGTTATTTAATGTTCTGAGCCTCTGCTTTGTCATCGACCGAATAGGAATCACCATATTTAACTCATGGGCGTTTTTATGTGGAGTAAGTGAATGAATGCACATAAAGTTCTTGGGAGAGTACACAGCATAGGGAAATCATCTCCCCACACCTAGATTATCCTTGCTTTCGGAATCCTCAAACCAGAGCCTTCAGGTTTTGGGAGTGAGGCATGATGTATGAGACATGAGCCTGGTTTCTGGGCAGGTGTCTCTAAGAATGTGTATCCCATGAGGCTGAGGTCCCAGTGATATCACAAAGGGGTGTGTGAATGCTCAGAGTCAGGGACTAATGTGATTGTTCCCTGACTCTATATTCTCATTGAGGAGGATATGGTTGAGGAAAATGAGGCTTGAAACTGCCTCCTCAAGTCTTCCACGCTTTCTGCAAATACCTCTATAGCTTGCACAAATTTAACTTTCACAGCACAAGTGATGCACTCATGTCCTTTGCTAAGCTCATAGTGTCAAGCGGAGGCTGAAGTCTTGTCTTCTTGGGGAAGGGCATAGAGTAAGTAACCCCACATTGATGGTGGAAGGTGGATGCCTAGAACCCAGTGTTCTCCCAGCCCAAATTATCTATATGGAACAATGAAACAGACACCAACACACTGAGAGATTCTTGGAGTCATTTCTTCTATTCTAGGAATTTCAGGGTCTACAGATGCAGAGTTGCCTTAATCCACATTGAAGCCTAGAGTGAATGAACCATCTGGCACCAAACCACAGCTTAGGCCAGAAAAGAAGTAGACTGCGTAGCCATACCCGACCCAAGTGTCTCCAGGTTACATGGGCAGAGTCTGCCTGTCATTTCATTAACCATGGGCTAATGAGAGACTACATAATACTTGACTGAATTTTTTGGACACCAGTTATGTTGTTACGGTTTTTAAAATGTGTGCTGGATGTCTATTTGGGGACACACATGAAGCACTAGGGATTCAGAGACAAAATAATAAATAGAGTCCCCGCCTTCGAGGAGCTCATGACTGAGCAGAGAGATAGTCAAATAAGCAAGTACAACATGGTGTGACCCAAGCTGCCAAGGTGGGAAGCAAGGAGTGCTCTGGGGCTTCGAGGGAGACACGAGAGGGGACTTTGAACCACCTCCCAGAGGAGGACCAGAAGGGTGGAAGGGCATTGCGGGAGGAGGGAGAAGCTCGTGCACTGGCCTGGAGGCTTATGGTTTGCTCCAGGAAGTGGAGAGAAGGAGCATGAGACCGAGATATGAGCTCAGACAAGGAGAGGCTGAGTTACGAGGGCCCGGAATGCAACAAGAAGCAGCCGGAGCTTCGTGCAGTACACACATAATTCTTAACCTTTTCTGGAATATAGAGTAGAGTGGAGTTTGTGGTCCTTTTCTCTGGGAAAAGAAATGTGCAGTGATGTACACATTTTACACTCAACTTCAGGAAGGGCTGGAGACCCTCTGGTACTCAGTATGTGTGGTTCCTAAATTAAAATGCCCACTAGCAGTAGGAGAGATCAGTGAAGATTTTAAGCTGAGTAGGGCCGTGTCTGTCAGATCACGGGACCTAGGACCGCTGAAATGGGAACAGGGATGATGGATTGGAAAAAGGGCAGCCTGTAGGCAAGGCCACAGTTAGAAGCCTGTTGTAATGGTTTACAAAAAACCATGGTTTTGTTCAAACTCCTCCATCTCCAAAGCTATCATTAGGTGATAGATAACATGCAAAACTCACTTGCTGAACTTAGAGCATTTTCTGCCCCACCCCTATTCTTTCTGGGAAAGGTGCCCTTGTCGTTAACTTCAGTGAGAAGGGAAGGCAGGAGGGCAGGAAGAGAAGCTATGATCTCCAGGTGGCATCGTCAGCCCCTTGGGACAGATCATGTGTGCTGATACCTTGGAAATTCATCTCTGAGAATGTTTCTGGAGCACCTTGTCTGCTTCTAACAACCACAGTGGTATCTGGCTTGGAAAAGAGGAAGTATTCTGGTCATAGAGCTTCATAGGGCCCTCCTGGTTCTTCTGCATGTGGAAGACGGGGGCAGGGAGGTTGAGAGGGAAGCATGCATTAGGTTAGCAACCAAGTAGGGATTTAGGGATCTGAACTGAATCCCTGCTCTTCCTGTGAGCCCCTGGGAAAGGGTCTCTGTGCTATTCTTCCTGCATCTATTAAATGGGAATAACAATAAAAATGCTAACCTGCTCTGGAAGGAGCAACGAGGAGGGGATTATAAAGCCCTTTGTAAATACCGTACGAAGGCAATCCAGCAGTGGTGGATGGCAGTGTTCGCTGAAAGAAACAGCAGAATTACAGCCATCCTTGGCTTTCTGGCAGACTTCTGATTTCTCCCATCAGAAGAAGCCCTCCCAGAAGCTCTGAGAAGGAGGGAGCTCTTCATCTTTCTTGTCTTCTGCAGCTATGGATGTGAAATTCAGAGCGAAAAAATGGGGAGAAACAGTGGGAAGGGATTAGAGAGTTGAGCCAGCCCCACCACCTCTGACAGTAGCTTCCCGTGAAAGCCAGGGCTGGCTGCATTGTAGACGTTTTCAAAGTGTTTCAGTTTAATTGAATTTCACTGAAGCCCAGAGAGCCATTGGCACTCACTGTCCACCCATAAAGTGGGCAGGAGCTGCTTAGAATGGCTTAGGTTCCCTGAAGTCACGTTGTGGTTTACTGATAAGCCCCTCCATCCAGTTCCACGCCTGCTGCTTTTTCTTTAGGATCATTCTTAGACCTGAATAATGTGGAAATGATGAGCCCTGTTGGAATGTAAACCAACCTGACATTCCCTCAGACTCCCACAGGCTTGCTCCACAGAGGGATGCCTTGTTGGGCTTGAGTTTTTTTTTCAAGAGACAGGTTTCTCACCATCTCTGTCAGTTGCTCTGGAATGTAAGAGGAGGGTGGTTACAGGTAGCAGATTATTTTTAATTCTGCCTTGTTATTTGGAACTGATTTTCCATATGTTGTTGTTGTTCAATTCCTTGCATGAATTTTCTCAAATATTTGTAACATATGTCGTATCTATATGCAGATTTTAAATTATGGATGCCTTCATCCAACCATTTTCAAAAGGGGGAAAAAATCCAAGTCTAATACTCTCAGGCAGAACTACAATCTCCTGGGCATCAGATACCGTTCAGGTAGACACATCTGGTGAAATGCATCACATCAAATTAGTATCAAGGGTATTGAGACTCTGAGACTACAGACAGACAATCCTCTTCTAATGTACTGCTTTTTAGATTGTTGGGGAAACTTGAATCCCAATTCTCCTGTGAAATGAGTGATACTAACCTGCCTGCTCAAATGCTCAAAGTGAAGATCAAAGCTGCAGTGTCCAAATTGGCTTTGCAAACAAAGCAGCCCGTGCTCCCCGCCTTGGGGATATCGTGCTAATTTTATCAACTCTCTCTGGCTCTTCTGCTATTAAATAGCAATAAATAAATGTTCCCCCCCTCCCCGGGTTTGCCAGTGGCTTATTTGTCTGACAAACAAGCTCATTTCCTTTTAAGTGTAGGGTTTTAGTCCAACTAATAGAATTAATCTATTTTTAATGAAAATGAGACTGGCTTTTACTTAGAAATCTACCTACCCGTCTCCCTCTCTGTGCACCAGGTTCCACCCCCAGCATCTTCTTCGAGCACATACATCCAGCCATGAATATTTCAATACATCTCAGGCATTCAGATCAATATGGGCAACTCTCAAGCCCTATTGATTTTCAGAGGTTTGACTCGCAAGGGTGATAAAATATTTCTTGGCTTATGAAACCTGAGTTAAAGAGGTTTTGCTGGCCCTTTGACTTTTATCAGATACCTTTGTCTCTTTTTCTTTCCTCCTCCCATATTTCTCCTGCTCAGTCTCCCACCCTCCCTCACCTGGTCTCCCCTCTCCAACGCTCTCTCTTCCCATACGCAGCCCCGGGATGGAGATTTATGACTAAGCAGTAAGTCCTGGAGTAGCAGGCACTATTTCCCCACTGGGTCCATTTCAGGTCAGGGGGAGAAGAGGCCGAGGGAAGAGAGCAACCCTGAGCACAATTCAGCCCCCATCCATCTCGCCTGGGGGACTCTGCCAGCTCTCCTCCTGTCTCTCTGATTCATTTATCAGCACAGCCGACTCCTCCTCCTGCACACCTCTGAAGATGTAATCCCAGAAGGCGACCCTAGCAACATACGAGGAATTCCCCACTGAGGCACAGGCGCTGAGCTGCTCCATATGGGTAGGAAATAAGCTAATTATACAGTCAGCCACGTCCAGTGCCAGGATGCATGTTGTTATAAGTTTATCCAGCCTAGTTATTAAAATTTTACTGAAGGTTTGGTGGTTGATCTACTGTGATATGCATTGGATTAGGTGTTTGGAGATCTGGGTTCACATTTCTCTAGCTAGCCCTGGGATGTGGGTCAAGTCAAGTCACTTTTCTTCTTGGGCCTTTATGTCCTCATTTGTGAAATATGTTCATCCATGCATTTATTTAACACATCTTTGTTGAATTTGTCCTATGTGACAGGATTAGGGGATGGGTGGTGAAGAGCATGAATATGCGTGTCTGTGGGTGTGAAGCTTATTGTCTAGCGAGGATCAGCCAAGGATGTCTGAATGTTGCTCCCTCTGCATTCCCACGTGGCATGCCTCTGGATATTGCAGCACAAGCTGCATGTTAGTATGTTACTATAATGTTTTTGGTCTGATCCCTCACTAGATTGCATGTTGCAGGTGAGGATGGATAGTGCCTAGAACTGTGGAAATGCTTATTCACTGGATATTAGCCAAAGAAGTTGGCCCTTTATATTTTGTGTCCCGCCCAGTGGTGAATAGGACTGAGGATGCAGCTGTGTACGTGGAGCCTCAGGGGAAACACATTCAATAGCTGTTGATCCTGCCCTAATGGTTTTTCATCCCAAGTCTTTGGTAAGGAAAAGCACATGAAAGGGCTTACAGTGAGCAAGTTATCAATGTCAGTCAATTGTAGCTGCCCCTTCAATTGAAAGTTAGGAATGGCCAGAATGACCTTATCACCATAAAGGAGGACCATCCTGTGTTGAGTGAAAGTGTGGTAGGATATGTGGGTGAGGAGACAGCTTGTTTCTTCCAGCGGCAGTGTACTGACCCTGCTCTCCCTGGGGATTTGGAGCAGCAGGCCACTGAAGTGAGAGCCACACCCCCATCACATTTCGAGCCCTACGAGGGGGACAGGAGAACTTTTCCTGTTTTGTTATGACACCCATGGAAGAAAGAAAAGACATTTCAAATAGGAGTCTGGAATTAGAGGCCTTAGGGCAGGTGCTGCCAGCTGATTTGCTGCGGAGCTACTTCTGACTTGGGCAGCTCTACCTTGTGAGGCAAGGGCTTTATTTGTATGACAGTGAGGGAGACTCGATGATTCTCCCACTGATGTTGGGTGTGGGTGGGATACCAGTTCTCCACTAGAGCAGAATTCCTTTGACATCTGCTGCCTTTGCGCTCATGAGTTCTGTAATAGGTGAGTATTAGTTGACTATTACAGCATGCCCCAAACAATGTAAAAGACCAACTCTAAAAGGTACTCTACCATAGATTAGACTTCGATGGCTAAAATGCACTTTGACTGTTACTTGGTCAAGCCCTCCTACTTTAGTAGTGAGGAAACTGCTGCCCAGAGTGGCGAAGTGACTTGCTTCAGGTCAGATAATTAGCTGATAACAAAACTGAAGTAGGACAGAGGTCTCCTGACTCCCAGTTTAGTGCTCTGTCCTTTGTTCCAAATACCACACCATCTTTTCCAGGCAACCACGTCAGAATGTAAAAATAGAATCACCATCATATCGTCATAAAGGATTCTGGCCCATTTGGATGCTTTTCTCTGAAAACAGGGAGCTTGTGACATATGTACAAACTGAAAAGTTGAAAGTGATTTGTCACTTATTGGGGCATTATTATTTATTCTTTTTGAGATGGAGTCTCACTCTTGTCCAGGCTGGAGTGCAGCAGCACAATCTCAGCTCATTGCAACCTCTGCCTCCCAGTTTCAACCAATTCTCCTGCCTCAGCCTTTAGAGTAGCTGGGACTACAGGCACCCACCCCCACACCCAGCTAATTTATATATGTATATTTTTTTAAGCAGAAAGAGTTTATTGGAATGAATTGGAAAACAGGAGCACAGACTTTGGGGAGATGAGGGAAGTAGAAAAGAGCCAAAGATGTGCCATGGGAACAGTCTCATAAGAATCCTATCCCCAGGCATAATGCCTGCGACCACTAGCATCTCCATGGTGCACCCCACCCTGGACCTTGCCCTCCGTGTACCACATACAACCTCTAACCTCCCCTAAGATTGAAGCGGGACCAAATTTGCCTTCCTGTTTATATAGGGTTGTAAGAGTTGGGGAAAGGAAAGAGAACCTCTGCCTTCTGCTAAGAATAGTTTTCAGATTTTGGGCAGCCCAAACAATGTATAATATGAAGACTAAGCTACACCTTTCAGTTGAGGTGACTCCAAATGTATTTGTTGAATTATGTGAGTTTTAGAACCTGTGTTTAAAAGCTTCTCTGGATTTTAGTATTTTTTTGTAGAGTTAGGGTTTCATCATGTTGGTCAGTCTGGTCTCGAACTCCTGACCTCAAGTGATCCACCCACTTTGGCTTCCCAAAGTGCTGGGACTATAGGCATGAGCCACTGCACCTGGCCCACTGGGGTATTATTGTTGAAACATTTACCCTCCTCTGCCTCCTAGCACCAGGGAAGGAGTGCTCTTCCCCACACCATCCATGATGTGGGATGGATGTTACATGGGAGCAGATGTTAAAGTAAAGTACCACCCCTGAGCAGCGCTATGCCCCTTCCCTTCATCATGAGAACAGGCTCCAGCTTCCTAGGGCCTAAAATAAAAAGACACAACACAGCCCTGAACCTAGCCTGGAGTAATGCTGGAGGGCTGATCTACAGACCCAAGGGCAAGGATACAGGTTTGCTATTGGAAACCACAGAGACTTGGGAGGTGTCAGGGAGGGTGTTTATTATACAGCATTATCACAGCAAAAGCAAAGACGCTCGAGGAGGCCTGACCGCAGCTATTTATATCTTACCCTCACTTTTCACACTGCAATGCACAAGTTCAGATTGTCACTTTGTTTTCCAGACAAGAAGATTGCATCCCAGTCAGATGAAATGCTTTTTGTAAGGGCATCCTAGGAAAACATAGAGGCATCGTGTTAGTTAGAATCCATGTGTACTTCCTGACTTTCAGAATTTAGTTTCCTGTGTTATTTAAGCATGAGGCTCTCATTGTCTTTGACGTTGGAGAAAGAACCAAGCCATTTAGTTTTGCCTGTGTTATCTCTGTCAGTCAATCAGTCATCTATTTTCTATGTGTCTGTCTACCTATCATCTCTATCATGTATCTATCTCTATCATCTATAAATCTATCTAATCTTTATAATCTAATTTATATCTAATCTAAATCCATCATCTGTCATCTCTAAAATTTCTTTATCATTATTTCTATCATCTGTCTCTATCATATCATATTTATCTATTTACCTACCTACCAACCTACATACCTATCTACGTACTCACCCACCCTCCATCTGTCCATCCAGCTATGTATTTGTTTGAACTGCAAAGAGAGAATCTGAAAGTCCCATTGTGTTTACTGTTGTGAGGTTGACATTTTAGTTGATAATATTGAGGTTGGTCTGTCTGCATCTGATTATCTTGATTCCAGATCCAAGCAGTTGTTAGTGAAACAGTTGCTGTTTTGTTGACAGAACATTAATTACTTGATCTTAGGACTCAGTAATTGCAAAAGCCCCCTCTGTATACATTACTAATTACATTAGCAATTATATGGCATTTTAAAGACAAAGAAATGACTGAAGCAATTGCAGTGTCACAGGTAACCTGCTGTTAGATTTCAATCACATGCCTAATGTCCCCATGATGTGCTGAAACAAGTTCTAGTGGGTCTTGTGACACGAACTTGAAGAAATGGTCTAAGACTTCCTACCTGTGAACCCCCTGCACAGTGGTAAGCCCATTGTCTAGGCAGAGGCAATGTGGATAAAGCCTCTTTAACTCTGTAAGCCTCATTTTATTTCTCTATTTAAAAACAAAGCAGAGAAAGGTTGGATAAGAAATTAATTTCCTTATCCAACAAATATTTATTGAAGATATTAAGCAACAAATACTCCAATAAATGTCTGTAACCATCAGGGAAATGCTTGTTAGATGCTGTAAACACAAAACCCCCTAAATGTCAGGATTTTACTACAATAAAATTGTACTTTTTGCTCACACCCTAGGCAACTCCTTCCAAGGGGTGACTCAAGAGTCCGTCATGGCGTGGAATCTTTCTGTTATTCCGAACTCCTTAGTTTTTGGCTGTGTGGACAGACGAGCCAGTCACGGATCTCATGGGGGCTTTAGAGACTAGATACAGAAGGGAATGCACAATTTTTCCTACATTCCATGGCTAAAATTGGTCACAGCACTGCTTCTTCACTGCATAAAAGTCTGGAAAATGTAGAGGAAAAGGAGAAATGATCATTTACCCAGTGCCTGCTCTACTGCGTAATTATAAATGATGACACCCGCTGTAAGGGAAGTGTAGGTAGTGCAGTGACAGCATGCAATAGGACCACTGACTAGTTTTGTGTCCAACACTCATTCCCTCTTCTGCTAAAACTGCCATTATTGACTTAGGGAAATGGACCCTTCTTCATTGTCTGTAGTTTTTGTGGGGCTGTCATTTAAGGTTCCCGCCACCTCACCGCACTCTCATCAGATGTGGGCATGTAATATGAGTAAGACCAATTGAATTCGCTCTTTGGACCATAACCTTAACTGGAATGACACAGAGACACAAGAAAGATTGGATCTGATACATGGCCATCAAAGTGCTGCAGAAAGACTGTTAGTTCTTGTCATTTGGATCCCTGGATCTCAGCTCCTGTCTTCTTCGGCCTATTTTTTAGCTTCTCCTTTGAATCTCTGCATGGCCTCAAATTATTCCAATCAGTTTCCTTTCTTCCTGGGTTAAACAGTTGGTTCTGTGCTTGCACCCAAATAACCGTAATTGAAACAGGGGTATAATTTAGGTTTGTGAGGTTTAGGGAAGGCCTCTCTGAGGAAGTGATATTTTTGCTGATAAGTGGAGCATGAGTTAATCAGACAAAGAGTGGAGAAAATTACTTTCAGGGAAAAGAAGCCACATATGCAAAGGGCCTGAGGTAGGAAAAGCATATATTGTTGAAGACAGAAAGCCTGCCTCACTGGAGTTTGTGGAGTGAAAGAGAAAACAACACAGGATGAGCCCTAGAGAGGTGAGGCAGTAACAGATTTCCTATACTTTCAAATGGTATAGACTTTATTCTAAGTGCAATGGGAAACATTGAAGAGGGAAAGAGATACGATCCAATTTACACTTTAAAAAAGCAACACGACAATGGTTCATGCCTGTAATCCCAGCACTTTGGGAAGCCAAGGCAGGTGAATCATAAGGTCAGGAGTTCAAGACCAGCCTGGCCAATGTGGTGAAACTCCATCTCTACTAAAAATACAAAAGTTAGCTGGGTATGGTGGTGTGTGTCTGTAATCCCAACTACTCAGGAGGCTGAGGCAGGAGAATTGCTTGAACCCAGAAGACGGAGGTTGCAGTGATCGAAGATCATGCCACTGTACTCCAGCCTGGGGGACAAAGCAAGACTGCATCTCAAAAAAAAAAAAAAAAAAAAAAAAAAAATTTAAAAAGCAACCCTAGCTAGTCTGTAGGAGACTTACCTAGGATGGGGTGAGAATTACAGCAGGAAGATAACTCAGCAGTCCATCAGCTTAGATGGGAGGATGACAGTGGCTTGTCTTGATGACTGACCAAGAAAATGGAGAAAGGACAGACTCAGGATATGTATTGGGATCAAACTGACACATTTTGGTGATGAGTAATTTTGTGGAGGTAAGAAAAAGGAGGCATCAAGGATGACTTTCGGTTTCTATAGGTAATTGATATGGTTTGGCTCTGTGTCCCCATGCAAATCTCATCTTGAATTGCAGTCCCCACCTGCTGAGGGATGGACCTGGTGGGAGGTGGGCAGTTTTCCCCATGCTGTTCTTGTGATAGTGAGGGCATTCTTATGAGGTTTCATGGTTTATAAGTGGCAGTTTCCCCTGCACGTGCTTTCTCTGTCACCATGGGAAGATGTGCGTTGCTTCCCTTCACCTTCTGCCATGATTGTAAGTTTCCTGAGGCCTCCCCAGCCATGCAGAATGCTGAGTCAACTTTTAAACTCTTTCCTTTATAAATTACTCAGTCTCAGGGAGTATCTTTATAGCAGTGTGAGAATGGACTAATGCAGTAGTATTTACTGAGATTTAAAAAAATAAAGGAGGAATAGGTGAGGGTTGAGGAACTAAGATTTCCTTTTCAACATGGGAAATTGGAATTGTCCCAGAAACTTCAAGTGATGACTCAAATGTCAACACGTAGACGTCGTGTTCAGAAGAGAAGTCTTGGTTAGAGGTAGAAGTTTGAGTACTGTGTGTACAGACATGGTGTTAGAGGCCATGGGAAGCAGTTAACAAAATATTTCTAAAGTCCTTTCAGCTCTGGTAACTTCTAAATATATCAGCCAGGTAAATAAACAGCAGAACTCCACATTTACCTGCACACCTAACCAGCTGTGGACTCTGTTGTGTCCCTCAGGCCCTGTGCCCAGGAAGGGGCCAACCCATCCTACCCTCTTCAGCTAGACTACTTTAGAATGTCTCCCTCATTCTCTAAACTTGTTCAAAGCCTCATTCCTGCATAATTTCCCTGCATTCTTCTAAACCCATGCCTTATTTTCTGTATGAAGCAGCTCCACAAACTTGAAGCTGATTGCATTCCTCTCCATCGGCCCCTGGCTCCCCCTTGTCCCTGGCCCTCACTGACTCAGGTTTATGTGTTACTTCTGCTTCCCTAGTTGAGCCATCCTGGTGGCCTCATAGACAGTGCCCTGGTTTAGTTCCAACCTTCAAGAAACTGTACGAGGCCTCTGTATACCTTCAATACAGTGGTGCCCTGGCCACTGGCCTACTGCTTGCTGGAGTGGAGGGGATGGGGTAAAGTGAGGAGACAAAGCAGCAGATGCTGGTCTCTGGGACCCCGGCCTGGTGACCTGAAACTGGAGAATCTCCCCAGACGGTGGGAGAGTGTGAGAGGTCCTCCTGACCTCTCCCCTCCCCATAGCCCTGGGTCAGCTTCCTCTGTTTACTGAGAACACGTATGTGAGGAAAACAGGGCTGGCTGAGCTGGAGAGTTGCATGTGGGAGAATTTGAACTTTATTGGTCCTGACATTTCTGCCTCGGTATGTGTGATTGTTGTTACACATATGGATTGGATCAAATGAGATAATTTATGCAAAAGCACTTTGAAATTTTTGGAGAGCTATCCAAGATATTGCATGTTGTTATGATTACCATTACACGGGAAAGGTTTTCCCCTTCAATATCTCCCAATGTTTGATTAAAGTTAGGTGGCAGATTGGCAGATCTATAAAGTGCTTTTTTTGTGTAGCCTGTCACCTATACCTACGGTGACCATATGGCCTACATTTTCCGGGATGGTGCAGATTTCACATGGTTCTAATCTTCACAGCAAAGGTGATCTGTTAAATTCTTAACTAAGACTACTGTACTTATTAAACTTCTCCAGGACTTTTCAGATATATTCATGAGAATAAAAACCTATGCCAGGGCCGGGCATGGTGTCTCATGCCTGTAATCCCAGTACTTTGGGAGGCTAAGGTGGGTGGATCACTTGAGGTCAGGAGTTGGAAACCAGCCAGGCCAACATAGTGAAACCCCATCTCTACTACAAAAATACAAAAATTAGTCGGGCATGGTGGTACACACCTGTAATCCCAGCTATTTGGGAGGCTGAGGCATGAGAATTGCTTGAACCTGGGAGATGGAGTTTGCAGTGAGTTGAGATTGTGCCCCTGCCCTCCAGCCTGGGTGACAGAGACTCCATCTAGACCAGTCAGTCAATCACTCAGTCAGGCCATGTGTTCTAATTTTTTGAGAGGTCCAAACCTCTGTGTTTATTACTATCCATGCGGAATGGGAAGTACTTGGAGAACTCAGGGCATCCCTATTCCTTGAAGGGTCCCACCAGGAAAGGGGAGGGAAATGAGAGGACAATCAATTCTCCCTGTTTTAGAAATGCATGAACTAAAGCTCGAGTGGTCTATGCACCCTGAGGACAGCCGCCAGGAGATTGCGTTTAGGATTTCAGTGGAAGGGGAGAAGACAAGGACTGCCCACGGTGCCTTTGACCCTTGTCACTTCTCCCTCCTCTGTTGCTCTCTCTCTTGCTTTTGTCATTCAGCCCTTTCCAATGGGTGGCTCCATCCTGAAGGGTGCACTGGCTCAGAGGGCTGTTGCAGGGAGCCAGCTCAGTTTCCTCATTACCTGATGAACGGGAGTGAGAGGAAGATGGAACTGCCTCTTGGCCACAGTGAGGGGAAGGGGTTGGGAATAGGGGAATGGAGTTGCATCAGCAGCAGCTCTTTTGATTCTTACTGTCCACACATTCTCCATTTCCATTGGTTTTAGGAATAAGTCATGAGCTGAAACTAAGAGAATAGGATGGACAGCAGGCCATGAAGGGGCCACAGCCCTCCATTCCCAGGCTTGGCGCAGCAGGCAGTCTACTGTTGCCTGAAGGTCTGCTCTTTATTTCTTATTTATTTTTATTTATTGATTGAGACAGAGTCTCACTCTGTTCTTCTGGGCTGGAGGGCAGTGGCACAGTCTTGGCTCACTACAACCTCCATCTCCTGGGCTCGAGCGGTGTTCCTGCTTCAGCCTCCCAAGTAGCTGGGATTTATGGGTACATGTCACTATGCTCGGCTAATTTTTTTTTTTTCAGTAGAGACGGGGTTTCACCATGTTGGGCGGGCTTGTCTTGAACTCCTGACCTCAAAGTAATCTGTCTGCCTTGGCCTCCCAAAGTGCTGGATTACAGGTGTGAGCTACCATGCCCAGCCTGCTCCTCTTTAGACAAGAGAGGCCTGTGGGTTCCTGCCCTGGCATTTTACTTATTGATCTGTTCTGAAGTAGTTTCCACCAGGCCCCTGGGACAGGTTTTATAAATGGCAACACCCTTTTCACTACTTCCTCCCCTTTTCAACACTTTCTGTTTTGGATCAACTTTCACCTAAAATTTTAGCATGGGAGCTGGATAATACCACCTCTCAGGAGGTACAGTGGAGAGATGGCTTTTAGTTTGTGAGTCGAGAGAATTTCCGTGAGCAAGAGGCCTTCTAGAAGAAGCATACGGGATTTGCATCCGAAGTTTCAATGAATTCTAGTCTAGACTTTACTACCAATAAGCTCTGTGAGCCACGGCTGGTCAGTGAACTCTTGAGACGTTAATATTTTTAGCTGTACTGTGAAAGAATATTCGTTCCTTTTAGTTCCGTGGAAGAGCTCCAAGAACAGGTCACCTTTTGTCCTGGATAGTCTGTACGGAGTTTCACAATTTCAGCTTCTGTATTTCTCATACAGAAATATCATGCTTCACAGCTACAGTTCTTTTGCTCATATGAATCAGAGGTTTGATGACTTTTAGAATAAATCCTGCTAGGTGCTTGTTATTTTCACACACCTTGTTAATTTTTCATAGAAACTCATCTTCCAAACAACTTTATAGGGATAAAATGAGATAACATTTACAAAAGCATCTAACAGAGAATGAGGACTCCAGATCTCACAGACTGGCGCTTTCTACTTAAAGTCACTGATGTGGTTTGGTTGTGTCCCCACCCAAATATCATCTTGAACTTCCATGTGTTGTGGAAGGGACCTGGTGAGAGGTGATTGAATCATGGGGCAGGTCCTGTGCTGTTCTTGTGAGAGTGGATAAATCTCATGAGATCTGATAGTTCTATAAAGAGGAGTTCCCCTACACAAGCTCTCTCTTTGCCTGCCACCACCCATGTAAGAGGCAACTTTGCTCCTCCTTGCCTTATGCCATGATTGTGAGGCCTCCTCAGCCACATGGAACTATAAGTCCATTAAAACTTTCTCCTCTATAAATTACCCAAGAATGGGTAATTTATCAGCAGTGTAAGAACAGACTAATACAGTCACCCTTCTCAGAAGTGGCCTAATTATTATTTCAACCCTGGTATCATGGCTCCAAAACCAGGTGCTCTTCCCAATACATTGCAGCAATCCCGTTCCAAAGTTGATGTTCCTAAAAGACACATGCGCAAAAACAAAAGGGTAAAATCCTATCATTCAAGAGTTCCCAAGTCTTCTAAAATTAAAGAAGGTTAGAGATGAGTAAGTCATTGTGACTCAACACAGCATTTTTTTTTTTTTTAAATTAGGAAGATATTTGAAAAGAAGTAACTAAGATAAGATGGTCACCATTTTGACTTTTGATGGCATTACAGTTAAGTTCACTTCAAACAAGTGTGTAGTTTATTCGGGCTGGCTTTGGGGACTTTGAAGAAAGTCTACAGTGTAGATGTTATAGAAATAAACTCTGAATTCTGCAAAGGGCCTCATCAAAGGCATTTGGTAAAACTCATTCCCCAAAATCACATGTATTCCAATTCATGTTGTAGAAAAGAGCATGGATACACAGAGGACAGTATTTTGAGGACCAAAAGGAGAAAGGACTAATGTTTTTGATTCCTTACAGATGCCAGAAAGTGAAAAGGGTTGCTTTCACCTATGTTACCTCCTTTAATCTCCACGAACCCACCATGAGGCAGGTAATAGTGTTCCAGTTTTGCCAGTGAGAATACTAGGCCGGGGAGGACACGGGCTTACTTACGGTTACTTGGCTAGTGGAGAAAGTGGAAGAATCACACATGGAGCCCTGCATTCTGGCTTGAACAGATGAGTGTATAGCATAATTATCTGTTGATGCAAAAACCTCAGGTTGGATGGTGAGTTTCGGGGGTGAATTCAAACATTTATGTTGGACATGTTGAGCGGAGCTTTCTGGGAAATGCTCAGTTCAGCAGCTGCCTGAAACTCAGAAGAAGAAATATAAATTTGAGAGATGTCAGGACATAAATGGGTATTAAAAACCAGGCTCAGGGTAAGAGTATAAATTGGCACAGCCTGTATAGAGAGGGGCAACCGTTTAATTTATCCACACTAGACACTTTTGAGAGCAAAAGGTGTTATTATTGATAACTACATTGAGACAATGTCTTTGGCAAATGAGAGCAACTGGGCATTCTCTTTTTAGAAGGTAATCTGGCAAGACCTGAAAATTACAAATGCATTTACCCACTTCTGGAAACTTAGCCTACAAATATACAAATGTGCAAAATGACACATAGACACAATTAAATATCGATAAGTAGAGGAACAGTCAAATAAAATACTTACATTAAAACATATATTAAAATATATAACACACACAGACTACCTCTGGGAAAAAAACACAAGAAATTGGTAATATCGATTTTTTCCAAAGAAGGAAGTTAGATGGCTGTGGGACAGTTGTCAGAAGGAAATTTTTCATTTTACCCTTTTGACTATTTTGAATTTTTAATCATGTTAAAATATTACCTCTTCAAGAAAAAACAAACCATTCATTTAAAACTGAAAATAAATCAATAAAAAAGTCAAGCTAAACCTTAGCAATCCATAGGAAAACAAAATATATTATAGGGCTTGCAGTATGTTATATACTTCTTACAAGGTAAGAAATACAAATACATTAGATTATGCAAAAATAATATCCTCTTCTCATGTATGTTAACCGAGATATCTAGTCTCAGATGAACAGGGTGACACTAAATGAAAGATGGCAAAATATCATCAACCACCCTTCCTGTTTAATACCCCAGAAAGGGATACCTTGGCATCCAGATGGACAGTGATGACCAACAGAGAGGTTCCATAGACACTTCTAACCAGCGGAAACTAGAAGGGGAGAGATTCCTTCCTGATCATGGATGAGTGAACAGGAAATGCCACATGGGTCTATAAAAATGTTCCACAAACACAGAGGACACAGAGCCAAAAAGTCATTGAAAGAGCTTGTCACATTGAAAGGGCTTGTCATGTTGAAAGAAGGATTTTCTAAATAAAAACAAATTTTACATGACATCTTAATTACAATCTCAAAATAGTATTTTCTCAAAAACTTTTCATTATAATCTCAAAACAATTGTTTCATTGGTTTCAATGAAACAATATATAAATAATTTAGGAAGAAAGCCTACTTAAAGGGTTAGGCTAAAATTGAAAGGAGTGGCATAAAAGAATAAGAAACACGCGCGACACGCACGACACACGCGCAACACACGCACACACACAAACTGCATATCGAAAATCAAAATTAGAAGCATTTAAAAGGTTCAGCCAAGATGGAATAACTAGTATCAGGTTAGTCCTTCCTCTTTTAACAACAAGAAAACTAGATAAAAACATAAGAAATACCTTTTTAGACATTAGAAACAAGCAGAGAAGGCTGTCACAATGAAAGAAAGGAAACAAAAAATTGCAAACCCACAATTGCTGTGGCTTTCTGTCTAGAGGCACTTTTTAGTGCAGGATGGTGGAATCTAAGCAGAACAAGGCAAGTTGATGAGTCAAGGAAACAGAGATTGATGTTTAGTTGGTCTAAGGTGGCTGAGAGTTGTGAGAGACTGTTGGAGACAAGCTGGACAAAGAGATAGAGACACAGAGAGATGTATCCAGAAATCTGTATCAGGGTGCAAGTCCATGAGGCCAAACAAAATCTACTAGAAAGCTGTAAAGATGATCGGTTGGCAGAGATCGAAAATACCTTGAGAGAGATTCAAGTTCTAACCAGCCAATGTGGGGAGCACTGAACGCCTGAACATTTAGTAGAGACCCCATAAAGGTCACATCTTAGTGATAGGACTAAATAAACTCTAGAGTCAAGACTATTCTAGATTTTCCCTTACAGAGCTTGAGCAAATACACAAAGGATTATACTGCTCTGGAAGTCATTTAACTGCCTTCCAAAATAAAAATCAACATTCTAAAGGAAGACAATAAAATCCAAACACTTAGGAATGTTACATTCAAGATATCCAGCATCCAATAAAAAATTACTAAACATATGCAGAAGCAGGACTATATGATCATAACCAGAAGCAAGATCAGTCAGCAGAAAAAGATCACAATAATGGGAGACTTCAACACTCCACTGTCAATAGTAGATAGATCAACAGGACAGAAAATTAACAAGGATATCCAGGACTTGAACTCAGATCAGGACCAAGCAAACCTCATAGACATCTACAGAACTCTCCATTCCAAATCCACAGAATATACATTCTTCTCAGTACCACATTGCACCTAATCTAAAATTGACCACATAATTAGAAGTAAATCACTCCTCAGCAAATGCAAAAGAATAGAAATCATAACAGTCTCTCAGACCACAGTGCAATCAAATTAGAACTCAGAATTAAGAAACTAACTCAGAACCGCACAGCTTCATGGAAACTGAACAACCAGCTCATGAATGGTGACTGGATAAACAGTGAAATGAAGGCAGAAATAAAGATGTTCTTCAAAACCCGCAAGAATGAAGACTCAGCATAGTAGAATCTCTGGGACACATTTAAAGCAGTGTCTAGCGGGAAATTTATAACAATAAATGCCCATATGAGAAGCCAGGAAAGATCTAAAATCGATCATCAAAATTGAAAGAGCTAGAGGAACAAGATAAAAAAAAACTCAAAAGCTAGTAGAAGACAAGAAATAACTAAGATCAGAGCAGAACTAAAGGAGTTAGAGACACAAAAAAACCCTTCAAAAAAAATCAGTAAATCCGGCCGGGCGCGGTGGCTCAAGCCTTGTAATCCCAGCACTTTGGGAGGCCGAGGCGGGTGGATCACGAGGTCAAGACATCGAGACCATCCTGGGCAACATGGTGAAACCCCATCTTTACTAAAAATACAAAAAATTAGCTGGGCATGGTGGCACGTGCCTGTAATCCCAGCTACTCAGGAGGCTGAGGCAGGAGAATTGCCTGAACTCAGGAGGCGGAGGTTGCGGTGAGCCAAGATTGCGCCAGTGCACTCCAGCCTGGGTAACAAGAGCGAAACTCCGTCTCAAAAAAAAAAAAAAAAAAAAAAAAAAATCAGTAAATCCAGGAGCTTGTTTTTGGAAAGATCAACGAAATAGACTGCTAGCCCGATTAATAAAAAAAGAGAGAAGAATCAAATAGATGCAATAAAAAATGGTAAAGGGGATATCACCACCAATTCTGCAGAAATACAAACTACTATCAGAGATTACTACAAACAACTCTATGCACATAAACCAGTAAACCTGGAAGATATGGATAAATTCCTGGACACTTGCACCCTCCCAAGACTAAACCAGGAAGAAGTTGAAACCCTGAATAGACCAATAACACAGACTGAAGTTGAGGCAGCAATTAATAGCCTACCAAAAAAAAAAAAAAAAAAAGTCCAGGTTCAGACACATTCACAGCCAAATTCTACCAGATGGACAGAGAGGAGCTGGTACCACTCCTTCTGAAACTATTTGAAATAATGCAAAAAGACAGAATCTTTCCCAAATCATTTTATGAGACCAATATCATCCTGATAACAAAACCTGGCAGAGACTCAACGAAAAAAGAAAACTTTAGGTCAATATCCATGATGAACATAGATGCAAAAATCTTCAATAAAATACTGGAAAACTGATTGCAACAGCACATCAAAAAACTTATCCATCATGATCAAGTAGGATTCATCCCGGGGATGCAAGGCTGGTTCAACATATGCAAGTCTATAGATGTAATTCACCACGTAAACAGAACCAAAGACAAAAATCACATTATTATCTCAATAGATGAAGAGAAGGGCTTTGACAAAATTCAACAGCTTTTTATGCTAAAGTTCTCAATAAACTAGGTATCAATGGAATGTATCACAAAATAATAAAAGCTATTTATGACAAACCCACAGCAAGTATCATAGTGAATGGGCAAAAACTGAAAGCATTCCCTTTGAAATCTGGCACTAGACAAGGATGCCCTCTCTCACCACTCCTATTCAATATAGTATTGGAAGTTCTAGACAGAGGAATTAGGCAAGAAAAAGAAATAAAGGCTATTCACGTAGGAAAGTAGGAAGTCAAATTGTCTCCCCTTGCAGACGACATGATTGTATATTTAGAAGACCCCATCGTCTCAGCCCAAAATCTCCTGAGACTGATAAGCAACTTCAGCAAAGTCTCAGGATACAAAATCAATGTGCAGAAATCACAAACATCCCTGTACATAAATAACAGACTAACTGAGAGCCAAATCAAGAGCAAACTCCCATTCACAATTGCAAAGAGAATAAAATACCTAGGAATACAACTAACAATGTAAAGGACCTCTTCAAGGAGAACTACAAACCACTGCTCAAGGAAATAAGAAAGGACACAAACAGATGGAAAAACATTCCATGTTCATGGTTAGGAAGAATCAATATTGTGAACAGGGCCATACTGCCCAAAGTAATTTCTAGATTCAATGCTATCCCCATCAAGCTACCAATGACCCTCTTCACAGAACTGGAGAAACCACCTGCAACTTCCTATGGAACCAAAGAGAGCCTGAATGGCAAGACAATCCTAAGCAAAAAGAACAAAGCTGGAGGCATCATGCTACCTGACTTCAATCTATACTACAAGGCTTCAGTAATCAAAACAGCTTGGTACTGGTACCAAAATAGAGATATAGACCAATGGAACAGAACAGGGGCCTCGGAGGCAATGCCACACACCTACAACCATTCGATCTTTGACAAACCTGACAAGAACAAGCAATGGGGAAGGTATTCCCTGTTTAACAAATGGTGTTGGGAAAACTGGCTAGCCATGTGCAGAAAGCAGAAACTGAACCCCTTCCTGACACCTTACACTCAGATTAACTCCAGATGGATTAAAGACTTAAATATAAGATCTAACATCATAAAAACCATAGAAGAAAACCTAGGTGCAACCATTCAGGACATTGGCATAGGCAAGGACTTCATGACTAAAACACCAAAAGCATTGGCAACAAAATCCAAAATAGACAAATGGGATCTAATTAAGCTCCAGAGCTTCTCTACAGCAAGAGAAACAATCTTTAGAGTGAACTGGTAACTATCAGAATGGGGAAAAATTTTTTCAGTCTACCCATCTTATAAAGGGCTAATATCCAGATTCTACAAGGAACTATAACAAATTTACAAGAAAAAAATAAAACAATTCAAAAGTGGACAAAGGACCTGAACAGACACTTTTCAAAAGAAGACATATATGAGGCCAACAAACATGTGAAAAAAATGCTCATCACCACTGGTCATTAGAGAAATGCAAATCAAAACCACACTGAGATACCATCTCATGCCAGTTAAAATGGTGATCATTAAAAAATCTGGAGACAATAGATGCTGGAGAGGCTGTGGAGAAATAGGAATACTTTTACACTGTTGGTGGGAGTGTAAATTAGTTCAATCATTGTGGAAGACAGTGTAGCAATTCCTCAAGGACCTAGAAATAGAAATTCCATTTGACCCAGCAATCCCATTACTGGGTATATATCCAAAGGATTATAAATTGTTCTATTATAAAGACACATGCACACGTATGTTCATTGAGACACTGTTTACAGTAGCAAAGACCTGGAACCAACCCAAATGTTCATCAGTGATAGACGGGACAAGGAAAATGTGGCACATATATGCCATAGAATACTATGCAGCCATAAAAATGATGAGTTTGTGTCCTTTGTAGGGACATGGATGAATCTGGAAACCATCATCTTAGCAAACTGACACAAGAACAGAAAAATACCATATGTCTTCACTCATAGATGGGTGTTGAACAATGAGAACACATGGACACAGGGAAGGGAGCATCATACACTAGGGTCTGTTGTTGGGGTTAGGAGAGGGACAGTGGGAGATCAGGAGGTTGGGGAGTGATCATGGGGAGAAATGCCAGATAGAGGTGACGGGGGAATGGAGGCAGCAAACCACATTGCCATGTATGTACCTATGCAGCACTCCTGCCTGATGTGCACACATACCCCAGAAACTAAAGTATAATTTAAAAAAAGAGAGATCACAAATTATAGAGAAATGAGATTTGTAAAAAACAAACAAAAACACAAAACTTTAAAACATCTAAACATGTTCAAGGATTTAGAGGAAATCATGAACAAATAAAGATGTTAAAAGGATCAGTTGGAAATTTTAGAACTTGAAAACGTGTGATCTGAAATGAAAGCATTAACTGAGCTCAGTATAGTATTGTATACACAGTAGAAGAAAGTATCAGCAATCTTGAAGACAGAACAATAGAAACTCTTCAAACTGAAACAGAACTGGAAAAAGTGGACAGAGCTAAGTGAGTAGTAGGACAGCATCAAATGATCATGTAATTAGAGTCTCTGAAAACTGTAAAATATTGCTGAGAAAGTTTTTGAAGTATCTAAGTTAGGATACGCAATGTTTATCAGAAACCTCAATATTATTAAAATTTTCAGTTCTTCTCAAATTGTAGATTCAACACAACCCAACTTTCAGAAGGTGTTTTGATGGAATTGATGAGCTAATTCTAAAATGTGTATATAAATGCAAAGTTTTAAAGTAGCCAAAACAATTTTGAAAAAGGACCACATCAGAAAACTGATTTCAAGACTTAGTATAAAGCTCACTAAGACGTGTGATATTGGCATGAAGGTACACATACAGATCACTGAAAGTAAAGAAAAAGAGAAATAGGTCCACACTGAATATATTCTCACTTGATTTTGAAAAATGTGCCAAGATAACTCCATGAGAAAAGAATCATCTTTTTAATAAGCAGTGCTGGAATAATGAATATTTTTATAAGAAAAGAGGAGGAAGAGGAAGGGAAAGAGAAGTAGCTCCACCCTTATTTCAATGCAAACAAAAAAATGACTTGAGATAAATAAACGTAAAATCTAAAACTTCAAAAGTTCTAGAATAAAATGAAAAAAATCGTTAAAACATTGAGATAGAAAAATATTTCTTAGGATGTATAAAGTACTATCCAGAAAATTTAGATGATTAATAAATGGGACTTTACCAAAATTTGAAACGTCACCTCTTCCAAAGATACTTTAAATGGAAATGCGTAGAAAAAAAAAATGACCCTAGACTTAAACCTCAGGTCTTTCATAAAAATTAACTCAAAATAGATCACATATTTAAAGATAAAACATAAAACTTAAGTTTTAGGAGAAAATCTTCAGGATCTAGGGTTAGGTGACAGGTTCTTATGCTCGATGCCAAAAATATAATCTGTAAAGGAAAATGGATAAATTGACCTTATTAAAATTAAAAAGAAAATGCTCTGCTAAAGATCCCATTAAAAGGATGAAAATACAGACTACCTACTGGAAGGAAATATTGCAAACCACATATTGAACAAAAAAATACTATTTTGAATACACCCAGAACTCTCAAAAGTAAAAAAAACAAAAAAACTCCAATTAGAAAATGAGCTAAAAATGTGAAGAGAGATTTCACTGAAGATGTTATTTAGATGGCAAATAAGCACCTGAAAAGATGTTTAACCTCATTAGCAACGGGAAAAATGCAAATTGGAACCAAAGTGACTATCACTACATGCCTATTACAGTGACTGAATTAAAAACATAATGACAAGACCCGATGCTGGCAAGTATGTGAGGAAATTGGACCACTCACACCTTGCTCGTTGGAAGTATGAAACGTTACCAAGTTACTAAGAGCCTAATAAGAAAGTATGATATTAATAAATTAGACCACAGGAGAAAAACAGTAGGAACCACGTGTAAATTTTAAAATTTCAGTTTATGCAGAAAAGTTTAAAGTGGTAATATTGACACAGGATAAAATACAAATTCTTAATTATTCAATAAAATTGGGTAAAAAGGAAAAAGCTGTCACTAAATTATCTCCAAAAGGGCTCCTAACCCAGAAGTTTTTATGAGCAAGTTTTATATTTTTTTCAAGTAAAATAATTATCTCCTCTTATATAAGCTTGAAAACAACTAAATTATTCCAATTTATCTTAGGATTCTGCAGGTCTCTCAAGAATACAAGCTTGGTACTTATAAAAATGAAAAATATAAACCAATATTTTACTAGCAAATCAAATCTAGCAGCTTATTTAAACAAATAATACAGCATAATCAGGAATGTAAAAATGACTTGATGGTGAAAAATCTGATAAAATTCATCATCTCTATAAAATCAAAGGAGAATGAATCATGATTCTTACTAGATACCAAAATACATTTGATAGTTTTCAATATCATTCCTGACTTTTAATAAAAAATTTTAAAAAGGTACCTCCTAGCCACAAAGAATAGAAGACTTCCTTAGCCAGATAAAGAATATTTATGTCAAATTGGTCAATAAGCATATTTGATGAGGAAACCTAGATATAAAGTCAGACCTCACCGTGTGATTTTGCCATCATTATTACTACTTTTTAGTGTTTTCCTGGCACTCTTAGTCCACAGTCAGTCAGCAAAAGAAACATGAGCTATAAATATTGGAAAGAGGAGAAAAATTGTTATTTGCCTCAGAGATGACAGAGAATATCTTTGATGAGTTTGAATTTTTGGAAACCAAACTCTTACTTTCTGCTTTTTGCCTGTTCTTTCATCCCTGAGGCAATGAGACACCACCTATTATTTGCCTGAAGAAGGGAGAGGAGGAAAACAGAGGTGAGTTAGGAAGAAAGAAAATAAAAACTAGAAATAGCTCAAAAATTCTATATTGGACCTGTATACAATATGTGTGTGTATGTGTATGTATTAATGTATACCAAAAAATCTGCAGAATAAACATTGAAATGTTGATAATGGCCAGGTGTGGGGGCTCATGCCTGTAATCCCAGCACTTTGGGAGGCCCAGGTAGAAGGATCACTGGAGGTCAGGAGTTTGAGAACAGTCTGACAAATATGGCAAAAACCCATCCCTACTAAAAATACAAATATTTGCTGGGCATGGCGGTGGGTACCTATAATCCCAGCTACTCAGGAGGCTGAGGCAGGAGAATCACTTGAACCTGAGAGGTGGAGGCTGCAGTGAGCTAAGATTGCCCCACTACACTCCAGACCGGGTGACAGAGAAAGAGTCTGTTTCAAAAAAAAAAAGAAAGAAATTAACAAAACTTATTTTTCAATGATAAGATTCTAATTGTTTTTTTCTTTATGCTTTTCTACAATTTCCAGATTTTCTACAGTGACTATTTATTACTTGTGTTGTAGAAAAATACACATTATTTTTCAAAAGCCAAAGGTAAACAACAGGAGGAAAGGTGTCAAAATTACAGCAGAAATGGCTGGTGGGGGGTTGGAAGAAGAATCTAAAGGGGATAATATATGGTTGGGATACACTGAGGGATAAATGGCTTTGGAAGCAGAAGACTAGAGTTTCATCACTGGTGGCAAGTGGTAATATTGACACAGGATAAAATACAAATTCTTAATTATTCAATAAAAATGGGTAAAAAGGAAAAAGCTGTCAGTAAATTATCTCCAAAAGGGCTCCTAGCCCTTATAAATGTGATTATTCCAGGTAAATCATTTGACTCTGGAGCCTGAATTTCCTTTGGGGAAGACCCCTACTCCCCTTTCCTCATGTCCCCCATATGCAGGGGCTTCCCTGGAGAAATGGGGCTTTCATCTTGTGTCACCTGCAGCTTATGGCTCAACCAACCAGGCAGCACAATTTCCCCGGGACAGTTAATGCTTTTTGTCACGTGGATTTATTCGCCTTTTCCCTTTTCACTCTCCAAAGTCTCCTAGTTTAAGCAATGCATTGATGTGCTTACCCTATTCATGGCAGCTTTGTTTGTGGAAAAAATGGCCATTTTTAGGCAGTTTTAAACAAATGTGGACTTTAGCGAACTCAACCTGCTCGAGTGAGCAAACAGGCTGCTGGGGTCTTAGTTAAACCCACTTCATGATGGCTACTGTTTGCACTGCCAGGCACTAACTAGGCACAGTGAGGCACTGTCACATTCAGGCATCAGTAGGCAGAAGTGTGCTTGCAGCGACGTGGATCTTATACAGGACTGCAGGCCAAGAGTATAGATGGTGTGGTCAGCGCATGATCCACAGAGCACAGAGGTATCCTGCTGGCCTCGGGCCGGCAGGGCGGACTCAGGCATCCTGGCCGGTTGCTTGGCATCCTGTCTGGATGGGTGAAAAAACGTGGTTGGATTCACGTGGTTTGTTTGCACATTCAAGAGTTCACCCCAGATTTGAATCTCAACTTGTTAAATATGTCAGCACTGACCGAAATTTTAGATTTCAGGACCCAAACTGTGGCTTATGCCGTCGATCTTTTTCTTTCCTTCAAATATTGCAGGTCCTCTGACAACACTCAGTACTGGATTCTCAAAAAAGCAATCTGCTCAAAAGCCTGCTTTGGTGACTGGGGATTTCTTGCAGTTCTGAATTTTGTGAAATATGAGGCTGAGGCTATAATAATCTGATGTATCCTATTAACTCTTTGAACTCTTTAAAAAATGTGGCTCATGGCCGGGAGTGGTGGCTCAAGCCTGTATTCCCGGCATTTTGGGAGGCTGAGGTGGGTGGATCACAAAGTCAGGAGATCCAGACCATCCTGGCCGATGTGGTGAAACCCCGACTCAATTAAAAATACAAAAAATAGCTGGTGTGTTGACACACCTGTAGTCTCAGCTATTCAGGAGGCTGAGGCAGGAGAATTGCTTGAACCTGGGAGGTGGAGGCTGCAGTGAGCCAAGATTGTGCCACTGTACTCCAGCCTGGGTGACAGAGCGAGACTCTGTTTAAATATATATACATATGTGGCTCATAGGCCATGAAGGAGCCACACCCATTCCCACAAAAGGCAGTCCAGGCTGGGGCTGCTACAGACATCAGACCCAGGCCCCCTGATACAGAACTGAAAATTGGGCCAGGCATGGTGGCTCACACCTGTAATTCCAGCACTTATGGAGGCCAAGGTGGGTGGATCACTTGGGGTCAGGAGTTTGAGACCAACCTTGCCAACATGGGGAAACCCTGTCTACTAAAATACAAAAATTACCCAAGCGTGGTGGTGAGCACCTGTAATCCTATCTACTCAGGAGGCTGAGGCACGAGAATTGCTTTAACACAGGAGGCAGAGCTTGCAGTGAGCCAAGATCACACCACAGCTTGCTCTAGCCGACAGAGCAAGACCCTGTCTCAAAAAAACAAACAAGAAAACCCCCAAAAAACTGGAAATTGTGAAATGCAATTTTGTACATTTTTTGCATATCAAGTCACAGGAAAAAAATACAAATTTGTGTAGGACTTTATGTTCTTTGGAATTTTAATTGTACATTAAGGAAATTTAACTTTGGGTTTAATTCGTTGGAATCTAAACTTCGGACTTTCCTTAGAAGATGTTTTGATTTTTGGACTTGAAGATCTCACTTGGAATTTCCAGATGAAAGGAAGTTTGTATTCAAATTTGGTCTCCTCTGCGATACTGGAATTCAATTACTATTTTATATTGTTATTTAATTACATTGCAGAACCTCCAAAAAAAAATTAGATAATGTAGCTGAACATTTTGGCAGCGGGAGGGAGAAAATGACTAGAAAGTGAATTTGCTCTTACATTAGTTAAATTAATATATTCTTTGGATCCATCGAGAGGCTTCTCAGAGAAGTTTCTTAACTGTCCACCTTTAATCCCAGAAGGATTCTCCAGAGGAACTGTGAGAATCAGTTCCTTAGCTAGTGTCAGGGGACTGGACTTAGAAGGATGGGAGTGGCACTGTTAGGACAGAGAGTCCCCCCAGAGAAATGGCCACGATCTTGAGTGACCATAAGCTTAATGGTTAAACCCAGTGTGTTAGGAGAACAAAGAGCAGGGATGCTTTCAGAGGAATCTCTTTTTATCCTTTTTGTATGCTTTCATGAGTCATAAGTAACACTCCTGGCGCCCTGGCCCCTACCCCCACATCCCCATGAGAAGGAGGGAGCTGTAGCCTTCGGTAGATAGGATCCGTTGGGTAGAGCTCATCAGGCAAAAGACTGTCAGCATGAGGGATTTGCTCTCTTCCCTCTTGTCTTGTGTTCTTAGTTGATGTGACTGCTGTGGACCCAAACTTGCAAGTGGATGGGCCACCCAGGGTCTACACCAGTGTGTGTCATGTGTGCCTGTGGGGAGTGGGTTGGGTGGGCTCATAGTGTACCTTGGTCATGCTCCCCAGTAACATGTATTAGTAATAAAGTCAACATTTTCCTCTTCATTTCCCCGACTCCTGTTCTGCTCTCCAGTAGGTTCTGAACTTGGGCAAGAACAGGTGTATTCATTGTTTCCTTTAGAGAGCCCACAATGAACCTCATCTTCAAAATCTGAGTAAGCTCCACTGCTACTCCCATCCTATGCAGCTGTATTTAAAGGTTAAGTAAATAGATAACGGATGTAAAAATACTCTGTAAATTGCTTATCGTTCTGTAGTTCGGTCTGTTTTCATTGTTACTTTTATTAGTTCTAAGATAACCATCACCTATTTTGCAAATCAGAATTTAGCATGACGCTGCTCAGTGCAGCGTACTCAGTGTGAATAGCTCCCACATCTTGACTTCCTGTTTTGTGCTGGGCACTAAAGATAATTTTTCACTCTGAGCACTTCTTGCTTTATCGACAGCTTCACAATTTTTCTCAGAATTTTGGAAAGAGTATGAAGTTCCTGGGAGAACAGTGTAATGGTTGCCAACAGGAGGCCCTGGGTGTTGTCACTTGCAAGCATTTTTCATGAATCCAGAAAAGGAGTCACCTTTGTTACGGCTATTGCCTTATGCAAGCAGAGTTGTGGGCAGGAGCTACTGCTACTCTGTATTCTTCTTCAAGGTTGGATGAGGGCATAGGGTTACCCACTTTCTCTCTTCCAGGTTGATATATCTGTGTGTCAACTTGCCATTAGCCATTCTGTCGACACCCCCAGTCCAGACCCAGCTGCCTGTGAACCCTATCCCCCAAGCAGAGATAATGAGACAGTGCTACATGTATAACCTGGTCTGATTAGAGTCCTGGATCTTTGCACCTCAACAGCTGTGTGTTGTCACCAATGGAAATTTTTAACTCGTCTGCCAATTCCCTGGTTGCCCAAATAAGTGGCTGAAAGAGTGGCTGCTGTTTCATCGTTTATTAGAACGGAATTTAGGTTCTGATAAACCCTAATGCTGAAAATTAGCTCCGAGGAAACTGTGGCTGCGGTTCTTGGTCTCTGGCTGATAGGAACAAGTTAGAATGTATTCAGGTGGGTTTTTTTAATCCTGTAGCCAGTTCAGCACTCAAATTACTTCTGAGCTATTTTTAAAAACGTAATAGGACCAATACTTAGGAGAGCCAGATGCAGTGTGAGGAGGATCAGAAAGCATCTATTACGGGCTCGACATTCGCTCTCCCACAAAGCCTCGGATGATATTGGAAAAGCTCTTCCTGGTCTTCCCGGCGGCTTAACCGTGCCGCTGGAATCCTCGGGGTGCTTGTGAGACTTGCCATGGATGGAGGAGCCGTTTCAGCTCGTGGAGTCATGTTGGAATTAGCCTTTTGACATCGGCAAAGTCGCGGGCGTCACTGGCTTTTCAGACTGAGTTACATGAGACGTCGCCCCCGGGACTATCGGTGTGCAATCTACCCTTTCAAAATGTGGGCACCTGAGCCTTCTTTTTGGTAGTGTGTTCATCTCATACCCATTTCAGACAAACACAGTTACTTTTCAAGTACGTTGTAGGATTTTTCTTCTTCTGATACCGTGGAGCGTGAAGCCTCTTTTCAACCCAGTTTCCTCTGATTTTTATGCAGGATTCTTGGAGGTTGTCATTGGTTCCACTCCCTTGGCCTTTCCCTTTTCAGACTAAAATGAGCAACGGTCCGAGCAGAATACACTGTGTTCCCAGCCGGGGAGCAGAAAGGAAGAGGAGGAGGCCGCTGGCCACGTCGGAACTGGCCATCCAGTGAATAAGTTCTTCCATTTTTCCCCCAGCAGGAGAAATTGTCTTTTTTCTCCCTCAGGCTGTTGCTCATTTTGGGCATGTCCTTCCCAAACCTTTCCAAGTGCTCTCAATTCTTTCTTCATTTCCAAAGCTCGGCTTGAATCTCATATAGAAAAACAATAATCTTATTTTTAAAGATTTTTTAAATTAAAAAACTATAATATTTTGTTTACATTATTTTAAAGTTAAAGTGGGAAATGGGCACTGCAGGCAGGGCTAGATTCTGGCTCTGTCACCACTTGGCTCTGAGACTTCTGGTGTCATCCCTAACCTGCCTCAGCCTCAGTTGCTGGTAAAATGTGGGTAGCAATGGCCAATTTCAGGCTTGGTAGGAGCATTAGTGGCTAAGTGTGGGAGGCTCCTTGCACTTACTGCTTTTTTTTTTTTTAAAGTAGAAAGTTAAAAATATCTGAATTCTATTGTCTTTTTATGAATTAAAATGAGACAGGTCCATGGTTTTCGTAAACAGCAGTAGTGTACACAGTGCTGCGTCTGTTCATTTCTCAGCTCTTCCTCGGCAGGGTGGAGTCTGTCATTCCAGCTCCCACAGCCCCTGGCTCATGCCTGTTCCCCAGGACAGGCCATCTTGCAGCCGTGTGTTGATAAAGCTGCCTCTTCCGAGCATTGCGAGGCTCTCCAAGCGTTGTTGAGCATCCCCGCATCTGTGTACCTGTATGTTGGCTTTGCCGCTTATGAAGCCTGTTCATATGGCTGTGGAGAATGGTGTGAGAAGATAATGGAAACTCAGAAGGGTGAGGAGGTGAGGGGGAGATTGATGAGAAATGGATTAGTGGGTACAAAGCACATTATTCTGCTGATGGATGCCCTAAAGCCTTGTCTTGTTCACTTCGAAATCTGTGCACACTACAGAAGTGCACTTGTAACCCATACATTTGTACAAAATAAAAAATGAAGCATATTCACAGGCACTGTGACGTAATTATCTCATTTCAGCCCTGCAGCAATGCCGTGAGCTAGTCCCTTAGGCCCATTTCCCAGATGACAGAATGAGCTGAGCAAAAACCAAGTCATTTTTCCATGGTCAAAAAGCCCATGAACTAAGTCACTTGAATGTGAGTCTCAGCTTTTTTTTTTTTTTTTTTTTTAAGGTGAATTTTGTGTTTCTGTCACCTCTCAGCCCCACGGCCCCGGGTTTCTCTGTTTCCTGCATCTAGCACTGTCTCTTTTACATACACAAAGTCTACACTCTCCTCTGCAGTCAGGAACTTAAATCATCCTTACGTAGGCCTGGGATGCACGAGGACAGACCATGTGAGGACAGAGTGAAGGGGCGGCTGTCTGCAGGTTAAGGAGCAAGGCCTCAGAAGAGACTAACCCCGCTGACAGCTTGATCGGGGACTTTCAGGCTCCAGAACTGTGAGAAAATACATTTCTGTTGTTTTAGCCTCAAAAAAACCTGTCAGCTCCAGGTAACCTGGAAGCTCCAGCAATCCCCATGTTTGTGAATTCCTAGAGTGCCATTCACATTGCTGCCAACTCTGATGGAGGAATCAGAGTACAAGACCATGACCTGCCCAGAGAGTGCCAGGTTAGCCCTGGGAGTCTGACCAGCCTCCCTTCTTGGCTAACTCTGGGCACCAGAACCTCTTCTGAAATAATTCTGAGGGATCTATAGGAACATCCTGAATGGTCTTATTAAACTCCCAAACACCACGTGGACGAGAAAAGCATAGCTAAGAATGGCCGACGCCACTCAGTGGAGCAGACTCTTGGTCCCTGGCCATGAATAAATCCCTTTGGTGGCTCCTGACATGACGTCATGCTGCCTCTTCCCCACAGCTCTTAGCAGGTGCATATAACAAGGTGGTCTTCATGCTCACCTTGACCATAGCTTTTTTGTACATTCTATTCTCTACTGTGTGTCTGTATTGTCCTCCTTGTCTATCCTGGGACACACCCGGGTGCTTTTCCTAAGCCTTTGCTGATAGATGGATTTGCTCAAAGTTCTGTCTGAGCAGAAGCTTCCTGCCTGAGTTCTTGGAGAAGCATGGTTGACCCCCCTGTGCTGAGAAATTCTTTCTCCTTACTCATCTATCAGTGAGAGGGAAACAACTCTTTCTTTTGACTCTTGATCCTATAGTTTTACATGTCGGTTGACCCTGGAAGCTTGTGTTCTCTGACCAGCTGTGCTTGTGCTACAGGGATAGGACAGATGCTCTGTGTCCTAATGCTTCATTTCAAGATAAATTGATTCCCAGGTTCTTGCAAGCAAGGACCCTGCGACATTGTCTCTATCAACATTCTTTCTGCTGATAGCAGGCTGGGCTTTCACTGTTTCCCTACTCTAGCTCTAGCGACGTATGGGCTCACTGTGTGTCCAGGAAGCCATTCCTTGCTGGCATCTTCACCTGAATTAGAAGAGGATGGGATGCATCCAGAGTCCTCAAGAGTGGGCCTGCATCCACTGGGGACAGGGTGTTTCTTCCATTCCCTGATCTTTGGGCAGCCTAAGGACACCAGGGTAGAGCAGGAGGAAGAGGAACCACAGAGACAGCATAAGCCACGTCTGTACTGAGGCTCAGACAGTTTCCCCTTTGGCTTTGCCCTTCTGTGTCTCTTGAAGAAAACACTTGTTAAGCTGAATCAACATATAATCTACATCTATGTAAAGTGCACACTTTGGTAAGTTTGGGTCAGTGTAAACACCCATGAAACCATCCCCACAATCAAGTAGTGAATATATTCATTACTTCAAGTTTCCCCAAGCCCACAATAGAATATAGAGCACTACATACTATATGATTGCATGATAATATAGAATGATTCTATATAATCTATACTATATGATTCTATATAATGGAACGATATAGTATGTAGTGTTCTATATTCTACAGTGAGCTTGGGGAAACTTTTGAAAGTGATGAATATATTCACCACTTGATTGTGGGGATGGTTTCATGGGCGTTTATACAGGCCCAAACTTACCAAAGTAAGTGTTTTATTTTATGTTTATTTTTTAATTTTTTATATAAATGGAATAATATATAGTGTTTAAAAAATTATTATATAATTTACATACAATAAAATTCACTTGTTTTAAGTATGCATTTGTAAGGACTCTCCAGAGAAACATAACCAGGTGTGTGTGTGTGTGTTTATGTGTTTATGTGTTTATGCAGAGAGAGTGAGAGAGAAGAAAATATTCAGTTTTGTATAGGAATTAGCTCACAAAGTTCTATGGTCCGAAATTCGAAGGGCAGTCCAGCAGGTTGAAAACTCAGGCGGGATTTGATGTTATGGTCTTAAGACAGAATTTCTTTTCTTGGAGACCTCAGATTTTGCTCTGAAGACCTTTCACTGATTGAGTGAGGCCAACCCACATCACTGACGGTCTTTTTACTGGAAATTGTGTGCCACCATCATCCCAGTCTAATTCTAGAAGGTCCCATCACCCCAGGGCCTTAAACTCTTTTCCCTTTGGATTATCTTTCTATGCTTTTCTTACGCCATTAAGATCATCAGTACAAATGGAACTAGACATCTCTAGTCTAATTCTTCAACTCTTATAATCTCATTTTATTTTTTTCCTTTATTTCCTCTTTAAAAAAAAAGGGATATTGTACAGAACGTGCAGGTTTGTTACATAGGTATACACCTGCCATGATGGTTTGCTTTATCTCTTGACCCATTCTCTAAGTTCCCTCCTCTCACCCCCTACTCCCCAAAGGCCCTGGGTATGGGCTATTCACCTCTCTGTGTCCATATGGTCTCAGTGTTCAACTCCCATTTATGGGTGAGAACATGTGGTGTTTGGATTTCTGTTCCTGTGTTAGTTTACTGAGGATGAAGCATCATCCATGTCCCTGTGAAGGACATGATCTCATTTTTTATGGCTGCATAGTGTTCCATGATGTTTACGTGCCGCATTTTCTTTATCTAGTCTATCATGGATGGGCATTTAGGTTGGTTCTATGTCTTTGCTACTGTAAATAGTACTGCAATAAACATGTGTGCATGTGTCTTTATAGCAGAATTATTTATATTCCTTTGGGTGTATACCCAGTAATGGGATTGCTGGGTCAAATGGTATTTCTGGTTGTAGATCCTTGAGGAATCACCATACTGTCTTCTACAGTGGTCAAATTTATGTTCCCACCAAAAGTGTAAAGCATTCCTATTCCTCTACAGCCTTGCAAGCATCTGTTGATTCCTGACTTTTTAGTAATCGCCATTCTTATTGGCATGAGATGGTATCTTGTTGTGGTTTTGATTTAGATTTCTCTGGTGATCAGTGATGTTGTGCTTTTTTCATATGTGTTTTGACCATGTAAATGTCTTCTTTTGAGAAGTGTTCATATCCTTTGACCACTTTTTGATGGGATTCTTTCTTTCTGTAAATATGTTTAAGTTCATTGTAAATTTGGATATTAGACCTTTGTCAGATGGGTAGACTGCAAAATTTTTCTCTCATTCTGTAGATTGCCTGTTCACTCTGATGTTAGTTTCTTTTGCTGTGTGGAAGCTCTTTAGCTTAATTAGAACCCATTTGTCCATTTTGACTTCAGTTGCATTTGCTTTTGGCATTTTTGTCATGGAGTCCTTGCCCATGCCTATGTCCTGAATGGTATTGCCTAGGTTTTCTTCTAGGGTTTTTATGGCTTAGGGTTTTATATTTAAGTCTTTAATCTATCTTGAGGTAATTTTTGTATAAGGTATAAGGAAGGGGGTCCAATTTTAGTTTTCTGCATATGGTCAGCCAGTTTTCCCAGCATTATTTACTGGATAGGAAATCCTTTCCACATTGATTGTTTTTGTTAGGTTTGTCAAAGATCGGATGGTTGTATATGTGTGGTGTTATTTCTGAGGTCTCTGTTCTGCTCCATTGGTCTATATGTCTGTTTTAGTACCAATACCATGCTGTTTTGGTTACTGTAGCCTTGTAGGATAGTTTGAAGTCAAGTAGTGTGATGCATCCAGCTTTGTTCTTTTTGCTTAGGATTGTCTTGGCTACACAGGGTCTTACTTGATTATATTTGAAATTTAAAATAGTTTTTTCCAATTCCTTGAAGAATGCCAATGATAGTTTGATAGGAATAGCATTGAATCTAAAAATCACTTTGGGCAGTATGGCCATTTTAATGATATTAATTCTTCCTATCCATGAAGATGGAATGTTATTCCATTTGTTTGTGTCCTCTCTTAATTCCTTGAGCAGTGGTTTGTAGTTCTCCTTGAAGAGGTCCTTCACACCCCTCCTTAGCTATATTCCTAGGTATTTTATTCTCTTTGTAGTGATTGTGAATAAGAGTTCATTCATGATTGGGCTCTCTTCTTGACTATTGTTGGTATAAAGGAATGCTTATGATTTTTACACATTGATGTTGTATTGTGAGACTTTGCTGAAGTTGTTTACCAGCTTAAGGAATTTTTGGGCTGAGATGATGGGATTTGCTAAATAGAAAGTGATTTCATATGCAGTCAGAGACAATTTGACTTCCTCTCATCCAATTTGAACATCCTTTATTTCTTTCTCTTGCCTGATTGCCTTGGCCAGAACTTCCAATACCCTATTGAATAGGAGTGGCGAGAGAGGGCATCCTTACCTTGTACTGGTTTTCAAAGGGAATGCTTCCAGCTTTTGCTTGCTCAATATGATATTGGCTGTGGTTTTGTTATAAACAACTCTTTTTATTTTGGGATATGTTCCATCAATATCTAGTTTATTGAGAGTTTTTAAAATGAAGGGAGGCTAAATTTTGTCAAAGGCCTTTTCCGCATCTATTAAGATAATCATGTGGTTTTTGTCTTTGGTTCTGTTTATGTCTTGGATTACGTTTATTGATTTGTGTATGTTGAACCAGCCTTGCATCCCAGGGATGAAGCCAACTTGATTGTGGTAGATAAGTTTTTTTGATGTGCTGCTGGATTTGGTTTGCTGGTGTTTTATTGAGGATTTTCACATCTATGTTTATCAGAGCTATTGGCCTGAAGTTTTCTGTTTTTGTTGTGTATCTTCCTGGTTTTGGTAGCAGGATGATTCTGGCTTCATAAAATGAGTTAGCATTGAAAAGAAGGGAGGAGTCCATTCTTTTCAATTGTTTGGAATAGTTTCAGAAGGAATGTTACCAGTTCCTCTTTGTATTTCTGGTAGAATTCAGCTGTGAATCTGTCAGGTCCTGAACTTTTTTTTGGTTGATAGGCTATTAATTACTGTGTCAGTTTTAGATCTTGTTATTGTTCTATTCAGGGATTCAACGTCTTCCAGTGTAGTTTTGGCAGGGTGTATGCATCTAGAAATTCATTCATTTCTTCAAGATTTTCCAATTTATTTGCGTAGAGGTGTTCATAGTATCTCTGGTAGTTTGTATTTCTGTGGGGTCAGTGGTGATATCCCCATTATTTTTTATTTTTCTCTCTCTTCTTTATTAGTTTAGCTAGTGGTCTATTTTGCTAATTTTTTTAAGCTCCTGGATTTGTTGATTTTTTGGAGGGTTTTTATGTCTCTATCTCCTTCAGGTCTTCTCTGACCTTAGTTATTTCTTGTTTTCTAGGTTTTGGATTAGTTTGATCTTGCCTCTCTAGCTCTTTTAATTTTGATTTTAGGGTGCTGATTTGAGATCTTTGTAGTTTTCTGATATGGGCATTTAGTGTTACAAATTTCCCTCTTAACTCTGCTTTAGCTGTGTCCTAGAGATTCTAGTACATTGTCTCTTTGTTCTCATTGGCTTCAAAGAAATTACCGATTTCTGCCTTAATTTCATTATTTATCCAGGAGTCATTGAGGAGCAGGTTGTTCAATTTCTATGAAATTGTATGCTTTTGAGTGAGTTTCTTAATCCTGACTTCTAATTTGATGGCACTGTGGTCTAAGAGACTGTTTGTTATGATTTCAGCAGTTTTTTCATTTGCTGAGGAGTAATTTTACATAATTCCAATTATGTGATGGATTTTAGAATAAGTGCTATATGGCACTGAGAATAATGTATATTCCGTTGCTTTGAGGTAGAGAGTTTTGTGGATGTCTATTAGGTCTACTTAATCCAGAGCTGAGTTCAAGTCCTGGATGTCCTTTTTAATTTTCTCTCTCGTTGAGCTGTCTAGTACTGACAGTGGGGTGTTAAACTATCTCACTATTATTGTATGGAAGTCTAAGTCTCTTTGTAGGTCTCTAAGAACTTTTTTTTATGAATCTGGGTGCTCCTATGTTGGGTGCATATATATTTATAATAGCTTTTCTTGTTGAATTGTTCCCTATACCATTACATAATGCCCTTCTTTTCTCGTTTAAAGTCTGTTTTGTCAGAGACTAGGATTGCAACCCTGCTTTTTTTGCTTTCCATTTGTTTGGTAAATTTTTCTCCATTCCTTTATTTTGAGCCTGTGTGTGTCTCTGCACACAAGGTGGGTCTCCTCAATACAGCACCCCAGTGGGTCTTGACTCCTTATTTAGTTTACCAGTCTGTGTCTTAATTGGGAGCATTTAGGTCATTTACATTTAAGGTTAGTATTGTTATGTGCGAATTTGATCCTATTATCATGATACTGGTTGGTTATTTTGCACACTAGTTGATACAGTTTCTTCATTGTGTCATTGGTCTTTATATTTTGGTGTGTTTTTGCAGTGGCTGGTACCAGTTTTTTCTTTTCATATTTAGTGCTGCTTTCAGGAGCTCTTGCAGAGCAGGCCTGGTAATGAAATCTCTCAGAATTTGCTTGTCTGGAAATGATTTTATTTCTCCTTCGCTTATGAAGCTTAGTTTGGCTGGATATGAAATTCTGAGTTGAAAAAAATTTTTTTTAAGAATGCTAAATATGCCCCCCAATCTCTTTTGGCTTGTAGAGTTTCTGCTGAGTGGTCTGCTGTTAGTCTGATGGGCTTCCCTTTGCAGGTGACCTGGCTTTTCTTTCTGCTGCCCTTATGAGTTTTTCCTTCATTTTGACCTTGGAGAAGCTAATGGGGATTATGTGTCTTGGGATTGATCTTCCTGTGGAGTATCTTAATGGTTTCTTTGTATTTCCTGAATTTGCATGTTGGCCTGTCTTGCTAGGCTGGGAAGTTCTCCTGGATAGTATCCTGCAGTGTGTTTTCTAGATTGTTTCTATTCTCCCTATCTCCTTTTGGTACTCCAGTCAATCGTAGGTTTGGTCTTTTTATGAAGTCCCATGTTTCTTGGAGGCTTTATTTGTTCCTTTTCATTCTTTTTTCTCTATTCTTGCCTGCATGTCTTATTTCAGTAAGATGGTCTTCAAACTCTGATATCCTTTCTTCTGCTTGGTTGATTGAGCTGTGGAATTGTGTATGCTTCATGCAGTTCTTGTGCTGTGTTTTTGAGTTGTCTTGGGTTTTTCTGTTCTTTTCTAAACTGGTTATTTTAGTTAGCAATTCCTCTAACCTTTCATCAAAGTTCTTGCCTTCTTTGCATTGGGTTAGAACATGCTCCTTTAGCTCATTGTAGTTTATTACCCATCTTCTGAAGCCTACTTCTGTCACTTCCTCTATTTTATCCTCTGTTTGGTTCTGTTCCCTTGATGGAGAGATGTTGGAATCATTTGGAGGAAGAGAGACGCTCTGGCCTTTTGGGTTTTCAGTAGTTTTCATTGATTCTTTCTCATCTTTATGAGTTTGTCTAGTTTTGGTTTTTGAGGCTGCTGACCCTTGGATGGGGTTTTTGTGGGGGCCTCCGAACCTCCGAACATTGCTTCTTCTAGTCGGCCATGTTGGCCCTGCCCCCACCCTAATGTCATTTTCCTAAGGCTTTTCCTTGATTGCCTATTGATGATCTATTACTTATCTATGTGGTAAAATTGAAAAACAATCACTTTCTAACAAGGTCTGAGTTCTTCATTTACATTTAAGAACATTGAATTCTACTGATGTGTGTTGAGCCCTTCTCTGTGTTACCTGTGTTCATAGGAGTCACCTCATTTCATTCTTACTCTCACGAGATAGGGGGGAGATGGTCCATTTTTGCAGAACAAGGAATGGAGTCTCAGAGAGGCCAAGAGCTGACATAATCAAGGGTTCAACTGAGATTTGAAAGTAGCCCTTCTGATTCTAAGTCCTTCCGTTGCAGCCCAGCTGCCTGCCTCAGATGTCAGCTACCACATGTGCTTAAAAGAACCCAATACAGCACTGTATGCACATGAGTAAGCCTTGCTGGGGGAAAGGATGCCTTTCGAAGGTCTCTACTGCATGGATGTTGGCTCAACAGGCAGATTGACCTGGCATTTCTACCCATGCTTGAGACAGGACATCATAAAAAGGGCACTTCTTAAACATAGAAAGAGAGATGCAAGGGAAAAAGCACTTGAGGCCTTGGAATGACGGAGGTGTTCTAAAATTAGGTTGGGATGGTGGTGGCATAACTTTAGTAAGTAGACTACAACTATTAAATCGTATACTCTATGTTGGTTTGTGTGCCAACCTGGCTTGGCCCTTAGTACTCATGTAGTTTATGTTGTTTTCTTTGTTACCATTGCTGGAGTCACTGGTTTTTGGAAAACCAGGCTGGAACACGTTGGGGAAAGCATCCTTCCTAGGCCTATCCTTCTCATCTTTCTCTTGCCAACAGTCTTCTAACAGGCAAAAGTAACCTGGTGCTTTCGTGAGGGAGTTGGAGAACTTTGCCTAAGGCTTTGCATCTTCTTAGCTCCTTCCCACCTCCTCCAGCTGCTGCCAGTGCCACAAGTGCCTTCTCCTCTGTCACCCTGATGCACATCAAGATGGGGTTCCACTTTCTGCTATTGTTTCCCATGGGTGGATGCCATCAATCTCCCCTCCTGTTATCTACTGAACCTATAGCCTGCATCCACCCCCAACATCAAAATATGTCCTACAGGTTAGAATTTTGGTGCCATTTGTGATTTCTCTTTGACTGCTCCTTCCTGTGCCCAAGGCCTCCCAGAATTCCTTAGCTGAACTTTCTGTGTTATGCAGTTCCATGCCGCAGTGGATTGCCTTACTAGGAAACCTTTCTTCTGTTCTCTGTTGGAAGATCAAATCCATGCCATGCTCTCTCTTCATTTGATCTCTTCTTGTACTCTCTGACATTCCAACTTAAAACAGCAACAATGAGAACAAAGAATTAGGAAAGAGCGTGGAAGCTAGCCATGCAAATTTGCACAGGTTCACAAACTTGGGGTCCTTGGGCCGTGATTCAACATACAAGAAAAATTTAGCCTGACACATAAGCATTTTCTTAGGCTTCTGGACGAGCTCTTCTCCCATCAACATGCCAGTCCTGCCAAGTCCAAAGAAGGGGTCAGTTTTGCAAAAGCCTTATGATACAGCAAGAGATTTCTATTCAGTTTCCCTGCAAAGGCAGAGGTAAGTTTCCCAGAAGAGCTGGTTAATTTCTGTGCTCACTTCCTGCACACTCAGTGAGTTCAAGGAAATGATAGATTCTTGGGTCTCCACCCACACGTACAGGTATAAGGACAATGGATAGAAGGAACCGTTGCTTTAAGTTCTTAAAAATAAGAAAATGAAGACACCGCAGCATCACTTCATAGGCAATTTTTGTGCCTTATGCCATAGAAATCTGTATGTCCTGGATTTTTCAGGACAACTCCAGTTTCAGATATATTTATACTTGTCAAGTCATAAGTTCTTATTGTTGGCTTACAAAATATGATCACCTTGGTTACAGGTGAGCCTGTGCTATGTGAGGTCATTGTCATAACTAATTTTTCTTGGATGGCATTAAACATGACTGAGTTCTACCAAGCTGTATACTAAATGACTCATATTATTGAGATGATACAGTGCAGTTACCAGGTGGTTCTGGTAATAGTTAGAAACACATTTCTATATTTCATAGGACCAAGGAAAGGAAAACATCACCAGGAAAATGTTACATGTGGGGACAATTATTCAATAGGCCCTTGGCTGGGATTTGTGGATATGAGCATAATTCAGAGGTAAAGTTAAATACTGGAATAATACATGGAGATTTCCTCTATTGGTGCAGAACTACAGAACACAGAAATCAACATTGAGCCAAGTTTTGAGTAGTCAAGGAATGATGACCCAATTTGTTGATTGCTCAGACTTTTCCTCCCGTTTCTTATTCTCATAGTGCAGTGATCCTCGAATTTGAGTAATATATTTCAAACATAAAAATTGAGAATTAAGAAAAAAATGTCTAAACCTTTAAAAGACTATGGTGTTTCTTAAATTATTTGTAAATTATTCGGAATTGTATTAAAATTTACACAAAGCTAAAATTTAAGATTTAATTCACATGTTTTATATATGCTTGTTTTAATAAAAATAATTCACAAAGTAAGAATCATCAAAACCACAACCTCAATAAGTTCAATATTAACAACATTAATTTGCAGTGATGGATGATGTTTTGAGCAAAGTGTAATCTTCCCATGTGACCAGGGGCAGAGGAGAACCAAACATTGGAAATCAGTGTTGGAGAGTCATAACTTCCAGCTCCTCCACTAGGAGGTAATACTTATTTCCCGGGGCTCTGTGAACCCCAGCTTGGGGAACATTGCTTTTGCCATTTATGTAGAACTGGTTTTCTTCCTCCATCCCTGTATCCTAAGATCTTCCAGGGAAAGGAGACAGTAGGAAACCAGAATCCACCAGATACCCTTGCTGTTGCTAAAGAAAATTTAGGGTGATTTGTAGGTTTCTATTAGATAAACTTTTGACCTCCTTTCTGGTTTCTCATTGCCTTGGCTATTAAAGAAGGGGTGCCCAGTCCCTGGGCCATGAACTGGTACCAGTAATGAGGCCACACAGTTGGAGGTGAGCAGCAGGTGAGTGAGTAAAACTTCCTCTGTGTTTACAGCTGCTCCCATTGCTCGCATTACTGCCTGAGCTCCCTGTCCTGTCAGATCCGTGATGGCATTAGAAACTCATAGGAGCACAAACCCTATTGTGAACTGCACATGTGAGGGATCTAACTGGGGTGATCCTGATGAGAATCTAATGCCTGATGATCTGTCCCTATCTCCCATCACCCCCAGCAGGGACCATCTAGTTGTAGGGAGACAAACTCAGGGCTCCTCTGATTCTACATTATGGCAGGTTGTATAATTATTTTGTTATATATTATTAATACAGTGTAATAATAATAGAAATAAAGTGCACAATAAATGTAATGCATTTGAATAATCGAAAACCATTCCCCTCTTCTGGTCCATGGAAAAATTGTCTTTCATGAAACTGGTCCCTGGTGCCGAAAAAAAATTAGAGATCAGTGTGTTAGCGCATTATCCATCTATTGCCTCTTCAGGATTGCCTGACTACTGCGTTGGACTGGCTAGAGTACAGCAGGCAGGCACGTAAGTTTTCCAGAAACTTGCACGTTGACTTTTGAATGAGGAACACATCCATTAGGCCTGCCTTGCATTGTAAGTGCATCCACTTGAAGGAGCAGCCAACTCATGTATTGTGATGTAAATGGTGCTGTTCCACGCTCAGCACTTTCATCTTCTAAGTGTTTCACAAACACTGGCTAATTAACAATCCTCTTTTTTGTGCTGTCAGGGAGGAGTTGTAAGGAACCAGTGATGGGTGGCTTTCCAGATAAACACATGTTAATTTTTATCCCAGGCTAAGGGGAAAGAAACATACATATATAGCTGAACACTTACTGTGTCTGCCACTATGACATTCATTATTGTATTTAAACCTCACAACAATCTTGCCAGGCAGAGAGTCTTGGCATAAAGGTCTTCTTGTCACCATTTTTACAGATGGTGAAATTGCAGCTTGTAAAAATAATTATAGTGAGGGATGGAGGTAGGATTCGAACTCATGTCTGCTGGTTTCCAATGCTCACTCTCATTCCGCTACTCCACGGTGCAAAAAGTGGAACTTTAGCATTTCCACTGTATTAGTCATTACTATCAAGTATTAGTCATATTTAATCACCATATTTCCAATTTATACAGCCCTAATTTTTGAGACACTTAGAGTTCTAAGCAATGAATTTGCTCTTTCTTAGTTCAAAAGTGATAATATTTGAATTTTGTAGTAGACGTCATTTTGGTCTCATTCCTGTTATGAGAGCAATTTTTCATGGGTTTAAACCTTTAGACTTGTGAAAATCTGGAATTTAAACAATGCTTGCTTTGTCCTCAAAAGTCATAGCCATGACACACCAGATGTTCTAGTCTCTGATAAAAAATTCCTGTTAACTTTTAATGGAAGAAAATGGACTGCTGGTTAGGATACATCCTTTACTCTTTTTTTTTCCCCCTATAATCCCTTACAAAGATGTAGGACTATGGTTTCTTCTGGCTGTACCACTCACTTCCAACCACACTAAGTGTTTTAGAACTATTTCCTAGGTACGGGGCCCATTGTTCTAACGGAATTCTTACTGTTGGATAAAAGGATATCCATGGCCAAATAATGTCCTATTGCTAGTCACTTTTTTGTCCGCAAATGAACTGGGGTGAACGAGTATGTAGACTGCTTTCCTTTTTAGCACTCATCAGATAAGCAGCTGGGGCTACTGAGAGGAAGATGTTAACTGACCCCCCCCAGGCAGGACCAGATGCTAAAGACATGCCCTTTCAAAGATGATGAACAAGAGCATGCCATGTCACTGCTTGGTCCATTTCTGTACTGGTACCGGCAAGTGGGAAAGCTGGGATCCAAATCCAAGTCTGAATCTCCAGAAGCCCATGTTGAAGCTGTTCTTGTTGCTGAAATTACTGAACCTCTATCACATATAGGTAGTTTACATATTCAACAAATTGTTAATTTTTTGTTGTGTGCCTGTTTTTGTCAGGTATTATACTATGCTGGGTGCTAGGAATATAGTAGTGAAGGAAACAGCCAGATAAATAAATTCAACCTTCATTGAGCTTATATTCTCTAAAGTACATGTATTTTTAAATTTAATCCTAATAACTATTTGTGCGTTTGCATGTAGTTATACGTATACACACATGTGCGTGTATCTCTGTGGTCATATATGCATGTGTAGTTGTTCTTGTTTTGCACTTGAGAAGAAGAATGCAGTGATTTATTCAAGATTGCTTAATTAAGGATTGTGGAACTTGAATTCGAATCCAGATCTCTGCATCCTGGATATTTCCACATAATTAAATAAGGTTTTGCTGTAAAAGATGGACTCATCTCTAGGGAAATAACCAAAAAACCACCTCCTGCAATACTCCCAAGGGTGTGGCAGTTTGTGTGCCCGTCCAACAGATTTCTAAGAGTCAGACAATGAATTCCTTTCTGTGTATGATTCATCATAATAAACTTCAGCTGGATGATCACTTTTATTTGTTATTTGGAAAAATTGCCTGTGTTTTATTATTTGTTTTTGGCAGGATCCAATGGAGAAAGTGAAAAGTATAGCCATCGGGCTGGACTGCAGAGCTGGTTGTCAAGGGTCATCTACAAGGTCAGAGGTAAGCTGACGTGCAATGGCAGAATGGCATTCACGGTACTACGTAGTTCTCCCTTTTCCCTGAATTACCGTGGTGCAATGCAGAGAGTGTGAAGACATCCAGACTAAAGTGCTATTCTAAGACCTTTCCACCAATTCCCTCTCAGAATCACTCAAAATAGAGAAATGAGAAAGTCATGAACTTCTTTTTTGATGAAACTAGGAAAACAGGTTACCCCAAATCACAGTATATGAGAAAGGGGTGGCAATGGCTGTGAAAATCAAATAGGAACGTGGAGAGACTGAGAAAGGCTGCTTCAGCTGCTAACGTCAGACAAATCTGGGGGGACACAGTAGGATTATCCCGAAGGCCCAGACCAGCAGCCTCTTGTTTGTAACCACTGGGAAGAGCATGTAGTCTGACTGCAGACGTATCTCTGGACCCATCATCTGGACCCTGGCAGCGAGATGAAGGTCAGTAGGCAGAAGTGAATGAGGAAATCACCCAAACATGCCATAGATGTAAGAAGCAGCTGGTTGCTAAGAAAGAGTGGTCTGGTGGGCATGATGGCTCACACCTATAATCCCAGCACTCTGGTAGGCTGAGGTGGCAGGATCACTTGAGGCCAGGAGTTCATCAGCCTGGCCAACATAGCCAATCCTGTCCCTATTAAAAAATACAAAAATTAGCCAAATGTGGTGGTGCATGCCTGTAATCCCAGGTACCTGGGAGGCTGAGGCATGAGAATTGCTTGAACCCAGGAGGTGGAGGTTGCAGTGAGCCGAGATTATACCACTGCACTCCAGCCTCAGTGACAAAAGGAGACTCCAACTCAAAAAAACAAACAAAAAAATGTCAATCTCTCTTTACCTCTCTCTCACACACGTACACACACGCATGTGCACACATAAGAATTCTGAAATAAGAATTCCTGTTATCCTAAAACATAGATAGCCCTGACCCTCCCCTCCTGCTCCCCAACTTCTGGCAAACAGCTGGTCCAGGAAAAATTCAATCAAAGTTAAATACTATAAAAAAAGGTGAACCAGAATATGATGTAGATACATATACTATGAAGGAGGGGGGAGGGAAACAAAAGGAAAACAACTGATAGTTGATGGACACTCACCAGAAAGAAGAAAGTTCTCATGGAGCTGGTGGTAATTCTGATCTAGCTCACTGCCTTAACAATCATTTTAAAAACCAGTCTTTCTACGAAACAACAGCTCAAGGCAGAGATTCACTAGTTTCATGAAAACGGGCAGCACAATAGAAACAAGGAAATATAACCTGCCACAACTCGTGAAAATAGTGAAAGAAAAAAGCCGCTGAGATATTGGAACATAAAGGCAGGCAAGAGTGAGAAAGGTAAGCACACGGCAGGTACTCACAGAGGATGAGGCGGGTACTCACAGAGAATGAGGCGGACACGAGGATGGAGACTAGACAGCCAACGTAAGCCTCACTTGTGTCTTTAGAAAAACCAGAAAGGAGTACCAGAAGGACCAGAATGAAGGAACAGAGAATATATTTTGACATCATAATTCAAAAAAGGTTTGCAGAAATGAAAGAGGGGTTGAATCTACACATTGAAAAGGGAACACTGGGAAAAAATGACACAGGACAGTCAACATCCAGCTATATCCTGGTGAAGTGACTGGCTTCCCACAGAAAGCCTCTGGGGCTGGCAGACAGAAAGATCAAGTCACTCGTGTGTAGAGAGACCATGAGCTAGTCCCAGTTTGCTTCTGTTTTGCAGCCATCGTTGTGTATTGTGTTCCCCCTCATCCCAAAAGTGTCATGACTTACACAAAAACAATGACAGGATTGCCTTGCTTAAATAAGGAAAAGAATAGAGGAAAAGTAAGGCATGGCTCTAGACAGCGCCGCAGCAACATAGCAAATAGATAAATAAAAACTCCTATGAATTCTCAAAGTTTGAACCCCCCCAATTTATATTTACTACCTAACCAAATAGCCATTCAAATGAAAATCTCTTTTTGATGTGTATGAATATAGGAGGGTAATTCTCCTAAGTCCTTCTTGAATAAAGTGCTAGAAAACAACCTTCAGCAAACCAAGAAGGAAGAAGAGGATGTGCAGCAGGTGTGCCCCAGTTTAAAATCATTTCTTTCCAACCCTTCTAAGATGTCCCTTCTCAGTACTCCATATTTCAGTTAATGAAATCTCAAAATCTGGTTGTTTAACTGGCAAACCAGGAGCTGTCGTAGTCACCCTATTCTCCTCATTCCAATATCTCCTGTCAAACTGTAAAGCATTCCCTCAAATCTTTCCTCTGCTCTCCACCTCTGTTGTTATGCCTTAGTTCAGGTATGAATCATTGAAGTCTAGACTATTGCAATAGTATCTTAAGTGCAAGAGCAATTTTGAAACATTTCATAACTGGTACCACACAGGTGCTGAGCATTTAGAAAGGACACCAGTCGTAAACAATGGCTGGGCACACTGGCACTCATCAGCTGTCTTTGGCCCTTGCCTAATTGAACTCCTTGCCTCCAATATCAACAAGCTCCAGTCCATCACCCACATTGTAGTTATGATTTATCTAAAGCCTAAAGTTGATCATGTCACTCCTGAAGTTTCTTTACAAGAGTTCCATTCCATTACCTGCAGTATTGTTCAATGTATGAAGTCTAAACTCTTTGGCATTGTGAATAAAGTCTTTTAGGACATGGTCCCCGCTAATTTTTTTTTTTTTTTTTTTTTTGAGATGGAGTTTCACTCTTGTTACCCAGGCTGGAGTGCAATGGCGCAATCTCATCTCACCGCAACCTCTGCCTCCTGGGTTCAGGCAATTCTCCTGCCTCAGCCTCCCGAGTAGCTGGGATTATAGGCATGTACCACCACGCCCAGCTAGTTTTTTGTATTTTTAGTAGAGACGGGGTTTCACCATGTTGACCAGGATGGTCTCGATCTCTTGACCTCGTGATCCACCCGCCTCAGCCTCCCAAAGTGCTGGGATTACAGGCGTGAGCCACCGCGCCTGGCCCCCACCTAATTTTTAAAGTTGAAAATCTTCTCACTCTCACATTCAGTACCCAACAACCACTCTGGACTTCTTGCCATTTGGTAAATGCACCAAATACTCTTTGAGATCCAAATGTGTGGTTGACATTGTCCTACCTGGAACAGGAATGGAACCTACGTTTATTTCCCTAAAAGGTCCAGATTCTGGTTTCAGAGTCACATCTGAGTGAGAAAATCCACATGGGATAAGTTCCAGGGCCGAGCAACCTGCCCAACAGGCCACCAGCCAGAGGTCGCTTCCTCCTCATTTTCTTCCAATTTTGAGTTTTCCCTGTTCGTTAAACAACCAGCCACGTTACATTATAGACACGCTTTGTAATTCTTTTGATTAGTTGACTGACAAGAGAGTCCCTAAGGAGTGGATTCTGCCAGTGATGCCATTTCCTGTTGTCTGTAACAGATCAGTGGCCCCTCCCACCTGACAGGGCAGGGCTGCCTCGGGGAGTCTGAACTGAGTCCCCCGGTTCACTCATCCAACAAGCATATATTGAAAACTTCAGTCACATACAGGGTTGAGACTGATGTGGTCCCTGTCCGTATGAGCTTTCTGTCTAAAGTGGAGGAAGACAGCCAGCAGGAAGCAAATGAATGTAAAGTGTGGCAAGGAAAGAAACAGTTTAGTTACGGAGAATAAGCAGGAGAGTCTGCATGGTAGGGGGTCACCGGAGGCCTCCCTGAGTAGGTGTTACAAAAACTGAGGCCTGAAGGATGAGAAGGCAGCAGCCATGCAGAGAGTGAAGGGAAGAACGTCCTACTAGGCAGAGAGCTAGTTTTCACTGAGAAAAGCAGAAAATGCAGTGGCCTTCTCAGTTCAGTGTTTGGAAAAAGCATTGCATCTGCTTATGTGAGGAGGGCAATCTGTGGTTTGAAGATATCTGTACCCTCCTAGAGAGAAATGAGATAATCCAATTTTAAGTACACTTGTGAATGGAAAAATCACATGTGGGATCCAGTTCTCCTGAGTGTGCTTTGTAAATTTCCCTTGGCGTGTCTTTATGTTGTCCTTCCCATCTGGGGTGCTCACTAACCTCATTCCTCTACTGCAAAACTGATGGTCCAGCCTTGCCTCCTGTGATGAAACCCTCTCTGACAGCTCCAACCTTCTGTGCTGGGTGTCTTCTCTGAGCCTCTGCAGCCTCCTTGTCTTCCTGAGTGAGCTATTGCCTATGTACCGTTTTCTTCCATGGGTACACATCTCACTTGTTTCCTATGATTTAAGAAGAGACCTGAAGTCTTTGTGTTCTAGCCTGCGATTCTTCAGCCAGTGTCTGATGGCTCAAGTTATAACATATGTTCAACAAGCAATTTCAAATCAGGGGAGACTGCCCACCTACCTCAGGAATTCTATACAGCCAAAATCCAACAGAGCAAATAGGATCCTTTCAGTTTTGAGGCATTTTTATGAATGAATTTGAACAGATGGATATATAGATTAATAGATACAGAAAAATGAACAAAAGTCATACTCTCTCCTTGAAGGGAGTAACTTACTACACATTCCATGTCAACAAAATCTATGGTAAGATTTCCTCAAATAGAACTCAGGGACCAGTGTTAGGAGAAAATTCCCAACGTTAAGAACAAATCCCAAACTACCACTCCAAAAAAATAAAAAGCAAAGGTCCACTCATTTTTACAGTACAAAAATTTTATTTTTTTGTTAGGATAATTTAAAGTTTAAAACTGAAGTAGACATATTCATTTTACAAACAAGATACTCTTTAAGTAAGACCATTAAAAACAGTAAACAAAAAAGCTGTCTTTACAAAAAGCTCTGTGCATAGCAACTTGATACTGTAAATAACTGACAAAGCGAAACTAAGATGAAACTGTACAGTTCGAAAATGAGACTCCACTGTACAAAAAGGTAGAGAAGTTAATGGTTTTTAAACCATGCATATTGAAATGTGCAAAGAAACTGAGAAGAATTACAATGCTATAACAAAAGAATGAGATAAATAATGAAGTAAATTGTCCCTTTAAATGAAAAAGAAATCTTACACAGCTCCTCTTACAAACATAGGATAGAGTTTGTAGTTAACTATAGAAATACTCGTATTCCAAGTGGCACAAAAAAATAACCTGGGGAATGACTGAATAGCAATGACTAATGAGGACAGGGTAGCTTTGTTTTTAATTTATTAGTACACTAAAAATAATCCTTACACACATTTGTACAATTAAATAGGTCTGTTGCTGCCAGGGTTCTGGCTGAATGGTCAAGGATGTCTGGTATTTAGTTACACACATTTTTCGGTGTAAAGCTACCAACAAATTCTACAATCATTTTGAAGACAGTACTGCACTCATCTTCATGCAAGAGGAAAATTCACAGGTTCTAAAAGCAATGCTACTGAAAAAAAACATTTCCTTATGTTGGATTGGCTCAAATCCAGGGCTAAACATGCTTAATTTTGTTCTGCCTTCACTTTTGGAAGGTAACGTTCATATTCTACACATTCTTCCCCTTCCATCAATCAGTCTCACTGGGGAACTTTTTCTCCTACATTTCTGTGTATTTTGGTGCTTTAAGCCCTGACTATGAGGGACTGTCAGCAGTACTTATAAGCATGCCAGGTTTCTAAAACCTTGGATTCTCATGTGCATAGAAATCATATAAGTCATACTGGGTAATTCCAGAATGGATTAAAGGCAAATAAGACAGTTGGGGCTGGATAGGTGTGGGGCTGCATCCACAGGTCAAAGAGAAGGTATGCAGAATTAATGAAGTCATCTAAAATTGGCTCAGATGCACTCATGATGTGTTTCCGTGAGTGCTGCATCTATTTCTAATGCTGGAATCCCAACCAAGAACCCCAAACTAAGTCTGTGTATAAACTCTACTGTGGTGCTAATGAGTCGGGAGAACCCCAACATGAAAACAAGTGACATCCTCATTGGCAATCCAAATATGCCTGGATATGTCTCTAGGATCACACAGGCTTTCAAGAATCAACCACTGTTAGCAGCTAAGGCAAGTTTCTTCCTCCCTAAGAGCTAGTCACAGAAAAATGAAGAGCCCAACAAAGGGCTGGGTAACTGTGCTGCATAGAACACAGAGGCCCCTAATCTCTGGATCTCCCACGAATCTAGTCTTCCTTTTCTTTCAACAAAAGAAGACGGGATTAGGGCTTTTAATATCCCTCTCTCATACCCCATCTCATTCTTGACTAGAGGCAATGACGAGTGGGATAGCTATGTTTTTCAAGAGAGTTTAATGCCATAAAAGAGGAAATTTACAGAGAGAGGAAAAGACCTGGAAGTTCTAAGACTGACTCTTAAGAGTCCACGAAACAGAGTTATCTTCTCGAAGTCCTGTTTCTGAAGTTCTATGGGGCTATGTACCTCTGTACTGAAGCAGGCACCCAAAGAGGAGGGTATGGTGGAGTTCTGGTGAGGAAAAATTCCCAAAGGGTCCCTTAGTTAAGAATAATCTGTGGTTTTGGCTCTGCTAGAAGGTGAGACGCTTCTTTCCTTGGGATGCTGAAAGCCTGAGACACACTCAAACATGGGAATTCTCTGGACTGTGCAGGGGAGAATGTGTTGAAAGCTAATAGGAATTTTAAAAAAATATTCACAAAGCCTGTGGACTACTTAGAAATCAGACGGAGCTGGGAATGAATTGATGGGTTGGAATATTTTTTGCATGTGCTAGAGTCTCTGTTTCTGCATTATATTGTTCTGTGGGAATCTACATGTTCTTGCCCTTGGGTCAAAAAAATGATGGAAAAGCGGAGATGCAGGACAGGGGATAAGAATCTAGTTAAGTAACCGCAGTAATAATCACACACCTTTAAAACTTGGTACTACATGTTTGCATCATTTTCATTTTACATCAGGAAGAGAAATTCCTTTCTTCCAAAAGAAAGGTCTTAATTTCTACCTCTACTTACAATAAGTTACACGTTTATTTATTTAAATAATTGTAAAACATTTTAAAATTTTTCCCTTTTTTTGTTCATTTTCTGTTTAAAGAGATTAAGCTATAAGCAAACACACATACAACATTTCATCATTCAATTCGGGTTTCGTTTTAAGAAAGTCTTCCATGCTGGTACCCTGTTTTGTTCAATTTTTTTTTCTGCATAAACTAAATTGGTATCTGAAAGGCTTCATAGAAAATAGAAACTTTCAATTTTTTTTTCCTACAAAGAAAAACAAATAGTATCCAAAATATTAAGCATTAATCGTTTGCCAATTTTTTCTTAAATATTTTACAAACATAGGAAGGTGGTTTTCATAATGTTCATAACAAAGAATTGCATTTCTGCTTTTAGCACTGACTACGTCAATGATGTCTTTCGTCCTTGTCCCTAGGAGGGTCAGTTTGTGTAGCCACCATCAAAGCTTTAGGAGGACATGGGACCAAGTAAGATGCCGGCTCCTTGCAGACCCAAGTGTGTCCATCGTGTTCGTGTGGGGGCACCGCTCCCCACCTCAAAGAGCTCATAGTGCTTTCTTCATTACTGGTCCATCAGAGTAAGTAGTTTTGTGCTATAAGAAAGCAGTTCTTCTTTACATCGGGGGTACAACGAGTCCAGTCATGGCTGCAAGGAAAGAGTGGCACAGGAATGAAATGTGGTGACTTTTTATGATCAAGGCTATGACAGAGTGAGGGATATGGGATGGGAATGATGGAGACTGTGCCCTCAGCTGATATGTGGACCAGTTCTCCAGGTTTGGTCTAGCAGACAGCCCATTAAAGGCACTGAAGCCCTATGGAATCACTGAAGTACCAGGAAACCTTAGTGAAGTTTTGCCTGGGAGGCCAGGAGTTACATTTTGTTTTATATTAATGGGTTGAATAAATGAGATAACAGATGTAAACATTAAATTGTAATATATGCATGATATATTTTTTTATTTGACTAAAATAATTACCAGATTATACTGCTCCAAATCACTTAGTGGGAACAGGAAACAGAAGTCCATGTGCTGAGCCTGTTGATTTACCAGGGCATCATTTATAACAAATCGGGCTTTTTATCCACCCCCGACGCTTCTTGGGTGAGTGCTTTTTTTTTTTTTTAAGCTCATCTTCCTTTGGTACTCACTGCAGATGTGTGATGCTCGCTGCTAATGAATGCTGATTACTGCAATAGAAGACTCCATCTCGTTTATCAGTTCCCACTCTCTTATTTTTAGGCGGAACCTTGCTGTGTGACGCAGGCTGGAGTGCAGTGGTGCCATCTCAGCTCACAGAAACCTTCTGGGTTCAAGCAATTCTCCAGCCTTTACCTCCTGAGTAGCTGGGACTACAGGTATGTGCCACCATGCCTGGCTAATTATATTTTTAGTAGAGATGGGGTTTCACCATGTTGGCAAGGCTTGTCTTGAACTCCTGGCCTCAGGTGATCCACCCACTTCGGCCTCCCAAAATGTTGGAATTACAGGTGTGAGCCACTGTGCCCAGCCCCCAGGTCCCAGTCTTCATCGCACTAGAGAAATGCAGTAGTCCAATGCCCGTCTGGGTGGAATCACTTCTAAGGGTTTCCCTAGGTGAGGTAAATAAAGCAGCACCGGCACAATGTGGAAAAATCCCACAGCAAAATGTATTCCTCCGACTTGGCTTTCAGAACAGGAGCCCGTGGGATTTTCATGTTCTTGGAAAATGGCAGAATAGTTTCTTTGCATCGCAGTCTTTAAAATCATATCTAGCGTTTGATTCTTTGCATTTTATTATCTACGTTGCATCAAAGGAATTATTCAATATAATAGAAGCACTTTGCTGAGTGTTGCTTACTAAGCTTCCAAGGAAATGGCTGAAATTCTCTGTTTCTCAACCTTTCTATCTCTCTCACACACTCTGCCTCTTTTTTTCCACATCACCTAGTTCTCTCCAGCAAAATTGTCAGCCATCTCTTTCCCTGCCCATCCAGCCTTTATTGAATGTTTGTGAGATCTGGATTAAGGTCTTACACAGCTAGCAAAGCCTTAATTATTTTTGCCTGTATTACTATATATTGAATCAATGTAACTTTTCAATAAAGGCAGTTCAATTTTGGACGCTCCCTGATGACTTAGAGACACAGCAACCCTAGTAATTATCCCAGAGTGTAGTAGGTGTTTTTTTTTTTTTTCTTGGAGGGAGCTGGAAAATGATTCATAGTATGTAATATTATCTCAACAATCTATGCTCATCACCTGGAAATGAGGCCTGATAAATGAGATAGAAGGTGGAACAATGAACGCTGTATGTGGAGCTCTCTGGCAGTGGATTTCTGACTCAAATTCTGAACTTAAATTTGTCTATTATATTTAAAACTCCTGGTTGGGCATGGTGGCTCATGCCTGTAATCCCAGCACTTTAGGAGGCTGAGGCGAGAGAATCTCTGGAGCCCAGGAGTTTAAGATCAGCCTGGGCAACATGGCGAAAAGCCATCTCTACGAAAAATACAAAACTTAGCCATGGTGGTACATGCCTATAGTCCCAGCTACTCAGGAGGCTGAGGTGGAGGAATCTCCTACTGAGCCTGGGCTCAGGAGATTCCTCCACCTCAGCCTCCTGAGTAGCCCTAAATTGACAGGTGCTTTTATTTCTCTCCTCCCACACCTCCTCAAAAAATGTTGTCTTTTAAAAAGACGACATATGGGGGTATGGTGTATACTGCACAGGTAACTGGTGCACCAAAATCTCAAAAATCACCACTAAAGAATTTACCCATGTCATCAAAAGCCACCTCTACCCCCCAAAATTATTGAAATTTTCTTTATATTTGAGATATGGGGTCTTGCTGTGTTGCACAGGTAGGCCTCAAGCAATCCTTCTGCCTCAGCCTCCCCAGTATCTGGGACCATAGTTGTGTGCCACCACACCTGGCCCCTTCCTTTCAAGGTTCAAATCACCAGAGGAATATGGAGGGAACAGAAGGATTCAAGTGATATTTGGAACCTTGCAGTGACTCTAGAAATGAAGCTAGAGCCTAGAGCCTGTGCCTACATGCAACCAACCAAATCATTGCTCCAATAAACCTATCAATCAGGAATGTGCTGCTCAGCCCAAGCATCCTGAGGGGTGGTGGCCAGAAGTTTGGGTAGCTGGGGACCCTGGAGAAGGTCTTCTGCCCGTTTCTGCTGCAGCTGCCCTCAAAGGGAACCTAAGAGCAAGCAAGGTTTCCTTCCAGCTCTTTGGGCTGATTCAAACCAGACTTCAGTAACACCACAGGAACCTTGCTCATGCAGGAAGAGGTGGGGTGGGGATGACAGGCCCTGAGTCTGTACAAAACTTGTCCCGGCCACCCTGTAGGCTGAGAGCCAGGCAAAACAGACGGAGAAGATCTGAAACAACCAGCTCCACCTCCCTGCGAGAGAGGAGGTGGGGAAGGGATGACAAGTGGAAGTCAAGTATGCTTTTTTCCTTTAAGTGAACCTGAACATATCTGCTAAGTGGCCAGGGAGGAGGAAAGGGTAGCATCCATCCTGTCTTCCTCCTGTCCAATGCAGAGGAAAGCCTGCACCCTTCCTTGGTCTGTTTCAATCTGCATTTCTGTCAGTAAGACTAGTTGGGTCTCCACTCAGTTTAAGGTCCATGAATAAAACCAGAGGACTTAACAAGAGGAAACACCAACACTGCAGAGATTGGAAAGTACAGTGAATATTCAGCAATCATTTTCATTTCCCCACCTGGAGATGAAAGCATCATGGAAAAAGCTCTGGGCACATCCCCTAAGAATGGGATGGAAACCACTGGTCTTTGATAAAAGACAGAGCAGGTGGAGACACTCAGATACAGGCTCAGCCTATTTCTCTAAGAATTAGACATCTGGGTGAAAATCCCTGCCAAAAAAATCCATTAAATTTCCAGATGTTTCCAACTACTCACACATTGGGTGGCATAGAGACCCAGCTGCTTTGTCTAGTTAGAAGGAAAAGAATTATCAGCAATGTTTCTGAGGGCTGGGTTTTCCTTTCTGGTTTTGACAGTTTCTTTGTCATGTCACTTGACTTCCAGAAGACACCATCATCTCCAATGCTGGGATGGCACAGGAACCTAAGGTAACTCCCAGAGCTCTGCTCAGCCACAAGGGGAGAATGGCCTCTTACAAGCGTCCCAGAATCATTAGGAACTTACACTCTACCATCAAACCATCAGGCCGATGCCATCCCGAGGGCAGTGCAGCCCATCCAAGGTTCTCCATCAAGCACTGCTGACCTCACAGGCTTTGATCCATGAGGGGTTAAAGAAATCTCTTCCCTTTTTAGTTTTACCTAACGCTGCTTGTTGTAAACGTTTTTGTGTCAAGACATGAGAGGAGCAGCCTAAAAGTAAAGTGGGTTGCAAGTGAGCCCCAATCCTCAGCAGTTTCCAATTTGCTCTTTCGTTGTTGGCTGCCCCCCATCCACGATAAGATGATTCAATTCTCATATACTCATTACATTTGTGTTAGGTCATGCCACGTTGTATTTTAGAACATTGCTCAAAAATGGGTTTGATGGATGACATTAATTTTTGTTCTTAGAAACTGCCTGTCTTTTCCTCTTTTTGTCTCTACTCTCCACAACCCCCTACTCAGGCACCTGCTATCAATTTGACTTGCATGTAACTAGAATTCTCAGAACTTGTTGGTTGCTCCTGCTGGCTCCTGTCTGCGTGTGCCAAGAGGACATGCAGGCACTGTGACAGTAAGCAGAAAGCACCACATGGCATCCTATAGGGTGGGTGACAGAGAGAGCACAGAATGGCTTCGTGGACAGCATAGGGCTAGGAAGTCCAGACACGCCTCTACTGTATGTATGGCTCTACCATGGTTAATTCCATGACCTGCAGAGTTTGCTGATGTCTGTTTTCCCCATCTTGCTTTGTGTTACTATTTTTTGAGATGGAGTTTTGCTCTTGTTGCCCAGGCTGGAGTGCAGTGGCGCGATCTCCACTCACTGCAACTTCCACCTCCCAGGTTCAAGTGATTCTCCTGCCTCAGCCTCCTGACTAGCTGGGATTACAGCACCCCCAACCACACCTAGTTGATTTTTATATTTTTACTAGACATGGGGTTTGGCCAGGCTGGTCTTGAACTCCTGACCTTCAAGTGATCCATCGGCCTTGGCCTCCCAAAGTGCTGGGATTACAGGCATGAGCCACCGCACCTGGCCCCATTTTACTTTTAGCGGGAGCCCTTGCCTGGCTCTGTGTGTCATTCATGTCCTATGATGAGAAGAGCAAAGCATCTCTTTGGAGATAAATGGCTGGAGCTATACGATGATGTACTGTTGGCTCCTACTTTGCCAACACTAGGGTATACTGCATCATGTGTATCCCCAAAGTAGAACCCTCACCTACCTCTGAATCCATTTCCATTGCCACTGGAGCAGGCAGGTGAAGGGGAGCCTTGGGGCCTGATGACAGGGGCAAAGGCACTCTTCTGTTTGACAGCAGGAAAAACTGAAGAGGAAAATGGGAGGATGGAGGATGTACTGGAAGATCCAACGGTGGGACTTGATGACATGACTGGAAAGTAAACACACAATCCTCATTTAGAAATTAAGATCTTCCTTCAGTTCACACACTTGGCATACATTTATTGAGAAATTGTTAATTTCCAGGCATTGTTCCAGATCACAGGGATTAAAAAAAAAAGTTGAATGTGACAACATTCCTACCCTGTCCAGTGGGAGGAATAGACACATAAAACAATATGGTAATGATCCTATTAGAGGAAGGGACCCAATGCCCAGGAGATGCAGACAGCAGAGGGCTCTTCTGCTGGGGAGAATTAGGAAGGCATCTTCAGGAAGTGGTGGTAGACCAGGTCTTCATTCATGAGTAGAAGCTTGACAAGAGAGAAGAATGACACCAGACATGCCTGAAAAATCAAATCTACCCAGCAATGGAAATCACTTTTACACCCTGCAGAAAGTCCTATCTGGGAGCTATGTACCTCCTCAGTATCTCCAAAGGCTCCAGGGGTTTGGTCTGTAGGGTTATCATCTTCTCAGAGTGCCATCTCTATGGGCCACTTCCTCATTAAATGTAAAAGTTTATTAACATTCATAAGATTGCCTCCCTCTCCCATACTTTCAGTGCTCCTGGGAAGTATAGCTGCAAGTCAGTCTCTCCTGACACGATGTTAGGAAAAAAACACCAATATTAATGACATTAGCATTAAAATGACTTAAGGGAAACCAAAAGCTGAGCGTTGTAATTTCCAAGAAAAATAAAAGCAGTTTACACGAGGAAGGACTCCACCAAGTTACATCATGCAAGACGACAATTTTATCTTCTGTGTTCAACTTAAGAGAGGGGTAAACCAGAGTACACAAGGGTAAAACTCTTAGATACAACACCTTATAGTATAAGGTCAAGTTTTAGGCACTTGTGTTAGCATAATTCCCAGAGTTTTTAACCGTCCAAGTCACATGACCTGATAAAAGTATGGTTGGAGCCTAATGACAAAGCCCAGCAGTGCTAACTCTAGCTTTGTATTTTCAGTGGACCAACTGTCTCTGAAAGTGAGGACATGGGCGAGACTTAGGAGTGAAAGACCAAGTACAAGGTGAACTGAAGGTCAGATGTTCTGATGTCCATGGACGACTCTACCTTCATTTCCCCTCCCTCCCTACACAAATATATTTTGGGCCACGTCTACCCAATTGCCCGTATAAAGCACTTCTACAGCACACCTCCCATAGGATGTCTTTTATGGCCGAACCAAAATCCAAAGACTTCAGATGAAGAGCTTTCTCTAAAAACTTCTTATCCTTAAAGTACTCTTGATTTAAAGAGCTATGCATCTGAGTACATAGGGGAGCATCACACACTGGGGTTTGCTGGGGGAGCTAGGGGAGGGACAGCAGGGTTGGGGAGGTTGGAGAGGGGATAACATGGGGAGAAATGCCAGATGTGGGTGACAAGGTGGATGGAGGCAGCAAACCACATTGCCATACAAGCCTGCATGATCTGCACATGTACCCCAGAATCTAAAGTACAATGAAAAAAAACTGGAAAGGAGAACAAAGTTCTGGAAGAATCTCATCTAATACTTGAACATGTAAATGAATAAAAGCAGTGTTGGGCTAATTCGCATCATAAGACAGGACACAGGGTTAAGTGTTAGGAGTGGGTCTTATTCATGGTTCTGAGCAAAATCTCTTCTAGCCTTGGGTTTGGCATTAGTGAAATAGAAAAACAAAAGAAAAAAAAAAAAAAAAAATCCAAAGCAGAAAAGCCCCAACCAACTAAGGCACAGAATTAGAGGCCAAAGAGAAGCTGAGACTTAGTAGGCCCTGATTCTACCATGGTCCAATATCTGTGATACTACGTAATCCACGTGCGCCCCCAAATGGTGCCTTCGTTTCTGTCTTCAACAGCAGAACCTCCCCTCAGACATCACCATTGAAGAGGTTTTTATGATGTGAATTACGCATTCACACACACTCCATCCCATTTATATTCAGCAAATGACTCACTAGTACAGATAATTATTTTCTAATAACAGATTTCAATGGGAAGTAGGGCCCATTAGATCAAAAATGGTTCCCTCGCAGTGGAAGGAGAAACATCTCAAGCTTTACTAAGTAACATGAAGGAATTGTTGCAGAGTTGAATAAATACTTGCCTGTGTTAAATATTTTTTACAACAATTTGGTAAAAATGCCAAAATGCATTCAAATTAATTTAAATTTTGAAGCAGCTATAATAAAACTACTAAAAGGAATTTGAATTTGTGCATTTTGGTAAACACAATTACCGTGTTTGTTTGTTTCACAAAATAACACTGTACGAGACAGGAAGCTTTGTTTAAAAATTTTCTTACATCGTAAGAAAGCATTTATCTTCATCTGTGAAATCACAGTTGTACTAACAGAAATAGTTAGACAAATCTTTAGAGCACAACAGAGTTCAGAAACAGACCTGGCTATAGATGGGAATTAATACTTAATAAAGGTGACATTTCATATTAGTAGGAAAATAAATGCATGGAAAAATACACTAACCATTTGGAGACTAAGTTTAGAGTACTTCCTCATGTTAAACACTGAAGTAAATCTGAATAGATTAAAAAGTTATTTCTAAGAGCAGAAAAAAGTGCTAGTAGAGATATTAGGATGGTTAGAAGTTTACAAAGTAGATTTACTGCATAATGAAAACCTACCACAAACACAAAAAGGCAAATGACGGATTAAGAAAAATATTTGCAACACTTATTTAGATATACTTATATGCTCAATAGCTCATAAGTTTTCATAAGTTAATTGGAAAAAGAAAAACACCCCAAGAGAAAAATGGGCAAAGGACATAAAGAAAATCAAATAAAAATGACCAAGAGAGATCCATATAGAAACACTCAAACTGATTCGCAATAAAATGCTAAAGAAAACAGTAACAAGATCTTATTTTCCACTTACTAAATAGGTAAAGAAAAACTTAACCGGGTGGGGAAACATACATTCTTTCTTTTCTGAGGGCAGAATTAACCTCTCTGAAGGGACGTTGGCAATATGTATCAAAGTATTTTAAAATGTGCACATCCTTTGACCCACTCATTTAGTCTCTAGAAATTAATCCCAAAGAGAGAGTCACAACTGTGCCAAAAATAAGAGGTTCAAGGGCATTTTTATAATATGAGAAACTGGGAAGTGACCCACAATAGGGCAGATTATATTTAGGGTATGCAGTAGAAAGCAATGCCAATATTAAAACTAACGTCCTAGAATATTTAATCACATGGAAATAGACACCTCTTCAGATGAGAAAAACAGATTACATAACACTCATATTAAGCTCCCTTTACTTTTTAAAAATAAACATAGAAAAGTCTAGAAGGATGTGATACACATCCAAAATTTTAGCAATGGTATCTCTGACCGATGGGATTATGAATATCCTTAAATGTATTGCTTTCACTTGTCCATATCTTCAGAATTTTCTACAGCAAGCATATTACTTTTCATACACAGTAGGAGAAACCAGTAAAGGCTATTACATTTAAAAGAGACAAAATCTCTATTTCTTTTGGAAGAAAATAATACAATCCTTAGCAATAGGCATAATGGAGTTTAAAAATAATTTTAACTTTCCTCTTTCACTTACTGCCTATACACAAAGTTGTCTGTTACATACTGTAACACCACTCCCCACCCTCCGCCCCCCCACTAAGAAAGCAAGGGACAAATAAATCCTCACATTCCTGGAAAACACTTGATGTTGCAGTCAACTTTTAAAAGTACACCTCAGTCCTCATATCTCTGTTCCCCATTCTTATGACCCAGGCCTGTATCACTGATGGATTTGATGGAGCCCAGCTTCCTCTCTATGACTCTGGTAATTTTACTGCTTTTCTTCCACCCTCTCTTTCATTGATCTTATGGCAGAATCTCATTAGTTGTGCATCAGAGCAGACACTGCAATTTTCAAAATGTATCTATCCATGACCGGAAGGCTATCCTTTAAAAAGTAACAATGGTTACCTCTGCATAGACACAGAGTGTACCATTTTTCTTTCCTCCTTTTTACTTCTATGTGTTTTTCAAGATGTCTGTAATGAGAATATTACTATTTTAGTAGGTTTTCTTTTCTGAAGAAGTAGAAATATATCAGAATTCAAAGAGGTGGTTCTTATGGTGGGAGTATGCTTTCTTTTAAAAATTATTTTCATACGTTCTATGTTTTCTATAATTTTAATATTTTACAATAGAAAAATATCTTAATATTTTTGTAACTATAAAATGATGGGAGCCCAGAACACGGTCTGAGACTCTGAATGTAACATAGGAATCTATGAGGACAGGTTGGATTCCTGCCTGTATGGATTCTGTCCCAAACTCTGCATACGCTTGGTGGCTATTCCGCTTTGGAAGGAGTGGTCCCCATGGGTGTTACAGGCTTGTTAAATAGACAGTCCTTTGGGACTGCAGAGAGAACCATTTTAGGAAAGTTAATTGCATGTACTTCCAATTGAGATTTTCTCTGGACATCTATCTCTCTATGGGTAAGGGCCAAAGTAAAGGCAAGTATGTCTGGCCCAGAAATCTGTGTGAACATGGGGAGTTAAGGAAAAACCACTTTTCTTTGTACAAGAATTGATTGGCTTGCATTGTCTCAGCTGGAACTCACCGGGCACATATCCTCCTTTGCATCGAGCCATTGCATTTTTTGGAGCTAAGGGGTCTGTCAGCATTTCATTATAACCGCCTATTGTCAGGACTTTAGAATTCAGCTATAAAAACTTGCACTGAGCTGGAACTTGGCACACTGCTACTGCCAGGAAGTAAAGTGTGTGTGTAAAATTGAAAAAGCATCTGTTTGGCCATTTTCTGAAGTAGTGCAAGAGCAGAAACAGTAAAGACGCAGGTTTCTGATACTCTACCTTGGCTGTCAGGCAAGTCTAACTTGACCAAGAAGCTTGGCTCTATTTCCTTCTTGTTTAGTGTCTCTGGCAAGTATTTGCTCCCTGGTATGGTCCAGCCACATCAGATGCATTAAAAAAATCATAGAACTGTGTTTTCAGACACAAGCAACTGAATTGACAAAAGGTTTTCCCCTGGGCTTTTCTTTCTTGTATTTCCCAGAGAAGTAAAGACTTGGCCGGCTAGAAATACAGGTCAGGTGCTATTGTAATGAACTCCACTGGGTATTCAGCATTTTTGGAGTAGGGGAATTCGATTGTAACGAATGTACTGTTTGGAATTTCATTGCTATCTTGAAACTCCTTCAGACCCTGCCTCCAAAAGTGGAGGTGCAAGCCATCACACCAGACCCAGCAGGTACAGGGAGGAGGTCTTCTCCAGTCCCTCTCTCCCTCTCCCAGTTGGGCAGGGTGCCCTCCTCTTTTTTCTATTCTGTGTCCACCATCTCATTTTAATCGGTAATTTGGTCATCAGTTTTCTTGTGGCAGTGGGTTTGAGTGATCATGAAAGAGCAGTAGAAGGAAGCTGTCACTGATGGGAGTGGAAGGGGTTTCTCTCCACCAAATAGGAAGAAACATGACGCAATTAACACCTGACTGTGCATTTTCATTCATCTTTTTTCCTCCATCCTCTTCACTACCACACTACGTACTGTATCATAAAAGTGATCATTTTTTATATACAAAACAACTATGATTCAACCTCATTCATACATAAATTATGAAATGTCCACTTTTGTAGACCAAAAATGGCCAAATAGAGGGAATTTCACATGGTTTAGCCTAATATTACACTATAAATATGTTAAATATTTCCTATATTATTGAATAATTTTAAAACACGGTATTCTGAGTGTGATGATGTGATCTAGTCCCTTTTTTCCTGGCTGTGAACTCTTAAGTCATTTAAGAGCTCTTCATCTCTTACAAGGGAAAATGATAATGATAATAATGACTGTATCCATGCTACAGGCTTGTTGTGAGGTTCTGACTGGACTCTAGATGTCAACATGCTTTTGAAGCTGCAAAGTGGAATGTAATTCATCTTATTGATGTCCCTATGGTAACATTGTTTACACAATGGATCTCTTGCCATTGCATCATTTATAGGAGTTGTTAAAGATGTGGTCTCTTTACCACACCAGACATCTTCTCCAGAGGAAGCATGGGAAAGACTCCCCAACATCTCAGTGACAGAAACAGCCACATTTCTTCTGAGTTACTTTGAAAAATAATGTGTGGACATAAAATCTTGTAACAAATAGTGTTTCTCTCTTTGCTTTAGCTTCTTGTAAACTCAGAACGAAATAAATGGCTCCCTTGAATAGACCAACTGGCATTAAGGCTTGCCCTGGTATTTATCTAATTTCCTGAGCCACATTTGTTTCTTTTAGTTTATTTTCTTGTTAGATCCTGCAGTCAAATAGGTAATACTTTCATATTACCTATTTGACTGCAAGAATTCCCCCAAACACTTCTTGGAACAAGATAAGGTAAAAAACAAATCAAGCAATCATTTATTTGTCTAGACCACTGTTATCTAATTAACTTGGGTCATCTGACAAGACACAACACAGAACTCATGTCTTTGCAGTAAGAAGATTTTTGTTGTACTAGAAGAACTGACCTCTACTACCTTTTGCTGCTTGGCTGTGTCCTTATCTCATCGTGTAGAGTGTATGAATCCAACCGATAATCCAGAAATAACTCATACATGTGTGTCCTCAGGGAACCAAAAGTCCAGAGACTATGAAAGGCAGCCTCTGTGACATGTCACTTCCTAGGCCATGGTGGACATGGCTGTGTGCTGCCCTTGACATGTCCTTGCTCTTGGCACAAGTGAACCACACTGGGTGAAAACAGGGCAAGGTGCAGAGACTTGCAACAAGACCCAGCATTTCAAGAACACTCTATTCAATCACTTCAGCCTCTCCATTTCAGCTTGTCCCCTGGCCTAAAGTGTTCCCTGGGTAGGTTTGAAAACTGTACTTTCTCAGGCTCCTGGGACCATTGTGTAACTTCCCAGCATTACCTCCCAAGGCAACACAAGTGGGGTTTTCACAACCTCCCAGAGCAGGGACTTTGCTGCTAGACCACAGATTAAGACGAAGAGGTTCTGTCACAATATATCACACGATTGCATGCAGTCAACTTCCACCTCTCTGGAGGTACTGAAGGGAGGGGAAAACCAGGTAGCTAAGTCAAAAAGAAGCATGGTGCGATATACAAAATAACTCAAAGTCATCGAATCTATGACCAAATTCTTAGCCTGCTCTATTCTAGCCATGTGATCTTAAGTCAGAAAACTGCAGTGAAACCAAACTTCCTTGTCTATAGCATAAAGATAAAGTTCTTCTACTATAAGGACACATGCACACGAATGTTCATTGCAGCACTGTTTACAATAGCAAAGACCTGGAATCAACCCAAATGCCCATTGATAATAGACTGGATTGGAAAAATGTGGCACATATACACCATGGAATATTATGCAGCAATCAGAAATGATGAGTTCGTGTCGTTTGTAGGGACATGGATGAATCTGGAAAACATCATCCTCAGCAAACTGACACAAGAACAGAAAATGAAACACCACATATTCTCACTCATAGGTGGGTGATGAAAAATGAGAACACATGGACACAGAAAGGGGAGTACTAAACACTGGGGTCTATTGGGGGGAAAAGGGGAGGGCCAGTGGGAGGGGGAGGTGGGGAGGGATAGCCTGGGGAGAAATGCCAAATGTGGGTGAAGGGGAGAAGAAAAGCAAAGCACACTGCCATGTGTGTACCTACGCAACTGTCTTGCATGCTCTGCTCATGTACCCCAAAACCTATAATCCAATAAAAAATTAAAAAAAAAAAAAAAGATTTTATCTATATTACAAAGTTATTAAAAATATGTTCAAAAGACAAAAAAAAAAAAAAAAGATAAAGTTCTTATCGGAAAGTTCTTCTAGAGATTTAATATTACAGCTGCAAGTGCCTAAGAGTACACATATTGTTAACTGAAATGGAATCTTAATTCCTTGCTCCCATTTACATAGGCCACACATGCTCTTTCTTTATAAAAAGGGAATTGTTTCAATCCTTTTCTTTTCCCAAAAGGCCCTGAGTAACCACGTGAGCCAAAGTCCAGCTAAGAGAAAAGAACAAAAAGCAGGAAGGACACTTCATCAGGAAAGTAGGCTGCTCCCTGACAAGTTAGGAAGATTTACAAATGCAACTTTTCTCCCAAAAGGCTGCATAGTCAAGCCCAGAGACAGAAAACCACGGCGGGCCAGAGGGATGGAGAGGTCACTTACTTCCATAAGGAGAGCCGGTGGGCGAGCCATTTAGAAATCCTGGTGATCCTGGAACACCCAGGTTGGCCATGGGGACATTGCTGTAGCCATTCATACTGTTGCTGGAGGTACTATAATTAGACTGTTGAGGCGTGGAGCTGGAAGAGTATCCCCTCGGAGAGATGCTGCTTGTGTTGCGAATGTATCCTTGGCAACAAAGAAAAAGCCCAGGTCAATCAACAGGCATACACCATCAGGCCACATGTGGCCAGCACAGGTCCACATTGGCTCTAGACTATAGAATGCCACCAGCTTCCCCAGGCAGTTGTGGAAAGTGTGCAGTCCATCTTCAGCCTTTTAGACCTTCCTCTCCCTTCTCCATCTATGCAAGGCTCTGCCCTTGATCCTCCTCTTCATTCAAACCTGCACTCAGCACCTCCAGCTAACACCAATGAGCAAATGGCTAATGGCAGTGTGGAGTTCCCTCTCCCAAGTCATACTTCATATGACACTGGAGTCCAGTGAGATATGATTAGTGTCACTGAGAAAAGCATTCTGTGGTCAAGTTAGGCTGGGCAGATGTTATGCACTGTAGGATTTCTTGACGATTCATATACAGAAGGCCTAGAGAATAAATAAACTGGGTTGACTTTGCTAGCCTAGTGTTTGCCAGATTTAACATGCTGTAGCATCTCTTGGCAGGGCCTGCAGGGGAAGGTATCTTAACCTCTCTGGGGCCAACTGTATTCCATGGAACAGTTTTAGAAATGTTAGTTCAACGTTGTTGCCATACCCTAGGTGCAAGTAGGGAATAATTTTCATTCGAAAAGTGTTTATGAGTTTTCCTAAAATGTGCTACTCTTTGACCTAGAACTTTGGGGCATCAGCAGTGAGTGTGGGGGACCCAGTCTATGCCTGGGATAAGGAAAGGAGTGAGAAACCACAGCACAGAGACATCGTATCATGTGTCCTGAAATAAAACCACTTTCATGAACTGTCTCTAAAACTATTTAGGAAACAACCCTAATTTGTCACCAGATGATAAAAAATTTGATGTTGTCTATGAGCCCCGTATCTACAAAAACAAAAGTAATAATACGTCCTATCTACTTTTTTTTTGTTTGAAACAGGGTCTCGCTCTGTTGCTCTGACTGGAGTGCCACAGCACAATCATGGCTCATTGCAGCTTCAACCTCCTGGGTCAATCTCTCCTCCAACCCCAGCCTCCCAAGTAGCTGAGACTACAGGTAAGCACTACCACACCTGGCTAATTTTTGTATTTTGTAGAAATAGGGTTTCACCATGTTGCCCAGGCGGGTCTGAAACTCCTGAGCTCAAGCAATCTGCCCACCTCAGCCTCCTAAAGTGGTGGGATTACAAGCATGAGCCACCATACCTGGCCCACCTAATCTTTTGTAAAAAGTTACCCTGGGCAAAAAAAATGAGGAATTCTTTTCCAATGAATAAATACAATTAGAGAAAAAAAATTATCCAAATGTTAAGGACTTCATTAGGAACATTCACTCCTTTTAAAAATGATTCATGACTTAGGCTTAGATTTAGACTTAGAACTTCAATCATAAAATCAATCTCAATGCGAAGATCTCTACACGATCTGCTTCGCAGGTAACAGCACAGCTGACTTTATATTGCTTTGTTGTTATATATTTGTATTTGGGATAATACAAAATAGCAGTTACCAAATAAAACCAAGCCATTCACTCATGGTTACTAGGAAGAGAAGTTTGGGTATCATAAATAATGGCAATAATCAGCTTATTTCTAGTATTCAATCTGATAATTACAATAGCAGAACCATACATTTCTTTTCAATTAATAGCTGTAAATCTATTTTCCTTAAGCCCAAATCCTTCTAAATTCATAATACTCAATTCTTTCTTTTCTCTTTTCGAGACAGGGTCTCGTTCTGTCGCCCAGGCTGGAGTGCACTGTCACACCATGTGTGCACTCACGTTCAGCCTCAGCTCATGCACAGTGTGCCAGCACAGCCCACTGCTCACTGCAGTCTCCACTTCCCAGGCTCATGCGATCCTCCCACCTCAGCCTCCTGAGTAGCTGCAACTACATGTACCCACCACCACACCTGGCTATTTTTTGTAGAGATAGGTTTTCGCTATGTTACCCAGGATGGTCTCAAACTACAAGGCTCAAGAAATCTACCTGCCTCAGCCTCCCAAAGTGCTGGAATTACAGGTGTGAGCTACCACGCCCAGTCATAATACTCAATCTTCTTAAATATTTCCAGACATTCTGCCTGGTACCTAAGAAGGTCAGACTCTAATAATGTATCATCTATAATCTTGAAATGATTGTACTGCCTATCTGTGGACAAACGCTGTTGGACCTTTTATGACTCAACTCTGACTCCATCCACTCCAGCAGAATTTACTTTTTAAATGAATCAGACATATTTGGATTTTGATTCTAAGAAAAGTGGTACCTTGATTATTTCCTTGTGTTGACTCTGAGATGCTGACCCCAAGCTGGCTGCCATAGGAGTTGATTCCCATCATGCCACTGTGTGCTGGAGAGCTGGAGAGGGCTGGAAGCTGGCTGGGATTCCTGGGGACACTGTAGAGGGCTTCAGCAATGTCTGCAGCTCGCTTCAAAATGATGTCCTACAAAATAGCAGGCTAATGTGAGCATTCTATCCAGCATAAAGTGCAAAACTCAATAAAGGGTAGGATGTGAGTATCTCACCTGATTATTGTGTGGTGTGCCATAAAGGGCTTCCACTAGATCGGCAGCTCTTTTCAACAGCATTTCCTGGACAACAAGCAAGGGTGGTGTATTGTCAAAGGCAAAATCCAAAATGGCAAACAAAAGAAAATTATAGGCAAAAATGAGAAATCCACACATCCCTCCCAAAATGTAAGTAATTAGCCAAGAGGTCCTATATTTGGTTTGACAGGTATAATACCATTTTACATATAAATCTCTCTATAAATACATGTTTATGAAATTTGCCTCTATAAAATGGCTCCATAAATGGATGTGTTACCAAACCAAAAAACAACTGAGAATGGAATTGTTTAAAACAATTGAGAGTGAGGTTGGTTAAAATTAATAATGTCATGGAATTTCTATTAAATGCTGCTTTAAGCCCATTCTGTTTTAAAAATCTAGTCCTCTAATTACCCAAATATTCTTAAAATGATTGATGGATTTGAGTTTAGCTGCTTGCCAAGGAGTTGTCCAGAGTACTGAAATTATCTTGGCAATGCCTTCTGCAAAATTTTATTCTAATAAAGATGAATTCTTTCAATAATAGTTCCCCCTGTACACTTTAACCAGAGAGAATTAGTAATCACGAATCCCTTTCCTCTCATTTTGCCTTTTCCACCTCCTGTTTTTTTACAGCCTTTTAAATTCTATTAACCTACTTTCCACATAGCATCTAATTTAATGGCGGGGCTAGGGATTTTTCCAGGAGGAAAATAGAGGTGTGATGTAGAAACAACTGTGGTGCTTAAATTTTATTCACAGTGTGGAAAAGAGAACACAGCATTTTATAATATGTGTGTTTAAAGTGCAAATATAAATGTGAAAATAGTCATCAGCTAAATAACAATAAACTGATATACTTTTTAAATTAAGCTAACATCATGAGCCAAATTCATAATTTTTATAAGGAAGTTCACTTGAAAGTGATGTATTTCATAGAAATTTTATACAGAAGCATTTTTCTCCTCATTAGACACCCCTCAATGAATAATACTGATTGTGGGTCCCTGCAATTATGGGCAAATAGAAAAATTTAAATACAAAGGAGTAGAAGCTTATACTTTTAACCAATTATGCAAACATTTATTTTCATAAAGTTGGCCGTGTTTTATAAACTGAATGCTCCTGTCATGTATCTGTTTTATAGGCTCAATTGTTCAGATTTCATATTTCCTCAGAGATTAATAAATACATCCATAATATATTTCATAGTTAGCAGATATTTTATGTGCCTCTTGTATCTAAAGCTTAGCCAAATTTCAAGGCCTAATTAATTTTAACGGGACGTAAATGCCTGGATTTGTCTAAGTTTGCTGAAATTCTACACAAATGGCTTCACATGTCAATTTCCAAAGCACGTTACCTTAGCTAATCTCTCAGGATCTCCAGGATGCCTAGGGATGACCTTCTGCAGTCTCTGGAAACCATAGTCTATAGTGGGTTCATTTAATGCTGAAAAAGAAAAATCCTCTCTCTGAGTTTGTATCCTGGCCATAAAGCAAATCTAATTAATTCTTCCACAGGTGATAAGAAGGTTCTGGATGCATAATGGATGTAATTCAGTTAGGGTTTTTGCTATTGAAACTGGTTAATTCACATCTAAATTTAGAATTTATAGTACTTTTATATTTTTCCATTAGAATAACATTTCAAAATTTCAGATTATTGCAATGATCATTTCTACTTTAAGTGTATGTACTTAAACTTCTCTGTTCACTATCAAATAAAGAAATATACAAACAACCATATCTCAAATTCTTATGAAGATAATAAACCATTTTTATATTATTTTCCTTTTTCTCCTTCATCTCTTTCCTAAGTAGGACCGTATTGTCTATCACTTCTTCTAAATATCACTTTTTCTTAATCAGTCTCTTAAATATTTACATTCATACATATATAAACCTTCTATGAGCTTATTCTCATAAACCCTATTTTTATGCATAATACCATTCCCCAATTTTCAATTATATTTAGTTACACCCACATCTGTTTAATGTCAGCTCCCCATCCCCTCCCCACAAATACTGCAAATTTTATTCCACTACCACTATGCTCCCATTAAGATAGGGGCTGGCACATGATAGGCACTTAGTGTCAGTAATTATAAAGCAAGTGAGCAAATTAATGAATGGCATACTTTAGCATTCCCACTATTCTAAAGTTTTCAACAAGCTTTTTCTTCTTTCTCCTTCTTCCCTTTATTTTTAAAAAGTTTCTTGTTTAAATTTCATGGTTTTAAAATGAATGCATGATTAAAGCAAAAGATACAAATAATAAAATAATAATCACCTGCATTGCTGTTAGGCAGCAATAAATAGTAATGTGTATTTCCTTTAATCTTTTTCATATATATTTTATAATGTGTGTATGTTGCTATTATTCTATCAAAACAATACCTTTTAAAAAAAAATATTAAAAACATTAACTGTAGAAGAAAAAATTAGCATAAACTCACTTAAGAAATGAGCTGGATTAACGTTTTTTGCTTATATCTTTTCAGATTTAAGCCTACACATATACTTAAAATTATTCAGAGACATACTGTTCACATTGTGACATAACCTACTTTTCATCCACTTAACAATATATCATAAACTTTCTCTCAGATCATTAACTGTTCTTTTATGACATTATTTTAAATTCCTGCATATTTTTCTATGACATGTTCTATAATTTATTTAAATGGCTTCCTAATATTGGGCATTTAATGTGATCCTAATTTCTCACTATTATAAATATCAGAGAAATAATTATCCCTTGGGCATAACTTTAATTATTTCAATTGCAAAATTCCAAGAATTAGAATTACTGGACCAAAAATTATGATTTATATTTCGGGCCTTTCAAACATATGCTCAAATCACTCCTCAGGAGAAAGGAGTTTAGTCTTCCTCCAGCAATGTGTGTGCTCATTTTAAATCACATTTTTTTTTTACTCACCAGTGAGGTTCAAGAATTTTTTCTTATATTTGCCAATCACATTAATTTCTTCTTTTATAAACTGCTTATTAATACTTTCTGTGCTCTTCTTTCACTTGTAAAAATACTTTATATGTTGAGATTTTTAATACTCTGGCATCATGTCGTAATAGCACATCCCAATTTATCCTTAAGTATTTTATGTATAGAAAGACCACCTCTACTCCAAGAACCGGTAGGTGCACACACACACACACACACACACACACACACACAAATGTATTATGTATTACACATATGTGTATACATATATGAATGCTTAAATTATTTAACTTATCTTTGCCACAACTTAAGTGTATTTCACAATTTATTGAATGATTTCTGGACATATATTCTGCTTTATTGATCTATGTTTCTATTCTGGGTAAAAATCACACTGCTGTGGTTGTAATACATGTTTAATCTTTGATAGTATAAGTGTCCCTCCACAAATACACAATCTTTTAAAACTACATTTTCTCAATGGTTCTGTTTTTTGTTTGTTTGTTTTGAGACAGAGTCTTGCTCTGTTGCCCAGGTTGCTGGAGTAGAGTCGTGAGATATTGGCCCACTGCAACCTCCACCTCCTGGGTTCAAGAGATTCTCCTGCCTCAGCATCATGAGTAGCTGGGATTACAGGCATATGCCACCATGCCTGGCTATGTTTTTTTGTATTTTTCAGTAGAGACAGGATTTCACCACGTTGTTCAGGCTGGTCCTGAACTCCTGGCCTCATGATCCCCCTGCCTTGGCCTCCCAAAGTGCCAGAATTACAGGTGTGAACCACTGAGCCCAGCCTTCTCAACTATTCTTATCCATTTATTCTTTCCAGATTAATCTTAGGGAAATTTCCAAAAAATATTTCAGTTGCACTAAATCTACAACTAGAGAGAAAATGGATGGCTTTGCAATAGCAACACACCACCTTCCTTGTTAGATCCCTCAGTAAACCGTGTACTGCTCAACATATAGGTGTTAAGTCTTTGGCTTTCCATTTTAATTATTTGCTGTCTATTTCACTGGGAATATGGCTGTTCCTTAATCATATTGTCCAAGAGTTTTATTAGTGTCTAGAAACACTTCTGTGTTTTACACATCTGTGCAGGAAGTCTATGGTATAGAGATTAAGACAATCAGCTTTTGAGTTGAGGAGATGTAGGGTCTGAATTTCAGCTCCACAGTGTCTGTGAGCGGTTTAAAATCCATTTTATGGGTTAGCTGTCACAAATCAAATAAAACTATTTCTATAATGTTCCCAGCACTGTGCTTGGCATATAAAATATCTTTTTCTTTTCTTTTGAGATAGGGTTTTACCCTGTTGCCCAGGCTGGTCTCGAACCTGGGCTCAAGAAATCTGTTCACAGCCTCCCCAAGTACTAGGATTACAGGCGTGAGCCACTGCACCTGGCCCGTAAAAGATCTTAACCAAAGGTAACCGTTATTTTGTAACAAAAATCCCTGACAGATATCACTGTTTTTTTTTTCCTATTACTTCTCTAACACCTGTACATTTATATTATCTACTTGCAGTGATCAGTTTGTCTCCTTTTGACAAGCATATTATCCCATTTAGTTCTCTTAATCCTATTATTGTGTTGACTAAAACTTCCCATACAATGCCCCAAAATGAGGAAAGAGTTGGATATTCTTGTTTTTCTCTGAATGGGAGTGACATATTTTACCACCAAATGTGATGTTGGCTATTTGAGACAGATATTATTGATCATGGTTCAATAAGGGTTATCAGAACTTCTTAGGGTTTTAGAAAACCACAGTCACATGAATTTTCTCCTTTGGCCAAATATATAAATATATACAAACTCTTGCTCTGTTGCCTAGGTTGGAGTGCAATGGCACGATCTCAGCTCACTGCAACCTCCACCTCTCGGGTTCAAGCATTTCTTCTGTCTCAGCCTTCCTAGTAGCTGGGATTACAGGTGTGAGCCACTGCACCCAGCCTATATTATATTTTAGAATATATTTTCCAGTACTTCAAAATTAAACATTAACTCGTGGATGTAATATATCATTTTATTGGTATATATCTGAATTCAGTTTAGTATTTCATTAACACAACAGGCACAAGGATTAAATCAATTGCGTTCCTAAGAACAGCGCCTGGCACATGGTGAGCGTTCAAGTGTCAGTTATTGTTATTGCTGTCAGGAATCTATGTGTACATATTAATAACTAGGATTGTGTACATGGCTCTGTCCAACTAATGATTGGTTTTTATTTTATACCAGCTTTGGAGAACTATATTGAGAAGTTTTCTATATTTTATCTTATGCTCTATAAATCCTATACAGCATGGATAGCAGCTCTTGGCTAAACACTTGAAAGAACGCTAGTAAACTTGCTCATACTAAAGTCACCAATAGCATTTTAGCTAAACCAACAGGAACTTTTCCATTCCCTTCTTAACCCCAAGTTAACACTTGACACCGCTCATATTCTCCACTTCAAGAAACCCTCCGCCGCATTGGCTTCCCGAACTCACACTGCCCAGCTTCCTTCCCGCCTCTTTGGCCATGTCAGACTACTTTGAGAACTGTGCTTTCTCTGCCTCTCTTGTAAATGATGCTTCTCAAGATTGTTGCCAGGCAGTCTTCTGCTTTGCTGCACATTCTCCTGGGCAACTTCATCAATTCCTCATGATTTCCACATGCAGCTACATGCTAATAGTCATAAATCTTGATCTCTAGACTAGATGCCTGGCCTGAGATTCAGCTTTAAATATCCAACTGTTGGCTAGAAAATTCCACTCAGTTGTTCCATAGATCCCACCCAAGATACCCAAACTCAGGAGATTCTCTGTGAATCGCATTATTATCCAAATGATTGACTGCAAATCAGAAACCTCAAATTCATTAACATGGTATTTTTTCTAGAAAAAAAATCATCTATTTCATCAGGACTGTAAATGTTTTAGCATAGAATCTATATTGTATTTGTTTAAAATTTCTCACCTATCTAGAGTTCCCCGACCCCTCATCCCACTGAAATGTACACAAATATATGTATCTGTTTAAATTATTTTATTTTGAATTTTATTTTGTTGGGTAACATTAAGTACTTACCTTTGCCACAACTTAGTAAATTTCACAATTTTGTGGTAATTTGCTGATTAGTCTTATTTATAATTTTGACTTCCTTTAGTTCCAGGAAGAATACCCTAAAATTGCTGTGTAATTTAGTACCAAATTGTTAATTGCTTATTGCAGTCAACCGCCCTGGATTCAAAAAGGTATCCTTCACAGTATCTGCCCTTTGGAATGTATTGAGTTTTTGTGAATTCGTATATATTAGTTTTGTCTGCATTTCCTGGGCAATGCTTTAGAGTCTTATGTCATCTGTCTTTTTGATCACATTATTTAACACATCCATTTTTGCTACTGTAAATTTGTCTTCCCACATTCCCATATTTCTAATAGTGTTAATATGTATAATTTTCTAGTGATTTAAGAGATATAGATACTTTTGTTTTTTTGAGACAGGGACACAAACTCTGGTTCTGCCACCCAGGCTAGAGTACAGTGGTGTGATCATGGCTCACTGCAACCTCCGCCTCCTGGGCTCAAGCAGTTTTCCTGCCTCAGCCTCCTGACTAACTAGGACTACAGGCATACACCACAGGCCTAATTTTTGTATTTTGGTAGAGATGGGTTTTTGCCATGTTGCCTAGGCTGATCTTAAACTCCTGAGCTCGAGCAGTCCGCCCACTTTGGCTTCTCAAAATGCTGGGACTATAGGGGTAAGCCACTGCCCCCAGTCCGTACACACTATTTTAATTGACAGAAGTGTCTTTAGACTTCTCTGAAAATGTTTTATTTTTCCTATTTGAGGTATCGAGTCACTCCATATATAAGGGAATTTGGTTGCCTTCAATCTTCCCACCTCTTTCTCTCCACTTACACATTTTTGTTGATGGTTTATCATTTCCAGCTGATTTACTATTCTTAGTTTTTCTATGATCTGTATTTTTAGAAACTAATTTTCATGTTTCCACTAAGTCTCATCACCATATTAACAGTAATTTTTTAGACACTCTCTATTTAACTGCTTTCTCTGCCAACCACCAATCCTGTGAAGCACAAGCACAACTTTTCCCATCTTGCATTCTTCATTGATTCAAATCTCCTGCAGTCAGGTGCTGTCAGTAGGAATAAGACTAAAAATCTGTCTGGGCCATTGAAATAAGAGTATCTTTTTGTCTTTCTCACACATAAATGACAACTGTTCTGGATATAGAATAGTTAAGCACACTCTCCCGTTCAAGATCCACTTTCTGCTTATGCCACTAGTTCTCACTCCTCAAGATGGGGACTAGGGAGCCCGAGGGTGGCTGTTGGGGGTCTCCTCCCTCACTTCCTTGCCCTGATGTTCTTTCCTAAGGGGGAATGATGAGACAAGCTGGAGTTCACGTATCCACCAGTACAACCCTCTCTGTACCTGCCAGCACAATAGTGCAAAATTCCTGTCATATTAATGACTTTAGCCTAGCTTCAAGCATTAACACCAGATTTCCTTTATTTTTAGGTTTTCCTGAAAGTATCCTCTAATATATTCTGGGAGCAGGGGCCAATTAAGCACTTGCACTCACAAGACCATCTTACCTAGAAACACATGCAAGAACAGCTGTATGTTTAAGTAGAATCATTCTGTAAACTTCTTTTCTTCCACTTAGCACTGTCAGCAATTTGGGAAGACTTTTTCTTTAATGATGTGATTTTTAGTGGTGGTAATATGCAATAATAGCAACCATCATCACCACCATTAGGACATACTGAAGCCTTACCGTGTTCTGAGTATAAAGTAAGCCTTTTAGGTATAATAGCTCATTCGATTCTGATTGCAACCCTATGATGTGGGTTTTATCCCCAATTTCAATGCAGTCTCAAGTGGTGAAGGTGGGATCTGTATCCTGCTTCTCTAACTCCAAAGCCTGTGCTCTTAACCTTTCCTACTGCGGAACCAGAGACGATGATCCTTCAGCTTCAAGTAAAGAGCTACAGATGCAAGAGCATGAATGAAGCCCTCCCTGGGTTGCCTGACTTCGTCACTGAGACCAGAAGGAAACCCCATGTGGTATCAACCAGCAAACACAAACAGCTGCCTGGTGCTGCAGGGCACACAGACTTGATGATGAAATTCTCAAAATTCGTCATTACCTAATTTTTTTTGGAAATATGCACCATTTCATTGCCCAAAGTGCAGATTTTCTTAGACAGAGAAAACAGGAAAATTGTAGATATGGGTACACTCACAACGTGCTGAATGCAAACTAAACAGATATCCCATTAGGTAGAAAATCTAACCCATCCCTGTCTCTATTTCTGTCTTTGTCCCTTTTCATCTGCGTGGCTGCCACCCAACCTGTCAAGTGCTCTACCTCTCCGAAGAACAATGTGGGGGATCCAGCCAGGGACCCCCACCACCACCCTCCTTATCCCTTGGTCTTTCCTGCTGCTCGCAAAGGAATTCTCTGGAGCTGGTCTCTAATCAGTGCACACAGGTGGGATGGAGATGAGTTTTTCTTTAATATAACTTATCACACATTTGCACTCGTTCTCCCGACCAGATTGCAAACCACCAGGAAACAGGGTCATGTCCGGTTTCTCTTGCCTGCCCTCCCCTCCACAGCTCCCGAATTAGACCTGGCAGAGTATTGACGACACTGGATTAGCAATTCATATTCTAAACTGAATAAATAGATAAGGCACAATTGTCTGTTTCTATGTCATTTCTTGGTAGGTCCCTCTCAGACTTCATAGGCATCAACTATGGGATACATCTTGTGCGTATCCAAGTGAGACAGGGGACAGTAAAACACAGTTTTCTACACAGATGGGGAATAATCACACTCACACATACATACACAGAGAATTTCATTTAACCAAATGCTCACTGGAAGTAGAAATCATGAAGGTGAACACTCGAGCTCTGTTTAGCCAACACTAAACCGAAAGAGGGACCTCAGCCTTTAAGACATGACCGGGTTTGACGACTCTTTGGTTCCAGACTGACTTCCCAACTGACCAGTTGCTTTTGAGTCTTTTAGATTCAGCTTCACCTTGAATCCCAGCTTCCTGCCTCCCCCTCCCCACTTCCCTGGGAGTTCTCTGGCTTTCCAGCCCTGGTGTGAGCCAAGCAAAGCTCAATTAGCTAATGAGGTGCCCAAGACCAGCACCTAGACTGTCTCCAAGGACCAACCAGGCCATTAACTGCCATCATCAGTGTAAATTTACAACCTCGCCTACCACATGGAGTGCAGGGATGCTGTGAAGTTCTGCCAACCCTTTGGCTGACAGGGATATGGAGAAGTGCTGGCAAGCCAAAAACAGAGTAAATTAAAACTACGCTTCAATCTATAGGCTCTATTTATCTATGTCTTTCTTTAGTAATATAACATTAAGGTAAAAGGTCATAGCCCCACTGAAATATAATTTATATTTACCTTTTATTAAATAATTATGGCATGGCATCAAGTTAAATATTACAGAAGCTAATCAAGAGGGAATTCAAGAGAGAAAACTCAGACATGAGAATTTCGTCTTTGCTATACATAGAATGTCTTAATCCTCCACTGGGAGTCATTCGGGTTTGCTTAAGGAGTTTAATAATACACATTTCAACTGCCACAGAATCTAAATCCCATTTGGATCAGCCTTGAAAAACTTTCATCAATACCTTGAGATTTCATAATATTTCTCTTGAGAGCCTGGATCTCATGTGCCATTTCTCATTTTGATTGTGGGTATAATATATGAGATTACTTACATATATCTTGGACCCAATAAATAGATATAAACTATAAGCAGTGTGCAATTTTTTTAAGTAAATAGTATTTAACTAAAAATATCTACTGGGAACCACTCTTAAAAAAAAAAAGGCTGGCTGGTGCTCAATATTAATTTTCCCAAAGGATTAGTGAGATATAAAATTCTATATGGTCTTAATTTTCCTTCCTTAAGAGGAGGCACAGGAGCAGACAATGCTTACCCCATCTTATGCTTCTACTTCTGTTTAACAAAAATGAAGGCGACACTGGCTAACATGGAAAGGGGGCTCTTTGTTGGAACCCTGCTCAGCCTTAACAATTACGGCCTTGATGTTGCAGGCTGGTGCCCACTGATGCTCTTGACCAGCAGGGTACTGATTGCAAAGATGGCAACATCAAGTCCCGGTTGCTTTTTTTTGCAAAAAATATGAGAGAAGATGATGATGGGTGGGGGAAGATCTGAGTTCTCAATTTGGCTGCCACTCTGGGGATGTTGGCGGATCACACCACTGGCCTCTGTTGCAACTTTACTCACCAATGAGTCTTCCCTTGGATGCTAAGATTACCATGGAGTCTGTAGATGGTCATCAGGAGGCCAATAAAAGTGGAAATTCTCATCCTGGCCAGCACAGTGAAACCCCGTCTTTACTAAAAATACAAAAATTTGCTGGGCATGGTGGCATGTGCCTATAGTCTCAGCTATTCAGGAGGCGGAGGCAGGAGAACCACTTGAACCCAGGAAGCAGAGATTGCAGTGCGCCCAGATGGCACCACTGCACTCCAGCCTGGCGACAGAACAAGACTCAGTCTCAAAAGAAAAGAAAAAGAAACAAAGAAATTCTAAGCGTAGCCATGTGATTGTGCATCTGCGCTTTATCTGCAGAAAAGGAGCTTCACTTTATTCAATATTCACAGAGCCATGGTCTGGTCTCCTAAGGGTGACACCCCCAGAACTGGAGGATCCCTACAACCCTAACTCTAAATTCCAACTTTCCCCAAGAATAAGGAAAACCACTGAAAGGTTTTCTTTGCATTCTAAGAAACAAAGCAAAAAAAAAAAAAACAAAAACAAAAACAAAAAACCTTAAATCAATATCATGTGACTGCCATATAAACACAAGACCAGAAGATAGACATTGACCAGCAATAGAAAGAAAACATGCTTTAAGAATACCTGCCACTGGCTTTGGCCAAGGAGAATTACTCTCTGTTGACAGCACAGGAAGGCATGAAACGATGTGGCTTTGGGAGGAATTTAGATAAACAGAGACGAGCTTCTGCCATCATGCCACTTTAGGACATCTCCGTCCTCTTCCCTTAATAGTACATTGCTCCCACGTGTTCATTCCCACAGTCTGTCTTCCATGTGCTAGGATTTTGGCTCCCTTCTCGCTCCCTCCTATTCTCCCAATTTCCTTGTCCAATCATCTTCCTTCTGCCCTATTCCTCAAGTGTCCAACATTCAAAGCCTATGTCAAATTCACACTTAAAGGCTTCTAAGTTTTTCATTGCATATGATGATGTGATGGGATAAAGCTGGTCCTAGCTTGGGATCTGTCTTAGTTCCCAGCACTAACAAATGATACCACCTTCACTGGGTCACTTGGCCAGGTAAGGCTTTGGTTTATTTCTCTGCAAAGACAAAGGATTGGGGTAAATGGCTTCAAAGACCCCTTTCAAACTTTTACATTTCATGATTCTAAGGCTGTCACTGATTGGGAGCAGCGGCTTTCTTCTCTGAGGAGTAGAGATGGGTGGAGCTGAAGTCAAGGGCTGTTGAATTAAGTTGTCTTAATAACTTCGGCTACATTGAAATCTCTCCCCACATCCATTTGTTTCAATGTAGCAAAAGTTCAGTGTCACCAATTGAAAAACAAAAAGGAACAAAGATCATATAGAAACACATTATTAAGAGGCAGTAGCTGCCTTTGTGGACACAGGAACAAGAATACCAGAAGAGAGCCCACAGTGCACAAGCGGAAGATTAGACCAAAGCCTCTGATATTTAATTTTAAATGAAATATTAATTTAATATTTAATTACACTTTGGTTTCCAGAAAAACTGCAGCAGCAAGACAGATTGTTTGAAGAAGGGAATAATATACATGGTTAAGGAGACAACTGTAAAAATTAAAGATAAATTTCAAGGGTAAATCTAAATGCCACAACGGAGCAGTTATAAATACGCTCTTGCTCTCTGTAATGTGTATTTAGAATATTATAGCTGAGTATGCCAGTCCATTAAGGGGCTGGGATGTCTCTAGTGAAACAACAGCCCCCTATTCTGGGACTAGCCATGGACACATCATTCCTCAGACTCAGCTGAATGATGTATCTGAATTTCACAAGAGGTGGGAGTGGAGGCAACTTGGTAAAAGTGCAGGCTGCCAGGGGGGCTATTGACTCAACCTGTCTCCACTTTGAACAGGGAATAGTTGTACTCGGGCCAGTTTCTGATGTCTGAATTGGGTATTTTTAACTAAAAATCAGATTCATTTCTTCAATGGGATTTTTTTTTCCAGGATAATGCTATGCTGGGGAAAAATGCGAAGTGGATGAGCTATTAACATCTGAAATCCAGTTTGCACATCTGTGCAGCACAGCTTTATGAAGGCAGGTCCCACAAATCGCACGGAGCCTTGGGGAGGAGGCTGTTTGGGGTATGACTTGGGGATGTGCGGAAAAACCAAGGCTTCTAACTTTTCCTCCCAGCTGCTGCCTGTTCTTGCCTTAATCCTGTTGATGAATACTTTCTCCCAAATAAAGAACAGAAAAAAATTGTTTTTGCCAAAGTAAAAGATAAGAAGTATTCTGGGGAAGGGGTTAGTTAGCATGAATTCTTTGGTTTCTTGGTGTGTCTCAGTTAGCAGTTGTCTGTGTAGACCTCTGAGTTCTCCTGCACACCTGGTCAAGTACCGACTCTTGTGCAGCTGAGGCACGGTCAATCTCTTCTACTCCTTTGGGCCACCTTTTATTTTTCATTTATTTATTTTTCCTAAAAAGACCTCTGGGTTTTCGTTAAATTAATTATTTATGTAAGAAACAAGGTTTCCCTTTGTCATCCAGACTGGAGTACAGTGGTACAATCACAGCTCACTGCAGCCTCAGTCACCTGGGCATGAGCATTTCTCCCACCTTGGGCTCCCAAGAGCTGGGACTACAGGCCTGCACCACCAGCCTGGCCATTTTTTTTTTCTTTTTAGAGACAAGATCTTGCATGGGTTGGTCTCAAACTCCCAGCCTCAAGTGATCTTCTGGCCTCAGCCTCCCAAAGTACTGGAATTTTAGGTGGGAACCATGGCGCCTGGCTTCCACCTTTTAATGCCTGCTTCCTTGTGACCCTCTATGTGAGTCCATATTGTCACACAGCCTTGGACTTCTCTGTCTCCTGCAAAAACCTGGTTTCTAATCGAGATTGAGATACTCATGGCACGATGTGGTAGGTCTTTCAAGAAGAATCCACATTTTCCGGAAGACATACACAGAAACCAGGCACAGGTCCAAAGGCAATGAGAACACCACCCAGAGCTTCCCAGAGCTGCATGTCTCCTCCCACCGGATGCTCACAACAGTGAATTGTGCTTGTATTTTTATATTGATATCCATAGATACCTTTGTATATGTACATAATTTTATATTTCTAATGGGGTAAGTATATCCCCATGTTTTTAGCTTAGAAAAATGGCACAAAGAATAGCTGTTGTTCCTGAAAGTTGGAATGCAAATCTCTGCCTCTTCACTCTGTCATTGGCTCTCTTCTACACAAGAGCCTGTCCCAGTGCCAAGTTCTCTCAAGTTTAATAAAAACGTGGAGTTCATATTTCTCTGCCTCCTGCAACTTCAGTTATTCATAGAGAGGATAATTTCTATGACTTCTAAAGAATTCAAGGCACTTCACAGACTCTGGGTCTAGCATATCATGCTAACTGGAGCCTCCCCTTCATGACTCCTGCTTTTTTGAGTCTTCTAGAAAGTTCCATGTAAGAGCAAGCATTAGCATTGTGTTCACAATGAAAGGACCCAGTCTCATAAGAATGTCCCCAGGGGTGAGGTGCTTTATAAACCCAAAAGTCTCTGCTACAGCCTCAAAAGCAGAACTTAGGACTTACAAACTTGTTTCTTTGTTTGAAATACACATTCCCTAAATTAGTTGAACCACTGTGGAAGATAGTGTGGTGATTACTCAAGGATCTAGAACCAGAATTACCATTTGGCTTAGCAATCCCATTACTCAGTATACGCCCAAAAGAATATAAATCATTCTATTATAAAGATACATGCATATGTATGTTTGTTGAAGCATATTCACAAAAGCAAAGACTTGGAACCAACCCAAATGCCCATCAATGATAGACTGGATAACGAAAATGTGGTATATATACCATGGAATACTATGCAGCCATAAAAAGGAATGACAGCATGTCCTTTGCGGGGACATGACTGAAACTGGAAGCCATCATCCTTAGCTAACAAACACGGAAACAGAGAATCAAACACCGCATGTTCTCACTCATAAGTGGGAGCAGAACAATGACAACACATGGATGCAGGGAGGAGAAGGGAGAGCATCAGGACAAATAGCTAATTTATGCAGGGCTTAATACCTAGGTGATGGGTTGATCTGTGCAGCAAACCACCATGGCACACGTAAACCTACATAACATAGCTGCACGTCCTGCACATGTATCCCAGAACTTAAAACTTAAAATGTAAATTAAATAAAATACAGATTTCCAGACGCTCTCAGACGAGTAGCAAGAAATGTTCCCATATTGCAATCTGAAAATCAGGGTCCAGGTAAGGCGTCTTCTGAGACCTCCTTCAGGCTCACTGTCCACGGCACTCACTCTGCACCTTTTAAAACCCTCGAGGTTTCAAGTTTTGCCTTTTCCTCTGGCCACGGCCTATTTCCCGGGCACCTCTCCAGAGTAACAGCCAGAGAGCCAAGGTGTTATCTGCTGAGTAAAACCAGGCAAGACCAAACAGATGGCCTTGGTATCCTTCTTTCTAATAAACTGTACAGAGTTAGGAAGTAGTACAGGTTAGGTGTTAAAAGAGAACTTTAGAATAAGACATCTAGGATTCATCGTAGCTTGGTGATCTTAGGCAAATGACTTAATTTCTCTAAGTAGCAGCATCTCAGCTATGAAGCTGAGGTGCTCATAGAACTGTCATCACAAAGGTGGTGACACTCAGAGCCTGTGGGACAGAGCCTTCCTTGCCTTGCGTGCTTAATAGATGACAGCTGTGATTACTGAACTACTGTCATCATGTTTGCTTATTATTCTGTCTTATGATAGAACTTATAGAAGACTTCTTAACTGGCTGTCCAACGTATAACCCAGGTTCGGAAAAGCTCTGCTCATTTACCCCCATGTCCTCACACACAGTTTTGCCCTGGATCCTGCGGTTGGTGCAGATTTCACAGTTAGAGACAATGGCAATTCCACCCCCAAATAGCATGCTCTGATATCCTCTCCATGAATACTCACTGCCACCTAAAGTCAACACAGCCAAGAAGTCCCAGCACAACCAGTCACTGTGGTTCTATTGGGCACCCCTACTGGGATTATTTTTCCATATTGTCGGTTCTCTATGGAAAAGTCTGCAAGGAAAATAAAGGATCTCCTCTCCTCCCCACCGAGGCTGGCATACCACCCTCAGGTCTCAAGCCAGAAAGTGGCAACTGGACTTTCCCTGATGACCCCTGTTCTCACGTGGCTCTCTCAGTTGTGCAGCACCAAGTTTCACAGCAGCAAATCACGGTTGGTGGAAAGCCACATGTGCAAAGAAAATGTGTTGTTTTTTCAGAGCCCTGATGTTGTTCGTGCTGTTGGCAGCAGCAACCATGGGGGTTTGGCTAATTAACCAGGTACACCTAATAGTCTTGGCTCTGTCATGGTGCATCCTTGGATACAGAACATGTCAACAGCTGGACTATGGACCACAGAGTGTGTGCAGTGGGGCAGGGGTGGAAGGAGGAAAGGTTCTCTTGGGTAGAACTTTCTAGAGGCAGCCTCCTGCGGGAGGCTCCAGAGAACTTTTACTACCGCTACTATTGTGTTCCTGGAGAAAGGACCCAGTCTCATAAGAACACTCTCATGGGTAGAGTGCTTCATAAGCCAGAAAGCCTCTCCAACAGCCTCAGGAACAGAACTCAGGTTTCCCAAACTCATTTCTTTGTTTAAAATACAGATTCCCAGACCCTGTCGGAAGAGTATGGTTTGGTATTGTCTGGAATGGCACCAACCGTGATTCTTACGGTTAGCCAAATTAGGGAAGCACCCTTGGGTAACAGCATAATTGACACGAGAGCTTTACAGAGGATGGAAATGAGCTCAGAGAGGTCAGTGACCTGATGAAAGTAGGCACGAGCTGTGGACCACAAGGCCGGCCCCTGCAGGCAGCGGTTCCGGCTGGTCCAATGCTCTCCTCTCAGACCCCATCCTGCTCACAGCACTCACTCTGCACCTTTTAAAACCCTCTGGGTTTCAAGTTTTGCCTTTTCCTCCAGAACCAGACTGACTTTTTGTCCACCTTCCCATTGAAGCTGAGTGCTTTGTCTAGGCCTATAGCAGCCTCGGAGCACTGTCCGGCAGTGAAGCACCCCAGGCGTCCAGAATGTATGGGTCAGTGTGTCAGGATGGCTGGAAAGACAGGAGGGCTATGTCCTTCTCCTGGGGAAGAGGCCGTGGCTCTCCAGATGATCAGAGTGAGGATGCAGCTCTGAGGTAGAACAGCCTATGTGCAGGTGCCTACAGAAGCCACCGATTCTGGATTAAGACAAAATTGACCTTTCATGTCGGTAGCTGCCTATTCAGTGGCAAAGACAGGAGGCCACCAACCCATTTCTTTTGGGGTCTAGAACCCTCCATGGATGACATCAACTTCCTGTCTCTACCAACCCAAGTGATACGTCTCTCAGGAACATCAGGGTGGAAGCTTTTCTAGAGACTGGCCAGACTCCTGAGCTATTCTTCATAGCCCTGGTATTTTTGGTTTCTTCTTCCTTTGTGAACAAAGGAACTCCTGAGTCTCTCCCCTCCTCACCCTGACCATCAGAGAAGGCCCTTCCTTCTCAAAGGCAGTTTCTGGAAGAAGCACCATCAACTATCAGGCTGGAAATACTTTGTACCTAAAAAATCAAGTTTACTAATATGCACTGTTTCAATATTTAAACGTGTAACACTATACTGTGTCATACTTTCCTTTAATTTTAAATTTAAATTATAATAGTAACTAATAGAAATAAGTAAGCAACCTTTAAAAATTTAAATAACAATAACACTGAGAAAGCAACATTGTTAACCCCTCGGCATGCAGAATCCTGTACCCTACTAGGGTTGTTTGTAAAACTACTCATTTTTCATATACCTAAAAATTGGGGATATTATGCAGACTATTTTAAAGCGTCTTTAAAAACCCACATTACAGATGCCTTTCATGTAAATAAATATCCATCCATGGCATTATTTTCAATGTCTTTTAAAAAGTATAGAAGATGTTTCATTATTTGTTTAATGAATCCCCTAAGTACAGTGAGGATATTTTCAATTTCTCACTGTCGTAAACTGCCATGAACAGTCTTCCAGCAAACCCAATTATTTCCTAGGTGGACCTTCCTAGAAGTAGAATTGCAGAGTCAAAGGGTACATCCATCTTCAAGCTTAGTACTTTTCAGGTTTTCTCTTATCAAATCTACATTTCTTCAGTAGTATCTTAGAAAGTCCCTATTGTCTTTGAATTTTGCCAACCTGAGTATTTTCATCTGTTTAAAAAAAATCCTTGCTGACTTGATAGGGGAAAAAAAGATGATCATCTTCTTGCCTCAATTTGCATTTATTTGATTATTAATGTGGCTGGGATTTTTTATTACAATATGTTTATTGTTTACTCGTCTTCCTTCCTGAATTTAACCCTTGCTATTCATTGCTAGCTTTCTATTTGGGTATTTGTTTTTTCCTTTTTAATTTCGAAGGTACCTAGAAATTAAACTGCACGTTCTCCTCTTTTTCCACAATGTACAACATAGTGGTTAACAAACAGTAGGCACAAAGTAAGCTTTTGCTGAATAAAGGAATAAATCTTTTTTTACTTCAGATAATAGGTCACGCAGAGCAAATGTGTTCCCCGTTTGTCCCTTTCCCTTTAATTCCTGGCACAGTGACAAACGCTTTCCTTGTATGTAGTCACATCTTCTGCTGGATGGTGCCTGTCTTCAGCCTTAATGTTCACAAGGCTTCAAACAATAATTATTTTTTAAATCTATCATCATTTGAAATGTCTACATTTTTAATAAAAATATTTAATTTGAATACATTTTAGTTTATATGCTATGACATTTAAAATGCTTGACTGGTTGGCTCAACACATTTGTTAAGCCTTCCATCTTTTCCACGTTGACCTGACCTGGCTTCCCTCACCTACTAATACCCAAGTATTTACACCCTGAATGTGTGCAAAGTGTTTATTTTTTAAATTTTCTCCTCTGTTTCATGACATTTCTATATGCTCCTACAAAGCCCCATATTCTTTTAATTATTGAAACGTAAAATAGGTTTTAATGCCTGGCAGGGCAAGGCCCTCTCATTTTTCAAAATCCTCTTTTAGCACCTTTCCTTCCCAGGTGAATGTTTGTAATGTTTCCCCAAATATTTTGTTGGTATTTTGATTGGCACTGTGTTAAATGTGTTCATTAATCGGCATCTTTACAATATTAAATCTTCCCACCTCTCCACCAGCTGGAAGTATTTTGTCCTTCCTCTGAACTCCTTTAGCATGTTATACCTTTAAAAAAAATCACTTTCTAAACTATACCCACCCAATTTTTCAACTCTGAAACCTGAGCGTCGAACCCTTCTCTGCCCTCCCCAACCTTCACCCCATCCAATCAATCATCAAGTTGTGTCAATGCTACCTCCTAAATTTTATCCACTTCTGCTTATCCCCACTGCCAGCGGTCTGCTCCAAGCTACCATCATCTCTGGCCTGGATCACCCCACTGGCCTCCAAGTGACCTCCCTGCATCCACCCTGGCTCTCAAGCCATCCTCTGTACTATAGCCAGAATGAACTTTTAAAAGGCAAATCTGATGGTGGCAATATTCTTAAAGCTTCTCATGGCGCTTGGGGAAGAGCTGAAAAAAACAAGCCTTGTTGTGATCTGGCCCCTGCCCTCCCTTGCAGCTTGAATGCAGCCTCTCTTGAACTCATTCTTTCTGCTCTGTTCATAAAATATATCCCATGTTCTTGTCCACCCCAGGGCCTTTGCACATACTGTTTCCTCTGGTCTATTCTAAATCCTCCCCATCACCTCAGTTTAAGGAGGCTCAGTTCCCTGGGCATATATTCCCAGTATCCTATACAACTCCTTTTAGTCCTTATCAGGTTTGCAATTTCTTGTTCAAGTGGGTCTCCATGCTGATAAAGCTAATGGTAATGATGTGGAAGTGCTAGGAAGAGAAAGGCATGGACCTTTAAATGATGTGAAAGCAGGAACGGAAGTGCTGGGTAGAGGAGGGCATAGTCCCTGGCTAGGGCTCCACCCCAGGCCTGTGCCCATGGACCTAGGTGAGGACAGGCATTTTTGTTTACGTGCCGAAATGTTGCATTTTCCAAGACCATCCTTGCCTTCCATGCCCCCATCCTGTGCCTGTAAAAACCCTGAGACCCTAGAAGGCAGACACACAAGCCCCCGTCCTGTGCCTGTAAAAACCCTGAGACCCTAGAAAGCAGACACACATCAGTGGAGGAACACCTGGACATGCAGAGGAACTCACCGATTGGCACCGGCACACTTGCACGCCACCAACAGGCAGAACAACGCAGAATCTGGCTGGGGCAGTAGGAGGAGAGCCTGGACTGCTGTGAGGCCAGAGGAAAATCATCTCCCTTCTGGCTTCCCCATCTGCTGAGAGCTACCTCCCCTCAATAAAACCTTGCACTCATTCTCCAAGCCCAGGTATGAGCTGATTCTTCTGGTACACCCAGGTAAGAACCCTGGGATAGGAGAGCCCTCTGTCCTTGTGATAAGGCAGGGGTCTAATTGAGCTGACTAATACAAGCTGCCTGTGGATGGCTAAACCCAAAGAGCACCCTGTAGCACACACCAGCTGGGGCTTCAGCTGTAAAGATTCACCCTAGACACTGCCATGGGGCCCCACAGCCTGCCTGTCTGTATGCTCCTCTAGAGATGTGAGCAGTGGGGCACTGAAGAAGCGAGCCATACTCGCATCATCTGCCCTGTGAGAGGGAGGAGGGAACTTTTCCCATTTCAGTAATAAGAATAAAAACAATAAGCCATTTTTTGACTAATAAGATATGGGCCATCCTATCCACTTTCTATCCCAGGTACTTTCCATGAAGAGACCTGACCACCAGCTTGGGAAGGCAGGTGGTGACGTTTTCAGGAAGGTTGTGAACTACTCGAGTGGTGGCTTAAAATCTGCCATGGTGAGAATATCTGACTGTGGAAATCGGTAAATGGCATAAACCCATGCTTTAAAAAACAAGGTCTCCTCCTCCCTGGAGAGCCCCTTGTTAAACCTTTGCCAGCCCACCACAGTTGCCATGGACTGTATCGTTTAGTCCTTGGCTCTGTAGGTAGCCCATTTTATAAATGGGGAAAGGGAGGTTAAGTCACTTGCCCAAGATTCAAGAGCAATTCAGGAGGGAAGCCACGCTATGAGTCCAGGTCTCTAATTCCAGAGCATGGGCAGTTCACCTTCACGGTGGTGCGCTGTAATGTCAGGAAGGTAGCAGACCCTGCTTTGACTTCTCTCCAATCGCCCGAGCACACAGCTCAATGTTGAGCACATCATGCATTGCTCAATAAACACACACTCCATGCAAAAGTCGCTAATAACTCAGCACATGAAGGAAACAGGGCTATTGTCTAATACAACTTGCTAAAGTAGTATCAGAAAGATACCAGGCATCCTCCTTTGCAGCTTGAATGCAGCCTCTCTTGAACTCATTTTTTCTGCTCTGTTCATAAAATATATCCCATGTTTCTACCCACCCCAGGGCCTTTGCACATACTATTTCCTCTGGTCTATTCTAAATCCTCCCCATCATCTCAGTTTAAGGAGGCTCAGTTCCCTGGGCATATATTCCCAGCATCCTATACAACTCCTTTTAGTCCTCATCAGGTTTGCAATTTCTTGTTCTAGTAGGTCTCCATGCTGATAAAGCTAATGGTAATGATATGGAAGTGCTAGGAAGAGAGGCTTCAAAGAGGCCTGAATCTTTGTTCTGATGCCATCTTTAATTCAACGGGCAATTAATAGCAAATCACTTGTGCTTAGGTTTCAGTTTTCTCTTCTGCAAAGGAGGGTCTTTGACCAGATGTCTTCATAGTCCCTTCATCTCTAAAATTACTTGAATTTACATGTAGCTTAACATCAGTTATTTTCACAGGTGTGTGGGCTCCCGTTTTGCTAGGTACTGTGTTTCTAAGATCTGTAGACCACAGCCTCCTCATTCTGTTTGGCAAATCCCTACTTTGCTTCAAAAATGTCACCTATTGCTACCTCCTCTGGGAAGCCTTCCCTGATTCCCCAAAGCTAGTCACTCCCTGAATAGTGTCCCTATCACCCTTTTTTATTTCAGGGGCTGAATCTAATTATTGTCATCTAACAGTAGCCATCTCGCATTCTTTCTTTATCTGTCATCTCCCATTTTAGAACTGTAGGCTGATAGAGGTGTACTGATATTATTGGTTTTGTGTGTTTAGAGCACATGCTTGTTGAGTAAATAAATGGGTAACACTGCTACCTGGGTCCTACCTTCAGAAATTCACATCTAATTGGTCTGGAGTTTGACCTAGGCACTGATAACTGAAAGGGTGGCCAAAGGTGAGGACCTCTGGATTCAGAGGAAGTTTACACATGTACACATACACACACACACACACACATACACAACACCTGGCTCTGAATGTCTACATCTATGGACCTACTGGTTATTGAGATTGTTCTTTACTTCATTACAGAGTTGAGGATTGGCTATGAATATGTGAATATGTGCGTGTTATGATACCTATCCATCTCCTTATAGACCAGCTCCAACACCCACAGTCCAGGGGTGTCTTTTGAAACCCTAGAGATACCAGAAGCTCTACATTCAGAAAGTGTCTAGACTACTTGACTCACTCTCCACCTGACTTCAGGGGCAGCCCATGCTCCTGGTTTCCTCTTCCCCTGACCTCTCCTTCTCAGGCTCCTTCCCAGGTTCCTCCTGTCATCTTTAATCCTGCGTACTGGTGTTCCAAGGCCTTCTCCACCCTTGCATGATGATCTCATCCAGTCCTGTGGCTTTAAATCCTGTCTAGATGCTGGTCGCTCCTCTGCTCAACATCTTCCATGTCTTCCCATCCTAAGTCCTCGCCCTGCCTGACTTTCCCACCTCATCTCCCATCACTCTCTTCCCCACTGACTCCTCTCCAGCCACACAAGCATTCTTGCTCTTCCCCAGCAGCACCAGGCTCCTTCCCACTTCACGACCTGTAATCTTGCTGTACCCTCTACCTAGGACAACCCCACACCCAGATTCATGGATTGCTAGGCACTGTTCCAGTGAACACCAGTGAACCAAACGGAAAACCCAGCCCCAGGGAGCTCCTGGATGGAAGAAGGCAATGTGGATGGAGAGGAGAGGAGGATGGAGGAAGAAGGAAGGAAGCGGGGATGGATTTCCACAGCTGGCCCCATCCTGGGATTCAGGTCTCCGCTCCATGTCCCCTCCTCCTAGAGGCCTCCCTGACCGGACTGCCCAACCCTCCCTCACTCTCCTTCCCTTACTTCTCACTATCTGAAATTATATCACTTATTTCCTTTCTTGCCTGTCTTCCCCTCTATAATACAAGCTACATGATGGGGGACTTTACCTTCCTCCCTTCTATACCTCAGAGCTTAGAGCTGTGCCAGCCCATGGCAGGCAGGTCATAAATACTAGTTTGAATGAATAGATGAACTATATCCCTTTGGGAGTTAGAACAGTACTTTTTTTTTTTATTGTGACTGCAATAGAATCTCCCATAGATCCACAGAAAATAACACCTGAGATGTTATTTCTGTCCTGCTTATCTCAGGACATAAAATTCAAAGGCTAAGTTTTAAATAAATAGATCTAAAAATTACCTCTATCTACTCCTAATTGATAGCTAGCCAGACATTGACACTTTACCAAGAGTAGGAATCTGAGTGCAAATGACAGACTATAGTATCTCTAACATATTATTATTAAAAATGTATAATATGTCTGCTGTATTTTCTTGGTTTATATATTTCTTTCTCTATACTCTTTATTTTCTCTGTCAAAGTATAATACCTCATTAATCTTCCCGCCCCTGGTTGTTTCCCCAATTAACTCAGTCTTTATATCAACAGCATCTCTTTTTTGGAAGACAGTATCTTTGAGTTACTGTTCCCTGCAAAGGAACCCTCAATGCCTTCTTATTTCCTGCCAAGTCAAGTCCAAACTCCCTTATAAGGCTTCCTTTTTTTTTTTAACTTTAAAAAACTGTGGTAAAACACACATAACATACAGTTTACCATCTTAATCGCCATTAAGTATACAGTTCAGTCAACCTAAGCAGTTAACACTGTCGTACAACCGTCAACGCCATCCATTCCAGAACTCCTTTTGTCTTGCAAAACTGAATCTCTGGACCCATTAAACAAATCCTTAATTTCCCCTCCCTTAACCCTTGGTACCCACCATTTGACTTTCTGTCTGTATAAATTTGATACTCTAGGTTCTACATAAGGCTTTTAAGCTGTTTTATACTTTCTTTCCCTCCCATGCTGATATGGTTTGGCCGTGTCCCCACCCAAGTCTCATCTTGAATTGTAGCTCCCATAATTCCCAAGTGCTGTGGGAGGGACCTGGTGGAAGAGAATTGAATCATGGGTCACTTTCCCCTATACTGTTCTCATGGTAGTAAGTCTCATGAGATCTGATGATTTTATAAGGGTTTCCTCTTTGGCTTGGCTCTCATTTTCTCTTGTCTGTCGCCATAAGATGTGCCTTGTACCTTCTGCCATGATTGTGAGGCCTCTCTAGCCACATGGAACTATGAGTCCATTGAACTTCTTTTTCTTTACAAATTACCCAGTCTCAGGTATGTCTTTATCAGAATCATGAAAACAGACTAATACACATTAGGATAAGTTCTAGTCTAAGTACAAAATGCACTGCCACAATTGTCAGATAAGCCTTTGGTCCTGTAGGAAGGTGATCCCCTCACCCTGTGGCCTTTGCACATGGGAGTCCCACAGTGAGAACATTCTCCCAATTTCTCTTTGCCCATCCAAATTACCCCTGTCCTTAAATATGGTCTTTAATCTCCATCTCTTCCTTGACACCCCACCCCACTACTCTCGTCCACATTAAACTCTTTCTTCCTGAAACTCACATTCCATTCATTGGAAATACCAAACATTTCAGATTTATGAATTCACCAGCCGTTCTTTGCAATATGCCTTTGTCTTCTTCAAAACTTTCTAACCTTTCAAATGGGGAAGGGATCATGTCTTATGTGTGATCTATACCTTTCACTTAGGAAAAGCAGTTAATACAAAGGAGAAATTCAACAAATATTGACTAATATATGATTTTTACCTTCAGGTAGTTTAAAAATACTTTGAGTCACTCTCCAACATCAATGGGCAACTCTCTTGAATCTTTTCAAGAAAATATAGTTACAGCCAATAACTGTCTATTTTTTTAACCTGACCATGTGGATAAAAGGTGGTTCTAGTGTGGTTTCAACAGAGTCATATTTGTAAAACCGTGTTCCTGAAATGAGCTGCTGTGACCATCTCCCAGATCTTGCAGAAGTTAAGTAAAACACTAATTTAGAAGTGAACCTTCACATCACCATTCAACACCTATCACCCAGCTCACTCTTTCTATACTAGCAGAAAGACCAAGAAAAATCAGGACCATTCTAAAGTGCAGATACTGGGAACTAGCTCAAAGGCCAACCAGAAGCCAGCCTCTCTTGGAATCATTTTTTTTTCACCTACCTGTGTAAATGAACCTTCCTGGGGCTCCCTTGCAGAACTGCTTGGATTTATACGATAATGTCACCTCCACCACGCCGGGGATGTGCCGGGGAGGAGTCTGTACTCTGATAGCATGAGGGGTTATTAGCTGAGGAATGAACAGGCAGGGAAAAAAAAAAACCCATTAGACAAGCTATCGCCAAGGACATAAGGTGCAACAGCATGTCCCGCTATTGCTCCTCAGGGGCTTCTCTCTGCTCTAGACTAACTGAAGTGCTCCTAGCTCCAAATGCACTCTGAATATCACTGTCCTGTCTCTGTCTGTCTGCCTATCTCTCTCTCTCTCTCTGTATATCTGACTCTCTCTCTGTCTCTATCTCTCCCTCTCCCCTACCCGCTTGGAATTTTCTCTCAACCCAACCAACTTAGGTCTTTAACTTCCTACAAGCCTAGCCCAAGTCCCTCCCACCGCCTGCTGCCAACCCCACCCTCATCCCTAGAATCCTTTTCTCTGCTGAACTGCCATTCTGCTTGCAATTTCAAATATTGATTTGGCAAGTTCCAACCCCGACTTAACACTGTCACTTTTCTTTTTGTAATGTTCTATATGACGATGAAAGTAAAACATATCCAATTCAGAACATTTGGAAATCACAGAAAAATACAAAGAAAAATATTAACATCATAGAGACTATCAATATTAACATTTGGTATGTTTCCAGTACTTTTCTATGGAAGTGTGTTATATAACTACATTACATTCATGGGCACTGTTGTCCTTATGTTTTTCTGCTTAGTATTACAGTGTAAGCGTATCATTTTTCCTGTATCATTAGAATTTTTTCAACCTTTATTTTTTGAGATGGAGTCTCACTCTGTTGCCCAGGCTGGAGTGCAGTGGTGTGTTCTCAGCTCACTGCACACTCTGCCTCCTGGGTTCAAGCATTTCTCCTGCCTCAGCCTCCCAAGTAGCTTGGATTACAGGTGTGCACCACCATGCCTGGCCAATTTTTGTATTTTTAGTAGAGACGGGGTTTCACCATGTTGGTCAGGCTGGTCTCTAACTTCTGACCTCGTAATTGTCCAGCGTCAGCCTCCCAAAGTGCTGGGATTACAGGTGTGAAACACTGCGCCTGGCCTTCAAAACCTTTTCTAATGGTGGAATGATATCCCATCACTTTACAATTCTAGATTTCTAATTTTTCACCATTTAAAATAATATTACAGTGGATACTTATTAAGAAACCTATGCCTGAATTATTGTGACTTCTCTGCTTTTTTACCTTTGGTGTTTGTGCCGCTGATGCTCTAGGAATGACCAGTTTCCCAGATCAAAATAATCTTTGGGTCAAAGGAAATCAGAGTAAGCAAGATGCCTCTGCCTACCTCGCTCCACACAAGCATGGTCCCAAACACCACCTGGAGACCATCAAAGAAGTTGTCCCCAATTATGATGACCATGGCTCCTCCTGTGGTCCAGCCTTCACTCGGGCTAATGGCTTTGATGCAGGGTGTAGCTAATAGGATAGGAAAGAAAAAGTCAGGTTTGTTCTTTCATGGATGTCCAACTTTTTGGCTTCCCACTGCATGTTGCAAGAAGAAGAATGTCTTGGGCCACATATAAAATACATTAATGCTAATGATAGGTGATGAGGAAAAAAAAAGGTCCATGCATAATTTCCACGCTATCCCCCACCACAGATAAGAAAAAGAATCCTTGCATTCAAAGGCTGGACACTTGCGTATGGTTGAAGTTTAGAGTTTTGGGGATGGGCTGCCTTTGAAAGCTGTTGGTCATTCCGAGAAGTTCAAGCTGAGATTTGTTGACTTGACATCATTCCCTAATTGGTTGTTGGTTTTCACCGAGTCATTAAAACCTAATGAGCTGACCATTACGTATGAAAAAGTAAAACACTTAGCTAATTGTGCAAAGGGTGTTTGAAAACCTCTGTTGTTTTTGTCCATATTTTTATAAGTTGATCACACTGGAAATGTGCAAATCCCCTTTCTCTCCCCACCTCCTCTGCCCTAAGATGTTAAGATTTACAAGGCCCATTAATGGGCTAGAGAGAGAGAGAAGGAGAAAGCAAAATCTATTATAGTTGAAGGTTTTTTTCAGCTCTATCAAGAGACAATTTCTAACCGCCATCCTAACTTTGTAGGAAGGATTTTCCCCATTTCTTCCATATGCTCCAGGCCCCTGGATTTTACACCCAACAGGAACCCAATATGGTTTTCAGGCCATAACTAAAGTCAATCCATCACTCCATTTCCAAAGCTGACAGGGTCAAAGGTAGAGGAGAACTTTGGCAGGACTCCAAAAACATGAGCCCCCTTTGAACAGCCAGTCAATCACATCCAATCAGTCAAAAGAAACTGGATGGGTTCCTAGTCCTGAACTCTGGGATTTTCTTCTCCCCTTTCAGTTCCCACTGTGGGAGAATTAACACCACTCCAAATTCTTTACTGATTCAATCATTTTCTTTCAGTTCATTAATTCCTGTTTACAATGATACAAGATACATTTTCAGGGCTGAGTTAGGGTGGGAGGTGGGGGTTGGAGGGTAGCATAGAGCAAAACATCACACTAGAATAGTAGCCTAATTTGACCATACATTGTGTATTATAAGGTCGTTGTACGCCAGTGAGTTGGGAAGGGGAATAACTAAAATGGAATTTACTCAGGTTTGTCAGTTATCTTCATCGATATACTTTAATTTTTTGGACAACTTGAAGTTTAACAGTTACCAGAATTTCTAATTACTTTAATGTACTTGGAAAACTACCCAGAACAGACCATGATTTCTTCCTGTCCAAGCAAACAAAAATCAATTAGTGTCAGTTTCATTCCTCACATTGTTTTGTTTTGCCTACAGTCTGTTTAAGGACACATCTGACACTTACTCATACATGTCTGGCACTGCAACATTCCTGTTTAACTAAGATGTCATAGGCCTACATTTGCCTGAAATGCCCGTCTCGCAAAAAAGGAAAACACAGAACAGAATGGAAGAGGCTGGGAGGCATGAGGACTTGGCATGGGCTGGTAGACATGTGGGGCTTACAATGGAGCAGGCTGGAGTCCGTGTTTACAACTTCGTTAAAAAAAAAAAAAAAAAAACCCACATGGTTCTGTGTACTTTCTCTACTCTGACTCCAAGACGTAAATCTGAAGTTTGAACAAGGAAATTCTTGGAGAACATCATGTGTCTACCATGCTGAGTGGAGACAGCCCTACCTTCTGATGGGTCGAGTCTTCTTGCTCTCCGTCCATGCTTGGAGTTGTTATGAACAAACATATTGTCAGAAACAGCCAGGACATGTCCATCCACGTTCACTGTTGTTGACAACACAACCTGCATATTTAAAGTAAAAAGGAGCAAGGTGGGGGGCAGTAGAATTAGTTTCACATAACATAGCAAATGCACCAAAATTCTATTTTGCCACATTTCCAAATGGCAAATGGGAGATGGGACAGAACCTGGGACTCAACAGAGTTTCCTCCTTCTGTAACTACTTCAGAACTTTATAGAAAAAGTGGCTGTCCTTGACTCATGCATTGTCAATTATTTTTGCTCAAGGCACACCAATGTAATGAAGTGGAGAAAACACCATCTGCCTGCTGGTTCCACAAACCTGGTTCTCTATTAAAAGACCTGGACCACCACTGCCAGTGGAACCTCCACCATAGGAAGCTGGTTGTGTGCCATGTGGAAGCTGAGATCTACACACCAGCAGGAAGGTCACTTCTTTCTAAGCTCAGGAATGGCTTCCTGCACTTCAGATGGGTCCTGACATCATGCCCAGCTTTGAGATCCTGGCTGGTGAACTGTCTGTGGTATTGCTGCCCAGTAGAGAGCAGTGGCAGGGATGCCTAGACTTTTGCTGAGAAGATAAGGCTGCCATAATTCAGTGTTGAAAATATAGTATGTGTAGTATCTAATCAGTGTGGAGCGATGGGAGAACATGGGTTTGGAGTCAGAGAGAACTGAATTCAAATCCCAGGCCTGCTGTCCTCTAACTTGCAACCAAAGACAAATTACTTAACCTTTTCTAATCTCAGGTTTTCTTATCTGTAAGACATAAATAACAATGTGTAGCTCACAGTGCTGAAATGAGATATAATGAGAAACAGGCACACATCCCTAGTCCAAGAATCTGAAATCCAAAAATCCTCCAAAATCCAAACCTTTTTGAGCACTGATACGATGCTCAAAGGAGATGTTCATTGGAGCATTTTGGATTTTGGATTTTCAGATTAGGGATGCTCAACCTGTAATACGTGGAAAGCATCCAGCACAGTGCTTGGTGTGCACCAAACTGGGATGAGTTCATGTCCTGATTGCTTTGCCCATGCTGGGCATGACCATCCCATAAGACAGATGACATTTCTCACACACAGAGGTTCTCCCATGGTCTAAGCTCTGGGGGAGGTCCTAGGAAGAGGCAGATAGGAGATAGGTACAGACAGTTACAAGGTATGGTCCCTAACCTAAAAGAGTTGATTTTCTGGCTGGAGAATCAAAGTTAACACAGAAAATAAGTAGCACAAAGACTGGTATTGAATTGAGTTTCAGCATGTGCACTGCAGATCAGCTCAAAGAGGCGGATGTCAGCAAAGGATGGCCAAGCACGGCAGAAGACAGTGGACCTGGGTGGACCTCCCACCGACTCACTTGACCCAGAGACAAGCCACCCTAGATGTCGGTCTAACTTTTCAGTTCACATAAGTTATGCATGGCCATTATTATTATTTTTTGAGAAAAAAAAAAAAGAATTTGTTATATACATATTCACTCACATGTATAGACCTTTTGAAGAAGGACACTAAATAGCTACAAAATAAGGAGTCGTGTTTAAAATTGACTCTTTCTGTCCATCCAGTCCCAGATGAAAATGGTTGATACCCTACTTGTAATTGTCCTTCCTTATTTATTAAATAGAGGGCAGAAGGCTTGATCCTGCCTTACTTCTCTTTTTTTTTTTTTTTTTTTTTTGGAGACTCTATTGCCCAGGCTGGAGTGCAGTATTATCTCACTGCAACCTCCACCTCCCAGGTTCAAACAATTCTCTTGCTTCAGCCTCCCAAGTAGCTGAGATTACAGAGGCTCACCACCACACCCAGCTAATTTTTGTGTTTTTAGTAGAGACAGGGGTTCACCATATTGGCCAGGCTAGTCTCGAACTCCTGACCTCAAGTGATCCACCCGTCATGGCTGCCCAAAATGCTGGGATTACAGAAGTGAGCCATCGTGCCCAGCCCTACCTTACCTCTTAATATGAAGGAATGAGGCAGCATTTAAAAAACTTTTTATTATGTATAATTTCAAGCAAACAAAAGAAACAGGATAGCATAATGAATCCCCCAGCTTCAAAAATTGTCAAAATACTGCCATTCTCATCTCAGCTACAGTAGACCCCTTATCGAAGATATCTACACTCTAAAACCCCAGTGGATGCCTGAAATCTCAGAGAATACCAAACCTTATAATATACTATGCTTTTTCCTGTACATATCTATGACAAAGTGTAATTTATAAATGAGACACAATAAGACATTAATGACAATAATAATTATAAAATTATAAAAAGATGTTGAAATAAAAGTATATAAATGTGGTTTCTCTCTTTTTCTCTCAACATATCTTAACGTAGTGTACCTTGGGTAACTGAAACCACAGAAAGTGAAACCTCGGAAGTGCGGGGGCGGGGGGTACTGTATACCACCACCCACTCCCAACCCCCTACTCAACAATGATAGTAATCACGGGTTTGGGTTTTTTTGTAGGTGAAATTTACATGCATTGAAATGCACAAATCTTAGCTGTCCAATTCACACTATGATCAGGATGTAGACTCTTTCCAACTCCCCAGAAAGTTATCTTGTGTTCCTTCTCAGTCCATCCTACCCCCACTAATAGCAACGCAATAGTCTTCTGATTTTTTTCTTTGCCCTAAAGAGTTTTTTTAATGACATCCTTTAAGTTATTATATATTTTTAGTTTAATAGTTTTGGGAAAATCCCTAAAACTCATGAGTCCACAAATCATCTCACATAGTCTCTCATACGTTGAACATGATGGTAATATATGCAAAATTTTACATAAGTGAATTTCAGTCATCCAACCCAACAGATAATTCACTGGGCTTGTAATAATGTGACAGGGTCCAGAGATTCAAAGAATAAACTTAAAGGAAACTCAACTGTCAATATAATTGCTCACAATTCAGGGGTGCAGCCTGTCTAGCTCCAGGTCTATTTTCAATTGTGTCCATGTTACCAGGTTAGAATCTGGGAAAAGTCCTTCCAGAAAGTTCCTATCACACAGCGGCAAACGTAAGACAGCAGCATCCATCACTCCCTGCGGTGCTCATATCCTTATCAAAGTGATCTCAGCAAAATATAAGGTCACATCACAGTCAAAGACAGAGGCAGAGCCTCATGGTCACAGGGTTAAGAGGAACATGAAGGTTGTATTGCCTACCCTCCGAAATTAACAGGAGGAGAAAGAGAAGAAAGAAGAATCAAACTATTCTTACAAATTGTGTGTGTGAATGCATTTTCAAAGACGTGACTGTCATCTCTGAAAAAAAACAAAACAGAAAACAAGGAGAGGGTACTTTAAGCTTTAATAAGAATAATAATTCTTTTTTTTTTTTTTTGGAGACAGAGTCTTGCTCTATAACCCCAGCTAAAGTTCACTGCAGTGGCCTGATCTCAGCTGACCACAACCTCCACCTCCCGGGTTCAAGCAATTCTCCTGCCTCAGCCTCCCAAGTAGCTGAGATTTCAGGTACCCACCACCACACCTGGCTAATTTTTGTATTTTTTTGGGTTTCACTATGTTAAACCAGTCTGGTCTAGAACTCCTGACCTCAGATGATCTGCCTGTCTCAGCCTCCCAAAATGCTGGGATTACAGGCATGAGCCACTGTACCCAGCCATGGGCATTAATTCTTCATGAGCGGTCCTAGGCACGCTAAGGGGAACGTGGGCCCTGTCTGAGGATTACATGGAGGTAAAGAGCCTTCTCTCTGAGGCTGCTTTAATTCACTCCACAAGCTCCTTGTCATACTGTCCATTAATACTCCCCATGCATTCCTGCCACAAAATATGGGGATTTCATGAGCCAGCTGATTTCATCATCGTCCATTTGGGTGGAGTGAGACTTAGTTCCAAAGTGAACATTTCCTGAATGACATACCCTGATGGTTCAGATGCACTTCATTATTTTCTATTAACAATAGAAATAAATTTTAATCTCTTGCTGGCTCATGCTGGCCTCTCATGACAGCTAGGGAATTAACCTGAATTATGTCAGTGTCTGCAAAATTTATTACAAGATTTTAAATTATGTCCAAATGTATGTGCGTGTGCATGTGTACGTATAGACATGAGGCAAGTTCCAGGTTTTAATATTCCAAATATCTTAGAAGGTGAGGTAGCCGGAATAGCCTGCCTATTCAACTGAATTTGCAAAATGCGATGGATTTAATTCATAAACTCCACAACAAGAAACGAGATCTGTTTGGTGGTTGTTTCTACACATAGAGATACACACTTAAATACTGACTTTTACACACATTTGCTTTACTTCTGGAAGAATGAACTACATTATACAGGTGAAGATAGATGTAATATAGTCAAAACTTCAAAATTAAGTTCTTTTACTGTTTACTGATGAACAATGACAATGCTGATATTCGTCTATTTGCAGAAGTTAAGAGTTCTGAATGTTTTAGGACCAAAGGAAGTGGAATGCACATTCCAACATCATCTCACTCCCAGGCCTTCCCCTTCCACAAGCCAACTTCTTTCCCCTAGTGAGTATTTCCTGGGTCACGAAGGCTGACCCTTCCCATCTGGAATCAATCAGTCAACCCCTGACAACTTCCTGAAACACCTCACTCCATTTCCTGTTCTCTCCCCCTTTTCGTTTTCCCCCTGGTTTGCTTCACTCTTCAAAACTGCAGGCCACAGCAGCTTAATGTTAGAGGGTCAGGCACAGTTAGACTCCAAAACACTACACAAGGACACCTTTGACCTTCAAAAATCTTTACATCTTAGCTAAACAAATCAAGGTCAACATTTCTTACCATTACCTTGTTAACTATTTGTATGCATCTCTGCCAAGGGTCTTCTGATCATATAACCATCAATACCACTTATTCATCTAAGATCATACACTGATCGGCTTTCAAAGAAGCAAATGTAGTATGGATAAAAGGTGCCATTCGGAGGTGCCTGAAACTGAAAATCGCCAGCATTATATTAGCAAACATATGGAGAGTATTCCATACAAAGGAACTTCTATGCCTCATCGTCTCCTGTCACCTAGACCTGATCACACGTCTTTTCTAAGGCTGTCAGACTCTCTTGGCACTGCCATTCTGCTGGCATGGCCCTAAGGAATGCCAATTAGGAATACAGATGTCCATAATTTGTGTGGGACAGACCCCCAGTTTCTGCTGACACTGATGACAGTTTTCATTTATTTCGTAGAGTTGATATATCTGTATTATAGCTCAAAGCTCTGGTAGGAAAGCCTGCAGACTTGAAAACTAAGTCATGGTAGATGATAGCTCTCCTCAACTGATACATTTCCACACAAAAGCAACAATCAATTTATTTAGGACAAAGTACCTTGAAGCCAAGTTTCCAAGAGAGAAAAATCAGGATCGATTAAAATGGCTTGCCTGTTTTTCTAAATAAAGTTGGTTTTTACCTTCTGCCATTCCTGATTTTGCCTTGATGTGATCTCTCGTTTACAGTAAGACCAACTCAATAAACAGACCAATTGGAGAGTGATAGTGGTAGGTTCCATTTTAAATCATTTAATTATACGGCAGTGTTAGTTGGTAATACAGAAATAGAAACATGAATAAACAGTCTGTATCTTACCTTGAAAATTACAAGAAAGTTTTAAAAACAGAATCTACAAATATGTTAGCAGCCTCCTACCAGCGCTCAAGAAAACTGATCGGCTTTCTCAAATTCTTTTTTTCTTCTCATCACCCAAAAGTTCTCCCATGTTCCTCACTCCAATAATTTATACAAACCAGGAGCTGAGTTGTAAAGGAGCCCTTTCCTGCTCATAAAAGCCCACTGTGGGAGTCACCCTTCTGGTGGACACATCTGCTAATCTGCCTGAACAGCTAATTTTCCAATAGAGGAGTTATTTCTTTAGTTATCAGAATGATAGCATGCGCCATGGAGACTTTTACCAAACTGACTTATTCCCACCCTCCGGTTATTTTTATGCCTCACTCTGAAACGCCCTGGCTTTTTGAAACATCACCTGTCTGTGTGTGTTTTAAGTACTTATCCCTCTCGAAGCTCTAACTGTATGATTTAGTTGAATCACAGAAGTCAAAGGAATGGCCAGTTGGGCACTACTCCCATCTAGGCTTTTTCAACTCCTACCCAGGTGTTCCTACAAAGACCCTAAGTCTCATACAAAGAGGCTAAAAGAAAAAGTCAAAATGAAAAATGTGTGGAATGACCAAATGATCTGCTCTTTGAAACACACGACAATTCCAATGTCTGCAGTCACCAGAGAATAATTACACTGGTTAGAAACCTCCCCATATGGGCCAGAGACCTTGCTTTGAAAACACACCAAATTCTACCATTAGTCAGACACAGTTCCCCACCCTTCTGATGAGGATCATGCACCTACTAGCTGAATGTGGGGCCTTCGGTAGTTTAATCTCAGAAAGGCTATAACACATAGCATTTACAGCACACTCCACGGTGAAGACTCTGATACCATACTTATGAATGCGCATACACTCGGCTAAATAAAATGATCTCGAAATTCCTGTTATTTTGCCAAGAATGGAAAAAAAAATTCTTTATGACATTTTACATCTGGAAATGGAATTAAATTCGTGATGTGCTTTTCCCTTATAACTGTTCGGTTGCCATATATGTTATTTCAGCTTTCCCAAAGCATAACTGTTATGTGGGGTTTTATTTTCCACCTGTGGAAGGAGGAAAGGGACATAGAAACCATTAAAGGGACAGAGAAAATCAAGACAGACTTCTGGCTATGGCAGGCTACCCAGCCGCTAGTCCATATTGCAAGCAGAAATACACACTGGGTTTTTACACAGTGCCAAATTCTCACCATGGACAAGGTGAATCGAATGACACAGTTTTGTCCAAACCTCCATTCATTCAACCCAGGCTAACAACAAACAAATGGGCTAGTGCAGTTTGTCCCCCGCCACCACCCCACCCCACCACCACTTTATTCTTGGCACACATCACATTTTCAAGCCAGATTTAAAGCCCAGATTCTTATTTGTTACTGGACTCCAGAGTCTCCAAAATTACCTTTAAACACCCACCCCACAAGCATGGATTTTGTCATTTTCTTTAAAAGGAATTCCCAGAATTCTCAGCAATGACTGTTGTTTCATATTCCCAAAGGCTACATTTTCTGTTCAGTGAAGGAACAAGTCCCAGACAGGAGAACACAGAGTTGACTACCATAGAGACAAATGTGGGAGGTTCTGGATTGCTCCAGCACAGAGAGAACTGGGCATTAATGGAATTACTCCTGAGAAGATGTGTTCTTTTCTTTTTTTAAAAAAAAATACATATTTTTAATTCTGTCAAGTATAAACTGATATACTTGATGACAAAAGAATATAAACTACACAAAACTGGTCAATTAACTCAGTTTCAAAACATAATTTTTTTAAACTATTTTGCTTTTTACTATTTTTTTTCTTGTATAGTTTCAACTTTCATTTTAAATTCAGGGAGTATATGTGTAGGTTTATTACATGGTATGCTGTGTAACACTGAGGTCTGAGATACAAATGATCCTGTCATTCAGGTGTGAGCACAGCCCCTAATAGGTAGTTTTTTAGCCCTTTCCTCCTTCCCTTTCTCTCCCTGCTAGTAACCCCTAGTGTCTATTACCCCCATCTTTATGTCGGTGGGTTCCCAATGCTTAGTTTCCACTTACAAGTGAGAACATGCAGTGTTTGGTTTTCTATTACAGCATTAATTTGTTTAGGATCATGGCCTCCAGCCGTGTTCATGTTGCTGCAAAGGACATGATTGCATTCTTTTTTGTGGCTGTATAGTATTCTGTGGTGTCTATGTACGACATTTTCTTTATCTGATCCACCCTTGATGAGCATCTAGGTTGATTCTATGTCTCTCATTGTGAATAATGCAGCAATGAGCATACAAATGTGTGTGTCTTTTGGGTAGGACAATTTCCTTTCCTTTGAGTATATACCCAGTAACAGGATTGCTGGTTGAAAGATAGTTCGATTTTATTTTTTTCATTTTAACTAGAGAAGATACTTTCTTAAGGAACCAGACAGTACTGTGTTTCTATCAATCACTGGGTATTATTGACTTAGACCCCTAGGGGCTCTGCTACATGCAGTGGAAGCTTACAGAAAACATTGTCGCAGCCTGAAGGAGTCTGTCCTGCAGTGGACAAAGCATAGCAAACACTAGACATAATCAGAAAATATTACTGCATGTTAATGTGTCATCGAAGATTGAACTTCGTGGCTACTGTGTACTCTAGGGGTCAAACGGTGGGAAGAATCAGCGTGAACTGAAGGCAATCACAGCCATTTTCATCAAGAAAGTGAGATTTAAGAACAGAGCTTGAAGAACTGGGGGAAAAAATGAGTTACACCACTTGAGGTTACTGAGATGATTCTTCTGGCTTAAAAAAAAATTCTAATTGGCATAAAGGAAGTAGTATGCCCAGGAGCTCTCCGCTGGTGTATTTTGGCCAATTTGGCTTTAGAGTAAGCATCTCATAGAGCTTGCTTTTAAATGTCTAGTTGAAAAATGCAGAGAAATCCAGTGGCAATATTTTTTTAAAATGGGCTTTTCATGTCATTGAGGAGTGTGAAGATTGCTCATCTGCTTTGCAATACTAAATGTCCCTTCATCTTAAAGGCCACTCGTAATTGCTACTCCCACCCTACCTTATTTTATTCCACTGAACCCATTACTTTTCTCATCTAAAATTTGTGCCAAGTCGGATGGTTATGGTCAAGGGCAATATTTTATGAGCTGAAGTTTTGAAAGCCACAAGGGAGCCATAACACATTTGATGCACTTCTTTATTTGGCTCAGCCATTCTGGTCTACGAAGCTCTAGCCCCAGGGACAACCTGAATCACCTGTGGCCTATCAAAAATCAGGAGCACACAGGCCCTGGAAGCAGCCAAGGAACCATGCACTCTTATTGCAGGACTGAGAACACTTCGCTTTCCAGGAAGTTCTGCATTAGCCCTGGAACGGGTTCAGGACAGGTTTGTGTCCAAATTAGAGTCCCTTAAAATATTTGAGCATTGGCCAGGCACAGTGGCTCATGCCTGTAATCCCAGCACTTTGGGAGGCTGAAGAGGGTGGATCACAAGGTCCGGAGATCCAGACCATCCTTGCCAACATAGTGAAAACCCGTCTCTACTAAAAATACAAAAATTAGCTGTGTGTGGTGGCGGGCACCCATAGTCCCAGCTACTCAGGAGGCTGAGGTAGGAGAATCACTTGAACCCGGGAAGCAGAGATTGCCATGAGCTGAGATCATGCCACTGCACTCCAGCCTGGCAAAAGAGCGAGACTCCATCTCAAAAAAAAAAAAAAGCATTCAGACTGTGTTTCCAGCTAACTGAAGTCTGACATATCCCAGGAAACTACTGGTTTTCATTTCTCACCTTGTTCTTTTACAAAGAAGTCAAAACTCATTTCCTGGGTGAGTTGATCACAATTTCTGTCACCCTGATTCTGGTCCCCATTCAAGAGACCAACATTCAGGGATGGAGGCAGCCAAAGCTTCTAACATCAGAGAAAAGCTTGGAGTCACTCCATAAAGCCCTCCCCAGGCTTATAGCATTGGACTGAGAGAAAGATCCTGACCTTCCACGGTTTTGTTTTTCCTAATTATGATTTCTTAACTTGGACTATCTGGTTTGTTTTATCATCAGATAATGGACTCACCTGCTGATCAGAGAGGCTGTAAGTCAAGTGATTTCCATTATGTGCCTTAAAACTGCTGCTCAGTAGCACTGCAAATTTCAAATGGTAGATGAATCACAGAGCAGCTGGAGCAGCTCTCACACTGAAAGATGTGAACTGAAGAACCCTGTAGGCAGCTGGAGCTGTATTAAATTTTTACCATTTGGAGTTAATTTAAACTCTCGTTTCCCTCTTCAACTGGTGTGAGAGAAACATTCAACATTTTTTATTTAAAAAAAATAGATGGTGGTGCCATTAAAAAGTTTTATATAAGAGCTGGGGGTTTAAAAAGCACGAGGGGTTGGTGAATGGAGCTTGGCTCTGTTCCAAGACATGAGTAGCCATGCCCTTTGCTCTCCTGTCGTTTAGTAAACCTGACTAATGGCTCGTGCCCAACTGTGTGGACGAGGTGTCTTTGTTGGAGCCATTCATTTCCCCATCGTTCTTCTGCACTTGTCGCATCCAGCATGTTGCGGCGACGGGCACGAGGCCCCTCACATGATCCAACCACCCTGTGGACGCCAGTCAATCCCAACGGGGCCTCTCTTCCTTTCTCCATTCCCCTCTGGCAGATCTTTCTGACCTTGGTTCCCTTCTCTCCCCTACTGTGTGTGTTTTCTTGCTTTCTCATTGTCCTGTGAGACATGCCAGGTGTGTTTTCACAAAACTCCAACCCCTTCCCTCGGTCCCTTCAAATTCCCATCAAGACGCACTTCCAGCAGGCCCATACTGGGCTTGTGTGCAACAGAGCCAACCCAGCACTGATGTCTTCCCCGCCTGACTCCTGGAATGATTTTTCTTTCATTAGAAATGTGTCTCTCTGGCCAGGTGTGGTGGCTCACATCTGTCTTCCCAACAATTTGGGAAGCCAAGGCAGGTGGATCGCTTGAGCCCAAGGGTTAGAGACCAGCCTGGGCAACACAGTGAAACCCCGTGTCTACAAAAAATACAAAAATTAGCCAGGTGTGGTTGCATGTACCTGTAGTCCCAGCTACTTGGGAAACTGAAGCAGGGGAATTGCATCAGTCCAAAAGACCAAGGCTACCTTGAACCGATATTGTACCACTGCACTCCATCCTCAGTGACAGACTGAGACCCTGTCTTTAAAAAAAGAAAGCAAAAGAAATATGTCTGTCCTTCCATACCTACTGACATATCTCTTGAGGCCAAGGATGGCATGACCTGCACATGTATCTCAGTCCTCTCCCTAGTGTGACTTTATACATTAAAAATGATTATTCTTGTGGACCTAATCTAAAAAGAGAGTAATTTAGTGGGTAAATTTCTGTCGCCAAACGGTCCCCCAGAAAGGTTCAGTGAATGGAGGTAAGCATCTTTATCTTAATTACAAGCAAGCTGTTGGTTGGAGTGAAGTTTGGTAAAAATGATATGGGCTGGGCATGGTGGCTCACACCTGTAATCCCAGCACTTTGGGTGGCTGAGGCAGGTGGATTACTTGAGGTCAGGAGTTGGGGACAAGCCTGACTACATGGAGAATCCCAGTCTCTTCTAAAAATACAAAATTAGCTGGGCGTGGTGGTGCATGCCTGTAATCCCAGCTACTTGGGAGGCTGAGGCAGGAGAATCGCTTGAACCTGGGAGGTGGAGATTGTGGTGAGCCAAGATTGAGCTATTGCACTCCAGCCTGGGCAACAAGAACAAAACTCCAACTCAGAAAAAAAAAATTGGCAGGATGAACAGAGGTGGGACAATGGGTACAAACATACAGTTAGATAGAAGGTACAAGTTCTAATATTTGATAGCAGAGTGGGGCAACTACAGTTAACAACAATGTATCGTACGTTTCAAAATAGTTAGAAGAGAGGACTTGAAATATTCACAATATATAGAAATGATCAATTCACATGTTGATGGATATCCTAACTATGCTGACCTGATGATTACACATTCTATACATGTAACAAAATATCATATATACCCCATAAAGATTATAAACATTATGTATCAATAAAAATAATTTAGGCTGGATGTGGTGGCTCAAATCTGTAATGTCAGCCTTTTGAGAGGCCAAGGCGGGTGAATCTCCTGATCTCAGGAGTTCAAGACTGGCCTGGGCAATATGGTAAAACCCCATCTTGATTAAAAAAAAAATACAAAAATTAACCAGGCCTGATGGCACACACCCGTAGTCCTAGCTAGGTAGAGGGCTGAGGTGGGAGAATGGCTTGTGCTGGAGAGGCAGAGGTTCCAGTGAGCCAAGATTGCAGCACTGCACTCCAGCTTGAGCAAAAGAGTGACACCTTGTTTCAGGAAAAAAAAAAAAGATTTTAATGATTTTGAGGTTGGAGATGTGTCAAGGTTACCAATTCCAGAATGCTACTAAGTCTGGGATGACCTAATGTACAAGCTGGCGCTGCCCATAGGATGGAGAACACCCCCGTGATCATGTCTTTTTAAAATGAAGTCCTTTTGAGGCAGAGGGTAAAAACTTGGCATTCAGGCCTCTAAGCTTCCCAGTCTCAAGTAGATCTGCTGGCATTTGTATCCTATAACATGTGATGCTGTGGAAAGCTCAGAAAGCTATTGACAAGAGCATCAACACTTGCTATTACTATAATGGTGGGTATCATTTAGCTCCACAAACATCTATACTTGACCAAGCTGCTGAGTTCCAGCAAGCACCACAAACCACAGCTGGCACTATGCGGAAGCCCACTGCTTCCAGGAAAGTCACCTGAATGTCACAGAGAAGCAGACCTGAACTATGCAAACCACTCATTTAATTTTTATATCCTTCAACTAGGATGCAAGCCCCTCGAGGGCAGGAATTTTATGATTTTCCCTCTGCTATATCTCTAGCACCTAAGATAGTGCCTGGCACACAGAGTTTCATTAGTAATATTGGCTGGGTGCATGAATAAATGAATGAGTACCTTCATGTTTTCACTATGACTTGGAACAGACCCAGTCAGCCTCTCTATGACAGTGAATTAGCAACAATAAGCTCTAAATTATTGTCAACTCCCAGTGATTTTTAGAATTTGAATGTGGGGAATGACAGTGTGCCTGCCTTCCTCTTCCTGGCTCAATTTTCCTTTGGATTTTACAACAGCCTGCTCTCCACCCACACAAGCAGAAAGAAATAAAGAATGGGATTCATTATGTCTTAACAGGCCTGTCAGCTTAAACTAGACATACATTTCTTTTCCTTTCCTTCACTGAGCTGTTAATCTGGGGTTTCACCTAATTGTTCCATTTCAAGGAGGGCAGAAGTGATTTTCTGCATGCATGACCCATGGATGTAGATACTCGGGGAGCCCTGGAAATCTTAAGGTTCTTTTCTCTTTTTCCCTTTTTTCTTTTTCCCTCTTACAAATTTATTTAATAGCAATCTGTTGAGCCCTACAGAATTCCTGCCATCATGCTAGACATTGGCGATAAATACAAAAATAAATAAAACATATCGATTGCCCCCAAGCAGCACACAGTCTACTGGAGAGACAAGCAAGAACTGCAGGATGATGTGGTAACTGGTAGGGTGGGGCCCACAGGGAAGGGTGTGTTGGCACGGACCAGGCACCAACAGCTCCACTTAGCAGAGTCAGAAAATGCATCGCTAAGGTGGCGACATTCAGGTGTAGCCTTAAAGCAAGAAAAGGAGTCACAAGTTAGAGAGGGATGAAGAGTTCTCAGGCAGAGGGGTGAACATATGGAAAGCTTTCTAGATAGAACAGAGATCAGAGATGGGTGTGTGGTGAGCAGCAGGCAGATGAGAACTTCTGGGACAAGCATGGCAGGTTTATCAGGGTAGTCAGAGGCCGAGCGATCTTCTCAGCCTTGCCTCTTCAAATGCAAGCTTTGTGTCTATGAACAGCTGATATCCATGACACATTTTAGTAGGTGTATATATTTATTTTTAATGGATATGTAGCAATGTGTGTATTTATGGGGTTCATGAGATATTCTGATATAGGCAAGCAGTCACATCAGGATAGATGTGGCATCCTCAAGACATTTTGTTTGTATTTTTTTATTTCCTTGTTCTGCTATGTTCCAGAAGCAGGTCTTGAATCCTGGGCTCAAGCTATCCTCCTGCCTCTGCCTTCCTAAGAGCTGGGATTACAGGCGTGAGCCACTGTGCCCAGCATTATGACATATTTTGAAAGGTTACTCTGGCATTTGTGCTGAGGACGGGTTAGACAGGGAAGGGATAAAGACAGGGGTTATGGCAGCTTTTCAGGAGAGAGATGGATTTAACAGATACTTAGGAGGAGAAAGCAATGCTTTGACAATGGAAGAGCAGGGAGTGAATCAAGGAGCAAGCACTGAGTTCTGTTTGGAACACGTGCTCATTAGTCATCCAGGGAAGATGCCCAGGAGGAAGCTGGAGCTCTATGCCTGCAGCTCTGAAGAAGGGAGAAATCTGAGAATATGGATAGGGAAATCATCCAGGAACAGAGGGCATTTGAAGCCAAGAGAGTGGATGAGAGATCACCAGGAAAAGTCCTGAGTGGACAGATCCCCATTGTTAAAGGTTACCTTGCATGAAGGATGCCTATTGGGCTTTAAATGAATTTCATTTTTCTAGATTAGGGTCTATGAAAGCTTGAGATGTTTCAAAAGTTCTGGAGACCCCTGAAATTTTAATTAAAACTTTAAATGTTGTATTTTGATGGGATGCAGACTACAGCTTTCACCAGATTCTTAAAGGGATCTGGGACACACACACACACACACACACACGCGCGCGCGCGAAAACCCAGGGTTAAAAGGGTTATAACCCTTTGCATTTCACTAAGTATTTTTTATGTCCTATAATATTTAATACTTGAATGAAATTTAAGAGAGGATTTGGTTCAAGCTTGAAAATGATCTTGATGTAACCATTTTGGGGTCTCACTGATTTTTGTAAAAGCAATCCAGATTCCATCAGTGTTTGAGAGATAAGGGGAGGAAGAGGGAGAATATTATTCAGTTCAGGATTTGGTTAGAAATGTTTTGTATTTCTATTTTATTCAGAACAAATCCTCACAAAAGAATCCTGCATATTAAATGTATTATGTTTGATCATATCACAAAAGTAGAGAACTGGAATTGTGTATATAGTTTTAACTGATTATCTTTGTCCTTCTGAGTGAGACATCTATTCCAGGAATTTCTGAAAGTCACCATCCATTCAGATCACTGTCCCACCACCAGGATTATGCACTCTCTCTGGTTTTGTTTCATATTTGAAACCTGAAATAAGTTTATTACTTGACTATGATAGTACAGAGCCAAGTCTTTCTTCATAATAACCTTCTCTATATGAGAGACCTTTCACTAAAGGTTATACCCTTAGTAGAATCTGAACACAGTATAAAAATTGCCAATTCTTTTGTGTATCAAAGAACACTATAAAGAAAGTGAATGACAACTCATGGAACAGGAGCAAATATTTTCAAATCACATGTCTGGGAAGGAGCCAGGATCCTGAATGTATAAAGAACTCTTACAGCTCAACATTAAAAAGACAAATAATGCAACCAAAATATGGGCAAAGGAGTTAAATAGACATTTCTCCAAAGAAGATATACAAATGAGCAATAAGCACATGAAAAGATGCTCAAAATCACTAATGATTAAGGAAATGCAAATCAAAACCACAATGAGATACCTCTTCACACCCACAGGATGACTAGAATTTTTTTGAAACAGAAAACCACAAGTGTTGGCAAGGAATTCATACCTTCACACATTACTTGTGGAAATGAAAAATGGTACAACCACTATGGAAAACAGTTTGGCAGTTCCTCAAAAACTTAAAGAAAGAGTTACCATATAACCCAGAAATTCTGTTTTTAGTTATGTACCCAAGAGAATTAAAAACATATTCACACAGCAAAACTGTACACAAATATTAACAGTGGCATTGTTTGTAAAAGCCAAAAAACAAAGACAATCCAAATGTCCACTGACTAATAAATTCTAAAATGTGATATATCCATACAGGGGAATGAATATTCCGCTGTAAAAAGGGATGAAGTATTGACACGTGCTATCACATAGTTGAACTATGAAAACATACTAAGAGAAAAAAAACAGACAAAAAAAGCCACATATTGTATGATTCTATTTATATTAAATTTCCAAAATAGACAAACCCATAGAGACAGAACGTAGATTAGTGGTTGTCAGCAAATGGGGAGAAACAGGAAATGAGAGACGTGAGAGTTCTTCTTGGGGTGATAGAAGGTTCTGGAATTAGATAGTGGTGCTGGTTGCACAGCACTGTGAATGTACTAAAAACCACTGGACTGTATACTTTTAAATGGTTAAAATGGTGAATTGTATGTCATATGAATTTTATCTCAATAAAAATGCAAACCCATTGACTTTAGCTCTACCCAAGAAAAAGACTATCATAGAATCCACAAAGTCTAAACAATTCTTTTCACCCTTGTCTTTGCAAAAGTCAAATACTTTCACATAGGATGAGAATTATATGTCATTTTGAGATCAGTAATATGTATTCTATGCCAGTGAGAAACTCAGGCACCATGAAAACCCCACTTAAGTAAATAACTGAAGAAGTAGAGGAAATATTCATATGCATTTGCTTTGTGAATATATTTATAAAATTTGGGAGAAAGAAGATGAAAAGGCATTCTAGTATAATAGAAGCCTCTTAACATTTGCGAGAGTATCCTCAAATTTTCAAATTTAAAACTCTTTGAAAGTGCTGGTAGAAAATAAAATGGAACAAAAATCTAAACTGCCAACTCTCTTTTCCCTGCCTCTGTATCTTCTGGAAATGAAGCTAAGCTTTGGTCATGGAGGCACTTGGAATTCTTTTGAATTTCACTCTCTTTTGGACGGAAATTATTTACATTTCTGTTTGGAATACTGAGCACAGCCAACTTCCACCATACACGAGGTTCCTGTTTGACCCCCAAGAAGGCTGATTTTATTTGTGTTTGTCTTCACACAAGAAAGCAGGGCCAGGAGCGGTGGCTCACACCTGTAATCCCAGCACTTTGGAAGGCCAAGGCAGGCGGATCATGTGAGGCCTGGAGTTCGAGACCAGCCTAGCCAACGTGACAAAACCTCGTTTTTACTAAAAATAGAAAAATGAGCTGAGCGTGATGGCATGTGCCTATAGTACCAGCTACTCGGAAGCCTGAGGCAGGAAAATCGCTTGAACCCAGGAGGCAAAGGTTGCAGTAAGCCAAAATCATGCCATTGCACTACAGCACTCCAGCCTGGGTGACAGAGGGAGACTACATCACAAAAAAAAAAAAAAAAAAAAAAAAAAAAAAAAAAAGGTAGGGAAGGAGCCTGCCCAAGAGAAAGGAAGGCTCCAACTTTTTTGGGGGAGTTTGGTAATAGTGTTGAGTATTGTGATGGAAAATGTTCCTGACACAGCAAGATTGACAGCCATGATGGGGTTAAAAAATACTATTAGAGTTTTTTTCAAAGTAACTCTCAGTAGCCTTGTATATGGCCATCTCCCCTATTAACTCTTGAATGGCTCTACTCCTTAACATCTGTCTGATTGTGGCCAAACCACGGAAGCTCTCCAAGTGACAGGCAGGACCAGCTACATAATTTGTAGGGTCCAATAAAAAATGAATGTCACACTCCTTGTTCAAAAATTATTCACGGTCACAAATGGTGGCTCACACCTGTAACCCCAGCACTTTGAGAGGCCGTGGCAGGCAGATCACCCAAAGTCAGGAGTTCAAGACCAACCTGGGCAACATGGCAAAACCTTGTCTCTACCAAAAAATACAAAAATTAGCTGGGCATGGTGGCACATGCCTGTGGTCCTAGCTATTTGGGAGGCTGAGGCATGACAATCCCTTGAGCCCGGGAGGCAGAGGTTGCAGTAAGCTAAGATCTCACCATTGCTTTCCAGCCTGAGGGACAGAGTGAGACCCTGTCTCAAAAAAAAAAAAAAAAAATTATTCATCAATTCAAGAAGACAACACCAAAACATAAACCTAGCAGCTGCAACGTGTCACATGCTCGTAGTTTGCTGGAAAGAGTTTGATCAAAGAAATCCTCCCAGCTCTGGCTCCCGACTCTACCACCTACTTACTGTGTTAAGGGGCAAGTCATTTAACCTTTCAGAAACTCACTTCCCTCACCTGAAACTTGAGGCTAAGGATCCCCATCTCTCTCATGGCTGCGAGAATTTATTTTTTGAAGCCTCAAGCTTGCATGTGATCGTTTAAACTGTTTTTAATTTTTCTATGGAAAAGGAGGTGCCGCATATCTAGCACAAGGTGTGAGTGGCAGGAAAGCCATTTGGTGAATTAAATACGGGTCCTTCAAAGCTCAAGGAAGGGGACCAGAGGAGCTGCTCTTGCCTTCGTCTTTAGCCTGATACTCTTTGCCTCAGTCTGTTTTTATTAGCTCGTCTCCTCAGTACATCAGTGGCAAGGGTGATGAAACCGGTGGCAGATTTAACTGCCAGGCAGCTGGGTCACTGTCCCGTGGGTCTTGTTGTCACGCTGAGATCTTAAAGTGACCACACTGCTTGGGCCACTGCCTTCCAGAAGGCTCAGAGAGAGCCCACTGAATAGTTAATCGGTGGAAAAGGGAAGACGGGGGCTGTTGCTTGCAGAAAATACAGAGAAGCTGCTTTGAAAAATCCCAAGGTGGATGAATATCAAGAACGCGGTTCCTGCTGTGGGCAGCTGTATGTGCAGTGGGCAGCCTGAGGGCTTAAAATCAAATCTCCAGCACCGGTTGGCGCCTCTCCCCATAGGGCTTTGGCAATGGGGGCAGAAAGCTTAAACACTACAAGATGAAGAAACTCTCAGTGCTAGTGGCTGAGGGTCATCGTTTACCATTATCTTCTGTATTGTTAGGAGTAGCAGTGAATAATAATTTTTAAAGAAAAAGAGTAAGAAGGAGAGAGAAAACAGGATGACTTATTTAACGAAAAGATCTGCAGGGCCCCTTACCTGAAACCGTCTCATGTCCCTTGGGTTTCCTGCTGTTTTCAAACAATTCTGATTGCACTTGAGGAAAAATTTTAAAAAGAATCTGTGAAGAGAAAGCAATATGTTACATTTTTCAGTAAACATCTTTTAAGGGAGACTATAGCTGCATTCGACTAGATTTGATTTGAAAGCGATTATATTTCAGATCTGGGGAATTTCAACCTGCCCTGTCTGCGAAGGAACATTGCTGACCCTCTGCAATTTGCAAATTTGGATGTTTTCAATCTCCAGCCCAGCGCCCCTTCCCCATCACTGCGGGGGATTGTTAAGTGGTTCACAAGCTGGGCTTTGGTCTGTACATCGGCCAGCCGAGTTTCTAGAGCATTCATTTTGGGGGGGGGGGGGGGGGGAAGGCTTCAAATGCAGCAGTGACCCCTGCTGTACAGAAAGTCTTGCTCCAGGGTTAAAAATGGCAGGACCTGGCCCAGAATCCCAGAGCATCTCATCTCTGTGGCTCTCCACTGGCCCCAGACACCATCATGCTCATACGTGAAGGTGGCCTGATATACTCAATGTTTACGAAATCAGAAAATGGTATGTTACTCTCCAAAGTCTGTGGGTACGGGTATATGCCAGGGTTTTTATGATTAATAAAAAGTGTGAATGTCCTCTGAGATCATGTATAGATGATCCAGAGAAACACAAAAGCACAGAATCATGGTCTGAGGTTAGCATTTGTCAGATGTATTTCTTGAAGCCAATATTTTCTCTTAAATGACCTATCTGTGCAATGTTAAAATTGGGCATCTTTCATCAGGCAACTAGGTTAACCAAGAAAAATGGCAGAGGTGGGCTTTCCAGCAATTCACCTAGTTAATGTTTGAAATTTGGTTTCAAAATACAGTAAGTTTTTCATTTATTTCACTTGCAGAGTCCTTTTCCTTAAAAAAAAAAAAAAAAAAAAAAAATCCAGCTTTTGCAGTGTTGAAGTCCCAGGTGAGCGAGGCCTATTTCCCTTTCTGTTACTATGACAACGAAATTTTACCGCAGTCCCAAAGTCCCTTCAGAACTCTCACATCCATGCCTTGAATTAGAACTTTAAAGGAAAAGATATACATTTTTCCCAGGATTTACAAACAAAAATAAGTAGAAATCAACAATGTTTCCAAAAAATTCTATTCTAAAGCAACGGTTGGCGAAACGCTCTCATCGCAATGTTCTAATTTTTATTTTTTTGTTTAACAATCACACAAAAGAATTAGCTCTCCAATTAGATGTATTTATCACTTTAAAAAACGGATGAGGAGATAAACAGTAAATGATAAAGGAGGGGAGAAGGGGAGTTGGCTCTTCGGAGTATTTTCTGTATTCAAGCCTCTTTTACTCTGTTTGCTGGAAACATTTGGCCACATGCTCCCATGAATAAGGCTGAGTGTGAATTTGGAAGCAACAGCTAAATATTTTTTTCATGATTTTATAACATCTGCTTTTCCCTTCTCTCTTTCAATCTTTTTGGGGGGGGAGGTGGGCTTTGCTTCCTGTGCCCGGGAGGTGTTGGGGTCTTATGGAAGAGACCTGCGGAAGGACAAGGCAGAGAAAATGTGCGAGGCTCTCCGACCACAGGGTTCACATTCACAACCTGCTGCTGCTCTCTAAAGGGCAGTGGCATCTCTGCCCAGGCCATCCGAGGGCGTTAGAAAGGAGAACTGCTTTTATTTAAGTAAACACTCATCAGAATTAAACATTTTATTTCCTGAAGGGTAAACATCCCCTCCATTTGAACACTGGTAGCAGAGTCAGCCGCGGACGCTCACACTGCGCGCTAACGTTGCCTTTTCCCACCCATGTGTGTTTCTAAACAATAGCCCCCACCGCCACACCACACTGGCCCTCAACCATTCCCAGTGGCAATTTGCAATTTACATTTTCCCCTAATAAACCCGAATAGAGTGCTTTTTCTCATTGACTCCTTGATTTTTGGAAAGTTTTGCCACAACTGGACTCAATGTAATGCGGTCTGTGTGTGTTAGACTACCTCCACTCCCTTCTCCAAAATGTATCTGGTGAAATCATTAATGTTCGTGAAGGCATTATATGAATGGTGTGGTAGGTGGAAAAGTGCAAAACAGATAAATGTTTACACAAAATCAAATTGATTTAGGGAACCGTGGAGCCTGCTGAAAGGCTTTATTCATTTTAAATTAGGACCCTTAACAGTGATTTGAATGGAAAACACCTAGTTTGACTCTTTGCTTGTCTGGGGGGCTGAGTTTGTAACCTACGCAGCCCCCTGCACTCTAAGGACTTAGCGTTGGGTTCATGAAGGAGAAGGGGAGGTTAGTGGGAGGAGGAAGAGGGAAGGTGAGTGAGAGAAGAGAGAAAGCGGCAGAAAGTTCTCTTGCTACTTCTAAATGGCTTGCATCAGAAATTATGGCCTGGATTTTTTAATATATGGATCTACAAATTAATTAAAAGAAATTCTGGGGCTTACTGACATCTCCAATTTTTTTCTCTTCCCTTTACTGTTGTCTTCTGGTTCTCTGCCCTCCACCCTCTCCATCCATCATGCTCAAGGTCTTGAGACAAAACCTTCCCTAACTATACCATCCATTTAGCCACAGGGTAACTTCAGGGAACACATTCTCTCCAAATCCCCTGGGTTTAGATCCCTCGGAAGACAGAGCTGCCTGGAAAATGTCAGCAGTCTCCACTAAGAAATGGGAAACCCAAATAAATTATGAGATTTAGACCAAATGTGCCTATTCTCATCAGGATGAATTCTATTTCCACTTTCTCCAAACAATGTTGATGACATAAATATCATAACCATTGTTGTGATACACAAGACAAGACTTCCGATCTCTTAAAAGCAAACACGAACAACCACAGGTTTATCCTTGTGTTACAGACAAAGAGGATCGGGAGGTAGACTCAACGTGTGAACTCAGACCTTCAGATGGCAGTCTGGTCCTGAGGTCAGTGGGGCAGGAGAATGTATCTGCCCCATTGCTTTACTCCACAGAACTATTGGAAATGCCCCAGGGGTTAACCTTGACCTGCAGCTACCAGCTGACCGTGGCACCAAGTTACCTCGAATTCTTTATCTCTTAACAAAGGAGTTGAACAGGATCTCTAGGGTTCTTTCTAACATTAATATTTTATGACTGCAAAGAACAATATGCAGAGTTGGGAACCTTCCAGAAAGGATTAGTTTGGGGAAAGAAACCACTGAAAACAAAAGACAATGACTTATTGAAATCCGAGTGGGTATGGCGGAGGTGGGAGTGAGGGTTTTTGAGAGGGAGGTCGAACCCACTGAGATAAAACTGTGAAAAATAAAGGAGTGAGGACAGCTGATTGGTGGGAAATAGGACATCCGGGATGACGTCATGCCGAGTGGGCGGTGCCCTGAGGCTGATGGGCAGATTGTTGGGTGAGTTGCACTGTCCCGTTAGGGCCTTTCTCTCTGCTTCTGAGGTACAGAGGTGCTTCAGGAATATCACACATCAGAGCCACCTGTGTCCCCTCTAACTATCCTGCACATCCAGCAGCTGAAGGGTACAGGGGTGACGGAGCAGAGGGAAACACAGTTTGCTGAGTAGCCACTCTCTGCCTGATACCCAACACCACATTTCTTCTCAAACAACCCTGTGAGTGACAAATCATCCCATGGCTGGGAAAAACCAAGGCCTCAAGAATTTGAGAAATCTGCCAAAGATCACAAGCTTGTAAGTGGTGGATACAAGGACTGGAGCCTGAATCTTTGTGACAACAAGCTCCATGTGACATTGCATGTTTCGGGCACCAATGACATTGTGTGAAGACGGCTGCACAGCTCGGTGAATATACTAGAAACCACCCCATTATACACTTTGAATGGGTGCCTTTTATATTATGTAAGTTATATCTCAATAAATCTGTTTTTTAAAATAACACTTCAGAATGGTCTATAAAGGGTGTGCATGCACACACACGTAACAGGAATAAATCATTAGAAAAAAAAAAAGTGAAAGATTCTGACTTCTTGAAGAGACTGCCGTGTCCCAAGTCGAAATCAGTAGGTCAAAGATAGACAAATGGAAACATGAAAATAAATGCTTCCTATTGAAAACTTCTGCCGAATTCACTTCTTCATGCATTTGATCAATATATATTGTGCTCTGTATGCAAAAAGGTTCAGGCACCGTGGCAAACAAAGTCTTTGGCCCCAAAGATCTCCCAACCTAACTATTCAAATGTGTTTCTCCAGCTTCTGAGAAGAGTCTGAAGATCCCTCAATCTATTACTGAGTACCCTCCCCTCCAATCTCTAAAATACTGGAATGTTCTGTACTATTCAGGAATGCAGCAAAAGTGTGTAAGTGGCTTCCACATGCCTTCCCACATCCCACCCATCTCAAACTAGATTCACAAATACAGTGCAGAGTTAAGGTTCAGTGGGGGGAAGCCTGAAATCACAGGAAACGTAACTACTTAATATTCTTGCCAGACTCTGGAATTCTTACCAATGGTCTATCACAAAACCCAGCAGAATATTTCTCCAGGATTTATGGAAGAGGCCATTCAATTTACCTCCAAATTGGAATGTAAGATCTAGTCCCTCCTTAAAATGTTTAATACAAGAAAAGTCCATAAGGCTGGTGCAGTGGCTCACCTTTGTAATCCCAGCAGTTTGGGAGGGCAAGACAGGTGGATCATGATGAGGTCAGGAGTTAGAGACCAGCGTGCCCAACATAGTGAAACCCCATCTCTATTAAAAAAATACTAAAAAATTAGCTGGGTGTGGTGGCGGGCACCTGTAATCCCAGCTACTCAGGAGGCTGAGCAGGAGAATCACTTGAACCCAGGAGGTGGAGGCTGCAGTAAGCCGAGATTGTGCCATTGCACTCCAGCCTGGGTCCGTCTCAAAACAAAAACAAACAAAAAAGTTAGACAAGAATGCACATCAAAGGAATGTGAACTTAGCAGTAGTTAACAGCAATCATTACACAGTCTCACTGTATACCAAATAATATGCAAAATGCCTTTTACTTTGAAAACTTAGTTCCGTACTCCCCTAAAAAGAATCTAATTCTGCCTACCCTGGAAACAACTTCTGCTATAATATGGCCACATTTTGTACACCACAGAGATGAGAACACCCCATTCTCTCTAAAGACCAAAAGAGGGGATGCTGTATCTGGTTCTCTTTCTCTGCCATGACGGTCACATAAGCAGGCTAGGTCACTAAAGGCAGAGCCAAGCATACAGTTGATATGGCCTCACAAACCACATAGGGACTTAACCATGTGTGTTCACTGATTTGGGAAAGGTACTTTATGTCTGGATTAGCTGTTAAACCTCCATGTTTTTAGCCCAATACATTAAAATACAATTGAGTTTCACTGTTTGTGCCTGCTTCTGAAAGGGAGATAACCCATTTCCCTTAAAACACTCTCACATCATTTCTGAAAACTATGCAAAGTTGGGATAGGCTGGGTCATAGAATCACATGTGAAAGGAATGGGCAGTGGCCTCTCTTCTCCCAGGATCCTCTCTACAAGTTTACATCCTTGGAGGGATTAGGCAATCCAAGCTCTCACACCAGACTGGGAAGCCTACTGGGTGGCCACACCCATGAGTTCATTTTCTTTTTTTGAGACGGAGTTTCACTCTTGTTACCCAGGCTGGAGTGCAATGGCGCAATCTTGGCTCACTGCAACCTCCGCCTCCTGGGTTCAGGCAATTCTCCTGCCTCAGCCTCCCGAGTAGCTGGGATTACAGGCACACGCCACCATGCCCAGCTAATTTTCTGTATTTTTAGTAGAGATGGGGTTTCACCATGTTGACCAGGAGGGTCTCGATCTCTTGACCTCGTGATCTACCCGCCTCGGCCTCCCAAAGTGCTGGGATTACAGGCTTGAGCCACCACGCCTGGCCAAGTTCATTTTCTCACTTTGAGAACAGCCCTCATAACAGCTCACTCAGCTTTGCATGGTACAAAAACTCCCAAGTGATTGGTTTCCACTTAAGACCAGAGAAAACCTCAATGATGGTGTTCTAGCTGTAATCTGGATCTTAACTGTAATATCTTCTTGGACCCTTCCAACAGCAGAGAACGTACTTTCCTCCTTCAAGATCCCCCAGCAGAATCTACACCCAGGCAACCCTAGGGAAGCTGAAGGTTAGCAGCGGGACCCAGCCTTGGCCTGGAGATAAAGTGCCCTGGCTATATCTATTTGGTGCCTATATCTTTCTAGCCGAGGCTAGAAAGGGCCCTGAAGTGTTAAGGATCTTGTGAAGACTCTGACTATAGTCCACAAGAATGAAGAGACTCTGGGAGGTCAGGCTCCCAATGGGCTCTTGTTACACCCTCAGTAACTTGGGGATGACGCATCTGAGAACACTTGGCTTAATATTTGAGATCTGCTTGGCAAGATGGCGGTGGTTGGCACAAAAGCCCTGGAAGATTCATGGAAAGGAAAGATGACTTAAAAGTTTTGACTTACTGGCTTCTTTAGGCTTAAATGAAATACTCATTTTTGTAAGCTGATGTTCTATCGAATTCATTTAGTTAAACAACCTCTCGAACTGTAAAAACAAACACGTGAACAGAAGAGGCATAGAATCTTTAACTCCACAGACATTTCTAAGGCAGGGATCTGTTACTGTTAAGGTTTATTCACCCAGATTATTTCAATAAAAGGCCATTTCAGATCTGAAAATTTTAACTTTACAGAAATGTTTTAAGTAATACACTTTCTCATTTCCAACTACACTCAACTTCTCAAATTCCTCTTGGCTAAAAGACTATGATGAAATAATAACTATCATTAATAATAGCCTATATTCATTGAGCTCACATTATTTGCCAGGCATGATTTCCTGTAATCAATCCTCTTAACTTCCAGAGTAGGAAAATGAACATCCCCATCTTAGAGAGGAGATAAACAAGATTCAGAAAGGTTAAATGACTTGCCCAAGGCAAAACAGCTAGTAAGCAGAAAAAAATAAGAGTGAAAGTCAGCCTTTCTGACTCTTAGCAAAATGCTGGTCTGGTGGGAGCTTGGCCAAGTTTTGGAGAAAAAACAAAAAAACAAAAAACAGCTGACCGTGTTGCCAAGCTGCACTGTTTCACAGAACAGTGCCCTACTCATCCACATGGGGGATCCTGTCATTTTCTTCCTCTTCTGCTGGAATGAGAGAGGAGTCCTTCATATTGCAAAACAAAACAAAAGCAAACGAAAATGTCTACCAGTCCTATCAGGGACGGCACGCTCTAGAAATTCTGCGACTATTTTGGAGGATGCAAAGGAAAAGATAAGCAAATCTATCAGCTATTCAGAAAACAAAACTTCTCAAGAATCCAAATTGTCCAAAGATGGCATAGCCCAAATAGCTACAGCCTTTAAACAAAATTTACTCAAGTGGATGAGGAAGATTTCAGAGCCATTTGTCTATCAAGATGATGGAAGGGAAAAAGCTGAAAATCAAACATGGAATAGAAGCAGTTGAATTAAATCTTGGAAAACATTTTTTGGGAATCAAGTCACCAGGGCTAAATTTTGAAAGCATTTACCCAAGGGACAGAGCAGGATCCCCATGATGGAGATTTTTAAACAGATCAGCAAGCTAATGACTTTGGTAGCAGAAAACTTCAGTCCTCTATGCAGCAGCTAACTGGGGTATCTGTATCAATCCCACATGATTTCAAGGCTTCTGCAATGATGATGATGATGATAATGTAAAAGTTTTAAAATAATTACTGTAAAAATTAGGAACTTTCAAGAAAAATTAAAGACATTACGGCCAGGTGCAGTGGCTCACATCTGTAATCCTAGCACTTTGGGGACCAAGGCAGCCTGATCATCTGAAGTCAGGAGTTTGAGACCAGCCTGGCCAACACGGTAAAACCCAGTCTCTACTAAATATACAAAAATTAGCCAGGTGCGGTCATGCACACCTGTAATCCCAGGTACTGGGGAGGCTGAGACAGTAGAATTGCTTGAACTTGGGAGGTGGGCGTTGCAGTGAGCTGAGATCACGCCGCTGTATTCCAGCCTGGGCTACAGAGTTGCATAGCACTATCTTAAACAAAGAAACGAAAGAAAACAAAACAAAACAAAATACCTTTCAAGGCCAGTAGTGAGGACTAGTTATTCACTTATTCATGCAAAATGTTTGGGTAAATGCCTGGTACAAAATAAGTATGCTTCTTCACCTTTTGCTACACACATGCTTATGATCCCTTCCCATGGATTGGCCCTTTCTCCCCCACCACATTTCAAAATAGCCCATTTTCCAAACCAAATTATTCCAGAAGGAGTTGCTACAGATTTAAATCTGGTCCTCTCTGCCCTGCTTATCCCTCCAATATGCACAATGTACTCCACTGGAAAGAACTTCCCTTTATTTTCAAGAGAGAGATAGTAAAAGGAAAAGAATAAAGCACACATGTAATTAATCCACTCTAACAGATAACGGGAAAAAACCGGCAACAAAAACACAAAAAGTGGTGGATGGGAGTCCTCATTCCTGTTTTCAGCAAACTCTGGCCAGCAAAAGAATTCAGAGCTACACACGCAATATGCTGGCTTCTGACTGGCAACAGGCCCCATCCAGTTGCTTTCTATTCCATGCTCAAGTCGTGGGAGGTGGTGTTTCGGTTTGGCAATAGTTCCTTCATTACTGAGCACATGGCCTTCCGAGTGGAATTTGCTGCATTCATTTAGACACCAAGAGGGAGCTACTTCCTCCACCACGTAAATCTGACTCCCTGACTCCATACCGACAGACTTCATTTCAAAGGAATTTCATGATTTTGTGGCAAGCCGTTGACTGTAAACAGCCACTGAAGGGCAAAAACAAGGGGCCACTTTGATTCTCCACTTATTTCTGCCGAGGACCTGGGGTTAGATGTCGGGAGGTTTTGCGGATTTGTGTATGTGTGTGGCTTTTTTTCTTTTTCTTGCTTCTATATTCAGAAACATCTTCCATTCTCCTGAATTCTATTCTTTGACACCATGAGGCTCACAGGGAAAAAAATCTCTAAGGAAAAGTCCTTGTTTTTACACTCAGATACAAATCTGACACCATCAATGAAAATAATTAAACTCTTTGGGCTGGAATTGGAATGACACACACACTAAGAGCACACTCATAATTCTAATTGTTCTCATAAAATGTCTTTCGAGGGCTCTTTGCAATGCACAAGGTTCTTTTTGTTTTTAAAAAAGAAACAACCCATATCCTCTTCTTTGCCCTTATCCTTTCCTCTGTCTTCTCATCCAGAAAAGAAAAAAGAACTGAGCAAAACTGAATCATATTACAGACTTCCTTGAGAAAAAATTTTTCCATGAGACTTCAGAATCAGAATACAAATCTATTTCCCTTTCCAGTACCGTGACTCCTCCGTTGAAGGAGAGAAATGAAGTTATTAGTCAACCATCAGCTTAATGGGTCCTCACCGTCCCATTTCCTCAGCACCCCTTCCCCATCCTTCCTTCCCTATCCTCCCCTCCCCCTCCCATTCTCTGCCCTCCCGGCAGAGCTCATCTATGCTAGGCTGAGCAGTGAACACCAATTACACCCAGAGCCCTTTGCTGCTGCCTGGTCCGCTGGTTTTACTGTTTTGCCAGATGGTTGAGGCCAATGTGTAAAACTCTCTACCCTACCATTAATTCATAACTCGGTAATAACTTTCCCACGACTCCAGGAAATTGAAGTGGAGTGCAAATGTGGAGATTTGGAAAGGGAATCAAGGTTGGCCAACTATTTCACACCTGCCAGAACAGATACCAGGGAGACTAAAAGACACCCCTATTTACCCAGCCTGGAGCGTTACTTTCCCTGAACTAAGGCGGAATGATTCAACACGCAATGTTGGAGAAAGTGGCGGACAAAGTTCAGAGCGCGGCTTCTCCTAGCTTCGCTTTCTCTCTGCAGTTTGCAGCTTTATACTTAGCGCACCTACGGGTTCACTCTCTAATGACCTTGAGATTGTGTATCAATATAACGTTATATTCTTATGACAGATTCGTAGATTAGCAGAGATGAGTGCATTCTCTTGCTAAGACAGGACACCATCCAATGTTTGTTAGCATCATTAAACCAAAACTGACTTTTCACCTGCTCCCATACCATATGCAGCTGCAAATTTTTAAATTAAACTATGAAGCCATGCATAAATTTACATATATTACAGACTAGCCTCTCCATTTAACATGCAAATGTACTCCAATGTTTCAGAACACCTTCTGTCGCTAATTAATTTGCTGAATTATAATTAGACTAATCCTGCATAATTAATAAGCACAGATTTTTTTTTAATTTGTAAGCAGCTTGAGGAGATCATTCACTTCCTTCTATAAACTGCTAAGTAAGTGTTAAAAAAAAATCTGGAAAGAACATGTGTGAAAAGGTATGTTTGATGTCGCATTCAAACTCAAACTAGCGTGGAAGATACACAAGTCAGTATTGATAAAGGTACATATTTGAAGCCAACATTCAAATAATCAAAAAAAAACATTGCATCCAGAGGATGGGGACTAATTCTCCCTTTGTCTCCTTGTATATAATGTTTCATTCTTTGCCTTCTATCTGTCGGATCTTCCAAGATCACAGAGGCGGGAAAGGATTAAAGTAACCGTATGTTGTATTAGGAGAGATAATGATATTAACACTCCACTGTATATCAAAACACTCTGTGCATGCTGGGTGCTTATAAGCTCCTTTGATGGTATTTGGAATCATTTTCATTTTGGCTGCCAAAAACACCCGAGATCCATCTAGTGGAAACAATTAAGTTCCATTAGGACTGTATCCGTTCGGTAATGATTACAATGAAGGGTCCCTCTTTAATGTTGGAGAGTGGAGTCCCAAAGAAAAGTATGCATCTGTGCACTGAAAAATGTGAAAACTATAGTTTTCCAACCAAGCGTCAGGCTTAATTTTGACTCCCAAAAATAAACCAGGATCAGGAGAGCTCAAGGTTTGGGTTGATGACTTGTTAGAAAATTCAGAGCAGGGTGGGAATCTAGAAGGGCAAGGGAAGCTTGGTGGTCATGGAAGTTGAGGAAGACTCCAGAAAGAAAGTGGGAAACGCATGTTCGGGCAGGAAGAAGCCAGTCAACCTTCAAAGAGAGAAGAAATATAAGTTCAGAGCAAATAGAGAGCTCCCTGGCCCTTCCACTTAGCGAATCACTGTACTATCAGTGGCTGAAAGATTAAGTAAAAAAGATGAAGCCACTGGAAATGTGTTTAGCTTTCCATTAATTCAGTTTTTTTACAGTGAGTCTATAAATAGAAACTTCTGAAGAATGGAAACCATTTTCCCAAGCTCATTACCATAGTAAATATACCTTCTCAATACCATGCAGCCCAAAAAAAGAAAAAATAAATTTTACACAAAGCTCCACGATAAGCTAGCTAGCTTGGGAATTGAGAAAGTTGAAAAGTACCAGCACCTCGGAGGCTGTTGGCCAAAGCCGGGAGCAGATGCCAGGGGCACTGTTTCTGCTTCTTCCCTGAAAGACATTCATGTGAGCTGCCTCTCTTCTCCTTCTCTGAAAGGAACCCGGGACAGCTACCTCCTGGGGCTATCTATTGCAACAACTAACCCAAGAGTGAAAAATATTTGAAGGCATCTGCTAAAAGCTGTCGCAGTTTTTTGGAGCTAAGCAATGTTATTACCTGAGTAGTCTGGAAACATAACACTTTCGGAGACTTTTTCTAAGTCAGTCCATAGCTCTTGCATCAGTCCCCATCTAAAGGGATTAAATGGTTCAGGAAGTTTTGGAGCTTTTTTTAGGCCTCAAGGAAAAATAGCTTTCTGTGCTTCTAGTGGCTCCTCGGAAAGAACATGACAACAGCTGGAATAATAAGACCAACAAGAGGCCAAAATTATTTTCTCTCAAAATAATATGTGAAGGGCCATGGAAATCTTTAACAATGCCCTCACCTTTCAAGAAAAAAATCATTTGAAAGTATTGTGCTTTTCTTTGGATTCCTCATCTCCCGTTTTGAGTGGTTATAATAGAAGGCCTGGTTTCTCTGTAGTCAGGAACATGTGTGTGTCTGTTTTTAAACAGCAAGAAAGTGCCTAATGGTTAAACTCACAGGGTGAAACGGAGGCTTTCGTCACTTCTTCCATAGAGCACCGAGATGGGACCAGAACTGAGAGTCAGAAAGAGCTGGGCAGGCCCTTCAGGCAAGCCCCACCTACTGACAGGCGAGAGGTTTTGCTTTGGGCTGGGTTTGGGGCAAGGTTTTGTTTACTTTCTTCAGCTTTGCCTCCCCCATTTCAAACTACATACTAGTGAGAGCAGGTCCAGAGAAAGCGATTGTGACCCACGCAGAGTTACTCAGCCTTTGAGTAAGTCCTAATCAGCTAAGAGGGAGAAAGAGAAATTTGGTGGCATTTAAACATGAAGGTGTAAAGCAGTTAGCTCACAAAGCTGCACTTTGGCTAATGGATTTTTTCACTGAACATAAACATTCTAGAAAAATTCTCTAATTTTATATTTTGGCAGGAGGATTTTCCTCCATTCACCTCAGTTCTAGTTTATTCTAGTGATTCAGTCTCTCTGCTTCCTTCTTTCTCGTCTATCTTGCTCTGTCCCCAGTTTACAAATTCTGAATGATGTGTTGTGCTTTTTATGTGCTACTTAAAAGTTAGTGTCAGGATGGGGAGGGGGGGCAGTAAGTGGGAAGAAGGGATGACTGAAATAGAGAAACCAAGATGGTAATTACAGGTAGGCAGCAAGGCTCAATTTTATCTGAAAACTATGATGGCTTCCCTCCACTTCAGCCATGAAGATCCACATTCATAGTTCATATAACCTTTGTGCCAAAAAAGGGAAAAAGAAAGAACCTGTAGCATAACAGGTAGCAGTCGGTACACATGGAATTATCACTGGCTATTAACACCAGGTCAGGTATCATGTTAGCCACTTTCAGACTGCATTTGCCAAACCTACATAAATACATAAAATCAGGTATGTCAACATTCCGTCATTCCCTAAGCAAAAGAGGTTTTCTTATAGTTCTCATAGTAGAGTCAGCCGACTTTCATTAGAATTTTTTTAACTTCTTTTCCTTAAAGAAGAACTAAAACTAGATGATATAAAAGAGAAACTGGGACAAAAATCAGGTCAAGAATTTGATACAAACGGCATTCAGATAAGGCTAGTAACATTCCAGAGTGTAGTCAGTATCACAGACAACGATCCAATTGGTCTGAGCTCAACCCAATCTCTATGTCTATACAAGGTTCCAGGAATCAGCAATCAGTTGTATATTCGCTCTTTTTCTCATTCAAACTTTATTGACTAAAGCCTCAATTAACTTCATGGGAATTATCAACGTTTTGGAGGTTTCCAAAGCTCAGTACCAAAAATGAAATCTTTCTTTTCAATATACCTACCACGAGAGAATGGTATCTGTTCCACATTTCTTTATTCTCCATAACACCACTGCGTTTTGTGCTGACTCTGGTCATCTTGCAGCAGACACTACCTAATTAATTTTCACGTTGCTCCTAAGTAGATGTCCAGAATCTCGTTTCATTTTCTCTTTAGAAAATTGCTGCTCAAACGAAAAGTCTCATGGGAGAACCAGAGCCTACACCAGACCTGAGCATGTTCCTACTGAGAACAGGCACAGCCTCTGGGCACTGCTTCTGTGCCACCTGGAATGCCTTATTCTTCTTCCCATGCCATATCATACTGTTGCTCATAAATAGGCTGCATTCTTAGAACAAGGTAAAACTGAACATTTTGAAATCTTATTTCAAAAATGAAGGCGGGGCACAAAATCTCCCACCGCATTTGGAGTCACTAGGATTTCTCACTCCAAGTTCAAAGAAAGGCTAAATGTAAATGGGGCAGATTCATGAGACTCCCATAAATCACCCCCACTTTGCTGAAAACCAGAACCCAACTTTATGCTGAGGTTTCAGAAGTACTTGACTGAGCCCAGCCCAAACCTTAGCTTTCCAAATAACTTCCAAACTGATGATGCTGTTCTTACTTTAAAAAAAAAAAAGTTATACAATGTCTTATAAATCTGGATTATTTCTAAAAATTCACATTTATTTTAAGTACTTATTTCTACCCTTCATCAAATGAGATCGATTCTCAAAGCCTGGTGCAGTAGGAATGTGTTTCTATATAGTATGTTGACTTAAGACCATAAAGATGAGTCAAATAAAAAAGCTTTTTTGAGGAAAAGAATGTGGGGATTTCAGATATCTACAAAGATCCTAAATTTTAAAATAGTTCAGCCACCCATTTCCTCTGCCAAAACAGATATCCTTAAGTCATCATTATCCACATCGTTATATATATTAAGAGTCAGAGTAGCACAAAAAATATAAAAGTTACATCGAGTCCCCCAAAGTTGAGACTTTCAGTGTCTTTGGCTGTGTCACCTTCTACTGCCTTTGAAGGAAGTGCTGATAAACCAAATTAGCCTTCTCAAGCTCTTTTTGGAATGAAGCAAAGAGTTAAATAAATGACTAACATTTTAACATCAGTGGTGGGGAAAAGACCTAATTGACATGCTCAGTATCCAATAATCTGCAAAGGCCAGAGACGGTTTTACTGACATGATTCTTTCTGACTCTGGAGTTTAGAGTTGGGTTTGTGGCTTCTCCCTACGCCAGTGAATAATGGAATACAACTACTAAAGAAAAAAAAATGCATCCCTTGGAGAATCAGCAGCTGACCTGGAAGTAAAACATCTCAGCCCTTCACTCAGAGGCCATAAGAGCCTGTTCTGCTTTCTCAGGGAGTTGCCAAAACTCAAGTGAGCAGCAGGACAGGGTCCAGAAGCATGGGAAAGAGACGGCCACGGGTCCCTCGGGAAGGCACACAGTGGAGTCGCCCCAGCCGCGCTGGGACAAAGGCCACTCTGCAGGGATCTGACATCAGGCTCTCCCTGGCAAGCCCATAGGCAGGATCACCACTCCCAGAAATGGCCCAGAGAGGCCCATGGCCCAACACCATGACAAGGAAGACATCTAGTCTCATCCATGAGTCAGAATTTATGGGCTGCTCATTCAACCCACATTGAAACTACAATTCCACCATTCCTCCTGTAGCACCCTGCCCTGAATTAAGACAGAACTGAAAAATCAGGACTGTTTTGTTTTTCTTTACCATCTCACAGCTTGCCAAGGTGACCACATCAAAATCATTTTGAACAAACAACCAGGCATATATGTTTATATGTGTATATGTGTACACATATACGTTGTGTGTTCATATGTATAAACATATATACATATTTATGTCTACATAAACAGATTTCATCACTCCTAGTGATATGCCTGCTTCAAGTTTTATTTAGTTTTGTTTTCTGTTTTGCAATCCAAGTTCTAAACTGATCAAAAGGTGTTCCCATCTCCCTGCTTTATTAACGAAGGTCGTGGGCTCACGAGCATTTTTCATTAAGTTTGATATAATTCAACCAAAAGGCCCAGCGAAGTCCACTTCATGGTTTTACACAATGGGTCCTCATCTGGAAGTCTGTTATTCTGTTAGGAATATATTCTAACCCAAGACAATAACAACAAAGCCTTTTTTGGTAAACGAAGCTAGGCTGATGGACTTTGATAGGTTTTTTTTTTTAATGATAAAGCAGTTAGCAGATTAATGTTGTTCTTAACTCTTTTAACCTGGGCTGAATGTTTATGCTTCTCCTAATGAGATGATGCATTGAAAAGTGAAGGTAAATGTCATCTACTTTTCATGTGATCTATAAAATTAATCTCCCATGCGTATGTTAATACCGATGGTGTAATGTAGGAGGCAGTGTGACCTAGAGGATAAAACTTAAGAGGAAGCACTCGTGTTCAATTACAGTTTATATTACCGACAATATTTTCACCTCTCCCTCACTTGCCTACTCTCGTCCCTCATGCACGCTCCCTCACATACCGTCCCCGTAAAATTGGGTAATGCCTCTGAGAGATGCTGGGAGAATTACTTAGGTGCTTTGGGAAACGAGACACCTTTTAAAACTTTCTTGTGAAATAGCAGATACTGGTAATGTTTCTACTACAGAATCAGCCTTTGGTAGGTAACCATAACACACTTCGCAATTGTCTTCCTACTCAGGAAAAGTGATCCTCCCCAGAGCTTAGGCAAGTGACCCTCCACCCACAGGGTTCTGTTTATTTCCAGAAAATAAATGACAAGGAAGGAGGGCAAGATGCACGGTAATTAAGTCACCGAGTTAAGGAGGGATCAATGCTTACACTTTAGGGGTCAAACGAAAAGCTGATTACATCAGGAAGGAATTCGTGTTCTGTATTCAGCTGCAAAATAAACCGGGAGTTTTGTGTTTGGTGTCTGAAACATCTTTGGAAACACTAAATCAATTTAATATCAATAATTGCCACATATATGCTAGATTAAATGAACCAACACAGATAGCTTTGTTCGCAGAGAAAACAGGGCCAAATGGCTTTCATTAGCATGACTAATCTCGAAGTTCTGTGGTTTGATAATCAGATGTCTAAACCCAAATTTTGATTCTTGCAAAGATATGATTTGGCACAAGACACCGCAAGTCCAGCTATTTCTGCAACGTTAACATACATGCTGAATATCAGAGCAGCAAGGTGACACGTGAAGTGCCCATACAGCTACAACTGTACCCACTGGCGCTGGGAAACACACCAGATACACTAAAAATAAAGGAATTCACTCTTTTACACAGGACTGAGCCTTTACCCAAAAAACCTGTTTTGGGGTGCTCTGGAAACACCTGCTTTGGCCCTGGGAAGACAATCTTAACAGGAGTTTCAAAAGCCAGTCCTGTGCTCACAGCTCCCCAGCAATCTGTGACCCTGGTCATTTTCTCATTGTTGGGATTACAGAACTGAGTGGGGCACTACACTGGGCGGGGGAGTGGGGGGCGGCGCTGGTGGTATTTTCCCTGGAGTCCTAAGAATATTCTTCTCTTTTTTTTTTTTTGGAAATTCTAATCTAGCTTTTCCCTTGTAACTCTTGCAATTTTGAAGAGCTATACTTCTGACAAATTTTATCCCTAAACAGTCCTGAGAATTGCAGAAAACCCAGGATGCACAGAAGGAGCTGAGAGGGGTCATCTGACTGACTTGCGAAGGCAAAAACAGGGCAATGGTCAAGAGTCTTGGGTTCTACCAAGAACCTGAAGTGGCTTACCGTGAGTATATCCTGCAGACATACAGCAAAGTACCTGAAACCTTGCAGAGGAGGCTCCGAGGAATTTAGCATTTGTCAGCCTTTGTTTCTCTAATCCTGGAGTGTACCCTGTCACCCCCCAACCCACCATCACATCACTTCAACCAGTCCTTGTAAATGCACTTCAGCTGCCTTTCTGCAGTGCATGCGTGCATGTTTGTCTTCGCATGTATGTCAACTGCCAGGAACACAGAATCGCTCTTCGGGGCCTAATCATTGGGCAGCCAAGCCTCTGGACAGTCTTCTCTGGAGGTCTGTGCAAGACTCGGGTCAGAGCAGCTGCCTGTGAGTCATGATGGGCTGTGGGGCCTCAAATCCTTTCACAGCTGATTTGTGGCAAAGGAGAAAGCATTCAGCTTTTCATTTTATGATAGGAAGGAAGATTTTTTTGCAGAGCCTTTATAGCCCGGGTAGGGGATGCCTCTTAAAGGTCAAATGTGACTATCCCTATATGTGGGTTTGGAAATTCACAGACTATGGTTACAAACGTTGCTGAAGTGCAACTGATATGTGCAGGTACTAGCCATTTCCTTGAAATGCCCCCGTGTCTAGTCCCAATAGCTTTTCTTGCCTCAAACGCATGATCAGCTCAAAGGGCTTAAGAGAACTGAACCCTTCTACCATGAAGCAAGACCACCAGCTTGTCCCAATAGCTTTTCTTGCCTCAAACGCATGATCAGCTCAAAGGGCTTAAGAGAACTGAACCCTTCTACCATGAAGCAAGACCACCAGCTGAGGGCTCTTTGTCTCCAGGTACCAGAGGGCCACAATACAACGTAGGAGGCGGATCTTGTTGCTCTCACCATATGGTGGCCTGGTTGAGAAGTCAAGGGTTTCTGTGTATTCTCTGGCCCTGAATCCAAGGCAGGCTGACTCCCCCATGTTCACTGGTGCCACGGGGAAAAGGGTATTTTGGAAACATTGTGTCTGGCCTGAGATGAGTCTCCTCCCACCCCCACCTTTCTAATAGTCATCCCAAGTTGGCTAAGAAATAATAAACTAGACCAAGGTGGGCAGATCATGAGGACAGGAGTTCAAGACCAGCCTGGCCAACATGGTGAAACCCCATCTCTGCTACAAATACAAAAGTTAGCTGGGCATGGTGGCACGTGCCTGTAATCCCAGTTGCTCAGGAGGATAAGGCAGGAGAATTGCTTAAACCAGGAGCCATGAGGTGGAGGTTGCAGTGAGCCAAGATCATGCCACTGCACCCCAGCCTGGGCTACAGAGCGAGACTACATCTCAAAAATAAATAAATAAATAAGTAATAAAAAGAAAGAAAGAAAGAATAAAATATTGCTTAGATGAGATGATAATCAAGTCTCTTATGAAATAGCCCAGAAAAGTGAAGACTCTTTCCTCTGTGAGCTGGGGATCAGTTATTATACTTTGACAATGTGGACATATCTTTGACTCTATGTGTCACTTTCTCTGACTCAGAGTGTGCAGTATGAGGGTGTCCATTTAGTCAGAAAGTCTGCAAATTGATCCCATCTGTATGGCACTCATTGATTCCTCCGTATATTCCACTTTGTCAAAGTCCAGGTGTAAAAACTCACGGAAGCAGGAGTCCTCTCCACATTCCCCAGCTCTTTCCTAAGAGATTTTACTACCATTCAACACAAACAGGAGTTGAATTATTTCTCAGCAAGACTTCAGAAGCACATTAGAGAGTTCTATTCTTCACCTTTCCGGCAATTTAAATTCGCCAAACTGCCCTGAAGTTCTGAGCAAAGGATCTCCAACAGATCAGATTATCTCCTGGAATAAAGGAGGAAGTCCATGTGATCTTTTCTGGGTCAGCAAGAGGATTCAGAAGTCCGAGGATTTCACAGATGAAAGAGAGTTTCAGGATTGTGATGGTTAGTTCTTGTCAACCTTGCTGGGTTCTGGCACCTAGTTACTTAATCCAACACTAATCCAGGTGTTACATTGAAGGTACATCTACAAATTGGTTGACTCTAAGTAGAGGGATTACCCTTGATAATGTGAGTGGGTCTCATCCAACCTCAGCAAACACTGAGGTTTCCTGAAGAAAAAAAAAACTCTGCCTCGAAGCTGTAGCTTCTGACTTCTGCCAGGGTTTCCAGCCTGCTGGCCTGTCATGAATTCCAGACTTGCCAGCTCCAACCCCACCCCACAATAAGCCAATTCTTTATCTCACATATATCTAGATATCAGATATATTTGTATACAATACCTATCATATGCACATATTATATATAATATATATATTTCCTATTGATCCTTTTTCTCTGGAGAACCCTGGCTGATACAAGGACCAACTGGGCATTTCCTCTCTAGAGAGAACTTCCATCACTATAGAAACTTGGAAACACAAAAGAACCTACAAGTACCATATAATGTGGCCCTTTCTGCTAGGGTGGGCAACTCCTGCTGGAGTCCCTGGTGCACATTAAACCTCATAGGACATTCCCTCTGAGTGTTAGAAGAGGGGACAGGGAGAGAATGGGAGAGGAGTCCTGTGATTGGCTTGGCCTTAGAACACCCTTGTTTTTTACATATCAGGATAAAATGTACTAAATTGGAACTTAAGTCCTAAACAGTGTAGGTTTATATGATATTGTTATTGTAACCCAGAAATGATTAAAGTGTGTCAAGTTTTGTGTTTTTTTAAATCTTCTCTGAGAAATCCCCTACTTTTCCATAAGGATTACATAACTCTAATAAGAAAACCTTGTCAAGAATAAAACCTGGCCTACATTGCCTCAGGAAAAGCCCAGAATGTATTTACTCCACTTGATGAAAATAGAAATATATATATATACATGTACATATAAAAGCCCATCAAATAAGGAACAAGGCTTGTCTCCTCTCCTGTCCTCCACACAGAGGTAGCCAAAATTTCAGACTCTGTCAGAAATGGGTTTCCCCCCTGATGAAAAGGGAAGTGGAATAAACTAGAATGTGGTAAGAGTAAACATTTTTCTTCAGGTGGAATTCATACTGAAAAAATTAAAAGTGCAGTTAGTGTGGATTCCTGAAACATGCACCCACTCTCTTTAGACTGCTGGCATCTAAGGTGCACAGGCTGGATTTCCATGTGCTACAGGAAGAAAAGAATCTCTCAGAAACCTGGTTTTCATAAACTTAAGATTTATCTGGGTTAGCTGCAAGAGACAGCAAGAGAGCCATGCAGATCCTTGATAGGCTCCCATCTGACTCACTCCCTGTCCTCTTCTCCCCACCACCACTCCTGCCCCACCTTGGCCCAGAAACCAAGTGTGAATTTTCTGTTTCCCACATTAGCACTAGTCCATGCCAGGACACCAGCTGACAATTTCTTGGTTTTATTGTCAATAACTATACCATGTGATCAATTACTGTCCTCACTTAGAACAAAGCCTGAGCCCAAGAATATTTATAGTTTACCAATACAGTATATGCCTGTTACAAGAGAAAAAAAAATCAGTTATTAACTTTAACTTTTTTATGTGAATTCAGAGTTTATTTATCCATGGAAATATGCACAAAAAAGCTTCAAATGGAGTATTTACCGACGTTCCTTATACATGACAGGAGCTTGGCTACATGGGAAGATGACATTAATAATAAAATGATTTTTAAATAAAAAAAAAAAAAAAAACAGGGAGATGGAAGAAAAAAGCTAAAGGACATTCCATTCCACTTTCCACCAGGAAGTGGACCAGGCTTGGCCAAACTACAAACAGACCAGGAAATAGTCCCTACTTTCCAAGAGGCACTTGCTACACAGGAGGGCCCTACCATAGAGAAACCTTTCGAGGATTAAACAAAATCTCAAGTATTAAGTGCTGACTTGGTGAGGTGCCTCTATCTCCACACTCAGTAACCAGGAGTGGTTGGTATTACATTACTATTATCAGTTCAGAAAGAACTGCACAGACAGACTTCAACAGAAAATAACATTTAATACAACTAATGCTTCTTGAGTGTTGAGCAGAGATCTGCTCGTGTGCTCACGACAGTCCAATATCCCGATTTTACACAGATGAGGAAACTGAGGTTAAGGGATTTTCACAAGGTCATGCAGCTACCAGATGGTGGAGATGGGATGTGAACAGGCCATCCAAGCTCCAGAGTTTACTTATTTAAAACACACTGTCCTAATCCAACTCCTGTTGGAGAAGTAATCAGTGCAAATTTTTTCCTCCCAAAAACAGTGTATCAGGGTCTATGGTGACTTAGGGCACTTAGTGCAATGCTTATGGAGAGAAGACACTCGACAAGGCTTTTTACTGTGGACTTATTCTGTTTTTAAGGCAAGGAGCTTCTCTATTTCAGTATTTTTTCGCTTTGTGCCTTCATTTCTTTCTATTGGGTACTCTTTTTTTCCTGCTTTTGAAATCTTCTTTAGTAAACATGTGTGCTTACAAAATCTTCTAAGTTCTATTCCTCTTTCAGAGCACACACAAATTCCATCTTCTTTCTAAGTCAGGATCCTTTAGTCCACAATGACTCCCTCCTTGGACATCTAAACACACATAAGGAAGGTAATGTTGATCCTGGTTGAGTCTTCACAGCTGCCTTGCTCTTCACACACCCACTTCCCCACCACTGAGCTCCCAGGCCTGGCTCAGATTCAGATGTCAGTGGGAAAAGGGTGGAATCATGGTAGAAAGGGCTAAGATTTACACAGGAGAGAGGGAGAAGAAAAACAGAAGGGAAAAAGGTAAGGGGGAGAACTGGGGAGGAAGACAATGGAGAATAAGGGACATAGAGTTTACGGGGGCTGATGGGGGAGCCAAATGGAGAATGAAATAATGAGGCAATATCTCATGAAGTGAGTTTTCTATAATTACTTCAATGTTCTTTGAAAAGGGCAGAGAAAAACTAGAACTGCTTTCAGTTACTTTCAGATGCTGAAACGTTTGGGTGTGATATCATGTTGTGTCAGGGACACGTGGACTTCTGGTTTTATTCTGGTTATATCTCCAAGGCTCATCCAGAATCAGGTATACTTCTTGACAGTACTACTCATTTGGGACACAGCTATCTCCTTCTCAATGAAATGAGGACATTTTTAAGTAAGCTGGCTGGTCCTCTTAGTATGACCTGAACTGTCTCAAGTAGTATAGAAAAAACAGTTCTGGAAATCTGAAGTAGAACCTGTTACTTCATAGCTGTGTGACTTTAGAGAAATCACTGAACCTCTCTGAGCCTCACTCATATCTACCTGTATGAAAACCTACCTATAGGACAATACATGGGAAAGTATGTGGGCAACCATAAAGTGCTACATAAATGTTACCACTGCTTAATGCCTTGCAGGGACTCATTAAATCTTGTTGATTGATTAGCTGATTGATTAACTTCAGCCAGCTTCCTTAAAAGTATCCTCATTTAGCTGAGAAGGAGATAGCTATAGAAGTCAATGATGGCCAAGAAAACCCTCTTGGTTTGACAGAAGCCTCATCCAAGGGATTTTTAGGTTTATAAATGTACTTGCAAACAAACCTCTTTCTGTTGCTCAGTGACTGCCTTTGGTTGGGATGCTGACATCTGGCAGAAGAAATGAGACTGTCCTTTTGACTACCTGAACATTTGAGGATGAAAGAGGACTGATTCCAGAAATCCAAGTGAAGAAGTCAGGGATGCAACCTCCAGGTCAGCTCTGGACACGTAGAAGGCATATAGGAAAACACTGGGGATGGGATCGAGTCTTAAATCCAGCAATTCCCCCCTCTATCACAGAGCATGATGAACTGCCTGGTAAGGTTTTCGTGAAACATCTCAGAGATTACACGACCTCATAAAAACAAAAATGGCTTGAAGTTGAATACAGTTGAAGCAAATGAAACTTCAAACTAAATTTTTATTGAAATTCTCCCCATTGTCAGCCGACATATTCAATTTTCATTTCCCTGCTTCAGCCCATTTTGCCATAGAAACTTGGATGTTTTCATTGAACAGCAGCCAGTGAACACTGGACTGAAGGGGAACACTATAAATTTGGAAAAATAAATAAATGCTTCAGAACTTCCACTTGAAAACCACAGCTAAAAATGAAATCAAATCTGACCCACCCCTTTTCTTTTAAATTGTGGGAACAGACTCAGTCTGCCTCAATCTTTAAGCCATATAAAATTTAATATTAATATAAGCACCTTAGAGATCAACGTATGGTCTGGTCTAAAGCAATTGTGGAACCCTTGACTCATGCAGCAAGGTTTGGACGACTTGAATAGAAGGTAGCATCCTTCCTATGCCATGTTCCTTAATAAACATGTGTACTTAAAAAATAAAAAGGGAAGAAAAATTGGTCTATGGGCACAGAGAGAATAATTCACTCCAAATTACTCCTTTGATGAATGTGGACAAAAGAATAAAATTTGTCACTCAGCTAATATTACCATCAATATTTTGTCCAGCTACATTCCTTCCAATTTAAAAACAGTTCAATATCCCTTTTACCTTCAAGTAGCAGCACTTAATAAACAGTGATGGATGGTTTTTATTTTTGTTCACATTTCAGTCTTCCCTGCTTTGGTACAAGGGGACTACTTTGCTTGGGGGAAATGTAGATCTTCCGTCTTGCGTGCATTGACATGCAACCCTCAAGGAAAGACGGCCATATTTAATTCATAACGCCCATCGGCTACACAAACATACAACTTCCCATCAATTAGGCAACACAGAGATGTTGTTAAAAATCAATGAGCTTATTATTAAATATATTTTTTCATGTAGCAATAATAGTTATTGCTGCACTATTGTTATTACTGCAATGTCAGCTGTTTAGGTGGCTTTCAGAGAGTTCGATTGGCTTTGATCTTGCTAGCAAGGTATTCTATGAAATGAGGGATTTGGGTGAGGCTACCCTGTTCTGTCTTCTGTCATATTTAGAAGCCACCAAGAGAAGGGGGGAAATGTATGCTGTAGTGGAACCAATCTTGGACTGGAGGCAGAAGACCTCGGTTCTAGTCCCAGGTCTGCACATAACTAGTGAGACCTTAGGTAAGTCCTTCCTCCATTCTAAGCCTTTGTTTCCTCATTTATAAAAATGAGAGCATTATGCTAAATGATCACGAGGACCTCCCCTCATGATCATTTTCAGACTCTTTGACAATTTTTTTAACTAAAAAAGGAAACAGGTTGAAAAATTGATGCAATTCACCACCTCTCAATTGTTCTTTATCAAAAGTCTCGATTAAAAAAAGAAGAAGGGGCAGAGTGGGGGATGCTATAGAATCTGGAGCAGACATTAAATTGATCCAAAACCCAAATATGCTACTATTTGTGTTTTCATCTTCGTTGTGTGTTTATTAAAAATAGTTTTGATATTTTGACACATGCCACTACAGCGGAAGCCTCCTGCCTACAAACAGAGATGTTAAAACTGTGCCAGCACATGCAAAGGTTAAAAACAACATTGCACAGATTTTGGCAACTACATCATATGCTGTCTGGCCGCAGCTGATCTGAACTGAGTCCCCGTAATTACAGGAGAAGGTGGAACAGGTTTGCTGCTAATTGGAAAATTCTGCAAATGGCAGCACTGAAGTAAATTGACAGTCGTTAGAATATTAGCAAAATGAGAGTACTGATTAGTAAAAAGCTCAGAAGCAGACTTTTTTTTTTTTTTTTTTTAACTGCTGGAATCTACTGGCAAAATTGATAATAAAAGCTGAACTTAATAATAACAGCTGTTATTTGACCTGGTAATATATTTTTTTAATCTGTTGCTGTTCCCAGACCAATAACACATAAAGAAGGTCTGTATCCACTGTTGCAAAATTATTTTGAATCCCAAAAGGTATATTCAAACTCAGTGAAGGCAAACTGTGCTTAAAGGGGCAGCCCATCGACAGCACATTCTGATGGAAGCGCATTCACTGGAAACGTGGTGAGTTGTTTTGTTTTCTCTCCCTTCCAACAGGTCTTGTAGGCATGCTGGAGTGTTTGCGAGTCCTTTTTAGAACTGGTCCCAGATTCTATTTCCAGTTTGTTTTAAATCTGTGACTGCTAAAAATGTCAAAGTTAACTTATTTTTCACTCTGAAGTGGACAGGAAGGAAAGTAGGACATTGCTGGACTCTGAACTCTCTATCGGCACTTAGCTATTGGTATTTTTCTATCATTGCATGCAGAGAAATACAGATGGGAAAGCATTAAGAATGGACATATTAATTAAAGATGCTGCCAGGAATCTATGGAAAAGGGACCATAACTTCACCACAGACTTCCACCTTATGGGGAAACACAGGAACGTGCCCTGAAGACTTGGGTGCTCTGATCCACTGCTGGTGGGTGTATAAATTAGTACAATCTTTCTGGCTGTATGGCAATATAGATCAAGACTTAAAAATGCATACAGCCTTTGACCCCACAATTCTATGTTAAAGATTTGTCCAAAAAAAAAGAGCCATGGATATACCCAAGGCTTTATCTACAAAAGATGTTCCTCGCAGGATTGTTTATAATAAATACAATGGTGGAAACATATTCATCCCAAAATGGGTAACTGACTATGATATGCAAAGAAATACTATGTAATTATTTAAATTATGTTGTAGAATAACATCAAATGATACCAAAGTATAGTCTAGTACTAAAAAAACACAAAACAGTAAACATAAGATAATCCCACTTTTGTTTAAATACAGAGAGAGAGGAGACAAACCCGGAATGATTACCAATTATTTCTGAGAAGTTAATGGGCCATTTTCATTTAACTTTATTTGTCCATATTTTCTACATTTTCTAAAATGATCATACATTGTTTGGGTCAGAAGAAAATACATAAATTATTTTTAGAAATAAAATCCCTCTAGAGGGTTTTGGATGTTTTAAGTGAAAATTCAATCTGTGGCAATGGGAAGGAAAGGCCACATTCCTGAATGGTATGCTGGCTTCTTGACTTAAAGCTCCACCGCCTTACAGGATGGAAGTGCACCTCTCTTCGAGGGGGAAAAAAAAACAGCCAGCTGAGGACAAATCTTAAAACTCCAGGTGAAGGACCAGGCTGCTGCTTACTGTTGACATGCACACGCACGTGCGTGCACACATACACACACACACACACACCAATCTTGCTTTTTTGATAATCTGTTCTCTGAAAACAATCCTTCAGGCCCTTAGACAGACAGATTTCCCTTTATGACTTTTGACTTCACCCTCTGATAATTCTGCTATTTTCTTTTGCCCTTATTATGGTAACCCACAGCCTCATTTATTCTGAAATAGTACAGGAGGACGTCATCGCCATTTTCCAATTCTGTCTCTCCACCAGTCATCTGGAAGAGAAGAGAGCTGCAGCACATGAATCCAAAGTCAGCCCACGGCCTCACAAAACAGACTCTGTCCATGTTGAAACACAAGTCAAGTTCACTGCTAATAGGTGCGATCCTGCTGCACAGGGCCCTGTTCACGGATGTCTGCAGGCTCAACCAAAGGGACAAAATGTGCATGGCCGGAGCTCGCATGATACTCCCTGTATTTGAACATCGCCCAGGAAGTTGAGTAAGGCTGCAACACTTCAGAGGTGCCTTCGAGCAGATGTACGTTTGCCGGGGCAATGACGGATGATGCATCGCATATCCCATCAGGTCTGCTTTTTTAAAAAAGCCTTATTAATATCCTACAGCACCAGTGCCAAAAAACACATAATCCCAAAGGCAAATCCCCTAAGTTCTAGCACTGCCAGAACTAGTACCACCAGGCTTTGCTCAGGGACTGCGAACTGCCACAGTTTCTCCTAGCAAGGAGCACAAAGCCCACCCCATTAGCTTCAGCCACAGGACCAAGCGACTTGCAAGCTGTTTCTTGCCAGGAGTGTGGGTGGGCAGCGGGCAGGATCCCAATGCGACAACTAGACTCAATTGACTGTAACCCAGAATTTTTTTTTAAGTGGCTTTTTTTGGACAGTGGTACCCAAGGCCCCCCATCCTTCATTCATTCCTAACTGTTACACATCAGGAAAACAAAGCAGTGATGAGGAGGTGGGGGCATTGCTGCAGCCAGTTGGTGCCAAATACAGTTAAGGGTGGAGAGGGAGGTGGCATTGGAAAGGGGGGAAAAGCAAGTCACTTTCAATCAAGTGTCACACCTTTAAATAGTGGTTAAATCTTTGCATTATGCAGCTCATCCCTTTACAACATGGGGTTCCCTTAGAGAATTCCCTGTTTACACTGGGAATTCCTCCAGGGCCGCATCAATAAAGCTGAACAGATGTCAGGGTGGAATGCCAGCGGCAGTGGCTGTTGTCAGGGGTACTGGGGAGGGAGGCACAGAACAATGAGAGACGGCATCTGCTACACAAAGCCCTTGCGCGTGGGTCAGGTTCTGCCAGTGTGTAGAGATTCCACCCTACCCTTTGTCTGGGCACATTGCCTTTCTTGTTTCTCAATGACAAGGGTTGACACATGTCACCCGGCCCTATCAGGAGTGTTATGTGTTTGCCACTTGCATATGCACCAGTGTTCCTGACCTGCCCCGCATCTCCGCTGAGTGCACCCAGCAAAGCTGAAACTCTCCAGCCCTGCCCCAGTCTACGATTTCATTATGCACTTTGAGTCGAAAGTGGGATGTAGATGTCCTTCTTTTTAATTAAAAACATGATTGATGAGATTTAACTGACAGTAGGAAATGCAATTTAAATATTCCTTAAAGAGGCACTAACCCCATTTGTGTGGCAAGGCTTGTGTGGCTCTCCAAAGTTGCGAGCCGCAGGAGAAAGGAAATTAAAATAAAAGCCCGTTCAAGTCGGCTCGGCTGTGGAGAGGTGGTAACGTTAGACAGCAGCTGCACCCGTGTAACCAGAAACTTCTGCGCATTAGGAGCCGATGTGAAGTGTTACTCAGGACTAGCGGTGTTCAGTGTGTTTAAAGGCAGCAGAGGAGTAGAGAAGAGTATGCTGTGAAACCCTGTGGAAGCAAAAGCGGCTCATTCACCACACTTTTTAAAGCAACAATCTGATTCCAAAAGACCTTATACTAAAACTTCCCCTGCTCTGAAAAGTGGTTTTGCTCCTCACTACTGTGTTGCTGAATTTCTTCATCTCTGGCTCCTCTGTGGAGCTTTCCTTAAACTGAGATTTTAAAATTATTTTTAAATTACAAGAAAAGTCCTCAGCACCCCGGACACTTCAGGATGTGAGCTGCAGTTCTGGGACAAACAGGGAAGTGGGCACCCTTCTTACAAAGGCCTTCTCAGATGTTTCCTCAGCGACTGCCAAGCTCTTAGGGGGAAATTATGTGAGCCGCAGGATAGAGCAATATCCAAACCATGGGAACTCCAAATTGAAATAATCAGAGGCAGGAGTAAGTTTTCCTAATGACCAGGACTTTGCACTGGTATTTTCAATCTAGAAATATTGGATGAAGTTGAATATTGGTCTGCACCAAAACAGTATAACTTAAATACCAACAACAAGAGCAGTTTAAATTTTATTTCAGAACTAGATCTCTGTTCTCTTTCTTAGTATAATTTACAAGAGGGTTTTGTTGTTTTTGTTTTGTCTTCCATGGAAGTAGTTATTTTCTGAGAAGCAATCACTTTGAATTTTAAAAAGGTTAATACTTTCCTAAATGTATGTATAAGACTAGCCTTGTCTTATACTCTAAAGGCTTTCTAAAAGTATAATCTTCATCTGTGTTTCATGACTAAAGATTTTATTCTAGAATTTCAAAATCCCTTAAAAAGCAACAGATAACACACAGTATAGTTCTTCTCCACTTAATTCCTACTAAAGACAGATAGAAAAGCTTTTATTGAAATGCGTGGGTCAGAGGAAACGGGATTACAATTGGAGGTGATTTCTGGTAACTGTTTGACTAGCAAAGGTTAATTAGAATTGTAGCAATGAGATGGAAGAGAACAGATTCTGATCAATTGATTAATGAGATGTCAGAAGGTATAAGAATCCATTTTTGGGAGAAATATTAAAAATGAAATGTATTTGCAAAGCCACTCTGCCTTTTCTCTTGGTTTATTAACACAAGCAGCAACCGTGGATGTTTTTCCATGAGTAACAATGTACAGAAAACTACGATCTTCAAGTCGACCAAAAGCAGCACTAACATGTTATCCAAGTTTCTGCCATCCAAAAACATCCCCTGCACCCATACAAGGGAACAAACTTTCTAGAAGATGCCAAACCCTCGGCAGTCCTCCCTCTAGTGACTTCCTATCTCCCTTCTATTCCCTCTATGTTATATATTCAGATTAATTTAATGAATAACTCACTTCAAAATCCTGGACTTAAAATTATTACAATAGGACACTATGAAATGCCCATTCTGGATTTGTTATTTCATTAATCCGGTATCAATTTCACTATCAACATGGGTTGCGGGGGGAGGGTACCGTACACATTTTTCCTTCCTCATTTGACTACACTAGTGAGCAAACAGATCGTCCTATTTGTGGCATAGATGTTCTTTGTCACAATAAACCACAGTATATTATGTTTATATACGTCCTTCAGGCATGTCACAACAGTTTGCCATTCTGAGTGGCTCTACCACTGTGTACATTAAATAGTCATGTAGTTACATTAAACAGTGGGGAGTTCACACTTCACAAGCACTCAGTGTTTTAAAACAGATGTGGGCTGTCTGTTGTCAGACTCCAGTGAAAGAGCTTAGAAGAGACTTGGTGGGAACACAGTCTTCAAACACTGAGGGCTCCCCAAATTTTCTACCCAAATTCCCTTTACCCCCATACTAGAGGGCGTGGGGGTAAAAGAGATGTTGCAAAAAGGAAGAGAAAAGGGGAAGAAAAAAAGCAGCAACTTTTATGTCTCATACTACAGAGATCTGGAAAAAAAAAAAGGGATTCAGAATTCGGAATAGTTTGTGGCATGGAATATTTTGAGCGGGGTGGGCTCGCTGGGGTATCGTGGGATTTACTGACAGGAGAATTTTTGACAGTTGATGGACAGATGAATTCCGTCATGGAAGCGTTAGTGGAAAGCAGCAAGGCCAGATGGAAACTCACAGCTTGTCTTTAATATTAATTTTCTTTTTTTTCAAGAGATCAGAATTCCCTAATTCCCTAAAATGTTTCAATGCATCTTGAGGTATTATTTTTCAGATGCCTTTCTCCACCTACTCTTAGTAAGAATGTTCCTTTGTGTTAATGTTATTTTTATTCCCTTACTTTGAAAAAAGAAAGCCTAGTCGGTTTTTTTTTTTTTTTTTTTTTTTGCCTACTTGGACAGCTGTTAAAATCCTTCCTTCATTTACAGTAAATATAGAAGACAAATACCTTAACAATGTAAGGTGCTAAGTCTAAATAGGAGAAATACATCTGAAATCATGGGGACTTTGACCTATCATCATTGACAGGAATCATAAGATTTTCTTTGTGGCTGAATGAAAAGCATAATTCTTCATCTTTCAGAAGGATGGAAGCGACCACTGTTTTAGGGTGTCCATCTTCCTGACAGTAAGAAGGAAGTCAAATACTCTGCTCAGGGAGGCAGTAAAAAGAGCCCTGGGCTAAGACTACAGGGCTGGGTTCTAGTCTTGGCTCTGCTGAATGGTGGGTCACACGTCCCAGTGATTTTGGGGGCCTCGGTTTCATTACATGTAAAATATGGTTGGTATTGGGAGGAGGACGGGGTCCTAGGTCACCTGCACACCTGTCTCTCTAGGATGCTATGAAATCTTCGAAGTGCAAAGCTCACCATTCACATCAAGGAATCAAGGACTGTTGCTCTTCTTCCTCTTACAGCTGAGCTTCCCAGAGACCTGGGAATCTCCCCATGGACAGCTAGCAAATGGGACAGTGTCTCCCTTTTCCCTGTTGTTCTGCAAACTTCACCACTGTGCATTTTTCTATGTGGTGACCTCATGCTCAAGACAAAAATCAAACACTAAAAAATTAGCAACCAAAGATGATATTCCATATCCTACCCAAACAAAGCTCAAATTCTACGAACTTTTCCATTCTGTGACTTTTGTTCTTAGTTCCTTTCTTTTACATCACTGGATTCACCTGAGTTGAGAACGTTGCTTTAAAACTTAGAGATATTTCTTCTATGTTTACATATTATCTATTTTCCTGATATTGTTTCAAAGTTAATGGAAAAAACTTAACATTTGACAGCTTTTCCTAGAGTTTCCTGCCATATCACTCTGGGTATATGTTGGGTCTCCGTGTGTGTGTGTGTGTGTGTGTTTTGTGTGTGCATGCACACTTGTGTGATAGTGAGTCAGTCTGGGTCAGCCTGAAAAACCTTTTACAATTAATGTAATGAAAACATTTAGCTAGTCTGGGTGTGGTTGCCCATGGCTGTAATCCCCAGCACTTTGGGAGGCTGAGGCAGGTGGATCACAATGTCAGGAGTTCAAAATCAGCCTAGCTAATACAGTGAAACTCCGTCTCTACTAAAAATACAAAAGTTAGCCTGGCACGGTTGTGGGCACCTATAGTCCCAGATACTTGGAAGGCTGAGGCAGAAGCTTCAAGAATTGCTGGAACTCGGGAGGCAGAGGTTGCAGTGAACCAAGATTGCACCACTGCACTCCAGCCTGGGCAGCAAAGCAAGACTCCGTCTCAAAACCAAACCAAACCAAACCAAAACATTTGGCTAAACAGAATGCAAAACAAAGCAACAAATTGTGGGTTGTGGGTAAAATGGAACAGGGACTTCTCTGCATAAGTTCAAAGACTATTACTACATGGCTCAGGAGGGTTAAGAACCTGAAACCCCTAGAGCTCCAAGTTCCCGGCATACTCCGCTATGCCTCTCTATGTAACCAGGCACCAATCACTTAACTTTTGTTCTTTCTCCTTCTCTGTGAATCAGTGAAAGAATAATTAATCACGAGAGGAGTTTGAGATACAGCTGATTACTGATTGTTTCGGAGCGTTCACAGTTCCAGAGAACAGAAATGAGGGCCAGTAGGTAGGATTTACCAGGGAGCAGATCTGGTTCATTATGAGAAAAACCTGTGAAAGTATGCTTCTGCTCAAAATCAAAATAGACTACCTTGTTCGGCATGATTTCTCCATCATGATAACAAACCCATTGTCAAAGGTGTCATAAAGAGAATTTCTGCATGACTTAGGCTGGATCAAATGATAAATGAGCCCCTTCCAATATATTATACATGTGTTGATTATAAACACAAAGCTAGCCAATAGAGTATTTCACAAAAACACTTGGAAATATCGTGATGAAAGAGCAGACTATTAGAACTGGAAGATACCTTAGGGAAAAAAGATCTGGGCAGCCCCTACATTCTACTAAAGCTAGTGACAGAGCCAGGGTTGCCATGACTTATGTTTGAAGAGTATCTTACAAAACAGTTTTTCATATACCTTTTCTGAGCCTGACAATAACCTTCTGAGGTAGGAGTTACTAGCTGCACATTTTACTGATGCAGAAACCAAGGACAGGGAGTTTACGTGACTTGCCTACATCCCCACCGTTAGCAAGTGGGAGAGTCAAGGCTGGAACTCGGGGCAAACCCCACCCAGGAGGCTCCTTTGACACTCTTCTTTCCAGGATCTCTGAATAGTTCTCCCTTCATCGGAGTTATTTCCTGCCACATCCCAGAGATATGTAACATTATTAGCCATAAAGGTTCATCAATTACCAGAGATAGAAAGGAACCTCTGTGATCATTTCCTCCCATCCTCATTTTACAAGAAAAAAAAAAAAAAAAAAAAAAAGGAAACCAAGCCTTGAGGCAGTTGTCTTTTCAGTGGGCCATCAAAATGAAAACTTTGATTTCTGTTTGATTCCTCAAAGATCTTAAAATAGGCAACCCGCCCACTTGATCTGGCAGGTAATGATTTAAACCAGGTGAGTACAAGAATGATTTCATTCACTGCATTTTCCATGTGCCTCCTGAGGGAAGGTGTGTGGAATATGTATATATAGAGAGAGACCCCCAGCCACCAGCGCCTCCCCTCTCCCCCAAACACGGAAGACTAGTAAATGTTTGCTAGCTATTTGCAAGCCTGACAGCGGGGATTATTTTTCCCATGTGCCAAACAACTTCATCCTACAGGAAATATTTCCCTCTGGCAAGATTTAATAACTAAGGATCATTTTTACTGAGAGGGCGCTCTATGTCTAAAACACATATTCATGCATTATTTCCAAGGTTCGTTGATGGAGTATGACATCAAACCTCATGGGTGGAGAGAGCAGAATGGCAGCAGTAGCGGCTGCTCCTCTGCAGTCCCTAGGGTCTCCCCGCCCCCACGCCCCAAAGTGATTGCTGCTCCCCCACCTTTTTTATTTTGATTTATTGATTTATTTTTGAGACAGAGTCTCGCTCTGTTGCCCAGGCTGGAGCGTGGTGGTGCAATTTCAGCTCCCTGCACCCTACGCCTCCCAGGTTCAAGTGATTGTCCTGCCTTAGCCTCCCGAGTAGCTGGGATTACAGGCGGCCACCACCGTGCCTGGCTAATTTTTATATTTTTAGTAAGACAGGGTTTTGCCATGTTGGTCAGGCTTGTTTTGGACTCCTGGCCTCAAGTGATCCACCCACCTCAGCCTCCCAAAGCGCTGGGATTACAGGTGTGAGCCACTGCGCCCGGCTGTGCTCCCCCTCCTTTCTGCTCATCTTTCCCATCTGACTCTTTTTGGGGAATGGAACGATAGTACCACAGAGAAGCAAAGGAGTCCAGAAAAGAAGGGGCAATGGGAACCATGACTCCCCCTCCATCTGAGCCCCAAGTCTGTGCCGTAAGTCAATGGAGGAGCGTGAAAGACACACAGACTGACCAGAAGGGTCCCTCAGCAGTCCTGGACCACTGACTGCTGTCAGAGCCTGATCCACACCCATTCCTGCCCCTACAGGTACTGCTCCTCCTCCTCCTTCCCTGCTTTATAAAACCTCCTGCTCTCACCAAATCATGATTCATGACACCCTGATAAATGCATGGAAATGCAGTGTGGATGTTCAAAATGAACCATTTCCATTCCTAAGATGGCCCAGGGTTCTCCTCCATTTTAGTCCATGCTGTGGCCTAATAATGGATCACTTCTTCAGTCAACAAACATTTATTGGACTATCTGTTACTTGAAGCACTGTGCTAGAGACTGGAAATAGAAAGCCATGTCCCTGTCCTCAGGGAACTCCCTGTCCAGTGAAGATGAACACTGTAGGGAAATTGCAAGAGGATGATGTACTGAGTCCCTAGAGAGAGGTGGCCACAGACGGCGCCAGAAACACGCAGGGGGAACCACAAGCTCCATCTGGGAACACGTAATGTTTCTCACATGCCTTCCCATTGGAAAACTAGACATTTATAATCTACTTCCAGCAATCTATATGCCTCACAAAAAAATTTTTTTATTGGCATAAATGTATAGAGTACATGTATAATCCTATTAGACGTAAATAATGCATAGTGATCAAGTCAGTGTATTTAGGGTACTTGGAGTGTCCACATTGCTCCTCCCAGCAAAGAGAAAGTCTTCAGGCTGCAGTATCCTGAATGCACTGTTTTCCTTCTCCCTTTGCTGTGAGCAGCATTCCTCCAGTACTTGGGATTTTCACAGTTTTTTACAGTCATTAGTAAATGGACACAAGGTCCCCGTGGGGCCTATCCCCCTTATGGAGAGGCTCCGTGGAGATTAACTGCTGTCTTAGGTTACTGAGGCAGAGTCTAACCCCAGACCACTCCTTAGGCGGCTTTAGAGTGACATATATGGCAAAGTCATTCCGGCAATGAAAACCGAAAGGCTTGTCCAACTCGACTTCAGCCTAAATTGGAGATTCAGCACACATCTCCTTTTCTCGACAGTGAAGTGAGGAGTTTGGGGTGGCAAAGGCACAGAGCAGCTGTGAAAACTGGAACACCCTTTGTCCCTGCCGACTGGCCCACCTTCCCACCTAGGGGCTGATCCCTCCTTGACACTATAGAGCTTCATGGGCATTTCCATGCTCTTCTGCTATCCCCAGGTCTCTGCAGATTTCTGCATGGAATGAACAGCAGGACATGTCATGATGGGTGTGTGGTGCACAGTCTACCTGAAAGCAGTGGTAACCTCCTGGAGCTCAGGATTTCTCTCTGTGAAACCTATGCAGAAACTAGAGTTTATGCTTATGAGGAAGCTCCCAAGTCTCTTCTCCCTTCAAGCCTAAGCACCACTGTCTCAATTCTGCAGTGTCTGAACTGAGCAAATAGTTAAATATTTGTTTCTCCTATGGAACAAAATTATTAAACCAGAAGAAACTTCAGAGGTCACCTATTGAAATATCTCATTAGACCAAGGCCAGGCAAGATGGCTCATGCTTGTAATTCCAGTGTTTTGGGAGGCCAAGTTGGGAGGATCACTTGAGGCCAGGAGTTCAAAACCAGCCTGGGCAATATAGCAAGACCCCTGTCTCTACAAAAAAAAAAAGGCAGAAGAAAGGATATCAGAGGTCAAAAACCAACTTAATGAAATAAAATGAGAAGACAAGGTTGAGAAAAAAGGATAAAAAGGAATGAGCAAAGTCTCCAAGAAATATGGGACTATGTGAAAAGACCTAATTTATGTTTGATAGGTGTACCTGAATGCGACAAAGAGAATGAATCCAAGCTGGAAAATACTCTTCAGGAAATTAATCAGGAAAACTTTCCCAACCTAGCAAGGCAGGACAATATTCAACTCCAGGTAATGCAGAGACCACCACAAAGATGTTCCTCAAGAAGAGCAACCCCAAGGCATATAATCATTAGATTCACCAGGGTTGAAATGAAGGAGAAAATACTAAGGGCAGCCAGAGAGAAAGGTCAGGTTACCCACAAAGGGAAGCCTATCAGACTTACAGCAGATCTCTCAGCAGAAACCCTACAAGCCAGAAGAGAGTGGGGGCCAATATTCAACATCCTTAAAGAAAAGAACTTTCAACCCAGAATTTCATATCCAGCCAAACTAAGCTTCACAAGCGAAGGAAAAATAAAATCTTTTGTGAACAAGCAAGTACTCAGAGATTTCATCACCACCAAGCCTGCTTCACAAGAGCTTCTGAAAGAAGCATTACACATAGAAAGGAACAACCAGTATTAGCCTTTCCAAAAATATACCAAAAAGTAAAGATCATCAACATAATGAAGAATTTACATCAACTAATGGGCAAAACAGCCAGCTAACATCAAATGGCAGTAATAAACTCACAAATCCCCCAATCAAAAGACACAGTCAAAAACCCATCGGTATGCTGCATCCAGACCATCTCACATGCAAGGATACACAAAGACTCAAAACAACGGGATGGAGAAAGATTTACTAACCAAATGGAGAGCAAAAATAAATAAATAAATAAATAAATAAAAAGCAGGAGTTGCAATTCTCGCCTCTGATAAAATAGATTTGAAAGCAACAAAGATCAAAAGAGGCAAAAAAGGTCATTACATAATGATAAATGGATCAACGCAACAAGAAGAGCCAACGATCCTAAATATATACGCACCCAATACAGGAACACCCAGATACATAAGACTTATAAAGAGACTTAGACTCCCACACAATAATAGTGGGAAACTTCAACATCAATATTAGATAGATCAACAAGACAGAAAATTAACAAGGATATCCAGGACCTGAACTCAGATCTGGAACAAGTAAACTTAATAAACATTTATAGAACTCTCCACTTTAAATACACAAAATATACACTCTTATCAGTACCACATCACACCTACTCACAGGTTTAAATGAAATATTGGTTGGCTACTTGTTATTTTCTTCCCTCATTTTTTCCTGTCTCCATTATTAATCACAATTATTGGCATAAAAGAGGTTTTCAATACCCATTTTTAGACTGCATTCTAGCCTGGGCAATAAAGCAACACTCCCATTCTCTCTCCCTCTTTCTCTTCCTCTTTCTTCCTCTCCTTCTTTTTTTCTTTCTCTCTTTCTTTCTTTTATTTTTCTTTCTAAAAAAAAAAATTTAGCCAGGCATGCTGATGTGTACCTGTAGTCCCAGCTACTTGAGAGGCTGAGGCAAGAGAATCCTTTGAGCCCAGGAGTTTGAGGCTACAGTGAGTTATGATCATGACACTATAGCCTAGTCTGGACAACAGAGCAAGATCCTGTCTCTCAAAAAAAATTTTTTTAAATAAATGTCTAAAACCTGAGGGTTCCTGACTCCCAGTTCTACGTCCTTTCCTCTATACCACCCTGCTAGCACAGAATCTTGCACCTGGTTCGCCCTTAGAAAACATGTTGACTGCTTCAGTTCCAGAGACCTTCCCCATGGGTAAGGTTACAACTCCTCATCCGTTAAAACAACAACTGTGGAGGTGAGCTGGGGAGCCTGAAAACCCCAGAAAAATACAGTTCTTCCCAGTATAATTCTCAACTGAAATGCCAAAACACTATCAAAGGGGCTTATTTTGATTTGGAACATTCTTTTCCTCCCTGCAATTTTTTATAAGAAATAACATAAAGCCAAATAAGGTACTAGATAATCCCCAAGACTACTCTGATAGCTTGAGGCCTTACAAATGTCTGTGTCAGCTTTCAGCCAAAGGGAGAAAACCTAGGTGAGAACAGGGCCCCAGTTGTGTCCCAGACTCGTGGTCTCCAGTCATCCCTGGAAAAGGGCTGTTATCTGAACTGATGAGCTTTGTGAAAGAGGAAATCTCCATTTAAAAAAGTCAGCTCCTTATAATTTTCTATTTCAGTTATGCTAAGCACTTGTGTATGGCTCATATTTGGTACTTTAAGGAGATAAGAGAAAAGGCATATGGCAAGGTTCCAGCTCTGGAAAAATCTATGAGCCAACAGAAGCAGAAGACATAGATGACAGTGAGCTATAAATAAACTTATATCCTAAAGTTTATAAACATCTCTTTATAACCTAGCATTCCACCAAAGTGATCTCCCTCATCTCTAGACCCATAAGATTATCTCTTACCTACATCTCCCTTTAGACGGCCATTGTCTTGCCCAGAATGAGCCTGCTCATTCCTCGTGGGTCTGTCTTCACTCCCATGATAAGACCAGAAGTTTTTGCAGGCAGAGGTCAAAGTAGATGGTTTGGAACCCCTTTGGCATCTAGTACAGGGCTTTCTACAAGGTTAGCTTTCAAATAAATAGATATTTGAAAATTATATAATGTATATAATATAATAATATATACAATAATATAATTATAAGATTGTATATATTATATTAAATATGGCATATAAATCATATTATTGTATATAATATTCAATATATATTATATATTCCTATATATTAATATTTAATATTTATATTATATATATTTAATATGCATAATATATTGCATATATATTTATATATAAAATACAATTGTATATTAATATATAATTATATATTGTACATGCTATAGTATATAATTATAACATAGCAATTATATATAATTATATATTATATTGTGTATATATCATAACTATGTATATATATAAACACACACACATATATATACATACACATACGGTGATTTAATTATTACATGCAGTTGTATACCCAGTTACGTAGTCAGTGGTATTCTGATTAGTGGCCCTGGGTAGGACAGGATACCAGTGTTCGGGCCTGCTCTTGATAAAGCTGTTTAACCCTCTGAGCTTCAGATTTCTCAAAAGTAAAACAAAGCAATGGACTAGATTTTAAGGCCAAAGGTTTGATGCCTGCTCTTATCACATGGGACAATTATTGAAGTGTGAAAAGATTTCTATGTCATCCCCCTTTCTCCCCACCCCAGACTCCTATGTTCCAAGCTTCTCCAGGCCTTGTGACCTGAGTTCCTGTCACCTGACTTCATGGCCTACATGAGTCCAACTGCTCCCCCAATTTTTCAGTATTCTGCTGTAGCCCCCCAAGCTGAATTCAATACCTGTATTTTATTTCACACCAGTTTCTATTAAGCTATTTCTCCTCATTCTGTATTTATGTAGTACTGTAGTTCAGACCAGAAAATCTCTAGCATTTCTTCCCCTCTGCAACTCTGTGGGTAGCTGGGCTAAGGGAACCCAGGCAAATATGGCTCCCTCGTCTGCATTTTTTCTATGTATTTTATTCTGGCTCTTGGTCTGAATGAAGCGTCTTGCATCACCTGGTTAGAGAAGTAAAAAGAGTCTCCCCAGCTTCATTCAATACCAAGGGTGTCTTTTGTCCCAAATATCAAAACACGAGAGAAATGGCATCATTCACATAGAAGCAACTATTTCTTCCTCTCTGTAGGCCTCTTCTGTTTGGGCTGTTTGGTTTCAATGAGAGCCTTCTGTTTGGGTACAATGAGAGCCTGTGGAATTTGTTTCTGATAATGTCACTTGAGGGCCTCTGAATAATAGGTCTGTCACTAAAATTATGAAAAGAAATCACAGAGTTGGAGAGAAGGTGGATCTGGTTCCAGCTCTGTTAAATTTTTAATGCTGCTGGAGGGTGGAGAAATTGATCAGGGGAGAACAAGTTTTTGGAGCTTCAGAAGCACTCAGGATTCCTAAACCTACTGAAATAGTCTTTCTTTCATTCCAAAGCTGGGAGAGCCTTTTACTATTCATAAAGAATGCTTAAGTCTGGTCTCAGAATGATCAAGGGATTGCAACTGGAAGGCCTGTCCAGGGTGGCAGAGCAGCTACCACCGAGGCAGTCTGCCTGTCAGAGCAAGAAGATGTCCTCCCAGACCACAGCCACTTCTCTCACTGCCTGGCATGATGGGAAAATACCACCATCAGAAGTAATCATTTCTGACAAAGAGTTCTTCAACTTCTAATCTCCTGTTAAAACTCGAAACTCAGAACAGCCAAATTTCCCACGCCTTTCTTACCAATTGCTTCTTCATGTGTGGAGTGAAGCAATTAACTAAGAAAATCACTTTGGGAGTGGGGCATGGGAGTGTGCACGGGAAAGAGACCAGCAGGCAGACACCATGGGTGCAAGGCCTGTACCTTCTTCATTACTGTGTCTCTAATGCCTGGCATAATCTCTTACCCCAGACCTAAATATGCTTGCTGAGAGAGAAGTGACTGGAGAGAAAACAGAAAAGCACCAAAGACCTCCCAGTTTTCTGAGCAGTCACCTGGGATGACAGGTTAGGGGCAACTGTCACTCATAGAAAAGATGGATTCTTCTGGATTCTGCAGAGGTGGCATCATGTTTACCCTTCTCTTCCCTCCATGCCCCTTATCTCCATTACCCAAACCAGCTCCTGCTCCTAAACTATCCTCAATGAATGACAACACCCTCTTTGAGCACCTGTGCATCACAGGAGAAACCTAGAAGGCAGCCCAGACAACTCCTTCTGCCTCCCTTTCATACTCAGTCAAATCCTGATGATTCATCTTCAAAACCTCTTTCAAACTCCTCCCCTACTCTCAATCCCCACTGCTACTGTCTTTGTTCAGGCCTCCATTATTTTTGTTTTTCAATAAATGTTATTGCATCTATTTGAGGTTTACAACATGATATTACAGGACACATAGATGATAAAATGGCTACTGTAGTGGAGAGGAGTTATCATCTCACAGAGTTACTTTTTTTGTGACTAGCACCACTAAATTCTACTTATTTAACAAAAATCCCTAATACAGTAATGTGATTTGAGTCACTTTATTCCTTGCACATCTCTCCTTGCCCGGATTAGTGATGATGGTCCCCTAGTTGTTTGTCCTGCCTCCAAGCTATCTCCCCCCATGCTCAATCCATGACCTACTGATACAAACGGTTTAACTGTGTCTCCACCCAAATCTCATCTTGAATGGTAGCTCCCATAATCCTCACATGTCATGGAAAGGACCAGGTGGGAGGTAATTAAATCATGGGGGTGGATCTTTCCCATGCTATTCTCATGATAGTGAATAAATTTCATGAGATCTGATGGTTTTATAAAGGGGAGTTCCTTTGCACATGCTCTCTTCCCTGCTGTCACGTAAAATGTTACTTTGCTCCTCCTCTGTCTTCCGCCATGATTGTGAGTCCTCCCCAGCCATGTGTAACTTTGAGTCAATTAAACCTCTTTCTTTAACAAATTATGCAGTCTCAGGTATGTCTTTATTAGCAGTGTGAGAACAGACTAATACACCCATGCTATAGGCCTCGTCAAAGAGAAGTTCAATCAGGTCACATCTCCATGTAGAGACTTTCAGTTCCTGACCACTCACATCCAACACGACTGCATTCAGACCAGCATCCAGACACCTTTGCTTGGCCTAGGAGTCCCTTGATGGTCTGGTCCCTGCCACCCTCTGCAGCCTCAGTGTTCTACATACCCTGACTGTACCCTGCTGGAAGTGCTGCACTGCAGCACACCCCGCTTCCTCTTTGCACATGCACAAGGACAGCACATTTCTTCCCCGGCGTGGTTTCCTTCTTCCCTGCCCTGGTAACCCTTCCTCATCTTCACCCAGCCTGGGCATCATCCACTCCAGAAAACTACCTAGGATTCTGCTTTTTACAGGCAGAAATAGAAGCCCTTCTTATGAATTCAGTGCAGACCTTGATAAACACTGACATGCTCTTTTGCCATTTTGGGTTCCTTGTCTGTTTCCCCACCTGTGGAGCAGAAGAAAATGACATACAACTTCATCCCCGGAGCAGAGCCTGATACATGGAAGATGCATAAGACATGTGCCCTAAGGCCATACGTGATGCCAGAAGGTTCCTTCAAAAGGCTTAGGTGGCCAAGCATTCATTCATTCATTCATTCATTCATTCATTGAGTCAACGTGAGTCATTCAGCCATATGAGTCATTACCATTATTGCTTCTATTTTATGGATGAGAAAACTGAGGTGCAGAGAGGTCAGGTAACTTGCCCAGAGTTATACAGCTAGAAAGAAGTGGAGCTGTGAGTCAAGCCAGGCAATCCGACTCCAGCATATTCTGTAACTACTACATCATGCTGTCTTTTCCTTTTCAGTGAACGGTCACTAAAAGTATTCCCATAATCACATTGGAAGTTTGATCACTTTTAAAAACATTTGTTATAATCCTAATTCTATAGCCCTCCTGTACACTGGACATTGGATCTCATTAAGGGCTAATCCTAAGGAACAAGTTTCTTCCTTTTCTTTCTCTCTTTCTTTCTTTCTTTCTCTCTTCCTCTTTCTTGAGACAGAGACTTGCTCTGTCACAAGGCTGGAGTGCCATGGCGCAATCTCGAGTCACTGCAACCTCCACCTCCCAGGTTAAGTGATTCTCCTGCCTCAGCCTCCCAAGTAGCTGGGACTACAGGCTTGTGCCACCATGCCCAGCTAATTTTTGTATTTTTTAGTAGTGTTTGGTTAATAGAGTTTTGGTTTTACCAAATCCATGTTGACCAGGATGGTCTTGATCTCTTGACCTTGTGATCTGCCCGCCTCAGCCTTGCAAAGTGCTGGGATTACAGGCATGAGCCACCATGCCCAGCCAGGAACAAGTTTCTAAATGACTTGGTTGTTCCTTGGTCTGTCTTGAAGAAACCAAAAACAAGAGGTGCACTGTCTCCCCTGCAGCATTCCTCCACCCCAGCACAAGGGCTCTGTGGATGAATGAAAACTCTAACTTGTTATTTCTCTGGAGATCAGGCCTTGTGGCTCTGGGGAAGCAAACCAGTTCTATGGCTTTGAGCTTAGAAGATGCCTCTCCTTTCCCAGATGCCCCTCGGATCCAGAGGAATCAGAATAGCTCTTTGCTTCCCCTTCCCCAGTTACAGTGCCTGGTGAGGGATGGGCCCAGAGTCCCACTCTAATTATACCCTGTTTGACTAGGAAATGGAATTCCTGATCGGATTCCTAAATCTCCAAGTGACACGACATTTATAACTACATTAAAAAGGAAATGCGCTTTGCTGTGTGCCTTCACTCAAGATAATTGCACAGTGGTGACACTGTTGAGGGGCCTGAGGCCCTTCCCAAAATGACAGAACAGAACCATGACTCATAAAGTAAAGGAAACAGTGGTTCCCTCCTTGAGCCCCTGAACACAAGGGAAATAAATGGAGCCTTAACTGAAAGATGAATATATCTTGCAGAACTCCCGGGTTTGGGAACTCTGGGAACTCCAAAGTCTAATCCTATGCTGGCTGCCTCAGCTTTTCCTTATCTCTGCAAAATGAGGCCAGCAAGGGCACAGCTTTAATCCAAACTCCAGCTATGGCTGCAGACCCCAGGCAGCTGTACGATACTGCATGTGAGTCATCCAGGAATCCAAATACATACCAAAAACCACTGGCTGAAAAACTAATAGGCCTTGCACAAATACACTCTTGTACTTTTCAAATGTTTGTGGTCATCATCACCACCATCATCACCAGTACCATTTATTGAATGCCTACCATATGCCAAGCACTTCAAACGCTATCTATCCATTCACTTAGTTAATCCTCATAACCACCCCACGAGGTTCATTACCATTATTGCTTCTATTTTATGGATGAGAAAACTGAGGTGCAGAGAGGTCAGGTAACTTGCCCAGTTATACAGCTAGAAAGAAGTGGAGCTGTGAGTCAAGCCAGGCAATCCGACTCCAGCATATTCTGTAACTACTATGTCATGCTGTCTTTTCCTTTTCAGTGAACGGTTACTAAAAGTATTCCCATAATCACATTGGAAGTTTGATCACTTTTAAAATATTTGTTATATATTTAACATAGGTCCTCTTTTGGTTTGGGGGAAAAAAAAAACCACTCAAAGTTTAACCATTCACTAACTACTAATTGGGCTAGATAAAAAGTTTTTAAGAGGTATGCCCTGATAAAACACACTTTCTGCTAATGCTCAAAAGTTGCCCACCAAAAATCCCTTCTGTGGGTTTGAAGGTGGTCCTCTCCATGAGGTCCTTTTAAAATGCAAATATCCCTAAGAAGGACAATATAAAAAGACACCAGTACCTTGGTATGAATGAGGTTTCCAAATCATTCCTCCATTATCAGGAAATAACAAAGTAAGGACATTAGAAGTGGAGGGAGGGCGGTCATGAGGGTGAGGGAGAAGGAGACAGGCGGCCTGAGAAAACTGCAAAGTGACCACTTGGGGAGGCAGTCGGGAAAGTCGAAAATAAACTTGGCCTACTGCACAGTTTTGCCTCGAGCTGGCCTGCGGGCATTCGTCAGTACCACACAGGATGACATTTTTGGTAAAATGTTTTAAATCGGGTAAGGGTTAAGTGATTATTTCTAGCAATATTTACCTCATCACCTTTAGAATTAAAAACTGTACCCACAAGCATGAGGCCAAGCAGATCAGGGATTCTACCTGAGGAAGACAACACTGGCAGAGCTTATCAGTCTAGAACTGTATTAGTAAACATCATCCAAAGACCAGCTTGGATAAACCGTGGACCCCTTAATCAGAGCATCTGAAATGAGGTGGCCCACTGAGCTGTTTCCTCCCTTTATCACTCACTGATGAATAACAGAATGTTCACTAGATTACATTATTTTTGCAAAGACTCTCTTCCTTCTTTCTTTCTTTTTCTTTTTCTTTTTGAGACAGTCTCGCTCTGTCGGCAGGCAGCAGTGCAATGGTGCAGTCTTGGCTCACCGCAAACTCCACCTCCCGGGTTCAAGCGATTTTCCTGCGTCAGCCTCCTGAGTAGCTGGGATTACAGGCATGTGCCACCACACCCAGCTAATTTTTGTATTTTTAGTAGAAACAGAGTTTCACTATGTTGGTCAGGTTAGTCCTGAACTCCTGACCTTGTGATCCGCCCGCCTTGGCTTCCCAAAGTGCTGGGATCACAGGCGTGAGCCACAGCACCATGCCAGACCTCTCTTCTTCTAAGCTCATGCAGCAGGCTCTCAAATTCCACATTTTCCTAAAACAAGATGGCTACCATTACTGATGCCCGCCCCATATTAGATTTATATACTTTTACTAAAAGTAATAGAAATGTACAATGAAATCGAACTCATTTCTCAATTCTGGTAAAAGGCTAGAAAGCACAAGTGGAGTCTTTGCATAAAGGATGCATCTACAATGCAAGAGTCCTCAGAATCTAAGTGCTTCCATGCTCCAGAAAGTTCCTGGCTGCTGGGGCAGATACCCAGGCTGCCATTGGCCACTGCCTTGAGAATCTCACATAGTTGCATCAAAGAGGAAACAAAAGGAAACATTGCTGCACCTCAGTGTGGTTGCACAGGAGTGAGATTTACTGGAGCTTGACTGAAAACAAAAAGATGGGGTCTGCTTCAAGGAAGACTGGGTTAAAGTCTGTTCAGCACCGACCCAGGGTCAAAGCCTTCCCCCAGTTGTTCTGCCGAAGGCATGGAACCACAATTTCAAGAGTTTGGGCAAACTTTAGACCATCTTTTCATCCCCTGGTGCTTCAAATTATACCATAAATGCATCATTCACAGGCCAGTAAAGCTGTTCACTAATGAGGCAGATCCTCTACAGTTTTAACACAAACTGATTAAAAAAAAAAGAAAGCTGAATTTTAAAAAGAAGTACAATTTGAAATAAAATGAAGATAAAGGGCTTTTCCTCCACTTCCTTTTCATGAGCTCATACCCCAGCCCAGGACAAAGTAGTGTTCATAGATTTTAAAAGACAAAAAATAAAATATCTGTATAGCTTTCTCCCCAAATGAAAATAAAAAATAGATGTTGTTTCCTGAATCCTTCTGATTTGAAAATTATTTGGCATTTTTAGAAATTAATTTTTCCAGGCAATTAAATTGGCCAGTAATTCGATATCCCCATCTTATTTCATCATATAGAACACAGGCTGGAATGACACACAAGCTCATTTTCATGTATTATTTTTGCAAATTTAGTACTCATAAATAGGTATTGGATCAACAGTGCCAGCAGCTAGAATCTTCCCTGCTGGCTGGACAGGAGCCGGAGGAGTGGCTACGTGAGCTGGAGCCAGGCCTGTCCCAGCTGAGATTACCAGCTGGGAAAGCAAGATCAAGTCCCACAGTGTGCAGTCCTTTATTCTCTGCTCCAGAACGCTAGTTGGCCCACCCAACTGAACATGATAAATGGTGGCACCAGTGGATGGAATCCGCCCCCTCACTTCCCAATGGCCACCTGGTATTTTCATGATGGCTCTGTCCAAAGAATTTTTAAATACTTTCCAAGTCATCCAACTCAGTGCTCCAATCCTTTTAGACAAAGATGACTCTCTGAGAACCTGGAGATTCACTTGGGAGGAGAAAGGATACACACACTTAGCTAGGGCAAAGATGAGAGAGTTGTTAGTTCTCTGTAACTAACGGTATTTATATTGTATATTATATACTGTTATTTTCTACCAGGGAAAAAATGAGGTTGAACATGTCTTTTGGCTCCATATGTTCCCAGGAAGAAGTGAAGGCATCAGTCATTCTCCCCACTTCATAGACAGGTAAGGAAAAGCACAGAAAGGAGAAGCAGTGACTTCAAACAGGCAAGGCCAAGATGAACATTCAGACTTCATCAGAAATCATTTTGCATTAATCGTTCATTAATGATTAATATCTTATTAATCATTTTTCAATTATATTAATTACTTTTAGATATGAACATGTTGAAAAGTGTTCAAAAGGGGACTCTGCTAAAAATTACACAAAGGACCAGGTACACTGGCTCATGCCTGTAATCCCAATCCTGTGGGAGGCCAAGGCAGGAGGATTGCTTGAGGCCAGGAGTTTCAGGCCAGCCTGGGCAACATAGTGAGACCCTGTAGCTACAAAAAAAAAGTTATTTAATTAGCTGTGCATGATGGCATGTGACTGCAGTCCCAACTACGCAGGAGGCTGAGGCAAGAGGATCACTTAAGGTCACAAGCTAGAGGCTAGAGTGATCCATCATCAGCCTGCACTCCCCTCTGGGTAGCAAAGCAAGACTGGTATGTTCACATGCCTGTTGGCCTACCATAATGATTTATTTGTACATTTTATTTATTTGCTGGCCTAATATAATACTTTTATTTCTTCATCTATTTATAAATTATTTATTCACTTATAAATTATCTATTTTAAACACATTTTAAATTATAAAAAATAATTTATAAATAAATAAAATAATGATGGTAGATCAACAGGCACGTGAACCGGGACTATCCAGGGTGAACAGGAACACGTACTCACCTTGTCTATATGGGGATTTTGCAAAATGGCCAGGCAGGCATTAGGTTAGGAGCTACTACAAATCGTTTCACCTTCTGGCTCATGCCCAAGCTGCCCTGCTCACTCCTTTTTGCAGGTTTTGCTAATCTCCCCCTCATGCTTCATGTCTAGATATCCTCCCCCATCAACCCTTCATCTATGCAAGTTTTACCATCTATTTCAAACCCAAGTGAATGTCCATCTCTTCCACACAGCTCTTTCTGCCAACTGCAACTCATTCTACTTTTCCCGCTTTCTGAATTTTTTAGTATCTATTGTACATATCAAATAACACAGTATTGAACTACAGAAGGAGGCTGTGAGTTTGTTTGTTTGTTTTCTTATTCTGTATGTATTGGGTTCTTTTCCCAATTAGCCTTTAAACTTCTGGAAGGCTAAGATATTTCTCATACTTCTCTCCCATCTTCTACAGGACGGCATCACACCTTATTCAGGATGTTAGAACAGAAAAACAAACAAACTTCACAGAGACCATTTGGTCCACTTACAGATCAAGAAGTTCATCTCCAAAAGAAAGGGGCCTTTCCTAAGACCCACAGCTCTAACACAGCCTGGAGTCAGGGCCCCTGTTCTGTGCCTCCGTGAGACCAAGTGTGCTTCACAGCTCTGCACACACTGCTGTGACATTCTTGACCATGGTGACTGGACTGTAATGCCTTGTTTACTTAGCTGTCCATTCACCATATTGGAAATCCCTGGAGGACAGGAGCTCTGTTGGATTGATCATCAATGGCTGGCACACAACAGGTACTCAGTAAATGTTGGTTGAATGAACAATTAAAGGAACGGATGGAAACATGGTTTTCCTTAAGGTGGTAATATAGGGTTTATTGGATTTACTTGCATTTCTAAGCATTAATCAGGAAAGAAGAGAATCTGCTCCTCCCTAGAGAAGTCAGGAAAACGATGGAGTGGTTGACTCCTGTCTCCTGCTTGCCTCCCAGACTGGGTGGTGGAACCCATTTCCACTGATCTTCCAGTCCCACACCACAGGAAAAAGAGTGAATGCAGTCAGGGCAACTGATTTGGGATCAGACCCTTCACTGAGTTTCTGTGTCACCATCAGCAAGACACTGTGCTTGGAGCTTCAGATTCCCCATTGGTAATGAAGGCTGGCCCTAAGCACTGGGGAAGCTCCTTCTGGCTCCAGTGTCCATTGGCTCCAAAGCCCACTAACCCAGAACTCCTCCAGGTCCATGACAGCCCCTCTTTAGGGCAACATCCCACAGAGCAGGATACTCAAAGGCTCTCCACCGTCAGAGATCAGCGGCTTAGCAGACAGAGCCTCTGCTTCTCCCTTCAGCTACCAGGAAACTGAGCCTCCCAGCAGCACGTTAGGTTGCATATTAAACAGATGGGACGCAGATTCGAGACCTGTTAAAGGTTGGGGTTTTCCTTTTTTTTTTTTTATAGGCTGCTGTCAAGGTGTGTTAGTATCTCTTTATTTACACAAGCTCCTTCGTCTTGGTTACACAGTGCAGGGACTCGGAAAAAAAAAAGTGAGTAGAAGAAATAATCTATCATGCTAGCAACATAATTATAAGAACATATGTTAGCTCGAACTAGCTATATTCTAGTCATATTAAGGGTATGTGTGGGAGAGAGAAGGATGGCAGGAGTGGCTCAAAATAGTTCAGGCGGAGGAAGAGTGATATCGGGCTAAGTGGGAACCCAAACTGCTTTCCTGAAGCCTCCATAGCATCCCAGAGGGCTGCCCGTTGGTGGCTTCCTGCTGCTAAATGCGCCACCTGAGTCTGGAGAGCCACAGGGCTCCTTGTTGCTCCGCGGCCCCACCTTAGCAGGCAGGGAGATGAGCCCCTTTCTACTTCATTGGGTGCATTCCTGCCAGGTACAGAAAGCACAGGTCCAAAACGAAAGACCCCTGGAGGCCAAGAGCAATGGGTCTTGGCTCTCACAAATGCTTCAAGCTCTGAGGCACTAAGGAAAAAAAAAATCCACATATTTGGAGGGCCTTCAGTGCAGGGAATCAATGCAGAGGCAACGTCGTGTTTCACCACCATTTCCCACCTGCTTATCTGGATTGTACTCACCGTTCAAGGGTCTTCTCAGGGAAAGTACCCCCACTCACCTCCAGCACTGCCCAGCCCCTTCCCCCAGGGAGCCTTCAGGACTCTCATCCACAACCCTCCCTTGGCACAGAAAGCCCTCCCGGCTCCCCAGGCCTGTTTGGGTCCCCTGGTTATTTGCTGCCATGGCACCCTGCAGTGCTGGAGGACACGGATACTCATTGCACTTTTAATTATACCACGGCTGCCTTCCCCGAAAGGTTTGCTGCCTCCGCGAAGGTAGGAGCTGTGCCTAATTTGTTCACCACGATGACTGCAGCTGGCTGCGGACCTGGGGTCGGTGCTGCAAGGACCCAGACGCAGCGCGCCAGGTGGTGCAGCCACTGTGAACAAGGCGCCCGGGGTTGCCAGCGCTAGGAGGATCAGAGAGGGTTCGAGGAGGGCACGGAGCGCATCCCAAGAACAGCGTGGACTGCAGCAGACACCAGAAACCAGGGCTGATCACAGCAACAGGAGCATAGCACGCTAGCGCCACACTCCCCGGGGCCTGGCCGGGCCCACACACAAGGACCCGTGGGGATCTGGCTGCCCGCCGCAGGAGCTGGGGGCTGCTGCCAGGTATTAAGCAGAGAATCAAGTTTGTGCTCTAGGAAGTTAATTCTGGGGGTATAAGAAGGACCCAGAGGCAAGAAACCAGCTTGGAGGCCATTCTATCCACCAAGGTGAGAGAAAGGCCCTAAATTTGGGTGGAGGCCTTGGGAATGAAAGGAGAGGGAGGAGTTCCAGAGGTATTTTGTGGTTAGCATTATGTATTTTGTCAGACTCTAAAAATTTTAGAGGGGCCTAAAAATTAATCACCTAATACTGATTTTACCAATATATAAAATGTATATACTCCTGTGTCCAGGCACATATGAAAAATGAAAATGGATTTTTCTAAAGGCAGTCTTAAAAGATTGTTATTTTAACACATTTTCTATACTTTCATATAGCCTACTGATGTTCTTAAAAGGAGAAGAAATAAAGGATTTGAAGGAGGGAAAAAGGAGAGAGCTTGGGAGAGTCTCCTGTTGATGCTCCCAATAGCTTGAGCCACAAGCCACAGTTAGGGGCACTTGTCCCTAACTACAGGTGTGTCAAGTTTTATGCCTTGGAAGTCTCATTCTGGCTTACATTTAAGTGCTACCTTCTGTGTTTGGGAATATAGCTTGTCCCCAAGGAAAATTACTCTCCCAAGAACTGACGTATTAGTTGGGTATAGCGGCTCACAGCTGTAAGCCTGAGGACAAGAGTTCAAAACCAGCCTGGGCAATGGAGCAAGATCCCATCTCTATTTTTTAAAAAGAATTGGGATATGCATGTACCTTTTCTCCTCCGAAATGTGTGTAGTACCAAATGGGCAGGTGTGTAGGTCTGCCCAAGGATGGGGAGGGAGAGCATTATTTCTTTTAAAAAAAAAAAACAACTGTATATATTTGAGGTTTGCAAGTACTCCTGTTACACGGACATAGTGCAGAGTGGGAAGTCTGGGCTTTGAGTGTAGATATCATGTCAATAGGTACACCGTATGCATTAAGAACTTTCTTATCCCTCGCCTTCTCCCACACTCCCAAGTCTTCCAGTGACTATTATTCTATACTCTATGTCTGTGTGTACAAGTTATTTCACTCCCATGTGTAAGCAAGAATATGCTGTATTTCTGATCCGGAATCAGTGGAGAAAGGAGACAGACAGGGACAGAGGCAGGTGGGGCTGTTGTGATGGCAACATTTTAATGCTCACCCACCCTCCACACCTCACCTCATTTTCATTATTCAACGCTAACATTTAAACAGTATTCTCTCCCAAGATGACACACAATCAGAACTGAATATAATCCAGACTATTATGTCAACAGCATTGATATAGAAAACATGACATTTGGGCTTATCCCCAAGGAAACACTGCTCATCTAGGAAAGGGAGCCAGATTGACGCATTACCCACTGCTGTGCATCTACCAATATCCATACTGATGGATTGAGAATATTTGGCAAGGGCTGCAGTCAGTGCTGTGCCTTACATTGGTTTTAAAACCCCAGGACAGACAGGTCAGAAGTGCATGTCAAAAAGCACCCACTTTTACTGTTTGAAAGAAGGGTGGCCATGGAAATTTTATATCCAGACTGCCTTCCAGCCTCAAGACACCTCACCTCTTTGCTGACACTGCCATTTCTCCTCCAAGAGCAAATCTTTCTTTCACATAGATAATGAAGATGATGATGCTTTGCATATGATAATACAAGGTATTCTGCAAAGTGTTTTTAAATACATGTCTTTACAAGAGTTTCACCAAACAAAGGCTCTAAAATACTTTGGGTAGGTGTTAGTCTTGTTGGGAAAATGAGAAATTGATGTCTAAGGATGGCAGAGTGACTTGGACCAGCATCCCACCTGCTAGTTCAGGGTTAGAGACCTTTTCCCCTCCCCCGCAGGCCACCTCTTCACCACTTCCCACTGCCTGTGGAACAATGGTATTTGGAATGGGTCTCTTTAGTTATTTAACTAAATCCAAGGCTGGACATGAAATAGAAAGGACCAGCCAGGTGTGGTGGCTCATGCCTGTAATTCCAGCAAGGTGGGAGCTCAAGGTGAGTGGATCACTTGAGCCCAGGAGTTGAAGACCAGCCTAGGCAACATAACAAGACCCTATCTTTGCAAAATTAAAATTAACTGGGTGTGGTGGCACACACCTGTAGTCCCACCTACTTAGGAGGTTGAGATGAAAGAATCACTTCATCCCAGGAGTTCAAGATTGTGGTGAGTCGTGATTGCAAGACCGAGGTACAACTGGAGAGGCTGATTTCAGCCTTCCTGTTACCAAATAAGATGATGTTTAAACACAAGGACTGCCCTATGATGCACAGACCCTCTTTAGCCAAAGAGAAGTGTAACTGAGCCTTGCCAGATGGGAGTGAGGAAGGCAGGCAGAACCCAAAAGGCCAGGCTTCCTTGCACAGCCAAGGCAGAGGGCACATGTATGCAAGGGGTCAGATCTCTTTGCTGCCTGTCTTCTCATGAGCCTCCTAGACAGATAACAAACCCACGTTGAATCATTATTCAAGCTCTCTAGAGATATCCCAGTTATTTCTAACTAAAGAGGAACTGAGGGCCCCAGTTCCTAGGCAGGCTCCAAATGGAGACTCACACCTGGAATCTGCCTGCCCAGAGCCTCTTAGCACACACAGTCCAGTCTGCCCAGAGCAGGAAAAGGTAAAAGTAAATAAACGTGGCCTTAATCTCTCCAGTAGATTGGAACAATCTGAACCAACCTGTAATTTCATCCAGACACACGGGGAGAATAATTTTTAAAGTTTTGCTAAACATAAATGCACCTCCACTCATTATGATTTCCCCGGCATTTTTTTTTCCTTCCTGCCCCTTTCTCCATCTGCACTTTATTCAATGAACACATCTGCATTCCTTCTCTCTTTTCTTGGCCAGAAACTCTATACAACCTTATCACTGACACCTCTCTGCAGTTTCAAATTCCAGCTTTGTGCCAAATCCCCATTTCCTGCTGCTTAATTTCCATTCATTTACTCTTGTTTTTGCTTCTTCTGCCATTCCCAGCATGGACCAACTCCAGCCCAGCTTCTTCTAATTTTTTAAGGAAGGCTCCCTGTTGAGTGCTATTGGAATCCGAGCCTCTGCTCCATGCCAGTGACGGGGCCATTGTTTATACTACCTAACGACAGTTGCCAGTAGAACGGCGGCTTTCCCTTTCTTTATTTCCCTCCCTGAGTGTGTTTACTAAGGCCCAGGATAACTTTTCCTCACATATGGTGACCCAGTGGGTCTAGTTTTATTATGACTTCAGTAGAATCTGAAGTAGCCTCTTTCCATTTCTTTTTGACATGAAAAATAAAATCAAAGTCTGGAAGCTTTGTTTACCAGGCTCTAAGTGCCACCATCAGCCTTAGCGAAAGCCAAAAGGCTGCTGTCAGGTCTAAAGCTTTGGGAACCACACTGGGTGAGGCTCAGCAAAAAGACAAGGACACAGACCCTAGCGGGAGGATGAGATGAGGCCGGACTGCTTATAAAGGTAGAGAAAGGCCATTCCATATTTTTGGTGCTCAAGGATTTCTTCAGTATGTTGGGTTGTTCTACAAAGCCAGGAGCAACGTCAGGTTGGTTTTCTGGCTTCGAAGGAGAAACAACGCTTGCTTAAGTACCTTTTTTTTTTTTTTTTGAGATGGACTCATGCTCTGTCACCCAGGCTGGAGTATAGTGGAGTGATCTCAGCTTACTGCAACTTCTGCTTCCCAGGTTCAAGTGATTTTCCTGCCTCAGCCTCCCGAGTAGCTGGGATTACAGGCACCCACCATGCCCGACTAATTTTTGTATTTTTAGTAGAGACTGGGTTTCACCATGTTGGTCAGGCCAGTCTCAAACTCCTGACCTCGGGTGATCCACCTGCCTCGGCCTCCCTAAGTGCTGGGATTATAGGCATGAGCCACCGGGCCTGACCTAAGGTAGCTTCTTATAAGCAAATAAATTGTGGTATAAAAAGGCAACTGCCATTTTTCTTCCCACAGTGGGACTGATTCTTGTTTGCTGTTTGGGGGAGGGTTTGGTTCAGGTTTTCTTTTTCCTAAATCCATAGCTCAGCAGCCAGCAGTGTTGGCACCGTAGCCATTTCACCACAAGTATCACCAGGTCCTGATGTGTCTGCCAGCAGGTTCTGTTCCTCATCCTTTCCCTCTGGGTTTCATTACCTAGAATTATATCTCCAGAGTCTCACCCAAAACATGGCATCCAAAATGCAAGGACTTCTAGTCAGAGGTCTCAGAAGAAAACGTCATCCAGGGGCAAGAAAAGAAAATGATCCCAAATGCTTAAAAGACGCTGATATTTCTGATTGTTTCTCCTTCCATCTGTCTCTGCCGTGGACCCCAGAATATAGAGAGGCCTCTCAAAATCCCAACCCACCAAGATTTCTTTGCCCATCAGGTTTTTGACCTCCAGACCCTGGGTTCTCCTGCACTGCCTTCCTTCTCTGAGGGTGTATTCAAAACATTTTGTGGCCAAGAGGAAACTTTGAGTCCACAAAGTTTGCAATGTTCTCAAAAACCTTCTTTCTTTCTCCAGCCTGCACAGCAACAATATTACATCTCAGGCCAGGCCAGCAGAGGAAAGCCAGCTTCTTTTTTTGAGATGGAGTCTCACTCTGTCATCAGGCTGGAGTGCAGTGGCTCCATCTCGGCTCACTGCAACCTCCACCGCCTGGGTTCAAATGATTCTTCTGCCTCAGCCTCTGAAGTAGCTGGGACTATAGGCGTGAACCACCATGCACAGCTAATTTTTGTATTTTTAGTAGAGACGGGGTTTCACCATGTTGGCAAAAATAGTCTTGATCTCTTGACCTAGTGATATGCCCGCCTAGGCCTCCCAAAGTGCTGGAATTACAGGTGTAAGCCACCGTGCCCAACCAAAAGGCAACTTCTCATACAGTTTCAGGGTGCAGCTATGCAATGCACTTCAAAAACATTACTTTTCACTTACTTACTTTGTATGCCTTTTAAGATCAGAGTTATTCTTCCAATAGAGCAGAACTGAGTTATCCTCCAAACCCAAAGCCAGCCAACAGTCTCTTAAGTGGCATAATTCACACTGTGAACATTTCAGGTCTTTGGAATGCTCTAACCTGAAATACCCAGGTTGGTTGGGGGTAGGCTGGGTAGTTTGTCTTGAGAACACAAACAGGAAGGACTAGGGGCTGGGCACAGTGGCTCATGCCTGTAATCCCAGTCCTTTGGGAGGATGAGGTGAGTGGATTACCTGAAGTCAGGAGTTCAAAATCAGGCTGGTCAAGATGGTGAAACTTCGTCTCTACTAAAAATACAAAAATTAGCTGGGCCTGGTGGCGCATGCCTGTAATCCCAGCTACTTGCGACGCATTAGCTGAGGCAGGAGAATTGCTTGAACCCAGGAGGCAGAGGTTGCAGTGAGCTGAGATTGCGCCACTGCAGTCCAGCCTGGGTGACAGAGTGAGACTCTGTCTAAAAAAAAAAAAAAAAAAACAAAAAAGAAGGAAAAGGACTAGGTAGTACTGACCCATTCTATGGGTGAGAAACCAACAACTCAGGGGCATATCTAAGCATAAACCTAGAGCAGAATAAACACAAATAATCCAATTCCCAGCCTACTCACCTTTCCTGGCTTCTGGTTGGGCTACCTTTGAATGTATCTATTTCCCTAAAGCAGTGAGTGATCTTCATGTATCTCAGGAGGGAAGGAACAGGAGAACTTCACTGGCCACACAGAGAAAATTAGCACCCACCCTTTGTTCCTCCAGCCTTGGAGGTCCTCTGAGTTAGGACAGGCAGACTTTACCCTTGCTCAAAGATGCAAGAGTCCTCAACATCATGGCTTTGCTTGAGTTCCTGAGTGAAGGAGTAATAGTCAGATGGGCAGTCTATTTCTAAAGAAGTGAGATTCCTACTGAAGAACCAATTCTGCCCTCAGGGTCAGCGGTGGCTTTCTTCACAGACTCAGCACAGAGCCCCTAAAAGCAAGCTTGTAAAACACGCAGTGCTGCCCATCGTCCCAACCATGGGAGGCAGGGCAAAACCACTGCCTTGGAAAACAATCTTTATGTACAAATGAACAAATAGCCAGAATAAATATCTAACAGATCTCCCCAGATACCAAATGGGGGATTAAAACTGTAGAGGTGCCATTGGTTACATCCACATTAATATGGGCCCCAGTGAAAATGTTCAAGTTCCTGTACATTTCCTGCTTTGCTGGAGGCACGTGTAGGCGGGTCTCACAGCAGAGGAATCCATGAAAGATGAAATGGCCACTGAAGCTGTTTTGCATATTCAGGAACCATTGCTCTTTGATGCTGGTTAGTCTCCAGAGCACCGTTGAAAAGTCTCCGGAGATGGAGCTGTTGGGGTGGCCAGAATTCTCTCTCACAGCAATAAATCACTGCTAGATTCTTTAGAAAACCAGAATATAATATGTAATTAAGTCCACTTAAAGGTATCTTCCTCATCTCTTTCAATTCCGGTGTTATACTGTTAAATTTTTCGGTGAGAATAACACTACTGATAAAAATACATACACATAAATATAAAAATGTGTTTATCCATATGTGTATAAAAGTGTTAGGTATGTATGTATTCATAAGTACCTATATTGATCAATATAAAAACACACCCCAAGGCTCTGCTTTCATTATATGTATGGCACATGGTGAGGAAGAGCTGTGTATTATACCCTATATTGCATTGCACACATGCCTGAAAAAGAAAAATAGCAGAAAGTTACAAGTAAAAATCAAAAAGAAGGTGTGTGAAACATGCTAGAATTATATGGTACATATAATTTATATTATTCTCTCTACTTCTATGTATCTTAAAATTTTCTAAAACAGAAGGCTTAAAATTTAAATGTAAAAGATAAGAATTCCATTTCTCTGGTGTAATTAAAATAGCTATATATGGGACATTTCAAACAATCTCATTTCTAATATGATATTTTTGTTGTTGTTGTTTTAAGATGGAGTCTTGCTCTGTCACCCAGCCTGGAGTGCAGTGGCACAATCTCTGCTCACTGCAACCTCAGTCTCCTGAGTAGCTATGATTACAGGCATGCACCACCACTCTCGGCTAATTTTTGTATTTTTAGTAAAGATGGAGTTTCACCATCTTGGTCAGGCTGGTCTTGAACTCCTGACCTCATGATCCAGCCACCATGGCCTCCCAAAGTGCTGAGGTTACAGATATGAGCCATCATGCCCAGTCCAAATATGAGGTTTTAAGAAAAAAATCAAAGAATCACTAACAGAGATGACTCCCCCTAATACTGGTTTTCCTAAATTGTGAATTTTTCTTTAACAGAAATGAATTCTGAGAACTTTTGGAAGGAGCTCATGAACCAGGGGCACCCACAGTTGAAAATGGACCAAACAGCAGTATTTATTCCCCTTCAGGTGCAAAATGCATTTGCCATTATTCTTATCAAGTTAAAAGCTCATTTTTAAGAAAATTATCTTTCTGGAAATTACAGCTTCTCCAAACTATTCTTAGAAAATATATAAATCAAACCATATTTTCCGCAGTTGGGGAACGTCCTTCTACTCATTGCCCAACTGACCCAGGCATAAGAAATACAAATTCATTAGAGCAGCCAAATTTAAACACAAATAACAAGAAGCGGGTGGGGGAGAAACGTGCATTCTGAACATCACGTACAAGTCTTATTTGTTCTCTTCTCCATTCAGACACATATTTTGACTTCATTGTTTCTTTGCATGAAGAATAAAACAAACAAGCAAAAACAGGGTCCAAATCTTGATTCCAAATCCTATCCAAGACCCACTTCCTTGAAGATTGTAAACAGTATGAGTGCAGGGTGATGGTAGTGGTGGCTCTCTGACACACCTGGTTTTTTGTGGATCTCAGTTGCAAAGAGGGCTGTCTCAGATAACAAGCCCGTCCAAGAATAACAATCTCCTCCAGAAGCAAGAAGTATCAGTCCTGATGTAAATATGCTGGGTCCCAAGAGACAGCTTCCAACTTCCAACTATTATCCAGACGTATCTGAATCTAGCCTCTGAACCTAAAGCCATCCATCTATTACGGGTAACACCACACACTCTCTTGGATCCACACGGCCTGACCAAAATTTTTAAAAAAGAAAAAAAAATCCTGCAAGTGTGTGACATCAACATGTTTTCCTCGGCTAACAAGCTTCTCTATTCACCAGCAGCCAAAAATTTTAAGTGGCTCTTAAACAAAGACAGTCCAAGTGAAGAATAATGATGTCAAACCCAAGCCATAGTTGTGGTGTGAACACAAAATCTACAGGACCCAAGTTAAAAATGATTTACAGACAGTTTGATCAGAGTCAGATGTAACATGGTGTCTTACTGGAGACAAGCCAGTGGCTATCAATCCAAATCCCCTACAACAAGTTATGTCATTAGTCAGAATCAATACATTATGGAGACAATTTTCTCTTTTGTCTCTTGGCCCAGGGAATTTTCCGAGTTGAGTTTCATCACCAGATTGCAAGGTACTCGCATTACAAAGTGGCTGACAGGAATCACAACCGCTAACTCCCTTGTGTGCTCTTCTGGAGGGGCAGGGGAAAAGTTTAAGGAATAAATCCAATTAGACATGGGAGTCTCCGAATAACAAGTCCAAGGCCTTTATTGGCAGGTTTATGTTGAACTTGTGTAGCCCATTCCTGTTGCTGATATCCCTTTCAAGAGCATCGGTTTGAAAGTAACACAGTGAAGAGGTCCTTAGTGCCAGGTCCACCCCAGGAATTACCTGGTCACCTTGGCTTAGCCAAGGCATAGGGAAAATGACTAGTTGATAATGGCCAACTTCTAGCCTTTCGCCTCTGCCTCTTATTCTTCCCCTCCCTGATACCAGACAGCCCCATTTGGGTGTAAGATCTTCAAGTACCTGCCCTCTTCTTTAATTCCTAAAGAAGGGCCATGGTGTTTTTAATACAAGGGCAGTTCTGTAAAATTCTTCCCAAGTGCCCACAGGTGCACAGTACTTTTTCCACCATTAATGCTCTCAAGGAAATTTTTGCAATGAAGCCCTGGTGCTGTCCTTGTAGGACCTTACAAAGCCCTCTTACGGGGTATGATAGAGAACAGGAATGAAAACACTCAAAAATTAAACAAAATGAGGGTCTCAGTTTCTTACTGCCATCAAGCCCTTACAAAAGAAAAATTCTCTATTCACTCCCATGTGTGACTACAACACAGGATATTTTTCCAGCTCACTGGTATTTCATAAACACCATTTGTTGTCATGTGGTTAAATTAAAACTGAGGATATCAAACATCAAACAGTATGTTAATGTCAAGTATGCTTGAATAAATAGTAAGAGTTCAGTTGAATGGAATATGTGGATTGCTAGCTAATTAAGCAAGAAGCAGGTGTGAAAAAAATCTAATTTAGGCAATTTTTTTATAATTAATAATGTTTACTTGTAGTACCCTTCTAATGGGGCTCTAGTTTAGCCTCTTGTGAATTGCTAGGAGTTTACTTCAGTATTTTAAAATTATAATTGAATGGAGAATTTTACGAGATATCAGGTTTCCTTGCTGCTGATGAAGCGCTGTCTACATAGAAGGGTCCTAACAGTATTTTGTATCAATAGGATCAATTAGCAAATCATCCCAGCAATTAAAACTTAAAACACACACAGGCATACCCCACACCTAAAGGTTCTGTTGCACACCCCAGTACAAGGGGAGGTAGAAGTGAATTTGGAGGAAGCAATTTGAATGAGACTATGATACTCAAACAATCACTGAGAGGAATGATGAGAGCTTCGGAGAGTGTTTGTGAAGAGCAGCCACAGAGGATATTCTGTTGGGATTAGAAACAAACAAAAATAAAGATCATATCTAAACCGTCCTGGCCAATTGCACAAAACCAATCAATTAATCCAAGTATACATTTAGGGTGGGTTTTCTTTCCAAAAAGCCAAATGGAAGGAGAGGAGGAGAAAATGACCACAGATGTGAAAACAGACCTGGAATATTTCATGGACGTGACATCTCCACTGTATTTAATTAAAAAAAGAATGTATGAGAACAATGTATCCTTCTCAATCCGGGTCAGGGGAACAAAACAGGACTGGATTAGATAGGACAACTGTAATCTCTAGAGACAGTTCCATGTTTAATGGGAGCGCCACATGTTTGATATGTAGGGAAGTAAGTGGGTGTCCTGGACACGGTCCACTATTCATCGTAATACCGCAGCCCTGCTCATTCCCAGAGAGGAGATTGGAAACCATGAAACCATATGTAGAATATTAAAAATCATTTAAAGTTAAAATGCACATTAGGAAGGCATGCAGTTTGGACAAGGCCACAGTCCAAGAGCTCTGAGAAATGTCCAGTTGTTCAGTAGATAACTGTTATAAAGGTAAACTGAGTTATCTGTATGTACACACATGCAGATGTTTGCATGCAGGCGCATGCGTGCACACACAGAGGGACTGTCATGGAATCTCAGTCCTCGTCTCTTCAATGCTGCCTTTCATCACTCTGTTTTCCTTACTGATTTCTGTAGTGAGGTCAGTATCAATAATTGATGGAGCTATGATATCTAGAGCATCAGCACATTAATTTATAATTAGAGACAAGAAATAGCAGTTCTTCTCCCACCACTCATTTGGCATTAAAACATATATATACACATATATATTTAATACATAGCAGATATTAAATTGTTTCTCAGAGTCAGTAACCTTACTATATTTTCATGGGCTTTTCATTGCCACTGAATTAATCACAGCCATGCTTCTAACCACACAGAACTTTATTTCCCTTAAGAGCCATGTTTACTTTGCTTTCCTTCGTTGGAATTCGAAGTACCTATTCAGTCTATAAAGATTTTGTGTAACATATTTTGTTAAGCAACATTAAAAGCGCTCACTGACAGATCTTGGTTAGACTGCTTTGCTTATACGCAGATTTGGGATGCTTTTGATCTCATCTAGCTCACCAGCAAGGGCAAGGCTGAGTCTAGCTCCTGTGTGCATGGAAATGCTAACGACTTTGCAGATTGAGAGTTCTCTATATTCTCTCAGTTGCCAAAAATAATATATGAAGTGAAAAGTGAATGTAGCAAACGTAAGCATGCACCCAGAGAGAAATCTGTCAACTTCCAGCAGGAGAGGACAGACACCAGAGATGGTATCAACTCAGACTGACTGTGGGTAGTCTGATTCCGACCATTCCAATTAAAGACACAAGAATGGACCAGTGCTAGGAAGGCCACCAGAGGACATTAGGGTCCCTTGCTGAAGGGGACGCACCTCACCCATGAACTCATTGTAGGGCCCTAGTGTCACCTCTTGAGGCAGTCCCCACAGCTCTCCTAGGGTGAAAGATAGGGAGGACATTTAATAGAACAGCAAACAGCAGATCAAGTAGAGGAGAATGAACCCCAACCATCTGTACCTGGCCAAGGGCAGCAAAGCTGCAATTTCTTCTGCCAGGGCATCAGCAAAGCGCGTCCTGCCCTCAGTTGTCCTGACTGCAGTTGGCCTCTGAGCTCTATGAACAAGGAGCCTCTCACCCAGGATTGACTAAATGTGGAGGACTGTCACCTCTCCTCATCATTTGGGGCATGGATTGTAACAGTGCAAGGTGGAAGGAGTTGAAGGAGAACAGGGACAGGTAATGTTCAGCCATCTAGCCAGAGGTACACATTTGACCCAACTGCAGGCCAAGCTGGCTTCTTCTCAAAGGGCAAGAAGGCTTTTGCTCAAGGCCTGAGGCTTTAGTGGCAAAGAATCTAAAGGCTTAGAAATGATCTCTGCTTGTCAAAGTCAGGGATGGGGCTGTCTCAGCCCTTGAAGATTTTGATTCATCACCTGGCAGTTTAAGAACAGGTGTATTTGGCATGAGTCACTCAACCCTGCTCCTGAAGGAAGGAGAGGTGCGGGGCAATGTATTGCAGGGCCCTGCTTTTCTTCCCTTCTCTTCCCACACCACCCCAAGCCTGCTCCTAGAAGTTCCTGGGACTCAGAGGAAATCACTTCCTGGACTCTGCCCTCATCCACACCCTTGCAAACAACAATAGCATATGTACTTAGGCAGGAAGAAAGGGAAGTGTGGATGCAAGAAGGCAAGAGCAACCTGAGAGCCTTGCTGTTAACTCCAAGGGGCCTTTATTCTATTACATAAAGTATAGGGTGGAGGCTTCTGAACGGTCTTTATGAACAAGCTCTAGTTCTTTCTCAAAATCCTCATGAGACAGCGCCTTGGCCCATCTCCTCTCTGAGTTCCTCGGAAAGACTGAGCCTCATCTTCCTGGTTTCTCCTGTTGCAAACCTTCTTGCCATTTGGGTGATAAGAGTCAGTAAGGCCAGGCGGCCCACATATCTCTCTCTCCAAATCCAGACAGCCAGCATGCTGGCATGTATAAGGAGGCAAGGAGAAGCTCTCCAGACCGAGGCAACAAAGCTACAACTACAACAAGCTGTGGTGTCGTTCCTGCCACAAGGTTGGCCAGAGATCCTTTTCGATAGACTGTCACTAGAGGGCCTGCCAGACACGATCCGTGAACATAGATAAATCCTAGAGCCAACGTCATCAATGCGTAGAAGTAACCATGGAAAAGCTGCCATGGACACTGCTACAATAAATGGAGATAAGGAGGCTATAAACAAATCCATCATCAGAGATGATGCAGTGAAGTGCAGATGGGTCTATGTATGTGGGAAATCAGACCTCCAACTAATGGTGCACACAGCATGTTGCTAGAGGGAAACTGACATTGGAAAAGGCAGGAAAGGAAAAGAAGAAATGTGTTTATTAAACCATTGCTAAGAACAGAGGCTAAAGCAAGAGCTTGAAAATCTGAAGTTAAGCTTTGGAAGATACAAAGAACAATGGAGCTCTTTTTTAAACAGAGAATTGGGATCCATGTACAGATACTCCTCAACATACAATGGGGTTATATCCCAATAAATCCAATATAAACTGAAAATATCACAAATCAAAATGCATTTAATACATCCAACCTACTGAGCATCATAGCTTATTCCCCTAAACTACCTTGAATGTGTACGGAACACTTACATTAGCCTATAGCTGGGTAAGTCATCTAACACAAAGCCTATGTTATAATAAAGTGTTGAATAGCTCATGACATTTACTGAATACTGCACTGAGAGTGAAAAACAGCATGGTTGTAGGGGACCTTGTATAGTTTCTACTGAATGCATATCACTCTCACACCACTGTAAGGTCAAAAAAATCATAAATGTGTGTGTGTTGGGGGTAAGGGTGAGGATTCATTGAAAGACTAGGTTTCTCAATGAGAACCCATGGACCCACGAAGGGGAACACCACACTGGGGCCTGTGGGGTATAGGGAGCCAGAGGAAGGAAAGCAGGGGGTGAGGGGATAGGGGAGATATAGCATTAGGAGAAATACCTAATGTAGATGATGGGGTGATGGATGCAGCTAACCACCATGGCATGTGTATACCTATGTAACAAACCTGCACGTTCTGCACATGTACCCCAGAACTTAAAGTATAATAATAATATTAATAATAATGATGGAAGGAAGACTAGGTTCCTTACTCTGTCTCCATGAATGCAGCCAAGAGCAGCAGTTCAGACTGCATTTCTGGAGTCAGAATGCCTAGCTTTGAGTTTATGTTCCTCCACTCACATCTGGGGCAAATTTCTGAATTTCTCAGCCTCAGGACACTCACATGTAACATAGGGGTAAAAACAGAAGCTGCCGAGTAGGAGTGTTACTGAGAAGATTAAATGAGGTTGCCAATAGCCACGTAAAGTACTTACTACAGTGTCTGGCACACACAGCATATATACACACAGTATGTACTCAGTATGTACACGCAAACAATATGCACTTACGATACGCAAATTAACTAAAAGAATCAGCATTAAAAACGTTTTAAATGTTCCCAAAACACAGGCTGTAGGATTTTTTTCTGCACACAGGTGGGCTATTTAATGAAGGACAGGATACTTCAAAGCTACTTAGGAATCTTGGTGAATCACAATCCAGCAATTCCATTTGTGGTATCTATCTCGCCAGAGGAACTAGAAGCAGCTTCTTGAGAGTCATGTGCACAATGCTCAAATTCACCACTGCCAAGCAATGGAAGCAACCCAAGGTGTCCATCGACAGATGGAAGGATAGAGAAATGCAGTATAACCATACAGCGGAATAGTTTTCAGCCTTTAAAAGGAAGGAAATCCTGACACACGCTACAACATGGATAAGCCCTGAGGACACTCTTGTATAAGCTCACTTACATGAGGTTCATAGAGCAGTCAAATTTATAAACACAGAAAGCAGAATGATGGTTGCCAGTAGCTGGGGGTATGGGGAAATGGGAGTTGTTGTTTATTGGGTACAGAGTATTAGGGGATTTTGTTTGTTTGTTTGAGACGGATTCTCACTCTGTTGCCCAGACTGGAGAGCAGTGGCACGATCTTGGCTCACTGCAACCTCCATCCGCCCCCGGGTTCAAGCAATCTCTTGCCTCAGCCTCCCCAATAGCTAGGATTACAGACACGCACCACCACACCTAATTTTTGTATTTTTACTAGACACGGGGTTTCACCATGTTGGCCAGGCTGGTCTCAAACTCCTAACCTCAAGTGATCTGCCCGCCTTGGCCTCCCAAAGTGCTGGGATTACAGGCGTGAGCCACCATGCCTGGCAGAGTGTCAGTTTTGCAAGATGAAAGTTCTGAAGCTAGATGGGGCTGATGGGTGTGGAATAAGGTACTTAGTGCTACTGAATGGACAGTTAGAGATGGCTAAAGTGGTCAATGTATTTTACCACAAATAATTTCTTCAAAAAAAACTTAAAATGGTAAAAAAAAATTTTAATTAAAAAAAAAAAGAATCTCAGTGAATCATCCAATCAAAAAGTCCCCTTCAAATGGAGATTAACGGTCATCCATCTCTGGATTCTCCCTGTAATGGAGACCCCTTCTCTTATGGCATCCCAAAGTCAAACCCTGAAGAATAAGGAATTGTCTATTAAGATTTAGGTTCAGGTCTGTGTAATGACGAACTCCATCAATGAGAGTTAGCAAATTCCTCTCTGTCCCATTAGTGAATTCCTTCAGTGGTGTCTAAAACTGGCTCCATTTCTTGTGCACAGTCTAGGAATCAGTAATAAAAGAATTCATGAAGCCCCAAGGGCTAGAAAGGAAGGCTCTAAGATCAATCACCTGTTTGAGAAAATAGAAGACAATGGAGACTCTTGTCTCCAGGGTTTGCCTGTGCCTTTGAGAACAGGGGTACAGGCACGAACCCTTCTGAGTTCCTCCAGGTCTGGACTCCCTCCTGGGAGACAGGAAGTGCAGCGCCCACATCTGTGGAGCACCCATCCTGGGAGGACACTTTCTAAACTGAGAGGGTAACAAGGCAAAGAGCAGATTCAATGAGAACCTGTTTGCTTCACCAGAGCCTGTCTCAGGCCGTAGTAAATCTATCGTTTTATTATTCGGAATTTCTTTCTCACCCATGAGTCTCCTTTGAGGCAGTGTGGTTCAAAGCTCAGATCTGGGGTCAGATGGATCCAAGCAAAATCTCTCCTGGCACCAGCCTCCTCATCTAGAAAATGTGGATGACAGCATTACCTGTTTCTTGGGGCTGGAGTGAAAAGTTCGCAGGATGATTTGTAAGGCAGGCTTAGCACAGTGCCTGATGCATGGCAAATATTAGCCATTATAATTTATTATCCCCACCACAGAGCTTTGGAACAGACTTTATGACCTTCCTAGTATCAAGAGGAAAAGGCCATCCAGAGACGCAAGTGACTTGGTTCAGGTAATGCAGTCCCTTTATGTCGTCCCCTCTGCTGGATCTATTCTTTCTGGTCTGCTTAGAAAGAGAAGAGCCCTCCCGACCCAGTGAGGCAGCTGCAGAGGGCTCTGCAGCCAGGCAGGGCTGACGACAAGCTCTGGTTTCCAGATAAACCAGGATGCTGCCTCCAGGTTACTTGCCGGCATCCCCATCCTAGGCTGGTACCAAAGCCTAAGTGAAAGTCTGTCCCCTGCTCTTCCATTCGACTCGACAGGAGCCTTCATCTGCTCTGCCTTCTGGGAGTGTGTGTCGGTCTCGGAGCCCGGCGCTGAAGCAGGTGCGGGCATATTTTAAGCTCCAGCAAATAACTTTAATTGAGCTCTCCTTAGACATATGAACCCACAGAGTGATTTTTTTTTCTCTTCTAATAAAAAAAGACCCACAACAAACCAGATGGGTCTCAGTCCCTCCCTGACACCCCCTCCCCACTCTTCAAGCTCCCTTAATAAATCTCTTAACTCTAAAGAAATTACCTTCCTTGAAGTGGGTATGTTATTTGCTTGCGTGACTGTACCCAAGCTGCCTCTACGGGCCAGAATGTGGGTCAGAAGGATGCAGCCTGCTGAAATGAGGCCTGCTGGTTCTGGCCAGGTTGGTGCTTGCCTTATTCCTTGTCCAGAACTTTCTATCACTCCTTACTTCCCTGTGCCTACTCCCCACAGGCTGAGTCACTCACTGCTGCTATTCCTCTCCCTCTCTGTTCTTGAATCTGCAACCTCCACTTTTTGTTTGTTTATTTATTTATTGATTGAGAAAGGATCTTGCTCTGTCACCCAGGCTGGAGTGCAGTGGCGGGATCACAGCTCACTGCAGTGTTGAAGTCCTGGGCTCAAGCGACCCTCCCACTTCAGCCTCTGAATAACGGAAACTACAGGCACACGCCACCATACCTGGCTAATATTTTTAATGTTTTTTGTTTAAAAAAAAAGAGGCGGGGGGCATCTAACTATGTTGCCTAGGCTGATCGTGAACTCCTGGGCTCAAGTGATCCTCCGGCCTCAGCCTCCCAAAGTGCTGCAATTACAGGCACGAGCCACCGTGCCCAGCAAACTGCACTGTTGGCAGTTTCACCTCAGCAAAAATTCCCATCTTGGAGTGGACCTTCCAACACACCTGGCTGATGTGGAAAAATCTAGATGGAATTCCCTCCACCGAAAGCCAGCTTAGCTCCTTGGCGGCGTGTCCAGAAAGAGTGATGAAAAAAAGCCAACACCTCCTGTCACCAGAATAAAGTGCAGAGGCAGCGTGGGCAATAGATTTCAGTCTCACTGGGCAGACCCATGTTCTCTTTAATGCCCCATGTGAAGGTGACAGTGGGGACAAGAGGGAAACACAACAACGTGAATAGATTCTAGACCCCGCCCCTGAAAAAAAGACCTCAAGAATTGCCCAGGGCAGGAGCCAAGCACGGTACTCTGGGTTCTGATTTATGAGCGCTGACTTATTGGTAGGAGGGCCCAGAAGGAGTCGTTTACAACAGAAATTATTGCAGGCAAATGTTGGTTGGTATTTTAAATCACTCACTAATATTGATAGGTTAATGCCTGTCACACTTGCTTAAGGGTCATGGGGAAGAAAAAAAAAACCTTTATCTTTGGTTTGTTACCGGCTAAATGTAATGATAGATACACCTGTGTGTGTGTGTGTGCGCGCGCGCGTGTGTGTGTGTGTTTTCCTCGAGCTAAGCCTGCTGTATTATTTGTGGTTTTCTGAATTACTGGCTATAGCCTGCATCTGGATTTTAAAAGGTTGATTTGCAAAAAAAACAAAAATAGGGCACCCGTCTAAGGAGGCTGATGGGAATCTGCTCGGCAGCTCACGGCAGCCCCTCCAAGAACCCTGGGCTGCGAGGCTGGGCGCCTCGGGCTGCCAGGCCAGATGGCCAGGGCACATTGTTCCCCTTTCGGTGATACTCCTGCTGTGGCAAATAAAGTTAAATCAAAAGGTTAGTGCTCTGCAAGGGGGTGGCAGAGCTGGCTCCAGATGACAAGGGCCGAGGATCCTGGGCATAGAGTGGGAACTGCGCGGATGTTCCCTGGAATGTAAACGGAAGAGCTAGGCTACAAAAATCAGCAGAGAGGAGTATGCTGACCTGAAGAGGGGCTTTCCAGGCCTCACGTCAGATAGGCTCTCCCTGATGACAGCAATCACGGATCCACAAGGTCCCCTCCTTTGCAGAGCCCAAGGGAGCCAAAAATTACAAAAATTACAACCTTGGTCCACCCATGACCAGGGATTAAGGGAGGCACCGTTTGTCGCCTTGCATCTGAGATGGGAAGAGCCACTTCTGACTTACCCCAGGAAACAGTACCTTCCTTCGGGGGTAGCTTTAGGGGTAGATTTTGTAGGGGGATGAGTGTGGTTTTGAGAGGATCAAATGACCCGCCCCTGTCATCAGTGGAAGCAAAGTTTAGAATCTGGGTGGGCAACGTAGGATTACTCCTAATGGGCACATAAAGGTTTTTAAGCCTGGTGCAAAATCCCTGGATTATTTCAGAGAGTCAGAGCAAAAAAAGGATTTAAGAGACTATAGAAACCCCTGCCTCATTTTACAGACCAACACAAAGGAGGCCAGAGAGGCAAACTGATTTGCTGTGGGTCACACAGGAAGATGATGGAGGCGGGACCCATCGCCCAGTATTCCCAGGCACTGTGCCCCACACTCAAAGTACACATAGGGGTGATAGGGGCTGAGTGGGCCACGATGTGTAAAATCATGGGCAACACAAGCTGTGTTTCAAAGACCAGGGGAGATAATATTTCACACGAAAACAAGCAGGTACAATATACAATACAATGCAGGTTTTTTTTTAATCGCCTTTTCTATAAATCATGTTTGAACTTGCCTTACATTTCAAAATAAGCCCCTCTCTGCTCAACTCCTACCCACCCTTATCCCACTCCAAGGGTGGGAGCTTTGGGTTTCCTCTGCAGGCTCTGCCCAGGGCTCTAGCTGGACTACAGTTTTGTGTTCCTTTTTCACTGAGTTTCCAAAGCACAGTATTTACCCAGGAGGCCTGCAGTTTCCAGGGTATGGAACACAATTAGGCAGCCTGCAAAATGTTTGTTATTTACCTGAGAGAACCAGGCTGCCGTTAGGTGTCAATTGGTCTCTCAGGTAAACATGAACTTGGGAAGACTTAAAAAATAAAAATAAAAATTTAGCATTAAGATATGTATTTATGGATTTTTAAATGCTGATTCCATCCTTTCAGCTAAGTACCTTTCTTTCCCCTGTCTGGCCTCAGTCCCCTAAACAGAATATTACTGAAGCCATTTCAGTGCCTTCGATCCTGTTCTGATCCAGATCATATTTACAGGGCAGGTCTTTTGTCACCTACCACACTAGACTGGCTTGAATGCACAGTTAAGCAGTATTTTTGACTTCCCTTTGAAAATTTACGTAGGAGGAGGTGGTGTTTCCAAAGGTGTGCAAAATCAGTGATGAAACAAATTTAACTGTTTAAAATGCAAGCTACATTTTAATGTAGCTTTAAATTTAATAAATTTAAAGTCAATTTAAAAGAAAATAACTCTAAAATCACATTTCCACCCTTAAATCTGTCTGCTTTTGTTAGATTGTTTTCCCCCTTGAAGCTAGTCAGTTTTTCTTTTGTTTTGTTTTTCTTTTTATTTTTCTGAGACAGGGTCACACTCTGTTGCCCAACTGGAATGCAGTGACCTGATCATGGCTCACTGCAGCCTCCACTTTCTGGGCTCAAGCGATCTTCCCACCTCAGCCTTCCCAGTAGCTGAGACAACCAGTATGCACCACCACAAATGGCTAATTTTTGTATTTTTTTATAAGGACGGGGTGTCACTATGGTGCCCAGGCTGGTCTCAAACTCCTGGGTGCAAGCAATCAGCCACCTCAGCCTCCTGAAGTGCTGGGATCACAGGTGTGAGGCACTACACCCAGCCTAAGCTTTTCATTTCTATTAGAAAACTCACAGGGCTCTCTGCTCATTTCTAGAGAATGTGTGGTCTGAGCACACATCTCTGAGAATTCCAAATAGAAACAACTCAAAAGATTGTGCAATTCTTACCAAACATGCACATTTTAGAGTAGGAAGAGGTAGGTGAGATCATGTTGTCTAACTCTGATTTGACGGATGAGCTCACTAAGCTCCAAGGGGAAGTGGCACGGGTCACAGCTGGAGTGGGCAAAAGCAGACCAGGCTCCAGGACCCGAGACTCCTCACCTAGTGCTCTTGCCAGCATCTCCCACTGACTTCCTGTCATCCCACTGCTGAGCTGAGCAACCAGTGACTTCATCCTCTCGGCCTGACCATCCGCAGAAAGAGTAAGAGAGATTTCATCCAAGTACAATGTATCTCCTTGTACTGACTCCAGCTGAAACAATTGCTGGAGAATTAGCCCAGTTATCACTGTGAAAACTCCCATCCTTTTACCTGATTGAGAAAAGCCGATTTGGATATCAATTAGTGCCTAGAGCCAGAAAACCTGGCAAAATCTTAGTTTGAACTTTTAATGTGATGTGGACTAAACAAACAACCAAGTTAGAATTTTGCTCCTCAATTAAGTGGTTTAAAACATATTAGAGTATTTTAAAAAATATTTCTGACAATATACAAATAGAGTAACAATAAAGACACTAGAACTTGGACTGCTAGATAATTCTGAGCCCCTCCTTTCCTTCCTGCCAAACTCCCCCTGCCCCTCATCCTACTCTAGCCAAAAAAATGCAGTTTTCCAAGAACTGCATTTTTCTGACATCCTGTGCATTTTGAGATCCGAGGAGACTTCCCATTTTCCAAACTCAGCACTTTGAGGGCCATCGGGGTCAAGGCACCAGTATTCCCAGCAGATCCCTGGTAGCTCATCCAGAACAATCAAGCTACTGGCTGCCCCACCCCTCTTGTTACTAAGCTGACATCAATTTCTCAAATAAGCACTACCTTGGTGATGGTGGTGTTTTCTACCAGAGACACAAAGCAGAAAGATTAGTCAGAGGCCACAAAGTTAAAATAGTTGCAGCCTCGGCTCGAAATCCCACTCCTAAAACACCATACACCCAAGTCACGAAAAATAAAATGAAACTTCAAATCCTGGCCTCAGAAGCTTCTGTTAACACAGGAACTGCTGCGCTGAAAATCACATCCTCTGCTCAGCCCTGCGAGCAGGGACTACAGGGGAACATGAAAGAAACGATACATGTTTCAAATTTTACAGCAGTTTACATCATGCAAAACTGAAAAGGCCTTGGAGGTTTCATTCTCGAGGAAGTTTAGTTGGTACAGAAACAACAGCCTCAGTAAAGCACACCAGAGGCACATAACACAATGTGGACAAACACTGAAGGCAGTATCAGATTCCTTCTCGCTTCTTTCTGATAAAATTCAGATGCATATTTTTCCAGGTTAGACAGTGCGACAGGATTAAGTAGACATCTAAGCCTCTATAAGTTGAATAATATGCTTTACAGGTTATTAATATGCTGATCACATACACTGGCTTTATTAAATGAAATAGTTGAAATGTTCAGAGCCTGATTTCCTTTTCAGTTTTAAAAACTGTGCTGTAAGAAATATTTTTATATAAACAAGATTCTAAGAGTCTTTCATCTTTTGCTTTCCTAACCCAAACCTGCAGGATTATGTTAAATGAGTGTTATGTTCCCAAGCAACATTTGTTAAAGTTTTATTTTCATTTCTACGGTAACTCTACAGTATTCTGAGTGGTAAAAATGGACACAGTGCACATGATTACTGGGGAGGGTTAATAGGCAGAAAATTATCCTAGAATCTGAAAATTCTGTTTCACCAAAGCTGGTAACTGGTGATTTCAGAGTTGAATTTGCACAGCTGCCAAAGAAAAGTCAAAAATTACATCTAAAGGATGAACAGCTGTGGTCAAAACTATCAGCAATCTTAATGTTTATGAACTTCTTCGATAGGATTCAAACCAATGCCAGAAACATCCACAGAAATGCCTTCTGTAGAGTCAGAGTTACCCATGTTTAGTTTGGGGTCTTCTTTAAAATAAAATAATGATAAATTTAAGTACTATGAAAACCCTCCTCCAATAAAAATTAAAAATTTAACTCTCTTGCATCATGCTTTTTATGAAGATGAATTGAAATGTCTTCATCGCTTTTCATGGATGTGGTTGGAATTGTTAAATTATTATTGAATCTAGGTCTTGAAGCCACTTGCAGGCTTTTTCCATGTTTTCTCACATGCTGTAATGGAGATCTGTAAAATTCTGCCCATTTAGAAACAGGTCCAATAGATGGTTATTAAGCGCTGCTCAACTGTGAAGCTTTCTAACTTCCATACGATGTTGTAACCCCCTATAGAACCCGAACTACCATTCACCGTCTTTAGAGTCACTCATAACATTCTGGGCAAATCCTTAGGAAAATGACACAAAGTTGGGGTGAGCTGCCAAGATACAATATATTTTGGCTGAAGACTAATAATTTTTGGACACGATTTCCTGTATTTCTTCTTTACTTATTTGTTAATCTGATATAGTTTCCAGGGTTTGCAATGCTCATGCCTTTTGTATTCTAAAGAGATGAGAGGCTTTCTGAAAACAAAACAAAACATAAAAGATCAACTTTTTTCTCTAGCCCGAGTCTCACTTAATGAGGAAGGTCCTTTAAACCTTCTAAGTAAACATAAATGTGTATACATTAGGGTTGCTTGTGATGGAAGAAGAAAAAAAATAAAGATTGGCCTTTTCCCGGTAAATACCGACTCTTAAGCCTCTAAATGATTTGCCAAACTGAATCGGATAATAAAGGGTTTAAACTTTGCCACTTTGGGGTTAATGTGAAAGGCTTGTCAACATCAGACTGTTTAGACATTAAAAGGAACGCGCTGTGCACCTCCTTTTAAACTCCATGTTCTCTTGAGTTGCAGCTCCCAGTGAATTTACCCAGCTGTAAGTGATTCCAGATGTGCAGCAGTGACAAGCTTCAGTCTCAGGGTACTTATTCATTTCACATTAAAATCTCATGTTCCCAGGTCTGAGCTGTTATCTGACTGAGATCTGATTAGGGAATACAGCAGAGGCATTTCCAAACAGCCTGCCCTCATTCCTGGCACGGATCTCTATCAGGCACCTCTGTGCAAGGGAGAGAGGTGGCTCTGGGGTGCAGTGAAGGACAGGGTGGGGTCTCAGAGCTGTCCCCTTAATACATGCACATTGCATGCCCCCCATGGGTCAGGTACTAGGCCAAGTGCTTCCCCATAGACTATCTCATTTAATCCTGGACAGAGCAGTAGACACCTCAGCCCAGCTGAACCCAATTCCTCTACTAAACATAAGCTTCCTTCCCCCAGTTAAGCGGGGTAGGGCCTGTGATTTTGTACATTTTCTACACAGCACCCCACATGCACAGGGGTTCTTGATAAATGCATGAGGAGTGAATATTGATTTGCCAAGCCACAAAACCCTCGATTTTCTCTCTTGCTCCCAGCTATGTTCAGATCACAATAGAAGAAGGCAAGTAAATCACCAAGAGAAGGAGGAAGAAGAAAAAGAAAGGAAGCCAGGAGCATGAAGAAAACACCTTCAAGCAAGCTAGTTACGCCTTTGTTCACCGGCAAGGCAGTGGCGGTCCTCCTTGACCCCTGGCATGAACAGGGTTCATTCCAAATCAGCTTTGACTTCCTTGCCTGAAGTGCAGATGTACAAATGCTATTGGCTGATAGTTTCTTCCATGACACACATCAAAGCCACATTTCTCTGGCTGCAGAAATATAAGGTGAGTTGGGGACTGTAGACTGAGACTAAAGGTAACAGAGTACCTGAGGGAAGAATGCAACCTCCGTGATGCCCACAGGAGGGAGAAAAGTTAGGGATCACTATTATTTCATTATTTTCCCCTCTAGCTGGAATTCTGGTTTGATTTGGGCTGTACTGTAATTTTTTTTTCTTGGTCCTATCTCGTTGTCACTTTGAAGAGGGAGATCGCACCATGAACCCCCAGCTGATCAACTGTGGTCACAGGCTGCTGGGCAGCCCCAGAGCCCGTCAGAAGCTCCTGTCACCGAACCCTCGTCACACTGGAAGCCCCAGAAAACATGCACTGAAAACTGCAGCCCCCTCCCCATGTGCTCCATCTCCCCCAAGAGGAACAAGAAAGAATCACTCAAACCGCAGATTCAAAATACAGAGGATTAAAAAGTCAGGGAAGCCCCAGGCCTGCCTGGAGGGGGCTCGGATGGGGGAAACAGCCACAGGGAGGGAGAGCAGCGGCATTTGGTTTGGTGGTGGGCAGACTTTCTTTTACGACTGCTAAACGCCTGCCTTTCTCCCCAAGCAATTATAGTGCTGTTTCCCATCAAGATGGCTGTTAGCAGCGGATCTCCAAGTTACTGCAAATAAATCAGGACTGCTATTGGCAGCTGGCTAGAAGAGCGGCCAAGATGGTCATCCTGGTTATCCCACGATGGGGATGAGAGGCATCGCAGCAATTGTCCAAACCAAGCCGTCTCTGGGAGCTAAAGAAAACAGGGTGCAGCCCTCCTGACCCCCACATGAATGAAAGAGGAAAGGTGCGCTTCTCCCTCTGGCTGCAGGTTCAAAACCAGAGCGCAGCTAGATGTGACCCCCACCCTCACTCCGGCCATGGCATGTGCTTTGCCCAAGGAAACATAACCAAGTTGCCTTCCTCCAACACATGGTGTGGTATCAGATGCTGTCACTGAAGTTAATCGGAAGCAACACAAAGGGGCCCTTTGGTGCACAGAGGACACAATCCATGCAGTAATGAAAGCTTGTAAAAGAGGATGCCAAAGATATGCCTTAAGACGTGGAAGATAACAGGTTTGACGTTAGTGGGGGCTCACAGTGCAGCTTGCAGTGGCTTCAGGCTCAAAAACAGGCTGCTCAAACCACACAGCACCCTGAATCTTGGACATGGACGGTTCTCCAAATAACATGGCCCATCTGAACGCATACCCACGTGAAGGATCCACATAGAAAATGGTGGAGATTCCTGTGTGGTGGCACGAATCTCTCTGCTGGCTCTGTCACTGTCACGCCCAAAGCCCACAAAACCATCACAAGTTGCCGTGTGTCCCACAGATGCAAAAAGCATTTCCTCCACGACAGCGTTTGGGGTAAAAGGAGAGTAAATGATTTGGGCAGGCTGCCAGGGGTATGTGGAGGCCAGGTGGGCCGTGTCCTCCGAGGGAACCGCCGGCTGGGCTAAGAAACGGTCCCTGCACGGGACAGGCTCCATGTGGCAGCTGCAAACCCTCGCCCTGCCCCCGGCCCTCAAGTTACATTGTGTCATGCCACACGGCATTTGGATCAGGAGATGGCTGTGGCGTGCTGCGTAATATTTTTAAAAGCCCATTTCCCTGTTTAAGGGGGAAGCAGGTGGAACACAGGACCCCTGAAGGGCAGATACTCTGAAAGGCCCCACAGGCAATTCTCCAATAAAAAAGCGAGCAGGGCTGGCATATCTCCCAAACTTACAAATTGACCTTCTCTCTTGATCTGGGACTTAATGCCTCCAAACCAAACTAATTCCAAAAGTCACCTTCTCAACTTCTCTGCACAATTTTTTTTTTTTTAAACAAATGAAAGCTCAGGTACAGCCTCCCCTTGCAGCCCTTCTGACGTCCTTAGCCGCTCAAATTAAATCTGAATGGTTCGTCTCTTTTTATTATACGATGGGCCATATGTCACCAAAATAAAAACCCAGCTGAAATCCCAGTACAGATAAAGGGCATGAAAGGCTGTTCCGGCCACAAAATAGAGACCCTGTTTAAATCTTATTAAACAATAACACCCACCCAACCACCCCTCCCCCTTCTAGAAAAAAATTCAGGAAGGAAATTGTGGTTAAATCATCTCATAGTTTGGCAAAAACTTCTACCTCTGGAAAATGAAATGTTAAAAAAAAAAGGCTTCATTCTGTGCTGGACTCACACAGGCTAATAAAAAGCAGGACTGTATTGCTTTGCACTGTAGCTGTCAAATTCTCAGCAATGAAATACAGATCCTGACTCTCTCAGTCCCTTGAGTGCTACCCCCTCAGACCACCAAAAAACGGAACAGCGGGGGTAGGAGGGGCATCCTTTATCCTCTCCCATTCCAGAGTGAGCCTTATTTGTTGCTCTGTGTTACTTTGAATTTTTCTTTCTTGACCTGCACATCTCTCTTCCTGAATAAAGTTTCCACTGTTGTTGTAAACACAGTTAAATGTGTAAGGAGGTGTTGAGGCTGCCGCTTTAAAGAACTATGATTCTTCCTTCTTTTAAAGATAGTGCGCGCTGACATTCAGAGAAGTCCAGACATTGCAACAACATAAGCGTGCTGGAAAGAAGGAAGGAAAGAAAGGAAAAAGAAAGATCAAAAAGAAAAAACATTTCCATTTCACAAGGTCCCCTAGTGGCCTCCAGTGCTCCTCCTCCAGCATCAAAAATTCATAAGGGGGATCAGCATTCTTTACCGAATGGATCCCAGTGGCACCATAGACCTTGTTGGGGAGAGAGGCAATAAATATCGAATTATACACCTCATGGGAAGAAAGCATTGAAGACTCGGCTTCAAGCCCTCCACATGGTCCCAGGGGGAGCTGCTCCAGACTCCAGGTCCAGCACAGAAAGGAAATGGGTCAAGTGTGTCAATTTCTAGACCCATGACCTTTGACATGCCTAATGACACTGGGAGGCCACCACCAAAAAAAAAAAAAAAAAAAAGATGCCAAATGCCTTAAGGGAAAGCAGCGGGGTGGGGGGGGAGCGGTATCATTGGGAACCCACGAGAAAACTGCAACCCCAGCACTGTGGTGGGGGGTGGTCCCCTCACCCCCACAGTAACTGCACCTATTCCTGGGGAAGAAGGTGTGACCGGCTCAGTGGTAGAAAGTCCATGAGCAGAGAACGTCAACTACCGCACAGTTTTGGATCCCAGTTCCAGGAATGACTCTGCTTCTGCCTGAAACTTGACCATTTCTTGTCTCTTCCTCTCTAATCCTTGCTCCTCCTGCTCTGCCCCCCAAGCCTCCTTCCTCGCCCTCCCTGAGGACCCCTGCTTTGGCTGCCGCCACCTTGTGCCAACCACGCAGTGCGGTCTCAATGCTCTGCTGTCTTGCATCACTCCCTTTGCACATGCATTTATTTCATCTCCTTGCTTCTAACTTCAGACCAGAAGGAGTGGCCTAGACCTTGGCCAGATTCCTTCCCCCAACCCATCTTCCCTCACCTAGCACTGTACCAAGGGCACAAAGTCGATGCTCTGTGATTCATGTCAATTGTTGCAAAGCAAAAGGGAGCATCTGGGTTCCAAAATGAAATGGATAGGGCAATGGGAAGTGAGGGGGAAAGGCGTGAGCTAAAGTGGTCGGATAACATGCATCTGCATTTCCCAGTTAAAAATCTGTGCAAGGCCCAATGTGGCGGCTCATGCCTGTAATCCCAGCACTTAGGGAGGCTGAGGCAGGCAGATCACCTGAGGTCAGGAGTGTGAGACCAGCCTGGCCAACGTGGCAAAACCCTGTCTCTACTAAAAACACAAAAATTAGCCAGGCATGGTGGCAGGTGCCTGTAATCCCAGCTACTAGGGAGACTGAGGCAGGAGAATCACTTGAACCTGGGAGGCGGACGCTGCTGAGAGCTGAGACGGTACCACTGTACTCCAGCCTGGGTGACAGAGGGAGACACCATTTTGAAAAAAATCTGCACAGTTATTCATCCAGCAAAACAGTATATGCAATAGATGCCCAGTTCTCCTTTCCTTAAATGGAAAGATCTAGATGTAAATTTTCAAAATAATCTGACAATTAACTGCAAATTAAGGGTGTCACAATTGGATAATAGAGTAACATTTCCTATGAACCAAAAGCTGTCTGCTAGAGTCTAACACAGCTCATGGACTAAGCTTTAAAAAGGGTAGCTGGCTGCATTTGTCACAGAGGGAGGCTTCCTGTGATTTCAGCCCCTCAGATCATATATAAAGTTGACCCAATTAGAGTTTGGATTGGGATGGGCAGTTTTAGTTCTCTGCTCTCAGACACCTGGGCTTCAGCTCCCATTTATGCTTCAGAAACAGTCGAAGTTCTTCTTTCCCATACTCTAATGTTCTGAACTCCACTGCCAAATCTGTGAGCTATTCCTTCAGACATTTGCTAAATGGGAAGTGGTGAGAAAACTGCCTAGAACACCCACACTGAACGGCTGATTCTCCCAGTTCCCAGAACGCTGGCTGGGTGGGACTGAGCCTGACCACTATGTCAGCTGGAGTCCGCAGCACCGGCCCCAGCCAGGGAGCTGTGGCCCCGCACCCTCATCCCTTCACCCTCCTCCTCACTCCTTGCCCCTTGACCCTCCACCAAAAAGTGGTCATGGGGAGTGAAAGGTGAAACTCAGATCATTTCCAGGGGAAGAGTTTTAATGTAAGACTCCACGGGCAGGACACTGAAAGAAGTTTCTTTTCGTGTCCTGCCCGTGGAGTCTTTCAGAAAGAAAAAGAGTTCAGAGAATTGCATGTAGATTTCATTGGTCTTCGTTTATACCACCTTCCAAGACCATTAAGGGTTCTCTGTGGCCCCCTAACTTTTTAAGAATGGTAATACACCAGTGCTGCCCGATTTTCCCAGCAACTTCTCTCCCCTCTGCCTCTGGGAGGTGGTGGAGGAAAGTGTTATATTCTTTTTTAAAGTTCAGGGTGATTTAAATTATATTGGTTTTCACACTATAGAACACACCATTTAATTAAACAGAAACACACAAGACTAACATGCAAAAATTTGTGCTCTATTATTTTATAACATATAAACATAGTATATACAAGTGTGTACTTATATATCAATATAGTTTTCTATAGTATTAATATGTTAAATTTATAAATTTCTATATGTAAGGCTTATATTTGTCAGTCAAATAGGTATAATAATCTCAATTCTCTAGTAAAAAATAAGATAAGATTCAAAGCAGTCCAATGGCTTTCTACCAATCACATAGCTAACCTACAGCAGAACCAGGAATTACCAACGCATCTTCTCCACGTACACGAGCTTGTTCAGGACAACATGTTCACAGGTCGAAAAGAGAACTCCCACATATCAAAAATAGCACAGACATGGTTGCATACATTATGTCACGGCTACCCACCCAATGGAATAGTATTTCCCATTTTAAAAAGATGAAGAATCTATGAGAGCATGGAAAAAGTACATCATTCTATGTGAAAGTGAAAATAACCCCACAAAATCATGTGGATGTGAACATGTGTAAAAATACGTCTGTAAAAAAAGACAGAAAGGGACACACAAAAGTGAAAATAATTATGCTAAAGGGCTGAAAGTTACAGCGACTTTTTTCTCCTATATTCCAGATGTTTTTCTTTCGTTATTTAGTTTTATCATTTAAAAAAAAACCTTAAACAGAGGTTTCCTGACTCGGGCTCAGTGCTGCCTCCAAATAGAAAATGTCATTCATTCTCTTGCCTTCATCCCCAGCTGTCTACTGGGAACTAATTTGGGACTGGGTTGTGGGTTCCTCACACTACCCAGGAAGCTGGAATGACAGGAAAAACCAGGACTCCCAAGTTCCAATAGCCAGCATTTACCCCAGCCGGCCCCAGCTTCCTCAGCGCAACCCCGGGCTCTAGCTGTGTCTGCTCTCTGCTCATCAGGGGCCTCTCTGCTTATGAATTATGAAAACTCGCTGGGTGTGCCCACCGGTGCATATGGATCAGCTGACACCCGAGTGCTGAAGACATAACAAAGGACTTCCCCCGCCTCTGTATCAATGTCGATTTAAAAATCAAAAGCTTTGCTTTGAGAACTTCATCCTTCCATGTCAGTGGGGTGCTATTTAAAAGATACCCCAAGATAATTGTTCAATGATGGCTTCCCAAAAAATGACAAGTAAGCGTTTCTTTAGTAGCGGATAGTAGCATTCCCTCCACACTGGCCACCCTGCCACGTGCTGGCCTTTCTCCTCTAACAGTACATGGTTGCAGGTACCAAGGTCAAAGAGAGGAAAGCGTAAGCCACAAGATGTGTACCTTTGTGTGAATCCATGTGTACTTACGTGCAAACCAGAATCCAAAGAAATTGTTTCTGGAATGTGAAATTAGGAAGGAGCTGGGTCTCCCAAATTTAGGAAGACTGTAAGAATGAACCACTGCTTTATGGGAACAATATTGGCTGACTTCATGTGAATGTCAGATTAACACACGGTTGCATTAACTATATAATTAAAAGCATATGTAAATATACCCCCAAAATCCAGGTTTTCCAACATTTACAAGGCACAGAGCGTGAGAAAAATCCGTAAGACCCATTCGCCTGATTGCACCTCAGAAACCCCCAGCTTCCAGGTAATGAAATTTGCCAAGTGTTCTTTGATATCTACATTTTGGGACCAGCCCAGGATTTTTCCTTCCAGTGGAGGCCTTGAGATTTTTAGATTGAGATCTGCACAGCTCAGATCTGCAGCTACTCTTCCTGGGTGTTCTCAAAGATTTTTATCCACCCACCTCCTGAAACTGAGAAACTTCTTTAAAAACTCAGCTTCTGAAAAAAAAATAAAAATCAAAATAAAATCATGGCTCTTAAATAAGCAAAGGAAAAGGTATCTTTCTTCTCTCTCCAGAAGATCTTAGGGACCGTAAACTCTGCTCTTAAGGGAGGCAGGGGGATTGTTTTATATTTGAAAAGTGATAAAACAGAGCTGAACAAGGCATGGGCTGCAAACAAGAGGAACCCTTCCAAACTGGAAATTAACCAGGATAACTCAAGCCTCCAAGAGCTCTCAAAGCCCTCCAGGCCTCCACACAGCTAGACCTCCCCTCACTTCTCTGCCAACACCAAATGTAAGAGTGCCCTTTAGAATTAACTGGGAATTTAGTTGCTGCCTTCTCTAAAATACCCAGTGGCTCCATATAAAATATACAGTGCCACAGCAGATTTCCTTGCACATGATATCCACATGAAATTTCCCTGTCATAAACCCGGGTGGGAGGCCTCCAGACAGCAAGGCAGAAACAATGGTCTGGGGAAGTAGAGAGGTTTCCAGAGTTAACTTGGCCCTGATGACAATGCCAGGCACATACTTGAGAAGCCAGATTTCTGAACAGAAAAAAACACTATAGTGCTGCCACTAAATGGCTATGTGACCTTGGGTAAGTCACGTAACCTCTCTGGGTTTCCATTTTCTCTTCTGTAAAATGAAGTGTTTGACCAGATATATAGTAAAGGTCATTCTCAAATCCCTGACTGTTCGTGGTCCAGCCAGGAGAGGAGAAACTGAGGTGGACAGAAAGTATGGGAATCTTGCTGTGTAAACAAGTAAGTGAGTCCAGACACAGTGGCTGACGCCTATAATCCTAATCCTAACACGTTGGGAGGCTGAAACAGGAGTTTAAGACCAGCCTTGACAACATAAGGAGACCCCCATCTCTACAAAAACTACAAAAATTAGCCAGGCATGGTAGTATGTGCCTGTAGTCCCAGCTACTGGGGAAGCTGAGGTGGGAGGATCACCTGAGCCTAGAAGGTTGAGGCTGCAGTGAGCTGTGATCACACCACTGTACTCCAGTCTGAGTGACAAAGTGAGACCCTGTCTCAAAAAAAAAAGACAAAAACAAAGCACATGAGGTGTTGGGAAAGTTTCATGAGCTTAATGATTACATGTGACACAGCCTTAGGATATTCCTTCCTTCCTTCCTTCCCTCCCTCCCTCCCTCCCTCCCTCCCTCCCTCCCTCCCTCCCTCCCTCCCTCCTTCCTTCCTTCCTTCCTTCCTTCCTTCCTTCCTTTTCTTTCTTTCGTTTTACAGTGGTGCAATCTCAGCTCACTGCAACTTCTGCCTCCCAGGTTTAAGTGATTCTCCTGCCTCAGCCTCCCAAGGAGCAAGGACTACAGGTGCACACCACCACACCCAGCTAATTTTTATATTTTTAGTAGAGACAGGGTTTCACCATATTGGCCAGACTGGTCTTGAACTCCTGACCTCAGGATCCTCCTGCCCTCAGGATCCTCCTGCCTCAGCCTCCCAAAGTGCTGGGATTACAGGCATGAGCCATCGTACCTGGCCACATATTTGTTGAGCAACTATTATATGCTGGGCATATACCATGGTTCTTGCCTTCTTAAAGCTTAGGGCTCAGATAACAGTTGTCTCTGACTCTATCACGCCTCTTCTTGGATGCTTGTATTTATCAGGCTGGGTCCACCTGCCTTTCCTTTGTTCACACAGTAGCCCCTACCTCGAGTGCCTTCCACCTACTTAAATTCTACCCATGTTCAACTCCCAGCTCCTTCAGGAAGCTTTCCTCTACTATTAATGCAGTCTACTCTGACTTCTCTCTCACTGGGCTGTAGTATTTACAGAAGCATTGTTGACTGTGAAATCACATGACTTTTGAATTACTGTTAAGTGCCCCAAACTACCACCCTCCCTAGATTATAAACTCCCAAAGACAGGGGCAGTTCCGTCATGTCCACCATGGCACCAAGCTCGCCAGTTTCTCAGTATATGCCCCTTGCTTGATGCTTGACTGTGTGAAAATCTTGGCTAAACAGTGGACTGTTTACTGGTCATTCAAGAGTTCATTTTTACATCAACCTTTATTTTGTAAATCTTTTTCAGTTGGATTATTCTACTTTCCTCATATGATACACCAATAACAACAACTTAAAAAAAAATAACTTTGGAAGGGAGATGGCACAGTACTCTGTGGTTCATCAATATCACCAACAATACTCTGCTGCAATAGAAATGGGTAGAGACGGTTCCTAAGATGAAAGCTGAATTGATAAGAATAGAGTTGATTGTAAGCCAGCAGGTTTCAAGTTTTTAAGAAACTGAACTCTCTTGTTAAATAAAATCATATCAAGAAGCCCAACGTGGACAAAGTCTCTGCCAAAGGCAAAATGGGGAGCCCAGGCCCCCATCTGGCCTCACGTCTATGGCACTTTTCTGTAACCCATGAGGCTCTGCTGAGCACAACCCCAAAACTACTGGTCTAGACTTTACCCTGGAATTTAAAAAAAAAAAAATCATGATAATTTGGATCTTTCTCATAAAAGTAGAAGAGGAAGATAAGACAAAAGAAGCAGAGGTGGGGGTAAGGAAGGAGAGAGCAACGATGTTGGAATCTGACTTACCAAAGAGTCATATTTACTGGATAATCTTAGTTATTGATGATGTAGATAATAAGATGTGTATATGAACATCACCGATATGGGAGTGTTTGTACATAAAACATGTATTGAGAGTTTAACTGTGTGCTCAAACACTGGTTGGTACTGTAGTTTCCCACCATTTTACAGTCGAGGAAACTGAGGCACAGAGCGATCAGTAGCTTGCTCAAGGTCACACAGGTGGTAAGAAGTATGGGAGCTGACCCCAGGCAGTCTCTTCAGCACTCTGCAGCTGGCTCTCCAAGTCATTTACACCTTCAAAACACAGCAGTCATATCACCTTTTATGTGTTCAACACTTTCCAGATTTCTTTTTTTTTTTAATTTTTTTTATTTTTTATTGCATTTTAGGTTTGGCGGTACATGTGAAGAACATGCAAGATTGTTGCATAGGTACACACATGGCAGTGTGATTTGCTGCCTTCCTCCCCATCACCTATACAGATTTCTAAGAGCTTCTGTGAGTGGCAACACATCCATGCTTTTCAACAATTGTAAGGAGGATTACTGCCTCGGCCTTTCAGCTGAGGAAACTGAAGCATACAAAGGTTAAGTTTCATCAGGAATAATACAATCAAACCAGAACCCAGATCTCCCAACTTCCAAGTTGAATGCTTCTGCATCGTGCTACTCTTCTCTTACACAAACTGTACAAGAACCGACCCCGATTCCAATGCCCTCCAAAAGGCTTTCAATGTGCTCCCTAGAAGCCCTGCTCTCAGGGGCTTTAAGCATTCATGTGGGCTCCAGGTAGTATAGCTGTGTGTCTGCAGACACATAACCACACAGGTATACACTACAGTAACATACACAACTCATCATTATCTTCATTGTCATGTCTTGAGGAGATCTACCAATTTGCTAGGTTTTTTATACAGACTCTCATAATTCACTGAGTTTTTTCATAACACAGGTACATGCCAAGGACAGCTTAGTGGCGTTCAAGGGTTTTGCAAAAGATCTAATTCCTCGGGACTGTCAGTCTCTCACAGCCTAGCACTTCTTATCCACGGATCTATCTGGTCACTCACCATATAGAAGGTTGGGGAGTGTAGACAGAAGGGAAATAGAGAGGGTAGAGCACACACTCCCACTCCAGGGCTCTTAACACAGTTCTGAGAGCCCTGGGCTCATCAAAGAACTGCCCACAGAGCCACAAGGACCAGAGACAAACAGACAAACTTTGATCTTCCTAAGGCTCCATTAGTCCCTATGCCCCAGCCATTAGTGAGCCCCTAATAATGGTGAACTCCCCCATGCACATGCAGAAATGTTCGAGGTGATCACACATGCACAGGTTTAAATGAGTTTTATAAGTCCATGGACACAAATCTGAACGTTGATACACGTATTAAGGAGCACAGTTTAATCTGCCAAAACTTATCTCTGGGGTGTTACCACATTACGCACTGGGGATGAGAAACAAGGAGGCATGATCTCAGCTTCACTCAATGAATAAATCATCCGCTCATATTTATTGAATAACTTTCATGTAGCTGGCATTATGTAAATTATAGAAACAGAAAAGTGATGTGACCCAATCTAGCCAGGAATCTACAATCTAGTTGAAGAGAGAATTATAAGAGTAATTTTCCCTTTCACATAATATTTTCCACTTTCCTAAATGCTTTCTCAAACACTATCCTCCAGCATTCACAAGACATTTGCTACTAGGCCCATTTTGCAGATGAGGAAAACTGAGGCTCAGAAGTGATTTGCCCCACGTCGCATTAAACTAAACAGTGGAAGAGCAAGAACTATTCTACTCAGTTCTTTAGACTCCAAATCCACGGCTCTTTCCAAAAAACCATGTTGGTTCTGCAAAACGAAAGTAATAGATGAAAACTAAACTAGCAACATTGCATCATCCAATTATATGAAATTAATTATTTGATATTCAAATATAAGGGACGGCTGTAGTATAGAGGAAAGAACATTGGACTTAGAGTCAGGCAACCTAGGCTCTGTCACTCGCTGACAAAACACTCTGCTTCACACAGATGCCTTAGCCTCTTTGAGTCTCAGTGTCCTATAAAATGGGGCTAACATTAGCTCCCCCAGAAGGTTACTACAGGCATAAATGCATGTGAGAATGCTTTAGAAATAGAAAAGGATGAATTCAACATGACTCATTAGGAATGGGTAGTGAAGTAGTAGGAGCAGGCCCCTCTCTGCTGGGTGTTGACAGAAAACAAACTCATAGGATGGGCCAATGCCACATCACAGCAGCTTTCACCATCTCCCCTGCGACATCAAGGCAAGATTTTGGCTTGCAATACATTCAAATCTGGGTTATAAAAATCTGTGTCACAGCAAACTTATAAAAGGGCAAGACCTCATCTAATCCACTCTAAAGATGAAAAAAGACATGATTTATAAAGCATGTTATTTGGCATAGGCTACTCTGATTCTTTAAACAAATATCTACTTAAACAGGGGGTTTGAGAGACTATAGACGTTTAACCATTTAGCCTCATATGCTGGAGGCACTTGGGAATCAAAATGATTCAGATACATGACAACGCAAATGGCTTGCAGACAACTCTCCCACATTTACAAGTAGTTTAAATTTCTGACCCAGTCTCTTTCTAGTATGCCTGCAATAGAAAGACATTGTGTATTCCTTGTAAATAACAGGAAGATGGGCACACAAGGCTCCCCTTCCAAAAGCTAAGTGGATTTGGCTTTCTGTATAAGAGCCATGGGTGGACTGGGCGTGGTGGCTCACGCCTGTAATCCCAGCACTTTGGGAAGCCGAGGCAGGTGGATCACCTGAGTTCGGGAGTTTGAGACCAGCCTGACCAACATGGAGACACCCCGTTTAAAAATAAAAAATTAGCCTGGCATGGTGGCGCATGCCTGTAATCCCAGCTACTCAGGAGGCTGAGGCAGGGGAATCACTTGAACCCAGGAGGTGATGTTGCAGTGAGTCGAGATTGCACCACTGCTCTCCAGCCTGGGCAACAAGAGTGAAACTCCATCTCAAAAACCCAAACTAGAGCGAGCCATGGGTGGCCTTGCTTCTATACTCACCAGTGAGTAAACATCAGAAGCAACAGCAGCAGCAAGGCAGCCTCACCAGGAAGCCTTCCACTGAGGGCTGATGGCTTTCTTCTCCACCAGTTCACTTGGCCTAGGGGTCAACTTCTAGAGCCTAAAGCTGCATTAGGATTGGCTTGGGGGATTCACCCCCTAGTGGCTCTCCCGTCATCTCCTCTTCCCAGCCCCAATGGTTTCAGTAGAAAAGGAAACCTGAGATCAGGAAGCAAGATCTAATTTGCTTGCACATGGTAGGTGTGCAATGACATCTTACTGAAACTCCAGTTGTACACAGCCAGCCAGTTACATAAATAAATGTCCTTATACCCCTGCATGTATATAATAAAGAGCTATGGGTTATACACACATACAAACACACACATATAATCAATAGAACTATTTCTATACCATGTCCTCTAAGTTCAAAATACCCTATTTATATATGTATTGTTATATTACATAATAAGAAAGATCTGTTAAGTTGAAACTTTACAAGATTATATGTAATCTTGTTTTAACCAGAAAGCTTAAAATGAGTCGTGTTGAGCATAATCCAAGAACCCTCCTCAATGTCAATCTGGGGTGAAAAATTAAAAGCCAGATTTAGGCAGCTTGGGGCTAAGCACTCATGTACAGATTCTAAGATTGTGCTGTAAGAAAACAGCCTGTCCCTCTTACCCCAACAAAATCTACCAGCTCCAGCACAGAACGCAAGTCTTCTGTGCTTTAAAGCCAAGAAAAGGGATTGGGGCCATCCTTAACACCACAGCAGACCAGCCTGGAAATACGAAATTGACTCAGCCCATGTCTTCTTAGACACAGCTTAACAACCGAGTTTACAAAACTCAGCCAAACAGCATCAGGCTTCAGCATAAACTTTTGCTAACTAGCCCACATAGTTCCCATATGCTATGTGATGTTGTTTGAGCCAACTCAGTACCTTATAATTATAAACACACGTCTTTCAGCTCTTCTGTGTATTCTTCCCAGGCAGAACGGAAATATGTCACTTAAATTAGCACTTGGAGTACAGAGTGGATGCCAAATTTGGGTTAGCACAAACAGGGTAAATAAAGCAGCACCAAATTAAAATGGTAAAATAAACTTCTTTATGCTCCAGTGGAAACTGCTAAGTCCTAGCTGAATGGCAGCTAATGGGTCTGGGAAAAGGATATCCCTCAAACTGTAGCTCTTGGCTTTTGAATACAGTTTTCTCATCCAAGGATCTCGAAGCAATTTCTTGCAAAACTCGAGTCGTGTGAAAAAAAAAAAAAAAAAAAAAAAGAGGAGATGCTATTTCTTTTGCAAACTCTTCTGCCATCATTTTTCCTCAGCATTCTCTTCCAATAATACTGGGAAAGTTTATATTTTTATCCTTATTTAATTCATGGGGAAAGGGAGAGGTTTGAGAGGAATAAATGAAGGCACATAGGTGTGAGATCACTTGGCAAAAGCCATGGAGCAAAATATACTGCAGAAATCCAATCACAATAAGTCTTGCAGAGAGAAGCCTTTGTGCCTGTTCTGTCTAATCAGAACCACCACCTACTGAGTGCCCACTGTGTGCCAGGAACTGATGTGGAAGCCTTTTATAAATGATCTCACTTTCTTCCCACCACAATCCTGTGAGTTGGAAATTATCGCCTCCATTTTACTCACACATTCGGAAGGTATTCTGGGAACAAAGAGAGGAGGGGGCTGGAAATGGGGGCAGAAAATAAAGGACGGCCAGGTGCAGTGGCTCATGCCTATATCCCAGCACTTTGGAGGCCGAGGTGAGCAGATCACTTGAGGACAGGAGTTCAAGACCAGCCTGGCCAGCACAGCAAAACTCTATCTCTACTAAAAATACAAAAATCCGGCACACGTGGTGGGGGACACCTGTAACCCCAGCCACTTGGGAGACTGAGGCAGAGGAATTGGTTGAACCTGGGAGGCAGAGGTTGCAGTGAGCAGAGATAGCCCAACTGCACTCCAGCCTGAGCAGTAGAGTGAGACTCTGTCTAAAAAAAAAAGAAAAGGGCTGGGTTTAAGCAATTCTCCTACCTCTGCCTCTCGAGTAGCTGGGATTAGAGGCACGTGCCACCATCCCTGGCTAATTTCTGGTATTTTTAATAGAGACAGGGTTTTACCATGTTGGCTAAAACTCCTGACCTCACGCGATCCACAAGCCTTGGCCTCCCAAAGTGCTGGGATTACAGGCATGAATGCGCCACCACGCACAATCCCCAATATGATGAAACCTAAAAACATTTAGCCGAGTGAAAGAAGCCTTGCAGGAAAGAATACAGTTCTGTTTGGCTCCAGGTTTACAAAATTCTAGAATGGGCAAAAGTAGTTTGTAGTAGTAATAAACACCAAAACAGTGGTTGTCTCTTGAAGGGTGAGTGGGAGTAGGAATTGGTTAAGAAGGGACATTAAGGAAATTTCTGGAATGACTGAAACATTCTCTATCTTGATGGGGTGGTTACTCAGGAGTACTCATTCATTAAAACTCATTTGATCATACACTTAAGATTTCTGCAGCTCATTATATGAAAATTTTTCCTTAAATAAAAACAGACTATAAACAAATCTTGAATTCTATTTAATGATCTGCATGCTGAAATAAGGGAGTGTACAGATGACTGATACCTAAAACTGGCTTTGAGAGCATAAAAAAATATTGATTGATGAATGGCTAGAGAGATAAACAGGTATGTGATAAAGTAAGTTTAGGAAAATGTTAATAAAATCTGGGTGGTAGGTATAGAGGTACCACTGTAAAGTTTATTCGGTACTGTATATTTCAGTATCTTTGTAATAAAGTGTTGAGAAATAGCAGAAGAACAGGGAGAGAAGACAGAATGTGAAAGAAAAGAAAGAATAGGAAAACAGGAGAAGAGGGAAGGAAGATCATGGATAGAACTCTAAGAAAGGAAGGAAGGACGCCAGAGAATAAGAACAGAAATGATGGAGGAAAATATAAAGGAAAGAAAAGACTAAATAAAAAGGCAAGTGGGCAATATATGTCACAAGAAGGCAGCAAATTCCAGGGCGGTGAAATGAAAGACAAGAAAGGGAACAGGCAGGCTGAGCGTGGTGGCTCACACTGTAATCCCAGCACTTTGGTAGGCCAAGGCAGGTGGATCACCTGAGGTCAGGAGTTTGAGACCAGCCTGGCCAACATGGCAAAATCCCATCTCTACTAAAAATAGATAAAAATTAGCTGGGCGTGGTAGAAGGCGCCTGTAATCCCAGCTACTGGGGAAGCTGATGCAGGAGAATTGCTTGAACCTTGAAAGTGGAGGTTGTAGTGAGCCAAAATCATGCCATTGCACTCCAGCCTGGACAACAGAACGAGACTGTCTTAAAAAAAAAAAAAAAAAAGAGGGAAGGAAAAAGGCAGCATATAGGCCAACGACAGATGCAGACCAGGAGTGGAGAAAGTCTTCTCCAAACACCAGCTCAGTGGAACTGAACTAGGAACTGCACGTGTCTCACAGTTGTCATGCCACCTCCATTTGGTGGTGGGCTTGGTCAGAATCTAGATTAAGAGTGTGCAGAGGATTCAAGCGCCTTTTGTATGAAAGCCACAGACCCATCAGGCCCAAAGGTAACAGAATTTCTTTAAATCAAAAATTTCATATTTAAGGCTAGGCACGGTGACTCACACCTGTAATCCCAGCACTTTGGGAGGCCAAGGTGGGCAAATCACTTAAACTCAGGAATCTGAGACCAGCCTGGGCAACATGATGAGACTTCATCTCTACAAAAAAAGACAAAAATTAGCTGGGCATTGTGGCACATGTCTGTGGTCCCAGCTACTTGGGAGGCTGAGGTGGGAGGATGGCTTGAGCCCACGGGGCAAAGGCTGCAGTGAGCCATCGCTCCACTGCACTCCAGCCTGGGCAACAAGAGTAAGACCTTGCCTCCAAAAAAAGGTCCTATTTAGAAATTAAAAGAATATCACAGGCAAAGGGGAGCTGTGTTGGTCAATGAGTGCGGATGGGGGATGGGGGTCAGCTTTGTATGCTGAGGTGACCCACCACCTTTCTCTGCGCCCACCTCCCTCAATGATATAATAATTCCGAAGTCCCTACAGACACCAAAGGCTCTAAATACACTGGGAATGTGGAAAATCCACTGCTCTGAAAAACAGAAGATGAAGTCATTATTCTTCCCTAACTGGAGGCTTCAAGCAAGTCAATGAACTACCCAGAACCTTTGCTTTCTTAGCTCTGTCTTCACTGTCAACCACCCTCCAATAAGAGGTGCAAATGAGGCATCACTGTACCAATTTTTAAGCACTTTGAAAATACCCAGCTATTAGGACTCCTCTTCCCTGTAAATTTGCTATATCTGTTAGCAGACTTCCAGTTCCAAATGACCTTCAGCTAACAGACCCTGTGCAATCTCCCCTGGCTCTTACTATAAGACCTAGAGAGGCAATATAAAGGAAAGATGTTCATAGCAACCCTGAAAATCACTTCTAAAATGCATCTCAATTTCATCCGCTTCTTTCCATCTGTACTGCCACCCTCCTGGTCTGAGCCACGCTAATTTCCCTTTTGTGTCTTTTTAACAGCCACCTTAACTGCTCTCCCAGTTGCATTTCTGCTACTTCCTGTCTCAAGCTACGTTCCAGTCCATTCTTTACGCAGCAACCGTGGGGAAACGGCAACCACTGTGTGGACTGCAAGCTTGAGATGCTCTCCCAGAACACAGAGGGGAAAGACAAAGGAATGTAATAGAAGAAGCATAAAAGAATGTAATACAGGAACATTTTTCTGAGCTGAAGAAATGCATGCAAATTTTAAATGTCCATTATGTATTTTTTAGAGGGGTGAAAAAACTCTTAATGTTCCAGGAATAATCGATGAAAATCTAGGTATCCCCAAACTTTCCTATCTCAACATTAAATGCTAGAATATGCTGAACAATGTCTAAATAGTTAGAAAAGGGTATGACCTAAGGGTTTATAGCCAATATTTCATAAAGGAAGACCTCAGGGGAAGACTCTTAGGTATTCAAAGTATTAGAAAACATAGCACCTATATCCCTTCTTGATAAGATTATTAAAGATGCAATCCAACACCAGAAAAATAAAGCAAAATTAAAAGCTTAAAACGCAGTTATCATAATATGAAGGGGACTAGTGAGGAACACTAAAACAAATCAAAATAGAGGTAAGCCTAATAATCAATATGACTTTAAAAATTAAAAATAATAATCAGAATGGAAGATATATTAAAATTGATATATATTAACATGGATATAGTAGCCAAATATTGTTATTTAGAAAGACTAAGAAATGGCAACAGAAGAAAGAAAAGGGATGAGGTAAGGCAAAATTTTACAAAACTATTTGTGTCAAACAGAAATAGGACTTGCACTTATGACTGACACTAATAGAAATGTAGGCTAAAAAATACTTTATGGAAAAAATTTAAGAGTAATATTAAGAAGGTATATATTCTATTCTACCATAAAGACACGGACATGTATGTTCAGTGGAGAACTATTCACAATAGTAAAGACATTGAATCAACTTAGATGCCCCAAAATGGTGAACTGGATAAGGAACATGTGATACATACACACCACTGAACACTATGCAGCCATAAAAAAAAAACTAAATCATATCTTTTGCAACAATGTGGATACAACTGGAGGCCATTATTCTAAGTGAATTAAAACAGGAACAGAAAACCAAATACTGCATGTTCGCACTTACAGTGGGAGCTAAACATTGAGCATATATGGACACAAAGAATGGAACAGCAGACACTGGGGCCTACTTGAGGGTGGAAGATGGGGGAAAAAACTGCCTATGGATACTACGTTCACTACCTGGGTGACAAAATAATTTATTCACCAAACCCCAGCAATATGCACTTTACCTATGTAACAAACGCACATGTACCCTCTGAACCTAAAAGTTAGAAGGAAAAAATTTAAATAAATAAATAAATAACTGGAATACAATTTCAATTCCTTGTAATGCAAGATTATCTCCTTAAAAAGAAGATATATATGTTCTAAAATATTTTAAAAGATTTAAATCAAACATCTTTATACAAAAATACAGATAAAAGAAATAAAAAAACGATAAAAATGGAAGATGACAGATTCATAACCAAAAATGTAACTCTCCTATTAAAAGGGGATTGAATAAAACATTCATTTTAGATTGAAAATACATATGCTATTTAAAAGAACACTCAGGTGTTCCATAACTCCATGAGTCTATGAAAAATCACTGAAGTGCACACTGAAATGGATGGATTTTATGGTATCTAAACTACACCTCAATAAACTATTTTTTGAAAACACTCAAATCAAAAATTACAAGAAAAAAGATGTACAAGGGATGAGAAAAACAAACAAAATTAAGCAGAGGTCACAAAACTAATAGTAGACAATGTAAAGTTAAAAGTAAGAAATGCATTAACTGATAAAAGAGCTAATTTTATATAAAAAGAGCTAACATTTATATTAATAATACATAGTAATTGTAAATATAAGTACATCAAAATATACAAATTTTAAAGTATTAGAATTCCAAAGAAAATTGGCAGAAAAATAGTTATAGCTAGAGATTTTAACATATTTCTTCCTCTTGCTCTTTGGCAAATAAAATAGACTAAAAAATAAACAAGGTGGGGCCAGGTGCGGTGGCTCATGCCTGTAATCCCAACAGTTTGGGAAGCCAAAGTCTGAGGCCGGCAGATCCCTTGATCTGAGGAGTTCAAGACCAGCCTGTGCAAGATAGCAAAACCCCATCTCTACCAGAAAGTAAAAACATTGGCCGGGCATGGTGGCACGACTGTCATCCCAGCTACTGGGAAGGCTGCAGTGGAGGATGGCTTGAACCTGGGAGGTGAAGGTTGCAGTGAGTTGAGATTGTGCCACTGCACTCTAAGCCTGGGCAATAGAGTCAGACCCTGTCTCAGAAAATAAACCAAAAAAATTAAAAAGCAAAGGTTGAAGATGTAAAACACATGAATGAAATTTTTTTCCCCAGCATCCCAAAAGGCAAAAAATTGTTCAAACCACGTTTTCCAACCAAGATGAATAATTTAAGGTAGTCTCTTAAATTTTAAGAAATTAAATTTAAAAATCAATCACTTAAAAATCAGAACTGCAATTTGAGTACTTATAAAAAATGACAATCAGAAAAAAAAATTAAAACTCATGAAAAATCGTGGCCAAAACTGCACACAGAGGAAAATGCATAGCCCAAAGTGATTTGTTTTTTTAAAAAAAGAAAAACTAAAAAAAAAAAAAAAAAAAACTTAAGAATTTGATCAAGGAAACTTCAAAGTGAAATAAACCCACAGAAAGCAGAATAATGAAATTAACAAAAATGAAAGTAGACCATAATTAAGCAGAACTCACAATAAAATTAAATAATTTAAATATAAACTAGAAAAACTTCTGCCAAGGAAAAGAGGAAGGAGGGTGAGCAAGTGAGACAATAAAAGAACACAAAGGCAAATTACCTCATTAGAAATGAGAAACATTCAGAATTTATACCTAAAGGGTAGATTTTTAAATTTGTGAATACTATGTATAATCATGTACTAATAAGTATGAAAATGTTGACTAAATCCACTATTTTTAGGAAAACACTAAATTTCAGAATAAAACTTTTTCAAGATGTTGCAATAATTTTCATAAAACTAAAAGAGTTTTACTTGGCAGCCTATGAGCAAAGATTTTGTGTTGCAAGCAAACAGAAAAAAACAAAAAGCACAGGAGGTGGTGGAGATGGGTCCCCATGAAGTCCTGGAGAACGCACAGCTGGAGCAGAACTTACAGGTGGTGGTGTGTGACTCACTCCCTCCTGTGCACTCTGTGCTAAAATCCATTCTATTTCGTGCTATGTTTTCATTCCACTGAGGCTGGTAAGTCCCAAAGACACATTCTCTCACATTATCACCATTGTTCATGCAATATTTAAGAAAAAAACAGGCCAGATGCTGTGGCTCACGCTTGTAATCCCAGCACTTTGGGAGGCCAAGACAGGCAGATGGTTTGAGCTTAGGAATTTGAGACAAGCCTGGGCAACACAGTGAGACCCCATCTCTATAAAAAAATACAAAAATAAACCAAGCATGATGGCGTGCACCTGCAGTCCCAGCTACTCAGGATGCTGAAGTGGAAGGATCGCTTGAGCCCAGGAAGTTGAGACTGCAGTGAACCAATATTGTACCACCGCACGCTGGCTCTGGGCAACAGAGCCAGATCCTGTCCCAAATATATATATACATCAAACAGACCCATTCTAATCATCTCCATCTGACATGGGGTATAACAGAAAGAATACTCAAATTGGGGGCTGGAAGCTAGAGTTCTAGAACTGTTCTACCATTAACTATAGTTTCAATGCTATCTTGAGAAGGCAGTTTCTCTCTCTGGCCCTTAATGGATATATAAGGTGCAATTAGCCTATGCTACAATCCCATACAACCAGTTTTCAAACAACTCAGAGAAAAAGAACAGCAATGTTGGTTCCATAGCAGTTTCCTCTGCATAAAACTGGGTAAAAAAACTAATTTTAGAATAATAAAAAGAGCTAACATTCATATTAATAATATACAGTAATCATAAATATTAATCAAAATATATACATTTTTAAAGTATTAGAATTCCAAGGATAAGTTGGCAGAAAAATAATTATATTTAGAGATTTTTTATTTATTCTTCTTGCTCTTTGGCCAACAAAAGATACTAAAAAAGTAAAGTTTTGTATTTAACAGACTAAAAAATAAAGTTTTTATTTAAAAAATAAAAAAAATAAAGAAGATGTGAGTAACATTAATGAAATTGGTTTTTTAGACCTTTATAGGCCTTCTCCCCATACCTCCCAGCTGCCATCACCAACCCTTGGCCATGGCACACCTACTCTACAAAATAAGAGCAGGACATAATCCTTCTCGCAAGCTCAGAGTGATATGAAGGAGTCATGTCATGATTTACAATGTCAGGCAGTGGGAGGGAAAACAAGAGAAGTGACCAGATGGGTGGTTGAGGCATAGGTTGGAAGAAAACAGACAAGGATATCAGTGTCAAAAGAAGAGAGAAACTGACGGCACAGAAGCAGCCAACTCAATCTTCCTCGCATTATTTCAAGCCAAACAAGAAGGAGGAATGTCCAACTCTGAAAGAGACACCGGCCACAGAAAGAAAGATGAAGGAAGTGCATTTTAGGTGGTTTTGATAGGGCAAAGCTACCGTAATTTGAACCATCTCCACATGGTGATTCAGAGGGATCCTTCCATGTAAACTCCAGTGGTGACGTTCTACTTTCTTCCCATTTATTTGTAGTACTTTCTGGGTTGTGTTTCAGAGTGTCATTTAATGTCATTTTATGACTCCCTGGTTGTAAGTGTCTGAGTATTACCAGGGCTTAGAGATTTACAGCCTATTTTAAACTCAGATAATGATGTTTAATTTGTTATTGGCTGTGTAAAGGTTAACAAAGAAATAACTCAAATTATCATCTCAGGGATAACACATTACAAGAGGGCAATTAAGCACACTACCTGGCATTACACAAAAGATTGATATCTCGTTACAAGAGCACAGATGAGTTCAGATTTCACAATACAGGAAATACACTCGTCACCACCGTCTCTTTGAATAAACAAATGTCAGGTCCCACTTGCCAGCGCCACTGAGTAACTAGTAGGGAAGGAAAAAACTTTTCCAGAAAAGGAAAAGATTGACACGTGGCCAATTTCTTGTAGAGGAGCTGGAGAAGAAAGAGAGAAACCCAGGAGAAAATTAGGTTGATGTTACTGAAGTGAAAGATTGGGTTCCCTCTTAGTTATAAACAAGCTTAGAGCAAAACAGACATGTACCCAGTGGGCCCTTAAGAAGATAAAACAAAATAAATAAAAGCATGGGAGCCAAATTGTTATTAAATTGTCTCTGAAATGGAAAATGAAAAACAATCTATTGCCACCATCACTTTTGTCTATTTTCTTCTCTTCAAGACACATATTCATGATGATTTGATTCGCATTCTGTGGATTTGGGGGCCAATGAAAATATGAATGAATAATAGTTTTTAAAACTCGTCAGATAAAGATGTATTTGAATTTTCCAGCTGCCTCTTTCTGCAGTCATTTGTTAATGTAGCATGTCTCATGTCAATTCTCATCTGATGAATGCCACGTTTACCTCCCTCAAAGAGAACTTGAGTTTGTTTTTTTTTTCTATACTCATTTTCCATCCCTTTTCTTTCCTTCCCTCTGCAGTCTTGGTCTCTCTACATCTGGGTTTTTAATTTCCTCCTGCATTTCCCTAAATATCTTCTGCTTTTTTTTCATGTTCTTACTCTGGATCTTAGCATTCCCCCACTTATTTCTTTTTTGGCTTTGCCTCCCATCTTCCCAAACCTTCCCCCAGCATCCACACATGCCCCCTCCTGTGAATGTTCTTCCCCTCCCTTCTCTCTTCCTATGGTCATGTCCAGTCTGTCTGCTCAGCTCTTCTGTTTAGTTTTTCTGTCATCACATTTCAGCAGTTCTCTATTTCCTCATCGTTTTCTTTGCTGCCCACCTTCCACTAAATTTCTCCAGTACAGCTGTGTAGCTCAAAATCCTTCCCCACTTGGACCAAGACATCGAAAGTCTCTGAAATGGGTCTTGCCCTGGTCCATGGGACCTCAGAACTCAGTACAGTAGCACCAGCAACTCAAGGGGCCTCACTACCCTGGCAGAAAACTCCTGAGCAACCAGAAACTCATAAGAGCAGGCCATGGAAATTGGAGAAATCGCAACTTTATTGGAGTCCTAGAACTTCCTAAGTTACAGTTAAGTAAGAGTCTTGCATTTGAGTCCTTACTCCCAAATCCTCCTTCCACAGGGGAAGTGTTTGGCTTTCTGTTGTCAAGGGGGAATGTGTCTATTTGTCACTGGGCACCACAGTTTGGCTTGCTCAATTACAAAGCAATGCAGGAGCGACACCATCATCATCAATATCACCAAGTGGCCTTTATGAGGCTCAAACATATCGTGGGTCCAGTGGTGAATCTTGGGCAAGGTGGAGAAGACATGGTCCCTGCTGTCTCTGCACTTACAGCCTGGAAACCACCAGCAGCAGCCACGATCACCAGTACTGAGGCCATATCACGAGAAAAAATAAGACAAATTCAACAACTAGCCCCTGTTGACACGTAAATAAAGCCACTATTCATTTGTTCCTTTAATCGACTGGCTGTATCTTGGATCTGTAACCCCTAATAAATGGAATTGTGAGTACTTCATAAGGATGTGTACATCCTCGCAAGTCCTGAATGTCGCACGAGGGAGCCAAGCCCAGACGACACTGTCATATGGAAGCACCTGGGATCAGGGATAATGCATTAGTTAAGCAAACTAACCTTGAGCCTTTGGAACTGAAATATCAACAAAAGGATAAAATAAATTTGCAAATTGTTCTTCCCTGTGGACATTAGCCAGGCGTTTGTTCTTTAGCCAACAACAATCAACAGGCACGACATAACCGTAAAAATGCCAGCTGAGGAGCTAATCCAATAAATAAAGGCAAATCCTTGTATTATGGATAGACTGCCAATGGTCATGCTGCGAGAAGCAAGCAAGGGATTGAAATTAGACAGCGGAGGTTGGCGCAAAAGTCAAACCTACCTCAACACAGGGCCATAACTGCCAAGAGAATCTTGAGATACAATGCAGTCTCTAGCACATGACTCCTAGCATGGGAAGCAACCTTACGGCCTTTGGGGTACCTAAAAAGATGATGTGCTAACACGTAACCCAATGAGCACCAGGTACATGCTAAGTGCCAGGCACTGTGCTTGCCAATGGCTCCCTGGGCCTACAAAGGGTGGCATCCTGCCAGGACATCCATCTAGCACTGGAAGGGGAAGAGAAGGTACATATAGTCTGTGTCCGATAAGACTGGCTCCTACCTTTGAAAAAAACTTGAGAGGTGAAGGAGGAGGAGGAATGAGACAGAAAAAGAAAAACAGGCGATGAAAAGAGATCTAACTAAATGGATTCTTGGAAGACATTTACAAAGACATCAACATCTAGCTGAACAGATATCTATGCTTTTGCCAAATATTATTTGCAGTTAGTCTTAGCAGGTATGCTTTCTTTTCTCTTACAATATCTATAATTCCAAATAATCTATCCACTAAACACAGCATACATATAAAGGAAAATAAGTTTATTTGAATTTTTTTTGAGCTGGAGTTTCACTCTTGTCCCCCAGGCTAGAGTGCAATGGCGCGACCATGGCTCACTGCAACCTCTACCTCTGAGTTCAAGCGATTCTCCTGCCTCAACCTCCTGAGGAGCTGGGATTACAGGCACATGCCATCACGCCCGACTAATTTTTGTATTTTTAGTAGAGACAGGGTTTCATCATGTTGGCCAGGATGGTTTTGAACTCCCGACCTCAAGTGATCCACCCGCCTTGACCTCTCAAAGTGCTGGGATTACAGGTGTGAGCCACCGTGCCCAGCCCTGCATTTTTAAAAGGAACTGCTCTACCTAAGTTTCCTCTCCTGTGCCCACTCCCACACAGCCTCCTGATCCTAACAATGCTGCTCACATAGGGACCCCAGAATCGGAATGATGGATAAAAAGGAACTAAAATGCGCTGAACTCACTAGGATTGTGATAAAAGCTATGAGAGCTTCCTTCTCTGAAGCACGATAGCCAGCAAGGCCTCCGTGCCATCCAACTTTAGCACAGACAAAGGGAGCAGAGAGTTCAGGAAAAGGAACGTTTGCTTCCCTGAAAGTGGAATCAAAGGTTCCAGCCCAGGGCCAGGATCCCACTTCTGGGGCTGAGCTTGTGGCCATCTTGCCTAAGGCAACATGAAGTCTGCTGGTGGGGTTAGGGATGGGTAGGACCGTACAGAGAGGGATTTTATTTTGTTGGGATGGGAGACAAATTTTATTTTGTTGCTCCATTCTTGGATAAGGGCATAAGGGAAAAAATTATTGATGAACTACTTTGTCATCATTAAGAGTATTGCTGACACACTCCCAGCAGGCTCACTGCGAGGCAGCCAGCGCCGAGCCTACCCAATGCCTTTTGTAGCCCAGACATGTGCTGTGCATTAGAGAAGGTGTGTAAATTATGACAGCGCCAGTTCTTTGTCCAGGGCCCGGGGCTGAGCACTTCTCTGCCTCCTTTTCCCTTTGTGTTCTATTTCCCCACGGCCCTTGCCTCAAAGCAAGTGGAGTTCCTCAGAGAGAACATTAACAGGCAGAAGCTCGGGCTTGGAGTAAATATTGCAGGATGGAAATGCGGAGGGAATTAGACTTCTTTTCCTTGCAGGCTTTGGAGAGCTGGGTGAGAAATAAATAATGAGGGTAGTAATGGCCCAATTCTTCCCTGCTGCATCTCTCCCCCTGGGTGTGGAGCATCTTCTAAAGTCAGAATGTGGCTGCTTGTGGTTGCAGATTTGATCTTGAAGCCAAAGGGACAGGGAGGCAGGCAGACAAGTGGCCCCGGACAGCTCCCAGACAGCTCTCATCTGGGGAAAGTCTCATCCCTGTTTTCAGCCTCATTTGCCAACAAGGTGCCCAAGGAACACAGGAAGTTCCTGACTGGTCATGGGGAAAGCAGAATGGGTCACTTGTCCTCAGAGAGGCTATCCAGAGTTGCTCTTCCGCTCCCATTCTGGGAGTCTCTGGGAGCTTTGGGTAGCATTGGACTGGAAGGGTTCCATGGATACCTAAGTATGTATCAGGCACTGGGCCTCTGAGAAAACTTGCAAAAAAGTGGCCAGAACTTCTAGACCCTTTTAGAAAGCTGAGGGCTGCAGCTTCTTCCCCATCCCTCTTCCATCACTGCTACTAGATTATTTTCTGTGAGTTTCAGAATGTTTCTTACAGCTTCAACTTTTCTTGTTACTCCAAACCCTCTCCCCAAAAGAAGGGGGTGAATGTAGTTTACAATGACTTTTATGTGGGTAGGACAGCAGGGAGGTAGTCTCCTGCACTGAAACTTCTGGAATCAGATCTGGCTTCAGGACAATGGAGCTTGTACTGTGGTTCCTATGGGAGCACTGGTGGGGTGGGAGCTCCACTCCCCGGCCTGAGGCAAGCTCAGGTTGAAACCTGATGCCATCTAAGAGGCGACCCCTATCTGGAAGGTGTGACTGAGGAGCTGTGAGGTCATTATGCTTAGAACATTGGGCCATGATTCCTCCACCCCGGCCATGATCCCCCCCGGGAAGAGGTGATGGCCAGGTTTGCTGAGAACCAAGAGGGCAATCGTTATTGACCCACTGCACCTAATTCACACATCCTTTGAGCTGAACCATTATATCCTTCTCCTGAAAAATCTCTCTGGCGAAGCACCAAGAGAACAATTAAGGATTAACCAAAGTGCTCTCTCCTGCCAGCAAGAGTCTGTGCTCTCAGGGGACCAGGGGTAGTTTGTAGCAAAGCTCTTTGTCTCTGGAACTCTCTCATCTTTGTTTTCTGTCTCATTAGGAGAGGCGTTTTCCTTCCACTTTGTGGAGGACTTCCACTCCTTGGGGTCATTTGATTGTTAAATTTGTATTTTTGCCATGTTCAAAGATCTCAGGACAATAGTGACATGTTAAAAAAAAAGGATTAAAACTTCGCAAAGTAAAATCTATATGTGGAATTGGTTGTTACCATTCATTCCAATATTATAAATCGTTTAAACAATGGCTTTTCCTGGACCATAATTTCAAACCCAGTGAATGATCTGCCTCTAAACTGGCTACATTTGGTAAAACTGCCGCAAGAAAAATGAGCATAGTAGAGTGTGTCATGATTTACATCAATGTTCAACTTCCAAATTGTACTCAAAATGTAATTAACTTCGACTATTAAGATAGGGCTAAAATAAGCCAGGCACAGTGGCTCATGCCTGTAATCCCAACACTTTGGGAGGCCAAGGCGTGTGGATTACATGAGGTCAGGAGTTTAAGACCAGCCTGGCCAATATACTGAAACCCTGTCTCTACTAAGAATACAAAAATTAGGTGGGCGTGATGGTGGGTGCCTGTAGTCCCACTTTTTGAGAGGCTGAGGCACATGAATTGCTTGAACCAGAGAGGCAGAGTTTGCAGTAAGCCAAGATTGCCCCACCACACTCCAGCCTGGGGACACAGGAAGACTGTCAAAAAAAGGGGGGGGAGCTAAAATCAAAGTGGTCGCTTCTATAATGCAGTCTTTAAAAACAACTCTACAACCAAAATTTATCACATCATTTAAAAAAGTCTAACAGTCCCCTAAAAGGCACCTGAACCCTTCAACTTCCAAACAGTAACTTTGTAGCCAGGGCTGAGAGATGGGTGCCACAGGTCAGGCTGCCACCTCATCCCATAAAATAGAGTCTATTCCTAAAGAATGTAACAGAATCATCTTTAATGTATTCGTTTATCTAGAACAACGGGGTCATACAGAAAAGTCCCATGAGGTGGCTACTCTACCTTTGAAGTAGACAAGAAATAGGAAGAAAATTGAGGCACAAAGGGAAGAACCACTTGCCTAGAAACACAAGATCAATGGCAAAAAATCAAATTAAAGCACAGGATTTTCTTGTCTTTGTCTCTTGTGCTTTCTACCAGGTCATGGAAAAGCCTATGGAACACTGCTAAGAAGTTACTTAGGTAGGGGTGTGTGTGTGTGTGTGTGTCTAGAGACAGAGAGACGGAGAGGTATTTTCTATCTTGATGTCCAAAGGTGGAGGGGCCATGATTCACATCTGTAATCCCAGCATTTTAAGAGCTGAGGCAGGAGGCTTGCTTGAGCCTTAGATGTCAAGACCAGCCTGGCAACACAGTGAGACTCCGTCTCTACAAAAAAAAATGTTTAAATAAGCTGAGGTGGTGGTTGCAGTGAGCCACGATCAAACCACTGCACAACCTGGGCAACAGAACAAGACTGTCAAACCACCACCACCACCACAAAGAGTTTAAAATGATAGAAAGACTCACGCTTTGAAGCACTGACTTCAAAGCACAAATCATTCCCAAAGTAGCCACAGTTTAATTTGCAGTTTTAAAATGGTCAGGGCCTCCATGTAGCATGTCTCCACTGGCACTCTGCTCCTTCCCGAGCACAAGAAAAAAATGCCCTTTCTGCAGAACAAACTCATTTTCACAAAGAGCCAAACACCCTCAGACGGAGACAAATGCAGAGTGGGAATAAAAAGTTAAAACATACTCTAGGGCAGCTCCTCAAAAAGCTGATCCAGGTGATCTTTCTTTGAAACATTGCTTATAATGACATGAGGGATGGAAGATAAAAACAAAGTAACACACAGATCCAGGGCCGTCATCACACCACCCTCGCCATTGACTTTGTTATTTTCTCTGCTTCCTGCCTGCTTGTACGTAGGCACATTTTAGGGCAGTATCTACAATAGAGATCAACATATATTCTATTTTTTCGCCAAATATTTCTTTTTCTGCATTGCTAGATACTCTAGAATTCTTTTCAATGACTGTGTAATAGTGCATCAAATCTCTGTGCCATCATTTGCTCAGTCATTCTTCTCTTACGATATAGGTTGCTCAGGTCTTTGCTATTCTAGATAATAAGCAATGCAATGAACATCTTCATGGATGTGGGACTGTAGTTTTCTGTTGCATTATTCCTTAGGAGCCTATATTTAAATAAACAGCCTTCTCTATTCTTGCTGATGAGAAACTACGTTGTCCAGCTAATCACTCTTCCATGACACTGTGTCCTTGCCCGTGCCCGGCAGGGATTTTTTTCAAGCAACAATCAGAAACCCGCTAGCAAGGCTGATGTTGGCTACAGTGGGACAGGGTACACTGCCAGGTCCTCAATCCCTCCTTTTAAAGAGACTAGAAATACAACTTTCACTTCTGTGTTGTGTCTCTTCAGAACCACAGTAACTTATTTTCCCTTTAAAGGCCGTGGGAGTTAGTTATATGAATACAGCAGGACCCACCTGGCTTATACTTTTCAGTCAATAATCCAGTGGAGCTACTAACAAAAACACTCCACTGGCCATATTTACGTTTTCACCTTTCTGTCTGATGACAGCACAGTCTTCCTCACTAGAAGGGATAAGTAAGTTTCTGTTGCTGAAGGGGCAGGCCCTTCTAGACAGCCACAGAAGCAAAGAAATTGATGGGGGTAATATACACCATCCTTAGGAAATATTCTCGCTGAGATGAAGTATGATTTAAAGAGAACTGTTGCTTCTCCTGGCTCTTTGGAGCCACGTTGCTTCAGTGAAGTTTTCTTCTGTGATCTGATCATTTCCATCCCTCACATTTTAAATTATTGGGTCAATAGGGAGAGAGCCTGGCCTCTTAGTGAGTGGACAGGACGCCAGGCTGTGTGTCCTGCCTTCAGCGCTGACTCACTCCACAGCCTTGATGGGGCCCCTGAACACCCACTGTGGCCTCTGACATTCTTCATTCACGAAACATGAATCACTCTGGTATCAGGTCCCATTGGGAAACTAGAGATGCAATTTGCTTCATCATGTTTTCCTGCCAATATTGTCATTTACTGCTTGTTCTCCTCTATTTCACTTGAGTTGGGATTTTTTTTTTTTAATCATCAAATACGGGGTCAATTTGTAAAACAAACAAATAGCTAGATAAAGAAATGGATGGAAATTAAAACAGTCTCATTTAGAAAGCAAAAGCATGAGTCAAGGCTCCTGGGAAAGGGTTTCACTGAGAATATGGAGAAGTCTAAAAGACAATAATGCTCATCATCCCTGCACGAAGCTCCTGGGCTCACAGCAAGCCTTCAAACCACAGAGCGGGAGCCAGGCTGCAATAGTGGGATCACCCTGGCTTCCCGAATCAGACACAGATTTCAACCCCTAAAGAACCATCACTTTCCCATACACTTGCAGCTTTTGCACATGCGCGCGTGCACGCGCACACCACACTCTCTCTCTCTCTTTTTCTCTCTCTCCCTCTCTCTCTCCAGAGAAAGCAGCTCCCAATTACAGATATAAACTAGCCTTATCTAACTTGAAAAGTACAGCAGGTTTCCCTAAAAAAAACTCAGCATTTTTCCCGGAAAAATAAGACATCACTGCATAGTTTCCAAGTGAAATAGTTTCAAATGTCCTACATTTGGGCTGTTCACAGAGGCTAATATTTGAATCCACTTGGGAGACTCTGTCCCCAATTCCAATGCAATCATCATGACCGGCAGGGCCTGGGAGATCTTCCAGGTCATTATTAGTTTTCACCAATTGCATACAAGATGGACTTCAGTGATATACGGGTATGGGTCTATTTATCCCAAGCAGTATTTACAGCACACAACCTCTCCTCGGCTATAAGTACAAGGACAGTCCTTAGGAAGTCTATGGAAGAATCACAATATGCATTATGTCTGCATTCCCCTAATTCCTCTCCATTTTACTACAGTTCCCTTCACGTTGGTTCTATTCTGCATTTGACCAATAATACTGCAAAACACATCCTGCCTTGATCACTGTGAGAAGCCTCAGCTGGGAAGGACTAGGTAAGGTCATGTGCTGCACCCATTAAATTAATGTTTAAGCGGCTGTTTAAGAGCAAAAAGTCAGCCTGGTGGTTCCACAGAGACACACAGTGGTTGGTACCCAATGACTCCAAGAAAGGTATTCGGCCCATCAACCTACTACGTTAACTATCAAAGTACTCACCGAGAGCACTGTAATTAATAGGGGGAAATGCTCTATTGCACAGTGCTAAGTGCGGTTTGAAGAATTAAAGCTTCCCATTTGATTTTTTTCCTTTTGCCTGAAATTTTAATGCCAATATTAAATTAGCAGCATTTTATCATCTTTGCTTTTTATATCCCAGGCATTTGTTTCCTTAGCAACTAAACAGAGAGGAGGAAAAAAGTTACTCTGCACAGAAATACATAGTTAACTGTCCATGCCTAGAATAACCAAACTACTCTTACCCCTATTTATCAACCTCTCAGAAGAAAAACAAAAGTAAAGCAGAAATAAAAACGATAACAACACATGCTATGTGTGTATAAAATTGTAGGAAAAGTCATTAACCCGAAAAGTTTGTGATGTTTTATACAGCATGCTCACAAACTGAAAACAAACTTTTGATTGCTTATATATTCTGAAGTGTTTCCTGCCTACATATCCTCAGAAGTCCCAGGAGCTTTCGTGGACACATGGAAAATTTCAAGTTGAGCCATTTTTAAGTTATCCATGAGTAAAAGCGAAAGAAAGAAAAGAAAAACATGGAGTGGGTGTTTGAGTTTGTCATAAAAAAAGGAAAAAAGTTATTTTGCTTTCTTTCCTTTTCCTTCAATTACTTCACAATGGCTGAACATACTTTGCCTAAGTTTTCTTTTTCTTTTTCTTTTCCAGAAAGAAGAGGATTACCTTTGTGCTAAAGCCAAGTATAAGCATATTCAGCATGTTCTATACAAGTGAGCACCAGGGAATTCTTAAGGCAGATCTATGCATAACCGTAAAACTAGCATTAACAGACACAAATCAGATCACACATCATAATGACGAATAACTGCAGGAATAAGAAAGCAAGCATGTACTTAGTACCCATCAGCCAAAAAGAATTCTATTCTTAAAATTATTTTGAATAATTATGCAAAATGGAGGTAGTGTTTACTGAAATGCAAACACTGCAAAACACGGGAGCTTGGGTATTGACTCTGTTTGCTTTCTCCAGTCGTGATTCTCTAAGAAATACTGCCTGCAAATTAGAAGTATCCGAGATTCTTGGCAAACGGCATCCGTGTGGTATCTAGTACATTATAGCGATCGCGTGCCAGTAACAGCTGGGCAGAGAAATTCTGGAATGTTTAAAGTAGAAGAGCTGAACAAGTTAGAGGGTAGAAGACAAAACTGTTTTGCAGGGAAACACCCCAGTTAGAAATTCAGTGACTGGCTTCATTTCATGAATCTCCCATAAATATCTGAGGAGACTGCCGACATCCCAAGCCAAGAGGAAAAACACGCATTTAAAGAACAAGGAGAGAAGCCAGAACATGGAATAATCATTTCACTGGACGCCCTCCACTTCAGATACCGTTGGCTCAGACTCCTGTTAAGAAGGAACGGAGAAAATGGATGAGAGATACAGCCTAGCCAGAAAGGGAAGAAACTCTGCTTTCATAAATAAACTTGTCACGGAGATAGGCCACACATCAGAACGGAAAGTCGGGGGGACCAGAAAGAAGAGGAGCCTGAGGTCAGGGAGTCCTCCTGTCTCCTATCTGGGCTGGTACAGAAAGGAAGGAGAAATCCAATATTAGCACTGTCTGGCCATGGCATTTTTCCCCCTTCTCATAATATAACTTTGTGAGTATGTTTAAGAGAGTGTCTGCTGTTATTGGTCTAATGAGCTAACTCTGAAATCTGAGCTAAAGACAGCTCCCTAGTGGCTGCTCACTGCTCCACAGACCGAAAGGAAACTCCTTTCAGGGGCCCATCAGGGCGAACCATTGCTGACAGCTTGGAACGGCACAACACACAGATTTATTTCACAGACAGCCACAGACAGGAATTTAGCACCCTGTGCTGGCCTCCTGCTTAGTGGAGAAGGTGTTAAAATGCAACCATGCAGAGCTCTCCGTTGAACAAAACCCAGTAGCGGCTAATCAAGCGGTCACCCGTTCCCGGCAGAAAATACCCAGCGACGCGCAGCTGAGTACCGAGAGGAGCACAATCGTGACAGCTGCTGCCGGGCCCGCCGTGCTGCAGCTCAGGAGCTGCCTCGGAAAGCTCTAAATATTTTGCATGACCTTTCAACTTACAAATTAATTGATTTATAAACAACGGCAAATGTTATTTATTTATTTATGACATCTTGGAATGCCTTCCCTCAATACGGAGGGCACCGCGCTGAGGGGAACATTCCCTGATGCCTGCAGATACATCCGACCCAAGGAGTGGCCCTTTCTGCCCTTCATCACCGAGCCGTTCCATGAATGGGTATTTAAAAGATATTGACAAACATGGGCATGGATGTGTAGCTACTTACCTGCCTGCACTAAAAAAGTCCATAAACATTATTAAAGTGCATAAACTTTTGTTTCATATGTGTGCATGTGTTGTGTGTGCATATACACACACACATATCTGTAAGGTAGTCTTACCTTCATATTTGCAGCAAAAGTTAATAACTCCACTGCTTCGGACTCTAAGCAACCACTCCACAGTTGATCAGCTTAGCACTTTATGGATAAAGGCAAACCACATTTATCAAAGCAATTGAAATTGCATCTTGGTAACTTGGGGTTGTTCCCAAGGAAATTGCATGCAGTGGGAAATATTGTTTATATTGATTATGTTGCTAATCTTGCTCTCACTCATACACAATACGATTTCTTATTTTTAGGTTGCGTTTATGAAACAGCTAACTTGTTCTAATAAAAGAAAGTGATAGCCACGACCGAGGAAGAGGAGGACGAAGACAGGAATCATTTTCCTTTCCTATTTTCTGTGTTAGAAACATGCCTCTAGTTCTCTGGTTTTAAATTTCATTTTAAATAGCTTTAAATACTGTCCTCACCTATTGGATTCCCAATAAATATATCTCTTCAAGTGGCTTTTTTTTTCCCTCCCTGCCTCTGCTTTTCAAGTTTGCCAATAATAAATACTAATGACCAGGTATTCCTTCCGTCTGATGCTGTGACCAGGGCCATGTCGCAATGTCAAAGCCAGAGATATCAGCTAAAATGCAGATCCGCTTCCCAGGAGGTCTTTAGTAAAATGACACATAAGCAAACATGGGATGGTACCATTGAATAAAAGGACCCTGAGCAAGACCTGGAAATATGTCTTTGCAGAATCAAGTCCGCATGCACTGCTACCACTCTGTGGTACTCATCCCTGGGATGATTCTCCAGCCGTCAGCAGTGGTAACAGAGAACAGCATTTATTTGGACTATTTTTTTTAAGCAATGTGTTATCATATTTCTGGGACACATGCACAGCCAGGAGCATGGTGACATCAATCATAAACGGATGCCCAGGCAAGCGTCCCCTCCTGGAATGCCTCCTCCTGAGTGGGTTAACCTTTCCCACCTCACTGCGGTAACTTAACAAAGAGAGCCTTGAAAGGCCCGAAGTCTGAGAAAACTGAAGTGGGGAGAGAAACTTCATCAGCTTAGGAAGCCAATCCATTCGTTCCTATTCTAAGTCGAAAAAGAAAAAATCATGCCCTGTTTATTTTTTCACTTCTTTGCAAGCATATCATTTCCCTACAGTTCTTGTGTCACAGATTTTAGCTAAAGGAATGAGATTTTATTTTGTCCTTAAAGTCCAAAGGTGGGTTAGAGGAGAGAAAGCCACAGGTAAAACATACCAAAGAGATTTTCTATGGAAAACTGCCTTTGCTAGCATATATAAATATGCATATTAAGGTTCATATCGTACTTACTAGCATACGGAACATCAAAATAAGTCTACTTTATATGAAAATAGGGATTTACAGAAATATTACACAAGGAAAAACGCAATCAAAAACAACTAACTTCAAATAGCTGGAGAAATATGTCTTAACCCAAAATTAAAAATCTTTTCAGTAATTCCTGATATATACTAAGCTTATTTCTCTCATTCTCATTCTTGCCTTCTTCCTAGAGTGAGTGTCTCCTATATAAAGCAGGCCCTTTAATTTATACTCAGTGTTTGCATTCCAAGACGAAATCTATTAAAACGAAGATGAAGTGTGAGCCGAGATGGGCAGATAAGGTTCCTTGCTTTTCCACTAATGGACAGTTACCATTTTGTGCATGTACGCATGCTCTGCCTCCAAGACGTTTTCCGTATTCACGGTGTTTGCCAGATTTCAAACAGGTGATCCTAGCGAGGCACACAGATGAAGAAAATGCTGTCCCTGTCTCCCAGCTCACAGCATGTGCCATGTACACTCAGCAGCCCCATACCGCTGACCTTTTCTGTGGAGCATCAAACAAAGTCTTCCACGGTGCAGGCCTTCTGTTACTCATTCATTAAACAAATACTCACTGATACTTACTAGGTGTTAGGCATTATTCTAGATGCCAAGGATAAACAGAAAGACAAAAACCCCTGCTTGCCTGTAGCAGAGTAGTGGGAGTTCGTGGGGAGTTGGAAATATAGACAATCAACAAGTAAATAAGTAAAAGATATGGCATCTAAGTTGATGAAGAGCGTTAGGAGGAAAATGAAGTTGGAAAAGGGGTTAAGAAGTGCTGGTGTTGGGAGGAAAGATCCAAAGGACATGTGACCCCAAACTTCACACTGAAACATACAGTCCCCGTTAATAGATGAGAATTAACTGATGACGATGACTTTCCCATTAGTGTTTATCACTTCCATCACAGCCGGGGCAAAACAGCTGTATTTCTTCCCATGTTTCTTCAAGAGACCAGATCACACCTTGCCACACTCTTTCCTGCTGCTTCTCCCACTGACTCTGCCCTCATGAGTTCCTACAGTCTTCCCAGTGGCTCCATCAGTCCTTTAAATAATACGTGCTGAGTGCCTGCTGTAAGTGGAGTACATTGAAGAAGGAATATCAAGGCGATGTGGAAGCACTTCTGTTATGTCAGGCGCCTCTAATCGTCTATCTTTTCCCTCCATCCTGCAACCCTCTCTGCTCTCCTTAACTAAGGCAGAAACATTCAGGGCATCCCAATTCAGTACTTAGAATTTTTCATTTCAGACACCTCCAAACAGCAACTTGAGGCGCTCCAGTTATAACAATGCAGATTCCCTGGCTTGCTCATCTACCCTACCCTAAAATCACATTTCCACTCACTATTAAAAAAAAAAATCAAGGCAAGACACAACAAGATGACTCCATGCAATCTTGTATCACAGGTAAAAGAAAACCTTGTCGATATGAAATCAGACAGTGTAAAATTCTCTCCCCAAGGAATCTGGCATTATTACATCCCCCATCAATCACGGCATTGTTTCTCCAACAACTGTATCAGAGGCAGCTTCCGGATATTGCTGTAACACCCCCCCCGGACCATGAGGCTCTTTCCTTCAAACCATGGAAGTCAGACACCACTGCAGACAATACCGGACCCACCAAAACCTAAGCCCTTCCAAAAGAGTTCAAAGCCCTCATCTATTTTCAACAATGATCAACTCTCAAAATTCCAGGACTTTCATATTAGGTGAAATGAAATGTGACGTCTACATTAATGAATGACCTGTACCTACATGAGAAAACTCCATGAATTTGATATGGCATATGCGGAGAAATAATATATACACATATACTATTATTTAATGGCATATATTTTAAACCTTAACTCATCAAAGATTCACTTCTGGATACGTCATTTAATAACAGGCAACAACTCCCTCCTGCTTATATGATAAATCTAGTCATCATTCCAGGTAGCCAGGATGTGCTAAAGAGCTTCACCAATGGAGCTTGCAAGGCTTCTACCCTCTGATATTATTATTATTATTATTATTTTGGTGAAGACTTTTTGATTTTGTTTCTTCAGGTACTCTCAAGGTAGGTAAAAATTACAAGATCAAAGTTAAGTTTAAATACAAATACCGTCTGAATGTGAATTTGCCTTTTCTTTATTCCTTTGCACCATTAAAAAGAAAGCATTTCGTTCTGTCTCAGAAACACAGTATACTGAAAAGTTGACTTTGAGGATTTCAATTTCCCTTAACGTTTTCTCTTTGTCCTTGCTACGGATCACCCAAAGCAAGCAACGGGAGGAACCTTGTCCTGGCCCCGACATAGAAAACGCCTGCAGTACATTCACCTTGTGCACCTTATTTATAATCCTCTGTAAATTTGCCCAAAAGTCATGAACTACATAATACTAATTCTTATAGGTTGACATATTTCCCTGATCTTTCATGAGCCACATGGGGAAACAGTTTTCTCCTGATCTGAATGAAGAAGAAAAACAGTGATCCTAATCAACCATTTGCCCTTAGTGGCTTCCCTAAACAAATCTGGGAAAGCGCTTAAAGGCTTGGGAATAACCATGACCCTGCTTGATGCACTGTAATAACCCTACCTAATTATACTGATATAAAAACTAATTGGAAAGATAGCAAATGTCAGGGTAAGATGCAAATCGTAGGGTGTTAATTGCTGAACAGGTGCTGGAATAGAATTAAATGAGCCTTCTGATTGAAAGAGTGGAGGAAACAAATGTGGACCCAGATACAAACTTGGCCATGTGACTTCTTAAGCAGTCCATTCCACCAGGGAAAGGTCATGGTGCTGTGACCTCTGTTTTGTGATGGGTAGGCCAAGAAAACAATAGTGACCACAGAAGAAAAAACAATCCAGCAACAATATCAACATGACTTCTAGAACCGACTGCTAAGTTTGAGCCCCAGAGACATGCAATGTGTCTTAAGAGTTCATAGACACAAAAATAAGCCTGGAGAGAACCAAGAATGCGTAAATACTCACCTCTCCCCTGCCGTAAGGCCGTGCTCTTTCGTCTTTAACCAGCAGTTTTCACATTCTCTCACCACCCCCACATTGCTACCATAGTGCTGAGTGCAACTAGGCGTTCACTATACATTTGTGGGTTGACCAGGTAGTTGATTGATTAACTGAATCAACAGCCTCGTTTGCCTTCAATAACTTGGGATGGTATGAGAGTAAGAACATTGGGATAGGGTGACATGGAGATTAAATTTAAGGCTCCAACGGCTCTAAGCCAGTCACTCTTGTTGCAAATGGTATAAATGGTATTTATTAATGCTCTAGCAATCCAGACTTTAATCCACATATGCAAAGGAGATGTCCTTTTACCCTGGTCTCTAATGAAGGCCGCTTCTTCACAAACTCCTGGTGACTTGGTCAAGCCTTTGTCCAACCATCACTAGGTTTCCTGACACGTGGCAAAACCTAGGCCAGTGAAGCCTACATTCTCAAGGGAGAAGAGACCCTGAGGGCAACGGCTATAAGCAGATAAAGTAGACAGCAGCTCCTTAGCCCTGCCCTGCTGTGGGCCCTTCCCAACATCCCAATGCCCTCCCTCCTGCTGCCACCTAAAGAAGACCCACTCCAAAAAAAATAAGTGCTCTAGATCAAGGCCTTAATGTTTTTCTCAACACACCACCTCAAACAACCTAGAAAAGTTAAAACTATTTCATTCCCAGGTAGGATGCTGAAGCTTAAGTGTCCGTGTCTCCCAAAAGTTCACAGGTCTTTGAGATTTATGATGCCAGAAACCTAAACCAGCTCTTTAGTGCAGGGAGAGGGAGGTAACACAGTCTGACTCTTTTCTACTGATTTTCTCACTCCACCCCATCTGCGAATAGAAAAGCAATTCATTCATTGTGCTCATTCCACTCAGGGACGCCTTACCCAGAGTCTACCAATTGCACACCACTCCGTCTTGTCATATATGGTTTTAGTGATATAGACTAGCAGGAGGCAAATATCAGCAAAGTTAATTCTTCTACCTCAGACCTATGGAGACTAAAATTGGATTGCAAACTATTCAACCCAGTTCACATTGTTCATCCATTCACACATTCATTCACTTTTTAAAATTTAACCAATTTGCCCTCTACTTATTGGGCCAAAGAAAATAATACAATGGTTACATTAGACAATACTCCAACTCAGCAATCCAATTTCAAAGTGCAGAGGAGGACCTGAATGCTTTCAGAGGGAAATGTGGCCACAGGAGGCATGGGTGAGATTTCACCTTGTTTATTTATGCTTTTATAAGGACACTGAGAATAATAATAAAACCGGATGGGAAAGAAAAAAAAGTTGCTCCAGTAAAGAGATGGGTGGGTAGAACCTCTTCGCTCTTTCCCTTCCTTTGATCTCAAGAAAAGTTCGCTCTCTCTTCCTCACTCTCTCTTTAAGGAACAAAAATAAACTGTCTCCTGAGCAATAAAGTCAAGACACTTGCCAGTAAAAATTGGTTAAGGTCATCACTTTTGAAGGTCGAACAAGTTTTAGACAAGATGTCATGTGGGATCGCCATTCGGCACATTTCGTTAAATGGTTAAAAATAATAAAAAATAATGACAATAGTGGAGTTATATTTTTTTTAAAGGCAGAAGTCAGAGAGAAAATGAGAGAACCAGATGTCTGGAAGGAATGCTGGGAAACCTTGCAAAGAAGGATTTCTGCCCCCACCCCAAACATAACCTTCCCCAAGGAGCTTTCCAGACTGTCAGTATCTAATGCCCATGCAACATTGTATATCTTTTTCGCTTGTGTTTCACCATGCAGTCCCCTTATTTATTTTATTTTAACAAAAAAGACCCAATAGGGAAAACTTTTTTTAAAAGGATTACAATGCATGTTGAATTCAGAGTTAAGATTTCCCAGGTCCCTCTTGTGCCCACCCTGTCTAAACATCCAAGATCCCAGAAGTTATATTGCTCTGTGACTAGTTGGTAAGACAAAGAGGGCAACCTGACAGTCAGTTTCTCTGTAAATGATACCGTTGATTTAAGTGAGATGCCACGATCTACTCAGTTTCCAGAGGAAGATCCCTTATTTTTATGAAATAGAGCATGAACGAGTCAGAGCGAAGGGGCTGTTACTAGATGCAATGAGCTCTTACGGGAGGTCTCTGGGGTCCAAAAACAAACGCAGAATCTGTGCTGACAGTTTGGTCTGAGTTCCAGGGCATGTTACATCCTCTCACAGGCCCACGTGGGCAGCCAGGCCTCGTCCTTTTTATAATCCACTTGCTTTTACCGGCCACAGCACAGCCATACAACCGAAAACTCTCCTATGCCAAAGGATGCTTGGAAACTCCAGCGAGGCCACTGCGAGACTCAAGTTCCAAGTATTGCTCATTGCCAGTGACAATTAGAACAATCTGAAAATGTTCCTCCCAGAAAAATACACTCTTTTTTGTTGTAACAGGGGTGTAAACGCCAGCCAATCTCTCTTGGCACCTAGAGCTATAAGAAGTGGTTTCACTGTGCCACCTCTCGACAAAAACGCCCTCAATGAGCATCCTCCAAGGACTGGCTCTGAAAGGGGGTTTCGCGTATCAGGTTAATGCAAGCACTTGGCACGGCCCAACTTTCGCACCAAGGCTCTGGGGTATGGGGTGATAAGAGCCAGGTTCTGTTTGTTAACGATAAGGCAATTATTTCTTTGGTACTTCATAGAAGGGAAAAAAGAAATCTTACAGCAAAGATTCAAACAAGGATCCCTAGGGAGACAACGGACCTCGAAGGTTGGAAAAGTTTTTTTTTTTTCCCCTCCCCTTCGCAGGAGCAAACAAATGGGCCATTGAGAGCCACAGAACAGCCAAGGCTAAGTGACCGACAAACACGCTGTCAGTTGGCTCCCCTAGAAGCTCTGGATAACTTAGGGAGGGGAAGATGGGAGCCAGAGGGAGGAGAGACAGGAAAAAAAAGACAGACAACATGAGAGGAAAGGAAAAAGAGAAAAGGCTGCAAGTGGAAGGGAGCAGAGAGACCGTGAAGAAGTGAGGGAGAAACAAAGGGCTGGCAATGAATAGGAAGAAAAAGAGCACCGTGTGCTGATGTGTCCTTGGTAGTGCTTCCCATGCATTTGGAGTTTGAAGAGGTCCATGAACTTGGATAGATAAACACTACATCTTATTTTCAGTGACCCTTAACCAACATTTACCATTTCCTTCCAGTTTAAATACAGACAAGCCACAATTGTATTATGGGTCCATAGGATTCACCAGACCATCACTGGGATTCATGGCAAAAAAAAAAAAAAAAAGGCAAAGAACCCCCAAACACTGGGAAGGCATCAGGCATCCTCTCACTTTGTAGGCAACAAACTATTTCAGAGGATAGGTATGCATGATTTTCGGTTTGGAAAGGAGAGACTTTCATTTACTCCCTGGGTTGGGCTTTCTGCCTTTAGGCCAAGGTTTCTTAACTTGCCCTGGAATTCTCTAACACACAAGAAGTTTAGGCATCGAATGCCAAGAAACTTTTAGGAAGTATTTCTCAAGGTCATCCCATTTGATTAACAGCTGAGAGTTAGTTCCACAGCTTTGTGGGCCAGACCCAGCATGATAATTTTGCTCAGCAGGTTCCCACAGGGCCTGCAAAACTCAAAATTAAACAACAAAAAAAAAAGGTTGACCATGGGGTCCCAAAGAAGCATGTCTCTGAAGCCCTCAATTTTAGTTCTCTAGTAGGGAAAACACTCTGAAGAGGCCAAGATATTTTACCGACTGAATGGATCTCAATCCACGCAACTTATCTCCTGCTTCTTCCTTGTTGATCTCGGAATTGCATCATAGAATCTCGGTTCCACGGCACTACAAATCCTGAAGTTGAGGTAGACTAGCAGCCAGAATCCAAAGGACCATTGGCCCCAGGACCCATAGGGTCATCGCCTGGTTATGGTCCAGTACAGATGTGGGTAGACAGCAGCTGAGCCCAAGCCCTCAGAAATTCCCGTCTCTTGTTCTGGCATCTCAGGTCTACCTGGTCAGTGGATGGTAATCATGCAAACTCACTGACAGCTCTTTCTCTCCTGGTCTCTGGGTGCTTCGTTCTATTAGTTTATGACAGTCACTGGTCTGTGTCTGTTTCAGAAGCTTCTAAGCCAAAGCCATCTCCCACCCCAAGAGGCAGGGAGAACTTACCCCGCAACTTGGAGCTACCTTTAGGCTGGATAAAGTTGAAAATCTTCGGAATGGACATCACATTCAAAACTGCCTGCTTTTCCAGGGGTTAAGAAGTGGGGAAGCACAGCCCCACCTTTTGTGTCAGAAGAAATGCTTCTGCCTAACAGGAAGAGTTCAGGGGACTCAAAGGATAAGGTGCGCCCATGTGCAGGCAGGTGCCCGCCATCGTGTGGAGCAGGACGGGCACAGGATGGAGAAAGATAAGAAAGACACGCCTCAGCCCAAACCACCCTCACTCAGCCCAAACAACCTCACTCAGCCCAAACCACCCTCACTCAGCCCAAACAACCTCACTCAGCCCAAACCACCCTCACTCAGCCCAAACCACCCTCACTCAGCCCAAACCACCCTCACTCAGCCCAAACCACCCTCACTCAGCCCAAACCACCCTCACTCAGCCCAAACCACCCTCACTCAGCCCCAACCACCCTCACTCAGCCCCAACCACCCTCACTCAGCCCAAACCACCGTCACTCAGCCCAAACCACCGTCACTCAGCCCAAACAACCTCACTCAGCCCAAACAACCTCACTCAGCCCAAACCACCCTCACTCAACCCAAACCACCCTCACTCAGCCCAAACAACCTCACTCAGCCCAAACCACCCTCACTCAACCCAAACCACCCTCACTCAACCCAAACCACCCTCACTCAGCCCAAACCACCCTCACTCAGCCCAAACCACCCTCACTCAGCCCAAACCACCCTCACTCAGCCCAAACCACCGTCACTCAGCCCAAACAACCTCACTCAGCCCAAACCACCCTCACTCAACCCAAACCACCCTCACTCAACCCAAACCACCCTCACTCAGCCCAAACCACCCTCACTCAGCCCAAACCACCCTCACTCAGCCCAAACCACCCTCACTCAGCCCAAACCACCCTCACTCAGCCCAAACCACCCTCACTCAACCCAAACAACCTCACTCAGCCCAAACCACCGTCACTCAGCCCAAACCACCGTCACTCAGCCCAAACCACCCTCACTCAGCCCAAACCACCGTCACTCAGCCCAAACCACCGTCACTCAGCCCAAACAACCTCACTCAGCCCAAACCACCCTCACTCAACCCAAACCACCCTCACTCAGCCCAAACAACCTCACTCAGCCCAAACCACCCTCACTCAACCCAAACCACCCTCACTCAACCCAAACCACCCTCACTCAACCCAAACCACCCTCACTCAGCCCAAACCACCCTCACTCAGCCCAAACCACCCTCACTCAGCCCAAACCACCCTCACTCAGCCCAAACCACCCTCACTCAGCCCAAACCACCCTCACTCAGCCCAAACCACCCTCACTCAGGCTTTCCTCACTGTCTAGTTAATTTGCTTCCAGTCTCAGTGATGGGAATTAGACAATTGCTTTAAAAACTCAGAAGCCACCATAAAAATAGAAAATTCCTGCTTCCTGGCATGACCAAATATTAAACACAGTGCACACCTAATGACTCTACCCCTCCCCAGGGAAGAAGCTTTACGAACACTAAAATCCCAGCAGACTTCCAGTGTTTGGGTTTGGAGGTTTCATTATGGGCTCACTGATCCAACACAATTTACAAGCTCAATGGACGCCACTCAAAGTGAAAACCGCCAGCCCAGGGTTATAAATGGGACACCTACAGTGAAGCCAGGGTTTCATTCTTCATCAGGGAATGAAAAGAAGAAAGGAAGGTCTTAGGAGAAAGGCATTAGGGTGCAAGTTGCTAAGGGAAATGTTTCTGATTGCCTGAGTAGGAACCAAGGTTAGACACCCTACTAGAAATGCAAGGCAACGGACAGAAAGCAAAGGAGACCCAAAAACATAAGGCAGGAACAGGAATGATAAACAAAGAAAAAAGAGGGGGATGGAGACAAGGGTGGTGGTTTAAAGGGAAGTAAAGGCAGCAAAGATGGGGGTTAACTGTGCTGTCCCTTTTTCTACATAGGTTGAATCTATGTGACATCACATTTTCAAAGTCAGATTTTTTTCTTCTTCAGTTCACTAAGTTATCCAGATACACGTCAAAAGGGTGGTTACTCTTCCTCTTATGCCTCGCCAGCTGGAGGATAAAATGCATTAGCCACTCTACATTTCCTTGGGCAAGCATCGAGTGGACTGTTAGCGTTAAATCGAAGTAAAGTCTGGCTCTTGTTCAAGCGTCAGCCACAACCAAGAAGGGAGAGTGGAGCTTCTCCTTCACCTTTAACTCTGTGCAGTTTATCACTCGAGTCTAAACAATCCCATATGTTTAAAGTGGTGGAGAAGGAGACTTAGGGAATGCTGAACAAAGGCTTTTAGGGAAGTCAGAATGAAAGTGCACAGGAGGTGGACAGCGGACACTAAGCAAAAGCAATCCAGGGGAGGTGACAAGTCCATAAAGCAGGGTCTAGACAGAGCATGAGACCAAGGCACTGAGAGGCGAATAAAAAGGAGGGAAGAGACTGAACATGAGGGAGTCTGTGGGGAGAAACTGACAAAGCAGAGGGGAAATGCCGATAGATCCCAATTATGCTTTCTGCTCACCTGACTGCCTTTCCGTGAATCTCCTACATGTGAATCAGCTTCTGTATAGACCAGAAGGCAAAGGTTATAAACCCCAGATAAGGATTTAAAAATCACTTTAAAAAAAAGGAATCATAGCATGTGCTGATTGGCTCTGAGGCCAGTATGGCCACACAACATCTCTCTTCCCCCTCCAAGCACTGAGAAAGAGCCATAGCCTTCCAACTCCTCACATAAGAAACTAGGATTCAGATAGGTTTGCCAGATAAAATACAAGATGCTCAGCTAATTTTAAATTTCAAATAAACAATGAATTATTGTTTTGTATAAGTATATCCCAAATATTGCATGGGACACATGCTGAAAAATGATTTATTGTTTATCTGAAATGCAAATTTAACTTGGACATACATTCTTTAAAAAATCATTTATGCTTATCTGATATTTATATTTAAGTGGCATCCTAGTTTTTATTTGCTAGATTTAATGAGAGGGAAGAAATGAATGGATGGATGGATGGATGGGTGAATGGATGGATGGATGGATGGCAGAGGAATAAGCAAACCTGTGCTGATGCCAAATTTGACTACAGTTATTACCACACTACAAGAACAACAGTCACTTTGCATTCTCTGCCCACAGGTCATAAATCTATTTCCTACGTATACTTTTGAAGTGAGAAAATGCTTTGTGCATGTGAGAAACGGGCTCCACACAAAATCACTGATTACAGCAAAGTCAAAAGCCATTGGTTTGCCCCAAGGCATGTGCTTGGAAGGTAATGAATCCTCAAGCCTTCAGTAAATCCTCCAAGTCTTCAGTCCAGTTAGAAGCTCTGTAATTCAGCCACAATCTATTCTATGTGAATCCCACTGTTTCTCTCTTCCCCTTCCTTGCAGAGACCACCTCAGTTTTCCTCTGGGAGCTGGAGACCTTGCCTCTTATCCCAGTTGAGTCTTTGACCTGCTACACAGCTCCTGAAATTGTTGATCCTCAATTGGGTTTTCAACTCTGTAATGTGGGATAACACTTCCAGTCTGTAGCTAAAATGAATTTTGCTCATCGTTTTCAACTAATTAGAAAAATGTCCTGTACAATTGTGCATAAAGCACCAAAAAAGCTCCCCTTTTGTCTCTGTAGAGACCCACCTTGGGGCTTTTTTGGAGGGGCTATGTTGAAGTAGCAGCATTCAGAGACACAACAGCCCCAACCCTCATCTCACTGTCATCCTGTGAGTTCTGTTTTAAAAGTCTTGGCTTCTTATGGGCTTTTTAAAAGTGAAGACATTAGTCCCAAAGTGTTGCTTCTATCCTTGCAAATTCCTCCATTTCTGTTATCACATCAGTGGAGTTAGGAATTTCTCCCCTTATTTCCCTCTCAAAGGCTCTTGTAAAATGGGGGTACCTGTTGCATTTCTCACCAGCTCTGGCTCCTTGGTGGTTTCGAGGAGAACAGGAAAGTTTGCCTTCACTGGAAATTTTGAGTTTAGAATAAAACTTGGAGGACAACCATTTCATCAATGACCCAGTCCAGACTGATGAAATGCTGACTGCTTGCAAGCTCTAGTCTAGGCTGGCTGACAAGCTTGGAGCCTCTCATCACTCAGCTACTTCCCTTTCTGATCAAATGTCCCCTCCAATTGCAACTCTAGGTCAATGTGAAGAAGACAGCAACACACAACAATTCTTACAAGATTCTAATTCACAAACAAATCGTCTCATCAATCCCAAGTGGGTAGAATCCTAAATCTGCCAATCACCTGTGGATAACTTCCTTCTCTCCTTGGAATATGTGTCTCATTTCCCAAGCACTTGGCATGTCAGTCTCATAGCTGTGTCAAAAATAGGCCCAAAGAACTAATTCAGCACTGTTCACTCAAATAGAAGAAGAAAGATAACAACCAGCAGTTTTGAGAGGTCCTCTTTGGGTAAAGATGTAGTGTTATCTTAATCTTTCCCAGGCTCCGGGATCTCTGTGTCTCCTAAAGCCAGCTGGATGAGTTTGTAAAGAGATGCCTTTTCATAAAACAAATACCTACTTCCTATTTCTAGCACAGCGCAATTCTAGAGTACTGCTCTTCTGCTCCTCTTGACTCATCCCCTTCCCAGCAAATCTGCTATTTAATCACACCACACAGTTTTATAAGGAAGAGGCTGGAAGTTGAAGCATGCCATCATCTGTTATAATAACCATATACATTCAGTTGGTCCTCTGATTATCACTGGGAATTGATCCAGAGGTCTTGGGCAAGTGCTTTGAATGAGAGAATGCTAGTCATGGTGACTTGGTTTTCATTTTTCTCCCTGTTTTCTAAAGAATTACTTACAAATGGTTTGGATTCTGGCCGCAGAGTTTCTGCTTTCTCACAAACATCCAGGCTACTAAAAAATTCACAGATTGCCAGATGGTATAACAGCAGTTCCCTGCAATGAATCTGAGCTTCCCAGTGAACAAAGAAGACGCGTACTCATGGGGACAAGCGGCAACATCAGCTAAAGCTTTGGAGTGGGGAGTGTACTGGGGGAGGGGAAGTGGGGTGTGAAGAGGTGAGAAAAAGGACCTTTTCACTCCAGTGGCTGATAGCAGAATATTTGGCAGGGAAAAAACTGACTTTCTAGCAGGTCCCCCTACTTCCATTCTCCATTTTCCAATCCATCCTCAAAGTTGTCTCCAAAATACCAGCCTGGTCATAAAATGGCACAACTCAAAGTCCTTCTACATCTTCTATCACCAACAAAGTAATGTCAAAATACTTTTGTAGGGGCATATAAAGTCCTCCAAAATCTGGGCCCAAATAATCTCTCCAATTTCTCTTACTGTCTCCCTTCACACATATCCACCACGTACCTCTAAAACTATGTGCAGGTTTGAGAAACTCCTTTTCCACCTGCCTTTTCCAACACTCTTTCTTCCTAGAAGGCCATTCTGCCCCAGTTTGTAAATATTTGAGGTATAGCCATCACCCACCTATCTCTGCCACGATGGGAATCATCTCTGCACTTCGGATCTTCCAGAGTGCGTATCCTTTACCCCCTTTTACAGCACCTTTCACATTCTGCGTAGCATCACAGTCACATCTACACATCCTTTGTTTTCCCATATCAATGCCAAGCTCCTAATGGGAAAGCTTTCTGTTTACTCAGTCTTAGTATCCCTCAGACCCCCTTGTAAGGTTCATGACATAATAGGCCCACGGTATTTACTAAATGTAAGTATTTTAATCTGCTTTACAACACTAGATATCTGTTCTTGGGCCTATTCTGTACACAGAATGCCACCGGGCATAAGATCGCTAAGAGGCTGTAGAATGCAGGAAGTCACAGGAATGGTCCTATATGAACTGCCAATAGACTGAGTCACCCAAACTCTTCAATGTTTGGCAGTCAGAGGTTAATCTGTGAATTAATATCTATAGAGTGTCTGCAGCATCCGAGCCACTGCAAAGACACAATGTGAGACACAGGATCATCATTGCCATGCCTTGTTTTAAAGCATCTGTTCTATCATGCCTTATTTGGGTGCCTTACTTTAACATATATAACACAACAACTCAAGGAGAGAGGCAGTATTATTAACACCATCTCACAGCTAATAAATATTGGCATCAAAATTTAAAAGGTATGTGGCATCTGGTATCTAAGAATTACAACTGGAAATGTAAAGCAAGCATGAAATAGGTAAAATAAATAATGTAAATAATACCCATACCCCTGAACAAGAGTAAGCATTTGTGATCAATGTCAGGTGAAAAGATTTTCGCTATAAGAATTAGTATCTTTGAGGAAGTAGAATCTGAACTAGGTCTTGAAAAAGGGACAGGATTTATAGTGGCAGAGTGCCTGGGGTAAGTATGCCAGGTAGAAACTGTGTGTACAAAGGGAGAAAAGAGAAAAATTCAAGATCTGTGTTTCAGACAGGGGGATTCATGGAGAAAGAAAGGATGGGATTCAAATATTGGAACCCAGACACCATCCATTGACCTAGTCTTCAGAGCAATTATTATGTTTTGTAAATATGTATTTACTGGCCAGGTGTGGTGGCTCATGCCTGCAACCCCAGCACTTTGGGAGGCTGAGGAGGGCGGATCACTTGAGGTCGGGAGTTTGAGACCACCCTGACCAACAGGGAGAAACCCTGTCTCTACTAAAAATACAAAACAAAAAAAAATTAGCTGGGAGTGATGGTGCATGCCTGTGATCCCAGCTACTCAGGAGGCTGAGGCAGGAGAATCACTTGAACATGGGAGGTGGAGGTTGTGGTGAGCGGAGATCACGCCATTGCACTCCAGCATGGGCAAGAAGAGTGAAACTCTATTTCAAAAAAAAAAATTATACACACACACACACACACACACACGTATTTATTATTTATTTGGGTGATTTACACTGTATGCTCCATAAAAGTGGGAACCACACCTGTTGTATCCCCTGATCTCTCACTGCCATTCACAAATATTTTTTGCTTGATGACTGAATAACACAAGGACTTACCACATGAATGAACGATAGAACAAGCCCATTTATAGATGACTCAGCTAGTTTGCACCATATCCTAAAGCTCCAGTGTCAGGCAGCTGGCCAGACAAGCAGAATAAGTGTAATTCTTAAACACTAACCCAACTACACGAGTGAATTTTGCAGCACCACTTCTCCAATCATGAAGAGGAGTCATTTTTCTTAACAAGTTTTGTTTGTTTTTTACCACTCGGCTCCAGTGTCCTCCAGTGAAGAGCTTCAATCCATAGGGACAGTTTTTCCCAGCTGCAGAGTCCTTTATTTTACCTGTAATTCCCTGAAAGTCCAAGAGACTAACAAAGGTTTTGCTAGGAAACAATGGAATGAGATCATGAAAGAATGATGTATTCACATTGGATAATCTGTGACTTTTATTGAGAAAATCTAAACCCTCCCTGAGGGAATGAAATTTTCCCTTTAAAAAAAAAAATACATTGAGTGCAGCAGCCCACGCCAGTAATCTTGACACTTTGGAAGGCTGAGGTGGTAGGACTGTTTGAGGCCAGGAATTCCTGAGACAAGACTGGACACAGAGTGAGACCCTGTCTCTACAAAAAACTAAAAGTTTAAAGATAGCCAGACATAGTGGCATACCTGTAGTCCCAGCTACTTGGGAGGAGGAGACAGGAGGATCACTTAAGCCCAGGAGTTTGAGGTTGCAGCAAGCTATGATTGCACCGCCGCATTCCAGCCTGGGCAAGAGAGCAAGACCCTGTCTCCAAAAAAAAAATTTTTTTTAATTGCCTGGGGCCAGGTTTCTGTGGGCTCTTCACAGCACTGGGTTCTCCCATGCTGGAAATGAAGAGTCTGGACAGAGAAGATATATATATTAATAACTCCAGTAAATTATTGAGGAACAGGGATGAGTTAGCATCCCTGATCCCCAAACTTGAGGCCTCAGCAAAAATCAGAGAAAGTAAAACTGGAAGGTAATATATTAGTCACCCATAAACCCGAGATACTTCATTTTATAAATAGGGAAACTGAGGCTCAGAGAGGAGGCTCTTGACCTCTGTAACGTTAGACAGCTAACTAGTGCATGTACTGGGGTCCAATGCAGTCTCCTGGTCCTAACTTGGGGCCCTTTTTGCTACACTGTACTACCCACCCCTCACTCATACCAAGGACCGTCATTTTGTGAAATCTGTCACACAGTTGAATGTGACTCACACAGTCTCAGAGTTGAATGATACTTCAGGGACCAACAGGGCCCACTCCTTCCCCAAAACCAGAATCCCCCTCCAGTGTTCCTATCAGTTCTTCCAGGTCACACCCATCAGGCCCTTCCATCTTCACGGCTCTTAATTTTGCCGTTTTTTCCTATTATACCCAACTCTTTATCTCTGTAATTTCCACCTACTGACTAAATTCCAGTTTAACAGGCAAACTGACCATATGACCTTGGCTGAGTTCTGTAACTCCTGAGGCTGATTTTTTTTCCTTCAAAGTTGAGATTTTCATCGGCCATTGAAGATTAAAATTATTAGGTTATTTTACTAGCGCAAATGTCACAGTACAATGCCCAACATACAGTAAGTGCCAATTAACTGTTAGATAAATGTTATTATTGGTTTTGTTATCTATCTGTCTCAGAGCCGGAAGTCTTCATTCAGGAGATATCACTACTGGTAGATGTGGTTTGCCCATTTCTGAGGAAAGTGAAGCAACGGTCACCTTGTAGACATAAACCTCGCCTGCAGCTCAACTCCAACTACTACCCAAATTCCATCTCTACAGTGATTCTCCAAACGTTTCCATCCCACAAATCGCACTTCACTGGAGGTAAGAAACACACTTGAGAGAGAGAGAAAGAACAAGTACAGCCCGGGGGAAAGTAAACCCAAACACACACTCCAGTAGAACAAGGTACTCCATGAGGCAGAGAGAGGCAGGAAAAGGCTGCGCCAGACAGCAGGAGAAGGGCCAATGACCAGCCCGGACCAGAGGCATGACCAGCAGATGACAATGCCCTCACCAAGGTGATGGTAGGAGAAAACATCATTAAAGACAAGAGTCACAGCCACCAGGATGACTACAACAAAAATAAAAAATAACAAATACCAGTAAAGATGTAGAGAAGCTGGAAGCCTTGCTTGAGCTTACGTACAATATGGAAGAACAATCACGAACTGCCGTATTGTTTCCTACAGCAACTGTTCTATTTTACATTGCCATCAGTGTACAATACCATTGCTACTGTATATGGTTACCATGTAAAACAGTGCAGTTCCTGTAGAAAACAACATGGAATCAAAATATAATGACCATCTAGTCTACCAATTCCACTTCTGGGTATATTCCCAAAAGAATTGAAAGCAAGGACTCAAACAGATACTCATATTCTCATGTCCACATTAACATTATCTCCAGTAGCCAAAAGGTCAAAGCAACCCATTGCCAGATGAATAGACAAAATGTGGATCATCCGCACAATGGAATATCATTCAGCCTTTAATAGGAAGGATATTCTGACACATGCTGCAACACGGAGAGTCCTTGAGGTGATGCAAAGTGAAATAAGCCAGAAGCAAAACTATCAGCACTACCTGGTTCCATTTACGTGAGGAATGTAGAGTGGTCAACTTCACAGAGACATTAAATAGAAGTGTGGTTTCCATGTGCTGGGGGTAGCAGAGGGGAAGTGGGGAATGTTCAATGAGCACAGAGTTTTAGTTTTGCAAGATGAAAAGAGTTATATAAATGAATGGTGGTGATAGTTGCACCACAGTGTGAAAGTATTTAACGCCACTGAACTACACACTTAAAAATGGCTAAGATGATAAATTTTATATGTATTTTACCACAATTAAATTTTTAAAAAAAGAAAGAGAAAATGGTGTTAGGAAAACCCCTCATAGGCAAATAACCTCAGTTTAGTCAGATATTTTTGAACCAATCTTTTGAATGAAGGTCATTCTGTTGTTTGGTTTCTCAAGAAAGAAAATAAACAAAAACACGTCCACACTTAAAATGGACCTGCTGGGAAGAGAGCTCAAAAATATATGAGACCAGTGTTCCCAAACAAAAGACTGGGATATTTAGCATGTGAGAAATAGGTTGGACCTGCTTTTTATTTTTGTACTAGAAAACACCCTTCCAGTATGCACATGGGCAGCCTACCAAGATTCAAAAGAAATTCTTGCCCTCCCTATCCATCTGACTTTCTATGGGGCTGAGGAGGACAGGGACAACAGGGACTCATCTTGCTTCTCCCACATTAGTCAGACTGTCCCTAAAATCCTCTTCTCACAGATCACCGGGTTATCCTGAGTCCCCCAGAGGCTCACTGGGTTGTCAGAGAAGCTTCCAGATAGAGAAGAGCATTTGAAGAGAACACAGCCCCTAACAACCAAGTTTGAGTTACAGCTTCCTTCCAAAACACAAATGCAAATCCATTCAAACCTTTTATTTTTATTCACCACACAGGTCTTTACGGACAAGAGCTCCCCTGAAGACTATAGTAAGGATGATGTTTCATGATTGTTTCTGTTTTGTTCTGTTCTGTTTTGGGGCTTTTTCCCCCCCAGTGGGGACTTTGGATTTTACACTAAGAATTAATAAGGAGACCCTTGATTCAGCAGCAAGTCCTGCTGGGCTGCATTTTGGGCTGGTCTTTTGGAGAGGGCTATAATTGTCCAAGAATTCACAAAAGCATACTGAAAAACTGAAAATAAAAAATAAATTTATATTTCTAGAGAGATGAAGGCAGGGAGTAATTTAGTATTGGGGGAAAACTCCAAGTCTGGGGCTAAGTTTTGGGACATGGAGAACTAAGTCCCTAACCGGGGATCCCGTATTATAAACTCCAGTGGTTTTCAATTAAGGGGCCACATGGTAATAAAAGCGATTTTTCATATTTCAAGCAGCCTATTGGAAACAGAAGATCTGCCGGGATAATGGTCACATGGGCTCACCAGGAAGACAAGTTGTTTAGTGTTTGAGCTGGAAGCCTCCCAAGTCAGTGTGGTAACACTGGTTAGCTCACCCCGATCAAAAACTCTTTGAATTGGCCATTGACCATATCAACGACATTTCTGAGATGAGATGTTTTTCCTTCCCATTTTGTTACATGTTTTTGATTAAAAAAATGGAATTACAGCTGTATTATTACTTGTCCATAGCAGTTTGAAAGGAAAAATTCTGCTAAACCCTGTGTTCACCCAGCAAGAAGCTTAAGGGGTCCTTAGAGTTGAAAACTTGGGAAACCATCCTCTCCCTCTTCCCCGAACATGCACATTTCAAGAGAATAAACAGACTTGTTCCGAACCAGAGTGGAGCGTGCCTGTTGTGTGAGAAAACGCAAAGACAGACAGTGTAAATTAACTGCATCTGGTAAGGTTAGGTGAGAAGGGGGAGGAGATAATTAGCTGGCATTATAGGAACAAGGGCAAAGAACAGAGTTCTATATTTACACAGAGGAAATCCAAAATAGACTGCTTTGCACCCATTTGGAGCTTGTGAGGGAACTCTGCATGTCCAAGTTGGCAGATGGACGCAGAGACCAGATGCAAGGCTGAGCCAAACTCCTGGATACTATAAGCACCATCCCCACCTTCAACAAATGGAAACCTGACTTCATGCCTTTTTTTTTTTTCTCTTTTATTTCAGACAGGTCTGGGTCTGTTACCCAGGCTGGAATGCAGTGGCATGACCATGGTTCTCTGTAGCCTCAACCTCCTGGGTCCAAGTGATCCTCTCACCTCAGCCTCCAGAGTAGCAAGAGCCACAGGTGTGCACCAACCATGCCTAGCTAACTTTTTTTTTTTTTTTTTTGTAGAGATGGGATCCCACTATGGTGCTCAGGTTGCTCCCTGCCGTTTTACTTCTGAAAATGAAGGCAAGAAGGCTAAGGTAAACCCAAAAGACACTCAGGAGCAATAAGACAAGGTTTCAGTGAGAGAACGGTTATCTTCAAATGAAAACCCTACAATAAGCAAGCCAAATAAATGTATCTGTTTATAGTAAAGTGGGGGCCCTTAAAACCTGATACTGGGCAATTTACAGCACCCTTTGGCATGTATGTGTCCATGTGCAGACACGCAACATTTCAGAAGTAACACATATTTCAAGCAATGCAGACATCACTGGGCTACTGTATTGTGCACAGGATAATAAAAAGAAATGCCACAGTCACATAGAACTTGTAATCTGCAGCCAAGAGACAATTTCCACTTTTCTTTCTATAGATGCAAGGATACTTTCTTTTGTACAGGTGCACCTTCTTTTGTAACATGTGTATTACACAGGAAGAAAACATGAGCATAGTCATCTTTATCTGTTAATGCAGTTACAGTTCTTTAAAGTAGGAGCTCCTGTTCAATGCAGAGCCATTGAGGTATGTGCTTACAAGATCCGAGGTGCAGGTGAGTATTTACAGGTTTGCAAACATTTCTAAAGCTGGTTTAGAGGTATTTATTACAAGAAAGGATGTAACAGTCATACGGTTAGAGTACCTTCTTAAAAGAGCAGCTAAAGATGGTGGAAAAGACTAGATAAAGATTAGTGAGCTCAGTCCACAGGCCCAAAAGGACAGGACCTTGGTCTAGGCTTTCTCACATGCTTCTGGTCTCCCAGAGGATACCCTGGAAAAGAGAAAAATGAGCAGATCCAACTCATCAGTTAGGACAGAGAAAGTGCTGGGAGGACAAGGTCGTGACCATGAAGAGAAGCACAAGTCTGGAGGTAAGGACGGCTCAGCTGTGTTCCTTTTTCTGAGACAGTCTCGCTGTCTTGCTCTGTCACTCAGGCCGGAATGCAGTGGCGTCTGAGACTGCACAATCACTGCAGTCTCTGCCTCCTGGGTTCAAGTGACTCTCCTGCCTCAGCCTCCCGAGTAGCTGGGATTACAGGTACGCTACACCATGCCTGACGCACTTTTGTATTTTTAGCAAAGACAGGGTTCCACTATGTTGGCCGGGCTGGTTGCAAATGTCTGACCTCAAGTGATCCATCCGCCTTGGTCTCCCAGTGTTAGGATTACAGGCGTGGGCCACTGCACCCGGCCTGGAAGTAAGGACAGCTGTGTTCCAATGCCAGCTCTGCCCAACCAGCTGTACAACCACGAGCAAGTCACGCCACCATTTAAGGTTCAGATTTTTCATCTATAAGATGAGGAAGACAACTGACTCCAAAGAGTCCTTGCAACTCTGTATAATTAAGCATCTCTGTGCTTTCAAAAACACCAGAGTAACCCTGAATACCTCCCTAAAATACAGCTTACTGGAACCTTCTAAAATGGCAAAGAGATTATACACCATCCAACAAACATTTTATATCTGCCTATCATTCTCTTCCAAGCATCTCAGAGAACATTGCAAAGCTGCCATTGATATTTCAGTAGCCTCTTGAAGCCTACAGCAGTGACAGACCCCCCCCCAACCCACCTTTATACGACTGAAGAACAGAGATGCTGAGTGCTTTGTCCGAGGTTAGAAGCTAGGACAGGACCAGAATTCTAGCCTCCTCAATTCCTAGGCTATGCTATACTTCCCATGAAGAAACCAAGCTGGCTTTCTGGGAAAAATGCCAGAGGTTCCATTCTCCCAACTGAGAATTTGTTGGAATATTGGAATAACAACTTTGGAGACTGTGGTCTCTCCAATCCATTTCAGGACCTGGATAGAAATGTGAAAACCCAAAGAAAGAAGCAACAGGGAATTATTCCGTTTTTTAACAAAACGGAAAAAAATTAGGGGTGGGAATATGGGGTTTCTTAAAAATTACATGATTGCTGGAGTTAATTTGGTATTTCTTCATTGGTTTGTAAGTTCTGTTTCCAATCACAAAAACAGGCAGCAGAGGATAACTAAATCACATTTCAGTGAATTCGTGTCTTGTCCCAAAGAATCTTTCCCATTCTCAAAATACAACATAGAACCCAGGATGCAATCCTCCATGGTAGAAAGGAATCTCCCTCAACACAACAGAGTCCTTGTCCTAATCCCCTAAACCATACTCTAAATTGATAATCTTCCAGCCCAGCAGCAATCATGGAGAATAATAAAGCAGATGCCACTTAACTGACTCTTCTAGAAAACTGATTGAGACCTGCCTGAGGAGAGAGAAGCCATGCCTTATATCCTTCACTACACATACTACTTATTAGGCTGAAGTTGGTTCACCTGGAAAAGACTCTGCTACAGAGTTAGAGACACATGTTCCAAAGGAAGATTCTGGCTTCTGCCAAGAAAGGCCAGCATGAGGAGGCCCTTGTGGGACGAACTTAGTATCTTGAAATAACATGAAACCAACCTGACAGCAAAGCTCCACAGATCAGTACTCAGAGTTGAGGTTCATGAAGAAAAGAAACCAAAAATCATTGAAAAATCAATTTTTCCCCCTACCTGTCAATTATGACCGGGTCGGACGGAGTCTCATTTCGGTTTCCACAGCTTTTCTTTTCACAGCATCGACTGTAGATTGGGAAGGAACCAAAAGAGTAAAAGAACTTTATTAAATCAAGAAAATGCAATATGCACATGACAAACAAGAACATTCTTTTCCCTCCCTCTCCCAGACAGAGTCTGGCTCTGTCACCCAGGCTGGAGTACAGTGGCTTCCAGATTGATGCTCAATGACTTTATGATATTTTTGGTCTTTGTGGCTTAATAAATATTTGAGGAAAGAGGAGGAAGGAAAATGTATAAAACAGGCTGCCTGGATTACTACAAAGCTTATGGCTCTATCTCAGCTCACTGCAATCTCCGCCTCCTGGGTTCAAGCGATTGTCCTGCCTCAGCCTCCTCAGTAACTGGGACTACAAATGTGCACCACCACGCCCAGCTAATTTTTGTATTTTTAGTAGAGATGTGTTTTTACCATGTTGGCCAGGCTGGTCTCAAATGCCCGACCTCAGGTGATCTGCTTACCTCAGCCTCTTAAAGTGCTGGGATTACAGGTGTGAGCCATAGTGCCTGGCCACAAGAACAGTCACAAAGATAAATCTGTCTTAGGGGGAACAACACTCACTGGGGCCTGCTGCAGGGGTGATGCTGGGAGGGAGAGCCTCAAGAAGAATAGCTAATGGATGCTGGGCTTAATATCTAGGTGGTGAGATAATCTGAGCAGCAAACCACCATGGCACTTGTTCACCTATGTAACAAACCTGCACGTCCTGCACATGTACCCCTGAACTTAAAATAAAGGTTGAAGAAAAAATAAATACGTCTGTTCAAGGTAGCTTCCCAACTGTAAGCTGCTTGAGGGCAGGATTTATGACCACGTTTTATAAAATAAAAAATAAAAACACTGAACCTGAAGCCAAAATATACTCAAATTCTCACTCTGGGACTTACAAGCTGGCTAATTCTCAGCAAATCAAAACTTTCCCATGAGCCATATTTCTAATCTGAACCATGAAAGGTTGGATTTTAAGATCAATAAGGTCACTTCCAGATTGATGCTCAATGACTTTATATTTTTGGTCTTTGTGGCTTAATAAATATTTGAAGAAAGAGGAGGAAGGAAAATGTATAAAACAGGCTGCCTGGATTACTACAAAGCTTATTTACATAACGTCTTTCTCCAGAGATCTTGGTATACTTTGTAAACATTTATTCATTCACTCATTTCCATCATTTTTCAAAGATGAAGGAGGAAGACCAGAACTATGGTATGCATTTTAAAACAGGAGGAAAATGAGGCAAGGAGCTGTGGGATGGTATCTCCAATAATTTTCACCAAATCTGAAACAGAAATGATATCCCACTGTTTGTAGTTCCAATTCTGAAAACTCTACTTCCCAGGATGTCCCCCTTGTGCTAGGTACCTGGTATAAAGACCTCAATAAATGCTGATGGGATTAGCTGAGAGGGAGAGAAATAAGATCCCCTAAGGCAATTACAGCAAACAGAAAGTACTCCCTAGGACCTGAAAGGGGAGCAAAACACTCCAATCCAAAGGTATCTATTCAAAAATACCTAGACACATGTGAAAAGGGCAAAGGAAGCTTGCTGGTAAGAAGCACAGGGAATTCACTCCCCTTCCCACCAGGTAGCCCATCTGCTGCTTGTCAGGGCTACAGACTTCTGAATACCTCTCTGCTCATCTCAGGCACGTGGTCCACTATCAACTATAGCTGGCTAAGAATGTAGCCTTGACATGGCTTTTTAAAAAATCATTACTATCCATGCTGGTTGGAGAATATGTCTAAGAAGTAAGCATACTAACAACAATCAAATTATACGTGAGCACTGCCCTTCCCATAGTAGTTTTTCTGTAGCCTAAGTTTGATGTGATACCTTATGAAGTTGCTGAACTGAGAATCAGTGTTCTGGTGTCCAAGCCATCAACCAGCTTCACAAATTTAGTCAAATATCTTTAACCTCTCTTGGCTTTTTGTTTCTTATGAATAAAGTGAAAGCGTTGGATTTGATTCTCTCTAGAGTCCTTTCTAGGTTTAAGTCCATGAAACTAGGGGATTTCATGAGCACCCTTTGAAACTGGCAATAACAAGAGTTAAAAAGGAAGTCATGTGATAGCAGGAACCCAAAGGCCTAGCACCAACCCAATCCTAGTTTTTGTTTTTTTGAGACAGGGTCTCACTTTGTTGCCCAGACTGGCTGGCATGCAGTGACATGATGATGACTCACTGTAGTCTCAACCTCCCAGCCTTAAATGATCCTCTTTTCTCAGCCTCCCATATGTAACTGAGACCACAGGTACACACCACCACACTCAGCTAATTTTTTATTTTTTATTTTGGTAGAGACAGGATCTCACTGTGTCATTCAGGCTGGTCTCAAACTCCTGGGCTCAATCTATCTGCCACCTTAGCCTCCCAGAGTGCTAGGATTACAGGCGTATGCCACCACTCCAAGCCCCGGTCCTAGCTCTGTGGCTCTCTGCAGCTCGTTGACCCTCTCTGGTTCTCCACAGAATTAAACTTAACCAAACAAATAAGTGTCTTAAAGCTTTTTAAACCCATCTCTTTCATGCAGGATGTGTGGATTTGCCAGTGAATAAGTCTACCATCCTCAGAAAGTAAAATGTACTTAAGAGATGCTAAAACATTTGCAGGAAATGGGCACAATGAGGTTTTAAGAAATTTAATCAAATTAGTAGGAAGGAAAAGAAAATGATCTCAACTTTCTTAAATACCAGAGTTTGCCACTGGGACTTTCTGAAATAATATTTGGCCTTTGAAATTATATTAGATCTTAACTTTTAAAATTTCAATCCTTCCCAAGATTAACACCAATAAAAATGCAGACCAGCTGCTCTCCCACCTCCTAAAGCCCTTGTCTGTCTTCCCAAATCCCTACCCTCTCACCCATTTCTCCCACCTTTCCTGTTTCTAGAATATTGCTTATGTCAACGTAATACCTTTGCAGCTCAGGCAAACCATTTTTCTTAGCAACACAATTTCAAAAGACCCATCCATGCTGGTTACCTAAAGACCTTCAAGCAAGACTCTCCCCTTTGACATCACCAGCATGTCAACCTAACCCCAAATATGTGTGCAATGCCAGGTACAATTTAATTACAAGAGCGCGCACTGTCAGAATGTGCCAATGTCGCACACTGTCAGAATGTGCCAATGTGTTTAGTTTGGGAAGGAATGATTCTGAGGGGGCTAAGTTTGCAAAATTGTTCAGCTGAATCCAGCTGCCTTCCATGGGGATTTCCTCTGGAGGAAAAGAAAAACAGATAAAAATGTAAGCCCGGTGCCAGTGTAGTATAACGTAGGGAATGAACTTGGGAGAAAATGATATTCAAAGAAAAATGCAGGGAAACTTTAGGATCCAATCCTCCATTTTCCAACAGTAACATATTTAAATATCATCTCTAACATTGATATTCAGCACAGAAAATACATAGAAGACACTCACTTGGCCAAACTATAACAGAAAAGGTATAAAAATAATAGAACTTGAATTATTTAAACCTGTCTTAAGCCCCATTTAAACCTGTCTTAAGATTTTCCTAGGTCTGTAAGTTGGCCAAAGCAAGTTGTTCGTTCTTTTCTTTTTTTAGAGAAAAGTCTTCATTAATATGTTCTAATCACTCTTTGTTTCTTAAACGATGTTCAGTCCTCCTGTCAGCAATATCAGTACAAGCAATGGGAAATGGAGAACCTGAGATGTTTGTGATCCAACGCTCTCCAAACAGTGTGGAACAGCTCAGAAACCAGGTCCCTGAATTACTCAGATGACAAACTCAATTCTCCCTTCCCTTTGCTGTGTAGACAAAGCCTGGATGACCAGCTTCAGATTCAGTGACTTTAGTCAAAAGGCTTTTCGGGTTATTCTCCAACATGCAAGTCTGAAGTTCATGATAAGTGTTTTCTAAAACTGAAAACGACTAAGATTTAAAAAAAATTTTTTAAATAAAGCAAAGAGAAGAGGAAACTGAACTTGGCAATAGGTTAAGACTGTGTTTGTAACAACCCCAGAGAGACTCAGAGGTGCTCTTTTTTCCTAATGAATGAAAATGAAAGCTGTTCCACTGCCTCTCTCTGCCTTGGTTTGGTTTATTTTATTCTAATACTTATTTGGAGAACCTTCTATTTGAAACTCTCAATGTATTCTCCCCATCTCCACGCAGAGTCTTCGAAGGAGAGAGAAAAAAATAAAACAAGTTGGAAGTGGGAGGTGGGGAAATATGAGAAATCTTATCGCGATTCTGAATCATACCTGCATTTTTCAGAAAGGGAAAAAGAAGATGGCTGGGGAAGGGAAAAAAATCCCCAGCCATGGACAGAGGGCGTCCAGTCAGCCAAACTCCAGCTCACGACAGGCGAATGTGTCCCTTTCCCCTCCAAAATCGTTTTTAAAATTCAACCTTCAACTTTCAAAAATCTGTCTCTAATTTCAAACTCAAATAAGCGCACAGCATGGTGGCTTTTGTTTTGTTTTCTTCTCCCCAACTCCTCCCTGCGATTGCATAACAAAAGTGTCTAAATTCACACCATCTGGCCGATAAAGACACTGGCCTCACTGCCCGGCTGGCCCATCTGATTAGGGCCCTGTCTAGCCTGCGCCTTGTGGCGAAAAGTCACAGCTGTGGGGTTTGCTCGAGCTCAATACAACTCTGTTATTAGCCAGCTGTAGGCCTTGAGACGACTTCTGTTCAAATTATAATATCTTTTAACCCTCTGAGCATTGAGGGCTCAGGGGTGGCTGGCAGCGACATAACAACTAGATTTCTTCTTGCTAATAATTGGCAAAATGAACCAAAGCAGAGAAGAGAGGAACAGACACCATTGGGGAAGGGGGGGAAAAAGTTATTTCTAAAGAGATTTATTTTGTCTCTGCTTTGTTCCCCGTTTAAAGCTAAACACCAATTTATGAGCCTTTTACTAAAGATTATGGAACATAAAACCATGTGGGGAAGCGCCCAGGTATGCCAGATAACACTATGCAAATGAAACTAAGTACGTGCAATCACCCTTGAGAAATGAGGCACCTGGTTTACCCCTCAATCATTGACTGCTACAACTGGCTCTTAAAATGTAAGAGAAAGAACTTTTCCCCCTTCCTGGAGAATCAACCAGCTCTAACTGATAGACTGAATACCTTCCCTTTTGGATGCATTTAATATTTGCAATCACACATCTCGTCTGTACACATGTACACACACGCACACACACACACACACATGCTGCAGACAGTATCCATCCAATGGATCATTTATTTACACATAACTAATATTTATTTTAAATTCTAGTTTGGGAAGAGAACAGCAAAGCATCTTCCCAGGTCTCCAACGCAGAGAAGTTACAGTACATTAAATTTTTATATTGTGTTACTAATGCAGACTAAACTAGAGGCTTTAAAAATTGATGCTGCTACTTAAACAGCATAAAATGAGGAGGATTTGATTGGGCTTAAAAATAAAAATGTCAGTCTTAACTACAGCTGGATGGGGCATACAAGTATTATTTTAAATGACAGGTGTAATTCATTAGACAATGGATCTGTTTTTGGTTTTGTTTCCTTTTCAGAAGGTAATCTCCCCAAACAAAGGCAAAATAACCAAAAAAAAAAAAAAAAAAAAAAAAAAAACCTCCTTCCAATTAACAACCTAATCAAAGCATCCTGACTATTTACATCTAGGTATTATATGAAGCACATCTCAGAATTGTATTTTCTTTCTGAACAAATTTATCAAAGGTCCCTGGGATGCCGGAGTATCTACCGTCTTACTCCCCCCAATGCCTTCCTCCCCGCAGCTACTCCAGTAACGAAGCCTTCATTGCCTTCAGCTGAAGCCACTGGCATTTGGAAAGTTTGTTTTTTTAATACTCGGTCAAAATCAAAACAAACATGTCTGATTGTTATGGTTTCTTCCTGACTGGGTTGGGGAGGGAGACAGGGCTTCAGGGAGCTGCCCATAAAACAGTCCACACTAAATCAGATAGCCTGCAATTACCCAAAACTAGTAAGTCTGGAGTTGGGAGACACTCACGAAAGCAATAGCCAAGTAAGGAAGGATTGAGGCTTTCCCTCCAATCAGAGCTTTTTGGAGGAAGAAAGGCATGTGTGGAATAGGCATTTAAATTTTCGTGATAAAATAACCATACTCTTTCCAGAGTTCCCTATTTATATCCTTTCTTGTTTGCGGTGGGATCTCCAGAACCCAGCCAATACCAGGCACATACTAGGCACTCAATAAACATTTGTAAGAGTAAGTGTGAATGCAATTCCTCTGATTTTTTAAATTTTCTTCTAGTCAGGCAGAAGAAAGGTGGATAATACACAGGGCTCAAGGTCGAACGGATTGGTCTCTGAAAAGAAGGTGTGAAAGGTGCAGAAACGCCAGCAGACAACCTTCTGCGACGCGAACATCAGAATCTCGCTGTTGCCCCACACTCCAGATCTCCCCGTGGGTCCTCTCCTGCCCCTCCTACGCACTGGTGGGAAATGGGCTGATCTTTCTTCCAGGTAGTTCCTTTTGACCTGAGAACCCCCACACACACCTACACCTACACACACACACACACACACAAACACCCCCACACCCCCACACCCCCGGCACGTGAAGTCCTAAGAGAGCAACTTCCCTGGTGGAAGAAATCGCCTCCGCATCACCGCAGGTGCCTGGGTGCCAGGAAGCGCCCGGGAAATGAGCCGCTGGACTCTCTGGCGGTCCCTCGCCCAGACTAGGAGTCCTTCCAGGGCTCTAACTCAGTAATTCCACAAGTGGCCCGCCTGGAAATCTACCACGAGAGGCCCGGCGGGAACTCCAGCCGAAAATCCCCGATCCCAAACCCGGCCTGGGTTGCCCAGCCCACTTCCAGCACTACCACTGACCAGCGAACAATGGAGACTTTCCACTGGCCAGAGGAAACTCCCGCAACATCAGAGATGTGGAATCCCGAGTCGTTCTGGGTTCTCTCTCCAGTCCTAAGGGCTATGCTCTAAGAAACTTGCATAAAAGAGTTTCCGTGAATCTGCGCCCTAGGCCCGCCCGTCTGCCCGCGAGGCCTCCCAGCTGCGCGCCCTCACGCCTGAAAATTAGTCCCGGGAACGCGGCGCGCCAGGTGGGGCTCGAGCACCTGCGGGCTCTCCCGGCAGGCCTGGGAAAAGGCGCCTCTTACCTACACATCACTTCGTGTGTCAGGAGAACTCGGCACATTTCCGGATTCTTATTCTGTCCCTCGTAAGCGATGGGCTGTGAAGTAGGTGGGGGCAGGAAGGGAAGATGTGGAGAGGGGTGGGAGGCAAGGAAAGAAGGGACTTCAGAAGGAGCACAACATCGCTTTTTCTCCCACCTCGTGCCACCGCGTTAGGAATTCCCGCTAGCAGCAGCACCTGCGCGTTTGAGTTTGGACTCAACTGAAATCATAGAGAAGTTTGCTCCAATGAGAACATCATTCTTAGCGAAATGGAATGTTTCTGGGAACTGTATCTCTCAATAATAGTTTCCTCTCCATCCTTTTTGTTTGCCTCCCTCCACCCCCAGAGTTTCCCTGATCCAGACAGAACAGGACACTTGATGAGGCAGAGAGAAGAAAACATTTTCCCGTGGAGGGGGCTGTGGAGTCTGACCCAGGAAATCGTGGAGGAGGGGCAGGTCAGAGACAAACTGGGAGGTTTTGGGGAGGGAGGTCAGAGACAGACTAAGAGGAACCAAGTGACTTCGGGCTCACCTGCTTGGTGACCGAGTCGATGAGCCTGACGTAAAGGTCCTGCTCCGTGCGAACACCTGTGGGGACCGACAGGCACGAGTTAAGGGCCGTGGAGCCTCTTCCGGGCACCCCAAACCCATTTCTGCCCTGTGGCCGAGGCCCAAGCAGCCTCTCCAGGCTAAGCCGCTCTGGAGACAGTGACCTCCCAATCCCCTATCCCGGGCAAGCCTCCCGCCGCCCTGGTCTCCAAGCCATTCCTGCGATTGATCATGGCAAGGTCACCGTGTGCGTCCTGGAAGCTGGCTGCTAGGGCCGGCTCAAGGTTGCTGTAGACAAGCTCACCGTTGCTGTAGAGGAGCTGTAACTTGTAGTGAGTGCCATTGTTGGTCTTCTCGTTGCCTTGTTCCTGAAAAGACAAGCAGCGTTGGATTCCCCTACCTTCCAGCCCCCTCAAAACTGAGGGAAAGAGGAGACAGTGAATCTCTACTCCACATCCCTTCTCCCCATCAAAAGGCAGTTTTGAACAACCACCTGTCCTGCCCTAGGTCAAAGGGCACGAGCATCTGCTTGTCCTTGACCGCCCTCTGAAACTTGCCAAGACTGGTAGCCACTTGACCTTTTCCGGCCCTCTGTCTCTAAAAATGTCCTCAGAAGAGCGACCCTTGAGTTTCGACAACTCGCCAAAGCTGCCCTTAAACAGGCACCACCCAATCCATCAGGCTCTGTCTGTCCTTAGGAAGTCCCAACGCTTCCCTTGGCAGAAAAGTGAAGGAACTTGTCATTTGGAAGGGCAGCATTCGGGCCTATCCTGTGAGGACTAGCCTGCAGAGCCAAGAGCTCAGGGACTGAGTTCCAAGTTCAGGAGGGACTTTGGAAAGTGCCTGCTCTAAAGCTCACATTGTACAGCTGGGGACACTGAGACCAGGAAAGGGCAAGAGATTTTCCTTCGGTCACACATGGGTTTAGGCAGACTCTCCTTCATTTGAGATCGAATCCAGCCCCCAATTCCAGGCTTGAATTTAGAGGAGGCTCTGCCTTGGAGGAAAGAAGGCACACAGCCTGAAGGCGGGCCAAGGTTGGGCTGCCGGCTTCCATTTAGTTATGCAACTCAGCCCACCCGGCTGGCTCTCACAGGTGCAAAATAATTAAAATTAACCCGGAGAAGGGGAGCGGTGGCCTTGGGTGTACCTTTTTACTATGGTCTAGTCTGAAGGGCGTTTGCTGCACCGTCAGTCCATAACCCGGCGCTGCTAAGGGCGCCAGTCTCCCTGCGCAGAGCCGTGAGCACACCTTCAGCACTCGGTGGGGAAGTGGGGGTGGGAGGAGGTTCGGGAAATAGACTAATTTATCGGTTGGGGGTGAGAAGCCTTGATTTATCATCCCTGATGATGCTAGTGGAAAAGTGTCGCGAGAGTGACAGATGGAATCTTTAGTGCTTCGCAAAGAGGGAGTTATTAGGCCGCGGAGTTTGGGGGGTAAGTTCCGCTTACTTTGTCATTCTCCACAAAGTCCACGAAGGCCGTGCGCTCGATCTCCACCGGCTGGCCCTGCCTGTCATAGAGCGCCAGGACGAAGTGAAAGAAGTTGGATTTCCGCAAGTTGGAGGGAGGCTGCTTCTCAAAGTGGGCCCGGGACAGGGCGACCCCGCTGCACAGGGAGACAAACGGGCGACACAGGACACGGGGAAGGACAAAGAGACGATGTTACTACTCACAACACTGCAGAGGGGTAAGGGGTCTACTTCTCAGGTCCAGAGTTCTCGACCCTTAGGCCTTTTCTCCAATTCGGATGAGAAAGAGGAGACTCCTTAGCGGAGTCACCGTGGCCACGGGGTTTGTGACAGGGTTGATGCCTGGGGCCTCTGACACTACCCAGTGGTCTGGCATCCCACCGCTGGGCCACCCACCATCCCATCTTTAGTGGAAACCGAAAGACCCAGGCTGCCCACAGAGGCCCAGATTGGTCCCCTAAATCGGTGACCCGAGTCCTACACCATGGGGATGGCTCCATCCACTCCCTCAGGTGGTACTGCTGGGCATATCAGGATGCAGAGCTGGGGCTCAGGGCTAGGGGAATAAGTGCCTCCTTCCCTTCGGAAGAAGTGACCCTTTTATTTCGTGATAATTCCAGTGACCCGTCCTGGACCCAATGCCCACAAGGCCCACATGCTAACTGGGAAAGGTAGTGGGTAAGAACCCCAAGGTGCAGGCAGGAGAGTAACATAGAGTCCACGTCTGGATCCTTGGGCTGCTTGCCTCGCTCTTCCGAAAAGCTGTGCCTGGAACGGAGGTAGTGGGGAATCCTCGAGACCAGCCCCGGGGATCGCTGGCCACCCCAAATGAGATGACCGACATAAGGGACCCTAGATCCCAGAGGTGCTAGGTGGGGAAAAGCCAAACTGTTAAAAGGTGAGAACCTCCTTTCCTGGGGCTGCCGCGATCCCCACGCAAGCTGCGTTTCCCGGCGGCGCCAGTGGAACCCAGTGACTGTGAAACCCAAGTTAGGGGACCCTCGAGGGTGTTGAGTGTGTGCACACACTTCCCAGCCCACCGGTCGCAGTCAAAGCCGACCTGGCCATCGGATCCCATTTCACCGAAGACTTGGGGCGCAAGCGAGCGCATACATTGCGACGCTGGGTCTCCCAGCCGTGTACCCCGGTGAGCGAGCACCTTCATTCATTCTTTTGAAAGGGGTAACATTTTGGCTAGAATCTCCCCCACTCGGTCTGCCAGTTCCAGCCTCAACAAACTTTTTGATCCCGGGAAGGAAGGCAGGCGAGGAAGGCGTCTTTAAGGAGCCGGGCTAAGGAAATGCGCGACGCAGCCAGCTCTGCAATGCCGCCTTATTTCCGTGTGCTCGCCGCCCGGCCAGTACTGAGCGCTGCGGAAAGCCGCCGCCGCGGCAGCCGCAGCCGCAGCCACGCAGTGCGGTCGGCGGGAAGGAAATCCTCGTGCCCGGGGCTGTGGGAGGGAGGGAACCGCCGCCGGCCCAGGTCCCGGAGCGATGAGACTTCTGCTTCCTCTCCTCCAAGGGTGGAGGCTGGTTCGCTCTACCCGGGACACCTGGACAGTTTGGGAAAGGGATAATTTCTCCGAGTGATGTTGGCACGTAAAGGAGGGTGGGTGGCCAGGAGGGCAGACGAGGAGGCCAGGGTCATGGAAGAAGTTCACGGGCTCTCTGGGGTAGAAGAGCGGCTTCTCTCGCAGACAAGGACCTGGAGACCACAAATCCCAACCCAGTCGTAGTGATCATAGAATGGGACCGCAATGTCTTCGTAGGGTGGCACCTTGGACATGGTATTTACTATCCCAGCACGCGGACGCCTAGACACAAAGTCAACCTCACGGATCCGCAAAACCAGAAGCTGGTGATGCCTGCGCCTGCCTGGCTGCCGGTCGCCTTTCCTCGCCTCTTTCTTCTTCCGCAACTCCTTCTACCGTGACTCCGTCTTTTCTCTTCTTTTTTATTTCTTCTCTTCTCCAGCTCCCCAACTCCGTGCGTCTGGCTCACCGCTTTACCTTTGAGCCAGGACCCTCCACCCTGTCCCCCCTCCCAGAGCTCCCGGCGGCCTCGCCTTCCTGGGCGGCCGCTCTGGCTTCTCCCGCTCCTGTCGCCGCCGCCGCCCTCTGGCCACGGGCCTCCCGGGCTCCAGGAATCGCCCAGCAAGATGCGGGAGGCAGGCGCTCTCAGGCGGCGTGGTGAAGCCAGGAGTGGCCGGGAAGCCGGCTTTCCTCCGGCGCTGCCACTGCCAGAGCGGGTCCTTACGCTCCGCTCCGGGCCAAGCTGGCTCAGCTCGCAGGACTAGGGACTGAGCTGGGAGATGTTGGGTGCTATTTTGTCATTTTTCCTTGCAAAGCATGGACTGCGGTAAAGGAGTGGGAGAGAAACGCCAACGACCAGGCAGTTCAGAAACTCCAGTGCTGGCTGCCCGGTGAGCGTTCCCCTGACTGCAGGGTTCTGCTTGCCCGAGGGCGAGCCCCAGCGCGCAGGGCCTGGGCGACAGATGGGGGGACAGGGATAGAGAAAAGCACGGGGAGCAGGGGAGGGGTGCACACGGAGAGACAGACGGTAAGAACGAGAGACTGAGAGCGTAATAATTGCGCGGCCGTGTCGTTACCTCTGTGCGGCGACATTAGCGTCCACCACTCCGACATTCCGGACCCAGGACCTGACCGAATCCATCTCCGCGCCCAGCGATTTCTCTTTCAGAGCTGGTCCTCTTCCTAACGTATCTTGAATCCCAAACATTTAAAAAGTCTGATCCTCTACTGTCGCTTTAAAAATGAGTTACAACAATACTGTCCTGTTTCCAACGTTGCCAGCAAATCGTCTCCTCCAAAGCAATCCAAGAAAAGGGATCAAGTGCCCAAGTTTGAGACTTAGGGAAAAAAAAAAAAAAAGATAACCCGTCCTTTGCTTCACTGGCGAGGTGCGGACTGATATAGCCAAAGTTTGGGTTCTTATCCTCCGCAAGTTCAGATCTGCCGCCTCAGCCCCTCCACCCTAGGTCGCTCGCATCCTTCCAGCTGCAGCGCTGCCTCCTGAAAGTGATCACAATTTAGAAGCATCACCTGTTCTGGGAGAAACTGAAAGAAATTGATGGCTGCCTAATCTCTCCTCTTCCTCCAGGTCCCCCTCCCTTCTCCTCCCCACCGTTCCAATTTAGAAAAAAAGAATCCCCAACAGGATCAGTTGTAAAAGGAAGGGGAAGACCCGGAGCCGAGAGGAGGCGGTGGCTGCGAGCGCCGCGGAGCCCGGCTGCAGCCGCGCGCGGGCCCCATGAATGGGTTACTACGGCCCTGGCCACTGGAGGCGGAGCCGCGGCCCGATAAGGAGCTTCATTTGCATGGACGCTCGGGATTGGCCGGCGCCAGGTTAGCCGGTCCGACGTCCTCCTGCGGCGCGCGCCACGCTCTGCGTTGCCGGGAGTCCGGGAGGTGAAAGGGGACAGAAAGCTGCGGGCGTCGCGTCCTTGCACGAACCCCGTGTGCGTGCGCAGGATTGGGGGGGCCCTGACACCCTGCACTGACTTAGGGTAGCCGGGCTCTGCGGGCTGGGGACGCACGGGCTCGGCCTAGCTGCGGGAAGCCTCCGTGGATCCTGCCTCTAGATGTAGGTTTTTGTAGCCTGCCGGGAGGCACGTCCGTTCCCGGGGTTCCGATCTGTGTGCATGCTTGTGAGCGTGGCCACATGTGCTTATGTTTTGTGCAAACGTCCCCCAGAGCACCCAGCTCCCTGAACGGCTCCCGCAGGTCTCCTGGAGTTCCACGGTGATATCAGATGTTGTGTACGACTTGCACGAGGCTGAGAGTGGAGGACATATGAATGAAGGCGGGGGATGGGGTGGGGTGGACGAGCGGGGCGCAAGTGCTGCTCAAATAAATACAGTGCCGGGGAAAACGGTCCAGGAGCTAAGGAAAACACTCGCGGGCGGGCGCGAGCGGCAGTCGCACCCTTGTGGAGGAGAGGTTGCTGACAGATCGAGGCGGGCTGCGTGCGCGAGCTGCCGGGGCGTAGTCCCGCGGGTCCCCCGGTTCCCGCCCCATCTCTCTGTTCCCGAAGCCCCCGGGAGTGGCGGCGGGGGGGACGGGGGAGTCGCGGAAACTTCGCCCACCGCGCGCGGTCGCTGCGGTGCTGGCCGCAGGCTGGTGGCCGGGAGGCGGTGGCAGCAGCCTCAGCGAACAGCTGAAACCCTAGACGGTTTTTTAACTGCGCCGGGCAGCTCGCGGTGCCTATTAAACATCCTCCTGGCTGGGTGTCATTTTCTTGCTTCTCCTTTTGTATTCTGATCTGTGCTTAGATCTGCTGCTGAAATCTAGAACACCAGCGCGAAAACAGGTTTGAAGACAATGAATGCAAATCTGTTCAAAGACCATCTGCTGTGGAGGAGACAATCAGCTCTTCGCAGTTCGTGCGATTGCGCCCGGGTCTCCCGGCCTCATTACGGAGAGGGCGTTTGCGAGCGCCTGGGCTGCGTTCAGAGTACTTTCTCCCCTCTTAGGGCTCAGATTTGAGAGACCAGATCCCTTAGGTATAGGTGAGTGCTCGCAACGGAACTGCGAGGGTTTGCCGCTAGAGGACACAGCGCCTCACAACTCGTTTGCCTGGGCGGACAGGAAGCTTGTGCCCTTAAAGAAAACCCGGCTCTCCTGAGGAAAGGACCGGTGCGCGCCTCCACCTCCACCCCCACGAGACTAACCACCGCGGCACCTTGTTGCGCGCGCGGGATTGCGACTAGAAAGCGCTGCTCCCAACTGCGGAGATTCCCTTGAAAACCGATAAGGGGTTAGGGAGTTTGGGGGGCGGCTGGACGGACCCTCTCTGCACAGGCCCTGGGTTCCAGGGGCTGGGGTTATTGATTTGAGGGACGGTAGAGAAGGTAAATCCCTCTCCTCTGGGTTGTGTGGACTGTGGTACCCGGACCCCAGGGCTCTGGCTCAGTCCTCCCTGTTGGACTAAAAGGGGCGGGAGAACCATACAGGGCGATTGGGAAATGGATCGGGTGGCTTGTAAAAGCCAAGTAAAACAGGAGTGTCCTCAGCAAGAAGGTGGGCGGGAAATTTGTAGAAATGAGATTCACTGCCCTGTTTCAACTTGGCAATTTCTGTTACATGCAGGTTTTACGGAGAAGTTCGGTCCCAGCAAAAACTAACCACCCGGAATCTTGTACCATCCCTCTTTATAAATCTCTCCGAATCTCAAGCAACTACCCACCCTCTACCCCCGCCCACACTCCCTTCTTCGTCTGGGGTCTCCGTCCAGCAGGGCCAAAGCCTTGAGTTCCTTGGCAGAGAGTGTGGAACAGCCGCGAGCCCCTTCCAGACAAGCCGATGAGACCAGTGATTTTTTTTCAAGGGGCCTTTGATCGGCTGCACCTCCACGTTGCCCGGGAAAGGTGCGCAGGGCACCCCGAGAGGCCTCTGGTCAGCAGTGGGCCTGGGCCCAGCCCCAACAGTTTACCCCTCGGGCTCAGGTTGGCTGGGGTTAAAGGGCAAAGTCAGGGTCGAGGGCGCCAGCTTTTCTTGGCGGTAACAGCTGCCACCCAAATTATGCCCCCTCAGGAAGCGAATGAATCGTTTCTTTCTCCCAGCTCCCCGCTGCCCGCCCCAAAACAGACAGGCGGCGGGCGCCCCTCCTCCCAACCAACCCCCAGAGACGCGATCCAGGGCCGCGGGGCCCCGCTGGAAGGCAATTTAGGGGAGCCTTGGCCCCGAACTTTGACAGAGTGGGGCCGTCCCGATACTCGTGGGCTGCGTTAAGGGCGCCCCGCGCGGTACTGCTGCAGGGGGTTCCAGGGATGGCTCCCTGGTGGCTCGCTGCGGGCGGTGAAGTTCCCACTTGGCCAGGCTGAAGTTCCTTCGGGAGCCTGAGGAGACAAGCGCTGCCTTGGGCCCAGCGTGGCGGCGTTTCGGCCCACCCAGTTGGGCTTGTGTCCTTATAGGTTTTTTTGGGGGAATGGAAGCTGAGTCCGACACCCGCGCCAAAAACGCGTGGGTTCCGGGAGTGAGTATCGGCGGCTGTGCCTGGAGGGTCGCTCGCACCTCTATCGCCTCCAGCTACCCGCAAGCAAACCCCCTTTTCGATCGCGAAACACAAAACCCGCCCGGAGCTGCGCTGGGGCCCGGCAAGCGCAGCTGCGGCCCGGGGAAGCCCAATCCCGCGGGGCTGTGGAGCCCACACGCTTCTCGGGCCCCCGCCAGCGAGCTGGCTTCTGCCCCTCCCCTGGGTCAAGAAAAATCCAAAATGAACTCTATGATTAAAACTATTCACAATCTATTTATACAAAACTCGGGGTGTCTGTCTTTTACCCTGTCTCCTTCCTTCTTCATTCGCCCTTCCCAAATGACCCCCACCCCTTTTTTCCCATGTTTCTGTTTCACGTCTGCAACCCAGTGCGAAATGTTCGATTTCCTCTTAATTGGTTTTAAGGCCACTTTGCCCGGTCTCGTCCGATCCAGTCATCTGGGCACCGATCAAAGGTTCAGAAATTTTACTTAGAAACTGCTCTCCTTGCTGTGTTCCTGTCCGGCAGGACACTGTGGTGAGTTCAGAGATGTCAGAACACACCCCTAAATACGGCCTTCACCCCCATTTCCAGACACATACCCGCTGCGCTGAAGCACAGAGCCAGACCAGTACCCGGGGAATTCGATCCACAGGAAGAGCTAGCCTGGGTTTCATAAATGGAAAAAGTGGCCGTCCCCGTGGCCTCTCTTCGGACCTGAATTTTCCGATTTTTTTTTCTTAAGTTGGAATCTTCACTCTTTGTCTCACTGCAAAGAAATAGATTTACTCTGCATATCAGAGACCTGCAGAATCTTTAACTCAAAATTCTGCGTGAAATGATATTTTAAATATCTAGCTTCATTAACTCTCACACCAAATTGCAACTTTGGCATTTTCTTCCGGAAACTAGATTTGTATGTTCTATAAATGCGAATTCCCTAGAGAGGGTGGGAGAAAATAAACTATTCATAAATGCACGACAGATATCTCAGGAGGACTCTGTCATCGATAGCAAACAGCTTCCTTATAGGACAATTTGGGTAAAAAGTGGATTCGCTGTTTTTGTTTTCACATAGTGCAGGAGATTCGAGCGGAAACAGCTGCAGAATACTGAGGCGTGGAGGAACGTTTTAAAGACACTTGATGTCGACTGTGTCCAGGCCAGTCGGGGCACTGCGGTAATTTTACCCAAAATAGACTGGAGGAGCCAGATTCAACTCAACCCTAACACTTGGCAATTCCTGAAAGTCTTCCTCCTTGTCCTCCTCTCCTCTGCTCCTCCTCTCACTGGCATTCTCCTTCAGAAATATCCCTCTTTCCTTCCCATCCCCTTATTCCGGGTGCAGAACGAGCGAGGAAGCAAAGCCGAAAGGTCAGGAGAACAAATTCTCGCAGCAGCAGCCGCCGCTTGGGGAGCCCGGGTGTCCGTGCGGGAATGGAGGCCCGGGAGGCTATCTGGATAGAGATGTGATAGCCTATCTCTAGCCTGCCCTTCACGTGGGGGTGGCTTCCACGTGAAGCTGGGGACCTGATTTCTCAGGTAGGAGGGGTGACTTAAGCTGGGGACCTGATTTCCCAGGTAGCTGGGGGCCTTGCTGGGGTACAGCAGGGTGGCAGCCCCTTCCAGGAAAAGGAGGCGGTGGCGTCTGTCACCACTACTTAATGGTGGTGCAGCGAGCAGGGCCAAATTGACCCACATTAAGAGGCTTGATCACGCTGGCTCCGTGAAAGCGAAGACCCAGAGGAAGGTACTAACGATAGAGGCAGGACTTGCCCAAGCCCTTTCTCACCCTTAAACTTTACACCATTTCAAGTGGAATTTGTAGATTTGTTTGCCCCCATTTTACAGATAAGCAAAATGAGGGTGGGAGATGGCAGTTGGCATCCCAGCTGCTAAATGGGGAACAAGGATCCTCCCCTATCTTCCACTTCTAATACTCCACAATGGTGTGCAACAGAAGGCCTTCAGAAAGAAAAAGTTACATGGGACTTTTTTCCTTTTTTTTTTTTTTTCACTCCCAGCTTCTTAGCTCAGTGATAACCGAAGAGCTACTCTAGCCCCCCTTTTCCTGGTGGTGCCCGCCAGCCGGCAGGGGAAAGCCCGCGGGACCTCCCAACTCCTTCCCGGCTCTCGGCGGAGGTGTGAGCGATGTGTTGATTATTCATATTTTTTGAAAAGCGCACGCTGCCGCGGCCGGCGCCGCCACATTTCACACGTACACTGACGTGCACACATGCACACGCGGTCACCCGGTCCCGCACGCGCGCACCGCCCCCCCCCCATTCCCCCGCGCCCTGGGCCCTCCTCGGATAAGGGAGGGGTGACAACAGGTTCCTACACAATGACACCCCGCTGCCTTTTCCTCCAAGCCCCCACAAACACACCCTTGGCTTTCAGAGCCAACTTTCTTCTCCATAATAGACTAGTCTCCGCTACTCCCGCCTCCCGGATTTGCGGGTGGTGGGGGGAGACATAGGGGGCGGGGGTCAGCTGCAAATATGGCACCATCTAGAATTTCATTCCATTTAGCACTAGGCAATCTCCTCCTGCAGCACAGACACGCACTCACACCATTACGATCACCTCCACCCACACTGACACACCTCACTCGGGTGGCAAGAGAGAAAATCCAGGAAAGTCACTTGCGGTAGAGTGCACAGTTTCAAGTCGTCTAACGTTTAGTGCCGGTACCGGCGCAAACTGGACTTCTAATCATGGGATTTCCCCAAACACAGCCCAAGGCCTAGAAATTCCATTTCTGGCTCATAGAACCCTCCACCCCCACCCCTCACCTGCCGGAAGCCGGACAATCATTTCGGGGCTAGTGGGTCCAGGGAGCTCGGGACGTGGCACCCGCGGAAACCCTCAGAACCAGCCGGGAAAACAGAGATCCCTCTCCTGGCCAGGGAGCTCCGTGCCGCCCTCGAAGAAGCGACACAACTTCCACTTACTCCTTTCTCCCAAAGGAGAGCAGACGGGGGTCACACGGCTTGGGGGTGACCGCATTCAGGCAGTTCCACACCCCTGCGCGGGAAGCTCTTACAGCAACGTTTAGGGTAGTGCTGGCCGCGCCGCATAGGGGGCGCTGGACTAAAAGCCCAGAAACCCTCGCAACCCGCGCACTTTCAGTGGATCTGACCCCGGGCAAGGTCGGTCGTTTCTGTTGTCCTCACTCCAAGGAGAAACTTTGGAGTCCGCAGACCCAGGTTAGAGGCTGGCGTTTACTGATGAGGTCTCTGGCATTTGATCTTACTCCTCTGAACCTCAGTTTCCTAGCCAGTTAAACGGGAATGTTATTCATCTGAATTTCAGCTTCCTTACTGGTAAAATGGGGATGTTTATTTCCCAGAGCTTTGCTTGCCTTACGGGTAAAACAGCTTAGGCGAAAGTATCTGGCACACAGTAGGTGTTCAATAAACGCTTGCTTTCCTTCAGCATCTGCAGGTGTAGGATGAGCATGACCACATCTGCTTATGGAATTCACTGGGTCCTGAGTCTCCTATGGGAATGGATTTCCTCTCCCCCGACCCCTGCGCTCCTGAGGCAGGGATTCTGACTCGCTTGTCTTTGCAGCTCCTTGGTCTGGCGCAGGGACTGGGTGGCTCAGTGGGTGCTCAGTTTTTTTGTTTGTTTCTCATGGAATTACATGTGGGCAAAGTGCTTTGGAAGCTGTTTGGTGCCCGCAGGTGTCAGAGGGCACCGAAGGTCACCGAGCGGGGCCTTACGCCGGGAAGGAATGCGACTTCATTTTTAGGATGCTGCGCTGGGGGCTCCGTGCTGCGCGCGGCAATAGGTAGGGCGCACCCGGAACGCCAGTTCGGTTTGCTGCGCGGCCGCGTGCTGGGATGGATCCTGGAACTAACCAGAGAATTGAAGATCTTGAGGAACTCTGGAATGGTCGGTTTCTACGACAACCACCCCCCCTCCGCCCCCAAATCGATGAGTGGTTCACAGAGAGCTCGGGGAGCCCCTCCCCGCCCTGCGCCCTTCTCAGGAAGAGAGGCGCCTCGCTTGGCACTACAGATCTTGGTCTCCAGAGAGCCGAGCTCCCGAGCGGCGCTTTCCGGAGCCCGCATTAAACGAAGCTGGGAGGGAGGGAAGCTGACGGGCGGTAGAACAGAGACACAGCGCACAGCCAGCCAGGAGGTGGCCTACTGGAGACGGGGGGGCGCCGGAGGGGAGGAGTGGTGTTAAGGGGTGAGGTTCCGAAATTTTCCTTTCCACAGAACTAGAAGCCCCTTTAAAATTTGCACCATCTTTTATGCAAAGGCAATGCATGTTCATTACCGAAAAATATATACAAAAACAAAAAGAAATTTATAACAGCCTCCAATAGCATCAACATAAATAACTACAGCTAATATTTGGATTGGTTTTCTCCCAGCCTTTGTTTTATGCACATTTCTATATACGTACTCTAAATGGGAGCATAGACTATTCGCTGATTTGTAACCTGTTGGCTCACTTAATATAGCACATTTTCCTATGCCATTAAATATTTTTCTACAGTAACATGTAATATTGGCATAGTATTTCACGATCCATGCCATCAATTGTTTCATCAGTCCATTGGAATGGACATTTAAGTTGCTCCTATTCACTACTATAAACAACACTATGCAGAACATCTTTGTAGCTTAGTGTTTTGATTCTTTCCTTAAGATAAAGTCATAGAAGTAAAATTGCAAAATCAAAGACTTTGCATATTTTTACACCTTGATACAGATTGACAATTTGGTCTCTTGAAAGATTAAATGTACACTTTTGTCAGCAATATCTGAGATTACCCCTTCTGCCCTCACCCCTCAACCTTTCTCAATCCTTAAGGTTATAATCTTATTAAAATTTGCCAGTTTTGAAGATTGGAAATGTCCTTTGGTATTTTTATTTGTATTTTATTTATATTATGTGAATTTCCAATAAGGGGAAATGTTTTGTATAGGCTTTTTGACCAGCGTATATCTTTGGGGAGTTAAACATTATTTTATTAAGGAATTTGAATTTTAACTACTCATATATGTTGAAAATATTTTTCCAATCTTTGCTTCTGGTAATTTTATGTATGATAATTTTTTTTGATGGCAGAAATATAGATGTATTTTAGTTAAAATGTTTTTGTCTGCAAGTACCAAAATAAGCAACTAAAAGCAATTTAAGCAATAAAATCATTTAATTATCTCACATACCAAGAAGCCTGGAGGTAGATGGCCCCAAGTTAGGTCCAGCACTCACTACTGCCACAAACAACCCTGGTTCATTGGTTCTTCACCCCACCATGCTTTGCCTGTTGAGTTTCAATCTCACCTCTACTGCCTCCTAGGGGCGGATACAGCAGCAATCATGGCGCGCATTCAAGGCAGGAAGCAAGAGAAACAGAGCTACCAGCAGCTTTTGTCCCAGTGGACTGCAAAGCAGCAGCTTTCCAGAAACAGCCCTTATGCCTCAGGCAAACAGTCCTTGGCCATAACTGAGTCATTTGGCCATCCATAGTCAGATGTTTATCTGGAAAACCAAGTGCCTCCATTGTGAAGCACTCAAGGCTGGTGGAAAATGGCAGTTGGATTAGGCAACTAGACAAGCCCTTTTTGTGAGACACAGTCTTGCTCTGTTGCCCAGGCTGGAGTGCAGTGGCAACATCTCGGCTCACCACAACTTCCACCTCTGAGGTTCAAGCGATTCTCTTGCCTCAGCCTCCCGAGTAGCTGGAATTACAGGCACGTGCCACCATGCCCGGCTAATTTTTGTATTTTTTTTTAGTAGAAATGAGGTTTCACCACGTTGTCCAGGCTGGTCTCAAACTCCTGACCTCAAGTGATCTGCCTGCCTTGGCTTCCCAAAGTGCTGGGATTACAGGCGTGAGCCATCATGCCTGGCCTTAGACAAGCCTATTTTATTTTATGTCCTGCAGTAGGTCTTTAACTTGTATGTAGTTAACTCCACCCATGTTTTTCTTTGTGTATAATTAAAAATAAAAAATTAACACCTGTTATGTACCCATAATTAAAAATATACATTTTTAAAGAATGTCCTCCTTTTGTGCTGTTCACAGGTAATTCTTCCCATTTCAAGCTAAATATTGATGTATATTTTCTTACTATTTCTTTTTTCATTAAAAATTTTGCCCTACATAAGTAGATTTGTTCATTACAGTCTTGGTTCCCTTTTCAGCAATAAAGACTAAGTTTTAGAAGCCCAGTTTAAATAGATTAGCTATAGTTACCGAAATATCAAAATCTCTTTTTTTGTGTGTGAGACAGAGTCTTGTTCTGTGTCCAATCTCAGCTCTCTGCAACTTCCACCTCCCTCCCAGGTTCAAGTGATTCTTGTTCCTCAGTCTCCCAAGTAGCTGGGATTACAGGCATGCATCACCAAACCCACCTAACTTTTTTTGTTTTTAGTAGAAACTGGGTTTTGCCATGTAGCCCAGGCTTGTCTTAAACTCCTGGCCTCAGGTGGTCTGCTCACCTTTCAAAGTGCTGGGTTTACAAGTGTGAGCCACCTCACCTGGCCCATTTTATTCCAAATTTTTGATGTTTATTTATCAACATAGTCCCTCTGGAATTTATTTCTGTTTATGTCAAGAGGTGAAAATCAATTTTCTGTCACTAAATTCTTAGTTGTACCAATAGCATTTATTAAATAATCCTTAATTTCTCCCAAAATGTGACATCTCATATTTTGGGAGAAATTAAGGATTATTTAATAAATATATTATATATAATAAATATAATTATATATATTATATATTTTGCACATATATATTATATATTTTGCATATATATATAAATATATGTAATATATAAATAATATAGAGAATTATACATATAAAAATATAGATTTTTAAAATTAGAACTGGGAATTTATGACTCATTTAGAAACTAGAGGGGTGCTTTTTAGTTAGTACATTTTATTTTATGTCCTCCAGTAAAACTTGTAGTATTGGGTGGTCTTGGTGGCTGATGTCTGTAATCCTAGTGCTTTGGGAGGCCAGGGCAGGAGGATTGGTTGAGCCCAGGAGTTCAAGACCAACCAGCAGGACAACATCATGAAAGCATGTCTCAGGGGAAAAAAAAAACAAAAACAGCAACAACAAAAACAAACAAACAAAAAACCTGTAGTTTATTTATACAGGTCCACCACAAACTTTGTTTGAATTATTCCTAGGTAGTCTGTGAGTATTTTTTCTATTAGTTCCTAATTATTGCATATAAGGAACTTGCTCATTTATTACACACACAGAGATCTTTCCTGGCTCTTATTAGTTGTCAGTTTCTTAATTGATTCAGTTAGACTTTTCAGACAATTATATTACCTACTTAATGATAATTTGGACTTTTTCTTTTTAGTAAAGTAAACTTGAGGTACTTGTTAAGTTTCACTGGATAGGATCTCTCATACAATGGTGAAGAGTAAAAGATCAGGGATAAGCTTTATTTTGTATAAACTTTATTGTGGATATTTTTATAATGTGTTATTAAGTTGATGATTGGTGTCTGATATTGTAAAGCACAAATCTATCTCAGGTTACTGAGAACTTTGATCACAAACAAATGTTGAATTGTATCAAATATACTATTAGCACTTATTACGATGATTATAGACTTTTCCTCATCTTTCTATTATTTTTATTAAAGATGTTAATATATTTACTAATCCTGAATATTTTTGAATTTCTTCAATAAACTCAACATGGTCATTTAATTATTTATGCATTCGTTACAAATTTATCAGACATTCACCTTACTAAGGACACGGTGGTAAATACCACCAAGTCCACACCCCTGTGAAAATTATATTCCAGGGAGAACATGACAATTGATCTGCAATATTATCACGTTAATTCTGTCTCTGCAAGTGTGTTGTATATATACTCACCCGACACCCAGCACTGTGCTCACCCCTTCTTCTGTGCCTTTCTGTCCTGGAGCTTCACTTTTTCAGTGTTCGGTGGATCATTTCAGAAGGCCCTGCTTGAAGTTTGCCTTTCCAACTCTTCCAACAATTTTGCAAACTCCAGATTCCCTCTTTTTTTTTTCTTTTTGAGATGTAGTCTCACTCTGTCACCCAGGCTGGAGTCCAGTGGTATGATCTCAGCTCACTGCAGTCTCCACCTCCTGGGTTCAAGTGATTCTCTCACCTCACCCTCCCAAGCAGCTGGGATTAGAGGCATGTGCCACCATACCCAGCTAATTTTTGTATTTTTAGTAGAGATGGGGTTTCACCATGTTGATCAGGCTGGTCTTAAACTTCTGACCTCAGGTGATCCACCCACCTTGGCCTCCCAAAGTGCTGGGATTACAGCTGTGAGCCACTGAGCTTGGCCCAGATTCCCTTTTCTAAACCTCTTTCTTCTATGAGGTTTGGGAGAATTTCTATTTATTGCGCCAAATCCAAACTAGCACATCAGCTTTCGGTATCGGGGTTACACAAGCTCTGTAAAAATAATTTCTATAATTTTAATATACACGCTTAGTTTAAATAGCATAGGATCTATATTTTATTTAAATTAACAGACCATAGCCAGGCACAGTGGCTCACACCTGTAACCTAGCACTTTGGGAAGCCGAGATGGGAGGATCGCTTGAGACCAGGAGTTCGAGACCAGCCTGGTCAACATAGCTAGACCCCCATCTCTATTTAATAAAAAAAAATTAACAGAACTTGTCCATAGAGTCTTTGATAAGTTATCTAATTTATTTGATGGTTAATGATTTACTGAGGTTTCCTATCTCTTACTGAGTATAACTGGATAATTTTTATTCTCATATAAAATAACCTACATTGATATTTTAAAATGCATTACCATAGAGCTGTACCTTGTATTCTGCTATAACCTTAATTTTCTGTATCTGAAATAATTTTCCCATTGCCAGAGTTGACGGTTTTGATTTTTGTGTCTTGTTTTATTTTTATTCCTCCAGACTTTTCTAATTTATACTCCCATCAACAGTGCACCAGAAACTTGGTATTATCTGACTTTTTAATTTTGGCAAATCTGATGGGTATCAAGATATATCTTACTCTTGTTTTAATGTGCATTTCTTTGATTGCTGGTGAAATCTCTTCAGACAATTTTTAACCATTTTGCTCCCTTTCCAATTAACCACTTGTTGATAGCATTTTTCCACTGGATTTTCAGCCTTGGAGGTGGCCGTTGCTGCTGCTTCTGCTGCTGTTGATGTTGATGATTGGCGGGAGGATCTTACGTGTTTAGATGTTGTCAGTTTTAGATGTTACAGATATTATCTCTGAATCTGTCATTTGTTCAAAACTTGGTCAGTGTTGTCTTTTGCTGATTGAAAATGCTTTATTTTTTTATCTGGTCAATTCCATTCATTTTTGTGCTTTGGAATCTTATTTAAGAAGTCTTTCTCCACCTCAAAATCACACAAATTCCTATACTTTTTATTTTACTTTATATATCCACATGCTTAATCTCATACACATGAGATTAACCTGTGACACAGTCTAAACTAGTGGTCTAGATTGTTTTCTCCATTAAATGAGCTATAACTGAACTATTACAGCACCAAGTGCTTTGTAGCATGGCAAGAAAGAAAATTGTCCTAAATATGATCTGGGACAGTATTTTCTTTATGTATGTGATATAATTTATAATTCCTTTTGGAAAATAATTAGCATTCTTGTGTGAATATTTTAGACTTTATTGAGCTCAAGAGCATCTTCTGCTAAGCTGTCTGTTTTGAGAAGGGTCTGATAATATTAACTGGCACCTCCTTACTGTATTTTTCTATAAACCCCTCTTCCAAGAAAAAAAAGTCTGCAATGGCTGGCTCAGGACCTTCTTTCTCCAGGGCAAATTTGAAATAAAGCTTTGACATCAGCTTGTGATAATTTTCTCAGAAAGGCTGCTTTAAAAACAGCCTACACAGTCTTAAGTTCTTCTTCTAGATAGAACTTAAGTTCTATATGAAATAATTTCTTTTCCCATTGCCAGAGCTGAATATTTTCATTCGGTATCCTATTTTATTTTTATTCCTCTAGACTTTTCTAATTTATACTCCCATCAACAGTGCACTAGAAACTTGGTATTATCTGACTTTCTAATTTGGGTGACAGATAGAACTGAAGACTGTGTGGATGCACGCTCCCTTCAATCCATTCATGCCTGTACTATGCCTTAGATAAATTCCTTGAAGTTTATTATACGAGAATGGCATCTCTCTCTAGTTTCCAGCAACAAAGGGCTTTTTTTTTTTTTTGAGATGGAGTTTCGCTCTTGTTACCCAGGCTGGAGTGCAATGGCGCGATCTCAGCTCACCGCAACCTCCACCTCCTGGGTTCAGGCAATTCTCCTGCCTCAGCCTCCTGAGTAGCTGAGATTACAGGCATGCGCCACCATGCCCAGCTAATTTTTTGTATTTTTAGTAGAGATGGGGTTTCACCATGTTGACCAGGATGGTCTTGATCTCTTGACCTCATGATCCACCCACCTCGGCCTCCCAAAGTGCTGGGATTACAGGCTTGAGCCACCACGCCCGGCCCCAAAGGCCTTTAAAAAATCATATTTCTCAGTATTTGAGAAGTTTCTTAGAAATGACATTGTCATTGGATGTTATCACTTTATAACAATATCACTGCTTCCACTACAGTTCTGTTGGTAGCCATTCCTGAGAATTATTTGGAATCTTTAAGTGTTAGTTCCCACTATTTTTATTCTCACTGAAATGACAATTTTTAAAAGTTATTTAAAGCGTTGTTTTTCCAGTAGTTCCACGATGGTTCGTAAAATTGATCTCTTTCTTTAAACTGCCAATTATCTTTCTATGTCTAAGGACTTTGCATAGTCAGGGTTCCCTCATCCTGCAGAAGGGAGTCAGTTTGAATATTTGGTGTGAGCTACTGAACATCTTCATGCTTCACCGTTTTCATCTATAAAATACGATGGGGCCGGGCGCAGTGGCTCACACCTGTAATCCCAGCACTTTGGGAGGCCGAGGCGGGTGGATCACGAGGTCAAGAGATTGAGACCATCCTGGTCAACATGGTGAAACCCCGTCTCTACTAAAAATACAAAAAATTGGCTGGGCATGGTAGCGCGTGCCTGTAATCCCAGCTACTCAAGAGGCTGAGGCAGGAGAATTGCCTGAACCCAGGAGGTGGAGGTTGCAGTGAGCCGAGATCGTGCCATTGCACTCCAGCCTGGGTAACAAGAGCAAAACTCCGTTTCAAAAAAATAAATAAATAAATAAATAATAAAATAGCATAAAATACGATGATGATATATTTTAGCAATTTTTTATTGTTTTTCAGGTAATGGGAGTTGAGACTGAGTTCCAGACGGATTTTTATTCAGATGCTCCAGGCCTCAATGAAGAAAGAGGAGGAAGCTTTAGGTTATTGTGCATTTTACTTTTCTATATTTAAGCTGCAGTGGGCTATGGAGAACAGGAAGGCAGCTACAACTACGAGCAGCCGTACAAAGGAGCTTCATCTTCATGTCCAAGGGTTTGGTTTTGTTTTGTTTTGTTTTGTTTTGTTTTGTTTTGTTTTGTTTTGAGATGGAGTCTTGCTCTGTTGCCCAGGGTGGAATGCAGCAGCGTGATTTCACTGCAACTTCCACCCCCCAGGTTTTTTTGAGACGGAGTTTCGCTCTTGTTACCCAGGCTGGAGTGCAATGGCGCGATCTCGGCTCATCGCAACCTCCGCCCATCGGAACCTTCGCCTCCTGGGTTCAGGCAATTCTCCTGCCTCAGCCTCCTGAGTAGCTGGGATTACAGGCACACGCCACCGTGCCCAGCTAATTTTTTGCATTTTTAGTAGAGACGGGGTTTCACCATGTTGACCAGGATGGTCTCGATCTATTGACCTCGTGATCCACCCGCCTTGGCCTCCCAAAGTGCTGGGATTACAGGCTTGAGCCACCGCGCCCGGCCCACCCCCCAGGTTTAAGTGATTCTTGTGCCTCAGCCTCCTGAGTAGCTGGGACTACAGTTGTGCACCACTATGCCTGGATAATTTTTCTATTTTTAGTAGAGATGGGGTTTCACCATATTAGCCAGGCTGGTCTCAGACTCCTAACCTCAGGTGATCCACCTGCCTCAATCTCCCAAAGTGCTAGGATTAAAGGCATGAGCCACCATGCCAGGCCCATGTCTGAGAGTTTTATTTTTATGTTTCTTAGGACAACCTAATGTTAATTGGAACAGTGATGTTTTATTTAGGTTTCCTTTGCCCTCCTTAGGGCCAACCTCTGTAGTGCCCATACTGTGTTTAGGATATGTCACCAAACAGATAAATATTATACATGTCGGTCGGAGTAGGCTCTTACCCTGAGCCTCTCCCTGTGCCCTGTGCATAGCTGGGAGGCCCAGGTAGAACTCAGCTCCCCGCGCCATCTCCAGATCCATCTGCTCTGAGTTAGGGCATGCTGGTGGAGTGACTCCCTCTGGTCCCTTGGTAGCTTCTCGTCTGTAGAAAATGCATGAAATGAAGCAAAGGAAACACCTGTCTAGGCAGACCCTCCCCTTCGTTCATTCGTGCCTGTCATATGTCTTAGAGAAACTCCTTGAAGTTTATGATTTGAGAATGCCACCTTTCTCTGGTTTCCAGCAATAATGGGCTTTTAAAAATTATATTCTTTTAGCAATTTCAACAGGAATTTTAAGCATGGACGCAGAGGATTGGAATTTCATATTCAACTCTGTATTCCTAGCACCTATTAAAATGTAGTAAGTATAAAAAAATGAGTCTGTGATGAAGAGATGAATTACCAGGATGGTCACATAATTTGTAGTCTAAATCTGGACCCTTTTGAGAATAAAAGGGGATATTGGCCAGGTGGGTCAACAGATTAACAGGAGTAAAACGGGACAGTGTCCAGAAAACCATGATATGTGATCACCCTAGCACAGGGAAACAGAGAAGAAAGACAAGTGATAGGGTGAAAGAATGATAGAGGAAAAAAATATGCCTCAGCCAGGTGCAGTGGCTCATGCCTGTAACCCCAGCATCTTGGGAGGCTGAGGCAGGTGGTTCACTTGAGGTCAGGAGTTCAAGACCAGCCTGGCCAACATGATGAAGCCCCATCTCTACTAAAAATATAAAAATTAGCTGGGTGTGGTGGTACATACCTGTAATCCTAGCTACTTGGGAGACTGAGGGAGGAGAATTTCTTGAACCTGGGAGGCAGAGGTTGCAGTGATCCAAGATCAAGCCACTGCCCTCCAGCCTGGGTAACAGAGCAAGACTCTGTGTCAACAATGAAGAAGAAGAAGAAAGAAGGAAGAAGAAACGGAGGAGGAGGAGGAGAGGAGGAGGAAGAGGAATAGGAAGAAAGAAGACAAAGAGGAAGAAAGAAGAAGGAAGAAGAAGAAGGAGGAGAAGGAAGGAAGGAAGGAAGGAAGGAAGGAAGGAAGGAAGGAAGGAAGGAAGGAAGGAAGGAAGGAAGGAAGAAGAGAAGGAGGAGGAGGAAGCAGCCTGGATTCCCTGGGAAACCAACTCAGAGCCAGACACTGGCATGCAGGAAGTTTACTGTGGACTGCTCTTGTCAACAGAAAGTAAGATGGAGTAAGAGAAGTCAGGATGGGCAGAGGGGGAAGTTAACTGTGATGGATCAGAGAAAACTGAAATGGGGATGGCCCTGCAGTGAAATTCCAAATCAAGGCAAGAAGCCTAGACCTTTGTACACCTGCATCAACTGGTCACAGGATGTGACCTGACCAGGAGAAGGCAGCTTAACCCTGGGTGAGGCAGGCTTCATCCACGGAGGTCAGTTCCCTCCTAGGGAGGCAGCTGCAGACCTTGAACAGCCAACACACCCAGTAGCTGGAGCAATGAGTGCTCAGGTCCCAACAGAGCATCAGGAGGGCTTACTACAGGGTTCACTACGGTCCACCCCTTGTGCCGCTCAATCGCCTCTTTCATGGAGCTAATTCCCCACATTCTGAGATTCAGAATGGTCTCCATTTCAAGGGAAACACAGAAAGAAGGGGAATGAGTCAAACAATAGGCCTGCTACTATGGCTGGTCTCAAGGTCACAAATGACACATATCATTTCCCTCCATTCTAGGCTCCCTCTACCCTCAAATAACATTTTTTTTTTTTTTTGAGACAGAGTCTCATTCTGTCACCAGGCTGGAGTGCAATGGCACAATCTCGGCTCACTGCAACCTCCGCCTCCTGGGTTCAGGCAATTCTCCTGCCTCAGCCTCCCAAGTAGCTGGGACTACAGGTGCATGCCACCACGCCCAGCTAATTTTTATATTTTTAGTGGAGATGGGATTTCACCATGTTGGCCAGGATGGTCTTGATCTCTTGACCTCGTGATCCACCCACCTTGGCCTCCCAAAGTGCTGGGATTACAGGCTTGAGCCACCGTGCCCAGCCCTCAAATAACATTTCTGATCCCAGCACTTTGGGAGGCCAAGGCGGATGGATCACTTGAGGTCAGGAGTTTTAGACCAGCCTGTCCAACTTTCTACTAAAAATACAAAATTAACTGGACATGGTGGCGCATGCCTATCATCCCAGCTACTTGGGAGGCTGGGGCAGGAGAATTGCTTGAACCTGGGAGGCAGAGAGTACAGTGAGCTGAGGTGGTACCATTGCACTCTAGCTTGGGCAACAAGAGCAAAACTCCATGTCAAAAAAAAAAAAAAAGAAAAGAAAAGAAAAAAAAAATTTCTGCAGATCGGGGTGACTTACACAGTGGGTAACTCAGAGCATCATCCATGAGAAGTTGGAGTCTCTGGAGACTATGCTCTCAGAGCATGTCTGTGGCTGCTGCACTTTGCCAGTTACCATCAGAATTGGGCATGGAGGGAGATACCAAGAAATTACCCTCATTGTATCACCTGGGAACCAAATGCATTCCTCCAGCTCCATTACATAAGAGCAGCCCATCTGCTTTCAAGGGCAACTACCTAGGTCAGGATGATAACACCTTTCTCTGGCTGTTAGTGTCTTGGCACAAGAAGCCTAGAATAGTCTCGCAGTAGCAATAGCTTAAAGTATAAAGGGATGCTTTCTCTGTCTCTTGGTGGAAGTATTTCCCTTTCTAGAAATCAGGACTTCTAGGCCCACCTAGATTTTCAGAGAAAAGAAGCTTAAGTTCCTCACAGGGGTCACTGGGAATGAAGACTATGGGGCCACTCCTGCTTCCATGCCGTGTTTTCCAGCCCTATGTGCTCTATTGGGAACGCAGCACCACATAATGGTCATAATTTGGGGCCTACCGAGTCCTGGAGGATGGTACCTCAGTCACTCTCTAAGGCCAGCAGCTCTGGATGTTGGAATATGCAACAAGGCCAGTGGGTTCCATGCTCAGGCACCCACTGCAATGTCTCCTTTATTGAAAAGTAGGTCCCTGGCCAGATGTGACGTTTTGCAGGATCCTGTGTTGGTGGATCAATACTCTAAACAATCAGAGAGCTGTGCTGATTTTAGCACTACAGGCAGGAAAGGCAAATCCATACCCCAATTACGTGTTCTTACTGGTCAAGATGAATCATTGGCCATTTTCTACCAAGTGGTTTGGTCTACCTGAGGGCTGCTGCTTGGAGGCTCGGTGCTGGTCTGTTGCTGGCAGGCAGGACATCCAGCAATGGCAGTGGCTTGGTCAACCTTCATGAGTGGACACTCACACTGTGAGCCCATGCATCACTTCCACCACGGCCACACTGTTGATGCACCCATTGTGTCAGCCCTGTGGGGGCTGAATGCAGAGGCTGATTGAGGACAACTGGCTGAGTCGTCACATCTGCTTGGCTGTTCAGTGTCTTTTTCCCGGAAGATGCTCTCAGGTGTGCATTCACATGTGATCCAGAGAGCTTCACCTGTCACACCCACTCCATTAGCTCCTTCCCAGTCCTCTTTGTTCTCAATCTTTCTCCTCCCAAGCTTCTGAGAAACAAGCCAGTTCCTTCTGCTAATGAGTCCATATATACTCTTCTTTAGAGGACCTCCTTTTTTCTACACACGAAATGGATGCCCAGGTACTCTGCCCGCAGCATTTCCTGTTGAAAGGATTTCTCCTGCCAGTCATTCAGGCCACCCCTGAGTGGGGCCATAAGGGAGCAATGGTCCAATTTTGGCTTGTACCACATGCTATGCTGATCCGTCTGTGAGCCACACCTGGCCTTTTACCTCCCCCATCAACTGGTCATAAGGAACCACCCAACCTCATGCAGCTAGAGGTGTGAGTTCAGGAGAGGCAATGGTACAAAAACAGTGGGGAGTTCAGCGGAAGTTGGAGATTTGGGCCATTAGCCCATGCAGCTTTCTGATGCTCTCTGGCTTTGTGTGTGCCAGCCTGGATGTACCACTTCCATCTCACAATATGGTGCTGCTGGTGTCTCCAGATAGATGATTTGGTGGGTCTAACAGAACCAAGCTCATAATAGGCAGTTCTGGCTGTAGGATCACTTTTGTTTCATCTCTCTAGGGCCTGGAAACATTCTAGAAGTTGTTTCTCAAACATATAATTCTCTGTTGTCGATGGCATTGACCTCACTCCTAAACTCTAAGGGTCTGTATTGTGATTCTCTTGTTAGAGCTTCCATAAACTTTACATGGCAACTTTTGACCCCACAGATACCACTAATTCCATAGGGTCAGTTGGATTATAAAGGCCAATTATCAGCACAGCTTGAACCTCAGCCTGGACCTGCTATAGAGCTCTTTCCAGTTCTGGATACTCCAGTTAGAGCTGATGGGAGAGTGGTATTCCTTAGTGTGAAATATGCTGCTTTCAGAACCTGAGGCCCACCAGGCATTGTGCTTACTTCTTAGTGGTAGGAGGTGTAAGATACAATAATCTCTGCTTTACTTTGAAGATGTCCCACTGTGCTCCAGATCACTGGACCCTTAAAATCTTTCCTATTGTGGCAGGTCTCTGAATCTTCCTTGGGCTTATCTCCCGCCCTCTAGAGCATGTGTCTTATGAAGGCCTTCAGCTCACTTGCCACATCTTGTTCACCTCGTCTGATGAAGGTGAAGTCATTAAATAGTTGGCCAATGTGATATTTGGAGGGACGTCCAGATTGTCCAGGTCTCTTCAGCCTACATGTGACAGACGGTGGAAATTAAATGTAGCCCTGAAGCACTACTGTAAATGGATACACTGCCTGTCCCACATGAGTGTGAATTGTTTCTGTTCCTCTTTTCTAATGGCAATGGAGAAAAGAGTATTTTCCAGACTAATAGCTGCATACTAGGGCTGAGGCGAACTTAACATGCCCTAGCAAAGTATTATACTACCTCCAGTGAAGCAGCTGGAACTTGGGCTACTCTGTTAGTGGGTGACTGCCCATTTTCATCCTAAAGCGTGTCTGGTTTCTGTAGAAGCTGGGCTGATGTGATTACCTTGGGATGTAATGGGGACCACCAATCTTTTATCCTTTAGCTCTTTAAGGATGGCATGGAGATCGATCCAAGATGGCCGCCCACTAACAGCTCAGGATTGTAGCTCCCAGTGAAAGCCCAGAGAACGAGACGATGCCACACTTTTAGACGAATTTTCGTCACTCACCGATCAGCCGATTCCCAGTGGAGGAGCCCCACGGGTTGCCAGCGCGACTCTTGTGGCCGCCGCAGCGGTTTTGCCAGCGTCTCGGCGCAGCAGCTCTTCATGCAGAGCCAACGGGACTGCTTCCCCTACTGACCGGAGTCTGGAGCTCCGGGAAGTCACAGCCGCTTGTTGTGGACTCAAGAGGGAAGCCAGACCAGAGATTCCCGGGCAGAAGAGCACCGTCAGTCTTATCGCTGCTATTTAGGCTGCCACAGTGGGTTGCTCGGATCCCAGCACTGGGAATCAATAAGTCGGACGTCGACTCAGAAACCTAATTAGAAAGGCGGTTCATCTACAATGAAGGGAAAAAAACAGCCTAAGAAGGCCGAGTACACTCAAAATCAGAACCCATCAGCAACGGAACAAGCCCTGATGGAAAAGGACTCATCAGTAACGGAACAAGCCCTGATGGAAAAGGACTGTGTTCCATTATCTGAAGTAGGCTTTAAAAGGTGGATGATAAGAAACTTCTGGGAGTTAAAGGAACTTGTTCTAACCCAATGTAAAGAAACTAAGAACTTGGAAAAAAGGTTAGATGAAATGTTGAAAAGAATAGACAATATAGAGAGGAATACAAATGAACTTATGGAGTTGAAAAATACAACACGAGAACTTAGTGAAATATGTACAAGCTTAAACAGCCGAATGGATCAAGCAGAAGAAAGGGTATCAGAGGTCGAAGATCAACTTAATGAAACAAAACGACAAGACAAGAATAGAGAAAAAAGGATAAAAAGGAATGAGCAAAGGCTCCAAGCAATATGGGACTATGTGAAAAGACCTAATATACGCTTGATTGGTGTACCTGAATGTGACGGAGAGAATGAATTCAAGCTGGAAAATACTCTCCAGGATATTATCCAGGAAAATTTTCCTAATTTAGCAAAGCAGGACACTATTCAACCCCAGGCAATACAGAGAACACCACAAAGATATTCCTCAAGAAGACCAACCCCAAGGCGCATAATCGTTAGATTCACCAAGATCGAAACGAAGGAGAAAATATTAAGGGCAGCCAGAGAGAAAGATCAAGTTACCCATAAAGGTAAGCCTATTAGGCTTACAGCAGATCTCTCAACGGAAACCCTAGAACGGAAAAGCTAGAAGAGAGTGGGGGCCAATATTCAATATACTTAATCAACAGAACTTTCAGCCCAGAATTTCATATCCTGCCAATTTAAGCTTTACATTTGAAGGAAAAATAAAATCTTTTAGGAACAAGCAAGTACTCAGAGATTTTATTACCACCAGGCCTGCTTTACAAGAACTTCTAAAAGAAGCATTATACACAGAAAGGAACAACCAGTATGACCCTTTCTAAAAATACACCAAAAAGTAAAGAGCATTAACATAAAGAAGAATTTTTATCAACGAAAGGACAAAATAGCCAGTTAATATCAAACGGCAGCAACCCTAAATTTAAATCGACCAAATCTCCCAATCAAAAGATATAGACAAAATCTAACGGTATATCCAAAGATATACATAGACTCAAAATAAAGGGTTGGGAAAAAAAAAATGTACCAACCAAATGGAGAGCAAAAATAAATAAATAAAAAGCAGGAGTTGCAATTTTCACATTTGACAAAATAGATTTCAAAGCTACGAGGATACAAGGGTAAAAGGATTAATGTAATAATAAGAGATCTTAACACCCAGATACATAAGACACATAATGAGATTTAGATTCAACGAGACAGAAAATTGATAACAATATCCGGGACTGGAACTAAGATTCAGAACAAATAAACTCAATAGAGCTCTCCATTTTAAACACACAAAATATACATTATCCACAAAATCTAACGATATATCTAAAGATATACAAAGACTCAAAACAAGGGGATGGAAAAAAACTCACCAACCAAATGAAGAGCAAAAATAAATAAATAACAAGCAGGAGTTGCAATTCTCACACTTAATAAAATAGATTTCAAAGCTACAAGGATGCAAGGGTAAAAGGATTAATGCAACAATAAGAGATCTTAACACCCAGATACATAAGACACATAATGAGATTTAGATTCAACGAGACAACAAATTGATAACGATATCCAGGACTTGAACTCAGAGCCAGAACAAATAAACACAATAGAGGTCTCCATTTTAAACACATAAAATATGCATTAACCACTTTAAACACTCAAAATATTGATCGGCCATTATTGAAACCCATTTTAGGAATGAAGTAATATTCCTTTTTCCCTCTTTTTCTTTTTTTCCCCTTCTTTTTCTCTTTTTCCCTCAAAAAATAAAAAAAAAGGATGGCATGAACTCTCTCCTCCCAACGCAGGATGTGATCTTGGTTTAGATTTACGCTCTTGGCCGGAGGAAAGGTGGAATTTCAGAGGCTGCTGTTTGGCTTTTTCTTAAGCACACATACTGCCATATCTCACCCCCACAGGCCAGGGAACCAGTGTGGGAGTTCTTCTAGCTCCTAAATATGTCCATTTTCATCAAACATCAAACATCCAGAGGCAAGGGAGCCAACAGCAGACAGACGACGGTGAGCCACGGTGAGCCACACCTAGGACAGAACTCCACACATTACCAGGCTCCCAGTGCCCTCTTGCTAACAGGGGAGTCCATGCTGACACCTGGGGTGCCCAGTCAATGCCAACTTGGAATCTGTGTCCAACAATCCTCCAAATTTCTGAATTTTCACTCTTCTCCAGGGAACAGTTACTGATATAAATGGCCATAGATCTCAGAGAAGGACTTGGCCATGATTATACACTTGTCAGAGTGTTGTAGGACCTCTTCTTCTGAGGATCTTTCATCTGCTTCAGTCAGTAGGTTTGAAAATTGGGTCAGGTCTAGAAACTAGGCAAGGAACATGACTTTCATCTGGATGGCTGCTCTCAGCCTCCAATCACCTCTTTTTGGTTTCTGTTTATTCTATAGGGTGAACAATACCCTTGCTGGCTACTCATCTGTGTTGGCTCTAGGGATGCCCATTGTGAATTAGGGGATTTGGAGGCTGATCAGGGAAAGAGATATGACCACTAGGTGATAGCAGCACACAATGATCTTGATTTCAGCAATGCTTTGACAGGATTATGTGTGAGGTTTCCCTTTACAGAATGAAACCTTCCCAAAACAAGAGGCCATGCAGAAGGAGAAGAAGGCAAAAGAACTCGGGAGGGAAAGGGGAGTGGCAGAGAAACCTCATGTGTCTAGGCAATGTCACTCAGGGAGTCTCTGGACTAAAGAGCTCCCAGGAGCAGCAGTGGCTTAGGGTCTTTTAGAACCCCAGGGCTTGTCTTATCTATGGCTAGCGAATATTGCATACAGATATTTTGCAAGGTATGCAAAGCAGACAGGCTGTAAATAAATAAAAATCTACTTACTGGGTCTCTATTTAAAGCAACAGGATGCTCTGAATTGAAAATTTCGGGTTTGGCAGGCTTTTGAGCTAATGGTCCCACTCTGCTGCAAAGAAACAACGTAGGGCTAATATAGGGGGCCATCTTTGGCGCCTCTGTGTAAAGACATCATGTTCTATTAGCTGTCTCTGGAGCTCTCCCTCATCAAGCCACTGGCTGCCACTCTGATTTAGCTCCTTGTTATACTAATTGCCACCTCTTGCCTTTAATGGCCAACTGCTTCCACTGTTGTTAGGGATCCTATCATCCCCACTGCTATGGAAGTCCAGTCACCCAACAGCATCTCCTGCCATCTGCCCTGGCCTGCAGAGGACAGCCACTCCTGAATTTCTCAGTGATGTTGGTGCCCCTCTGCCCAGCTCATTTCTTGTGGCTCTCATGAACAGAATGCCCTCTGGGTTCTCCTGAGGAACAGCTGTCTGGTGAGTTTCCCAGCTGCCCGTAGCTTTCTCACGTTACTGAATGAACCCTCTGAGCCTTTCTTCTTTTGTCTTTCATGAAAATTCTGAAATTTCCAATGCATTTAGTGTCAGCCACTAAGTGACACTAGCATACATGTTTCTCTAAATCATCCTTAGTGTGTTAGCAGCATTTCCTAGGATCCCAGAGTCCTGAGGTGCCAGGGTCCTTGCTAAGGTTTAATAATGCAGCATGCCCCCCATAACCACAGGCTCCCTTTACCCAGCCTGATGTTGTGCCCCCTCTACATCTGGCACCCTCAGGATCCATCCCGCTACAGTCTCTCCTGGATTTTGCTAGAACATTTCTGCAAGTTCCAGCTATTCCTTTGGGGCGCAATCTTCTTCTTAACTTACTGGGTCCAGCACCTCCCTAGCCAGGTCATGTTGGAACCTGATCTTAGCTATTAGTCTTATGATCAAGACTGGAGGTGGAGCCAGAGCCTGAAAGGCACATGACATGGTTTGGCTCTGTGTGCCCACCCAAATCTCATCTCAAATTGTAATCCCCATGTGTCAAGGAAAGAACCTGGTGGGAGGTGACTGGATGATGGGGGCGGTTTCTCCCATGCTGTTCTCATCATAGTTCTCATGAGATATGATGATTTTATAAATATTTGGCAGTTCTTCCTTACTCTCTCTCTCTCTCTCTCTCTCCTGCTACCTTGTAAAGAAGGTGACTGCTTCCTCTTCAACTTCCGCCATGATTGCAAGTTTCTTGAGGCCTCCCCAGGCATGTGGAATTGTGAGTCAATTAAGCCTCTTTCCTTTGTAAATTACCCAGTCTCAGTTATTCTTTATAGCAGTGTGAAAGTGGACTAATATAGGGAACAAGATGTCCTCAAAGGTCTAGAGACCTGCGCATTGTCTTCAAGCCAGTGGAAAGTGCTGACCTCTATCAGGGAAGAGCAGCCCACTTCTGCAGGCCCAGAACGTTCAAGGGGCTCTGGAAATTCGAGTTGTTCAAGTGTAGACATTGTCACTCCATCTCTCAAGGTCTCATTTTGGCCAGTCAGGGCCCTGGACATCTGAAGCTCTTCTAGGCATCTGCAGGATTTGAGTGTCTCCTGATTGCTGCCAGAGGACCTCTGGCTTCTGCACTTAGCTTTTAGCTGGTGATGAATTTCCCTGAGCCTTTCACGGTCTTCTCTAAGGCCTCTTCTGCCCTCAGCAACAGTGATCCAATTCTGTAGACCTCGTAATTGCCCTACCCTCATTGTTATGGACTGAATATTTGTGTCCCATTACCCACTCCTCAATTCATATGTTGAAACCCTAATTCCCAATGTAATGGTATCTGGAGATGGGGCTTTGGGGAGATAATAAAGTTTACGTGAAATCATGAGTGGCATCCTCATGGTGGGATTAGTGTCCTTATAAAAAGCCAGAGAGTGCTTCTCTCACCATCACCATTTCAGTGAAGGCAGCAAGAAGGCACCCAGCTGTAAACCAAAAAGGAGCTCTCACTAGAAACTGGCCATGCCAGCACCCTGATCTCAGACTTCCAGCCTCCAGAACCAGGAGAAATAAATGTTTGTTGCTTAAAGCACCCAGTCTATGGTATTTTGTTATTGCAGCTGAAGCTGCCTAGAACACTGGTTCACCCACCAGTAACACTGCTCTCACTGTTTTTACTACCAGAGAAAGTTTTAGCAATTGCATAACTGCAGTAGGACGGGGACTCTCTGTACACCACCTGCCACAAACATTATGGTCCTCACTGCCAGCTTCCCAGCAGATGATCTACCTCTCAAACTCTGTTTTTAGGGGTTGCTTCCTAGGACCTCTCCCAGTCCCAATTGCTATGCATCGTGTTCCCAGAGAAACAAACCCTGGGACTCTAAGAACTGTGGGAACAAGCACTCCATTAGGAAGTGCTCTCAAAACCAAAGGTGGTGAAGAAACAAGGGAAGAAGACGTGGGTGACAAAAGAAATTGAACTGCTTCAAGGAATGCGGGAGCTGGGATGGCCCTTCAGAGAGATCCTGAACCAAAACAAGGGGCCTGGCCTTTGTAGTTCTGCAGAAACCAGTCATGGGATTCAGGAGAGAGGGCACAAACTTGGGCAAGATGGCTTTCTTTGACCAAGCATAATTCACTAAGAAGGGCACAGCTGTGAGCTACCAGCAGCCAACACTCCAAGCATCTGGGAACCTGAAGGATGGCACACCACAGTATCCATGGCAGCCTGGGTCACAGCTTTCCTGCCAAGAAAGCACAAATTCTTCCTTCTCCTGTTCTACTAGGAATTGCCAGGAGGAGTTTATTAGTACATCCCCTAACAAAAAACATGCCAGAGGCCAGGAGTAGGAGGATGGCAGGGACACCTATAATCATCTTTCACACCTATAATCCTGTAATAGCAATACTTTGGGAGGCCCAGGCAGAAGAATTGCTTGAGGCCAGGAGTTCAAGATCAGCCTGGGCAACATAGCCAGAATATTTTCTACAAAAATATTTTAAAATTAGCCAAGATATGGTGGTGCACGCTGTAGTTCCAGCTACTAGAGAGGCAAAGGCTAGAGCAAGCTTGTCTAACCAGTAGCCCAGAGGCCACATGCAGCTCAGGTTGGCTTTGAATGCAGCCCACCACACATTCGTAAGGTTTCTTAAAACATTATGAGATTTTTTTTGCATTTTTTTTTTTTTAGCTTGTTCGCTATCATTGGTGTCAGTGTATGTTATGTGTGGCCCAAGACCATTCTTCTTCTTCCAATGTGGCCCAGGAAAGCCAAAAGATTTCCCACCCCCGAGCCAGAGAATCTCTTGAGCCCAGGGGTTCTAGACTGCAGTGAGCTATAATTGCGCCACTGCACACTAGCCTGGGTGACAGGGCAAGGCCATATGTCTAAAAAAAAAAAAAAAAAAGAAAGAAATGAAAGATGCCCTAACCCTACCCTTGGGCAGTTATCCTGTTTGTATCTCTTTCTTCAAATGTCCTTTGGATATAAAACCTTTCTTCTATATACTCCTTGGCCTTATTCCTCATCTCTTCCCTTTTTTTTTTAACCGTCTCATACCCTTGTTCCTGATAAACAGAATTTGCTTGAAGACAAGTGTTACAGGTTGAAATTTTGACCCCCCTGCCCCACTCTCCAATGTGGCAAGTATCTAAATCCCTAGTATCTCAGCATGTGGCTTTATTTGGAAATAAGGCCTTTGCAGATATAATTCAAGTAAGGTCATTAGGGTAGACCCCAATGCAATATGGCTGATGGCCCTATAAAAAATGGAAAGAAATGTAGATACAGAGACTCACACAAACACAGAGTGAACGGCAGGTGAAGATGAGAACAGAGAGTAGAGTCATGCTTCGTAAGCCAAGAAACACCAAGGACTACCAGCAACTGCCAGAAGCCAGAGGGGAGGCACTGAACACATTCTCCCTAAGCCTCAGAAGGAACCAACCCTGCTGATTCCTCGATCTTGGACTTCCAGCCACCAGAGCTGTGAGACAGTACATTTCTGCTGTGTAAGCGCCTAACATGGTACTTTTTTATGGCAGCCACAGGAAATGAGTGCAGCAAGACTGCAGCAAGGAAATAAAGCCAATGTAGAGAGTGAGGAGGGAGCAGATCGGGATGTTTCCCCAGTGAGTGGCTCTATCAAAACTGGAGGCCAGAGGGAGGAGCACAACTCCTCAATTTTTGGTGTCTGGTTTGAAATGCAGAGTAAAAGGTAACTGTGCCCAGGGTGTGTTTAACAGAGTGGGTCGCCCCAGTGAGTCTGTGGGACATCAGTCTGGGACATTCTCATGATCCTGAGTGCTGTGTAAGCCTTGGGACCCTCAAGAATGCAAAGATTTGTGCAAAAGAGAGAGAAGGAAGGGCAGGGCAGGGCAGGGCCTTAACACTCATCCAACTCTCTCTCTTTTTTTTCCAGAAGGAGCCTTGTGTCGTCACACAGGCTACAGTGCAGTGGCACTATCTCAGCTTACTGCACCCTCTGCCTCCCAGGTTCAAGTTTTTTGAGACAGAGTTTCACTCTTATCACCCAGGCTGGAGTACAGTGGCAAGATTTCCACTCACTGCAACTTCCGCCTCCCAGGTTCAAGTGATTCTCCTGCCTCAGCTCCCAAGGAACTGGGAACTGGGATTACAGGCATGCACCACCACGCCGGGCTAATTTTGTATTTTTAGTAGAGACAGGGTTTTACCATGTTGACCAGGCTAGTCTCAAACTCCTGACCTCAGGCGATCCACCTGTCTTGGCCTCCCAAAGTAGTGGGATTACCACTAAGCCCAGCCACATTACTGAGCTTTTAAAAGGCTTATGTGTCAAATTTTTATCTGTAGTAAATATTGCTAACCACACCTTTAAAGGTCAGCAAGAGAACTTTCAGTTATATAAAAGTTCATACATAACATCACTTCTTTTATATACAAACAGCAGTTGCAAAGACAGATCTAACTACCTGCACTGTGTTTGATCTGTCTTTGCAACTGCTGCCTGGTTATAATTCACTGGGAATTAATGGAGTCTATGATTCTATTTTGAGCCTTTTCCAAAGGTAATGAAGAAAGTCAGCATTTCTTCAAACTGCCCCAGCAGATTTGACTGACGAATAACTGACAGCCAAAAGAAACATAATTTTGTTCCAGAATGGATCAGGGAGAAGATTCCCTCACGGCAGGCATGCAAATACACCCTGGCCCACAACTCCATATCCTAGAGGAAACAGGGAAGTAGCGCAGATAGATTTTAACCACAGTTGAATACATTCCGCAGTATACGTCCCACATTTCCTCTCAGCTGTGTCCTTATGGCCAACAGTCATGACTCCGGCAGACTCCACAAATCCACTGGCTAGCCACATTACATTCTGAAACGCCAGCAAAGCAAAGCAGTTCTCGCATCTAGTTTGAGTAACAGACGCCCAATTCTAGGTGTGGGTAGAGGGATGGCTGGTAATCATCTCCAACTGCCATCATTTGGTCTTTATTTAACCAGTGTGAAAAATCAGAATCTGTGAGAGTTGTTGAAATAAAAAGTTTGACAATTGCATTTAGTAATGGCAAAGGTCAGATGGCAGTCAGGATGGTTAAAACATCACACACAGGGAGGCCACAGGCCTGGATTTAACCCTCGCTGCACCTGGTAGTTTTCTTTTCCGCCAATATTGCTTATACCTCTCCAGCCCTTCTGCCACCTGAAAATGGCAAGTGTCTGGGTGAGAGGTGCCAGGGAAGTGAAAGCAAACCCACCAAGGTGCACATTCTGCTAGCAATGGCATTTTCCCATACCATAGGAAGAGGAGATCAGCATTTAAAAAAAAAAAAAAGTCTTTTATTTTACGTACAGGGGTCCACGTGCTGATTTCTTATAAAGGTAAATTGTATCATAAGAGTTTGGTGTACAGATTACTTCATTACCCAGGTAATAAGCACAGTACCCAATAGTTAGTTTTTTTGGTTTTGGGTTTTTGTTTTGTTTTGAGACAGTGTCTGACTCTGTCACCCAGGCTGTAGTGCAGTGGTGTGATCTTGGCTCACTGCAACCTCCACCTCCAAGGCTCAAGCAATCCTTCCACCTCAGCCTCCCAAGGAGCTGGGACTACAGGCACATGTCATCACACCTGGCTAATTTTTGTATTTTCTTTTTTTTTTTAGAGATGGGTTTTCACCATGTTGGCCAGGCTGGCCTTGAACTCCTGAGCTCAAGCAATCTGCCCACCTCGGCCTCCCAAAGTGCTGGAATTACAAGTGTAAGCCACCACATCCAGCCTATTGTTATTCAGTCCACATCCTCCTCCCATCCTCCACCCTCAAGTACATCCCAGGGTCTGTTGCTCCCTTCTTTGTGTTCATGAGTTCTCATCATTCAGCTCCCACTTATAAGTGAGAACACACAGTGTTCGGCTTTCTGTTTCTGCATTAATTTGCCTAGGATAATGGCCTCCAGCTCCATCCATGTTGCTGCAAAATACATGATCTCATTCTTTTTTATGGCTGTTTAGTATTCCACAGTGTATATGTACCGCATTTCCTTTATCCAGTCTACTGTTGATAGGCATTTAGGTTGACTCCGTGTCTATGCAATTGTGAATAACGCTGTGCGGAGGTCAGGATTTTTAATACTGTATGCCTGTCATAGGTTAAGACTATATAAGAACTTAAATCTTCCCTATCTGATCCACAAGAGGGGCAGGAAGTAGATACATGGGCTGACTACCGTGGATTAAGGGGTAATGAGGAGGTAAGCCACGCTGTCCAAGATGGTAGCCATCAGCTACCTATGGCTTTGAGCATTTGGTGTGTGTCTCGCACAAGTAAGAAGCTGAATTTTCAGTATTATGTCATTTTCATCAATTTAAATTTAAATAGACACCTGTGATGGGATAGAATTGAGTTTGAAAAAGGGAAATAACAGAACCAGCAAAATCGTTCACATTCCTCAGAGATCTTTGATGTAGAGTTTCTCATGTGAGTCTCATAACATCACAAGTGGAGCAGGATGAGCAGGTGATATTATCTGCATTTTAAGTAGACATAAAAAAGATAAACGGACTCATTTATAGTCATTAGGTAGTTTATGAGAAAAGCATGCCTCCAACTCACAATTTCTGACAACCCATTCAGAGCTTTATCCATGCTTTCTGTAGAATAATGGCAATAACGCATTAATGGCACAATTAATATTATGGACTGCTTGCTGTACACGAGGAAGCTCGTCACATCTGTGGCTCTGTGCTTCTCAGCCATTTCCACATTGCAGCTCTCAAAGAAAATGAAACCAGAGATACAGCACACCAGGGTAAGCTGGGGTAAACTATACCCCTCCAGTGTGCCATCCGAAACAATCCATTACACTCCATTTACATTTTATAATTAAGACGAAAATAAAATGCAGTGTAACGGGGTAGATATTCACTGTTGATTTTGTATAAAACTTCCATATGTTTCAAACTTGAGCTTGCTTCTTTTACTATATATTTTTTTAAGTTATCTTTTACGCTGAAAATGGCTATTCATAGCCAGGCATGGTGGCTCCAGACTGTAATCCCAAAACTTTGAGAGCCCAAGGCAGGTGGATTGCATGAGGTCAGGAGTTCGAGACCAGTCTGGCCAACATGGTGAAACCTCATATCTACTAAAAATACAAAAATTGGCCAGGTGTGTTGGCAGGCATCTGTAATCCCAGCGACTCAGGAGGTCTAGGCACAAGAATCATTTGAACATGGGAGGTGGAAGAGCAGTAAGCTGAGACTGTGCCATTGCACTCCGGCCTAGATGACAGAGTGAGACTCTGTCTCAAAATGAAAGAAAAAGAAAGAAAGAGAGAGAGAAAAAAAAAGAGAGAGAGAAAGAGGGAAAGAAAGAGAGAGAGGAAGAAAGAGAGAAGAGAAGAGGAGAAGAGAAGGGAAGAAAAGAGGTATGCACAATCCCTGACCCAATTTTTCCTAAGGATGACCACTTGAATTTTTTTTTCAGATGGAATCTTGCTCTGTTGCCCAGCCTGGAGTGCAGTAGTGTGATCTTGGCTCACTGCAACCCCCACCTCCCAGGTTCAAGGGATTCTCCTGCCTCACCCTCCTGAGTAGCTGGGATTACAGGCGTCCACTACCACGCCCAGCTAATTTTTGTATTTTTAGTGGAGATAGGGGTTTCACCATCTCCACTTTTGTCAGGCTGGTCTCGAACTCCTGACCTCATGATCTGCCCACCTCAGCCTCCCAAAGTGCTAGGATTACAGGCATGAGCCACCGCGTCTGGCCAACCACTTGAATTTTTTATTTTGATGTTCACCTTTGGAGAGAAATTTTGTTCACTCAAATAGGTCACATAATTTTTATACCATTTTTTACAACCATTCAGAAATGTACACATCAAAATAATAATCTAAAGAAATTATAGCTAAAGAATCCATAAGGTCTTTAACTGACAAATATAACACTGGAATTTCTGTAACAATGTTGGTTGCGTTTGTCTGTTTGCATTGCTATAAAGGAAAACCCAAGGCTGGGTGATTTATAAAGTACAGAGGTTTACTTGTCTGACAGTTCTTCAGGCTGTGCAAGAAGCATGGTCCATGCATCTACCTCTGGTGAGGGCTTCAGGTGGCTTCCACTCATGGCAGAAGGTGAAGGGAGGTGGTGTGTAGAGACCACATGGCAAGAGAGGAGGCAAAAGAGAGGAGGGGTGATGCCAGGCTCATTTCAACAATGAAGAGTGAGAACCTCTGCCACAGCACTATACACAACACCAGAGACGCGGAGTCAACCTAAATGCCTATCAAGAGTAGACTGGATAAATGAAATGCAGTACATGTACACCATGGAATAGTAAACAGCCAGAAAAAGAACGAGATCATGTCCTATGCAGGAACATGGATGGAGCTGGAGGTCATTATCCTTAGCAAATTAACACAGGAACAGAAAACCAAATAGCACATGTTCTCACTTATAAGTGGGAGCTAAATGATGAGAACTCACGAGAATGGCATTGAGCAGTTCACGAGGGACCCACCCCCATGACCCACACACCTCCCCGTTGACTCTACTTCCAACACGGGGGATCAGATTTCCACATGAGGCTTGGTGAGGCCAAGCAAACCATTTGCAAATGACGGGCTATACATGCAGCGTATTTACCGGCAGGAAATGTAAGAAAAGAGTCAAAGAGCTCCTCTGAAATACGTATTTCGAAACACTATCTTGATAAGATCAAACTCAAAAGACTTTCCTAGTTTTCTTAAATATAAGACACAAACTAAAACACATTCTGGCACATTCATGGCATCTAGAAAATATTAAGCATGAAAAGGGGACCAGTGTTGACGATTTTTGCCTTAGGAGCAGCAGAACCCCATCACACTTTTCTCGAAGAAAAACTTCAGAACCATGACAAAATTCTCATCTGCAGAATGTTTGGGCATTTTTGGCATGGTCACCCTGCAGCTCGCTTAGATGACACTTTAAAAGGGCGCCACAGACAGACAAGCATCTGATTTGCAAAGGCAGAGGTTGTGTTTGTTTGTTTTGTTTTGAGTTTGGAGTCAAGGTCTCACTGTCGCCCAGGCTGGAGTGCAGTGGAGCAATCATAGCTAACTACAGCCTCCAACTCCTGGGCTCAAGCAATCTGCCTGCCTCAACTTCCTGAGAAGCTGGGACTACAAGTGCACATCATGACTGCCCAGCCAAGGAAGAGGTTTTTGACTCTCACCTGGAACTGGGCACACCGGGGATACCTGCCTCCCCTTCCAGGCTACCTGCAGGACACTCACGTCCCCTGCCTGCACCTTGAGCACCTAAAGCACAAACGCCATGTGGTCCCTGGGGCCCCTGGCTAAGAGCGGCAGAGGGGCCTTCAGCACCTGGCTGCTGTCATCGATTTCAGGCCTCTGGCCAGCAGGACTGCCCTCAGCACACTGCAGTGAATCCAGTGCCTACGTCCCTCACCATGCTCCATACCTGCAGGCAGGGCTGGCTTCAGGGGCTTGCAAGATGTGACCACAGAGGGCCACGTGCTCAGAAGGGCTTTGCAGTTACTTCTTGCTCTGTTGTCATTGACTTGAAATTCCTGATGATTTTTTTAAGAACAGATGCTGCATTTTTTCACCCTTGACCCCGTAAGTTACATAGCCAGCCCTCCTGACACTGCTCACGACCTAAAACTGGTACCTGGGGCCTTGTAGCAGACCCTGTCCCCTCAGAGGGCTGCGTATCTCACAGCAAAGTACACATCAGCATGTAGACTGGGAAGTTCTGCAACACCTCACATGACAATCCTGTAAGACACCCCCATTCTACAGATGAGAAAATAAAGATTTAGAATAGCCACGTAACCTCTCCATGGCCAAACAGAGTCAGCAACATTTGCTGGGCTCAAGTCGTGGGAGCTTTAACTGACTTGGACACAGCGCTGTGAAGGCCTAAGATAAGACATGCAGATATGGACGTACCCTGTCCCATTCTGACACCACTGTCTGGCTCAGGGACCGCATTCTGAAACCCGCCAACTTTTAGTCCTGGGCTTCATCCACTGTGTTTCTATTAATAATACCAGAAAAAGTAGCAAAAAGGACAACATGCCTATTGGCTGGAAATGTAAGAAAAGACTTAAAGGGCTACTCTGAAATATATATATTGAAAAACTATCTTGATAAGATTCAACTCAAAAGATTTTCCTAGTTTTCATAAATATAAAACACAAGCAAAGGTGTGTTCTGGCACATTCGTGGCATGTCTAAACTTTTCAGCATCAAAAGGTAACTGGCATGGCCAATTTTTGGCTTATGAGCATAGAATGGCTTGTCCACCAGCCTTCCGGAGAAGGGACCACAGGGCTCTGATCAACCAGTGCCAGCCTGTCTCCACACCAACCCAGCACACACACCCCTGTGCTCACTGCCCACATCTCACAGTCAGCAACGTTTGCTGGGCACGAGTCATGGGAAGTTTTACTGACTTGGACACAATCCTGTGAAAGCCTGAGATAAGGCATGCAGAAATGTATGCACCCTCTAGCCATCCCCACGCACGCACACAGACACACAGACACACATGCACGCATACATACACACGCACATGCATACACACATACATACAAACCACATACAGACACACATGTACACAAAATACCTACACACATGCATGAACATGCATACACATACAAACCACATACACACATGTACACAAAGCACCTACACACATACATGTACATGCATATGTATGTACATACTCATGCACGCACGCACACACGCAAACAATTCTGATGTAGATCAGCCTTCCTCAGGGAGCTGTGGTCAGTGCAGTCGCTCACCGCTGAGCTCAGCACCCTCTCCCTGACCATTGTTCTGTATACAGAAACAAACTCCCAGCCAAGTGTGGCCTTTCTTTCATGCATGTAACTTCCAACTGAATGTTGTTAGACAGATGCTTGGATTTGACAGACAGCAAGTGCGAGAAGCTCATGTCACTTCCGCTGTAAGAGCTTTGATGTCCTGAGTGTAGGTAAGTGGCACGGGCCACCCTGTCCCTCTCTGTACAGCCCTAAGGGAGGAGCACTCAGTGCAGGCTGTGTGGCAGTGGAGGACTTCGCTCCCTGCTCCGTGGCTCACAGAGTGAACCTCTGCTCTCCAAGCAGCCCCCTCTCCCCCGGGCTACTGTTCAAGCCTCCAGACTCTTTCCCAAACTGCTAAACCTTGGGGGAACAAAGGCTTTTATGACAAGTTTTATTAGTGATGCCTCCTGTGCTAACTCTCTGAGATGGGTCAATGCTATTAACCCCATTTTACAGAGAGGAGAAGAGCCCCACACAGGTCAAACACTTCCCTTGAGGTCACGCAGCATGTGTGGGGCAGAGGTAATTAGCCCCAGCCTGTCTGTTGGGCCAAGGGACAAGGAGGGTGTGTGGTGCAGGGGTCTAGGGAGGCCACTCTTAACAGTCCTGGAACGTGGACTTCAGGAAACCAGAGATGGGCATGGAGGAGGCATCCAGCACCTTTGTTGCTGTGTGACACCCTGCCTGTCCCACCTGCTCTGTCCCACCTCCTGCCACCAGCCCCCACTTTCCTTTTGCTCTGGAGAATGTCTCAATGCAACAATGCAAAACTACAAAAGACAAAGAGAACTAGTTTGAGGCGAGGGTAGTAGACCAACTGCTTTAATGTAGCTAGGTTGTGGCTTATCAAAAACTTCAGTAGTTCGGCCAGCCCTGGTGGCTCATGCCTGTAATTTCAGCACTTTGGGAGGTCTGGGTAGCAGGATCACGAGGCTAGGGTTTGAGACCAGCCTGGGCAACATAATGAGAGCCTGTCTCTACAAACAAAACTTAAAAATTAGCCAGGTGTAGTGGTGCATACCTGTAATCCAAGCTACTCAGGAAGCTGAAACAGGAGGATTTCTAGAGCTCAAGAGTTTGAGGCTGCATTGAACCATGATTGTACCACTACACTCTAGCCTGGGCAAAAGAGCAAGACCATATCTCTAAAAATAAAATTTAAATTAAAAAAAAAAAAAAAGACAGCTTCAATAGCTACGGGAGCTTCTGGAACCATCGGCCAGAGTCCAAAGGTAGGACAGTAACAAACTGGATCATTTCCATCTTCATTTTCCTCCAGCCGATGGCAGAACACACAGGTCTCCCCAGATGAATGGCTTGCGCCAAGAGGGCAGGGTGGAGGACACTGCACTGCCCACTCTGGGCTTCTCTCTGCCAGTCCCCAGCACTTTGCATGTGGCTGGACACACAGGAGAGGCTTGTACCTACTTGTGGAAAGGACATGAAAGAAGAAGGCCAGGCTAACACTACAGGCACGCAAACCCGGAAAACACAAAACCAAAGGCCATAAACCTCAGCTCGGACGGCAGGTCCCCTCAGCCAAAGCCTGTGCTTATGCCTGGCTCTCCCTGGGACACTGACAACTGGCAAGGCTGTGAGCATGTGCCGGTAACAGGGCATCCTGGGAGACAGCCGAGGCCTGGGTGAGCGCCACTGAGCTTGTGGATTTCGGCTGCCAGAAGCACGTGCCTTTGCCAACTGCAGCTGGCCCCTGCCAGTTCTGAAGGTTCTCAGGAATAGACAGGCCCCGGATTCCCAGGCTTATGGCTGTGCACATATAGGAGCCAATGGGAAAGCCATCTATGGGCCAGGGAGGGGCTTGATGTCTTCCTACTTAAAACACCGTCCTTCCTCATCCTCCTGGTCTTTCTGCCCAAGGATCCTACTCTTCGGCAAGTCTTTATCCTGCAAGCTGGAATACAGCTTTATCTTCCAGCTGATTTGAGTAACGTTTCTGTTACTTGCAACCTAAGAACCCCAGTGATTCACCACCCAGGATCGCTGGGAGGTGCAACTGCACACACACAGAGCACTTAGCACAGAATCCGACACGCGGGAAGCACGTGGTACCTGCCCATCGTCACTGTCTTCAGTACTCTTATGAATATTGCTGTTAAATACACGTGAATGCGGGAGGCTGAGGCAGGAGAATTGCCTGAACCCAGGAGGCGGAGGTTGCGATGAGCCGATATCGCGCCATTGCACTCCAGCCTGGGTAACAAGAGCAAAACTCTGTCTCAAAAAAAATAAAAAATAAAAAATACACATGAATGCATAAAAAACACTGAAATGTTGACCGGTTCTAATCCTCTGGCTGTGCACACACACCAACATTTGCTTTGGCTAAGTTTCATCTTCCTATTACAGGGCCCACCTCAAATCAAACCACCCCGGGAGCCCTTGAAAATTCCTATGCCCTCACCAACGCCTCTCCACTGAACTCTCATCCTCCCTCCCCTGCAACCTAGGTTTACCTGGTGTGGCATGTAACTGTGATATAATCATGTTGACCATGTACATGGATGTGGAGGTGGACACAGCCCAGCCCTCTCCGCCTTGTGGAATAGGCCTGCGCGTTCTAGCTGGGCTTCTCTTCCCAGCTAGAATGTGAGCATCCCAAGAAAGCAGAGACCACTTGTTCTTTTCTTTTTAAAAACAATTCATTACTTTTTTATTTTAGAGACAGGGTCTCACTCTGTTGCCTGGACTGCAGTGGTGCAATCATACCTCACTGCAGCCTTGAACTCCTGGGTTCAAGTGATCCTCCCACCTTAGCAGCCCAAGTAGCTAAGACCATAGATGTGCACCATTAGGCCAGCTGTTTTCAAAATGTTTTGTAGAGATAGAGTCTTGCTATATTTCCCACATTGGTCTCAACCCCCGGCCTCGAGCAATCCTCCTGCGTTGGCCTCCCAAAGTGCTGGGACAAAGGTATGAGCCACTGCTCCAGCTGTATTCTTTCTTTTGTTTCTCTACAAGATCTAGGGTGATGCTGACACCATGATAGAAAGGAAACTGATATTTACAGAGCATCCCCCATGAGGCCGCACCAAGCGAATGCTTTACCCATTTTCTCCCATTAACCCTCACAGCAGTTCCTCAACAAGGTCATTGTTTATATCCCTCAGGCCACACCAGCGTGGCAGTAAAAATAGTCACAATGAAACTCTTGGAAGATTGTCATCCCTGGCTTCAACCTCACTGCGAACCCCAAACCATGTCAGATGCCGCCTTCCCCACATAGTTTGGAGATCTCCCACAATGTGGCTTACCTGCACCCTGCAGACCATCCTCTTGGCATCTGCCATCTTCCCTGTCACCACCCATGTCCTAGTGTCTGTCCACTGCTGAGCCTATCGGGGAGTTCCCCGATGAGATGGAGAGCTCTGGCCTGCGTGGCTGTCATTGTCCCAGACTCGGTGCTGCAGGTGCCACCCCATGGCCCATGCCCTTCCCTGCTGTCTACCCCTGAGTGCACTGTCTTCCTTCTTGCAGCTTCCAATCCAGTCTCTTGTCTCCTGAACTCACTCATGTCTACACCCCACCCTTCCTTTTTGATGACGCCCAACCCTGGGAAAGCCTCTGGAGACTTATTTCATCTCCTCCTTCCCTGGCTGCCTCACACTGTTGAGGAAAAGCCACAAAATCCTGCCACTGCCCGTGCTCACTTCAGCCGAGTGCCCACTGATGCTTGGTCGTTCTTTTATTCATTTCTTGCTGACTATTAAACTCTTCCATACCCTGTCCCCTCCTCCAGAGGCACCTGCCTCACCCTTAGGAACAACTTCCTCCTGTACTTCATTGATATGGATGAATCTTGCTTTCCTCATTCCTCTCTCCAGTCCCCAAATCCTTACCCTCCAGTTCCCGCATCCCTTTCTGGCCTTGTAGACTTGGCCAAGATGACAGCATCCTCTTTGCCAAAGCCGGTCTCACCCAGCACTTTCTCCTCCCCTAGGACCTTGTGAGCTGTTAACTCTCTGCCCTGCCTCCTGTGCCCCCCTCACCTGATTCTACCTGCTTCTCGTCACATCTCCACAGGAGTAGGTTTCCTCTTTCCTTTCGTGTGCTCCTTCCAGCTTCTGCTCCTTCCCATTCAGCTTCCAGAAATGAGTCACTTTCCCTGCTCCCTTCCTTCCTTATTGCCTTCAATATGGCCTCTCCCCTATGGCTCTCCTGAAACTACTTTCACAGAGGCGCGTGATCTCAGTGCAACCCACCTGCCTGTTCCCCAGGACCTGACCCCAGGGAATGACATCCCTTGGTGAGCAGCTCTCACCGCTGCCCATGTGGCCATGGCACTCTGTGCCCCTCTAACATGCCTCCACTCTCCCTGCCTGCTCCTCTCCTTCCTCCGCAGGTGCCTGCAGAGAAGCACCTCTTCCCACCCTCAACCCCTTCCCGCTCCATGGAAGCCACAGGTGCCCCTCTCTTCTCCCTAGGAAGATGATGCCTGGCTCCTACCTCCTGTCTGACCTCTGTCTCCAGCCCCAAAACTGCAGCCTAGCCCCTTCCTTCCTGAAGCCACTACACCGGTGCCACCTTCCTGCAGCTGAATTTCATCACGTTCCCCTCGTGCTCAGTGACCCGCAGCTCTTCCTGTCAACACACAGAACACAGTGGGACTGGGGAGTCTAGGAACCTGAAGTTGGAAGGAGACTTTAGGACTCTTATCTTGTTGAAACTCTGATCCAGAGTAGGGATGCCCATCACAATATTCCTGGACAGATTTCATTGAGTCTTTGCTTACATGTCTGTACTGATGAAAAGCTCACTCTTTCACGAGGTGCCGTGTTCCATTTTAAAACAGCTATTAAATGGGCCTGGTCTGGTGGCTCACACCTGTAATTCTAGCACCTTGCGGGGCTAAGGTGGAAGAATCACTTGAGCTCTGGGGTTTGAGACCAGCCTGGGCAACATAGTGAGACCTCATCTCTATTAAAAAAAATTTTTTTTAATTATTTTGGCCAGGCATGGTGGCTCGTGCCTGTAATCCCAGCGCTTTGGGAGGCTGGCGGATCACGATGTCAGGAGTTCGAGAGCAGCCTGACCAATATGGTGATAACCTACCTCTACCAAAAATAGAAAAATTAGCCGGGCGTGGTAGTGGGCACCTGTGATCCTAGCTACTCAGGAGGCTAAGGGAGGAGAATCATTTGAACCTGGGAGGGAGAGGTTGCAGTGAGCTGAGATCATGCCCTTGCACTCCAGCCTGGGCAACAAGATGACACTCCGTCACAAAAAAAAAAAGTAACTGTTTTTTATAATTAGCATAGTTATTAACTGGTTAAGAGGTTCATCTCCCACTGGTCCTGTAAAGCAGGCTCCCTTGGCGTCATGTGGTCTGGTTTCCTCTTCTCCTTCACATCTTTCCCAGACTTCAGCCTCAATGGTTACTCACCGTTGCCTGGAACCTGCCTCCCCTCCTGCGTCCGCACTCACACTTGTGCTGATTCTCAACAGCAGGGTCTGGGATCCTCAGCTCAGCCTTCCCTTCCCTCCAGACAGTGCAGACACCAGCTCCCCCAGGGATTTTCCCAATCTCTCCAACAAAATGCCCTTCCTTCTCTTTTGAAACCTCTAAGAACCACTTTGTTTATCCTCTTACCTACTTATCCCTCAGTCTACTCCTCTATTCATTCACTCACTTGTTCCTTCAGTCAGTCAGCCAGTCCACAACATTTCTTGATGCCACACACTGGCCCAGGCTCCCTGCTGGGCACCAGAGACACCACAGAGAACAAGGCATGGGGCCCCTGCCTGGGGGAGGGAGCCTGTAGACACCAGAGAATGTAGGCACTCAATGTCCAGCGACATAAAAATGGGTTGAGAGTTGGCAAAAGAGAACTCCAGGAAGCTCCAAGAGGATGTACAGGAGGGGTCTAACCTGGCCCAGGCCCAGGAGCAGGTGCTTGAAGAAGCACTGCTACCCTGAGACCCAGATGACACAGAATAAGGCAGGTCATCGTTCAAGGGTCTGAAGGAAATTCTCCACGGCTGGTTCACAGAGGATGAGAGGGACCAGGCTAGGCACGGTGGCTCATACCTATAATCCCAGCACTTTGGGAGGCCGAGGTGTGTGGATCACCTGAGGTCAGGAGTTTGAGACCAGCCTGGCCAACGTAGTGAAACCCCATCTCCACTAAAAATACAAAACTTAGCCAGGTATAGTGGCACGTGCCTGTAACCCCAGCTACTCAGGAGGCTGAGGCAGGAAAGTTGCTTGAACTCAGGAGGTGGAGATTGCAGTGAGCTGAGATCACGCCATTGCACTCCAGCCTGGGTGACAGAGCAAGACTCCATCTCCAGAGGAAAAAAAGAAAAAGAAGTTGAGAGGAGGGACCACAGTAAGAAAAGTTGGAGCTCGGAGGACTTTGGAACATATGCTAAGGACACCATTTTTAACTCTACGGCAACTGGAAATCACTAAAGTGCTTTACTGAAAACTGGCAGGGTCAGTTTATCATTCTTGAAACCTCTCTCCTATTTGGTTTGAACTTTCCTGTACGTGGGTCTGTGCCCTTTTTCAGCCCCTATAATGTTTGACCTAATGCATAGGGTAAAGCAGGTGCAGTAATTAATAAATGTTTGTGGAACTGAATTTAAGAAATAAAACACCTTTAGTCATTGTGTCTGAAAGATGAAAGCTAATAACTCTGTGTGAGGACAGACTCTAAAGCCGAAAAGGATAATGGCAAGTTAAAGGGACATACTTGTTCATTAAAACAGTAAAAAACTAGAAGAGGAAGCAGTGTCGAGATCTTAGAGAATGAAACTCTGTCCTGGACCAAAGGTAAACGTTATCCAAGAATGCAGATATCTATTAAGAGGGCTGATATTTTGAAGCATCTAAATTATTATTTTTTTTTTTTGAGACGGAGTTTCACTCTTGTTACCCAGGCTGGAGTGCAATGGCACGATCTCGGCTCACCGCAACCTCCGCCTCCTGGGTTCAGGCAATTCTCCTACCTCAGCCTCCCGAGCAGCTGGGACTACAGGCACACGCCACCATGCCCAGCTAAGTTTTTGTATTTTTAGTAGAGACGGGGTTTCACCATGTTGACCAGGATGGTCTCTATCTCTTGACCTCGTGATCCACCCGCCTCAGCCTCCCAAAGTGCTGGGATTACAGGCGTGAGCCACCGCGCCCGGCCCGCATCTAAATTATTAAAATCAATTTTTCCTCATTGAAAAAAGTATTAACCCTAGGAAGCACTTCCTTAAACCTCGAGGTATTTGGGGCACTTTAGACTCTTGAGACGGGTGTCTGTTGAAAGCAGCTCCCAACTGAACATGACACTTCTTGGGGTACTCACGTAGGGCCATCCCTTGGGCATCTATATCTCTTGTTTCTTAGCTTTCACAAATATGCAGGTTAATTCGAGATGTCAGCAATGGGAGAGACTGCCTTCTGGGAGGAATACAATGCAACTTGCTACTATCTTTGCAACTTTTCCATAAATCTAAAATTAACCCCCACAAAAGTTTAACTTAAGAGAAACAGAAAGGCCGGCAGATTGGGGACCCTCAGTGAGGGCAAGACAGCATTAAATCACATCACGGGATATAAGATCGGCTGGGCCAGAATAAGCAGTGAAGGGGGCCACGGAGAGCTGAGTCCCAAGGCCCCAGGAGCAGAGTACAGAGGACGGCCCTGCTAAGGTCTGGAACCCACTGGGGTAGCCGGACTGGTCCTGTTTTCACCTGAAGAAGCATTTCAGTTAATGCTTATTCTTAACCACTTAGTTCATCAGCATCTGTTTACGTGTGCATAGGGTCATGCCAGTGGTTTTAAATTGTTCTTTTTTTATGTAAAAGACAAAAATAAATGATTCAATAAATAAATGCACGGGAAAGAAGGGGCACCTCTTCCTTACAGAAGAATTCCAATAGCACAGGCGGACACCACCACCTCTAGGAAGCAGAGCTTAACTCTCTGTGACGTTGAGAATGGGCTGGAATTAGTGACTAACTTCTGAAGTAAAGGAGGAAAGAGTAACTTGCAAATGTGACCTTAGCCAAATGATCCTATTAGCACCACCTGTGATGTTGTGTGGCTGTCACCACCCCCAGCCCCGACGTACACTGATGAGAAAGGCGCTTCATCTCACTGATATCCTTTCCGAAATCCCACAACCCCAGCCAAGTCCTGACAAAAACCTCCGACAATGCAGATCGAGGAGCATTCTACAAAAGACCTGACGGGTACTCCTCATGAACATCAAGGTGGCCGGGCACAGTGGCTCACGCCTGTAATCCCAGCACTTTGGGAGGCTGAGATGGGTGGATCACGAGTTCAAGAGATTGAGACCATCCTGGTCAACATGGTGAAACCCTGTCTCTACTAAAAATACAAAAAATTAGCTGGGCATGGTGGTGCGTGCCTGTAATCCCAGCTACTTGGGAGGCTGAGGCAGGAGAATTGCCTGAACTCAGGAGGCAGAGGTTGCGGTGAGCCGAGATCGTGCCATTGCACTCCAGCCTGGGTAACAAGAGCGAAACTCTATCTCAAAAAAATAGAACATCAAGGTAAAAAAAACACATGGAAAGACTGAGAGACGGCACATCCCAAAAGAGACTGAGGAGACGTGATGATTAAATGCAAGGTGGTCCCCTGGACTGGGTCATGGAACAGAAAGAGGCACAAATGGAAAATCGGGTGAAATCCAAAGCCTGAAGTTCAGTTAACGGTAATGTACTAATGTTGGTTTCTCAGTCTGGCAAAGGTGTGGTCACGTAAGGTGACAACATTGGGGAAAATGGGTGACGGGTACGTGGGAACTCTCTGCTATCATTGTAGCTTTTCTGTACATCTCAGATTAATCCAACATAAAAAGTTTATTTTTTAAAAAAACAAGGTAACTGGACATGGTTGCTCACGCTTATAATCCCAGCTACTCAGGAGACTGAGGCGGAAGGATGGCTTGAGTCAGGAGTTCAAGACCAGCCAGAGAAACACAGTGAGACCTTATTTTCAAAAAATAAAAATAGGCGGGGCGTGGTGGCTCGTGTCTATAATCCCAGCACTTCGGGAGGCCAAGGTAGGCGGGTTACCCGAGCTGAGCATGGCCAATATGTCAAAACCCCATCTTTACAAAACAAAAATTAGCCGAGCGCAGGGCCATGCACCTGTAGTCCCTTCTACTCGGGAGGCTGAGGCAGGGGAATTGCTTGATCCTGAGAGGCAGAGGTTGCAGTGAGCTGAGGTCAGTCCATTGCACTCAAGCCTGGGTGACAGAGCAAGACCTTGTCTCAAAATAATATATAAAATAGGCTGGGCACAGTGGCTCACACCTGTAATCACAGTACTTCGGGAGGCCAAGGTGGATGGATTACCTGAGATCAGGAGTTAAAAGCAGCCTGGCCAACATAGTGAAAGCCCATCTCCACTAAAAATACAAAACTTAGCCAGGCATGGTGGCGGGTGCTTGTAATCCCAGCTACTCGGTAGGCTGAGGCAGGAAAATCACTTGAACCCAGGAGGCGGAAGTTGCAGTGACCCAAGATCGCACCACTGCACTCCAGCCTCACTGACAAAAGCAAAACTCTGTCTAAAAAAAAAAAAAATTGTATATATATATGTGTGTGTGTGTGTACATATATATGTGTGTGTGTATTTTTACATCTATGTGTGCATAAAAATAAAAACAAAACCAAGATGTAGAAGTAAACAGAAACAGAATGTGATGCTAGGTGTTTTTTCTTTTAATTCTGAATACAGTAACTGTTTGTAATTAATGATTCTTTTTTTTTTTCCAGAGGAGACCATTCTGGGGATCCGGTGACCTCTCTCCTCTAACACCCTGGTAGCAGTGTGACCAGGACTGTCCTGTTTTTGAGTTGTTTTTTTTCTTCAGATGATGTAAATTTTTTATGAAAGTACCTAGTAGGTTATAACAAACAGGATGGGAGCTCAGCCGCACTAAAGCCTGTATTTGCAACCTGGCATAATCTCAGGAGAAGAATATCCTGGCTTCTAAAGCAGAGGTGAGCTGTTTAAGAGACCCAAGGTGCCTCTTGTGAGGAGAGGCCGATAAGTAGGATGGCTGGGGATGTCTGTAGTGACACTGTCCCCACCACATAAATGCCTTCTGACCTCAGACTCTCTACTTTGCCATTTATAAAATTCACAGTTCAAGGAGGATCATTCTAATTGGCAAAAGGACTTTTCTTTGCAGAATAAATAGGTGTAGAATGAGTGTGTAATGCATTTGAAAGCTCATTCATGGATGCAGTTAGCATATGTGCATTGGCACTCCACCCTGTGCCAGGCATTGACACACAGCCTCTACATTCTAACTGGGGAGGTGGATTTAAAAGTAGAAATAAACAGCCAGGCGCTGGGGCTCACGCCTGTAATCCCAGCACTTTGGAAGGATGAGGCAGGTGGATCACAAGGTCAGGAGTTCAAGACCAGCCTGGCCGACATGGTGAAACCCTGTCTCTACTACAAATACAAAACTTAGCTGGGTGTGCTGGCACATGCCTGTAGTCCCAGCTACTCGGGAGGCTGAGGCAGGAAAGACACTTGAACCCAGGAGGCAGAGGTTACAGTCAGCCGAGATTGCGCCACTGCACTCCAGCCTGGACAACAGAGCAAGACTCCACCTAAAAAAAATAATAAAAATAAAAATAAAAGTAGAAATAAGAAAGATAATTTCTGGGTATATTAGTCTGCTAGGGTCACCAGAACAACATACCAGAGACTAGGCAGCTCCAACAATAGAAATGTATTTTCTCACACTCCGGAGTCTGAAAGTCTAAGACCAAGATGTCAGCAGGGTTGGCTTCTATCAAGGCCTCTTTCCTTGGCTAGCAGATGGTCACCTTCTTGCTGTGTCCTCCCCAAGTCCTCCTCCTGTGTGTGTATTCCTGCTGTTTCTCTTTTTAGAATGGTGCCAGTCTTATAAGACTAGGGCCATACCATTACAACCTCATGTACCCTTAATTACTTCCTTAAAGACCCTACTTCTGGCCAGATGCGGTGGCTCGCACCTGAAATCCTAGAACTTTGGGAGGCCAAGACAGGCAGATCACTTGAGGTCAGGAGTTCGAGACCAGCCTGGCCAACACACTGAAACCCCACCTCTACTTCAAATACAAAAATTAGCCAGGTATGGTGGTGCACGTCTGTAATCACAGCTACTCTGGAGGCTGAGGCAGGAGAATTGCTTAAACCTCAGAGGCGGAGGTTGCAGTGAGCTGAGACGGTGCCACTGTACTCCAACATCCTAGGTAGCAGAGCAAGGTGCCACCTCAAAAAAAAAAACAAAGACCTTATTTCCAAATGCAGTCACATTGAGGGTTAGGGCTTCAACCTACAAACTGGGGTTGGAGGGTGGAAAGTACATGACACAGTTCAATCCATAACGCTGGTAGTGATAAATATCATGATCAAAATAAATACAGGATCCAGAGTGACATCATGGGATGGAGTTTAGATAGGGAGGTCAAACGAGCCCTCTCCAAGGACAGCCGAGGCCTGACCCGGGAGACGTGTGTTGGCTGGTGCATCCCTTACAGGACAGGCTGGGAGTAGAAATTCACATAAATTACATGGCCAAAGGGTTGTACAGTTCAGTGAGTCCACACCCCTGATTCTGCAGGCTACTGAAGTCAGAGAAGATGAACAGTGACTTATCATTGCTTAATACTTACAACAACAAGCCTCTAGTGGAAGTATTTAACTTTTTATTGCAGACTCTTTTAAACATACACAAAAGTAGTCCCCATAAGATAATAAACCTTCACTCATCTTTAAAACTTTGCAATTTTTTTTCTATCTCCCTTTTTTTTCCCTGGAATTTTAAAACATAAATTCCACATCTTGTTTCACTAGTCAATATTTCAGACTATGTCACTAGCTAATGAGAGTTCTTTGTTGGCATGGGTTTTTTTTAAATAACTAACGAGGTATTGTTATTACTAACTTAGTGAAGAAACGGAGACCACCTCCCCTCAACCTTCCCAAGACCCAGCTAATGTCAGTACAGAAAACACAAGTCCCCAAACTGCCTTCCCAACCCTCACTCAAGGCTGTTTCCACTCCAAAGCTAGCATGCCAGGAATCGCTGCCAATAATGTAAAAATAAATTCCCTAAATCTGCCGTAATTAATTTAAATGTCTTTATACACTTTTTTTTTTTTTTTTTTTTTTTTTGAGACAGAGTTTCGCTCTGTTACCCAGGCTGGAGTGCAATGGCGCGATCTCGGCTCACCGCAACCTCCGCCTCCTGGGTTCAGGCAATTCTCCTGCCTCAGCCTCCCGAGTAGCTGGGATCATAGGCACATGCCACCATGCCCAGCTAATTTTTTTTGTATTTTTAGTAGACACGGGGTTTCACCGTGTTGACCAGGATGGTCTCGATCTCTTGACCTCGTGATCCACCCGCCTCGGCCTCGCAAAGTGCTGGGATTACAGGCTTGAGCCACCGCGCCCGGCCATACACATCTTTTTAGAAACAGTTAAATGTGAAATAAATGAGGGAATGTCGATATTTCTTTTTCGCTGCCTGTTTGGGGAAAAAGAAAAGCTAAGTAGAGGGTGTCAGAGAGAAGGGAATTATTCTGGTAGAAACGGAAATATCTAGGTGAAGAATCAAGAGGACTTGTTAATTTGCCTCCGGGACATTGGCATTAATACCAAAATCTGTCTCTTTGCCAAGACGGGAGGTAATTTGCCTGGATTCGGGCGCCATCTAGTGGCCACTTCCACATCGTTAGTGCGCGCGCCCCTGAGCCCAGCCCGACCCTGAACTGCAAGATGGCCTGTTTCTCCAGGAAGGGCTTTTGCGGTAAAAACGGATTTTAATGGGAAAAGCCCATTCTAGTATTTCTTTTCATGACTTTGAGGATGCAGCTGCTATAACCTAGACCATTTGGATTTGCTTTCCTTAAAACTTCAGTTATGAGTTATAATTCCTGAGTTTTGTTTGTGTGTGTGTGTGTGTGTGTGTGTGCGCGTGCGTGTTTTAACAACAAGAGCCCCATTGTTCCTAGTACAGCAGTTGCCAAGTAGCTCTGGGTGTGCACATGCACAGAGGGCAGCGTGACCAAGCGGCTACCGCGCCCAGAGCAGCTCCTGCAAACCGGAACACCCCAAGACAGCCCACCCAGGATGGCAGCTGTCCCACCCAAGCGTGTGGGCGGGGATGCTGGGATGTGTTTCACTTTCTAAAGCCAGGGCTGACATGGACCTAGTTGGATCGTTCCTGAGGCTCATGCATCCCCTGCAATGGTTGTGGCACTGCCAGGGACTGTGTTCACAAAAGAGTGTCACCTCAGAGGGAGGTTTCCGGACATTTCTAGACTTCAGAACCAGCGAATTACAGTATACTGTAAACCACAGTGTGACCATTCAGAACACCAGACAATAGGTGATAACTCTGGCTGGTTAATCAACTTGGTGAATTTTATTAGCACAGATTCTCCATCCGGGGAGAATAAGTTCTGAAGCACTTAAGAAGGGAGATTTAAGCACTTTTGTGAACTTCTGAAAAGAACCTAGTCATGTTTCTCTAAACCCTCTTGCCTTTCCCAATCTATGTTGTCAGGAGTAGTTCAGTAAATAAAATACTTTCTTTCTTTTTCTTTTCTTTCTTTTTTTTCCCCGCAAAATCCTATTCACAGGAGTACATTTGAGTAGAGGCAGTGCTCCTTCTTAGGAGGAGAGCAGGTTTTAGAATCTTCTGAGAGTATGATACAAAATATGGATCCTCCCTCTAGAAAAATATGCTCAAATATATAACATTTTGGTTCACTGCCTCCCCCAAAAAGCTTAAACACTCTATCACTGGAAAAAGAGTGTAGGTAATGCTGAGGTTCACAGCCTTTTCATCACCCAGAATTTCTTTTCAATTCAATTTCATTCATTAAATCACTGGAGTGCTTGCCAAGTACCAGGCACTGAGTTAGGTGTTGAGTACAGAAACATAAATAGAGAATTGAGAGAGGAGAAAGTAAGAAACCAGTCAGGCAGGCAATTAGGGCGGGTCCTCAGTAAAACTCCTTCAACAAAGAAGAGCCTGAAAATCAAACTACAGGCCCTGGATAAGAAAGGGCCCACTGGCCAGGTAAAGTGACTCATGCCTGTAATCCTAGCACTTTGGGAGGCTGAGGCAGGTGGATCACCTGAGGTCAGGAGTTTGAGACAGGCCTGACCAACATGGTGAAACCCCATCTTTACAAAAAATACAAAAATTAGCCAGGAGTGGTGGTGGCCACATGTAATTCCATCTACTCAGGAGGCTGAGGCAGGAGAATGCTTGAACCCAGGAGGTGGAGGTTGCAGTGAACCAACATTTCACCATTGCATTCCAGCCTGGGCGATAAGAGCAAAACTCTGTCTCGAAAGAAAGAAAGAAAGAAAGAGAGAGAGAGAGAAAGGAAGGAAGGAAGGAAGGAAGGAAGGAAGGAAGGAAGAAAGAAAGAAAGAAAGAAAGAAAGAAAGAAAATGAAAGAGCCCACATCCATCCTTGAATGGAAATGCTTACTCTGTGAACACAGATGAACAAATTCCATCCCTTTTTGGACAAATTCATCTCTCCTTGGCACATCTTATTCTCTTACTTTTCACCTATTTTACATATGCCTAACTTTCTGTAACTGTCTCTGACTAAGTATTCATTTACATAAGGTGAATCATCACTTCAGCCGCTGACTGGTCCTGGGCCAAGCCTTCACCTCTGCTTCTAATTGGTTCTTTACACTATCAAACCTCTTTCTGAGTGGTGCTTTCTCCAAGATGGCCAGCAGACCAGTCAGCACACTCTGCCCTATCCAGTCCATAAAAAATCCCAGACTCAGCCTCATACCTGACAACTCTCTTGGGCCCCCTGTCCACTTTAGAGAGCTTTCCTTTTTCACCTACTAAAATTTCACTCCAACCTTACTCTTGGTGTCCATGGTCCTTAATTTTCTTGGTCATGAGACAAAGTGCTCAGTTAACCCTCTCAGACAAGGAGACTCTTCATTGACCCTAGACTTCTTCAATAGTCCGTGATTTCAAGAAACCTCATAACGTTCTCTCATTTTGTTACTTTTCCTCCATAGACCTTGTGTCTTGAAAGAAGTTACTCATGAAACTTCAGTTGTTGCTTATTCTCTATTTTTCCATGAGCTAACCAATGTTACTGCCACAAAGAAACCAGGGCTTTGCATAGAACATGGTACATAGCAAATGTTCAATAAATGTTTAATTATTATATTGAATTGAGTCAAACGAATTCTAATCAAAAGCAGAAAAAGTAGCTGCTCCTTTGAGTTTTATCATGAATAAACTTTTTAAATAAATAAATTGCTTTCTGATAGGACTTTTGAAAAATTGAAACTAATCTCTGAACACTCTGTTTAACATAAGAATACCAGCTGTCAAGAGCCATGAACGAGAAACTCAGAATTATTCTTTGAAAAAAGTTCTTCATCGTTTAAGGATTTTAATTATTCAATAAAAGTTGCTAAGATATTGTTTGGTTAACAAAATTAAAAACTCGTATAAACCTTTCTCTTATGTCATAAGCCAGAATCAATTCTGGAAAGATTAAAGAGTTAAATGTTTTTAAAGAAAGTGTGCCAAGATTGTACCACTGCACTCCAGCCTGGTTGACAAAGCAAGACTCTGTCTCAATCAATCAATCAATTGATCAATCAATCTAGATATCCATGTATATGAATAGGAAGATCCAATATTGTCAAGGTATCAGTTCTTCCCAACTTGATCTGTAAATTCAATATATTCTCAATCTAAACCCAGTAATTTATTTTGTGGCTCTCAACAAACTGATTGTAAGGTTTATATAGAGAGGCAAATAACCTCGAACAGGCAACACAATATTGAAGTAGAAAAACAAAATTGGAAGACTGACAGACACTACCCAACTTGAAGACTTAGTATAAAGCTATGGTAACAAAGATGGTGTGGTACTGGTGAGAGGACAGACCAATAGATCAAAAGAACAGAATAGAAAGCTCAGAAACAGACCCACGTAAGTAACAGTCAACTGATTTTTGGCAAAGCAGCAAATGCAACATAATGAAGCAGATTGTGTCTTCAACACACAAGGTTGGAATAACTAGGCATCAACAGACAAAAAAAAATTCAATCTACACACAGAACTTCTACCCTTCACAAAAAATTAACTCAAAATGAATCGTAAACCTAAATGTAAAATGCAAAACTACAAGATGTCTAGAAGATAACATAGGAGAAAACCTAGATGACCTTGGGTATGGTAATGACTTTTTAGAAACAATACTAAAGGCATTATTCATGAAAGAAAAAATTGACAAGCTGGACTTCATGGCAATTAAAAAATTCTGAAAGACAATGTGTAGAGAATGAGAAGGCAAGCCATGGACTGAGAGAAATATTTACAAAAGACACACCTGATCAAGGACTTACTCAAACTGTACAAAGAACCCTTAAGACCCCAAAATAAGAAAATAAATAATCTGATTTTAAAATGAGCAAAAGATTTGAACAGATACCTCATCAAAGAAGGTATACAGAGGCAAATAAGCATATAAAAAGATATGCAACTCTACTATAAGGACATATGCACACAAATGTTCGTTGCAACACTGTTTACAATAGCAAAGACCTGGAACCAACCCAAATGCCCATCGATGGTAGACTGGACAGGGAAAAAGTGGCACATATGCACCATGGAATATTATGCAGCCATCAAAAACGATGAGTTCATGTCCTTTGCAGGGACATGGATGAACCTGAAGACCATCATTCTCAGCAAACTGACACAAGAACAGAAAATGAAATACCACATGTTCTCACTCATAGGTGTGTGTTGAACAATGAGAACACATGGACACAGGGAGGGGAGCACTACACACAGGGGTCTGTTGGGGGGAATAGGGGAGGGACAGTGGGGGGTGGGGAGAGATAGCATGCAGAGAAATGCCAGATATAGGTGAAGAGGAGGAAGGCAGCAAATCACACTGCTACGTGTGTACCTATGCAACTATCTTGCATGTTCTTCACAAGTACCCCAAAACCTAAAGTGCAATTAAAAAAAAGATGTGCAACATTATGTGTGTGAACCCCAAATATCTGAGACAAGTCTCAGTTCACTTAGTCTATCTTGCCAAGGTTGAGGATGCATACCCATGACACAGCCTCAGGAGGTCCTGATGACTTGTGCCCACAGTGGTCAGAGCACAGTTTGATTTTATGCATTTTAGGGAAACATGAGACATCAATCAACACATATAAGATGATCATTGGTTTGGTCCAGAAAGGTGGCACAACTCGAAGCAAAGATGGGACAACTTGAAGAGGGAGAAGGATTCCAGGTCATAGGTAAGTAAGAGACAAATGGCTGCATTCTTTTGTGTTTCTGATCAGCCTCTCTAAAGGAGGCAATCAGATGTGCATTTATCTCAGTGAGCAGAGGGGTGACTGAATGGAATGGGAGGCAGTTGTGCTCCACACAGTTCCCAGCCTGACTTTTCCCTTTAGCTGAGTGATTTTGGGGGCCCCAAGATTTATTTTCCTTTTACATGTGTCATTAGGAAAAGGCAAAGTAAAGCAACAGTGAGTCCCCACTACGCCCCTACTACAATGGCTAAAATCCCAAACACACCATCAAATGCTGACAAGGATATGAAGCAGCAGGAACTCTCATCCATTGCCGGTGGGAATGCAAAATGGTACAGCCACTTTGGAACAGTCTGGTAGTTTCTTAAAAAATGAAAGATACTCTTAGGATCCAGCAATTGTGTACCTTGGCTTTTATCAAAATTACTTGAAAACATATTTTCACCCAAAACCCACACATATATGTTTATTCGTAATTGTAAAACTTATAAGCAACCAAGATGTCCTTCAGCAGGTAAATAGAAGAACGTGGAGGAAACTTAAAGGCATATTACTATGCAGCAGAAGCCAAGGTGAAAAGACTACACACCGTGTAATCTCAACTATAGGACATTCTGGAAAAGGCAAAATTAGGGAGACAGTAAAAAGATTAGCAGTTGCCAGGGATTACAGGGAAGGGAGGGATGAACAGGTAGAGCACAGAGGAATTCACGGGCACTGAAATTTCTCTGTATGATACTATAATGGTGAATGCAAGTCACTGTACATTTTTCCCAATCTATGGAATGGACAGCACCAAGAATGAACCCTAATGTAAGCTATGGACTTTGAATAACAATGTGTCAATTCATTGTTCATTCATTATAACAAATTTACTACTCTGCTGGGGGATGTTGATAGTAGGGGAGGCCATAGCTATGTGGGGTAGGGGAGTATGTGAAAAATGTCTGTACCCTTCACTTAATTTTGCTATGAATCTAAAACTCCTCTAAAAACTAAAGAGAGACAGAGAGAGAGAGAGAGAATATCTTATTTCTGAATGAAGAGGAACTTTCTAAGCATGAAAGCAGGTAAAAAATTCCAAATTCATTTTGTCAAATGGTGGAAAAAAAATTCACCATATGACTTTTCAAAAATCTAAAAGGCAAGTTGCAAACTGGGAAATAAATTTATAATTACAACAAAGGAAGAATTATCTTAATCAGAGGATCAAAGCCTTCTGTGACTAGAACAGATAATCAGACAAAGGAGATACACAGTTAAACTGAGGTTTAACTGGCCCAGCGAGGTCTCCCACCTCCCACCGTGCCTCCTGTACACAGGGATTAGAATGCTGGAACTACACTTTCCCAACTCCCTTGCCAGAAGGTGTTCATCCAAGCAATATGTAAATGCAAAAAAAAAAAAGCAAACTACTTAAATGTTCATTATTAATGGATGAATTAAGTAAATTCTGGTGCATCTATAGATGTTCTATAAGGTCACTTCAAATAATGTTCAAGAAAGGGTTTTAATAACCTGGAATTGGGGAGGCCCTCAGGAAAACTATTGCCACGTAGAATATGATCTTCCCCCAACCTCAACTCCAAAACAGAAGCACCTTTTCTTCTCATGAGAATCAAGCAAAACTGATATAAGACTTTGAATACTGTCTTTTCTTCACCATATCTCTATTTTTGTTTCACATTCACCATGTTGATCAGGATGGTCTTGATCTCCTGACTTTGTGATCCACCCGCCTCGGCCTCCCAAAGTGCAGGGATTACAGGCTTGAGCCACCGCACCTGACCCTCATTCTTTATTTAAAGGAGCACAGTCATTTTCAAGAAACCAACTCACGGGTCAGGTGAGGTAGCTCACGCCTATAATCCCAGCACTTGGGGAGGTCGAGGTAGGCAGATAATGAGGTCAGGAGTTTGAGACCATCCTGACCAACATGGTGAAAACCCATCTCTACTAAAAATGTAAAAATTAGCTGGGCATGGTGGCATGTGCCTGTCATCCCAGCTACTCAGGAGGCTGAGGCAGGAGAATTGCTTGAACCTGGGAGGCAGAGGTTGCAGTGAGCTGAGATTGCGCCATTGCACTCCAGCCTGGGCGACAGAGTGAGATGCTATCTTGGAAAAAAAAAAAAGGAAAGAAACCAATTCATTTTGTTAACAGTGATTCAGAAATATGTTTATGTTAATATGATGTGAAGCGGGAAATAATAAGAAAGCAACAGATTGTGCTGGGACATCTACACAGCTGTATGAGAAAATAAACACTTTTGATCAATAGTTTACATCATGCACGAAACCTGAGCTGGAACTTAGTGCTATGTAAAACTATAAAAACTAAAACTATAAATATTTTAGAAGAAAATGTGATCTGGTAGTTGGCAAAGATTTTAGATAGGACACAAGGAATCCATACAGCAAGTCCTCAGATAGTGCTGTTTCATTCAACATCACTTTGTTGTAACATTGATGAGAAAAAAAAAAAAATTCCTGGACAATGCCACTGTCTGTGGAGTTGGCACATTCTTCCCGTCTGCATGAGTTTTCTCCGGAAACGCTGGTTTTCTCATCCCAGAGAGGTACACTGGGTTCCTTGCTATGCCTAGATTGTCCCAGTCTGAGTGAGTGAAAGTGAATATAGGAGCATGGGTAGGAGTGTGTGAGTGCACCTTGCGACGGAATGCTACCCTCTCTGTTCACCCTGAGCTGCTGGGATAGGCTCCCGCCACCTATGACCCTGAGCTGGAATAAATGGGTTGGACAATAAATAAAGGAATGAATACAAGTTATTGTAAAATAAAAATTCAGGCCAGGTGCAGTGGCTCACGCCGGTAATCCCAGCACTTTGGGAGGTTGACAAGGGTGGATCACGAGGTCAGGAGTTCGAGACCAGCCTGGCCAACATGGTGAAACCCCATCTCTTCTAAAAATACGAAAATTACCCGAGCATAGTGGTGTGCACCTATAGTCCCACCAACTTGGGAGACTGGGGCAGGAGAATCACTTGGACCCAGGAGGTGGAGGCTACAGTGAGCCAAGATCACACCACTGCACTCCAGCCTGGACAACAGAGAGGGACTCCATATGAAAACAGAAACACAAAATCGTGAAGCCTGTGATTACACAAATGTGTAACAAACAGCATGGTCTGAAAGCACTCAGCGAGCCCTTTGGCTTGCTGCTGTTTGTTTCCGCCCTGTGTGGTAGTAGGAGTGCTCCTCACAGTGTTCACTTTGGAAACACTTATTCCTAAATTTAACCCTGCACCTACACAGCCTCACCCACTGATTCATGAAACATCGGGTAAATAATGATCTTCCTTGTTTTTATTAATCTTTCTTAAATGTATGTATAGCTCACATTTATTTCAATGTTTAATACTAGAAGTATTTGGGGTCTTTATTTAGAAGTTTAGTGATGTTTTTCTGGCAGATACATGCTGTGGGAGCTTAACTCTTGTTAATATCAATTAGCCTCTGGTAAAATTGATTTCCTTAAGGTAGAAGCACCTATCAACAACAATAAGAATTTACTTTAAAAGGAAAAACCTGATTGAATCAGATTTTTTTCAAATTGAATTTATTATTCTTTGAGGGGAACTATTGAGAAAGGGTAAAGACAAGCCACAAACTCAGAGATAATATTTATAATTTTTAAAAAGTTTATGTCCAGAATATGCTCTTACACCTCAATTTAAAAACTCATTTTTTAAAGGACAAAAGATTTTAACAGGCACTTAACAAAAGACGAAACATGAAAGATCAATACCCATATAAAAGATGGTCAATATCAGCAAATCACAATGAGCTCCCAGTACACAAAATTAGAATGACTAAAATTTAAAAGACTGACAATTGCCAAGTGTTGGCAAGGATGTGATGTGAATGAAATGTTATGTATCAGTGGTGGAAATGAAAAATGGTCAACTACTGTGGAAAACAGTTTTGTAGTTTCTTTGGTGTTTTGTTTTGTTTTGCATGTGTGTTTGTTTGAAACAGAGTTTCACTCTTGTTGCCCAGGCTGAGTACAGTTGCAACATCTCCACTCACTGCAACCTCTGCCTCCCAGGTTCAAGTGATTCTCATGCCTCAGCCTCCCCAGTAGCTGGGATGACGGGGGACCACCACAACACCTGGCTAATTTTTGTATTTTTAGAAGAGATGGGGTTTCACCAGGTTGGCCAGGCTGGTCTCCAACTCCTGACCTCAGATGATCTACCCACCTCGTCCACCTCTGCCTCCCAAAGTGCTGGGATTATAGGTGTGAGCAACCATGCCTGCCCTGGTAGTTTCTTTTAAAGGTAAATATACAATTTACATACAAGCCAGCAATTCTACTCTTAAGTATTTCACCAAGAGAAATGAAAACATATATGTACACACAGACTAGTACAAAAACATTCACGGCAGATTCATTCATAATAGGCAAAAAAAAGGGAAACAATCCAAATTTGCATCAACTGGTGAATGAATTAAAAAAGTAATATATTTCTACAATGTAATACTATTTACCAATGAAAAGGAATGAATGATACACACAACAATATTTATGAGTTAAAGCAGCCAGACACAAGATGACACATGCTATGTGGTGTTATTAATACGAAACCCTAGAAAAGGCGCATCTATGATGTGGTGATAGAAATCAGATCAGCCTTTTCCTGGAACCAGGACTGGGGGATCCACTGGAAACAGCATAAGGAAACTTTCTGGGGTGATGAAAATATCATAGATTTTGATTGTGGTAGTGACTATGGAGGTGTTTAAATTTGTGAAAACTCATTAAAATATAAATAGGTGACTTTTGTTTCTGGTAACTACACCTCAGTAAAGTTGATTTTTTCAAATTGTAATGATATGCAATGTCATGCCCACTATAAGGACTCTAAATGGAAACCTGACTGCACCGAATGTTGGCAGTGATGTGACGTCGCTAGAACTCTCGTACGATTTTGGTGGGAGCAGAAAAGGTAAAACAGTCTGGCAGTTTCTTTTCTTTTTTTTTTTTTTTTTGAGATGGAGTCTTACTCTCTCCCCCAGGCTGGAGTACAGTGGCGTGATCTTGGGCTCACCGCAACCTCCGCCTCCCAGGTTCAAGCAATTCTCCTGCCTCAGCCTTCCGAGTAGCTGGGACTACAGGCACCGGCCACCACACCCAGCTGATTTTTGTATTTTTAGTAGAGACAGAGTTTCTCCATGTTGTCTAGGCTGGTCTCAAACTCCTGACCTCAGGTGATCCGCCCACCTTGGCCTGCCAAAGTGCTGGGATTACAGTCACAAGCCACTGCACTCAACCGGCAGTTTCTTATCAAATGAAACACATTTACTCTATGATAGGATAATTCTACTACCAGATATTTACCCAAGAGAAATGAAAATATATGTCCATTTAAAGATTTGTTAAAGAATATTTATAGCAGCTTTAATCATAGTGTCCCCCAAAATGGAGACTACCCAAGTGTCTGTCAATAAAGAAAAGGATAAAAAATCGTGGCATATTAATACAATGAACTACTATTCAGGAAAAAATACATACAAGTGATATACTTAATGATATAGATACATCTCAAATACATGACACTGAGTGAAAAAATGCCAGATATATATCCAAGATAATATACATAGCCGAGAGTATATCCTGTGCAGTAGAAGGTAGAAGATGGGGAAGAGCCTAGTAGCCATCAGCCTGAGGTTGAAAGACCTGTTTGTTTTAATTACAGGAATTTTTATGATACTCAGAATTCACCAGTTCTTTGACCTAAGTAGACAGAATACCTGCTGAAGATTAATTTTGTGTTGTTTAGTTTCTGTTCTAGAAATAAGGTGACAGGAATGCCTGTGGTACAATGGGAGGATGGAATATGGTCTTTTGTGATCAAGGGTAGGGAGAAGCAGGCTGTTTCATAGGGCTGACTCTTGGGGTGTTAAAAGTTCAGGCCCATCTCTTGAGACAATCATGCTCTACCTGCTGAGATAAAGTAAGGTCAGCCTCATGTTTGAGAGGAGGACCTCAGTAGACAACCAGCAACATTCTGGGGCCAAACTAGGAGAAGGCATGTGAAGAAAGGGAGCTCTGGCCCTTGAGCCCCTTCCTGAAACCCCAACTCTGATCTCTTTCTGCTTCCCAGGAGGTGCCAGAGCTTTAATGGACAGTTACAAAGAAGCATCACCAGGTGATTGAGGCTCAGGATCTCCAAGGACACTTGCAGGTTGTGCACTGCTCAACTTTAGGAGACGAGATTCCCTCTGAAGTCTACAGGGATGCTGCTCCCTGGAGGTGTACAGGGCTGGAACTGCACCATCATCTGCAACTACCTAGCCAGGGAAGTGGCAAGGGCAAATGCCAGATTAGAAGGTCCCCTTTCTGGGAGATGACTTGCCCAAGCAGATGGCCATTCTGCAGTAGGACATTGGCCTCTTTCTGATATCTAGAGACCCTATTAGCTAATCTGTTATTCACTGCAATATTATGTGCCACAGCATTGGCTCTTTTGACTTATAAATTATTGGGACTACTATAAACACAAGCAACATAGAAAGGCAAAACTGGATAGCTGAGGCATCTTACCTGGACTGAATCAAATTATATATATGGAAGCAGCATCGAAACATGACCAAATGATGTGGCAGGAAGGTCCAAAGAAACCATGGCAAGCTCAGCTGTGATTAAGAAAAACATTAATATTAGGAGTATGGGACATGGACACAAAGGCCTTGGGGAATACTGGAGACACAGGCAGAGCACTGTGGCCATTACTTGGCATTAGTCAAGAAGCTCCTGATGACTAGCCAGTGCCAGGACTCCAAGAACAGCATCAGATCCAGCCTTTCCTTATTTCACCTACCTCAAAGCAAGGAACTCATAGGAACTACACAGGGAATCAGGACAATTACCAAGTACTTTTGCTTCTAGAAGAAACTAGCTTCTTCAGGGAGTTTGAAGCAATAGGTAGAGAAATTGAAAAAAACTATGAAAAATGAACCAATACAGGATCCCAACAGCATGAATTGGGATCAACACTGGGAGAAAGGAGTTCTGGGAAATGGAGCATGGGTGAGCACCCTGGGCTTGTTTCTTATGGTAGCGTATCAGTCTCACAAGGTCTGATGGTTTTATAAGGAGAAACCCTTTTGCTTGGCTGTCATTCTCTCGTCTGCCACCATGTATGACATGCCTTTTGCCGTGATTGTGAGGCCTCCCCAGTGACATGGAACTAGGAGTCCATTAAACTTCTTTTTCTTTACAAATTACCAAGTCTTACGTATGTCTCTATCAACAGCATGAAAATGGACTAATAGAATGGATTGGATGTTGGGGATAAAGTTGTGGATATAATTCTTGAGTTAGGCCCAGACCTAAGAGGGGAAACCATCAGTCAATCCAGGTGCTAGGAAAGAGAGAGGCCAGGGACAGGAGTTAGAGAATAACACCACTCATCATTTGGGTAAACACACAAATAATGGACTCAAAGATAAACCTCAAGAGAAGGAAAATGTCATTCTAGAAGGAGGCACAAGAGTAAAAGAGGTAAGTGGGCCAGGTGAGGTGGCTCACATCTGAAATCCCAGCACTTTGAGAGGCCAGGGTGGGAGGATTGCCTGAGGTCAGAGGTTCAAGACCAGCTTGGGCAACAAGGACCCCATCTCTACGAAAATTAAAACAAAATTAGTTGGATGTTGGGTGCAGGCCTGTAGTTCCAGCTACTCAGAAGGCTTAGATGGATGGATTCCTTGAGCCCAGGAGTTTGAGGCTGCAGTGAGCTATCATCACACCACTACACTCCAGCCTGGGGGGACAAAGTGAGGCCCTGTAATATGGTTTGTCTGTGTCCCCACCAAATCTCATCTTGAATTATAGCTCCTGTAATCCCCACATGTTGTGGGAGGGACCCAGTGGGAGATAATTGAATCACAGGGATGGTTTCCCCCATACTATTCTCATGGTAATGAATCAGTCTCACAAGGTCTGATGGTTTTATAAGGGGAAACCCTTTCCCTTGGCTGTCATTCTCTCTTGTCTGCCACTGTGTAAGACATGCCTTTCACCATGATTGTGAGGCCTCCCCAATGACATGGAACTATGAGTCCATTAAACCTCTTTTTCTTTATAAATTACCGAGTCTAGATATGTCTTTATCAGCAGCATGGAAATGGACTAGTACAACCTGTTTCAAAAACAAACAAAAAGAGAAGTGAAAATATCCATGAGAAGAAAACATTCCCTGTGAGTGTTCACTGTCCTGGATGGGTGATTAATGTAGAGAATCACAGTGTTCTAAAAGAGGAATCTGACTAGAGAGGTATCCCAGCAATTTTAACTGAAAAAGAGGAGAGGAAACAGGAGAAGGGAATGAGAAAGGTGAGAAGGAAAAGGAAAGAAAGGAGGAGGAGATGATGGAGAAGAAGAAAAAAAGGAGGAAAAGGAAGAGAGAAGAGATGGGAGAAGAGACAGAAATGGAGAATCCACATGGAAAGAGACCAAGGCACTCTCTTACACACTAAAAATCTCCCTCTCCTGAAGCCACAGTTGATTTGGGCACAATTCATTGTGGGGTTTTGAAATACTGTGTATCCTGTATTTTTTTTAAATAATTTCTTTTAAAAGTAAAAAAAAAAAAAAAAAAGAACTATTGTGAAGGCTTCATCGGGAGACACTCTTCAGATCTCTGAAGCATGGATTAGTACTGCTTACAAGAGGTCTACTCAGCATCAAATGCAACGCATCTCTAGGGTTTCTGGCAGGAGTTCCAGTCCAGCAAAGGGTGACAGCAGATGCTGTGGCCCCCAGAGTCCTGGAACGTGGTGTCTGCTTGGTCCATTTGCTTGAACTTTGCACTTAATTCCCATTTCCCGTGACTTTCACCCCATTCGCCCTCAAGGTCTGTGTCCTGCGCTGAGCGTTGCCTGCTTGGCCATGCTCCCAATGCCTTTGTCAGCCCCTATCACTCCCCTGGGTGCCAAAGCTCACTGCCTGTTTCCTGCCATCACTAGCCTTAGATGGGATGTAATCATGAATGTACCGTGTATTTCAGAATCATGGCACAGTTCTAGCCAATGCCACGGTGTTGCTTCCTGTCTGGAAACTCCAGCTGCCATATACCGCCCTGTGGATTAGATATCTGAGCTTTTGGTTCTTAGCAGAATCAAGCCAGAACATGCCAAGCATCTGAAATCCGACACCTTACCCTCTGTGTCTGTGTTTGGTGGAATGGCCTCTACAACTGGACAGGTGCTCCTGCTGACCTATAAGCTCTACCTGAGGAAATGGGGCACCCTCCACACTAGCACTGTGGTCTTGTCAAACTGTTCCAGTTTTGTTCTAGATCGCGGGTTGTATCTACATTAAATGTTTTTGGCCAGGTGCAGTGTCTCACATCTGTAATCCTAGCACTCTGTGAGGCCGAGGTGGGTGGATCAACTGAAGTCAGGAGTTTGAGACCAGCCTGGCCAACATGGCAAAACCCTGTCTCCATTAAAAATACAAAAATTAGCCAGTCATGGTGGTGGGTGCCTGTAATCCCAGCTACTCAGGAGTCTGAGGCAGGAGAATTGCTTGAACCTAGAAGGCAGAGGTTACAGTGAGCTGAGATTGTGCCACTGAACTCTAGCTTGGGTGACATAGTAAGACTCCATCTCAAAAAAAATAATAATAAGTAAATACATTTTTAAAATAAATTTAATGACTTTTTAAGAACAACCCAAAAAGTCCTCAGAAAAATAAACAAATGCAACTCATAGTGCTGTCTTCTTTTCTGATGGGTGACAATTTCAATTTGGCCAAGTGCATTGATAAGAGAGCACCAGCTGGCAGAAAAGAAGCTGCCTATTATGGAGGTGCAGAAAAATAAAATGCAGAGAGGATGGAATGACATCCATTACTGCTCTTAGAGATGTTTGAGATTTTATGAGAACAAATTACTCCCATTTAAAAAAGGAAAAAAAAAAAAAACAGGAAATAAGGTAAAAATACAAAATCATTTGGGAAAAACAACGTTGGAACCTTTTTGAAACAAATATATGAATACATTTTCAGATGGACACTAATGCACTTGTTAGGATAATATATAATTGAAATTTATACCCCCTATTTTAAAGGCAAATGTGCAAATTGTAGGTTAAAAGCTCATAATAGTTCTTCTGCAATTGTTCACAGGGGTGAATCATAGTGGTTCTTCACTAGTGCACTTAAGGGCCACATTTTTCAATATGGGAGTTTGTTTTAAAATCCAAATTCCTTGTCTCTAACCCAGGAATTTGGATTCAATGGTCTGGATTAGGGCCCCAAAGTCTACATTTTTAACAAGCACACTAAGTGATTCTAATGGGTGTGGTTTCTTTACAGGCTTAGAGAACTGCTTTAAGCCACGGTAAGGTGCCACAGTTCCTTCTGAATCACGAAGGAAGAATGCAATTGTCCTCTTCAGACGACTTTTAAAGTTTGGAAAGCTAGTAACCCCTATGTGAGTCACATATAAGAGCTCTTAGCAATCAGTGTACTTAATAAGACAAAACAATTCAATCCCCAAGCGTGTAGGGTGATTCTGCTACCCTACCAGAGTCACCTGTCACTAGGATCAGCTGTAGGGAGACTTGCTATTGCCTGAGGTCTACCCACCAGCTAACCAGAGCAAATCTCAGTGTTCTGGTTTCTCCTCCCACATGGAAACCACTGACCTCATCTGCTGGTTCCATTCTGTGTTTTTCCCCAGCCACACTCCAGACACCCTCAAAGGAGTCCCTTAGCCCTAGCAGTCAGAGGAATGAGCCCTCCTGACACCTTTAAATGTCTCCCTAAGGCTTTCAGAGCAAACTTGATTCTCTCCAAAGCAAACTGGTAACCCAGCACCAACTCCTGCCTGTTAGCCCAATTCCATCATGGCTTCCTCAGACAGAGATCTACAGCTAGCCTCCAGCCCCTCCTTCTCAGGCATTTAGAGCAGTGATTCTCAACCCTGGCTTCCCTTAGAATCATTATATAAAGAGACCTACCTGGCTCGCTACCACCCAAGACCATAAATTCCCCAGTAAATCTCCCTCCCCAATAAATATCATCATCAACAACAGCAAAAACAATCATTGCAGAAGCTTTTAAAAATCCCAATGCCTAATTCTCAACATAAACAAAATATCGAAGATCTAAATGTAAGAATGAAAATCATAAAACACTTAGAAGAAAACAAGGGTGTATGTTGAGCTTAGCAAAGGGTTCTTAGATATGAGACCAAAAGCACAGTCAACAAAATTTAAAATACATAAATTAGACTTCATCAAAATTAAGAATATTGTATATCAAAGAAGACTAGCAAGAAAGTGAAGAGACAATCTACAGAATGGGAGAAAATATTTGCAACTTATACGACTGAGTGTATAAAGGTCTAGTATCCAGAATATGTAGAAGAATTCTTACAACTTATTAAAAATGACAAGCAATTTAATTTTAAAATGGGCAAAAGACTTGAATTGACAGTTCCCCAAAGTCACAGAAATGGCTGAGAAGCAGATGAAAAGACATTCAACAATAGTCATTAAGAAAATGCAAATCACCAGGCATGGTGACAGTGACTAACGTCTGTAATCCCAGCACTTTGGGAAGCTAGGTGGGTGGATCACCTGAGGTCAGGAGTTCAAAACCAGCCTGGCCAACATGGTGAAACCCCATCTCTACTAAAAACACAAAAATTAGCCGGGCATGGTGGCTCACGCCTGTAGTCCCAGCTACAGGTGCAAGATTTGCTTGAACCTGGGAGGCAGAGGTTGCAGTGAGCCAAGATCGTGCCACTGCACTCCAGCCTAGGCAACAGAGCAAGACGCAAAAAAAATGCAAATCAAAATCACAATGAAATACCAACTTACATCCACTAGGATGCAATAATTTACCAAAAAAAGGAGGAAAATAACAACTGTTGGCAAGGAGGTAGAGAAATATGAACATTGCTGGTAGGATTGTAAAATGGTGCAGCCACCGTAGAAAATAGCTCGGCAGTGCCACAGAAAGTTAAAGATAGCTACCACATGACCTGGAAATTCTACTCCTGTGTATACAACCAAAAGAACTGAAACCAGGTATTAAAACAAAAGTTGTACATGAGGCTGGGCACAGTAGCTCACATCTGTAATTCTAGCACTATGGGAGGCCGAAGCAGGCAGATCACCTGAGGTTAGGAGTTCAAGAACAGCCTGGCCAACTTGGTGAAACCTCATCTTTAGTAAAAATTCAAAAAAAAAAAAAAATTAGCCAGGCATGGTGGTGGGTCTCCCAGCTGCTCACAAGGCTGAGGCGGAGAATTGCTTGAACCTGGAAGATGGAGGTTGCAGTGAGCTAAGATCACACCACTGCACTCCAGCCTGGGTGACAGAACAAGACTGTATCTCAAAAAATAAAATTAAAATTAAAATACAAAAATTAGCCAGGCAAGGTAGCACATGCCTGTAATCCCAGCTCCTTGGGAGGTTGAGATGGGAGGATCACCTAAGCCCAGGGAGGTCAAGGCTGCAGTGAGCCAAGATCACACCACTGCACTCCAACCTAGGTCACAGAGTGAGACTCTGCCTCAAAAAACACAATTGTACATGAATGTTCATAGCAGCATTCTTCGTAGTAGCTAAAAAGTGAATACAATCCAAATGTCCATCAGCTAATGAATGGATAAGCAAAATGTGGCATATCCGTAGAGCGGAGTATTATTCAGCCATGAAGAAGAATAAGTACCGACACGTGCTACAACATGGATGAACCTTGAAATCATGCTGTGGGAAAGACAGCAGACACAAAGTCACATGTTGTGTATAACTCCATTTATATGAAATATCCAGAATAGGTGAATCCATAGAAACAGAGAACAGAATTGTTGCTAGCAGCTCTGGGGTGGGGATAGAGAATGGCTGCTTAAGGGGCCAGAATACCTGGGCCATAACTACAGAAGTAGGAAGAGGCGATGGCTGTTCAACACTGTGAATGTATTAAATAACCCTGAATCGCTCACTTTAAAATGGTTCATTTGTTACATGAATTTTACCATAATAATAAAAAAAAATCCCAGGCCGGACATGGTGGCTCGTGTCTGAAATCCCAGCACTTTGGGAAGCTGAGGATGGTGAACTGCTTCAGCCCAGGAGTTTAAGACTAGCCTGGGCAACAGAGGGAGACCCTGTCCCTACAAAAAGTACAAAAATTATCCTGGCGTGGTGGCTTGTGCCTGTAGCTACTCAGGAGGCTGAGGTGGAAAGATCACTTGAGCCTGAGAGGTGGAGGTTGCAGTGAGCAGTGATTGTGCCACTATATTCCAGTGTGAATGACAGAGTGAGACTCTGTCTCAAAAAAAAAAAAAAAAAAAAAAACCTCCCAGTGCTGCACTCCAAACCCATTAAATCTGAATTTCTGGAGTGGAGCCCAGGCATCAGTATATCTTAAAGCTTCCTGGGTGGTTTCAATATGCAGGCTAGGTGAAGAGCCATATAGTCGCTGGCTAGTGTATGTCCTGCCCTCCCAAAGTCTAGTGGGACTTGGAATTGGTAGCGTTTGTCGGTACTTAGATGTGTCACGGCAACGTTCTTTTTGTGTGCATACTACAGGCCTTTTTTCTTAGCTTCCTGGCTTCTCCAAGCCTTCCCACTCCCCACTCCAGGAGTTAATATTGCAGAAACTTCCCTGCCCTCCCCAGTCAGCTGCAGCCTGCTTTGTCCTATCAGATGGCCTCTTCCACCAATCCTGAAGCCAGCACACAGTTGGGTGACTTGGGTCCTGATAGGCTTCTCTGCATTCTGCTCTGAAGGAATTCTCCTAGTGACCAGGCTCTGCAGTCACCTCTCACATGGTCTCTGTCATTCGGCATTTGGGTGGCTGCACAGAATCTAAACCTTCTCCTTTCAGGAAGTCCAGCCTTGTGAATCCTGAAAATGCCAGCACTGAAATGCATGCCAGACACTCCCTTGCTGCTAGAGTAAGAGTACGTCATTTGACTTGGCCAGTAATAGGAGACTGCCCCAGACTTTGAAAAGAGCTAGTGGTGCAGAAGTGCAAGGAGAGTGGGAGGCCTCTGTGCGGGAAGTCGCTGGGGTCTCAGCGGTAGGTGTTCAGTGCCAGCAAGGTCATTGGTCCTGTGCTCAGCAAGACAGCATCAATGTCCGCCAGTTCAGTGCGTGATGATGGGCTGAGATCTGACCACATGGCTTCTGGTATTTTCATACGTTCATTTGATTCTGAAAGTAGTCAGTAATATGGTTTGGTTTGGTGTTCCCACACAAATTTCATGTGGAATTGTAATCCCCAGTGTTGGAGGAGGGGCCTGGTGGGAGGTGACTGAATCATGGGGGAAGATATCCCCCCTTGTTCTTCTCATGACAGTGAGGTTTCATGAGATCTGGTTGTTTAAAACTGTAGCAGCTGGGTGCCGTGGCTTATGCCTGTAATCCTAACACTTTGGGAGGCTGAGGTGGGTGGATCACTTGAGGTCAGGAGTTCAAGACCAGCCTGGCCAACATGGTGAAACCCCCTTCTCTACTAAAAATACAAAAATGCACTGGGCGTGGTGGTGCACACCTGTAATCCCAGCTACTCAGGAGGCTGAGACAGGAGAATCATTTGAACCCAGGAGATGGAGGTTGCAGTGAGCCGAGATGACACCACTGCACTCCAGCCTGGGCAACAGAGCAAGACTCCATCTCAAATAAATAAATAAATAAGTCTAGCACCCCTCCCTTCTCACTTCCTCCTGCTCTGGCTGGAGGTGGCTGCTTCCTGTCACCTCCCTGTGATTGTAAGTTTCCTGAGGCCTCCTCAGCCATGCTTCCCCTATAGCCGGTGGAACAGTGAGTTGATTAAACCTTTTTTCTTCATAAATCACCCAATCTCAGGTAGTTCCCTATAGCAATGCCAGAACGGACTAACACAGTCAATGGGTATGTATTCAGACCTTCCCTGTTCATCTCCCTGACATCCCCCCACTTCCCTACCCAACTTTGGCTTAGACTGTTCGGACTTGGCCTTGGTGGTCAAGGGTACAGAGAAATGCCCTCCGGCTCTCTTACATCAAAGTTTCTGCCAGCTCTGAATCTCATTAGGTGTGGCTTCCCCCTTGCTCTCCAGGCCACCTATTCCTCACTAGGGGACACTTGGGGGACAAGAATACTAGCCTAAATGCCAGAGCCTTGAAGCTCTCCATGAAAACAGTGCGGCTGGTCAAGCATCCTAACCCGCCCAGACCTCTGCTCAGTTCTGTAACCCTTCATTCATTCAGGAGATGTTGCATGTCACAGACTGTTCTAGGCCCTTGGGTGAAACAGTGAACAAGGCAAGGTCCCTGCTCCCATGCCAGTTAGATTTAAGGCAGGAAAGACAAATAACCAAATTAATTCCAAATGTTGATGAGAGCTATGAAGACCCTCAAAGAGGGGAAACAGTGGCACGTGTGAGCGGGCGGAGGGGGCAGGCAGCACCCTGGCTACATACGATAGTTGGGGGTGCCATGTGAGCTGGGGCCTGGAGCATGAAGCCAGGCAAATGGAGGCCTGGGAGAAGAGCATTTCAGATGACAGCTAACTGACGGGGGCCACGTGTTCTTTATGTTTTATTTCTATTCTTTGATTCAGGGTGTTGCTCTGTCACTGAAGTAACCATGATTTTCAGCACAGTGGTGCGATCTCAGCTCACTGCAACCTTGGACTCCTGGGTTCAAGCAATCCTCCCACCTCAGCCTCCTGAGTAACTGAGACCACAGGCACACACCACCACACCCAGCTTTTTGTTTTTTTTTTTTTCTTGTGGGCACAGGGTTTCACTATGCTGCCCAGACCAGTCTCAAACTCCTGGACTGAAGAAATCCTCCTGTCTGACCTCCCAAAATGTCAAAATTTCAGGTAGAAGCCCCTGTGCCCCGCCTGCCACACATTCTTTGTCTCTTCTTGTGGAGACGCAAGTCTATAGTCCCCCTCTTGAATCTAGCTGGGCTCAACTGCCTTGACCAATAGACCATGGGAGGATTGATGCTGGGACAGTTTCTGGACTGTAAGAGACCCGTGGCTTTCACCTCCTGTCTATAAGGACCCTACATCCGAGACCCCTGAGTCGCCAGATGAGAAGCCTGACTCCCCTGCTGGAAAGAACACACACAGAGTTCCCAAGAGTGCCTACAGAGGGCAAGGGGTCTAACCTTCTAGAACCTTCCAGACATCCCTCCCGAGAGACTAGCATGTAAGTGCAGCTGTCTTAGACCCTCCAGACCAGATCCCACCCTCCGCTCAGTGCCAGCGTGTGACTCACATCCATGCCAAATGGAATAGCACTGCCCAGCTAATCCTTGCCCAAATTCCTTACGCACAAAATCGTCATGATAAGTAATAAAATAATTGTCATTTTAAGCCACTATATTGTGGGGTGATCTGTTCTGCAGCAACAGAAAACTGGGACACAGTCCAGGGGAACGCCTATGCAAAAGTCCCAAGGCAGAAATGAGTCTCAGATTATTCAAGGGATCAAAGTAAGATCAGTGTGGCTGAGGCTCATGACAGGATGGAGAGGAGGAGGCAGCGAGCCGGGCGGGCTGAGCGGGGTCGGGGTGCGCAGCCTGGCAGCCATGCAGCGGGCAGCCATTGGAGGGATTTTAGGAAATGCGTGCTGTCTTCTGTGGGGGTGCAGAAGTGAACAGGGAGCAACCAATGAGGTTGCTGCAACTGGTGAATTTCCCTGGGTGGGAATTTGGCCCAGTGTGGGGAAACCTACCTTAGGACACTCATTGACTTCCTGACCTTTGTTGAGGCTCAAGCAGCTGGTCCTCCGCCTTGTCTCTGCAACTTATCCTCTGCTTTGCATCTCAGTTCTGCCAGCGCTGCCTCTGTCTGGCTCAGTTCCCTGGCCCTCCTCTTTTTTTTTTTTTTTTTTGAGACGGAGTTTCGCTCTTGTTACCCAGGCTGGAGTGCAGTGGCGCAATCTCGGCTCACCACAACCCCCACCTCCCAGGTTCAAGCGATTCTCCTGCCTCAGCCTCCCAAGTAGCTGGGATTATAGACATGCACCACCACGCCCTCCTAATTTTGTATTTTTAGTAGTGACAGGGTTGGTCAGTCTTGTCTCAAACTCCTGACCACAGGTGATCCGCCTGCCTCAGCCTCCGAAAGTGCTGGGATTACAGGTGTGAGCCACTGCACCCAGCCTTCCCCAGCCCTCCTCTTTGGAGCCAGCCTGTCTGCACACAGAACAAGCCCTGCTTCCCTTTCCTCCCTGTGATGAAATAAACCTGGTGCCCATGGAGGAGGCCTAGCGTGGCCCGGTGTTGCTGTGACTGGGGATAAGTCCACTTGATTTAGGGGTTCAGTTTTAGGAAGCTCCCTCACCTACAGACTCCAGCCAAATCCTTCAATAGGAGCATTATCAATAAGAAAGATGATATTTTGGCCTCTGCTGCTTGATTCCTGTCTCTCAATTGAATTCAGACTTGGCTGGAGAAGGGCGCTGTTTATTAGGCCCCTGAATCCCTAACACCTGAGACCCTGCAGTAATAATCAGCCTGGTAGTCACGCTGTTCCCATAATTGCTTAACACACTGGTTATTACCTGCCCCTTGCCTCTCTGATGGCGACCACCTGGGCACCAACAGGCTCCCACTGGATTGTCATATCTTTCCTGTGCCTAGACTTTTCCTTTGTCATGTGACATACACTTGTCCTAATGCCTGCCCGTCACTTCTGGTTGGATTTCCTAACAGTGTTGCTGGCTTCACAGCCCAGAAGAGACCACTTAAAGTCTAAAAGTGGGTACTAGATTTAACACTAACTGGGTCGGCTCCTTTAGCCCTGTCTCCATGTGGACTGCAGTGGGTGCGTCATTCACATGCCTGAGTCCCTCCCATTGGTCAAACCCACAGCCTGTTGACCTATGAGCTCCCAACCTCGCAACACGGCAGGAGACAGCAGTACAGAGTTCTCGAGTTCTACCAGGTCCCAACTGTGTGTTCTTTGGCCGGTTTCTTAAGCTTTCTGTGCCTCAGTTTCCTTGTCTGTAAAATGGGGATAGTGATCATAGAATCTACTTCGTGTTTCTGTGAAAACGAAAATAAGACCTGTAAAACACTCAGCATTGTGCCTTGCACATAGTAGGAACTCCATAGACATCGGCTGACACTAGGCAAGCCCTCTCTGCCTGCACTTTCATGGTTGACTTGGAATGTGGCCGGAAGGAGGTGATGGAACAAGGAGGTCAACAGTTACTCAAGAAGAACACAGATTTCAGAGTAGGACCAGAGACAAGTTCATAGAGAGTAGAGGCTGTGACCTTTCATTCATTCTGTCTCCAACATACAGCTTGATGTCTAGCACATAGCAGGTGCTCAATAAATGGTTGCTGAATCATCAGACAATTGGGCATGACTCACAAAAATGCCAGGAATGGGACACTGACCAGAGATGATTTACTCTCTGGTCTCTTCCCCTTTCCCTTCTAAGAGCAGCTAGGGCAGACCCTCCAGGTCACTGGGGCCCTGCATTTTCAGAAGTGGCTGGAGCAGTGCCAAGCTCTCCAGGATGTCAGCCCCAGGCTGTGCACCCTCAAAGGCAGCAGGCAGTGCTGTTTTCCTGGAGGGCTGGGGCCGGCCTTGTAATGAGAAAGAGAAACCTGGAGGAAAAAAAAAAGTGAAAGTATGCCAGGCCTTCTCTTTTGGGGAGCTGGTGCCATTTCCAATGAGCAGTGTGGCAGTGGGAGATAAGGCAGAAATGTGAATTGCTATTGTGCTTCACTCCACAAGCAGTTAGCGGGGTTGTCTGCAGGGTGTTTTGTGATACCACGTGGCAACAACTATCATTAACTCAGAATGGGTGAACAATTAAGTTCTTCCTTTCTTGCTGGTTGGTTCCTGTTTTACTTGAACCTTCCTTCCATCCAACAATGCCCACCACTTGCTATCAACAAAAGCCTGCATGTATGAATGGAGAACTCGGAGGACAGAGTCTCGGGCTGCAAGGTCTTGGCTCTACGGCCAGCCACTATTCTGGGCTCGGATCAAGCCATTCTTCCTCTCTCTGCCTCAGTTTCCCTCTTGGTGTCCTGAGTGGTCTCCAAGGCAGGTAGAGGCAATGAGGGGTCTGTCCTGGGGTGCACAAGGATCAGTTGATATTAATACTATTTTTTTTAAACTGAGTTTTGCTCTTGTCACCCAGGCTGGAGTGGTGTGATCTCAGCTCACTGCAACCTTTGCCTCCCTGGTTCAAGCAATTCTCCTGCCTCAGCCTCCTAAGTATCTGGGACTACAGGTGTGTGCCACCACACCCTGCTTCTTTTTTTTTTTTTTTTTTAGTAGAGACAGGGTTTCACCATGTTGGCCAGGCTGGTCTCAAACTCCTGACCTCAGATGATTCACCCATCTCAGCCTCCCAAAGCTCTGGGATTACAGGCGTGAACCACCACACCTGGCCTGATATTAATACCATCTCTCAGCCCTGGCTCTGCATATCTCCTCCTCTGGGCGATTACCTCCTGCAACCTCTAACACTCTGCCTTCACCTCTTATATCTCAAGGTCCTGGTAGAATGTCCCACACACAGCATGTGCTAATTACACATTTGTGGCTCATTAAGATAAGATTAACTCTCCCCTGAGAACCTTGCACCCCCAATTTCAGGCTGGTTTCACAGTCTCCGAGCTGTTCACCAATGTCTTCTCCGTTCTTGGTCTGAGCATGTTTCTTTATTCTTCTCAGCCACCCCACCTCCATGCCTCCTGCTCTCGCCTCAGGAAGTTTCACCAGTCCTTGTTACCTGGCAGTGACAGAGGCAGGACAACAGCTCCTGCCTAAAGCCAGGGCAGTGCAGGGACTTCCCCTTCCAATGCTGCCAGCAAGGTGTGTGGATGCAGAGTCGCCCACCGCAGGTCGCACGTAGGAATTGGGGTGCAGTGTTGGGTGCTGGCCATGCACAGAATCTGGGGCTCTGCTTGCCCTGGAGTTGCTGATATAAGCGCAGGAAGTTGTGGCTGCAATGAGAGCGGCAGCTTTTCTCCCACTGGTCAAGAACAGAAGCCAAGCCTACTGGTGAGAACTCTGCAGCCTCCATTCAAACACAAATGTGGCAGCTTATTTTCCCTGGGGTCCCACAGGCTACTCGACAGGCTTCCCTCAGGCTGCCGTGTCTGCTGAAGTCAGCTTGCGTAATACTAGAGCTGCTGACCCATCTCTTAAAGACTGCTGTTTCTATGCAGAACTAAGATCCCCCAAAACCAAACTTCTATTTAAAATATTTAAATAACTTTTGTTTCATTATAAACATTGAAAAAATACAAAAAGTCAGAAGGAAGACAAAAGTATCCAGAATCTCATCACCCTGAAACAGCCTGCCAGTAGATTTCTGTCTTTTTCTTCTTTCTGCTGGGTGCATTTCAATGCCATTAAGATAGCGCAGAAGCGAGACATGGTGGTACATGCCTCTGTAGTCCCAGCCACTCAGGCGGCTGAGGCGGGATGATTGCTTGAGCCCAGGAGTTTGAGACCAGAGCAACATAGAGAGACCCCATTTTTACAAAAAAAAATTAAAAATTACCGGGGTGTGATGGTGCACACCTGTAGTCCCAGCTGCTAGGGAGGCTGAGGCAGAAGGATCACTTGAGCCCAGGAGTTCAAGACTGTAGTAAGCTATGATCGTGCCTGCCCTCCAGCCTTGGCGACAGAACGAGACCTTGTCTCGAAAACAAATAAAAAGTTTAAAAAAAGATTCTTCAGTATATAAAACTATACATCTTATGTTTTAAATGTCATTTTTCTAAATGCAAAAGTAATCATTTACTGTTTTAAAAGCTTGAAAAGTGTTTAAAATGCAAAGAAAAATCATGTGAGTTCTGCCCCCTCCAGAGTTAATCACTGTTAACATTTTGGTTTATTCCCTTAACTCTGTTTTAATATTACAACATATACTTGTTTTTAAGTGAATGACATGGATAGATTCACAAGTCCTAGGTGAATTTACTGCTTTCTGAAGTTTACTGATACTTCCCTTTTATGTAAAATGTAGCAGTGATACCTGTATTTCTGCATTGTGCGTTGTGACACACATGTCTCGGGATGCCTGGAAATGTATCAAATTGGATGCATTTCTTAGAGTGTTTTACTATAGATCAGTCTCATGGTCCATCTCTTCTTCAGATGTAAATGATATCTGGTTAAGTGTTATATAGAATAAAGTGGACATTTTAAAACGAAAAAAATAATAATAATAAAGATTCGCAAGTCCTAAGTGGACAACCATATAAATAGGGAGTTCGTTGTGTAGGAAAATACATACATGAGTTGATAAACTAAAATATGAATAGTGGCTGTCTCTTGGTAGTAGGGTTATCTAGTGGTTTTTACTTTCTTCTTTTAGCTTGTCAAAAGTTTCCAAATCTTCCACATGAATATGAATTTAGTAGTAAGAAAAAAAATGCAAAATTATTTAAGAGACAGATATCCAAATTGACAAGTGTGTTTCTGAGCTGGGTTTTCCTTGCCCCCAGATCTTGTCTCTTCTCTTCTTACGTGTGTCTGGAAGCCGGCCTCAGATAGAAAGTTTTGCAAGGCTGACGCTGGCAGGGAGAGGAGGGCAGGCAGCCGGGGCAAAATTCCTTGGCTTCAGGACACTTTGCCCTACAGAATCTGAAGGGCTCCATGTCCCTCCAGCACACATGGGACCTGAGGGGCTGGAGCTGTCTCCACAGCCACCCTAGGATGGAGCCAGGATGTGAGAAGGATGGACAAAGGGGAGCAATGGGGTCACTGGCAGAGACAATGGAAGGAAAGGCACATAGGGAGAATAAGCATTTTGATGCCTGGGAGGAACGAGTTCTGTAGGAGCCTATGGTTGAGTAGATGAGGAAAGTAAATCCATATCTTCTGTCTCTGCACACCAGCTATTTGTATAAAATAATAGCATAGTGTCTGGGTGCAGTGGCTCACACCTGTAATCCCAGAACTTTGGGAGGCCAAGGCAGACAGACCACCTAAGGTCAGGAGTTCAAGACCAGCCTGGCTAACATGGTAAAACACCCTCTCTACTAAAAATACAAAAATTAGCCAAGCATGGTGGCGCACGCCTGTGGTCCCAGCTACTTAGCAGGCTGAGGCAGGAGAATCGCTTGAACCTGGGAGACGGAGGTTGCAGTGAGCCAAGATCATGCCACTGCACTGTAGCCTGGGTGACAGGTGAGACTCAGTCTCAAAAAGTAAAAATAAAATAAAATAAAATAATAGTATGTTCATCAAAAGTATTAACAATATTAAGAAAAAGAGGGACACGATGATTCCTGGGAGGCATATTTGTCAACAGTTTATTCGTTTATTTTCCATGTCATCCCCTTGGCCTTGTTCTTAGAAACTCTTTCCAAATTCAGGCATTAGGCTGATTGTCAATACTAGTTTATGCTGATTGACAAGTTTTGGTCTCGTTCTGCATCTACATACACACAGGTATCATTATCTGTACTTGTGCTACTCAGAAAATATGCTGCTTTTTGCAAAAATATTCACCCAGAATTCACTGTTCAAATCTGAAATCTGTGATTAGCAATGTGCATGCCTGAACACTGAGCATATTAAGTAACCCTGAGTGCAGGTTGCAGGATGGAGCGTGGAGCATCGTCCTACTCACTCCTAGAGATTAAACCCTTCAAAGTTTCCATATTACAGTCCCCTGGAGACCTGGGAACACTATCAGTCGGGGTCCCAGGACAGATGGAATCTTGAATACTTGTGACCTGTTATTTTATTACTGACTCATTGCTGTACATGCTCACTGCCTGGTTTCAAAAGAAAATATCATTTGTAACTGATATCTCTCAGTAATGTTGTATACTTCCTATGAAGAGACCCATTGACGAGTTCATTAACTTATGTAACTGATGCTTTACGTTGCTTTATTCTATTTAGAAATTCTTAGTGAGCTTTTATATAGGTGTTTTAAAGTATTTTAATGTTTTTTTTTTGTTTTTAGAATAAAAATAGTTGAGGTTTTTAGGCAGCCAAAAAAGCACTATTATTTTTCCCCCTTAAAAAGATAAGGGTCCCAGGCTCCAAAAGATTGTTATTCAGCACAATCTCAGGAAAGAATTAGATGGAGATATCAAGGGATGACGGTATTTCAGTGAGAAATTGGAAACGGTATCAAGGCTTCCTGGCCAAATGGCATTTTTCCAAACCTTCTTAAACTGTGTTTCTGTCTTCTCACTTCCTGACCATTACAGGAGGCTCCTCCCAGTTTTTATCTCGGTAATTTTTTGGGACTCTAGGGCTATATTATGGTCTACTTTGGTCTCTAATGGCTGATCCCTGCAAGTCTGTTTGACTTCTAGTGGAGGGGTCTACAGGCTGGGCACAAGTAATAAATGATGGTGGTTTGCAGGTTACACAGTGACGAACTGAAGCAGAACAGAGACTAGATGAGTGTCTGTGGGAAAGGAAAGACAGCCCCTCCACTCTCCCACAGCCACTGTCTCCTCTCTCTCACACACACATGTGCACACATAGTTAAATAGCATTAAAGAAACCAGTTGGCCGGGTGTGGTGGCTCACGCCTGTAATCCCAGCACTTTAGGAGGCCAAGGCAAGTAGATCACCTGAGGTCAGGAGTTCGAGACCAGTCTGACCAACATGGTGAAACCCTGTCTACTAAATACAAAAAATTAGCCAGATGTGGTGGTACATGCCTGTAATCCCAGCCATTTGGAAAGCTGAGGCAGGAGAATCACTTGACCCTGGAAGGCAGAGGTTGCAGTGAGTCAAGATCGTGCCATTGCACTCCAGCCTGGGCAACAAGAGCAAAACTCCATCTAAAAAAGGAAAGAAAAGAAAAGAAAAAACAAGACAAGACAGAAAAGAAACAAAACAAATCAATCCTCCTGACCACTGGTACAGGTCATTATCACAGACATCATGTGTCAGGGATAGCTGCAATGATCTCACTATTTCCTCATCAAAATAGAATGTTCTAACAGGATCATTGGCAGAAATAGCCTTTAAAAAACACACTAATCAAACAACATCTGATTTATTTTTTAATCAAATACTCATGTTTAGACCAAAACTGATAACAGGATTTTTGTATCCCCTTTCCCCTGAAAAATCCCACCAGTCAACTTATTTTCTAAGTACTGTGTATGTCATAAAGTGCATTTGCTTCTGCGTAAAATGTTTGCACGTTAGGTGTTACTCCAAGCAGTGGCAAACTACAGGCTGTGGACCAAATTCGTTCCACTGACTGTTTTTGTACAGCCTTCAAGTTAAAAATAGTTTTCACGTCTTTAAATGGCTGGGGGAGAAAATCAAAACAGGATTTTGTGACGTACGCAAAATTATATAAAATTCAAATTTCAATATCCATAAATAAAGTTTGGTTGGAACACGGCCATGCCCATACATTTCCATACTGTCTATGGCTACTTTTGAACTGCAATGCCACAATGGAATCGCTGCAACAAAGGCTAAGCGGCCCACAAGCCTTAAATATATTTACTATGTGGTTCTTCCCAGGAAACGTTTGCCATCTCCTATGTTAGCCCATTGAAATAAGCAACAACAAAAATCAAAATGTTGCTTGCACGATCTTAGTAGAATACACATGACCGAGGCAACCATGCCACAGAGCATAAACTATCTCAAATCAAGAATCTGAGTGGCTGGGCGCAGTGGCTCATGCCCATAATCCCAGCACTTTGGAAGGCTGAGGCAGGTGGATTGCTTGAGCCCATGACTTCAAGACCAGCCTGGGCAACATAGAGAGACCCTGTCTCTAGTAAAAAATAAATTTTTTAAATTAGCTGAATGTGGTGGCACATGCCTGTGGTCCCAGCTACTCAGGAGGCTGAGGTCGGAAGATCCCTTGAGCCCATAGGTCAAGGCTGTAGTGAGCCATGTTCAGGCCCCTGCACTCTGGCCTCAGCAACAAAGTGAGACTCAAAAAAAGAAGAAGAAAGGCCAGGCACAGTGGCTCACACCTGTAATCCTAGCACTTTGGAAGGCTGAGGTAGATGTATCATGAGGTCAAGACATCGAGACCATTCCGACTAACCTGGTGAAACCCTGTCTCTACTAAAAACACAAAAATTAGCTGGGCATGGTGGCATGCACGTGTAATTCCAGCTACTCAGGAGGCTGAGGCAGGAGAATAACTTGAACCCAGGAGACGGAGGTTGCAGTGAGCCGAGATCATACCACTGCAGTCTAGCCTGGGGACAGAGTGAAATTCTGTCTGAAGAAGGAGAAGGAGGAGGAGGAGGAAAGGGAGGAGAAATGTTGCTTGCATGATCTTAGTAGAATACATGTACCAGCCTGGCGACAGAGCGAGAAGAGGAGGAGGAGGAGGAGGTGGAGGAGGAGGAGGAGGAGGAGGAGGAGGAGGAGGAGGAGGAGGAGGAGGAGGAGGAGGAGGAGGAAGATCTGAGAAATAATTACCCTCTCTTGATTTTGTTTACCTGCAAAGAAGCTCAGTCACGTGGCAAAAGCAGCTCAGTGACGTGTGACAAAAGCTGGGGTCAAAATCTTACAGAACTCAGAAGAATTCACACATATGTCATATAGAGTTGAAAACTATGTCCAATGCACTGAGGTACCAGAAAGGGTTACTTCTTTGTTTCTTGTAACTTTTACTTCACTGTGGCTTGAAGGAGAAAAGGGATGAGGTGGGAGAGGAAGAAGGTACAACCTTGCCAGCTGAATACAATTCAGCGTCTTCCAGCTTAGCATTGCCTTCTTTGAGTTAGTTTGGTCTCCTTTTGGTAAATCGTCTTTCAAGATTTCCATCTCCCTCCCGTCCTCACCTGCCCTTCCATTAATGCAGGGAAAAGCTACCATGAGCTTAGCCACAGAAGAGGAAGATTCAGATGCAAGGGCAGGTCTCTTACACAAGAGTCAAAGTTTCTTGTCCCACCTGGTTGTGCCCTCCTCCCAACTCCACCATCTTGGCTCTGACTCCCACTGGTGTTGCAAATGTTCTGAATCCTGACAATGTCCTCTGTACTCTCCTGACTTTGGTGTTTACCCACAGCCTCTGCCACAGGGCCACAGGGCCACAGGTGCCCTGGGTGGCCCCACAGCAAGTGTCCTGGCTCTCACTCAGCTCCCTTCTGCATTTTCCACTAGGAGTCCAGCAATACCCGCAGGACAGTGGTATCTCCATTCTCTCTGTCTTCACCCTTCATTCCGCCCTTTCTAAGCCACACCTGGGTGGCACGTGCTGGATGCAGCAGTTCTCTGGGATTTGATATTTCCCTGGTCTATACCTGAAAAAGCAGGAAACAAAGCTGCTGCTCTGGGATTCCTCTAAACTACTGGGATGTTTCTAACACTGCCCTTCTTGCTGAAGCGAAAACCAGGTACCTGGTTATTTTACCTCTTGCCTCCTCTTCCCATCCAGTCAGCACCTCCCTTATGAAATAACTTGCATCGTCTCTACAGAGGGCTTATTTGTCTAATGCCAGCCCCAAGTGCCCACCTATAAAGGGAGCTTTTAAAAGTCAGAAAATAAACATTTTCTCTCCCATAAAGTCTGGCTTTCAAAACTGTTTTTTCAATATGGAATCAACAAAGTCAGCTTTGCAAATCAAAGCCATCAATGACCTTTTTATTCCAAGCACTGCCCACCCTTACCTACCCTGCAGTTTATGGCTTCGCCCTAATGGCGGAAGGCTCTGGGAGAATATGATTTATGGGGGTATGAAAAACGTGTCCATTCAATATTTCAAAATACTATTCCTGTTACCCTTGCTAAGTGAAAATCCTTTGTAAACATTTTTATTCTATTTTATATCTATCTATATATAGATTGCCTCAGCATAACTCTTCGGAGTCAGCTGTTAACTTAGTTGGCTAGGGCTTCCATAACAAAATAACCACAGACAGGGCATCTTAAACAACAGAAATGTGTTTTCTCACAGTTCTGGAGGCTGGAAGTCCAAGATCAAGGTGCCTGCAGGGCTGGTTTCCTCTGAGGCCTGGCTCCTTGGTTTGCAGATGACTGCCCGCTTGCTGTGTCCTCTGGTGGTCCTTTCTCTGTGCCTGCATCCCTGGTGTTTCTGTTTCTCAATATCCTCTTCTTGTAAGCACAGATTGGATTAGGGCACATCCCAGTGGCCTCAGTTTACTTCCATCATCTCTTTAAAGGCCCAATCTCATGGCCGGGTGCAGTGGCTCACGCCTGTAATCCCAGCACTTTAGGAGGCCGAGGCGGGAGGATCATGAGGTCAGGAGATTGGGACCATCCTCGCCAACATGGTGAAACCCCGTCTCTACTAAAATACAAAAAATTACCTGGGTGTGGTGGCGTGTGCCTGTAGTCCCAGCTACTCAGGAGGCTGAGGCAGGAGAATCGCTTGAATCCAGGAGTCAGAGGTTGTGTTGAGCTGAGATGGCACCACTGCACTCCAGCCTGGGCAACAGTGCAAGATTCCGTCTAAAAAAAAAAAAGAAGGGAAATTATCATCAGAGCTTAGACAGAAAGAGAGTCCAGCCCATTAAACCTGCAGAATCATAATGTCTCAGGAATCCAAGAGTTTCTATCTCCCCAGGAGATGCTGATGCTGCATTTTAGGACCACTCGTTCACCTAACGGAGAAAAGGGCACAGGTCACATCTGCTTCCTCTGCAACTGTTCGGCCCTCATCTCATTTACATTCTTTCCCCATGTCAGCTCCCAAGATACAGAACCTCCCAGGATACATACACTAACAATATAGTTGACCCCATTTTCAAAATGGCAAGATTATGGCTATCTCTCCAACATTATGAATGAACTGTTTGGAGCAGGTGATGTCCCCTTGACACCCTTTTTGAAATCTACACCAGTTTTTTTCTGATTGAACTTTCTCACAACCTAAAATTTTGCGAGATTTAAGTATGTTGTCAATACAACTCTCCCACAAGTGGTCATTTTCACATTTCCTGCAACCAAGAAACAACTGAGATTTGCCTCACACTTGTGTTGCATTCACCGATTTATTTTTATAATAAGGTGGTACTTGAAATGCGCAAACCAAACAATCCTTTTTTTTTTTGTCTGAGGTGGAGTCTTGCTCTGCCTCGCAGGCTGGAGTGTGGTGGCATGATCTCAGTTCACTGCAACCATTGCCTCCCGGTTCAAGTGATTCTCCTACCTCAGCCTCCTGAGTTGCTGGGATTGCAGGTGAGAGCCATCATGCTCAGCTCATTTTTTGTATTTTTAGTAGAGACGAGGTTTCACCATGTTGGCCAGACTGGTCTCAAACTCCTGAGCTCAAGTGATCCACCCGCCTCAGCCTCCCAAAGTGCTGGGATTACAGGTGTGAGTCACTGCGCCCGGCCCAAACCATCTTCCTATTTTCATCCCTGTGAGCCTTCTCAAAGCCTACATTCACCAACATCACACAAGCACGACTTTTTTTTCAACAGATCTAATTGACACGTGAGTTCCAAAGGGAAACAGGACTCTGTGTTATCATCTTTGGTGATTTTAGATGTGCATCTAAAAAACAAGACACAGCCAGTTGGATGAGCTGTGGCATGGCCTTAGCTTAGCAAAAACAAACACAAATAGCAGTACTTAGCTTCGCTGATGACATAAGTTTAGCACTATGAACCAGAAGCAGCCTCAAAGACTAGTGATTTTGCTCCCCAAGCCAGAGCATTGGCCGATTACTATAATCACAGCATGAGATAAAAATCAGTATAGTCTACCACGGGAGTCCCTGCATATAATATTCTCAAAATGACAAAACTGTAGAGCTAGAAAACAGATTCCTGGTTGCCCAAGGGTCGGAATGGTAAGGCAAGTGTGAGCAGGACCTTGAGGGCAAGGCTTCCAGAAAGGCACCCTGAGGACCTCCATTGCCCTGCACCTGCATTCCAGCATGGCGTTCCTTGCCATCCCAGATGTAGATTAAGCAGGATCAGGCACATCTTGGGCTTCCACTCCAGAGAGCACAGGTGTCCATGTGGTGCAAATTCCACAGGCTCACAGAGTTCAGAACTATGGTGCTATGGCAGCCTCTGGATTTCAAAGAGTGCTATACACAGCTGGGGGTTCCAGGCCAAAACTTGCTGCAGGAGAGGAGCAGCCACATAGAGTCCCCACTAGGGCAATGCCTGGTGGAGCCATGGAGTGAGATGGCCACCGAGGCCCCAGAATTGTAGAGCTCTCAGTGGGCAATGCCAGCCCGAGAGAGTTGTTAGGTGGGTTGAACCCAGGAAAGCCATTGGGGTGGGGCTGCCTCAGGCCTTGGGGTCCCAACTACTCCCCCAAGTATGCCCACAATGTGGGTCATGGAGTCCAAGGAGCTCATTCAGGCACTTAAAAACGTAGTGTTGTTTTCCTTCTTGGGTCTTGGCTAAACGGGAGAGCTGTTACCCCTTTCTTCTTGTCTATTTCTCCCTGTCCAGATGGAACCATCTCTCCTCTGCCTGGCCTGTCATTGCATTTTGGGAGTAGATAATTTGTTTGATGTCACAGGCTCACTGCTGGAGAAAAATTTTGCCTCGGGATGAGTTTTGCCTTGAGTCTCACCCTCATGTGAGTTAGATGAGACCATGGACTTTGGACTTTTGAGTTGATGCTGGAACACATTCATGTGTTGGAAACTTAATCCCCAATGCGACAGTGTTGAAAGGTGGGACCCTCAAGAGATGATGAAGTCATGAGGTCTCTGCCCTCATAAATGGACAGTGTCCATGTGGCAAGAATGAGCTCATTATTTTAGGAGTAGCATCCTTGTGAAGAATGAGTTAGGCCTGCCTCCTGAGCATGTTTTCTCTCTCTCTGTCTCTCTCTCTCTTTCTCTCTCTCTCTCTCTCTCTCTCTCTCTCTCCCTCTCTCTCTCTGTCTCTGTCTCTCTCTCACTGTACAATGCCTTCTACCATGTAATGATTGAGCAAGAAGGCCCTCACCAGATGCAGCCCCTCAATCTTGGACTTCCCAGCCTCCAGAACTGTGAGCCATATAAACTTCTATTGTTTGTAAATTACCTAGTCTGTGGTATTCTATTATAGCAGCACAAAATGGACTGAGACAGAAACAGCTTTCACAGGGGTTTCTACTGGCCCTTGTTCAAGAACTTGAGTAGATGTGTGTGTATGTGTGTGTGTATGTACCTGTGTGGTGTAAGTTTGTGTTGTATGTGTGCATGGTGTGTGTGTGTGTGTGTGTGTGTGTGTGCGCTCCTTTGAGTCAGTGTAATGACTCCTGTCCCCTCTGTTGTCCACAGCTCTGAGAAAATATCCCTCTCACAGCATCACTGTCTTGTTTTTGCTAGTCCTTCTTTCATACAAGACTTCAAACTCCTTGGGGCCCATGATTGTGTTCATTTATGTGATCAGCTCCAAGCACAGAGCTAGAAAGCATGTGAGTGAAGGAATATTGACAGAGGGAGGAAGTGAAGAGACTACGTCATCCAAGCATGACATTACATCCTTCATACAGTGCAACAAGCAGACAAACTCCGAGGCTCCACATTAAACACACACACACACACACACACACACGACACACAATTGGTTTTAGCAACCAAATTTCAGCCCATTTAAAATCTTGTGGTGTTATGTTCTCACTCACAGTGGGAGTTGAACAATGAGAAGACATGGGCACAGGAAGGGGAACAGCACATACTGGGTCCTGTTGCGAGGTGAGGGGCAAGGGGAGGGAGAGCATTAGGCCAAATACCTAATGCATGCAGGGCTTAAAACCCAGATGACAGGTTAATAGGTGCAGCAAACCACATGGCACACATATACCTTTGTAACAAACCTGCACATTCAGCACAAGTATCCCAGAACTTAAAGTGAAAAAAAAAAATCTTGTGACATTATACATTCTCCAGAAAGACTTTGAGGCTGATCTAAAAAAGTGCAAGTATTAAACAGGCACCTGCTTAGGAAACAATATCTGTAACACTTCCTGCCTTTTTATTCAGAAGAAATCAATGTCTGAGGGCTCCCAGCCAGATTCAGGTTAGTCGGAAGCAAGAATGTGAAGTAAACACAGTGTGGTCCCAAATTCCCATTTATACGATGCTTAGGATTTGTGCTGAATCAATCATTTCCTTGAATGCTGAAAATATATCATCAATTGCAGGTGATTGCCTAGAAATAATCTGATCTCAATTTGTTTGTTATGCTCATCATGAAAGCTAGAAAAAAATAACATTAGCAAGGCCCAACATTGCAGGCAGGTGCAGACATCCCTGCCTGACTCCACTGACCAGACCTAACAGACAGGTAGTGACCAAAGAGTCAGCAGGTTCAATGATTTGAGAACTCTTGTTTGAGGGAGGTGGGACTGGCTGTGCGAGGTTATAAGGTCAAGGCAAGGTTCCTACTAAGTTGACAGCTCACTTCCAAGGATATTCCCTCATGAAGCAATATTATTGGTCTGTGACCATAGTAGATATATGGCTCTCAGCTCCACTAAGCCCAAAGTCCCCTTTTAATAATAAACATTTTACATTACTCCCTTTCCTCATCTAAAATAAAATTAACAGCTTATTTATGCTACCTGCATATAATTTTTTAATCATTTTATTTCTTAATTTGGAAATAAAAAGCAATGTAAAACATAAAAATATATAAACGCTTACAATATGTGAACATTTGAACACTCGTTAGAAAACATTAAAGCGTTAAGCGCTTACGGTCATGTTGAACGTGGCAGTTGTAAGTGCAGACCAATACGCGCAAATTTCATTGATGATTCGAACACCTCACACGTGGCCTTGTCACTGGCGATGGTAATTTTCAATAAGATGAACAACTCTTGGTAAAGCTTTTGATGAAAACTTTTGTTCATAATCATAGATTATTTGTCTTTTGTTTCATCAACCTACATGAGGTACCTGGAATAGGCAGGTCTGAACAGACACAAGGTGGATTAGAGGTGGTGGTGTCTGGGAAGGGAGAATGGAGGGTTATTGCTTAATGGGGACAGAATTTCTGTTTGGGGTAATGAAAAAGTTTTGCAGTAGATAATGGTGATGTTTGCACAGCAGTGCAAATGTAATTAATGCCACTGAATTTAAGTAGTTGAAATGCTCAATTTTAGTTTATATAGATCTTATCATATTTTTGAAATACAAAAAAAAACCTGCAAGAACTTTGTGTTTATACATAAGGTGGAGTTAGTTGTAGCTCAGAGAATGAATAAGAATTGGTCTTTTACCTATTTGAATGTCCACTGGGACATCTGAAAGCATGCAAGACAATGTTTTGTGGGAGTGAACTGCCCCACACTTCACGGCGACCCTGCTAAAGCCAGTAGGGCTCCCCCTTATTGTGATAAAAATGCCCTACCAAGTTCCAGTCGTCCCCAGGAGGGTAACATTGCCCATCTTGAGAACCCTGAGACACAGAAAGTGAGAACCAGGTAAGGGTGTGGGTTCTGGCCAAGTGAACGCCTGCAGTCCTCGTGGGAATTAGCTCTTCAAGGAACCAGCAGAAATCTAGTTCTTTGAGGGATTAACATGGAGGACAAGGAGATGAGGAGGAAGGATACAGCACCATCTGGTGAAAGCAGCTTCCAGTTCCCATCCCTGGCCCCTGGTTTCTTGGACAGCAAGGCTCATTGCAGTCCCCTGCCAGAAGGTGAAGCTAGAGAGCCTTGCACGTTTGCCAGTCCTATCAGTTGGCTCAGGATTTAGGCAGGGCTGACTCAGCCCTTAGAGATGACACAGCAGTGCAGTTAATGGCTATTATTTACTAAATAATTGGCAAGGGCTTTGCTATATCTTTTTCATGTAATTTTAGCAACCAATTATAGGTGAAAACAAGTTCACACAGTTGCAAGGAGCCTGGTCAATCAAAAATCATTGACACCTGGCAGGGCATCACCGTCACAGAGATTCCCAACCAAGAAATGCAAATCTCTCACTGCTGCCGGAAGTCTCACTTGGCAGCTTTCCCAGCAGGGAAGCCACAGAGCTCCTTCTCCCCTCTGTGCGGGTGTGGGCACTTCAGCTGGGGACTTCAGCTGGGGAGCTGAGTGCAGTCACCAGGCAATAGAATTACCACTTCTCCATCAGCCACTGTTCTCCCTGCACCCTCTCCTCCTTCCTCCCACCACAAGGATGAGATGGATGCAAATCCTTGACTGTGCATAAGGCGCACTCAACCCACCCCATGATGCCATCTCAAGGGTTTAAAGCCTGACCTGAGAAACAGAGACGTCTAACCAGACGCTTGGCGATCCCAGCTTCAGGGCCTGGGATCTCATACTGCAGGCTGCCAGAATGAAGGTGCCGACAGACATCTTCTTCCCCTGCATATAGGGCTTACTTCTTTTTGGTTTTGCTTTTGTTTTTTGAGATAGAGTCTCACTCTGTTGCCCTGGAGTGCAACGGCACAATGTTGGCTCACTGCAACCTCTGCTACCTGAATTCAAGCGATTCTCCTGCCTCAGTCTCCCCTGTAGGTGGGATTACAGGCGCACACCACTATGCTTGGCTAATTTTTGTATTTTTTTTTAGTAGAGACAGGGTTTCATCATGTTGGTCAGGCTGGTCTCAAACTCCTGATCTCAGATGATCCACCCACCTTACCCTCCCAAAGTGCTGGGATTACAGGGGTGAGCCACCAACCACACCCAGCCTGGCTTACTTCGTGTGCATGTGTGTGTGTGTGTGTGTGTGTGTGTGTGTGTGTGTGTGTGTTGTTGTTGTTGTTGTTGTTGTTGTTGAGACAGAGTTTCATTCTTATTTTCCTGGCTGGAGTGCAATGGCACGATCTCAGCTGACTGCAACCTCCGCCTCCCAGATTAAAGCGATTCTCCTGCCTCACAGCCTCCTGAGTGGTTGGGATTACAGCTGCCCACCACCACACCTGGATAATTTTTTATATTTTTAGTAGAGATGGGGTTTCACCATGTTAGTCAGGCTGGTCTCAAACTCCTGATCTCAGGTGATCTGCCCACCTCGGCCTTCCGAAGTCCTGGGATTACAGAGGTGAGCCACTGCATCTAAGCAGGCTTACTTCTTTTCCTATTCCTGAGGCTTTTTGCTGACAGCTGATTTGGGATCTCAGGCACAGAAACAGGACTCAATGACCGACCCTACTGTAACCCTTTCTACCCCTTCACAGGGTTCCTAAGAGCCCACCTGATGCCAGTTTCTTCACCTCCCCACCACCCTAGAGGATCCTTTGATGTTGTCCCATACCTTTAAGCCTTTTTCCGCCACACCCTCCTCTCCCAGCCCTTATGGAACTCTACTGCCAGTGAGCACTGGCTGCTACCTCAGTTATTTTCCTTCTGAGCCTGGGATCCTGGTGAGCAGAACCAAATCTGCGTTCTTTAAGCCCTTGCCCATTCTCCAGTGTAATTAACGCAATGATGGTTACATGGCACTAATAATTAGGGCAATTACCTTTTGTTCACTTTCACAGCGTCTCCGTTTGATCCTCACCACAACCTCGCCAGGCAGGTACTACTGTTGTTCCCATTCCTCAGAGGAGGAAATGTGAGGCCTGAGTCACATGCCCAGAATGTGGCAGAACCAGGTCTTCACTTCGGTCCTCTCACCCCAAACTGCAGTGCCCTCAGCAAGGGACAGAAGCACCTGCTGGGGAAGCCTCTGAGTGAGTCTCCTAACAAGTCATCGTACAGAAAAGCACAGTGTCCAAGGTACATTAGCAGTTCCTTTAAAAAGTAGCAAGATGTATACCTTCTCCCAAAGTTATTTAAATAACCTCACAACCATGAACCAGTTGAAAGCATAGGATTTCAGTAAGATTCACAGAGCAGGCATCATGTTTCCTGTTTCACCCAGGGAGCAACAGAGAAGATCATAGTTCTCTAAGAGTCCCATCTGGGTCTCTGGACAAGAGAGAGTGAGAGAGGCCCTGCTGGGGGTGGCCCAGACCACTTCATTCCCCTGTGTAGTATTTGGAGCCAAGGAACAATTATAAAAGGTACAAGAGGCTGGGCACAGTGGCTCACACCTGCAATCCCAGCAGATTGGGAGGCTGAGGTGGGAGGATCATTTGAGCCCAGGAAATCGAGATCAGCCGCAACAACATAGGGAGACCCTGTCTCTACATGAAATTCCAAACTTAGCCAGCCATGGTGGCGCTAGCCTGTGGTCCTAGCTACCAATCGCTTGAGCCCAGGAGGTTGAGGCTGCAGTGAGCTGTGATCACACCATTGCATTCCAGCCTGGGCAACAGAGTGAGACCCTGTCTCAAAAATAATAAAGTAAAATAAAAATAAAAGGTACAAGATACAGAGTTCAGAGGCAGATACACAGATCCAAATAAACAAAGTGGAATCAAAATAAAACAATGTACACATTTATAACTAGAGGAATTCCTGGAGTCAACAGCCAAGAGTTTGGGAGTCCAGTTCCTGGTGGGTGAGATTCAGTGTTCTTCAGTTCCAGACCAACATGACTGTCCACACTGCTACCAGAAACTGTCCACACTGCCATCAGGAGCTGTCCACACTGCTACCAGGGGCTGTCCACACTGCTACCAGGAGAGGCTGAAGCACCAGGATCATCACAGAGAGCAATGCACAGAACCAAGTAGAAAGTCCAAAGCAAATCATGAGTCAAAACGGGCCCAGCAAACAGGAAAATCCAGATGTGGATTTAGCAAACCAATGGAGCACGCAGAGCCCTAGCAGGTGGACGAGAAGTAGGGCTTGGAGTCATCACCAGTGCCCAGCTCCTGGGCAATGTAGTGTCTCATTTCTCTTACTGTCCATAGGGTAAGGCTTTGTTAGCCAGGCTGCAGGGGTCAGCACTGTGGATGAGAAGTTTTAGTAGCTGACTCCAAGGGGACAGACACAAAGTTCACACAAGTAGGTGACGGCACTCACAAAAGAGCACTAAACAATCAGTCAGATTCCTTTCTCTTCTAGACCCCCTCAAGTTGCAGGAAGTCGGCCAGTTGTGAAGACGGCAAGTATCAAATGTCAATGTTCTCATTGGTCTCCAACACTCCTGCTGCGGTCTGAATGTTGGTGTCCCCAGAAAGTTCCTATGTTGGAACCTGACCCCCAGTGTGAAGGTATAAGTCCGTGGGGTTGTCTACAGCTATACCAACCTGAATGCATCCCATCTCATCTGGTCTTGGAAGCTAAGCAAGGTCAAGCCTGGTTGGTTCTAAGATGGGACACTGCCTGGGAATACCAGGTGCTATCGGCTTAAAAAGAAAAAGAGAAGTGAGGGCTTTGGGAAGCTTTTAGATCATAAGAGCTCTGCTGTAATAACTGGGATTATTGACCTTATAAAGGGGGCTAAATGACATGTTTTTGATCCTTTCACCATGTGAGGATGGAACAAGAAGGCACCATCTTGAAGCAGAGGCGCTGAATCTGCTGGTACCTTGATCTTGGATTTCCCAGCCTCCAGAACCATGAGCAATAGATTTGTGTAATTAGGCTGGTCATAGTGGCTCACACCTGTAATCCCAGCACTTTGAGAGGCCGAGCTAGGAGGATCCCTTGAGGCCAGGAGTTTGAGACCAGGCTGGGCAGCATGGCAAAACCCTATCTCTACAAAAAATAACCAAAAATTAGCTGGGTGTTGTGATACCTGTAGTCCCAGCTACTCAGGAGCCTGAGGTGGGAGGATCGTTTGAACCTGGGAGGTGAAGGTTGCAGTGAGCCAAGATCCTTCACTCCAATCTGAGCAACAGAGTGAGACTCTTTCTCAAAACAAAATAATAACAAAATAAAAATAAATGTTTGTTGTCTATAAATTATCTAGTCTAAGGTTTTTTTGTTATAGCAGCCCAAATGGACTAAAGGCAACTCCACAGTGAGGCATGATTACCCTTCCTTCCTGAAGCCTTGGGATTACGTGCTACCACTGTAGAAAAGAAACAGCTTTGTACAGCTTCTAGAAATTCAAGCTGGAAATTCTCCCAGAGAGAATAGTACAGTCAACCTCATATCCCTGGTCAGGCTGACCCCCACCCCCACCCAGCTTAAATACAACCTGAGTTATGTTCAAAGGAGATCTCAAAGCAGGATAAAGCCTTTCATTACTTTCTTCTAATAATTTTTTATTCTTTATTAAATACATGATATTATAAACAAATTAATAGGCTTCTAAAGGAAAGGAAAAATTTGACCCACACTATCAACCCTCCAAGTTGAACTGCTTCTCATTGGTTCAAGTTCATTTTCATTTCAGTTCAATGGCATGTATCATTTTTATGTGGCTGAAGTCATGTCGTGTAGAGTAAGATGTGTACTATTTATCACTTACAATTAAATCCTAAGCATTCTTTTACATTATGTGGGGTCCTCACAATTGTTTTTGGCTCTGTAGCTCTCACAAGAGGTTTACTGCGTAATTCACCCAATCACTCCTCGAATTGTGTCCTTCCAGATCGCATTCAGTTTTTCACTGTTGGGCCTAATGCTACAATGAACAGTTCAGTGCATTACTCAGATTACCACTCTGGAGCAGTCTGGGAGCCTAAGAGAAGGTTGAAGGTGAGGTACTGGCAATTTTTCAGGCACCTCTTTCCACAACATGACATGCAAGGGGCATGGACTGGTTCTGGTCTATTGGGAAGAGAGATGGAGGCAGCAGAAAAAATGGAAGATGCTGGGTTGATTCCACAGCTGGCCTGAGGCAGTGGTACTCATCATTTTTAGAGAGAAGTCAACCAGCCGAAGTAGTTCCTTCTGAGAAAAGATCTTATGAGGCCTGAGGCAAAGATGGGTCATTTCCTGGTCCAGCCATTAAAACCACAGTGGCCAGGCATCAGAGAAATACAAAAATGGCCCGGAAGCAGCATTTTTATGCAGGTGGGGCAGCAGAGGCAGAGTGAGGAGCCACCCACCGATGGGTTATGGGCTGAGGACCCCAGGGGCAGGCTGGAGCAGGGCAGAAGGAGACTTGGTCCTTCCTACGTGCAAGACACTGGCAGAAACCTCCAAGAACTGATGGAGAGACTCTGAGGCAGGGGCTTGAGTGTCTCCAGTTATGTGGTTGACCCAGTGAGTGTGTGGACTGCAGGCATCAACGTTAATGGGTTCTTATCTGTACCCACAAGTCAGACAGGCTGCAAAGAGTCAAGGGTTTAGTTTGCCTTTTCAGTTATTTTGCTGGGATAGCTTCCCAGACGCAGGATCACTGGGTGAAAGGGCACCAAAGCTCTTTTACTGTGGAATTCCCATAGTCAGTGCTCCGCCCCAGCTTCCATGGTCTTCTTGTGTTCCCTGCCCTAGTCCCAGCAATTCAACCACATTTTGGTTTTTATTTTGTTTGTTAGTTTGGTTGTTTTTGAGACAGAGTCTCCCTCTGTTGCCCAGGCTGGAGTGCAGTAGTGCTCTCTTGGCTCAGTACAACCTCTGCCTCCTGGATTCTAATGATTCTCACCTCAGCCTTCCAAGTAGCTGGGATTGCAGGCATGCACCACCATGCCCGGCTAATTTTTTTGAATTTTTTTTTTTTTTTTTTTTGAGACGGAGTTTCGCTCTTGTTACCCAGGCTGGAGTGCAATGGCGCGATCTTGGCTCACCGCAACCTCCGCCCCCTGGGTTCAGGCAATTCTCCTGCCTCAGCCTCCTGAGTAGCTGGGATTACAGGCATGCGCCACCGTGCCCAGCTAATTTTTTGTAGTTTTTAGTAGAGACGGGGTTTCACCATGTTGACCAGGATGGTCTCGATCTGTTGACCTCATGATCCACCTGCCTCGGCCTCCCAAAGATTTTTTTGAATTTTTAATAGAGATGGGGTTTAACCATGTTGGCCAGTGTCATCCTGAACTCCTGACCTCAGGTGATCAGCCTGCTTCAGCCTCCCAAAGTGTTGGATTTATAGGTGTGAGCCACTGCGCCAGACCTCAACCACTTTTATTTCTCTTTAGTGCTGCCCCCTCCCTCTCCCCCATGGGGAGCCCCTCCATCCAAGACCACCTCTGCCCCTCACCTTTAAAATATCTGCAGCAACTCTGTGTTATGGAAGTAATAGTAGTAGAGTTGCATGTACTGCTAATACTCCTGTGATTTTCTTTATTTTTAGCCTATATCCATAAGAAAAGCAAATGCTAGATCTCTGCGAGAGGTTCATAAAAATGAAGACATTGTTTCCCATTCCATTCTCCTTGCTGGTTATTAAACCAGTTCCCCGTTTTTCTTACTCCCCTAAAAACAAACCCTGAGCCCACTTCATTTTAAGCATCACTGCAAGAGCACAGTACACTTGTAACTGAGATATTTAAAACAAGGGAAAAGGCACACAAACATGAGAGTCTCACATCTTACATAGTTTTGAGGGGCTCACTATTGCTTTTGTTCTTGAGATGAGGTCTTGCTTTGTCACCCAGGCTGGACTGCAGGGTGCAATCACAGCTCACTGTGGCCTCAAATCCCCTTGGCTCAAGTGAACCTTCTGCTTCAGCCTCCTGAGTAGTTGGGACGACAGGCGTGCTATTAGTCTATTCTCATGCTGCTTACAAAGACATATCTGAGACTGGGTAATTTATAAAGGAGAACGATTTAATTGACTCACAGTTCCACATGGCTGGGGAGGACTCGCAATCACGGCAGAAGGCAAGAGCAAAGTCACATCTTACATGGTGGCAGGCAAGGAAGCACTGAGCAAAAGGGGGGAAAGGCCCTTATAAAACCATCAAATCTCATGAGAACTCACTCACTATCATGAGAACAGGAGCATGGAGGTAACTGTCCCCATGATTCAATTACCTCCCACCTGGGACCTTCCACAACACATGGGGATTATGGAAACTGCAGTTCAAGTTGAGATTTGGGTGGGGACACAGCCAAACCTTTCAGGCACATGCTATAACACCTAGCTAATTTTTAAATTTTTTTTGTAGAGACAAGATTCTACTATGCTGCCCAGGCTGATCTTGAACTCCTGGGCTCAAGCAATCCTTCTGCCCCAGCATCCCAAAGTGCTAGGATTGCAGCAAGCCACATGCCTGGCAATCTCCAGTTTTGATAGTCACAAACCCTCACTTATGATCCCTGTTTCCTTCTTGAGATAGGTACTAGCTAACCATCTGAGACATCAGATGTGGTTAACCTGGGTTCCATCTTGAAGACTCGAGTCTATGTTGCCCAGGGTCTGGCTTGAAAAACTAAATACCACCAGTTGTGTTAACAGAAAGAATAAAGGAATTGATTAATTGGGTATTAAAGACTGAAAGGCAAATGAGAGATACCACATCTATTAGAAATCATAACTGCAAGTTAGGCATGATGGCTCATGCCTGTGATCCCAACACTTTGGGAGTCCTAAGTGGGTGAATCGTTTGAGACCAGCCTGTCCAGCATGGTAAAACCCTATCACTTCCGAAAAATACAAAAATTAGCTAGGTGTGGTGGCACGGACATCTAATATCAGCCACTCGGGAGGCTGAGGCACAAGAATCACTTGATCCCAGGAGGTGGAGGTTGTAATGAGCTGAGATCGCACCACTGCACTCCAGCCTGGGAGAGAGTGAGATTCTGTCTTAGAAAAAAGAGAGAGAGAGAGTTTGAAAACTGTAGCTCTTGCACTTAGCACCTACATGCAGACACAGAAAACGCACTTAGCAGGCATTCCTACCAAACCAATGTTTTGTATTAGTATGCTCAAGTTTTGTATTAGTCAGAAGGAAACAGGTAATACCTACTCAGGTGAGTTTTTAGAAAACAGTGTTATGAATAAGGCTAATGGTGTAGGTAGGGTTTAGGGAACCCAGGGAGAGATACTCTGGTACCTGGGGCCATTACCTACATAAGCTTGTATGTTTGGATATTTGTCCCCCAAATCTCACATTGAAATGTAATCCCATGTTGGAGATGGGGCCTGGTGGCAGATATTTGGGTTATGGGGGTAGGTCCCTATGGCTTGATGTTGTCCTCACAATACTGACTGAGTTTCATAAGATCCAATTGTTGAAAATTGTGGCACCTCCCACCACCCCTTGCTCCCTCTCTGGCAATGTGAGATGCCTGCTTCCCTTCACCTTTGGTGATGATTGGAAGCTTCCTGAGGTCTCCCCAAAGCTGAGCAGATGCCAGCACCAAGCTTGCTGTAACAGCCTGTAGAACTGTGAGCCTCTTCTGTATTAATTACTCAGCCTTGGGTGGTTCTTCATAGCAATGCAAGAATGGCCTAATATGGACATGAAGAAGGAAAGGGAGGAGTATCTAGAATCCAGAGAGGATGGATTTATGGACTGGATACCTGACAACAGCTGAAGCCTTTGGACAGGGATGCAGCCAATCTGAGAATGTTAGGGAGGCCAGGAGAGTAGATACTCTTACCATGCTCTCTTCCCACTCTTCAATCCCTTGCAAGTACCACCCAGTGACCCAACCCAAGCAGAAGCCAGAGGCAAGGAACCTATTAAGGTGGACCCAGTGGTGGGCTGGTAAATAAATATTTAACAAGAAGCTATGAGACATGTATGTGTGCACACATGCTTACTTGTAGTATTTGCCAGTGTCCGTGGTATAAATATTCCCACCACAGTCACCAAATATGGAGTTAGGAGGAGATGCATATGATAAGTTCTTGCAGGCTCTAGCGCTCCACTGAAATAAACAGACGGGAGTCAGCCTCCCACGGCACAGGAAGAGTAGAGAAGGATGGAAAGGGCAAACAAAACAACCAGTGCTGCTGCAACTGCCAACATCAGGCCAAGCGTTCTGACGTATGGACCAAGGACATCAGGGCCTCCACCTTCAATATCAACAAATCTGTCACTTCCAAGGCTAATACAGGATGGTTAAAGAAGATAAGGACTCAGCAGATGAGTAATGTAGTAGAGAGAGGATGAGACAGGGAGAGAAAGAGACAGATGTCAGTTCCATAGACGTCAATTCCATTCTAGGCTAAGGCCGGGAAATATCGGCATTCTTCACAGAGACCAGTTACCATTCTTCATAGATACCATGTCGTAAGCCCAAGGAGGTTGACGGTCGGGAGTTGTGCTTCTCCATCTTCCATTAACTGGTAGCTCAACAGTATCTTTCAGACAGCTAGGGGTGGATCCCACGGTGAGAGGAAGAGTGGCACATAGAAATGCTGTTCCAGGCAGGGCCAGGACACAATGTGCCATCTGGCACGGAGCCCCAGGTCTCAGGAAGAGTGGCACACTAGAAATGGTGTCCCAGGGTAGGGCCAGGACATAGTATGCCATCTGATACTGAGCTCCAGGTCTCAAAGGTCATAATATCCTTCTGTTAACTGCTGGCATACAAGTGGCCACAGAGCCATTAAACCAACTATTCATGACCTTGTGTGGGCCCATGTTGGCTGAGCCATTGCTAAAGAGACTGGGATTCTATGACATTTAGGACCAGCTCTCTGGGTTCTGGTGCTGTTTTTTTTTTTTTTTTTTGACACAGTTTCACTCATCGCCTAGGCTGGAGTGCAATGGGGCAATCTTGGCTCACTGCCGCAACCTCCACCTCCCTGGTTAAAGTGATTCTCCTGCCTTAGCCTCTGAGTAGCTGGGATTACAGGCGTCCACCACCACACTCAGCTAATTTTTACTAGAAACAGGGTTTCGCCATGTTGACCAGGCTGGTCTCGAACTTCTGACCTCAGGTGATCCACCCATGTTGGCCTCCCAAAGTGCTGGGATTACAGGCATGAGCCACCACACCTGGCCAGTGCTGTTCTTCTATATGCAGAAGCACCCCAAGTCTCTAGGTAAAAGGCAGTGTGACATAAAAGGCCCGCAGCTACCCACTGCCCACCAGAACCACCTCCGCTGATCTGCTTGCCATCACCATTCTCCATGTCAATGTCTCAAGTTTTCCTTACAACACTAGAAAAACTGGCTTTGTAAATTCTTCTTCTCATGGAATGGCAGCCTCCTCATCCTAGGCTCAAGGCGGCAAATTCACAGAGATTGGAGCCCAGATAATCTAAGTAAGAAGCACTGAGCTATCCTCCAGATAACCTCCCCTTCCCAGGTCCCACACCCAGCTTTCATGTGGTAATTAAGACAATGGGTTCTTGGATGGGGTGACAAGGGTTTGGACTGTCCCAGGCAGCAGCACCATGATCTTGCCAGATAAAACTACAGGTGTAGCAACTGGAGCCAGGTGCAAGAGATGACCCCTTAACCAAAGAAATGGACAAAAGTAACATTTCCCTCGCTCTCTTCCACCTACCCTAGCTTTAACAGTCTCCATTTTCCTGTCGCAGCTATGCACTGCTGAACTGGTAATGTGTGTTTTTATTAACAACTTCCCCTCCTTAAGATCCAAGGTTTCTAAAGCATCTATCCCTACTGTTTCTAGGAAACCAAGGATGCTGGGCAGACCTCCCATCAGAGGGTTGTTAAAGAGAATACAGGTGTCATAGCACCTATGGAAATATTCTGGGCTGGACACAGTGGCTCACGTCTGTAATCCCAGCTCTGTGGGAAGCCAAAATGGGTGGATCACTTGAGGCCAGGAGTTCGAGATCAGTCTGGGCAACATGGCAAAACCCAGTCTCTACTAAAAATACACAAATTAGCCAGGCACGGTGGCGTGCGACTGTAATCCCAAAGTGCTGGGATTACAGCCACCACACCCAGTCTATGGTAGTTATAAAGCTTCTACAAACACAACTCTGCAAATACTGAGCCATTGCTCCTAGGTGGAGGAAAAAAAACAGCATTACATGCCTATAAGCCTCTTTCTGGTCACATGGTTCATCAACTGATCAGTACCTAAACTTGCTTTATGTGTGCTTCTGTTTAGAGACATTTTATTTAATATATGTTGCTGATTCATTAACCTCCAACTCATGGCTAACAGCTCTATAATTTATGCCTGAATGAAGCTTATCTGACACATGTATTTTCTCAGTAAGGTACAGCACAACTGTCTTGTGCTCAAAAACACTAGACATCTCTTCAGCGCTATGCTTGGAGACCATATAAAACAGTGAAATTACCAACAAAAGGCACAAAAATGCAAAAAAAAAAAAATATGGCACTAAATAGACTACAAAAAGAGTCCTTGTTTACAGTGTGAGAGCTGAAACAAGAAGGCAGATTGTTGTCTTGCTCCACCACAGCTGGGAACATGGGTGTCAGGTTACCCAAATGTTTCACCGCTCTGCACATATCTGGGAATGACCATGGAAGCACCATGAGTGTTGATTGATTTTGAGGTTACAAATACATGTTAGTTAGCAGGTGAATTTGCAAGTACAGAATCCACAAATAATGAGGACCAACTGAACACACAATAGAAGACAGAAAGTAAATAAAGCATTTAAACAGGTAATAAAAATAAAATACACATTGGAGATACTCAGTGTTTTCAAAGGCAAATGCAAATTACTGAGATAGCATTCATCACGTATCAAATCATCGGAATAGATTAGAATGTTGGTAAGCATGCAAATATCTGCTAACTCTCTTGAGAGAAGAGTCATAGTGGATAATCAAAAGCCTTAAAAATATTCAGATTCCTTGACCTAGCATTGGAAATCTAGGAATTTTAACCTAAATTAATAGGCAGAGATGTACCCCAATATTTAATTACAAGAATATTTATGTCAACAAAATTTATAATAGTTCAAGAGAAATTATAAATAGCCTAAAAGTCCTGTACTAGAGAATTGATTAATTAAATAAATTATGATACCTCTAAAAGGAAGTACTATGCAGTCTTCAGGCAGGGCTTGGTGGCTCACGCCTGTGATCCCAGCACTTTGGGAGGCTAAGGCAGGCAGATCACTTGAGGCCAGGAGTTCGAGACTGGCCTGGTCAACATGGTGAAACCTCGACTCTACAAAAAATACAAAAATTAGCTGGATGTGGCAGCATGTGCCTGTAGTTCCAGCTATTTAGGAGGCTAAGGCACAAGAATTGCTCGAACCCAGAAGGCAGAGGTTGCAGTAAGCCAAGATTGCACCATTGCACTCCAGCCTGGGAAACAGAGCAAGACTCTGTCTAAAGAAAGAAAGAAAGAAAGGCGGGGGGGGGGGAGAAAGAAAAAGAGAAAGAACGAGAGAGAGAGAAAGAAAGAAAGAGAAAAGAGAAAGAAATACCCAGTCTTAAATCGTAATGCTTTAGGATGATATTAAACACCTGGCAAGTTGCTCACTCTAAAAGGCTAAGGTCACTTTAAAAAACTAGAACATAGTTTATAGATTGGATTCTATTTTTATATGTAAAATGGGGAAAACCATAAGACTCATCATTATTTAAATAATTGTGGATAAAGACACATAACTACTTTAAAGGTAAACTTCTAAACGAAATCATAGCAAATTAGGATGGAATACAAGTCTATTTGAAGAATTTATACTATAATGCCAATATCTTACTTTGATACTAAATTGAGTGTGTTAGTCAGCAAAACGACAGATTCTACTATTATTTAAGTTCTCGCCCATGAAATCGGATAAAGAAAAAAGGAACCAAGACATGACAATTTGAAGGAAATAAATATCATTACTTATACATGATTTATTTGTGTACCTACAAAATCCAAATGAATCATTAAAAATCTTGTACAAATAATTAGAAAGTTAGATTTCTGACAAAACTAAATGCAGTAAGCACACAGATGAGAGCTGAAGCAAGAAGGCAGATCAGAAATCTAGGCATTTCAGTCTAAATAGGCAATGATATACTCCAAGATTTAATTATGCAAATATGTATCTCAACAAAATTTAGAATAGCCAAAGAGAAATTATAAGCAGCCGAAAAGTCCTATTCTAAAGAATTGATTAACCAAATTATGAAGCCTCTAAAATGAAATATTATACAGTCTTCAATCATAATGTTGTAGAATGATATTAAATGCAAGAAGGATGAAAAGATATGTGGCATCACTGGTCATTAAGGAAATGCAAATTAAATCCACAATGGGATATGTGATGGTTAATACTGAATGTCAACTTGATTGGATTGAAGGATGCAAAGTAGTGATCCTGGGTGTGTCTATGAGGGTGCTTCCAAAGGGGATTAACATTTGAGTCAGTCCTCTGGGAAAGACAGACCCACCGTTAATCTGGGTGGACACCACCTAATCAGCTGCCAGCATGGCCAGAATATGAAGCAGGCAGAAAAGCATGGAAAGAATAGACTGGCTTAGCCTCCCAGCCTGCATCTTTCCTTATACTGGATGCTTCCTGCCCTCGAACTTTGGACACCAAGGTCTTCAGCTTTGGGCCTCGGGCTGGCTTTCTTGCTCCTCAGCTTGCAGATGGTCTACTGAGGGACCCTGTGATTATGTGAGTTAATACTACTTAATAAACTACCAGCTATACATATATATATATATATACATATACACACACACACATATACACACACATGATGTATGTGTGTATATATATATACACACACAGTATATATATACACACTGTGTATATATAGATATATATACACAAATGGTATATATAGATATATATACACAAATGGTATATATAGATATATATACACAAATGGTATATATATGTACACACGGCATATATATATATATACACACTTTGTACATATATATGTACACATGGCATATACGTATATATACACACTTGGTATATATATGTACACATGGCATATATATACACACACTTGGTATATATATATATATATACACACACTTGGTATATATATATGTACACATGGCATATATATATACACACTTGGTATATATATGTACACATGGCATATATATATACACACTTGGTGTATATATATATATATATACACACTTGGTATATATATACTAATCAGACAGGGACCTCCCTCCGCCATGTCTGGCTAAGGAATTTCCCTGGTGTTCCAGAGAGAGGGGATGGGAAGTTCACAATAAAATTCGACTGGATTACTCTGTTTACAGCTGAGGAAACCAAGGCTTAAAAATGTTCAACAACTTGCCCAATCAATCCAATTGTTTGAGAAGAAAACAAGCACACCTCAAACACTGTGGTCATGGTCATTTGGAAGCCAGCATCCCTATTTGGATTCAACCAACATTTAATGAGCACCTACTAAGTGCTAGAACCTCGGATAAGTGTGTGTGCACGTAGCCAAGAGGCATAAGAGCATTCATTCATGTCCTTCGGCCTCATAATTCTTCTCCTAGGCATCATCCAATATACATGCCCCATTAGTTCTGTCCTTCTAGAGAACTCTGACTAAAACAGTAGGCTAAACTATGATGTTTGAAAGATAGGTGTGTTAAATGTATTTTCAACTTATGATATTTTCAACTTACAATGTGTTTGTTAGGGTGTAGCCCATTGTACCTTGAGGAGTATCTGTATATATATATTTTCTACAATTATCATAGAGCAATACAATTGTTTTATATTTAAGGTTAGCAGTGAATTCAATTTTTCTTATTTTTCTACATAACTTTTATAAAAATGTGTTATGGCCATAGAAAAACCTTTAAAAGATGAGACTTGGCCAGGTGCAGTGACTCACGCCTATAATCCCAGCACTTTGAGAGGCCAAGGCAGACAGAACACTTGGGTCCAGGAGTTTAAGACCAGCCTGGACAACATGGCGAAACCTTGTCTCTACCAAAAAATATAATATATTATGATGTGATGGTGAACACCTGTAATTCCAGCTACTCAGGAGGCCAAGATGGGAGGATCACTTGAGTCCAGAGTCCAGGAGGTCAAGTCTACAGTGAGCCATGATTATACCACTGCACTCCAGCTTGGGTGACAGAATGAGACACTGTCAAAAAAAAAAAACAGTCTTAATTTACTCTTAGTTATTTCTGTTGTTTCCAACTATTCCCAAATAGATAATGCTGGCGGAAACCTTGTCATTACTATGGCTTTTCTGGTCTGCTAGACTGCTTTTTGGATGATGCCTAGGAAAAGAATCATGAAGCTGAAGGACATAAATGCTCTTATGCCTCTTGGCTACGTGCACACACACTTACCCAAGGTTCTAGCACTTAGTAGGTGCTCATTAAATGTTGGTTGAATCCAAATAGGGATGCTGGCTTCCAAATGACCATGACCGCAGTGTTTGAGGTGTGCTTGTTTTCTTCTCAAACAATTGGATTGATTGGGCAAGTTGTTGAACATTTTTAAGCCTTGGTTTCCTCAGCTGTAAACAGAGTAATCCAGTCGAATTTTATTGTGAACTTCCCATCCCCTCTCTCTGGAACACCAGGGAAATTCCTTAGCCAGACATGGCGGAGGGAGGTCCCTGTCTGTTAAGTCCCACTCAGACTCTGTCCGGTGCCCCTGGTTTTGTGTTGGTCATACAACGTCTCCTTTGTCCTTCACCTTCATTTCCTGGTGTCATTGGTCTGAATCCTAATGATAAAGTTCTCACAACACAGTCACTGCCTGCTTTGCCTCCATGCAGCCAGAGTTGACATGGACTCATCTCTCTGTTCTGTTCTGTGGTAGATGAGGAGGGCTGGGCATTGCTCTGGATGGGTGGATGGAGAGGAAACATATTCTAGATCAGAGAGAACCTAATTGGATGGAAGGACCAGGACCTTCAAAGGACCTCTTCACCAAGTAGAAGCCAGGACTCTATACCACTTGCTGCACTGTATTATCAAACCTCTTCCTCTGCATTTACTAGCCTGAGAGTTCATTCCTGTGAATGATGCTCTTTAATGGTTCCCAGAAACCTTTTTTATTTTACTAGAAAAATATTTTTAAAATATATATGTGTGTGTGTATCTATATACATATACATGTATATGTATATGATTTTTTTTAAAGTCGTCTAGTACTACTAGGTTTCTTGTTTTCTTTTTTTTTGGAGACAGAGTCTCACTCTGTTGCCCAGGCTGGAATACAGTGGCACTATCTTGGCTCACTGCAACCTCCACCTCCCAGGTTCAAGCAATTCTCTGGCCTCAGCTCCCAAGTAGCTGGGATTACAGGCAGATGCCACCACCCATGGTTAATTTTTGTATTTTTTATAGAGACACGGTTTCGCCATGTTGTCCAGGCTGGTCTCAAACTCCTGACCTCAGGTGATCTGCCAGCCTCAGCCTCCCAAAGTGCTGGGATCACAGGTGTAAGCCACCATGCCCTGACGTACTACCAGGTTTTTCAACAAAAAATGTCAACTATGTCCATCCTTCCTTATTCTTGACGCTGCTTCTCTGAAGCAACCACTCTGAACTCTTTTAACCATTGTTTCCCTAACAGTTGCCTCTATATTTCTAAATAATCTTTTAAAGAATAGAGATTTCCTTGGCTCTGGTTCTTAGCAAGTGAGCCAGTACTATTTGATAGGAAGAAAACAAATTTATTAGAGGATTTTAGGTAGCTTACAGTATTTTGGACATTCTGAAAAAAATAGATTTGAAGCTAAACTTCCAGAAATAATGCCCCAAGCCATGCCACGTATTAGCCTGGTAGAGAAACTGCTGCTATTGATCCCAAACCCACAACGCTAGGTCCATCCTTAATGGAGCACAGAGGTATCTCAATGTCTGTGTGGGAGCCCTATCGAGGTACATGTTTATGCTATACACAGGTAAACTCATAGGCATATGGCACAGTGCCCTTTAGCATCCCTTCAAATTACTCTGCCACCTCCTGTGCCACCCTCTCACCCAGTGCATTTTCTTCTCTTTCCTTCTTTTCTTTTCTTGAGACAGGCTGGAATGCATCAGCATAATCACGGCTCACTGCAACCTTGACCTCCCAGGCACAAGTGATCCTCATGCCTCAGCCTCCCATGCAGCAGGGATTACAGGCATGTACTACTATGCCCAGCTAATTAAAAAAATTTTTTTTTTGTACAGACAGGGATCTCACTATTTTGCACAGGCTGGACTTGAACTCCTGGGCTCAAGAGATCCTCCTGCCTCAGCCTCCCAAAGTGCTGGGATTACAGGTCTGAGCCACCATGCCCAGCCACACTTTCTTTTCCTGCTCACTTTTCCCAGGTGTGTGTGTGTGTGTGTGTGTGTGTATTGGTATTACCTAGCAGTAAGCTGAAATATGAAATGCAAAGCATTATTACTTTCTCACAAAGAGCTTTACAAGCCAGGATGTGGCTTACATTTAAAATATCAATCAGGGTGTGCTCTACTTTTAAAATATTAATCATTGTTATTTTAAATTGCTGGCCAGATAATGTCAGTCTTGTTATACCTAAGTCTGGTTTTGATGCTCATTCTGCATATTCAAACTGTGGAGGAGTTTTTTGTTTGTTTTGTTTTCGTGTGGCTTGCAATGTTTTGTTGAAAGCAGTTGTGCTATACTGGGGAAAAGGACCTGCTGTAAATCGACCTTTAGTGATGTGGTAAGGTGTGGAGGGAGGGGAAGTATTCTGTGATCCCATGAACAGGTCTCAGTCTTTTAGGAAGCTTGTGCCTCAGGACTGTGCCTCTGGACTGTGCATTTCAAGCGTGCTTCTCAGTTTTCCCCACTTAGGAGGGACAGGATGGCTAGAGGGAGCTAGAGTTGGGTATCTCCCTTTTCCCAGGTCAGTTAGGCCCTCGTGCAAGAGGTTCTCCTGAGGGCAGACTTTGTGAAGAACCGAGTGCTCTGACATATTTCACCACGGTTTCTTTTCTCTTTCTGCTGTTGGAAGCACGAGAGGATTTTTTTCCTTTGATCTGCACTCTGAGAACCCCTTAGAGTGCCTGGAGGTAAAACTCATAAAAGTGGGAGTGATCCCCTCTAAGACTGAGCACCCCCTGAAGCTTTTACTCTCAGACTTGGCCACTCCGAGTCTCCAGGAATTCGTTACTTACACTTCAGGTTTCTCTACTTGTTTCTGCAGAAGTTTCTGCTCATGGGTTTCCCCTGGAGTAAGTTGTGGTTCTCTGTTCCTGCCACTGTCCAAGCAGTTTGACCTCTGACCTTAGTCATTTGATGGCCCCAATAAGAGTCGTTGAATTGTAGTTCGTTCAGCTTTTTACTTATTAGGACAGAGTGATGACTTCCAAGCTCCTTACATGCTGGACTGGAAACTGGAGTCTTCTCCAAATGGTTTTCAATGTTCTAAAATATTTCATTGTCATTGTGATGATGACTAAAGCTACATAAACCCTGGTCAACATGGTGGATTCATTTCACATGTGTTTACTGTGCTTTCTTTGAGACTACCCGAAAGACTAGAAATGGCATGGGCTTTGGACTTGGACAGACCTGGTTTGGAACCTTGATGTGACTGATGTCTCCCTGTGTGACACTGGATATGTTATTTAATAATCTCTCTAAGCCTCCGTTTTCTAATATGTCAAATGGAAATTGGATTATACTCCTTATGGAATTGCTATTATTGCTGATGAGTCTCTTCTACCCTTTTGTTTCCTTACATTACTTTTGTGCTTTACTATTCTAGGTCACTTCTAGTTACTGTGTCTCCTGCTTGTTCTCTCTTCCATGTTAAGCCTTCAGTATCATTCTTGTCGGCATGTAAGGCTATAATCTACAGGTCAATGCTATAAATCATGGTCTTAGGCAAAGTAAGCATCCAGGAAGCTCTGGTATAAGCTTAGATCTGGTTGAAAATTACAAACTGGTGATTTTTCTGTATCCAACCCATTTTCTTTTCTGAATCACTGGAATAATGTGAAACTCTCTTTATGTTCCATTGGTACAAATTAAATGATATTAAGTAGCATCTGAATTTCAATGTCCACATCAGTGTTGAGTGCATTTGTGAGGATGAAGTTGTGTTTGGTTATAGAAATTCCACAGCTTCTTTCCCCACAAGGCTTGCTAAGTGAAGTGCTTAGACTCCTGGAGGTTCCTCATCAGGGAGACTCCAGGACACACCCAGATGAGTACATTTTTCTTCTAGCAACTCTTCCTTGTTAGATGAGCTAAAATGTCAACTATTTATTAAGGTGGAGCAACAATGAGGTGAGCCTTGGCTGAGTCATGGGCTGGGAGTTAGGACACTTTGAAGCTGGTAATGCCTAGGCTCAAAGTCAGTTTTATTTCTTCCTGTAGCTGTTTCCAAAGGCACGAGGAGAAGAGGAGGAGATGAGAACTAACAGGAAAAACTGCAAATGATGGATAAGGGAAGAAGACAAAAGGCAAGGAGGAAAGAAAGGTAAGAAGGAAACTTGAAAGTTACTGAGGATTCATTGCATATCAGGAACTGTCTTGCGCATTTCACATTGTTTTCTCATTTGCTCCTTAAGGCTCCCTGTAGAGTAGCTATTACTATGTCTATTTCCAGGTGGAAGTAAATATGTATCAGAAAGATTGGTCAAGTGTGGTGATTCGTGCCTGTAATCCCAGCACTTTGGGAGGCTGAGGAGGATGGATCACTTAAGATCAGGAGTTTGAGACCAACCTGGCCAACGTGGTGAAACCCTGTCTCTACTAAAAATACAAAAAAAAAATAGCCAGGTGTTGTGGCACATGTATGTAATCCCAGCTGCTCAGGAGGGTGAGGCAGGAGAATCACTTGCACCCGCGAGTTGGAGGTTGCAGTAAGCTGAGATTGTACCACTGCCCTCTAGCCTGGGCAATGAAGTAAAACTCCATCTCAAAAGAAAAAAAAAGAAAGAAAGAAAGATTAAGAAAATCACCACCTTCAGTCACTTTGGTAAGTAATGAAGCCAGAACTAGAATTCAGGTTACTGGAATCCAAGCCCAAAGCCTTTTTCCTTACATTCTTCCTCTTACTCAGTGAAGCTGCTGTCTAATATCTCCTCTGTGTTACACACTGTGTGATAGGTGCAGTGATGTAATTTTGAAGATGCCGCTCTCAACTCCCTGAACGTGACGTGTTAACAGTCTGATAGGCAACTCTAACACCAAAATAGTTTCTACGCGGAGCCCTGAGTGCCTTAGGTATGTATGAGGGGCAATGGAGATATTCAGCGAGGAGTAATCCGTGCTGCCTGGGGAAGTAGGTCTACAAAGAGTCCAAGATGAGTGTGGGGAGGTCTCCCAGGTGGAGGCAGCAGGATATGCAACTCACGAGGGAATAAACCATTATTCAAGTCATCGTGGTGAGAACACAAGGAGTGAGAAGAGGAGCAGTCAGAGGTGAGATCTGGAGTCTGACCACAGTGGGCCTTGTGTGCCAGACCAGGGGGTTTAGGCTTCATGATGAGGGTGATAAGGAAACACCTTAACAGATGAATGACTTGATGAAAGGCGTCATTTAGACGGGCTCCTCCAGCAGCACTGCAGAGCAAGGGCCAGAAAGAATTGAGAGTAGAGCCTGTGTGTCCAGGTGATACCGGGGGAGGTCCCCAAACGCTGGTGGGACTTCAACCCCAGCCAGTGTCCAGGGTCTTGACACCATCATGACATGAGAAGAAAGTCAAGGATGAGTCCGAAAATAGTGAAAGGGTAGAAATGTATTGCAAAGTGAAAAGTGCATACTCAAGAAAGGGGAGTGCAGGCATAGTCAAGAGACAGTCACGCTTAAGACAGTTTGAGACTGCTACCTTTATGGGTTTCTTTAACCAAGGTATAGAACACCCATGAAAATTCCTGGGAAAAGATGGAGATTTCTTGGAACTGTGGTGCCACAGCATTTTTACACCAAATATGCATGTTCCCAGAACTGTCGTGGCACTGGTGGATGTGTGATTGAGAATGTTAATGAGCATATAATGAGGACCTAAGTGAAACCTAGGTCGAATCCAGCACCATTGTTGGGTTCAGTTGGTCTTAGCCCACTTGGTCCACACCGTGTTTCAGGGTCTTAAGCCCATAGCCTTTAATCATGTGAAACTACTGTCTGAGAGTTTTTATTCTCCTGTGACAATGCTCTATCATTCCTGTCTCATAAGGGGCGTTCTGAAGCTGGGATGAAACCTCACAGTTGTCCCAAATAGATATGGATCAGGCCTTTGTAAAGCACATGAGTTCAAGTTCAAGAGGAAAGACAGAAGCTTCAGGTGGGCTTGAGAGACTCCAGTTAACTGCAAGGTTCATCCCATGACAGACAATAGGCCCTGAAAGAATCGAAGTATTTTACCTCAAAATATATTTCTTTGACACATTCTGAAATGGTCTCTTGTGAGGGAAGTTTGCATTCTGTAGAGAATCACCTTCCCTTACTAGGCCTTTTCCCGGAGAGTCTAATATTTTGGGGGGTCTGATAATAGACATTCACCATTTATTCTCTCTGCAGCCTGCTACCTGGATGCTTCATCCCCCTTATCTAAACTCAGGCACTTCTGGCCAGGTGTGGTGGCTCATGCCTGTAATCCCAGCTACTTGGAAGGCTAAGGCATGATAATTGCTTGAACCCGGGAGGTGGAGGTTGCAGTGAGCTGAGATGGTGCCACTGCACTCCAGCCTGGGTGACAGAGTGGGACTCCATATCGAAAAGTAAATAAATAAATAAATGCAAGCATTTCTTCATGCTGAACTCAACTTTTGAGGCAGAGCTTAACTCTTTCACCCATTTGCTAATCAGGAAATCTTTGAATCCACCTATGATCTTCTGGAAGCCCCCATTCCCCCCCATTTTGAGACATCCCAAACAAATGTATACCTTGAAAGTTTCTGTCTCACTAAAATGTATAAAACCAAGCTGTAACCCAACTGCCTTGGATACATGTTCTTGGGACCTCCTGAGGCTGTGTCACGGGCCATGGTCCCAAAACTTGGCAAAGTAAACCTCTAAATCGATTGAGACCTGCTCAGATACTTTTTGGTATACCCTTAAAAGAAGAAAAGTTGTGGAAAAGGAGGAAGGGAGGAGACTGTGGTCATGGATGTGTCGGAGTTTAGGGTTTTAGAAGCAGAGCCATTCCTCATGATGAAGGGGCCACGATGACCATCGGAGTAGGTTTCAAATAGAAGGAAGTTGGAGTTCATTGCCATTGAGTTAAAGCGTTCAGAGACCAGGGTATTCGATATGTTTCCCATACAGATATTAAGTTTATTTAAGATGGTAGTAGATGCTAAGGTGGGAAGAAAGAGTCAAACAGGTGTTAAAGTGCTCAATGAATGTAGAACTATGATGCTCACTTTTGTAGAATATTAATGAGAAAGGTAAAAGGAGGAGTAATAAAATGGCTGGAACCTAAAAAAAAGAAAGGTCATTTAGTATGAGGAGGTAAAAACAATGTCTTGATAAAATTATCAGGGGGAATTCAAATACCACCACTGGTTTCCATATGAGAGAATGAGCAGCTTCCATTAAAGATGGTTCTAAGGAGGCCAGGTGGGGTGGCTCGTGCCTGTAATCCTAGCACTTTGGGAGGCCAAGGTGGGAGGATTACTTGAGCCCGGGGGTTTGAGACCAGCTTGGGCAACACAGTAAAACACTGTCTCTACAAAACATAGAAAAATTAGCCAGGTATGGTGCCATGAGCCTGTAGTCCCAGCTACTCAGGACGCTGAGGTGGGAGAATTGTTTGAGCTTGGGAAGCAGAGGTTGCAGTGAGCCGAGACTGCACCACTGCACTCCATCCTGAATGTCAGGGTGAGACTCTGTCTCCAAAAAAAATTAAATTAAACAGTTCTAAGGAATCAATATCCTTAGGGTAGAGACAGTGTTCAAAAAGTCATGGGAATAGAGAGAAAATTCCAGAAAGGTAATGTCCTCTTGGAGGTTATCTATAGTGAATATGGTGTTTTCTCTTCTGTTTCTTTGACTATTTTTCTATTATTGTACTGTTAATACACTGTTTAAATTATCACAGCTTTATAACAAAATTCAATTTCTGGTCTTTTGAGTACAATTTTGTTTTTCTTATCCTGCCCCCCACCCTCAATTTCTTAGCTATTTTTACATAATAAAATTATTTTACTGTTTTCTGATAAGAAATTGCATTAAATGTGTAGTTTTACCTGGGTATCATTGACACCCTTATTCTTTGTCATAGGTCAAGTTCCCTGGGAAGCCTACTCAGAAGGAGATTTGTATAAGTAGATGTATTAGGAAGAACCCTTGAGATTAATACGTGGGAGTAAGGAAGTGGTATCAGGCAGAAGAAGCACTGAACTGTAATAAAGTCACAACAAAGCAGTTGATCCCATGGAGATGGGCTTCTGGTGCTGAAATAGAATTATGTAGTTGTCCCAAGCTGAGGCGAGGGGACCAGATCTTTGTAAAACTTCCTTCCACCCATTGACCAGTCTCCCTAGATGTGAACTACCCAGCAAGAAGAGGCCTTAAGTTTAAGAGAGGTGGCTTTCTTCAGCTGAAGGAGATTCCTGGAGAACAACCAAGCTACAAGCCATTGGCAGCCAACACTCTCAGCAGCTAAGGGAATGAGTGCCTTGGTCTCATTTCAAGTGGGGAATCTCAGTGGCATATCACAGCATCCACTACACCCATTTAAGTCTCTTCATCTCAGAGTATATTGTATCTTCTTGTTTGTTCAAATATGTTTTTTCTGAAGATTTTCAAAGATTCAGATTGTTACAAATGTAATCTCCTGATGGGTTCCTCTTGCCCACTGAACAGACAAAACCAGTTCACTAAGACAGTAGTATTGCAGTGGAGAAAAAGTGTAACTAATGTAAAGCCAGCCAAATGGAAGGACAGGAATTTTATTATTACTCAAATCAGCCTACCAGAGAACTCAGAGGCTAGGGTATTTGTGAATAATTTGGTGGGCAGGGGGCTAGGGAATGAGTGCCACTGATTGGCTGGGGATGAAAGCATAGAGGTGCAGAAAAGGGTCCTGTGCACTGAGTCTGCCTCTGGGTGGAGGCCTTGGGACCGGTTGAGTCATGATTCACAGGTCCAGGTGGGGCCAGCTGATTACCAGAAACCAAAAGTCTGAAAAACATCTCAAAAGACCAATCTTAGGTTCTACAATACTGATATTACCTATAAGAACACTTTGGGAATTCACAAATCTTGTGACCTCTGGCCACATGACTCCTTAGCATTAAGAGATTATAGAAACTATGCCTACATTTTAGCAGAATTCAGCTCCCCAATAATCCTAATCTTGTGGTCTTTCATTCGTTTTATAAAGGCAGCTTCAGTCCCTGAGCAAGAAGTGAGTTAGTTTTAGGGAGAGAGTATTGTCATCGTTGCTTCTAAGTTAAACTGTAAACTAAATTTCTCCCACAGTTAGCTTGGCCTATGCCCAGGCATGATCAGGGACAGCCAGCCTGTGCAGCTAGAAGCAAGATGGAGTCAGAAATGCAAGGCTTCTCTCACCGCCATAATTTTTGCAAAGGTGATTTCACAGTATCTTACATAGACTTTTCCAGGTAATGTCCATCATGCTACTTATTAAATTTATTATAGATTGTTTTGTATTTCATATAGGCATGGTGAATGAAACTTTTTTCATTGTATTTTTTTTTTTTTTTTTTTGAGACGGAGTTTCGCTCTTGTTTACCCAGGTTGGAGTGCAATGGCACAATCTTGGATCACCGCAACCTCCGCCTCCTGGGTTCAGGCAATTCTCCTGCCTCAGCCTCCTGAGTAGCTGGGATTACAGGCACGCACCACCATGCCTGGCTAATTTTTTGTATTTTTAGTAGAGACAGGGTTTCACCTCATTGTATTTTCTAACTGGTTATTCCTAGTGCGTAAAAACAGTATATAGGATACTATATTCATTTATTTATCTATTTACTTTTTTTAGCTTTAGTGAGATATAATTGACATACAATCAGCTGCACATATTTAAAGTGTGTACTTGGATGAGTTTTTGACATATGTATGTATTTATAAAAATATCACCACAATCAAAATAACCAACATACTCGTCATCCCCAAAAACTTTCTTATGTCTCTTTGTCATCCATTCCTTCTCTGGCAGCAGCCGCTGACTCATGGTAACCATTAATTTGCCTTCTGGCCAATTAGTTTGCATTTTCTAGGACTTTTTTAGGGATAAAATCATACAGTGTATATGATTTTTTTGCCTGTCTTCTCAGCATAATTATTTTGAGATTCATCCATGTTGCTTCATGTATCAATAGTTCATTCCTTTTTACTGCTGTGTAGTATCATATGAGTATCATAGCATATCCATTTGCCTGCTGATGGACATTTGCTTGTAGTTTCCAGTTTTGGGAAATTACAAATAAAGATTGCATTAATATCCATTTACAAGTCTTTGTGCAGGCATACTATTTCTTTTCTCTTGGGGACATACCTACAAGTGGAATGTCGAGGTCATATGAGAGGTATTTATTTAATGTTTTAGAAAACTGCTCAATCATTTTCAAAACAATTGCATCATTTTACATTCCTACCAGCAGTAACTCAGAATTCCAGTTCTTCCATATCCTTTGCCAGTGTTCAGTGCGGTCAGACTTTTACATTTGAGCCATTCTCGTGGATATTGCATTAATATACTGTATTAGTCCATTTTCATGCTACTGATAAACACAAACCCAAGAATAGAAAGAAAAAGAGGTTTGACAGACTTCCAGTTCCACATGGCTGGGGAGGCCTCACAATCATGACAGAAGGCAAGGAGGTGCAAGTCACATCCTACATGGATAGTGCCAGGCAATGAGAGAGCTTGTGTAGGTAAACTCTCATTTTTAAAACCATCAGATCTCATGAGACTCATTCACTATCATAAGAGCAGCACAGGAAAGACCTGCCCCCATAATTCAATCATCTCCTACCAGGTTCCTCCCATGACACATGGGAATTGTGAGAATTACAAATCAGGATAAGATTTGGGTGGGGACACAGCCAAGCTATATCATTCCACCCCTAGCCCCTCCCAAATCTCATGTCCTCACATTTCAAAATGAATCATGCCTTCCCCCAAAGTCTTAAATCATTTCAACATCCTCAAAAGTCCACAATCCAACACCTCATCTGAGACAAGACAAGTCCCTTCCACCTATGAGCCTGTGTATTAGTCCATTTTCATACTGCTAATAAAGACATAACTTAGACTGGGAAGAAAAAAAGGTTTAATTGGACTTATAGTTCCACATGGCTGGGGAGGCTTCAGAGTCATGGCAGGAGGCAAAAGGTACTTCTTATATGGTGGCAACAAGAGAAAATGAGTTAGATGCAAAAGCAGAAACCCCTGATAAAACCATCAGATCTCATGAAATGGATTCACTACCATGAGAACAGTATGGGGGAAACCGTCCCCATGATTAAAATTATATCCCACGGTGTCCCTCCCACTACATGTGGGAATTATGAGAGTACAATTCAAGATGAGATTTGCATGGGGACACAGCCAAATCATATCAGCCTGTAAAATCAAAAGCAAGTTAGTTACTTCCTAGATACAATGGGGGTACAGACACTGGGTAAATACAGTTGTTCCAAATGGGAGAAATTGGTAAAAACATAGGGGCTACAGGCCTCATCCAAGTCTGAAATCCAGATTTTGAAATCAAATCTTAAAGCTCCAAAAGGATCTCCTTCAACTCTACGTCTTACATCTGGATCACACAGATGCAAGAGGTGGATTCCCATGATCTTGGACAGCTCTGCCCCTGTGGCTTTGTAAAGCACAGCCTCACTCCCAGCTGCTTTTGCAAGCTGGTGTTGAGTGTCTGCAGCTTTTGCTGGCACATGATGCAAGCTGTCAGTGGATCATTACTGATCCACTAAGAAGTGGACCATGGCCCTCTTCTTAAAGCTTCACTAGGCAGTGCCCCAGTAGGGACTCTGTGGAGGCTCCAATCCCACAATTCCCTTCCACACTGCCCTAGCAGAGGTTCTTCATGAGAGCCCTGCTCCTGCAGCAGACTTCTGCCTGGACATCCAGGCATTTCCATACATCCTCTGAAATCTAGGCAGAGGTTCCCAAACCTCAGTTCTTGACTTCTGTGCACCCACAGGCTCAACAAAACATGGAAGCTGACAAGGCTTGAGGCTTGCACCCTCTGAAGCTGTGGCCTGAGCTGCACCTTGGCCACTTTTAGTAACACCTGGAGTGGCTGGGATGCAGGGCACCAAGTCCCTAAACTGCACACAGCACGGGGACCCTAAGCCTAACCCACAAAATCATATTTTCTTCCTAGGCCTCTTGGCCTATGAAAGGAGAGGCTGCCATGAAGACCTCTGATATTGGAGACATTTTCCCCATTGTCTCGGGGATTAACATTCAGCTCCTCATTACTTATGCAAATTTATGCAGCCAGCTTGAATTTGTCCTCACAAAATTAGATTTTCTTTTTTATCACATTGTCAGGCTGCAAATTTTCCAAACTTTTATGCTCTGTATCTCTTTTAAAACTGAATTTTTTTTTAACAGCACCCTAGTCACCTCTTGAATGCTTTGCTGCTTAGAAATTTCTTCCACCAGATACTCTAAATCATCTCTCTCAAGTTTAAAGTTCCACAAATCTCTGGGCAGGGGCAAAATGCTGCCAGTCTCTTGACTAACATTACAAGAGTCATTTTTGTTCCAGTTCTCAACAAGTTCCTCATCTCCATCTGAGGCCACCTCAGCCTGGACCTTATCATTCATATCACTATCAGAAATTTTTTCAAAGCCATTTAGGAAGTCTCTAGGAAGTTCCAAACTTTCCCACATTTACCTGTCTTCTTCTGAGCCCTCTAAACTGTTCAAACCTCTGCCTGTTACCCAGTTCCAAAGTCGCTTCCACATTTGGTGGTATCTTTCAGCAGTGCCCAACTCTACTGGGACCAATTTACTGTATTAGCCTGTTTTCATGCTGCTGATAAAGACATCCTTGAGAGTGGAAAGAAAAAGAGTTTTAATGGGCTTACAGATCCACATGGCTGGGGAGGTCTCACAATCACAGTGGAAGGCGAGGAGAAGCAAGTCACTTATTACATGGATGGTGGCGGCAAAGAGAGAGCTTGAGCTTGTGCAGGGAAAGTCCCATTTTTAAAACTATGAGATCTCATGATACTCATTCACTATCATGAGAACAGTGCAGGAAAGACCCACCCCCATAATTCAATCACCTCCCTCTGAGTTCCTCCCACAACACATGGGAATTGTGGGAGTTACAATTCAAGATGAGATTTGCATGGGGACACAGCCAACCATATTACCTACCCCACTTGAGCACGCTCAGAAGACTTTAAGCACAGTATCCAATAAATTAAATGACATTTTCAACACTTCATTATAAAATAGGCTCTGTGTCAGATGATTTGGCTCAGCATCACAAGCGAGTATTATTATGTATATCACTTGCCTGGGAAAAGACCAAAACTCACAATTCAAAAAGTGTGGTTTCTACCGAATGTGCCTCATTTTTGCACCATTGTAGAGTCAAAAAATTGTAAGTTGAACCATTGTAAGTCCGTATACATGCTAAGTCAAGACTGGAAGTGAACTATAATGAAAGTAGTTGCTTTAGGAGAGTGAATTTTTATGCGGTTTTTTTTCTTCTGCCTTTTTTCTTCTGCTTCCTATCCTGAAACACAATTCAGTCCTAAAGCAATTGGGAGGGGCAGAATAAGGTAGGTGGGAAACGTGGGTGCGGGGATGGGGGCACGAGAGCAGAATTCAGAGCCAGGCAGGAAAGAAACCATGCGTGTTTGGCGTAGGGTGCCTAAAAGGAAAGAAAAAACAATTCTATTTTTCTCTACTCTCAACACTTCTGACAACAAATATATGGGTTTTTCCCACACCAAGCAATTCTCCACTTCTCAGCAGAGATACCAACTGGGTGTCCTTCAGTTTCAAAACTAATTTTCTGGAGTTAACATCTGCTGTGGTTTATTCATCCCCACCAAAACTCATGTTGAAACTTGATTTCAAGTACGGTGGTGCTGGGCACATTAGGAGATGTTTGGTTCCTCCTCTTAAACAGTTAACAGTCTCTCCTGGGGTTGGGGAGTGGGTGAGTTCTCACTCTGTTCTGTGAGAGTTGGTTGTTAAGGAGAGCCTGGCACCTCCTGCCTCCTTTCTCACCATGTGATCTCTGCACCTTCTCTGTGAGTGGAAGCAGCCCAAGGCCCTCACCAGATGCAGAGGCTCAATCTCAAAAAAAGACTGAGGCAAGTCTCAATCAATTTAGAGGTTTATTTTGCCAAGGTTGAGATGTACCTGGGTTGTAGGGGACAGGGGCAGTGACCACGAATCACAGGAGCATCTGTGATCTGTGACTTTTCTGAGAGAGTTTTGAGGACTTCAATATTTAAAGGGGAAAGAGCAACCAAGAGGTGAAGGAGAAAAGAAATAAAGGAGGGAAGGTAGACAATGAGGCAGGTAGTTACATTCTGGGAAGGCTTTGACTAGTGCTCACTGAATCTACATTTTACATGTGAAAAGAGGAGGTAGAGGAACGTCAATTATGCATTCATCTCACGCTCAGTAAATCTATATGTTACATAAGATAAACAGAGTAGAGGAATAGTCAATTATATATTCATCTCATGCTCAGTAAGTCTATATTTTACATAAGATAAACATAAAGTAGAGGAAGCAGTCAATTATGCATTTGTCTTGGGTGGTGGAGGGATGGCTTCCGTCTTGTCCTTGTCCTGTATCTGTGAATATAAGGTATTCATTTATATTGCCAGGATGAGACTCAACAGAACTCTGTTTTAGGATTCGTTTACTGAAAGATTTGAGGGCCCACAAGGAATTTCTTTATAAGCAATTTGTGAATTTGTGAAACCACTACCTGGGGATATATGCGGGCTTTGCTCATTGCAGTTAGATAGTTTAGGAACACACAGAAAGGCAAGTTTTTTTGTTGTTTTATTTTGTTTTGTGTTGTGTGTGTGTGTGTGTAACTCAGTTTCCAAGCTTAACTATCCCTTTGGCATAGCGGAGTGGGGTTTCGAGATTCTGTTTTTCTTTCACAATGACAATGCAAATGGACTAGGACAGCAGCAAACCCTGCGAGTTGAAGAGCTCAGTCTCAAGACTTCCCCCACTTCAGACGCCAGTCACAAGTCCCAGTTAACACCTGCACTTCTGACTGAGTTGGCTACATATTGGGATTTCCCATGACCCCCTCCTTCGGTCTGATCATTTGCTATAAAAGCTCACAGAATTCAAGGAAACATTTTGCTAACTATTACCAGTTTATTCTAAAGGTTATGATTCTGGGACAGCCAAATAATGATCGAAGGCAACGTCCTTGCTTGTAGGAAACATCCGCTTAAATACAGTAGTTCCCCTTTACCTTGGTTTCACTTTCCACAGTTTCAGTTATGATCAACAGCAGTCAGAAAATAGTAAATGGAAAATTCCAGAAATAAACAAGTTATAAGTTTTTAAATAGCACACCATCCTGAGTAGCATGATGAAATCTTGCGCCATGCTGTTCCATATTCCTCAGGACGTGAATCTCCCCTTTGTCCAGTAAATCCACGCTATAGACGCGCCCCACCCACCCATGAGTATCTTAGGAGCCACCTTGGTTATCAACTGTCACAGTATCCCACTGCTCGGGTTCAAGTCATCTTTGTACTTAATAAAGTCCCCAAAGCACAAGAGTAGTGATGCTGGCAATTTGGATATGCCAAAGAGAAGCCATAAAAGTGCTTCTTTTCCATGAAAAAGTGAAAGTTCTTGACTTAATAAGGAAAGAAACAAACCATATGCTGAAGTTGCTAAGACCTATGGTAAAAACATATCTTCTAGCCATGAAATTGGGAAGAAGGAAAAAGAAATTCGTGTATAGTACACCTAGGGTTTAATACTGTCTGTGATTTCAGGCATCCACTGGGGGTCTTGGAACATCTCTCCTGCAGATAAAGAGAGAGTACTGTATTGTATTAGTTAGCTTGGGCTGTGTAACAAAACATCACAGCCTGGGTGGCTTAAACAACAGAAATGTATCTTCTTAAGTTATGAACCCTAGAAGTCCAGGATCAAGGTCCTGGCAGGGTTGGTTCTCCTTAGGCCTTTCTTCTCGGCTTGCAGAACTGGGAAAGTGTCACAGTATCCCACTGCTCAGGTTCAAGTCACCTTTGTACTTAATAAAGTCCCCAAAGCACAAGAGTAGTGATGCTGGCAATTTGGATATGCCAAAGAGAAGCCATAAAAGTGCTTCTTTTCCATGAAAAAGTGAAAGTTCTTGACTTAATAAGGAAAGAAAAAAACTATATGCTGAAGTTGCTAAGATCAAGGGTAAAAGCATATCTTCAATCCATGAAATTGGGAAGAAGGAAAAAGAAATTCGTGCATAATATGCATAGGATTTAAGACTATCTGTGATTTCAGACTATCTGGCAGCCTTCTCCCTGTGTCTTCTCACCATCTTCCTTCTGTAGCTGTCTATGTCCTAATCTCTTCTTATAAGGATACCAGCACGTTGGATTAGGGCCCATCCTAATGGCCCCATTTTAACTTAATTGCCTTTATAAAGACCTGATCTGCAAATCCAGTCATATTCTGAAATACTGAGGGTTAGGGCTCTAACATATGAATTTTGGAGAGACACAGTTAAGCCCAAGAGTATCAAAAGGCTGACGAAGCTTTATGTCAGCAATTCATTCTCAAATGGTTCAGGAAAAATAAATATCTGCACTTTACTTTCAACTTTCCTGTAAGCTTGTTTTGGATTAAAACAAAGAAAAAATGTGCTTGAAGATTGTTCTTATATTCTTTCTATAATACCCTAAGACAAAATGAAGGCAAGAGAGTAATCACGTTTTATTAAAATGCAAATAAAAAGTGTTAATTCTATCTGAAACATGATAAAGCTCTGTTATTTTAAAAATGCTCTTCAGTAGCATACTTCATGCCTTGGAGATACCGGATGTAAGACATATGGTGTAACAGATATGCTTTAATGCAAAATAACACAATCACAATGGATTCATCTATTTCAGGTCTCTGCTGGATTTCCCTCACACGGTTGAACTCAGGCATTTTGCAGGATCAATGTGTTTATTTCTAAAGTGGCATCTTCCATCACTTTACAGCTCCTTCAACAGGCTACCAGCTGTGTGAGCCTCCCACATAACCACAAAGTATATTAACTAGCAACAGAAGGAAGAGGATAGGAAAAGGAGGTGGAAGGGAGAGTTCAATCTCACATTACTGGTTTTTGCCAAATTATAACATTATGCCATATGGTGTATGTATGAAAGTGCTGGATCTGGAAAAAGCAGGTGGAGTTTAAAGCAGAGGAAGATGGGACAGGATGAAAATCAAAGAGTTTCACATGCGTAAAGGGACCACAGTGAAATGAAACTTGCTGGTGAATAGCAAGACTAGATGTAAAACCATCAACCCCAACTCATGCCTTATCAACAGCCTCCTTCCCTATGCCCCTTCGCAGTCAAAGTCCTTGATGCTCACCCACCCACTGTGACCTCATGTGCTCCAGCAACATTCCCTGGACAAAAGTATGTTCCTTAAAGACCTTGGCTCAAAGTCCAAAATTCTACTGTAAAAGAGGCAAGTAAACGATTGAGTAAATTACTATGTTGGCCCAGCGTGGTGGCTCATGCCTGTAATCCCAGCACTTCAGGAGGACAAGGCAGGAGGATTGCTTGAGGCCATGAGTTAGAGATCAGCCTGGGGAACATAGCAAGATCCTGTCTCTACAAAAAAAAAAAAAAAAAAAAGTTGTTTTAAACTAGCTGGGTTTGGTGGTGCATACCTGTTGTCCCAGCTACTCAGGGGCTGAGGTGGGAGGAGTGCTTGAGACTGGGAGGTGAAGGCTGCAGTGAGCCATAATTGCACTGCCCTCCAGCCTGGGCATCTCAATAAATAAATGAATGAATAATTTAAAATGATGTAAATATAATAAGAAAAAATAGAGAATTAAGACTTTCATGGGTTCAAAAATACAATTAGACAGAAGAAATAAGATCTAGTATTCAGTAGCAAAATTGAGTGACTACAGTTAAAAATAAATTTATTGTATTTTTCAAAATAACTAGAAGAGTAGAATCGGAATGTTCCTCACACACACACACACACACACACACACACACACACACAGATAAATGCTTGAGGTGATAGGTTATCTCAATTACCCAAATTTGATCATTACACATTGTATGCTTACATCAAAATCTCACTTGTACTCCCATAAATATGTACAACTATCATGCACCCATAAACATTTTTTTTTAAAGTTAAAGAGACTTTTGCTGCCAAGTCATCTTAGTGTGAATAAGTTTATCAGCACAGTCTCTGCAGAACAGTTGCCTGAAATCAGGTCTGAGAGAAGATCAAATCACATTTAGTAAGAGTCAAGACTGGTTCCAGCATCCCATCCACTCTGGACAAGTGCCTCTACTCTCCTGAGAAGGGAGAAGAGTAAGCCTTCTCCTGTTCCCTGCACCCACCAATGGTCGGTGAGGATGCATCAGGCAACATTCCGCCAGTATCATCTGTCTTTTCCACGTCTTCATTTATTCTCTTTTAAGCTCCATCATGACCCATCCCAGTCCGGTTCCTAACTCAACTAAGATTTCATCCGTTAAGATTCAACTAAAATGTCACTTGTTCCATGAATTCTTCTCCCATTCGCCCCCCCTCTTTTCCTAACTTTTTTTTTTCTTAACCTTTTTAGCATCTTATTTCAGCATTTAGTTGTGTACTTGTCAATTCTCTCATCAGACTGTAAGCCGATTTAGGACATGAACCCTGTCCTACTCCTCCTCCCATACTTAGTTCCTGCTGCACTGCCTGGAATATGCAGACATTTAATAAATGCTTGCTGAAGTAAACAGACTCAAAGTTAATGAGACTTTTGATTTTCCAGGGCTTTATTTACACATTCCTTTCCCACTGCAGTATAAAAAGTCATAGAACCGAACATGCATGGGAACACGGCTCTTGATGCAGTTAAACAAGTTTCAAAACGTTAATTAAAGAGCATTTTCCCATTAACAGGAAAGAACAGATCCAAAGGCGGTAACTCCATCCTCCCATCCCTAGTTGGTTAAAATGCATATGCTTTTGCGCCATGATTTAAGAGTCATAAACTTGAAAATCAGTTCCCCTTAGCTCTGTGAGCTCTGAATTACGTTTCCTTTCCCATTTGCTTAACATCAATGACACCCAGAACAATGCCAGGAAAGGGCTCTGGATGTTATCAGCTGCGGCAGGGGAACCAACCTAGGAGCCTGAACTGGGGCCTGGCCAGAACAGAAAGTACATTTTAAAGGACTGAATCTATCACTCTTATTTGTTGTTTGAACCAGGCTCTGAAAGGTATGATTCTGGATTAAGGAGATTTTTTTTTTTCCAAACCAATGCACTAGAATTTACAATAATTGAATTTCTCCCCTCCAAAGTTCACATGCTGATTCCATATTGTTTACAATGGTTTGAAATTTCTCTGTGGGTTTGCTTCCTATTTGTGTCATACAAAACTGTCTTTTAAATTCAAAGAGTACCTGGCACGGTGGCTCACACCTGTAATCCCAGCACCTTGGGAGGCAAAGGCAAGCAGATTGCTTGAGTCCAGGAGTTCAAGACCAGCCTGGGCAACATGGTGAAACCCTGTCGCTACAGAAAATTCAAAGATTAGCCAGGCATGGTGGCACATGCCTGTAGTTCCAGCTTCTTGGGAAGTTGAAGCAGGGGGATTGTTCGTGCCAGGGATGCAGAGGTTGCAGTGAGCTGAGATCATGCCATTGTACTCCAGCCTGTGTAACAGAGTGAGACCCTGTCTGGGGGAAAACAAAATCTGAAATAGCATCTTCCATTGGGTTAATCACATCCTTTCACTAGATTTCACTCTAAATGATGTGGAGCTGATTTCGAAAGTGAAGTCTACTCTAAAATGACAGAGTTATGACCACTGAGAATAGTGAGAGAATACACATCTGTCACTGCCGTCTACAACAAGTGTCACCTTGGAAGAAGCATCCAGGGTGCCAAGCTGATGTTGTAAAGGGGGACAGTACTCATTTAGATATTCCAAATTCTGGCTTTTTTTTTTTTCCTGAGACAGAGTCTTACTCTGTTGCCCAGACTGGAGTGCAGTGGCACGATTTTTGCTCACTGCAACCTACACCTCCCAGATTCAAGCGATTCTCCTGCCTCAGCCTCCCGGGTAGTTGGGACTGCAGGCACACGCCACTATGCCCAGCTAATTTTTTATTTTTGTATTTTTAGCAGAGATGGGGTTTCACCATGTTAGCCAGGATGGTCTCGATCTCCTGACCTCATAATCTGCCTGTCTCAGCCTCTCAAAGTGCTGGGATTATGGGTGTCAGCCACTGCACCCAGCCTCATATTCTGGCATTTTATTTATCAGCTAGGCTCCTCCCCTTCATATATAAAATGATCTGCAAATGATGATCCCATCTCGGAAAGAAAAAAACAACACTCTAAGGAGATGTGAAAAGGTTTTGTCTCTGAAGAGCAGGGCATCATTTGTTCATCATTCATGTACTCACTCAACTCCCGTTTACAAAGCATTGAGTCTACACAAGGGTTGCTCTGGGAACTGAGCATATACAGAAGCATGAAGCTGAGTTCCTGCCCTCTCAAAGTGTTCATAGGCTGGGAAGAAACACAGATAATTTCCACGCTCTTTCACTGTTTGAGTGCTTTCAAAGATGCATGTACACAAGAGCCTGGAAGCAGAAAGGTGAGGAGCTGAGCCTGAATGGGAGTCTGCTGAAGGAGGCGGGAGAGCAGGATGGACTTTCCAGAGTAGAGAAAACACTATGTAAATACCAGCTCTAATCGACTTTAAGGCAGATCACACTGTAACATCCTCATCTCAGGCTGAAATCTCCCAACACTCTAGAATGGTTACACATAATTCTTCCAAAGTCTAAGAGAGTGAAACCTGATAATATATGCAAACAGCTACATAGTCAAGAAAACGTAGGTCAGCATTCTATTTTCTCTGCAACAATGTAAGACATCCTTGCAACCCTCCTGGAAACAAAAACTAAAAATAAATAATAAAGACATACCACGTTTTTGCCAACATAGAAGTAAAGATAAACAATGTTTGCCTCTCCCTGGATCAAACTATCTGCTGAATCAGACTCTCCCCTACTGACCACCTCCTTCCCCAGCCCAGGTTCTTTGCTTGTAATGTGGGGCAGAAGTGGGTGGAGGCTGGGCATTGTTTCTGCCTTCCAATCATACTTCCTAATGGGGAACTGCCAATTAGCCTGGTTCCCACCCTTGACCCACCTCCTTCTCCCACTGAGGCAGCAGCACTCACTGTCCCAGGTCTTAGTCTAGAGTCAATCCCACAAGTAACCCAGACCCACATCTATGAGGGCTCAGTCATATCCTTGTTCATCAGATGTTTGCACTTGCAAATTATTCTTTCGAGCTAACCACCAACTTGTAACAAACAACATATAACCACACCAAGACACTGGCATTATGTTGCTCGTTTTACAAATACAAAAACCGAGGTTCAGAAAAAAATAATTACCCAAGATCCCATAGTCAGAAAACCATGCAGTCAGGATTTGAATCCAGGTCTATCTCATTGCAAAGGCCCTGCTTCCTCCTCTACTTCTTCTGGCCTCCCAGTGGCTGACTCTGTAACTCCCAAATAAATTACTTCACCTCCCTGGGTCCTATTTTCCTCATCTGCAAAAGAAAAGATCCACACCAACTTCTGTAAAATTATTCGTTCATTCTGTGCTCTTGTGCACAAGTTCATAGGTACGGAGCAAAAAAGTGGGGATAGGGAGATTTTATAGTCAAGTACATTGGGGGAAACTGATTTCAACAAAGGTCAGTATATTTGTTTCCTTCAGGTCTTCTCAGAGCTTTTAACATAATTATATGTTTTAGAAACTTTTGAGAAGGAATACACACACACACACACACACACACACACACACACAAGACAGGATCTCATTCTCTCACCCAGGCTAGAGTGCAATGGCACAATCATAGCTCACTGCACCCTCAAACTCCTGGACTCAAACAATCGTCCCACCTCAGCTTTCCAAGTAGCTGAGACCACAGGTATGCACCACCACACCTGGCTAATTTTGTGGTTTTTAAATTTTTTTGTAGAGATGAGGTCTTACTATGATGCCCAGGCTGGTCTTGAACTCCTGAGCTTAAGCAGTCCTCCTGTCTCAGCCTTCCAAAGTGCTGGGATTACAGCTGTGAGCCACCATGCCCAGCCTGGCTAATTTTTTATTTCATTTTTTGTAGAGACAAGGTCCCACTATGTTGCCCAGGCTGGTCTCAAACTCCTGAGCTCAAGTAACCCTCCCACCTCAGCCTCCTGAAGTACTGACAAAGAAGGGCCATATTCTTATTTCCCTTATCCACTGTGGAACACGGTGTTCCTCGGCACCAGTTTGGGAAACACTGCCTGGGGTAATACATAAGGGGTTTCCAATTCCTGCATTCACTGCCAGGACCCCAGAGCCTCTGATTCTTGCTCTAATCCTACACATATTTAAAGACCTCTAGGGAAGCTAAATGTGATGTCTGTCATGGCCTCCACTGAAGATGCAGAATCTGTTAAGCTAATTAATAGTTACTAGCTGGTTAATTCTTTAGTTAGCTCAAACAGGCTGCCTTTCCATTTCTTCAGTGGCAGAGAGAGCAAAATCCAAGGCAGAGCTGCTTGCACAGGCCCTTTCCTACCTAGTCAACTCGCTGGCTTCATGCCATTGTTTACACACGGTCGTTTCTTCCTCTCTAAGCACTTAGACTTGGATTCGTTTTCATAAACTTAAAGCTGCTATTTGGGGATTTGTTTTTGTTACTCTAATTTGACTTAGTTCACAGTGGAATACTCTTTATTACATCTTTCTAAATGGAGAGCTGCCCATTTCTTTGGATTCAGTCCAAGTACAGAGCTGTCTAGATGGAGGGAGTTGGGCTGAAACTTTTAAAAGGGCTCTTCTAAGCCCAGGATTCGGTAATTCCGTTTTTCATCCCCCTGTTCATGTTTTTCTAGCTCCCTCAGAAACTTAGAAAATTTACAAGAGAACTAGAAAAAGAGGAAAATGAAAAGGAAAAGAAGGAAAGAAGGAAAGAAAGTTCTGGTTTTCCTTCCTTCCTATTGCTTGGAGCTTCCTAGCCCCTTTATTAAAAAGTAATAATAAGTGAAGCTGTTAAGTCCAGGGTAACCCTGGCAGCAAGATGAGAACCACTGTTTTCATTGTTAGGAGGCTGGATTCTATTCAACTTGCCCTTAGCTTTTTAAAACATAATGGATTAGCCACAACAATTTCATTTGTTTCCCCAGCTGTAAAATGGGATAATAATCTCGCTAACCTTCTTCTTCCATCCTGGAATTGTCCCTAAGATGAAATTTGATCCTGTAAACTTGCTTCAGTGAAAGGAACTATACAAACAAAAGTGTAATTATAGAGTTGCTTGGTAAAGCAGCTTTGCAATTGTAAGTATGTGAACCCACCCCAAACAGCACATTGGAGTTTGCTCCTTTGTTTAACCACCATATTATAGATGAAATTCCATGTTTCCCACTGAGAGAATGCAGGGCTCCTTGGAGAAAAGGCTGATGTCAGGGCTGGAGCACCTGTCATAAGAAGATGGTGAGGAAATTAACAAAGACTATGAGAGATGTTTCAAGAATTCAAGAGAGGGCCCAGCGTGGTGGCTCACACCTGTAATCCTAGCATTTTGGGAGGCCAAGATGGGCATATCGCTTGAGGTCAGCAGCTCAAGACCAGCTTGGGTAACATGGCAAAACCCAATCTCTGCTAAAAATACAAAAAAATTGGCTGGGCCTGATGGCACACTCCTGTAATCCCAGCTACTCAGAATACTCAGGAGGCTGAGATACAAGAATCACTTAAACACAGGAGGTGGAGGTTCCAGGCTGCAGTGAGCTGAGATCATACCACTGCATTCCAGCCTGGGTGACAGAGCGAGACTCTCAACAAAAAACGAAAGACTAAGAGAAACCAGGCGCAGTGGCTCTTGCCTGTAATCCCAGAATTTTAGGAGGCTGAGGCAGGTGGAATCCCAAATCCAGAGTTTGAGACTAGCTTGGGCAACACGACAAAATCCCATCTCTATAAAAAAAAAAAAAATTAAAAATTAGCCAAGTGTCATGGCATGTGCCTATAGTCTCAGCTACTCAGGAGGCTGAGGTGGGAGGATCACTTGAGCCTAGAAGGCGGAGGCTGCAGTAGGCCATATTACACCACTGCACTCCAGCCTGGAGTGATGCAACGAAGAACTTGTCTCAAAAAATACAAAATAGAAATAAAGGATAACCGCAATAAGCTCCCATTGTTCCAAGTCGGAAAAATTCAAGCTTCAAAAAGAATAATAACTAAAAAGAAAGTACACACGTGTTGAAATTTACCAGTTTAGCCAGGCACAGTGGCTCACACCTGTAATCCCAGCACTTTGGGAGGCGGAGGTGAGCTGATCACTTGAGGTCAGTTCAAGACTAGCCTGGCCAACATAGTGAAACCCCATCTCTACTAAAAATACACACACACACACACACACAAAAACCAATTAGCTGGGCATGGTAGTACGTGCCTGTAATCCCAACTACTCGGGAGGTTGAGGCAGGAGAATCACTTGAACCTGGAAGGTGAGGCTGCAGTGAACTGAGATCACACCACTGCACTCCAGCCTGGGTGACAGAGCAAGACTCCATTAAAAAAAAAAAGACATCCTTGCAAGCCTCCTGAAAACAAAAACTAAAAACTAAAAATAAATTAAGAATAAAGACATCTCAAGTTTTTGCCAACATAGAAATGAAGATGAACAATGTTTGTCTCTCCCCGGGGCAGACTCCCTCCTGAGTTAGACCCTCCCCTACTAACTTTCTCCTTCTCCAGCCCAGGCACTATGCCTATAATGTGGGGCAGAAGGATGTGGAGCGGGGCCTATATAAATAAATATCAATAAACAAATAAATAAATTTACCAGTGTATAATAATACTTTTAAAACCTAATTTGTGAGTAATATGTTCGTCTTCATGATTGTAATGATGGTTTCACAGGCATATAGATTTGCCAGAACACATCAGTTTACACACAGTTTCTGTCAGTGAGACCTCAATAAAGCATCTTAAATAATTTAATTAGTTACTGTTAACTGATAACTAATAAACCAACTTATTATCTTAAAAATTAGTAAATAAGAGAACTAAGCATTTTTCTTTTCAATTCGAAATGTACCTCAGAACAACCATATAGTAGATGAGGAAAAGTTTCTCTTTATGGATATAATTCCATTAATAAGAAATGAAGTAATCTCTAAGAAATTAATGACTTTGAGTATAGATCATGAACAACTGCTAACAGCACACACAAAAAAGTCAATCGGACGTTGTCTGCCCCCAGATAGAAGAAAACACCACCACCTATGAAGTTGTCTTGCCAAAAAGAAGCAAACCCCTTTCGAATCAAGCCTCCAGATCTAACTACCAATTTGCATTAAATGCAGAGATGAGAGGAATCTGTTAAATTATACATGAGGATTTCATCAGAAAAACTCAGTGTGAGAGCTCCCCAGAACAAAGGACCCAGCTCCACCAAATAAATTGCAAGAGAGAGAGAGAGAAAACCTGTAAGTTTAAAGAGATGTAAAAGACATATCAACCAAGCACAGTATGTCAGCTATATTTAGATCTTGATTCAGAAACACAAAAATTTTAAATCTATGATGATAGTTATGGAACAACTGGAAATTTTAGAATGGATTGACTATTTGCCATTAGGAAATTATTGTTTATTGTTTATGGTGTGATACTGCTATCATGATTTCTTTTTAAAGATTCTTTCTATTTTGGACATATTGAAATATTTATGGATGAAAATGTATGATACTCAGTATTTGCATCAAAATAATATGGGAGAGTAGAAGTGGACAAAACAAGGTGGAAAATAAGTTGATAGGTGGATGGTACATCGATATTCATTATGGTGTTCTCTATACTTCTGTATGTGTTTAATATATTTCATAATAAAAACTGTCTTTAAAAAATAATAATCTGGCCCAGCGCAGTGGCTCACCCCTATAATCCCAGCACTTTGGGAGGCCAAGGCGGGTGGATCACGAGGTCAAGAGATCATCCCGGTCAACAAGGTGAAAACCCATTTCTACTAAAAATATAAAAATGAGCTGGGCATGGCGGTGCACGCCTGTAGTCCCAGCTACTCAGGAGGCTGAGGCAGGAGAATTGCTTGAACCCAGGAGGCAGAGGTTGCTGTGAGTCGAGATAGTGACATTGCACTCCAGCCTGGGTAACAAGAGCAAAACTCTGTCTCAAAATCATAATAATCCACCCTCTTGGCAAGTTAGCTAACTCTTATATTTTTATCCAGTAGAGAAATGGATCCAGTAGCAGCAAAACCCTGGGGCTGTTCATGTCTATTAGTAGTTAGAAAATGCTTTCAGGTTTAAAGATGAAAGATATCATATAACTGTAATGGATTATTTCTTTATTAAATTCAATAATTACACAGTGAATTTGGAAATCCAGATGTGATCACATCTAACTGAAACTGTAGGTCATGCGAAGAATGAGCTTCCTGAGAAATGTCCACAAAGGGCCAATGATCGAAGGGTGATTCAATGACATTCTTTCCTATGTAAAACATCCCCTTAGATAGAGCAAATCAGAAGCAAAAGTATAGAGAAAATCAAGTTCACCTCCGTGCCCCGCTCCATCTTCATTTTCAGGACACTTTTTCTGCTTCTCCTCTTTTCTCCCCTAGGCTCCTGATAAATCCATGCTAGACCTGAACACCCAAAATTCTGCTTCCTCTCAAGACTTCATTCATTCATTCATTCATCCATCCATCCATCCATTCATTGATCCATGTTACTCAACAAACATTAATTGACTGCCTACTTTGTGCTGGTGATATGGTTTGGATTTGTGATCCCACCCAAATCTCATGTTGAATTGTAATCCCCAATGCTGGAGGAGGGACCTGGTGGTAGGTTATTGGATCATGGGCATGGTTTTTCCCCCTCACCATCATGTTCTCATGATGGTGAGTGAGTTCTCAGAAGATCTCGTTGCTTCAAAGTTTGTAGTACCTCCCCACTCTATTGCTTCCTCCTGCTCCAGTCATGTGAGGCATGCCTGCTTCCCCGTCACCATTCACCATGATTGTCAGTTTCCTGAGGCCTCCCCAGTCATGCTTCCTGGGCAGGCTGTGGAACTGTGAGCCAATTAAACCTCTTTTCTTTACAAATGACCCAGTCTGAAGTATTTCGTTATAGCAGTGCAAGAACGGACTATTATAACTGGGAATACAGATACAGATAAAGTCTATCCCAGAAGAGCTTGTAGGCTATCAGGGCAGCAAGGCATTTAAATGCATAATTACAGCACAATCACATGAGCTACAGACAGCCTGCAGTGGGCCAGAACAGAGTCATTACTAACTCTTTCTGGGAAGAGTTAGGAAAGTCTTACAAGGGCAGTCCCATTTAACCTGTCTACAGAAAGATGAATGGGGTACAGTCAGAGGAAAAGGACATTCAGGCAAGGAAGTAGCAAAACCCAAGTCATGAGAGAGCCTGGACACAACTTACTTGTTGAGAGGAGGTGAGTTTTCAGGGTCAAGGGGAGCCAGATCTCGAAGAGCCCTATACCCTGCACAGTGACCTTGAACTTGATCCTGGGAACCCTAGGATGCTTTCTAAGGGGAGAAATGCCTCCTTCTTGCTGTGTCCATGTACTTGTTTATAGATCACGTAAGACTATAAACTCTTTGCATGGACCTGTTCTGTCTTGTAAACCCAGTTCCCAGCACAGATTTAGACCTTTTGCAAGGGTCAGACTTAAAGTCTGTAATTTCCTTTTTCTTTTTTTTTAAGACACAACTATGAACAATGCTTTGGAAAGAAGCCCGAGGAAGAAGAAAAAAAAAAACAAAAGAGGACTCCTTCCTTTAAGATAATAAGTCTAGCTTGGCAATGTGAGTTAGTCTAACCTTCATTCTCACTCAAAATTCTGGGATGCCCCCTTTCATAAGGGTCCGTTGAGAAAAACTAAAAAAAAGGAGCTAGAGGTCAGGGGTCACATCCTGGACACGGAAACCAAGATTCTTGTACAAAAGAGAAGAGGAAAATGTAAGCTCCAAGTCCTCCAAAAAGTGGGTAAAGAGAGCTCACCTTAACAGCAGAAGGATCTGCACCATCACTGTGGGATTTGATCGGGGAGGATGGTCACTGGTGCTGTGCAGAGCAGTACTTCCCCAAGAAGCCTCCTTCCTGGCTCTTGGTAATTTGTTCTAAGTCACTAACAGAGGGGGTTGTACATCTGAAAGATCAAGACTACCCCTGGGAGTTTGAAAAGAACCATGCACCCAAAGAGAACTGAGGGGCTAGACTGGCCACAGCTGGCAGGAAGGAAGTCCCAGGTGGAGGGGAGCTTCTGTGGCTTGAGTAGAAAGAATGCTGACCCTCAGGAAGTGGGTTTTCAGGATCCAAAGAGCAGCCACGACTTGGGGTGCATCAGGCTTCAAGAGAAGGCCAAAGACATCCAGGCTTCTATGTGGGCTTTTCTGGGTCTCCCCTGGACTTGGAGGGATACAGCTATGGAAACTTCTCTGGAGAAGAGGGCATTTCTGAGGTCTAGGGGGTGGATGCAAAACTGGTGAAGTCCCAGCGAAATCAGCTGGGACTCGATTTCCTGCCTCTGAATCACAGTTTCCCAGTAGAAGTTTTCTTAGATTTCTCTAATGCTAATTCTTGACTGGAGTTTGGACACATTAATGCCAGCTCAGACCTGTTGGACTACTGATGCTTTTTAGCCCTCTGATAAGACAAGCCTGTCCTACCCACTCTTCCTCCAACAGACTATTGCAGCCTGGATTCACTGCCAATGTCCAGCCTTAGCATTTGAAGCTGCTTTAAACACAGATAACATGATCTTGGGTAAACCACACATGTGACAATTTCTGTTTCTTTAAATTACCTGCTTAGGTCCTTTGGCACAACTTGATTTCTATTTCCTTCCTTTATTATTCTCCTTCCTATTCATAGGCGTTTTGGAAATGTGTGTGACTGTTTTACTCTATTAGCAGTTACTGGCCACGGAAAATCGATTTTTTCTACTGTTTCATCATTGATAGCCATGATCTGCTACCACTTCAGCTTACTTACCAATCGCTGGTGTAGACACCAATGTGTGCGTGAACAACTTAGACATTTTTATTGGTTGAATCCACTTCTGGTTCAACTACTCTAAATATCAATCAGTGATGTGTTCACAATGGGGCATGATAATCACTCATAAGTTAAAGTTGTGATGCACAAAGTTTACATTTTGTATTGCAACTAACAGCATCTTTAAAATTCATTTATACTCTCTGATCTTCAACAAAGCTGACAAAAACAAGCAATGGAGAAATAACTCCCTATTCAATAAATGGTGCTGCGGTGACTCTGTAGCCATATGCACAAGACTGAAACTGACCCCTTCTCTATACCACATGCAAAAATTAACTCGAGATGGATTAAAGGCTGAAATATAAAAAACCCAAACTATAAAAACCCTGGAGGACAAGCTAGGCAATTCTGGACATAGGAACAGGCAAAGATTTCATGATGAAAACACCAGAAGCAATTGCAACAAAAGCAAAAATTGACAAATGGGATCTAATTAAACTAAAGAGCTTCTTTACAGAAAAAGAAACTATCAACAGAGTAAATAGACAATCTACAGAATGGGAGAAAAATTTTGCAAACTAGGCATCTGACAAAGGTTTAATATCCAGCATCTGTAAGGGACTTACGCAAATTTACAAGACAAACAAACAAACAACCTCATTTAAAAGTGGACAAAGGACAATGAACAGGCACTTTTCAAAAAAAGACACACAAGAAAGATAGGAAATAAATTCAAAGTTTGATAGTGAAGGAGATCCAGGTCACCTGGGTGGCTGACTGAGAAAAAGATTGTTTGCAGGCATTTTCAAAAGGATGTCTGTTCAAAACTATAGGCATTCTCACAATTTGAGGAAATGACAACTTCTTATGCTGAATTATTGGTATCAACCTTAAATCCTTGAAAACTGAAAATTAGTATGATAGCTAGCAGTATTTAACACCTATATAGTGCTTATTAAATGCTTGGCACTGTAGCCAAGAAGCATATGGAAAAAAACTCAATGTCATTAGAGAAATGCAAGTCAAATGTGTGTCTTCAAAAGAAGACAAACATGTAGCCAAGAAGCATATGAAAAAAAAACTCAATGTCATTAGAGAAATGCAAGTCAAAATCCTAATGAGATACCATCTCACACCAGTTAGAATGGCTCCTACGAAAAAGTCAAAAAATAACAGGTGTTAGGTTGAAAGGAACACTTAAACATTGTTGGTGGGAGTGTAAATTAGTTCAACCATTGTGGAAAACATTGTGGCAATTCCTCAAAGACCTAAAGACAAAAATACCATTTGACCCAGTAATCCCATTATTGGTTATATACCCAAAGGAATATAAATAGTTCTATCATAAAGACACATACATGCATACGTTCACTGCAGTACCATTCATGATAGCAAAGACATGGAATCAACCTACCCGCCTATCAATAGTAGACTGGATAAAGAAAAGGGGTACACATACACCATAGAGTAATATGCCACCATAAAAATCAAAGATCATGTCTTTTGCAGGAACATAGATGCAGCTGGAGGCCATTATTAGCAATGCAGGAGCAGAAAACCACATGCTGCATGTTCTCACTTAGAAGTGGGAAGTAAATGATGAGAATACATGAATACAGGGAGGAGACAACAGATAATGGGGCCTACCAGAGGGTGAAGGATGGGAGGAGGTAGAGAATCAGGGAAAATAACTAAGGGGTACACTACATGTGTGGATTTGTTATATAAATAACCTATATAACAAACCCACACATGTACCCTGAACTTAAAACAAAAGTTAAAAAAATAAAATGTACAATAAATTATAGTTAACCATTAAAAAATGCTGACTCTTTCTCATTTTCTATCAAGAAAAAGTTTTAAAATTCTTAAAAATAAAATTCTGTTGTAAACATGTTGGAATGTCATATTTCTAGATTTTTAAAAATTTGTAATAAAACAAACTCAAAAGTTTTTTTTTAATGGATGGGAATTGAACAAATAACTCATCATTGCAAGCAAATATTTCCTTTTTTTTCTGTGATTGGTCTACATTAGAAATACAAAGGACTCAGAGATGTGGAATGAAGTGTTCAGGCTACTTCAGTGCACAGCAACCTTTAATGAGTGTTCTTGAAATAGTACTTATAAGGGTCTGGGAGAAAAGAAAACACACTACTCTCTGAGTGCAATACACAGTATGTATGTGGGAGTCGGGGTAGCCCAGAGAGTTGAAATAATTATCCACAAAGAATTTTGAACTAAGAGCATAATATATTAGCTGGCTATAGATCAGTAACAGATTACCCCAAAACTTAATGGCTTAGAACATCAACAAATATTGTCACACTGTGTATCATTTCTCATGGTTTCTGTGAGTCAAAAACACAGAAGCACATCAGGTAGGTGTTTCTGGCTCATGGCTCATGAGAAGTGCGTGACGCTGTTACTTGAGATTGCAGTCAAGTTGACAACCAGGGTTGCAGTCAGTGAAGGTTTGCCTAGGGCTAGAGGATATGATTTCAAGTCTCATCATTGGCAAACTGGTGCTTGCTATTGGTAGATCTCAGTTCCTTGTCGTGTGGCCCTCTCCAGAGGACTGCTTGAATGTCCTCACAACATGGCAGCTGGCGTCCCTAGAAGGAGCCATTCAAGAGATAGCAAGGTGGAAGTCACAATGGTCTCGATCTCTTGACCTCGTGATCCACCCACCTCAGCCTCCCAAAGTGCTGGGATTACAAGCGTGAGCCACTGCACCCGGCCTAAAGATGATATTTTTAATTAAAAAGGAAAGCATAACTTTAAAATTTGGAAAATTCTCAGCCTACCCATATTGAAGGAAATAAGAAAGTATGTCCAGGAGACAACAAGAGTGTTGTTGTCTTTATTGGCCAAGCAACTAATAAGGACACTGTTATGGATCTGCCATCTCAGTGGAGGCCAGGTGTTATTTATCAAGGCAATGGAATAATTGACCCTGAAGGCATTTTGGAGATCAGTGGGGTTGACCCTTTTATCAAAAGCCCAGAGTGTCAGAGCTTAGGATGGGCCAGAACAATTTCAAGGCTCTGCTCCCTGAACGCCAGCACAGTGCTGCGCAGCCACTCTAGGAATGGCTCCAGTAAGCCCAGTTGCAGTAAGGGCTGTAGTGGTTACCACTCTGGGGGACACAGAGCAGTCTCTCTAGGTGGCACCTGTGTGGTGCCATCTTTCCCAGCACTTGGCATGCATGAGCCATGGGGGCAGGGCTACCTCTACTTAGATTTTAAAGAATAGAGTCTCTTGGGTATGTGACTCAGGTAGAGGGCCACTGTAAGGGCAGGGCCACCACAGACAGTCTCCACTAAGGCAATGCCCAGTGGAGCCGTGGGAGCAAAGCTGCCCTCATGACTCTAGACTGACAGACTCATGTGTTTGCAATTCCAGTATGGGAGAGCCACAAACAGGCAACTCCAACCAGTGTAAGCTGTGATATGGGGTGCACCTAGCAAAGCCATAAGGGCGGGGCCGCCTGGGACCCAACTCCCATGACAGTGTGTTTAGAAAGCAGGACATCAAGTCAAAGTAGAAGATTATTATTCATATTTGTGAGGCAGGGTCTGACTTTGCTGGTCAGGCTGGAGTGCAGTGGAACAAATACTGCTCACTGTAGCCTCAGCCTCCTGGGCTCAATTAATCCTCCCATCTCATCTTTCCAAGTAGCTAGCACCACAAGCATGCACTATCACACCCAGATAATTATTTTATTTTATTTTTTGTAGAAATGAGGCCTCACTATGTTACCCAGGCTGGCTTTGAACTCCTGGCCTCAAGCAATCCTCCCACCTCAAACTTTGAAAGTGCTGGAATTACAGGTCTGAGCTACCACACCTGGCCAAGATTATTCTTGAGCCTTAAGATTTAATGTTGTTTGCCCTATTGGGTTTTGGACTTACTTAGAACCTCTTACCTTTTTCTTCTCTCCTATTTCCCCCTTTTGGAACAGGCATGTCTGTCCTATGTCAGTCCCACCATTGTACTTTAGAAACACATAACTTGTTGATTTCACAGGTTCCCAACTGAAGGGAAATTTACCTCAGAATGAATCATACCTTGAGTGTCACCATATCTGATTGAGATGCTATTTAGATGAGTCTTTGGTCTTAGACTTTAAAGTTGAAGCTGGAACAGGTTTGGGAATTATTGCAGTGGAATGAATGCATTTTGTATGCAAAAAGGACATGAATTTGGGGGAGCTGAGGATAGAATGCCATGGTATGAGTGTTTGTGTCCCCTCCAAATTGATATATTGAAGTCTAGTAATTGATGTGATGGTGTTAAGAGGGGAGGCCTCGGAGAAGTGATTAGGTCATTAGGGCAGAGCCCTCATTAGTAAGATCAGTGGCTTTATAAAAGAGGCCCCAGAGAGCTGCCTTGGACCTTCTGCCAGTTGAGAACACAGAAGGAAGCCCTGGAGGATGAGAAAGGAGGCCCTGCTGGTGCCTTGATCTTAGACTTCCAACTTCCAAAACTGTGAGAAATAAATTTCTGTTGTTTATAAGGTTCCCAGTTTATAGTATTTTGCTACAACAGCCTGACTAGACTAAGGCATGTATTATAAAACCAAGTGCCCATCCAGACAGCTGCAGGGATTCTTGTGGGAATGGGAGGCGATGTGGCAGGCTGAAGTTTCTCCTTGTCCCTGTGGCTTGCAGGGCTTGGAAGCAGGAGCTCTGCCTTGCATTTTGCCTTCCGTGCTGTCCTCTTCTGCACTATCTCATCCAGCTCATCACTGCCTCCATGCCACCAGTCCTCAAGGTACCACCAACTCATGGCTGTGTGAAGGACATGCCCGAGGAACAGGAAGCATGGTGGGCTTCATGTTTTACGGGATGCCACAAATAGTCTAAAATTGAACATTAATCTCTTCAGTTCTTTTCTACTGTTTTGAGGCAGGGTCTTGCTCTGTCACCCAAGCAGGAGTGCAGGGTTCTGATCGTGGCTCACTGAGCTCAAGTGATCTTCTCTCTGAAACCTCCCAAGTAGCTGGAACTAATCTCATCAGTTCTTAATGCTCCCTTAGACATTCTTAGTACTGAAGAACTGTCCCTTGCAACCCTCTGCTATGATCTGAATGTTTGTCCTCAAAATTCACATATTGAAGCCTAACACACAAGGTTAGGCCTGTTAGGAGGTGGGGGAGCTTTGGGAAGTGACCAGGGCATGAGGGTGGGGCCCTTGTGAATGGGACTGTGCCCTTATCTCTCGATATTAGCGTTGCCTTGTCCCTTTTGCCTCTTCCACCATGTCAGGACACTGCAAGAAGGCACCATCGATGAGGAATAAGCCCTCACCACACACTGAATCTGACAGCACCTTGATTTTGGACTTTCCAAGCTCCAGAACTGTGACTGATAAATTTCTGCTGTTTTCAAGTTGCTCAGTCTAAGGTGTTTTGTTATGGCAGCCCAAATGAACTAAGCACCCTCCTAGTCAGTCTCTAGTTTCAAATTCCCAATGCCCCACATTGGACCCAATGACACACAGCCCAGATCACTGTAAAGAAAAGACCTGTTGTCTCCGCTGCTGAGAATGCCGTGAGTAGACAACCTCCAGCTGTCATTCCCTCCATGGTCTGCCTCAGCTGTAGAGCCCCTTCACCCAAGGTACGCCCAAGGTCATCACATGAGGTGGCTCATATCGAGTGACTGATAGAGGAGGGCATATGAAGATCCAGCCATATCAGCCCAATTGGGGGCAACTCTGACAGGCCATTTCAGCCCTAGAGGGCCCCTTAGGTTCTCCTGAGGTTGTGGGACTTGCAAGAAGGCTCCGCCTCATTCCTCCTGTAATCTTGATCCCAAGGGCCCTCTTTAACAGATACCCTGGTCATTAAACTCTGTCTCAGGATCTAACTCCTAGAAAACCCAAGCCACAGGCCAGGCGCAGTGGCTCATGCTTGTAATCCTAGCAATTTGGGAGGCTGAGGCGGTGGATCACCTGAGCTCAGGAGTTTGAGACCAGTGTGGGCAACATGGTGAAACCCCAACTCCACCAAAATACAAAAAGTTAGCCAGGTATTTAAAGATTAGCCTGTAGCTACTTGGGAGGCTGAGACAGGAGAATCATTTGAACCCGGGAGATGGAGGTTGCAATCAGCCGAGATGACACCATTGCACTCCAACCTGGGTGACAGAGTGAGACTCCGTCACAAAAAGAAAAAGAAAAAAAAAAGAAAACCCAAACTACAACACCCCCTGCTACGGTCTGAACGTTTTTTGTCCTCCCGAAGTTTATATGTTGAAATCCTAACCCCCAGCGTGATGGTATTAAGAAGCGGGGACTTTGGGACCAGGCACTGTGGCTCAACCTGTCATCCCAGAGTTTTGTTGGATCACAGGAGGTCAGGAGTTCGAGACCAGCCTGAGCAACATGACTTTGGGACGAGGCACTGTGGCTCACACCTGTCATCCCAGAGCTTTGTTCAATCACAGAAGGTCAGGAGTTCGAGACCAGCCTGGGCAACATGGTGATACCCTGTCTCTACTAAAAATACAAAAACTAGTCAGGCATGGTGGTGTGCACCTGTAGTCCCAGCTAGTCAGGAGGCTGAGGCACAAGAATCACTTAAACCAAGGGAACGGAGGTTCCAGTGAGCTGAGATCACGACTTGGGGAGGTGTTTGGGTCCTTGTGCATGGGATCAGTGTTTTTTAGAAGAGAGATCTCTCTTCCCATCCACTGCGTGAGGGCACAACAAGGAGGTGCCGTCTGTGAACCAGGAAGAGATCCTCCCCAGACACTGATCTTAGACTTCCCAGACTCCAGAACTGCGAGCAATACATTTCTGTGGCTTATAAGCCACCCAGTTCATGGCATTCTGTTACAGCTTCCTGAACAGACTAAGACATCTTATAAGCCACCCAGTTCGTGGCATTTTGTTACAGCTTCCTGAACAGACTAACACATCTTTTCCCTTGAGTCCTTCAAGAGTTTTCTCACTCCTCAAACCCAAAATTTCTGTTCATTTCCTTGCAGCCAAATTAAAGGAGTCTGACGTACACCTTGCCCTGGCCACGTAGGCCCTCAGTGCTATTTATTTTTCACATTCAAGCAGGTCCCTTGAGGTCTTTGTTAAGTTGACCATTCTCTCCCACAAGGAATTCTAAGCTTGGATGTTAAAGCAGTGATATTTTGGCCCTTCTAACTTGAGGAGGAGGAAAGTGAAATAAGAATGTCTCCATGTGACTTCCAGGCCTCCCACACCCTGTCTGAACATCAGCCTCTATTTCGTCTGTTCCCAGTTATACCCAGTCCCTGCCTTCTCAGCCAGCCAGCCCTCTTTCCTCGCCTTACTCCCAACACACCTTGTTTACCCCTATTTGCATATGAATACTGACACCTGCTCCTCTCCCTCTGCATCTGCCTCTCCCCACCTTCCCCTCCAGAGCTGAGCTGACCACTCTGCCTTCTTGTAGCCTCAGCCTTGCCCAAGCTCCAGAGCTCATCCCAACTGAGAAGAAAAAGGAGAAAAAGGACTTCATGGCTGCAGCCCCTTAGCATGAAGAATTCTTCCTATTGTATGGATGTGTGATGTTTCAGGGTGAAGCTAGCCCCAGCTCACAGCGTTCGGGGCTGGATTTTATCATACATCGGAGTTCTGTAGATGAATCTTTGCTCCTGATCCCTTTTTCCAGTTCTACCTCTGCCCCAGCTCTGTTAGACTGGGCCAAGCCTTGTTCGTCCAGTCCCTCGGCCAGGGTGTGGGCTCCTGCTCTGCTTCCTGTAGGAAGACCTGAGAGATCCCCGCTTCACTGCCTGCCTGTTGAATTCTCAAGCAGGGGCCAGTTCCTGCATCCATGGCAGCAGTCTCTGAGACAGCAAGCTCTCCTGGTAGCTTGCTTTGGACCTCTGGTCCTCACGTCTAATCCACATTGCATACAGCTGTCCCTAAGCTGATGTATTCAGACTCCTTAGCTAATCCTGTGCCTGACCCTCCAAAGTAGGCCTCCAAGAAAGAATCACAAGTGAAGGCTGCTTCATCCCCTTGCACACTAATGGTGGGAATGAAAATCAATACAACCATTATGGAAAGGTTTCTCAAAAAAAGTAAAAACAGAACACCATATGATCCAGCAATCCCACTAATGCATATCTACCCAAAGGAAATGAAATCAATATATCAAAGAGATACATGCACTCCCATGCTTTCTGCAGCACTCTTCACAGTAGCCAAGCTGTGGAAGCCATCTAAGTGTCCTTCAGTGGATGGATGGGTAAAGAAAATGTGGCATATATACATAATGGAAACCTATTCAGCTTTCACAAAGAAAGAAATCCTGTTACTGTGACAATGTGGATGAACCCAGAGGAACATTATGCTAAGTGAAATAAGCCAGGCACAGAAAGGCAAACACTACCTGATCTCACTTATATGGGGAGTGTAAAAACGTCAAACTCACGGGAGGAGAGAGCAGAGGGCTGGTTACCAGGAGCTGCGGATGGGGAAAATGGGGAGATGGGAAGATGTCAGTCAAGGGTTGCAAAATTTCCATTATACAAAAAGAATAGGCCGGGCATGGTGGCTCACGCCTGTAATCCCAGCACTTTGGGAGGCCAAGGCGGGTAGATGACGAGGTCAAGAGATCAAGACCAACCTGGCCAACATGGTGAAACCCCAACTCTACTAAAAATACAAAAATTAGCTGGGTGTGGTGGTGCATACCTATAGTCCCAGCTACTTGGGAGGCTGAGGCAGGAGAATCACTTGAATTGGGATGAGGAGGTTGCAGTGAGCTGAGGTCATGCCACTGCACTCCAGGCTGGTGACAGAGCAAGACTCTCCCTCAAAAAAATAAATAGGTTCTGGAGATCTAGGGTACTTACAGTCACAGTGACTCTAATTGACAATATGGTAATGCATATTTGAAATTCACTGGATGGGTAGATCTTAAGTGTTCTCCAGACCAAAAAGGAAAGAAAAGGGTAACTATGCGTGAGGGCACATATACTGATTGGCTTGACTGTGGTAATTGTTTCACAACGTGTGCATATATCAGATCATCACATTGTATACCTTAAATACATTCGATCTGTGTTTGTCAACTACACTTCCTCGGTGCTGGGAGAGGGGAGGCAGGAAACTTTCCTCCTCCTAAACCGCCTTCCTTCATTCCATTCAAAACCCACCCATTTTTCCTCAACTGTTCCCACCCACAAAAATTTCTGCTTCTCTCAATTCCTCTTATGCTTATAAACAACCACAGTTTAGGATTTAGTACATAATTATATCCTTCTTATATTTACTCACTGCCTTGTATGTGGCATGTCTCACCAACTAATTTGTAAACTCATTAAGTGCAGAGGCGGCCTCTATACAATGCCATGTTCATATTAGGATGACTCATTCATTCATTCATTCATCAGGTATTTCAGGAACTACCATGTCCGAGGCATCACTCTAGATACTGAGATACAGGAGCCTAGGCAGCAAAAATAAACAGAGTCCCTGAGCTCATGGTGGGAAGACAGATAATCAAATAATCACATAAATCAATGGACAATGACCTTACTCTAGAAGGCTGCTATGGGAAACAGGATGGCAGCTTCTTAAAAACTTAAAAATAGAATTGCTATATGATCCAGCAATCTCACTTCAGGATATACACCCAAAAGATTTGAGAACGAAGTCTCAAAGAGATATTTACACACCCATGTTCACAGCAGCATTATTCACAGTAGCTGAAGGGTGGAAGCAATTTAAGTGTCCACTGATGGATGAATAGGTAAGCAAAGTCTGCTGTATCATGGAATATTCAGCTTTAAAAAGAAATGAAATTCTGACCCATGCTACAACGTGGATAGAACTTGTATTTGTATTCATTATATTCAGTGGAATATAATGGAACTTGACATTATGTTCAGTGAAATAAGCCACTGGCAAAAGATTCCACCTATATGAGGTCTCTAGAAGAGTCAAATTCATAGAGACAGAAAGTAGAATGGGTGTTGCCAGAGGCTGGAGGAAAGGGGAAATGTTGGTGTTTAACGTGTGCACCGTATCAATTCTGCAGTAAGAAAGGAGGTCTGGAAATAGACAATGGTGATATTACACAATGTGAATTTACTTAAGACTGCTGAATCATATACTTAAAAAATGGTTAAGACGGTAAATTTTATGCTAAGTGCATTTACCACAATTAAAAACAATTTCAGAATAATAAACAAAATTAAACCAGAGCAACAAAAACAAGGCAAGACTGTCCAGAGAAACCAGTGGCTGGGTTGAGTTCTGAGGTCAGAGTGAGGGCTGACGAGCTGGTGGGAGCTCTGCCCTTACCCACCCCTGAGTGTATCAGCTTACACAGATCACTGAGCTGGCAACCCACTCTGAACCGCCCGGCCCAGGCCAGTGCTGGCAGGCAGATGTTCCTACCCAGGGATGGAGCTCACTCGACAGCCCTCTGCACTGGGGCTAAAGAACAATGTACGGGAGTAGAAGCCTTCCACTACTATATCCAGGAATTGAATGTCCTTGATACATGATTTTTCAGGTTTCATACTATTTTGTTTCCAAGGACTAAACCAGCCTCACCGAAACCTTAGTATTGATCCCAAGAATCATCAGAGGCAGATTTCCAGGTCCTACCCCTACACCCCATTCTGATCCCATAGGCTTGGCATGAGACCCAGGCATAGATACTGTAAATAAGGTACCTCCTGCAAGTGATTTTACAGCCGATCTTTCAGAAACTACACATTCGTGAGACTGAAATGGGTCTTTGTTGATTTTGTAAGCGTCAAACTTCTGGCTAAGAGCACTGTTTTTATTTTAATTAGTTTGCCACCTGTTTGTAGGGTTGGGAACTGAACGATTTATCTTAGAATGGCCTCACCGTCTGAAGAAAATAAACAGTACAGGTAAAGACACATATTCACATGGCACCGATATCTCAAACTACTTTACAGACAAAATTACCCTCTGCAACTTTCTGGAAACAAGGAAGCATACAGGTGCTCATCGGTATCCATGTGGGGCTGTTCCAGGACCCCCTGCAGATACCAAAATTTGAGGATACTCAAGTCCCTGATATCAAGTGGTATGCTATTTCCATATAATCTACACACATTCTCCTGTATACTTTAAATCATCTCCAGATTATTTATAACATAATACAACACAAATGCCACGTTTATTGTTGTGGTGCCGTATTGTTTAGGGAAAAATAATAAAACAGGAAAGTCTGTACATGTTCAGTTACAGATGCAATTTTTTTCCCAAAGATTTTCGATCTGTGGTTGGTTAAGTCCAGAAAGGCAGAACCCACAGAGGGCTGACTCTAATGCCCCATTCTATAAATAGATGAGTGAAGGCAGGCACAGGCAGTAATAGGAGTTATCTAAAAGACAGGATTGGCCGGGCACAGTGGCTCACGCCTGTAATCTCAGCACTTTGGGAGGCCAAACCGGGAAGATCACAAGGTCAGGAGATCGAGACCGTCCTCACTAACACGGTGAAACCCTGTCTCTACTAAAAATACAAAAAAATTAGCCAGGCATGGTGGCGGGCACCTGTAATCCCAGCTACTTGGGAGGCTGAAGCAGAAGAATCACTTGAACCCAGGAGGCGAAGGTTGCAGTGAGCCAAGATCACGCCACTGCACTCCAGCCTGGGCAACAGAGCAAGAGTCTGTCTTAAATAAATAACAGGATTGTAGCCAGGTGTGGTGGCTCACGCCCATAACCCTAACACTTTGGGAGGCCGAGGAGAGTGGATCACTTGAAGCCGGGAGTTCAAGACCAGACTGCCCATTATGGTGAAACCCCATCTCCACTAAAAATACAAAAATTAACCAGGCATGGTGACACACATCTGTAATTCCAGCTACTTGGGTGGTTGAGGCAGAGAATCGCTTCAACCCAGGAAGCGGAGGCTTGCAGTGAGCTGAAGGTGCAGGGCATCACCGCACTCCAGCCTGGGTGACAGCGTGAGACTGTCTCAAAACAATAAAAAAATTAACATTTAATAAATAAATAAAAGACAGGACTGTGGCATGAACTCTGGCTCTCAACCTGCCTTTTTGTATATCAGAATTGGTTCAGCCCACCAGCTCTACAGGCCTTAATTCCCTGGAAGCAAGGCTGTCAAAGCCACTTGGTTCAAGGCATGCACAGGTTTTGTTTACTGGCTTATTAACCCAAGCTATTACAATGCGTTCCTGGAAATCATTACTCAGTCAAAGCAGGTGTATTTTGCACTCCAACCCTGAAATCATTGTATGCCTGTACCACCCTGCAATGATGATCACATTTGACCCATGACCCTGCACAGATCTAAGGGGGAAACCTTGCTCAGTCAGCTAAAGAAGACTACTCACTGTTCTGTGTGGTTATGCGGTGAGATTAACTCAACAGAATTACATCTCTTTGAAAACTGGTAACACATAGATAGCAACGATGTATTATTAAATAGCATGTTTGTTTTATAAACCCAAGCAAGCCCATCATGGCAGATAGTGGTCCAGTTGCACCTCTCTGCTACTGTATGACGTTGTTCATTTCTCTAGGGCTCTAGATGGGACAAGATATGGGTGTAATAAGCATCTGTGTAGACTTTGGAACAAGAATGTTCCATTACCAAGAAGGGGCTATTGTTTGGTTTTCTGGGTTTTTGGGTTTTGTTATGGATCATTTACCTTTGCAGAAAACGCACTGGCCAGACTTGTTTAATTTCTACCAGTTCTAACACTTTCTAAAACGTTCACCAGCGTGACTGCTCAGTCCTTACCGTTTCATTTATTGGTGTCTTACCTCCCTGGTGAGTGAATAAGCAACCTAGGAAGAGACAGGATTAAATTCTAAGGCTCCTGACTAATGTTCCACACTTAAAAGTCACCCCACCTCCAAGGAACTTGCCACTTTTTAACAATTTTATAATACAAGATAGGATGGTGGTCTGGAGAACATGTCCAATCGCTCCTGAAGTTTGATTAACTTGTGTTTGAATCCCGGTTCTGTCAGCTGGGATGTTTCCATCCACAAATAACAGAAACAGTAAATCAAATCCTTAAAAATAATGAGTATATTTGCCTTTCCTTGGGACAAGAAATCCAGAGGTAGGTTAGCTTCAGGCGGATCATTAGTGCGGTGTCTCAATGATATCATCAATAGTCCAAGTTCTTTCCATCTTTCTACCCAACACCAGGCACAGCATCCAGACTCAACATCCAACAGAAGAAAAGACTAATAACATCTTTGAGCCTAGTTTTCTTTATCTGCAAAATTGTTTGAACATCTGTGTGTACTTTACACAGCTGTTGTAAGAATTCACTGAGCCCTAAGCAGAGCGCATGGCCTGGAGTAGAAGATGCTCAGTATGTGAGGACTGAATGAGATCCAACCAGAGTGTTGCAGAGGATGTTATTTGTGTAGGTGTCTGGGCCCCAGAATTCTCCTGCTTGGATTTGAAATCTGACACCAGGCCGGTGCAGTGGCTCATGTCTGTAATTCTAGCTCTTCGAGAGGCCAGGGTGTGTAGATCACTTGAGGTCAGGAGTTCGAGACTAGCCTGGCCAACATGGTAAAACCTCGTCTCTACTAAAAATACAAAAATTAGCCATGGTGGCGGGCACCTATAATCCCAGCTACTTAGGACGCTGAAGAAGAAGAATCACTTGAACCCAAGAAGTGAAAGTTGCAGTGAGCCGAGATGGCACTGCTGCACTTCAGCCTGAGTGACAGAGTGAGACTCCAGAAAAAAAATCTGATATGGGCACTTACCAGCTGAGTGACTTGCATAGATACATTTACATGTATTTCTAGGTCTGTTTCTTCATCTATAGCATGAAGATAATAAAAGCACCTAACTCAAAGGGTTTGGGGGAAGTTAAACCCAACGCCTGCAAAACGATCCCTGATACTGAGCCTGCTACCTGAGGACTGCTCACTTAATAGAAGCGATTATTTTTACTATGATGCTAAGCAGGAGAGCAAAGAGGGGCATAGCTGGATGATGTAAGTTGAATTTACTGGGTCCTAAAGATGCACTTGGGGAGGGAATCTCACTCACTCACCTATGAAAGTGAAGGCCTCTAAACCAGGCATCTGGGTTCACGCACCTGGCTTACCAACAGCCTGGCTCACCCAGCAACTCGGGAGGCTGAGGTAGAAGGATGCCCTGAGCCTGGGAGTTCAAGGCCAGCCTGGGCAACATAGCAAGGCTCCAACAACAACAACAACAACAACAACAACAACTCTGGTGGTGGGATAAGGCAGATAAAGTGAGACCAGGACTTTAGTAAAGCCTTCAGTTACCCAGGGGAAGATGAAGCCTGAGTTGTGGTCATGAATCCAGGAGGCCTCTGCTGGAATCTTGTCAGGGCCTTGGAGCTGCCTTTGTTCCAAGGCGAGGGGCCCACGGCAGAGCAGGGCAGGGCCAGGCTCCTGGAGCACCATAGGTGGCAGTGTGCGGGCAGTGGCGACAGTGGCAGCTGGGCGTGGCGCCCCCACGTCCAGACCAGACCCTGGAGCAATTCCATGCCAAAGGCTCCTGGGCACTTGGGGAACCGAAGCCAACCAGGAAGCCAACCCCTCCTCCCCTCCTCTCGCCGCTCTACCCACATGCAGGACGCAAAGCACGGATTTCTAGAGGTTCCTTTCCCATGAAAAGGCTGCGTGCAAAGCCTCGGCAGAATCCGCCAACCTCGTGACCTGAATGGTAACCTCGCTCAGAATGGATTCCAGAATTTGCCGTTACTTTCACTGATCCATGGTCAGCCTCCTATGCCACCAGTGATTGGCTTAAAGAAAGGGTTAAATGGCTTTAGGGACTCAGAGACAGGCTGACTTGTTATTTACAGAGAAGTAAATGTTTTGCTCACCCAGAAGACGATTCTAGGCTTGGGTGGTGCTGTTCGCACTCCAGAGGGCGCTCCACCGATTCTCTCCTCTGGCACCTCCGAAAAGCAGTTATTTCATTGGCAAAGGGTGCGGGCTCCCTGGAACACACATTAACCAACCATTTGAAGAAGGCGTAGTGCTAAAGACGTCAGTCCCACAAAACCAGGCCAGTTGCTACAGTTTTAAAACAGTACCATGGAGTCAAAAGTCCCAGGTTCAAATCCTGGGTCTCCAATTTCACTAGAGTAACTTCCCCAGCTCATTCAATGTACAATCATTTTGTCTACAAAATGCCTTTTTTAAATTATACCCCAAGGATACACTTTAAAAAATGACCAGCCATTGATGAGCTGAGGCAAAAGAAACAACAAATCACCAATACTTATACCTCATCTTTATTGAAAATGTTGAGGGGGGCTGGACAATGATAAATTACTTAACAGGTGATGATGTACGTTATTTGGGTGGTGTATATCCTAAAGCCCTGACTTGACTGCTACACAATCTATGCATGTAACAAAAGTGCACTTCTACCCCATAACTTTATACAAATAACAATGAAAAAAAGTTGGTAATTTTCTCATCGTTAATTTTTTGCATTATTTTTTATTTTGAACATTGGATTGAATATTATTCATCTTGATTGCTGAGTAAGGGTGTTTTGGGGGAGGCACCCCCTTAAATTCTGCACAAGAGGCGAGAGCCTCAATCCATCTCACCCTAGTCCAGGGCCAGAGGATTGGATAAAGTAAGGTATGCAAACATGCCTACAGACTTTCCATAATGTTTGCCAAAGAAATGCATAGAAAATTGGGGGCTGAAGCTGGGGGTGGGGGGGCACATGAACACCCTCTCAATGGATTTAGTGTATTGGACCCTTTGACACCAGCTCATTTCATACCCTGATGGCTTTGAGTTAAAGTGTTCATTTCTCCATCTTTTCTCAAGGCTACATAATGGAATGTAGAAAAATGATGTTCCCTGGTTCTCCACGGGCTGTGGTTTGCAGGCACAGTAGCAAGGACGCTTCTGCTCTGAGTCATTTGAAGCCTTCCTTGGCTGTCCCTTTTCCAAACACCTGCTTGTGGGGTGGCAGGCAGACTTGGTGCACCAGCTGTGGGCAGAGTGGTACAGCAGGTTCCCCAGGGTGAGCACCTTGGGGAAGCCAGGAAATCCCTGAGTGAGCTGGCCTCAGGGGCACCGAGGTTGGAGGAGTTTACTCATCAAAGACCCATGCTGGCACCTTAGCAATCCAGAAAGTATTTTTGTTTTGTTTTGAGACAGAGTCTCTCTGTTACCCAGGCTGGAGTGCAGTAGAGCAATCTCAGCTCACTGCAACCTCTGCCTCCCCAGTTCAAGCGATTCTCCTGCCTCGGCCTCCGAGTAGCTGAGACACAGGCACACGCCACCACGCCTAGCTATTTTTTTATATTTTTGGTAGAGATGGGATTTTGCTATGTTGGCCAGGCTGGTCTCAAACTCCTGACCTCAAGAGATCCAGCCACCTCATCCTCTCAAATTGCTGAGATTACAGGCATGAGTCACTATGCCTGGCCCTATGATCTAGATACTTTTGAAGCTTGGTTACCATCTTTCAGGGTAGGAAGAGAAAGTGAAATTATAGAGGAAAGGAAAAACTGATTCACAGTGTAAAGCAGACAATGAAATTCTTTACATGTCAGTTTCCTTTTTGGAAAATGAAATACTGTTAGGAAGTTTCTTTTTTTTAAAAAAAAAAGACTCCAATCTTATGTTTAACCTAGAAAAAAGTATTTAGAGTTTAGCAGTTTAAAAAAATAACTCCTTGATATGTAACGTTTTATAAATGAGCTGTCTGTGGAACAGAATTGGTCTTGGAGTAGGACGACATGAAGTAGAATGGATGGCGTGCTTGCTCGTTTCTGAGAGTTTAATCGAATTCAGCTACTGAGTTGGTAAGAACCTACTTAAAACAGCTCCCACTTCAACTCCTCAACTCATGTCCTCTTTCTAGTCTTGTCCCTCTATTCTCTACTCCTCCCCTCCAGGAAAAAGGAACAAGTCAATCACTGAGTCCTTGCCATGTACCAGGTCCTCGGTTAGGGCTGCCCATGTGTTACCTAATTTTACTCTCAAGGGGTGCTGTGAAACAGACAATCTCATTGTCATTTGAAAGATGAAGACACAGCCCACTTCACCCAGAATCTAGCGGCTGCACCAGGGCTCAGCCAGCCCTTCTGATCGTTTCCTAGCCCAGCCCCTCACCCTAACCATCATTTCAAATTCTGGCTTCAATTCTGCCATAGTCCATTATTAGATTGGTAGGTAATAGGCATCCTACAAAATGTTGACACCCAAATGCTTCTTATGTTATTAATCTCCACCTATTTTGTTTGAAAGGTAAGAGGTTTCATATTTTCTATGAAAGGTAACATGCATTCCCTGTGCTCCAAACCACAGGACAGAAGTGTCGAGATGAGCACTGTCTGTAATCATTAACTGGATGAATACAGGTCCTAGTCCTGACAAGAACCCTGTTCTTCATCCAGCAGACCCCGCTACACAGAGGCTTCCCCCTTTCTTTGGGGCTGCTTCCCCTGAAGAAGGCGAAATGCTCTGGTTCCATGGCAAGCAGCAAATATCAAAGGACCAAGTACACGACGCTCGGTGATCCATTTCAGCGACAGCAGTCATCTGTTTGCAGTTCAGAGGGCAGATTTAACAGAAGCTCTGTGCACGTGTTGGGAGAGGCACAGAGAGGGAGGGAGAGGTGTGAGAAGGGAACAGAACATTTGAGAAAAAGAGCATGAGTGTGTAGGTGGAAGAATGACACCATTTCTTCTTTCGTTTTGGCCTGAGATGAAAAACACGCGTCATCACTTCTGTTTCCCTCGATGTAAGATGTGAAGACAGTAATGACAGTTCCTGCATAGGGTGGGAGAAATACAGAAGGGGAAACAGCTATGTGCCTCCTCCAGAAGGGAAGGTGTGAGAGACCCTGCAATTTGCCAGCCTTAAACATCCATCTGCCCCGTCCTTCTTTGTATCAGAAGCCCAATGTTTAGCTGAGCAAGTTCCTGCCTAGCTGAAGCACTTCCTTTCCCAGACTTCCTTGCATAAAGTATGGGCGTGTGCTCCATTTCTCACCAAAGAGATGTTAGCAAGAAAATGTGGGACTTAGGAAAGTCTATTTAAAAGGTAAGGAAAGCTGTTTTCTTCTCCCATTCCCTGCTGTCTTGAACACAGATGTAATGGCTGGAGCACTAGCAGTCACCATGGGCCATGAGGCCATCCTAGAGGAAGAGTTGGGAGGACCCTCTAATGGTTTTGTGGAACTTTCACACCAGCCCTAGAATGCCTAACTCTAATATTTACATGACAACTAGAATGTTCTCTTATCTAAGAAATATAGGGGCCTGCTGGGAGGAATATTTCCACTGTATGCAAACGAATGTAGTCCTAAATGATAGAGAATTTATTTAGTTATTCACTTAGAGACAGTCTCACTCTTTTACCCAGGCTGGAATATAGTGGCACAATCTCGGCTCACTGCAATTCCACCTCCCAGGGTTAAGCAATTCTCCTGCTCCAGCCTTCTGAGTAGCTGAGACTTCAGGGGTGCACCACCATGCCCGGGTAATTTTTGTAGTTTTAGTAGATACAGTGTTTTACCATGTTGGCCAGGCTAGCCTCAAACTCCTAGCCTCAAGCGATCCACCCCCTTGACCTCCCACAGCACTGGGATTACAGGTGTGAGCCACCACACCCAGCTGCTGACAGAGAATTTATGCTGAAACAACATAACCCCACGAGGCTAGGAAACTTCCCTTTCTTAATGCATAGAAAGATACCATGGCCAGAAGAAAAGTAGTGTAATGAGTCTCACCTTTCCTGCATTATTAAAACGTCCCATCCATTTCAGAGGCCAGAGGAACTGTATTGACTGATTATATATTTCCTATGCATTATTTATGTGCCAGGCACAGGAAGGACTCTGCCCAGCGAAGTCCCTCCCCTCTGGTTTCACAGTAACTTAATGAACTAAGTCAAGGAATCAACAGCATTTCAGAAGGCAGCCAGTGCCTACCCAGCACTACAAGAGAGACCTGAATTCTAGAGACAACTGATTACTAATTCAAGAGATAACTGATTATAATTGTCACTGGCCCTGGTGGGAGGGTTAAGTGATATTAATACACCCCAAGATGTCATGTATTTGTCCTCTTTTAAACTTAATGCTAACCTGGCAATCGATATTATTGTCCTCAATGTATGCAGGTATGAGCTGGAAGACAGAGAGATGGACCACTTGCCTTTAGACAGCCAGTCAGTGAATCTTTAGGATACAGTAGATGTTTGCTAAATATATGTTGAATGAATGAATTAAAAAACTGTGGTTTTTCCACTGCCTTACTGAGCATAAATGTAAAAGACTAAAACATATGTTTTTTTTTTTTAAAAAAAGCTGACACATTAAACATTCCTCTTCCCAAGTATCTTTGGAATGAATGAATGCATGAGAATGGCTGTGGGTTTTGCCCTGGAAAGATGAGGATGGTTTATCTGCTCTGGACTTCATGCAAACAGCTTTATCAATCAACTCACTAACCAATCTTCTAGATTGTACCACACTGCTCAGTCCTTCCTGTGACCCATGAACTGTGACCTCGCCACAGCACTAAAAAGGATAAGACACACCCCTGCCCTCAAGGGTTTGTCAGCAAGAGCAGAGGCCAGCGCAGGAGGACTGCTTGAGTCTAAGAGCTTGAAGCTGCAGTGAGCTATGACTGTACCACTGCACTCCAGCCTCTGCAACAGTGCAACCTTGTCTCTTAAAAATGACAATAAATAAGAATAAATAACTAAATAAAGACTATGCATTATGCTAAGCATGGAGAATGCAGAGAGAAAAGACATAGTACTTATCCTTAAGGAACTGAATCCAGTGAGGTAATCTACAGATGAACATGATGTAATAGTGGGGTTATCTGGTAACATGCTGTCCTGTCGTTGAAGTCCCTAATTTGGAGTGCATGAAAGTACTCCAACCTGGCTCAGAAGAGAAGGTGGAGAGTTTCTCTCCATCCTACCTGTGCCCCTAGCACTGCCATCCTGCTGGAGACAAAGTCTTGTTCTATCGCCCAAGCTGGAGTGCAGTGGCACAGTCTCGGCTCACTGCAACCTCTGCTTCCCCGGGTTCAAGAGATTCTCCTGCCTCAGCCTCCTGAGTAGCTGGGAATACTGGTGCCCGCCACCATGCCAGGCTAATTTTTGTATTTTTTGTAGAGACAAGGTTTCACCATGTTGACCAGGCTGGTCTCAAACTTAGCCTCAAGTGATCAGCCCACCTCAGCCCCCCAAAGTGCCGTGATGACACCACCACACCCAGCAGGGACTTCTGACTCTCCTGGCAGTGCAAGGCAGTGTCCCCTCCAGGGGCCCTAAGGCCCTTGGTTCTTAGCAGTGACCCCATAGTCCCACTTCTCGCCCACCCTCCCTCCCCACCCCAACCAAGCACTTCCTAGGCCATGAGTGCTCAGGAACGAGGACCAGACCCCTGTCAGAGCCAGTGGCCCCTCCCCTGCTCTCTTTCCCATAAACCCTCATGGGTCCTCCCACAGTGTACTCAGTCCTCCCTCCCCAGAGGCCTAATTTTACTTCTTTTTTCAAATGATAGATTTCCAAGGCCTACAGCAAAAGACATCAGGACACAATCCAAGACTTCGGTAATACACAACGGAGAATCCAGATTTTAAAGACAGATCGTCTTACTTCCCAAACAGGGAAAGAAAGCGATTTTACTTGTATTGGCGCAGTACCAGGCAAGACGCACCACGGTAGGTAACACTCCGGCTAAACTCTGAGGATGAGGAGCTCTCCTCAGACAATACACGATATTTTGAGCATTGCCAGCACTATATGCCAGGCAGGCACCGCACTAAATGCTTTACAGCTCAGCTGTTTAATGCCCCCCAGACAATACCACAGTGGAATCCAGAATCTGCTGCGTTTTACAGATGAAAAAAATAGAGGCACCGAGAGTGATGCGACTTTCCCAAGGTTCAGCTGATCCGAGTCCAGCCCATTGGCCTCCAGGGCCCACACTTCCACCCGCTCTTCTCTGAGCCTTTTATTCTTGGCTTTGAGGATCACACCAGATGTTCTTTCCTTGGCTTACAATGTCCCTTCGTCTAAGCAGCTCCTACTCACTCCTGGGTTTCCACTCGTATCTGTCAGCTGGGGCTGCCAATGTGAAATGCCACAGACTGCGTTCCTTAAACACCAGAAATTATTTTCTCATCATTCTGGAAACTGGAATTCCAAGATCCAGGTGTTCTTAGCAGAGGTGGTTTCTCCCGAGCCTCTCTGGCTTGTCCATGTCCTCACGTGGTCATCCTCCTGTGCTTCTGCCTTCCCGGTGGTTCTCCTGTGTGGCCAAACTTCTTGTTCTTCTGAGGACACCAGTCAGATTCCACTAGGGCTCACCTATCGGCCTCTTTTCACCTTCATCCGCTTTGGAAAGGCTCTGTCTTCCAGTACAGTCATGTTCCAGGATACTGGGGATTAGGATTTCAACACACATTTCGGGAGGGAGGACATAACTCTGCCTCGTGACTCTCCTTTTTTTTTAAATGTTTATTTTAGGTTTGGGGGTTCATGTGAAAGTTTGTTACATAGGTTTGACTCTGACTCATGTCATGGGGTTTGTTGTACAGATTATTTCATCACCCAGTTATTAAGCCCAGTACCCTACAGCTATCAGATGCCCTGACCCAGGGCTTTTTGAGGGCACATGCCCGTTCTATTTTAGGTTGAGTAATGGTTTCAGCCAAGCTCGTCCAACCTGCAGCCCACAGGCCACCTGCAGCCCAGGACAGCTTTGAACGCAGCCCAACACAAATTCGCAAACTTTCTTCAAATATTATCAGATTTTTTGCGATTTTTTTTTTAGCTCATCGGCTAACATTCATGTCAGTGTATTTTACACGTTAGTGTATTTTATATGCACTCCCACACCTAGGCTGGAGCACAGTGGTGCCCAATCATGCCTGATCATGGCTCACTGCAGCCTCCACCTCACAGCTCAAACAGTCCTCCCACCTTGGCCTCCCAATGGCTCCCAAGAACTGATTTTACAAGACAATTTTTCTTTGAAGGTAGCCGAGGGAAACCAAAAGACTGGACGCCCCTGGTTTAAGCCATGTCCCCCACAGCCCCATCCCACTTTCCCTATTTGAATGACTGGAAAACTTTAACGTTCAGCTGTGACATTATTTGAGGCAGAATGTTATGATGGTTGAGACTGTGGCTCTAGTATCACAGTGCCTGAGTTCAAATCTTGGCTCCAAGTTTTACTAGCTCTGTGGTCTTTGGCAAGTGTACCCTTGCTGCGCCTCCGTTTGCTCATCTGAAAGAGGAGGAAAAAGAGAGTCACTGTCTCAAAGAGTCTTTGAGAGTCACTGTCAGGATCACACAAAATAATAATGGAGGTAGAAGGTGCCTGGCACACAGAACACCCTCAGCACAAGCCTGCTGCTGCCACAGCTGCTGCTCTTGCTTGTCCATTACTTTGGATGAGTTCAAATACAGCACCTCTGATGCTGTAGCTGAAGCACCAGCACCTTCCGGGAGCTTTTCTTCACGTTTGTTCCTGGATGGGTGGAATTCACCACTCTTCTGAGTCCAGTTGTGCCTGCACAGTCTTCTATCACAGAATATGTAAACATTCCATTTTTTTTTTTCTTTTGAGATAGGGTCTCACTCTGCCACCCAGGCTGGAGAGCAGTAGTGCGATCTCAGATCGCTGCAACCTCTGCCTCTGGGCTCAAGTGATCCCGTCACATTTGCCTTCCAAATAACTGGGACTGCAGGCGCCCACCACCACGCCTGACTAATTTTTGTATGTTTTTGTGGAAACAAGGTTTGACCATGTTGCCCAGGCTGGTCTTGAACTACTGAGCTCAAGCAATCCACCTGTCTCAGTTTCCCAAAGTGCTGGAATTATAGGTATGAGCTACTGTACCCCATCTATAAACATTAATGACATTTGTATGTTCATCTCCACCAGCTGGACCACAGGTTTCCACTGCCAGAGATGAATTCTGACCAGTCTTTTTATCCCAGTTCTTGGAACAACATCTAGCACATTAGCTGTCATCAGTAAATTCTGGCAGAAGAAGAGAGAGAGAGACAGAGAGAGAAGGAAAGAAGGAAGGATATTTATTTTCTATAGGATACCCTCAGATGTACAGAATGTGGTTTGTTTGTGTATTTTGAGATGGGTGTCACTCTGTCACCCAGGCTGGAGCACAGCGATGCTGTCATGGAGGGAGGGAGGGAAAGAGGGATGAAGGGAGGGAGGGAAGTAGGGAAGGGGAAGAGAGAGAGGGAGGGAGGGATGGAGGGAACAAGGAAGGGAGGAAGAAGGGAAGAAAGGAAGGAGGGAGGGTAGGAGGGAAGGAAGGAAGGAAAGAAGGGAGGAAGGGAAGGAAGGAAGGGACTAGAGAGTCCTCCAGCCTTTCCTAGGAGATTTTTACTTGAAGGGAATCTGAACCTTATAAATCAAGCTCATAGACTAGCAGGCTTCATCTATCAAAAAGGGACCGTGTGGGGTAAAGTAGGAGCAGTATTCACCTGCTGGAGCCTCCTCCCAGTGGCTCCCAAGAGATGAGTATGTATGACTCTTCCCAAGCCCACATTCAGAACCAGGATCGGAAGTCTGAAATTGACCAGTGGTCAGGGGACATTCACACCACGGAAACATTTCCGACAGCCAGCTGTTTAGCACTTCCCAGCACACCATGGACAACAAGGCTTCTCTGTGACTCTGACAGCAGTGAAATTCTGCATACTGAGTGGTAGAAAACTGTGGGGCACAGCAGGGATCTGAAAGCAGAGGCCCCATCTGACCATGGCGGAGGCCAGTCTGGGTGGGCGCCAGGCCTCAGTGCCTCCGAGACACCCTGGCCCTGGTCACGTCTCTCGGGCCACACCTTTATCATCCTCATTGAAGTCATCACGGAAACATCATGGAGATGCTTATCTTGTGATTGCCAATTGTTACCAGCTTATTAAAAATCCACTAATAATAAAACTCATGATGTTAATGACTTACTAGTCATAAACCCAAACAATGGAACAAACTATTTGCTTAATATTTTTATGAGAGAATGTGCACGTGACCTTGTAGCTTGGTGCCAGTTACATTTCTATTTACACAGAGACTGGGGACAATTAGAACATTTATCTCACTTAGTCACTGGTCAGTCCTGCCCCTACTTTCTCCTCCCTCTTCCCCAAAGAAATGAAAAAACGTTTTCATTATAAACTGATATCTCTTGGTGAAAGCAGCTATTTTTAAAAAATGATGTCATAGAGCCTAGAATGCTACATTGTTCTGAGTTCAGAAAACACTCAATGGATTCTTTAGCTGTTGCTCTTGCTGGAAGTTAAGTGAACAGTGAGTAACCCCCTACCCTACATACACATCTCGTCTTTTCTGCTCATTTTCAGAACTGTTATTTGATACCTCAGGAAACTTGTTTCTATTTTTCATAAATAATATCTGTTTTTATATCATGCATATGCATATAACTATCATTTTCATCCTTTAAAGACATTCAAATTCCTTATTTAGTTAGTTTTTGAAACAGGGTCTTGCTCTTACACCCAGGCTGGAGTGCAGTGGTGCCCAATCATGCCCCATCACTGCAGCCTCCACCTCCCAGCTCAAGCAATCCTCCCACCTCGGCCTCCCAAGTAACTGAAACTACAGGCTTGTGACACCATGCTGGGCTAATTTTTTTTTTTTTTTGAGATGGAGTCTTGCTTTGTCGCGCAAGCTGGAGTATAGTGGCACAATCTTGGCTCACTGCAACCTCCATGAGCTCAAGCAGTCCACCTGGCTTAGCCTCCCAAAGTGCTGAGATTGCAGGAATGAGCCACCATGCCCAGCTATGTAAGCAATAATCTGTACACTTAAGAAAAGTTTATTCTGCAAACCCTGAATCAATCCCAGACACTGAGTTATTTCCTATAGGATACCCTCAGATGTAGAGAATGTGGTTTCTTTTGAGACAGGGTGTCACTCTGTCACCCAGGCTGGAGCACAGTAATGCAGTCATGGCTCATGGCAGCCTCAATCTCCCAAACACAAACACTTCTCCCACCTCAGCCCCCAAAGTAGCTGAGATTACAGGTACACACCACCACACCCAGCTAAGGTTTTATTTTTCACAAGAAGAAATAAAAAGAATAATCTCCCCACCAAAAAGAAAAAAAAAAAAGACATCAACCATGGACCAACAAATACCTGCTATCTCCTTGTATTAGGTTAGAAAGTTGCCTTTAGAAGCCTGTTTTCTAACTGTATCCTTTCAAACAATATGAATAATAAATCAGACTACTGCAAGAATAGTATTTTGTAAGAGAAAAACCTCAGCGTGTTGAATGCCTGTGACCCAGATGCCATGTTTAACATGCAGGGTTGCTGTGTCTGTGTGACCCCAGTAATGTGTGCATTATAGGCATGAACTGCTGAGAAATCGAATTAGTGCTTGTGACAGGGACTGGAGGGATGGCCCAGAAAACTCACAAGCAGTCAGTCAGCCTTGCCTGAATCCTCTTCAGTGGGCCTGAGGTTAGATTACACACACACACACACACACACACACACACGCGCGCACACACATACACACACCCCTCCACTCCCTTACTTCCAAACCCTTTACCATATATTGGGGCATCCCCACTCCACAGTCACTGTACTTTCCTACATTTGCACTTTCAGCCCCCGGCTTGAGTGGATTCCCAGTTCCTGACTTTAGGTTAAATCTCGCTGTCCCCTGAGTCTCTCAAGTGTGGCCATGCATCCTGCCACACCATAAAGACCTGGAATCTGGAGAGGGACTGGAGCCATTTCATGAGCTTATGTTGCCTTCAAATTATTGGAGGCAGGAGACAAAGAAATCCTAGGAAGATAGGGGCAGGTCCTCGGTGAAAGCCCCCCTTCAAGCCAAAAGCAGCCTGAAACCCACAGACCAGAGAGAGAATTTTCATTCTTGTTTACCTGCTCTCTCCTGATTGGTTCTTTCTGAATAATCCCTTTTAACTAATCAAATGTTGCCTTTTCCAGTATTACCTATGGCCCACCCCACCCCCATCCTATTCCTATAAAGATCCCAGACTCAGTCAGTAGAGGGGAGACGGGAAGATGGTCTGACTGGGAAGAGACTTACTGATGTCAGGGGACGATGACCTGCCTTTCCTATCTCCTCTCCAACTCTCCCCTCTGCTGAGAGCTGTTCCATTGCTACATAAAATTCTCTGCCCTCACCATCCTTTAATTGTCAAGCATGACCTCATTCTTCTGGATGCTGGAAAAGAGCTCAAGACCCACTGAGTGTGGGTACCCAGAAAGACTGTCACACTGGCCCTTTGCCCTCACTGGCAGAGGGCAGCTGCCCTACAGGATGGGCCCAGGGACTAACTGAGCTGCTAGTTGGACTAACCGTCCAACTGGCTATGGATGGAGGAACTAAGAAAGCTAATTAGCACACTAACAACCCCTCTGGGGCTTTGAGGTGGTGGGTACCCCTTCCTGGGCACTGCCACGTTCCTCTTGAGGCAACACACTTGGTCTGGCCATCGGCCCTGCACAGAGCTTGCTCCTGTGGTGGGCGGGATCCCACACTCACTCACTCACATGCTCCCACTTTGCAAGGAGCTGAGCGCAGGAGGCCAAGGAGATGGGGTGCCCCTGCTAGGAGTCTGTCAAAGGGGCAGAGAAAAATCCTGCTTCAAAATCATGACTCCCTTGCTTTTACGTGAAGGATCCTACTCATGCCATCTGCCCCTACTCAGGAATGTCATCCACCCTCATGCCCATCACTCCTCCTCATCGAAGACCTCGTCCACGGCTCATGGTCCCTCTCTGAGCTGAGTTCTGTTTTGCTTTGGGTAACTTTAATTAACTTTAATTCCAACAAGCTTCCTGACTTTTGTAGCTCCAGTACCCTCTCTTCCAGGCCACTTCTGACATTCATTGCTGTGTGCCCATGTCTGTTCAACCTCTGAGGTCTGGGATTCAGACATTTTACCATCCATGCTCATTCTCTCATTTTTCAGTGCCTTTGTTGTCACCTGTGTGTGGCAAGACTGATTGCCCCAAACCTTAGCAGCTTAAAACAACAATTTACGAACTCACACAGTTTCTGAGAGGCAGGAATCCAGGAGCTGCTTAGCTGAGTGGTTCCGGTTCAAGGCCTCTCAGGACGTTGTAGTCAAGATAGTTACCTATTTCCTCCATGGCTCACTTACACCCCTGGCAAGGTAGTGGCGGTTGTTGGCAGGAGGCCTCAGTTCTTCACCACATGGGCCTCTCCAGAGGGATTCTTGAGTGTCTTCAAGACATGGCAATAAAGTCCCCCCAGAGCAAGTGATCCAAGAGACAGTACACTGAAGCCAGAGTGCCTTCATAACCTGGTTTCTTCTGCTTTTTCTCCCTGTTAGAATGGAAGCACCAAGTCCAGCCCATGCTCAAGGAGAGGTGAACTAGGCTCCATCTTTTGAAGGAAGTGCCAAAGAATTTGTGAACGTAATTGAAGCTACCACATCTAGACCCCATCTGGTTCATCAGTTCAACTACTCTTCCTTTTTTAGTCCCACTACACCTGTTTTCTGATTCACTGAGGTTTTTGAATCCTCAAATTTTTTTTTTTTTTTTTTTTGAGATAGAATCTCACTTTATCGCCCAGGCTGGAGTGCAGTGGTGCAATCTTAGCTCACTGCAACCTCAGCCTCTTGGGTTCAAGTAACCCTCATGCCTCAGTCTCCCAAGTAGCTAAGATTACAGGAATGTGCCACCATGCCCAGCTAATTTTGTATTTTTACTGGAGATGGGGTTTAGCCATGTTGCCAGGCTGGTCTCGAACTCCTGACCTCAAGCAATTCATCTGCCTTGGCCTCCTAAAGTGCTGGGATTACAGGCATGAGCCACTGTGCCTGACTGAAATTTCTAATTTCTATGGGCAACTGGGTGCAGTGCTTCACATCTGTAATCCTAGCACTTTTGGAGGCCAAGATGGACAAATCACCTGAAGTCAGGAGTGCAAGACCAGCCTGGCCAACATGGTTAAACCACATTTCTACTAAAAATATAAAAATTAGCCGGGTGTGGTGATGGACACCTGTAACCCCAGCTATTCAGGAGGCTGAGGCAGGAGAATCTCTTGAACCTGGGGGGCAAAAGTTGCAGTGAGCCGAGTTCACGCCTCTTCACTCCAACCTGGATGAAAGAGTGAAACTCCATCTCAGTAATATAGTGGTAATAATTTGTATGGGCCTTTTCCATGTTTACATCCCTTCTGCATACAGTTGAGACCCCATCTGGTCCTTCAGTTCAACTACTCTCTTGTCAGTATCCTCACTCTCTTACTCTTTGTTCATCTTTGTATAGCCTCTATTGTTGGGGGTGGGCTTTGGTTCCATTCAACTGTCCCCCCATTTCCAGCACCCAGACAGGGAGCACTGATGGAGATGATCACACCCAGGGTCTGCTCAACACTGTCCACAGCCTCCTGTGTCCAGCGAGCCCTACACAAGCACAGCCTCCTTCTATTTCCAAGTTGGCAGTTTCCACCATGGTCGTTTCGAGCAATGCCCATTTTCTCCCAGCCTCCTTCAACACCATGACCACATGCACCCTCGGTTCCTTACTTCTAAGACCTCAGGCAGTGCCGCTCATCCTTCTAAACCTGCATCTAAAACCATCACCATGCTTCTACTTCAGTGACAAAGGCAGCCGTGAAGAGGGGCTGTGGCAGGCCAGGTCTCACTAACGCAGGCCTCCATCACAACTGTTTCAGCACTGACTGCGTGGTTAGGTTAAATATTAAACGCTGAGAGAGCCAGTACCCGCATGCAAAGGCAGGGATGTAACAAAATCCACCAAGAGTTTTGCCTGGGTCTTGAAGTGTGAAGGGGATAATGAAGGAATTCTTAAGAGGACTCGTTTAGGATTTAAAACGTTTTATTGGGGGTCTGAAGAAAATCCCCAGGCCTCCACAAACAAGTTGATTCGGGTTCTGAAGAAACTTCCCAAACCTCCATAATTTAGCAGGCGACAAGATAAGGGCAATTACCCCAGCACCTGGACCCATTTAGATTAAGTAAATTTACTGAGGTTCCAGAGGAAGGTCTTCAGGACTCACATCTTAGTTATAGATTAAAAGAAGTTAATCACTTATGTCTTTAGATGAATGCACACTTACACATACACATATAGCTTAGAAGGTATATAAGCTCTAGAAAACTTTGTAATCTTGAGTTGGTCTGGCGATAATTTCCAAACCTTCTCCCTGTCACCAGTTACAGAAATAAAAACTCCCTCCCCCCCCTTCCAGTTCATCTGTATCTCATTACTGGGCCATGAGAGTAAGCAGCCCGGCCCTCAGTTTGGTCTGGGAACAGTGCTTGATCCAAGACCCAAGCCTCCATTCAGCAAACACGTGAGGAGTATGTGGTAATAAAAAAAAAGCAATGTACCTGCGCTTCGGGTCCTATCACTTCCCAGGTCGCCCGCCCACCACCTTGGAGACCTCACTGCATCTCCGGTCCTCTCTCTGCCCTGTGTCTTCCCTCTTTACATTCCCGGCTTCTCACTAGCATTTAGATATGCTCTTCCATCTTAAAGAAAAAGCTCCTTGGCCAGGTGCGATGGCTTATGCCTATAATCCCAGCACTTTGGGAGGCCAAGGTGGGCGGATCACCTGAGGGCTGGCATTTGAGACCAGCCTGACCAACATGGAGAAACCTGTCTCTACTAAAAAATACAAAAAAAAATTAGCTGGACCTGGTGGCTCATACCTGTAATCCCAGCTACTCAGGAGGCTGAGGCAGGAGAATCACTTGAACCTGGGAGGTGGAGGTTGCCATAAGCCAAGATCGTGCTATCGCCAGGCGCAGTGGCTCACACCAGTAATCCCAGCACTTTGGGAGGCTGAGGCAGGCAGATCATGGGGTCAGGAGTTCCAGATCAGCCTGCCCAACATGGTGAAACCCTGTCTCTACTAAAAAATTAGCTGAGCATGGTGGTGGGTGCCTATAATCCCAGCTGTTCAGGAGGCTAGACAGGAGAATAGTTTGAACCCGAGAGGTGGAGGTTGCAGTGAGCCAAGATCGTGCCACTGCACTCCAACCTGGGTGACAGGGCAAGAATCCATCTCAAAAAAAAAAGAAAAAAAAGAGAGACCCCAGAGAGCTCCAGAGTTCTTTCAGCCACCTGAGGACACAGTAAGAAGACGGTGGTCTCTGAACCAGGAAGTGGGCCTTCACCAGATCCCACATCTCCTGGTGCCTTGATTTGGTATTTCTCAGCCTCCAGAACTGAGAGAAACAAGAAGCTGGAGATGACTGCAGTACCTCTTCCTTGCATTAGGGCAAAGGTTCCTCCCGGTCTCTCTATCTCTAGTCTTATCCCTGGCCAATCCATTCTTCACACTGTATCAAGAGTGACTGTCCAAAATGTGCATCTGATCCTGTGATTTCCCTGAGGGCTTCGCTTTGCCCTCGGGCTGAAGTCCAAGCATCTAATTAGATTGCAGTACTTGTTAAGGTATGAACTCTGCTTTCCTCTCCAGAGTCAACTCCCAACCTCATTTCACTTTCTAAATACTGCTTTTCTGAGCCTCGGTATCCACTGTTTTCTTCTAGAACCTTTTCAGCTCACCACCCGCGCCCTCCAGCCTGCTGCTTGGATGACACTGGCACCAACCAGGAAGTTTATCTGACTGCCTCAAACTACATGAGGTGGGCGCCTCCAATCTACTCTCCTAGAAACATGCGACTCTGCTGACAATTATCACGCTATTTATAACTGCCTTTTAATTTTCCACCTTCAGAGCATAAAAGTCACCAAATAATGGTTAATGCGTGTATGGCAGGCAACAAACCAACAGGTGCTCCTGATCCTAAGTGGCCCGTCACGTCTACTGACTTGCAGCAACGTGGTGGCCCTTTTCCGGGCTCTACCTAGCAACATACGTGCAATGCACCAGCAGGCGTACAGGCAGGAAATCCGGAGCACTGGCTTTAAGTTCTGTCTTTACCATTTACTAGCTACGTGGTCTTGGTAAAGCCGCTTACACATTTTGAGTATCAGTTTGCTCATCTAAAAAATGGGAAAATATAGCTGGGTACACATTTGAGTATCAGTTTGCTCATCTAAAAAATGGGAAAAATACTGGGATTCATGCCTGGAATCCCAGTATTTTGGGACGCCGAGGCGTTGGATTACTTGAGGTGAGGAGTTCAAGACCATCCTGGCCAACACAGTGAAACCTTGTGTCTAATAAAAATACCAAAAAAAAAAAATTATCAGGTGTGGTGGCATGCACCTGTAAGCCCAGCTACTCAGGAGGCTGAGGCACGAGAATCACTTGAACCCAAAAGGTAGAGGTTGCAGTGAGCTGAGATCATACCACTGCACTCCAGCCTGGGTGACAGCAAGACTGTCTCAAAAATTTTAAAAAGGTGGGGGGCGGGGTGTGGAATAAGCTCCAATAATGTATATGCAGTTTTGTAAACTGCAAATCACCACATGGTGCCAATTCCAACTCTCTCCTTTTTTGGGTTCTTGGTTTGCCCCATTCTCTGTCTCAGACTCTCTTGCTTTCCTTTTCCTCCCCCTCCTCTCAATCCTGCAGGGGCCCCGAAGACTTGGCTGATGGTCTCTCTCTCATGGTTCTCAGAGCACCCAGGGACAGAAGGTTACCATTCATTGAGGAGCAGCCCAGAAGAGTCTAGAACTGGTCAGCCGGTACACAGTCAGAGCTAACACTGACTCCTGGAGGGCGGCTTGTCATGTATTCACCGGAGGCCTGAGACGCTCTGAGATTTGCACGTAGCATTCCTGGAATGGCACCTTGTTTCTCAACCTAAACACTCTACGTTATTATCACTCAGAGACCCCCCTGCAGCAACTTTCCCTTCTCTGAGTCCAATTTTTCTGCAACAACTAATGTAGGATTTAAAAGGAGAAAGTTACGAATTTGAGAATTCCTTTTAAGGAAAACACAACAGCTGGAGAGAGACGAAACAAAGTGGTTTTAAGCATTTCACATGTGCCCGGACTGTTAATATATTTATTTCATTTATTTTTGACAACTGTGCAAGTGCATATTATTTTCTTCTTATAGACGGGGAAACTCAGCTTGAATATATTATTTGCCTGAGAAAACATAGCAGGGAAGTTATGAATTCAAATCCAGTTTACACTCCATAGCCTAGGCTTTCTATAACAGAAAAAGTGTTTTTAATTCATTTACTGTCAAGTTTCTCCTTACCAGCAATTCAGAAATTACTTTTTCCTCTATCATTGCATATTCTAAGCCCATGCCAACTCTAAATAATCTGTCTATGCTATAGAAGTATTCAACTTAAACTATGGATTGACTAAAGGCCACAGGGGACTCACGCCAAGAAGTTGGAAACTTGAAAATGGTATAAGCAGGTCACTAGCTCTCTGTGGTCACAGCCACCCCCTATAACTTCACTATTCTTAGAAATAACAATATAGGGCTAAGATGCAAGCTAGTGGCGAGGAGGCAGATGATGGGGGTAGAGAAGGAAGATGGGAAAAGGTTTTCCAGTGTGTCCCAAAACTGAGATGGTGGTCAGGACCTCATTCATCAATTACTGCATAACACACAATGCAGTTAACCAAATGGGGTGTCCAAGACCACAATGCATTAGAAATTCAGGAAAGGAGACTCCAGCAGAAGACAGGATAACTGCAGAGCCCTCCGCTGGCCAAACGCTACAGTCGATTTTTCTGGGTTCTTCACTGCATTCCGGAGTAAAGTGCCTTGTGTACCTTTGCAGCCACTCTCACTGAGAGATGGAATCCCCACCTCTTAAATCTGGACTAGTCTTGTGACCTCCTTGACAAAGAGAATGAAGCAGGTGTGGCTATGTGCCAGTGCTGAGCCTACACTTCAAGAGATCCACTCTTGTGGAGCCCTGCGGCTACCATGGGAATAAGCCAGGGCTAGCCTGCTGGATGAGGAAAAACACATAGCCCAGTTGCCCCAGTAACCCAGCCAAAGGCCAGAACACGCTGTAGCTGATTGAAGGTGCATAAGTAAGTCCAGTGAGGAACAGAAGAACCAACTGGGCATGGTGGCTCACGCCTGTAATCCCTACCTACTCTGCTCAAAAGTGCTGTTCAAAGGATTTGGGGTACATCATTAAACAGAAAACAAATCCCCGCTCTCTTGAACTTTCCTTCTATTTGAAGACACAGATAAAAAGGTAATAAATCTAATGAATAAATAAACGATACCAGCCAGGTGCAATGGCTCACACCTGTACTCCCAGTACTTTGGGAGGTCAAGGCGGGTGGATCACCTGAGATCAGGAATTTGATACCAACCTGACCAATATGGCAAAACCCCGTCTCTACTGAAAATACAAAAATTAGCCAGGTGTGGTGGCACACACCTGTAATCCCAACTACTCAGCAGGCTGAGGCAAGAGAATCGCTTGAACCCAGGAGATAGAGGTTGCAGTGAGCCGAGATCATGCCACTGCACTCCAGCCTGGGCAACAGAGTGAGACTCCATTTCAAATAAATAAATAAATGAATGAAACCATATGTGGAAAGTTTTAAGTGCTGTGGAATAACTAGAATCGAGTGAGGGAATAAGAAATGTGGAATGGATTATGAATATCAGTTTTAGATGAGGTTCTCAAGGTAGGCCCTTTTGAAGCCAAGGTGAAAAGATGGCTTGAGCCCAGGAATTTGAGACCAGCCTGGGCAACACAGTGAATCTGACCCCATCTCTACTAGGCCCGGCACAGATTTCTGATAAGCCAATTGAGAATGAATAAATGGTGGTAACATTAAGCCTCTAACTTTTGGTGTGGTTATGACACAGCAAAGCTAATGGATAATAAGCACTTCAGAGTCTCAATATGAGCCTGTTTCCTCATCTGTAAAGCTGGGATAATAATTTTTCCCCACAGGCACTTGGAGCCACTAAGCTAATAGGAAACCTGCAATAAATTTTGCATCAGAATAAGCACAAAACCCTACAAATAAAAATTTCTAATTCGTTCTGAGAATATCCTTCATTCCCCTGCCTCTCTCTAAAGAAAGCACAGCCCTCCCGCTTTCCAGCCAGGCAGGTCCTTGGATATTCTGCTGGGTTGTATGAAGGAAATTCAGTACCCCAATCACTAGATCTAGTCAGTTCAGTGGCAGGCCGATTCTGCAGGACTGAACAGTTCCATGTGCAAGCCCAAGTGAGTTTTAAGGACGACAGTTTGATTTTTGTTTCCTGAACACAATTTAAATTGATGAGATCTCAGTGAATTATTTCTCCTAATCCTGGTTGGAGGAGGGGGATTCAGATAATGCTTTATTCACATTGTGAATAAAAACTGTTTGCCAAGCTCTCTGATACTGAGAAGACACTGGATTTTCCCGGCTGAAGAATCGTGGGCTTGTTCAGTGAGAGCCCTTTCAGAGTCTAAGGAAACTGTCTGTTCCCACTTTAGTTGTCAACAACTCCTCTGTAACCTCTCAAAAGCAATCAATCAACAAGTATTTGTTTAGATTTGAGCTATCTGCACCATCCTAGGAGCTTCATAAAAAGTGAGAAACTAGAAGCCATAGTATCTCATTCATTCATTCATTCAACAAATATTTAGTGAGTACCTATTCTATTCAAAAGTACTGTTCAGGCTGGGTACGGTGGCTCATGCCTGTAATCCCAGCACTTTGGGAGGTGGAGGTGGGCAGATCGCCTGAGCACAGCAGTTCTAAAACAGCCTGGGTCACAGGGTGAAACCTGTCTCTACTAAAGACATAAAAAATTAGCCGGGGTAGCTGCGCCTGTAGTCCCAGCTATACAGAAGGCTGAGGCAGGAGAGTCACTTGAATCCAGAAGGTGGAGGTTGCAGCTAGCTGAGATCACGCCACTGCACTCCAGCCTGGGTGACAGAGGGAGACTTTATCTCAAAAAAAAGTACTGTTCAAAGGATTTGGGGTACATTATTAAACAAAACAAAAAAATCCCTCCCCTCTTGAACTTACATTCCATTTGGAAACACAGATAAAAAAGTACTAACTCTAATAAATAAATAAACGATACCATATGTTAGAAAGTTTTAAGTGCTGTGGAATAACTAGAACTGAGTGAAAGAATAAGGAATGTAGAGTGAATGATGAACATCAGTTTTAAACGGGGTACTCAGGATAGGAATTTTGCCAACCTCCATGGGAAAACCACACAGCCCACGTGGAGTCAGTGGTAGCAACGGGGGTGGAGAAAGCAACTGTGGGTTCAGCAGAGGAAGGAAGACAAGAGAATATGTGGAAGCACACAACGTATATCTTTAAGACACCGCCAGTGCTCTGGAGCCAACTCGTACAGGCTCACTACAGCAATTACGCACAACCCTTCCAAACTCGGGGTTCAGTGTTGTATTGGTAGCTTGAGGATTTACACCATGAAAACTGGTAAACCCTACAAATAAGGCTTCCCTGTTGTTTTTTAAATAAGAGTTCATTGTTTAAACATTTCATACCATACCACTAATTGGAACCCCCTTCCAACCACACCCCAGGAGGGTTATACAGTTTGGCTGTGTCCCCACCTAAATCTCAACTTGAATTGTATCTCCCAGAATTCCCACGTGTGGTGGGAGGGACCCAGGGGGAGCTAACTGAATCATGGGGCTGGTCTTTCCCGTGCTATTATTGTGACAGTGAGTAAGGCACATGAGATTTGATGGGTTTATCAGGGGTTTCCACTTTTGCTTCCTCCTTACCTCTCTCTTGCTGCCACCATGTAATAAGTGCCTTTCACCTCTGGCCATGATTCTGAGGCCTCCCCAGCGATGTGGAAATGTAAGTCTAGTTAAACCTCTTTTTCTTCCCAGTCTCAGGTCTGTCTTTATCAGCAGCATGAAAATGGACTACTACAGAGGGCTATAAACATTTGTCCTTTAATAAAAAGCATAGAGGGCAATCGAGTGTTACACATAAAGGGAGATCCCCATGGCAAAGTTTAAGGGGCAAGTTTTTGGGAAGAGGGTCTCTCAAAGAAGCATCCAGGCTAATCTGTATAATGGAACAGAAAGAGAGCACAGAATGTGTAGAAAGGGATGATTCCATGGGAAAGGCATGGAGGTAGGCCTGGCATGGTGTGACACAAATCTCCACCAAGAAAACAGCCAACTGACATTGAATCCAGCTTCTCACCAGGTGGGATGGGATGCCTTCCAAAACTGAACTAGAAATCACCCTGTCTTTCACACCCCACCAAAGTCATTCCTCACTCTCTGAAAGCTTTGCAAATCTTGGTGAACACAGTCCACATGTATCTTCAGGAATAGAATGTGGGCTCAGCATCTGTTTGGAGTTCTCTGAATTTTCTCCATGGAAACATGAGCTGGTAAATAGACATTAAAATGCTGACTGTCTGGGTCCTTTCCCCGTCTCTGGAACCACTTGGCTCAGTAACTTCAGGCGAGTTGTCTTGATGCTGAATTTCCCCACCTGAAAATGATCTATTTACATTCTTCGCTCCTTGTTAACGATGAACAATATCATCTTTGGGAAATATTTTAAACTCTTCTAAGAAAGACATAAACAATTATATGTGTATGAGAGATAGTATAATACTATTGTTATTGCAAATAAAAATACAACCAGGCACGCTGGTTCATGCCTGCAATTCCAGCACTTTGGGAGGCCAAGGTGGGTACATCACAAGGTCAGGAGTTTGAGACCAGCCTGACCAATATGGTGAAACCCTGACTCTACTAAAATACAAAAATTAGCCGGGCATGGTGGCGTGCACTACTCAGGAGGCTGAGACAGGAGAATCACTTGAACCCCAGAGGCGGAGACTGCAGTGAGCCAAGATTGTACCATTGTACTCCAGCCTGGGTGACAGAGCAAGACTCCATAAAAAAATAAAAAATAAATAAAAATAAAAACACAAACATCCTCCCAAGGCTGAAAAAGGAGAGAGATCTCTAGTAGCCCCTTCTGTTGTCAGGGAAGCCTCCTCCTCCAGATCATGAATTTACCAAAGCAATTCCCCTTCCTGGCTGTGGTATACCAGCCTCTCATCAGTGGTTCAGAGTATCAGGCTAGCTAGTCATAGGAATGTGGGTGTGAAGGCAATACCCTGCTCAGAAGCTGTGGATGGACAATCCAATCCTCTCTCCTCTGCCGCACTATTCTTCCTCTGTGACACTCCAGCCCTGGGTGACGCCACCAATTTGCTTTGTCTCACTTGTACCATGTCTCCTGCACAATTTGGCATATCCGCAGCTCTTTAAATTATTATTATTATTATTATTTTAGAGATGGGGTGTTGCTCTCTCACCCAGGCTGGAGTGCAGTGGCATAATCATAGCTCACTGCAGCCTCAAACTCCTGGGCTCAAGCAATCCTCCTACCTTAGCCTACTGAGTAACTGGGACTACAAACACACCATGACACTTGGCTATTGTTTTTTATGTTGAATAGATAGGATCTCACTATGTTGCTCAGGCTGGTCTCAAAACTCCTAACCTCAAGGTCGCCCCTCCTCGACCTCCCAAAGTGTTGGGATGACAGGCATGAGCTACCATGCCCAGGACTACATTCTTGATCACCAACATCAAACAGGCATCAAGGCCACTCAACGAGGTTTCTGTGCTTTCCTAATTTAACTTTTATTCTCCTCACTCCAAAAGCTGTCTTATTCCTAATTTATAATGTAGAAGCCACCAGACCAAAATGCCTCACTTTCCTACCACTAAATCCATAGACCTGCTGCCATGATGCCCATCACTCCTTTTGCAAGGGAGAAAGAATCCTTTCTCCTCCCAGAACCCAGTTCCAAGTGAGTATTCAATTTCATCTCTCATTTCTTCCAAGACTCCAGAGCATTGTTGATTACCTCTCTCTCCTCAGTCTTCAATTTCTTTTCTTGATTATTTCCATAAAGATTCTAAGATGTGCTACTTACTATCTTTAACTTTTAATTTATTTTTAAAGTAATGCGTATGTGCACACATGCACACCATGTGTGTTTGTGTGTGCATGGAGTGGGTGGGGAGGAATAGGAAACAAAAATGGAAAAATGTTACAAGTCGTTGAATCCAGGAAGAATATACAGAGGTTTGGGCAGTTCTTGTAACTTCTCTAAGTGTGAGATTATTTCAAATGCCCCTTTCTCAGAGGTCTTTCCTAACTACCAAATAAAAAGTAGTGACTTAGTATTGCTTTCTCACCAGGTAACCTGTTCTTTTTAGGCACGGATCTTACTATACTGTGGAGTTCTCGACACATAGCAGCTGTCTCAGCCATGTTCAACCCGTGACTCAGACATGACCACACACACCTGAGAGACAATAGGAGTGGACTCAGGGCCCGGACAAGTGAGAGGCACAGGAGACCCTCGCCTTGGGCACCAAATGTACCAGGCCACCAAAAACTCAGAAATCAGTACAAGTAATATACAATTTTAATATAAAAATGTAAAAAGACAAGTCATAGGAAATTTTAATATAATAATTTTAAAAGACAAAACAGGCTGGGAGCAGTGGCTCACGCGTGTCCACCCAGCACTTTGGGAGGCCAAGGTGGGCAGATCACTTGAGGAGTTTGAGACCAGCCTGGCCAACATGGTAAAACCCTATGCCCACTAAAAATAAAAAATATTAGCCAAGCATAGTGATGCACACCTGCAATCCCAGCTGCTCAGGAGGCTGAGGCAGGAGAATAGTTTGAAACCAGGAAGTGGAGGTTGCAGTGAGCCGAGATCATGCCACTGCACTTCAGCCTGGGTGACAGAGCAAGACTGTTTCTCAATAAATAAATAGATAGATAGATAGATAGATAGATAGATAGATAGATAGATGATAGATAGATAGAAAAAACACCAAAAAATCCCATGATGATCTAAATATCACAATTATAAATAAAGACAAAATCTGAACTTATACTTTCATGACCCTCTCCCAAACACCCCACCCTAATATTGATGTTGGTTCCTATAAAACTTTATTTATAAAACCAGGCAGCTCGTGAATAGGCCACAGTTTGCCACGATACACACACACACACACACACACACACACACACACACACACACATATATATAAGATTAATATTGATGTTAGCCCTGGATGATCTCTTTATGATGAGGGTCTAAGGAGCCTCCAGGAAATGAGAAGAGATGCACACATTTGTTCAAAGACCGTGGGTCACCCTCAGAGAGCAAGGCAGTTGCTCACACTGCCTGTCACTGCTGCTCGGCCTAGTGGATTCAAACACTCCTCCTTTGTGGCTGTCTGCACCCTATTTACACTTTGCAAGCTGCATATTCAAACATTTCACTTCACTGAAATTATCAATGTATAGGCTGCATGCTTCCTAAAGGCCAGATTGTGTACTTTCTCTTTAGCTCTAGAGCCTGGGCTATAACAGATACAAGGGGGTACCCGGGGATTCAGAACCTGACCTTTTCATGCGATGAGAGGGCATGGACTCACCTCACTAAGGGACCCTTGGTCTGCAGAGCTGCTGCTTCTTGTTGCTGTTGTTATTGTTTGGAGGAAGGAAATGAACCTATTTGCAAGTGTTCAAAATGTCCTTTTGAGAGTCAGCAATTGAATTGAAACCTCAATTCTTTTTAAAGTTCAACATTATTAGGAATTCTCTGATAAAGCAGACACTTGTAGGAAAATCCTCAGAGGAGGCTGAGCATGGTGGCTCACACCTGTAATCCCAGCACTTTCAGAGGTGGAGGTAGGAGGATTGCTTGAGGCCAGGAGCAACATAGCAAGCCTGAGAGACCAGCCTGGGCAACACAGCAAGACCCCACATCTACAAAAATTAAAAAATTAGTCAGGGGTGGTGGCACATGCCTGTAGTCTCAATTATTTGGGAGGCTGACGTGAAGGGATCACTTGAGCATAGGAGTTGGAGGCTCCAGTGAGCTATGATGGTGCCACTGCACTACACCATGGGCAACAATGAGACCCTGCCTTTAAAAAAAAGAAAAGAAAGACGAATCCCCAGAGTTGCATTTCCATGAGGAGTGGAGTTCTGAACCATGGGCTGGACCTGTGTTCTTGGAGGCTTGTTGCTTCCTAAGACCATGCTAACGTCCTAAAACACATCCAGATCCAGCCCCCTCAGCATTAGGGTCTCACTTTGGATTAATGCCTGAGTGTGTAAGTGTGAATTAAAACATCTCTAGTTATGGCTCACATCTGTAATCTCAGCACTTTGGGAGGCTGAGGTGGGCAGATCACCTGAAGTTGGGAGTTTGAAAACAGCCTGACCAACATGGCAAAACCTCATCTCTACCAAAAATACAAAATTAGCAGAGCATGGTGGCACATGCCTTTAATCCCAGCTACTCAGGAGGCTGAGGGAACAGAATCGCTGAAACCAGGAGACGGAGGTTGCAGTGAACTGAGATCACGCCATTGCACTCCAGCCTGGGCAACAGGAACGAAACTCTGTCTCAAAAAAAAAAAAAAATTAAGAGTCCAGAGTTAAGGCACCGGTGCCACTGGTGAGAGATCTGGACGAACAGCGCATCATCAGCATCATGGATGGGCACCCATGGAGTGACAGGGACCAGTGTTCATCAGCGCTAGTGAATCTGTGAAGAAGCAGTATCAGCGGTTCACTGACTCCACCACCATTCTCTGCCTGGCAGAAGCAGCACTGGTCTAGCATTTGGGGCTGAGCAGGTGTCTGCTGCTCAAAGACAAATCAGAGATGCCTCAAGAAGGAGATGAACTTCCCGCTAAGTTGGGCATGTGGGCTCTTGAATGATTCACTGGAAAAATGAAGAGACATGATCACATTTGCACACCCAGCCTGCTAATACAGATTATGCTAGCTCTGGCAGATATTCAACAAAAGTTTGATGCATAGATGCATGTTGGAATTTCTTCTGCCCCATTCATTGTCTAGGTCCACTTTTTACCCCAGAGGATACCAGTTAATCAGAGGAGAAAGGGCTACATAATGAGAAGGGAGAAGAAGGTGGCTAAGAACTACGATTTTATCCACTGGCTACAAGCTTCCTGTAGATTAAAAATGTTCTTACCAATTTCGGCAGGGACTACATATTTGCATACCATCATTCCTCAAATCAACAAATATTTATTGTGCACTTGACCAAAGTGAAACTTTGCTCCAAAAAGCCTGCCTATTATCGTGTTTAGAATTCACTGTCAGTCATGCTTCATTGCTATGCAGGATGAATCACAGACCAGCCTCTCTGCAGTATCAAGAAAAGAGGTTACAGTAAAACAGATCCCACGTATTTAAATACCTAGATTTTCTTCCCTGTTCAGACAAAAAAAAATCTGTGAACAACCAGTGAGATTCCAAGTCCCAGTTATCTTCAATTATGCAATAATTATGCAATAAATATGCAATCATCTATGAGGGGCAGATCCTTGTCTGATGGGGACTGAAGCTTATACAATTAGTGGAGTCCACTTTCAGATAAAAAATGTAGAAAACTAAAGTTTAAGTTAAGTATGAAAATGAATGTTTACTCAAAATGAGAAAATAAATCACAACAAATAGAAATGTGTTAAAGCTGATTAATCCAGAAAAGCTGACCAAAAAATTCCAGAGAAGGGACTGGGCATGGTGGCTCACACCTGTAATCCCAGCGCTTTGGGAGGCCGAGGTAGGCGGATCAATTGAGGTCAGGAATTGGAGACCAGCCTGGCCAATGTGGTAAAACCCCATATCTACTAAAAATACAAAAATTATCCAGGTGTGATGGCATGCACCTATAACTCCAGTTATTTGGGGGGCCGAGGCAGGAGAGTCGCTTGAACCAGGAGGCCGTGGTTGCAGTGAGCCAAGATCATGCCACTGCATGCCAGCCTGAGCGAAGAAGCAAGACTCCCTCTCAAAAAAAAAAAAAAAAAAAACCAGGAAAGGTAATACAGTATTTTAGGAATTTGCTGCCTAACATTTCTGCATAATACAGTTTTCCTACATTTTTTTTTTTTTTTGAGACAGAGATTCGCTCTTGTTACCCAGGCTGGAGTGCAATGGCGCCATCTCGGCTCACCACAACCTCCGCCTCCTGGGTTCAGGCAATTCTCCTGCCTCAGCCTCCCGAGTAGCTGGGATTACAGGCATGCGCCACCATGCCCAGCTAATTTTTTGTATTTTTAGTAGAGACAGGGTTTCACCATGTTGACCGGGGTGGTCTCGATCTCTTGACCTCGTGATCCACCCACCTCAGCCTCCCAAAGTGCTGGGATTACAGGCTTGAGCCACCGCGCCCGGCCTTTTCCTACATTTTCTACTGCATTGTCTTTGATTGCTTCTTCGTAGAATAATGACTTTGTTATATAACATATACAGAGAGGTATAAGCCTCTTTCTTTTTTAACATGGTTCCTTGAAATTTGTTTTTTATTATTAATAATTCTAAGTTCTAGAGCTGTGGTTACATTTTTTAATTCCTTATCAAATATCAGTCTTTTTCCACAGACTGCATGTTGATGCTACACTTCAAGACCCGTTTGTCCTCCACTCTCCCCACACTCCTGGGGCTGGGTGTGGTGGGACACATTCATACCATGGTGGCTTCTAGCCCCACACCTTCGTGTCACTGCACCGAGTGTCTAGGAACAATGTGAACAGACATGGAAGGGACTATAAACCACAGAAACATGTCTCGCTAAACGCAGATTAAATGCACTCACAAATCAACCTCTGCTCCAAAATGCCCTTGGGCGTTCTACTTAAAATCAGGCCTTCCCCACAGATCTGCCTTTCCATACCCTCTTCCTTCCCAATGATTTCCTTTGCTTCAGTGACAACCTCTAACAATGACTCCTGAATCTACATGTCCAGCTCTGGCCTCCCTCCCAGACTCCAGCCTGTATTTCCCAACTGTTTATCAGACAGGTCACATGCATGCCCCACCTGAATTCAAACTCCCCGTGCCGACGCTGAACTCCTAATCTTCACTCTGAAAATGCTCTTCTTCCAGTGGCTCCCTGCCCAGCCTCGCCTCATGAATGGCATAACCACTTATCCTGGGCTAGAAATCTCTCATCGTCTCCTTCCTTCCTGCAGCAAACCTGCTAGATCAGATCATGGCAAGTGTGACTCCACGACCCTTCTCAAGCCCATCCTGTCTATTCCATTTCCTCAGCCATCTTTCCAGTCTAGCCACCAGTTTTTTTGCATGGAGACTCTCACTGTGGGCCCCTCATTTATTTCACTGCCTCTAAGTTATCCTCAGTCCAATTTCTCCTTCGTAGTGTTGACTTCCACCTTTCTGCAACACAGATTAGTTCATGTATGTTTCCTATTCAAAAAAAGTTCATACTTAACACGAAAAAATTCCAAACTCCTGGATGTGGTCCTGAACATCTTCTTAGTGTGCCTCCAATCTAACCACCCTGCCTCGTCTTTCCCATGATCCCCATGCACAGCACAACTGAGTAGCCTGCCCACGCCTCTGATACCCTGGCCCTGCACACGTCCCTCCCATGCAATCCCCTTATCCTTTAAATTAGACATGCTCTTTCTTTTTTCTTTCTTTTTTTTTTTTTTTAGAAAGGAGGTCTCACATGTTGGCCAGGTTGGTCTTGAATGCCTGGCCTCAAGCAACCCTCCCACTCACAACCCTCCCCCTCAAGCAACCCTCCTATCACATTAGCCTCCTAATGTGATAGGATTACAGGCGTGAGCCACGGCACCCAGCCCTAAACCAAGGAACCATCTTAATCCAGGGAAGCATCTTCTCCTCAGAGCCACAGTATTGGTCTAAAATGATGTAAGTTTAGGGGATTATTGTATAGTTCACATTTATTTATTTATTTATTTCTACTTTATTTTTATTTTGTGGTAAGGTCTGGCTCTGCTGACCAGGCTGGAGTGCAGTGGCACAATCTCAGCTCACTGCAACTTCCACTTCCCAGGTTCAAGTGATCCTCCTACCTCAGCCTCTCGGGTAGTTCAGCAATCACTCTTCTTCCTGTGGTACCCCCAACCTCTATAGGTACACACCATCACACCTGGCTAATTTTTGCATTTTTGGTAGAGACACAGTTTCACCATTGCTAGGCAGGCTGGTCTCAAACCCCTGACCTCATGTGATCCACCCACCTCGGCCTCCCAAAGTGCTGGGATTACAGATAGGAGCCACCATGCCCAGCCTGGTTCACACATATTTAGATGGCGATCTCTCTCAACTATTAATCAGTACATTTTCTCAGGGCAAGCAGGAGGTGTGCCTCCCACTGTTTTTCTGTGTCCTGGGTGCAGTTCCGCTGCTTATCAGCTCTTGATGGTTACTGTGAAGGCTGAACTCATGTGGTGTGGCAGGGCTGCTTGGGAGAAAGGCCCTGGGCCTGCCACCAAAGAGACCCAGCTTCTCAACTGCACTACATCACTCACTAATGGTACAACTTAGAGCAAATTTCTTACCTGCTCCTAACCTCAATTTCCTCATCAGTAAATCAGAGTAGTGGTAACCTCACAAAGAGTAAGTGACATGACGTAACCAAGAGTGTCTGGACATCCAAGGCTCTTAGCTATGATTGGATTCCTTATGCTCTCCTGCCAAGCCCAGCTCTGCTTTTTGTTTTTGTTTTTTAACCTGAAAAAAAAAAGTCACAATCCAAAAAAATAATAATGATTTGAAATTTTAAAACTTTAAAAAAAATTGAGGGGATAAAACTAGTAGCTAATATGGAAAGGTGATAAGTGCTATAAAATTTGTATTATAGTGCTTAGCACATCATATTATAATAATTTATGGGCTGTGTGTCTCTTCTGTGAGCTTTACAAGGAAAAGGACGATGACCCTTTATCCCTAACACCCAACACAGGTCTCGGCATGGAGGAAGTATTCAGGATATGTTTATTGTCACTTTGAAGAGCAATTTCACAATATCATTCATGAATTCAATTGCACCTACCCTTTGCCCTAAATATTCCACTTCTAGGAATTTATCTTACAGATTAACTTGCACACATGTACCAAGAGATAAGGACCCAAAAAAAATGTATATTGTGACATCGTGCATAACAGCAAACCAAAGCAACTAAGCAACGAAGAAAATACTTTTAAGTGTCCGTAGTTAAGATCCAGTTTAAAAAACAAATAAAGACATACCAAGGAATACTATGCCATATTAAAAAATCTGTGCAGTAGATCTCCAGGTGCTGGTATGAAGAGGTGTCTAATATCATATTGCTAAATGAAAAAAGCCAGCTGTATATTGCAAATATATATACATACACACACACACATACACACACACACACTCACCCTTATGTGCAAGAACAATTTCTTGAAGGATATACAAGAAACAGTTTTAGTGGTTACCTCTTTAGACTGAGACTAAGAAATCAGGAGTGGGAGGAGGGATTTCTACACTCAGTGTATATCCTGTGTACAATTTGAGCTTTTTACCATGAGCAGGAACTAATTTGGAAAAATTAAATTTACATTTAAATAATGAACTAAGCAAAATATATCTGTTGAATAATTCAACTTTGGGCTTGTCTGGGAAGCCTTTGTGTGTTTGATTATTAATTTCCATCAGCAGGATAAAGAAAGTGATAGATGTGCAGCCTCCTTTCTTTTCCCTTGATGTAAGTTCAAAGACCATAAGGAACAATTTAGGGAACACTCAGTTGCACAGTGGGAGTCCCTTGTGGTTTATCAATGTCACTAAGAGCTCCAGATGCATTTATAATCCCGTCGGTAAGTGTCGATTGTGGCTTGTTCTCCATGATCAATTACCAGCCCTGTCTTACACTCTGTTAGCAGAAAGCACATCCTCACCAGGACAAAAGGGGGTGTAGAGAAAATCAGTTTTGCTGATTGTCTCTGAAGACTTTACTGCTCTTTCCCTGGAAGCCATGTGGCTGCCTTAACAGTTGGCCCAGAGCTGGCACTGCATAAAGGAAAGGAATCTATAGCAGCAAGAGGTGGTGATTAATTTTAAGCTGTCATGGAAAATGTTTTTGTGCTTTAATGTCAGAGAACTGTATCATTATTATAGGTCTAACGTTTTCTTGCCAAAGCTGTGTGTTTGCTCTCAGGTTACAAAAATGAATACAGAAAGTTTTCTGGTTGGCTCTCAGTAACATCTTTTGGGGAAAGGAGAAAGGGAAGGCTGCCAAACCAGCCAGGTTCCACAGGAGCCCTCACGAGGCAGGTCCTCCTCGACCTGACCCCTCTTTCTGCCCCAGGCTGAAGCCCTGGCCACTCCTCTCTGCCCTAAATGTTGTCTAGCTGAATACAGTTTTGCGTCTTGGCCATCTGGCCCACAGGGTCTACTGGAAATCTCAGACAGAGGCAGACACCCTGAAAAAGCAAAGAATCAGTCAAGATCTGATAGTGAGAAAAGAAGAAAAGACTGTAGCAGCAAGTAGAGAAAAAAAATGGGGCCAACATCAACAAGTCCACTGAGGTCTTTAAGATCCACACCGTCTGGGTCTGAGTCAGAAACAGCTACATGCACACAGGCATGCCCCACCTCCACTCTCCCTCCCTGCTATCCACACAGAGGGAGAAAGAGAGAGAAGGGGGAAGAGGGAGAGAGGCAAGAACTGACTAGCTTTTGGACTTCAATACAATATTTATTTCTTGCATAATCTGCCAGAAAATCAGATCAAAGAGCTGTCAGTTTTTAAATCATGCAATTCATTAAGGGAACAAACTTTAAATATACTTAGTGTAAAATAACATTTACCAAGAGGCAGGATTGATTTATCTAGCTAAAACAGATCTAGGAACTTGAAGAGTGTACAAAAAGAGAGAGAATCAGAATACTGGCTTTATAGCACTATGTAAAACCCCTTTGAAAAAACTTAAGTAAGATAATCATGTTGATAAAAATAGCTATTTATGAGATCTATCTTGTGCCAGGCTAGGCACATTACAAAGTGTTTATCTGTAATCCTACCACCTAGGAAATATAGTTATTCTCATTTTTCAAATGAAAAATCTGAGAACTGGAGAGCTTGCACAGGGCACCTCACAAGTGAGTGGTGAGTACTGCCCACTGTCTGCCTGTCTGCTTGTCTGCTTGTCCACTGGACCCAGCTGCTCTCTGGTATGCACTATCAAGAGGGATACATGCAACACCCAGTCCACATTAAACAAATTTTTTGGGCCAGGTGCATTGGTTTACACCTGTAATCCTAGCACTTTAGAAGGCTGAGGCAGGTGGATCTCTAGAGCTCACAAGTTCAATACCAGCCTGGGCAACATGGTAAAATCCCATCTCTACAAAGAATACAAAAATGAGCAAGGCATGGTGGCATGTACCTGTAGTCTTAGCTACTTGGGGGTGCTGAGGTAGGTGGATTGCTTGAACCCAGGAGGTTGAGGTTGCAGTGAGCTGAGACATGACCATTGCGTTCCAGCCTGGTTGACAGAGACCCTTTCTCAAAAAAATTTTTAATTGATTCATAATATTTCTATATATGTATAAGATGCATGTGATATTTTGTCACGTGCATAGAATGTCATGATGAAGTCAGGGTATTTGGGATATCCGTTACCTCAAGTATTTATCATTTCTTTCTTTCTTTCTTTCTTTTTGTCTTTTGAGATGGAGTCACACTCTGTCACCCCGGCTGAAGTGCAGTGGTGCAATCTCGGCTCACTGCAATCTGTCTCCCAGGTTCAAGTAATTCCTGTTCCTCAGCCTCCCAAATAGCTAGGATTACAGGCATGTGCCACCACACCTGGCTAATTTTTGTATTTTTAGTAGAGACAAGGTTTTACCACATTGGCCAAGCTGGTCTCAAACTCCCAACCTCAGGTGATCCACCTGCCCTGGTGTCCCAAAGTGCTGAGATTACAGGAGTGAGCCACCACGATGGGCTAGTATTTATCATTTCTGTTTTGGGAACATTTGAACTCTTCTCTGCTAGATGTTTTGAAATATGCAATTTATTGTTGCTAACTATAGTCATTCCACTCTGCTATACAGAGTTACACACGGTTAAATAAGAGGAATATATCTTAATGTTCTGCTACCAAACTGTATGTTTGTACTCATAAAACAACTTCTCTTCATCTCGCCAAAACCACATAAACATGCATGCACATGCACACACACACATACACACACACAAATGCACACACACGCACACACACACACACACCATTTCCAGCATCTTTCTACCATCCTGTTCTCTCCCTTAATAAAGTCAACTTACTCTCACATACGAGTGAGAACATCTGAGGTTTGTCTTTCTGTGCCTGGCTTATTTCACTTAAGATAATGACCTCCAGTACCATTCATGCTGCTGCAGATGACATGATTTCCTTTTTTATGGCAGAATTGTTTTCCACTGCATATATGGACCACATTTTCTTCACCTGTCTGTCCATTGATGGACACTTGGTTGATTCCATATCTTCGCTATTGTGAATAGAGCTGCAATAAACGTTCAAACGCAGCTATCCCTTTGATGTACTGACTTCTTTTCTTTTGGATCAATGCCTAGTACTGGGATTACGGAATCATTATGGTACTTCTATTTTTAGTTTTTCAAGAACTCTCCATACTGTTTTCCATAATAGGTGTATTAATTTACATGCCTGTCAATAGTGTGGAAGCATTCCCTTTCCTCCGCATCCTTGAGAGCTTCTGTTATTTTTTGTCTTTTTAATAACAGCCATGCTAACTAGAGTAAGATGATGTCTCATTGTGGTTTCATTCATACTACCTTGATTCATGATTCTAAGCATTTTCTCATATACCTGTCGGCCATTTGTACAGTCTACATTTTTTTTTTTGAGACTGACTCTCGCTCTGCCGCCAGGCTGGAATGCAGTAGTATGATCTCGGCTCACTGCAACCTCCGTCTCCCAGGTTCAAGCGATTCTCCTGCCTCAGCCTCTGGAGTAGCTGGGATTACAGGCGTGCACCACTACACCTGACTAATTTTTGTATTTTTAGTAGAGACAGGGTTTCACCACATTGGCCGGGATGGTCTCGATCTCTTGACCTGGTGATCCGCCTGCCTCAGCCTCCCAAAGTACTGGGATTACACGTGTGAGCCACTGCACCCAGCCCAGTCTGCTTTTCTAAGTCATTCTTAGATCTAAATATTTCTTTTTATCGCTTCCTTATTCAACCATTGATAGAACACAGGTCCTAACTTAAGCTTTGTGAAAAAAATGTATGGTTGGCCAGGCATGATGGCTCATGCCTGTAATTCCAGCACTTTGGGAGGCCAAGATGGGTGAATCACTTGAGGCCATGATCACACCACCACACTCCAACCGAAGCAACAGGGCAAGACTCCGTCTCAACAACAAAAAGGTCTTGCAGCTATACCAATACTGGCTACAATAAACCAATAGCAGAAGCTGACCCTGTGTCCCTGAGTCAAGAAGCATTGCTGTTTCATGGAAGTGTTTGGGTTTGATGGAAACAGACTGAAAGCCAGCTCTTGTATATATTATATGCTACAGTGTCTACAGCTATATCTCTGTCTGATGGAGTCATAGCTACCTGAAGGTAGTAGGAGAATAAAATGACATATTGTATACCACCACTTCTGGATCTCTCCTCTGCCCTCCAGAATCATATAACCAATGCCACCTGGATCCCCTACAGATGCCTTTAACTCATCAAACCCAGAACTTAACTCAGCATTTTCCCCCAAACTAATTCTTCCTGGTTTTCCATCAGAGAGAATTGCACCTTCAGTAGTAACTGGGTGAGATCCCTAAATTCCCATCTTCCACATCCAACAGTCACCAAGTCACGTCAATTTTACTCTTAATGACTCCGATGTGCCCACTGCTCTCTCTATATCACTACAGTCTTAATTTGGGGTATCATATGTCCCCCACTTCTGCACCTGCCCTCCCAATGGCCTCCCTCTTTTGAACCTTGCCCTCTTCAAATGATTATCCACATTAATTTCAGAGAATATGTTCTAAAGAGCATATCTAGTGAGGTCATTTCCTGCTTAAAATCTAGTCACCTTCCTATTGCCCCCAGATATATTTGTTGTTGTTCTTTTTGAGACAGGCTCTAACTCTGTCACCCAGGCTGCAGTGCAGTGGCACAATCATGACTCATTCAGCCTCAGACTCCTGGGCTCAAGCAGTTCTTGATCTCAGCCTCCAGGGTAGCTGGAACCACTGGCACATGCCACCATGTCCACCTAATTTTTTTCATAGTGGCCAGATCTTAGTACGTTGCCCAGACTGAGCAGTAAGAGTTGAGCTCCATCTCAAACCCTTGAGCTCAAACAATCCTCCCACCCTGGTGGGAATTGCTGGGACTACAGGTGTGTGCCATCATGTTCAGCTAATTTATAAATTTTTTGTAGAGTCAGGGTTTCACCATATTGCCCAGGCTGATCTTAAACTCCTGGGCTCAAGCAATCCTCCCTCTTCAGCTTCCCAAAGTACTAGGATTGCAAGTGTGAGCCACTTCGCCCAGCCTAGATACATTTGTTGAATTGTTGAAATAAATCAACAGCTTCAGTAAAATTCCTATATCATACAATTTACTTTTTTTGGATGTTTTTTGAGACAGGGTCTTGAGTGCAGTGACACAATCACAGCTCACTGCAGCCTCAACATCCTGGGCTTAAGCAAATCTCCCAGGTAGCTGAGAACATAGGTGCACACCACCATGGCTAATTTTTTTTGCAGAAATGGGATCTCATTATATTGCCCAGGCTGGTCTTGAATTCCTAGGCTCAAGCAATCCTCCCACCGTGGCCTCCCAAAGTGCTGGGATTACAGGCATGAGCCACCTCTCCAGAGTACCCATTTAAAGCCCACGGTTCAGTGGTTTTTAGTATATTAACAGACTTCTGCAACCATCACCACAATCCATTTAGGTATAATCAATGTTTATCTTCATCACCTAAAACAAAAAAACCCATTCCCATTATCAGTCTCTCTCTGCTTCTCCCCAACCCCTTATCCCCTGGCAATCAATTGCCTACTGTTCTGTCCCTATGGATTTGCCTATTCTGGACATTGCATATACAGGGGTCATACAGTATGTGATCTTTCATGACTACTTTCACTTGGCACAATGTTTTCAAGTTTCATCTACAGATGAAAAAGGAAAGTTTCATTCCTTTTTATGGCTGAATAAAATTCTGTTGTTTGTCCGACCACATTTCCCTCCTCCAGTCATCGTCAGCCAGTGGGCATTTGGGTTGTTTTCACTCTTTGGGTATTATGAAAAACACTGCTATGAACATTCACTTACGAGACTTTGTTTATATTTCTCTTTTGTTTTATTTCTCTTAGCCAGAGAGGAGTAGGATTGCGGGGTCACAGGGTAAGTTGATGTTTAACTTTTTAAGAAGCTACCAAATGTTTTCCAAAGAAGCCGCACTTCCCCACGCCCCTCCACCAGCACAAGCTACTCAACATGGTTACAAGGCCCTTCCTAATCTAGTTACAGCTTGTTGTACCACCTTCATCTCCACGGATGCCCCAACTCAAACCAGATATTCAAGTAGGCCCAACTTTGCCAGCCCTAAAACATAAACACTCTGTCTCACTCAGGCTTCTATAAACATGGTTCCCTGTGCCTGGACTACTCTTCCCCCTGTCATCTCCCACTTGTCCTCAGGCTCAGTTTCCTTGGCATATCTTCTCAGGGCCCCCCACAAGACTGGTGAGGTCTCCACACTCCCTCAGTTGCCCTGAGCATGTATGTTCCAGTGGCTCTTCTCATAGTACAGACAGGGTCATCACCTCTTTGCTGGTCTTTATCTAATAGGGTTTGGATTTGTGTCTCCACCCAAACCTCATGTGCAATTGTAATCCCCAGTCTTGGAGGTGGGGCCTGGTGAGAGCTGATTGGATCATGGGGGCAGATTTCCCCCTTGCTGTTCTCTTGAGAGCTGGTCGTTTAAAAATGTGTGGGCCAGGCATGGTGACTCCCAGCACTCTGGGAGGCCAAGGTGGGTAGATTACCTGAGGTCAAGAGTTGGAGACCAGACTGACCAACATGGTGAAATCCCATCTCTACTAAAAATACAAAAAATTAATTGGGCATGGTAGCAGGCACCTGTAATCCCAGCTAGTTGGGAGTCTGAGCCAGGAGATTTGCTTGAACCTGGGAGGCAGAGGTTGCAGTGAGCTGAGATCACACCACTGCACTCCAGCCTGGGTGACAATGCGAGACTCTGTCTCAAAAAAACAAGTGTGTTTGGCACCTCCCCCCACCATTCCAGCCATGTAAGACATGCCTGCTTCCCCTTCTGGTTCCGCCATGATTGAAAGTTTCCTGAGGCCTCCCCAGCCATGTTACCTGTACAACCTACAGAACTGTGAGCTAATTAAACCTTTTCTTTTTTGAGACAGAGCCTCACTCTGTTGCCAGGCCGGAGTGTAGTGGCATGATCTTGGCTTACTGCAAGCTCTGCCTCTCGGGTTCAAGCAATTCTCCTGCCTCAGCCTCCCACGTAGCTGGGGCTACAGGCCCGCACCACCATGCTCAGCTAATTTTTGTATTTTTAGTAGAGACGGGGTTTCTCCATGTTGGCCAGGATGGTCTTGATTTCTTGACCTTGTGATCTGCCCTCGTTGGCCTCCCAGAGTGCTGGGATTATAGGTGTGAGCCACCAAGCCCAGTCTAAACCTCTTTTCTTTATAAATTACCCAGTCTCAGGTATTTCTTTATACCAGTGCAAAAATGGACTAATACATTATCCTTCACCAAACTGTAAGCTCCCTAAGGATAAGAATCATACCTTTTTCCTCAGCCAAGAACAGTTCCTGATATGTTGGTGGCTCTCCATAAATATTTGACACATGGATAAAGCCCCCAGCATATAGTAGCCCATCACCCTCTTCGCTACTATATTGGAAGTGTGATGCAAGGGTCCAAAGCTCCATTCTCTCCAAAGAAATGTTCCCAAACCATCTTGGAAATGCACAGTCTGATTTTAAAAATAAAACGTTGTAGTTCCTTCCTGATTCTGTTTGGTACGGGCTAATAATAAAGTGAGTTGGCATTCCTTGGGTATATATCAACTGACAGCAGAGGGAGCCAAGCCAAGAATGTGCTAGGTGGTGGGCAGGAATTTGTGTGTGATTAAAAATAGGCTATGTGTAATAACGAAGGAAAATTACTCAAATGACCAGCAATTAGGAAATAGTTCAATAAATTCTGGTATTCGATAGATTAGATTGCCATTAAAATCATAACTATGGAAAGGTTTATTCAAAATATCCTAAAAATAAAACTAGAACACAAATTAGAATATAAACTTTGAATACAAGTATGAAATATTGTATAATAATATCATAAAATGCTATTCGTTCCAGGTATTTTAGAGTAAAATTTAAAACTGGGAATTTTTTCTGTTTTTATTTAAGCTTTTGTTGTAAAATCTCATGACAAATAATTGTCATGCATTGTTTCCAAAGTGTACTTTATATATTGGACATAGTGACCTTTTTGATCACTGAAGGTACCTAAAGGTACTATTTATAATTTGTTGGATGTATATGATGCATTGTGTTCCTTAATTTAAAAATATATATGAATAGGCCAGGCATGGTGGCTCACACCTGAAATCCCAGCACTTTGGGAGGCTGATGTAAGGGGATCACCCGAGGTCAGGAGTTCAAGACCAGCCTGGCCAACATGGTGAAACCTGTCTCTACTACACCTGTCTCTACTAAACCCTGTCTCTACTAAAAATACAAAAATTAGCTGGGAGTGGTGGTGGGTGCCTATAATCCCAGCTACTCGGGAGGCTGAGGCAGGAGAATCATCATTTGAGTCCAGGAGGCAGAGTTTGCAGTGAGCTGAGATTGCACCACTGCACTCCAGCCTGGACAACAAAGTGAGATCCTTTCTCAAACAAACAATATATATAATACACACACACACATTTATATATTAATGTATGTATGCATGCATGTATTCTTACATGTATTTATTCCATAATGCTCTTAGAAAAGGCAAAATATTTTCACTTTGTTGTTGCACTTTGCCTCCAGTGCTTCTGGGAATCAGAACAGGAGCTATTGTATTAGCCTCTCTTTATCCATTTAACTTTACAGACAAACTGAAACTGACTTGCTCAAAGTTACATAATGTATTAGTCTGTTCTCACACTGCTAATAAAGACATACCTGAGACGGGGTAATTTTTAAGGGAAAGAGGTTTAATGGACTCACAGTTCCATATGGATGGGGAGGCCTCACAATCATGGCAGAAGGTAAAGGAGGAGCAAAGTCACATCTTACATGGCAGCAGGCAAGAGAGCGTGTGCAGGGGGACTCTCCTTATAAAACCATCAGTTCTCATGAGACATATTCAATACCATGAGAACAGCATGGGAAAGACCTGCCCCATGATTCAATTACCTCCCCCCCATGATTTAATTACCTCCCACTGGGTCACTCCCACGACATGTGGGAACTACAGGAGCTACAATTCAAGATGAGATTTGGTTGGGGACACAACCAAACCATATCACATGGTTAGCGAGGATCAGAACCAAGATCAGAGTCCACTCCACACTAATACAACCTCCTTCACTGTGCCCAGAAACCTGAGCAGGAAAGGCTCCATGGACTCAGGATCAGCAAAGTTCCTTGTTAAAGAAGCTTGTACACCATCCTACCTGAGGAAATACTCAAGAAACATTTGTTCAAAGGATTGATAGATCACTAGTTTGTCGGGTCCATCAATGAACAGGAATTTAACAGATCACAACTGATCAGCTAAAATTCTTTGGTACACTCCGGTGTCAGTCTTCACCAAACTCATATCATTGCTAATTTAAATGTTTTCTCTACCAATATTTCATTTATTCATTCAGCAATCAAATATTAGATAGCAGTTTCAGGAGTTAAAGAAATAAATTACTATTCTTCAGCATACTTACAATCCTTCAACATACTTACAATCCACTAGGAGAATAAGACTTTCATTTTATTTACTTATTTATTTTTATTTTTTTAAGACAGAGACTCTGTCACCCAGGCTGGAATGCAATGGCACAATCTCGACTCACTGAAACCTCTGACTCCTGGGTTCAAGCAATTCTCCTACCTCAGCTTCCTGAGTAGTTGAGACTACAGGTGCATGCAACCACACCCAGCTAATTTTGTGTATTTTTAGTAAAGACAAGGTTTCACCATGCTGGCCAGGCTGGATTCAAATTCCTGACCTCAGGTGATCTGCCCACCTTGGCCCCTGCAAAGTGATAGGATTACAGGTACAAGCCACTGTACCCAGCCAATACTAATTTCTTAAAATGCTATAATACCTGGCAGAATATGAGGTGAAGGAAGATATAAACAAAGTGTTCAGAGGAAAGAGAAATGATATTTAGTTGAAAGAATAGAGGCAAATTTCATGGAAATGTGGCATTTTAGCAGCACCTTGAGTGACAGGTACAATTTCACAAGAGGCAATGGAGGAGGACATTTCAGGGAGAAACAAAGTGCTTCTTTTCTCTCTCTTTCTTTTTTTTCTTTTTTCTTTTTTTTTTTTTTTTTTGAGACATAGTCTTACTCTGTCACCCAGGCTGGAGTGCAATGACACAATCTCGGCTCACTGCAACCTCCGCCTCCCGGGTGCAAGCAATTCTCCTGCCTTAGCTTCCCAAGTAGCTGGAATTACTGGTGCCCACCACTCTAGACCCGGCTAATTTTTGTATTTTTAATAGAGATGGGGTTTTACCATAATGACCAAGCTGGCTCAAACTTGTGACCTCAGGTGATCCACCAGCCTTGGCCTCCCAACGTGCTGGGATTACAACAAGTGTGTTAGCCAAGACATGAATTTTTTTTTGAGACTGAGTTTCGCTTTTGTTACCCAGGCTGGAGTGCAATGGAGCGATCTTGGCTCACCACAACCTCTGCCTCCTGGGTTCAGGCAATTCTCCTGCCTCAGTCTCTTGAGTAGCTGGGATTACAGGCACGCGCCACCATGCCCAGCTAATTTTTTGTATCTTTAGTAGAGACGGGGTTTCACCATTTTGACCAGGATGGTCTCGATCTCTTGACCTCGTGATCTACCCGCCTCGGGCTCCCAAAGTGCTGGGATTACAGGCATGAGCCACCACGCCCCCAGCCTGACATGAAATTAAAAAATACTTTGCAAAAGTGAGGATCTCAGGAACACTCCATGTCCTTAGAGAAACACATTTCAACTAAAATGTATTCTTTTTTTTTTTTTCACCATGGCTTTTTCCAGTGTCTAACATAAGACAAACAGTTCATTAGTCATCTCATCCAACTCGTGCAGGTGCTAGAGATAGAGTCACAGGTACATAGGGATATACTGGAAGGCTGTGTCTGTTAATTTGCTCCCTTTGATGAACACGGTAGAAATTATTATATCATTAGCCGTGTTTTACAGCAGCATGTGAAACAAAGGTGCAGAGAGACTGGGAACTTTCTCAAGGTCACAGAAGGAGCCAGCTGGAAGGTAACCCTAGAACCATGGCTGCACTTCTGCAGAGGAGGCTGTGTGGCACATCTTCATGAAGGGACAGTGTGTTCCCACCCAATGCCCTCTGGACCCTTTTGCCAGGGAGTTCAGCATTCTATGCAGACGTTATTTAATGAGTTCTCTCAGCCCCACCGTGGTTGAAGTCGGATGAAGGCATGTTTGTATACTTTTCTCAAATTGACAAACTAAAGTCCACAGGATATCCTAGCAGTTCATCTGAGAGCAAGGAATCTGTGTGAAAGTTAAGCCAACAATTGACCCAAGTCCAATGTTTTGTTTGGCTCTTGTGTTAGGACTGAAAGTTGGCTAGAGAGGTTGGCACATGGGCCAGGCATTCTTAGACCCAAATTCTGATCCCAGCTCCACTATGTGCCTACTGTCTGAGCTTGGTCACTGGCTGAACCGCTCTGAGCCTGGGTTTCTGCATCTGTAAAATGGATACACATCTGTAGCTGTCACATACATATTTTTAAGTTGTAAGAGAAAGATACAAGAGCATCCTCTCAAAATCCTGAAAAATGTTTACTTTAGGGGAAAGAGTGGAACTGGTGAGTTTCTATTTGGCTTGATGCACTTCTTTTTCATTTGGAATTGCTTATAAGAACCTGAACAGGGCCGGGCGTGGTGGCTCACGCCTGTAATCCCAGCACTTTGGGAGGCTGAGGCGGGTGGATCACGAGGTCAAGAGATTGAGACCATGCTGGTCAACATGGTGAAACCCCGTCTCTACTAAAAATACAAAAACTTTAGCTGGGCATGGTGGCGTGTGCCTGTAATCCCAGCTACTCAGGAGGCTGAGGCAGGAGAATTGCCTGAACCCAGGAGGCGGAGGTTGCAGTGAGCCGAGATCGCGCCATTGCACTCCAGCCTGGGTAACAAGAGTGAAACTCCAACTCAAAAAAAAAAAAAAAAAAAAAACCTGAACAGCAAATAAAAGATATGCACAATAACCATGTTACAAATGTTATTATTTGTATTGTATTATGTTACAAATGTTACAATGTTACAAATAATTACCACATAGGTTGGGTGTGGTGGCACACACTTGTAATCCCAGCACTTTGGGAGGCTGAAATGGAAGGATTGCTTGAGCCTAGGAGTTAGAGACCAGCCTGGGCAACATGGTGAAATCCCTGACTCTACAAAAAATACAAAAATTAGCCAGGTGTGGTGATGCACACCTGTAGTCCCAGCTACCTGGGAGCGAGGCTGAGAAGGGAGGATCACCTGAGCCCAGGAGGTGGAGGCTCTGCAGTGAGCCAAGATCTCACCACTGCACTACAGCCTGGGCAACAGAACAAGACCCTGTCTCAGATAATAGCAATAATCAAAACAATTTTTAAAAATAATCATATAAAAAGTACCTACACAGTAATTGTCAAAAACTACCTTCCCAATAATAGTTCATTTTAGGCCAGGCGTGGTGGCTCACACCTGTAACCCTAGCACTTTGGAACGCTGAGGCGGGCAGATCATGAGGTCAGGAGTTTGAGACCAGCCTGGCCAAAATGGTGAAACCCTGTCTCTACTAAAATACAAAAATTAGCCAGGCATGGTGGCACACAACTATAGTCCCAGGTACTTGGGAGGCTGAGGCAAAAGAATCACTTGAACCCAGGAGGCGGAGGTTGTAGGGAGCTGAGATAGCACCACTGTACTCCAGCCTGGACAACAGAGCAAGACTCCATCTCAAAAAAACAATAGTTAATTTTATATGTAAAAATTAATCATTATGTCCTGTGGCAAAAGAAGGTAGAATATAAGTCAGGAAATCAAGGAACTATAAGAGCGTAACAGTTTCTAATCAAGAAGCAAATTCTTTGGAAGGTAATGGATGGTACAGAAAGAACACCTAGAACCCTGGCTTTAAATCCCATCACTGCCACATCCTTGCTCTGTGACATTGGAGAAGTCACTGAGCCTCTCTGGGATTCAGTTTATTTATCTGTAAATGGAGATTTTAAAAATTTCACCTTGACCCGGTGCAGTGGCTCACACTTGTAATCCCAGCACTTTTGGAGGCCAAGGTTGGTGGATCACTGAGGTCAGGAGTTCAAAACCAGCCTAGCCAACATGGCAAAACCCTATCTCTACTAAAAATACAAAAATTAACTAGGCATAGTGGTATGCACCTGTAATTCCAGCTAATTGAGAGGCTGAGGCAGGTGAATCACTTGAATGCAGAGATAGAGGTTGCAGTGAGCCAAGACCGTACCACTACACTCCAGCCTGGGCAACAGAACAAGACCCTGTCTAAATAGATATGTGTGTATTATATATATATCACCTCATAGGTTGTCTAGAAGGTGAAATGAGACAAACATTTAACTGTAATAGAAGGCACTGATTATTACATTTAGTGTGGGCCCCAGAAAAGAAAAAAGACACTGTGTACGCCTACAAAGCTTCTATTCCATCTGCTTCCTACAGGTAGATTGCTCTGCAGAGTGTCTACAAGATTTCATCAGGGGGATCACCTAAATTGTTTAAGTTATACATGATTCTTTTTTTTTTTTTTTTTTTTTTTTGAGACAGCGTTTCGCTCTTGTTATCCAGGCTGGAGTACAATGGCGCAATCTCAGCTCACTGCAACCTCTGCCTCCTGGGTTCAGGCAATTCTGCCTCAGCCTCCTGGGTAGCTGGGATTACAGGCACGCGCCACCATGCCCAGCTAATTTTTTGTATTTTTAGTAGAGATGGGGTTTCACCATGTTGACCAGGATGGTCTCAATCTCTTGACCTCGTGATCCACCCGCCTCGGCTTCCCAAAGTGCTGGGATTCCAGGTGTGAGCCACTGCGCCCAGCCGGTTCTTTTGAAAGTATCTTAACAGCTGCTGGGCATGGTGACTCATGCCTCTACTCCTAGCACTTTGGGAGGCTGAGGTGGGCAGATCACTTGAGGACAGGTGCTCAAAACCAGCCTGGGCAACATGGTGAAATCCCATTTCTACAAAAATAAAAATAAAAAATAGCTCAGTGTGATGGCACACTACTCTAATCCCAGCTACTTGGGAGAGGTATGAAAGTCACCTGTACCGCGGTGACAAAGGTTGCAGTGAGCCGAGATCACGCCACTGCACTCTAGCCTGGGTGACAGAGCAAGACTCTGTCTCAAAGAAAAAAAATCAACAGCAATCAATGAAAGCCAAGAAAGCAAACTGAAAACCAGCCAAAGTGGATGCACCTTTAGCCCTTTTGGAGCAAGACAGGCTTTTCAAGCCCACATACTTGTGGTCAAGTGCTGGCCTGTGCTTTCCCGGTGCTTCCCGGATACGTGTTTCTCCACTGCACCTCTTGGTAGCAGATGTGTGTAAAGAGCCATAAACTCAGCAACAATAGGTGGGAACATGCTTGCTTTCCTCTGGCCTCCCTTGTTCTGATGAAAGGGTCTTTTATAGGATCTGGCATGTATGCTCTATTTCATGCACCCAGCAGACAGGTATTTCTATAGGAAGTTCTATACACTGAGATGACCTTTCCTTCGAATCAGAGCAGGTAGCAACACCCCACTCCCCAACTGCCAGGGCCTCTCTGAGTCTGTTTCCTTGTCTCTGAGATGAAGCAGGCTCATCATCATGAGAGCATAACATCATGGCTTATTGAGAGATTTAAACCAGACACTGTCTCTGGCTGAGATTTTGCAAACTAGAATCTGGAAGAACTTACACAAGGGTCATGAGGCTGAGGCTGGAAGATGACTTGAGGCCAGGAATTTGAGACCAATCTGGGAAACATAGCAAGACCCTGTCTCCACAGAAAAAGAAAAATAATTAACTGTACGTGGTGGTGCATGCCCATTGTCCCACCTACTTCAGAGACTGAAGCAGGAAGATTGCTTGAGCCCAGAAGTTCAAGGCTGCAGTGAGCTATGATTTCACCACTGCACTCCAGCCTGGGAAAAAGAGTAAGACTGTCTCTAAAAACAAAAACAAAAGGAAAGAATATACACAAGGGAAGCTGAGATCCCAAACAAGAGAACCGCAACTGCTGGATCAATTTCTTTGCCTAAAGAGAACCTTCATGGAAATGTTTCTAAAACTCAAAGAAGTATTTTGCTTTCAAACTTTATAGATTTTTTTTTCAAAAAGGTCTTTCACTCCTTTTGTCCTGAATCTCAATTTAACATTTCCTTGGCTGCTTGCTATTTGTTCTGTTTTGTTTTGTTTCCTTTCGTTTTCTTAAAGAAACAGGGTCTTGCTATATTGCCCAGAATGGCCTTGAACTCCTGGGCTCAAGGAATACCTCTGGCATCAGCCTCCTGAATAGCTGAGATTATAGGCACACACCACAGCACCCAGCTTCACCCATATGCTTTTAATGTTGATCCAGTGCTGCAACCTGTGTTTATGTGTTTTATTGATCCCTCCCACCTCTCCTCCTCTTCTCTTTCCTACTGCTTCACCCTACCATGAACATTTCTAGGCAGCTGGTGGGCATTCTGCTTTCGAAATGGGGGAGCTGTATTGCTCAGATAAAGCAGAGAGGGACAGTATTGACATAGCACCCTCTCTTTCTAGTTCTGTCTCTTAATGAAACCACAAAGGAAGGCAACATCTTTCTAATAAGTCTTCTCTTCTTTCATTTGTGGAGTGCTTCCAATTGTGTCAGATGCTGTTTCATTTCGTGTCACTTGCAATCCTCACAGCACTCTGTGAGGCAGGACTTTTATCTATCTAACAGATAAGGAAACAGGGTCTAAGAGATGACGTGAATTGTTCAAGGCCAGGCAGCTCATTAATGACAGAGTTGGAATTCAAATTCAGGTGCCTTCATCTTGCCAGGTGTCTTGAAAGGTAGAAGTGAGGGAGTAGGGTCAAGTTGGAGAAGAGAGTCTCCAGGAGACTTGCTAGAAAATAAATACATGAGGGTCTCTTGGGCAATAGGGATCCTCTCTTGCTCCTGAGCAATAAAAAACTTGAGTGGTGTTCCTAGCCATACCCAAGATTCCCATGCTATAATTAATTTTGAAGAAATAGCTAGCTAGATGTGATGGCTCACGTCTGTAATCCTAGCCTTTTGGGAGGCCAAGGCAGGAGGATCACTTGAACTCCGGAGTTAGAAACAAGTCTGGGCAACATAGTAAAACCCTGTCTCTTCAAAAAGAAAAAACAAAAATTAGCCAGGTGCGGTGGCACACACCTGCACACCTGTAGTCTCAGCTACTCAGGAGACTGAGGTGGGAGGCTCAACTGAACCCAGGAAGTTGAGGCTGCAGTGAGCTGTGATCTCAAAATTGCACTCCAGCCTGGGTTACAGAGTGAGACCCTGTCTTTGAGAGAGAGAGAGAGAGAGAGAGAGAGAGAGAGAGAGAGAGAGAGAAACAGAAAAAGGAAGAAAAGAAATCATTAACGCAACTGTTAAATTTTAACAAGTACTTTTGAAAATTTTACATGGTGTAATTAATTTATTCCTCACATAAGCTCTATGAGTTAAACAATTATTCTCCCCATTTTATTTTAGAGACAGGGTCTCACTCTGTCACCGAGAACTAGAGTTCAGTGGTGCAATCAGAGCTCACTGGAACCTCAAACTGACTGGATTCTCCCTAGTCAGCTGAGACTACAGCCATGCACCACCACACCTGTCTCATTTTTAAAACTTTTCTGTAGAATCAAGATCTTGCTATGTTGCCCAGACTGGGTCTCAAAAGCCTAACACCTCAAGCAATCCTCCCACCTTGGCCTCCCAAAGTGCTAGATTACATGCATGAGCCACCACACCAGGCTCTCTCCATTTCATAGATTCAGAAACTGAGGCTGAGATAGGCAGCTCAGAATTTAAATTGGGGGATTTGGCTCCTGTGCTCATTTTTGTAACCATTTTTCTGATAATTCTGTACTTCTAGGCCTGAAGGAGCCTGCAGACTATGTGATTCTGTGTAGTAGCAAGAATGATCTGTAAGTGAGCATGCCTCAAAGTCTTGATGCTATGGGAGACCGAAGTCTTGATGCAATATCTGCTGACGGAGTCACACCAAGGATGACTGAGGTCTGTAGAGCTTGATATATACTTAGTGTTGAAGTTTAAATGATTAAAAGAAAATCAGTTTGTGGGCTGGGCGCAATGACTCATGCTTGTAATCCCAGTACTTTGAGGGGCCGAGGTGGGTGGATCATCTGAGGTCAGGAGTTCGAGACACCCCTGGCCAACATGGAGAAACCCCTTCTCTACTGAAAATACAAAAAAATTAGCCAGTCGTGGTAGCACGTTTCTGTAATCCCAGCTACCCAGGAGGCTGAGGCAAGATAATTGCTGGAACCTGGAGGCAGAGGCTACAGTGAGCAGAGACTGTATCACCACACTCCAGCCTGGGTGACAGAGCAAGACGCCGTCTCAAAAAAAAAAAAGAAGAAGAAGAAGAAAATCAATTTGTATGTGAAAAACGAACAAACAAATTCAGATACTTTTAGCCACTGGCTACACCAGCTGCTATCCTACAAGAACTTTCATTTGACCTGCTACAGTCTGACCCTCACCGTCCACCCCTCCTCCTTCCTGAAATGTGCAAGGCTGGCTTTCTTTTTACTTTTTTTGAAACAGGGTCTCACTCTGTCTGTTAGGTTGGAGTGCAATGGCACAATCACAGTTCACTGCGGCCTTGGCCTCCTAAGCTCAAGGGATCCTCCTACCTCAACTAGGGCGACAAGCTCGAACCACCATGCTCCACCAATTTTTAAAAATTTTTTGGTAGAGATGGGGTTTTGCCATGTTGCTCAGGCCAGTCTTAAATTCCTGGCCTCAAGTGATCCTCTTGCCTCAGCCTCCCAAAGTACTTGAATTACAGGCGAGCACCACCATGCTTGACCTAAGGCTGTCTTTCAAAAGCGACACACCATCTCTTTCTTCCCCACCTGCCCTTCATGACTCAGTTCAGGAGATACCTTTGCTGAGAAACTCTCACTGACATCACAGGCTGACTTCAAGGCCCCCTCCTGCTTCCCACCACTCACTCTATTTTTCTTTTACTTCTTTTTTTGAGATGGAATTTCCCTGTCATCCAGGCTGGAGTGCAGTGGCACAATCTCGGCTTACTCCAAACTTCACCTTCCAGGTTCAAGAGATTCTCCTGTCTCAGCTCCCAAGTAGCTGGAATTACAGGTGCATACAACCACACCTGGTTAGTTTTTGTATTTTTATTAGAAATGGGGTGTCACCACATAGGCCAGGATGGTCTCAAACTCCTGACCTCAGGCGATCCACCCTCCTTGGCCTCCCAAAGTGCTGGGATGACAAGCACGAGCCACTGCACTCGGCCTGTTTATTTTTCTACTTCAATTCTCAGTTTACTTGTGTATCTGAGTCCCAACATGGTGAGCAATTTAAGGACAGTGCTGAATTTTTTGGTGCATTACCAGTGCTTAACTGGTGTCTGGGCTTGGCAAACAGTTGGCCTTGAGTATTCGTCTGTTGGAAGAATTAATGGATGAATATATCATGAATACACAAGCAGCAACAACAGCTACACAAATAATTCAACCCCGCTCCTTACAGCTCCTACCTCATCCACATCAGCCAAGTGGCCAAGTAGCACCACATGAATTCAACAAAGTTTTATTTTTTAAGACAGAATTTCGCTCTGTCACCCAGGCTGGAGTATAGTGGCATAATCTCTGCCCACTGCAGCCTCTACCTCCCAGGTTCAAGCGATTCTCCTGCCTCAGTCTCCCAAGTAGCTGGGTCAACAGGCACGTGCCACTATGCCTGACTACATTCTTGGATGTTTAGTAGAGATGGGGTTTCATCATGTTGACCAGGTTGGTCTCAAACTCCTGACCTCAAGTGATCCACCTGCCTTGCCCTCCCCAAGTGCTGGGATTGCAGGCAAGAGCCCCCTGCACCTGGCTGATTGAAAGATTTGTTGAGCTATAGAATGGAATAGCAGAGTACTGGCATTTTGCATCAGAATGTCTTAGAAGCAATGACCCTGGGCAGAGATTTCTTGTCTGTAAAAAAAAGTCTAATAGGCTAGGCACAGTGGATCAAGCCTATAATCTCCGGACTTTGGGAGGCCGAGGCAACTGGATCATCTGAGGTCAGGAGTTCCAGACCAGCCTGGCCAACATGGTGAAACCCCGTCACTACTGAAAATACAAAAATTAGCCCGGTGTGGTGGTGGGTGCCTGTAGTCCCAGCTAGTCAGGAGGCTGAGGCAGGAGAATCACTTGAACCCACGAGGCAAAGGTTGCAGTGAGCTGAGATCACATTACTACACTCTAGCCTGGGCAGCAAAGTGAGGCTCTATCTCAAAAAAAAAAAAAATCCTAATAAGTATTCTTTTATCACAGGATTTCTTTGAGGTCAAATGGCAAATGAATGTGAAAGCACTTTAGAAACTACAAAGTGATATGCTAATGTTGGTAGCTGTTATCTTGTTGTTACTATTATGTGCAAGGCCCTGTGTCAGGCCCCAAAGGAACTTAAAGATGAGTAATCCACTGCCCACAAGGTACCCACAACATAATGAAATATTCAAAAGACTGACAAAGCAGAAAATCTTAAGAGATGGTCAAAGACCCATAGGGGCTCAAAGGAGAGAAAAATCACAGGTCAGGAATCGAGACAGCCCATTCATCTAAGGGCTTGTGGGAGTGCTGTGGGGGTTTAACGGCAAGGTCCCCATGCTCACGTCCTTTAAGGTCATATATGGCACTGCACGAGACTGAAATACATGGTATTGGAGCATGGAGAACTTTTCTAGTGAAAGCATCGAAGACCCAGGCTGGATCTCAAAGAGTGAGCGGTACTCCGGTCAGGGGAGGAGGGAAAGATGCTCCTTGGAGGGAGGAGGATGCAGACAAAGACAGGATGGAGCTTGGAGTCTGGGAGACTCCTCCTGGGGAAGCAGAGCAGAGGGTTCCTGTGGCTTGGCTGCTGGTAACACCAGACTAGGCATCAAAATCCGAGCAAGCGCCACACCGGGTTGGATCAATAGTCCTTTCAATACTCTATATTTGGACAGTGGCCCTGGGGGTTACTTTTGGAGAGCCTCTGGTTGTGCCATTTGGACGATTCTTCGGCTATTAGGAAGGTAAATTATATAATAACCCATTATGGAGTGATCATTAATGAATTATTATTAAGCCTATCTGTATCTGTAGGAAAAAAATCTCAAAAAAGACCCTCTGAAAGGAATATCCTACAATACAAAGCTGCTTCTATGGGCTCTCAGAAAGCTGATAGGAAAAACTATGATATAAAAAGCAACCCTAAAGAAAAAGAAACAAAAGGCCTACAGAGACAGAAAGCAGATCAGCAGTTGTCTAGAGCTTGGGGAAGGGTGGAAAATAGAACTGACTGCACAGAGGCAGGAAGGAACATTTAGGGGGATGCTTGAAACTCCCCTTCCAATGAGTGGATTTTATGATATGCATAGTGTGTCTTATAAAGCTTTTATTTTTAAAAACGCTACATAAATGTTTTCTTCATCTCTCACCCAGAAAGCATTATTCTTTTTGTTTTGTGTTTTTTGTTTTGAGACAGAGTTTCGCTCTTGTTACCCAGACAGGAGTCAATGGCACGATCTCGGCTCACCGCAACCTCCACCTTCTGGGTTCAAGCAATTCTCCTGCCTCAGCCTCCCGAGTAGCTGGGACTACAGGTGCGCGCCACCATGCACAGCTAATTTTTGTATTTTTAGTAGAGACGGTGTTTCACCTTGTTGACCAAGATGGTCTCGATCTCTTGACCTCGTGATCCACCCACCTCGGCCTCCCAAAGTGCTGGGATTACAGGCGTGAGCCACCGCACCTGGCCAACATTATTCTTTATAAAGAAAGCCAGCGTAAGGTCAGAGGTAGGAATGGAAGGAGACTCAAAATCACCTCACATGAGAAAGGTTGCAAGGATCCTGGAAAATAGAGCCAATAAAAGAGGAGAGAAAACCAGGGGTGGGGGCAAGGCTGCGGCATGTGGTGGGGCTGGGAGCAGCGGCTCATGTCTGTAATCCCAGCACTTTGGGAGGCCAAGACAGGAGGATCCCTTGAGTCCAGGAGTTTGAGACCACCCTGGGTAACATAGGGAGACCCCGTCTCTAAAAAAAATTAAAAAAAAAAAAAAAACAGAGGGAAAGGGATTACAGGTGCTCTGTGTAATGCCAAGGAAGCAGAACTAGACAAAATGAAGGTCAGCATGCTCCCATAGGTAGTGAGCTGCCCAACACTGGCAGTATTCAAGCAGTGGCTCAATGCCCCACCATCAAGTGTTGCAGAAGGTTCTTAAGCAGTGGATGAGGGCACAGAGTACAAAGGACCCCAAGAGTCCTTCCCACTCTAGAAGTCTATGACTACATACACTTCCATAATAAGTTTTATGTGGGTTGGCTCTTCACATCAAAAAAAAAAACTGAGTTAAAGCGTCAGACTTTTGTCACTTTCCTTCCCAAATAACCTGTCTTAATCTGCTCAGCCTCCTATGACAAACTACCATCAGCTGGGTGGTTTATAAACAGAAATGTATTCTTCACAATCCTGGGCTGGGAAGTTCAAGATCAAAGTGCTGGCAGACTGGGTGTCTGGTGGGGACGCATTTCCCAGTTTGTAGATGGCCTCCTCACAGTGTCCTTAAATGGCAGAAGGAGTCAATGAGCTCCCATGGGTCTCTTTTATAAGGGTACTAATCCCATTCACAAAGTCTTTACCCTCATGACCTCATCACTCATGAAGGCCTCACCTCCTGTTATCCTCACCTTGCAGTTAGAGTTTCACATATGAATTTGGGAGGGTCACACAACATTCAATCTATAGGAGAACCAGACTTGAAAACTGTATAGAAATATCAAGAGCTGGGAGGGGAACATGGATGTCCTTGGTTTCTTCCTTCCACTAGAGGTTGAGGCTCAGTTCTTTAGTATCTTTGGGTCTTGAAGGCTTTCTCTACAGTCGCTGGGCCTGACATTAGAAGCTCCCCATTCTGTAGGAGCCTGAGCTCTCTTTCCAGCCTCACTTCAGTACTCCTGACTGCAGGCCAGGCACAGTGGCTCACACCTGTAATCCCAGTACTTTAGGAGACTGAGCCAGGAGGATCACTTGAGCTCATGAGTTTCAGACCAGCCTAGGCAACATAGTGAAATGCCTTCTCTACAGAAAATTTAAAAATTATCCAGGTGTGTTAGCGTGCACCTGGAGTCCCAGCTACTTGGGGTGGCTGAGGTGGGGGGATCAGTTGAACCTGAGAGATCGAGGACCTGGCCACTGTACTCTAGCCTAGAGGACAGAGCAAGACTCTGTCTCAAAACAAAACAAAACAAACAAACAGAAAACCAATGCCCACTGCAAACCAGCTGTTCCAGGTAAAATGGCAACACAGGGCCCCCGAATGCCCTCCACATTTTCCATTGTGCATCCTTCCTCAGCTCATACCTCCTACAGGAAAGGCCCTCCTCTAACCCCCACAGTCATCTAAGTCCTGTGCCACCCACAAGTCCTTCCTGCCGCTGTGCCACAGGTGAGACAGGTCATGAAGCTCCACTGGGAGTTGTCCACCAGCAAAGGCCAAATCTGGTCAGTGGGAGGCTGAGGCTGCAATAGGCCCAGGGGTAAACACAGAAATGGAGCACAGGGCCAGGCATGGGGGCTCATGCCTATAATCCCAGCATTCTGGGAGGCTGAGGTGGGAGGATTGGTTAAGCCTCAGAGTTCGAGGCTGCAGTGAACTATGATCCACCACTGTACCCCAGCCTGAGTGACAGAGCAAGACCCTGTCCCCACAAAAAATTTCAAAATTAGCCGGGCATGGTGGCTTGTGCCTGTAGTCTCAGCTATTCAGGAAGCTGAGGCAAAAGGATTGCTTGAGCCTTGGCTTTCAAGGTTGCGGTGAGCTATGATTTCAACACTGCATTCCAGTCTAGGTGACAAAGCGAGACTCTGTCTCAAAAAAAAAAAAAAAAAGAAAGCAAGAAAGAAAGAAAGAAAAAAGAAAGACCAAGAATTCAAAATAGGTCAAAGTCAAGAAGGGGATGTTTGCCTTTTTACATAGGATTGGGAAAGACAACTGCTCAAGTTGGTCTTTTTTCTTTTGAAATTTTAATTTATATGTACATATAAATGTTACATATATGTGTAATATTAAGAACATTAACCCTGAAACAATTAAATGATATTATCAGTATTTAAATAGTTTTCTTACATAATCATCATTTTTTTTAAGTTCTAGAGTATATTCTATTTTAGTTAAGAGTAAAACTAGGTCAGGCGTGGTGGCTCATGCCCGTAATCCCAGCACTTTGGGAGGCGGAGGTGGCTGGATCACCTGAGGTCAGGTGTTCAAGACCAGCCTGGCCAATATGGTGAAACCTTGTCTCTACTAAAAACACAAAAATTAGCCTCAGCTACTCGGGAGGCTGAGGCAGGAGAATCACTTGAACCCAGGAGGCAGAGGTTGCAGTGAGCAAAGATGACACCATTTGATTTAGCCTGGGCGACAAGAGTGAAATTTCACCTCAAAAAAAAAAAAAGAAGTAAAATTACGGTACATTTTGCAGAAAAATGTAGCCATCATCAGAACTATTTGTTTCTTAGTTTTTGGCAAGCCCACAGAAGGCAACTGTAATTTCTCAGCCCAAGGATTTCAGAAATCAATCTATTAAGCATTCTTCAAAAGGAATTCTCTTGGTCTTTGAGGTTTTCTATTTTTAAACTTAACATGAGAGCCAAGTAAAAGTTGAAAATGAATAGTCTCTACCCCGGAGGTTTCCAAATCAAAAAAGTTCATGAAAAATGTAGTTTACGTCTTTCTTAATCACTAATCTGCGGTCTCCATATAAATTTTACTTCTTAATTTAAAGACACTTATTACCATACAACGGCTGTTGGGTGCAAAGAACGTATGCAATTAATACTTGATAAACGGAAATTAATCCACGTCCACCATCGGAACTTGTTAACTCTCTCCAGCCTTTTGGTGACACAATTGGTTAGCATGTCATATTCAACTTGGTTACAGCCTTAGAAGACACAGTAGTATTCTTTGGAGTAGAAGACTGCATCAATTTGGGAAATTTGGTCTAATTCCTGGAAATTTCTTGGTAATTAGCACAGAATAATCAGGGTTCATGAATTGCCTTTTCTCATCTCACCTCCAATATTGTTTATCCACAAAGAAGCAGGTCTCGGGAGTGAAGTGAATTAAAAACGCCAGCATCAAATCTTTTCACGGAGACAGGGAAGCTTGAAGAATGCATCCTCTTGTGATAGTCTGGTTTTAAACAACTGATTAACCAGTACTTTCATCTTTAAAAAGAAGAACTTGACTCCTGGATCCAATTTTACAAGCAGCTTGAATGCCAGATGACAAGATCAGCCGTAAGGAAGAAATTAAACTAACGCTGCTCTTTGATAGTTCGGGAAGCTTCCCCAGAATAACCCTGTCTTTAAAGAAAAAGATTTTCCCTTCAATTGTAGTGACAGCATCAAAGTTTAACGTGGAGTCACAGGTAGCTGGGTTTAGAGTGCAAGGGTGTGACAGGGCTTGGTGCTTTCATGGGCTTCTACAGAGAAACTGAATGTCACAGATGTCATCAGTAGAGAGACAAAATCTGGTTGGATCAACTTAACTGTAGAGAAACACAGCTTTTGGATCTTTGGAGTGGCCAAGACCCAAGGAATGGCCCTATGAACAGCTTCAAGAAGCAAGTGCATGCCTTTGCAGTCTTGAATTCTGATTTTAGCCTCCTCAAAATGCAACTGTCCACCAACACCAGCTCCCAGACCATAAGCAAAGGCTATGGGTTCATCTGCCATCAAAAGGATTCCTGTCTTCATAAGCTCCTTATGCAAAATATACCCTAATGTGGCCAGGTGCGGTGGCTCACGCCTATAATCACAGGACTTTGGGAGGCTGAGGCAGGCAGATGGCCTAAGGTCAGGAGTTCGAGACCAGGCTGGCCAACATGGTGAAACCCTGTCTCTACTAAAAATACAAAAAATTAGCTGGGCGTGGTGGTGGGTGCCTGTGATCCCAGCTACTCAGGAGGGTGATGCAGGAGAATCGCTTGAACCCAGGAGATGGAGATTTCAGTAAGCCGAGATCACGCCACTGCACTCCAGCCTGGGTGACAGAGTGAGATTCATAAACAGAGAGATAGACAACAGACAGACAGGCAGACAGAGAGATAGACAGACATATATATATATATATATATATACACACACACATATATATAATTATATATATTTATATATGTATATATATGTAAATTTATATATAAATATATAAATATGTATGTATGTGTGTATATATATATATATATATATATATATATCTTAATGTCAGCCTCAGCTAGGTAATCTGTTTGAATTTCAGGATGGCAGGTGTCACATCACTCCATACTTGAAAGCCTTCTGGATGGCATAGTCAAAATCTTTCTACACCATGTCAGCAGTATAGCTCTTGGTTGTGTAGGTGATATGGCATTTCATCCATACTGGTTTCCCATCCCTGTGCTGGCCTGATGAACTTAGGCACTGTCCAACGAGGTACATGCATTATTGCCAGAGTAGACGCATCCAATTGCCTGGTCACGTTTGGCCTCGAGAACTGCTGCATTTCCTGGATTTTGTGTGCCATGAAGTCTCTGTTGGCTCTCATTGTGATCATTAGAATTCTTTCCTTCAAGAGACTGTAAAAGATGCCCACATACCTTTGTGCAAACACATCATTTTCTTCTGCACTTGTGCCATTAGCCACAGGAATAGCTCAGAAGGCAGTGGCTTGAAGGACCAGAATTAATAGAAGAAACATCATCCTCAACTTCTCGTGAAGAGTTTAACCCAATTTGTTCTGTTCCTTTGCAGTCTCCAGAGGGCTTTTATTCCTGCCTTATACATATGCAGGTATTCCCACCCCCAGCCTAACTGAACGGCTCTGACAACAGCACTCAGAATGCACTCCTACCTCTAAATTCTTTATTATTTGTACCTCCCATTTTAACGATACCTTATATAATTACTTAACTTTCCATAAAATGCTGGGATTTATCAGCTATAAGTAGGATCCTTGAGGCTATACAGGCCAACCTGAGTTTTCAGATTTATTATTGTTGTTGTTTATTTGTTATATTTTTTATCTCATAGAGTGATACCTCCTTCTACCTCTCACTCTCTCCTTTTGCCCTGAAACTTCAACATTAAACAAAAAAAAGCTTTTTTTTATTCATTTATGGACAGAGTTTAACTCTTGTTGCCCAGACTCAAGCACAATGGCTCAATCTCGGCTCACTGTAACCTATACCTCCCGGGTTCAAGCAATTCTTCTGCCTCAGCCTTTCGAGTAGTTGGGATTACAGGTGTCTGCCACCATGCCCAGCTAATTTTTGTTTGTTTTTGTTTGTTTTTGCATGTTTAGTAGAGACAGGGTTTCATCATGTTGACCAGACTGGTCTCGAACTCTTGACCTCAGGTGATCCACCCACCTCAACCTCCCAAAGTAATAATGGGATTACCACAGGCATGAGCCATGATGCCCAGCCCAAAAAAAGCTTTATCTTGCGCATTCAGCAAAAATGAAGTGATGAACGTGGAGCTACTGCTTAGCCGGAAGGAAAAGGAAGCCCCAGCATGTGGGACATACATCCACCAAGGATGGCATCAGAGGTATCTCACATCTGATTTCTAAAACAGATACACTCTGTGTACCTACATGGGCAGAGTTAGAACTTTTAGGCTTTTCTGAACTGTTGCCATTGTTAAGACAAACAAGTGCTATTGTGAGGGGTCAGTACCAAGTGCCTTGAGTCTCTCTCCAACAAAATTCTACTTCTCATTCTATAGCTTTTCAGTATCAAAGGCACTTGATAAGTAAGCAGAAAAGGATAATGCTGAAATCAGGGCATTCAGCTGTCTATATTTCTAGCTTTTTTTGTGTCTTTCTTAGGATTTGGTAATAAGAAGTACACACCCTTCTCCAGGAGGGAAAATAACATCATTTTAAACAACATTAAAGTTATCCTTTTATTTTATACTGAACCTGCCTATACCGGAAATGGCCCAGCTGTAAAACAGGACCAAAACAGGCTATCGCATTGTTCTGTTAGACGGCAGCTGTCCTGGTGAGTTACCCACCACCCCAACACTCCACAAAACAATTGACTTATCAGAGAAGGAAAACTTGGCCTATCCTAGACTTCCTTTTCTGCTGCTTGGTTTTTGTTGTGTTTTGTTTTCCTTTGCTCTTTAAGTACAGATTTGTCAAAATCTGGTATAACTGATATATTATACTGATATATATAATATCTGGTATAACCGATATATTATACTGACATATATAATATCTGCTATAACCGATATATTATACTGACATATATAATATCTGCTATAACCGATATATTATACTGACATATAATATCTGCTATAACCGATATATTATACTGACATATATAATATCTGCTATAACCGATATATTATACTGACATATATAATATCTGCTATAACCGATATATTATACTGACATATAATATCTGGTATAACCAATATATTTAGTGCCCTGTTAAAGCCATAGAGCTCCCTGAAATGCACATAAGCATATATTATTTTTGTTGGGAAAGGCAATAGTTTGATTATTGATTGTTCTCTTTTGAAAAAGTTTTTTTTTTTGAGACAGAGTCTCACTCTGTCACCCAGGCTAGAGTACAATGGTGCGATCTCATTCCCTGCCAACTCCACCTCCCAGGTTCAAGCGATTCTCTGCCTCAGCCTCCCAAGGAGCTGGGATGACAGGAGTACACCACCGCACCTGGCTAATTGTGTATTTTTAGTAGAGACAGGGTTTCACCATGTTGGCCAGGCTGGTCTCGAACTCCTGACTTCAGATGATCCACTGGCCTCAGCCTCCAAAAGTGCTGGGATTACAGGCATAAGCCACTGCCCTCCACCCACCAGACAAGATTTTTTTAACAGAACATTTTCCTGTCCTCCTTACCAAAATATTCCTGATGTCACAAAAGTTACCTGAGGCTGTGACAAGCAGTCAGCTACAGACACTAATTCTGTGTTGATGACTAATCTCCCAGCTTCTGCTGCTCTTTCCTCCCCAACCTCCAGCTCCTAAGTGTTACCCTCAGGAGAAAAACAAAATTTTATTTCTCTGGGAAGATAAATTTCTTAAACTGTTTCCTTGGAATTTATCCCTATCCAGAACATGCTGACATAGAAGTGATAATAGTTAAATTTAGAAAATTCTTTCTCAAATCAAAGAATACTCAAGCAGAGAGGAAAAACAAAGCTCATTCTCGCTTGTGAGCTCATTTTGCAGAGAAGGAAACATAAGTCTAGGGAGGTCGATGGTTTGGCCAAAGTCACATGGAAAATACATTTGTTTTTCTTAACAAATAATTACTGAGCATCTTCCATGAGTCCAGCACTGGAGTTCGGCAGCAAGTGGGTTCTTGGCAGGGATATGGGTGGCAGAGCCAGGGCTAGAAATCAAGCTCCACCCTCTCCCACTGTCCCTGTCCCAGGCCTCTCCCACTGCAGGACCTCTGCCCTTGCCTCCTCAAGGGATTAACATTCCCAGTGATAAAAATAAGACAATTTTCTGGAAGATGGAGCCTCATTTGTTTCCAGTTCCTTCTGGCAGGAATCGAGCGGCATTTGGGAGGAAGCCAGGGACATGAATGTGTTCTTATTTGTAGAGACGATGCCGCTTCTGAAAGCTCACAGCACGTGGACCTTGAGTAATTTTATGGAGACCTCCATCAAGAGGGTGGCAGGGGTAGATATGGACACAGGAACCACAGGTCATACACACAAGAGAGCTGGCCACACTTGGAGGATTCCTAAATCTACCTGGAAAATTCCTTATATAATACAAATGAGCCTTATTCCAAATACTTGCAGTGAAGTAGTAAACCATGTAGAATTCTAAGAATCAAAACAGCATTCAAAAGTTCTCTTAAATAGACAGATATCTAGCTGGACGTGATGGTGCACACCTGTAAACCCAGCATTTTGGGAGGCAGAGGCAAGTGGATCACTTGAGGTCAGGAGTTCGAGACCAGCCTGACCAACATGGTGAAACCCTGTCTCTACTAAAAATATAGAAAAATTAGCTGGGCATGGTGGCGGGCCTGTAATCCCAGCTACTCGGGAGGCTGAGGCAGGAGAATTGCCTGAACCTGAGAGGTACAAGCTGTAGTGAGCCAAGATCGCACCACTGCACTCCAGCCTGAGCAATAGAGTGAGACTCCGTCTCAAGAAACAAAAACAAAACAAAAGACATCCCCCCTTCAAGCAATTCCGGCCTGCATCCCTCTAGTCCTGAGAAACCACAAGCATTCCCTCCAGGAGGAGCATGTCCTTGTCATTTCATTTCTTCTGGGCTCTAGAATCCAGAGCCAAAGTAAAATCCTTAGTGTCACCCAGCTGGTGCCTCCCAGATGTAAAATCCCATTTTCATACCAACATGCAGCTCCCAGTTTTAGGGGGATTACACTCAGGGATTACAACCAAGCCTTTACCTCCCCCAAGAACCATATCGGAGCCAACAGAGCAGCGAACAGAACAGTCCTGAAACATGACTTGCAACCAGTAACTCACCTGCTTCGGAAATATCTGCATTTATTTTAGCTTCATTATCTAACAGGAAAAGTGTGAGGTAAAATGACATAAGTCCCTTAAAGCCTTTTAGAAGGAGAAGGACCAGCCTTGATGGGGGGGAAAAACTAGGCACGGTGGCTCACGCCTGTAATCCCAGTACTTTGGGAGGCCGAGGCAGGAGAATCACTTGAACCCAGGAGGTGGTGTTTGCAGTGAGCTGAAATCACTCCACTGCACTCCAGCTTGGGCGACAGTGTGAGACTGTGTCTCAAAAGAAAAAAAAAAACCCAAACAAACATACAAACAGGCACAAGACATGAATACCCACACACATGTGCACACACACACACACATACACACACACACACACACACACACACACACACAGAGATGATAAAAGTTATTCCTACCAAAATCTTCTCAACTAAAATAAAATCTGATAGTAGGAACCTCCATGGAACACTGATTCAGAATATTTCAATGAATGAGTATTTATTTTGTTAAAAAAATTCAGACTGACCAGGCATGGTGGCTCATGCCTGTAATAGCAGCACTTTCGGAGGCCAAGGTGGGCAGATCACTTGAGACCAGGAATTCATGACCAGCCTGGTCAACATGATGAAACCATGTCTCAGCTATTCAGGAGGCTGAGGCAGGAGAATCGCTGGAACCCAGGAGGCAGAGGTTGCAGTGAGCCAAGATTGCACTACTGCACTCCAGCCTGGGCAACAGAGCAAGACTCCATCTCAAAAAAAAAAATCAGACAGAAAAGAACTAATGGGCTGCTCTCCATCAAGAGATTTTTTGTATTAAATGCAAATTATTGGAATAGACACTCTTCCAAATATTGAAGGTGCTTTTTCTGTTTCCCAAAACTTTAATTAATATGTATGCCAAATGAGCTTCTTTCTTCCCCAAAATTATATAAAAACACAAATTTGTGCGAACCTGGCCTGTGAGTTCAGTGTTGGCCCACAAAAGACTGAAGCTAAAAGCTCCAAAGATCTTTTGAATCAGCTGTTATAGGAAAAACAGCAGTAGAATGAAAAACTTGGGGGCTGTATGTTGCTACAAAAATGTGATTTTTACATCTGAGAGGCACCCGCTGGGTGGCACAGAGGATTTTATTTTGGCTTTAGATTCTAGAGCCCAGAAGAAATAAAATGACAAGGACATATTCTCCCTGGAGGGGATGCTTATGGCTCCTCAGGGCCAGAGGGATACAAGCCTGAATTGCTTATACGGAGGTTTTTGTCTGTCTATTTGAAAGCATTTCAAAATACTGCTTTGATTCTTAGAATTCTATGTGCTTTACTATCTTACTAAAAGTATTTAGAATAAGGCTTATTTTTTGGTTTTGTGAGGAGGAGATTAAGCTGTTTGTCTGTTTGTTTTTAGAGATGGATCTCACTCTGTCACCCAGGCTGGAGTGCAGTGGTACAATCATAGCTCACTGCAGCCTCAAACTCCTGGCCTCAAAGAATTCTTTTCTCTCAGCCTCTCAAGTAGCTGGCCCTAGTTAATCTTATTTTAATTTTATTTATTTATTTATTTATTTTCTTTTTGAGATGGGGTCTTATCTGTCACCCAGCCTGGCACGCAGTGTGTGATCACAACTCACTGCAGCCTTAACCTCCTAGGCTCAAGCAGTCCTCCAACTTCAACCTCTCGAGTAGCTGGAACTACAGGCATCTGCCACCACACCCAGCTAATTTTTGTGTTTTTTGGTAGAGATGGGTTTTGCCATGTTGCCCAGGCTGGTCTTAACCTCCTGAGCTCAAGTCATAAACCCGCCTCAGCCTCCCAAAGTGCTGAGATGACAGGAGTGAGCCACCGTACCAGGCCACTTCATGGCTGTTCTAATTCAGTAGGTGAAAAAACCCCAAAAATATGATATTTCATATCCATAGAATTCCTATGATAACAGTGATTGTGTCTGGAGGGAAATTTTCATGTGTTAAGTGAAATTGTTAGGACTGCCATTGGTTTGGACTGAGCTCTTACCTGCAATAGGCCCAACAGACCAGACCAAACCAAACCAAAATGGAGTCACTCATGCCAGGGGCCCCACAATCAAACTGAACTGTCAAACAGGCCAATTTTCTAAAACAAAGGAACCAATCACAGCAACGAACCAGAAGGGGCCCAGTTTCCCTGAACTGGCATGATAAGAAAGTTCCCTCTGTCTGAATCCTGGGAGGAAAATAACTTTGAAATGACCAATCTGCTTTTAGTTCCCTGTTTTGTTTGTGTTTTTCAGCCCTTTTCTGCCTGTAAAGCCAACTTCTTCCACACAGCTTACAGGAGCACCTTTTTAAATCTTTGGATGGGATACTTTCCGATTCATCAATAGCTAATACAAACCAATTAGATCTTCAAACTGAATTTGTTTCCATTTTATTGTTTAACACATTATAACTTTCATACTGCTTATGCGTGTGTGCCCATATTAATCTTTATCATAGCAAAGTAATCATGAGCCTTTTCTAACTACCACACTTCAAGAGGATGTTATAATTTAAAAAACCTTTGACAGACACAATTTCACAAATACTCTAAACGTCCTTTTTTTTTTTTTTTTTGATTCAGAGTCTCACTCCCTCACCCAGGCTAGACTGCAGTGGCACAATCTTGGCTCACTACAACCTCTGCCTCCTGGATTCAAAAAATTCTTGTCTCAGCCTCCCTAGCAGCTGGGAGTACAGCCATGCACCACCACATCCAGCTAATTTTTTGGTATTTTCAGTAGAAACAGAGTTTCACCACATTGGCCAGGCTGGTCTGGAACTCCTGACCTCAGGTGATCTGCCCACCTCGGCCTCCCAAAGTGCTGGAATTACAGGTATGAGCCACTGTGCCTGGCCTAAACATCCTTGAGCCAAAAAGTGATACATTCAGATTTCCCATATTACAGATAAAGAGGTTAAGTGCAGAAACAAAGATCATAAAGAAACATTGCAAATTAGAAGCCTGGGCAACATAGGGAGACCCTGTTTCTACAAAATAAAAAATTTAAAACAACCTAGCTAGGTGTAGTGGTGCACGCCTGTAGTCCCATCCACTGGCAATGCTGAGGTAGGAGGATCTCTTGAGCCTGGGAGGTTAAGGCTACAGTGAGCTGTGATCACCCCACTGCACCACTCCAGCCTGGGTGACAGAGCAAGATTGTGTCAAAAAAAAAAAAAGAAAAGAAAAAGAAAGGAAGGAAGGAAAGAGAGGAGAGAAGGAGGGAGGGAGGGAAAGGGAAATTAGAACCAAAAATAAGATCCAAGCGTTTCATTGTTATTGTTGTTTATTGTTTTTTTGGAGACAGACTCTTGCTCTGTCACCCAGGCTGGAGTGCAATGGCACAATCTCGGCTCATTGCAAACTTCACCATCAGTGTTCAAGTGATTCTCCTGTCTCAGCTTCCTGAGTAGCTGGGATTACAGATGTGTGCCACCATGCCTGGTTATTTTTTGTATTTTTAGTAGAGATGGGGTTTCATCATAATGGGCAATCTGGTCTTGAACTCCTGGCTTCAAGTGATCCACCCTCCTCAGCCTCCCAAAGTGCTAGGATTACAGGCATAAGCCACCACACCTGGCCAGGATCTAAGGTTTTAAAATATATTTATTATGACAAATTTTAAATATTTACAAAGTAAATACAACATTATAATGGAGATTCATGTACCTACCTATCACTCTCCACACCTCCACTGATTATTTTACGTATATATGTTTTTAAGGTGAAAATTTATATATATTAGCCAGGTGTGGCGGCTCATGCCTGGAATCCCAACACTTTGAGAGGCTGAAGTGGGCAGACTGCTTGAGCCAAGGAGTTCAAGACCAGCCTAGGCAACATGGCAAGACCCAATCTCTATTAAAAAAAAAATTATATATAATAACATGCACAAATCTTATCAGGATCCTTTTTTTAAAAAAATTTCCATCTTGTTTAGCAAAAGTCTGGCTCTATAGCCTCCCAAGTGTAAATGCTATTGCCGGATTTCCTGCTGTTTGCTACCCTGAGTTGAATCATCCTTCCCCTGCTTCAGGTTTAGCTAGGAGAGAAGGAATGCTTTTGTTCTCGGTCAGAAAGCACAGGGGATGCCACGTCTGGCTGCTGCATTGTTCTGCACTCACGGTGAGATACAGGCATGCCTCCTTCAAACCATCTCCGTGGCCAACAGTCAAGAGCCTCCCTTCCGAAAGGAAAGCTCAGAACCCCTTAGCCATGTCCCACTCCACAGCCGATCTGGCAGCCCCTGCCCGAATGCTCACTACTCAGAGTCGGCTAATTGGGCCACCGTTAATACATCTAACTCTCATTCACTTTAGTCCCACCACGTGCCAGGCAGTTGCCTAGACTTGATCTCATCTCAGTGAGATCCGAATGTATAAGACTCTCATTTCCCTTTACAAGCTGGAAAACAACATATAAACATCGTCTTCCATCTCATGGCAGGAGATGAGTCAGCAGAACAGGAAATTCTCCTTGCACAAGCCCTTCTGATCCCGTGGGTTGGGTGTGTGTGGTATCGAGGGAGGGCTGGGAAGGGAGCTTGCTCCTCTCCTGAAACCACTCTGAAAGGTGAACAATGTGAGTTGGCCGGTCAGTTCAGAACTGTTGACACACACCTTGTCAACTAAAATTGTCCCAACACGTTTTGGGGAAAGCTCAGCGGCTTCCAAATAAGGAGCAGGGCAAATAAGGAAACTGGTTGTTGCGAATGTCTAGGTGGCTTCAGAAGAGGTTAGAGGAGTTACTGCCGATGAAACTCAAGACGCACTTGAGCAGCAAGCCCAGCTGTGGCAGATGTTTGATGAAAGACACAAGTGAAGGTAGGTTTCAAGGAAGGCCCTTAAACGCTGCAAAAGCCCAGGTAATACAAGTACGCACATGTGGTGAATTACAGAAGGAAGAGAGCTCTCGGGGTTGGAAATGTCTACCACTTCTCAACCCTGCAGTCTCCCGAATAGACCCAAGTTCTAATCTGGTGTTACTCCCAAGGAGCTGAAACTTGGGATAAGTCATTTAATTTCTGAGGACCCTCATTTCCTCATCTGCAAAAAGACAGCCTTAAACCCGAGGAGCTCTTCCATTTCTGAATCCTGTCGCTGCCTTGCAAACTCGAATCCACTCGCCATGACCCTACTTTTTCCTTTTCTTCCATGACTTTGCCAATGAGATAAGGGAGAAATAGCTGAGACTGGCTGTTACATCAACCAGGGCTCTCTAAAAGAACTAGGCTGTGGGAATCAGGCATTGCGGTGTGTGTGTGTGTGTGTGTGTGTGTGTGTGTGTACACATTTCCATTAGGTGGGGCAAGGAAACAGTTTTTGCAGCGTAGAGGGGGAAGCCTTCAGCCAGCTCTAAATGTTTCAGCTTTGCAGAAAATTGCATGCAGCCAAAAGAGAGGATTGAGATTTTTGCACAGGAGAAGGAGGTGGGGGAGGAGTGCATGAGCTGAGATTCTAGCTCTGAATTCAAAAAAAGGATAAGAACGCAGTTAGAAGAGTAGGCTGAGAATGAGGCAAGAGGTAAAAATATGCTGGGGCTTTTAAATAGGGTGTAGCCAGAGCTGGTTTACGTCCTACTCTTCCACTCTGACTGGCTTTTTACCTTCAGCTGGCCTGCCCCTCACCCTACCCGGACCCATTCTAAATTCTTTCAAGGCTCTGATCCCCCTCCCACCTCCCCCGCAGAGAAATTATATAGGAGCTAGGGAGGAAGTGACACATTTTCCTGCCTGAACCGAGCAGGGCCCTGAAGCAGCCTCTCGGCCTTCCAGCAGTCTTATCTCACCCCAGCCATCGCAGGCGCCTAGTTCCTCATACAATGCTTTTGTCTGGGTGAATGCTGCTGATGACTAGAACACCTAGGGAGGCTCCGTGCTAGAGGTATGGGGCATACATGAAGGGCTCCAGTTCCTCTCACAGGCAACATCAGTCAAACGTCAATGCGTAGAGCTTTGTTAGAACAATGAACCAGTTAGAGCCCTGCCCCTGCCCCTCCAGTGTGTGCTGGATTTGGAAGGTAAAGTAGGAGAATGAGAATCCCCAAGTTGATAATCCTTGATGCCTGAATTTCTATGGCAGATCTCTTACTTCCTAGCCATGTGATCTTGGGCCAGTTATCCAGCCTCTCTGAACCTCTGCATCTTCACCTGAAAAGAGAGACTGGTGATAACAAATGCCTTGTAGATTCTAAGGAGGATTTAATAAAGGAGTGGACAAGATGTGCCTGAAGCATTTGAAGTAGTGGAGAAATCTTGCTCTGTTGCCGAGTCTGGAGTGCAATGGCACAATCATGGCTCACTGCAGCCCCGAACTCCCCCACTCAATCAATCCTCCCATCTCACTCTCCTGAGTAGCTGGGACCACAGGTGCATGCCACCACACCCAGCTTATTTTTGTGATTGTTAGATATAGTGAACCCCAAGCTTCTTTTCAAAGAATCAGCATGTCAGTATGTTCAGCTCTCTTATTCTTTAATTCTCCATTTTGAAGTTTAACTTCCTTGTAATTTCAGTAAACAAGCTTTTCCACGAGATCTAGTCAGTAGTTCACATCTGTTCCCCTGGTCCCCTGCCCCAACCTGACTCATTCCAGTCACCTGCTTTGGTCACCTTCTTTGACCTAGGTCACCCCGAGCTATATGCTCTGACCTGCCTGTAACCGTCCTTCCCACCAAACCACACACCCTGACACTCCAGCTCGGACCCCTGCTCTCTTTAAAATAGCCAGTTGGGATTGGTCTTGCTTTTGTAGTCTAATACTAGCCAATAGAGGAATGACACAGCAGTTGGAGGTGATCCACATCAGCTATCAGTACCCCTTTTCCTTCTTTGTCCAAATGTGCATTCACCACTGTTCCATCTGTGAGCTGCACCCTTCTATGTAAGTAAATTGCCTTATTGAGGAAATTTATGTTAGAGTGCTACTTCTTTTGTGGCATCCAAAATTCTACTTATAACATGTGTTTTGTAGAGATGCTGTTTTGCCATGTTGCCCTGGATGGTCTTGAACTCCTAGCCTCAGGTGATCTGCATGCCATGGCCTCCCAAAGTACTGGAATTACAAGTGTGAACCACCATGCCCCGCCCTACATGGCAATTTTTATCAGGACCTTCACACTTAATTGTATGCTACCATATCGTAGTTCTTTCAGTACTAACAGAGTAACAAAACATAAAAGACAGAAAAAGACATAAAAATGAAGACCGAAGTTAAAACATCATGGGCAACAAGAGCCTCTAGCCCTCTCCAATACTGAACTGCTTTGCTTATTTTTTTTGAGACAAGGTCTCTTATGTTGCCCAGGCTGGTCTCTAACTCCTGGGCTCAAACAATCCTCCTATCTCAGCCTCCCAAATAGCTGGGACTACAGGTGCACACCACAGCACCCAGCTAACTACTGTTTCTGCCCTCCCTAATATTTCTATTACATAAAATTTATCTTACTGGTCTGTGATGATCTGTTTCCGTACTGTCTTTTTTTTTTTTTTTTTTTTTAAGATGGAGTCTTGCTCTGTCACCCAGGCTGGAGTGCAATGGCATGATCTTGGCTCACTGCAATCTCTGCCTCCTGGGTTCAAGCGATTCTCCTGCCTCAGCCTCCTGAGTAGCTGGATTACAGGTGCGCAACAGCACACATGGCTAATTTTTGTATTTTTAGTAGAGACAGTGTTTTCCCATGTTGGTCAGGATGTTCTCAAACTTATGACCTCATGATACACCTGCTGTGGCCTCCCAAAGTGCTGGGGTTACAGGCGTGAGCCACCACACCCGGCCTCCATACTGTCTCTTACAAGACTAGAGTCTATCCTTTCCAAAACTTGGTTTATTTCATAGTTAGAAAATGTATCTCTTTTTCATTTTCTCTTAGAATTTTAAAATATCATTCCCCCACCCACCCCACCTCCAGCACTTTCCTGACCGGCTTTAGAGGGGACATGGCCCTGCTAACATCTTGATTTCAGACTTCCGCCTCCAGAACTGCAGCAGAATTCTCCCAGAAGGCAGGGACAGACCCCTTCTATCTTTGTATCTCCAGAATTTAGCCTAACAAAATACCTGGGGATAGGTCGACGTTGGCTTCTTCTGTTCACTGGTATAGTCTGTGCACGTGGCATGGTGCTGGCACAGGTGCTGCATGAACACTTTGGGACTTCCGGGTCCTCAAATTCCTCATCCTGGTCACAGTGTTTCACTGGGCTCAGTGGACTGAGTGCCTGAATCCTAGTTCTCCAATGGATCATGGCAGAATCAGGCAGATTTGAAAAGATAGATTCCAGGCCAGGTCCGGTGGCTCAAATGGTGGGTGGATCATCTGAGGTCGGGAGTTTGAGACCAGCCTGGTCAACCTGGTGAAACCCTGTCTCTACTAAGAATACCAAACATTAGCCGGGCATGGTGGCACATGCCTATAATCCCAGCTACTCTGGAGGCTGAGGCAGGAGAATCACTTGAACTTGGGAGGCAGAGGTTGTAGTGAGTTGAGATTGCACCATTGAACTCCAGCTTGGGCAACAAGAGTGAAACTCGATCTCAAAAAAAAAAGAGAGAGAGAGAAAAGAAAAGGTTCCTGGTCTCCATTTCTGAATAATTCAGTAGGTCTGGGGTAGGGCCTAGACATTTGTACTTAAGGAAAAAAAAGGAAAAGAAAAAGAAAAGCTTTCCAGATGATTCTGGAACAAGACAAAACTTAGCCCTCCCTGTATGAGATGCTTTCAACAATTTCACAAGTAGTATCATTATATATGTCATTTTGACTGATTTCAAAAGACTCTAGGCCATCACAGTGGTTTTCTAGGCTGATATAATGTGAGTATATAGAGCTTAATTTAAACAAATGGTGCCTCAGGAGGATTAGTGATCACGCACCTTTTAAACTGATGTATTTTTTTAATCCTGTATTTAGCAGGGTTAGAGAACAACTGATTTTTCTTTTTTTTTTTTAATCAGAGAAATTCAGGAGAACAGATTTTTTAAATTTGTCTTTATCTTTTTGAGACAGAGTCTCACTCTACTGCCCAGGCTGGAGTGCAACGGTGCTATCTCGGCTCACTGCAACCTCTGCCTCCCAGGCTCAAGCAATCCTCACACCTCGATCTCCTGAGTAGCTGGCATTACAGGCATGCACCGCCATGCCTAATTTTTGTATTTTTTGTAGAGATGGGGCTTCTTCATGTTACCCACGCTGGTCTCAAACTCCCGAGCTCAAGGGATCTACCCACCTCCACCTCTCAAAATGCTGGAATTACAGGGGTGAGCCACCATTCCCAGCCCAAGAATTGACTTTTTAAAGAAATAAACATTCATGCATATTAAATACCTCTTTATGTTCATAAGAAATGTTTTTTCTTTTCTTTTCTTTTTTGAGACAGAGCCTCACTCTGTCTCCCAGGCTGGAATGCAGTGGTGCCATCTCAGCTCACTGCAACCTCTGCCTCCCAAGTTCAGGTGATTCTCCTGCCTCAGCCTCCCGAGCACTGGGGATTACAGGCACCTGCCTCCATGCCAGGCTAATTTTTGTATTTTTAGGTAGAAAGGGGGTTTCACTATGTTATCCAGGCTAGTTTCAAACTCCTGACCTCGAGTGATCCACCTGCCTTGACCTCCCAAAGTGCTGGGATTACAGGTGTGAGCCACCACATCCAGCCCAAAATAAGAAATTTATTACATATATTTTTTTCCTGAATTGCTGAAGCAAACTTCTTAGAAGACAACATAATTTCAAAAATAATTTTTTTAATCAGGCAGCCCCCCCCAAACCAGAATCGGTTTAGAAAGACTCCTTCGTAATTTCAAATTTAAATAAAAGTAAATTGTTCCAAATGAAGAACACTATGTTAGGCACTATTCAGGTAACTGCCAGCTAGCTGCCTTCAAGGCAGGACCTGAATGAAGCTGCACCCTGACCTAACATGCGTGTGTCGCAAAACCCTAAAAGGACTGGGGGAGGCTTTGGTTTTTATTTCAGGGCAATCTCTACTTTGGTGATAATAGAACCATTTAGATTCACAAATTAGGTAAGCACCTGAATTAACTTGCTGGGCTTGTTTGATTTTATTCCAATGACAGTTTTGTTTGTTTGTTTATTTGAAGACAGGGTCTCACTGTCGCCCAGGCTGGAGTGCCATGACAGATCACAGCTCACTGCAACCTCGACCTCCTGGGCTCAATATAGTCTCCACCTCAGCCTCCTGAGTAGCTGGGACTACAGGCATGCTCCACCACACCCAGCTAACTTTTGTATTTTTTTTGTAGAGACAGGATTTCACCATGTTGGCTAGGCTGGTCTCAAAGTCCTGGGCTCAAGCAATCTACCTGCCTTAACCTTCCAGTGCTGGGATTACGGGTGTGAGCCATTGCACCCAGCCCCAGCAATGGTATAACACACCTTTTAGATTGATGTCCCAGGCGGCCATTGGCCTGCCTCTTTGTACTTCAAGTACTGACTAGATAACAAAAGGTCACTTCTGCACCCTTATAAACATATTTTCTCTCTCTCCCAGGTCATTCGGACTTTATTATACAACTGTGCAGGCTAGGGAAGAAGAGGTCAGGGATGGAGGGGAGGTCGTTCTATTTTGAACTGCATCGAAGTCCCTCCCAAGTGACTGAGGAAGGATCCCAGTTGAATAGCTCAAGAGAGTCTGCATCTCTTAGCAGGGGGCGCCAAGAGAGTCCGAAACATGTGCACAAAGGACTGCAAAGCCTGCAGGCAGACACACCGCCAAAGACATGGACGACAGCCAGGCACACCGGCCAAGACAGAACGGGGCAAAGCAGGCGTTGTGCTGATCGGTTGAATCATCCCAGCATGTTCATAGCTATGCTTTGTTTTTCTTTTCTATTTTGATGAAAACTGTCACCGTTTTTACCTTGTCACTGAACAATAACAAATTTGTGACATTTCACAACACACGGGCAATCTAGTAAACTTGCGACCATTCTGGCATGTTTCTGACACCTACAGACATGTGTTTCAGTCTTGTGGGGTAGCAGGGTGTTGTGTGTCTGCCTTTCCGTGTCCCCATGTTTTGCTTATGTCACTGTGTGGCTTCTGGTGCCAACATGGCCAGATAAGATCAGTTACATGGCTGCAAGGTCCCCAAGCATGGTCTCTTTGATGGCACTGGAGGGCATAGACTTCGACACTGCTGCCCACAGGGCTTCCCAAGAGCGGCTTCCTAACCAGTCCGTAGCAGAGCAAGTGTCTGCCATCAAGTTGCAAGAGAAAGCTCAGGATTTAACAGTGCACTAAGTTACAAAGTTTTGGCTGAGTGAAGCAATGAGACATGCATGGATACCATGCTTTCCATCCCTTTTTAGGAGCTGGAGTGATACGATGAAGGTCATAGACATTCTGAATGTGGCCACAGAGTTTATTTCTCTGGAAGGGCCAGAAGTTTTCCCTGAAGGACATCCAAGTGCCTTCCACTTTGAGATCCAAAGCTGCAAAGCACATTTCCATGTGTGGCCTAGAGGAGATGGCTCCTTCTGTAAAAGGGAGGACTTGAATTTAGATGAAACAATTTCTGCAGTGCCTGTGGATGGAGATAGTATAAAAGGGCACAGATTTTGGCCGGGCACAGTGGCTCACCCCTGTAATCCCAGCATTTTGGGAGGCTGGACAGGCGGATCACAAGGTCAGGAGATCAAGATCATCCTGGTTAACATGGTGAAACTCTGTCTTAACTAAAAATACATAAAAAATTAGCCAGGTGCGGTGGCACATGCCTATAGTCCCAGCTACTTGGGAGGCTAAGGCAGGAGAATCCCTTGAACCCAGGAGACAGAGGTTCCAGTGAGCTGAGACCGTGCCACTGCACTCCAGCCTGGAACAGAGCGAGACTCTGTCTCAAGAAAAAAAAAAAAAGCACAGATTTCATGACAGTACTTGCAGGCTTTCTTCAGAGGGATTCAGTCCAATCACAAGAAGGTTGGGGGTCGGTGAGGCCGGGCATGGTGGCTCTCGCCTGTATTCCCAGCACTTTAGGAGGCCAAGGCAGGTGGATAATTTGAGGCCAGCTGGTCAACATGGTGAAACACCATCTCTACTAAAAATACAAAAATTAGCTGGGTGTGGTGGTGTGCACCGATAGTCCCAGCTTCTCAGGAGGCTGAGGCAGGAGAATCTCTTGAATCCAGGAGGTAGAGGCTGCAGTGAACTGAGGTCACACCACTGAACTCCAGCCTGGGTGACAGAGCAAGACTGTCACAAGAAAGAAGACTGGGGGTAAGTGAACCTTCCAGGTAAAACTGAAGGTGATTGCTTGTCATTACCAATGTGTAAACCAAAAATAAAATTCTAAGCCCCCAACTAACTGAACAGACTCCTCTCGGCCAATGGCATTCTAAAATTAACCTGAAACATTGGTTCAGGCCATAATGGGCTAGGCTGGGGGTATGGGACTTGCCTCACACTCTGCTCCCTTTTGGAATTCAGGCACAGCTGACCAACATTAACATTAGCACAGAGACCTTAAGACTGACAAAACACCTTTGTAGCACTAAGATATCAACACGAAAGACAGCAGGCCCTGAAAGAAATCAAAGCATTTTACCCCAAAATGTATTTATTTAATATATTTTGAAATGGCCCTGCCAAGCTGTCTCATGGATAAAATCTGCATTCTGTAGAGAATTCCCTTCCCTTTCTGGATCTTTTTCCTGATCCAGGAGAAAATTAACTGAGTCTGGTACCCTTTTAAGTCTGATTAGAGACGTTTACTGTCTGTTCCCTCTGAAGCCTGCTACCCGGAGGCTTCATCTGAATAATAAGAACCTTGATCCTTGATCTCTACAACCCGTTATCTTTTCTTCTCTTTTCTTTTTTTTTTTTTTTTGAGCCCAGACTGGAGTGCAGTGGCACGATCTCAGCTCACTGCAGCCTCTGCTGCTGGGTTCAAGCAATTCTCCTGCCTCAGCATCCAAAGTAGCTAGAACTACAGGCATGCACCACCACACCCAGCTAGTTTTTTATACTTTTAGTAGAGACAGGGTTTCACCATACTAGCCAGGCTGGTCTCAAACTCCTGACCTTGTGATCTGCCCATCTCAGCCTCCGAAAAGTGCTGGGATTATTGGCCTGGGCCCTGGCACCTGGCCTTACAACCCCTTATCTTAACCCAGGCACTCCCTTCTATTGATTCCAAGGTCTTTAGATAATAACGTAACCCTTTCAGCTGTCAATCAGAAAATCTTTGAATCCACCTATGATCCGGAAGCCCCTCTCCTGCCACCTCTTCCTACTTCCAATTGTCCTGCCTCTCTTCGAACCAATGTACATCTTACATGCATTGGTTGATATCTTACGTCTCCCTAAAATGTATAAAACCAAGCTGTAGCTTGATCACCTTGGGCACATGTTCTTAGGATCTCCTGGAGCTGTGTCACAGGCCATGGTCACTCAGAGTTAGCTCAGAATAAATCTCTTCAAATACTTTACAGAGTTTGGCTCTTTTCATCAACAAAGGTTTGGAATAACAGTATCCCTTTTCTTCAAAATCATGTCTTCCTTGGCCACTTAGGAAATAGCTCATGTTCTGAGCAGCAACTTTGCAGTGGTGTGATCATGGCTCACTGAAGCCCTCCAGCTCCTGGGCATTAATGATCCTCCTGCCCCAGCCTCCTGAGTAGCTAGGACTACAGGTGCTCACCATCATGTCGAGCTAATTTTTTGAAAAAAAATTTTTTTGTAGTAATGAAGTCTTGCTATGTTGCTGAGGCTGGTCTTGAACTCCTGGACTCAAGCAATTCTCCCACCTCAGCCTCCCAAAGTGCCGGGATGACAGGCATGGGCCACCACATCTGGCCTGGCAGTAACTTTTAAGTGATGGGAAAGAAGCCCTTTGTAAATAAATAGAACACATTTCATTGTGTCTTATTCCAGTTCCCTCAGCTGGAGTGTTGTCATTTTAATGTATATGATTGTACTGTCATCCTCAATTTCTAGCCCAGTAATAATGCTAAGGAGGATGAAAGGTGGCACTTCCTCTGCAGCTGTGACATTTTTTCAAAACACTCATGACCCTTTGGCCAGCCTGTCATCTCGCTTCTGTGATGTTTAGTTAAGGATGGACCCTGGAGTCAGACTATCTGGGTTTGTATCTCAACTTTCATTGAGTCTGTTAGCTGAGGGACAGCTTACAAGTGTAAGTAACCTTGTGATCTGCCCATCTCAGCCTCCGAAAGTGCTGGGATTATTGGCATGGGCTCTGGCACCTGGCCTTACAGCCCCTTAGAATCTCCTGGAGCTGTGTCACAGGCCATGGTCACTCATAGTTAGCTCAGAATAAATCTCTTCACATTTATGAGGGAAAATGAGGGTAGCAGTACCTACCTCGTAGGGTTGTTTGGAGGCATAAGTGAGAATGTGTGTAAAGGGGGAGAAGATGTGCTGGCACTGTTAGGAAATGTGGGGGAGGTTTTTGCTGCTCGTGTTGCTGTTGGGATTCTCAATTCACCTAGTGAGCACCAGGAACAAAAACTGGCCATGCTGGGCCAGCCACGGTGACCCACACCTGTAATCCCAACACTTTGGGAGGCCCAGGAGGGTGGGTCCCTTGAGGTCAGGAGTTCAAGACCAGCCTGGCCAACATGGTGAAACCCCCATCTCTACTAAAAATACAAAAATTAGCCAGGCATAGTGGCGCATGCCTATAATCCCAGCTACGAGGGAGGCTGAGGCACAAGAATGACTTGAACCTGGGAGGCGAAGGTTGCAGTGAGCCAAGATCACACCACTACCCTCCCACCTAAACAACTGAGCTAGACGCTGTCTCAAAAAAAAAAAAAAAAAAGAAAGAAAAGAAAAACTGTACATGCTAATGCTTTTACATAGCCCACGTGTGGGACAGGATGGACATATTAATCCTATTTAATTAGGGAACAAGGTCTAAGACAAATGCAACATTTTAATACAAGTGAATTTGTAACCAGGAAGACTGATTCACAGGGACTAAACTTAATGGGCCAGTATTCTACCAATACAAGGATATTTGCCATCCCAAATACATTATCTCATATGATTTTTGTCTTTCCAGTAAATAGTGGTTTCTAATATTTTGAAGTCATGGACTTCTTTAAAAAATCTGATGAAGCCAGACATGATGGCTTGTATCTCCAGTCCCAGCTACCTGGAAGGCTGAGATGGGGGGATTGCTTGTGCCCGGGAGTTTCAGACCAATCTGGGCAACACAGTGAGAGGTGAGACTCTCATCTATTACAAAAAAAAAAGATGAAAACTATGAACTATGTACCCTCTGCTCAGAACAGCGCATAGTTATATATGCATAGACTACTTTGCCTGCAATAGTATGAGGTTCACTGACCTCAAGTTAAGATTCCATTGCCATGGACATGAGAGAAGTAGAAAAAGAAAGTTCTGGAATGGAGCTTCTTTCCAAAATTCTTTGAGGCTTATCTCCATGGTGATTGTTTCAAATATCAAGTTCTAGGGCCACACTTTCATAAGACGAACCTTGGGATTCAATGATTTTTTCCATTATTTTTAACTTCTCTTGCAGCGGTTCTCACCTTAGTTCTACGTTAGAATCACACATGGACATTTTGAAAAGCCCCAATACCCAAACCACCCCCTAGATCAATTAAGTCATTATCTGGAGGATGTGACCAAGGCATCAGTAACGTTTAAATCTCCCCAGATGATTTGAGTGTTGAGAAACACAGCTCTACTGCCTCTTTTTAATTAAGAAAATAATTCAGCGGATCTGGGCCTTCCAGCCCCCTTCAAATCCCCGTCTTTCTTGAACTCCTGAACCCTTTAAACAAATCTTTTCTGTGTGGGGCATGCCATATTTCTCTTTAAAGTAAAACTGGCTTTCATCTCCTGTTACTATGTCACAAAGAAGTGTATTGTTCAACTACCACTTAAGAAAGACTTCGTTTAACTCAGAGCTTATGATAGGGAGAAAAAGCAGCAGAAGGAAAAGCAAAAGCTGCTCGGGATTATTCAGCCGCATCCAATCTCATGAGTATACTCTACCAAAAGAGCCGAAGCCAGAGAGGAGGTGGTGGCAAAAATAAATAAATAACTAAAGATGATTTTGAAGAGGTAGATGACTCAATGAAATCTGCATAAGTGGAGAAGTCCAGAGAGACGAGGCAGAAACATCTAAGGAGTCAAGTTCCTTGCGTTGTAGGAGGTAAAGATCGAATAGGTGGGCTTTGAGCAGGCCCGAGATCAATTCTTTTTTCCAGTAGTGTCATCATTTTAGAGCTAGAAGAGACCACTGAGATACACTAGTCCTCTTTCTCCAGTCCTCTTTCTCCCTGCCCCAACCCCAGCTGAGGCCAGACAGAGACATCAGCAACCTGAAAAGGCAACCCAGGTTGGTGATATCTTTGAGGTCTCTGTTGGTTGGGGTAGGGATAGGGGCAGGCATAGCTAGGTCCCCTGAATGTAGAGTGTTCTCCCACCTTCCATGATACAGGGCTGACAGAGGCTCCCAAGACCCTCTAGGTGACACTAGGTGAGCAGAGAAAGCTAACAGAACATACTAATAAGCTGAGCCTTTTTTTTTTTTTTTTTGTCTAAACCTAGACACTTTTAAGGGTAAAGGAGGTGTCTTAGTCCATTGGGATGCTGTAACAAAATACCATAAGCTGGGCAGCTTATATGCAACAGAAATTTACTTCTCACAGTTCTGGATGCTGGGAAGTCCAAGATCAAGCACTGGCCAATGCCTACTTTCAGGCTTATAGATGGCACCTTCTGTGTCCTCATATGTGGAAAGGGGCTAGCTAGCTCTCAGGGGTTTCTTTCATAAGGGCGCTAATCCCATTGATGAGAGCTCTACCCTCCTGACCTAATCATCTCCCCATGGCCTTACCTTACAATACCATCATCTTGAAGGTTAGCATTTCAGCATATGAATTTGGTTCTGGGTTGGGGGCAGGGAAGGGACACAAACATTCGGATCATCTCAGGAGACAACAGTTAAACCCAGACTTCTCTCTAAAATCTATTTGCTATCTTTGTTCATTTTTTTTTCTTTTTTTTTTAAGCTCCATGTTACATATGTTGACATTTGATCTTTCTTCATTTTTACATAATCTGTCACCTTATTGATACTTCTACCATCAGTATTACCTCTATGAAAGAAGAGTGGCTCTTAGTAGATTTACAGTGACTGTCAACTCACCTGTGGGTTCTTCCAGTGGAGAAGTCTGAGCTGTCAATCAAAAGAAACGTTTCCTGGTTCTGACTCCTGTTACTTCCCTCTCCTTTTCCTTGCTTTCATCTGGATCCAAGCATTCCTGTAGAGCAGCCCCGTGGACTTCTGGGAGACAGGCTTCACAAACATACCTGCAGGGGTAGTAAGGTCTCAGGTGTGTGTGTTCTGCCCCGTCTCTTCTTCCTTCCAGTGGAGAGTTTTTGCCTGTGAACCCTCCATTCTGCCTGGGGCCTCTCTGAGCTGACTTCCCTCTTTCCCAGACAAGCAGAGTTGCTTCCCAGGTGAGCACAATATTTCTCCTTTCCTCAGTAGATTTTTTCCTTGTTGACACGGCAGTGCTTTGATTTCTGTGACTTTTTTGCTTGTTAAAAGACAGGCCTGTCCTCTTTTCATAGAGGCCACAGTTTAGTTCAGACTGGATTTAGAATCCACCAAATGTTGATCACCAGCAACTATAGCACCTCTAGTCAGTTTTCTGGAGGTGCTGTTCTGAAGTACTTGTGTTAACTATGTACTCTTCTGGAACCTTCTAAGAACAGAGTATCATTTATTTCTTTTCTTTTCTTTTATTGAGCCAGGGTCTTGCTTTGTCACTCAGACTAGAATGCAGTGGTGCAGTAATGACTCACTGCAGACTCGACCTCCTGAGCTCACGAAGTCTTCCCACCTCAGCCTGTAAAGTAGCTGGGACTACAGGTGCATGCCACCACACCCAGCTAATATTTGCATTTTTTGTATAGATTGGGGTCTCACTTTGTTGCCCAGGCTGGTCTCAAACACCAGGGCTCAAGTGATCTGCCTGCCTCTGCCTCCCAAAGTGCTGGGATTCCAGCTGTAAGCCACCACACCTGGCCTAAGTAGCATTTTCTTAAATGAGAGAAATGCTGTTTTCAGATGGGCTAGTTACAAATTGCTCCTGTACCACCTGGTTTTTTTCCCCAGGGAGTGCAAGGGAGTTACCAGACTCCAAGATACTTGGTAAGCCTTTTTATGATCCTTCTGATATAAAGTGAATTCCTGCTACAAAACTCTTGAGATTGTGGCTTTGGTGACTCCATTTCCAAATCAGAATAGGCACCAATCAGGAACAAGATTCAATTAAGATTACGCGATCCCTGTGACATTTATATATATTTCAGTTACCAATACTTTCTATTCACTCAAGTGATTGCTGCTTCATCTTCAGCTCTCCTAACCTGACAGCTGACTAATGCAATCATGTGAGTTCTTTGTGGCTTACCGACCATTGGCGCTCCTCAGTCTGCTGTCACTGTAGGCTCTTGTGATATGGAAGTACCTTACGCCCATTTATTCTTGGACATGTCCGTACTTGAGCTACAGCACTGTCTCCCCGACTTCGGTGGAATGTTACTGCCTTATCATGTGGTCTTGATGTGTATTAGCCTCCCACCTTGGACACAAGGCAGTATTTTCTCCTGGATAACTTGCTTGAGGCCATGAAGCCTGTTGTGATAAAAGAGGTTACATTATGGAAGTGGGTGCCCCTGAGAGGGAAGTCTTAGGTTTGGAAAGAACTCTGGCAGGAACCTAGGTGGGATTCTGTACAGAATCCTCATGTGACCTTCAAAAAAAAATCATACATTTTCCCTTCTGCAACTTGGTAGGGACTGAGAACTTTGCTGTGGTGGAGGAGGTTAGATTGTGGAGGTGGGTGCTTCAAATAGCATTTGCAAGGTGATGTCTCATCTAATTTCCCTTGCTGAGAGCAACTTGAAGTCTAACTTTTGTTAGAGCTTTATTGCCTTTCAAATTAAGAGGTTATTACATTTAAATTTTATTGCAAAGCTACCAACATACCATGTCAGAGAGGTTTTTGCAGATCTGTTAGGCGTAAGCTGGATTTGATTCATTAAGCTTTCAATTTTCTCTAAGGCTGTGTTCAAGTGTTTGTGGAAGCATTCATAACCTTTTTAGGGCGGGGGGTGGGGGAGTCTGTTCTAAAGAGGAAGGTACAGTAAAGTCATACTAAGACATCTGGGGGCCTCATGGGTGAGTTTGCATATTTCACCCCTAAGGAGTTTTTACTTTGCCAGTTATAGTTTCTTTTTTAAAATGTGTTCAAGGATACATCTTCTGGATCAGAGCACAGTACAAAGATAAACAGTATGGAATAAGCAGCTTGGTGGGATAATGCAAGAAGCATTAGGTTGAGTGGATTGAGAGCCAAAGACTGGCTCCCAGCTCCCAGCCTCTGCCCCATGTAGCTGAATGAACTGCATGCAAGCTACCAGCCTTTAATAACAAATGCCTTAATCTCTTAAAACCCCCGTTTCCTCATTTCTCTTATGAAGGTCTTTGAGATTATGCACATGACAAAGTCAATTGACTGGCCGAATGCAGAATATTACTGTTGGTTTTGTTATAATAATATTCGCAACCTGAATAATGGTAAAAATGGAAGTGGGCAGGGCTTTGGCTCACTCCAAAATTTGGAAGGTGAACTGAGGAAGATCTGCATTGACATCCCTTTCCCCTGTATGTCCAGGGGCTTCCAGTGCTCAAGGCAGCCTCCATCAGTGTTGGGCCAGGCTTGGCGTTCCCATGTGCTGTGGCTGAGATAGGCCTTTGTGAAGTGTATGCCAATATCAAAGGCTAATTCCCAGATGGCTAAGTGGCCACTGAATTTTTGTTGCTCTTAGGGGTCTAGAAGCAACATGGACTGGACTTGGACATGAGGGAACTGGATGCGGTAATCCATATGAAAGAACTCATAGATTCTTGAGTTTATCAGACCCAATAGCTAGTGCAAAACTGATGAACAGAAGGTCAGGCAGAGGCACATCATAGAATCTAGTATTTAGGATTGAATGCCCCATAGCTAAGACTGTGTTTACATAAAGCACTGGGGCTCCTGGAAGTATTGTCTCATCAGTGTTGTCAATGAGTCCAGTGGAGTAATGAAGGACAGTGCAGAATCTCCAGGCATGGGGCATTGGGAGAGCTATTAGCACTGAAGAACTGCCCATGACTTGCCACAGAATGCCCTGAGCTAGACATAAGTGAATAATGGCAAGAAACAATAAACCTAATGTAATGGATGTCCAAAATGAGGTCACAGCACAGAAACAATAGCTTAAGTAAGTCCCAAAGTGCATTATCAAGCCTCGGGAAGAGCTATGGGCTGACTTCTGGGGGAAATATGGGAGCAAATACTAGCTGACAGTACAGTTAGAAATGCAAGGAACAACCTGCAGCATTTCCAAATAGATCTTTATTGCCACTCAAAAGCAACCTTTATTTGAAAGCATAGATTTGTTTTGATGTTGGTTGGTTGGTCTTCATTCATGACTACACATATTCTAACATCACAATTTCACCATCTCAGTAGGAAAAAGGTTCACAACCAATGTACAGGCATATTTCAGGGAACATCCTAAAATTGAAATTTTAAAATAAAACAGTCAGAGTTATCATGGAAGGAAGGTCATCGTAAGTGGAACGTGTCAATGAGAGGAAATGCTTTATGGTAAAAATACACTGATTAGAGAGGAAGGCTGAGTATAACTGTGGGCAGAGATTTACAAATGTGGAAATCAATGAATCCACAGGCGGTAATGTGCTGGTAAATGTTCGATAACCAGATTTCTGGGAGTGTGGGGGAGCCCTAATTTCTAGCCTTTGTTGATTTCTGAGGTATCAGTATTCCCATGGTAACCAATTTCCACCGTACAGATACAATAGACGTGACTAACCCCAAGAGCATAGATAATAGTAAAATATAGTAAAATAATTAGGAAGTGATGGGTTTTGAATATTTGTTACCTTTGTTTATAATATAATTTAATTATAACGTTATATAATTTTTAATTAATGGTCTGTTTTTAACAACCAACTCACAAAATTCCTAAAAATGTGACAGTCATCTCTTTTGAGCTAGTATGAACTAGCTCCAGCACACCACTGACTATCAGTAAAGGGACATCGGAGCATCTTTAGGGAAAGATGAGAAAGGGACCAGACGCAGTGGCTCATCCTAAATATTAGATTCTATGATGTGCCTCTCAAGCAATCTACTTGCCTCAGCCTCCTAAGTCGCTTGAGTTCAAGAGGTCAAGACCAGCCTGGGCAACATGGTGAAAACTTATCTCTACCAGAAATACAAAACAATTAGCTGGGCATGGTGGTGCTGGCCTGTGGTCTCAGCTACTCAGAGGCTGAGATAGGAAGAGAGGTTGAGCCTAAGAGGCAGAGGTGGCAGTGAGCTGATACTGCACCACTGCACTCCAGCCTGGGTGACAGAGTGACACTCTGTCTCAAAAAGAGATAAAAAAGAGAGAGAAAGGAATAGCCGTGAAATGTTTTGTTACTTATGAGGAAAAGATAAAGGTGAATTTAGATTTTTTTCATGTATGTTAATACATAACTGTAGAATGATTTTACTCAGATAATGCTCATTACTGATCATCTTTTGTCCCATAGGCATGAGAAATGCTTTGTATTACAGCTCATCTGCCACAGATTTACCATGCACATTAAAAAATCGTATAATGAAGAATGTTTTACACCTAGTGTTGCCCAACTTTTCGACTGTAAAACTTTTTGTCCCCCACAGAATACTTAATATCTCATGGCAAATAGATCAAGAAAATGCTCGGTGGATTACCTGTCTAAGTATCCTGTCCCTCAACCTTTGTTATTAATGACTTCAGACACTTTATAGTGTGTTGATCAAATATTTCGTACCATAGAAGACAGGCTAAGTCAGTGATTCTCAAATTTGACCACACATCAGATACCTCTGGAAGCTTCTTAAAAGACCTATTGAGGGCCGAGTATGGTGGCTCACACCTGTAATTCCAGCACTTTGGGAGGCCAAGGCAGCAGATCACCTGAGGTCAGGAGTTCAAGATCAGCCTGACCAACATGGAGAAACCTGGTCTCTATTAAAAATACAAAATTGCTAGGCATGGTGGCACTTGGCTGTAATCCCAGCTACTCAGGAGGCTGAAGCAGGAGAATTGCTTTAACCTGGGAGATGGAAGTTGCAGTGAGCCGAGATCACACCATTGCGCTCCAGCCTGGGCAATGAGAGAAATCCTGTGTCAAAAAACAAACAAAAAACAAGACCCACTGAATTAGAATCTTCAGAGTTGGGGCCTAGGAAGATCTCTCTTTAAAATGTTCTTCTCATCTTTCAACTGTGAACATAAAATAAAATCTTCAAAAAAGTTCTTTCCATCAGACAAAGTTCTACCCACAAGATTTTTGGCAATACTTTTCCTAGTAACTCATCAATGTGCTTTGAAAGAGTACAAATTGATTGATTATTGATTGAGAAAGAGTCTTGCTCGGGAGTCCAGGCTGGAGAGCAGCAGTGCAATGACAGCTTACTACAGCCTTTCCTCCCTGGTTCAAACTACCCTCCCACCTCAGCCTCCTAAGTAGCTGGAGCTAAAGGCATATATTACCATGCTAATTTTAGAACAAATTTTGTAGAGATGAGGTCTCCCTATGTTGTTCTGGTTGGTCTTGAACTCCTGGGCTCAAGAGATCCTCCTACCTCAGCTTCCCAAGTTGCTGAGATTACAGGCATGTGCCACCGCACTTGACTGAGTGTAAATTTGTGAGCATGTAGTGTGACTGTTATTAAGTTGTGAATTCAGGAGATTTTACGTGTAAGAACTTATCAATATTTTAAGATTATATGTTTGAAAATCTCTTTTAAATAATATATTTTTTAAAATTTTTTCATAGAGACAGGGGTCACTATATTGTCCAAACTGGTTTTGAACTCCTGGGCTCAAGTGATTCTCCTGCCTCGGCCTCCTAAAGCGCTGCAATTACAGGCACGAGCCACCAAGCTCAGCCAGAAATCCTCTGTCAAAAAACGTTTTGCCACTAAATTCTAAACTGAAGTCCTCAATTCTCTAGGAATAATTACAACTACATGGCTTTTTAGATATTCTGTACAAATTGTTTTTATTGAATAATAAAAAATAAAATTTCAATCATGAAGGAAATAGTTAATACAGAATAACATAAAACCTTATATGTGTTTGTTCAAATATTTACCAAATTCCTACCATGTTCTAGGGACTATGTATCAATTTTTTTTTTAAATGAGCTATTGGGAAAAAGATTAGAGAGACGTGTGTTAACATTTGTGCATGGAAAAAGGCTCAGATCACAATACAAGGAGCTACAGCCTGGGTGATTGTCAAATCCAAGGAAGTCTGGTTTGCAGAAGAGAACAGGTGACAGTTTCACTGAGGTGTAACTGTATAATCATCAGTCCTGAATCATCATATTTAGTTGTGGGCATCACTATTCGAGGCATTCAGAATAAGTACACTGTATGTAGAGGTTATGCCCAAGATGATATGCAGAGATTAAAGATGGACTGATAAAGAAGCTTTGAAGAAGCTCATTGGTTATTGTGGAAAAGAGAAAACTTGGGAGATGTAGTTATATTCCAAGATCTAAATGACCTTCATGTTCACGTTGAAGAGGGCTTAAGTGGGAGAGCCAGGGTCTGAAGTATAAAGTTGCAGTGAACACTCATACCATGATATTCAAGGTATTCATTTCAATACAACGTACAATGTAAGGCAGAATTACCTCGTGATTATAGCTCTCTACAAATAGAACGCGTCTTAGTTCTCAGTTACTTGGAAGTCTTAAGCCGAGGCTGAATGAGCACTGAAGGACATGTTACATAAGGAATTTAAGTATCCATTATGAGAATTGGGTTACTTAATGCCTGAACTTCCTCCCAACCTTAAGCCTGTGTGTTTCTGCTATCCATGCATGAAACACACACTTGTGTCATGGCTAAAAAACGCAAATGTCACCTAAAACATCTGCAGCCTGAGCCTGCTGTGATGGCTCATGCCTATAATCCCAGCACTTTGAGAGGCCAAAGCAGTGGATTGCGTGAGCTCAGGAGTTTGAGACCAGTCTAGGCAACACAGTGAAATCCCGTATTTATCAAAAATACAGCCAGGCATGGTGGCTCACACCTGTAACCCCAGCACTGTGGGAGGCCGAGGTGGGCAGATCATGAGGTCAGGAGTTCAAGACCAGCCTGGCCAACATGGTGAAAAACCATCTCTACTCATGATACAAAAAAATAGTGGAGCGTGGTGGTGCACACCTGTAATCCCAGCTACTGGGAGGCTGAGGCAGGAAAATCACTTGAACTGGGGAGGTGGAGGTTGCAGTGAGCTGAGATTGCATCATTGCACTCCAGCCTGGGCAATAGGGTGAGACTCTGTCTCAAAAATAAAAGAAAAAAATTAGCTGGGGTGTGGTAGTACACACCTGTGGTCCCAGCTACATGGGAGGCTGAGAAGAAAGGATCACTTTGGCCTGGGAGGTCAAGGCTGCAGTGAGCCATGATTGTGCCACTGCACTCCAGCCTGGGGGACAGAGTGAGATCCTGCCTCAACAACAACAACGACAAATCTGCAGCATGGATGTACACTGATTCTTCAAACAAATAGGCTATTTGGATAATAGTTTATATTATAGGACATTTCTGATCATTCCATAAGCCATAGTGAAAATACGTTCAGGGATAATGTTTAATTTCACAAAGTTTGCATTTTATACCAAAGAGATATACTTACAGGATGTACCTGCTACAAAAGTATAACACAACATTTGCGGTAGCAATTCACAAACAGAAGGTAATTACATGAACTTACCAATGTTGCCTTCATCTTTAAATATACACACTTAGAAGACAAAGACAAAATGTTTCTCTATTTTATACTGAAACCATGGATTAAGTCACATCTGTTCATACAGTTATAATGGACTACAACTGTCACTTTAAGGTAGAAAATTGGTAGCATACATGTTATCAAGCTTTAATACCAGCATTAGAATAGACTTTTATAATTAAGTTTATTCTTTCCCTTCAATATATGTTTATTATGAAACATTTAGAGGAATTCCAGTGTCAAAGGTGAATAAATTACCCATTGCGTCATCGTCCAGAGACATTACTGAGAATACCTTGGTGCATTTCCTTCCTGTCTCTTTCAGCTGTACGTATTTTGTGTTTGTTTGTTGTACATACTTATGACCATATTGTATCTATATTTCATACCCTGCTTCTAAGGCACAAGCAATGTCCTCTGTTTTAACAAATGTTTGATTACATAGTAATCCACGTGGTAGATTCACTATCGTTTTTGTGTTTACAGTGTAGGATATCTGAGTTCTCTTATAGTGAGTTCTATACTTTGAATATTGTGGTATGAATTGTCTTTATTGTCTAGACTCTGCAGAGTTTTAGGAAACTGACTTCCAGGCCAAATGTATAGCTATTAAAAAAGTAGGCCAAATACAATGGTTCACACCTGTAATTCTAGCACTTTGGGAGGCTGAGGCTGGTGTATCACTTCAGGCCAGATGTTCAAGATTAGCCTGGCCAACATGGCGAACCCCATCTCTACTAAAAATACAAAAATTAGCCAGGTGTGTTGTCACATGCCTATAATCCCAGCTACTTGGGAGGCAGAGGTAGGAGAATCGCTTGAACCCTGGAGGCGGAGGTTGTAGTAAGCCAAGATTGCACCTCTGTACTGGTCAGCAGAGTGAAACTCCAACTCAAAAAAAAAAAAGTATGTTAAAAACTGACAGCTGCTTGTATCTTTCCCTGTAGAGCCCTTGCAATTGCTTTAGGTCAGATGGCATAGCTATGGTGGGTTTGCCAAAATTCTAAACCATAATCATTTTTAATCAGGGACCTCTCCTCTTACCCTTGTGTTCATGGACTTTCCTGGACACCCCTCGGTCTAACCACCTAGAAGAGAAAAGAAGCTGAAAAGAGCCAATTCTCATTTACTGTGTGTGTAGGGGGGAAGGGGGCTGGTGTTCATCTCGACTCCAAACATGCTTCATCAAGGAAAAGGGTAACTTTAAAATGTTTGTCCTTTAATCATTTAGTGTACTTTAAAAAGCTAGTTTGCAGTAACCCATGGCTAGGTCCTGTTGGCTTCCTCCTGCTGGTGAGATTGTGAGTACCTTTAGTACCTCTCAGCTCAGATCCAAAGCAGAACACTTCCAAGACAAACAGACTGCCTAGAACCTTACCAGGAAACTCCAGAGGGAGTTTTCCACCTGTTTGTGCCTGAGCTGAACTCAGTTCTGCAGGAAACTATAGTTTGTACATCTTATATGTGGCCAGGTGTTGAAGTTCTGGCTAGAGGCTCACGCTAAAGAAAACTTGGATGATAGCATGTGGATTAGGGAATGGTGTCCTATGGGATCCTCTTGGATAGGATGTATTTGGGAGACAAAGGACCAGGTGGAAGTAGTTGGGATGAATCTATCTGTAAGCTACTTACATATTTAACCAACTGTTGCCTGACAAATGTAGATCAGGATAACTGAGATCATTGTGAAACACCTTTCTTCCAGAGTTAAGGGTGAGTGACAGCATTCATGATATGGCAAGCATTGACTTCTTGACTCTTCAATGCTTGCCATATCATGAATGGTTTTAAGCCAGAGAGATTTATTCATTCATGCATTAATTCCACAAATTATGTGGCTGGTGTATGGCCATGAATTACATACTTCCTATGCTCAAATAACTCAGTGTAGTAACAGACAAATATTTAGATAATTTAAGCATAGTCTATAAAGACAGAAGTGCATTGGATTTTATGAGAATATTGAGTAAGGATGCCCAGCCCAGCTTAAGGTGGGTAGGAAATGGGGAACAATGTCAGAGAAACCTTCCTGGAGGATGTTACATCTGAATTAGTTTTGAAAGAACAGTAGTTTGACTGGCTGAGAAAGGAAGAAGGACGGGTGTGTGGGAGTGTTCGGGTAGGGATGGCAGGGTGTGTGGGAGTGGTGGGATGGGGGTAGCAGGGTATGTGGGACTGTTAGGACAGGGGTGGCAGGTGAGTGGATGGTGATGTTCAGGAAACAGACAGCATCAACCATGGTATGGAGGGGATATGGAATCAAGACTTGTGCTGGGGTTGGGCACAGTGGCTAATGCCTGTAATCCCAGCAGTTTGGGAGGCCAAGGTGGGTGGATCACAAGGTCAAGAGATCAAGACCATCCTGGCCAATATGGTGAAACCTCATCTCTCCTAAAAATACAAAAATTAGCTGGGTGTGGTGGCAGACACTTGTAGTCCCAGCTACTTGGGAGGCAGAAGCAGGAGAATCACTTGAACCTGGGAGGTAGAGGTTACAGTGAGCCAAAATCATGCCACTTCTCTCCAACCTGGTGAGAGTGTGAGACTCTGTCGCAAAAAAAAAGACTTGTGCCTGGAAGCACTATGTTTGAAATGCTAAATGGGCATCTGGAAATGTCACACAGGTAAGTAGAGGTGTGTGTCTGCAGTTTCAGGGTGAGGACACAGCTGGAAGATCTAAATTTAGCAGTCCCTGGTATATACATGGTACTATATGGTATTTACATGCGTGAGACTAAACGAAGTTGCTCGAAGAATGCGTAGTTACATAAGGGACCCCAGTACGGAGGCTGGGGAGACAGAACTAGTATTTATTTATTTGTTTGTTTGTTTGTTTATTTATTTAGAGATGGGGTTTTGCTCTGCTGTCCAGGCTGGAGTGCAGTAGCATGATCATGGCTCACTGCAGCCTCGACCTCCTGGTCTCAGGTGATACAGGTAGCTGGGACTACAGGCACATGCCACCACACCCAGCTAATTATATATATACATAATAGAGACAGGGTCTCCTTTTGTTGCCCTGGCTAGTCTCAAAATCCTGGGTTCAAGTGATCCTCCTACCTCAGATTCCCGAAGTGTTGGGATTACAGGTGTGAGCTACTAGGCTCGGACACCACTCTAATATTTAGAGGGTAGTCTAGAAGGAGGAGCCAGCAAAAGAAACCACAAGGAATGGCTAGACAGGTGGGTGGCTTGAGTGGAGTGGGGGGTGACCATTAAAGTGTCAAGGGAAAAAAATAGAGTCTCAAGAAGGAGGGATTGATGGATGATTTCGAATGGTGTTGGGAAATAGAGAATAATTAAAACAGAGATGTGACTATTGAATTTGGTAACACAGAGATCGTTAATGACCTTGACAGAGGCCATTTCAGTGCAGTGGTAAGTGGGGAGGAAGGTGGAGCCGTGTGTGGTAAGCACATGCCTGTAGTCCCATCTTCTAGGGAGGCTGAGACAGGAAGATCGCTTAAGCGCAGAAGTTTGAGGCTGCAGTAAGCTATGATCATGCCATTGCATTCCAGCCTGGGTGACAGAGCAAGACTCTGTCTTTTTTTTTTTTTTTTTGAGACGGAGTCTTGCTCTGTTGCCTACGCTGTAGTGCAATGGTGTGATCTCCGCTTACTGCAACCTCTGCCTCCCGGGTTCAAGCAATTCTTCTGCATCAGCCTCCCAAGTAGCTGGAACTACAGGCATGTGCCACCATGCCCAGGTAATTTTTTGTGTTTTTAGTAGAGACGGGGTTTCACCATGTTAGCCAGGATGGTCTCGATCTCCAGACCTCATGATCTGCCCACCTTGGCCTCCCAAAGTGCTAAGATTACAGGTGTGAGCCATTGCACCTGGCCAAGACCAACACTCTCTTTAATAGAAAAAAAAAAATTTTTTTTTTAAGAGGAAGATAGGCAGTGAGATGGACAAGAGCAACCCTTGACTGTGGCTCCTCTTTCTAAGGGCCATTCTGATGAAACAGAGGTGGTTTATGATCCTCTGACAGGGCTACCCAGTGCCTAAAAAGAACCAGATCACTTACACCAGGGTGCCAGGGCACACTGGCCCTTGATTATCAGGGCCATGTCAGCCCATTCCACAGGCATGTAGTACCCTCGAGGCTCCAAATCACGTTCTGAAAACAGCACCTGGAGAGTCTAGGATAGAACCACCAAAGAAGGGTTGAGCCAACGAACAGGAAAATAACTGAAGGCATATCCAGAGAAATACATTTATGAAAATACCAAAATTGAAGAAAATACATCATACAGTGCATTAAAGCTTTGTACCTGTTATATAGGTAGTCAAAAGATGACAGATAAAGGGTGGATTTTTGGTTTTGGCTAATTCATTTTGTACTTGTTATACAGGTAACCAAAAGATGACAGATAAAGGGTGGATTTTTGGTTTTGGTTAATTTATTCAGTTAATTCATTGGTTAATTCATTTCATGCAGGAATGGAGGAATGATCATGCAGTAGTGCAGTTGTACCTTTGGAGGAATTTCAGGTATTGTGTTACAGTTCCACTGTTTTAGAAATCAAGAATATGGTAGAAAGTGGAGATGGTGGGGGCTGGGCGCAGTGGCTCATGCCTGTAATCCTAGCACTTTGGGAGGCTGAGGCAGGTGAATCATGAGGTCAGGAGATGAGATCATCCTGCCTAACACAGTGAAACACCGTCTCTACTAAAAATACATAAAATTAGCTGGTTATGGTGGCGTGTGCCTGTAGTCCCAGCTACTAGGGAGGCTGAGGCATGAGAATCCCTTGAACCGGGGAGGCGTAGGTTGCAGTGAACTGAGATGGCGCCACTGCACTCCAGCCTGGGTGACACAGCGAGGCTCTGTCTCAAAAAAAAAAAGCGGCAATGGTGGAGAGGATGTATAAATACCTTAAACTCCCCCTTCTTGGTCTCCAAACGCCTTTCTCACTCCATTCAGCCTTAGGCCAAATTCTGGATGCTTTTGCAGGTGGTCTTCATGTGTAAAATGTGCATATCTATCTCCTAGGAGTATTGTGGAGATGGAATGAGATATGTAAAGTGTGCCGTATATAGCAACTGCATCATTAGAGCATCTTTCAGCAGAAGTGCACATCCCCTCTTAGCTGATGACTGGCATTTCCTGTTCATTTTTTTCCTTCTACCTCTTAACCTTACTGACGATGCTTTCAATACAAATCTAATAATAACGGCAACTAACATTTATCATGTGCTCAAATTAAGTCATTTCATCTCACCAACAATCCTATCAGGTAGGACTGTCATCTTCATCTGCTGAGCCTTGGAATCACATTAGACAGCCTGGCTTCAGAGCCCAGCTTTTTTTTTTGGTTTGGTTTAGATTTGAAAGGAATGCATTCTGTCGCCCAGGCTGACAGCTCACTGCAGTCTTGACCTGCTGGGCTCAAGCAGTTCTCCCACCGCAGCCTCCTGGTAGCTGAAACTATAGGCACGCCATCATACCTGGCTAATTAAAAAAAAAAAAAAAAATTATTTCTTTTTTTGGTAGAGATGGGTCTCCCTATGTTCTCCAGGCTGAACTTGGAACTCCTGGCCTCAAGTGATCCTCCCGCCTCTGGCTTCCAAAGTGCTGGCACTACAGGCCTGAGCCACCGCGCCCCACCCTGAGCCCAGCTCTTAAGCACGGATTCCACCATTGTTTATTTAGCTGGAGAGACCCAAGCTACTTCTCGGGCCATACCCTTCTCATCGCAAACTCAGGTTTCTGTTAGAAACCACCCTTAGTGGCCGCAGTGCCCAGGACTCCCGTCTTGGTTCCTGGGGCCCACGCGAAGGTCATTTAATTCACCCAGATGGAACCAGCCCAAGCGTGTCCCTCTGAACCCCGTGAACTTTCATCCCGGCTGAGCAGCGAGTCTGCACTGCTGTCCCTTCCTTTGTGGAGTCAGGGCTGGCGCAAAGCGACACTTTCCTAAGTAGCAATACGGGTATTCTCAAAAAAGGCACAAGACCCCAAGAATTCCTGCAGACGAGCACGTTAACTGGACAGCTGAGCCCGCCCCAGAGCCCCGGCGCTAGCGCGAGGGGCTGGGACACCGCGAGGCGCAGACAGCCGCGGCCCGGCGCAGGAGGAACGGGCAGAGGGGGCGCCACCGCGAGACGCGGGCGCGTCACAGGCCGCACCGGCCAGGACGCGGAGGGCGGGGCAAGAGCGCAGCAGGAAGGGGGCGTGGTCAGGAGCCCGCCCGGCCTCTCCCCCGCCCCTCCCCCTCTGCTCTCCGCCCAGCCCGGCGGCTCCGCCCCCTTGGTGACGTCACTGACCAGGCCAGCCGGCGCCATTTTGAAAGTGGAGTCGCCTGCCCCTGCCGCTGCCGCCGCCGCCGTCGCTGTCGTAGCCGCCGCCGCCGCTGCCGGAGAAAGAGCACGAGCGGGGAAGCCCTAGAGTGAAATCTAGCATCCTGCCGGCTGCTCTGCCCGCCCCTCCTTCCTTTTCCCCCAGCCCCTGTCCCCTCCCCCCGCAGGTGCCATCCGCCGCCATCCGCCCTCTCTACCCCCCCATCCCCAGGTGAGGGGGGTGAGTTCAGGAAGCGGAGACCCCGAGGAACCCCGCAGGGTCACCATTTGCAGCGCAACATGGCAGGTAAAGGAGAAATTCCCCTTGCCCCCTGACAAGGCACCGTTTCCTTCTTCCTCCCTCCATCACCCCCTAGCGACCGCCCGCGCCTTGCGCGGAGCCACGGGGCGCCCCTCGGGTTTGAGGGAGTGGGGTCCAGGGGGGTGGGGTGGAGGCGGGGAGGACTCCGGGGAGGCGAGTGGTCGCGGCGAGAGCCACTGGGCTTGGAGAACGGAGCTGGCGCCGTGGCGGGGGTGGGGGTGGGGTGTGCCGGCGAGCTTGGGGTGAGGCGTGGGTGGGGCGGGGTGGGGGCGCGTGCAGATTTGTCTCTCCCGCTCGGGAGCCGGGTGGATCCTCTCCTACCTCGCCCCCCGTCTTTATTTTCATTTTATCCTGCAGGTCTTCATTTAATTTCTATTTCCCCCCCTGCTGCAAACCTTCTTGGGTGTATATACACATTATTTTGCACTGAGAAAGAAGAGCGCCTTACAAGTTAAAATGCAGTGGGGCCATATGTGTCTTTTTTTTCCCCCACTGTGGATGCCAATATTTTTGAGATTGGAAGCCTAAATTTTTTGTTTCAAACCATTTCCTTTCCGTTTCTTTCCCTCTTACCACCGAAGAGTGCAAGGCCTTTCATGTACAGCAAGTTGCATGAAAAACATAATTTCAACTTTCCGTTTAACATGTTAGCTTTTTTGCAGATGTCCTTTTCCCAAAAGGGTTTGGTAGAGTTAGTTAAAATAGTTGCGGAGTTCAGAGATATAAATAGCAAAGAGGAGAGAGATTTAGGTAGAAGCTTTGGAGGGGGGGGGAAAGGATGTAGAGAGAAAACCAGTTTGGAAATAAATTTAGCAAGGAATAGGGGTGACAGGGGAGAGAGAAGTAATGTAATTGCTTTGAGAATTCTTTTTGTACATGTTGGTGTTGCTAAGTCTTTTCCTTCATGTAGTAGAATGGGTTCCAGATTTAGATTCAGTGTCTTTCTCCCTAGAGTCTCAGGACGTTTTCACCATTTCGTTCTCAGTACTTGCACGTGAAATAGAAACATTCCGAGATTAGACCAGTTTACCGTGCTGTATTCATTACTTAGAGAATTAAACCATTTGAAAAAGTTAACGTGTCGGATTGACTTACGGTTTGCTATAAAACAAGTTGCTTGTTGGCCGTGTTTAATGATGAAATGAGATTAAAATTGTTTTGCACGAGATGACATACTAGCGAAATGAATTATTTGCCAGGTCCTTCGGAGTGGAGGGCTGAGGTGAAGGGAGGCAGAACAGGCTTCCTTTGACAGTCTCTTTAGCAGCATTCATTTTGGTTTCTTTTCCTCTCTGTCTGGAGCCAGTGATTTGCTGGTAATGAATGCAAAGAAATGGGTGTAGTGTTTGCTGTGTGTGCACTTTGGTGATAGGGTTCATATGAATCATTACTCCTCACCCAGGCAGTAATGTTCCCGAAGTTTTCTCTCCGTTCTATGTTTCATGGTAGTTTAACCTTATTAACTCTTCTGCAGGTTTTTTGTACACTTAAAAAGAAAACTCTTTAACTCTTGGTATTTACACTTTTCTGGTAGGTCTTGCCTGAGTGTAAGCCTTTTAAGATATTTGAGAGGAAGGGAAGTTTGTGAACAGATGTATGATGACCACAGAACATACGCCTTTAAAGATTTCATACCTGGAACCTTTTTTTCTTTTTAATACAGTACTAACTATTGGGGACTAACCTTTTTCCAAAGTGGTGCTTTTGGTGGTGGTTGTATGTGTGGGCAAAACTAAGCTGTTAGTGTCATGATCATGCCAACCGTGGATTGTTTACGAGAGTCAACATGAGCAGAACTCAGTTTTAATTGGTATGTTTTCTTTCCAGGAGCTGGAGGAGGGAATGATATTCAGTGGTGTTTTTCTCAGGTGAAAGGAGCAGTAGATGATGATGTAGCAGAAGGTAAGAAAGCATTTAATAATGCAAAATTTGGATATATAATTTTTTCAGAAATCTTTCCTGAGGGATTTCCTTGAAGCCAAGACTATTAAAAATTCAAGATGATTTTGTGTTTATTGTCCAAGAAATGTAAGAACAGTTTTAAAAGTTACGTTTCTGAAATACAGCCTTAAGTTTCTTTTGTAATTTATGCCTTGTTTTTATTTTTTACTCTGAATTTACGTGAAAGGAGCGATAGATGATTAGACATATAGAATCGTCACATGAAAGCTCTGAGCTCCATATAAGGGTTTCTTTGTTATATAAATTCCACATAGAAATAAATGGTGATGCATTTTTGTGTTTGTACATTGTTTTTAGATAAGTAAATTGAAATAGGTGCCATCAACATTTGGCTCAGAAACATTCTTAGCAGCATCTCTAATTTTTATGGGAAGATTCTTAACCTCTCTTGACTTTGCCTGCTGTGGAATGTAGTGCTGATTGGCATAGTCTGTGAAGAGATGACAGCTCACATTATTCATTTTGTTGTCTTTCTGGTAATTAGGTGGATAAGACAGTAACTGCTATGCATATATCGCTTGTCTTCTAGAAAGCTTCTATTGCTGGTGCAGGTAGAAACTGTGTTTGATCAATTGAAGTACTTATGTCTAATTTTCTCCCCAAATTTGTTGACTGATGTGTTTCAGAAGTTTTATCTGAGTTTTGAAACTTCAAGGTTGTGCATTTATTTGAGATGGTCTTAGGCAGCAGAGGCATTTCCCATAAACTAGTTGCATTATTTCATTGCTCAGAAGTGTTAAAATTTGAGCTTTAATAGTATTCTGTGTCTTGAATTACAGTAGGAATTTTTCAAACAAAACTCAGATAAATTTAAACATGTACTTTTTGAGTTTTAAAAATTTGGTGAAAATGCACAAACTTTTTTCCCCTAGATTGTGTTGTCCTCATATTTCTGACCTGTCTGTAGAGTACTGTTTGTTTTGGAGATTTTTTTTCAGGTGGTGGGTGGTAGGAGATGGCTTTGCGTTTAGCCAGCCAAATGCGTTTATTTGCTTGTGTCAGTGTCATTCATAATGAAGTATCTGTTTTAGAGTGTGGTGAATCCTATGGGAAGCCAACTAGCATAAGCTATATTTGTCATATTTTGCAGAGCTCTCATGTTCTTTTCCTGTTGGATCCTCATCTGTTTCTTAGACAAGAAACCAGTAACAAAAGAGACTGACTGATGGTCATACAAATAGTATAAATCAAGGTTTTCTGGTGAAGTCAGTGGTGTTTGACTTGTTTAGAGAAATAAGTCCCAACTTCAGGGGAGGAGTTGTGTATTACTCATGTTGTAACTCCATTACCTGTTGAATAGTAGACACTCCAGTATTGGATCGTTAGTTCTGCGCTGTTGTGTAATACCAAGTTTTGAAAGCACTGTATACTTGGAAACTGTTCTTTGGTTGAATTCCATTTACTCCCTTAGGAAAGGTCCCTTAAATGCTGAGCACTGAGGATACTTGTCTAGAACATGAACTCTGCCCACAAGGAGCTCATAGTTTGCTTGTTAAACATTAGGCGGAAAGACCACATGGCTTTTATTTAATCAGAAGAAATTGATATTTCAAACTGAACATCATTTAACTGAACCAAATAACTTATGATACACAGTAAGTCCTCACTTAATGTTGTCAACAGGTTCTGCAACTTTAAGCAAAGAAAGCAGCTTAAAACAAAATCATTTTTGTCAATACAGTAACAAAAGATGCTGAGCAGAAAGCCACGTTAAAGTTTTCAAGAACCTATTGGCCATGTAAAGTTAGGAGATAAATCAGTTACAGTTTCCCTTTGCTGATACTTAGTAGCTGCATTTTTCTACTGATTCATTAAGTAATTTTCTTTTGAGGTTGTTAAATATTATTTTAACATAAGCATATTTTTAACATCCTAAAATGCTGAGTAAAAAAATTTATCTTAGTAAAAATAATGTACTTATTCTAATAGCTAGTGCTATACAAATGTATTAAGTATCAAGATCAAATTTTCAAATGACACCACTTTAACTTGGGTGTTTTTGCATGCTAGTTTGCATATTATAGTCTTGTTTATTTTACTAAGGGAAGCTTTGCTTTTCTGAAGTAAAATAAGATTATTAACACATTTCCCCCCCATGTTTAGACAGGTCTCTTAAACAGGTTACATGTAGGTCAACTTTTTACTCGCCCGTTTTCTGTTAATGATATATCTTGATTGTCTCCATATTGTCTGTCTTTCTCCCATCTACATGCAGTCAGCTGCCAGGGCATACCACTTTTACTCTGTAATGCCTTGATCTTCTTTGCATACCTGCTTTCACCTCTATTTGGGTTTGTACTCTTTCTCCTCTGGATTGCAGTAACTTCCTAAATTATTCCCTGCTTCTTCATCCTATGTTTTGCTTCTGAGTTAATCTTAAATGCAGTCCCAGTTTTGTCATTTTTCCCATAAATCTACAGTGGATCACTGTCCACTGGATTAGAAGTTAAGTTCAAACATGTCAGTCTAGAATGTATGACCTTGGTCCAATATGGCCTCTCCTCTCAGTCTATTTGCTGCTCTGGCTAATGATCCAGCTAAACAGATACTGTTCTTCAAAGGCGTTCTGTGCCCTCTCACTTTTGAGTTTTCGTTTTTTGCTGCTTCCAACTTGGGATTTGGGATGCCTGACAGTCCTCCCACAGTTCTCTTACCTGGATCCTGCTTATCCTTCAAGTCATGCCTTTAACCTTTTTGCTTAATTCCCTCTTTTGGAAATACCTATTTTTAAAATCTTCTTTATAGCACTTCGTTGCATAGATACTATATTTTGCACCCCACATCTCTACTGTTAGATACTACAAACTTAGTGCAGGACTGATTTATCTTCGTACCTTATGCAGGCATGAAACTGCTCTGTCTAGAACAAGGCCCGGCACACAGTAGTTGAGTATTGTTTGACTGAAGGAACATAAATGTTATTGTTCTTAGGTTTTGAAAGGGGATGAGAACTGGTAAAAGTCAGGATGATCGAGATGTACTTCTAGCAGTCATGGATTTATTTACTTGGTAGAATTTTTAAAACAAAAATTTTAAACACTCTCTGCAGAATCATTGGTAGGCTTTTTATAACTGGATTGATGATATACAATCGTATAATAAATGTAAATCAGATGACCTTGGGTTTTTACCCTAGCTCCAGCACAAACTAGTGTATGTCACTGGGGAACTGGGGATAAGTACACTCCCCTGGGTTCCTGTATGTTTAGCAATGAAAGAACAAGGCTGGATTAGGTGATTTCTGCTCTTTCTTTTACTCTAATCTTGTTAATTTCCAGTGGCATCTAAAAACAAACAAGCCAAATTCTTTTTTTTTTTTTTTTTTTTTGAGCCGGAGTCTCACTCTGTCAGGTTGGAGTGCAGTGGCGTGATCTTGGCTCACTGCATCCTCTGCCTCCCCGGTTCAAGAGATTCTCCTGCCTCAGCCTCTTTGAGTAGCTGGGACTACAGGCGTGTGCCACCATGTCCGGCTCATTTTTGTATTTTTAGTAGAGGTGGTTTTCCCATGTTGGCCAGGCTGGTTTTGAACTCCTGACCTCAATGGATCACCTGCCTCTGCCTCCCAAAGTGCTGAGATTACAGGCATGAGCCACCAGCCACAAAAGTATTAGTACTGGTAAAAATTACTGGTAATTAACACTACCGGTAAGCTAAATTGTTTGAGATACTGGACTCTCTAGAAGCCTTAAGTGAAAAATAAATTATTACTAGTAATATATTTTATATTTTTAATTTTTCTTTTCTTGATAACTTTGTGATGAGACAGTAGGTAAGAGCACAGAGTCAGGTGCTAGGCTGCATGGTTTGAATCTTAGTCATTTATCAGTTGTGTGATCATCTCTTTGTGCCTGGCTCCCCTCTGCAAAATGAGGGTAACAATAAAACCTGGCTTACTGTTATTTTGATGATTAAATGAGTTTAAACACATAAAACAGAACAGTACCCAGCACAAAAGAATCTTACGAGGATTTGGATATTATTATTAAACTTTTATTTTATTCTTACTTTGAAGGGAGGAGTCTTTGGAGTATGAGTAAATTGGGGAATTGTCTTTAGAGCCTACTAAAAATTTCTCAAGGTGAAGGAAACAGCATGTATGTGTATTTTATACATATTCTTTGATTCTCCTAATAATAAATTATACATTAAAAACTAAGCTATAGGTTTAGAGACAGATACGAAGCTGGTAAAAGAAAAAACAGTACTGTAAAAAATACTATAAAAGTCAGTGTCCTGGCTACTTTTAAGCTGTTGCGAGGGAGGGAGTTGTGATTGGGAAGGCTGGGGAGGCATCTTAGGAGCTGACTTGACTGGGATGATGGTTGTACAGAGGTTTATAAAGACTAACGTGGACATTTTTGTTTCAATTTTTGGTTTTCTTTATCTGTCAAATTTCGTAATAAGAGGTTTTTAGTTAATACTGTAGTACAGGGTTTAGGATGAAAAATGGCAGTCCCCTAGCTCACCCACTCCTTAATCCCTATGCCATCTCCTAAGAGCAGTTGTTCCAATCTTCTGCTGGATTCCTTAGTGTGTCATTTCCTTTTTGGGAATAAAATGATATTTCTGTGTCTTATCAATTTTAGACATTTCCAGGTGACTTCCTCCTTGAGTAGCTGACGATTAAGCTGTTCTCATTGTCACCCCATTTCTCTCTCCATTGTGTCCGGTGTTACATCACACACTGTGGTTAAATTGGGTGTTAGTGCTTATGTTGTTGTGACCATGCCCTCATTCTCTACTGAACCTGTAGTGCTCAACAATGTTTATTTCATCTTTAAGAAAATACAGTAGTTGCTTGTTTATTAATTTGGCTACTATTTGTTTGTTTGTCTGTTTTTCCAACTTAATCATTCTGGAACATTACAGAAAGTATCTGTAATGGTATAATGGACGCCCATCACCCAGCATTGTCAACGGCCAGTGCTGCTCCATTTATGCTTCCATCACTTGACCCTTTCCCATCCTTTTGTTCTTTAATAATGAAATATTGTTTAAATCTGAAGTTAACAAGATAGAAAGCCAAGGTCATTTTTTAAAGTCAAACAGTAAGAAATTTTCTCCTAAGATTTTTTTTGCAGTAGCAGTTCTGATAATGTGTAGTTTAAATTTTACTTGTGGAAATATTAAAAATTCAAATACATGTGGATAATCTGAGATGTGTAATATTTGGTCAAAATAATGGAACAGGCCAGGTGCAATGGCTCACCCCTGTAATTCCAGCACTCTGAAAGGCCAGGCAAGAGGATCCCTTGAATCCAGCAGTTTGAGACCAGCCTGGGCAACATAGTGAGACCTTGTCTCTACAAAAAATAAAAATGTTAGCAGGGCATGGTGGCATGCAACTATAGTCCCAGCTACTCAGGAGGCTGAGGCGTGAACCTGGGAGGTCCGCTACAGTGAGCAAGATTCTGTGTTATAAAAGAAAAGACTGTGTGCAAATTAGATTTTCTATAAATAAATCCCAAATAGTCATTGAATGGAAAACATGGCGTGGCCGTCTTGTGTAATCACAGCAACCTACATTTTACGAGTGCTTAACTATGTACCAGGCACTGTTTTAGGTGCTTTACATCTGTTTACTGTTCTTCACAAAAACCCTGTGAAGTAAGTAGTTGCTGTTGGGAAGGTTAATTATATAGTAGTCTTGAGCAGGTGGTGAAGCTGGGATTGTTACCTCAAATCTTTTACTTTTCTAATGTAATTTTATTTCAAAACTTGATTTTCTTTTAGTTCAGGTGAAGGTGTTTGATGTTGTTGAACTGCAACTTTTGTTTATAACAAGGTTTATTTGTAATGCCTAGTGATTTTTATTTTGAAGTAATTATAATTTGGAGATTTGTTGAATTTTCTGCTAATGGCATTCTTTCTTTCTTTTTTCTTTTCCTTTTTTTTTTTGAGACAGGGTCTCACTCTGTCGCCCTGGCTGGAGTGCAGTGGTGTGATCACGGCTCTCTGCAGCCTCGACCTCCCAGGCTCAAGCCATCCTCCTGCCCCAGCCTCCTGAGTAGCTGGGACTACAGGCACAAGCCACCACGCCCGGCTGGTTTTTTAAAAAATTTTTTGTAGTGACAGGTCTCACCATTTTGCCCAGGACAATCTGCTAATGGCATTCATTAGCTGAGATGTGCGATATATAGATGGGTTATAAGGGCTTTGAGAACCCTCTGAAGATATGTGTAAATTTGTGTGCGATTGTACATATGTGCCGTCAAAATTGGTATCAGTTAGTCCAGTGTTTCTCACAGTGTGGTTTGGCAACCCTGGAGCTCATTCAAAATGTCTGTGAAGTCAAAACGGTTTTCACAGTAGTACTCAGAGGATACTTGCCTTTTTCAGTACACTGACTTTGACAGCAGTGTGCAGAAGCCATCTTAGCATGAGATTAAGGCAGTGGCACCAAAGGGTACCTGTAGTGGTAATCTTCATCACAGTGTACTAGCAGTTTAAAAAACCATCAGTTTTAAGTATGTCCTTGAAGCAGTGAAAACTTAATTTTATTAAATTTCTACTTGAACACATGTCTGTTAAACATCTGCATGACAGAACGGAAGGTACACCTAGAGCACTTCTGAGGGGGCAAAGTACAATGATTGTCTGGAGGAACATTGTTGGTACAGCTGTTTGAGTTTCTGCTGCTGTTTTCGTGGAACATTTTTATTTGAAAGAACTACTGATAAACTGTGGTTATTCAGACTTGGATATTTGGTGGACATTTTCTCAAAAGAACAAACTTGCTTCAGTGGACAGTGTTTGTGGCCCATGATGAAATTTGAGCTTTCAAGCAAAGATTAGAATTTTGGAAAACGTGTTTCTGCCATTGTGAGCTTGACAACCTCTGAATACTTAAAAGATTTTTTTAAATAAAATCAATAGTAATACTAATGAATGTAATTTTTGATGCTATGTAATGTGTCAACATTTGGAAGATCTATATAACTCAGTGAATCAGTCTTTTACAAGTGACCAATGCATGTGATGTTAAACAGTCATGCATCAGTAAAAGTGCATGCTAGAGCATTGAATTTTAATGGGGCAGACTACTGATGTGTTGTCAGATTCCACAAACCTTTAAGAGTCTACCACTTGTGGAGTTTTGGTGTAGTATCAAAGGTATATCCATAACTAAATGGAAAACCTATTAAAATATTCCTCCCTTTCTAACTACATATCTGAATGAGGCTGGGTTTTCTTCATATGTTTAACTGACAAAACATACCGTGGTACTGTATGTTGAATACAGAAGCAGTTAAGAGAATCTTCATTCTGTTAGGCCGGATAGTAAAGAGATTTGCAGCAGTGAAAAGCAGTGCCATTAATTCTGTGATTAATTTTGTGGAGGTGTATAGTCATTTTTCATAACATTATTGCTAATGAGTAAGGTAAATTACTATTTTACAAAGAAGAAATATTTTAAAGTTTAAAAAGTCCTTGATGGTCTAAGATTTTAAGAGTGTAAGGGGATTCTGTCATTCAGAAAATTGACAGTTGTTGGATTAGTCTGTTCATAGATTTCACTTCAATAATAATAGTTTACAAGTCTCCTGAACCACAAGAGTGATCAGAATAGTGTACTGCTTTCGTGCATGAATGTCTTAAAAAATTGCCTGTGAAAGTAGTTTCTCTGACTTGAAATTGTTTCAGTCTCCTCCCTCCCTGTTCTTTTAGATACCAAATTAGATCTGCCTTAAGCTCTTTCAGCTGGTGATCCTGGTAAAGGAAGAATACCTTTTGACGTTAAGGTGTCTATTTTTAAACTTACCTCTCCCTTACAGAGATTAAATACCAGTAACATATTTGCCAGAATAAAAAAGTTTTTTAGACTTTTCCCCACAAAGTCTGCTCAGGTTCAACTATCAGGAACACTGAAATTCCCAGAGCCTGGTTTAGTGCCATTCCTGGCTTGGCTGCCTCTTCATTAGAAGTGAGTTGGTGACCTTGTCATGGTGTTTTATTTTGAGCCCAACATGTAGCAGTTTGGTGATGTGTTGTCTGTTCTTGGAAAGAAGGCATGAAATTGGCTTAGTAACTTTTTATTTTCCAACTTCTAAAGGGAAGAGAGAGAGGGAACAATGTTTTTTTGAAAATCCTCCTGAAGTGAACAACATAATTTCATTTTAAAATAGTTAAATTTCCCATTATAAGGATGTAGTATCAACTGTTAATGCTTACTGGCTTAATATTTTTGTGACTGTCGTACGCTCTTAAAAATTATTTGCCAAAGTTTGTAGACTTTAACGGTTTTCTGTCCAGGTTTAAACATTGAATGTAATAAAAAAGAAACTCAGCTAATTTTAAAAAATTAATCTGAATGTTTTTAGTTCTGTCGGCAGTAGTTGATTAACATTTCATCTAGATCTTTGTTCTCGGCATACGTGGGGCCCTTGGCAAGTCGTTGAATACTTCTGTGTGCCACATTGCCAGGAGTTACACTCTTGTGGCTTTTTGTTTCTACTGGTTAAATAAATCCTCTCTGTATGTTCAAATACCAATTGGAGTTTTCTCTTCTGGAGTCTTTGAATTATCTCTTTTTATTCAGTTCACAGGGTCTGTGGACCAGTGATCCAGTTTAAGAACCTTTGCTTTAATCTTGTAGTTATACCTATGTTTGCATACTTACTGAAACTCCCTATGGGACTCTAGATTTGGAGGAATGAAGGATATTTTGTATGGTAATAATGGTTTTTAGACTACTTAAGAGGGTATTTTTTTCTTATCAGTCCTCTTACTACGTTTTCCTGAGGTAATATTGGAGGGATTAATCTCTAAAATACTGGACTTGACAGATTTAGTGTGTTCTCATCTTTTTTTTCTGTATTAAAAACTGTGTCTCATGGGCAGGAATATTAGGAGTATATATTATATTTTGAATCAGTTGCTTATTTTATACTTAAGTCAGAAGGAAATTTAAGTTCTTTTTCAGTAGTCTGTTTTAAGAGAGAAATTAGAGTAGGTAAAAGGGAATAGAGGCAGAATTTAAAAAATCTTCTAAAGATCCAAAATCATGGTTAGATCTGGAACAGTGTTACTTTTCCTAACCTGCCATTGCACGTTCATTGTAGGTCTACTCCGCATGAACGTACAAATAGTACCTTTTTGGTGTTACCCTGTATATCTGTTTTTTTCCTGCTTACTACAAGGTAAGATTCTTAAGGGTGTAGAGTAGACGACCTTCTAAGGTAGCATAAGAGGAATTTTTGCTATTGGCTAATATAGTGGGGAGGCTCTAATTCAAGAGAAACAGGCTCTTGTAGGCAATAAATAGTTCTTACCAAATTTCTTATCTAGGCATGCAACATGCAAAAATGGTAGGAATTGGTGGTAGCAAAGTCATTGCTTGTTCAGTCTTTTTTTCTGCTTGACATAAAGTGAGCATTAATTTTTTTTCTAGCAGCAGAACCAATTTTAGTGAAAATTTTTTGCTGCCTAATGTTTTTATGCATATTTTATTGTAGAAAACACATAACATAATAAAATTTACCATCTTAACTGTTTGAAATAGACCGTTCAGTAGTGTCAACTCTGTTCATACGATAAAACAGATCCTCAGAACTTTTTCATCTTGCAAAACTGAAACTCTATACCCATTAAACAACTGTCTTCTTCCCCTCCCCTCAGCTCTTGGCAGCTACCATTCTACTTTCTGTTTCTGTGAATTTGACTATAGATTCCTCCTCCAAGTGGAATCATACAATCTTTTCATAATGGCTTCAGGGTTCATCTCTGTTGTAGTAATATGACAGGATTTCCTTCCTTTTAAGGCTGAATAATGGTCCATTGTTTGTATATACCCCTTTGGTTTATTCATTCATCCTTTGATGGACGTTTTGGTTGCTTTCACCTTTTAGCTCTTGTGAACTCCTAGTCTTTTTATATATATTTGGGGTTCTGTGTGCAGGAACCACGTAGATACTTTTCTATAATTAGTTGGAATAGTCTAGGTAGAGCATGAAAGTGTCAGTTTAAAGGATTTTTGAAGGTTGATGTTGTTTTATTTTTAAAACTACTGTTTGATTGAATCTACATCACTGGTTTTTATGGTGAGGAGATGGAGCTAAGGTGAGATTTTGTTCAACCACAATTCAACAGGTATCTGTTGAGTTCCCAGTGCAGTGGAGAATGTGAAGAAGATAGAAGATACTGTTACTTCATGTTAGATACACTAGAGGTCCATTTTATTGAAATAAACATTTCCTATAGCACTTGGCTTTTGGTATCACACCTGTTTATGGCACTGTGAAAACCTTCTCTAATCCCGTGTAAAAATTTTGCAGTTAATGGTAGACTCTGGGTAGTAAATTATTTTCCCTTTTCTAAGTTGACTTTATGCTGCTGCATGTTGCGATGGGGCTGTAGTACAAATATATACTTGTTTCTTGGCGTTAAATGAAAAAACTCACATATTGCAGGTCTGAGGCCACAAATTCGTCTTTTACTGCTTTCAAATTGTGAGTTGAAATTTTCTGATTAATATTTTTAGAGACTTTTCTAGGTGAATGTTTATGGCAGCCTACAAGCTACCGTACCATCATTTTAACTGTTTGTGAGTTCCTTAAACATAAAATTACTTTGTGACCCAACAGTTCTACTCCCGGGTATATATCTAAGAGAACTGAAAATGTGTCCACACAGAACCTTGTATATGAATGTTTATAGAAACCTTCCTTACTCATAATAGCCAAAAAGTGGAAACAATGCAAGTCTCCATCATCTGATGAGTGGATGAAAGTGGTGTATCCATACAGTGGTAAGTTATTCAGACACCCAAAGGAATGAAGGACTGATAATATGTTTCAAAATGGATAGATTTTAAAAACATTTTAAGTGAAGAAGGTAGTTACAAAAGACCATATAGTTTATGATTCCATTTATATGAAATGTCCAGAATAGAGAAATCTGTAGAGACAGAAAGTAGATTAGTGTTTGCCAGGAGCTGGGTTGAGGGTAAGGGAGTTGGGAGTAAGGGCAGTGATTGCCATTGGGTGCTGGGTTTCTGTAAGCGGTGATGGAAATGTTCTGGAATTAAATAATGGTGATGAATATATTAAGTAGCCACTGTATTGTGTGCTGATTTTGGAAAAAATGCTAGTAAAACAATACAAATTAAACAGGAGAAAAGACATAAGATTTACTCTTAAAAGTTTCTGGGCTGGTCACAGTGGCTCATGCCTGTAATCCCAACACTTTGGGAGGCCAAGGAGGGTGGATTACCTGAGGTCAGGAGTTCGAAACCAGGCTAGTCAACATGTCAAAACCCTGTTTCTACTAAAAATACAAAAATTAGTGGCACGCGCCTGTAATCCCAGCTACTCAGGAGGCTGACAGGAGAATCGCTTGAACCCAGGAGGTGAAGGTTGCAGTGAGCCAAGATTGCACCACTGCCCTCCAGCCTGGGCGACAGAGCAAGACTGTCTCAAAAAAGGAAAAGAAAGAAAAAAAAATGAGTGTTTAGGCTGGGTGCAGTGGCTCATGCCTGTAATCCCAGCACTTTGGGAGGCTGAGGCAGGTGGATCACTTGAGGTTCAGGTGTTGGAGACCAGCCTAGCCAACATGGTGAAACGCCATCTCTACTAAAAATAACAAAAATTAGCCGGGTTTGGTGGCGCATGCCTGTAATCCCAGTTATTTGGGAGACAGGCACGAGAATTGCTTGAACCCAGAAGGTGAAGTTTGCAGTAAGCCAAGGTTGCGTCACTGCACTCCAGCCTGGGCAACAGAGCAAGACTGTCTCAAAAGAAAAAAAAAAGTTTCTAGAGCCAGTAAACTGCATTTACAAAAGAAAAACATTCATTTTGCATCACGGTACTTCTAAGTCACACACAGACTACATTTGCATCTGGCTTTCTCCACTGTATTAAATCGTTTGTACATCTGTTTTACAAAGAAAATATAAGGTAAAGACTTTTATATTTTAAAAACTACGTTTAAAAAAATCTAATAAAGGCTGAACATGATGGTGCACGCCTGTAGTCCCAGCTACTCAAGAGGCCAAGGTAGGAGGACTGCCTGAGCCCAGGAGTTCAAGGTTGCAGTAAACCATGATTGTGCCACTACACTCCAGGCTGGGTGACAGAAAAAAAAAATTAATACATATATAGAAGAGTAAATCAAGGGGAATACAACAAATGTATGCTTCCCTCTTCTTTCTCCCAGTTTCTGTGTCCTCTCACCAGAGATGCTGTCACAGATTTCTTATATATCATTTCAGAAGCATTTTGTTTTGTATTTGCATATGTTTTTAACAGCGCATCTTTATCATTTTGGACTTGAAGGTAGGAAAATGTGTTCTAGGAGTCCCTGCATTGTTAGGCAAGGTCTATAGGCCCTGCCTTAAAAAGGATCTGATGAGTTGCCTGAGAAGTTAGCATTTGCTTCTGAAGTAGCATTTTCTTTTAACCAGTAGATTAAAACAATACAGATTCTATATGAAGAGTTGCTGAGAAGGTTGTACACATTGGGAATTTGCATCTAGACATGGAATTAGTGGACTCTAAACAAAGCTAAGTAAAATCTATAATATCTAAAATATCCAAGTCTTTAAAAATAGCCGTTTGAACAAGGAGAGCACATGGACAAGGGGGAAGAACCTCACAAACTGGGGCCTGTCGGGTTGGGAGGCTAGGGTAGTGATACCATTAGGGGAAATACCTAATGTAGATGATGAGATGATGGACCTAGCAAACCACCATGGCACGTGTATACCTACGTAATAACAAACCTGCACGTTCTGCACATGTACCCCAGAACTTAAAGTATATATTTTTTAGAAAAAAAGATGTTTTCCTAAAAAATTCTTTGCAAACATATGGTTTTAATCAATAAAATCTTATTTTACATGTAAAAAAATAAGTTTGGATTCACAGATACTGGAGTCTTTTGATTGTGGACCTTAAGTCTTTTTTCTTTCTCCGCTTTAATCTGATTGTTCCTGGCAGTGCGTAAAATGACCAGTTCATTTTGGTGATTATTTAATCAGGACTGTACTACACATTAAAGAGTAGGCTGGATCCTAAAGACCTAATGTGTGTTCTTAACTGTTCAGTAAACACATAGGCCCTTTTGGTCACATGACTACCATGTCTAATTCTCAACCTAATTTTTTCTGAGTTTTGTTAATATTCCTTAAAATGCCAAAATGTCATGATTTGTGTAGTGCTCAGGTTGATGAGAATGAAGCTTTGTTAAATTATTGCGATGCAAAAATGTTTTTAAGAATTTTTATTAAAGCAAAAATAATTTTGATTATAAATGTCTGAGGTGCTCAAGAAACTGAGTTGCCTGTGAGTATAAATGCTCTATATGTATTATCTCATTTAATCCTTTCAAGCTGAGGCTATATTATTACTTTCATTTTATAGATGAGGATATCGAGGGTTAAATAAAGTAACTTGTCCAAGGTCACGTAGTTGGAAAGTGGAAGAGTGAGGGGTTGAACGTTGTTGGTTCTTCTAACTTCACAGCCCATGTACTATATGTACATAAAAAAATAAAATCGAATGCAGGCATATCTCAGGGATTTGGCTTTGCTGATGGCGTCATGAAATTGCACCAGTTTAGTTCTCTTGCTGTTTCCACTACGTCTGCAGTTACTTCCCACATGGAAGTCTTGAGCGCCTCAAAGTTATCCATGAGGACTGGAATCGACTCCTTTCAAACTCCTGTTAATGTTGATATTTTGACATACTCCCAGGAATCATGAATGTTCTCAATGGCATCTAGAATGGTGAATTCTTTCCAGGAGGCTCAGTTGACTTGGCCCAGATCTTTAAGAGGAATCATTGTCTATGGTGGTTATAGCCTTACAAAATATATTTCTTTTTTTTTTGAGACAGGGTCTCACTCTGTGCTGTCCAGGCTGGAGTGCTGTGGTATGATCATAGCTCACTGCAGCCTTGACCTCCTGGGCTCAGGTGATTGTCCCACCTCAGCCTTCCAAATAGTTGGGGCTACTGGTATGCCCCATTATAGCTGGATTATTTTCTTATTTTTTTTTGTAGAGTCAGGGTTTCAACATGTTGCCCAGGCTAGGCTTGAACTCCTGGGCTCAAACGATCCACTCACCTTTGCTTCCTGAAGTGCTGGGATTACAGCAGTGAGCCACCATGCCCAGACTGTATTTCTTTAATATGCTAATAGTTGTCTTGAAAGTCAGAATTATGCCTTGATCCATGGGTTGCCGAATGGATATTGTGTTAGCAGGCATGTAAACAACACTGATCTTCTTGTCCCTTTCTATCAGAGTCCTTGGGTGAACAGCAGTATTTTGAAATGAGTCTTTTTTTCCAAGCAGTAGGTCTCAGCAGTGGGCTTAAAATATTTGGTAAACAATGCTGTAAACAGATGTGCTCTCAACTAGGCCTTTTTGTCTAGCATAAAGGCAGAGTAGATTTGGGCCCTAGAATTAAGAATGGTCAGTGAGCATTGGCCTCAACTTAGTCATCCAGCTACTTGAGCCCCTAGCAAGAGAGTCAGCCTGTTCTTTGAAGCTTTGAAGCCAGGCATCAGCTTTTCTTTTCCAGCTATGAAAGTCCTAGGTAGTATCTTCTGCCAATACAGGGCTGTTTCATGTACTTTGAAAATCCATTGTTTAGTGTAGTCACCTTCATCAATTCAATTCTCCACCCTTGTAGGGTAATTGGCCTAATTTCACTATTGTCTCCAGGAGGCCCTAGGAGGGGGAGAGAGAGGGAAACTGCCAGTAGGTGGAGCAGTCAGAACACAGCATTTTTTAGAATTATCTTTGTTGTCCTGTGGATGCGGTTCATGGCACCCAAAAACAATCACAATAGTAATATCAGAGATCATCGATCACAGATGACCGTAACAGGTGTAACAATGATGAAAAGTTTGAAGTTTTGCAAGAATTACCAAAATGTGACACAGAGACACAAAGTGAGCACATGTTGGGAAAATGGCGCATTTCTAGCAAGGCTGCCACAAACTTACTTACTTTTTTTTTTTTTGAGACGTGGTCACACTCTTTCACCCAGGCTGGACTGCAGTGGTGTGATCTTGGCTCACTGCAACCTCTTCCCCCTGGGTTAAGTGATTCTTCTGCCTCAGCCTCCTGAGTAGCTGGGAATTCAGCACCCAACACCACACCTGGCTCATTTTTGTATTTTAGTAGAGATGGAGTTTCACCATGTTGCCAGGCTGGTCTCAAACCTCTGACCTCAGGTGATCTGCCTGCCTTGGCCTCCCAAAATGCTGGGATTACAGACTTGAGCAATCACGCCTGGCAAAAAACGTTCAATTTATGAAAAACTCAGTGTCTGCGAAGCACAATAAGATAAAGTATGCCTGTATAATCTCACCATTTTTACATAGCATCTGTTAATATTTGGGCATAGATCTTTCCAGCATATTATTCTTTTTCCACAGCAAATATATATTTTCAAAACTGGCATCAGATGTACGGTTTTGTATTATGCTTTTTCCAGTTAACATATATGAGAAGAAGATAAATGGCTGGATGAGATTTAATTGGATCTCTAGTGTATTTCATTTAGACATTTAGGTTGTTTATAATATTTGCTGTTGTAGAGATTATGAACATCATTGTGAGAATCTCATTGCTTTAGGATATATTTCTGGAAATGGGATTGCTGGGTCGAAAGGTGTGATTTTTTTTTTTTTCCTCTGTTTTCAATGGCTTATGGTATTTATTGCCAAATCACCATAGAAAGTTGGTGTTGATTTTTTACTTCCTACAATAGTTAATGGGAGTGGCCATTTCCTGACCTCTTGACAATATCTGGCACAATATTCACCATTCAGAAAAACCTTTTCCAGTTATTTGTTTGAGCATGTTCAAGTGTGTGGAGCCTTTTTGTGTTCTTTGTCTAGTTTTCTTTGGTGATGCTTTTTCTTATTTATTTGTAGTATCACAGCCCTTTTCCCCTTTTGAATCATGCATTGTAGTGGAGGAAAGTTGGAGGGAAACTCAAAAGAAGAAATAATTTGGGTCCGCATTACGTGGGAAAGACTTCCTAAATGAAGTGGATTTTTTTGTTTTCTTTTTTGGACACGCAAAGAAAATCAGAGAGCAAGGAAACAAAACATTTGAGAATTGCCGTGTTTTAGTTTTCTTACCTGTAAATGGGAATAATAGTATTTGCCTTTTTATTCAGAGGATTAAGTGTACATGAATGCTTAGTTTTGGCACACAGTAAGCCTCAGAAAATGTAACTGATGCAGTTATTTTGCTGTTTGATGCCTGATTAACAGAATTAACAGTTTGACAGCAAAAGAACAAAAGCCTATCCAGTCCACAAATTGAGATCAACTAGTTTTTGAGGTTTTGGGCACATTTTAGTCACTTCCAGTAAATATATGTTACATAAATGACGAGCACTTCAGATTGGTTGGGTTGGGCATTTGGAAAAACTATGGAGAGAACATTAGTTTCTTGGTTTCATCAGAATTGAGGTTAGTTTAGGGTCTGGCACTTTGACTATTTAAAATTACTGTGCTGAGCCAGGCACGGTGGTGCAAGCTTGTCATCCCAGCTGCTTGGGAGGCTGAGGTGGGAAGAGCGCTTCCAAGCCACAAGTTCAAAGCTATTGTGATCACACGCTCTCCAGTCTGGGCAGTGTTGCAAGACCCTATCTTTGAAACAGTGAAGAAAAATTCAAAATGTGTGGCAATAGAACTTCAAGCTTGTTTCTTTCTTTTTTTTTTCTTGGTCTCGTTTTCCCTTTTTTCTTAGGTTCCTCCTGTGTTTTCTTCTTCCCTATGATCATATATTCTGCATCTTCTCTCAAGAGTAATATAATTGTGTGGGATGGGGTGCACCTAGAACATGCAGGAGGGTCCAAAGCACCTTTCACTGTTGGTGTCAGTTTCTCATAGCAGGTAGGGATGGTTTGGGAACATCCGAAGGGATGGTGTCAGGCACACTGAGACTCTAAAACACCCTGTTATTGGCTCACCTTGCTACCTACAGTGACATAAATAGTATATTCTCTACATTATAAATATTTTCTCTCCCCTCTTTCTTCCACTCAGTTGTTTGTCTGATGACCTGAATCTTTTATCAGAGTCTCAGGTAGGCCGACAAATATATGTAGAGCCCTTGGAAACTTGTACAGGAGTCTGAGAGAATAGAAATGGAAAGCAAATGTTATCGTGCAAGTGAACATGCTGAATTTTCAGAATGTTCCTCAGTTCCTTTTTCAGAAGCGTGCGGTTTGGTTAAAAGAGTTGTATTGGCCTGATAGAGCATTTTAAGGTATCTCAATTTTTTACTCAGCGTTTTTGACAGAATAAATAGATCTGTTGTGCTGTTCTCACATCAGCTAACATTTGCTCTTTATAAAGGGGTGAAACTCCTCCTTGGGTTGATGTCATACTACTACAGTTTACATCATGCTACTACGCATTAGCCATATCTAGTTGTTACTTTAAATTTGTATTTGAATTTCAAGTTTGGCTGAGGCTGAGACCTTACTGTACTTAGCAAAGGTGTGCTTTTGCTGGTAATTTGCCTTTGAATTTTTATCTTTGTCATTTTTCTGTTTGCTTCTTTAGCCTTGAGGCACCTGTTCATCTCAGATGAGGGTTTCTCTGCCTTCCCAGCCATCTTAAGTTTCACATTGTTTTAAATTGATTTTTATTTTATCCATGTAGCTCATGTACATGATTTTAAAAGTCCATAGTTTCAAAATACTTAAAAGAAACATGAACAGTTTCTGTTTCTCTCACCTATCCTCATCTTGAATCTACTTCCCCAAACTCTTACAGCTATTTCTTCTGGTATTTATTTTCATATTTCTTTTTTTTTTTTTTTTTTTTTTTTTGAGACGAAATCTTGTTCTGTCTCGAGAGTGACAAAAACAAACAAAAAACGAAACCAAAAAAAAAGGCTGGAGTGCCGTGGCACAATCTTGCCTCACTGCAACTTCTACCTCCTGGGTTCAAGTCATTCTCCTGTGTCAGCCTCCTGAGTAGCTGGGACTACAAGCGTGTGCTGCCACACCCAGATTATTTTTTATATCTTTAGTAGAGATGGAGTTTCACTGTGTTGGGCAGGCTGATCTAGAACTCCAGACCTGAGGTGGTTTGCCCGCCTCGGATTCCCGAAGTGTTGGGATTACAGGCATGAGCCACCATGCCTGGCCTATTTTCATATTTCTAAACTATATGCCCCTACAGCTGTTTTTAAAAAGCGATCCACAGATGTAAATGGTGGCTAAGAACTGAGGTTTGCTAGGCTCTTCCTGCTGCTCCTCCTGGCTTTCTCAGTATGTTACACTGTGTCGATTGTTTAAGCTTGTGTTCAGAGTTGTAGCAGACTGGATAATGGCCCCCAAAATAAATCTCCATCCTAATCCCTGGAACCTGTGAATGTTACCTTATATGGCAGAGGATTTATAGCTGTGAGTGAATTAATGATTTTGAGTTGGGGAATCATCTTAGGTTATCCTGGTAGGCTGTGAATGTAAGCACAAGGATGCTGTAAAAGGCAGGCCAGAAAATCAAAGGAGGAAGCAAGAGATAGGATTGGTGCAAGGAAAGGGTTACAAGCCAAAAAATGCAGGTGGCCTCCAGAAGCTAGGAAAGGCAAGAAAATGGATTCTCCCCTTAAAGCTTCTAAAAGGAACCATGCCAGCTGGCAACTTCACTTTATAGCCCAGTGAAACTGATTTTTGACTTTCAGTATCCAGAACTGTAAGAGAAAAAAATTACTGGTGTTTTAAGCCACCAAATTTGCACTAATTTGTTATCGCAGCCATAAGAAACTAATGCAGTAGTGGACATTGTACATACAGCTGCTGTATACTTTCTGATTTTTCTTTTCTATTATAGCAGTGTTTTCTTTAGAGTTAATACCTTATTTATTCATTTGTTTGGTTTTTAATCTCCCATCACTGTTTTGTTTCTACACCTTTCAAAAGCCTTTTAATGCAATTTTCCACATGATCAGAAGAATCAGTTCATGTTCCCCATCATGTTTCAGTCTGGAGTACTTTTGTTTCTTTTTCTGTGACTCTATCACTAAATCATCCTCAAATCCTCTGCAGAAATTAAATCTCCTCTTAGTATATTGAAGCACATCAAATGTTGTATCAGTTTTACTTTTGCCTTAAGCTCTATCCCTCCAACACATTTGCTTCAAGCTGGGCAGTTTCTTAAGTCTGGTGCACAGCTGTTGTCCTGGGATTTTCCTTCATCATTATCATTGTGATCACCATCGTGGGAATTCCTTTTGCCTCTCCTATGTTAGAGCTCCTTGTTCTTGGATCCCGTATCTTTTTCTTTTCTTGGTTTATGCTGTCATTTTGGGATGGTGCACAGTTTCCAGCACTTCATTTTTGAGATCTTGCCTGCATGGAAAAGATGTGTTTATTCTACTTTCACACTTTCAGGTTTGGCTAGGTAACATTTTCCTTCAGAATTTGGGAGATATTTCTTTTGTCTGTTAGCTTCCACTGTTACCATTCTGTTGACTAATTTTTCCTTTCTGGATGATGTGCTGTGGTGTGGGTCTTTTTCATTAATTGGACTGGTACTCATTGGACCTTGCAGCTTGTAGATGCATTTCCTTCCATTTTTTCCTTCTCTGTTTGTTTTTTCTGGAACTCCTGTTATCTGGATCTTGGACTTTCTGTAATGGTCCTCTATTTTTTTCCCCCTCTACTATTTTCCATTTTCTTTTTATTTTAGTTTCTGGAGGATTACCTCAGTTTTGTTCTCAACCCTTTCATTTGTTTTTACCATTATATTTTTAAGAGCTCTTTTGCCCTTTGGAATAATATTGTTGGTGGTGTTTTTAAAGCAACTCCTGTAAATGGAGTATCTTCTCTTTGAGACGATTAATAGTTTTTTGGTTTTGTTTTCATTTTCTAATTTGAGCATCTGTTTCTTTTGAGTTCCTTTTTTCTCATTCATTTGGTAGACTTTGGTATCTGGTGATCCTTGGTTGTCTATTAGCTCTTAAGAATGAGGTACTAAAAGTAAATTAGCTTTGTATCCACTGGCAGAGATATTCAGCTGGTGGGCTTCACTGTAGGGTGATGAGCCAGGGACCCTCAGGTCAGTGTCTCTAGATTAGAAGAAACTTCTAGTGTCTTCCCTCAGAGGGAGGTGGCTAGATGGGATGGGTCATATCTTAAGCCTGGCTGCTAACATTCTGGGAGCCAGGAAGATCATTGAGCAACTCATGAATTAATATGTAGCCTTTCACCTAATCTTGTTTTTAATTTGATGCCTTACCACCAGCATCCTCTCAAATTAATACCATCCCTAGGTCTGGTCCAGTTTCTCTAGAGGTAAACTTGTTCTCTGTGTTAGAGTCTAGCTTCTCTGCATCTTGCATAGATGTTTCAACCAATAGCTGTTTTGAGTCTCATGCCTCACTGCAGCCCTCCAAGGTACCTGGTGCTTCTGTGTCCTGACTTGGCAACCCCTTTTGCATGCTTGGAGGTTTCACTTGCTTTTATTTTTCTGAGTTTTCTATTTTTTGGCACACTGGTGGTTATCTTCCTTTATTAGTTTACTGTCATTTTAGTGCAGTTTAGAAGATAGTGCATGTTTTATATTTACACGTTTAACAAGTGTGTCAGTAAAGTGTTTATAGTTCCTTTACATTCATGTCTAGGAACACTTGATAATCACTTTCTGTGCAATAGAAAAGGGGAATTCACGGAATTGATATAAAAGTAGATTTGTTTTCTTAGATCTAAATTCTGATTGTGGGGTTTTTTGTTTTTTTGGGGGGTTTTTTTGAGATGGAGTCTTGCTGTTGTCCCAGGCTGGAGTGCAATGGCGTGTCCTGGGTTCACTGCAACCTCTGCCTCCCGGGTTCAAGCAATTCTCCTGCCTCAGCCTCCCGAGTAGCTGGGATTATAGGCATGCGCCACCACACCTGGCTAATATTTTGTATTTGTAGGAGAAATGGAGTTTCACCATGTTAGCCAGGCTGGTCTCAAACTCCTGACCTCAGGTGATACCCCCCTGCTTGGCCTCCCAAAGTGCTGGGATTACTGGTGTGAGCCATTGCACCCGGTTTTCGTACTGTTTTAATGGACTTTTCTTTCCTCAATTAATAGCAAAGAATGATAAAAATTAAAATAGCTTGTGTCTAAGATACCTTCATTTTTAGACCTAAATTTTAGACATGAAGCAGTCAGCCAAAGCAGTGAGGTTTTAAAGAACTTAATATATCAGAGAAAACTTTACTCCCAAAATAATTAATACATATGTTTGTCTTAGAATGAAGACATTTGTCATAGACCTTTGGGCTGCTGTTAACAGAATACCACAGACTGAGTGGCTTATAAACAAACAAAAGAAACGTATTTCTCACAGTTCTGGAGGCTGGAAGTCCTAGATCAAGGCATCTGCAGATAATGGTGAGGACCTGCTCTCGGGTTCAGAGACAGCTGTCTTGACATGGCAGAAGGGACAAGGGCTTTCTCTTGGGTCTCTCTTAATTTATAAGGACACACTAATCCCATTTATGAGGGCTCTACCCTTATTACCTCATCACCTGCCAAAGACCTCCCCTCCAAATACATCACATTAGGCATTAGGTTGCAACGTGAATTTTGTGGGGGACAAACATTCAGTCTGTAGCAACATAAAGTAGTTACTGATTGCAGGCCAGCTAAAATCTCCGTTTTCCTTTGGGAAGATCATTTGTCTTGAACTAAGACACAGGATTAAGGGAATAATGGCTTTCTTGGTTTTCCATCAGGAATACTCATCCCCTGTCAATAGTAATACAGCATTTGTATTATAGATTTAGTACTGGGCTGCCTCTGCCTACCCCAGAGGTCCTTCCTGTCATTCTCCCCTTGCTTGCTAGTTGGTCCAGCCACAGGAGCTTTCTTGAGGGCTTTGAAGTTGCTCCTTTTATTCTCAAATATACTTTCCTTCCTAATCTTGACTACCCTGTGTAAATTAAGCTCAGTTCCCTTCCTACCCCAAAAGAGATGTACATTTAATGTTACCTGTTTTTAGAATATTCTTTGTATTATTTGAAATGATGTTGTTTATTGTTTGCTTGCTTATTGTATGTAGGCTGCTTCTTTCCAGTTTGTGAGTTTCACGTATGATTCGGAAATGAATCGTGATTCTTTTGTTCTGTGATTTTCGTTCTTAGCTTCTGTAACATTTTTAGGCATATGACAGTATCTGGCATTTAATGGGCATTTGTTGAATGGATAGATATATTCTGCAGGTGTTTTCATGTGTCATCTCATTTTAAAATATATGTTAACTTCAGTTTTTTTGTTTTATTAAATGTACACTTTGTTTTTCAAAATAGGGAAATGCAATAAGCTAACAGTTAGTAGCACTTCCCAGTTATTTAAACCAGTAAACCAGACAAATCCTCATAGTCACACAAGCTAGTATATGCAATGGAGTATAGACAAACTATTTTAAAGACCCACGTACACAGTGGTTCAAAAAATTAGCTTGTTCCTCTTTCACGTGACCGAAAATTAGCTTGTTCCTCTTTCACGTGACCATCAGTGGTACAGAGGGGTCTGAAGTAGATAAGCCGGTTTTGCCAGAGATTACCCAGGATTACAGGTTTGTTCTGCTCAGGGTCTAGGTGTATTGCTCTTGTGTGTGTGTGTGGTCAGATCGGTCTCAAATCTGTTTTCTAGCAAGGAGGTGACAAGAACTTTTATTCATAACCCATTGTTTAGAACCTGGTATAAGATAATCAAAGAAATGCAGCCTCTAATTTCCTATTAAAGCTCTGTGTGTGTGGTTCTGAGGGTGAAGGTGCCAGATGTTCCGTTACTAAAGGAGAAAGGGGGAAATGGCCACTCATAGGAACCGTTAGTCTCTGCCTCAGCTACTAATTCTTAGCACTTTTACTCAGGACTTTTTAACTCCTTAGTTCAGTCCTGTTTCCTTCCTGCTTCCAATTTAGTGTAAAAGCCTTATGTATAGGATCCTAATTCAAAGAGTTTAATATTTTTTATGACATGAAACAATTGGATATTTGAACAGTTACTGGATATTTCATCTTAAGGAAGTGCTTTTGATTTTTTCAAGGTATGGTCATGGTGCTTGGTTATATTGAAAATGGTGGTCTTTTAGACATCTTTCCTGAAGTATTTATAGGTGAAATAATTTGATGTCTGGGATGTACATGACATAACATGGCGTGGGTTTCTAGGTGAAACAAGATTGGCTTTGAATTTATAATTGTGGAAGCTGCATGATAGGTACACAGGAATTTATACTATACTCTTCTGCCTTCTTTTGTATGTGATTGAAATACTCTAACGAAACATTTAAAATATTAGTTTATACTGATACCTCCAATTTAAATTGAATACCACAGGGTTATTCCTTACTTCCCTCGTTCTGTATTTGCGTCTTTCGGATCTCACAGTGAGAACCTTAGTTCCCAGCCCTGTAACTTTTTTTGGGGGTGGGGGGGTCAGAATATAAAGATGGACAGAACCTGGATATTTGATAACATTAAGCCAGTGAATTAACTAACCCTGGGTTTATTTGCCATGCCTTGGGACATTTTATGTGAGATGACAATTTTTTTATTGTGGTAAAATACACATAAGGTTTACGATTTTAAAGTGTACCATTCAGTGTCTTTAAGTGCATATAAATATGTTGTGTAACCATTACCACCATCTGTCTCCAGGACTCTTTTCATCTTCCCAAACTAAAACTCTATAGGCATTAAACAATAAGTCCTCCTTCCCGTCTCACCAGCCCCCTGGCAACCCCCAGTCTACTTTGTGTCTCTATGAATTTGACTCCTAGATGTTTCCTGTCTGTGGAGTCCTGCAGTATTTTTCTGTTGTGACTGTTACAGCATGTCAGAATTTTCTTTCTTAAGGCTGCATAATAGTATGTATATACCACATTTTGTGTGTTCATTCATATGTTGATGGACATTGCTTTCACCTTTTGGCTATTTGAATAGTGCTGCTATGAACGTTGATCTTCAAGTATCTGTTGTTTAACTTCCTGCTTTGAATTATTTTTGGTAAATAACCTAAGTGTAGTTAATGTATCATCTAGTAATTCTGTGTTTAACCTTTTAGGAACAATCATACTGTTTTGCGTAGTGGCGGCACCATTTTACATTTTCACCAGCAATACACAAGGGTTTTAATTTCTCACTAACACTTTGTTTTTTTTTATAAGAATTTTATAGTTTTAGGTTGTTAGCCCTTTGATCTGCTTTGAGCTAATTTTTAATATGATGTAAGGCCGGGTCTGTTTTTTTTTCTTCTGTGTGTGGATACCCAGTTTTCCTGACTCCATGTTTTGAAAAGACTGTACTTTCCCCATTCATTGGTCTTGGCAACCTTCTCCAAAATCATTTGACCATGTGTGCAAGGGTTTACTTCTGAGCTCTCTTCCATTGATAGATAGAACCCATTAGGATGAATTTTTCTGTTTATGCAAAAAGTGCTTTAGGGATTTTGTTAGGAATCAAGTCTTCTAATTGATGAACATGGAATGTCTTTTCATTTGTTTATGTCTTTATTTTAGCAATGTTTTGTAGTTTTCAATGTAGATATCTTTTGTCTCCTGGGATGAATTTATTCCTTAGTATTTTATTCATTTTGATGTTACTGTAAATGGAATTGTTCTCTTGATTTCCTTTTGGGATTGTTCATTGTTATTGTATAGAAACAACTGATTTTTGTGTGTTGATTTGATATCCTGTATCTTTGCCAAGGTAAGTGATTTTACTCCCTAAGTGCAGTGCTAAAATGTTTGAAAATCACCTTTCTTTCAAAACTTCCCTTGGAAATCTGGTGAGATCAGGTTTGACCTTTAGGCACTGTGCCTTACATGTGCTGCGCAGGATAGCTGCTTCTCTTGGTTATATCCTATACAGCTATATGTGGTGAATGCATGTCCGCTTAACGTGTTAGTGTGTGTCGACTCTCTTCTTGTTCTCCTGTCAGCAGAAGACGAAAAGCAGAATTCTGATTATTTGCAGACTCTACACTTTGTACTCCAGGGTATCAGATCAGAAAATATGTTGCTGCCTGATTCAGTTTTTGTTGATTCTTCCCTTCCTATCCCTTTCGTTAATATTCTCAGGCGATAAAGAGAATAAGCTGTTGGAAGAAGGTAAAAGAAATACATGGCGTAGGAAAAGGTTTTTTTTTAGTTGTTAAACCAAAAGTGAGCATTTTGGCTTGTGAATTAAAACACTGCTGGTACTCTAACTTATGATTAGTCTTAAGTATTGGTGTATTCCATAGTGCTAAGTGCCCACTGCTGGGAAGGCAGTTGTAGGTACTTGTTTACAACTCTCTGTGGTTAATTAATCCTGTCTGTGTGATTAGTTTGTACAGCTGATCAGCTGCGTCTCTCTGCCTTTTAGGATTGTTGGTGTTGTTATGCTTACTAAGGTTTGTAATGTTTTAAACTGAACCAAGTTTGGTGGCATGATTATTGTTATTATTATTATTTTAAGAAATCAGCAGTTTTTTAAATTAACATGGTAGAAATATCCTGGGAATTGATGGCGTAGATTAAAACATCTTTGTTTTATCCAACAATAGAATTCAATTATATGGCTAGGAACACCAACAAGCATTTCCTGTCACATTTATCAAAACAGTCTTTTAAAGAATGTGTAGAGGGCCTTACTTAAACAAATAGCTGTGTTGACTTTGGGAGGAGGATGGTTTCCTAAGCCCATGTGTTAGACAGATGACACACCAAAATGACCAACGAGCATAATAAGGAGAATTCAGTATCCTTGGAAACCCTGGAGAGGTGCCATAACTAAACTAAAAAATTTTAGCAGGAAACAGTACAAACAAGAAACATTGTGAGGGAAGGCCTTAGTGTAAATGTGGTTGTGCAGCACTGGTAGGAGTAAGTGACAGGACCTACTTTGAATTGTCAGAGTTATACTTGAAGTGGGGAGCCACAGTACAGGACAGTTGGTTCCTGTATTCTGAAATGGGATTAGAAACTGAATGACTCTTGCCAGTAGAGAAGGCTGGCCACCCATGGTGGCAGGAGACACTGGACCATGAAGCACAAAGTTGAAACTGCCCCAAGTTTCCTTCTTTGTCAGGCAGCCTCTAAGGTGGCCCCAGTGATCCCTGGCTTCTGGTATTTACGTCTCCGTGTAAACTGCTCGCTTGGGGTGTTTCTGGACCTCTAGTGACTGGCTTCCACAAGCTGGACAAGATGCTGGGATGCTCCTTCGGAGGTTAGGTTACAGAAAGGTTTTGGCATTCATGTTGGGCTGCCCTCTTTCACTTATGGAGGGAAGCCAGCTACCATATTTGTGTGGTTCCATGTGGAGCTCACCTGTCAAGGATCTGTTGTGTCTGGCCAAGAGCCAGTGACCTAACACCTGTCAGCAGCCGGTTCCCGAGCTTAGAAGTAGATCCTCCTCCAATCAGGCTTTCGGATACCTGCAGCTTCGTGAGAGACCTTGAACTCAAGGCCCCCTGGCTAAGTCACACCCAGATTGCTGACCTTCTGTGAGATAATAAATGTTTGTTGTTTTAAGCTGCAACCTTTGGGGCAATTTTTAAGGCAGCAGTAGAGAACTTACACAGGAAGTAACAATGTAAACATTTCCCTTCCTAGGTCTGAGATTTGAACTTGGTTCCAATGTGTTTTCTGGTTAAACTCAGCACAGTTCCCAATATTACATAAACACCAGGCCTTTTTCTTTAAAGGTGCATACAGAAAAGAAAGGACACATACAGATTCAGTAGATACTGTAAAGGAGGGTGACCAATGTGAGCAGTACCTTCCCATGAAATAGGCTTACTGCGGGAAACAAGAGAAACTCAAGTTTAAAGAGCAACTAATTAGTTGCTCTGAGAGACCAACAAGCATTTGAAAGGATCAGAGAGCGGGAAGGAGTTCTTAAGTGAAATTTGTGATTCTTAACTATTGGCTCTTTGGAGTCAGGTAGCAGCAGGGTTTTAGAAATACTCCCACAATACAGTGGAAAAAGGAAGTTGAAAATTGTAACAAAAATATAAGGACCATGGCATTTGTTTGTATTCATTTTCTCAGTTGCATTGCTACAGAGCCTATTTGAGGTGCTCAGCAGCTGTGTGTGGCTAGTGGCTACTGTACTAGAGAGTGCAGAATAAAACATTTCTATCATAGGAAGTTTTGGTGGACAGTGCTCTGGCAAAAGGTGTAGAGTGTCTTCCAGAAAACTGAGGGAAAAAACTATGATAAACTAAGAATCCTAAATTGATGAAGTTATCCTGTACATTGGCAGTGCAACAAGATGGCATTTGATAGGTGTGCAGGAACTCCAAGTATATCACTCAAGTACTTTACTGGGGGGGATGGGAAGGACTTAAATACATCTAGCTGAGTAGTTAGCATCTCAAAAGCATGAAAAGTCAACTTCAGTATTGTTTAACTCTCTATATCCCATTTCCCAGAATAACCCAAGACTTACCTATAAAAGTAGGAGAAAATCTTCATCTTTGACAGCTATTAAGAGGATGCCCTTCATAAGCCAGACTTAAGACCGTCAGAACGGTGGTTTCAACCTAGACAGTTCAACTCTAGAGCTTCCCCTCTCCTGACAGTGATAAATAAAGCCACAGGAAGCGGCAGTTTTTAAAGACATTAATCCATTGAAACCACGTTTGCTGAAATCACTAAAAAGTCTCCAAGTTACCCAGTTTCATTCTCAGCCCTCCCTTTACTTGATATTTAAGAACATTTGGATACAATTCATCACTGCCTCCTTTTAAAAACACAGTCTTTGCCTAGCGTCCAGAAAATTTCTTCCTACTCACCAGTAGTTCCTGTGCAGTCTCCTTTTCTACCTGGTCTCAAAGCTCAATCCTTAGCCCAGACCTCTGGCTTTCTTTATCTATGTTTATTCACTAGGAAATCATGTTTAAATGTCCTGTGACTTTAAATGTCTTCTCTGAGCTGATGGTGCCCTAACTGTATCTCCTTTTCCCTAATCTGCTTTCAGTTCAATCTAGCTGTCTGTGTAGAAAACACAAACACAGTTTCTTGCACAACACGCTTCTGATACATATTAATATGTGAGTTTTTCACTGTACATCAAGCAAGCAATCAGTTTTGCAGCAGACACCTGCTGGGTACCCTCCAATTCAGTTCCAACACTGTCTGGAAGTAGCATCAGATTCCACAGGTGGAAGGGGCTTAGTCCCACAAGAATGCCCTCCACTTTTTCCAGTTCCAGTTGGAAGCTGCAAGTTAACTGTACTTCTAACCAGTCTTGGGTATGTCTTGGTCAGTGATGTGAAAATGGACTTACACAGTTGTATTTGCTGTTGAGATGCTGTTTTATACTTCATATAAGATAAGTATCTGCCTATTAATGATACTAGGTGCATTCAGCCACATAAGTATCTGGACATTCTTGGCTTTCATCTGTAGCTGTCTACACTTTATCAATTATCAAGCCTTGTTTGGCGTACTTTGGAAATGTATTTTAAAATTTGTTCACTTCTGACCCCTCTTTGGCCTCTGTGCTTTAATTTCTTCATTTGTTAAATGGGTGTATTGATACAGCCAACTTAATAGGTTTGTTGTGAGGATTAAATACCTAATATACAGTATGTAAATTTCATTTCTTTTTATTTTTGAGACAGGGTCTCACTTTGTCACCCAGGCTGGAATGTGGTGTGGTGCTATCTTCGCTTATTGCAGCCTCAGCCTCCTGGCTCAAGCCATCCTCCCATCTCAGCCCTCCAGGTAGCTGAGACTGCAGGTGTGTGTCACCACGCCTGGCTAATATTTTCTATTTTTTTTAGAGACTGGGGTTCACTATGTTTCCCAGGCTGGTCTTGAACTTCTGAGCTCAAATGATTCTCCCGCCTTGGCCTCCCAAAATGCTGGGATTACAGCCGTAAACCGCCATATTGGCTTGTTATGTAAATGTTAAATGTTGCTGTCTAATGATACCATATTTTACTATTACTGGCTCAGGTCACTCTCATTGCTTAACTGGGTTTTCTAGAGTAACTCCAGATTGGTCTCCAGTTTTCCCTTTGCTTAGGTTCCTCCCAGTTCTCAGTCTTCTTCACTTCAGTTTCAACAGTCTAAGGTGCATGTCTAATTGGATTGCTCTTAAAATTCCCAGGTGGGCTCCTTTTTGACATTGGAATAAAGTCTGTAAAGTTGTTTTGTAACATACCTTAAAGACTCTGGCCATTTTCTCTAAATATTCTGCCCCTTTGTTTTCAGTTTGTGGGTGAACTGGAAAAATTTTGTCAGGAAACAAACTGTGTTGGGTGTGACTCTGCCAAGACAGATAGACAGTGAAGTGCTTTCTGATTACAGCTTGGCCGTAATAGTCACGATTTGTGAAGATTTTAGGGAGATATTAACAGCCAGATACCCATTCTAATTATAAACCTTAATCAGGCATACATAGATGCAGGAGTTTTATGCTGTGCTACTTGTTTGTATAATCTCCTTGAGAAACTATTTAAATTGTGTTTAATGAGGCCACTGAATGAGGTGGTTTGCTTTGTGAAGTTAATTGTTAGCCGGTTAAAAGTTGGGGAACATCTAATGAAGATGATAACTAACTTTAAGGTCTAGAATGCTCAGTTTAGAGCTCTTCTTTCTTATATAACAGTTATATAACAAGGTTTATTGTCTGTTTAAAAAAGCATACCTGTAGACTAAACGTATTAGCAGCTGTTTATCTTTCTGTTCTTTGTTGCAGTAGGATATAGTTCCATTCCATTTTATCCAGACAGGATAACAGATAATCCAGGAACAAGTTACACAGAAGGGAAACTGGTTCCAGGACACATCTCTGGAAGTTACCTTGTGAACCCTGACGTTCATGGCAGCATTACAATGCACGTTCTGTCTGAGCATCAAGGTTAGCACAGCACATGTTCCTGTTCACTGTCAGAGGCTAAGGGAAGGTTATCATAAAGGCCAGTAGCACTTGATGCCATGCACATTTCTCCATAGTCTGGTTGTTGGAAATCATGGCAAAGTCAAGGTGATATTTTGGCCAAGAGACACAGGAGTACAGAATCCTATCCTTGACCAACCATACTTCTCCCTGAGGCCTCTGAGAGTGTACATGCCAAGGGCAGTAAAGCCAGGCAATTGACTTGCTTGGGCTTTAGCTTCAGACTCTAGTGAGCTCAGTGGGACCATTTGGAGAATTTTTTACCTAGGCTAGATTGACCAGAATAGGCTGGAAACAGTGAAGACTCACTTCTGCCTTCGGTTACAAAGCCTAAAGGGAGCAAGCTGCAGCTTACCAGTGTGCTCACCCGTGTACCACTTTTATTTAGGTTCATTCATGTGGGGTTCACTTCCTTGTGCTTATTGCTTGTTTAACCTTCAAAGCAACTCTGTGAGTCAGATATGTAAAGGTGAGGAAACTGAGTCTTTAAGAGGTCAGGTTACTTTCTCAGGGTCATACAGGCAGTGGTGGAGGTGTGGATTTGAGGCTCTGGCTGTAGGCCATTTCTTTTCAGATGTGGCCCTGAGAATGTGTTAGAGGTGTGCTACCACCCCTCAGCCCTTGGCAGTGGGTACCTGAGTGGGGTCTTAGCTGACCAGAGTGCCTGGGCAAACAAGAGCAGCTTCATCTTCCCTTTACAGCATGTTATGTAAACATTAAATGCGGCGTGCGCCCTGACGTGAGGAAAGTAGAAGCTCCCTGGCCTGCTGCACTCAATCGGCAAGAGGGAGCATTTGCCCCTCCTCTTCTACTGCCGCCCTTCCTTCGGCCTCAGGTTACAGGAATAAGATAGTTAATCCCAAGTGGGGAAACAGCGTTTGAAGAGTATTGAGGGGAGGGAAAGGTTGGAAACTGCTTCAACCGGGAACAGGTGAGCAGATCAAGCCTTATTCACTTTTGCGGAGTGAGGGATTCCTAAAGGACTAACCGAACTTGCTCTTCAGGGTGTTAAAATAAAATGTTCTTAAATCCTGAACATCACACATTTCTGGGAGGAGTATCCTGTCCTTTGGGAAAAATAGCAAGAACTTCGAGCTCCCTCTAGAGGCCAGCAGTGATAAAAGAGCGTCATCTTAGGGAAATCATTGTACCTGAAGCTAAGCTACCTTTCAGCAGGAAACTGTCATTTTATATATACAGTAAAATGTTTTCTTATATTGGAAAGAAATCGGTGCCTCTGAAAAGAAATTTGGGTTAATCATATTCTAAGTAGGTGTGTGGGGGGGGCAATTGTAAAGTTCATTTACTGTGTAGAAATACAGCTGAGAAGATCATGAAAGGAGGTCATGTGTCCTAACAAAATAGTATATTATAAGCGTTGGAACAAACCAGATCAAAGTAAGAATCTGATTTCTGTGCTGTTTTGTGCCAGAATGTTTTGGCAGTAGACCCTTGAATTGAAGAGAGATAAAGGTGATCTACAATACTGGCTGTGTTCCCACCCAGTCCTCCCCCTCATCTGAACAAAACCAGTGAGTACTAGAAGAGTAATATTAGGAAATGCAAGATGCAGGCATATGTTCAAACTTCGGAGTAAGCTAACATATACAGTTTCTTAACTTTTAGAGTCTCGGGTTACCAAATGATTCATCTATTCCAGGATAGACATTTTAGTCATAACCACAGATGTCAAGGAGTTACTTATGGGTTTAACCCTTTACTGTATTTAGTGCTTTTGTTCTCAATATATTTATACTTCTCTAAAGGACTCACTGAAAGAGTTCAGTTCTAAAATCTTAAGAAGTAATTTAGATCGTGGTAATATTAATATAAAAAAGTTGCATTCCCACCAGGAATATGTGAGAGTAATTGCTTAATACTTGTACTGAGTATTGCCTCTTTTTAAAAAAATCTTAATTATGGGAATGGTGTGTAGTGGCATATCATTTTTCTACCTTGTAGAAATCCATCTGTTATCAAAGTTTCCATGGTTATTTTTATGCAAATGGCTATCACATATTTGTTAACCTGATTTCCCTTTCTGGTAAGCCATAATTCCGAATGTTTTTCTAATTCTGTAAAATTAGGATCAGATGTGCTTTGTAACTTTTTAAAACTCTGTGGTACGTTGTGGACCATATCCTTAGAGATCTGTTATTTTTTTGTGCTGGCATGTGCAAGTACACATAGCTGGACAGCAGAGGAATATTTACTAAAATAATAATGGTTCCCTCAGAAGTGGGGCTAAGAGTGATGATTATCCTTTTTCTACAAAGTAGTTTATTTATGAGATTAAAGAGTGGAGTTAATTTTAATTAAGGACCTATGTTATGCTAATCTCATGACTGCAGGTAATCTTTGAAAATCATGTTGTATATAAACACATCTGATACCTAATTTGCAATTTGCATTAATCTGCTAACTGTTCCAGTGGTGGGATTTCAGGGTTTCTTAACACTTTGCTCTTTACCAGTTGGTTTATTTATGGTGATCATTGTATCATTTTTTTATGAACACAATACTCTTAAATACTTACATATATAGATTGCTGTAAAACTTTTTAAAGTACCTTTGTTGCAGTACTGATTTTAAGGTTACGAATTGATTGATTTAACCATTGGCTATTAATCTTTAGCTATTTTATCATGGTTAGAGAATACGGGCTTTATAATTTGATTTCTTGGAGTTTCTCTGTAGGTCAATGTTTGTATTTAATTGCATATCTTCTTAGAAGAAATAAATACTTTTAATTTGGTGTAATTTTTTTGTGTCTATTTGTCAGTTATATTTTTTAGGTGTCTGTCCCTCTCCCTCCCAAATCCCATCCTTTTACCTACCCTGTCTCCTACATTTTCATCAATTCCTTATTCCTAGTAACCCTGATCATTGTAAAGTGAAAATCTGTATTGGGCATAAAAATTCATGATTGTTACATTTTCATCATACCTTTTATCTCCTTATTACCTACCTAGTATAAACCCTTTTTTCCTATTGGATTCTTCTTTAAAAAATTTGACCAGTCATTGGGGGGCATTAGCTGTATTTATTAGGCATGGGCCAAGTTCGATAGCTATTTGGCAGTTTGCAGGATAGTTTTGAACAAGAAAAATTGTTCCATGGTCTGCATAGCTTACAATATACTGCCAAATGTTCATGATACTGGAAAAAGAAACTTTATTTTCTAAGCCTAGAAACCGTTTTATACTTACAAAGGGTTTTTTGGGGGTAGGGGGCAGGGGTGTGGAGGCCACAACTTTAATGTATGTACAGAAGGCTGCTGTGTAAATCAAGGGAAAGTTATACTTTATAATGTTGGGATTTTTTACAAAGAATTCTTCACAACTTTGCAAAATCATATCACCGCTGCAATGGTGCTAATGTGTTTTGAGTTGCGGGTACCATATACCCATGTGAGTCTACGTTTAAAACTGAACCTTCCATGTTGAGTACTCTGCATACTTTGTCATCATGCCTTGAGTATTTACATTTAGTTGTCATGTCATGTTTTCAAATAGTCCTGCCCTACCCCTTCCCAGGACTGCAGCGATACTTACATTAGAACATTTGATGTTATCCCACAGGTCAGGTCTTGGTTACTTTTTCTCACTCTCTTTCCTTTATTTTGTTTTGATTATAGGGTAGTTCTTCAAGTTCTTGATACTTTGTACTACAGTATTAAATGTATTAGTCCCATTCAATGTATCTTTGATTTCAAATAGTTTTTTTTTTATTTTTAGTCACATTTTTGCCTTTCATCTTTTATTTCCTATCATGTCGATGATTGATTCTTTGTTCTCTTTTTTTTTTTTTTTTTTTTTTTGAGACATAGTCTCATTCTATTGCCCAGACTGGAGTGCAGTGGTACAATCTCGGCTCACTGCAGCTTCCACCTCCTGGGTTCAAGTGACCCTCCCACCTCAGCCTCCTGAATAGCTGGGACTGCAGGAGTACACCACTGTGCCTGGCTAATTTTTTTGTAATTTTAGTAGAGAAAGGGTTTCACCACATTGACCAGGCTGGTCTTGAACTTCTGACCTCAAGTGATCCACCTGCCTTATCCTCCCAAAGGGTTGGTATTGCAGGCGTGAGCCAGTGTGCCTGGCCCATGATTTATTCTTGATCATATGGAGCATATTTACAAAAGCTGTTTTTGGTCTGTGGCTGCTAGGACCTTAATTCTATCATTTTCATCGCTTCTGGTTCTGTTTACACTGGTTTATTTTTCTTCTGATTATGGGTTGTATTTTCATGCTTGTTTATATTCCTGGCAATTTCAGATTGGAAACCAGGCAGTGTGAATTTACATCGTAAAGTGTTGGATTTTGTTCTAGCACATAGTTAAGATACTTGGGATAGATTTGATCATTTCCAAGTATCAAATGTTTGTTTTAAAACTTTCTTAGGACAAGTTTAGTCTTTAGTGTTGATTTAGCCTGATTATACCAAGGTGTCACCCTCCTGAGAACTCTACCTCTTGGTGGGGGTTTCTCTCCTCTGGCTGGTGGGGACCGTAATTTTTCAGAGCCCTCATATGTCGCTTCGTATATGTCCAGATCAGTATTCAGCCACATTCTAAGTGAGCCACTCATAGATACATTTTTTGGGGGCGCTCTGCTTTATTTTGCAGCTGCTTTAATTTTCTGGTCTCTGGATTCTTTGTAACTCCAGTCAGTAAGCAAGAGCTGCTAAAGGGATCACGTTCTTTTCTTTCTTTAAGAGTTAACAGTTCTCTAACCCACATTGTCCATTGTCTGCAAAACAGTTGTTTTATATATTCTTTTCAGTTTTCTAGTCTTTCACAGTAGGACAATAAATTCAGATTATCTTCTTCGTGGTCAGAAATGATATTCGTGCCATTTAATTTTTTTTGTCTTTTACTTTAACCTTTTGAAAGTAGTAGTAGTAAAAATTACACATTTTTATTGGGTACTTTTTCTGAATACCTTTGTTTATATAGTCTTAGTGTTCTTTGTTAATCTTTGTCTTTTTACTGAAATATATTAAAAAGTAGAGGAGACCAATTACCTGGTAGAGCTTTTGGGGGAAGTCAAATGTAATTTGTAGAAAGATAAGATTTATTATAGCCAACTTGATAAGAGCTTTTTCTTCCAGGTATGAACATTTAATTTTGTATTAGAATACTACACTGGCAGCCCTGTTTGTTTGCAGATACTTGCTCATTACACAAATGCAGCCCTTTGTGACAGTAATTGGAATGCAGATTTTTAAGAAATAGTGGTTACTCCTAGAATTTTTGTGAACCTCATGGTTATCTTAAGATTGATGCTATTTTGTGTTGCATGAAATAGATAGATCTGGATTTTCAGAGTTGTTTATTTGCTACAGCAATGTTTAGAATGTTTTATTAGTTTTAACCTTTTAAATTGTTACTATTTCACTGTAAAGCCTAATTACATTGAGGGAAATAACAGAATCGGGTTTGTCAGCATCTAAGGAATGGAACCTAGGTCAGCTGTTTAAAGTGGCGCTTTCAGGAATCTGTAAATCAGATGGTTAAAAAGAACAGGCTAGGCACAGTGGTTCACATCTGTAATCCTAACACTGGAAGGCAGAGTTGGGAGAATCACGTGAGGCCAGGAGGTCAAGAGCAGCCTGGCCAACATAGTGAAACCCTGTCTCTACTAAAAAATTGGCTGGGTGTAGTAATGCACACCTATACCCCCAACTAGTCGGGAGGCTGAGGCATGGAGAATTGCTTCAGCCGGGGAGCCAGAGGTTGCAGTGAGCTGAGATTATGCCACTGCACTCCAGCCTGAGTGACAGAGCAAGACTCTTGTCTGGGAAAAAAAAAAAAAAGATAGAAATTGATACCAAAATATCTTTTAAAAAGGGAAAAAAATACTTAAGCAATTCCTCTCAGTTGTTTCCTCCCCTCCTTTATTTTTATTTTGTGAAAACAGGGCATTTGCCTGGTCAACATGGTGGAACCCCGTCTCTACTAAAAACAGAAAAATTAGCTGGGCGTGGTGGTGGATGTCTGTAATCCAAGCTATTCGGGAGGCCGAGGCAGGAGAATCTCTTAAATCCAGGAGGTGGAAGTTGCTGTGAGCCAAGATCATGCCACTGCACTCCAGCCTGGGCAACAGAGCAAGACTCCATTTCAAAAAAGGGGGGAGGTGCGTTTACATATTGAGTTGGTCTTTATGTCTTGTTGTTGTTTATTTTGCCTCAGGATACTCCTTTGGTTTTTCTTAAACGTTTACTGAATCCTCCTTTACTGATTAAGGCTTCATCTGTAGGGATTGCAATGCTTTCTCTTATCAGCCACGTTAGGCCACACGAATTTAGAATGTGTGTCACCCAGTGCCTTGAATGTAGCAGATGCCAAATAAATATTTAAAAGTTTTGTTGTAGGGATAGGCAGTAACTGTGATGTGGTCATTAATAAGTAGTATAAAGTTGATATTTGGCTCTAAATATTTTACTGAACACAGACATTTTGACAGTGAAAAAGAGGCAATAAACTGAATACTTACACATTATCCGTTGTCCAGAGCTTATAGAATTCTGTGCTGCCACCTTATCTGTATGGTGCTAAATTTGAATCCTGGCTCTGACAGCTGATCACTGTGTGATTTTTCTCAGGCGGGTTGATCTCTCAGTGGTTTCTCTTTGCTTTTCTATATGTTGAAAATGATATGCATGTTATAAGGATTAAGAGCGAGAAAATGCCTACTTGGTGCAGTGTTTGGCACATTTTGGTTGTAACATCTGTACATGCTTTATGCTTTGACATTAGTTTGAAATTACTTTGTGTTATTTTAATGCCAGTTATAAAGCTAATATAGATAAAATTAATAAAGATAAAAATTTATATATTATAATATATTATAAAATTTATATTATAATATAAATTCAGTTGTAAGATGAAGCAGTTTCAGATTTTCTGCAAAGGACCAGATAGTAAATATTTTCAGTCCGTGCCATCTATTCAACTTATAGGCATGGCTGTGTTCCAATAAAGCATTATTTATAAAAACAGGTGGTGGGCCACAGTTTCCCAACTTTGTATTTCTTTCTTTCTTTCTTTCTTTTTTTTTTTTTTTTTTTTTTGGTTGCTGTTTTTATTTGGCACCTTTGACCCAATGTTATCTTATCTATTGAGTATTTCAAATATCTTCAGCTTTATTAAAAATTATATAGGTGGCCACATGCGGTGGCTCATGCCTATAATCACAGCACTTGGGGAGGCTGAGGTGGGCAAATCACCTGAGGTCAGGAGTTTGTGGCCACCCTGGCCAACATGGCAAAACTCTGTCTTTAGTAAAAACATAAAAATTAGCCAGGCATGGCGGCGGGTGCCCGTAATCTCAGCTACTCAGAAGGCTGAGGCAGGAGAATTGATTGAATCCAAGAGTCAGACGATGTAGGTAGTAAGCCTTGATCACGCCACTGCACTCCAGCCTGGGGTGACACAGCTAGACTCTGCCTCAAAAAACCAAAACAAAATTATATAGGTAATACAGTTATAACCCTCTTTGCACTAATTTTGATTAGTTTCTTTCAAGTCATTTATTTGAGACATAGTCCTCAAATGGAATTATGAAACCAAAGAGTAACTTCACAAAGTGCCTCATAAAAGAAGAGCTGAGGTATTTAAAGAATGCCAAGAGTAGTAATAATTTAGTCATTTGATGGATAGTGATTATTAATTACACCCATTTATATATACAATTTATGAATTTCCCCTTGCTGATTTTTATCCTGAGAGTTACATTTTTGAACCTTTGGCTGTCTGTGTCCTATTCTGTTTATTATAGTAAACAAGAAACAGAAGATAGGTGACAAGAAAGAGACAGCCTTATGAAGTAAAAATGGGCCAATGACACTGTTGTCATCCCCACTACCAACTCCTCGTCCACTCACAAAAGAAAGCAATTATTTCACCTTATAAGAGTGAAACCTGCCTGGGTGCTGACAGTTTAGAAAGAGCGGGTGGGAAGAGTTAAGAGTTTCATTCTGTTTAATAAATTATAAATCCCTTGCTTTGTATTAATAGTATGTAAATAAAATTTGAGAACATTGCAGTACTTTTTTAACAAAAGATTCTATTATGCCTTTTAAATACTGTATTTATGGTGAACAATTTGGAAATCAGTATTTTTCTAAAATTGCTGGGTTGACTTAAAGGTTGGTAGGGGAGTGGACTCGTTCTGAAAGGAGGTCGTCCCTTTTGATTAACTATATTAGAATGTTCCTTTTAAGATTAGTACAGACATATTTCATTGTAAAATAATGTTATTGGTCATAGGACAGATTCTTTTCCTTTTAAAGAAGTTGTTCTTTGGCATTTTGGTGGTGGTTTGTGAGGATATAACTCAGCTGATGTGCTATACTAAGCCATACATAAATTTGGTGGGATAGCTCTGACAGTGATGTCAGTTTATGCTTTTAAAAAACATGATAGTTATTCTGATATCAAGAGTGGAGCATTTCCAAGTATTCATAGCTTTCATTAATTGTTTTAAAACTAGTATCCAAGGAATCTAAATTTTCATGGCACATTTATATTTTCAGCCTGCTCCTCTGGGGGCAATTTGTATTTGTATAAAACAGTTGTGTCCCTCACCTAGAGTGCATTGTTTAAAGGTGCAGAATTCTCTTAGTTCCAGCGTTCTTGTGTTTGCCATGAAAGTCAGTATCCACTCCGTAATGTTTTAGACCTATGCTGTCCAGTCTGGTAGCCACTAGCTACGTATGGGTATCAGAACATGAGAAGAATATTTTCTAGGGTAGATTATTTTCTGCAAACCTGGATACCAGTATTTGTCCAGCCTTGTTTGGGTATAGCATAAAATTGTGTCCTTGTTTTCAGGACTGTGCTTCCTCACTTGTTGCATGCCCTGGCATTCCTAAAAAGCAGTGATATTTGTATGGCACACTAGGATACACAGTGTGGAGGGTGCTTATAACTAGAGCTTACAGATGGGGGTGCTGTGCAGCACCAGACAAGCCCGTGCTTCATTCTTGGCACGGCAGTATGCAGTGGCACATACAGTACAAAGCTGCTTCAGAGTGCTTTCCATAATTCATTCCTGAATGCTTTTCTTGGTCTATGAGCGGAATTTGAATTCATTCTCCCTTATTATTCATCATTTTAATATGTCATATTCCCAGTGTTGTGAGACCTTGGCATTTCACAACTTAGAAAACTTTTAAAGAATCACCCATAAACTTAGAGATTTAGTGAGTAATTGTGTAGATGGTCTTTCTTCTCTCTTGTTTTAGGGAGAAAGGAGGACGAAGGAACACCATGACATAGTGATACATTTAAATTCTGTTTTACAAACCAGGAAAATAGTTTTCCTACTAGAAATATGGTTACATTAAATGAATGTGGTATAAAAATCTCAACAAGGAGATCCCGAATCAGCCCGTCTACCTCCCCCAAATGAAATTTTCCTACACTGTTCAGATGAACAGTGACTTAGTTGGCTGTTTCTAAAACTTTCTGTTTATTGGCTTTTGGCAAGATATATAGTAACAAACGCCAGTGTCTTAAGAAAATCTATAAATTGGTAATCCATTCACCCAATATTTATCTCCATCAAGGATTTTACAGTGAGTTGATTTCATGGTGTAAATCTTTGGTTCTTGTCCTTTCCTGATGTCCAGCCACTTGCTATTTGGGCCAGTTTTTTCTAGGATTCCTCAGCCTACACCTGGGTGCCTCTTAGAATTCTTTATCTGTGCTACAAAACTAGGTACCATATCACTTTACTCTAAATATTTCATTATAAAATAATTGCTCCTGCCATAAGAAGTGATACAATATTGGAGCAAATGTCTTGTTTCTGTTGGATCTTGCAATAAAGTCTTTTTCTTGTCCCTACACACCTCTCACTTTGCTCCTCCATTCACATGTTCAGTGATTACATTTATAACCAGTTGTGTGACTCCCCTGTCTTCAGTTTGGAAGATTGTACCTACTGCTTTATCTCTTGATTCTTGTTCTGTCTTCTCATAATAAAATAGATATGGACTGGGTGTTGTGGTTTGTGCCTGTTCAAGGCAGGAGGATTGCTTGACTCCCAAGAGTTTGAGGCCAGTGTGGGCAACATAGCAACACCCCGTCTGTACAGAAATAAAAAATAAAAAAAGTTAGCCAGCCATGGTTGTAGAATCCGTGTGTCATGACTGGTTCTAGTGGCCCTGCGGTGTAGGGAGCAGTAGGAGCTGTGTGCATTGAAGACACATAGCGCAAAGCATTTCTGGTATGAAAAATTGCGATCTATTTGCAAACATTTGCTTGAAGCTATGATTTGAATTTATGATGTAAAATTCCATCTGAAAGTATTTTTACGTTTAAAATTCCCTCCCCCCATGTTAGTAATATGTGCGTTTATTATAGGTGATTATTTGTGTTTACATAAACAAGCTTATCAAATGTATATGAGTAAATATCAAGGTAATGTTTAAGGGTACTGTCATAGATGTTTCACAAATTGTTGATTTCCTTGTATTCACAAATTTAGTGAAATATTAATAAACTAGTATTTGTTGTATTCTCTGTTAAAATAGTTTCATACTGGTTTATTCTGAGGAGAATTTTTGTTAGTGGATCAAAATATTTATGAAAGAACTTTAGATGCACGTTACTTCTGATGGGTGGTTGATGGACTTCAGAGATATACTTCATAGACTTGGAATGTTTAGGAAGAACATGCTAAGTTCTGACACTAGTGAGTTGGGAAAGAAAAACTAATGTCTTTTTTTGTTTTGTCTTAATTATACAGCAGATATAATTTCTACAGTAGAATTTAATCATTCTGGAGAATTACTAGCAACAGGAGATAAGGGTGGTAGAGTCGTCATCTTTCAACAGGAGCAGGAGGTAAGTGTTTAAAGTTTAATATATAAATTTCAGTTTGATCTTGGGACTAGAGCTTGTGTTGCACTGGAGAATCTCATCAGAGGATGTTGGAATTTTTAAGGAAATGTGTTATTGAATACAATGTCCAATATATAGACAGCTCTGGTTCTCTTAGCTTTGTATGTGTGCATGTGTGTACATGTGCGTTATGTTGTTTTGGTTTAAAAAATAACACTAATTGTAAAAATATTTGATTAGAGAAGGGGGTAGAAAGTGGTGGAATAATCCAAGATTTTAACGGTTTTGAAGCCTTGGCCCTTCGTTATAATTTTTCTCTTAAAAACTCCGTAAAGCAAAGTTGCTTTGACTTCTTCTCAATGCTTGGTTTGCTTTGTACAATTGAGGGGTGAGAGGCTAGTTTAAAGAAAAAACAGCTCAATTATTTTTATGTCATTTCATACTAATATTGTTACAGTGATTCAGATATAAAGGTTTAAATGACGATTGCATGTACATGCATGTAAAGTAACTTAAAAGTGCAGTGCTGGCTTTTTGAAGAAAGAGAAGCAGAATCTGTAATTAAAGTGGGCTTTTGTTTTGTTTTTCTTACGACTTAGGCACACTTAATTGACCAGATTTCTCACTGAAAATTTTTTTGCTAAACAAAATTTGTTACACTCGTTTTTTTCTTATTCATTCTCTCCTTCCATTGGTAGATCAGAGTTTAACCATTAAAATCAGTTGTTTTGAAACATTCTGCCCCTATTTATAATATATTAAAAAAGAGTTTAAAGTAATGTGGATAAATTGCAGGGTTTTACCTGTCTAAATCATAACACAGAGTTAGGTTTTAAAGGATTGTGAAATTCCTTAAATAAGCAAAGAATCTAGTAATAATACTACTACTTTGCACTTCTATAGCGCCTTTGACCTGAGGATCTCAAAGTGCTTTACAAACACTAATGAATTAATCCTCACAACACCCCAGTGAGGTAGGTAATTTAATTTTAAAAGAAATGATTAATAGTGTCTGATTAGAAGATGCACAAGCACTAAATATGTCTCCTTTTATTTATTTTTTGTCGGAAGAAAATATGAAAATAACACTCAAGCTTTGCTTGACAAAGAATGGTCTCGTGGGAAGGGGGGCTAAATCAGTTTTCCATTTTTAAGTAGCCAAAAACTTGATCATGTGAATCTTGACATACTTAGAGTTGACATGGAACCTTACAGATCCTTGTAATTTCCCTTTATTTACTAGTGGGAAAGTCAGTAGATCACTTTATTACTTACTGGCAGAACTAACAAGCAGAAACCAGAACTTCTGACATGTTGTTTTTCAGTGTTTGCTGTTTTTCATGCTAGATAACCAAAATGTGAATGTTTTTATCCAGAGTTTAGAGCAGATCTTCCCATAGGTGTTCTCTGCCCTTCCTGAAAGTTAATGACTCTCTACAATTTACTTTTATTATAAAGTGTTTGAGAAGAACTTGTAAAAATTGATTTTGCCCTAGACTTAACATTCTGAGGGTTTCAGAAAGTCTTCATTTTTAATGAGGGCATTGTCTCATTGTCAATTCTAAAATACAAGTTTGACCATTAAAAGCTAATTTGGAAATACTTTACCTGAGAATGAAGCCATTTTCATCTTCTGTGGTGGTTTATTAATTATCCAACTCAAAATCAGGTGTGGAAAAAATGGCTGAAAATTTTTTTTAATTGGGAGAAATGTTTGCTTTATGGGTTAGTAATGTAATCAGAGGGTTAGTATTTAGTATTTTTCTAAAGGCTGTTAGTAATACATGAATTTGGAATTAAAGGTCTAACATGTAGTTACTGAAATTGCTCAAACGTTTTACTTGTATTAGAAAATGTGACAACATTATTATAAAGAGTAATCATTTCCCAGCATTCTTTTCTGAAATCCCACTGAAGATTCTAAAGCGCTAGTATTTTAAATACATACTCTTGTAAGAGATAAGCAGAATAACTTTTTGAGAGGGGTCATTGATAGGAAAAGTAGGACTTCCTTTCCATGCGTCTCATTCTTCTTAACCATACTTAAGAATTCAAGACAGAGAGTTTGGTAGAAACTCAGATTAGTAACATGTCTTTTGAGAATTACTTAGTTGTGTAAATATCAGTATGTTTTTAAGTGATAGATTAAGTAAAGAGATGATGATGATTGACTCTTTACTCCTGAAATTTGATCTTCTTACTATTAATTTGGTGTATTTTGCCTCCTTAATTTTCTACATTTTAAAGCCCTGTCTTATATCAGAGCTTCTAATGTAATACTGTCTTCAAGATCTTGTCATTGATCATAAATATGTGTACTTTAGAACCTTAGAGGCACCATTGTTTCAGTACCTAATGTAAGTGAATGAGATTTTATGAATTCACATCTATATATCTGTAAGATAGTGTTACAATTTGAAAAGTGAAAAGAAATCATCTTTTCCTAATTTGTAGATAAAATCCCAGAAAAAAATATTTAACAAGGTTCTATTGCTTCATTTAGTAGCAAAACTCAGATTAGGATACGGGTCTCCGATTTTCAGTTTAGCTATTATATCTTCATTCCAGAGTACACTGGTACCTTATGTTTCTTAGACTTTGGTAACGGTGCTAGCCTTGTTCGCAGAGTATACTGGCATTTGATCTATTGTGGCTTTATTCTCTGACCTAGTGGCAGGGTTCTTTCCTAAATTTGTCTTAACTGGAGACCAGAATATCTCCACCCACTCATTTTTATTGTCTTTACTTGGAAGAAGAAAAGATCATATAACAGCAACAGAGAACTTGGCACATCAGACTTTGACATCTGTAATCCCTCGTGTCTCCCTCATTTATTTTACCCTTCAGAAGTAGTGAGTCTCCTTTCTGTGATCCTGGCTGGTATCTGTGTCCTCTTGCTGCCTGTCCATTTATTCCCCAGTCATAACATAAAGAAACTGAGTAGTCATTCAGAGGCTCTTCATTTGGTTTGAGTATATTTCACACTGATAATTGTTTAATATTTTTAGCTGTCATTTAATAGCATTTTTATAACTAGCGTATTTGTATAGGTGTTCTGCTACACAGAATCTCTGTTGTAGAATCAGCACACCTAAAGTAATGAGGCACAAAAGTAAAGTGATTTCTCTGATGTAATCACAGCCAATCACGTGGTCAGTAACAGCCCCAAATTCTGATAACGAATCCAGTATTCTTTATAGCGTGGCCAGCTGTAAGTGACCCTTGTTATTGTTACAGCTTCTAATAGCTTATGACAGCAAAGTAAATGCTAGGGTGTACTCTTTTTGTTAATGAAAATATTAATACAGGGTTTTGAGCAGAAGAGTCCAATCAGCTGTTAAAGTGGATGGTGATGTTTTCTTGTTTTTAGGGATTTTTATTGTTTCTATGGGTGCTCAAATCAGGTGATCCGCAGTTGTCAAAATAGCTGGTTTCTTACTGACATTAGGTTGCTCAGATCAGTTCCTCTGTGACTTTGTGCTATACCCTGTAACGTAGTGTGGGTACATGGTGGGTTTAAAGGACAGTTAAGGTGTAAGGTGACAAGGGAGGTTGTACCTCTTTCCACTTCTTTTTATAAAATCTTTCTAGATTGGTATGGGGCCTTTTGATTTATTCTCTAGAGCTGCTGGTAACTTTCTTGGATTTCATTCCTTCTGGCTTTTTTTATTCTTGATGTGGTATTCCCGAAACTCTTTAACCGGATACAGAAGAAGCCGTAAAAAGCATGCTTTTCACAAAAGATGGGTAGTATTGTTAATATGATAGTATTCTCTTTCTAAATTATATGGGGCTCAAAATCAACAAGTTTAACAGAATTTAATATAATTTATACAAAGGGATTGCCTTAGTATGTTGTTTATTTAATTGAAGAAACATAATTTGCTGTTTTTGATAAGGTGGCAGCATTTACTTGACCTGCTGCTTACTGTGTGCCAATCAGATGTAGGCTGTACAGCCGGAAGAAAATACGGCGGAGAGTCTTGATACCTAAGGATTCATGTGGAAGAAGATACTCGTTTATTTTGTTTACAGAAGTAAATACACATGAGCTGGATGCTTATTTGTAAGGAATGCAACAAGAAGAATGCATGAGAAGCTAAAAAGTAAAAATGCCCTTAGAGTTTTTTTCCAAATCAGAGTTTCTATCTGTAAAAGTTCTTTTTCCCTAGCTGTCAGGTTTTAACTGTTTTTATTTTTTATAAAGTGTAAATTAAACAGTCTTTAGTTTTCGGAGTATAAGATGTTTGCGTGTATTTAAAATGCAGATTTCTGGGTTGGGTGCTGTGGCTGAAGAGCCTGTAATCCCAGTACTTTGGGAGGCTGAGATGGGTGGATCGCTTGAGGCCAGGCTGGCCAATATGGTGGAAACCCTGTCTCTAATAAAAGTACAAAAATTAGCTGAGCGTGGTGGTACATGCCTATAATTCTAGCTATGTAGCTGAAGCATGAGAATTGCTTGAACCCAGTAGGCAGAGTTGCAGTGAGCTGCGATGGTCCCCTTGCACTCCAGACTAGGGGACAGAGTAAGACTCTGTCTTAAAAAATAACAATAATAAAATTTTAAAATGCAGATTTCTATCCTGCTCCTCAAGATTACTGAATCAGAGTACGCATGTGTGTGGTGCATTCATAGAATGTAAGAACTAAAATGTGTAGGGTTTTGTAGGGGTTCTTAACTTTTTTTGCTCCGTGGATTCCTTTGATAGTCTGGCAAATCCTATTGATTTCTCAGAATGTTGGGTTTTTGTTTGTTTGTTTGTTTTGGGAGATGGTGTCTCTGTCGCCCAGACTGGAGTGCAGTGGCATGACCTCGGTTCACTGCAGCTTCTGCCTCCCAGGTTCAAGCAATTCTCCTTCCTCAGCCTCCTGACTAGCTGGGACTATAGGCACATGCCACCACACCCAGCTAATTTCTGTGTTTTTAGTAGAGACGGGGTTTTACCATGTTGGCAAGAATGGTCTTCATTCATCTCCTGACCTCGTGATCTGCCTGCCTCGGCCTCCCAAAGTGCTGGGATTGCAGGCATGAGCCACTGTGCCAGGCCAGAATGTTTTAATTACATAAAATATTTAAAATTCTGAAGGTTGAAATATTTTACCAAAATACTCATAATTGAGTAATGTGTTTTAAGTGGATAACAACTGGATTATGATATTAAAATGTCATTTCTTTGTGACAAAGTCACAAGAATTGCGAAGACTGTGTGCAGTTTGTTACCTGTGCCCGTAGTCAAAAGAAATGCTGAAATCTAGCTGGAGGTTAGTGAAAATAAATGTGTACATTTTCTCCCGATCCAGTTTTATAAAATCCCTGGGTTCGATCAGTGGACTCTTGTGGGTTGGAAGATCCATGAGCCCTCAATTTGTAACCCCTGGTAGTGCAGTCTCTTTTTGCCAGCTGGGGGCCCAGGTACCAGATTACCCATCCAAAGCCATATGGTTATAATTAAGTAATTTCCTGCTGCAGAACACACACATCCTGATTTCCACCCCATGGCTTTGCCCACTCTGACCTGGATTATAGTAGCAGCAGTTTATGTGCCAGGCCCTCTGCCAAGATCCCTAAATCTTAATCTCCACAGCAAAATAACAAAGATGTGTGTATGATTACTATATCTTGATGTATTAAACATTTATAAATAAAGTGAGACTTAGGATAAGTAACATTTCCATGATCATGCTGCTAGGTAAGTGGGTAAAAGCTAATTCTGTATAAATTTAGATGTGTATTCACAATGCTGGCTGTTGACTTTAAAATGAAAAAAACTTTAATCATGTTTGATGTAATGACACTAGTTAAAAATCACACAGGAAAATCAGTCTCATTACTTTATACCTAATGAGGGAAGTACGTGATCCTTAGACTTTTTCCCATGAGCTATTAATGAGTGATCTCTTTTCTGTCGTGTTGTTAGAAGGGAAAATGGACTGAGAGTTGAACAGCCTTGGTTCTAGTCCTGGTATTCACTCATGCATTTGCCCAGTCATCTCTTCCTGTTCAGCTTTCTAGTGTCCAGATTTCTGTCCAGCCTGCCATCAGATTCTTGTCAGATACCTGTTAATCTTTTGGGGCTCCTTAGGGTATTACATTTTCCAGAAGCAGAATATCATGTATTGTTTTTTAAGTATCTTTTAATGTTTAAAGTATCTGTTCAACAGGTACCTAATTTTACCTGTTGAGCAGAAATTTGAATTAACCATATTTCTGATACAGGTTGAGTATCCCTTTTCGGAAATGCTTGGAACCAGAATTGTTTCAAATTTCAGATGTTTTTGGATTTTGGAATATTCGCATGTACATAATAAGATATCTTGGGGGTGGGACCCAAGTCTAAACACACAATTCATTTGTTTCAAACACACCTTATACAAATGACCTGAAGGTAATTTTATACAACATTTTAAATAATTTCTGCATGAAACACAGTTTTGACTATGACCTATCACATGAGGCTAGGTGTAGAATTTTCCACTTGTGGTGTCATGTTGAGAGTAAAAAGTTTCTAATTGTGGAACATTTTGGATTTCAGATTTTTGGATTAGGTATGCTCAACCTGTTCCCAAGAAATTCTCCACCGAAAGCAACTCCAAATCTGTGAAATTAATAATGTAATTTTAAAATTTATTTACCTTTCCTTCTCCTTGCCATTCTCTCCCCAGTCTCACACATATGAAACATTTTGTTGTATTATTATTAATAATTTCTCCCTCTTAATTTTAAATCCATTGTGCACGATGTAGATAATTTAGTAAATATGAGTAAGTGGCGAAGAAAGGACATATAACCCCACCAAGCAAAGGTAAGAACTTTTGGTGTTTACCAAAGGCCTGACTTTCTGAAAGTCTGATTATAAATTTAGGATTGTATGATTTTTTTTTTTTCTCACATACTATATGGTGAATACCTTTTCATGTCATTAAATTTTCCTGTGTCACCATCTCTGTAATGACATAACATGTTAATTTGATCTGATCTCTATTGTTAGATTCCTAGATTGTTTATTTCTGTCTCTTTTTTCAAGGTCAGGAGGTGAGCTGCCCCCTTGCAGTTACTGCATTTTTCTCCCTTTCTAAAGAAATAAAAGTAGCAATTTGGTGACTGAAAATACGTTGTTTTTTTTTTTTTTTTTTGAGATGGAGTTTCGCTCTTGTTACCCAGGCTGGAGTGCAATGGCGTGATCTCAGCTCACCACAACCTCCGCCTTCTGGGTTCAGGCAATTCTCCTGCCTCAGCCTCCTGAGTAGCTGGGATTACAGGCACGCGCCACCGTGCCCAGCTAATTTTTTGTATTTTTAGTAGAGACGGGGTTTCACCATGTTGACCAGGATGGTCTCAATCTCTTGACCTCGTTATCCACCCGCCTCGGCCTCCCAAAGTGCTGGCATTACAGGCGTGAGCCACCGCGCCCGGCCCGAAAATACGTTATTTTATTGGATTTTGGTTTTACTTTACTCCTTAATACTTTCAAAAATTAAAGCACTTTGTTCTGTGCCCTCTTGTTTTGTTGGCATATTCACTGAATTTGGACAGGCCACATATTGTGAGAGGGCATCAGCTCTTTGTCTCGTGAGGCATTGTTTTTTTCAGCTTTGTTGATTGGCTGCCTTTAAATTTTATTTTACTTTTTGTTTTTCTGCCCATAGATTATTTAAACATTGTTTTGTTCCCTTTTAAATTTATTATTTAGTTAGACTTTATTATGCTTTGTGTTAAAGTGATCTTTTTCTCTTCCACCTTCCCTACCCATTCTCAGATTGCCAGACAGGTGGTGGTGGTGGTGGTTTATTATTATTGTTTTAAGACAGTCTTGCTCTGTCACCCTGGCTGGAGTGCAGTGGTGCAATTTCAGCTCACTGCAACCTCCGCCTCCTGAGTTCAAGTGAGCCTTATGCCTTAGTCTTCTGAATAGCTGGGATTAAAGGCATGCACTACCATCCTGGTTAAGTTTCGTATTTTTAGTAGAGACAGCGTTTTGCCATGCTGACCAGGCTGGTCTCAAACTCCTGGCCTCAAATTATCCACCCACCTCAGCCTCCCAAAGTGCTGTGTTTATAGGCATGAACCACTGCACCCAGCTGGTTATTACATTATTTTTTGAAATTTTTTCACGTGGATTTAAAATGCACATTTATTAGATCAGTCATCTGCAGAGTTGTGTCTAGACTTCACTGTAATTTAGCTTTTCAAAGTCTTGTTCAAGGATGATGAACTCTACTAGTCTTTCTGCTTTATTCCATCTTATGGTTGAAATCTGTAGATAGTTTTGAAATGTATCGAATTTGGGTTCTTTCTCAGTTTTCTCTCTATACCCTTTCAAAGTAAATACTTGATCAGAACAGATATTGTTACAGGTTTCTTAGTCTCTAGTTATTAAGAAAGATTTGACTTGTGCCTTTGCAAAGGGGACTATTCTAGTGAACTTCATCTATAGTCAATTTATTGGGGGTAGGGAGGACTTTATTATTAGGATGTTACCAGTGGAAAGGACATTGAAGACCATCTGTTCCTGTCTTATTTGTTATTTCTCCAACCGAGACACAGAGAAGAGTCTGAAATCAGGTGCCTCGAATGCCAGGGCCTCATGCATTTACCTGCATCGTGTTGTTTCTAAATGATAGAATTTGCATTGATTGGGCTTGATCCTTATTTGGAAGAGAAACTAATATTTGAACTTTACTCACTTACTGATTAAATTCCCAAAACTGTCCTGTCCTGAGAGAATAAATTGTATTTTAACACATGAATAAAACAGGATCCAGGGAATTGTTATATTTTATGAACTTCAAAGGGAAAGAGACAAAAGTAATAAAAAGAATCTTTTTTTTTCTTTCTTAAATCTATCACCAGGTAGGTGTCATCTGAATCTTCTGTCAGAGAGAAACCAATTCCTTAGGGGTCCAAGTTAGATTGACATTGCATTGTGAGAGATACAAGGTTGGAGAGCCTTGAGATCTGCCTCCATTCCTTGGTTGCTGATATCACTGGGGAAGAACGCTAGCGTCTGAGCAAGGCACAGTTGTCGCATGGGGTGTTAAGTGTGTGTCCACATGCTTGTACATGGAGGGTTTTTTTTTTCCCCATTCCTTTCAGTAATATGTAAAGTGTAGAATAAATAATAAGCATTCCTCCTGTGTAACTTTATCACTTAATCTGTAGCATGGTTTAAAACATATTCTAGCTGCTTTGATAATCTGAATGAAAGCCCATTAACAACGTTAGGTTTTAAAGCATGATATTGTATTTTATGCATTTCCTTTGAATGTTGACTGTCTTATAGGCAAAGAATAATGCTGCTTGGTTTGACTTTCTAATAGTTTGCAACCAGGTATCTCTCCCACTATATTGTTTTTTGAATAGGAAATTGTGACTGATATGCTTCCAAATTGTACTTAGTATATGATATATAATAGGCACTCAGTGAATGAGTATTAACTTACTGAATATAATTTAATAAGGCCTTGTAAAATCTTGAAATACTCCGGGACCATCATTATTGTTAGTTTAGAGAAAGTTTTGAGATTTCTTTTTTTGTTTTCTGCTTAGTTCATTGAATGACCTGTATTTTGCTTTATTCTAGAAAGTTCCCTGTGTTGATAGTAGTTATCAGATGTCATTTAATTTTGTTTTGTACCATTTCTGCCACTATCCCTGAATGGTGAATGGCCATTTCACCAGACACTGACTTTTAAAATACTTTTATACTACTATAAAATATAAAACAAATGATTGTCTACACCACGTAGATGAAAGAAACAGTAATAAACAGTAAGTGTTAGTAGTGTTCTAATTGGAGGCTAAAAAATTCATTTATTTTCTGTTATGTGAGATAAAAATATTTTCTAAAATTTTTAATTTTTTCTCACGGAGCAAAGTAAATATTTCCTGTTTTTTCAGAGTTTCATTTTTATTCATTTTCATAAATAAAAATATTTTCTAAAATTTTTAATGTTTTTTTCACAGAGCAAATACTTTCTACATTTTTGAAGTTTCATTTATATGAGATAAAAATAAAATATTTAATATTTTCTAAAATTTTTAAACTTTTTTTTATGGAGCAAATTGAATATTTCTTACATTTTTTGTACATTGAGCATTCCCAACCCAAAATCCAAAGTATTCCAAAATTGGAGACTTGCTGAGTGCTGATGTGATAACACAAGTGGAAAATTTCCCTGGCCTCATGTGATGGATCACAGTCAAAACTTTGTTTCATGCACAAAATTATTTAAAATGCTGTATAAAATTACCTTCCGGATATATGGATAAGGTATATCTGAAACAAACAACTGAATTTCTTGTTTAAACTTGGGTCCCCTCCCCAAAATGTATCTTATATATGTAAATATTCCAAAATATGGGAAAAAAATGTGAAGTCAGAAACATGTCTGGTCCCAAGCATCTTGGATAAGGGATACTCAGCCTGTAAAAACACAATGGAATTACTTATTTTAGAAGTAGCTGTTGCAAAATGTGAAATTCTTTCAGATTTTGCCCTTAACTCTTGACTGTGCTTAGTATGTTTATTGTAGACAATATGAAAAATGTGTATCGTTTCCACAAAGAATACAACTAAAATCATCTCATAATAGGAATAAAGATTTTGTGTGTGTGTGTGTGTGTGTGTGTGTGTGTGTATTGCTTTCTCAGGGACTTTTGTTTTACAGAATGAGAGACTCATGTTGTACATATCACTTTGTAATGTTTAGTTTTATGTACTGTCAGTGTTTTCTCAGGTTGAAATATTGCTCCCAGTCAGGGAGATGAAGAGACTGTTGGAACCATTGAGCAGAAGGGGGTGCTTGAATACCTGGGAAGAACATATTCCATCTTATAATTTAGGTGACAAGGTTCAATAAACTTGTGGCTTGTGGGATTAGCTTGTACTTCTACCAATAGTATGTGACTTTGTCTTTCTGTCACTAAAACAGTGATCATTATCACATTTTTTATTTTTTGGTCATTTAAGGGGAAATATTGCTTAGTTTTGGTGGGTGAGTGGATTTGTATGTATATATGTGTTTTGTTTTCTCGGGGATTTTTGTTTTACCGAATGAGACTCATGTTGTACCTATCACTTTGTAGTGTTTAGTTTTATCTACTGTCAGTGTTCTCTCAGGTTGAAATAGTGCTCCCCAGTTAGGGAGATGAAGAGACTGTTGGAACCATTGATTGGGCTACGTCTACCTTTTTGGCTCTTGAGAATATTGCTGTAAAGGACATGGATATACAAACACCTCTGAGGTCCCATTTTCAGTTCTTTTGGATAAAATCCAGAAGTGGGATTGCTGGATCATACAGTAGTTCTATTTTTAGCTTTTTTGTGGACTCTCCACATTGTTTTCCATAGTGGCTGTGTGGCATATATTTTAAAATATTTAAATAGACACAGAAAAGTACGTAAAACACTAGCAGATTATTACTTAGCAAACATTTAAGTCAAGAAATAGAACTTTCCACACTTCCAAAACCATTCTCTTTTCCCTTCCTCTCTTTTATAAGCCTGTCTTCTCACACTTATTTTGGCCTGTAGTTTTACAACTTTGAGTAAATGAAATCTACAGTTTATCCGTTAATGAGTAATGCTGCTATGAACATTCTCACTCATGTTTTTTGCTGCACACTCATGAATAGAATTATTGTGCCATAGGGTAGGCATTCACTGTTAGCAGACAGCACAGTAAAAAGTGGTTCTGCTAATTGTATTCTTGTGAACAGTATATAAATTTTATGGATGTTTTATATCTTTGCCAGTGCTGTATTTGTGTTGTATTATCAGTCTTTCAAAATTTAACACTTTGTGGGTATGATTAAGTTTATACTCATTTTCTCTTTTCTTTTTTCTTTTTCGAGATGAAGTCTTGCTTTGTCACTTAAGCTGGAGTGCAGTGGCACAATCTCAACTCACTGTAACCTCTGCCCCTCAGGTTCAAGCAGTTCTCCTGCCTCAGCCTCCAAATAGCTGGGATTACAGGCATACACCACTATGCCCAACTAATTTTTGTATTTTTAGTAGAGACAGCATTTCAACTTGTTAGCTAGGCTAGTCTTAAACTCCTGACCATAGGTGGTCCACCATACCCAGCCTTGTACTTACTTTTTTGATTCACATTGAGATTGTGTTGTTGTGTTGTTTAGAGATAGGTTGTTTCTGTGTTGCCCAAGCTGGGGTGTGCAGTGGTGCAATTACAGGTCACTGCAGCCTCAAACTACTGGATGCAAGTGATCCTCCCACTTCAGCCTCCACAGTAGCTGAGACTACAGGCATGCATCGCCACACTTGACTAATTTTTTTTTCTTTTGGTAGAGATGGTCTCACTCTGTTGCTGATCTTGAACTCCTGGCCCCAAGCTGTCCTCTGCCTTGGCCTCCCAGAGTGTTGGATTACAGGAGTGATCCATCACCCCTGGCCACAGCTTCTTTTTATATGTTTATTGACTGGATACTTTCTTTTGGAAGTGACTTTAGAAATCTCTTATAATTTTCTACTGGGTTGTACATCATTTTTCTTACTGATTTGTAGACTTTCTTTACACTTTCTGCAGATGAACTCTTACTCCGTTACATTTGTTGGAGGAGCCAGAGGCAGGGGCTCACGCCTGTAATCCTAGCACTTCGGGAGGCTGAATTGGAAGGATCACTTGAGCCCAGGAAATTGAGACCAGCCTGGGCAATATAGCAAGACCCCATCTGTTGAAAAAAAAATCCACACATTTGTTAGAAGTATTTTTCATTCTGTAATTTGCCTTTTCATTTTCTGACTAGTGTAGTTATAAATAGAGATTATTAATGTAATACATTTGATCAGTATTTTTCTAAGGGTTACTACTTTTCTTTCCCAAAATCCAGGAAGATAATAGTCTCATTATGTTTTAGAACTGGATGACTTGTACTGTAGCCACTAGATCCGTGTGGCCATTTAAATTAATGGGGAGTTGAGTCCATTCTTTCCCCTACTGCAAGACCCTGTTGCAGTGGTCCCTGTCTCCATGGTTCTCTTTGAATAAAGTCAGCCTTACCACCTTAAAAACAAATAAATAAATTAATATGAATTAATTAAAAATAAATTGTAAAATTAACTTCCTTAGTTGCAGTAGCCACATTTTAGGTGCTCTGTGTGTGGCTAGTACTCACCATGACTAGTGGCCGCCATACTGGACAACGCAGATACAGACTGTTGCCATCAGTGCAGAAAAGTTCTGTTGGGTTGCGCTATCTTAGAACTTAATTATTGTACCTTCACATTTATATCTCTAATTCATCTGGAATCAATTTACATGTGTGGTTTAGGGGAAGGGTTGAGCTTTATTTTATTTCCTATGAATAGTCAACTGACCTAACACTATTTAGTGAAAAGACCATCCTTTCCCCATTGCCCAGCAAGGCAGCCTTTGTCATCATTTAGGCCTGTTTCTGCACCGTCTGTTCTGTTTCATTGGCATGTTGGTCTATCTTCATGCTGGTACACCGTCTTTATAACTTTGCTTTAAACCTCGGTGATGATATCCTTTATATACTAGTCAATTCTGTTTGTATCTCTGTTGAGAATGTGTGATTTTGGTTTTGTGTCCTGTGTTTTTAATGTATGTAAAGTATGTGACATATCTCATTCTGTGTCCTGGTTTGAAAATCTTTATTGAATCCCTGTTATATGTGCCACTTGCTGTTATAGGTGCTGGGGAATAAAGCACATCTAAACTTACTGTAGAAAATATCATGCAAAAAGTTTGTATGGTTAAGATGATTCTCAGAGTGATGATAAAGGCGAGCAAGAAAAGGGGGTGGTGAAAATGCTGTGCAGGTAAACCCAATATGAATTGTTGAAGGATGTGTCACAGTTCTCTGTGACTGTAGGTGAGGTTTCAAAACAAAAATGCTGCCTTCGATTTTGATGCTTTCTCATTTGAGTGGCTCAGTTTCTTTTTATTCAGGCTTGCTTACTGTACTTGGTTTGTGCAGGGAACAGTGCTATCGTGGTCATTATAATCTAAACATGCCCTCCGCAAGCATTAGTAAAAGTTTGCTGTAGCTCTTGGCAGTCTGCTGTTAGTTAACACTAGTACCCATCTGTTTTATAGTCTTTTCTGTTTTGCTACTGCTACTGTCATTTCTACATTACTCTGTCTTGTGGACTTGTTTTTAAAAATTCTGTTATGATCATTTTAGTAAAGTTTCAGGAGAGAGGGGAGACTAGTGCATGTGCTTATCCTGACATCTTTAACTTTTTAAACAGAATTTTCTCATTTTGTGATACAAATATTTATTTCCTGTTGTAAAGAGATGGTGCTTCTTGCAGTCCATTGAAACTGCCATACACCTCTATGATTTGGTTTTTGGATTCCATAAGAGATCATGTTTAGTAGACCTATGTTGTTGTGCTTGAGTCTATGGGAAGATGTTCATGTTCTGTTTCAGATAATAGTTCTGTAGTTTTGTGCCTTTCTTAACTCATCAAATACAACGTGTGGCTCACCCTTGGCCCTTTATATTGCTTACCTTAATTGTGTAGACTGTAACTAGTTTCTACTTTGACTAAAGTTTGACGTACACAAGTTACTTAAATGTGGGGATTCTGTCCCTCTACGCCTTAGTGTACATAGTGCTGTATACTGTAGTCTCTTTAAGTGTTAAATGAAAAACCAGTCTAAAACACAGGATGTGTATTAAAAATGGAGTTGCCTGCTTAGTGGTATTGTGGTTTCCTTGTAGAGTATAATGATAAGCTTTGTGAGACTGGGTGAGTCATTTTAGGTGGAAGATTTGCAGAGCTTTAAGGTGATATTGGAGTATTTTATATATGTAATGTATATGTTAATGGAATAGGCTGTCTAATTTGGTATGTAGGTATGGTGATGAGACCACGACTCTGAGTCTGATTTTTACCCCCTATGTATCCCCATGTGGATCGTTTTGTGGGACACTGCAGTCTTAACATTGGCAGACTTGCTCTGTAATAATTGACACTGCTGTCCAAGGGTTCAAATACACCCATCTGTAAATGAACAACCCAGATAGTCAGGCTACTGGAAAAAACAACCGAAAACGGACTTTCAAGATGATTCAGTGAAGTTTCTTTTTGATATGGAGAATAGCAATAGGCTGTTTTTATTATCAAGAAGTCCTAAACATTTCACTGGATAACTCACTTTTACTTAAAATATTTGACTGTCAGTAATACCTATTTTTTAATTTAAACTTTATCTATAGGTGGTTCTTTGATATAATAGGACAAAAGATGAAATTCTGAATATGATTGTAATTCTCACTTTTGCTGAGATATTAATGCTAACTGAAGTAATCCACAAGTAGTCCCTTTATCAGATAGGTTAAATTATATTCTTTCATAGTGATACTAAATGAAATTAATCATTAGTGTGTGTCTGGTTCATAAGATAACAAAGCCAATTTAAGGGGAGTAAGCAGTTGTTGATGGGGGTGCATGGGGCCATTGCTGGGTAATGCTGAACATGGACTTGATCGGTAACAAAGCTGTGTGTAACAGTGGTTTGGGGGTGGGAGGTAGGGTAACGTTAAGTTGGATCCCTGCAGTTATGCGAGTGCTTCTTTTAAAAGAAGCTTTCAGCAGGGAAGTAACCCAATGATGGGCATCAGAAAGGAAAAGAAGGACAATACATCAGATTAAATAACAGATTGGGAGTTGACCCTTAAGTGGACAGAGCAACAGGGTGTGCTTGTCTTTCTGGGCAAGGCTTTCTTTAATCACTACTTTTTAGGTGAACTCCCTTATTACGGGTGCTCAGAGTTGTTTTCATCAGTATGCCTCCATACTGTTAAATACATATAGTAAATTAGCAATCAAATTGATCCATATTTTAATGTCATTATTTCCCTAATGAAGTGAACTTATTTATTCAGCTTTGTTTAGCCCTTTTTCCCCCCGCTAAGTTTTCTCATTTATTCCTTGAATGTCTTTGGCAATATAAAAAAATGAAATGTAATCGTATAAAGACACAGCTAATGGGCTATCAGGAATTTGCAGGGTCCTTTGCAATTGATTACATATTTGATTCTTTTGAAATATTTTTCAACAGTGGTCCAAATATTTTTGTTTCCATTTTAGAACAAAATCCAGTCTCATAGCAGAGGAGAATATAATGTTTACAGCACCTTCCAGAGCCATGAACCAGAGTTTGACTACTTGAAAAGTTTAGAAATAGAAGAAAAGATCAACAAAATTAGGTGGTTACCCCAGAAAAATGCTGCTCAGTTTTTATTGTCTACCAATGGTAAGTATACATCTTTTCTTTCCATGTGCCCACTGTGTGTACCTCCCTGTTGCACATACCCTGTAGACTGCGTTACTCTTCTCAAAGAGGAATCATTTAACAGAGATGTTGTAAAAAGGACTTTTTCGTATACAGAATGTAAACTCTACTTTTAGTTTTTTACAGTTCACTTGCAGTTTTTAGATTTTCTGAAAGGTCCTCAGATACCAATTTTTTGTTTACTACACCCCTAGTTTGTAGTGGAAAGACTGTGCTGCCACACCATTGGATTTAGGGCAGGTACTGTTTCTGTCACTTCTCAGTCTCGTAATCTTGGGAAGGGAACTAACAATGAATTGAGTTTTCATCAGCAGCAAACTAGAGATAGTAATTTTAAATATTATTATGAATATTAAATAACTCTTTATGTACATCATGAGTGAAAGTGCTCAATAAATGTCAATTGAGTCATCCTTTTTAGGTGTTCCTAAACTACACGGAGTGTTTCAGCCTACAGATAGAAAATACTCAAAGGACGGTCTTCATTCCAGGATACTCTTCAGGAGAGCACTCCTACTTGACTGCCATTAGCATATTGCCTTCTTCCCAGCAATCCTCATGGCTGGAAGGAGATTCCTCTCCTTTTGTACTTGCCCAGGAAAGTTGTTTGTTTTTTGAGACAATATATGTTGCCCACGCTGGTGCGTAGTGGTATAATCATGGCTCACTGCAGCCTCAACCTCCCCTACTCAGTCTCCTGAGTAGCTGGGACCACAGTTGTGTGCCACCACACCCAGCTAATTTTTTTAAAAAATTTTGTAGAGAATGGGTCTCCCTATGTTGCCCAGGCTGGTCTTAAACTCCTGGGCTCAAGAAGTCTGCCCTGCTCAGTTTCCTGAAGTGCTGGGATTACAGGTGTGAGCCACCACACCTGACCCAGGAAAAGTTAAGTGAGGATTAAAAGTTAGTAATCGCTCTATCAGAAAATCCTTTATGATGAATTAGGTGCTTTTTCTTTGTTTTTATAAAAAACTTTTTCCTGTGAATTGTTTGGACTTGGTTGGGGTTTTGAGTCTAAAGGGAATCTTTCTTTGTTCTTATAAAAAACTTTTTCCTGTGAATTGTTTGGACTTGGTTGGGGTCTTGAGTCTAAAGGGAATCATTAGAGTGACTGAGGACATCCTTTAGGTTCTGGGTAGCTGGATCATGAAAGCTCTCCCAGCCAGTCCATTGAGATTTGTACCCTCTGCCTTCTTCTTACACAATAAACTGTATTCCCCTCTCCTTATTAGAAGAAAAATAAACAGAAATAACTATTTGAAGTCTGTAACTCACTGCACCATGGGTGGAGGGAACAGTTTACTTCTGCCATATGCTAGCTTCTAGTCTTGGGTCAGTTTTAATTTATATGGTAAATTAAGTTATTTCAAATAGCTTCAGATATTTTAGGCACTGTTCAGTATTTCAGATATTTGAGACACTGTTCTATGGCATCAGATAATACATAATTAAACCATTTATATAATTTCTACATTTAGAAGTAAATGTCCTTAGTAGGGAATTGTGTTGTTACATTTTATATATTTGAATATTTTATGACAGTTTATTGCTTATAGGGCTAAATCAGCTTTTTTATAAAGATAACTTTTAAAATGTAGGCTGAGGTCAAGAGAATAGTATAATGAAGACCCACATCCTCATCATCCACTTTTGACACTCTTCAGTTCATGGCCAGTGTGTTTCTGGAATGCTTCTCCTTCCCTTCCTCCTCATTGTTATTTGGAAGCAAATCGTATTTCAACTTGTGTGGATTAAATATTATTTAAAGACATTATTGAATACATTGCAGATTTTTGGGTTTTGTTGCTTAATACTAAATACAACTAACTGGTGGGGGGGGGACTGTATTTTTTAATGCTAAAAATAGTGCTTAATAATAGGGTCCAATGTGGAAGGATAAAGCAGATTATGAGAATTGTTTGAACTATTGTTTCTGGGTATGATGGGAAAGGGATGGGAGGAGTAGGACTTGAACTATATATGAAAAACTATTTGGAAAGAGAGAAATTTAGAGAAAAATGACAACATCTGTTGATTCTGAGTGATATCTTTTATATTATTTTGTGTAGTTTTCTCTGTGAGTTATAGTATAGTATCACCACCACCCCCTCCTCCCAATGTAATGGGTGTATATAAAAACTACAGCTGTGGAGAATGGTGGAAAATAGTACCAAACTTTCCAGGTTTGATTAACCAAAATTAATCTTATAAAAAGCTTTGCATTGGCTTCCCATGATCATTATATTATGAACTGGGTTTCCCAGACCATTTTTTACTTAAAGGACTTCATAGTCACCTTCTTCTTACTTGAGTTAATTTAATGTTCCTTCAAGTGTTTTAATTCTCTTTAATCTTCTTTTGCCTCTCTCAATTATGCACTGCAGAAAACGTGAAACTCACCTATTGACCATGGGTCTTACATATATGAATAATACAAAAGTCACTCATAAATAGGATGTGTTTTAACAATGTCTTGTTACGAAGTTTTTAGGGTCTTACCTAAAGCTGCATTCCCTCAAAGGAAACGGCAGCATGGTTTTCCCTGTTCATACCCTCTGCTTGTGGGGAGAGGAACTCTCTTCTTCTGCAGCTTCTGCAGTGCTTTAGTTGTCAGTGTTGATTCAGGGGAACAATTTCCTGCCTGCCTTGTCCCCACTATACTGAAATAACATATCTATCCTAATTCTTATGTGTCCTGTGTTTGTGTTAATGAAAAAAAATATTTTTAAAGAGCTTTCTTCCTGTAAACACTATTAGCTACTACAAACTAATTTTATCTCATCTGAAAGTTTTATAAATACATTGTGGTTTCTTTATTTGGATCTTTAATAAGGAGGATGGATTTAAACAGGCCACAAGACAGTTGGGCCAGGGACAGAGGTGGTGTTATCCTCACCACAAACATTTCTCAAAATACAGATTTAGGCCAGGCTTATACCTGTCTATAAATTGTATACATTTATAAACTAAATAGCACCTAGAAAACCTGTATGACTGAACTACAAGACAGTTATAAACAAGATCACCCAGGGCATAGAAGAAAAATAGATAACAGATTATCAGCGTTAGCAGCTTTTCTCTGTTTATACTTCATCACCGAGAAGGGCATCCATAGGGGCAGCTATCATTCTTCTCTACCATACAGAGATTACCAGGCTAGAGTCACTGGTATCTCTCTCAGTTGTTTTTAACTGTTTTTATAAAATGGCTTTATATACTGTTTTAAACAATTTTGTTACACCCATTGCTTACAGAAGATCATTAGGAATGTGATGCTTTTCTAGAAGAATGGTATTTTATGATTATAATAGTTTTAAATCAATATACATCAGCCTATAGTGATATAAATGAATTATTGAATGGATAAATGGAGAGAAGGGATGCTTCCTGCAGCAGAATTCTAAATAAGATGTGGATACACACTCTTTCCTACAGGGAGTTTAACTTATTTCTCCCTTTAAGTAGGGGCTGGACTTTTAGTGACTTCCTTCCAAAGAATAGCATATGGCAAGGGTGAAAGAGTAATTGTATAGTGGAAAAGCTTGGCAAACATTATCTTAACCAAATGACCAAAGTTACCACCACCAACTGTAAGTCATGTTGATACTATGTATCCCCTTGAACAGTGCTGTGAGAAGTCACTTCACCTCTCTGTTCTTTTCCTAAAAACCCATGGTCCCAGTCTGATCATGAAGAAACAGGCAAGTCCAGTTGAGGAATATTCTACAAAGTACCTCACCATCACTACTCAAAACTGTCAAGAAAAGTTTGTTTTTAAACAGATGCCATTGTATATATCCTTGATACCCAGGAATTTGTCTTCTTGAAGGACTTGGGGATGTATGCCTTTAATCAGTCAGTTTTCTACAGACCTTGTTTCCTACTTTATGAACTCTGATAAGAGGGGGAAAGTTTAAAAAAGGAGGCATCCAGTCCTTTGGAGGCCTCTGTGGAGTCTTTGATAGGATCTGCTAAGAAGTGAGAGCAAGGGAGACCAGCTTTACTATTTTGATTGTACATATTGGCAGTCTAATCAACTTCATTGTTCCCTTTAACTTTATAAAAATTCATTGAGCATATATGAGTATATGTTTACATGTATGTATAGACATATGTGTTTGCATACACCACACATGCATATGAAGTTTTTCCCTCTAGATTTAATTACTTTTAAGGGATAGGGATAGAGACCTAGCTGTGACATGATTTGACTATCACATGGAATTTATATGAGTGCTCTTAATGTAGAAATTTGTGATCTTTGTTCTTTATTTCTATGTGTGTATGGTTTTATTCAGCTGATAATAGGAAATTTTTTAGTAAGTCAGATTAGAGGTTTTTTTAATGGAATTATTTTAGGTGAAATGTGAAATAGCACATTTTATATGCCTTAAAATGTTTTTCTTCTTCTTCAGTATTACCCTTTTATTTTAAGGAGTTACTTTATTTTCTTCCCAGATAAAACAATAAAATTATGGAAAATCAGTGAAAGGGACAAAAGACCAGAAGGGTATAACTTGAAAGAGGAAGATGGAAGGTATAGAGATCCTACTACAGTTACTACACTACGAGTAAGTACATAAGAAGACAATGCCGCAAATAGTGTTTGTGTTCATATTCTATAACTCAGACCCTGAGCAGAGCTTGAATAGGAATAATTACAATCTGTCTCCCCTTTCCCAGTAATTCTGTAATCAGGTAGAACATTGAATGACACTTTTAAACACAGAAACTGACCTACCTAGAGGTTTCACTTTGGCCAGGGACAGACGCAGGACTAAAACACAAGACAGTGTTTCACGCCATCAGACTGAGTCTCAGGTTTGTAATGTTAGCTATTACAAGGTCAAGTTTCAAGATAAATTTTGTTTGGAAATAAAAAAAGTAGTTAATAGATAAAATCTAGCTGTAGCTAAAAAAATACCAAGAATTGGATGTTACGGGTTAATTTTCTTTTTAGCTTCTTTATTTTAAACCATAAACATTTATTAGCTTTGCATGTCTTTCAAGTGAAATTCGAACTAAGAACTTCAAATTATAATAGTATTGCTCCCAGTAAAAGAAGATAACATTATCCACGTTGTTCATTTTTCTTCTTCCCATTTCAACACTTGAAAGGATCAACATCAGTTGCTTTTTGAAATTAAATCTATGTAATACTGTTCTATTTTATGTTCTCAAAAACTAAAATGAAGTTTTCTGAATCATAATTGCTATTTGAAACCAAGCCTTTTGTAATTTCTGTTTTTCATGTGTCTTATTGACAGGTGCCAGTCTTTAGGCCTATGGATCTAATGGTTGAGGCCAGTCCACGAAGAATATTTGCCAATGCTCATACATACCACATCAACTCAATCTCTATTAATAGTGATTATGAAACGTATTTATCTGCAGATGATTTGCGGATTAATCTTTGGCATCTGGAAATTACAGACAGGAGTTTTAGTATCCATTTGGTTTTCTTCTTTGGTGTTTGGTGAAGAAGGCATGTTGTGCTCATATTGGATTTATTTCATCTCTCCTTCATGAATTGATTCATTTTTGTAGTCTCTCTGTATATGTATAGCACCTTATTTTTTCTTTGTACATGATTAATGGAATACTGGAGAAAGTTATTTGCTAAACAAGGGTATAATGTATTGATTTAAAAATTGGATTAATGGAATTTTACGGAATTCGTCTATTGTATCTGTGGAAATAGGAATTTTTTTAGAATTTAGTTTTTTTGTTATAGAAAATCCAATTTCTGAGGGCTGTGCATGGTAGGGCATGCCTGTGATCCCAGTGGTTTGGGAGACTGAGGTGGAAAGATCACTTAAGGTTACAGTGAGCTGTGATCATGCTTCTGCACGCTAGCCTGGGTAACAGAGCAACACCTTGTCTCAAAAAAAATTTTTCTTTTAATCAAATTATGGAATATTGTTATTTGAATTTTTTATTATAGTCTCATTAAGAACAGAAAAAGAAATGCATGCAAGTCGTGATGCATGATTGGGTCAATAAAAATATTCTATGGAAAAAATTTCTCCAAACCTCATTTTTATTGTTTATATTGTACTCCTCAAGTTCTGTGCCTATACAGATGTGTGATACACATAGTATCTGTGCACATGCATATATTTGCATATAGAGATGTATATGAATATATTTATGTTTTTTAAAATTCTTGGTAAATATCAGCAGCTATTACTGCTGTTAGTATACGTTGTACAAATAGATACTATTTGAAAGTTAACAGAGCTTTACATAATTCATACCCTACCAACAGTGTATAACAGTCTGTTTCCTTACACCTTTCCCAGTCTTCTTAGTGACAGAGTTCTCTTGTTGTTATTTGCATTTCTGTAATCATCGTAGACATCAGCATCTTTTCATGTTCATCAGACATTTATATTTCATTTTGTTCTCACCCCCCACCCCACTGGATACATTTATTTATTTATTATTTTTTTGAGATGGTGACTTACTCTGTCGCCCAGGCTGGAAGTCCAGTGGCACAGTCTTGGCTCACTGCAACCTCCACCTCCTGGGTTCAGGCAGTTCTTCTGCCTCAGCTTCCCGAATTGCTGGGACTATAGGTATGTGCCACCATGGCTGGCTAATTTTTTTGTATTTTTAGTAGAGACAGGGTTTTTCACCATGTTGGCCTGGCTGGTCTTGAACTTCAGACCTCGTGATCCGCCCACCTTGGCCACCCAAAGTGCCGGGATTACAGGCATGAGCCACCGCGCCCGGCCATATATTTATTTTTTTAAAGCACTTTGTGTTAAGTAAATTAACTCTATTGTTCTTGGTGCAGTTTTCCTTTTTCACCCTCTTGAGGGTTTCGTTTTGGGATTCTGTTACTGTTTACTGTTTATGAAGATAAATGTATCACCAATCTTTTCTTTATGGCTTTTGAGACTTGTGCCCTGCTTGGACAGACCTCTGTACTCTAAAATCAGCGGTCCCCAACCTTACTGGCACTAGGGACTGGTCTCATGGTAGACAGTTTTTCCATGGAATGGGGTGGTCAGGCAATGGTTTCGGGAAGAAACTTACACCCCAGGTCAACAGGCATTAGATTCTCATAAGGAGCATACAACCCAGATTCGTCATATGTGCAGTTCACAATGGGGTTCAGCTCCTATGAGACTCTAATGCCGCTGCTGATCTGACAGGAGGCTGAGCTCAGGCAGTAATGCTTGCTTGACCAGTGCTCACCTGCTTTGCAGCCCAGTTTCCAACAGACCAGAGACCAGTACCAGTCTATAGCCCAAGGGTTGGGAACCCCTGCTACAGTGATTTAAAACTTGCGTGTTTTATTCTGAGATTGTTCATTTAGGTAGTTTTTAGCACTAAATGTTTTAATCCCAGGCTGGGTGCTAGATTACAGCTCACACCTGTAATCCTAGCACTTTGGGAGGTAGAAGGGGGCAGATTCCCTGAGCTCAGGAGTTCAGGACCACCCTGGGCAACATGGTGAAACCCCATCTCTACTAAAATACAAAAAATTAGCCAGGTATGGTGGCATGTGCTTGTAGTCCCTGCTACTTGGGAGGCTAAGACAGGAGAATTCCTTGAACACAGGAGGCAAAGGTTGCAGTGAGTCGAGCCTACGCAACTGAACTCCAGCCTGGACTACAGAGCAATACTCTGTCTCAAAAAAAAAAAAAGTTTTAATCCCTTTGGAATTTATACACTTTAAGAGTGGAATGCAATTCAGAATTAATACTTGTGCTTAGGTCTGTGAGTGGATTTTAGGTTTAAGGGATGTAGAATTATATTTGCCCTTTTTTTCTAAGTGGAAATTCCTTAATAAAATGCTGTCTAGACATTGTGGATATCAAGCCTGCCAATATGGAAGAGCTAACAGAGGTGATTACAGCAGCGGAATTCCATCCAAACAGCTGTAACACATTTGTATACAGCAGCAGTAAAGGAACTATTCGGCTCTGTGACATGAGGGCATCTGCCCTTTGTGATAGACATTCTAAATGTAAGTTTCTCTTTTCTTAAAATGATTAAAATGTAAGTTTGTCTTTCCTTAAAATGATTATATATTCTGTTTGTCTGAAATGAGCCTTACACATGATAAGTGTAATTACAGAGGTTTACAAGTCTTAAAGCTGTGTGTCCAGAGCCACCTGTACCCTTGGTAATCTGCCTCCCTTCTCATGAGGCATTACAGGTTATTCCCTGGAAGCACGTAGTTAAGCTCTCTTGGAGGGCATGTCTATTGATTGCGAAGAAATGCATTTCTTGTGGTATGTTGTTGTTCTTTGGGAACTTGTGGTTGGGCCCTCTAACTTTGTATTCAAGTAGAGCTGCTCCTTTCTTTTTCCCATCCTCCCTCATTCCTCCCTTCCTATTTTGAGCTTCCTAGGAAGATTTCTTCTGAGAAGAGGTTTCCTTGGCTTAAAAGTAAATAAATAAATAAAAACTTTGGTTTAAAAACTTCAGGATACAATATTCTTGTCTTGTTGAATATTAATTCATGAAAATTGATACATGCCTGTTACCAAAATAATTTTACCTGGCTACTAGAAAATAAAATCCTGGTGTGAATTTGGATGGGCGAGGATGGTGTGTTTCTAATGGTGATATAGGCAGTCAGTGAGGTGTATTGCAGGAATATACCAATAAACCTGGTGCACTGAAGTCAGAAGTCCCAGGTGAGTCTGGTTCTAAATTAGTCACACGAGTCTGGAAGTATACGGCATACTTGTGCATCTTCAACTTCAGTATTCAATTATCCGAAGAAGCTTTCAGGAGAATTCTAGCCAGAGAGATGTTTTCCAGTTCTTTATTAGCCTGGCATTTTATCTCACTTGTAGGGAGTTTGTGAATGGTTGTTTAGGAAATACTTTGTCCAAGCCAGAATATTGTACACTTTGCCCTTTTTGTGTTGTTTTGTTTTGTTTTTAGTGTTTGAAGAACCTGAAGATCCCAGTAACAGGTCATTTTTTTCCGAAATCATCTCCTCTATTTCGGATGTAAAATTCAGCCATAGTGGTCGATATATGATGACTAGAGACTATTTGTCAGTCAAAATTTGGGACTTAAATATGGAAAACAGGCCTGTGGAAACATACCAGGTATTTGCAGTTTTTTCTTTCAATGAGCATATACCCTGTTTACTTTGTATAGAGAAGGATTTTGTTAACTAGGTTTTAATCCCTGTATGGTGTTTGTTCACTATTAGGCCTTTTCCCTCAGAGATCTATGATTATGTTGCTTTTCCTTATGTTAAATGTATATATACTTACCTAGGTTGTGTCGTCTCTTGAGTTTTGCAGTTAAAGTGATTTTGCTACCCATTTGGTTCAGTATTGACATTTTTTTTCTGCCACTATGTACATTTAAAGTGAGGAAGGAAGAGCACCCTTCATTAAGTTCTGGGCAGGAAAGGGATTGGGGAAAGTGGCCAGTCCTAGTAGAGGTGCACCTGCTCAGGTTGTGGGAATAGTTGAACTAGAGATTAAACTTGGTGTGCCAAGTCAAATGGACTATGTTTTGCCTTTCGGCAGATAACTGTTATTTTCTGCTAAAGGAGAAGGGCTTGAAAGCCTTAGCAGATGGCTTTAGGAGTTGTCTATCTGTTGTTGGATGTCAGTTCTTGATTCTCTTATCAGACAGCCACTACTATTGATCCATGTCCACTACATCAAACAGAGAAGAGAATGAAGAAGTACACAGCCTGGAACAGGGTGAGGGCCAGCACAAACCTGTGCTAGGTCCTAGACTGCAGTGTTGAAGTCATTTTAATTTATTCTTATACTTTAGTCATGTTATATATTCTCAATAAACTCAGAAGTACATTTCTCAAACTTTTAAATCCTCTGACAAACATAAACCAAGATTCGATTCAATATGTGAAATTTCAGAATAAATACTGCAGTGAAACAAAAGCCAAAAAGACAAAATACTGCTTTGCTTTCCAAGTATAGCTAACTATTGAGCAGCACGGATTTATTTGAACTGAATGGGTTCACTCATACACTATTGAGCAGCACGGATTTATTTGAACTGAATGGGTTCACTCATACACAGAGTTTTTTTTCATTATGGACATTTGAAAATACAGTATTTAAGGGATGCAAACCCCTAAAATATATAGAGGGCCAAAACTTCATCTGTGAAGGGCTAACTGCAGATTTGGGTATACCTGGGGTTCTTGGATACTGAGAAATGACTTCTATTTGTGTAACTGCCCGGATTGATAAATCATCTCCCAGTTACCCTCACACCATTTCATTCCCATTGTGAATAATCGATTTGAACCTTAGCTTCATACTGATGTATAGTGAGAAACCCTATAACATGCATCCTAAAATGTTGCTAAATTATGATGATCTACCTAATTTCACCTGATGTGCTACTTTTCTACCTATAATCATAGTGATTAAAAGTAGTCACATTATAGGCAAACGTATCATATATAGATACAACTACTTCTATTGAATTTGTACCAGCATTGTGCTGGGTTTTGTGGGACTGAAGGGTATTTATCTGTTTTGTGTGTGGGTATGTTACATGTTCCCCTTTGATCCTAACCCCACGGGAGTTGTTATTCCTCTCTCTGTATTACAGATTTTCACTTAATGTTACAGACATGGCCTGAATCATTCCACTATATTTAAAGTTAAAATGGACACTGAAAATAAGTTTAGCTTGTTTCATATAGAATAGAAAATTCTAACATTTAGAAGGCACCTACTCGTTTCTGCCATTTCTCCTTAAGTAGCTCCTTAAAAAGATGGTGAAATAGACACTTGTTTTTTCCTTTGAGTTACAACAAATACATTGGAACTTTTCTTTGTAATTAATGTTGAAATATGTCAAATTTCTCAGACTACTTTTTAAATATGAGATTTAATTATAAGTAATATCTGATACTTTCAAATTTTTAATACTATATGCCCAGGATAACCATATAATTTATCACCAAACCAAGGCATGGGTATGCTATGCATACATGTGCATTTATAACTGAAAAGACAAGCTTCAGTTAAATTTATGTTCAGAAAATGGTATTTAAGAAAGGAATAGGTAGCTGGATACAGTGCCTTATACCTGTAATCCCAGCACTTTGGGAGGCTGTCCCAGGTGGATCACCAGGTCAGGAGATTCAGGCCATCCTGGCCAGCATGGTGAAACAACCGTCTCTACTAAAATACAAAAAAAGTAGCCGGGCATGGTGTCACGCGTCTGTAGTCCCAGCTACTCAGGAGGCTGAGGCAGGGGAATCACTTGAACTTGGGAGATGGAGGTTGCAGTGAGCCGAGATCACACCATTGCACTCTAGCTTGGCAACAGAGTAAGACTGACTCAAAAAAGAAAGAAAGAAATAGGTACAGTTTCAGTGTTGCTATCAGTAGTTAATAGACTGAAAGCCAACAATAGTGATATTCAGATATTGCTGTAATGTTCTTTTATTAGCCTCTTACTTGTGCCATTTTCAAGTGTTTTTTTCGCCTGAATGTTTTATTCAGGCCTATAAAGAATATGCATGTCACACCCAAAATGGAGTTTTCCCTCGTCATACGAGTAGTAAATAAATGTGCCTCCCTGAAGGGCTTGTGTGTTTATAAAAGGACAAAATGCCTTTATTGTTACTAAGAAGATTGAGATTAATAGGTTTAAAAGGTGCATGTATGTGTCTCTATATGCTTTTTTTTCTCTTTTTAAAGATATGGACTTGGTAAATAATTTTCCTAATTTCACTGCGGTATATTTGTATTTTTTCCGTAGGTGCATGAATACCTCAGAAGTAAACTCTGTTCACTGTATGAAAATGACTGCATATTTGACAAATTTGAATGTTGTTGGAATGGATCTGACAGGTAATTGATTTTAAGTCAAACCTCTCATTCAAATATGAATTTTATTAGAGAAAAGAAACTTAACTATTTCATTCTAAGGCCTAACCTCATTTGTCCCTAGGAATTCCTTGAAATAAATTCAGTAATCTGATACAGCACAGCAGTACTGGCAGATAAGAATTAAGCATTGTATTTTGCTAGTAAATATAAAAGTACACAAATTCCAGATACTCTAAATTATTTAAATGTCTAGAAATTTCTTTCTTTTATGAACCAGATCATATTTCTGACATGCTAACCATTAAAATGATGAAGCTTCAGTTTGGTGGTTATTCCGCCATTAAACTGTTCTAGAAGCATTCATGTGGCAGATAATTCATTTGGATTGTTAGCGGCACCAAGTTTTCCAGATGCTGCATTAACACCCCATACAAGTGGTAACGCATATGTATGCTATGTATGTATTATGTTAACCGTAATATATATGGTTAAAATATTCGGAGTAGTTACCTTTGCTTTTTATCATTAATAATTTTGCCATAGTGTGATTCCTTTTTAGTAAAATGTTACCATTTTTTAAAGATAAAGTAAGTCTTAACTTTGAGTCTTTTAGTTGTCTGTTTGCCACTCGGTTCCAGTAGGACAGAAAGTAGTAAAAGAAAACATGATTTTGGAATTAAACTTAGATTTAAGGTAATTAGAGATACTGTATTTAACAACAGTTTTATCACAGAGCTTAATATGATTCAGGTTTCATGCTGTTATGTGTTACAGAAGATAAAAACTTACAGAATGTTTTCTTTCATCTGGCTTTTGAAATTACCTGATTTTGACATGAGGACTAGTAAACCTAGAGCTCTATTGGTAGCAAACATTGCCTTTGAGTGCACTACTAAACCCGAGGCATCAAGAAGAAAGAAGGAAAGGGAAGAAGGGAAAAAAAGATTAAGAAATGTGAAGAGAGCTCCTGAACTAGGGTGTGGCGCACTGCTACCACTAGGTCTTCCTTGTATTGTTGAAGCAGGATAATTAGCGACTGTATGTTCTTTCCTGAGAAGGAAATTATTTATTTTCCTTAATCTTAAAATTTTTTTTTTAATTATTTCAAACTGAGAGAAAATTTGTTAGAATAATAAAGAACTCTTCATTTGGCCTTTACCCAAGTTCCCCTGTTGCTGTTTGCTGTATCAGATGGTTTATTCTTCCTTTATTTATAGCTGTGTTTGTCCACAGGTGCATGCACATGTGCTCACACACACACAACTTGTCTGCCACACATGATGCTCATTACACTGAATTCTTAAATTAGTATTTCCTGACAAAAACCCTTTCCCACACAGTGACAGTGTAGCATCCAAAGCAGCGTTCACAGTGAGGCAGTACTGCCATCTAATCCACAGACCCATTGAAACTCACAAGTCACTGTAACTGTGTCCTTTATGGTGCAGAAGAGTCGGTGTGGCTCAGTATCCAATCCAGAGTTTGGTTGTCATCTCTTGTTACTCTCCCTTATTCTGAAAGAGTTCTTCAGTCTCCTTATCTTTTGTGACCTCGGCATTTTGAAGAACATAGGCTGGTTATTTTATAGAATGTTTCCTTGCGATTAGATTCGGACTATACATTTTTGGCAAGAATGCCACAGAAATACGGGCCTAATTGATACCTTTTAAAAGTTTCAAATAGCCACAGAGTAGGTGCCCTAATCCATTAAAACTTCACAAACTCAAATGATACAGATATGTCAATCTAAATTGCATAAACCGTTTTCAAAGAAATTGTTTTATTGTCTTCAGGGGTTGATTAAAATTGTTGTCAAGTGTCCTTTAAGAATTGACATTACTAAATAGATAATCATTTATACTTTGAACAATTCCCCAGTATCCGGTAATCCTTGTTTACAGTAATAATTTGAACCGTGTGGTAAGCAGTGGTAGCAGCAGACCCTTTCCAAATTATTAAGAGCTTCGGACTTAACCAAGTTCTGTTTGCAGGATACTTAATAAATGTTGAGCAGTAATGGGTGGCAGGTAGGACTGATAAGGAAGTGTCTTGGGCAGTTTAAAAACTTTGCCACCCCTTCAAACTGATACTTATACAAATATTTGCTTAAAATAATTTTAGTGGTAAAAGTAAAATGAGGCCAGGCACGGTGGCTCATGCCTGTAATGCCAGCACTTTGGGAGGCTGACGCAGGTGGATCATGGGGTCAAGAGATCAAGACCATGCTGGCCAACATGGTGAAGCCCTGTCCCTACTAAAAATACAAAAGTTAGTTAGGCATAGTGGCACGCTTCTATAGTCCCAGCTACTCGAGAGGCTGAGGCAGGAGAATTGCTTGAACCCGGGAGGTGGAGGTTGCAGTGAGCCAAGATTGTGCCATTGCACTCCAGACTGGGCAACAGAGCCAGACTCCATCTCCAAAAAACAAAAAAAAAAACTCTTGTTCCTGCTTGTTTGACTGAGTGTTCTGTCTGCTTTCACAGTGTTGTCATGACTGGATCTTACAATAATTTCTTCAGAATGTTTGACAGAAACACAAAGCGAGACATAACCCTAGAAGCATCGCGGGAAAACAATAAGCCTCGCACGGTTCTGAAGCCCCGCAAAGTCTGTGCAAGCGGCAAGCGAAAGAAAGATGAAATAAGTGTTGACAGCTTAGACTTCAATAAGAAAATCCTTCACACAGCCTGGCACCCCAAGGAAAATATCATTGCCGTAGCTACTACAAACAATCTGTATATATTTCAAGACAAAGTGAATTAGGGTTGGCATTCCTAGCAGAAGAACCCACTTCCTGCTTAGTTGAGATAGTTGAATCTAGCATTCGTTCCTATAAAAGAGAGAGGTCCATTGTGGCACCCCTTTCCAGTGTTTGACAGTGTGCCATTCGACAACACATTGTTATAGCTACATGGAGAAAGCTCTGTGGATTCATCACTGTGGTGTTCTCCATGTCTGCTAGCCATTTAGGTAAGGGTAGGGCACTTTTAATTTAAATGACTTATTGCACCATCTTGCCTAATGGACTAGATTGGACTGTATCAACATTGATTTACTCCACTTTTTATGCCTTCCATTGTGATGACGTCAAACACAGTGAAAGCCTTCAGTCATGCTAAGGGATTTAATTGTGTATCCTCATTACTGTATCATTTGTGGGGTACACCCCGTCCCCCTTTTTTTAAATTAAATACAGCTCATTCTTACTGTGGCTTGTAGCATTCCTCCTCTTCTGGCCTCCTGGACTCCTCCCCTTCATCTCTCTTACCCTTGCCCCTCCACCCGGTCTTGGTGGTGGTATATTAAAAAAAGAAAGAATGAAAGCACACAAAATGAGTCAGTTTGGGGTCAGTGGTATAAGGGGGTATATGTTGCGAACAAATGTTTTCATAACAGTTGGCTGTAATCACTCCTCGCCGTGTCTGGCACTGAAAATAAGGAAAAAAACCTACTACTGAATAAAAGTGACAAAGAATGGAGAATCTGGTTTTCTTTTTCTTTTTAACCTACCTCTTAAAGCCAATATTTTGTGTCATATTTTAGGCACAGTGAAACAAAATGGGTTTTCATTGTTTTATTGGTATTTTTGTTAATTATTTTTAACAAGTGTTCTTTTACATGCAGAAGGAGAGGTATTGGTTATGTATGAACATATTTTGAATATATATTGGTTTTATTAAGGATTTCACAATCTATAAATGATATTAGAATTTTTTCTTTTTACCGATGTCATGACAGTATTGGATACGTTTTATCTCAACTCAGTATCTTAATGAAATTGTTGTAAATGGGAACCAAATTTGTAGAACTTAATTTCTAAATACTTTCTACAGTGCTTAATTTCATTTTTGCCTTACTAAATACTAAGTCAAAGACTTCTAAAACATTTTTAACAAGTTAAAAGTTTTTTTGTCATTCATAGAGCAGAAAACTAACATCAAGTGACACTGCATTAAATCCTTTTTTTTTTTTTTTTTTTTTTTTTGTATTTTACTGCTATCAGAATGAAATATACTTTACCATAGATACTTTTCTTCTATTTTTGGTTTTCCAAAGCTATATTAAAGACAAATTTTTAAAGGTACAGCGTTCAAAAAGTGCTTAATGAACTCCCAACAGCTGCCTCAAGTAAAAATCTGGTCATCTGTATATGAGTACATTTTCCCTAAATGGTGATATCTTATCCAAAGATGAAGAGTGCTCCTATTTTTAATAGGTAGAATGTACCTTTGTCAGTCTTGCAGAAGCTTTAATGGAGAAGAAATGGACTTTATTTTTGAAAGGTGAATTGAACAGGCATTTATATTATTAGAGAATGGTAGTCTTATTTTGGTTGAACGTAATATAACAACCTTGAATTTCAGAGGACTCAGTGCTTCTATGTCCACTACCTATTTCTATTCAATAATGAAAAAGAATCAAATGAGTCGACCGTGATTCCCTCTACACTACTACGAATATTATGTCTTGTAAGTTAACATTTTTAGCACACAGAAGAAATTTTATGTAATAAAATTACTGTATCTTTTGGACTTAACAAATTTGAATTTGTATTTGAACACATTGATTCTATGTCTGATAATTCTTAATGGCACTATTACTAATTTATTTGGGGATCTTGGGTCCATTCTTAATTTGTGTTATTTATTCTTCACACTTGACTTGCAAGTGGGATATTCCCCTGTCAGAGTGTCAAACAGTGATACTCTTCCTCTGTTCTGACTGGACAGCTTTCCAGATCTTTTTGGGAGATTTTCCTACAACTTGGTTGTATGTCTTGAAATAACACCACCAAACAGCTCTCAGAAATTCTTTTTTGATTAATCAGTAGCTATGATGATTCTCCTCCATTACACTAATGATTAGTTTATATATTTAAGAGAAATTATTGCTAAAATTAAAATGCCTCTATCAAGGAATGCTATTATAAATTATTGTTAACATTCTCAAGTATTAATTTTTTAATTTCATTGGTGTAGCAAACTATAAGCCCAGCCACTCATTTTACATGGCCATGGTTAATCTTTTTATTAATAAAAATTATACTTAGAATAAACTTAGTCTTGTCAAGTTGCTTGTATTTCCTATTCTCTTGCCATTAATACACATGCATATATATTCCATCCCTTCTCTTAACCTTTTAGAAAAGATTGTGGTAGGAATGGACTTTCATTCTATTAACCACTTTTTATCTCTAGTTAGTGGCTGGGCAGGAAGAATTATTTTATAAATCTGTCTAAACACATGTTTAACCATTAACTGCTGGATGGTAAGCTTGTGTGCAGCCTTCTATCTCTTGGAATTTAAAAAACAATGCATCTATGCAATTTTTTCATTTCAAATTGCGAATTTTTTAAACCTTAAATGTGAGTTATTAAGCTAGAGAGAGGAAAGCAGGTTCAGTGTGTGACTATTTTTTGAGTAAGGTGTTTATTAGGAAATTGTGCACATGTGAAAACTATGCATGCTGATAAACAATTTTTATCTTTTTTTTCTACTACACAGAAATTCAAATTTAGATAGTATTGTGTATTTCCAGAAGAACAAAACCAATGCCCTGCAAAAGATGGGAAAGATAGGCATATGCTGGGTAGTCAAGAATCAAGTCAGTTACTTGTGCGTTTGAAAGCACCTCTATTTTAGTATCTTTTTTATCTGTTCAAATGGTGATAGTTTAAGCTCTGTGTGTATGTCTTACCATGGTTAAAAAGGGGGCTTTATGCACCTCTTCCCCTCCAAAAAAAGCCTTGGGAAATGACCCTCCTTTTTGTAATGATGCATGAGATCAGAACGTTACAACTCTTTTAATATCAATAAAATGCTTAGCGATTCTATGGAATGTTGAGGTGTTCTCAAGATGGCAGAGATATTTTTGTAATCAAGTTTGTCTCAACACTTTAGGCACAGTGGTATTAGACTGTAACATCTTACCTCTATTAGAATTAAGAAACACCACTTTACAAGCTTAAAGTTAAGTCTCTCTCTAGCTCAGTGCTTATCAAAGAGAAGGCACTACAACGCTTAATTTCCTCTAAAAGGAATTTGGCAAACAAACTGCCATAAGGGGAAAAGCTACTACTATTTGTGTTTTTTTTCAAATGTTCTACTCATGCTCCTTTGTAATCTGAATAGCAACACGTTCGTTGAGGACTTTCCCACTAGGGGGCAGTGGTGGGGAGCGGTGGCTCATGCCTGTAACCCCAGCACTTTGGGAGGCTGAGGTGGGAGGATCACTTGAGACCAGCCTGGGCGACAAAGCAAGACCCCATCTCTACAAATTATATAATATCTTAAGAAATATATTTTAATAGGTCCAGGCGCGGTGGCTCACGCCTATAATACCAGCACTTGGGAGGCCGAGGCAGGTGGATCACGAGGTCAAGAGATCAAGACCATCCTGGTCAACAAGGTGAAACCCCGTCTCTACTAAAAATACAAAAATTAGCTGGGCATGGTGGCGCGTGCCTGTAGTCCCAGCTACTCGGGAGGCTGAGGCAGGAGGATTGCCTGAACCCAGAAGGCAGAGGTTGTGGTGAGCCGAGATTGCGCCATTGCACTCCAGTCTGGGTAACAACAGCAAAACTCCGTCTCAAAAAAAACAAACAAAAAAGAAATATATTTTAATAAACCACTAGGGGGCGATCGTTAAGTCTTGAACAGCAGTGGTGAGGTATTTTTGAGAATGTATAAGCGGGAGTCTCTGTATAGGAAGGGCTTCATTATTAAAAACAAAATCAGGGCCCAAATACAGCACATTGTTTGCCCCAAACTACTGTTCTATGGCCCTTGAGTAAATATTTGAGAACCTAGTGGAGGGGGGACACAAATGCTCACTGGGATGTCATTCCATTGTACTACAATAAAGTAACTAGAAGTAGTACAAGTCATGACATCAGAGTGGGCATTTGGTTATGGCCAGCTGATTTTTATATTTTGCAAGTAGGTTGCATCAATATTCATGAAGGATATTGATCCACAATTTTTTTTTATATTTTAAGGTGACTGTCCAATGCTGATCTCATAAAATGAATTTTCCTCTCCTGTATTATTGAAGAATGTGGACAAAATTGGTGTAACTTCTTCCTTCAGTGTTTGGTAGAATTCACTAGTGATAATTTATTAAATATCGTTCTATCAAAGGTCATATCACTGAGTCACTATAAGGAGAACGTTTGTCCGTTTTCAGAAATGAAATATATTCCTGCTCTATTCACTAAGTTGCCCAGCAGTGTTAACAGAATGAAGCATCATAATTAGAGTTTGTCAAAAACCATTTTGCTTTGTTACAGTATCTTTGAAAACGTTAGTTTTTTAGCCTAAATCTGTATCAAACTTTTGCTGTCCAATGCTTACCTTAGCAGTCCCTACAAAGATTGACTGAGCAGGTAGTGTAGTTGTCAAGTAACAGCAAAACGGTTAGGATATGCTGGAGTGCCACACTAGGGACCCTGTGAGGTAAAGAAAATATAAAATAATGGTAATTTTTTTTGAGACAGGGTCTTAAACTCTGTCACCCAGGCTGCAATGAAGTGGCCTCATCATGGCTCACTGCAGCCTTAACCTCTTGGGCCCAATCAGTGCTCTCATCTCAGCCTCCCAAGTAGCTGGGACTACAGGCACCTGCCACCACACCCAGCTAACTTTTTAAAAGTTTTTGTAGATGTTGCCCAGGCTGAGCCTGACTGAACTCCTGGGCTCAAGTGTTCCTCCCGAGTCCACTTCCCAAAATGTTGGGACCTGGTAACCATTTGAGTAAGACCAAACCAGGCAAAACTACTCATAATGGGTATGGTATAATGGAGTCAATGCTCAAAATAATAGTAAAACATCTTGCAGACCCCACATCGGTTTTTTGTTTTTTGTTTTTTTTTTGAGACCGTCTTACTCATCACCCAGGCTGGAGTGCAGTGGTGTGATCACCGTTCACTACCATCTTAACCCTGAGCTCAGATGATCCTCCCACCTCAGCCTACCGGGTAGCTGGGACTACAGGTATGCACCACCACACCCTTTTGTATTTTTTGTAGAGATGGGTTTTCACTATATCATCCAGGAACACCAGTGCACACCAGCCTGTGTGACAGAATGAAACTGTCTCAAATCATAAAATAACAAAAAGTAAATTTTTTATTACTCAAGTTTATTACCTTATCAAAATTAATCATAATAACAGTATTTATATCCTAGCTATTGCCACAATCAAGTAATAGAAGTACATCTATATCTAAAATGAGAAAAGGGGCCAGGCGTGGTGGCTCACACCTGTAATCCCAGCACTTTGGGAGGCCAAGGCAGGTGGATCACAAAGTCAGAAGTTTGAGACCAGCCTGACAAACATGTCGAAACCCCATCTTAAAAAAAGCGGGTGGATCACTTGAGTCAGGAGTTCAAGACCACCCTGGCCAACATGGTGAGACCCCCCCCCCCATCTTTATTACTAAAAATACAGAAAAGCTGGGCGTGGTAGTACACACCTGTAATCCCAGCTACTCAAGAGGCTGAGGCATGAGAATCGCTTGAACCCGGAGGCGGAGGTTGCAGTGAAATGGGATCCTGCCACTGCACTCCAGCGTGGGTGACAGAGTGAGGGGGAAAAAAAGATCAACTAAAAAATGGGTAGCAGAGGTAAAGGTGGACGTTCCTTGCTGGGCATTAAAAGAAACTTGACTAAGGAAAAGGATTGGGAGGATTATATAAATATATATAAAGGTTAACTGAACAAAAATTAAAATCTCAGGTGAACACAACTAAGCAACAATAATAGTAAAAACCCAAACAATTATCTTAATACTGAGTTTGAACTGAGGACAAAATTATGACCATGTTACAGTGATAAACAGGGATAGTTATGAACATCTGCATCAACTATAAGGAATGAAGATACAAGAAGAAAGAAACATACTAGGAGTAGGAGATGCAAATTCACCTCTTGAAATCCATGACATATAAAGGGGTGAAAATAATCAGCTGTATGAAAACTTAAATGACATTAGGTGTTCCAACAGATATATCAAATCTGATTTTGTGAACACAAAGTATACGTTCTTTTCAAATACAGAATAATCCCCAAAAGGGATCGCAAGTTAGGCCCCAAAGGTCACCAAAAAAAAAATACTCCCAAACTGAAAATAGTACAAAAACCCAATCTGACCAGGGAAAAACTCTTAAATACCCACATTAATAAAGAATGAAATAAACACCAGATCTAAGAAGTTAGGAAAGGTTGACGGTGACTGCCAATGAGTACAGCCTTTCATGGCGGGGGAGGGGGGGTGGCAAAAGTGTTCCCAAGTTAGACTATGATGGTTACACAACTCTGTGAATATGTAAAAAACATTGAATTGTGAATTTTAAGCGGATGAATTGTATAGTATGTGGAATATATTCCAATGGAGCTGTTAAAAAATTAGAATTAGGGAAAATACAATTAGGAAACAGGAATTTAAGACTCAATAAAATAGATAAACGATTAGGTAATATATTCAAGAAACAAATAGAGGACAAACAACATAAAATAAGAAATAAAGGTAACATCCTATAGAAACAGCTTTCCTAAAAGCACCAGGCCCCAGTCCTTCTGTACAGAATTACAATATTTCCTTAAAGAAAGTAATTTCAGTGTCAAGGAAACTTTCTAATTATTTTCAATAAAATGAATATAGTAACTTGGGTGAGTTGACTCATGCCTGTAATCCCAGCACTTTCGGAAGCTGAAGCAGGGGGATCCATAAGCCCAGGAGTTTGGGACTTGCCTGAGCAACACAAGGAGACTACATCTCTACAAAAAATACAAAAAATAGCTGGACATGATGGCAGGCACCTGTAGTTGCACCTACTGGGGAAGCTGAGGTGGGATGATCACTTGAGCCTGGAAGGCTGAAGCTGCAGTGAGCCATGATTGCACCACTGCACTCCAGCCTGGGTGACAGAGTGAGACCTTGTCTCAATAAAATAAAATAGCATATGATTAATAAAAACTTTTTTGAATGTTTAAAACCTTTTAAAAGGAGTTCCTAAAAGGAAAATAGAACAAAGTGGGATCTCGTAGTACTGACTGGGAAAACAATTCTATAAATATGTCAATAATCCCTCAATTAATCTATTAATCGAGTTCATTTCTGACCAAAATCTTAAGAGTTTGCAAAGGGATTTGATAAATCAATCCTTTTTAAAAAACCTTTTAGCGTGGAATTTTTCAAATATATTTAAAAAACTAGAGGAATACTTTAATGTACTACCTAGCTTCAATAATTACCAACATATGGTCAATCTTGGACAAGTCCACTTTTAAGTTTATCTGCAGCATAGTCATTAACATCTGAAAAAGGCAAATGCAGACAAAGTTTGTTAGCTAACAGAGGTATTGTAGGTAGCCCTGAAACAGTCACATTTTTGTGAGCATTCGGAGAGTGACAAAGGTGCAATTTCAAATCAGGGTAGACAGGATGGCTTAAAATTAGTATTATTGGATCAATGGGCTACAAAACTGGGAATAATTGAAGTTAAACAATTTACAGCATATGGAGAATAAATTTCAGATGGATTAGAGCTCTAAATGTAAATTTAAGCCTCTAAGAGAATTAGAAAAAGTTATAGGGGAATTGTAGATTAATAATCTTGGTGTTAAAGTCTCCTCAAGCCGTGTAAGAATGACAAATCTGATTACATGAAAACCTTAAGCTTCTACAGAGTGAAAAAAAATATTAAAAGACAAGTTACAGACTGAGAGAAACATATCACTCATAAACCAGGCCAAGGAGACTGGACAAACACGAAATGTATATCGCTCATAAATCAGGCCAAGGAGACCGGAGATGTGAAGCAGGAGGTATGTTTTGGAAAACATTTAATGTTACCCACGTACAGGATAAACGGCTTCCCACGTCATGTCCCAGAAATCGATTAGGGCATGGGATTTGGGTGATTACTTTCTCCTCTGTTTTCCTGATTGTTTTCTCTTTTTTCTTTCTCTCTTCTGTTTTCCTGAATTTTTCTTTTTTCTTCCTTTTCTTTCACTCTCTCTCTTTTTTACAATGATGCTGTGTTTGTAATTGACGTTTTTTAAAGTCTGTAGCAATTAAATTTGGGGGCGGCCTTCCCTTGTTTCCTGAATGGAGCGTTGATGTTTCAGCGGCTTTATCTTGAGTTTACTCGTGGAGGCACCTAGGTTTGGGGCTTCCTTTGTGTCCCCAAGACATCTATTGCAGAAGTGAGTCCTAAGAGGTAGAAAACAGAAGCATGCGCAGAGCTGGGTGAAGCAGTGTGGAGCTCGCGTGAGAGGAGGCTCGGGCGCTAACACATAAGCGCACTTCCTCATTCCGCTTCTCCTCATCTTCTCTCCCAGTGCCACCCGCATCACTCATCCCATCCGGTCATTCCAAGTCACACGCAAGAGTTCGTTCCTGGTGCGCGCGTCAGCCTAAGTCTCGCGTCTCCACTTCCGGGGCCCGCAGGTACACGCCCTTGCCCCGCCCGGTCGCCTGTTGTGTTGTCATCACGTGGCCTGGGCGGGCCCTGACGTCAAGGGGAGGGGAGGGACGGCGCAAGCGCAGAAAAGGGGGCGGGGGACTCGGCTTGTTGTGTTGCTGCCTGAGAGCCGGAGACAGTCCTGCAGCTGCCGCAGCCCTGCCACCCGCCTGACAATGTCCCACCTAGTCGAGCCGCCGCCACCCCTGCACAATAACAACAACAACTGCGAGGAAAGTGACCAGTCTCTGCCCCCGCCGGCCGGCCTCAACAGTGAGTGTGGGGCCGAGGGCTCGGTGAAGGGGATGGGGGAGGAGGAGCCGCCCCAGCCGCCGCCACCGGCGCGGCGCGGGAGGCGGGAGGAGAAGGCAGCCCATTGGCCCAGGCCGAGGATGTCCGGGTGACTGACAGCTCCCGTCACCTGTCAGGAGGAGGGGCGTCTGCCTTCCTCCGGGCCTCTCCGGTGCCCTCTGGGATCTTGGGGCCCCGGGCCTTTTGGGTTCGCGGTCCGGGATCGGCGGAGGTCGCGCGGATCTCCCTGGTGTGGGGGGTCCCCAGCAGCGAAGCCGGGTGGGGCGGGACGGGGGCGGGCCTGGGGGGCGGGGAGGCCGGGTGGGAGGAGCGGGCCGCGGAGGGGACGTGGGCCGGGATGGGACGTGCGGATGGGACGCCGGGGGATGGACGCGCAGGAGCGGGGTGGGGCGGGCGGCGGCCGTGGGACGTGTCAAGGATCAGGTGTGCGGGGCCCGCAAGCGGGCAGCGTCTGGCGGGCGCGGGAGCCCCCAGCGAGCATTCCTTTGTTGCCACATGGTCGTCAGGAAAATTCATTTACTGGTCTAGGGGTGGCTTGTCACGTGTGGGGTGAGAGGCTGTGCCTTGCTTTTCCTTTTTCCTTTTTTTGATTTCTCGAAGTTGCCCAAGTAATTTTTTTTTTTTTTTTAAGCGATGGGGTTGTGTGCCCAGTAAACCTGAGAGCAGCCTCCTGAAACACCCAGGACTGCACACATCAGGGAGTCTGGGGTCATGCATTTAAAGAAACGGAATTAGAAACGCAGTCGGGCAGTTGAAAGTCAACAGGCAGAGCTGATGGACTACCCAGGCCAGGGGCTTTTCTTAACATTCCGCTGCTCAGACGTGTGGTCCTCACATTTTTGTCAGGCGTTGTGAGAGCCAGGAGCCTTCTTGGAAGGATTCTTGCCTAACCTTTGTAATTCATCTCTGGGGAAAGAGGTAGTGGGGGCAGTGAGCATGTGGCCAGACTATGTCTTTTCAAAACCACTTGGTTGATTAAAGGTCGTGCAGTGTCTTTCGTAACAGGGAGGTTCTTCCAATGTGGCCTGAAGATTATTATTCCAGGGAAGGCAGTTGCAGCCCTCACCAGGTAGGGATGGAATCTGGATGTTTTAAGATGGATGCTGCTGCTTCAGGTTTTGATGGGTTAGCTCCCAAGACCTTCAAGTGTCATATATTACAGAATGTAAGATGTTTATATTATTTCCCGCAGCAAATTAGGATGAATGTATGTGTCTTTAAACGTTATTTGTATCACATATTCCTATGCAATTTTAAGTTATTTGCCCGTGTTTAGCGTACTCGCTTGGATTTTAGAATGGGAAGAAACTTCAGAGCTAGCTAGCTGCCTTCTGTTGTTTACCAGTAGAGAAACAGGTCTTGATTAAGGGGCCTTGTGTCCAAGTTCACAGCCAGCTGGGAGCAAAGCTGAGGTTCTGACATTCAGCCTGTCAGGTGCCTTTTTTTTTTTTTTTTTTTTTGAGTTGGAGTCTGGCTCTGTCACCTAAGGTGGAGTGTAGCTGCGTTTTCTCAGCTCACTGCAACCTCCGCTTCCTGGTTGGGATTCTCCTGCCTCAGCCTCGTGAGTAGCTGGCACTACAGGTGCCCGCCACCCACCTGGCAAATTTTTGTATTTTTAGTAGAGACGAAATTTCGCCATTTTGGCCAGGCTGGTCTCAAACCCCTGACCTCACGTCATCCGCCCGCCTGGGCTTCCTGAAGTTCTGGGATTACAGGCGTGAGCCAACGCGCAGCCTCTTTTCGGGACTTCTTTTCAGCGGTCCAGAACCAGGCTTCTTTTTAGTGGTCCTGCTGGTGTATATGTGTCTTATTTTGTCTGTGTTATTCTACCTGATGCACAAAGGTGACCCACCTTTCTGTCTCTTGGTAGTATTCTGTTTAATTGTGCAGTTTTCTTACAAGTGAAGATACTTGGTAGGTGTACATAATTTCACTGAACGCAAAGGGATTTTCATCTTCCTTTGACCCCTTTAACAACAACACAAAGGGCTAAGCCACGCAGGGCGTGGTGGCTCACGCCTGTTATCCCAGCACTTTGGTAGGCCGAGTTGGATGGTTCACTTGAGGTCAGGAGTTCGAGACCAGCCTGCCAACAAGGTGAAAAACCAACCCCCTCTCTACTGAAAATACAAAAATTAGCCTGGCATAGTGGCGGGCGCCTGTAATCCCAGCTACTCGGAGGCTGAGGCAGGAGAATTATTTGAACCCGGGAGACAGAGGTTCCAGTGACCTGAGATTGTGCCACTGCACTCCAGCCCTGGTAGCAGAGCAAGACTCTGTCTCAATGAAAAAAGAAAAAAAAAAGGGGGTTGAGCCATATGTCATTGTTTGTCTTGGTGTCTTACAGACCTATGACGAGTTTGATGTCTTTGGCCAATTTGTTCCTACCTGGTTGACTCTGGCTCTTACAGAGGTGGAATTACACTCAGGCTGCATGGGATATCAAAATATTGCTTTGGGAAATCTGCTAGGTAGTATTTTATGTGAGATAGGGTGAGCTTCCTGAAAAGCTTTTAGATAATGCCGTATTTAATTACTCCCTTCCTGCCTCTTACTCTGTTCGTTTTTTTAGCTCATTACACAATACTGGACTGAAGAAAACAAGAGGCCTCATTGATTCCTTGAAGTGATTTTTGGGTACTGGGCAAAACAACTTGGGCATCTAGTACTGTCCAAATTGCTGATAAGTCGAAGTATTTTGTTGGGTAAAGTTGCACAACTGAAAACAGGAGATGAAATGTACAGATTATCTTGGGTTTGGGATTGTATCTTTGGTTCAGGGGTCAAAGCAGAGTTTCAATAGCAAATTATTGAAATATTTGAATAGTGAAGTATTTCTGTGATTTTTTTTTTATAAGTTTACCGTTATGAAGAGACTGTTCACTTTCATTACAAATTACAGGGCAGATACCCAAACTCTTGCCAAGTCAAAAGGTTGTTGTCCAGTTTGTTTTATTAAGAATTCTTAACTGTTTAAAAAAAAAAAAAGAATTATTAACTGTTAACTTCCTTAAGAGTATTTGAATAAGATTCAGTGAGTAAGGAAAATCAAAGCAGTAGTATAATTCTTGTTGAGACATATAGCCTTTTTTTCTTTCCTTGTTTTTATTTTTATTTTTGAGATAGAGTCTTGCTCTGTCACCCAGGCTGGAATGCAGTGATGCAGTCATAGCTGATTGCAGCTTCTACTACCTGGGCTCAAGTGAGCAGGTAGCGAGGAGTATAGGTGCACGCCCCCACACCCAGCTAATTATTTTATTTCTTGTAGAGATGGAGTTTCACTTTGTTGGCCAGGTTGGTCACTGGCTAACTTATTTTTTGTAGAGATTGAGTTTTGCTTTGTTGCCCAGGCTGGTCACAAACTCTTTTTTTCTTTTTTTAAATAAATCTTCAACCATCATGTGCCTGCTTTCCTGTTATCAAGAGTACTCTTAAGGCCTTCATGAAGTGTCCCTGCCTCGTAACAATGTTTTGAATACCTATGTAACTTGTGTGTAAATACTTCTACAAAAAGACCAACATTTTTTTTTTTTTTAGAAGAATGTCAGTGACTCTTGTTGGCCTGGTCTGGATTCCTTTCAATAATGAATGAAAGGCTTTGAGGAAAGAATGTAAATATAATGAAATATGAAAAGAGTTCTATGTGGGCCTTGAAAAGTTAGGGGGGAAATTGAGGAGAAAAACTCTTCATTTTCTCCTCCTCGTGTCCCAAAGCTCCTCTCCTCCCCTTATTGCAAGAGGACTGAACTAGTGATTATAAAACTGTAAAGATGATGCAACATACATTAATGAATGTAATCACAATTACTAAACCACCCTTCACAATCTGTTACGTTAGAGAATGGAGAAGCATTCTCTTAGTCATTCCCTAAAACCCAAACCAGAAAATATCTCATGCCACTGCATATTTTGTGCAAATTAGCATAAGGAACGGCTCTTACTTCGTTTGTAAAGTCTAAATCATAGAGAAGCTTCCAGCTTTTAGTCTTCAAGCTTGATTGTTAGGAAGGGAATTCACTCTGTGGTTTTCTACTTTGTATCGCTTGGACAGCACAAACCTCTTATCTAGCATTGCTTCCTTTCCAAGTAAAACTGGACTTTGTGAGGGTTGGTAGAGTTAGAACACTAAGAAGTTCTGAGTTTGTAAATCAGGAACGAATCAGGTGATGAGACAAAGACATGTTGTTCATCTGTTTTGCTCTTCTGTGTATTACTCAAAAGATTAATATGTAGCCTCTCAATGCCTATGCACATAACTTTCTCTGCACTATGTATTTCCATAGATGATATTTTTGGAAGCAAATTACCGAGTTAAAGGAAATTACCCTTTTAAGGCTCTTAATACCTATTGTCAAATTATTCTCCAGAATGTTCACTGAAGCGCTGCTTGTAACAACAAAGTATTAGAAACAAGCATCTGAGTAGGGGTGACCATTGCCATTTAGATAATGGTGAAAGGACGGTATATCCTCATCAAAGGTGAGATGCAGTGCCGTTGTTCAGAAGAATTAATGTCAGTGTGTACTGATAGGGAAGACATCTGAAAAACGACTTACAGATTATGTAAGTACGTGTGTATGGTACAGTTTCATTTCTTTATGAAAACAGACATGTTTCATTGAAAAAAAAATCAAAATCTCCATGTGAAACTCAAAAGTGACTCCTTTGGGTGTAGGAATGGGAGGTGAGGAGAAACGGTGATTGTAAATTTTAGGTGCTGATTGTTTACATTTTCTAAGAACATATGTTTGCAGTAAGGAACGGTTTTGATATGATACAGAATATAATTATAGTAGCTAAAACTTTCCTAGGGAGCTTTCTTACTGTTCTGCATGCTTTATTCATGTAATCCTCCTAACAAAGTCTTCGAGGTAGATACAGTTATCTGTTTTATAGATGGGGAAAGTGAGGCTATAAGTACCCTGTGCAAGGGTGACAGCTTTGACTGAGAGTGGAAGCCTGGCTTCAGTTCTGCCCCTGACCACAGTAGACCAGTATATGGCAAGTACAAATTGTCTGTCTTAAGTAGAAATGCTTTCAGTTACACCACAGGGTGTGGAGGCCACAGCAGAGATCACTTTTACTGAGCTTTTCTAGGTATGTCTCTTTGTTCGGGTTTCTAAAGTATATTTTAGATTATGATTGCTTATGCATTTTTAATGAAGAAAATAGAATCCAGGCATTGATTTGAAAGTCCTTCATAAAAGTAAAAACCAGGCTGGGAGTGGCTCATAATCTGTAACCCCAGCACTTTGGGAGGCTGAGGTGGGAGGATTGCTGAAGTCTGGGAGTTTGAGACCAACCTGGGCAATGTAGGAAGACCCCATCTCTACCAAAAAAATAAATAAATAAATTAGCGGGGCGTGGTTGCATGTGCCCTATAGTCCCAGCTTCTTGGGAGGCTGAGGTAGGAGGCTTGCTTGAGCCCAGGAGTCAGGCTGTGGTGAGCTGCGATTGTGCCACTGTACTTCCAGCCTGGGTGACAATGCAAGACTGTCTCAAAAAAAAGTAAGGACCGGAAAACCTGATATTTTTTGTTACACCCTTATTTCTCTTTGATCATCTACTTCAAATGAGTATTTATTGTATATTAGGGAAGACTGGCTTCCACAGAGACCCATCTGGAACTCCTGGTTCCTTAGCTCTGCTTCTGGTTTGTTTTATTGTTTGCATTGGGCTTCTACACAAGAAGAATTGCTCCCATTGGTTTAAAAATAAGTTTGAAAATCCTAGAAGCAGTAGGAGTCAGAAAAAAACTGTTTTTCATATACATATTCTCTCCCCCACCTCCTTTCTCTCCAGCTGAAATATTTTGCAGAGCTCTAAATTTAGGGATGCTTTTGGCATATTTCTTATACACTCCAGAGGCACTCGAGTGAGTTCAATTATCTTCAGTGTTAGATTTCTCTTAGCTTTGCTAGTTTTAATTGCTGATCCATTTCGAGTTCTCTCTAGTCTATGTCCATTTTATGTGTGTATAGAATGAGGCCACAGAGATGTTGTAGAACTGTGTCCTTTGGCAGCAGAGTCCTAAGGAATTGGTGGTGATTATGGGATATTGGTGCCACTGGGGCTGCCTCAGATGGAAAGCAAAGGGTTCTAAGTATTTATAAATGTAAATTCTACTGTATAACTGAGTATCTTCCATTTACCAGCACTTGATACTACTAAATCCTCACAGCAACCCTGTGTTATTATTATCTCTGTTTTGTAAATGAGGAGGCTGAAACTGAGGTCACACAGGTAGACAGGAAGCAATGGGTTCAGATTCCCAGCCAGGTCTGCCTGCGAGCTTTCCTTCTTGTGAGGGCGATGTTGAGTTCATTCGGGATCTGGTGTAGCCATCACCACATTTAGCGTGCGTTTTGGAGTTTGAGCCAGTTTTGATGATTGCTTCATCTTACTGACAGAAATCCTTATTTATCCCTGGAACTCTTTCTAATGCTTCTGCTGGGAGTTTAGAGAGGTGGCCCCACCAAGCTGCTTGGTTACATTTTCTAAAACAAAATTTATCATAAGCAATGGAGGCTGGGCACGGTGGCTCACGCCTGTAATCCCAGCATTTTGGGAAGCCAAGGTGAGCAGAACATGAGGTCAGGAGTTCAAGATCAGCCTGGTCAACATGGTGAAAGCCCATCTCTACTAAAAATACAAAAATTAGCTAGACATCGTGGTGCATGCCTGTCATCCCAGCTACTTGTGGGGCTGAGGTCAGGAGAATTGCTTGAACGAAGACTCAGAGGCAGAGATTGCAGTGAGCGGAGATCGCACCACTGCACTCTAGCCTGGGCTACAGAGCCAGACTCCGTCTCAAAAAAAAAAAAAAAAAAGGAAAAGATTAACAAAATATACCACTATCTCTTTTTGCTGTGAAGTTACTTTATTGGCTACTGTTAACAATTATTTCAATTCTTTTACTTATTTTCTTACTGTTCTTTTGTAGAGACAAGGTCTTGCCATGTTGCCAAGGCTGGTGTAAAACTCCCGCACTTGAGCAATCCTGGTGCCTTAGCCTCCCAGAGTGCTGGGATTACCTGTGTGAACCACTGTCCCTGGCCTCAACTCTTATTAAAATTAAAACACCTTAATACTTTTAGCAGACTTACTGGGCCAATATTTTCAAGACCTATGCAGAATTACCAGTGCCACATCCCCTTTTTCTGTGGCTCCACCCCTTCAACTTTTTGCCCAAGAAAACATTCGTGTTTGCGTGTAGCTAATGTGCAGTTGTTTCTGCCCCCAAATCAACAGGGCTTAACGAAAACTCTAGAAAGTAGGAACTCGTGGGAGAGAAGAGAAAAAAGACAAGTTCACAAGGTATGTTTAGTGTATAAAAAAGGAGAAAGACTTCTAGCAGTGATATAAAGGAAATGAAGAAACGAATCAGTGAGATAGAGCTAAAGCTTTTTTCTGAATTTTTCGCATTATCACCTGGTTTTGTTAACCAGCTGCCTTAATTTTATGCTCCTGATTTGTGCACAAATTGAAATGTTTGCTACTGGATTTAAGTTCCCTCTCTAGGAGTTTCTCCGTTGTTTGCACTAAGGAGGATATAGTTGCTAACTTACTTAGATAACCTTTTATGAAATTTCTAATTGATAATACTTACTGTTTCATTTACGAATCAGATAAAGCTGAGTAGCTTAGGTAGACTATGAAGAAAGTGTCTCTCTGTGCGTATATCTATACACCAGCTGAAATATTAAAGGTAAGTAGCCTGTCTAGTAAAAAAGTAGCTATTTTTTTTTTAAAAGCAACCTCAGAGTTTTCAGTAAAGTGTTATTATAAACTAAGGTTTAACAAAAGAGAAAATTGGCTGAAAAACACATTTTCCAAGATGTTTTAGAGTTCCCGTTTCTTCTCAGCTGATGGCATGAGCTATTTCAGGAACAGAACTTAATAGATGTTTAGACTTTTATTACTCTTTCTTTTCTTCAGAATACTTTTGCATTTCGTTTGAGGAGAGTCAGAATTCTTATCTGGATTCACCATATTCACATCTGTGTGCACATGACAGATTTCAGTTCTGCTGTGGTTAACTTATCTGACTTGTCCAACAGGTTCCTGGGTGGAGCTACCCATGAATAGCAGCAATGGCAATGATAATGGCAATGGGAAAAATGGGGGGCTAGAACATGTGCCTTCCTCATCCTCCATTCACAATGGAGACATGGAGAAGATTCTTTTGGATGCACAACATGAATCAGGACAGAGTAGTTCAAGAGGCAGCTCTCACTGTGACAGGTAAGTGAGATCCGTGTTTTGGTGGAATTCAGGACACGGGTGGGTTACAGGGCTCATTATCTCTAGGAAAAATTTATTTGCTTAAATCTTCACTTAGCAAAAATGCCTCCTGATATATTGCAGTGTAATATATATTCCACAGATACATAGATTGTGTTTATATCAGACAGCTAATTGACAGGTGTTCCAGTGCCCCCTGTTTTCTCCAGATTGTCACTTTTTTTAATCAGATTACATTATTTTTAGCAGTTTATCAGTTTAAAATTCAGTGGCATAAATGCTACTTCATAGAATTAATCTTTCTCCCATTTTCCTTTGAGTCCCTCTTTTACAGATCACAGACTGCCTTGAATTAGTTACCTCTGTGTATATCTGTCTTCCCTTCTAGATCTTGAGGCTTCAAAGGGCAGGGACCATGTTTCATCTTTATTAGCTTCACGGTAATGGTGCTGGCACATAATAGACACTAAGTAAATGTTTGACCCATAGGAACTGCAGGTTGATTCACATTATAGCAATATTTGCACAGTTGGAAGCGCCAGCCAAGGTCTGTAAAGGTAGTTTTGAAGGCCCTTCTCCTTTCTCAGAGATGTTTTGTTTCAGACCGTTTTTCTGTATTTGACCCGAGGAAGCTCATTCCATGGATTAAAGACTGCTTATAGTGAAAGAGTAAGATTACAGTGAGATATATGTGTTGGAATGAAACCAGGTTATTATTTTTTAGTGTAAGCTTTTCTTTTTTTCCAGAGGGGCTGAATATTCAGTGACATTTACAAAATTCTTGTTTCAATGACAGCTACACTGTTAGCATTATAGGGCACCGGCTGACCTTCTGAGTAGCTGTTAGCTGATGTTAACCATACAGCAAACGCACAGGAAGCAGATTAAGGAAATGCTGAGGAATGTAAACAGTGCTTATCTTTAGGGATGCAGGATGGATATTTTTCTTCTTAACATTTTTGTATTTGGTAAAAATTGTGTATATTGCACATATTATTACTTACCAGAAGAAGCGAAAAGGAGAAATCAGTTAAATTATATTCCAGCTTCCCGAGGGACTTATGATCCACTAATGTTGCCAAGGCAGCCGGGGGACTGGTTTGCTGGCTCTGTGGCACACTATGCACCCCCGCCACCCCCGTGTCATCCCTGACTTGTCCCTGTGCTTCTTAGAGCCTGGGATGGCTCTTGTCATAAGCAGAACACAGCAGATGGCTCTCTTCTGAACAGCTTGCCCTTGATTCCAGTAGCTACAGCATTAAGTCTGTCTTTCCGAATGAAGATACATGTTTATATTATGGAACTTGCCGATGGGTGTCTGAAGTTTTCTGCTTGTTAATGGCCTGTCAGCAAGGCTTTCACTCTGCATTCCAGTGCATGGGCCTTGATCATTGACACCACGGTGTCCATTAGCCTGTTGTTAACATGGTGGTGTCATCGAGCAAAGAAAAGTCACCTGCTTACCTGTCTGTTCATCCTGTTACATGTGATTGAATATGACTTCACCCTCCCATGATCGTGTTTAAGTTGTGAAAGCATGTGAAAAGGAGGCATGGCAAGTGCTTTTGAACACTTCCTACCCCTCATCTTATGTATCTCCGGGCCCTAGATTAGTGGTTGTCTTTCAGAGAATGCCTAGAACTCTAGTGTGCAGCAGCACTCTCCTGGGATGTCTGACTCACACGCTTTACCATTGAAGAGTGTCTCAGAAATCATGTCATTTGAATTGCCATGCGTCTCTGTATTTGAAGTCATTGGGAAGTGTTTCTTGTTGCGGGGAAGGTTTTAGGGTTGTTGGATATCAGTCCTAGAGCTGATTTATGAGTCTTTTCTACTGCAAAATTATTCCATAGAAATATTTGTGTGGCTGCAGGGGTTGTTAGCTGGGAACCCAGTGTGTTCTGCTTCGCGTTCCACCCTGTCGCAGGCATTTTCGCCTTGAGGGCATCCTAGATTCACACAGGGAGCTTTTAAAAGTGCCAGCACATGGACTGCATCTCAAGAATTTCTCATTTTGGTTGCCAGGGCAGGGTAGAGACATCACAATATTTTAAAACTCCCCAGCCGATTCTAATATGTGTCATGGGTGAAGCTCTAATGCATTCCAAATTATTTCAGGAGGAATAAACAGTTTAGAGAAAAGGCTGGTGCCAGCATGAAGAAGCATGCAGAAGCAGAGCAGTGCTTCCACAGGATTCCTGACTTTGTCACCCTGCCTGCCTTGACCTGGTCGAGGCTATGTAAGGCTGACCCTTAACTTGATGTGTAGCTGTGAAGCTAATGGTGTTAGGATCACAAAGATAGTAAACTGAGGCCAGTAGAAGTGCCCAGTTCTGGTTGACTCCTGTGCTAGTTCAAGACAGAAATTTCCTAAACATATATGATGTTTATACAGAACGAGCTTTTCCCTTTTAAGAATCCCCTGTGTCAATTATACCATTCGAAAAAACTCCTAGGCCTAATTTGTCTGATAAATTTCTGATGATCTTACTTATTTCTGAGTCAGTCTCACCAGCATCTCTATACATTAATTAACATTGTATACATACATATTCTTGGTAACTTTAATAGTTAATATCTATTCCTTTCAGCAAGTTAAACCCCAAATATTTTTTATTTCTCTTTTAGATTTTGGGGGGAGGGTATGTGTATGTAGTGAGGGATCCAGTGACTTTCAGTGGCTACACAAGGAATCATTGATAAAGCTAAGAAATTAACTTAACACATTCTGTTCGTCTCTTATATCAAGTACAGTTTGTGATTATGTGGTTTTTGTCTAAAAACTTATCTGTAAATTTTTATAGTTCTAAAAATATATTTTGTACAATCAGAAAGATTGTATATTCAAATATAAGCTTATATAATTCAGTCTCAAATAAAGCAAATATTTCTGAAATAAGTAAAATAGTGGTTATCAAAGTTGTTGGTCTTTATATACTTTTACATTCTTAAAAATAATTAGGGACCCCAAAGGACTTGCTTGTGGGTTTATATATTTTGATATTTACTATATTAGAAACTAACACTGAGAAAGTACATATTCAAAAATAATACATTCTAACATAGATAAGCTTTTTTAGTGAAAATAACTATCTTCTATAAGTCCCCCCAAGTTAATAAGAATAGTGGCATTGTTTTACACGTTTACAAATCTCTAATACCAAGCCTATTAGAGAACAACCGGCTCTCATCCGCTTCTGCGTTCTACCTGTTGTACTATCACATACTGTATAGCCTTCGGAAAATTCCATTAGACACTCATGGGAGAATGAGAATGAAAAAGGCAAACAAATCCTACTAGTATTACAAAAGGAACTCTAACCTCGAAAACCCTCTGAAAACATCTTTGAGAACTACCTTATGCACTGTGAAAACTACGGGTGGTGAATTATTTAATAAGAGAACTTTGAGAAAAGGAACTCTAAAATTCCCGAATTTGAAGATTATTTTACCTTTAATGGACCAAAGAGTAGATATAAGAAAATGTGACAGTTTGTGTCTGTAAGTAGTATTTCCTTTGCACATTTATCATTTTGAAGGAATTCATTACTACTGAAAAAGGACAGAACATTCTAGGTGTAAAATGCTCAATTTCATTTGGCCCTTTAATGTTTCATAAAATTTTCTTGTATGGGGTTATGATAAATTTTCTGATTTGCTTTTTCAAAGCCATACTGCTGTAATTTTTAATTTTCTTATTTCTGGTAGAGACTAAGTGTCAAGTGTGACAAAATGAGAATTAAAAGTAATAGCTAAATTTTTTCTCTTCTAGCCCTTCGCCACAAGAAGATGGGCAGATCATGTTTGATGTGGAAATGCACACCAGCAGGGACCATAGCTCTCAGGTGTGTGGGAGGGATTCTGATTTATAGCAAACAAGAAAGATGCACATTGTCTACGTGTGTTTTGCTAAAATATATTAAAGAAAAAGAAGACTTTTAGGAATAGTTTGAAGCTGTTACTGAATTTCTGATTTTGGAATTTATTTAGGATGATATAGTTCTTGCCACACTCCTTTACAACTAAGGATTTTGGGCCCTGTCACTCTAAAAGAACTGGAAGATTCTTGTCCATAATGAAGCATGCCAATACGCCATGCTCGTTTCTTTTTTTTTTTTTTTTTTAAATTGAAATGGAATCTTGCTCTGTCGCCCAGGCTGGAGTGCAGTGGCCTGATCTCGGCTCCCTATAGCCTCTACCTCCTGGGTTCAAGCGATTCTCCTGCCTCAGCCTCCTGAGTATCTGGGACTACAGGTGCGCACCACCGTGCCCAGCTAATGTTTGTATTTTTAGTAGACGCGGGGTTTCACCATATTGTTCAGGCTGGTCTCAAACTCCTCACCGTGTGATCCAGCAGCCTTGGCCTCCCAAAGTGCTGGGATTATAGGCACGAGCCACCATACCTGACCTACAGGCTAGTTTCTTGAGTTTATAAATAGAAAAAAACTGAGACAGAGGCTTTAAGACCACAGAATAAATGAAAATGAAGGTTGTGTTAGAACTAGGTGTGAAGACTTCGCCTGAAACCAAAGCAGTGACTTTTGAGATAAATTTCAAGAGGTAGACATAAAATTTATCTAAATTATGCAGGATTCCTTGAAGATAAATATCGTTTACTAGGAGTTGACATTGTTGGGAACATAGATGGATATAGTATTAAAATCTCACAAATGTTTGTATTATGAAACTTAAAATACGGAAAGTATATAATTGTTGCTAATGATTTAGAATACTCATACCCAGCCTTTAGCTTTATTGATAGGTAATATCACCTAAAAGTGAGGACCAGAACCATTGTCTTTTTTTTCTGCATTTAAGTTGCTTGAAAAATAATGAATCTTCGAATGAGTTGCAACAAAAACCTTGTTTTGTGGGGTTCTCATTATGCTGTGTCTTTGTCCCTTTGCACTAGAAATATTCTGTGTATCTTCGGCACACCCGGTATTGTTTCTGAAGGTCACAGAATTCCTTCATACTTTGACTATGCTCTGTTTTTGCTTTTCTCTGAAATACTGAAAATGTATGGATTCACACAAATTTATTTGATGATGAGCTTTATACTTACAGAGAAACTCACAATAGCAGGCTGTCGTGTAGTAAGGTGATCTGACAGGAGCATTTGAGTTGCTGGCTTCTGCCTATCAGTTTGGCCACGTGCAGTAAGCTCTAGCTGATGTAGAAGAAAGGATATAAAGTCTCCATGGCAGAAAGTGTTTCAAGGAATCCAAGAGACAAATCAAATTCTTTGCTGTGGTCTTTCCTGAGGAGGATTTCTTCAATCCGTATATCACCTTTTACACAGAAAGCTTAAAGTTCATATTAGCATTTTCCAAAATGTGTTTTCAAGAATGTTTGTTCAAAGGGAAGTTCCACAGGGCAGTCCTGAAGTCAGATAAAATGGAAAGGAATGCAGCCCCAGATTCCCCCACACTCACCCGAGTAGTCACATGAGTACTTCTGACAGTTCCTGCAGTCAAGAAATGGTTATAGTTTAAGCTGGGCATTGTGGCACTTGCCTGTAGTCTCAGCTGCTTGGGAGGTGGAGGTGGGAGGATCCCTTGAGTCCTGGGAGTTTTGAGTCCAGCCTGGGCAACATAGCAAGACCCTCGGTCTCTTAAAAAAAAAAAGAAAAAAAGAAATGGGTTTAATTAAACCAAGTGTTTCCCAAGCTTATCTGACCTTAAACTTTCTTCCTCCTCTCTGCATACATTTTTCCCTTAAGAGCTTAATAACCTCATGGAGCACTTTGGCAAATGCTTTCCTGGCTCATGGAGTTGCAGATGTACAATTGGGTTTAGCTGAATATTTACATGGAATTCTAGAGCTGAATGCATCTACCCTAGAATTCCAAAGAATTTTTGAAATTCAGGAAAGAAAATATCAGGTTTTTGGCCTTTGGTAGGTTTGCCAGTGTTGCTCCCTTCACAGGAACATATTCCTAAAAGAACATTTAGGAATGTTCATCAAGAGGAGGTACTTTATGTTGACAATTAGATCAGTCAGTTCTCTTTCGACAAAGGGAAGAGTTTGGAAAAGCAGTCTGACTCCTATAAGAGACGTTATAACAGTTGAGTAAGACTTAATAAGAGAGCTGTCAGTAGGTATAGTTTAAACTTTCAAAAAGCCTTTTACATTGTCTTTTTTAAATGGAAGAAACAGTAATGTAAAAATTAATTACTTTAGGATTTAGGAAAACAGATTTTCTTCATGAATTAGAAGAAAGAAGTTTATGGTTAGGAGACTTAAAAAGGCAGTTAACAAAAGGCTGTTATTGTGCTGGATCTTATTGAATGTTTTTATATGTGTTTATAAGGAATATATGCCATTTTCAAGCTTTTTCAAGATGAGGAAGCAAAGTCACTAACAATAACTAGATATGTTCTAGGTTCTTGATTTCTTTTTTAAAATGTTTCTCTCTCTCTTTTTTTTTATATTTGAGACAGGATCTCAGGGTCTTGCCTTGTCACCCAGGCTGGAGTGCAGTGGTGCAGTCATAGCCCACTGCAGACTCTGATTCCTGGCTCAAGCAGTCCTTCTGCCTCAGCCTCCCTAGTAGCTGGGACAACAGGTACACGTTGCCATGCCTGGTTAAATTTTTTTGTATAGACAAGAGTCTCTATATATTGCCCAGGCCAGTCTCAAACGATCCTCGCACGTCAGCCTCCCAAAGTGTTGGAATCAAAGGCATGAGTTAGTACTTCCAGCTCTCTTTTAATGTTCTCAGTCTAGTGAAAGCAGTGATATTATCCCCATGGAAAAAGTGAGGCTTTGTACTAATGACTTATCTAGGATCACAAAGCAATTCAGTGTTAGAGCCCGGACTGAAAGTCCTGAGTCCGTGGCCCTTGTTCTTTCTATTAAAGTAAGTCAGTGAGTTCAGTTGACTACAGGAGAATGCACAAAACCATGAAAATGAACTGGAAAATGTCTGCTGAGTTATGGTATGGGGAGCCTAAGGCAGTGTGCACGGAGGAAAAAGATCGTGAAACTTTTGGGATGATCATCCTCAACAGTCTCAGTTCTGTATCAGAAAATAGACTCTAGATTATTTCTTCACTTGATCTTAGCTTAGCCAAAACTGAGAAGCAATATAGATTACTTCTTGAAGATATTTTGCATTGTGTTTCTGGGACCAAAAATGCCAGCACAATGTTGGGTGTTACTGAAAAATGATCCAAACTGAAAATGTCCTCCTTTTCCTCTTTTGTAAAACTGTGATATATATCTGTGCATAAATCATGGTATACAGCTTAACTATCCATGTTTAGAGGACAAAGTGACCTTGAGGTGGACCAGAGAAGGAAAACTTAAATGATTGGAAAATAAAGAACTCCATGTGAGAGAAAAGGCTAGAATGATCAGACTCTTCTTTGTTTTTGTTTTTTTGTTTTTGAGACAGTCTCACTCTGTCACCCAGGCTGAAGGGCAGTGGCATGATCATGGCTCACTGCAATCTCTGCCTCCCAGGTTCAAGCAATTCTCCTGCCTCCGCTGCCCAAGTAGCTGGGATTACAGGTGTGCACCAAAACATCCGGCTAATTTTTATAATTTTAGTAGAGATGGGGTTTTGCCATGTTGGCCAGCCTGGTCTCAAGCTCCCGCCCTCAAGTGATCCACACACCTTGGCCTCCCAAAGTGCTGGGATTACAGGTGTGAGCCACCGTGCCCAGCCAGAATCTTCTTTGAATAGATGTTGGTATAGAGAGAGGATTATTGATTTTAAAAGCACAAAGCTTATATAATTAGATTAGTACATTTTTACCATATTCTGGAATTCCAAGAATTGGAAGGCAGTTTAAAACCTGAAAGTGGCAAATTTGAGATTAATAAATGGAAGCACAGAGCAGTAGTAAATGAGGAAAGCTTACCACTCTTAAAGTGTTAGGATAAGTTGAGGAACCTATCTGGAGTTCTTTTTTGTTTTGTTTTCTTTTTAAAACACTTGTCCAAAGATAACTGTGCTTCACTCAACTGAGAAAATTCCATCCTCTTGAAAAAAAAAAAAAAAACTAGAGCGTAAAATCTTACTGCATTTTCATTGTCAGAAATTATGAAATACTAACTTGTTAAATATTTGAGCAGCTTTAAAGAGAGACCTGCGAGGCCAAAGCAGGAAACTAAACAGAAGCGACCTGGACCTGCAGTGTGCTGGGTGTAGTCAGATACTGTGTGCCACCAATCGAGCTGCAAGGAAATTGTAACAATGGATTCTTTTTGATTTGGGATGATTTCAGGGTTACTCCAAAGAGCCAACTCATGATTCTGAGTAATCTCAGTAGCCAGTGGAAAGAGCTTAATCCTAAATGCTACATTGTGTTATTCTGTGGAATTTGCCAAGTTCAGCAGAACTAGATAAGAATGGTACTAACAAGAGCAGCAGACACACGCAGGGGTTTTACTTTGCCCTGTCTGAAGTTCCTGTTCTAGGGCAGCTATTTCACAGAGAACTAGACCTGTCAAAAAAGAGTCACGTGAATATGCCAGACTCTGCATTTCTTAGCTGCCTACTGAAAAGAGTGTCACCTCTGGTCAAAGAGTGAATCCTAGTCAAACAAAATAAAATGTCAACATGCTTCTTAGTTTTGAGACCCTTGGGTTTGGGGTCATAGCATGACATTTCCTAAAACTGAATATGGCCAGGTGCCATGGCTCACACCTGTAATCCCAGCACTTTGTTCCCAAAGTGCTGTGTGGATCATATGAGGTCAGGAGCTTGAGACCCGCCTGGTCAACATGGTGAAACCCCGTTTCTACTAAAAATATAAAAATTGACCAGGTGTGGTGGCGGGCACCTGTAATCCCAGCTACTCTGGAAGCTGAGGCAGGAGAATCGCTTGAACCCAAGAGGCAGAGGTTGCAGTGAGCCGAGATCACGCCACTGCACTCCAGCCTGAGACTCTGTCTCAAAAAACAAAAACAAAAAAACCCTGAATAAATAATACAGTATTATTTTTATGACTTTTTCTTTCCTTTGGTTCTTTTAAAAGGGGGGCTTTTGGAAATTTTAATTGTTTTTGGCCTAAAACTTTAGGTTATCATGAACAATTTCCGAAAATCACATTTTTCATTTTATTTGATATGACAAATGTTAAATTCTGACTTGACTTATTATAGATTATTCCAAAAAACTTGTTATAACATAGTTTCAAAACCTTGGAAAATGTTTGTATAGCAGTTTGTCCTAAAAATACAGTCTCCTCCCAGAGAGTAAAACCTCGTGCTTAACAGCAGGGCCTCTCAACACGTGTTTTTGGGTTTGAATACCGGCCCTGCTATGTGTTGGGTGTGGGACCTTAGGCAAATTATTTAATCTATGTCTCAGTCTCCTCATCTATAAAAGGGGATTTTTAATAATTCCTATTTTTGTAGGGTTGTTGTTGCAAGGTAAAAGTTAATGCGCGTGACTGGGTATGGCGTCTCATACCTGTAATCCCAGCATTTTGAGAGCCTAAGGCAGGGAAGATCCCTTAGACCCAGGAGTTCAAGACCAGGCTGGGCAACATAGTGAAACACTGTCTCTTTAAAAAATGCAAAAATTAGCTGGTTATGGTGACATAACCTGTAGTCCCAGTTACTTGGGTGGCTGAATGGGAGGATTAATTGAGCCCAGGAATTCAAGGTTGCAGTAAGCTATGATTGCACTCTGGCCTGGGTGACAGAGGAGACCCTGTATTCAGAAAATAAAATGAAACAAGTTAATGTAAGTGACACGCTTGGAATAATATTTGTCGCTTTCAGTGCTCAGTAAATGCTCTTGTTTGTTTCCTCATCACATCTCTCACTTCTTTTTGTTTTACTTCTCATCACTTTATTTTTAGCATATCCTTTTATTTTTTTAAATTAAGAAATTTTTTTTTTTGAGACAGAGTCTGTTGCCCAGCTGGAGTGTAGTGGCTGGATCTCAGCTCACTGCAACCTCCATCCCAAAGGCTCAAGTGATTCTTCTGCCTAGCCTCCCAAGTAGTTGGGAATAAACACAGCTAATTTTTGTGTTTTTAGTAAAGACAGGGTTTCACCATGTTGGCCAGGCTGGTGTCCAGCTCCTGACCTCAAGTGATCTGCCCACCTCAGCCTCCCAAAGTGCTGGGATTACAGGTGTGAGCCACCCTGCCCCGCCTAATTATGAATATGTTAAGTGCATGTAAAAGAGAATAATACAGTAGAACTCCATGTAAGTATCGCCCAGATTTAACTCTTATGGAGGTTTTTTTATACTTCCCTTAGCATTACATCCCCAAATGCAGTCTTTTCCAGTTCCTATGCTGTGCTTAGATATCAAAACAGCAAAGCTCAGTTAGGTTGTTCTAAAGATATTATAGACTCTGATCTTAGATTATTTTTCATCATTATTTAGAAAAACAGAATGTTTCTTAGCTAAAATTGCTGATGCACAACCTTATGAGTTTAGTATATTTTCTGTCTAGATTTGTCTTTGTATTAGGAGGAATTGGTCTTCCTTCTATTTTTTTTTTAAGTTTGAATTCTTCTTTACAGTCAGAAGAAGAAGTTGTAGAAGGAGAGAAGGAAGTTGAGGCTTTGAAGAAAAGTGCAGACTGGGTGTCAGACTGGTCCAGTAGACCCGAAAACATTCCACCCAAGTGAGTTGTCACATATTTCTTGTCAGTGGACACAGCGGATCTGCACATGCTTACAGGCGGTGGGACAGGTAACCCCCATGATATTTTCAGCAGGTGACATCTGCCTCTGAATTTCTTTCTCAGGGAGTTCCACTTCAGACACCCTAAACGTTCTGTGTCTCTAAGCATGAGGAAAAGTGGAGCCATGAAGAAAGGGGGTATCTTCTCCGCAGAATTTCTGAAAGTGTTCATTCCATCTCTCTTCCTTTCTCATGTTTTGGCTTTGGGGCTAGGGTGAGTACTGGTAAACTCCTAAAGTTTTTTTCCGTTATTTTATCCTCATATTTTATTTGCAGATTAAAGAAATGTATGTGAAAGCAGTTTTTATTGCTTTACTTTCAATGTTTTAGTGCAAATAAGGTGAACTTAAGAATGATTAAAGTGGGTACACAGTTGTTCTACAAATAAGCATTTTTGATAACAGTAGGGTTTTTTCGCTTATTTAAAAATAAGAAGTTTGGCTAGTTGCGGTGGCTCGCGCCTATAATCCTAGCGCTTTGGGAGGCCAAGGCAGGTGGATCACCTGAGGTCAGGAGTTTGAGACCAGCCTGGCCAACATGGTGAAACCTCATCTCTACTAAAAATACAAAAATTTAGCTGAGCATGGTGGTGCATGCCTGTAATCCCAGTTACTTGGGAGGTTGAGGCAGAATTGCTTCAACCCAGGAGGCGGAAGTTGTAGTGAGCCAGATCATGCCACTGCAATCCAGGGTATGTGACAGAGCAAGACTCTGTGTCTTGGGGGGAAAAAAAAGAAAAGATGATGTTAATGTTAATCCCCTAGGTGATCTTTTTTTTTTTTTTGAGACAGAGTTTCGCTCTGGTTACCCAGGCTGGAGTGCAATAGCGTGATCTCGGCTCACTACAACCTCCACCTCCTGGGTTCAGGCAATTCTCCTGCCTCAGGCTCCTGAGTAGCTGGGATTACAGGCACGCGCCACCATGCCTAGCTAATTTTTTGTATTTTTAGTAGAGACGGGGTTTCACCATGTTGACCAGGATGGCCTCGATCTCTTGACCTCGTGATCCACCCGCCTCGGCCTCCCAAAGTGCTGGGATTACAGGCTTGAGCCACCGTGCCCGGCCCTAGGTGATAATTTTTAAGTGAACTCTTCTGTGATTGATTTTTCTTTTTGGGTTTTGTTGTTTAATATTTAATCTTGAGTAATTTATGAATTAAACTAATCTTTAGCTTATAAATTTTGTGGTTGATAAAGTACTTTTTTTCATTTGGGAAAAATATATGATTACATTGAATAGTTTTTTAATGAAACTGGTAGGTTGATTGGGGCTGTTTTTTTCCTCTTTTAACTTTGTAGAATTTTCATTTTGCTAAAATCAACCTTATATTTACCTGTAATTCAAAAGTTTTTTAGCCACATCTTTTCAATAAATTGCCTTTTTTCCTTGATTTAAACAATTGATGAATTACTTCTAAAAGATTTTAGAGGTTAAACAGTAGCTGTTAATTTTTTTTTTTTTTTTTTTTTTTTGAGCTAGAGTTTCACTCTTGTTGCCCAGGCTGGAGTGCAGTGGCGTGATCTTGGCTCATCACAACCTCCACCTCCCAGGTTCAAGTGATTCTCCTGCCTCAGCCTCCCGAGTAGCTGGGATTACAGGCATGCGCCACCACACCTGGCTAATTTTGTATTTTTAGTAGAGACAGAGTTTCTCCATGGTGGTCAGGCTGGTCTCAAACTCCCAACCTCAGGTGATCTGCCTGCCTTGGCCTCCCAAAGTGTTGGGATTTGTTGATTTTTTTCAAGACATATGTTGTGCTCTAAGCATGCCCAATGGGTCGTTTTAGATTCTCAGTCACGACCTCGGAGATGCACATACAGCTTTCCATACACCCTTTTTGCCTCTCTCGGGTGCTTGTTCTGCTTTTGTGAGGGCAAGGACAGTAAACACAAACAGCAGCCTAGAAGGGGTTTGTGTGGAAGGGCAATATGTGACCTTTGCATGGGGGTTAATTTGGGGCAGGAGTAGGAGTTTCATATGTTGCTGCCTCTACAGCAGTTCATTGCCCATGGGTGGTTGGTTTCTGTACCTTGCCCTGTCTCTTTCAGTCATGTTCAGATTCTCTCTCTTGCTGGAAGTATAACTATTTCTATAGATGAATGTAAAAAGAGGGTTTAAAAGTTGGTTGCTTTAATTGCACTGGAGGTGGAGCCAGTTACATATTTTCCTTTCTAGTTTTGCTGTTGAAAGGGCCAAATACTGGCTTGGCATGAAAAAGCATCATAAGGCCCCTAATCCTTAAGAGTTACTAGTAAGAGCTGTCTTTAAAGCACTGACAGCTTTTAAGGTTTTTTTTTTTTTTTTTTTTGTCCTATGTAGAGCACCAAAATAATTTCACATATTAGTATAGTTACACCAAAGAGGAACACCTCTAAGGAGGTGGGCTGCTTTATTTACCCTGTGGAGGGATCTGTTCTCTCAGGCTTTACTTTGTCTAATCACTACCCCTGGCTGTCCAGCCCTGATTTAATGAGTAATCATCTAAAACCAGTTTGACTGGGCTGGTGATTGGCTTAAGAAAGTCAGTGGTGATTTCATGGTGTTTGGGGAGCAGTGCCCATAAACCTTTAGAGCCTTTTACGAAGACTGAAGAGTTTAGTTTTAAGTGGAGTTCAGCCTGTGGACAAGCTGGTGCAGAACTGTTGAAACAGGTGAAACTTGATGTCTCTTCTTCCTTTCAGCATCTATATTGGAAAGCGACTGAGCACACCCTCTGCCAGCACCTACTGAGGGAAAGGAAAGCCCCTGGAAGTTCGTGTGACCTGTGAAGTGATGTATTGTCACAGTAGCTTATTTGAACTTGAGACCATTGTAAGCATGACCCAACCTACCACCCTGTTTTTACATACCCAATTCCAGCAACTCTCAAATCCAGTATTTTATTCAAACTCTGTTGAGGCATTTTACTAACCTTATACCCTTTTGGGCCTGTAGGACATTTTAGAATTTCCTAACAGAGTTTACTGTTGTTTAGAAATTTGCAAGGGCTTCTTTTCCGCAAATGCCACCAGCAGATTATAATTTTGTCAACAATGCTATTGTCTCTAATTAGTACCACCAGACTAGACCTGTATCATTCATGGTATGAATTTTACTCTTGCGACATAACTACCATTTCTCTTAAACTGAGATCAGGTTAGCAAGTGATGTCAAAGAAGCTTTATCGTCTAGTTGGGTTTTTCCCTCAAGACAAAGACAAGCTTCCCTAAGCTTGAGTTGATAGTTATTAAAAAGAAAACAGACAAACAAAAAAGCAAGACACAAGAAAAAAACATCCTGGGCAATAAAAAATTATTTTAAACCAGCTTCGGAGCCACTTTTTTGTCTAAGCCTCCTAATAGCGCCTTTTAATTTGTAGGAGGCAAACTATATAAATGATAGGTATGAAATAGTAAGAACTAAATACATCAGCAGATTTTCATACTAGTATGTTGTAATGCTGTCTTTTCTATGGTGTAGCATCTTTCTCATAAGGAACGTCTCAGGCCTAGAAATATATGAAATTGCTTTTTGAGATTTTTGTGTGTGTGTTTGGTATTTTTTACATTAATTAGCTGCATGTGAATTTTTCGTGACTTTAATTTTTTTTTATTTTTTATTTCTTTATTTTTTTTCTCTCTCTCAGAGGCTTTGGAATGATTTCCAATTCTTGATGTTAATACAGGCTTCTTGTTTTAGGAAGCATCACCTATACTCTGAAGCCTTTAAACTCTGAAGAGAATTGTTTCAGAGTTATTCCAAGCATTTGTGCAACTTGGAAAAGCAGACTTGGGTTGTGGGAACAGCGTTCTGAAAAGATGCCATTTGTTTCCTTCTGATCTCTCACTGATTAATGTTTGCTGTCCAGTCTTCCCAAGGTGATTCCTGCAACGGCAGGCACTGGTCGTTTTCTCATGTAGCCGTCTTTTCAGTTATGGTAAACTCTTCAAGTTCAGAACACTCAACAGATTCCTTCAATGATACACTTGTTCGTTTGTTTCTAAAATGTGAAGCTTTAGGACCAAATTGTTAGAAAGCATCAAGATGACCAGTTATCTTGAGTAGATGTTCTTGGATTTCAGAACATCTAGCATAACTCTGAAGGATACCACATGTTTTATATATAAATATTACTGTTTATGATAGAGACGTTGCTATTGACTATTTAGAAAACCATTGTTAATTTTAAAACTAGCAATCTTTAAAGTGCATCAGGTCAACTTGAATGAAAACACTATGACAGCCAGGTTTACCAGTTTGCAGGAACTATAACTCTTTTCTCTCACATCAAGGTTTGTAAAATTGGTGTGGTATAGTGGAAAATAACATACAGATTGAACAAGAAAATTTTTCAAGAACATAGCTGGCTATCTTTAAGAAGGATAATATATCCTAAATAGTTTTCCAAGTAATTTTCTTTTTTCTTTCTGGCATTTGATGTCTAAATAATTTTGGACATCTTTTTATTAGACCATGTTTCTGTCTTACTCATAAACCTGGTCACACTTGATTTGCCTTCTATAACCTATTTATTTCAAGTGTTCATATTTGAATTTCTCTGGGAAGAAAGTAAATCCGATGGCTCACTGATTTTTGAAAAGCCTGAATAAAATTGGGAAGGCCAGAAAGTTAGGAGAACTGAGTAGCTAAACTGCTACAGTATGCAGTTTGTATTACAATTGGAAAAGTAAAATTGTACTTTACATGAAAGTGACTTCTTACAGCGAGTGCGTTGTGCTCTTTCCGAGTTCAGTAGCAATTCTGTCAGTAGTGCCATTGAACCTGGGTATATTTATGATTTCTTTCAACGTTAAACATAGTGTGCCCTTTTTCTTAAAGTATCAGCGAAATTACAGAATATTACTTACAACATGAATATATCATCACGGTAGCATTTGTTATGAGAGCATGTAGTATGTGTCTATAGCCCTCACACACAGGATGAACATTTTTACTCCTACCCAGATTTGTGTTGAATGAAGACATTGTGGATTAGAAAGGAGAATTCAGCAATTAGCAGTTGAAATTGTGAGATTCATGTTTAAAAAGCTTTACACCTGTTTACAATTTGGGAACAAAAGGCAGGCTTCATTTTTCGTATGTTTGATGAAAACTGGCTTAAGCTATTTTGTAAATACAATCAAGAGCAAAACTGCACAGACTTGCACATTGAAAAGTGCAACAAGTTCCCGTGATTGCAGTAAAAATATTTACTCTTCTAAAAAATGAGAATTGAAAACTTAGCCAGTCGGATGAGTTTTTACATGAACCCGTTGTGGAAACTATTGGAATTAACTGAGCCAAAGTGATTATGCATTCTTCATCTACTTAGTTAGCACTTTGTATCATTATATACAGTTTACAATACCTGTATAACTTGTAGCTATAAACATTTTGTGCCATTAAAGCTCTCACAAAACAACTTCTGTCAGTCTATCATTTTTCTGTCGGACGTGTTGCCTGGGAGTTTCGGGCGATGGGGCCTCCTTGCCTGCACACAGCCTTCCGGTCACCTGGCTCCCCAGCAGTGGAGTTCCTCACAGTGCTCGGGGTGTGAACGGTGCACCTCATTGTGAGCATTCGTGAATGCCTCAGGACTGTAGCCTTCAGAGCGTTGCCTCCAGGTAGTGGCAGGAGGGTGCTGACGGATTGAGTGCTCAGGAAGTGCAGGAGGGACGCGGAGTGTGCCCTGATGGGAACGGCAGTGGGGACACCTGTGAAAGTGGATCCAGAAGAAACTGAGCGTTCCACATGCCTGGAAAACAGAATGGATACATAGAAGACTGAAAATGTAGGTTAGTACTGAACCTAATTGAAATGTGTGTGCCCTTCCAGGGGTCACACTTTATCATGTAGTCAGCGGGATACCTTTGGGGCTTTACTTCTTTTAAACAGGGAGGTGATTTAAGATGTATATTTTAGACAGGCCATCTGGTGAGGAGAGAGTACTGGAGAAGATCAATCAGTTCTCTAAGCGAGGAGCTAGGTCATGCCCTGGACTGTCACCCTGGGTTTGGTAAGGGTGGGCCAGGATAGGAATGAGAAAGCGGAAGTAAGCTGGTCAGAAAGTGACTTAGGAGGAAGGCATGTGTATTTGTGTGTGTGTGTGTGTGTGTGTGTGTGCGTGCACGAGACCTAAATACATGTATTGATGACATTAGTTAAAAGAGGACAGGAGAAGAAATGGGGTGGTAGGAGCAAAGGGGGGGATTTCAACTTTGAGAGCATTGAATAGGAAATGTCTGAGGGACTTCTGTGGCACACTTATTAGAACTAGGAACCAGGGGAAGGGTCTGGAGTGGAAGTAAAACGATCACGGCCGTGCATTATATATTGATATGATGTTTAAAGAATGGACCATGGGCAAAGAAGAAACTCATTCACATAACAGTGAAGCACATTTGAAGGTTGAGCAGAAGAGCAGCTCGGGGTGAATGATGGTATCACAGAACCCCCAAAAGTTGGAGGAGGTGACCAATCCTGACACGAGATGAATCGAGAAGCTTTGGAATATGGCAGTCAGATCAGTGCTGATCTTTATAAGAGCATTTTCTGTAGGAGTGAAAGAGCGATCCTGGATAAGATTGTGTGGGTCGATGAGAATAAGGAAGTGTTGGCTTTTCTGAATAAACTTTATGATGAAGAAAGCAAAGGGCAGTTTCTGAGGAGGAGATAGGATCATAGGACTGTTGGCTTAGCTTGGGAATAGAGAGGGGTCAAAGGGAAATAGTAGAGATAGGAGGGAGCAGATGAATAATGGAATAGTGGGACGTATTCCCTCCCAGAGTGAGAGAAGGGAAGTACGTTAGTCACTCAGATGGGAGAGTGAACCTTGGAAAGAGCTTACAAAACCCAGATGTTGATGACAGAAAATGAAGATGGGAGAAGGGGTGAGGAGAGATCAGTTAGAAGTACAAAGTGAGGAAACCCCCATCTGGTGGCTCCACTTTCTCTGTGTTTGAGGAGGAGGCTGGTGGTTGATGCAGGAGGGAGACAGAGCTGTTTCCCATCAGTATCTCCTCGTCTGGGAGGAGACGGGAACGAATGCTGAAATCCTCGAAGCCTTACAATGGCTCCAGCCTTCCTTCCCCAGTGCAGCCAGAAGCACCAGGCAGGCGGACTGGATTCTGTTGCTTCGCAGCCTGGGGGACATGATGCTTTTGAGCTTCAGCTGTCTCATGTGTCAAGCCAAGGGGCTGCACGAGGTGTTCTCTAAGGACCTTTTAATTCTACAGTTGCTATTAGTGAATTATGGTTCAGGGTAAAAAACAGGATTAGGAGTGGGTGAATGATCTGAATGATTGCTTGAGCCCAGGAATTCGAGACCAACCTGGGCAATATAGCAAGACTCCATCTCTACAAAAATTAAAAATATTAACCAGGCATGGTAGTGCACACCTGTAATTCCAGCTGTATGGAAGCCGATGGAGGGAGGATTGCTTGAGCCCAGGAGGTCAAGGCTGCAGTGAGTTAGGATTGCGCCACTGCCTTCTAGCCTGGGTGACAGAGCAACATCCTGTCTCAGAAAAACGGGAGCCAGGTGCAGTGACTCAGGTTTGTAATCCTAGCACTTGGGGAGGCCAAGGCAGGAGGATTGCTTGAGCTCAGGAGTTCAAGACCAGCCCAGGCAACATGGCAAAACCCTGTCTCTACAAAAAATTAGTCAGACATGGTGGCACGTGGCTGTGATCCTAGGTACTCAGGAGGCTGAGGTGGGAGGATTGCTTGAGCCCAGGAGGTTGAGGCTTGCAGTGAGCTGTGATTGTGTCACTCCACTCCAGCCTGGGCAACAGTGAGATCCTCTCTTCAAAAAAAAAAAAAGGATGAATGAGAAATAGACGCTATGTACATGTTATAAATATTACTTTAGGTTTGGTAGTGGATCAAAAATGTGTATTTTTAAAGTCTACATTTCTTGATAGAGACCAAGATAATGGTTCATTTATCAACAAAATGCAGATTAAAAAAATCTAAATTCTGGGTTTAGGTGAGCTGAGATTCCACATCACAAATACTTGATCTTCAGGAAACCAGTGGGCCCCATTCTTGATGTTTTTGCTTTTATGTATTTCAGCCCTTGAATGATTTCTTGTACCGCTGTTTCCTGAGAGGTGTGAAGTTCAGAGTATTACCATATTTATAAACTAATTGTAAAATGTCATGAAAGCTAGAGGGGGAGGAAAGAGTTTGTAAAGATTAGCAAGTCCTTCACCTGTTACTGTTTCTGACCTAGAATGGTAGCAATACAAACGTTAAGGTCATGAAATTAGCCAGTGTATAAACCAAATAAAGAGAAAATCAGTTCTTGCCAAAGACCCCATTTCTCCAGTCGGGAGAACAGTTCGTCAGAAGTTAACAGACAATGACAAGTCCTGTAAATAACTGAAATGACAGTCCGAGGGTTTGAATAAGCAGTTAATTGATGGTTAAACTGTTCTTAGACTTTGAAATGCCAGTTTGAAGTTTGCCCCAGTGAAGCGGGCTTGGAAACTTGGTGTGAGAGAAGAGGTACTACAGATCCGACCAGAAATTATTTGGTTGACACTTGGGAAAAGTATACCTCCTCTGGGGCTTACGTCATTCTTTGAAATGCTCTGCAAAAACAGAAGCTCAGTCTCAGTGAATTTTACCTCTACTCCACTTACAGTGTCTTGTCCTCTCCTGCCACTCCTAGCAGAAGTAAGGAAAAATCATGGACATACTTGGTAAGGAAAGAAACAGTTTTTTGTTTTGTTTTGTTTTTTTAGACAGTCTTGCTGTGTCACCCAGGCTCACTGCAACCTCTGCCTCCTGGGTTCGAGTGATTCTCCTGCTGCCTCAGCCTCCCAAATAGCAGGGATTACAGGCATGTGTCACCACGGCCGGCTAATTTTTTGTATTTGTAGTAGAGACGGGGCTTCACCATGTTAGGATAGTCTCGATCTACTGACCTCATGATCTGCCTGCCTCGGCCTCCCAAAGTGCTGGGATTACAGGCGTTAGCCACTGCGCCCAGCCAGAAACACGGTTTTTAATAAAAGCTCCAAAAGTGATTGACACACAGCCAAGATGAGGTTCACTGGTCCTCAGGTGTTTGAGAGTGATGCCCCACAACTGTAGTCAACTCTGATCTCTCCTGAACTCCAGACCCACGTGTCCAGCCAGCCACCTGTTGGACATCGCCATTCGGACGTTCATGGGCATTTCACACTCGGCGGCAGAACTCCCCGCCTCTTGCTTCCTCTTTTCTTCCGGGTGCCCATCTCTTTATGGTGTCTGTGAATGGCGCAAGGTGCCTTCAGTTGCCCAAACTAGAAACTTGCCAATTACCCTTTTCCTTTCCTTCTCCTTCCAGTCAGTCACCAGGACCTGTGAATTCCACCTTCAAAACACCGCTCAGCATCGCCGACCTTTCCCACCTTGCACTACCTTATTCAGGCCCCAGAACCCTTGGTTGCCTCCCTCCCAGAGCTTCCTAGCTGAGTTCTGTGGCTCTGTACTTTTTTCTCAGTAGTCACAGTCATTGTCCTAAAATACAGATCATATCACGGTGTCACTTGAAATCCATAAATGGTTCCCCAGTGTCTTGGGGACCAAGTTCAAGTTCCCAAAGTGGCTGCCAGGCTTGTGGACCTCAGGCCTCATCTGACTGTGGCTGTCCCCGACTCTCACTCCACTGGAGTCAGCCTGACCCCATGCTCCTGGAACGCTGTTTCCCCTAAGTGCTGTTTTCCCTGCCAGGGATAGCCCTCCCCCACCTTTATTTTTCAGGGCTCAGCTTGGCAGTCACTTCCTCTGAGAAAACTTAGTTGACTTCTGCCCCACATGCCTCCCCTACCTGGGCTAAGTGCCTCTCCTATGATCTCTCAGAACACCTGGCACTTCCCCCGCGGTGGCACCAGTCACCCTGGATGAGAATTGTCTTTGTCTGGCTCTTTTGTATCTCGAGGTCCTCTAGGTAAGTGCTGTGTCTTGCTCACTGTATCTCAGAATTGGCACCAGGCTTGTCGTATAAGTCATGCTAAAAATATCTATTGAAAATTATTGGCCATGCACAGTGGCTCATGACTGTAATCCCAGCACTTACGGAGGCCAAGGTGGGAGGATCGCTTGAGGCCAGGAGTTTGAGGCCAGCCTGAGCAACATGGTGGGACCCCATTTCTACAAAAGGTAAAAAAGTTAGCTCGTCTCCGTGGCACATGCCTGTAAGCACAGGTAAGGGAGGTGAGGCAGGAGGATCACCTGAGCCTGCCTGCCCAGGTCAAGGTTGCAGTGAGCTATAGATTTCAGAGCATTTTGAATTTCAGATTTTTAAATTTCAGATGCTCAAATGGTAAGTATAATGCAAATACTAAAAAATCCCCCCAAAAAAAAGAAATCCAAAGCACTTTGGGTCCCTAGCAATATACTCATCCTATAATACAGGGCTGGCTGGTGTGACATAAAACATGGAATGGGGATTTATTTTAGCCATATAGCATTGTCTGCAGGCTGGGATTGCCTTCAATGACCTGAAGTGAGATAGCTGGCTATCTGAGGGGTTAGACTAAAATTCAGCCTACAGAGAAAGGTGTGGAGATCCTGAGCTTTTTATCTGTTCCTGAGAAGGTCTCGCCACTGCCGGTTGAGAAAAGCTCCATCTGTTGAAAACTTCGTGCTGAGCATCAGAAGTGGCTATTAGTTACTAGCAGGCCTAATGGATAACAGATAGCTCCTGATAGGGGAACCTGGGCTCAGTGGTGTGAAATAATTCACCCCATCACAGCATTAATACATTAGAAGCAGGATGCCAATTCAGAGCAAAAGCACTTTTCAGGAACAAGCATCTGAGGTTTCTTAATATTCCAAAACAGTACCTTAGTTATCAGTTTATATTGTGAAAATCAGAGCTTCTAAGCAAATCATTAACTACTGCAATAATTAGTAGTCTTAAAAATACTGGGCCAGGTGCAGTGGCTCACGCCCGTAATCCCAGAACTTTGGGAGGCCAAGGAGGGTGGGTCACTTGAGGTCAAGAGTTCGAGACTAGCCTGGCCGACATAGCGAAACCCTTCCTCTACTAAAAATACAAAAATCAGTCGGGCGTGGTGGTGTATGCCTGTGCTACTCAGGAATCTGAGGTAGGAGAATCACTTGAACCTGGGAGGCAGACGTTGCAGTGAGCTGAGATCAGGCCACTGCACTCCAGCCTGGGCAACAGAGCGAGACTCCAACTAAAAAAAAAAAGGCTGGTCAGCAGTTCTAATGGCAGATATGGGAAACAACAGAACGGAATCAAACACTGGACAGTGTTGTCAGCATGGCATATTTTGTTCTGTGTATTTGGCAATTCTCATAATCCTTGTGTGAAGATAGATTTTGAGCTTTAGCCATTTGGGCATCCCTAGGTTCAGCATATGAATAAATCTGTAAAAGCAAAATTCATATGCATTTCCACCATTTCTAAAACTTAATTTTCATATCATCTGTGCTTTTTATGAGTGCTATAAATGTTTCTGACAGTCCGTATTTTGAGGGCTGTAAGTCAGGGAGAGAATACGTTGTGTGAAAAAACTGTCACTATCACTGGTTTCTTAAGCATTGCTGTCTTCGACATGTGAATTAATAAATCAGTGCTTTTCGTTTTTTGGTTTTTTGTTGTTGTTGTTGTTTTTGAGACAGAGTCTTGCTCTGTCACCAGGCGCCAGGCTGGAGTGCAGTGGTGCAATCTTGGCTCACTGTGATCTCCTCCTCCTGGGTTCAAGCAATTCTTCTGCCTCAGCCTCGTGAGTAGCTGGGACTACAGGCGCCCACCACCACGCCCAGCTAATTTTTGTATTTTTTAGTAGAGACGGGATTTCTCCATGTTGGCCAGGATGGTCTTGATCTCTTGACCTCGTGATCCGCCCACCTCGGCCTCCCAAAGTGCTGGGATTACAGGCTTGAGCCACCGCGCTTGGCCAAATCCAGTGTCTTTAGTGAGAAGGAGAGGAGGGAAGAAGGAAATATGGAAATGTTCAGGAATCCCTTACCATGGGAGAAACCTTGAATTTTGAGCTCTTACATTCTTTAATCCTCACCATCCCCATTTGCGGTAGCAGCTGTTTCGGTTTCGCAGATGAGAAAATTCGTGTTCAATAAAGGAGCCAGGTCTCGGCTCTGCATTCTTGCAGAGCAGCTTTTGACTGTTTTTGGGCTTGTGTCTGTAGCCTCTCCTCAAAGCGAACCAGCCTTCACAGAACACACTGTCCCTGGCTGCCAGGTCTTTTTGTTCTTTGGTGGATGTGGTTTTGTTTTTTATTAGGAAAACAAATCCTGTATTAATGTAGGGAATGCAATCTTCAAGGCATTGCCAATATCAACTAATAGTGTTTTCTTAAGTTTCACATTTGTGATTTTTGCCATTTAAATGGAAGATGGATGTGAGTTTTAAAAATGGGTGTAGGAATAAGGATCTTCTTCAGTCCACGAAAGCACCTAGGATCCCTATGTTCTTTGCATTCTTTTAACGAGTAGATACTCATTATGTACCTACCGCATGCCAGGTCTCCGCTGTGGTTTATAGCCTGCTGTTCCGGTATAGCCTGACCCTGATGCACATTAGGGTCTATTAAAAACTTTATTACGAGCCAATGGAATCATCGAGGGCTGGAGATCCAACCCATTGGAGGACAGAAACCCCAAGACACCAGGCACTACGTTTTCCACCTTCTGCCAGGACCTCATTCTGCAGCTGCTGCCGCCGCCAGCACGAAAGGCTTCTCCCCAGGAGTGCACCCTTGGAGCACGCCCCCCCCTCCTTCTGCCGGAAGGAAGGAAGCGAGTTTCCCAACCCTTTCCTCCTATGTTACTGGTTCTTGAGCCCACATCTCTCTGGATGTGCCTGATTGGGGGTTGCTGCTGTCCTGCCTGCAAGGGAGGCTGGAAAAGTGAGTGGAGCTGGGGATGGTCCTTTGCCCTCCTGCCCTCCACCCCCACCAGGACTCATAAAGTGGTTGATTCTTCCAGCCTAGAAAGAAGTTCAGATGCCAGGTTGCCAAAAGGAAAGAAAAATGTCATCTGTGACTGGACCAAACATGGACGTGGAACTTTCATTCTAGCAGGGAAAGTAAGCAGATCAATAATTGCACGGATTATTAGGTTAAGTGTTAAGGAGAGACAGAACTAGGAGAACCTATAAAATGGAGACTTCGCTGAAGTAGCCTTTAAACCAAGCCCTGAATGCTGAGAAGCTGAGAGCTGCCAGGGGAAAGGGTGGAGAACAACTTCCTGAGAATAGGGAACAGCAAATGCTTTCAAAGTCAAAAAGAATGGGAGCCTTCCTGAAAGTCAGTCAGTGGTGACACAGAGCTGGGAGAACGTGGAGAGATAGTGTATGGATTAGGAAGGGCTTTGGAGGCCACGCTGGCGATTACTGACTTTATTCAAAGGGTTTGGGAAGTCATTAGAGACTTTTAAATAGGGACCAACAGGCTTGGGATTTTAGATTTGCATTATTAAAAGTCCACTCTTTTTTTCTTTTCTTTTTTTTTTTTTTGAGACACAGTCTTGCTCTGTCACCCAGGCTGGAGTGCAGTGGCGTGATCTTGATTCATTGCCACCTCTGCCTCCCAGGTTCAAGTGGTTCTCCTCCTCAGCCTCCCGAGTAGCTGGGATTACAGGCATGCACCACCATGCCCGGCTAATTTTCGTATTTTTAGTAGAGATGGGGTTTCGCCATCTTGGCCATGCCGGTCTCACACTCCTGACCTCATGTGATCAGCCTGCCTCACTCGGCCTCCCAAAGTGCTGGGATTACAGGCGTGAGCCACCACGCCTGGCCACTCTTTTAGAGAAAATACTAGAGAAGGAGAAGCATAGGTATGAGATGGCCAGTTAGGAAGAGCTTACAGTGGCTTAGAACTAAATTTGTGGTAGAGATGGGGAAAAAGAAGATGGATTTGAGAAATATGCAGGAAGTACTGTCACTAAGATGGGATTCATTCATGACACATATGTCACCCCAAAGTGTCAGGACACAACTATCTTGCTTCAGAATTACAGGTGCATTTCTTGAGGGACAGGATCTGGTGGTCCGGAAGGAGGGTGGGAGCGGTGTGTCAGGCAGCCATGCGGAAGGAGCATTGAATGCCCCGTTGGATACAAGAGTAGGGAACTCAGAGAAGAGACATGCCTGAGACAGAGACTGGATTTAATCAGCAGCCAGTGGTAGGTGAAACCACAGAATGGATAACATGACGTAAGCGGAGAGAGAAGAAGGAAGGTCTAGGAAGAGCCCAGGGAACTCCAACGTTTAAAGACTTGCAGAGGAGAAGCTGAAAGGAAGTTGAAAAGGCCAGGCAGCAGGAGGAAAACCAGTCCCTGAGAAGAGCCTTTTTCAAGAGCTGTGAAACCACTTGTTCAAAATCAATGGAAAAGAGGGACGGTCTGGCATTGATTGGTTTCATCAACATGGAAATCATTCATTTTAACAGCTGCCCTTTTGGAAGCTTGCTGGAGATGGGAGTTAGAAGAGGGTGCGAAGAGGGAAAACAACAGGAAGTGGCAGCCCTTTCTGCCGAAGTGGCCCTGAAGGGGAAGGGGGAGATAGGATGATAAGCAGAGGGAACGGAGGCTTGAGGAAGGATTTCTTTTTAAGGTGGAACAGATTTGAGCATATTTAAATACTAGAGGGAAGGCTCTATATTGGGGTCCTCTCAAGAACCAGAGCCAATAGGATATGTGTGGTTAGAGAAATTTATGATAAGGTTATGTGGTCATGGAGGTTGGCAAGCCCAAAATCTGCAGGGTAGGCTCGCAGGTCGGAGACCCCGGAAGAGCTGACGGTGCAGTTGCGGCCCGAAGGCCAACTGCTGCGGATTCCGTCTTGCTCCAGGGACCTCATTCTTTTATTCCAGTGAGGCCTTCAACTCACGGAATGAGGCCCCGCTCCACGCTACTATGGAGGGCAAGGGGCTTTACCAATAGTCCACCAATTTAAATGTTAATCACAATCGCATCCAAACACACCCTTGCGAAAGTGACCAAATGTTGACACCGTGGCCCAGCTGAGCTGACCTATATCACCAAGAGATGTGGTGGATACAGGGGAGGGCTGGAGGGTTTCTTAGAACTTACCCTTTCATCTAGCTGTAATTTTTGTTTCATTTTTGACACAGAGACGCACCAATCCTCCATAAGCTCCCTCCATACCCTTCAGTTTCAAGGCGCTGATGGCTCCATAAGGAACAACGGACAATGGCCTGTTTCAGGCCATCTAAACCAACAAAGAGGGCTTGTAACATGATTTTTAAAGCCATGTTTGCAACCACACCCAACACTTGCAATTGCGACCACCCCTGGTATGTGAGTTTGAGAACACACTGCCAAGAGAGCTAAACTGTTCTTGATAATCAAGGGAGAGGAATTTGAAGGTGAGTGTCAGGTCAGGTTCCTGGGGGACCGGGAAGGAGACAGGGAGAGGAAGGAGGCAACAGATACGCTCTTTCTGAAAAGGCTCTGGAATGTCAATCTCTCCTCTTCTTTCTTCCAAACAAAATATCCTGTCTCAGAAACAGGGTGGATTATTTAGGGGGGCCCTCGAAGAGAGCTGAACTTCACAACCGGATCAGACTTGTAACTTGCAGATAGCACATGGGAAAACTATTATTTTTCTCCACTTTGTGTGTGTGTGTGTGTGTGTGTGTGTGTGTTAGAAACAGGTTTCACTATCTTTGCCAGGCTGATTTCGAAATTCTGAGTCAGGCAGTCCTCCTGCCCTGGCCTCCCAAAGTGCTAGGATTACAGGCATGAGCCACTGCGCTAGGCCTCATATTTTAAAATTTAATTTACATAAATAAAAACTTACTGTTTTCAGTGGACTGTTCTGCAGATTTTGACAGGTAGGTACAATTACATAATCACCACCACAATCAAGATACAGAACAGTTCCATGCCCCGAAAATTCTCACATCTTCATTTTATTTTTTTATTTTTTAATTGACAATAATGATACCTATTCATGGGATACCTCGTGATATTTTGAAACATTTAATATATGGTGATCTTATCAGGGTAATTAGCATATCCATCATCTCAAACATTGTTTTTGAGACAGAGTCTCTCACTCTGTTGCCTAGGCTGAGTGCAGTGACGTAATCTCAGCTCACTGCAGCCTCCGCCACCCAGGTTCAAGCGATTTTCCTGCCTCGGCCTTCCAAGTAGCTGGGATTATAGGTGCCTGCCACTGCGCCCAGCTAATTTTTGTATTTTTAGTAGAAACAAGGTTTTACCATCTTGGCCAGGCTAGTCTTGAACTCCTGACTTTGTGATCTACCCACCTCAGCCTCCCAAAGTGCTGGGATTACAGGTGTGAGCCACTGTGCCTGGCCAACATCTCTCATTTCTTTGTGTTGGGAACTTTCAGTATCCTCCTTCTGGCTACTTGAAACTGTACGTTACTGTTAACTATAGTCATCCCACAGTGCTATGGAACACTAGAACTTCCCCTTTCATCTGGCTGTAATTCTGCATCCTATCCGCCCCCTTCCCCCACCCTTCCCATCCTCTAATTGTCCGCTGTTCTACTTTCCCCACATCCTCATTTAAAAAAACAAAATACTGATTAGAGACCTGAAAGCATCCTTAGTCAGTGGTAGTTTTGGATGCTTACAGCAGTTATCTGACAAAATGGTTTGAAAAGGGGTAGAGTAGACAACATGTATTTACTAATGACACCTGCAGTGTGGCATCGTATTTGCACATGCTAGGTGTATGCAGTTGTAAATGCCGTCAGCATTCATTTTACTGGCTGAGGATGGTGACTCATGTCTGTAATCCCAACACGTTAGGAGGCCAATGCAGGAGGACTGCTTAAGGCCAGGAATTAAAGATCAGCCTGGGCAACACAGCAAGATTCTGTCTCTACAAGAAAAAAAAAAGCCAGGTGTGGTGGGGTGCACCTGTAGTCCCAGCTACTCTGGAGGCTAAGATGGAGGATCACTTGAGCCCTGGAGTTAGAGGCTGCAGTGAGCTGTGATCGCACCACTGCACTCCAGCCTGAGTGACAGAGCAAGACCCTGTCTCTTAAGAAAAAAAATCACTTTACAAGCAATATTTATTGGTTGAAACAGGGGCGTAAGAACCTCTCTCTAGCCTGTTCTAAGCAAAAGCAAAAAAAAAAATTTTTTTTAAGTTGGGGAAAGTTATAGTCACACTCAGAACAGGATAAACATCTTCATAGATGTTTATGAACACAGAACATAGAACCATGGGTTGAAGTGAATGCGACGGCAGTGGCCTTCTGTGCTCCTATAGGACAGCCAGTGGTGCCACTGCAAAGTCAGGGCCCTCAGTGCCCTCATGAGGTGGGTGCAGAGTCAGAGAATGTTGATTCAGTCCTGCCACCTGCCTGTAGCCTCCAGGCCTGGGCGAGCACATGGACCACACACGGCGTGTCTGGTTTCTTCCACGTGACCCCATGTTTGTGAGGTCCACCCACACTGCAACTCGCTGTCAGTTCCAACAGGCTATCAGTTCTTCGTTCCTTTTTATGGCAGTACAGTGCTCCAGCATATGAATATACGCTCTCCAGAATTTTTACAATGAAATATTTAAGACACATAAAAAGATCCACAAAATAATAGAATGAATAGGATGGTAGGAGTCTACAGCTTAGGGATTAAAGCCTATTTGTCAATTACTCTATGCCTGTGGGAAACACAGCCTTGAGGTCGTGTTGATAGAGTTTCAGGAGGGAACAGGAGTAGATGGGTGGGTTTGAGCTGCCCTCTTCACTCGGACGGAAGTCCTTGTCTGACCTTGTCAAATTCTAGGGATGTAGAACCTTGCCAAAAGTAACACTAAGTAAAAATAAAATAAGCTCAAACTTAGAAGCTCAGATTTAGGTTGCGGCCCACCTCTGCTTTCTCTTCTGGTTTGTATTTCATTCACTACTTCTTTCTGTAAATAACATAGTGCCCCTACTATCTGCCAGGCCTGTTCTAGGTGCGAAAGATACAGCAGCAAACAAACCAGACTAGAGCTCTGTACTGGTGGAGCTCACATTCAAGTTCGGGAGACAGTAAAACAAGATACATATGAAAAATAAACCACTTTATATTATCTGCATGTTAAGTCAAGGATCCTCGCAGATCCGCAGGCAGATGGGGAACAGGTATATCACGGACGCATGTTAGAAACGTGGGGACCCACCCTGGACCAAGTGAATTCACATCTGTGTTGTAGCAAGTTCCCCAGGCGATTAACAAACGCATTTAGGGGCTATGGGGGGGGGGGTGGTAAAGACAGTGAAGGAGCTGAGGAGGGAGTGTGAACTGCAGGGGCTGGGGGTGCTGTGATTTAAAACCAGTTGCCGGGGAACAGGGAAGGCCTGGTTTGCAAGGAGGCCCTGGCGTAAGAGCTAAAGGGGGTTGGGGAGCAAAGTTCTGCAGGTATCCGGGAGAAGCCACAGCGGCAAATGCGAAGACCCTCCGGCGTCGAGGCAAGGGCCTGCCGTACTGAGAGGCAGGGGCAGAGCCAGCTAGGGGCAGCGTGGTCGTGTTTGCAGCCGACTCATTTTTACTTCGCCTGAGGTCGGTGTTTGGGGTGTGTCCTGCGGCGCAGTCCCAGAGCGCTGGAACGCGCGCGACCCTGCAGGGCAGCGAGGCCCGGGAATGCACCGACCTGCGCCCTCCCAGCGCCCTTGGTCTGGGGTTCCTGGCATTCTAGCTCCCAAGGCTTTTCTATCTTGGACTTTTTTTTTTTTTTTTTAATGCAAATTTCCCTTTTATGGGCTAGGAGTGTAGCAGAAGGCTCAGGTCTAAGGGCATCCTTTGGATTTAGTAGGCTCCGGCAGTCAAAACATATTTCCCTTAAACTCTGCCTGCACTCGAGCTGTCTGCTTGCACTATGGACCCTGCACAGAGGAGTCCAGGCCGAGGCAGACGGAGAACGCCCACATTCTCACCCTGCCCTCGGCCTTGCCGGGGAGGATGCTCCGAGTCTGACCCTGGCTAGTCACTGCGTCTCCCCACGCGCGCTGCTCCCTCTGCGAAAGTGGGGAATATCAGCTGCCCAGCTGGGTGGTTCTGACCCGAGTGGGGCCACTTCTAGGGAAGCTGCTGTGACTAGAAAGCGCTGCCGGCCTCGGCTAAACCACCGCTGTGCGGAACACCCTCGCCCCGAGCCCCGATCTTCGGGTTGCTTCTGCACAGGGACTTGTGAGGTTGCTGCGCCCCGGGGTCTGGATTGCGCGCCCGCACCGGCCCGCGCACGGTGACCACAGACGCGGGACTCGGCTGAGAGTCTCCGGCCACAGGATTCCCCGGGGAAGCGGCCCCGAGCGGAGGAGAGGAGCGATTGGCTGGGAGGGAGGTGGGACGAGCGGTCACGCCGGCGCCGGGAGGCTGCAGGGCGGGGAGCAGGGGGCGGTCGGAGTGGGGAGGACATAGTGGCGGGTGCGGAGGAGCGGGAGGACGGAGCGGAGCGGGAGCGGGAGCGGGGGAGGAGAGGCGGGAGGGGCGGAGGAGCGAGGAAGAGGGAACTGGGACCGGGTGACCCGAATGGGGAGGCGGGGCCGAGGGGACCCGGGCGGGGTGGAGAGACGGCGGGTACGGAACGGGGAGGGGGGTTGGAGGGAAGAGGAAAGGGGCAGAGGGGCCCGCTGGGGAGGAGAAAGGAAGGACATTAGGGTGGAGTGAGCGAAAAGGAGACGAGGGGCTGGGTGTGGAGAGAAAAAGGGGCTGGGCGGGGAGGAAGAGAAGAGGGAGAAGCGGAGTGGGGCGGGGCACTGGCCTGGGGTCCTCCCCTTCCCCCGGGTCCAACGTCCCTGGGGCGTGATTAGCAGCTCCTTGGGGAAAAGGGCGGGGCCTGAGCTCGAGGCGCGGGGTTCCGGGTGGGGCGGCGACCCGCGGTGCTGTTCGAGGCCGCGGCTATGGCGCGAGGCCCCGAGGTTTGCCCAGGAGGGCTCCGGTCACACCGCGTTTCTGGGCCTTTAGGTTCCTCCTCGCTTCTGCTCTCCGCCGTCGCCCTGCCCTCCCTCCGCCGCGTCAGAGCGGGGTCCCAGGCGCCCAGTGGCGGCGGGGGCGGGGGGCGGTGCGGGGGGAACACTGAGGGACGCCCCAGCGAGGACCTACTAGGTGCGATCCCGGGCGCACGAGATGTGGAGCTGCAGTGACGAGACGGTCATCCGAAGGACCCTGGGAGAGGGGCAGCTGTAGGGGGTCCTGGGAGAGTGTCTGACCGCGGGCCACCTGAGAGTCAGCGCGGGGGTGGGGGAGACATGGGCCTGGAAAGATGGGGGAGATCTGGCCGGTGGAGACGTGAGTGCCCTAGAAAGGGAGGCCGAGGTGGTGGAAGCAAGGGCGCGGCTTGCTGGGCTCCAGGACCGGAGGGGTGGGAGGGAGCGTGAAGGCCTCAGGCCTGGCCAGTGGGCAGCATCCCCTGCAGCCTACTAGCGGCAGGTGCGAGGCCACCCCTGCCTTCACCGTTGTGTGACTTGTCCAGGTAACCTTTCTGCGCCTTGGCTTGTCCACATCTGCTAGTGGGGCAGTAATGGAGGGTGGTGAACATGTATAACATATGGGAAGCTGTGTAGTGCCCTTCCCAGCCTGGCTGCTTCATGAACATAGTCCCTTTCCTTCCTGGAAGAAGGAAGTCAACCCAGAGACTTCTCACTGCTGGCACAGGTAAGCACCAAACAGAATAAAACAGAAGACGCATGTCCGAGTCCAACAGAGCAGGTGCCTGGCCTAGCTGGCCTCGGTTTGGGGCATAAGAATCCCCTTACAAATTGCTTCTGCATCAAGACTTAAGGCCTCAACTTGTTGATTCTTTGCTAGGGATTCTTACCACAATGGAAATAATTGACTGCCGTTGATTGCATAGGAATGAAGAGACACACAGAAAGATGCACGTTTCATGGGAGTGTCTCTCATAAGCAGAGAGAACTCTTCTCGGCCAGAATTCCTTGACTTACAAGTCTGTGTGCGATTCAGGATTACAGATTTTTTGTTTGTTTGTTTGTTTTTGAGACAGAGTTTCGCTCTTGTTGCCCAGCTGTAGTGCAATGGCGAGATCTCGGCTCACTGCAACCTCCAAAACATAATAGGGTCAGAGAGGTGGATCCACAGCAGAGCTGTGGGCAAAACTGCTGGCACCAGACAGGTCCCTCCTCCAAGATACAGCATAGAGGGTGACGTGCCTGCAGGCACACAGGCTCTGGGTTAGGCTTTGTGGGATTCTGACCTCACTGAGCCATTGTTGAGAATGCTCTGGTAACTTAGATCATGACTCAGTTTCTCCATAGGAAAACAGAGCAAAGATACTGGCTGTTTAACTTCCCTGAGGGCAGGTGCAGTTTTAAAATAGCTTTTTCAAGTTGAGGCAGTTGGTTGTTGGGTGTGACTGTCATTCCTGTGGGATGGAGGCGGTGCAGCCTGCAGGTGAGATCAGTGCAATGGCATGGCTGAAGTGACATGGAAAGGCCAGGAGGAAGCCTGACAGGAAGGGTGGCATCCTCCAAAGGGAATGAGGAGGGAAACTGGAGGGGCGTGGCCGGCCCTTCACAGAGAGACTTCATGACACTGGCATTCCCCAGGCAGTGTGTGGCTCTGTGCATGTCCCAGACATTGGCCAGGGCAGGTGAAGCCGCCCTCGATGCCATATGTGGAACTGTGATCTAATTGGTGGGATACATTGCTGAGCCACAGTGTGACGGCAAATGCAAACAAGCATGCACCTTCTTTCCTGGTGACTGCAGTAGTCAGCCAAGCCCTTCTGGACCAGGCCAGCCTTGTTTCCTAACAGGATGGGCCCTGCTTTGATGACAGGTGAATTCCTAGAGGTACCGTCTTCCTGCAGAGCTTTACGTAATGCAATGCGAGAAGAAGGCTTTGGTGGCGTGGGCGCTTAAGGTCCTTGAAACCCCAGCGAACTCTCACGGCAGGCTGGAGTGAATGCAGTGGCTTGGGAACCCCTTCCTCATCTGTTTGGGCTGGTGTGTCTGCCACCCTTGGATCCTCTCTCAGCATTCCCGCTGTCTGTCTCCTCAGCAAGCTCATTTATGTCCTTATACCTACACTTGGGGCACCTAAAAATAATCTCTCTCATCTCAGTCAATCTTTCTCATCCTCAAGATGTCGTTCAAGCCACACCTCCATCTTCCATCTACCCCAGTAGCTCCTGGATTTTTCTCTGAGCTCATAGCATTCAGAGTCATTTAACACATATACTGATCTTGAGTTTCCTGCCATTTTTTAGAATATGAGTCTTTTTTTTTTTTTTCTTTTTTTTTGGTGGAGGGGGTGGGGTTCTGTTGACCATGCCAGAGTGCAGTGGCATAAGCATATCTAACTGCAGCTTCAAACTCCTGAGTCCAAGTCATCCTCCCACCTCAGCCCCCCAATAGCTGAGACTACACCACCATGCCCAGCTAATTTAAAAAAATTTTTAGAGATGGGGTTTCACTATGTTGCCCAGACTGGTCTCAAACTTTCAGCTTCAAGTCATCCTCCCACCTTGGTCTCCCAAAGCACTGAGATTACAGACATGAGCCACAGAGCTCAGTGGTTTTTGAGTCTTAACTTTTCTTCTGGAACCTAGGCTTCCTGATGGCGGATGTGCTATGAGATATATTGTTGTATTGCTGAATCCAAAACCATGTGGAAGGTATTTCAGGATCCTGTTCAATGCTTAGATATTGTTACTTCTGGTAATAATCCATGAAGAGCTGTGTTTAGATGTGTAATGAAAACACACGTGAGAGCCAGGCATGTCGGCTCATACCTGTAATTCCAACACTTTGGGAGGACAAGAGGAGAGGATTGTTTGAGGCCAGGAGTTTGAGACCACCTAGGGTAACAAAGCAAGATCCTCTATCTGCAAAACGTTTTTTAAAATTAGCCAAGTAAGGTGGTGTGCGCCTGTAGTTTGACTTCTGGGGAGGCTGAGATAGGAGAATCACTTGAGCCCAGCCGTTGGAGGCTGCAGTGAGCCATGATTGCACCAGTGCACTCCTGCTAGGGGCCAGAGGGAGCCCCTAACTCAAACAAAGCAAAACAAAATCAAACACGGGGAAAAACTTCCCACACCTGTCATGATTTTCTCTGTCCTCTCAACTACTCTCTGTACTTCACTTCTGACACCAGAGGTGTGAATTTTTTTCCTGTGTTGACCAGTTTTCCAACCCCGGCTGGAAGTCCTGAAATTCAATCCAATTCTGACACCACCTGGAGTTGGCACAGCCCCTACCAGTTGAAGTCTGATGGGGCTGCCATTAGACTGCCCCTACTTCAGACGCCAGTCGCAAGCCCTCACTGTCTCCTGTGCTTCTGATGGGCCAGCTGCAAATCAGAGGTTCCCATGACACCAGCCTCGGATTCTATCATTTCTGGAATGGCTCACAGAACTCAGAGAAACACCTTATTAGGTTTACCTGTTTATTATAAAAGGGACAGCTCAGGAACAGAGGAAGGGAAGAGAGCACAGGGCAGGAGATGGGGAAGGGCATGGAGCCCCCACAACCCTCCCAGGTCTGCCGCCCTCCCAACACTTCCATGTGCTCAGCAACTCAGAACTCTCTGCACCCCACCTTTTTGATGAGGCTTCATGATGCAGGTATGACTGATGAAATCACTGGCCATCGGCCTTTCAACTCAATCTCGAGCCCCTCAGTCTCCTCCAGCCTCCCCAGCGGGTGGGAACTGGGGGGCAGTTCTGAACGTTCCCATCCTCTCATCACACAGTTGGTTCCCCTGGCAACCAGCACCCCCATCCTGCAAGAGCCCGCATCAGCAGAAACTCAGGTTGAAAGGGGCTTGTTATGAATCACTTAGGAAATCCCAAGCATTTTACGAGCTCTGTGCCCAGAACAGGGTTGAAGACCAAGTGTGTATCTCTTATTATAAATCATAATAGTGTATCACAGACTGGTTAATTGACACTCTTCAGGACCAACAACAACAAAAACTTTCTCTCTCATCCAAATACCTAAGAAACAAAAAGCTGACTCTCAGATGCGACTGAGGGTGCTCAGCCCTTCTCTCTCTGCAGCCTGGCCCCTCTGTCCTTGGCCTGTCTTGTGGGAAGGGACCAACTCTGTCCAGCATACCTTGCAGACACAATGCAGCCATTTCCAGGGTCAACTCTGGAGGAGCTCAGGGAGCTGCAACACCACACAGTGCCAGGAATTTCTCTCTTCCTGGCTCAGGAAGCCAAGGGAACGATAACTGAGTTTCAGTGACTGGGGTGGCATGTGAACTTCAGGGGTTTCCCCGGGTGAAAATACAAATCAACATGTATTGAACTGGACACGGGGTGTGGGGGCAGGGGGACTCATACCTGCAATCCCAGCACCCCACTCTAGATGCCCCCATGTGAACACCTACCTTTTTAGGCTTCACAAATGGCTTTAGGACTAAGTTGTTCAGGAAGGGAAGAGGAAGAGCAGCATATGACAGCTGAAGTCTCAGTTTCCTTGCTATAATGTCATCACGATTTCTGCATAATATGGTTGCCATGAGAACTGAGATAATGTACGGAAGGTGCGTCTGCACGTGGTGATCCTGCAGTGTCACTGCCATCACCATTACTATAAACCAACACCTGCATTGTCTTACTTATTTTTAGTAGAGATGAGGTCTTGCTATGTTGCCCAGGCTAGTCTTGAACTCCTGAGCTCAGGAGATCCTTTCACCTTGGCCCTGCAGAGTGCTGAGTGAGCCACGTGGTCAGCCCAACACTTGCATTTTTACTGTGTCATTTCGCAGAAATACATCAGAGACCCAGGGACCAGAGTAACCCAGGAAGAGTGGGTGAGAGTGGTAGATATATCAAGATGGGAGGCTAGGCTGGGCGCGGTGGCTCACGCCTGTAATCCCAGCACTTTGGGAGGCTGAGGTGGGTGGATCCTCTGAGGTCAGGAGTTTGGGACCAGCCTGGCCAACATGGTGAAACCCCATCTCTACTAAAAATACAAAAAAAAAAAAAAAGCTGGTTGTAAGTGGTGCATGCCTGTAATCACAGCTAATAGAGAGGCTGAAGCATGAGAATCGCTTGAATCCAGGAGGCAGGGGTTGCAGTGAGCTGAGATACTTTGGCCTGGACAACAGGGTAAGACTCTGCCTTGGAAAAAAAAAAAAAAAAGGGGGAGGCTGATGCCTCTTTAAGAGATGAAGACACTCATCATTATATCGGCTAAGTTAAAATATATAAGTATAGAGAAGCAACTAGAAGGAAACACTCTAATATGTTAACACTGACTATCTCTTTCAGTGGGATTATGTGATTTTTAAAACATGTGTTTCCTAAAATTTATGAAATGAATATTTATTATTCAAATTTAGGAAAAAAATTTTTGTTTCAGAAGGACCCTGGTTAAATTTAGTACAACTCACTGAAAACTACTCTGAGCCTCAGCAGCTGGTGGCGCCTTTTTGTGCTGCCTGTACTCAAACCCTGGCTCTGCCTTTTACCAACTGGGGTGATCAGGGACAAGTTAGTTAACTTCTTCGTGCCTTTGTTTTTTGTTTTATAAAATTGAGGCTTACAGTGCCTAATTCAGGCTAATTTGGCAATTAAATAAGATACTGCTTATAAAGTACCTGGCACACATAAGTACACAAAAATGTAAGCTACGCCGGGTGCAGTGGCTCACATCTGTAATCTCAGCACTTTGGGAGGCCGACCGAGGTAGGTGGATCATTGGAGGTCAGGAGTTCGGGACCAGACTGGCCAACATGGTGAAACCCTATCTCTACTAAAAATACAAAAAATTAGCCAGGGGTGGTGGTGCATGCCTGCAGACTCAGCTACTTGGGAGGCTGAGGCAGTAGAGAGGTGGAGGTTGTGGTGAGCTGAGACCGTACCACTGCCCTCTAGCCTGGGCAACAGAGTGAGATGCCATCTCAAGAAAAAAAGAAGCCCAGGCTCGGTGGCTCACGCCTATAATTTCAGTGCTTTGGGAGGCCATGGCGAGCGGATCAGCTGAGGTCGGGAGTTCGAGACCAGCCTGACCAGCATGGAGAAAACTAGTCTCTACTAAAAATAGTAAAGTTAGTCGGGCATGGTGGCGCATACCTGTAATCCCAGCTACTGTTTTTCAGAGGCAGGAGAATCACTTAAACTGGGGAGGTGGAGGTTACGGAGGATCTAGGCGATGAGGTGAGATTTCGCCATTGCACTCCAGCCTGGGCAACAAGAGGAAAACTCTGTCTCAAAAAAAAAAAAAAGAAAGAAAGAAAGAAATGTTAGTTACAATAGTATTGTTTTTGGATGGGAAGGTCTGGAACGTAGTTAGTGTCCAGACCTTCCTCAGCTTTCTCAGAGGAAGAATTCCTCCTCTCTGAGTGGCCTCAGCTATGCCTCCTACTAGATTACTATCCTGTTTATTCACCCAAAGATTGCAGGCCGCTGGGCCTCCCGTGAAACAACAATCTGAGGCAAGGGTGACACCCTAGGCAGAGGACGTGTTTGTTTTCCTAACTTCTTGAGCGGGATCCAAAGAGCTGTTTCTTGGTTGACTCAGCCTCTTTGCAGTAGGAGACCATGACCGGCACACACAGGGCAAACGATACAGCTCTGTGTCTGAGTTCGTATCCAGTATGGGATTTGTCCTTTCATTCACTCATTCATTTGGTTGTTAAATTCACACACGTGTCTTAGATGCCTGCTATATGTCAGGCACTGCTGTAGACCATGAGACAATCAATTAAAATGCAATGAATTAAAACTTAATTAATAAGGGACTTATTTGTGCACGTATGTTCAGAGCAACATTATGCATAATACCTAAAAGGCAGAAGCAGCCCAAAGGTCCATGGACAAATACGTTAATAAACAAAATGCGATCTAGACATACAATGATATGGTATTTAGCCCAACAAAGGAAGGAAATTCTAGCCAGGTTCGGTGCCTCATGCCTGTAATCCCAGAACTTTGGGAGGCCGAGGCAGGGGATCGATTGAGGCCAGGAGTTTGAAACCAGCCTGCTCAACATAGCTGGACCCTGGGTCTACAAACGGAAAAAAAAAATTAACCAGGCACGGTAGTGTGCATCTGTAGCCCCGGCAACTCAGGAGGCTTAAGTGGGAGGATTGCTTGAGCCCAGGAGTTCAAGGCTACAGTGAGCCATGATTGCACTCAGGCCTGGGTGACAGAGCGAAACTGCCTCAAAAATAAATAAAAAAATAAAGCAGACGACAATAGATTAAAAAGAGAGGAAATTCTAACACATGCTACTTAGACACGGATGAACCTTGAGGACTTTATATTGGGTGAAGTTAGCCAGTCACAAAAAGACAAATAACTGTGAAATTCCGCTTCTAGGAAGTGCCCAGAGGAGTCAAATTTGTGAAGACAGAAAGTAGAGAAGGTGGTTAGCAGTAGCAGTGGGGAAGGAGTGAAGAATTATTGCTTAATGTTTACAGAGCTTCAGTTTGGGGAGGTGATAAAAGTTCTGGAGATGGACGTAGTGATAATTGCATGATGCAGATGTATGATAACCAGAATATGCTATCCCAAAATAAGCCTCTTTGACATAAGGATTATTTTGAGCTGATTATTTTGAGAAACTGCAGACACAGGAGAAATTCTGAAAACAGAGCAGAAGTTACTCTTTGTAAGGCGAATTTACATCTATAAAGGAAATCTTTATTGTAAGGGTGTCCCAGAGACAGGTGATTTGAAATCACTAGACTCCCTTCGTTGGACAAGGCATGGATTTAATTCCGCATCACAAATCTTACCCTTGTTTACTGTACTTTTCCTGGGCCTCTTCTTTCTTTTTTTTTTTTTCCTTTTTGAGATAGAGTGTGCTCTGTTGTGCAGGCTGGAGTGCAGTGGCATGACGATCTAGGCTCACTGCAACCTCTGCCTCCTGAGATCAAGGGATTCTTCTGCCTCAGCCTCCAGGTAGCTGGGACTATAGGTACATGCCACCATACCTGGCTCATTTTTTTTTCAGTAGAGACAGGGTTTCACCATGTTGGCCAGGCTGGTCTCGAACTCCTGAGCTCAAGTGATTTGCCTGCTTCAGCCTTCCAAAGCGCTGGGATGACAGGAATGAGCCACGGCGCCTGGCCAACATCTTAGAATGGGCCCTCCCCATATCCTCCTTTCTTTGTTTCAGTTGAAACTCAGCCTGGTATCTCAGCCTGATTTTTAAGTCAACTCTTTGATATTCACTCATTTCTCTTCGTGTCTTCCATGTATACAAGAAGTACACGTTATTAAACTGTTGTTTGCCTTTCTCTTAATAATCTGTCTTTTTTCTCAGGAGTCGGCCTCAACTAAGAAATATTTCTCTCCTCTCCTGCAGTTCTTAATGCCGCTGAACTGTATAGTTAGCCAAGGTTAAAATGATAAAGTTTATGTTATGTATATATTTCTCACCATAATTTTTTAATATTAAAAAACCATAATAGCTTTAGATAGTGGAATCAAGCATAGAAATTGTAGAAATTAAGCTCATGGAAAAATTTACAAAACAGATTTAGCTTTTGCAATTTTTGTTTTGAAACTTCTTTTGAACAGACAATTTACCATACAAGATACACAGGTAACAAACGAGCACAGGAAAAGATGCTCAGCATCCTTAGTCATGAAACTCTCAGAAGGCGCCCGGACACGCCTCTCACGATGGCTAAAATGAAAAAAGATTGACCTTACCAGCTGAGGACAAGGATGCAGAGCAAATGGGACTCTCATTTATGACTGGTGAGAATGTAAAATGATACAACCACTTTGGAAAATAGTTTGGCACTTTGTTGAAAAGTTAAACAATACTACCCTGTGATCTAGCCATTGCATTCCTAGATATTTACCCAGGAGAAACGGAAGCATGTGTTCCTACCGAGACGGACACAATGTCCATCAACAGGTAAGTGAAAATAACAAACTGTGTTGTATGCGTACAGCACCATGTCACTCAAAAATGAAAACGAAAACAAAAAAACTGGCCAGCAGCACTGGCTCACACCTGTAATCCCAGCACTTTGGGAGGCCAAGGTGGGCGAATTACTTGAGGTCAGGATTTGAGACCAGCCTGGCCAACATGGTGAAACCCCATCTCTACTAAAAGCACAAAAATTAGCTGGGTGTGGTGGCACCCACCTGTAATCCCAGCGACTTGGGAGGCTGAGGCGTGAGAAGTGCTTGAACCCGGGAGGCAGAGGTTGCAGTGAGCTGAGATTGCACCACTGCATTTCAGCCTGGGTGACAGAGTGAAACTCTGTCTCAAAAACAAAGAAAACTCCAACAAAAGCCAGGTAAGCTGTGGGCTATGAATACAGCACCATGCCACTTTCAATGATTGAAAAATGAACTGTGGCTTCTCTATGGATGAATCTCAAAAGAATTATGCTGAATGAAAAAAGACAGGCAAAAAAGAGAATATGCTGTATGATTACATTCAATGCAAACCGGTTTATGGTGACAGAGGGCCAGTCAATGGTTGCCTGTGAAGGAGGGAGGGGATGAAGGAGGAAGAGATTACCAAGGGGCACAAGGACATTTTGGGGGGGGAGGCGACAGATAAATTCATTATCTTGATTGTGGTGATTTTTTTTCATGGGTGTGTGCCTGTGTCACTTATGTGCAGTTTACTATACGTCAATTATGCATTAATAAATGTGCTAAAACCAAAATGAACAAAATGTAAATGCACACACAGAAAGTGCAGTTAGGCTGGGCGTGGTAGCTCATGCCCAGAATCTCAGCACTGTGGGAGGCTGAGGTGAGAGGCTCTCTTGAGTCCTGGAGTTCAGTACCAGACCCATAAGATAGTGAGACATCGTCTCTACCAAAAATTAAAAAAAATTACCCAGGTGTGGTGGTGCGTGGCTGTAGTCCCAGCTATTTGGGAGGCTGAGGCAGGAGGATTGATTGAGCTCGGGAGGTCAAGGCTTTGGTGAGCCATGATTGTGCCATTGCACTCCAGCCTGGGTGACAGAGCATCACTCTGTCCTAAAAAGAAAAACCTTAGAAAGCTTTACAAAAGCTTTTAGAAAGCCAATCTGGCTGTTAGGAAGTGAGCCGGAGGAAAAGTAGGGCACAGGTAGGAACCAGAGGGTCTAGGTGAGGAGAAGTGAGGACGTCACTGGTGGGGCAGTGGCTGGAGTCCAAAGCTGCATGGATGTGGTCTGTTCCTACGCCAGCCACTCCCTCCATCTATTCAAGACCCCGGAGAGGTAGGAAATTTGACCCCAGCTTTACAGAGAGGACAGTGACTAGGAGCAGTGAAGTCACTTGCTTAAGGGCACACAGCTGATGGAGAGCTAGGGATTCCAGTCCTGTGGGTTCGGAGTCCAAAGCCCATGCTTGTAGGGTCCAGCCCTACAGGTCCCGTGAGTCACTCTCTGCTGGTGTGGAGACGAGAAACTGTGGAAATAAAAGAAACAAGACACAAAGAGAAAACAGAGTTTGGGCCCAGGGGTCCACTGCCAACCAAAGCCCAGAGACCAGCAGTGGCCCCGCATGCCTGGACGCTCTGACATTTATTGAGTACAAAGCAGGGAAGTGCAGGTAGGATAAAGTAATGCTGGTCAGCGATAGGGTCAGGCAAATCAGGCACGGTAGAATTAGAAAAGAATTAGAGATACAGTTACATAGTGTCTTGGAGATAGGGGGCCTAAGACTTTGAAGAAGCCCAGGGGAGGGGAAAACCTAAGGCGTCAGCACTTTTTTCATAGTTGTCAAGAAATGTCAAGGTCACTATGATTTATGTTACTATTACTAATTCTTATCTTCTAAGGAAAGAGGAACCAGGTGCAGAAGCAGAACTTGAAAGTAGCCATGGAACGTGACCGCTGAATCACAGCACCACATGGAGACAATTAAGTCCCCGGATGTCTGTGGGCCTCCCTGACAGCCGTCAGGCCTCCCACAAGAGCTTGGAGAAGTGGAGTTTTCTCCTCCTCCGGGGAAGGAGATGTCTTGGCCATCTTGGATGTCTCCTTACCTGGCTGGCTAAACAGCGGGCACTTTCCCAGTGCTGACACCGTCACACAGCCAAGGCGTCCTCCAGCAGCCCTTATGCGGGTGTGACAGAGGACTCAGAGCATCCTGTCTTAGGGTCATCTCTTTTACAATGCCACTTCAGTCCCATACTTCTTGACCTGAGGCTTATTAGTAAGATTAAAGATTAGATGATTATATAGATGTGTTTATGATTACATAGGAATAGCTATGTGATTATTTATGATTTTATATATAGGAATAACTATGTAACTGTATCTCTAATTCTTTTCTAATTCTATGTTTATATGAGAACATGCTGAGGCTTCAGACCCTTGCCTCGGCTCTTGCGGGGTTCCTCCCCACCACATGCTCACAAGCACCTTTCTAATGTAGATAAAAGCCATCGAGGAAGACTCTCCCTCGTCTTGCTGTCTGAAATTACTCATCCTCATGACCATTTGTTGCATGACGATCTTTCCTTGGGAGGAGGCAGGGTGCCATGGGAATATTAACGTCATCTAGGCAGTCAGGAAGGGAAGGCTTCCTGGAGGAAGGGACATTCCAGCTGAGCTGCAAAGAATGCTCAGGAAGGGGAGGAGTCGGAAATGCTTATGAGAAAAGGGAGAACGTGTTCTGGGGGCGGGGTGTGACTGCGTGGAAATAAACCAGGGCAGGGCCTGCTTGAAAATCTGAGCTTCTGCATTGCTGGGTGGTGGCGTGAGATGCAGAGAGAGGCACCAGATGCTGATGTTTGTTCTCTGTGTGGCAGCTTAGAGAATGGAGTAGATAGGAGGGAGGCCAGGTGAGATCCTGCCTGCCAGGCAGCTGCCTCTTGTGGTTACCATGGAAACGTTAGCCTGCAGACCCAGCAGCCTCTAGTCCAGCCCCTCTTATTAAGGACGACAAGGCTAAGAACCAGACAGAGGAAGAGATTTGCTCTTCCCTGCTGGCGGCCTGGAAACTTCTGTCAGAAAACATTGCAGTAGAACACACACGAGATAAAAGTCGCTATTTACTTTGCAATCATTTTATTTAGTATTATTATTATTTTAGACACGATCTCTCTCTGTTGCCCAGGCTCAGTGTGATCTTGGCTCACTGCAACCTCCGCCTCCCAGGCTCAAGCGATCCTGCCTCCTCAGAATCCTGAGTAGCTGGGACCACAGGTGCACACCACCTTGCCTGGCTAATTTTTGTATTTTTTGTAGAGACAGAGAGTATCACCATGTTGCCTGGGTAGGTCTCGAACTCCTGGGCTCAAGCGATCCTCCCACCTCAGTCTTCCAAAGTGCTGGAATTACAGGTATGAGCTACTATGCCTGGCTAACCATTTTTAACCATCTTTAGAACTCCTCTCGTCATTCTAAACTGAAACTCTGTCCCTATTAAATAATTCCCACCTCCCCTCCCCCCAGCTCTAGCAATCACCAACCATCATTTTTACCTTCTTCTTCCTCCTCCTCCTCTTCTTTTTTTCTCTTCCTCCTCCTCCTCTTTCTCCTTCCCCTCCTTCTCCTCCTTCTTCTCTTCTTCCTCTTTGAGAGAGAGAGGAGAGAGAATAATGCTGTGTCGCCCAGCCTGGAGTGTAGTGCAGCTCACTGCAACCTTGAATACCTGGGCTCCAGCAATCCTCCCACCTCGGCCGACGGAGTAGCTAAGACTACAGGTGTGTGTCACCACACATGGCTAATTTTTAATTTTTTCTGTGGAGACAAGGTCTTACTGTGTTGCCCAGGCTGGTCTCAAACTTCTGGCATCAGGTGATCCTCCCACTTTGGTCTCCAAAGTTCTGGGATTACAGATGTGAGCCACCACGACTGGTGTCTACTTTCTGCCTCTGTGAATTTAACTCCTCTAGGGACCTCATGTAAGTAGAATCACATGATATTCATCCTCTTATGTCTGGCTGACTTCACTTAGCATAATATTCTAAAAGTTCACTCATGTTGTGTCATGGGTCAGAATTTCCTCCCTTTTTAAAGGCCAAATACTATTCCATTGGGTGGGTAGACCACATTCAGTTTATACATTCATCTTTGGTGGACCTGGGGTTGTTTTGCCTTTTGGCTATTGTGAAGGAGGCGTCTAAAAACATGGGTGTATTGGAAACCTTCTTCATAAACATCAATTATTGGTACTTAGTGAAGAACAAAGGCGTTTGTTAAGTTTTAAATACAAGGAAAAGAGAAAAGAGAAGAATGATACATTTCTCCCTGAAAGTCGACCAGAAGCAGCCTTTGTGCCTAAATGCTTTCAGGACTCATCTGAGACCCGGCTTTCCCTGGCTGTTGTTCTGAATACTGTATGTTTAGACTACACATGTGTCCAACTCTAGTTCCTGTGGCACATGTTAGCAGAAGCAGCTTTCATCTGTGAGGCAGATTTGCCTTGGGATTTGCTTCTCCTGGGGGACTCTCTGGGCTTCTAGGAAAACTGACAAAAGGCCAGCTGGTCTGTTCTACCATTTACAGGAATGTAGGCTCCACGATGGCAGATGTACCTGTCTCTTCTTAACCAGTGAATCACCAGCACCTAGAACACTGGATGGTGCTCGAAGAAGAATCTGTCAGGCAGGCGCAGTGGCTCACACCTGTAATCCCAGCACTTTGGAAGACCTAGGTGGGAGGATCACTTGAGCCCAGGATTTCAAGATCAGCTTGGTGATGTAGTGAGACCCCCACCTCTACACAAAATAAAAAATTAACCAGTGATAGTGGCATGCGCCTGCAATTCCAGCTATTATGACGGCAGAGGTGGGAGGATCACTTGAGCCCAGGAGATCACAGTGACCCATGGTCACGCCACTGCACTCCAGCCTGGGCGACAGAGCAAGATTTTGTTTAAAAGAAAAAAAAGAAGAAGAATTTGTCAAATGAATGAATGACTAACTGGACGCTCCATGGAGTCCTTCCTTTCCTGGGCTGAGGAGATTTGTCTTGGACCCCAGTCATGCATTCATTTGACAAATTCTTTTTATTTATTTATTTTTTTGAGACCAAGTCTTGCTCTGTCACCCGGGCTGGAGTGCAGTGGCATGAACGGCTCACTGAGTAAGTGATTCTGACATTTACCCAGGCTGTAATTCTAGCATGACTCTTTCTGTTTTCTCATCACTCAGCTGGTAGAAATGACACCTGCTTGAGCCAACCTCACCAGGTGTCATGAACAGGAGCTTCCAGGGGACTGTGTAAATAAAAATACTGTCCCAATGGATGTCATGATTGTCCCTTGCTGTGACCTCTCCTCCCAGCACCAGCCTTGCATCTACCACTAACCTCCCACTTTTGGGCACCTCTCAAAACTCAGAACTTCTCTGTCTTCTCTCTCCGTGGCCGCCCCTTTCCTGCCCCAAGTCTGGCTGCTTCTTCCCTTTCATGGCCCTCATTTCTTTGGCCATCCCCTCTGGTCAGAAATCCCTCCCCACTGTGTGAACATTGTCAAAACCTTGACCATCGTCTGCCTCTGGACTTTTCTGCCCCACCTCACCAATGCTGCCAGAGACAACCCCCAACGTGCAGCTTTGACCTCATGCCCCTAATTTAAACATAACTGAGGGGTTGGGAGCAGTGGTTCACGACTGTAATCCCGACACTTTGAGAGGCCAAAACAGGCAGATCACCAGAGGTCAAGCGTTCGAGACCAGCCTGGCCAACATAGTGAAACTTGACTGTACTGAAAATACAAAAATACAAGCTGGGCATGGTGGTGCATGCCTGTGATCCCTACTTGGGAGGCTGAGGCAGGAGAATCACTTGAACACTGGAGGTGGAGGCTGCAGTGAGTAAAGATCGTGCCACTGCACTCTAACCTGGGTGACAGAGCAAGACTTAGTCTTTAAAAAAAATGACTGATGGTGAACCGACTGCACATAACCTCCTCCCTGGCTTTCCAGGGCCTCCCACCCATGGTCTGTCTGACTTAATTCTGCCCATCGGCCCCTGCGTCTACTCCCTCCAGCGGCACCTGCCTCTCCTGAACGTGTGCTGAGCATCTGCCTCCCTGCCTGTGCACACTGTCCTCCTCTGGCTGCTACATCAATCCTCTTTCCTCCCTTCTCCACTGAGATCCTTCCTATGCGTTAAAACACAGCTCAAGGGCTGGGCACGGTGGCTCACACCTATAATCCCAGCACTTTGGGAGGCCGAGGCAGGCGGATCACGAGGTCCACAGATCGAGACCATCCTGGCCAACATGGTGAAACCCCATCTCTACTAAAATACAAAAAATTAGTCAGGCGTGGTGGCGGGTGCCTCTAGTCCCAGCTACTTGGAAGGCTGAGGCAGGAGAATCACTTGAACCTGGGAGGCAGAGGCTGCAGTGAGCAGATATCACACCACTGTACTCCAGCCTGGGTGAGAGAGACAGGCTTCGTCTCAAACAAATAACACAGCTCAAATGTCCCACTGTGCTTTTTCTATGCTTAATCCACACTCCTCTCGCCATACACATCACATCAACTCAGAGTGTTTGTTTGCATTCCTTTCTTGTCTTCCCCACTAGACTGAATTCCTGAGGGTGGAGAGGATGTGTCTTGTTTCCACTGCCAGCGTTGTCCGGTCCAACCGGCAAGAAGTGGTTGCTGATTTTGGGAGACTCCTTGCTCTCCTTCCTTCTTTGCCCGGGTCTTGGGTGCTGACCTCATCAAAGGGCAGCCTGGGGTTCCTCTTGGCATAACCAGCACATAGCTGGTTATGCACACGGCACGTCGCCCAGTTCCTGGCTTGGAGGGAGAGCGCTCACGTTTGATGGTTACAGCAATGGACGGGAACCCATAGCCAGGGGCTTCGATGCCTCTGTGCCTGATGGGAAGCTGAGAAGGAATTGACAGAGCTCTTTTTGCTTTGGGTCACTAGCGCCCCGTGGCTTCAGCGTTTCTTTGTGCTGGAGCAAGTGCAGTTGCCAGGACCACAGAGGAAGGAGATGGAGGAATGGCCTCAGGCGTCTCAGAGGACGGCACTTATTGCCCCCAGTGTCATCCGCCAAAGACCTTTTCAATTACACCAGATGCATTGGCTCTAGGCAGCCTCAGCTTCCTGTCACCACGGACTCTGTTTAATGTCTCAGCTGGACTTGGCGGCGTCGGAGATTGCAGGGAATATGGCTGGTCCACTTGGGTGGCTTTGCACATGGCCATCCTGTACGTATGCCTTTCTGCCAGCCTGGCAGCCTCTCCCTTCGTCTGCCTTGTCCTTGGAAATGCATCAGCAGGGGGAGCTGGATCTATCTTAAACCTGACGGAAAGCAGACGTCCTTGCATGCAGGGGAGCAAGCTGCCTCGTTGGGTTTTCCTGGAATAGCTCAGATGGCTGTTATTTTATTCGTTGAAATGGAGATGAGTTGCTAAATGTACCAGTTAAATGTGATTTAAATTGTATATCGTTGTCAAGTTTTTCACATAAATTCACTAATTAAAAAAAAATTCTTTGCACAGACATTTGCCTTGATTTTTGTGTTCCATGAGCTGGGAAGACAAATGTTCTAGCTGGGAAGACCATTTTCTGTTTCTAAACTACATGAGGGATTGCCTTTAAGACATTAGACATAAGACACTAGAAGGCTAAAGTCAGCCTGTTTGAGGGCAGCCTTACGGTGTCCTCAAGGTCCTCGTTGAAGGACTAGTAGATCCACATATAACCATTTATTTTATTTTACTTGTATGATTTATTTTTTAAAGGCAGGGTCTTGCTCTATTGCCCAGGCTGGAGGACAGTGGTGTGATCATAGTTGACTGCAGCCTTGAGGTCCTTCACCCAAGGCATCCTCCTGCCTGAGCCTCTGTAGTGCCTGGGACCACAGGTGTGTGCCGCCATGTCTGGCTAACTCCCATATAACCACTTCTTACCTTCCAACTTGCCGGCACCCCGACTGTCCCCGTTTTCCATCCTCGGTTCCCGTGATGAACTGAGTCTTTTGTATTCCTCATGTTGTTTTATTTTCTGCATTTCCTGATGATTTGGGATCTGGGGCCTTGCTGGTCTTGAAGAGACCACCCCTCGCAGGACCCACTAATTCCTAGAGATGGTAACCACTTGTCTCCAAGTGTGCCTTCCATAGGGAAACCAGCCAATCCAAGGTCCGCACCCCCACCTGCCTCTATGACAGAGGATGACACTCCAGGCCTCCGCCCTAACCACCCTTGGGCGGGGTACCAGGAAAACTAGGGGCAGCTCCTATGCTGCCTAACCCATGGCCATTCCTCAGCCTGCCCGTCCTGCCTGGCCTGGCCACTCCACGAAACCACGATAAAGGCTCTTGTGCATGTTTCCAGGCTCGCTCCCTCTGCCTCCTGCCCCAGCCCGGTGCCTCCCCAGGTGGCCGTGCATGCTGTGCTGTACTTCCTGTTTCTAGGGGTCTGTGAGTATAAAAAACAACTTCCTTCCTGACAGATTTCCATGTTTGCTTGTTTCTTTATACCTGGTTAAAACAAATCCTGGGTATAATTTACAGCACCTTTTGGCCTCTGTTCAGCTCAAATCTTGGTAATGCCCAGTCAAACACATAATGGGACTTGGCTTCTTGTCCCATTATGGCTTTCTGGCTCTGACTCTTTAGCCAGAAAGTGAAGCTATCATCTAGTTAATGAAAAAAGAGGTCCCGATATAGACCCCAGGGGAGGGTTTTCAGATCTTTCATGGGGAGGAATTCAAGGCAAGTCGCAGAATGCAGTGAAAGAAGCATGTTTATTAGAAATTCTCCACTGCCGAGCAGGGTGCCCTCAGAGAGCAAGTGGAGGGACGCAGCATCTCTAAGTTTTTCTCGTGTCTTGTCTAAGTAGAGACTTAAACTAAGCTGTGTTTGGGTGCAGATGGGCAGACAACATGACAAGTATTCTATTGATTTACAGAAAACTACCCTTGACATTTCAGAGTGTAAGTATACCAAAGCATAACTGTAATTATCTTAAAAGCACATTTTGGGGCCAGGCATGGTGGCTTACGCCTGTAATCCCAACACGTTGGGAGGCCTAGGTGGGTGGATCATGAGGTTAGGAGATCGAGACCATCCCAGCTAACACCATGAAACCCCATCTCTCTAAAAACACACAAAAAATTAGCTGGGCGTGGTGGCACATGCCTATAGTCTCAGCTACTTGGGAGGCCGAGGCAGGAGAATTGCTTGAACCCGGGAGCTAGAGGTTACAGTGAGCTGAGATTGTGCCACTGCATTCCAGCCTGGGCAACAGAGTGAGGCTCCACCTCAGAAAACACAAACAAAATGAACAAACAAAAACCACATGTTGCTGTGGGTAGTGGGCATCTGGACTTTGTGTGGTTGTAGGGCTGTGTCCTCGCAGGTGTCTTTAAGTTATTTTGCTCACCTGTAAACATGACCATGTGACTGGCAAGGATGCGCCTGGCTAGTTTGAAGATGGAGTTGATTGTTGAATGTATCCCTCTGACTCTCCTCGACTCCTGCTTTCCTCACATGCTGAGTCTGCAGGCTCTCTTTGTTCATTCCTCTCTGTCCAACTGTCAAACCAGACGCAACAAGCAGAGATGAATGCATGCTTGAAAGAGAGATTCACCCTTGTTGTATAATTTCAGTTGGCCTAGGAATTCTCCAAGGCCCCAGATAAAGTGCACTCGAATGCCTGAAAAATTCCCACAACCAAATCCCTTTTCCTTGAGTATGACCCTCTTCTTTTTTTTCCCCCCTCCTTGAGACAGGGTTTCGCTCTATTGCCCAGGCTGGAGTGCAGTGGTACAATCTCAGTTCACTGCAACCTCTGCCTCCTGGGCTCAAGCGATTCTCTTGTCTCAGCCTCCTCAGTAGCTGGGATTACAGGTGCACACCACCATGTCCAGCTAATTTTTGTATTTTTAGTAGAGATGGGGTTTTACCATGTTGGCCAGGCCCATCTTGAACTCCTGGCCTCAACTGACCTGCCTGCCTCGGTCTCCCAAAATAAACCTCTTCTTTTCCTCTTATAATAACAGAATAGAGGCCGGGCGCGGTGGGTCAAGCCTGTAATCCCAGCACTTTGGGAGGCCGAGACGGGTGGATCACGAGGTCAAGAGATCGAGACCATCCTAGTCAACATGGTGAAACCCCGTCTCTACTAAAAATACAAAAAATCAGCTGGGCATGGTGGCGCGTGCCTGTAATCCCAGCTACTCAGGAGGCTGAGGCAGGAGAATTGCCTGAACCCAGGAGGCGGAGGTTGCGGTGAGCCGAGATCACGCCATTGCACTCCAGCCTGGGTAACAAGAGCGAAACTCCGTCTCAGAAAAAAAAAAATAATAATAATGATAATAATAATAATAATAATAATAATAACAGAATAGAGATCGGATCAAAATGGCAACCAGGACATGTTCCTGTTCTCCTCCCACCCCAAATTTTATAAAATGAAAGAAAATATATCTTTAATAAGGAAGCCCTCCAGGTTCAAAGTCATTAGTTCCCCACCACCCAGACTAAGCGTATTCCGTGGAATAATGTATATTCTGATTAGCACTAGATTTTGACAGATAAAAATGAATTTAAAGGTTATCAGCAAGAAAAGAAAATAAAATCGTAATGTAGAATTTCCAAATCATTAGAAAAAAACTGCAATCCAACAGCTGGAAAGAACGAATAAGAAAGCATGGTAAAAATAAATTAGAAATAAATCTAAGTACACCACTACTCACAATAAATAAAATAAAATGGGTTTAAATGTTCTATTAAATGTCCCTCAGATTGGGTTAAGGAAAAAAAAAACCCTCAAATCCAAGAATAGGCAGTATATAGGAGATCTTCCTAAACTAAAATTTTATATAAGAGTTGAGTGTTAACTCAACTCCTGGCCAAAAATGTGACACCCCATCTTTACTAAAAATAGCAAAAATTAGGGCTGTGGCAGCGAGTGCCTATAATCCCAGCTACCAGGGAGGCTAATGCAAAATAATCGCTTGAACCCGGGAGGCAGAGGTTGCAGTGAGCCGAGATGTTGCCACTGTACTCCAGCCTGGGTGACAGAGTGACCCTTTCTAGGAAAAAAAAAAAAAGATTCTATGATTTATACATGTATTGAAACATCACATTTTCTCTCATAAACATATACAATGACTATTTATCAATCGAACATAAAAAACTAAAAAATTTGAAAAAAGATGTTTTAAACAAAGATAAAATGAATGTAGAGCATTATTTATATCAGACAAAAAATAAAATTCCAAGTGAAAATTACCATAAGAATGCTGATTCTTAGTTATAAAGGTGACAATTCGCCAAGGAGCTCTGATACAGTCATGCATTGCTTAAGGAGGGGGGTTCATTCTGAGAAATGAGTTGTTAGGTGATTCTGTCATGCAAACATCATGGCATGTACTTACAAAAATCTACGTGATGTAGCCTACCTCACATCCAGGTCACATGGTATGGGTTATTGCTCCTAGGCTACAGACCCGTATAGCACATTACTGCACTGAATACTTCAGGCAACCGTAACACAATGGAAGCATTGTGCTGCAACATGATGATGGCTATGTCGCTCAGCTGTGGAAGTGTGTAGCTTCATTATATTATCCATTATAGTCTCATGAGACCTGCTCTGTGTATGCAGTCTGTTATTGACCAGAATGTCTGTATGTGGTGCACGACTGCAGTTACAAATCTCTGTGTCCCTAATAACAGCCTCAAAACAATACGGCATAAGCAATAAATAATACAAGTTCAAAGAGAAATGTACGAATCCATAATCATGGTGGGAGAGTTTAAAAATTCCCCTCTCAGATATTGACAAATAAAATAAACAAAATTTAAGTGAGAATATGTAGAGTTCAAATGAATTAACACATTTTACAAATAACTCTATGTAGAATTTTATAGCCCCCCAAAATAGACTACATTACTGTTGAAACACTTAAGGTGCAAGAATAAGAACTAGAGACCAGGCCGTAAAGAAAAGCCACATTCCGAAATGCAGGAGGTCCACAAGAACAAAAATGACTACAAACAAGGGAATCAAAAATGAAATCATGCATATAGGAACTTCAGAAAGATAATCCAAAACTACTCGTAGCGATTACTTCTGGGGAAGACAGTTGGAGGCGGATATGGAATTTTTACATTTAGCCACATGTATGAAGTATTTGCTTGAAGTTTTTATGGTATTTATTTGTTTATTCATGAGACAGGGTCTCACTCTGTTGCCCAGGTTGGAGTGCAGTGGTGCAATCCCAGTTCACTGCAGTCTTGATGCTCCAGAGTCAGGTGATTCTCCCACCTCAGCCTGCCGAGTAGCTGAGACTACAGGCATGTGCCACCACGCCTGGCTATTTTTTGTATTTTTTGGAGAGACAGCGTTTTGCCATGTTGCCCAGGCTGGTTTCAAACTCCTACACTCAAGCAATCTATTTGCATTGGCCTCCCAATGTGGTGGGATTACAGCCATGAGCCATGGTGCCCAGCCTGCTTCAAGTTAGTATTACTGAGTGTGTAATTTTGAATTGTTTAAGGTAACAGGTATATAAAGTAACAAATGAGTATATAATAAACTCCCTTTTCCAATATTAAAAAAACCCTGAAGCTAAGTAGGTTAGAAATAAAGTCATAAAAACCATCATATAGCAAAACCTGTAAGCAGACTGGTGCAGCCTCAAAGGCACCAACTAGACAATAAGAAGCACAAGTGAACTAAGTATTCAACTGGAGGCAGCTTTTTAAAATCCCCCCAGATTAAAGAACTGCCAATCCAAACAAAAAGTACAAACATCAAAAGGAGATAAGACTGTTATTGGCAGTTACTGTAGTTATCTACTATAAACAACCTAGGGAATCAACGGAAACACCCAGTAACCCAGTCAATAAGAATAAAACAGTGTGATGCTTTTGCTCCTTATTTAGACAAAATTTAGATTTTTCCACTGTTGCTAGGGATGTGGGAAACAGGCACTTGAATATAATGTTGGTGGGGATATAAATTGGTCAATTTTTAAAAAGTTTTTAAAGCTATATATATAATATATATGTGTAAATATGTATATATATATGTGTGTAAATATATATATATATATATAAAATTAATCCACCTTTAAGGTGGATGATCTACTCAGTTGAAGGTCTTAAGACTGAGGACCAGAGGAAGAAGGAATTCTGCCTCTGGATGCCCTTTGGACTTGGGCGGCCATATATAAAAATAAAATAGAGATGGGGTCTCACTTTGTTGCCCAGGCTGGTCTCAAACTCTAAGGCTCAAGTGATCTTCCCACCTCAGCCTCCCAGGTGTATTCCACCATGCCCAGCTAAATTGGTCTATTTTTGAGAGCAATTCAGGAGAATCTATCAAAGTTTAAACACACTTATCTTTGAACAAATAGTGGCAGCCATCGTTATGCTGTTATTCTAGAGCAACACTTCCACATCTGCTTGAAGGAACTTGTGCAAGGAGCTTGCTGCAGCATTGTTTGAAATCACAGGAAATTAGGAGCAATCTAAATGTTTATCAACTTGTAACATATATTTGCATCTGTTTATGCTATGGAATACCACGTGGAAGGAAAATGAATGATACGAATGTACTGACAGAGACCCTCTAAGACATGTTGTTAATTGAAAACAATTTAAAAAACAGTTGTTTTGTCAGTTACAGCTGTTGGCTGTCGGAAAAGCAATTGTCAACGGCCTTCTTTGATGTTGTTCCCCCTGGTGGTTGAAAGGGTTCAACACCGACCGGCCTTTCTAGCTTCCACTACATCTAGAAGCGGGCATGGGACACACGTGGCAAATGAAATGTACGGAAGTCTGTCGGTGGGTCTCTGGGAAGTACTTTCCTGACGAAGGGCTGGGTACAGTAGCCCGTTCCTCTTTTTCCTCCATTGGACACACAGGGATGTAGCAAGCGGACTGTGGGAGGAGCCATCTTGCAGCTGCAAGGTCAAGAACACGAAGGAATGCCCCTGAGAATTATTAAGACAGGCTGGGCATGGTGGCTCATACCTGTAATCCCAGCCCTTTGGGAGGTCGAGGCGGGTGGATGGTTTGAGGCCAAGAGTTTGAAACCAGCCTGAGCAACATGGCGAAACCCCATCTTTACAAAAAATACAAAAATTAGCCAGGGATGGTGGTGCGTGCCTGTAGTCCCAGCTACTTGGGGGAAAGAGGCAGGAGGATCACTTGAGCTCAGGAGGTTGAGGCTGCAGTGAGCTGAGATCGCGCTACTCCTCTCCAGCCTGGGTGACAAAGTGAGATCCTAGCTCAAAAAAAAAAAAAAAAAGAATCACTAGAACAGTGGTGTCACCTAATGTCACCGAGCCACTGAGCTAACTCTCAGACCTACTTATGTACAGAATTCTTGGATTGTGAGTCAAATAAAAACACTATATATTTCAGTCACTTTTCATAAAAGGTTCTAGGTGAATGCATTTCTAGCAGATACAACCCCGTATTGGTCCAGGTACACCCATGTAAATGCATAGAGAAGACTTGTAACAATTCACACCAAACTGTGTATGACCACAACTCAGGAATGAAATGGGATTGCCTTTTTACTCTAAAAACTTTTGTAGTATTCTGATCTTTTCTTTTTTTGAGATGGGCTTGCTCTGTCACCCAGGCTGGAGTGCAGCAGTGCAATCAGCTCACTGCAGCCTTGAACCCCTGGGCTCAAGTGATCCTCCCACCTCAGCCTCCCCACCAGGCAGAACCACAGACACGTGCCACCAAGCCTAGCTAATTTTTTTTTTAAGAGATGGGGCCTTGTTATGTTGTCTAGGTTGGTCTTGAACTCCAGGGACCAAGTGATCCTCTTGCCTCAGCTTCTCAAACTGCTTGGATTACAGGCTTGAGCCACTGCACAGAGCTTCTGAATTTTTTCAATAAGGAAGTTTTTATGTATCAATCGTGTAATTTAAAGAGTTAGAAAACACAAAAATAAAACCTTGCTATTGGGATTTGGGGATTATGGCCAAATAGGAACAAAGAGTGTCACTCATAGTTCCATCACAAAGAAAAAAAATTGTCAATTTGCTCTCTCTTTGTTTAATAAAAAATAAAATAAAACATAAAATTAGTAGAAAATTAATTTAAACATTTTCCAAAGCAGGGGTAAAAGTTTATTAAAAAGCTTTAGGGTCAGGCGTGATCGCTCACACCTGTAATCCCAGAACTTTGGGAGGCCAAGGTGGGTGGATCACGAGGTCAGGAGACCAAACCCATCCTGGCCAACATGGTGAAACCCCATCTCTACTAAAATACAGAAATTAGCTGGGCGTGGCAGCGCGCACCTGTAGTCCCAGCTACTCAGGAGGCTGAGACGGGAATTGCTTGAACCTGGGAGGGGAGGTTGCAGTGAGCTGAGAATGCTCTACCACACTTCAGTCTGGCAACAGAGTGAGACTCTATCTCAAAAATAAAAAAGAGAGAGAGAGCCTTGGAACAGCAAGGAAAGGAAGGAAAGTACACTTGGAAGAGTGGCAAGTAGGCGACTTGAGAAACCAAGCAACCAAGTGCATGGCTTGACCCCTTGACTTGGGGTTTTCTACATTGGCATACTTCTGGGATCCCGCGTTACTTCTCCCCACACCTGAGATCTTACTGGGAAGCTGCAGATCAGTTTCAGGTGAGGATCGGGTATCTCTTAGGAGACTGCCTTTCCCTTTCCCGGGGCCAGCTGTGACCGGTTAATGAATAGATTTTATGATTTGGAAGGTTTGGCTTTATAGAAAAATTGAGCACATAGTTCAGATAGTTCCTATATACATTTCCCCCTCCCACTGTTTCCCTTATTTATTAACATCCTGCATTAGCGTGGTAATGTGTCACCATTGATGAGCCAATACTGATATACTATCATTAACTGAATTCTATGCTTTATGCTAAGGTCACTTAGTGTTATAGAGTCCTATGCGTCTTGATAAATGCAGAATGGCATGCATGCACCGTACACTATACAGTATCACACAGAATAGTTTCTCTGCCCTAAAATTCCTCTGTGCTCTGTCCACTCATCCCTCCTTCTCCCCGCCACCCCATCCCTGGCAACCACAGATACTTTTATTGTCTCCATACTTCTGCGTTTTTCAGAATGTCCTGCAGTTGGAATCATACAGTATGTTGCCTTTTCAGATTGGCTTCTTTCAATTAGCAACATGCACTTAAAGTTTCTTCGTGTCTTTTCATGGCTTGAGAGCTCCCTTCTTTTTAGCCCCAAATAACATTCCATGGTCTGAATGTGCTACAGTTTACCCGTTCACCTACTAAAGGACATCTTGGTTGTTTCCGATATTTGGCCATTAGAAATAAAGCTGCAATAGTGAGCCAAGATGTCGCCATTGCACTGTAGTCTGGGCGACAAAGTGAGACTCCGTCTCAAAAAAACCAAAACAAAACGAAACAAAACGAAACAAACAAAGCTGCTATAAACATCTGTGTGTAGCTTTTTCTTTGGTTTGGGCACACGTTTCAGCTCAGTTGGAAATATATCTAGGAGCACAATTGCTGAATTGTACAGTCAGACTGTGTTTAAATGTGTAAGAAGCTGCCACCGTGTCTCCCAAAGTAGCTGTACCATGTTGTACTCCTTGCCAGCAATGAATGACAGTTCCTGTTGCTCTTGTATACATTTGGTATTGTCAGATTTGGGGATGTTCGCCTTCTGATAGGTTGCAGTGGTATCTCACTGTGGCTTTCATTTGCAATGGTCTCTGACATATGTTCTTGCACATCTGTTCATATGCTTATGTGCCATCTGTTGCTCTTTTCCTAAAGTGTGTAAGCTAGGTGACAGCTGGGGTCTTCCAGTCCCTTGAAAACCGGATAAGGTTTATTAAATTTCTTATCCCAAGCTCTGTGAAAGCGCTAATGCCATTTCCAGATAAATGTAGACTAGATTAGACAAGGAAAGACTCCTAGCAGTGGATGAATTTATAATAACATTCTTTACACGTGTAAAGTATTTAGTGTTTTACAAATGCCTTCCTATGCACTATCTCATTTAGACTTGGGAATGATCTTGTCTCAGATGTGCATAGCAGGTATTATCCCATTTTAAAAATCAGAATGGGGACCAGGTACAGTGACTCATGCCTATAATCCCAGCACTTCAGGAGGCAGAGGTGGGAGGATCGCTTGAGATCAGGAGTTTGAAACCAGCCTAAGCAACATAGCAAGACCCCTTACCCCTACAAAAAATGAAAAAATTAATTGGGCTCAGTGACGTGTGCCTGTAGTCCCAGCTACTTGGAAGGCTGAGATGGGAGGATTGCTTAAGCCCAGGAGCTGGAGGTTACAGTGAATATGATTGTGCCACTGCACTCCAGCCTGGGTGACAGAGCGAGGCCTTGTCTCTTAAAAGAAAATCAGGGTAGTTAGGTGAATTGTCCCAGTTTGTAAACTCTAAGTGGCAAAACTGGGACATGACTAAGTTTTTATTACTCTGAGGCTAGAGCTCTTTTCACTATGCCCCTAAATTCCTTCAAGAGGAAACCTACTCTTATCCCGACAACCTGGGAGGGCAGTAGCTATCAGCGTCTCCTGCTACTGCGAAGGTCATTAACATTTCCAGGTCCACACAGCCAGGAAATCTGAGTTCTTTACTCCTGCATCCGGGAACTTGATTTGGGGTGGAGCTGGGGGTGCGGGTTCTTCTTAGTCCCTTCCAGAGGGGCTTGGATCACATCCTGCTTTCTGTTGATCTCGAAGGCTGGACATTCAGAGCAGGGTGTGGGGCAAGGGGGAGTCACAGTTAGTGAGAGAGGAGTGCACTAAGCATGTTTTTCTCTTCTGATAATTTGACATCTTGGGCCCTTGCTGACACTGTGGGGACTTCCCCTTCCAGAGCTAGCCAGTTCCCAGGGATAATAAAGGACTCCTGTCCTGAAGTAGGACTTTCCTGTGCAAACCAACCAATCCAGAGCCCGCACCCCACCAAAACCCCAAAGAACAAATTACAAGCAAACATATTGATGAATTTGAGCACATAAAATGTAAGGTCTTTTTTTAAAGAAAAGGACAACATAGGTAGGCATTAGTAATGTGAGAGACTGAAATAGGTGTCTCCAACATCGAAAGCATAAAGGCTAATATCCAGAATATATGAGCAAACTGCAGATCAAAGACAAATCAGACAGAAAGATGGGAATGGTTATGAGGAGAATAATCACAGAAAGAAAAAATTGAATGACGAACGAGTCCATGAAGAGATGCATAAATTCATTAGTAATCAGAAATGCAAATTAACACACAATGAATGCCCCTCCACAGTCATCAGACTGGCAAACTGGTAAATGGGATAATGCCAACTGCAGAATGAAAATGTGGGAGAACAGAGGTGTGGAGACAGGAATGGGTGCTTCAGAGAGATGCCCACCAGTACTGGGGCAATGGAATATGGGTATATACTGTTGGATGCTTAACTTGATTTGTCAACCTGCTCAGGCTATAGTACCCAGATATTTGGTTCGACACTTTATTCTACATGTCGCAGTGAAGGCATTTTTTAGATGCGATAAGCATTTAAATCAGTAGAAGTGAATAAAGCAGATGATCCTCCTTTAAGGTGGATGATCTACTCGGTTGAAGGTCTTAAGACTGAGGACCTGAGGAAAAAGGAATTCTGCCTCCAGATGCCCTTTAGGCTTGAGCTGCCATACCACCTCTTCCCTGGGTCTACAGCTTGCAGCCTGCTGGCCTTCTGATATGATTTCGCTCTGTGTCCCCACCTAACTCTCATCTTGATTTGTAATCCCCACGTGTTGAGGGAGGAACCTGTAATCCTTATGTGTCAAGGAGGGATGTGATTGGATCATGCGGGTGGTTTCCCCCAGGCTGTTCTTGTGATAGTGAGTGAATTCTCTTGAGGGCTGGTGGTTTTATAAGTCCTGGGAAGTTCCTCCTTCACTCTTCTGTCTCCTGCTGCCTTATGAAAACGGTGACTGCTTCTTTTTCTGCCATGATTGTAAGTCTCCTGAGGCCTCCACAGCCATGTGGAACTGTGAGTCAATTAAACCTCTTTCCTTTATAAATTACCCAGTCTCAGGGAAGTTCTGTATAGATAGCAGTGTGAAAACGGACTAATCCACCTTCTATGCAAATTTTAGGTTTGCTAGTCTTCGCAATCATGTGAAGGAATTGCCATTCATGAAAATCAAACTCTGTCTCTCTCTCTGACCATGTCCCTAAAGTCGATATGTTAGAAACTTAATTGCCAATGCAACAGTGTTAAGAGGTGGGACCTTTAAGAAGTGATTAATGTCAGTATCTTGAGAGTGCATTTGTTATAAAAGTGAGCTTAGCCGGGCGTGGTGGCTCAAGCCTATAATCCCAGCACTTTGGGAGGTCAAGGCGGGTGGATCATGAGGTCAAGAGATCAAGACCATCCTGGCCAACATGGTGAAACCCCATCTTTACTAAAAATACAAAACTTTGCTGGGTGTGGTGGCACGTGACTATAGTCCAGGTACTCAGGAGGCTGAGGCAGGAGAATTGCGTGATCCCAGGAGGTGGAGTTTGCAGTGAGCTGAGATCGTGCCACTGCACTCCAGCCTGGCACCTGGAAACAAAGGAAGAGTCTGTCTCAAAAAAAAAAAAATAATATTGAGCTTAACCTCCTCTTGCTGTTACCCTCTCTTGTCTTTCCATCTTCTGCTCTGTTACAACACAGCAAGAAGACCCTTGCCGGATGCTGGCACATTGACACTGAATTTCCCAACCTCCAGAACTGTGAGCTAAATATATTTTTATTGCTTATAAATTACCTAGTTCATGGTATTCTGTTATAGCAGCACTAAGACAATACCCAATTGGTTCTCTTTCCCTGGAGAGCCCTGACTAATATGCTTGTGTTGTAGAAATCTCCCCTTCTCTGGCCTGGCTCCATCCCAAGGCAAGAGAGTAGAGGTTTTCTCTCTGGGGAAAGGAGGCAGTTTGAGCCCCCAGTCCTGACATTGTCTGGATTCCCTCTCTGTTCCACATGGTGAAGCCCATCAGTCAACAGGTCTCAGCAGTGCACCAGACATTCAGTCAGCATTTCCGTGCCTCGTTCTTACAGTGGGACAGGAAGTCAAGATTTCTGGATATTTGCAGAATGCATCTGGCATGAAAGACAGAGGCCGGAACAAACAAAGGAAAGGAACTCAGAGGGAAAAGAAGCAATGCTGGGAGGAAAACACAAATAAAAAGTTACTTACCTCCTCAGAAATTAAAGAAAATGATCAAATTCACGGAATTAAAAATTAAAGAAATGACAAAATTCATGGAACGAAACCAAGAGGACTTAAGAGGAACACTTATAGAATAGGAAGAGGTTTTGGAAATTTAAATATAACAGCAGGAATTTTTTTAAATGCTAGAAGAGAAAGGTAAGGAAGTTTCCAGAAAGCATAATGAAAAAGAGAGAAAGGATAAGAAAAAGAGACGGTTAGTCATGGAGAATAATTTATGTCTGGTGGAAATTCCACAAATAAAGAACAAGAAAAATAACAGGGAAATAATTATCAAAAAAAATAGCACCAGGCATAGTGGTTGACTCCTGTAATCCAGCACTTCAGGAGGATAGGACAGGAGATCACTTGAGCCCTGGGGTTTGAGACCAGCCTGGGCAGCTTGGTGAAACCCTGTCCCTACTAAACAATAGACAAATTAGTTGGGCCTGGTGGTGCACACCTGTAGCCTCAGCTACTTGGGAGGCTGAGCTGGGAGGATTGCTTGAGCTTGGGAGGTCAGAGCTGCAGTAGCTGAGATTGTACCACTGCACTCCAGCCTAAGCCACAGAGCAAGACCGTCTCAAAAAACAAACAGACAACCCACCAACAACGGCAAAAAACCACTCTGGGCCCAGGATAATAAATCAAGAGAAACAGACTCATACCAGGGAACATCTTCATGAATGTTAGGGATTAAAGAAAACATCCCAGAAGTTTCCTAAAAAAATATTAGGTCAAATAGCAAAAGATTTGGGAATCAGAAAAACAGCTGGCTTCTCAATAACAACACCGATATGAAGGCACCGATATGCCTTCAAATTCTGAAGGAAAATTATTTCAAACAGTATTTGATAGATGGGCAAACTATCAATCAAGTAGGAGAGGAAAATAAGACACTTCAATACACGCAAGGTCAAAAAAAAGGGAATTCCCATTATCGTATCTCAGAAAGCAAATGAAAGGTTTATTCAATTAAAGTGAAGAAAACAGGGACTGTGTTATGTGAACGAGGTAAGGGGACTTCCCAGGAGAATGAAGCAGTCCCGGAGGACAGCCAGGAGGAAGAGCTTGGAGGACGTGTCTAGAGCAAACAAAACAAACATGTGACAGGTTTACTAGATCTCTTGGACCATGAGAGGAGTTTGACAGATGTATTGGAGAGTTGTGGACCAAAATTACTGAGCAGTACATATTTAATAAAAATCTAAGCCAAAGTGGCCAGGTGTGGTAGCTCACGCCTGTAATTCCAGCACTTTGAGAGGCTGAGGTGGGCAGATCATTTGAGGTCAGGAGTTCGAGACCAGCCTGGCCAACATGGTGAAACCCCATCTCTACTGAAAACACAAAAATTAACTGGGCATGGTGGTGCACACCTGTAATCCCAGCTACTCGGGTGGCTGAGGCACGAGAATGGCTTGAACCCAGGAAACGGAGGTTGCATTGAGCTGAGTTGGCACCATAGCGAGACCCTGTCTGAAAAAAGAAAAAAAAAAGAGAAAACTAAGCCAAATTAAACAAACCAAAAACAGAAAAAAAGGCACTTATTAAATCTAGGGGAAAAAGATGTGAAATAAAGAAAATATAAATACATAAGCCTCAGCTATGAGCCATATTTCCATAGAGGCCATTGAATAATTATTTCATTAAAATTTGTTTAAATATTTATTTAATTAAAATGAAAATGAATTAAAACTGGGAGATGAACTGAGAGCATATGGACTGGTATTCTAAACCAGGCAGATGTGGTGGCTCATGCTTGTACTCCGAGCATTTCGGAGGCTGAGGTGGGAGGCTCACTTGAGCCTAAGAGTTTGAGACTAGCCTGGGCAACATGGCAAAACTCTATCTCTACAAAAAATACAAAAGTTAACCCAGCTTGGTGGTGCAAGCCTGTAGTTCCAGCTACTTGGGAAGCTGGAAGGGTTGATTGAACCCAGAATTTTGAGGCTGCAGTGAGCCGTGATCATGTGACTGCACTCCAGCCTGGGCAGCAGAATGAGACCCTGTCTCAAAAAAAAAAAAAAAAAAGGCTAAGAAATAGCAATATATGCATTTAATGTAGATACACAGGGGTAAATAATGGGGAAAAAAGCTAAAAGAGTTGAAAGTTGAACTTGGGGTTAGGACAGAGGATTACTTTTGCAGGGCATGGGTATAACGGATTATAGCACTACCTGGTATTTTACATGACGTGCAAGTATTATTTTGGTAAGATTAACATTTAATGGAAAACCCACACACGACCCTTCTCATCTCCTTTCACTCTGCTCCTCTCCAGAGCCAAATTACTTAAAAGCATCACTTGCACTTTTTGTGTCAATTTCTTTGCATTCCACACATTTCTCAATCAAATTCAGTCTAGCTTTCTGCTCCTCATGCCACCCAAACAGCCCCTGATAAATTCCTCAGTGATCCCTGAGTCGTTAATGGCAACTCCTATTTTAGCCTCATGGGACTTGACTTCTTGGCTGCATTAAACTCTACGGCACACTCGGCCTCCCCTCCTGAGTCTCTCCTTGGCTTCAGTGATCCAGCACTTGGTCTCCTGGACTGCCAGCCTTGGAGACGTTCCTTCAGGCTTCACTGCCTCTGCTTGGACACCACATGCTGCTTTTCCTCAAGGGGTGGGGGCCCTAGGCTCTCCTCTCTCTCCATGCCCTCTCCTAAGCCCATCTTGTTGAGTCATGTTTATCATCTGTCTACTTCAGACAACCTGGAAATTGTCTCCGGCTCAACTTGTCCTCTGAACTCCAGGTCAGCACCACCCTTTGAACAGCTCAGAGTTTTCCTCAATGTGAACATGCTTCAAACCACACTCTTGACTTTTCCCCAGTCCTGATCCTTTTCCAGCAGCCCCGTCTCCACCACCATGCAGATGGGCAAGCCAGACGCTCAGAGCCACTTCACCACTCCTCTCCCTTATCCCCTTACACAAGTACCATCAATGGTAGCTGGAAAATGTTTCTCAAATCCACTCACTTCCCTGTACGGCCACCACAAGCACCAAAAACAGTAGCAACCTTGTTCAGACTGTGTTGTCTCACCTGAACTCCAGCAGTCAGTGACCTTGTCAACGCACAAATCTCATGTCACTCTCCTGCTCCCAGAATAGGTAACGCCTGCAGCATGGCCCCTGCACCTAGTCCATTCACTCTGCTCCACTCACTTTGGCCTGATTTGGCTCCTCCTACCTTCCATATCCCCTCGCACCACAGACCTTTTACACACTCCGTGTCCTCCTGCCAGAACCCTTCAGCCTTGCCTGCTCAGTCCTCAGATCTGGACTTAGGCATCACTTAGCAAGGAAACTGTTCCTTGGCGGGGACAAAGCTCCTTATGACAGCACAGGCTCTTTTTCCTGCAAAGCGTCTGTCACAGTCTCAATTTTATACAGCACGTGCCTTGCATTAGTGCTCGCTTTTACTATTAAACTGTGAGCACCATGAGGTTGGAGATCCCACCTGCTTTTGCTCACCATTTATCCCCAGGACTTAAAACACTGTCAGACTTATAATAGGCACTCCATAAATATTTGTCGAATGAATTGGTGACTACATAAATCACTTTCCTGTGGGGCCTTCAACACAGCACTGATCCTCCCATTGCCTTCTCTTGAGGCTGGCAAAATAATGCAGATGGAAAAAAAATGGCCTGAAAATCCGAGTGAGTCTAATGCAGATGAATCCTATTAGACTCCGCTATGAAGAATGGTTTTTGACTTTCTGGGAAAGGATCCAGTACAAGGAAATAACATGCTCCAAACCACACTCCTGACTTTTCCCCAGTCCTGATCCTTTTCCAGCAGCCCCCTGTCTCCATCACCATCCAGATGGGCAAGCCAGATGCTCAGAGCCACTTCACCACTCCTCTCCCTCATCCCCTTACCCAAGTACCATCACACAGCTGTATCCGAAGTCCAGCTTGGATTTGACATCATCCCCATTTCCTTAGAGCTCAAGCAAAGCTCTTGGTATTTCAGATGCCAAAATCTGACCACATTTGTGAGGTTTGAATTTTTACACCTTACTTACATGACGGGCAGGAAGAAAGTGCCTGGACTTGCCATGTCGGCCTCCTCTCCCATATGATGGCCTCATTGGGGACCTCTGTCTCTCCCAGGAGCTCACAGCCTGTCTCATCCAGGACAGGGCATGAACTGGGAACATGTTTGGACCACAGAACCTCCTGCTGAGTCATCTGCCTCCAAACTTTGGAACAAATCCATTAAGGGCAGCTTTGGGGAATCACGGATTATTTTTAGGTGCCTGCTCACTTCATGCCCCCTTCTCCTGAGAATCCCTTCTGCAGAAGGGCAGGGCTCAGCTAGCATCATCTCAGGTCACAGTTGAATGGGTCACTGGGGGACAACTCATGGAGTGTGGAGAAATGAGATGATCCTCCTGGAACAGGCTGGCATGGAGACTCTTCTCTCTCGTAGATAAGTCAGGAGGCCATGTGGAGTCAGGGCTGGCATGACCTTTCCTCTCTTGTGCACAGAGAAACAGGGCAGGCTGACATGCAGAGAGGCAGGCAGGCTACAGTACAAGAAGACAGGAGACCACTGGGTCGCAGTAAGGTGAAGAGCATAACCTCAACCCTCAGCCTTCCAGTTCCTGATTCCAGTTCCTCATGAGGCCTGGATGTGTTTCCCACCCTGATATTCCATGAGATACCCCTGCATCCTTCCAGCGGATTATTATCATTATTATTATTATTATTTGAGATGGAATCTCACACTGTTGTCTGTACTGGAGTGCAATGGCGTGATCTTGGCTCACTGAAACCTCCACTTCCTGGGTTTAAGTGATTCTCCTGCCTCAGCCTCCCAAGTAGCTGGGATTACAGGTGCCCACGACCACGCTGGGCTAATTTTTTGTACTTTTTATTAGAGATGGAGTTTCACTATGTTGTCCAGACTGGTCTTGAACTCCTGACCTCGTGATTCACCCACCTTGGCCTCCCAAAGTGCTGGGATTACAGGCATGAGCTGCTGCACCTGGCTAACCTTCCAGTGGGTTCTAATGTGTGCTTGAGCATGTTGCATACAAACAGAAACAGAGATGGGGTGGGGAGAAGGGTGCATTGAGAGACATTTTTCTTTTTTTTCTTTCTCTTCTTTCCTTCCTTCCTCCTCCTTTTTTTTTTTTTCGGTGTCTTGCTCTGTTGCCTAGCTGGAGTGCAGTCATGTGATCGTAGCTCACTGCAGCCTTCAATTCCTGGGCTCAATATATCCTCCCATCTCAGCCTCCCAAGTATCTGGGGCCATAGGTGTGTGCCATTATGCCTGGCTAATTATTTTATTTTATGTAGAGATGAGGTCTCACTATGTTGCCCAGGCTGGTCTTGAACTCCTGGCCTCAAGTGATCCCCCTGCTTTGGCCTCCCAAGTCACTGGGGAGAGACATTTCCAAGAAAGAAATGTCAGTTCTCCTGACACACCAGAAGTCGGTGTGTAAATGGAAAGAGAAAAGGACCCTGCCATTGGTTGAATTGTGCCTGGTGCTGTGCTAGGAACCTCCCATGAAGCACATCTCTTTTGAATTGTAAGAACTTTCTGTGGCAGATATTCTTACCTTCATTTGATAGACAGGAATCAGAGGCTCAGGAGGTCAGCCAACGCTGTAGTCTGTAGGTCACACAGCTAGTAAGTGACATGGAAATGGATGTGGAGCCGGCCCTGGAAGTAAACACAGCAACTGCAGTGGCCCTGGCCCAGACTGGCCAGCTGATAAGAAGTCGGGGGATGGCTGGGGTGGCCATCATGTCCCTGTCGAGGGAAGCAGTAGCATATGTGTCTGGTGTCCTGGTTATACCCGGTCATTATTTGTCCACACTACAGAATGCATCAAAGATGTTGCTTTTGTGGAAAATTCCTTTTCTGCCCCTCAGCCTTGTATCGTTTCCTCTGAGACAAGAAGGTATAATTAACATTCTAACCTCTGCAGGCAGATGCCAGTCTGACCCATTGCTCAGAGCAGCATAGATCTGTGCTCAGGTGACTGAGGGGTTGATGCATTTCCCGTTGTGGGTGGGGCAGGGAGGTGGGAGCAGGAGGGAGGAGGAGGATGGTGTGCATTCTGCTTTCAGGGCAGGAGGAATTTTGCTTTTCCCTCCTGATGCCTTGTCTGTAGGTTCCTACCTGAGGCACCGCATTTTCTCAGGAGCCAGGACCGACTGTGGTACAAGCTGCCCTTCGGATGCACAGCACAAGCCTGGTTTCCATGGGAACGTCTCAGGAGGAGGATGCAAGGATTCCAGGCTCTGTGGCCTTGGGTAAACAATGCGTTGGATGTTTTTGAGAATCCCAGAACCTTCCCTCTACTTTCTCTAACAGTGCTTACAAAAAGCAGCTGAAATGAGAAATTAGGTTCATGCAGCTTTTAATATGTAGAAGGAAAATCCTATGTGTTTATTATTTTTTTTTTTTTTTTTTGAGACGGAGTTTCGCTCTTGTTACCCAGGCTGGAGTGCAATGGCGCGATCTCGGCTCACCGCACCCTCCGCCTCTTGGGTTCAGGCAATTCTCCTGCCTCAGCCTCCCGAGTAGCTGGGATTACAGGTACACGCCACCATGCCCAGCTAATTTTTTTTTATATTTTTAGTAGAGATGGGGTTTCACCATGTTGACCAGGATGGTCTCAATCTCTTGACCTCATGATCCACCCGCCTCGGCCTCCCAAAGTGCTGGGATTACAGGCTTGAGCCACCGCGCCCGGCCCCTATGTGTTTATTTAATAAACCAAGCGTGGGTTGGGGGTTTGAAAAAACATGTCTGTGAACCTGCTTAGAGGGACAAAGAATCGTAGGAAGGAATTCTAGTGAGGGGCTGCTAGGTTCCTCCAGGCTTCTCTCTGATACCTGTCTGCTCAGTCACCACCTGACTTAGCAGTTCACGCCAGAGCTGGGGCAGTTTCTGTCTTAGCTTAGGGCTCATTCATTCATTTATTCCCACACTCCACCACCATTTATGGAGCACCTACCCAGTACGAGGGACTGCACCACTAGTTGGGACCTGAAGAACATGAATGGAACTCACAACCCAGCAAGGAGGACAAATAGTGTGAGAAGTGTAAATTACAGATGGATCCGGATCCGAGGCTGGAACGATTCAAGCTCAACCATCAGGACGTTAATGGTCAGCCCTTTCCTTCCTGCCCTGGTGGCTCCTGAGTGCTTCGGTGCTATAGTTAGGTGAGAACAGCCTTTCTCTTTTGATATGGTTTAGATCTCTGTTCCCATCCAAATCTCACATCAAATTGTAATCCCCAATGTTGGAGATGTTCATGCCTTGTGGGAGGCACTTGGATCATGAGAGCAGATTTCCCCTTTAGTGCTGTTCTTGTGATTGGGAATGAATTATCACGAGATCTGGCTGTTTAAAAGTGTGTGGCACCTCCCCCTTCGCTCTCTGTCTTTCTCCTTGCTTGGCCATGTGAAGATGTGCCTGCTTCCTCTTTGCCTCTCACCGTGATTGTAAGTTTCCTGAAGTTTCCCCAGCCATGCTTCCTGTACACTCTGCAGAACTGTGAGCTGGTTAAACCACTTTATAAATTACCCAGTCTCAGGTATTTATAGCAGTGCAAAAACGGACTAATAGATCTTTCTACAGCACCAGCTAAGGATTGAAGCCCTGTTGTGGAACCCCTGTGGTCCTCACGACTTTGTTTTCAGCTGCCTTTCAGCTTTAGTTGGCAAAGACTATGGGTAGGGCAAGACTATGGGTTTTAAGTCCAAGATCTGAGGTCAAAACTATCCCTGTCGATTGCCATGTGGGTGATGTCTGAATCTTGATGTCCTCATCTGTAAAATGGAAACATCTCATAGGGCTGTTTGAGGGATAAATGAAATAATATGTGCAAAGTTTCCTGGCACCGTGCTTTGGCACGTGGAAAGAGCTAACTAACTGTTGGTCTCCTTCCCTTCTACTTTGTCTCAGATTCCCATCCCCTTCCACTTGTTCTCAACTGTTGCTTGCCTGTGACCTGGAACTCTTGCTACCTCGGGCCTAGGATGACTTGCAAAATGGCACCTACCTTCTAATGGATCTTGCAATGGTTAATTTATGTGTTAACTTGACTGAGCCAAGGGGTGCCCAGACTAAACATTATTTCTGGGTGTGTGGATGTTCCTAGGCGGGATTAGCATTTGAATCAGCAGACTCAGTAAAGGAGTGCCGTCTGCAGTGCAGGTAGGTACCATCCAATCTGTTGAGGATCTGCACAGGACAAAAGGAAGAAGAAGAAGGAATTCTCTCCTTTCTTTCCTGCCTCACTGCTGGAGTGGGAGCATCTCTTCTCTTCCTCTTCTGACTGTGGAATGGGTTTTACGTCATCTGCTCCCATAGTTCTCAGGCCTTTCAACTTGGATTGAGCTACACCACCAGCTCTCCTGGGTCTCTAGCTTGCCAATTGCAGATCGTGGGACTTTGTGTCTTCATAATCCCATGAGTCAATTTCTATAATAAATCTACACACCTCTATATATCCTATTAGTTCTGTGCCCCTGGGGAACCCTGACTAATACTACTCCAAAGCAGAGTGAGGTCTCCAGCTTCTGGCTGGTCCCATAGATAAACTGTTTTCTACACCTTAGAACTTTCATGACGCCCCTGTGTTCTGTTCAGTTGTAAAAGAATAGGCAACGATGAGGTTCCTATGAAGGAACGTAATGAAATAAAGTATATGGGAAAACGTCTGTTGAAAAGACACTCCCACCCAGCCAAAGTGAGGTGAAGTTCTCCTCCTCTATGCATTTAATTGATAGTTTATATTTCTGTTATTTCCTGAATAATGCCACTGCTCCACTTCTCTGAGTCTTAGTGCATAGAAGGATAAATATATAAGTATGTAAAGCCTTCAACTCAACATTTACAGGGTCATTAACTTTAAGAGAAAGCAAAAGCTGTGTTGAACATGACCACTGGCTTCTGAAAGGATATGACTGACGTTCAGGTCAGGGCTGGCAGCACATGGAGCCTCCTGTGAGGTGTCATTTCAGTTATATTTTCTGACCCCAAATCTCTCTCCTTACTGTCCTAGTGCCTGACGTTCCAAAGTTAGAAGATTTCCCTTTTGCTCTTATGAAAATGTCTCCATTCCTGGCAAATGCAATTGAATGAGGTTGTCATGGAATGGCCATTAGGGATATCCTGGGACACGTGGGAGCCGGGACAGGTTTGCTGACTTAATCTCTTCTTCTGGTATCGCTCTAAGCTGTTGGCCTGAGATGGTCAGCTGAGAGCATGGCCTGAGGCACTGAAGGACTGCACAGGAGAGGGAGGTGGTACAGACACAGGACAGAAGAGTTGCGGATGTGGGGAAACTGTTTAAAGAGGCTGTGTTCATGTTTGACGCTTCAGGGACAGAGGCAGGGAGGGTGGCCTGAACTCCATGAAGGCAGTTCATGGGTGTGTTGAGGTCAGGAAATCATGACAGAGAAGTCAGCATGAGGGCTGTGGACCAGGACAGAGGGGGAAAGCTCAGGTGCTAAACCAAGAGCCCCAAGCTGAGGTGAGGCTGGAGGTGGAAAGGAAGGCTGAAGGAAGCAGGAGACTGGACTGGGCACGGTAGACACTGACTTAGATGCCAGGTGTTGCAGTGATGCTCTTATCTTGGAAGCTGGGCCACTGAGACCTTCTGTTAGGGGTGGCAGAGCCAACTGGGCCCTAGGAGCATAGCAAAATTGCATGATGACATTTGTGGACCTGAGGCATGGGCCTTTGGTACCCTGAAGCCCCACTGGTACCTTCACGGGCCCCTCCAGTACAGTAAAAAAATGTATCTAGTCTTTGCTTCTGGCTCTGGAGGTAGGACAGGGGCTTTTGTCCCTGTTGGGGTCAGAGCTTCTGGAGAAAGTAAAAAGTTCCTCTTCCAAGTTTCCCTTCTTGCTAAAGAATAAAAATAATAAACATCAGAAATAATCGTTTCTTTTAAAGACTAACTTTCATCAAACCCTTCTTGCTTTTTGCTAATAACACTTTGTTAAGCTCTATCCTATGTAGCTGCTAGACATAAAGGAATAAGTAGATTCTGTGTCCTTGTACTTTAACTGAGATATTTGTGCTAGATGTGCTCACAGGCATGTCCCAGCTCACAGCCTATGCCCCTTCCTTATTTAGAACTCCTCTTTTTCTTTGTTCTCCATTGCATTTATCTATTTAGAATAGTTTTAAGTTATTAGCCAATCAAGTTCAGTTTAGATTGTGAGGTCTGGCTTCAACTGATTGAGACTGGACACAGCAGTAAAGACCCAATGAGTAAGGAATAAATATGCCTGCCTTTCCTTTATTCATTGTACTCTCATGGCAAGATGGCTAATGAGAGGAACCTTTCTATAGAAAGTTAAATTGCCTTGCTGAGAAAACTTTTTGTCTGAATGCTGATTTTTTCCTTGCATTCCCTAGGAATAAGCATTCTGTCTCTAATAGCTTCAAACGCTCTAATTTTCTGAGTAACAGGAGTGTCTTTTGCTATTGATAATAAGCCCCTTTTGACCTCACCTGAGTTGATGCTAATGAGGTGACTCATCACCGGGGCCCTAGATAGATAGCTTCAGGATGGGAACTGGTTACTAGGAAGACCAGCCATGTTATTAAAGGGTGGGAACGTTCAGTCCTATGCCCCAACCTCCAGAGAAGGAAGAGGCTGGAGATGCGTCCAATCACATGGCCAGTGGTTTAATCAACCATGCTTACATAACAGAACCTCGATAAAAACCTGAATAATAAAGCTTAAAGAGCTTCTGGGTTGGTGAACAAATTAAGGCACCAAAAGGATGATGGGTCCTGACCCAACAGGGACAAAAGCCCCTGTCCTACCTACCTTTCCTCTTTGTGTCTCTTTTCTGTGGCTGTCCTGGTTTTGTCCTTTATAATTAACATCATAATAATAAGTATTGTGCTTTTTCAAGTTGTGAAAATTATTCAGTGAATTGTCAAACATGGTCAGTAGGTTGTAGGAACCCTCACATTTGTGGTTGGCCAAGAAGAAACGTTGGTAGCTTGGGGCTTCCCAAGACTTGTGGCTTGTATCCGAAGTGGAGGCGGTCCTGAGGGACTGAGCTCTTCACTTTTGGGTTCTGCTAACTGATTAATGTCAGAATTGAATTGCAGGAAACCCAACATATCAGTGAACTGATGTCAGAACATGGCCCCATCCTCCATAAAAACATTAAGAATTATAATTGCATTGATATAAAGGAGAATGTAATCCAGCTGAATTCATTATTACTGTGTTTATTAAAAATATCTGATTCTAAGAGAAATAAAACATTCCCATTAGTCCTAGACATTGTGCCTGGTGTACCTAATGGAGAAGTCGGCCCTGTCCTTCAGGGTACTTCGAGGAGCAGTGCTGGGTTTCAGAAAGTGGTAATGAGAATGGAGCACAGCAAGGTGCCCAGAGGAGGACAGAGAAGGAGGGTGAAGGAAAGATAGGTAATAGGGATGCCTTCTTGTTGTTTTGGGGCTGCTTCCATATTAAACATCTTCTATTTATTTATTTATTTATTTGAGATGGTATCTCACTCTCTCACCAGTCTTGAGTACAGTGGCGTGATCTCAGCTCACTGCAACCTCCACCTCCCGGGTCCAAGCAATTTCCCTGCCTCATCCTCCCGAGTAGCTGGGATTACAGAGATGCACCACCACACCTGGCTAGTTTTTTGCATTTTAATAGAGATGGGGTTTCGCCAGGTTGGTCAGAATGGTCTTGATCTCCTGACCACATGATCCACCTGCCTTGCCCTACCAAAGTGCTGGGATTACAGGTGTGAGCCACTGTGTTCAGCCCACCATATTATTTTCACAACAACCTGTATCCATGCTGTCATTGTGACAGTGATTTTGGTGTTGTGGGGTAGCTTTTTTTTGTTGTTTTTTGAGAGAGTGGGTCTTGCTCTGTCACCCAGGCTGGAGTGCAGTGGCATCATGATGGCTCACTGCAGCCTTAACCCCCTGGCTCAAGCAATCCTCCCACTTTAGACTTCTGAGTCATTGGGACTGCAGGTGTGTGCCACTATGCTTTGTTCATTTTATTAAAAGACATCTTTAGAAAAAGATCAGCCCACTGTGTTGCCCAGGCTGGTCTTGAACTCATGGCCTCAAGTGATCCCCCTGCCTCAGCCTCCCAAGTAGCTGGGATTGCAGACATGAGCAACCTTGCACCTACCTCCTTGGAGAAGTTTACAAACACTGTTTGGAGCTGTCTTCACTGGCATAAGGGCAAATGTCTAATACATTAGAGAGTGAAGCATTATCTTAGTTCAAATCTAACAGAGAGATTTCACGAAGCCTTAACAAGCTAGACTCCCCAGTTCCCTCATACAAATCCTACCCTCTTCCTAATACAACAGTGAGATCACACACTAAACATGGAAGTGGGGTGGGAGGGAAGGTCATTAAAATATGGAAGACTCACAATCTGAAGTTTCTGGTCCCAAGTTGTCCACTGGCCTAATTGATATTCCAGCAATGTCATGGCCAGGGTCTAGGCAGCGTCTGCCCCAGCCAACCATCTTACATTATCTGGATGGCATGTATTCTTTTCCTCTGTCACTGTATTAGTTTGCTATGGCTGCCATAGCAAGGTGCCACAAACTGGGTGGCTTAAACAACATAAACATATTCTCTCTCAGTTCTGGAGGCTGGAAGTCCAAGATCAAGGCGTCAGCAGGGTTGGGTCCCTCTGAGGCCCTCAAGGAAGACTATTGCATGCTCTCTGCTGGCTTCTGCTGGTTCTTGGCCACCCTTGTGTCCTTGGCTTGTAGAAGCATCATCACAATCTCTGCCTTCAGCTTCACATGGGGCTCTCCCTGTGTGCCTCTGTGTCCAAATCTCCCCTTTTTATAAGGACACTGTCATACTGAATTAGGGGCCTGCTCTACTCCAGTATGACCTCCTCTTAACTAGTTCTTTCTGCAATGACCCTGGTTGCAATGGCCCTATTTCCAAATGCGATCACATTCTGAGGAACTGGGGATAAGGATTTCATATACGTTTTGGGGGACACTATCCCCATAGCAAATACTTTTATTCATCCATGTTCACTGGGAGGCTCTGAAGAAAGCAAGGGCAAACTCAGTCAGAAGAAAAAGCAGATGAGGACCCTGGCTCAGCGAGCTGGGGAAGGACAGGAACAAAGAAGGACCCTAGGCACACATCGGGCCATTCATACTTCTTTCCTCAAAGACCCTTGGCAGGGATTGGCTTTGAACAGTTTCACTAGAAATGAATGAATGACTAGACCTCCCATTCTCATTCCTGCAGGCTTCTCTATTATTAATGATGTTGCATTTGAACAGTGCTTTGCTTTCTCTAAAAATGGCTTTTTATATTCACAGTTCCTTACCACCTCATGTGAAAAATTCAGTTATTGTAATCCAAAGCCCCTTCACTTCTGAATTTTTGTTGTTGAGACAGTCTTTCTCTGTTGTCCAGGCTGGAGTGCAGTGGTGCTATCATAGCTCGCTGCAACCTCAAACTCCTGGACTCAGCCTCAGCCTCCAGGCCAGCTGGGATTACAGGCATGTGCCACCAAGCCCAGCTAATTTTTTCTTTTTTGTAAAGATAGGGTCTTTTTATATTGCCCAGGTTAGCCTCAAACTTCTGACCTCAAGCGCTGCTCCTACCTCAGATTCCCAAAGTGCTAGGAATGACTTGAGCCACCGCACCTGGCCATTCCAAAATTATAACAGGTTCTCCGTCATAAAACAACAGATACCATCTTGGGATAGTTTCATAAGAAAGGAAATTGAGTAGGAGACAATGGGGAGCTCGCTGACTCTCTAGGAGGGCTGGAAAACCAGGTTCACAGGCTGTACGTCCAGAAACAAACCATACCGCAGTTGGGGGACTCCTCGACTCAGATCTCCATTGTTTTAAAGGCGGGACCATATTCCACTGTGTATATATAATATATTTTCTTTGTTCACTCATCTATCTGTGGACACTTAGGTTGATTCCATAACTTTGCTGTTGTGAATAGTGCTGCGATAAACATGAGTGCAGATATGTCTTTGCCAAACTGATTTTATTTCCTTTGGATAAATACCCAGAAGTGTGATTGCTGGATCTTATAGAAGTTCTATGTTTAATCTTTCAAGGAATCTCCATACTGTTTTCCTTAGTGTCTGTCCTAATTTATATTTTCACCAGCAGTGTGTAAGCATTCCCTTTCCTCTACATCCTTGCCAACACTAGTTATCACATTCCTTTTTTTTTTCCTTTTTATTGCATTTTAAGTTTTGGGGTACATGTGCAGGACATGCAAGATAGTTGCATAGGTACACACATGGTAGTGCGATTTGCTGTCTTCCTCCCCTTCACACACATCTGGCATTTCTCCCCCTGCTATCCCTCCCCGGCTCACCCCCTGCTGTCCCTCCCCTATTCCCCCCAATAGATCCCAGTGTGTAGTGCTTCCCTCGCTGTGTCCATGTGTTCTCACTGTTCATCATCCGTCTATGAGTGAGAACATGCGGTATTTCATTTTCTGTTCTTGTGTCAGTTTGCTGAGAATGATGTTCTCCAGATTCATCCATGTCCCTACAAAGGACACGAACTCATCATTTTTGATTGCTGCATAATATTCCGTGGTGTATATGTGCCACCTTTTCCCAGTCCAGTCTATCATCAATGGGCATTTGGGTTGGTTCCAGGTCTTTGCTATTGTAAACAGTGCTGCAGTGAACATTCGTGTGCATGTGTCCTTATAGTAGAATGGTTTATAGTCCTTTGGATATACATCCAGTAATGGGATTGCTGGGTCAAATGGAATTTCTATTTCTAGGTCCTTGAGGAATCGCCACACTGTCTTCTACAATGGTTGAACTAATTTACACTCCCACCAAGAGTGTAAAAGTGTTCCTATCTCTCCACATCCTCTCCAGCATCTGTTGTCTCCAGATTTTTTAATGATCGCCATTCTAACTGGCGTGAGATGGTATCTCAATGTAGTTTTGATTTGCATCTCTCTGATGACCAGTGATGATGAGCTTTTTTTCATATGTTTGTTGGCCTCATGTATGTCTTCTTTTGTAAAGTGTCTGTTCATATCCTTTGCCCATTTTTGAATGGGTTTGTTTGTTATTTTCTTGTAAATCTGTTTTAGTTCTTTGTAAATTCTGGATATCAGCACTTTGTCAGATGGGTAAACTGCAAAAATTTTTTCCCATTCTGTTGGTTGCCAATTCACTCTAATGACTGTTTCTTTTGCTATGCAGAAGCTGTGGAGTTTGATTAGGTCCCATTTGTCTATTTTGGCTTTTGTTGCCAATGCTTTTGGTATTTTGGTCATGAAGTCCTTGCCTACTACTATGTCCTAAATGGTTTTGCCTAGATTTTCTTCTAGGGTTTTTATGGTGCCAGGTCTTACGTTTAAGTCTTTAATCTATCTGGAGTTGATTTTAGTGTAAGGTGTCAGGAAGGGGTCCAGTTTCTGCTTTCTGCACATGGCTAGCCAGTTTTCCCAACACCACTTATTAAACAGGGAATCCTTTCCCCATTGCTTGTTTTTGTCAGGTTTATCAAAGATTGTATGGTAGTAGGTATGTTGTGTTGCCTCCGATGCCTCTGTTCTGTTCAATTGCTCTGTTTTGGTACCAGTACCATGCTGTTTTGATTACTGTAGGCTTGCAGTATAGTTTGAAGTTCGGTAGTGTGATGCCCCCCACTGTGTTCTTTTTGCTTAGAATTGACTTGGCTATGCGGGCTCTCTTTTGGTTCCATATGAAGTTTAAGGTGGTTTTTTCCAGTTCTGTGAAGAAGGTCATTGGTAGCTTGATGGGGATAGAGTTGAGTCTGTAAATAACTTTGGGCAGTATAGCCATTTTCACGATATTGATTCTTCCTAACCATAAACATGGAATGTTTCTCCATCTTTTTGGGTCCTCTCTTATTTTGTTGAGCAGTGGTTTGTAGTTTTCCTTGAAGAGGTCCCTTACGTTCCTTGTGAGTTGTATTCCAGGGTATTTTATTCTTTTTGTAGCAATTGTGAATGGCAGTTCATTCTTGATTTGGCTCTAAGTCTGTTATTGGTGTATAGGAATGCTTGTGATTTTTGCACATTGATTTTATATCCTGAGACTTTGCTGAAGTTGCTTATCAGTTTCAGGAGTTTTTGGGCTGAGGCCATGGGGTCTTCTAGGTATACTATCATGTCGTCTGCAAATGGTGACAATTTGGCTTCCACCTTTCCTATTTGAATACCCTTTATTTCTTTTTCTTGCCTGATTGCTCTGGCTAGAACTTCCAGTACTATATTGAATAGGAGTGGTGAGAGAGGGCATCCTTGTCTAGTTCCGGATTTCAAAGGGAATGCTTCCAGTTTTTGCCCATTCGGTATGATATTGGCTGTTGGTTTGTCATAAATAGATTTTATTATTTTGAGATACGTTCCATCGATACTGAGTTTATTGAGGGTTTTTAGCATAAAGGGCTGTTGAATTTTGTCGAATGCCTTCTCTGCATCAATTGAGATAATCATGAGGTTTTTGTTTTTGGTTCTGTTTATGTGGTGAATTACATTTATAGACTTGCATATGTTGAACCAGCCTTGCATCCCCAGGATGAATCCTGCTTGATCATGGTGGATAAGTTTTTTGATGTGCTGTTGCAGTCGGCTTGCCGGTATTTTATTGAAGATTTTTGTGTCTATGTTCATCATGGATATTGGCCTGAAGTTTTCTTTTCTTGTTGGGTCTCTGCCAGGTTTTGGTAACAGGATGATGTTGGTCTCATAAAATGATTTGGGAAGGATTCCCTTTTTTTGGATTATTTGGAATAATTTCAGAAGGAATGGTACCAGCTCCTCTTTGTGTGTCTGGTAGAATTCGGCTGTGAACCCATCTGGACCTGGGCTTTTTTTGTGTGGTAGGCTCTTAATTGCTGCCTCAGATTCAGACCTTGTTATTGGTCTATTCATAGTTTCAGCTTCCTCCTGGTTTAGGCTTGGGAGGACACAAGTGTCCAGGAATTTATCCATTTCTTCCAGGTTTACTAGTTTATGTACATAGTTGTTTGTAATATTCTCTGATGATGGTTTGAATTTCTGTGGAATCTGTGGTAATTTCCCCTTTATTGTTTTTTATTGCATCTATTTAGTTATTCTCTCTTTTCTTTTTTATCAATCTGGCTAGTGGTCTATTTTGTTGATCTTTTCAAAAAGCCAGCTCTTGGATTTATTGATTATTTGAAGGGTTTTTTGTGTCTCTATCTCCTTCTGCTCTGATCTTAGTTATTTCTCGTCTTCTGCTAGGTTTTGAGTTTTTTTTATCTTGCTCCTCTAGCTCTTTCAATTTTGATGATAGGGTGTCAATTTTGGATCTCTCCACTCTTCTCATGTGGGCATTTATTGCTATATATTTTCTTCTAGAGACTGCTTTAAATGGGTCCCAGAGATTCTGGTATGTTGTGTCTTTGTTCTCATTGGTTTCAAAGAACTTCTTTATTTCTGCCTTCATTTCATTGTTTATCCAGTCAACATTCAAGAGCCAGTTGTTCAGTTTCCATGAAGCTATGCAGTTCTGAGTTATTTTCTGAATTCTGAGTTCTAACTTGTTTGCACTATGGTCTGAGAGACTGTTTGTTATGATTTCCATTGTTTTGCATTTGCTGAGGAGTGAATTACTTCCAATTATGTGGTCAGTTTTAGAGTAGGTGTGATGTGGTGCTGAGAAGAATGTATATTCTGTGGATTTTGGGTGGAGAGTTCTGTAAATGTCTATCAGGTTTGCTTGTTCCAGGTCTGAGTTCAAGTCCTGGATATTCTTGCTAATTTTCTGTCTGGTTGATCTGTCTAATATTGACAGTGGAGTGTTAAAGTCTCCCATTATTATTGTGTGGGAGTCTAAGTCTCTTTGTAGATCATTAAGAACTTGCCTTATGTATCTGGGTGCTCCTGTGTTGGGTCCATATATATTTAGGATCGTTAGCTCTTCTTGTTGTATTGATCCTTTTACCATTTTTTACCATTATGTAATAACCTTCTTTGTCTCTTTTGATCTTTGTTGCTTTAAAGTCTATTTATCAGAGATGAGAATTGCAACTACTGCTTTTTGGTTTTTTTTTGTTTTTTGCTCTCCATTTGCTTGGTAAATCTTCCTCCATCCCTTTATTTTGAGCCTTTGTGTATCCTTGCATGTGAGGTGGGTTTCCTGGATAAAGCACACTGATGGGTTTTGGTTTTTTATCCAATTTGCCAGTCTGTGTCTTTTGATTGGTGCATTTAGCCCATTTACATTTAGGGTTAATATTGTTATGTGTGAATTTGATACTGCCATTTTGATGCTAGCTGGCTGTTTTGCCCATTAGTTGATGCAGATTCTTCATTTTGTTGATGCTCTTTAGCATTTGGTATGTTTTTAGAATGGCTGGTACTGGTTTTCCTTTCTATGTGTAGTACCTCTTTAAGAAACTCTTGTAAAGCAGGCCTGGTGGTGACAAAATCTCTGAGTACTTGCTTGCTTGCAAATGATTTTATTTTTCCTTCACTTATGAAGCTCAGTTTGGCTGGATATGAAATTCTGGGTTGAAAGTTCTTTTGTTTAAGGATGTTGAATATTGGTCCCCACTCTCTTCTGGCTTGTAGAGTTTCTGCTGAGAGATCTGCTGTGAGTCCGATGGGCTTCCCTTTGTGGGTGACCTGACCTTTCTCTCTGGCTGCCCTTAGTATTTTCTCCTTCATTTCAACCCTGTTGAATCTGATGATTATGTGCCTTGGGTTTGCTCTTCTTGTGGAATATCTTTGTGGTGTTCTCTGTATTTCCTGGACTTGAAACTGAGCTGCCTTGCTAGGTTGGGGAAATTTTCCTGGATAATATCCTGAAGAGTATTTTCCAGCTTGGATTTATTCTCTTCGTCCCATTCAGGTACACCTATCAAATGTAGATTAGGTCTCTTCACATAGTCCCACATTTCTTGGAGATTTTGTTCATTCTTTTTCACTCTTTTTTTCTCTAATCTTGTCTTCTCATTTTATTTCACTGAGCTGATCTTTGACCTCTGATATCCTTTCTTCTACTTGGTCAATTCGGTTGTTGAGACTTGTGCATGCTTCACAAAGTTCTCATGTTGTGTTTTTTAGCTCCATCAATTGACTCATATTCCTCTCTAAGTTGTCCATTCTTGTTATCATTTCCTCAAATCTTTTTTCAAGGTTCTTAGTTTCTTTGCATTGAGTTAGAACATGTTCTTTTAGTTCACAGAAGTTTCTTATTACCCACCTTCTGAAGTCTGATTCTGTCATTTCATCACACTCATTCTCCGTCCAACTTTGTTCCCTTCCTGGTGAGGGATTGTGGTCCCTTGTAGTAGGCGAGGTGTTTTGGTTTTGGGTGTTTTCCTCCTTTTTGCACTGGTTTCTTCCCATCTTTGTGGATTTATCTACCTGTCATCTGAGTAGTTGCTGACTTTTCGATTGGGTCTCTGAGTGGATGCACAGATTGTTGATGATGAAGTATTTCTGTTTCTTAGTTTTCCTTCTAACAGTCTAGCCCCTCTGCTGTAGGACTGCTGAGGTCCATTCCAGGCCCTGCTTGCCTGGGGTACACCTGTAGCAGCTGCAGAACTGTGAGGAATTCTACCAGTTTCTTCTTCTGCTATCTTTGTCCCAGAATGATGCCCACCAAATGTCAGTCTGATCAGTCCTTTGTGAGGTGACTCTTTGGATATACGGGGGTCAGGGAGCTGCTTGAGGAGACAGTCTGTACTTTATAGGAGCTCAAGTGCTGAGCTGTGAGCGCTGTTTATTCAGGGCTGCTAGGCAGGTATGTTTAAGTTTGCTGCCCTTTTTTTCCTCAGGTGCTCTGTCTTGGGGAGTTGGTGTTTTATTTATGAGTATCTGTTGCACTGTCCTGCCCAGTAAGGAGGCAGTGTAGTCACTACCTTCCTGCCGAGGCTCCGCCCTGCTGCCGTGGGCTCCGCTCTGTCGCTGTGGGCTCCACCCTGCTGTTGTGGGCTCTGCCCTGTTGCCGTGGGCTCTGCCCTGCTGCCGAGTGTAAGTCCCTGTAGTCCTGTTTATATGGGTGTGGTTAGAACTGCCGTGGTGATGGTGGCCTGCCTCTGTATTGGCAGAATCTCTCTGTTATGGCGGGTTGCCTCGGCAACAGCAGGCTGCATCAGCAATGGGAGAGTACCTCCGTAGGGGCAGAATGCCTCGGTAATGGCGAATGCCCCTCCCCCACCGAGCTGCACCATCCTGGGTTCAGCTGTGCTTGCCACGAAACTCTCAACCCCGAGTGTTTCCAATTGCTGTTTTGTTTGTTTTTGTGGGGGTGGGACCCACCGAGCCTGATCACCTGGCTCCCTGCCTCAGAGCCCTTTTGTTTTTTTTAAGTTGAATGGTTCACTCTCTCCCAGGTATTTCAGTTGCCTGCTGAAAGGGCACCGGGAACTGTGTGATTTTCTGTGCAGCGACCCACTGCACCTGCTCAAACATCACTGCCCGGGAATCTCCTGGCCTGGCTTACTGTTTAAGTCCCGTTTAATCAGATGAATGTGCTAAACTGCCTTCTCAAATCTCAAATTGCTGGTTTAACAGGGCAACCAGACCAGTGTATTTTGTACGGAGTGCCACTGCGCTGCGGCTCTGGCTGAAACGGCTGTGCCAGCCGAAACAGCTGTGCTGGCATCCCGTGGGGCTCCTACACCTGGGAATTTCCTGATCTGTGGGCAATAAAGATCGTCTGTAAATGCGGTGTTCACTCACCCTCTGTGCTTTCACTGAGAGCTGCAATCCTGAGTTTTTCCTATAGCGCCATCTTCCCCCTTCTTCAGTATCATCACTTTCCTTTTTGATACTGGCCATCCTAACAGGTATGAGGGAATATCTCATTATAATTTTGATTTGCATCTCCCTGATGATTAGCGATGCTGAGCATTTAAGAAATACATCTGTTGGCCATTGTATGTCTTCTTTTGAAAAATACCTGCTCCGGACTTAGGACAAGATGGCCGACCACTAACAGCTCAGGACTGTAGCTCCCAGTGAAAGCCCAGAGAACGAGACGACGCCACACTTTTAGAAAAATTTTCGTCACTCACCGATCAGCCGATTCCCAGTGGAGGAGCCCCACGGGTCGCCAGCACGACTCTTGTGGCCGCCGCAGCGGTTTTGCCGTCTAGGCGCAGCAGCTCTTCATGCAGAGCCAACGGGACTGCTTCCCCTACTGACCGGAGTTTGGAGCTCCGGGAAGTCAGAGCCGCTTGTTGCGGACTCAAGAGGGAAGCCAGACCAGAGATTCCCGGGCAGAAGAGCACCATCAGTCTTATCGCTGCTATTTAGGCCGCCACAGTGGGTTGCTCGGATCCCAGCACTGGGAATCAATAAGTCGGACGTCGACTCAGAAAACTAATTAGAAAGGCGGTTCATCTACAATGAAGGGAAAAAAACAGCCTAAGAAGGCCGAGTATACTCAAAATCAGAACCCATCAGCAACGGAACAAGCCCTGATGGAAAAGGACTCATCAGCAACCGAACAAGCCCTGATGGAAAAGGACTCATCAGTAACGGAACAAGCCCTGATGGAAAAGGACTGTGTTCCATTATCTGAAGTAGGCTTTAAAAGGTGGATGATAAGAAACTTCTGGGAGTTAAAGGAACTTGTTCTAACCCAATGTAAAGAAACTAAGAACTTGGAAAAAAGGTTCGATGAAATGTTGAAAAGAATAGACAATATAGAGAGGAATACAAATGAACTTATGGAGTTGAAAAATACAACACGAGAACTTAGTGAAATTTGTACAAGCTTAAACAGCCGAATGGATCAAGCAGAAGAAAGGGTATCAGAGGTCGAAGATCAACTTAATGAAACAAAACAACAAGACAAGAATAGAGAAAAAAGGATAAAAAGGAATGAGCAAAGTCTCCAAGAAATATGGGACTATGTGAAAAGACCTAATATACGCTTGATTGGTGTACCTGAATGTGACGGAGAGAATGAATTCAAGCTGAAAAATACTCTCCAGGACATTATCCAGGAAAATTTTCCTAATTTAGCAAAGCAGGACACTATTCAACCCCAGGCAATACACAGAACACCACAAAGATATTCCTCAAGTAGACCAACCCCAAGGCACATAATCGTTAGATTCACCAAGATCGAAACGAAGGAGAAAATATTAAGGGCAGCCAGAGAGAAAGATCAAGTTACCCATAAAGGTAAGCCTGTTAGGCTTACAGCAGATCTCTCAACGGAAACCCTACAAGCTAGAAGAGAGTGGGGGCCAATATTCAATATACTTAATCAACAGAACTTTCATCCCAGAATATCATATCCTGCCAATTTAAGCTTTACATTTGAAGGAAAAATAAAATCTTTCAGGAACAAGCAAGTACTCAGAGATTTTATTACCACCAGGCCTGCTTTACAAGAACTTCTAAAAGAAGCATTATACGCGGAAAGGAACAACCAGTATGACCCTTTCTAAAAATACACCAAAAAGTAAAGAGCATTAACATAAAGAAGAATTTTTATAAACGAAAGGACAAAATAGCCAGTTAATATCAAATGGCAGCAACCCTAAATTTAAATTGACCAAATCTCCCAATTAAAAGATACAGACAAAATCTAACGGTATATCCAAAGATATACATAGACTCAAAATAAAGGGTTGGAAAAAAAAAATGTACCAACCAAATGGAGAGCAAAAATAAATAAATAAAAAGCAGGAGTTGCAATTTTCACATTTGACAAAATAGATTTCAAAGCTACAAGGATACAAGGGTAAAAGGATTAATGTAATAATAAGAGATCTTAACACCCAGATACATAAGACCCATAATGAGATTTAGATTCAACGAGACAGAAAATTGATAACGATATCCAGGACTGGAACTAAGATCCAGAACAAATAAACTCAATAGAGCTCTCCATTTTAAACACACAAAATATATATTATCCACAAAATCTAACGATATATCTAAAGATATACAAAGACTCAAAACAAGGGGATGGAAAAAAAACTCACCAACCAAATGAAGAGCAAAAATAAATAAATAAAAAGCAGGAGTTGCAATTCTCACATTTAATAAAATAGATTTCAAAGCTACAAGGATGCAAGGGTAAAAGGATTAATGCAACAATAAGAGATCTTAACACCCAGATACATAAGACACATAATGAGATTAAGATTCAACGAGACAACAAATTGATAACGATATCCAGGACTTGAACTCAGAGCCAGAACAAATAAACACAATAGAGGTCTCCATTTTAAACACATAAAATATGCATTAACCACTTTAAACACTCAAAATATTGATCGGCCATTATTGAAACCCATTTTAGGAATGAAGTAATATTCCTTTTTCCCTCTTTTTCTTTTTTTTCCCTTCTTTAAAAAAATAAAAATAAAAATAAATAAATAAATAAATAAATAAAGACTTAGGAAGTGAGGGCATACTGTAGAAGTTAAATTATGTCAGGACAAGATGTTTATAATCTTTTAGGCAGTAGAGAATGGATAAATGTTTCTCAACAAGGATTGACACCTAGATTGAGTGACTCCGATTGTTACTCCAACCCCTTCCTCCTTCCTAAATGAACTCTGATTTTGTCCAGTGATCCACCCTGCGGGTTTCTGTGTCTATGTGTAATGTCTGGATCTGCAGCAGTCATCTTGGGGCAATGAGAAACTTTAACCTGGGGAGTACATGCTGAGTGTGGCAGAGCAGAGAGGTGGCAGGAATATGAATCTTAGATTATGCTGCTGAAAAAAAAAAAAAAAAAAAAAAAAAGAAAAATACCTGCTCCATTCCCCTGGTCATCTTTTATCTTCTTTTTTTTTGAGTCGGATCTTGCTATCACCCAGGATAGAGTGTAGTGTTGTGATCCTGGCTCACCACAGCCCTGACCTCCCAGGCTCAAGGAATCCTCCTATCTCAGCCTCCCAAGTACCTGAGGCCACAGGTGCATGGCATCACACCTAGCTAATTAAAACAAAAATTTTTTTGAGGTGAGGTCTTGCTGTGTTGCCTAGGTTGGTCTTCTGGGCTCAAGCAATCCTCCCACCTCAGCCTCTGAAAGTGCTGAAATTACAGGCATGAGCCACCATGCCCAGCTCCTCTGGCCATTTTTAATAGGATTATTGCTTTATTGCTGTTGAGTTGAGTTCCTCATATAGTTTGGAAATTAAGCCTCGGTCAGTGTTTTCTCAAGGAGTGTCTAGGCAGTGCCTCTTATGCCTGCTGTGCTAGCCTTGGTTCCAAGCAAAGGGAAACACTGCTTCAAGAATGCAGAATCTCTTCATGAGATTCTGAGTCTACATCCATCCTAGGCAGGAGTGCGCATGTAAACAAGGGCATCTTGACAGCAGCCGCACACATCCATCTCGCATGTTAGCTTGTGTGATTTCTCTTGTTCTATGTGTGTTGGTTCCACTTCCCTAAAGAGCTTGTTTGCTCTCCAAAGCTACACATTATGTTGAACTTCAGCAAACCCAAAGAACCTAGCACAGGGCTGAGCACATGGTAACAGCCCCGGGAATGCTGAGCACTGCATCTGAAGGCTCCAGGAGCACAGACCATCCCTTAAGCCAGGGGCCCACTCTCAGGGCAAATTTCCAACAGATGAGTGCTTTCCTCCCTACCCCCATCTCTGATCAGTCATTGTTCTTGTCACAGATTGAAGAGGAAAGCAAACAGGGCTTACAAAACCTGCAGCCCCGCTCTTGACACCTCCCACGCGGAAATGCATTTGACAACTGGTTCCCATGGCAACAGTCTTTCTTTGAAAGGATGTCTTGTTTGGTGCACCAGACCCCCACCTCTCTCTTGTTGGGAGTAATGGCCAGTGTTGACAATGAGACAGATGAGACAAGCAGAGAACATCTGAGAGGCAGCCAGCGGGTGGGCAGGGGGCTCTCCTTGGCTCGGGGGTGGGGACAGCACTCCAGAGACCTCTCCTCAGGGCCACACTGGTGCTCACCAAGGGGTTAAAATACACCAGAGAGAGGTCTGAGAAAAACTGACAACTGCGCCAACAGGCACTATTTAGAGCGATGCAGTAGCGCAAAGTGCACTAATTTTGGAAAAGGGCCCTGTTCGCACATTCTGAGCGGCAAGGCCTGCCCTGGAGGCTGCCAGCTTCTTCCTCTTGTTTGGTGTCAGCTGTGACACATGGGCCGAGTTTTGCTCTCAGACAGGAGTGAACCCTGTCCCTTGCCTCTCATCCTTGTCCCACTGTGGTAAGCAGTGGGAGTCCCAGGCTGGACTTGTGCTATGAGCAGAACTGTGCCCCTCAAATTTCTTTTCTTTTTCTTTTTCTTTTTTTTTTATTTTTGTAGAAACAGGGTTTCACCATGTTGGCCAGGATGGTCTTGATCTCCTGATCTTACGATCCACCTGCCTTGGCCTCCCAAAGTGCTGGGATTACAGGCATGAGTCACTGCACCCAGACTTCTTTTTCTTTGTTTTAGATGGAGTCTCTCCTTGTTGCCCACACTGGAGTGCAGTGGTACAGTGGTGCCATCTCGACTCACTACAACCTCCACCTCCCAGGTTCAAGTGATTCTCCAGCCTCAGCCTTCTGAATAGCTGGTACTACAGGTGTCTGCCACCACACCCAGCTAATTTTTTGTATTTTTAGTAAAGACGGGTTTCACCATGTTGGCCAGGCTGGCCTTGAACTCCTGACCTCAAGTGTTCTGCCTGCCTTGGCCTCCCAAAGTGCTGGGATTACAGATGTGAGCCACCATGTATTCCTCAAATTTCTGTGTTGAAGTCCTAGCAGCCAGTCCTTCAGAATGGGACCATATGTGGAAATCAGGCCTTTAAAGAGATAATTAAGTTAAAATACGTAGTTAAGGTAGGCCCTGCTCCAATCTAACTAGTGTCTTTATAAGAAGAGCAGATGGGGACACACAGATACCAGGGTGCACATGTTCAGAGGAAAGACCCTGTGAGAGCACAGCAAGGAGGGGGTTGTCTCAGTCTGTCCAGGCTGCTTTAGCAAAATATCATAAACTGGGTGGTTTATAAACAACAGAAATTTATTTCTCAGGGTCCTAGAGGCTGGGAAGTCCAAGATTAAGGTGCTGGCAGACTCAGTGTGTGGTGAGGACCTACTTTCTGGTTTGTAGACAGAGCTTTCTTGCTGTCCTCACATGGTGGAAGGATGATGAGCTCCCTTGGCCTCTTTTATAAGGACATGAATCCCATTCATTAGGGCTCCACTGTCATGACCTAATCACCTCTCAAAGTCTTCATCTCCTAATAGCATTGCCTTGGGGATTAGATTTCAATTCATGAATTTTGAGTGCTGGGCTTGGTGGATGCTGCTTGTAAGCCCAGTAACTCAGGAAGCTGAGGAAGCAGGATTGCTTGAGGCCAAAAGTTGGAGACCAGTCTGGCAACATAGTGAAAACCCATCTCTAAAAAAATACTTTAAACAATTAGCTGGGGATAGTGGAGTGCATCTGTAGTCCCAACTGTGGTAGGGAGATTGTTTGAGCCTAGAAATTTGAGAATGCAGTGAACTATGAGCATGCCACTGCACTTCAGTCCAGGTATCGGAGCAAGAGTGAAACCCCTGTCTAAAAAACAAAGGAAAAGTTCAGGCACAGTGGCTCATGCCTGTAATCCCAGCACTTTGGGAAGCCAAGGCAGGCAGATCACTTGAGGTAAGGAGTTCCAGACCAGCCTGTCCAACAATGTGAATCCCCATCTCTACTAAAAATACAAAAATAAAATAAAATAAAAAGAAAAAAAATTAGCTGGGTCCGAGCTCTTCAGGAGGATGAGGCAGGAGAATCGCAGAAACCCAGGAGGCAGACGTTGCAGTGAGCCAAGATCATGCCACTGCACTCCAGCCTGGGTGACAGAGGGAGACTTTGTCTCAAAACCAAACAAACAAAAAAAGAAACAAACTCCCCCCAAACACATGAGTTTTGGGAGAGTCACAAACATTCAGTTATAGCAGCTGCCATTTACAAGGCAAGGAGAGGCCTTGGAGAAAACTGCTGACTCCTTGATCTCAGACTTTCAGCCTCCAGAAAAGTGAGGATACAGATTTCTGTTGTGTCAGCCACGCAGTCTGTGCTATTTTGTTACAGCAGCCTGAGATGAAATACAGCCCACCTCTGGGCTGCAGAGACTCCCTTTGTCAGGCCGAGGCTTCAGAAAGACAGCCTGAAATGATGCTGCTCTACATATTCAGAATTCAGTTTAGGAGTTCAAGGCCAGCCTGGCCAACATTGTAAAACACTGTTTCTACTAAAAATACAACAACAACAATAAAAAAAATTAGCTGGGTGTGGTGTCACACGCCTATAGGCCCAGCTAATTCAGAGAGGGTTGGGCTTGGTGAACCAAACATTCTGACCAAAACCACTCCCCTCACGTCTTGCTGTGGGATGATGCCCTTGTGTCCGGACATGACTGGGATCTGTTCTCTCACTGGATACTCATAGCATTCTGGGGAAGTCACTGATGGAGGCCTAGCCATCCACCATTTACAGCAGAAAAAGGCAAAGACAGATCTGAGGGATTCCCCTTAGTGAGGCATGGGAGGCATCAGAGGGTGCGTCCTTGCTTGTTCCACCAGCCCACTTGTACAACTAAAAAAGGAAATTAAAGAACGCTTCAAAAGATACTGAATAACAGGTATTTGTAACATTTATGCCATCCAATAGCAGGGTTCCCTGAGGTTTAAGGTGGTATCTTGGGTCTCTGTATTTCAGCCACTGGGAAGGTGCTTGTATTAGTCTTTTTTCATGCTGCCAATAAAGACATACCTGAGTCTGAGTAATGTATAAAGAAAAAGAAGTTCGACAGACTCACAGTTCCATGTGGCTGAGGAGGTCTCACAATCATGGTGGGAGGCAAAAGGCATGCCTTCCATAGCAGCAGGCAAGAGAGAGCTTGTGCAGGGGAACTCCCCTTTATAGAACCATCAGATCTCGTGAGACTTATTCACTGTCATGAGAACACCTGCCCCTCATGATTCAATTGCCTCCCACCAGGTCGCTCCTGTGACACATGGGAATTACAGGAGCTGCAGTTCAAGATGAGATTTGGGTGGGGGCACAGCCAAACCATACCATTGCTTATCATGAAGATGCTTAATAAATGTTGCTAACTAATGAATTTATTCTGGCCAAGATTCAGGAAGCTTCAGATTGAAAGCTAAAAGAGAGCTTGCTGATATTTTGTTCCTAACATTCTTTTGCAGAGGAGGAGACAAAAATCTCAGAGAAGTGAAGTGAGTTGCCCAAGGCACACATGCTAAGACAAAACCAGAACCAAACCCAAGGTCTCCTGAATCCCTGTTCAGGGGGCTGTTGCTCCTCCATCAGTAAACTTAATATAGATGGCAACTGTGTATAGACTTACGCTAGGAGAACAGATATAACACTCGCCTTTGGATTTAAACATATTCTCTTAGAGATACTACAATTAAAAAAATTACATTGAAGAACATTATAATCTAATTGTTGTAAACAAGTGAGAAAGAGAACATTTTAAGGAAACTATGAAGATACATTGTGTATAAGAGAACAAAAATTAGAATTGACACAGAATTTTTGTCAGAAACAGTGCAAGCCAGAAGGTAAAGGAATGACATTTAACATGCTGAAATTTTTAAAAATGTCAACCTAGAGTTCTATATTCAGTAGAAATATTCTTAAAAAGTAGAGATCAAATAAGGACATTTCATACAAACAAGCTAATTCGTTGCCAGAAGACTAGAACTACCAGAAATTATTTAAAGAGTTTCCTTAGACTGAAGGAAAATGATGCTAGATAGAAACTCAAATGTACACAAAAAATGAAGAGTGGAAGAAATGGTAAATATGTGAGTAAATATAAAAGACATCTGTTCTCATTTTTTAGTCTTTTAAAAAGAAAATGGAAGACAGAAGACTGTGGATTCCACCAAGATGGAGTAACAAGGATTGAATTTACATTTTAGGGGGTTTGACACAACTAGAAAAGTAAATTAAATAACACTTCAAAATATATTGAATATGGGCTGGGCACGGTAGCTCACACCTGTAATCCCAGCACTTTGAGAAGCTGAGGTGGGCGGATCACCTGGGTTGAGAGTTCTAGACTAACCTGACCAACATGGAGAAACACCGTCTCTAATAAAAATACAAAAATTGGCCAGGTGTGGTGGTGCATGCCTATAATCTCAGCTACTCGGGAGGCTGAGGCAGGAGAATCACTTGAACCCAGGAGGTGGAGGTTGTGGTCAGTCGAGATTGTGCCACTGCACTCCAGCCTGGGCATCAAGAGCAAGACTCCGTCTCAAAAAAAAAAAAAAAAGTATTGAAAATGAAGCAACAAAGGCCAGTGATCTCTGAGAATAGAAAACAATTCAAATGACCCTCTGATTCCTCCACCTTACTGCCTAGGGAAAATTTCCAGACTGCAGTGAAGACAAAGGGAACCCCAGTAGAACTCGAGGTCTCCCTGAGTTAAGGAGATGTGGCTGGGAATAAAAGGAGCTCAAGGCAGCCAGAGTTCAAAGGCGGCTTGAGTTCACAGGCAGAGTGCTGGAGATGAGAGAGTTTACTGAGAGAATTCCAGAGATCCGCAGAAGGTCTTCAGGCATTCAGCCAACTCCGGACCGACTCCGGTGTGTGGAGAAGGTACCTAATCCTGGGAAAAGAACCACTTAAAAGGACGAGAGGGGACAGTCCTTAGTGCTATTAACATGAAGGTGCTTAATAAATGTTTCTGAATAAATGAATGAATTTATTCCAGCCAAGATCCAGGAAGCTTGGAATAGTGGTCTGTTCCCACCAGCCAGAGTGAAAAGCCTCGTAATTCATGGGACATTGGGTAGAGTACTCAAAGATTGTGAGTCAGCATTGGTGCGAAATTTGGCCTAGATTAAATTCTATTTTTGTGGTGTCTAACAAGGCTTAAGAGGAAAAATCAGAACAGAGTCGTTGTCAAGTAACTTACCCACATTACAGAACAAAACTCAAGAATATTTATGAGATTTTTAAAATCTAGCAGGCAAAATTCACAACGTCTGGTAAAAACCACCGAACATGCACAGAAGTAGAAAAATATCACCCGTAATGAGGAGAAAGAGAAATGGAAACTGAGCCAAAAACAACTCAGAAGGCAGAATTAGTAGAGGAGGTCATCAAGACAATTATTGTGACTGTATTCCATGTTTAAGAAGCCATAGGAAGAGCAATGTATTATATTCTATATGTTTAAGAAACTAGAAAAACAATTAACCAAGTACAGACATGAAAGATGTAAAAAAAAAAAAGATCCAGATGAAATTTCTTGAAATTGAAAACTATAAGGTCAGGATGAAAACTGAATGAGATCAATAGCAGATTAGACCTTGTAAAATAAAATATTAATGAACCTCAGACATACCAATAGAAATAAACCAAAAAGATAAAGAATGATTAATTTAAAAAATGATAGAGCAACAGTGATTTGTGGCATAACTTTATGCAGCCTTATTTTTAGAGATGGGGTTTCCCTATGTTGCCCAGGTTGGTCTCGAACTCCTGGTCTCAAGGGATCTTCTCACCTTGGCTCCTGGAATTACAGGCATGAGCCACCAGGCACGGCCAATAATTGATTGTTTAATTTGGAATTTAAGGTATTCTGTTATAGCACCAATAAATGACTGTTTAAACAACAACAACAACAAAAACCAACGTATTTTGAACTTATGACATATGTAGAAGTAAAACATGTGACAACAATAGCACAAAAGCTAGGAGGGAAGACATGGAAGCCCATTATTATTGCAAGATACTTTAGTTATATGTGAATGATATAATATTTGAAGGTAGAGGGTAAAGATGGATGCTGTTGACCCTAACGCAATTATTAAAATAATGTAACCATAGTTGAACATAATCAGCCAACAATGGAGCTAAAATATAATTATAAAAAAACCCACAAAGAAGGCAGAGAAAGAGCAAAAGGGAAACAGCAGGCAGATGGGATAAATAAACACAAATAGCAATATCAATAATTAATTAAATGTGCTAATCACATGAAATGTCTAAACATTTCAATTAAAAGGTAAAGATTGCTAGATTAGGTAACATCCAACTGTATGCTGTCTACTAATTAGTAACATACATTAAATAAAAAGATGCAATAGGTTAAAGGCGAAACGATGGCGAAAGATGTACTTTGTTCGCACTTAACAAAGGAAAACTGGAGCAAAGTAGATTTTCACAGGAAAGAATAATTCCAGAAAGAAAGATAATAATTTTATAATGATCAAGCAATTAGTCAAGACAATCCTATGTGTGCATGAATCTAATAACAAAGCTTTAAAACGTGGAGCCAAAACTGATAGAACTGTAAGAAGAAATAGATAAATGTACAATTTCAGTAAAATACTTTTAAATTATCTGAAAGTTAATAGAAAGACTGAAATTCAGCAAAGCTAGAGATGCCTTGAACATGATCAGCTAACTTACTGTAACTGACGTCTGCAGAACACTTCACTCAGAAAGTGCGGAATCCCATTCTTTTCAGGAGCACATGGAACATTGATGTGTTGCGTGAAACTGTTTTAATCACATAAAGTCCTTTTATTATAAAGGAATTCATTTGTAAACCCAATCCAGAAAATATCTAGAAACACTCATAATGTTTGGAAATGAAATAGCACACTTCTAAATATCCCATGAATCAAAGAAAAAAAAATCAGAAAGGAAACTAGGAAGATTTTGAACTGAATGAAAATAAAAAATAACACATGAAAATTTATGAGATGCAGCTCAAGCGATACTGAGATGAAATTTTATAGCACTAAATCCCTATAGTATAAAAGAAAACAAGTCTCAATGATCATTCTGCCTCAAGAAACTGAAAAAAGAAAAGCGAATGAAAGTCAAGCAGAAAAGAAAGAAAAAGTAAGAAAGATTAGAACAGAAGTTAATAAAAGGGGAAACAAAAAAATGGCAAAATTAAAGATTTTTTTTTGAGGAGACTGATAAAATTGATAAGCCTCTGGTCAGGAAGAGAGAGAAGATACAAATTAGCAAGGAGAGACAGAGGAAGAGGAAGGTGATGCCACAGGTCTTACGGATATTAAAAGAACAATAAAGGAAATTACCAAAAACATTGTGTCAGTAAAGAAGGCAACTTCGATTAAATGGGAAAAAAAACCTTGAAACCCCCAAACTTACTCAAGAAGGTATTGATAATCAACGTAGACTCATATCTATTAAAGAAATTGAATTTGTAGTTAAAACTTTTTTCACAAACAGAACTGGCTCCCAAAAGGCTTAACTGGTGAATTCTAGGAAATATTTAAGAAAGAAATAATAACCAACCACTTCCAGAAAAGTGAACAGGGGGGAGTACTTGCCTTCATGTTGTGAGGTCAATATTACTCTCATTCCAAGACCAGACAATGATGTTACAAAAAAGAAAACTAAATACCAATATTCCTCATATATTCATATACCTAAATGAGAAAATTCTTTTTGCAGGGGGCGGTGGGAGACAGCGTTTCGCTCTGTCCCCGAGGTTGGAGTGCAGTGGTGCAATCTTGGCTCCCTGTGGCCTCACCCTTCTGGGCTTTTAAGCAATCCTCTTGCCTTAGCCACCCAAGTAGCTGGGGCTACAGGTGCACAGCACCATGCCCAGTTAATTTTTGCATTTTTTGTAGAGATGGGGTTTTGCCATGTTGCTCAGGTTGGTCTGGAACTCCAAGGCTCAATTGATGCTCCTGCCTTGAGTTAGGAAAAACCCCCAATTATAAGGATTAATTGACAGTTATAGGAAGGAATTTTAATATAGTTGAATTAGAAAGTGATGGGTAAAATAGTGAAAAATTAAAATGTACAGGAGTCGAACAATAAATTAACAAATTGGAACCCTACAACCCATATATAGAGAATATAGACTTCTCAACAGTACATGGGGCATTTATAAACTTGGTCGGATGTTATACAACAAATGAAGCATAACACATTTCAGAAAATTACTGTGTTCTCTTATTACAATGCAATTCCTTGGAAATATCTAAAATAAAATACTTATTTTAACTGCTTTATTCCCCCCCAAATTAGCTCACAGTTTGAAGAAAAAATCATAATAAAAATATTTAAAATATTACATATCAAATTGTGGGATGTAATAAATATAATACTTGGACATACATACATTTCTATGCTTAAATACATTTATTTAAAAATCATGAAACGTAGGAAACAAGGAACCATCTTCAAGAAGCTATCAATGAAATGGTATATTAATTCTAAACATGGTGAGAGAAAGAAATAAAAATAAGAACAGAAATTAATTAAATAATGATGCAGATGATTAAAAAACCTAAAAACTGATTCTCTTAAAAAAATAAATAAATAAAATAGCCAACTTCTGGATATATTAACCCAGAAAAAAAGAAAGAGAATAAAATGCAAATAATTAATATTAGGAATGACAATGGAGCCGTAACTAGAGAAGTATTAATAATTTAAAACATCTGAAGAGAACACTGACAAATTTTTCCTATACATTTGAAAACTTAGATAAAATGAAAAAAATTAGAAAATCTGAGTTATTAAAACTGACTACATAATAAGATTGAAAACCTAAATACTTCAATCACGATTCAAGAAATTTACTCGGCAGTTAGAAGTTTCTCCCCAATCGCCTCAGCTCACTTTCCCCTTCCACCTACCAACTACTTCCACATATTCCAGGTTCAGATAATTTTAAAGGCACATTTTTACTAAACCTTGGCTGAATGAATAATCCCTACTTATCCAGTGGCATGAAGATGTTATTGACCTGTCTTTTGGTTTCCATATTTTCTCATGAGATCTGAGCACTAATTCCTATTGTTATTCCTTAGTATGTAATATGTCATTTTCCTCTGGCTGCTTTCAAGATTTTCTCTTCCACAAAAATAGTGTAACACACCTAAGAATACAGCTAACCCATGGAGGTGAAAGATCTCTACTGTGAGAATTACAAAACACTCCCCAAAGAAATCAGAGATGATACAAACAAATGGAAAACTATTCCATACTCATGGGTAGAAAGAATCAACATCGTGAAAAGGGACATACTGCACAAAGCAATTTACAGATTCAGTGCTATCCCTATCAAACTAACAATGACATTCCTCACAGAATTAGAAAAAAAGTATTTTAAAAATTACATGGAATCAAAACAGGGCTTGGTTAGCCAAGGCCATCATAAGCAAAAAGAACAAAGCTAGAGGCATCACATTCCCCAACTTTAAACTATACTATGGGGCTACAGTAACCAAAACAGCATGGTACTGATACAAAGACACATAGACCAATGGAACAGAATAGAAAGCTCAGAAATAAAGTCACACACATAAAACCCCAATCTTTCACAAAGTCAACAAAAACAAGCAGTGGAGAAAAGACTCTGTATTCAATAAATGGTGCTGGAATAACTGGCTAATCATATACAGAAGACTGGAGCTGGACCCCTTCCTTACACCATATACAAAAACCAACTCAAAATGAATTAAAGACTTAAATGTAATTACAGGCATGTACCACCATGGCCAGCTACTTTTTGTATACCAGTCAGAATGGCTATTATTACAGGTGTGTACCACCATGCCCAGCCTATTTTTGAAATACCAGTTAGAATGGCTATTTTTTGTTAAAGATGCTGGCAAGGTTGCAGAGAAAAGGGAATACTTATATACTGTTGGTGGGAGTATAAAATGGTTCAATCATTGTGGAAAGCAGTGTGGCGATTTCTCAATGAACTTAAACAAAAGTATCATTCAACCCAGCAATCCTATGATTGGGTATATACCCCAAAGAATATAAATAATTCTATCACAAAGACACATGCACAGGTATGTTTATTACAGCGCTATTCACAATAGCAAAGTTATGGAATTAACCTAAGTGCCCATGAGTGGTACACTGGACAAAGAAAAGATGATACATATACACCACAGAGGACTATGCAGCCATGAAAAAGCACAAGATCATGTTCTTTGCAGCAAAAATAATGGAGCTGGAGGCCATGACCCTAAGGGAACTAATGCATTAACAGAAAACCAAATACTCCTTGTCCTCACTTATAAATGGGAGCTAAATGTTGAGTACACAAGAAGGGAACAACAGACTCTGGGGCCTACTTAAGGGTGAGAGGACGGACAGGACTGAAAAACTACCTAACGGATACTATGCTTATTACCTGGGTGACAAAATAATCTGTGCAGCAAACTCCTATGACACACAATTTACCCACATTCAAGCCAGAACATGTTCTCCTGAACCTCAAATAAGAGTTAAACAAATTTTCTCGTTATCTTTGGTTTATAGCAGTTTGACTATGCTATGCTTCTAGGTGATTTTCTTCATATTTGTTCTGCTTCAAGTTGTCTGTTCTCATCCTTATGTCTTATTTCACTTCCAATTTTAATTTTATTTATTTTTGAGACGGAGTCTCACTTCGTTGCCTAGGCTGGAGTGCAGCAGTACAATCTCAGCTTGCTGCATCCTCTGGCTCCTGGATTCTCATGCCTCAGCCTCCCTCATCCTCCTGAGTAGCTGGGATTACAGGTGTGTGCCACCACGCCCAGCTAATTTTTGTATTTTTTTTTAGTAGAGACAAGGTTTCACCATGTTGGCCAGGCTTGTCTAGAATTCCTAGACTCAAGTGATCCACCCACCTCAGTCTCCCAAAGTGTTAGGATTGCAAGTGTGAGCCACCGTGCCAAGCCTTAAGTTTTAGTTTTTGTGGCTTGATCTTTTGTTTCTGATGTAGGGTGGAAATGCCCACAGTGTAGGGGGAAGGTGTAGGTGTGATCTCCTCTGCCTCTCTTCTTGCTCCTTCATCCATATTAATTACCATCCCTACCCCTGTGTCCGAGTGCTCTGATCACCTCCTAAGTAGATGCCCAGTTTGGGTATAGCCTGCCCACTCCTGTAAAATACTATATCCCCACCTGGTAATAGAGGAAGTGCCCAGCCTTATTCCTGCACTAAATTTGATGGAGTCCTAAGTTGAGCCAAAATATTCTCTGGCTGTGGGAGGAATGCATTTCAGACCATGCCATCATGAATCCTGAAGCATCAGAGAACTTGTGGGCAAGCTAGGTCAAGGAGAAATAGCTCATAAATGGTTCAGCTACTGATAAATCTAGTGGTCCCAGTAGGAAAATATGACCTAGGGATTCCATGGGGCTGCCAAGCAGCCCCTTTAGTAATTTACAAAAGCCCGTACAAGGTATTGGGTATGGCCTGTGAGACTCATACAGCTTTCTTTCTCATCGCGCATTACCACGTGTAGGCCAAACTCAGGCCAGTGACAGGGCTTATGAATCTTAAGAATTACGGCCTTAGCTTCAGACCCATAAATCACCTTGAACTTGGAAATGGCCTTGTCCTTCTGAATTGACAGATGTTATTTCCAAGATGGCAGCCCACTTGGCTCTAGACATTTACGGTTGCCTTAGGCTTACACAGAAGATTTTTATTTTGAACAGAAAGAATGTCCACTTACCAGTACTTGGCATAGCGAGCAGGATCGCTAAGCTCCGCAAATGTGATTGGAAGCTGACACCTTTCTGTAGAGATGTTGCCAGGCAGGGCGATGCCACCGCTAGTCAGCAGAACCACTTACAATATAAGGTTTACTTTCGTGACAACTGCTTGTTAGTTCCAGAAAGCTTTTATTTTAGTTCATTGTGTTCGTTGGGAAAGCTGTTGTGCCAGGAAAGGCCTTCAGAGGGACTTTCAGGCCACTGTAGGAAGGTCTGGTGGGATACGATGGGGACCCCTTCCTGCCCTTTCCTGCTGTGGAACTACCTGAAGTGGCATCCAGCCCCAGCACCCTGCATAGTCCGGTAACTCTTCCCCTTTGGCAAATTTTCCTTTCAAGGGGAAGGAGGGCAGACTGGGAAAAAGCCTCAGCTGCTGCTTCTGCTGCTTAATGGACAGCTCCAGCTGCTATCCTGAAAGTGAGACTGAAATCTTATACCTTTTTTCTTTATGATAAAATTGATTCTGACATACACTTCTGGAGTTGCTGTAATTTTTAAGAAAGTGCCCATCTGGAAGATCAATGAACATTTGGATACAGCAAAGGACTTGTGTCACACAGGTCAGGACCAGGACAGCTCCAGGGCCTGGTATGGTGGGAGGGCTAGTCCCTCTCTCCCTCCCTCCCTCCCTCCTTTCCTTCCTTCCATGGTGGGAAAGCTAGCTCCTTCCTTCCTTCCTTCCTCCCTCCCTCCTTCCCTCCTTCCTTTTTTTTCTTTTTTCTCTTTTTTTTGAGACAGGGTCTTACTCTGTCACCCAGGCTGGAGTCCAGTGGTGTGATCATGGTTCACTGCAGCCTCGACCTTCTGGGATTAAGTGATCCTCCTGCTTCAGCCTCCTAAACAGCTGGGACCACAGGCCTGTGTCATCATGCATGACTAATCTATTTTTTTAAAAAATATTTTGTAGAGATGGGGTCTTGCTGAGTTACCCAGGCTGGTCTTGAACTCCTGGCTCAAATGATCCCCCTGCCTCAGCCTCCCAAAGTGCTGGGATTATAGGCATGAGCCACTGCAACCAGCCTGGAAAGGCTAGCTTCTGAGAGGCCTACTTATGGGCACCATCTTTCTCTCCAAAAAAGCTTCTCCGTGAATGTAAGTCTTCCTTGGGCAAACTCAAGGAATTCCTGGCTCACCCTGACAGAGAGGGAATAAGCGAGATGTCTGCCCTGATCTTGGGCCTTTAGACCATTCAAAGATTCTGCTGGTGGCTAACATAAATCAAGCCTGCAGCACGTTTGACAACACTTGTCTCAGATCTGCTTGCTTAGCTTCTACATTTCATCTCCGGCTCCACTCCTTCAAAACTTCAAAAAAAAAAAAGAGGGCTGGCTTCCAACCCTCTTTGCTATTCCACTTCTCTAGGGCTTCCTTGGACACATCTCATGGTCATTGTATTTTTCTTCCTCGTCTTTGTTGCTTTAGATAACACCCGGCCACATTCAACCCTAAAGGGACTCCTCCCTGCCTTGGGTTGTTTTGTCATTGCCATCATCCAGGCTGTCAGGGCCACTCCACAGCAGGTGGTAGGACAGAGGGGGTGAGCTTGTGCCAGGAAGGAACAAATGTATTTGCAAGTGGGATGGGATGAGAGTGAGCTGGTGGAATGCTGCCATCACCTTCCAGCTTCTCCTAAGCTACTTCCCCTCCAGGGACTGCACAGGCCACAGAGGACTTGGAGGAGGACTAGAGTTCAATGCAGGAAGATGGCGACAAGGTATTCAGTAAGGACTCTGATGATCCAGGCTGGTTTGTAGAGATGCTGTGGAATGTCCAGAAGGTAGGCTGGAAGCATGGCATAGCAGGGAAAGGAGAGCAAAGCTGAGAGCTGCTGAGCTAAATCTTGCATTTAGGATGGGCAGCAGAACACAAGGGGAGGGGTGGCCTGGTGGGGATGGCTGGTGCAGGTGCATGGCAGGTGACACCTAAGGCCTAGAGAGGCAGAAGGCTGATGGCCTCAATCTTCACCAGACAGCCTGGTGGAAGTTATCCTCAGCAGTGACTCAAGAATCTTGGAGCCTGTTTGAGAGTCAGGACTGGAGAAATGTGAAGTATAAGGTGACGCCACCCCTTGGAGAGTTTGCTTGGGTGAGTGGGAGATGGCGTTGAGCCCCCTTGGGATATTCCTTTTCAATGGACTGGTCTGCAGTGTATGGCCCAATGAAAAATGCTCCCTCATTGGACTTTAGAAAAAAAGAGGAGAAGCAATTTCAAGAAGGCCAAAGGCAAGAGGAATTTCCCCCATACACATCCAAAGAATAAAAGGTGACTTCAGGCCAGGTGCGGTGGCTCACACCTGTAATCCCAGCACTTTGGGAGGCCAAGGCAGGTGGATTACCTAAGGCCAGGAATTCAAGACCAGCCTGATCAACACAGTGAAACCCCACGTCTACTAAAAATACAAAAATTAGTTGGGCTGTGGTGGCGCAGCCCTGTAATCCCAGCTACCCGAGAGGCTGAGGCCTAAGAATCACTCAAATTTGGTAGGCAATTTGCAGTGAGCCATGATCGTGTGACTACACTCTAGCCTGGGTGACACCTTATCTCAAAAAAAAAAAAAAAAAAAAAAAAAACAGGGAAAAAAAGGGAGGGACTTCAGCCTAGAAAAGCAATATTCTGCCTTAAGGGTCATTCACCCTAAGCGGAATAGAGCCTGGGAATTTATCTGTACAGTTATTTTCCTAAGCAAATGAGTTGGCAGTCTCTGAGAGACCTGGCCTCCCTCTGTTGTTTCTATCTATTTTAAAAGAGAAATCAATAATGGGGGACTGAGCTCTCTCTTGTCTTACTCAATCATTTTTTTGCTTTCAGGTTTTCTTGCCTAGGGGAGTTCAAGACATTTGGCTTTAGCTTGATTTTTCAACTTATCTCTCAAAAATTTTCAGTGATGGAGCTCCTTCTTCAAGTAGTAGTTTGTACAGGCCACGATTTACGAATCAGAAAAACTCAGGATTCTATTAGGATATATTTATTTTATAACTTCACATTTATAACATTTTACTTTGTATACTGTCAAGAAATGACAAGAGACCACTTTCATAAATACAAAAACACATGAAATCAGAGTGTCACGGTAACAACTGTATCACTTTGGTCAGACAGTATTAAAACTACAATTTAGAAAGATAATTGATCACAAATGATACCTTTTAAAAAATGCTTTTCTTACAATGTCAGGATATTCTTTAGATAAACCAAACCACAATCAGAAAAAATAAGTGACTATTTAAAAGTCAAACCTCTAACAATTGTCAACAGCTGCTGGAAGACTCATCACAAATATAAAAACAACAAGCTCACATTTACAGTAAGAGCAGAAATGGTTTCTAACACCAAGGTAGCCTGGGAGTCAACTGGGAGCATATTAACTTGTTAGCACACAACTGTTGGAACAATAAAGAAGGCATGCATTGAGCAGATAGGAACATCACGGAAATCTTAGTGTCAATGTACTGAGGGCTTTCTGTGTTCCAGATGTCATGCGAAGTGATTAAAAAGCATTGAGTCATCTGATCCTCCTAACAACTGTGTACTCTCATCTTCTAATTTTTCAGAGGCGGAAACTGACGTCTATCTAGATAAGCTAAGCAATTTACTCGCAGTATGCGCAAATCTACCACGAGACTATACGTCCATTGTGTTGGAGCTTCGCCTAGCACGTATAACTGAATGGTGCGCCTCTGCACTGCACTCACACACTTACGTGATACATGACATACACAGGTCTCATCTAAACACCCACGTGGTGCCACTACTTTTAAATCTATGAACAGTTAAAAGAAGTTTGGATACGTACACAGATACCATGAAGGAAGCTTTGCTCCAAGGTCTACACAAAATGAGCCAATCTGGAAACAAAAGCAAACCTGGTGGTGAATGCTAATGTGCCCAAATTTGGTTATCAGCCCATTTTAATCTAGCTGTTATTCACTAGAAAGTCAAAGACTTTAGGCTGGGTGCAGGGGCTCATGCCTGTAATCCCAGCGCTTTGGGAGGCTGAGGTGAGTGGATCACTTGAGGTCAGGAGTTCAAGACCAGCCTGGCCAACACGGTGAAACCCAGTTTCTACTAAAAATACAAAAATTATTTTGTATTTTTCCAAGGCTGGGGACTTCTTGAAAGCAGAGCTTAGGTTGAGTCATCTGTGTCTTCAGGGCCTGACACAGCACCTAGTTCTGGGACCATCTATCTGACACCTGACCTGTCTAGACCATCTTCTCATGTAGACTGGAACCACTCTGAGGGCAGGGCCCATTTTGTAGGTTTATAACTGCTCGACTGCAGGTTAGAGCTGTAGTCTTGTAACTCCTCGTACAGAGAGAGAATTTCTGGACTCAGAATTTGCTGATTTGAGAAAGGAAAACAGCTGACAAAGTCAAATAGCTTTATTTTTCAAACATAATTACAAAAGGTTTTTTTTGTTTGTTTGTTTTTGACTGCCAATTCTTTCTTCTATGTATGGTATGGGCCAACTCTAGTCTACTTGGGATTACTTAAAGAAAATTGGAAGTACAAGTGTTTCAGATTCCTTCAGATTTACTATCTAATATTTGGAGTCTAATCTCTTGTTCATTAATAATCTACATAGAGTCTAAGAAACTCGTAGCTATATTTTTTTAAAAAAGAAAAATCAGGGGCTGGGCATGGTGGCTCAGGCCTGTAATCCTAGCACTTTGGGAGGCTGAGCTGGGCATATCGCTTGAGCCTAGGTGTTCCAGACCAGCCTGAGCAACATAGTAAAACCCTGTCTCTACTAAAAATACAGAAAAAAAAAAAAAAAAAAAAGCTAGGCATGGTGGTGCATGCCTGTAGTCCCAGCTACTTGGGAGGCTAAGGTGTGAGGAGCACCTGAGCCTGAGCCTGGGCAGTCAAGGCTGCAGGGAGCCAAGATTGTTGTGTGTCTGCACTCCAGCCTGGGTAATGAGAGTGAGACCCAAGAAAGAAAGACAGAAAAAAGAAAAATATGAAGGAGGGAAGGAGGGAAGGAAGGGAGGGAAGGAAGGGAGGGAAGGAAGGGAGGGAAGGAAGGAAGGAAGGAAGGAAGGAAGAGAAAAAAGGAAGGAAGGAAAGAAAGAAGGAAGAAAAAAAGGAAGGAAGGAAGGTCAATAATTGGGTTTCATGCCTTGATATCAGTCCCATACATTAAAGAAAAAGATTCTTTAAAAGTCTTAGCCTAGTAAGGCGCATGTCCCTGGGCCCACTGGCTGTGGGTCCTGCACTCAGGTGGTTTTCAGTCCTCCCCCTCATGATCCCAGCGGCCATAGCCATCTCCTACCTCTGGCTCTTCGATATTCTCATTCTGAAAGGAGGCCTCTTCCTCCTCCTCTTCCCGTATTACCTTCATTAGCTCAAGGAAGCTGGGGGGTGGGCCCTGATCCTTCATCTCCCTGAGCCGACACCACAGCGTCTGGTTAAGAGTGGCCCCAGCCAGGACCTGCTCCAGGCGGACCTGGTCCGCGATGCGCCGCGGGATGGCGCGTTTCTCCACCGCTCTCCGGAGCAGGGTTTCTAACCTTAACACATAGGCCGACACCTTCTCTCCTTCCTCCTGATAGGTCTTCAGGTACCTCACCTGGGAGGTCCTGCGGCTCTCCAGGCTCCCAAACACCTGCTTAAAGGCCTCCAAACACTCTTCCACACTGATGGACGGGTTGTCTGCCTGAACTATGTGCATGAGGTCCAGGGCAGGGCCCCGCAGGCTCTCCGCCAGCCACCTCTTCTTTTCTGCCTCCGTTACCGGCCACTCTTTGACTATCTCCACGGCCTGTTCCAACCAGACCTCAAAAGGCTCTTCCTCCGGGGCTGGCTCGGCACTCCCCGAGAACACTCGCAGTTTCCGGTATCTCATGGGTAGCAGGGGCTGAGGCGCGTGTGCCATTGCCTGTCCCAACAGATGGGCCAGTAATTCTGGTGAGATGCAGGGCACGGTGGCTGGAGACACGCCCTCATGCCCCAGGGCTCGAAACATACCGGAGATGGTCTGTCCCTCTTTTTCTAGAAAGAGGTTCAGCCTTTCCAGAAACTCAGTGTCCTGATTAGGGGTCTTGAAGATCACCTTCCAGACACCCCCCTTTCCCTGGACCTCACTGGGGATGGCTGAGACATCAGTATCTTCCAGGAGCTCTAGTAAGACAGCATTGGTATTCTCCTGCTTCCGGAATATCTTGCCAAGCAATCTATACCTGCCCAGAGACTTTAAAGTCTCCTGAAGGACCTCCTGAATCTCAGCCTCCTCATACTCCACGGGTATCCCTGTAACCATTAGTGACTTCTGCTCATCCACACTCATTATCCTGCACCAGTCCTCTAAGAGTGCCAGTGCCATTGTCCCAAGAACTGACCCACTCTGACTCTACGGGTACCAATCTGTTAGTGGTTGCTATGCACTGACTTAGTATTGAAAGTATCCTGGATGAGCTTCTAACCTTAGAACCCACCAGTGAATGGGTCCCAGGCTAGGTCACCCCAAGATAGTCACGAAGTTTTCTGGACAAATAACCCTGCCCTACCCAGTGGCAAGAACTCAGGACTTCCTGTGGTCTTTAGACCTAAGTCAGTTCTAACCACACCTCTGCCGGCAGCTCTGAAGTCTGGTTGCAGATGATCTTCTCAAAAATGCTGGCAGCCAGGCGGCACGACCCTTCTCTGACAGTTGAGGCACTTGGGACAGCTGCTTTCTCCACAGCCTCCTGGTCTCTGATGTTTCGCCTCTCTCCAGTTGGTGAGAAAATGCCTTCCACTATGGCACCCAGAACTCTTGGAGAGAAGTCTCCCAGCAGGGCGCCTTGGACCCCTAGTGAAACAAGGTTCAGTTTTACCACGCAGCACTCTCTTTCCCAGGAAGCATCCATGCTCTAGTTTGCAATGGAGCTGGGGGAAGATGAAGGTTCTGTTTCACAGTGTGCTTGCATCTGCCCCACTCTGTCACACCCCTTCTTTGCTTACTGTGACTCTTTTCCTCTCTAGGACTCCAGTGAAACTTGGCGCCCCCACTAAAACCTTGTCAGACCTGTTGATTAATGTCTGAGCCCCAGTTAAGGACAGGATTCAAGGTCTTTGCCATGTGAAAGATGAAATCAGGAGACGTGGCTAAATACCTGTTTATGTGTTCCCGGGTGTTCTGCAAGAGTTGAGGAGTTTATTTTTTCACCTTCTAGCACAGGAAGACGTCACCCACCTCCACACAATGATGTATCTGAGTCTTAGCTTCAGCCAAGCCAAGCTGCCCTGTTACACATACATAATAAGAATAGGTACTTATGCATCATTAATATTCACTAAGAAGACCATTAATGCACTTATTCAAAAATATGACAGTCCTTCACAATGCTACTCAATATGAAGTTGCTTTACTTCTTTGTTGAACAAAACTAATTAGGAATCACTCAAACATTTAAAAATAGTTTAATCTAGGTATAACAATTCAGGGGAAAAAAATCTCAGGTAAGACTAAGTTAAATTTGGAATTATGAATTAATTCTCTTTTGTTGTGTCTGGAAGGCTTTGCAAACACACATTTGGGTTTTGCTTTTGCTATGAATGGTAAGTAAAATAGTTTGAATATTTTGTCCCCTCCAAATCTCGTGCTGAAATGTGATCCCCAGCGTTGGAGGTGGGGCCTGGTGGGATGTGTTTGGGTCATGGGCGTGGACCCCTTATGAATGGGTTGGTGCCATCCTTGGGGTAATGAGTGGGTTCTTGCTATATTAGTTTCCTCCAGATCTGACTGTTAAAAAGAGACTGGCACCTCCTTCCCTTCATTCTTGCTCCCTCTCTTGCCACATCTGCTCCACTTTTGCCTTCTGCTATGATTGGAAGCTTCCTGAGGGGTCACCAGATGCAGATGCCAGCACCATGCTTGCACAGCCTGCAGAACTGTGAGCCAAATAAACCTCTTTTCTTTATAAATTACCCAGCCTCAGGTATTCCTTTACAGTAACACAAAATAGACTAAGACAGTAAGTTACTAGCACAACTCTTTCTCCTAGCATTTGTTTCTGTTTTTGTTTTTTGAGACAGGGTCTCACTCTGCTGCCTAGGCTGGAATGCAGTGGTGTAAACATGGCTCACTGTAGCCTTGACCTCTCCTGGGCTAAAGCAATCTTCCAACCTCAACCTGCTAAGTATCTGGGACCAAAGGCACATGCCACCATTCTTGGCTAGTATTTTAATTTTTGGTGGAGACAGAGTCTCCCTGTGTTGTTCAGACTGGTCTCAAACTCCTGGGCTCAAGCAGTCCTCCTGCTACAGCCACCCACAGTACTGAACTACACGCATGGAACACAATGCCCAGCCTCTCCTAGCATTGGAACTTTAACCCATCATTTGAGAAAAAAGAAAAAAAAAGGAGGAAGCTCACTTATCAAGGAGTTTGTTCTGGATAGCCTGTGGAGATTAGAGAATGTAAAAAAGTTAGAGTTGGCTGGGCATGGGGACTCACGCTTGTAATCCCAGCACTTTGGGAGGCCAAGGCGGGTGGATCACCTGAGGTCAGGAATTCAAGACCAGCCTGACCAACATGGCAAAACCTCGTTTCTAGTAAAAATACAAAAATTAGCCCGGTGTGGTGGCACATGCCTGTAATCCCAGCTACTTGGGAGGCAGGAGAATTGCTTGAACCTGGAAGGTGGAAGTTGCAATGAGCTGAGATTGTACCACCGCACTCTAGTCTGAGTGACAGAGTGAGATTTCTGCCTCAAAAAAGAAAAAAGTTAGAGTTCCTAATACCTCCCAGTTACCACTGCATAGTGTGTGTTAGGGGGCTGCAGTCATTTCCCTTTTTGCCTAAACATCTTCATCAATTCGAATGGGGGCCATATGCCTCAATGCTGTCCTGTACCTCTATCAGCAGCTGCTCCCGCTGTGCGTACATCTCTAGAATCTTTAGGCAGGTGCTGAAGACACTAGGGTGCCAGAGAGCCAGGAGGGCAAAATGCTACTTCACCTCTGTGCCCAGGAGCCCCAGGGACCTGAGACTTCTGACTTCTCTATGCCTGACTTTTCCTTTCTAAAATACGGGGGCCGGTGAGGGGAAGGCCAGGTGCAGTGGTTCACATCTGTGAACACAGCACTTTGGAAGACCAAGGTGGGAGGATCACTTGAGCCTAGGAGTTTGAGACCAGCCTGGACAACATAGTAGGACCCTGCCTCTACAAAAAGAAAAAAATATAAAAAAATTAGCTGAGCTTGTGGTACTCGTGTGTAGTCCCAAGTACTTGGGAGGCTGAGGAGGGATGATTGCTTGAGTCCAGCAGGTCAAGGCTACAGTAAGCTGCGTTTGCACCACTGCATTCCAGCCTGGGTCACAGTGGAAGACTCTGCCTGAAAACTAAAACAAAAACAAAAACACAACAAAATATGGGGGCCGGTGGGGGGAGGGCCAGGTGCAGTGGCTCACATCTGTGAACACAACACTAAATATCCCCCACCGGGATATTTAGAGGAAACAGAATGTAAAAAGACACTGCCCAGAAAGAAGCATCTCTATGGTCTACAGAATGACCTCTACGCTGAAGTTAGGCTATCTTCCCATGCCTCTTCCTCCTAATGTGATCTGTAGTGTGACTTTCTAATAAAAACATGGCAAGAAATACCCTTGATATACAATAGGGCCACAGATGGAAATATGGTAGAAATAGAAGAACCTTGGGCCGGGCGCGGTGGCTCAAGCCTGTAATCCCACTTTGGGAGGCAGAGGCGGGTGGATCACGAGGTCCAGAGATTGAGACCATCCTGGTCAACATGGTGAAACCCCGTCTCTACTAAAAATACAAAAAATCAGCTGGGCATGGTAGCGCGTGCCTGTAATCCCAGCTACTCAGGAGGCTGAGGCAGGAAAATTGCCTGAACCCAGGAGGCGGAGGTTGCGGTGAGCCGAGATCGCGCCATTGCACTCCAGCCTAGGTAACAAGAGCGAAACTCCGTCTCAAAAAAAAAAAAAAAAAAAAGAAGAACCTTGTATTTTCTCACATAAAGGGGGTCACAGGACAAGCTGGAAAAGAAGCCAGACTTTGAAGTGGAAGACCCCACTGGAATTGTTGAATCATTTAAGTAGATACCCAACCTTGGACCAAGCTCTCTAAATCTGTTTCCCAACCTGGAAAGCAGTGCTGATAAGCATGAATCTTACAGGGGGCTGTGAGTGGGAAATGATGTAATTCAGTTGGAATCGCTTTTTTTTTTTTCAAATGCTTTATTCAAATGCAAAGCACATCTGGCCCGTCGGGTTCTCTCAGCCCCTCCACTCCTATATTCTTCTTCCTCAGTCTCCCTTTCTCATCTGGAGACGACTTTCTACCATCATGGTGGGCTGATCTTCAAACTGCAACTGGTGGTCCACTAGATGTAACTCTATTCACCAAACTATCCCTACAATTGAACGGTGGGAGTGGTTGGTAACCGCATTTACTCCTGGGCTGACAATGGGACAGGATTCCTGGTCACAAGGCCCTACGCAGTGGCCTTGCGGGAAACGGCCTCTCAGCCCAAACCCACCCAGGTTACTGAGCATGCCCAGACCTCCCTCCCGGGCCGCCAAAGGAGGGGCACCATTTCCGCAGGATCTTGCCACTGTGGAAAGAGAGGAGGGGCTGTCATCCGGCAGAGGCAAGGTCTGATACGCAGAAAGGACGTGGAGATGGGACTAAGCAATGAAGAACCCGCACTGACCGCGTTACGCAGCAAATCCAATTGCCCCCCCCCCCTTACCACCTCGGTGGCAGTAGCTCCACTACCTGCACACGCACACCAAGTTCCTACGTACCTTTCCTCCGCTTGGCTCCACACAATTCACGGTACTCACAACCTACCTCCTACTCTTCACCAGATGCGCATCCGCGCTCACTCCCAAACACGTGGCATCTGGTAACCTGGGAAACGCCGCGTCTGTGGCGCAGTGCGCAACAGGGGCGGGGGAGCCAGGCGGGGCGCTGGGGCGCCGGGAACAGCTGGAGATTTGGGGAGGGGGTTTCAATTTGTTTCTCCCCCCCCTTTTTATTATTATTTTTTGGGGGGGAAGCAGAAGAAACCAAATCGCGACACGTTCCTGCGTCCTTTTTGGCGCAGTGGTGCAGAAAGGGTCCATGGCGCCCTTGGGCAATAGAGCGGGTCTGCACCGCCTTTCTAAGACGTGGCACTGGGCTGGAATTCCGCACCGCACTCTTTGCTACACCCTTATAGACCTCAGACCTGCGTCTCTCTCTATACTCGTCTCCCATCTGCTACGCCACTCTGCATTTCTTCCCGCCATGTTGTGCCCCCCCCAACCACCACCCGCCACCTCAACCACACCAAAGTGGATGCACGAAGCGGGAATCTTACGGTTTTAGTCTCTCTGCTCCCTGCAGCCTGCCAAGGCGAGTGGGCAAACTGAAGCTTGGGTGTCCAGCGTCTCGGCTGCCCCCGTCCTGTGTCACCCCTTGTTCATCTTCAGTGCCACCCCCCTTCCCACACCTGGAGTAGGCTGGCGCCCGGCTGGTCCCCTTTTCCCATCCATCAGCTCACACCCAGGGTAACGGGGAGGGAGCCGTAGCCACAGTGCGCCCTCGACCCCGGCCGACCACAGCCTCACTACAGGTAGAGGTGCCTGGGCCGGGCAGGTGGGGGAGAGGGGCACAGGGGCCGGGGGCTGCGCCCTCCGGTCCTCACCCCGCGTGCCCTGCCCGATACTTACCCAGGCGCGGAGAGCAGTCAGCTAGCCCTCCGCTCCGCATCCATTAGCCGGTGGTCTGGCCGCTTCACTTCCGGAGCTCTGGGCTAGGGGCGGTGCCGCCCTCCCCTCTCTCTCTCTCCTTCCCTCCCCTCCTGCCCTCCCCTGCGCGCCGCTCCCCTCCCTGGCGCCGCGCCCCGCCTGCGCCCCGCCCGCGCCTCCCTCCTCCCCGCGCTGCCGGGAACTGGCAGCCTCTCCGTTCCCGCAGCCGCAGCGGCCGCCCTCCCAGATCCAACTTTGCCGCTCGCCCGAGCTCGCGCGGTGGCCGCGGGGGGCGTGGGCAGGGAGGGGAGAAGCGGGGTCAGGGGGAGGGACCGGGAGGGTGGGTCGCCGGCTCGCCAGCCCTCCTTCCTTTCTGTGCACCTTGCGGTGGGCAGCGAGCGGCAGCCGCTGCAGCAGCTAGGGGGCTTGTGCACACCGCGAGGGAGACTTAGGGACTGGCAGACGGACGGACGGACGGCGAGGACCCTCTCCGAGCCCCCGAGCCATGGCCGAGAAAAAGCAGTCTGGGAAGGCGGCAGAGGACGAAGAGGTCCCTGCCTTTTTTAAAAACCTGGGCTCAGGCAGCCCCAAGCCCCGGCAGAAATTCTGTGGCATGTTCTGCCCGGTGGAAGGGTCCTCGGAGAACAAGACCATCGACTTCGACTCGCTGTCGGTGGGCCGGGGCTCGGGGCAGGTGGTAGCTCAGCAGCGGGACGTCGCCCACTTGGGCCCGGACCCACAGCCGCCGTACTCGCGGCAGGGCCGGCGCGCCGGCGGGGAGCCATCTGTTGAATCGGGCCGGAAGGTGGAGATCCGGAGGGCCTCGGGCAAGGAAGCCCTGCAGAACATCTACGACCAGGTCGGTGTGGGGGTGGGGGGTGGAGACGCAGGACGGGGCGCGGGGATTGCCCCTCCCTCGCCCCTGAGCCCGGCGCGCCCGCCTTCATGCCCCGCCCTGGACCTCGCCTCCCGCATCTGCACGCGCACCCTCCGCCCCTTCTCCGCGCAGGGCGCGGCGAGGCTCGGGCTGGGCGGTGGGCGGCTGTGCGCCCACAAAGGCTGCCCGCGTCTCCTTGAGCTTGGGAGGTGGGGGGTGGGCAGAGGGGATGGGCCGATCCCGGGCTGGGGCGGGCGGTGGTCGCCTGGGAAGGGTTGGCTGCGGTTCCATTCTTCTGAAACCCTCCCGGGCGGCTTCCTATTGCAGCTGCGGCTGGGTGCCCCACCCTTTTTTGAGGCGGCTCGGAGCGTGGGGGGGAGGCTTTGCGTGAAGGCCCGCGGCTCCTGGGTGGTCGGGAGGGGCGAGGGTTCCGACGGCGGCTCTCTGCAGCCTCAGCCGTCGCCTCCTGAGCTCGAGTCCCGAGCTCCGAGGCCAGGACCATGGTCAGCGCCCCCCGGACCGCCCTTGACTCCTGCTGGCAGCCAGAGAAGAGCCAGGGAGGCCCTGGAGTCGCCCGCGGAAACCGAGACGCTCCTAAATAGCCTATGTGGGGAACAAAGTTCCAATAAGTGTCTCAGCCAGGGCTTCCCACAGCGCTCCCCAAGCCGCTATGTGGGAGGCGCTTTAGGAACTGGGGAACTGAGTAGGCTATGTTCAAAGGGTCAAAAAGACAAGGAAAAGGGGGAAAAACCCTCGCATTCGAAATAGACTATCGAAGAAGACTAGACCCCTCTTCTTGTGTTAATGAGGAAAACAAAGGCCAATTTGGTCAGCCTTGATTTTAGAAAGTGTTTGTCAGCCTCTGACAAATATGAACAGTGAGCATTTTTAGCGCAGTAATCGTCTCACACCACAGTTCTTCCTTTATCTGAGTGATCCTTACACTAGGGTAATCCTTTTCCACAGCCTTAGTTTCTTAACTGATAATTTACAGTGCAAAATGTTTTAACACCTTTTCTGTTTCCCTCCCATGCTCACTGGTGAAGACGAGAAGTCAATGAATGAATGATTATTTATTGAATACCTATTGTGTGCCTTGCCTCGTAGGGCAGGGGAAAGGTTAGTTATACAAAGTGCAAGAGGTTTCTTCGTCTCAGAGGGCTTCCAGAATAGTTGGGAGTGGTCTATACATATTCACCGAGGGATTCCACAAGCATTTACATTTGTGTACTCGGTGACAGAATTTGAGGGAACAATTCAGAGTCGGGCATGATGTGACTGTCTGCTGATGTGACATAGAATTTTGCAGCTTTTGACGTTTGTAGGATCAAGTCTAGGAAAAATAGTCATCCGTAAAAGGTGACACAAGTTTTTATATCCACCCCCAGCCCTACTCTCTAATGTATTCATATAAGGGAGTATTTCAAATCCAAAAAACTTGCTTTGTTCCAAGTGATCAGACAATTGAAGTAAAAGTTTCTAATAATGTAACTTATCCTGAAAGCTGAGTGTGTGTGAAACACTTCCCTATGTGAATACATTGGATGAGGGCCAAAATCATACAGCATCATGGTTCAGTGAGTAGCCTCATGCATGACAAGTTATGCTGGTGATTCTATCTCCTAGAGGAAGCAGAGAAACAATTGGAGAATAAAGAAGAGATCATGTAAAAAATGGCAGATTGGCCAGGCGCGGTGGCTCACGCGTGTAATCCTTGCACTTTGGGAGGCTGAGGCTGGTGGATCACCTGAGGTCCGGAGTTCAAGACCAGCCTGACCAACATGGAGAAACACTGTTTCTACTAAAAATACAAAGTTAACCAGGCATGGTGGTGCATGCCTGTAATCCCAGCTACTCAGGAGGCTGAGGCAGGAGAATTGCTTGAACCTGGGAGACAGGTTGCAGTGAGCCAAGATTGCACCATTGCACTTCAGCCTGGGCGACAAGAACGAAACTCTGTCTCAAAAAAAAAAAAAGGCAGATCAGGGGATAGGGTTTGAAAGTGGCCACCCCTATCATGACAGAAGTGAATTAGAACTCAGGTTCGAAAGCTATAGTTCCACTGTGTTGAATAACACTTCTTTTTTCTTGGCCATTTAGAAACTTAGATGTTTGAAATTCTAAATTGTAAATCTAAGGCACAGAGAGGGGGAGATTTGAAGAGAAAAATACTCAAACAAACTTCAAGGCAGTTTTAGACTGCAATCCACATTGGCTTCAGTTGCCCAGTTATTTGTAATAGAGGGCGATTCTAGCTTAGTCTTTCTGCAGCCCCTTCCCCTGAATTTTCATGTTTAATCTTGCCTTATCGTATAAGGCCTATTCAATGAGATGTTGTCATTCATGACTAAGATCATTTACTTGGATCAGTACTTGCAATGTTTCAATATTTCATGTCTATACAAAAGGGCAAAGACTGTGGGTGAACATGTGTTGCTATCATATAACAATAATGATTTCTGAAAAGCACAATTGGCCTACCAATTTGACTGAGTTGATTCGTTATTACTTAGTTTTCACTGAGTGTGCCAGGTGAGTGCTAGCATCTCTGTGTATTCTGATTGGAAGCCCTGGCACAAAGATAGGTGGGGGAGATGGAGAGTGGGTGGATCCTGGGATCCTGACCCATGCCATCCCTCCTCTCTTGCAGCTGTATTTATGTGTTGTTAATGTATAGTCAGACCTGGCTTTGCTCATCTGTTGCACTAAGAGGCCTGCTGTTCCCTACAAGGCTTTGGAAAGGGAGAGAACAGGCTTCCTTAACCCACCTGCCACATGGGTCATGGAAGATGAGAGATGTTGGACATGAGGATTTGCAGGAACTAAATGAAATTATGTTTAGAGTGTGAGCCAGACAGCACCAGAAAGCAATGGGTGTGGCTTGAGTTGGCATGTCAGATTTTGGCGGAGTAAAAGAGCGGAGTACAGTGACTGTGAATGAGGAAAGCGTCTATCTTGTTACACCCTTTCCCTATAAGTCCACTTTGGGCTGCAGTGAGGTTACATTGATTACCACTGTGAAAGACTCTGAGCCGCTTGGAAGAGAGAGAAGAAAAGCATCTCTCTTGGCCCAATCCTCCCTTGTCAGTACCCAGGGGTTCCTCAGCCTCTTCCCTTCCTCCTAGGAACTTCCTCCATTCTACCCCAGACACAGTGTAGCCAGAACCAGTGGCTCCACCAGGGATGCTGGACCATAAGAATACTTTCCAAAGAGGCTTCAAGGCCCTTCTCCCAGCAGCAAACAACCTATGCAGGCTGGAGTGACAGGGAGTGATTTTCCTCTTCTCCAGGGCAGGTGCCACTGAGTGAACTGCGGAGTGCTGCTGAGTTTGGCAACCTCACTAAGTCTGTGAAGTGCTTTCTGGGGCTCCCTTCCATCTGGGGTCCCTGTGTTGAGTCTCTCTGGCACTGGGAGCCCCCCTCTAACTGTTCGACATCATTCCCACTCCATCCCAATAGGATGCCCCTTCTAGATCTTTTTTTTTTCCAAAGGACAACAGGTTCTAAAATCACTCTTTGCCCTCCCTTCTCCCATTCAGAATTCTTAACTTGCATTTATCTAAGTTAAAGAGAAATTCCGAGGATTAAAGCCATGTGCTTCTTAGGCGAATGACTGATGCCTGAGTTGTCCCCAGAGATACATGTTTGATAATAGACTGGGCTGTTAAACAAAATGAATGTGTAGTTAGTGGGGTGTGTGGTGGAGATTTGGCTGGAAGCCTGGAATAAAGGCAAAACCTTGACACTTTACAGGTCATGTTGATTCAAAACAGGAGATACGAGCATTTGTGTGCTCAGGATTCAAAAAACCCTAAGACCCACCTGGCTTGAAAGGGAGGAAAGTGGGGTGGGGGGTACCTGGAGAGGGGAAGGAAATGATGAAAATCCATAATTATTGTTTGCTCTTGATTTCCCAACTGGTTATTGAACTAATCATATAATTAGTTGTTAAAAATAATTTTTACATAACATAAAATTTGCCACCTTAACCATTTTTAAGTGTACAGTTCAGTGGTAAATATATTCACATTGTTGTGCAACTGATCTTCAGAATGTTTCATCCCCCCAAGCTGAAGCTGTGTACCCATTAAACACCAACTTCTCATTGCACCTCTTCCCAGCCCCTGGCAACCACCATTCTCTTTTCTGTCTCTGCCAACTTGACTACTCTACATTCCTCACATGAGTGGAACGACACCGTGTGTGTTCTTTGTGACTGGCTTATTTCACTTAGCATAATACCCTTAAGGTTAATCTATGTTATAACATGTGACCAAATTCCTTCTTTTTTTATGGCTGAATCGTATTTCTTTTCTTTCTTTCTTTCTTTCTTTCTTTCTTTCTTTCTTTCTTTCTTTCTTTCTTCTTTCTTTCTTTTTTTTGAGACAGTCTGCTCTGTCATCAGGCTGGAGTGCAGTGGCACGATCTCGGCTCACTGCAGCCTTCACCTCCCGAGTCCAAATGATTCCCCTGCCTTAGCACCCCAAGTAGCTGGGACTCAGGTGCACGTCACCATGCCTGGCAATTTTTTTTTTTTTTTCAGTAGAGACGGGGTTTCACCATGTTGCCTAGGATGGTCTCGATCTCCTGACCTTGTGGTCCGCCTGCCTCGGCCTCCCAAAATGCTGGGATCACAGGCGTGAGCCACCGTGCCCAGCCTGCATTTCTATAATTAGTTAAATTGTAACGAGTCTTTAATGATTTAAAAAGTTGCTGTTCATTAATTGGCCTGCAATAATGAATTGTGGGAGGAAGTAAGGAGGATTAGATTTTGGATGAAATCGCCTTCCGCAGGTCTGGGGCCTACAATCTAACTGGAAGAAAACTCCTACCAGCTAACCAGCATCTACCATCTTTCCCCTTGGAGCTCAAGGATGGAGAAGAGAATTGCTGGCATAGAACAGCAGTGACAACTTCTGGCCATGACCTTTGCATAGTTGCATATGCAGCTTTGCGTGGTTCACAAACTCATGGTTCTGTACCATGGAAATCAGGGCAGAGCTGAGGAGTTTTTACAGCCTAGTAAACACAGGCACATATTACAGGGTTCTTTGGTGCACGAGTCCCTCTCTACTTTCTTGAACAAGAAGGGGAAGTCAGAATTGATTGTGGATTCAAACGGATACCATCATTCAATGTCAGAGCTTGCAAGAGACCTAATGATTGTTTAATTACCTCATTCTAGAAGTGAAGAAAGTGATGTTCTGAAAACTGCTTCATTCCTTGGAGCCTGGTTGATCATCCCAAGACTGGAATAGAGGTCTCTTGTTTTCAGTCCCACTGCAGTCCTCTACCAGTAAAGCAGTGTTATTTATATAGCTTTATATAACTCTAAAATGTGCCTTTAAATTCTAGATTCTACATTTTAGAATGTTTAGAGTATATTATTATATTAATAGAAGCTTACCCCAATGCTGGCTGATACAGGCATTATTTGCTTTCTGTAAATAAGGAAACAGATTTAATGATATTTACTTACCTAATTCCTAAGGTCTTGATATTTAGTAAGTGTGTAAACTAGGATTTGAACTAAGATTTCCTAATCTTGTGCCATATTTCTTCCAATAGTCAATTTTGTGGCTCACTGGCTCATTTATACTGCCAGAGATATCTAGTAAACGTAAAGGTACAATTTCATTTTGCAGGCAAAATATTTTACATCCCATTAAACTGTATTTTTTTTTTTTTTTTTTTTTTTTTTTTAGTTGGAGTCTTGCTCTGTTGCCCAGGCTGGAGTGTAGTTGCACAATCTTGGTTCAATGCAACCTCTGCCTCCCGAGTTTAAGCAGTTCTCCTGCCTCAGCCTCCCGAGTAACTGGGGTTACAGGTGCCGGCCACCATGCCCAGATAATTTTTGTATTTTTAGTAGAGACAGGATTTTACCATCTTGGCCAGGCTGATCTTGAACTCCTGACCTCATGATCCACCTGCCTCGGCCTCCCAAAGTGCTGGGATTACAGGCATAAGCCATCATGCCTGGCCCAAATTTCTTATTTTCTATGGGCTGAGTCATGTGATAAATGCTCTGTATGCACTATTTTATTAATTCTAAGATGACTCTATTAAGTAGTTGTTATTCTTATTTTGTAAATGAAAGATATAAAGGTAAAAGTAATTTGTACAGTGATATGGTTTGGCTGTGTCTCCATCCAGATCTCATCTTGACTTGTATTCCCATAATTCCCACATGTTGTGGGAAGACCCAGTGAGAGGTAATCGAATCACAGCTGCAGTTTCCCCCAGACTGTTCTCATTGTAGTGAATACGACTCACGAGGTCTGTGGTTTTTAAAGGGGTTTCTCCTCTTGCTTCGTTCTCATTCTCTCTCTTGCCTGCTGCCGTCTGAGATGAGCCTTTCACCGTCTGCCATGTGTGAGGCCTTCCCAGCCACGTGGAACTGTGAGTCCATTAAACCTCTTTTTCTTAATAAATTACCCAGTCTCAGGTATGTCTTTATTAGCAGGGTGAGAACAGACTAATACATAAAGCAACTAATGAAAAGCCAGCGGCAGGGTTTGAACCCAGGATATGTGACTAACTAGAGAGCTTTTTAATCACTCTGATAATATACTGATTTGCTTTTGATATTAATTATTTTTTTCTCATTTTATCTTCAAAGAATGTATTGTTGCAAAAAACTTCTGAATGCTTGGGTTTTTTTTTTTTTTGCACTGTATCTTTGGAGCCGTTTATAAAATGGACTGTTGATTTGTCTTTATGAATGTGCCCTAAACTGCTGACATTCTGTCCATCGTTTTTTAAAACACAAGAAATGTCTTCAAATATCCCTGGGACACAAGCCAACTGTGACAGTATGAATGACATGCTTTTCTAAGATTAGAAATTAGAGAAATGTGATGACAGTGTAATTTTTATACTTGATGTAAATTATTGTCTTAGTCAGCTGTGATAACAAATTACCATGACCAGGTGGCTTAAACAAGCAACATTTATTTCTCATGGTTCTGAAGGTTGGGAAGTCCAAGATCAGTATGCTGGCAGATTTGGTGTCTGATGAGGACCCACTTTCTGGCTTCCAGATTGCCCTCTTCTCCTTGTGTTCTTACATGGTGGAAGGGGCCAAGCGAGCTTTCTGGGGTCTCTTTCATAAGGTCACTAGTCCTGTTTATGAGGGCTCCACCCTCACGGGCTATGCACCTCCCAAAGGCCCTATCTGCTAATACTGTTCCATTAGGAGTTAGGATTTCAATATAGGAGTTTTGGAGAGGGGAATGCAAACACAAAGTCTGTAACAATCTCAAACTACAAGCAAATGAAACTAATGAGAGTCGCAATGAACACATAGGCAGGTGGGGCTGATGGACACTTGATTTAGTTGGTTGCAGCTGGTGGTAACCTAGTACCATAGGTACTGCACACAAATACTGTCTTGTGGCTTGTGTTTGTTTTTGAACATAGACAGATAACGTGCATGGGCTCTTTGATTCTGAGGCTCTGCATTCATGGGCTATGCAGAAAGCAGTGAGTGAAGCCAGCTGGTAGTCCTGCCTCTGCCATCGAGTAGCCATGTGACCTGCCCAGTCGTCTGACCTCAGTGGTCATCAGGCTGTCCTGGGAATGTTTAACGCTCCTTCTATCCACTTACACTAAAGACTCTGAAAGAAAACTATGCTGCTCATGGCTGTTTTTTTTTTTTTTTTTTTCTTAATAATCAAGGCAAAATTCACATAACATAAAATTCTCGTTTTGGCTTTTTTGACGTGCACAATTTAATGGCTTTTACGACATTCACAATGTTGTGTAGCCATTGCCACTGTTTGATTCCAGAACATTTTCATCACCCCTCCGAAAGAAATCTTGTACCATTAAGCAGTCACTTTCCTTTTTCCACTCCCTGCAGCCCCTAGCAATCACTAATCTGCTTTCTGCTTTTTGTTCTCTGGATTTGCCTCTTCCGGACATTTCATAGACACAGAACCATACAGTATGTAGCCTTTTGTGTCTGGCTTTTTTCACTTAGTATGACGTTTTTTCAAGGTTCATCTTAAACATATGTTTTCAAGGCTAGGCACGGTGGCTCATGCCTTTAATCCCAGCACTTTGGAAAGCCAGAGTAGGTATATCGCTTGAGGTCAGGGGTTCAAGATTAGCCTGGCCAACATGGTGAAACCCCATCTCTATCAAAAATATAAAAATTAGCCAGGCACAAGCATGTAATCCCAGCTACTCAGAAGGCTGAGGCATGAGGATCATGGGAGGCAGAGGTTGAACCTGGGAGGCAGAGGTTGCAGTGAGCTGAGATCGTGCCACTGCACTCCAGCTGGGTGACAGAGTGAGACTCCATCTCAAAACAAGCAAATAAACAAACCAGTGTTTTCAGTTTTCTTGTGTTCTGCCAAGGAGTAGAATTGCTGGTCATATAATAACTCTGTCTAGCTCTTTGAGGAACGTCCACAGTCTTTTCTACAACAGTTGTACCATTTTACATTCCCACCAGCAACATTCAAAGGTTCCAACCTCTGCACACCCTCGCCAATATTTGTTATTTTCCTTATTTTGATTATAACTGTCAAATGAGCGGGAGTTGGTATCTCATTGTGGCTTTAATTTGAATTCCCTAATAACCAATAATGTTGAGCATCTTTTCTTGTTCTTTATTGGCCATTTGTATGTCGTCTTTGGAGAAATGTCTGTTCAAATCTTTGTCCATTTTTTTAGCTGGGTTATTTGTCATATTGTTAAATTATATGAATTCTTTATGTATTCAAATACTAGGCCCTTATGAGATAGATGGTTTGCAGATATTTTCTCCCATTCTGTGGATTATCCTTTCAGTTGCTTGATGGTATACAAACATTTTAAATTTTGATGAAATTCAGTTTATTTTTTTTCTTTTGTTGCTTATGCTTTTGGTGTTATATTATCCCTGGCTGTTCTCAAAACTTCTGGATCATCTGAAATCTAGCAAAGGAGTTCCAGTACCTGATTTCCTAGAATCATATTCATGTAACTAAATCCTTGGGGAGCTTTAAAATTCATTTAGAATAGCATTTGCAGTAGCTCAGTATTATTGAGTGTTTGTACATTGAATAAGCCTGATTCTTCTATCTGAAGATCTTGTTCATATGTAAAAAACTCCTCCTTTGTATGAATATATATATACACACACACACACACACACAGACATATGGGCATATATATATATATTTTAAATAAAATTTAAAATTTGCTTTCTAATTCAGTGATTTGGGAGTGGCAGGGATGGTGTTGAGGAAGGCAGCAACCAAGCTGAATTTTAAACTAATAAATTTGGGAAAATAAATGAGTTCAGTTAAAAAAGTTATATTGCAATAACATACACATAACAAACTTTACAATTTTAAATGTACAGCTCAGTCATGTTAAGTATATTCACACCCTTGTGCAACCGATCATCAGATTTATTTTCATTTCACAAAACTGAAACTTTGTACCTATGAAACGGCAAGTCTTCATTCCCCTCTCCTCCCAGCCCCTGGCAATCACCTTTCTACTTTCTGTCTCTGTGAATTTGACTTACTTTAGGAGCCTCGGGTAATGGAATCAAAGAGTATGTGGCCTTTTTTCACTAGTTTATTTCACTTAGCATAATATTCTCAAAGTTTGTTCATGCTGTAGTATGTGTCAGAATTTCCTTACTTTTTTTTTTCTTTTTTTCCTTAAGAGACAGTGTTTTGCTCTGTTACCCAGGCTGGAGTACAGTGTAGCCATCAGAGCTCACTGTAACCTCAAACTCCTAGGCTTAAGTGATCCTCCTATCTCAGCCTCCCAGAGCACCGGGATTACAGGCATGAGACATTGCCCCGACCCAGAATTTCCTTCCTTTTTAAGGCTGAATTAAAAAAAAAAAAAAAAAAACACGACTGAAGATATTCCATTGTATGTATAGACCACATTTTGTTTATCCGTTCATTCATTCATCAGTGGACAGTTGGGTGTCCATCTTTTGGCTATGGTGACTAATGTTGCTATGAACACGGCTATGCAAATATCTCTTTGAGACCTTGCTTTCAGTTCTTTTGAGTGTGTACTCAGAAGTAGAGTTGCCAGATAATCTGATAACTTTTAATTTTTTTTTTTTTTTTTGAGATGGAGTTTCGCTCTTGTTACCCAGGCTGGAATGCAGTGGTGTGATCTCAGCTCACCGCAACCTCTGCCTCCTGGGTTCAGGCAATTCTCCTGCCTCAGCCTCCCGAGTCGCTGGGACTACAGGTGCGCACCACCATGCCCAGCTAATTTTTGTATTTTTAGTAGAGATGGGGTTTCACCATGTTGACCAGGATGGTCTTGATCTCTTGACCTCGTGATCCACCCGCCTCGGCCTCCCAAAGTGCTGGGATTACAGGCGTGAGCCACCACGCCTGGCCAACTCTTAATTTCGAAAGGAAACTGCTGTACAGCTTTCCACAGTGGTTACACCATTTTACATTCCCAACAACAGTTCCCAAGGCTTCCAGTGTCTCCACATCCTCGCCTACACTTGCTACTTTTTGGTAGGTTTCTTGTTTGTTTTGATGGGCATCATCCTACTGGCTGTGAGGTGGTGTCTCACTGTGGTTTTGCTGAACGTCTTTTCACAAAGGATTATGTTCTTTCCTGAACAAACATTCTGATTTCAATTTTTATTTTGTTCTTCTTTAAAAAAATAATAACAAAGTACCATGTTTATTGTAGATGACAGTAATAAACAAATGTTTAAAAAGAAAGAAATCATCCGTAATCTTACTATGTAAAAATAACCATGGATAATGTTTTGTTGCATTATATTTTCCAGTCTTTATACTCCCATTAAAAATGAATGAGGGTCAGGCACGGTGGCTCATGCCTGTAATCCCAGCACTTTGGGAGGCCGAGGTGGGCAGATAACCTGAGGTCAAGAGTTTGAGACCTGCCTGGCCAACATGGCAAAACCTGGTCTCTACTAAACATACAAAAATGAGCCGAGTGTGTATGGTGGCATGCAGCCGTAGTCCCAGTTACTCGGAGGCTGAGGCAGGAGAATCACTTGAACCTGGGAGGCAGAGATTGCAGTGAGCTGAGATCATACTGCACTCCAGTGTGGGGAACAGAGTGAGACTCTGTCTCAAAAAAAAAAAGAATGATAGTTTTTCAACATTCCTGTCATCACTGGATGTTATAGTTCTCGGAGCTATTTCCCAGGTTTATAGGTGCAAATAGTATCCTGTTGTTTGATGGTTTTCCTATCTGTGTTCATATTTCAGACTGATTTGTAAAAATTACATGTATTCATTTTAATGTCATCTGCTACATATTTTTTCTTATTTTTCTCTAACTTTTAAATGGCTTTGATCTCTGGCCATGCAACTTAAAATTTACAAGTTAAGTTGATCCATGTATTCTGACATATTTTTTGCCGTTATATTCATTCTGACTTTAAGATTATGTAATTATCTAGCTGTGGTTTCTCCTAAAATCTGTTTGATTTTCATGAGTTTTTAAAATAGTTTTTTGGGTTTTTTTGGAGACAGGTTTTTACTCCATCACCCAGGCTGGAGCACAGTGGCATCATCATAAGCTCCCTGCAGCCTTGACCTCCTAAGCTCAAGCGACCCTCCCACCTCAGCCTCCTGAGTAGCTGGGACTACAGGCACATGCCACCATGGCTGGCTAACTTAAATGTTTTTGTAGAGATGGGGTCTCACTATGTTGTCCAGGCTGGTCTTGAACTCCTGGGCTCAAGAGATCCTCTTGCCTTGGTATCCCAAAGTACTGGGATAACAGGCATTAGTCACTGTGCTCAGCCTGAATTTCATTTTTATTTACATTTTGATCTGGTAATTAAGTTTTGTCTTTAACTTGAAGTAACATATAAGTTAATTTTTCAAGTAGATGGTTTTTCCAATGGCATTTATTGAATAATTGATGTTTTTTCTACATATTTTTAATATGCTGAACCTCTTACACATACCAGTATCAGCTTTTTTAGCTCTTTATGTGGTTTCATTGCTCCAGTTTACTAAGTCCATGGTGGTCAATACTGCTTTAGTTACTGTAGCTCTTTAATATCTTTACTTTTCATTTTCCCGTCTTTCAAACGTGCTTTCCATTACAGATATTTTCAGTTACAGAAACCTGATATGATTTTTAACCAAAATTATATTAAATTTATATATTGACTTATTATAAGACACATTTATTTTTAAAATATCAAGTCTTTTATTAAAGTTTATTATGTCTTACCAGATATTTTGTATGTCTTATTCAGATATTTTGTTTTACTTCTGTGACATTTCTTGTTAGATTTATTTCTAGATGTTTTGTTACTATAGGGAACGGGAAATTTCCCTGTTACGTTTTGTACTTTTATGTTCTGGGAGACTCTGGGGTTTGATATTAATTAGCAATAATTGGCCATGCAATTGAACTCACTCTTGGTTTTAATAAATCTCCATTGATTCTTTTTGGACAGTTTTATTATCTGTGACTAAGAATAGTCTTGTGGGTTTTTTGCCGATGGCTTTATTCATTATTTCTCTTCATTGTCTGAATTCATTGACTGCAACTTCTGGAACCATGGTGGTAATATTAGGGTTCCCTGTTTGATTTCTGACTAATGAAAATCTGAATAATGAAATTCGCCTGTTTGTCAGTGTTTGAAAGTGATGCTCTTTATCATGTTAAAGAATTATCTTTTAATTGCTACTTGAGCATATCATCAGTGTCCTTCAGTGAGTGACCACCAGTGACACACCTGTATTCGAACCCGTTGGGTTTATGGCGTGCTGCAGTAGGGAGAGAACACATCAAGAGAAATCCACGGGGTGCCTCTGTCCGAGGGTGTGAGAGGGGTTTGGGCTTTGGCTGGGTGATTTTGGAGGCCCGAGGTGCCCTTTGGGTTGGGTGATGTCAGAAAGTGGGGACAATCCTATGGCTGGGCATTTCAGTGCGTCTTCTGCAGAGCAGGGCGGATGAGACTGAGGCGAATGCTGTGGTTCACAAAGAAGCAGTGATCCCTTCTATTAGTTAGGATGGGGGAGTTTGGCATTTTGTGGCTTGAACCAATGTTTGTATTTTATTAGATATGACTGCGGGGTGGGCTAGTTTTGCCTTGATCCTTCCTGGACGAGAGTGGCCTGGCTGCTGCTGACGGTTCCTGAAATCGCTTGTGTTCAGCGGGAGAATGCCCAGCTCTTGCTGGGAGTGGCAGATCGGCTCTTGGCAACCTTTTTCTTTCTCAATATCCTGTTAAAATCAGGGATTGATGTGTTAATTTATATTCTCTGGTGTTTTATTTTTGTTTTAGTGATATCTTCCCACCCTCCACTGAAGATGCTCGTTTCCTGAAAGTTTTTTTTTTAGGATGATCTCTCCTATCCCTGTTTTCAGCAGAAAAGTGTGTCTTTGGCCTTACTCTGATGACATATATTTTTCATTTCAAGGACCAGGTCCTTGTCCAATTCTTATTTTCTGGTGCAAAGGTTTCAGGTTTGCACTTTTACAGGCATATATCAAAAATAAATTGAGGGGGGGTTGCCGACATTTTATATTGCCAAATAAGGACATTAAAAAATTATCACAATATTATAAAATGAAACACATTTTAGCACTGAAATTATAAAAGGAAATTAATCCTAGAATTTAAGAAAATGTATAAATTAGGCTTTATAAAAAATTAAATGTGACCGGGTGTGGTGGCTCACGCCTTTAATCCCAGCACTTTGGAATGCTGAGGTCAAAGTGACAGATGTCTTCTGGGTGACAGAGCGAGACTCTGTCTCAAAAAATAAAATTAAATTAAAAAAAATAAATTCATAGTTCTTATTTGTCTCTCTCTCCCTCTCTCTCTCTTTTTTTTTTTTTTTGAGATGGAATCTTGCTCTGTCACCCAGGCTGGAGTGCAGTGGTGTGATCTGGGCTCACTGCAACCTCTGCTTCTCGGAGTCAAGTAGTTCTTGTGCCTCAGCCTCCTGAATTGGAGGCGCATGACACAGGACCCAGCTAATTTTTGTATTTTTAGGAGAGAAGAGGTTTAACCATATTGACCAGGCTTATGCCGAACTGGACTCACATGATGCACCTGCCTTGACCTCCCAAAGTGCTGAGATTACAGGCATAAGCCTCCACTCCAGCTGTCTCATTTTGACCCAGATTGGTGAACACTGCCTCAGGCAACCTGGCATCAGGTGCTAGAGCAGCGCTGGTGAGGTGGCACCTCTCTCTCCTTGTCTGCCCCTCATCCCCCTTCCTGCACACCTTCTTTCTTTCCAGGAGTTGTGACTTGGGTTGAATAGAAAGACAGGCCCCTGGCAGACCTGTATAGGCAATTGTTTCAAAATGCACCTGGGATCAGGTATGGTGAGACACTTAGATATGTAAATGACTGTCATAAAGAAAGCAATGGGGGGACGAGAGTAGTGGCTCACACCTGTAATCCCAGCATTTTGGAGATCGAGATCATCTGGCTAACACAGTGAAACCCCATCTCTACTAAAAATACAAAAAATTAGCTGGGTGTGGTGGTGCATGCCTGTAGTCCCAGCTACTCAGGAGTCTGAGGCAGGAGAATCGCTTGAACCCGGGAGGCAGAGGTTGCAGTAACCAAGATGGCGCCACTGCACTCCAGCCTGGGCGACAGAGCGAGATTCTATCTCAAAAAAAAGAAAGAAAAAGAATAGAAAAAAGAAATGTTACTCACGGCTCCCTGGAAACAGGAGGCACTGAACCCAATGCAGGGCCACTCTGGGAAGCACTACGTTGGCCAGGAGGCAGAGGGAGCCAGGGAAATAGATGGCCAATAGCCTTTACTGTGGCTTCTGGGAAGGAATAGGAGAGGCAGGGTAAACAGGTTTAGGATGGCTAGTTTGGGTAACTTTGATGGGCCCTGGGGCTAGCAGCTTTCCCTAGATGTCTGGTTCCTGACCCTGGGATGTTTAGGGTAGGTGGATATTGGCCCTGAGTTTAAGAGCTTCCTAATGCAGGAGGGTGGAGTGTGAGCTCTGGATTAGTTGGTTTGCATATGAAAGACATGCCCCCAGGAGAGTCATTTTACCATTCCAGGAATTGGTTAGCCTGGGGGGTGCAATTTCTCCAGGGTCAGCAAGGCCCCAGATGTTAAAGCATCAGAAACACAGAAAAGAAATTAGACCTAAGATCATTACTAGATCTCGGCCTTAGGTTGTCTGTTGGTCTAAGTTTTACAGAACTATTGGGCGTATTCCTATGACCTTCATTAACATTTTAGTTGAAATGTTGTATCTGGAGCTGCTAGCCAAATTACTTTTCCATTTCTGTTTTATATATATATATATGTGTGTGTGTGTGTGTGTGTGTGTGTGTGTGTGTGTGTATTTTTTAGGGTCTCTCTCTGTCTCCCAGGTTGCAGTGCAGTGTTGTGATCATAGCTCACTGTTGCCTTGAACTCCTGGGCTCACACGATTTTCTTGAGTAACTGGGACTACAGGTGTATGCCACCACAGCCAGCTCGTTGTTTAATTTTTTGTAGAGATGGGGTCTCATTTTGTTGCTCAGGCTGGTCTTCAACTCCAGGGGTCACCGAATCCTCCTGCCTCAGCCTACCAAAGTGCTGGGATTATAGGTATGAGCCACCATGCCCCCTATAATGTTATTATTATTATTATTTTTTAAGATGGGGTTTCACCATGATGGCCAGGCTGGTCTTGAACTCCTGACCTCAGGTGATCCACCCACCTCGGCCTCCCAAAGTGCTAGGATTACGGGTGTGAGCCACCGTGCCCGGCCTTTTTATTTTTTTATTAAATTTTATTTTTAAAAACTTGATGCATGTTCAGAGTAATAGTCACGTCACTAAAACCCATGGAGTCCAAACTGTCCATTCAACTGCTCTATTTTTTTTTTTTTTTTTGAGTTGGAGTTTCACTTTGGTTGGCCAGGCTGCAGTGCAATGACACGATCTTGGCTCACTGTAACCTCTGCCTCCCGAGCTCAAGCAATTCTCCTGCCTCAGCCTCCCAAGTAGCTAATTTTAGTATTTTTTAGACAAGACAGGGTTTATACCCAGCTAATTTTAGTATTTTTTAGACAAGACAGGGTTTCTCCATGTTGCCCAGGCTGGTCTTAAACTTCTAACCTTAGGTGATCTGCCTGCCTCGGCTTCCCAAAGTGCTGTGATTATAGGCATGAGCCACTGTGCCCAGCCATGGATTTTTAAATTTTAACTTTAATTTTTTTTTAAAACAAATGAATTAAATTTTGTACAGGGCATATGATTATGCCAAAGCTTGGAGTGAAGATGGCTAGAAAAGACTTAACTGGGGCTAACCACAGTGGCTCAAGCTTATAATCCCAGCACTTTGGGAGGCCAATGGGGGTGCACTAGAGCCCAGGAGTTTGAGACCAGCCTGGGCAACATAGTGAGACTCCTTTTCTAGAAAGCAGAACCAAGGGCCAGGCATGGTGGCTCATATCTGTAATCCCAGCACTTTGGGAGGCCAGGGTGGGCAGATCACCTGATGTCAGGAGTTCGAGACTAGCCTGGCTAACATGGTGAAACCCCATTTCTACTAAAATACAAAAAATTAGTGTGGTGTGGTGGTGGACACCTGTAATTCCAGCTACTCAGGAGGCTGAAGCTGGAGAATTGTTTGAACCTGGAAGGCAGAGGTTGCAGTGAGCTGAGATCACGCCATTGTACTACAGCTTGGGTAACAAGAGTGAAATTCCATCTCAAAAAAGGAAAGAATTAACTGAGAAGAAAAAAAAATAGCAACTATCATCTACAACTCTGTTCACTAAATCTCCTCCAATTTCAGTGACAGAATTAGCAAAGCAGGATTTCCAAGTAAGATCAGCTTTGTCTTCTGCCCATGTGTCATCCTGTAGCACTGAGCCCTTTCATCACTGTGCTTGTCACTGGCTTCACCATAGCACACCAGCAAATGCAAATCTTTGCCATGTTAGTTCTCGTAATAACCTTCAGTGGATCCGTGGCATTTTGGTCACTTCTTACTTGGACGTGGACTTTGAAATTGTCGTGGAGCATTCAGCAATTAAGCCTGCACGAAATTATCCAGGCTTAGACCATAGAGAGAAATGTGGAAACATTCTACAACTTCTGTTTCCAATAGGACTCTGGACTGTTTTTAGGACCCATTAAAAAATTGAACATGATCGCCAGTCATTTCCTTGTCCTTCCTTCTGGTCGTTTAGTTAGGTAAGAAGATATGCTTCTGTGAGGAAGCTGTTCCAATGTTGTGTTTTAAACTTGATTCTTGAGGTTTCCTGGAATGTCACTGGAGAATCTGGTGTGCAAAAGATTTGGATGAGTTTCACCAGTTATAGTGTGCCTTTTTTGGTATACCAGATGGTGGCTTTAGCAAACCACCTATTTCTCTTAGATCTGCTTCCTCATTTGCAAAGTGGGTATCATGACCAGTTCCTTCTTATACGCTGGGTCTTGACAGGGAGATCTTCTACTGAATGACTTCCCAGTTAGGCGTAGTGGCTTAGGCCTGTAGTCCCAGCTACACAGGAGGCTGAGTTGGGAGGACAGTTTGAGCCCAGGTGTTTGAGGCTGCAGTGATCCCTGATTATGCCACTGCACTCCAGCCTGGGTGACAGAGCAAGACCTCAGGGGGAAAAAAACTGATGAGAGAGCTCAGCCATTATGACCTAAACACGTCCCCAAAGCCCCCACCTCTTAACACTATTGCATTGGGGATTGGGTTGTCAACACATGAATTTTGGGGGACACATTCAGGCCATAGCAAGGAAAATAAAATAAGGAAACAACAGAGGAAATTGAGGAGGCAGGCAGTGGAGGTCTGAAGAGAACACAGGGGCGTTAATCCCTGTGAAAGGGCAGCTTGGGGGCTCATGGAAGTTCTCACAGGCCCAGCAGTAACACTCCTGGGCATGCAGAGATCACCTCTCAACCTCTGCCACCAGCTGGAAGTGAGCTCAGAAGAGATTTTGGGGCTGTAGATAGAGACTGGGTGCCATTGGCAAGGAGGTGGTGTCTGAAGCCGTGAGGCAGATGAGATCACTCAGGGACAATGTGTAGGGTGGTAGAAAGAGCGCAGATGTTGGAGCCATCTAGAGCTGGGATGAATCATTTATTCTGGGCCTTGGATGTAACTGATCTGGGCTCCAGTGCTACCTAAGAAAAATAGAAAGAACCCTTGTTCCATGGTACTGTTCAGACTGGCCCAGAGGATTGGTGAAAGTACAGGGCCTGGTATTAGCAGGTGCTTAATAAAGGATGGTTTTATGTTAATTAATATTTAAAAGTCAAGCTAGGGAGGGGAGACAAGGATATTTCAATAGGTACAGAATGGTCAGCAGTATTAAAGGCAGAGAAATAATGAAGTAGGATGAAACCTGACAGGACATGATTAGTCAGGCTTAGGTGCTGGTCTTGGTGGGAGCAGGCTCGATGGCAGGTGAGTGGCAGCTGTCATGTGCTGTGAGGTCAGAAGAGTGGTGGGGTGCCTGGGGGAACTCATCTTGGCATCCTTTGGGAAGACGTGGTTTGCCAGGGATATGGACACAGGCACACTTGTGCCTTTTGAAGTTCTTTTGCTTCTGGTAACATGTGGAAGTCATGATCATGTTTGATCTCTCTCTACATACTGTATAGAGAGGAAGGCCCCAGAAAGGAGTGCAGGACTGATAGAGATAGGAGGCAGGTGTGGTTCCCTGAGAAAGGAGGCATTGGCTTCAAGTACAGAAGAGGACACAGTTGCTGGAGATGATCAGGACTTCCTTGTGGCAGAGAACTTCTGTGAACCCAGGGATGAGGTTAGAGTTGGATTGGAGGGACTATGTCTGGTGGACTTAATTTTTAGGCAAAAGAAGAGGGGGAAGAGTTTCTTCCAAGGGTGAGCGATACCAGGGTCAACTTCAGGAGAGGGATTAGCTTTGTTCTGGTGCAAGTATTTACTATTGAAACATTTTTCACATACCGTAAAATTGGCCCCTTTAAACTGTGTAATTCAGTGGCTTTCAGGATTTTCACAGGATATGCACCCATCATCACTGTCTACTTTAAGACATTTGCATCATCTCCGAAACAAACCCAGTAAACAGTCGCTCTCCGTTTCCTCCACCCCCCAGCCCCTGACAACCACTAATCTGCTTTCTGTCTGTATGGATTTGCCTATCTTCACATTTTATATACATGGAAGCAAATACTATGTGGTCTCCCGTGACGGGCTTCTTTCCCTCGGCACAACGTTTCCCAGGTTCACTGGTGTTGTAATATGTAACAGTTCTTTGTTCCTTTTCGAGGTGAATGAGATTCCATTGTTTGGATATGATACCTGTTTTTTTAACTCATTCATCAGTTGACAGATAGTTGTGTTGTTTCCACTTTCTAGCTATTATGAATACTGCTGTGAATATTCCTGGTAGAGGCTATATGGACGTATGTTTTCATTTCTCTTAGTTATGTGCCAAGGAGTAAAACTGCTGCGTTATTTGGTAACTCTATTTAACTTTTTGAAGAACTGCCAAACTGTTTCCCCAAGTGGCTGTGCTAATTTACATTCCCACAGCAGCATATGAGGGTTAGTATGTGAGGGTTAGTGTGTGAGGGTTAGTATATGAGGGTTAGTGTGTGAGGGTTAGTATATGAGGGTTAGTATATGAGGGTTAGTATATGAGGGTAAGTATATGAGGGTTAGTATATGAGGGTTAGTATATGAGGGTTAGTATATGAGGGTTAGTGCATGAGGGTTAGTGCGTGAGGGTTAGTATGTGAGGGTTAGTATATGAGGGTTAGTGCGTGAGGGTTAGTGTGTGAAGGTTAGTGTGTGAGGGTTAGTATATGAGGGTTAGTATATGAGGGTTAGTGTGTGAGGGTTAGTATATGAGGGTTAGTGCGTGAGGGTTAGTGCGTGAGGGTTAGTATATGAGGGTTAGTGCATGAGGGTTAGTGTGTGAGGGTTAGTGTGTGAGGGTTAGTGTGTGAGGGTTAGTGTGTGAGGGTTAGTGTGTGAAGGTTAGTATATGAGGGTTAGTATATGAGGGTTAGTATGTGAGGGTTAGTGTGTGAAGGTTAGTGTGTGAAGGTTAGTATATGAGGGTTAGTATATGAGGGTTAGTATGTGAGGGTTAGTGTGTGAGGGTTAGTGTGTGAGGGTTAGTATATGAGGGTTAGTGTGTGAGGGTTAGTATATGAGGGTTAGTATATGAGGGTTAGTGCGTGAGGGTTAGTATATGAGGGTTAGTGCATGAGGTTTAGTATATGAGGGTTAGTGCGTGAGGGTTAGTATATGAGGGTTAGTGTGTGAGGGTTAGTGTGTGAGGGTTAGTATATGAGGGTTAGTGTGTGAGGCTTCCAACATCACCACATCTTCGTCAACGCTTGTTATTGTCTGTCTTTTTGAGTCCAGCCATCGTACTGGGTGTGACTCAGTATCGCTTGTGGCTTTGGTATGTATTTTCCTGATGACTGATGTCATGGAGCATCTTTTCATGTGCTTGCGTCATTTGTATCTCTTCTTTGGAGAAATGTCTAATCAAATTCTTTGCCCATTTTTAAATTGAAATATTTGCCATTTTTTTCGTTGAGCTGTAAGAGTTCTACATATATTCTGGATACTACATCCTTATTTTATATATATATATATATATATAAAAGAAATTGTATATTATTTACATATATAAGTAATTATATATATAATTTTATGTATTTTTAAATATATAATAATTTCATATATACTAATACTATATAAAATTATAATAATATATAATATGTAACTATAATAAATAAATGTATATAAATATACATATATTTGAAAAGTTTTTCTCCTGCTCTGTGGATTGTGTTTTGCCTATCCTGATAGTGTCCTTGATGGACGAATGTTTGTAATTTTGACAAAGTGTAATTTATCTATCTTTTCTTTTGTTGCTTGTACTTTCGGTGTCATATCTAAGAGCTTATTTCCTAATCCAAGGTCACAAAACCTTACCCCTGTGTTTTCTCCTGGATGCCTCATAGCTTTTGCTTTTACATGTAGATTTTGGATTTATTTTGAGTTAATTTTTCTATGTGGTATGAGGTAGAGGTCCAACTTCATTATTCTGCCTCTGGATGTCCAGTTGCCCCACTTCCATTTATTGATTAGCAAAAGTATTTTAGGGGACAGCAGGAAACTAGAGACAAAACATTGCCACGCAGCACTGGAGAGTGCTGAAAAGGCTGCACTGGAGTGAAGTCAATGACCACAGCTGTCGAATGTTCTCAGGTTCAGAGGTTGAGAGGATTCCTGGAGATCCCAGATAGAGAGGGGATGCTGGGAGAACAGGCGTGCAGGAAGAGAGGTGCTGCTGAGGTGACAGGGACTCATGGCGGAACCCAGTGACAGCCTAGTGACAAGAGGGTCTTAATAAATCAGGTCTGGTCAGAAAGAGTATCTGTGTGGGAGGAGAGGAATGAAGAGTTTAGGAAGTGGGAAGAAGCTGGAAAGTCCACGTGCTTTGAAGGTCCAAGGAATGAAATGGTAGTGGGCTGTTAAGGATATTGAAGATCTTAGGTACAGAGGAGTTCAATGGGCTAACAACAAGAAGACTGGTTATTGGAGTTATTAGTGACAACTAGTGAGTGAATCCTCGTAGATACCAGACAACATGCTAAGCCATTTGTATGGACTATTTCATTCAATTCTTTTTTGTTTTTTGAGATAGAGACTTGCTCTGTCATCAAGGCTGGAGTGCAGTGGTGTGATCTCAGCTCCTTGCAGCCTCTATCTTCTGGGCTCCAGTGATCCTCCCTCCTCGGCCTCCCAAATAGCTGGGACTACAGGGGCATGCCACCACACTTGGCTACATTTTGTAGAAATGTTGTCTAGGCTGGTCTTGAACTCCTGGGCTCAAGTGATCTGCCCACCATAGCCTTTCAAAATGCTGGGATTATAAACATCAGCCACCACACCTGGCCCCTCATTTACTCCTTTAAAAAATTTTTTTTTGAGATGGAGTCTTGCTCTGTCGCCCAGGCTGGAGTGCAATGGCACGATCTTGGTTCTCTGCAACCTCTGCCTCCCGGGTTCAAGTGATTCTCCTGCTTCACCTCCTGAGTAGCTGGGATTACAGGTGCGTGCCACCACTCCCAGCTAATTTTGTATTGTTAGTAGAGACAGGGTTTCACCATGTTGGTCAGGCTGGTCTTGAACTCCTGATATCGTGATCCATCTGCCTCGACCTCCCAAAGTGCTGGGATTACAGGCATGAGCCACCACACCTGGCCCCTCATTTACTTCTTACAAGGATTTCCAAGATAAAAGTATGAGTTCTGCAGCCAGTTACTACTGCTAACAGCTGTGTGGCCTTGGTAAGCTTCCTTTTTTTTGGTAGCGTTGCCACTTTTATTGAATGAAAATATAAGACACACTGTATTTTTTATTTTTATTTATAATTGAGACAGGGTCTCACTCTTACCCAGGCTGGAGTGCAGTGGCTCAATCATAGCTCACTGCGGCCTTGAACTCCTGGGCTCAAGTTATCCTCCTGCCTTAACCTCCAGAGTAGCTAGGACTACAGGCATGCACCACCATGTCAGGCTAATTTTTATTATTAAGTTTGGTTGAGATGGGGTGTCTGTGTTGTCCAAGCTGGTCTTTAACTCCTGACCTCAAGCAATCTTACCACCTCAGCCTCCCAAAGCACTGAGATCATAGGCATGAGCCACCACACCCGTCCCAAATCTTGTATTTTATCTGGCTACAGCATTTCTATGGCTGTTTCTCAACACTTATATTAGGATTAGAACAGGGTCTACATTATTATGTGTCTTAGTGCAAGCTGCTGTAACAGATCAGTGTAGATTGGGTGGCTTAAACAAGAAATACATATTTCTCACAGTTCTGGAGGATGGCATTCTGAGATCAGGGTGCCAGCATGGTTGGGTTCTGTTGAAGGCCTGCTTCCACATTGCAGACTTGAGACTTCTTTTCTCCTCACATGGCAGAAGGAGTGTGAATTGGCTTTTTGTTTTTTTCTGATAAGGGCACTAACTGCAGTGTGAGGGCTCCACCCTCATGACCTGATCACCTCCCAAAGGCCCTGCCTCCAGATACCATCACAACAGGGATTAGATTTGGCCATGTAAATTTTAGGGGGACATGGACATCCAATCGATAACATGAGGAGTGTTTAGGGGATTTAAATATGTCATACATATACAGTTTTGGAGCATGGGCTGGCAATAAGAAAAACCCAACTAGAGATTTTCCATAGAGGTCATACGCTGGTGTTGCCTGAACTTTTTCTGCTCTAGTTTGAAACCTGAATTCACTTCACAGAACGTAACTACAGAGAATGCAGTGGAAAACAATAAACAGAAAAGCATGCTATGTTTGGGTCCATTTATACAAAACGAAATGCTGAGATGTATATTGTTTTTCTTTCCGTGTGGGGAGCATGCGCATCAGTATTGTGAACTGGGAGGGAAACTGCTTATTTACTTAGATGAGCTGGTCAAGATGATTTTGTTAATTTTCCGACCTGCTTTGAAATGAATATGCCAGGACGTAGTGTAATATATTCTGTGGCAACAACAGGAACTTTATGTGAACACATAGTGCTGTTATCCTTGTAAAGTATTGTTACAAGGCAATATAACTTCCTTCCCATCTAAATTATAAGCTCTCTATGGTGTGTGTGTGTGTGTGTGTGTGTGTGTGTGTGTGTGTGTGTGTTTGAGATGGAGTCTTACTCTGTTGCCCAGGCTGGAGTGCAGTGGTGTGATCATGGCTCACTGCAGCCCCAAGCTCCCAGACTCAGGTGATCCTCCAGTCTCAGCCTCCTAAATGACTGGGACTACAGGTGCATGCCACCATGCCCAGCTAATTTTTATATCTTTTTCCTTTTTTCTTTAGAGATGAGGTCTTGCTAAGTTGCCCAGGCTGATCTTGAAATCTTGGGCTAAAATAATCCTCCTGCCTCAACCTCCCAAAGTGCTGGGATTACAGGTGTGAGCCAGTGCACCCAACCTTAATTTGTGTATTTTTGGTAGAGATGAAGTTTCACCATATTGCCCAGGCTTGTCTTGAAATTTTGGGCTCAAACAATCCTCCTACTTCAGCCTCCCAAAGTGCTATGTTTACAGGCAGGAGCCACCATGTGTGGCTGGTAATGTTTTTAAGAAGTAAATTATAAGCTGGGCATGGTGACTCATGCCTATAATCCCAGCACTTTAGGTGACTGAGGTGGGTGGATCACCTGAGATCAGGAGTTCAAGACCTGGCCAAAATGGCCAAACCCCATCTCTACTAACAATACAAAAATTAGCCAGGTGTGGTGGCACACACCTGTAATCCCAGCCACTCGGGAGGCTGAGAAAGGAGAATCGCTTGAACCCAGGAGGTGGAGGTTGCAGTGAGCTGAGATCGCATGGTTGCACTCTAGCCTGGGTGACAGAGCGAGACTCCATCTCAAAAAAATAAAAAAGGTAAATTATTAGGTGGGCGTGACATGAATAGGGAATAAATTTGGGTTTGAATAAAGGGGACTCGGTAAATAAGTCTTAAGCATGACAGAGACAAAAGAGAGACAGTTGCAAATTATAGAGAAATAATGAAGGGCAAGATTCTGACTTGCAGCTGATGGGAAGGGCAGTGAGAAAATGGGTAGGAAGATGCAAATGAGCTACATCTTGACTCGGCCACCAAAAGGACTCTCTTTGGGAATAAGTGAGAAAATGTCTACTGAATGTGATACTTCCTTCCCAACCGACAAGTGTATACATGAAGGTTATGGTAAATAATAAGGATTTTTTTTAGTAGAAAGTCTTAAAATTGATTTTCTGATGAGTGGCTTAGATAGATTTGTTTATGGCTAAATTAATGTCAAAGGGCTACAGGAAGTCAGGTAATTTCTATAGAGGTGGTTTGGTAATAGTCTCATTACTACTGCTTAAATATTTGGAGAATTAAATCAAAGTCAAATGTTCTGGAGAAGCTGAGGAATGGCTTTGACTCTCCATGTCCCTATTTAGTGGAGGCTGTTCTGGGCAGGCTGCTTTCATTTGTCGAAAAATCAAGACACGTTCAGGAGCTGCAGGATGATTCAGCATGGGGTCACAAACTTCAGTCATTGGCTAGTTTTTGTCATATCTACCTATAATGTTTGCTATTATTTATCTACTATTTTGTAGAAAAAATTAGCTTGTGCATTTAAAGCTTTTAAAAACCTTTATCCTTTGAAGAAATTTAAAATGTAAAGAAAAGTTAAAAAAATGATGCAGAATTTTTGTGTACCTTTCACCTGGTTTGCTTAATTGTTGGCATTTTACTGCATTGACCTTACTGTCATTCTCTCCACACACACGCACAACTCTATATTTTTTCTCATTCATTTGAGAGTAAGTTGCAGATGTGATGCCCCATTTCCCTTCAATACTTCAGTGTATATTTCATAAAAGACAAGATTACTTTCCTTCACGACCAAAGTGAAACCATTAAAATCAGACAATTAACATTGACACAATACTACCTTCTAATCCCAAGACTTTGTTCAAATTTCACCAATTATCCAATAACATCTTTTAGTAGGTCCAACATTCAAGTCAGGACTGTCATTTACTTGTCACGTCTTTTTGTTCCGTCTGTCTGGAAGAGTTCATCTTCTTTGGTTTCTGTCGCCCTAACACTTAATGAAAATTACAGGCCAGTTATTTTGCAGACTGCTTCTCAGTTTGGACTTGTCTGGTGTTGCTTTATGATTTATACATTTTCGTCATGACTATCTCTGAAGCAATGCTGGATCTTCTGGGAGAATCCTATCATGAGGTACATGATGTCAATTTATTCCATTACTGGTCATCTTAACTTTGATCACTTGATAAAGGAGGTAGCTATCAGATCTATTCATTGTAATGTTAATTAATAAAAATTTTATACTTATTGAGGAGTGACATCAGCAAGATGTTGGACTAGGAGACACCAGTGCTTATCTCCCCAACAAAAAGCAATGAAAAAACAGCCTCATGGCAATGAAAATAGCTCTGGGAGAGCTCTGGAGTACAATGTAGGAGCTTTAGTAACCCAGTGGAGCATATTAACTGAGGATGACCACATAGAAAAGTGTAGGAAGCACTTTAACTCATATGCCACCCCTCCCTCAGTGTGGTATAGGTAAGGTGCCAAGAGGGATCCCTTGGCATGACCTCATCCTGTGGGGGAAAAAGGGAGCAGGAGGACCCCAGTGGTCCCCATCACTGCCAAAGAACACAAACACTCCCTTTGGTGGTCTTTCTCCACCAAAGACCCCCACTGTCTTCAATTATGTGGAGCCCATTTAACGAAGCTTCTTGGAGTCTATAAAGCTGTCCTGCCTTGATGAAGGAGCTAGGAGTTTCAATAGGAGTAAGAACCACCACTGTGTCCTATTTTACAGCTTGGCGTGGTGGCTCACGCCTGTAATCCCAGCACTTTGGGAGGCCAAGGTGGGTGGATCGCCTGAGGTTGAAAGTTCAAGACCAGCCTGACCAACATAGAAAAACTCCATCTCTACTAAAAATACAAAATTAGCTGGGTGTGGTGGCACATGCCTGTAAACCTAGCTACTCTGGAGGCCAAGGCAAGAGAATTACTTGAACCCGGGAGGCGGAGGTTGTGGTGAGCTGAGATTGTACCATTGCACTCCAGCCTAGGCAACAAGAGCAAAACTCTGTCTCAAAAAAAAAAAAAAAAAAAAAATATATGATATTTTACACAACCCTTTATCTAACAGCAAAGAAAAAAACCTGTAACAGATACACAAAAGATGAAAAATCAAAGCAAATTACTGTAAAAATCATGAAACAACAAAGGAAGACAGCAAGAAGAGTCGAAACAATGCAAGACAAATAGAAAATAACAAAATGGCAATAGTAAGTCCTCATCAGTAATTACTTAAATGTAAATGAATTAAACTCACCAATCAAAATGTATAGGCTGGGTGTGGTAGCTAACGCCTGTAATCCCAACAATTTGGGAGCCCCAGATGGGAAGATTGCTTGAGCCCAAGAGTTTCAGGCCAGCCTAGGCTCAAAATATGTCTTTAACATAAGGAAACCCCATATCTACAAAAAAATTTTAAAAATTAGCCATGCGTGGTGGTACATGTCTGCCATCCTAGCTACTAGGAGGGTGAAGTGGGAGGATTGCTTGAGTCCAGGGGGCTGAGGCTCCAGTGAGCTGTGCTGGCCACTGCACTCTAGTCTGGGTGACAGTCTGAGTAACCTTTTCTCAAAAAAACAAAACAACAAAAACCCATAAAAGGTATAGAGTGACTGAATAAATAAAAAAGATCCAGTCACATGCTGACTATAATAGATACACTTTATGTATTGTTTCCATGTTTTAAAAATAACCTTTATTAAAAAAATATTTTTGAGGTGGCTGTCTTTCTCTGTTGCCCAGGCTGGAGTGTTGGTGTGATCATAGCTCACTAGAAAGTTAATCTCCTGGGCTCAAGTTGTCTTCCTGCCTCAGCCTTCTGAGTAGATGGGGCTACAGGCATGCACCACTGCACCCAACTATGATAATTTAAACAATTTTTGTAGAGATGGGGTCTCTCTCTGTTTCCCAGGCATGTTTCAAACTCCTGGCTTCAAGTGATCCTTCTGCCTCAGCCTCCTAAAGTGTTGGGATTACAGGTGTGAGCTACTACACCTGGCCTTTTGTTTTTAAAAAGTTAATACGTGCGTTATAGGAAAGTGAAAAACAAAAGCAGCAAAGAAGAAAGTCATCCACAGTCACAAGCAGTTTACAGTTTGCAGTGTCCTCCTAGGTCCTAAGTGTGTATAGACACAGCAGCCAGTTTTATTGGGTTGAGACCATACGGTATATATGTATCATGCTTTTTCACACACCATGAATATTTCTCAATTTAAAATCCCAAGGTGATATGAATATTTTGATGACCAAGAATACACAACACCAACTCAATCTGTTAGAAAAAGTATAATCCCACCTCTTTTGGGACAAAAATTTCATAGAAGACAAAAAATGGCAACATTCCTCTAGGTAAAGGTACTGGCAGAATTCCGATTAAAATACTGCATTTCCTTAATGTTCAATTTAAAGTGAAATGTAAAGCAACAGAGTATACCAAGTATAGTTTCTAAAAGAATTCATTATCAGATCTATACCATTCAAATATTAGCAAGGAGGTCTATTTCCGTCGAATTACTTAATTTATTCCTACAGTTCAGCCAAAGAGATGCACATACATCAACTGGCTACAGTCAAAATGTAAATATGAACACATCTGCATATGTGTCTCCATTCACACTTTTCTGCTCCTCTGCTGCCTACCTAACAACTCGATATACACTGCTCGCGGAGTGGTTTAACAATTCTGCAGCCCAGGTGCGTTTATTTTTTTTAATCAGTTATAAGAAGATATTTACAAATTGGCTAATTCACTAGCTCTACTTTTTAATCATACATTGTTCACTCAGGATGTTCCTGTTTAAAAGATACTTTCAGGGTGGGCTGGTCGCCAACTCCCGACCTCAGGTAATCTGCCTGCCTCAGCCTCCTAAAGTGTTGGGATTATAGGTGTGAGCCCCTGGACCCAGCCTGAAAGTATCTTTTAAATAGGAAACATTCTAGCCTAGAATCCTTTTCCTTCCTACCTCTGTCAACTCAATGGACAGATATAAGCATCTTCAGGGCTTAGCAGGGATTTTCACAATTTCACTTCCATAAGATTTTTGTTTTAGTTTTTTGACAGTCTTGCTCTGTCACCAGGCTCGAGTGCAGTGGTGCGATCTCAGCTCACTACAATCTCTACCTCCTGGGTTCAAGTGATTCTCCTACCTCAGCCTCCTGAATAGCTGTGATTACAAGTGTATACCACTACACCCAGCTAATTTCTGTATTTTTAGTAAAGACGAGATTTCACTATGTTGGCCAGGATGGTCTCCATCTCCTGACCTCGTGTTCCACCTGTCTCGGCCTCCCAAAGTGTTGGGATTACAGGCGTGAGCCACTGCGCCTGGCCCATAGGGGTTTTTAAGAACAGTTTTTCCTATGAAATTGAACGCAGAGTACACTCAATGTATTAGTTTACTAACCTTACTTTTGTCATACTGGCAACCTCTTTAACATCTAGAAGGACAGATGTTGTAAATCAGGGCTTGTTGTCCTTTATGTATGGTATGTACACAGCCAAGTAAAAGACAGTGCACGCATATAAGGGACAGTGGCCAATTGTGCCTTGCCATAAACACACTGGCATCAAACCCTTTGCAATTCCTTCTCCTTCTTTCTCCCTGAACCACCGTGAATATAATAATGTGTGTGTGCTGCTCAGAGAAGTGGTGTGATCATTCAGTTTCCAAAAGACAATACTTCATATGAATTTTAACAGAAGGATAGCTACAGAAGTGTTCTTTATTACCTTTACCTTTAATATACTTTGTGTACTTCAAAACACCTAGACAGACCAGATGTTTCAAATAAGGACTTGTTTGTCTACCACATACACAATAGTATTGAATAAGCTACACTCATGTAACAATGGTTATATCTCAAAGGATCTTCCGTATAGTTCTGGTCTAGAATCCTTCATTTCTTCCAATTCCTCTCCACCATCTCCCCGATGGATATAAGTATATGTGTCACTTAGAGGTGATGTTATCATTTTAATGCTAAAAGTCCTTATGAGAAGACAACTTTTCTGTGAATTTGTACAAAGTGTACAGAATGAATAGACACACTTTAGAATTAAAGACACATGTAGGTTGACAGTAAAGGGATGGAAAAAGATATTTTATGCAAATAGTAACCAAAAGAAAGCAGAGGTGGCCATACTTATATCAGACAAAATAGACTTTAGATCTAAAGCTGTGGTCACAAGGAAGATTACTTTAAAATGATAAAAGAGGTCAGTCCAACAGGAAAATTCAACAATCAGATACACACCCAACATTAGAGCACCTGAATATATAAAGCAAATATTGACAGATCTGGAGACAGGAACTGACAGCAATACGTTAATAGCAGGGGACTTCAGTACCTCACTTACAATGAGGGATAGAACATCCAGACAGAAAATCAATAAACGGCTGACTTGAACAACCCCGTAGAACAGATGGTCCTAACCACAATACGCAGAACTTCTTATTCAACAGCAGAAGTATGCACATTTTTCTCAGGCATGCACAAAACATTCTCTGGGATAGGCCACATATTAGACCACAAAATGAGTCTTAACACATTTAAGAAGCTCAAAATAATTACAAGTACTTTTTTAACCATAATGAAATGTAGCTAATAATCTATAACAGCAAGAAAACAGGAAAATTCATAAACGTGGAAACAAAACACACTTTAGAACAACCATTGGCTCAAGATATCAAAAGGGAGTTTTAAAAGCGTCTTATCTGGGCTCGGTGGCTCACGCCTGTATTCTCAGCACTTTGGGAAGTGGAGATGCGCAGATCACTTGAGGTCAGGAGCTCCAGACTAGCCTGGCTAACATGGTCAGGAGTTCAAGACCATCCTGGCCAATATGGCGAACCCCATCTCTATTAAAAATACAAAAATTAGCCAGGCATGGTGGCGTGCACCTGTAATCACAGCTACTCAGGAGGCTGAGGCAGGAGAATTGCTTGAATCCAGGAGATGGAGGTTTCAGTGAGCCAAGACTATGTCACTGCACTCCAGCTTGGGTGACAGAGACAGACCCTGACTGGAAAAAAAAAATTGCTTACTAGAGCAGAAGTCCGCTGCAGCAGCAAGACCCAGATTCCTTTTACTCAGTACATTGTGTCTGCCCTTCAAAAAATTACAGGGCATATTGAAAGACAGAAAACAATTTGAGGAGACAGAACATGCATCATAACCAGACCTAGATATTAAATAACTATGGTTAATGTGTTAAGGCCTCTGATGGAAAAAGTGAAAAACATGTGAGAACAGATGCGTAATATAACCAGAGAGGTGGGAACTTTAGTAAGAATCAGGACTAGCCAGGAGACCAGAGATCTAGCAACTGGAGCAGCATGGCCAAACCCTGCAGGGTGCACCTGAGTGGGGAGGTCTGCAAGCAGGTGGGGTCATCAGGGAAAATATGTTCCAGGAGGCTGAGGAATTCCTCTACAGATTCTTACCACAGAAAATCATGTATTTGAATCTGCTCTTGCAAGAGGGCCCCTTCGATGTGGCTGATCTGAGCTCCCTCTAAGCGCCCACTGAAATCCCCATCCCAGACCCTCTATCCAAGGATGATGAGTTGGAAACAGAGAAGCAGGAGAAGAAAGAAGTCTCTAAGTTTGGACTTCTCCCTGGGATGCGAAGGTCCTGTTTCCGTTTCCCTGGTTAAGCCAGAAATCTGGACTCTCAAAGAGAAACGCATTCTGGTGATCATCTGGATCCAGCATCTGATCCCCAAGATTGATGATGGAAATTATTTTGGGGCATCACTCCAGGAGAAGGTACTAGAGAGGGTGAATGCAGTCGAGACCAAAGTGGAAGCCTTCTAGACAACCATGTCCAACTACTTCTCAGAACATGGAGAGGCTGTGGCCAAGGCCTCCAAGGACACTCATGCAATGGATTACACAGGTCTTGGTGCACTGGCAAGATGAGGCAGCCTATGGGGAGAGCAGGGACACTGTGCTTGACCTGCGGGCTTTCTGTGCTCTGCTTTGTCATAATTTAAGCAACCTGGAGAAAACTGTCAACCCAAAGGGTGAAGAGAAGCCATCTATGTGCTGAGCCCAGGGCTAGAATGGAAATAAATGACTTATACTTTGTGTGGATTAAAAGATAATGATTAAAAGATAACGATCAAGGCCTTTGCATCTCATAAGTCCCTTCTCTTTCACTGGAGAGAGAGCTGTTTTCCTTTCTCTTTCTTTTGCCTATTAAACCTCTGCTCCTAAACTCCTAAAAATAATAACTCCTAATAATAATAATAATAATAATCTGGCCATGTGTGGTGGCTTATGCCTGTAATTCCAGCAAAATCCCAGAGTGAAACTCCATCTCAAAAAAAATCCTGGAACTATTAAATGATTATATCAAAATAGTAGGATATGAGGTTATTATACAAAAGCCAGTTGCTTTCCTATATACCAGAAATGAACAATTAGAATTTATATTAAAAACATACTATTGTATACCAAAAAATACGTAGGTATAAATCTAACAGAATATGTGTATATGTATGAAAAGATTTTCCATGTTCATGGATAGATTCATCATTGTCAAGATCTTCCCGGTTTGACGTATACATTAGATGCAATCAAAATGCCAGCAAGTTGGTAATGGACATCAACAAACTATATCCAAAGTTTTTATGGAGAGGCAAAGGAGATTTAGAATAGGCAACACAAAATTGAAGGAGAAAAACAAATTAGATACCATCTGACTTCAAAACTTACTGTAAAGCTACAGTCTTCAAGACGGTGTGGTAGACAAACAGATGAAGGGAAGAGAGTGGAGAGCCCAGAAAGGTACCCACACAGATACAGTTGACATATCTTTGATAAAGGAGCAAGGACAATTCAATGTTGAAAGTACAGCCTTTTCAACAATGGTGCTGGAACAACTGGCCGACCACATGCAAAAACATAAATCTAGACACAGACCTCACATCTTTCAGAAAAGTTAACTCAGGGTACATCATAGACCTAAATGGAAAATGGAAAACTATAAAAGTCCTAGGATATAATTTAGAAGATGATTTTTTAGATAACACACCAAAAGCATGGTCCATGAAAGAAATAATAGATAAGCTGGACTTCATGAAAAGCAAAATAATTCTGCTCTGTGAAAGACACAGTCAAGGCCAGTGCGGTGGCTCATGCCTATAATCCTAGCACGTTGGGAGGCTGAGGCGGGTGGATCACTTGAGGTCAGGAATTCAAGACCAGCCTGGTCAATATGGTGAACTAAATATACAAAAATTAGCCTGGTGTGGTAGCTGGCATCTGTAATCTCAGTTACTCGGGAGGCTGAGGCAGGAGAATCACTTGAACCCAGGAGGGGGATGTTGCAGTGAGCTGAGATGGTGCCACTGCACTCCAGTCTGGGCAACAAGAGTGAATCTTGAAAAAAAAGGAAGGAAGGAAGGAAAACACAGTTAAAAATATGAAGATAAGCCACTCTAGCCTGGGCAACAAGAGCGAAACTTCAAAAAAGGAAGGAAGGAAACAGTCAAAAAATGACGATAAGCCAGAGACTGGGAGAAAATAATTGCAAAAGACACACACGGTAAAGAACTGTTATCCAACATATACAAAGAACTCTTAAAACCCAACAATAAGAAAACAACCCAATTAAAGAGTGGGCCAAAGACCTTAAGGGACACCTCACCAAAGAAGTAAGCAAGCATATGAAAAGGTGCTCTACATCATATGTCATCACGGAATTGCAAATTAAAATGATGAGAATGGTGTGGTGGCTTACACCTTTAATCCCAGAACTTTGGGAGGGGAGATAGGTGGATCATCTGAGGCCAGGAGTTTGAGAACAGCCTGGCCAACATGACAAAACCCCATCTCTACCAAAAATACAAAAAAAAATTAGCCAGACATTGTGGTGTATGCCTGTAATACCAGCTACTCAAGAGGCTGAGGCATAAGAATCATTTGAACCTGGGAAGTGGAGGTTGCAGTAAGCCAAGATCACACCACTGCACTCCAGCCTGGGTGACAAAGTGAGACTGTCAAAACAAACAAACCCGACATCAATGGGCTACCCCTGCACACCTGTTAGAATGGCCGAAATCCATCCTGGATTTTCATGTGTAGTGGCACCTCACCACATCCTCACCAGCAATGAATGAGAGTTCTTGTTGCTCCACTTCCTAACATCAAATGCTGGTGAGGATGTGGAGCAAAAGGAAATCGCATTCATTGCTGGTGAGGATGCAAAAACGGTACAGCTGCTTTGGAAGATAGTTTGGGAGTATATTACAAAACTAAGTAGTATCTTACCATATGATCCTGCATTCGTGCTCCTTGGTATTTATCCAAAGGAGATGAAAACTTATGTCTAACAAAAAGTCTGCATGGAAATGTTTATAGCAGTTTTATTCATGAGTGCAAGAACTAGAAATCTACCAAGATGTCTTTGAGTGGGTGAATGGATAAGCAACCCGTGGTACATTCAGACAATGGAATATTAGTCAGTGATAAAAAGAAATGAGCTATCAAGCCATGAAAAAAAAAAAAAAACACAAAAAGCAAAAAAATGAAGGAAATTTAAGTGCTTATTGCTAAGTGAAAGAAGCCAATCTGAAAAGGATACATACCGTGATTCCAATTCTATGACATTCTGGCAAAGGCAAAACTGTGGAGTCAATAAAAAGATCAGTGTTTGCCATGGGCTTGGGGAAGGGGTGCGTGGAAGGGAGCAATAATAGGTAGAGCACAGGGGATTTTTAGGACAGTGAAACTCTTCTACATGATACTGTGGTGGTGGATACATCTTATTACCCTTTTAAAACCACAATATACAAACACCCAAGAAAGAACCCTAATGTAAACTGTGGACTTCAGTGAATCATAATGTAACTACATTGGCTCATCACTTGTAATATATGAATCACACGAATGCAAGATGTTAATATATTAATAATAGGCAAAACAGTGTCTGCCTTGTCGTGGGGGAGAAAGGGATTATGGGAATCTTGTTACTTTCTGCTTTTATTCTGTGAACCTAAAAGTGCTCTAAAAAATAAAGTCTATTAATTTAAACAGATGGGATCCTAATGTATAAACTCTGTTGTATTTCACTCTTTGTATTTAATAATATGTTGCATACATTTAAAAAAGTAATAGTTATGTGGTTGGACATACCATGAATTTAATCTCCTTGTTTGTACTATTTTTAAAACGATTTCTAGTAGTGTTATGAAGAACATTCATAAATGTGAATATTTCCCCCATTATTTTCTTACAGTAAATTTATAGAAAATAGGCCTCTGTATCAAGGTTTATGTACATGAAAATTTTAAATCATATTTCCTTCGTACCAATTTACATTCTTGTGAAAGAAATGAGAGAGCCCATTGCTTCACACTTTGGTTAATACTTAGTACAGTATTTTCAGGCTCCATCTATTTTACATCTAAAATACAAGATCTCAATTTTTAAAAATTGTCCTTTACTAAGGTTAAGCATATTTTCTTATATTTATTAAGCATTTAATTTCTTCTTTTATGAGTGGCTGGTTCATGTGCTTTTCTTAGTTCTTTAAATAATTTGGAATGTTCATTTGTATGATTCATAAAGAGTTAAGGAGATTAACTCAGTTTTTTTAACTCATTTGTTTTTTAGTTTATTATCTACTTTAAAATTTTATGTATATTAAAACATTGACATTTTCTGTGTCATCAGCTCTATTGATCTTTTCCTTGATGGTTTCTTGCTTCGATATGACACTTCTCAAGCTTCCCTCTACCCACCTGAGACCTTGTATACTCTGGCTTATATTAATTTCAGCAAGTTTCAACAGGAAGTCAGGGTTGTAGGAAGGAGCTGCCTAGGATTGCAGCCTTCCGTGATGTCTCAGTAATCCCACTACTCATACCTAAACACACCAACCATGCCTGGAGACCAAGTCCCTGTCTCGTCGTGCTGAGCTTAAACATTGCACAAAAGTCCTTCCTTGAGATGAGATTCAAGATGGCGCAGTAAGAACAACCCAGGACTGCAGCTCTCAGTGAACGTGCAGAGGGTGAGTCAAAGCCGCATATCCAGATGGATCTTTGTTGCCCACAGAACGGGGAAATTCCCAGGTGTAGAAGAGACACGGGATGCCAGTGCAGCAGTTTTGGCTGGTGCGGCCGCTTCAGCCGGTGCCGCAGCACAGTGGCACTCCGCAACATGCTGCACAAAACGCGCAGGTCTGGGTGCCCTGTTAAACCGGCACTCTGAGACTTGGGAGGGCAGAATAGCATATCCATCTGATTAAATGGGACTTGGACAGTGAGCCAGACCAGGAGATTCCTGGGAAGCGGTGTTTGAGCCAGCGCAGTGGGTCCCTGCACGGGAAATCACACAGATCCCGGTGCCCTAACAGCAGCCGACTGAAATACCTGGGAGAGAGTCAACCATTCAACTTAAAAAAAAAAACAAAAAAAAAAACAAGGGCGCCCTGAGGCAGGGAGCCAGGGGAGCAGGCTCGGTGGGTTTCACCCCCACAGGGACAAACAAAACAGCGATTCGAAACACTCTGGGTGGAGAGTTTCACTGCGGGTACAGCTGAACCCAGGACGGTGCAGCTCAGTGGGGGAGAGGCGTCCGCCATTACTGAGGCAATCCGCCCCTACTGAGGTACACTCCCATTGCTGACGCAGCCTGTGGTTGCTGAGGCAACCCGCCATAACAGAGAGACTGCTGCAGGTTGGAGCCTGTGGCAGCAGGGCAGAGACCGCGGCAGCAGGGTAGAGCCCGCAGCAACAGGGCGGACCCCACGCCAGCAGGGTGGAGCCTCGGCAGGCAAATAGTGACTAGACTGCCTCCTAGCTGGGCAGGACAGTGCAACAGACACTCATAAAGAAAGCCCGAACCCCCCAAGACAGAGCATCTGAGGAAAAAAAGGGATTTTATGAGTTCTGCTGCAGCAGACTTAAACATACCTGCCTAACAGCCCTGAATGAACAACGGAGCTCACAGCTCAGCACTTGAACTCCTATAAAGTACAGACTGTCTCCCTGACCTCTGTATATCCAAAAAGTCATCACAAAAAGGACTGATCAGACTGACATTTGGCGGGCATCAGTCTGGGACAAAGATAGCAGAAGAAGAAACTGGTAGCATCCCTCACTGTTCTGCAGCTGCTACAGGTGTACCCCAGACAAGCAGGGCCTGGAGTGGACCTCAGCAGTCATACAGCGGAGGGGCTAGACTGGCAGAAGGAAAAGCAAGTAACAGAAATACTTCATCATCAACAATCTGGGCGTCCACTCAGAGACCCAATCGAAAAGTCAGCAACTATTCAGACGACAGGTGGATAAATCCACAAAGATGGGAAGAAACCAGTGCAAAAAGGAGGAAAACACCCGAAACCAGAACACCTCGCCTCCTACAAAGGACCAAAACTCCTCACCAGCAAGGGAACAAAGCTGGACGGAGAATGACTGTTACAAAATGATGGAATTAGACTTCAGAAGGTGGGTAATGAGAAACTTCTGTGAGCTAAAAGAACATGTTCTAAATCAATGCAAAGAAACTAAGAACCTTGAAAAAAGATTTGAAAAAAGATGAGAGGAAATAATAACAAGAATGGATAACTTAGAGAGGAATATGAATGAATTGAAGGAGCTGAAAAACACAACATGAGAACTTCACGAAACATGCACAAGTTTCAACAGCCAAATTGACCAAGCAGAAGAAAGAATATCAGAAGTCAAAGATGACTCAATGAAATAAAACGAGAAACCAAGATTAGAGAAAAAAAGCGCAAAAAGGAATGAACAAAGTCTCCAAGAAATGTGGGACTATGTGAAGAGACCTAACCTACATTTGATAGGTGTACCAGAATGTGACGAAGAGAATGAATCCAAGCTGGAAAATACTCTTCAGGATATTATCCAGGAAAATTTCCCCAACCTAGCAAGGCAGGCCAACACTCAAATCCAGGAAATACAGAGAACACCACAAAGATATTCCGCAAGAAGAGCAACCCCAAGGTACATAATCATCAGATTCACCAGAGTTGAAATGAAGGAGAAAATACTAAGGGCAGCCAGAGAGAAAGGTCGGGTCACCCACAAAGGGAAGCCCATCAGACTCACAGCAGATCTCTCAGCAGAAACCCTACAAGCCAGAAGAGAGTGGGGGCCAATATTCAACATCCTTAAACAAAAGAACTTTCAACCTAGAATTTCATATCCAGCCAAACAGAGCTTCATAAGTGAAGGAAAAATAAAATCCTTTGCAAACAAGCAAGTACTCAGAGATTTTGTCACCACCAGGCCTGCTTTACAAGAGCTCCTGAAAGAGGCACTACACATAGAAAGGAACAACCAGTACCAGCCATTCCAAAAACACACTAAATGCTAAAGAGCATCAAAAAAATGAAGAATCTACATCAACTAATGGGCAAAACAGCCAGCTAGCATCAAAATGGCAGTATCAAATTCACACATAACAATATTAACCCTAAATGTAAATGGGCTAAATGCACCAATCAAAAGACACAGACTGGCAAATTGGATAAAAAACTAAAACCCATCAGTGTGCTTTATCCAGGAAACCCATCTCACATGCAAGGATACACAAAGGCTCAAAATAAAGGGATGGAGGAAGATTTACCAAGCAAATGGAGAGGAAAAAAAAAAAAAAAAGCAGTAGTTGCAATTCTCATCTCTGATAAATAGACTTTAAAGCAACAAAGATCAAAAGAGATAAAGAAGGTTATTACATAATGGTAAAAAATGGTAAAAGGATCAATACAACAAGAAGAGCTAACGATCCTAAATATATATGGACCCAACACAGGAGCACCGAGATACATAAGGCAAGTTCTTAATGATCTACAAAGAGACTTAGACTCCCACACAATAATAATGGGAAACTTTAACACTCCACTGTCAATATTAGACAGATCAACCAGACAGAAAATTAGCAAGGATATCCAGGACTTGAACTCAGACCTGGAACAAGCAAACCTGATAGAAATTTACAGAACTCTCCACCCCAAATCCACAGAATATACATTCTTCTCAGCACCACATCACACCTACTCTAAAATTAACCACATAATTGGAAGTAAAGCACTCCTCAGCAAATGCAAAACAACTGAAATCAAAACAAACAGTCTCTCAGACCATAGTGCAATCAAGTTAGAACTCAGAATTCAGAAACTAACCCAGAACCGCACAGCTTCATGGAAACTGAACAACTGGCTCTTGAATGTTGACTGGATAAACGATGAAATGAAGGCAGAAATAAAGAAGTTCTTCAAAACCAATGAGAATGACGACACAACATACCAGAGTCTCTGGGACCCATTTAAAGCAGTCTCTAGAGGAAAATATATAGCAATAAGTGCCCATATGAGGAGAATGGAAAGATCCAAATTTGACACCCTATCGTCAAAATTGAAAGAGCTAGAGGAGCAAGATAAAAAAACCTCAAAACCTAGCAGAAGACAAGAAATAACTAAGATTAGAGCTGAACTGAAGGAGATAGAGACACGAAAAACCCTTCAAAAAATCAATAAATCCAAGAGCTGGTTTTTTTTAAAGAGCAACAAAATAGACCACTAGCCAGACTGATAAAAAAGAAAAGAGAGAACAACCAAATAGATGCAATAAAAAACGATAAAGGGGAAATCACCACAGATTCCACAGAAATTCAAACCATCATCAGAGAATATTACAAACAACTATGCACATAAACTAGTAAACCTGGAAGAAATGGATAAATTCCTGGACACTTGTGTCCTCCCAAGCCTAAACCAGGAGGAAGCTGAAACTATGAATAGACCAATAACAAGGTCTGAAGTCGAGGCAGCAATTAAGAGCCTACCACACAAAAAAAGCTCAGGTCCAGATGGGTTCATAGCCGAATTCTACCAGACACACAAAGAGGAGCTGGTACCATTCCTTCTGAAACTATTCCAAATAATCCAAAAAGAGGGAATCCTTCCCAAATCATTTTACGAGACCAACATCATCCTGTTACCAAAACCCAGCAGAGACTCAACAAGAAAAGAAAACTTCAGGCCAATATCCATGATGAACATAGACACAAAAATCTTCAATAAAATACTGGCAAGCCGATTGCAACAGCACATCAAAAAACTTATCCACCATGATCAAGCAGGATTCATCCTGGGGATGCAAGGCTGGTTCAACATACGCAAGTCTATAAACATAATTCACCACATAAACAGAACCAAAAACAAAAACCACATGATTATCTCAATTGATGCAGAGAAGGCATTCGACAAAATTCAACAGCCCTTTATGCTAAAAACCCTCAATAAACTCGGTATCGATGGAATGTATCTCAAAATAATAAAAGCAATTCACGACAAACCAACAGCCAATATCATACCGAATGGGCAAAAACTGGAAGCATTCCCTTTGAAATCCGGCACTAGACAAGGATGCCCTCTCTCACCACTCCTATTCAATATAGTACTGGAAGTTCTAGCCAGAGCAATCAGGCAAGAAAAAGAAATAAAGGGTATTCAAATAGGAAAGGTGGAAGCCAAATTGTCACCATTTGCAGACGACATGATAGTATACCTAGAAGACCCCATCGCCTCAGCCCAAAAACTCCTGAAACTGATAAGCAACTTCAGCAAAGTCTCAGGATATAAAATCAATGCGCAAAAATCACAAGCATTCCTATACACTAATAACAGACTTAGAGCCAAATCAAGAACGAGCTGCCATTCACAATTACTATAAAAAGAATAAAATACCTTGGAATACAACTCACAAGGAACGCAAGGGACCTCTTCAAGGAAAACTACAAACCACTGCTCAACGAAATAAGAGAGGACCCAAACAGATGGAGAAACATTCCATGTTCATGGTTAGGAATAATCAATATTGTGAAAATGGCTATACTGCCCAAAGTAATTTACTGAATCAATGCTATCCCCATCAAGCTACCACTGACTTTCTTCACAGAACTGGGAAAAACCACCATGAACTTCATATGGAACCAAAAGAGAGCCCATATAGCCAAGTCAATTCTAAGCAAAAAGAACACAGCGGGGGGCATCACACTACCGGATTTCAAACCATACTACAAGGTACAGTAATCAAAACAGCATGGTACTGGTACCAAAGCAGAGATATAGACCAATGGAACAGAACAGAGGCATCGGAGGCAACACAACATATCTACAACCATACAATCTTTGATAAACTTGACAAAAACAAGCAATGGGGAAAGGATTCCCTGTTTAATAAATGGTGTTGAGAAAACTGGCTAGCTATGTGCAGAAAGCAGAAACTGGACCCCTTCCTGACACCTTATACTAAAATTAACTCCAGATGGATTAAAGACTTAAACATAAGACCTGGCACCATAAAAACCCTAGAAGAAAATCTAGGCAAAACCATTCAGGACATAGGAGTAGGCAAGGACTTCATGACCAAAACACCAAAGCATTGGCAACAAAAGCCAAAATAGACAAATGGGACCTAATCCAACTCCACAGCTTCTGCATGGCAAAAGAAACAGTCACTAGAGTGAATTGGCAACCAACAGAATGGGAAAAAGTTTTTGCAGTTTACCCATCTGACAAAGGGCTCATATCCAGAATTTACAAAGAACTCAAATAGATTTACAGGAAAAAAACAAACAAGCCCATTCAAAAATGGGCAAAGGATATGAACAGACACTTCACAAAAGAAGACATACATGAGGCCAACAAACATATGAAAAAATGCTCATCATCACTGGTCATTAGAGAGATGCAAATCTAAACCACATTGAGATACCATCTCACGCCAGTTAGAATGGCGATCATTAAAAAATCTGGAGACAACAGATGCTGGAGAGGATGTGGAGAAATAGGAACATTTTTACACTGTTGGTGGGAGTGTAAATTAGTTAAACCATTGTGGAAGACAGTGTGGCGATTCCTCAAGGCCTTAGAAATAGAAATTCCATTTGACCCATCAATCCCATTACTGGGTATATATCCAAAGGACTATAAATCGTTCTTCTATAAGGACACATGCATACAAATGTTCATTGCAGCACTGTTTACAATAGCAAAGACCTGGAACCAACCCAAATGCCCATCGGTGATAGACTGGACTGGGAAAATGTGGCATATATACACCATGGAATATTATGCAGCAATCAAAAATGATGAGTTCGTGTCATTTGTAGGGACATGGATGGATCTGGAGAACATCATTCTCAGCAAACTGACACAAGAACAGAAAATGAAATACTGCATATTCTCACTCATAGGCGGGTGATGAAAAATGAGAACACATGGACACAGGGAGGGGAGTACTAAACACTAAGGTCTATTGGGGGGAAAAGGGGAGGGCCAGCGGAGGGGGGGAGCTGGGGAGGGATAGCCTGGGGAGAAATGCCAAATGTGGGTGAAGGGGAGGAAGGCAGCAAAACACACTGCCATGTGGGTACCTATGCAACCGTCTTGCATGTTCTGCACACGTACCCCAAAACCTAAAATGCAATAAAGAAAAAAAAAAAGTCCTTCCTCCACTTTCCTTGGCCTCACGTCCCAGCTTTGCCATGGCTAGTCCATGGGAGATAATCTGTTCAAAGAAATAATGTAGATATGCTGAGCAGATTTGGTTCAGCAAAAGACAGGATGTAATCATTAATCAGGAGCAGACGCTACCATGCCCGACAGCCTTGGTAGCTCATTCTGCCTGAACCTGGGCGGTGGGGGCTGTGTGTTTTAGAACTTTCACAAAACAGGGTCTATTTCCATTCTCCAGGTCAAGCCTGTCATGGATTTACAGATGAGGAGTAAGACAAGCCTTAGGATACTTTTAGACAGAGCCCCATCAAAGGATTTATTTTCGCTTTATTCTCTATTTAAGATAACATTTAGCTGTTATTCACAATGGTTGCAGCCCTCTGCTGGTGAGATGCACCTATCTGCAGCTCTGAGCAGTTCTGGACCTCTGTTGACTTGATGGTAAAGGCAGACATGAATGAGTTTGTCCACAGCTCGTACCTCACAGCCAGGCTCTGTGGGCTGCGCCCCATGAGTACTTCTAGGGGGAGGATTTGAGGGCTTCCTCTTTCCCAAGCAGAAATAACGGGTCTTGGTGATACCCAGTATCTCATTTGAACCAGGTTCATCTATGCTTTGACAGAAACATTAAAACAGTAAGCAGCCATCATTTTTGGGCAGAGGGAAATTTCCTACTGGGAATTTCCAATCATTAACATGCTCTATCTCTGCGATAGGTTTAATTATATCCTTTTAGTAAAGGTACATGCAGACATTAGTATCATCTACGTAAGTATAATCACCAGCAGTTACAATGTGCTGATCCCTTTCATTTTCCAACCAGAAGGGAAAGAAACATTATTAATTTTATGATGAATATTTGTCAGGACTTCAGGTCTAAAGAAGAATTTGAATTGAGCTAGAGGAAGGGAAGTCGTAAGAGAGCAGCTGTCCACAGTTATTAATGGTACTTTACACTACATTGTTGCTGTCACGTTCATTATCTCACCCTCTGCCTGCCCTCAGTAGCTTTGAAGGAAATGAGCGTGGGTGGGAATGAGAAATTCGAGACCCTGCTGGAGTTGGTCATTGGGGATTTCTGAGTTGAGCCCATGGAATGTGGGAGTGATTATTTCCAGTTGCCTCTCTGCAGCCTTAGCCAACCTCACCTTTCTTGAAATACTCTCCAATCTTGGTGTCCAGTACCTCCCTCTCTTTGGCCACTCATCGTGAGTCTTCTTTGCAGACCACTCTTTCTCCAGTTGAATCAGAGGTATCAGGACTGGCTTCTTGTCTCCATTACCTCCTCCTCAGCTGGTATCATAGAATTCTTTGACTTAATTACCGTTCGTGAGTGGATGTTTCTAAATTTACATCTTAAGCCCCATCTTCTCACTTCAGTGGCTTATTATTTCCACTGGGATGTCTTAAAGGCATCTCAAATTACCATTGCCTCAATGGAAACCATTCCCCCAATCAAGTGGAAATCCTGATCAGCTCCCCCGTAATCCTATACCCCCACTTCACCCTGATCAGCTCCCCCTTAATCCCAAACCCCACTTCACCCTGATCAGCTCCCCCATAATCCTATACCCCCATTTCACCCCACTCTTCATTTAGTCTTTCTTACATCCATTTAATACAGCAGTTCCCAACCTTTTTGGCCCCAGGTACTGGTTTCATAGAAGATAATTCTTCCATGGATAGAAGGACTGGGGGATGGTTTTTAGGATGAAACTGTCCCACCTCAGGTCACCAGGGCATTCGTTAGATTCTCGAAAAGAGCACAGAACCTAGATCCCTCCCCCAGGCACAGTTCACAATAGGGTTCGAGCTCCTATGAGAATCTGATGCCCAGCTGATCTGGCAGGAGGTGGAGCTTAGGTGGTAATGCTGGCTCACTAGCTGTGAGACCTAGTTCCTGACAGGCCATGGACAGGTACTGGTCTGCAGCCCAGGGGTTGGGGACCACTGTGTTGATATACCACCATTCAACTGGATTCCATTTCCACATCTAGAGTTCACACTTGACATTATAGTTTTCATTTATATACCACCATTCACCTTGATTCAATCCCCAAATCTAGAGAGTTCACACTTCATAGTTTTCTCCCACTTATTCCACATCCAATCTATTGGTGACTTTTCTTTCTTTCTTCTTTCTTTCTTTTTTTGAGATGAAGTCTTGCTCTGAATGCAGTGGTGTGATCTTGGCTCACTACAACCTCTGCCTCCCGGGTTCAAGTGATTCTCCTGCCGCAGCCTCCCGAGTAGCTGGGACTACAGGCACCCGCCACCACACCCAGCTAATTTTTCTATTTTTAATAGGGACAGAGTTTCACCAGGATGGTCTTGATCTCTTGACCTCATGATCTGCCCTCCTCATCCTCCCAAAGTGCTGGGATTATAGGTGTGAGCCACCGTGCCCGGCCTACTGGTGACTTTTATTGGCAGCAGACAGTAGAGTGGATAAGAGGAAGGACACACAGTGGTCACACTGCAGAGCTTGATTCCTGGCTCTGCCACATGCGAGTTTTGGGTCCCTGGGGAAAGTCCCTTAATCTCAACCTTGTTTCCACTCTACTTCACAGGATTGTTGTGAGGATTAAATGTATGATGAGGCTGAACCAGAGTTAACACTTGAAAAGCACTGAGAACAGTGCCTGGCACAGTAATTACTGCAAAAGTGATAACTGTTATTATTGCCTTCCACATAAATGACACATCTGTTCCTTTATCTCAAATACCCCTATCCTAGTCTTAGCCACAATCCATTCTCACCTTCTCACTGGTTGCCTCTCTATGACCCTCGCACCACCACACTACAGCTGAAATCATGAGTCAGATTTTGTTGTTCCTGATTAGAATGCTTAAATGGCTTCGTTTTAAACATAGAATAAAATCTGCATGTTTCCATGGCCCATAGTCCTGTAGATGTGGTCCCTGCCTGCTGCTTTAGCTTCAGTTGTACAAAGCAGAAGTCTCTGTGAAACACATAGCCCCAAAATGTAGTGACAAAGACCAACAACCTGTGCTCATGGATCCATTTAATGCAGCCGTCCCCAACCCTACGCTCTTGTGGATCAGGAGTTTGAACACAGTAGAGCGGGGGTCTGTGGTCTCTGCTTCATGATATCTAGGGCCTTATCTGGGAAAACCCGAATGGCTTTGGGTGACTTGAACACCTGGGGTGGAGTCCTCAAGAGTCTTTCTCACTTGTACATCTGTCACCTTGGCACCATGGCAGGAAGGCTGGGCTGGGGGTGCACTCTGCTGGAATTCCTACGTTGGTCTCTCCATGGCTCGAGCTTCTGGACAGCATGGTGACCTTAGGGTATCTGGATTTCTCTCACCTGTGTCTGAGCTCAAAACATGCCTTCTGTGACCTGTCCTTGGGAAGCACATAGCATCTCTTCTGTCATACTCTACCAGTCAAAGCAACCAGAAGCCCACCAAAATTCAAAGCGAGGGCATGTAGACCCCACCTCTCATCAGGGGGATGTCAAAGAATTTGTGGCACAGTTTTTAAAGGGCTCTTGTCTGTCACTCTCTCTTGCTCACAGTTCTCCAGTCACACTAGACTTCTTTCTGTTCCCAAAACCCTCCACCTAATTCATGGTTTTGTTTTCTCTTACATAAACTCTCTTCTCCCAGATGGCTGCCTCCTTGTTATCTTAGTCCAAAGACTAAGTCTGCCCTTTTAATTAACATGTCGAATCAGAAACTTTGCTGCAAAAATTAAATTGAAGCCCCAATATCTTTTTCCAGACATGAAATCCTGAACTCAGCTCCCAGACACCATGTTCTGCTACTTCCTCCAGAGACGAAGTAAAGAAATTTGCTGCCTGAGGCTAAGTCCAGAATTTTCTCTCCAGAGGCAAAGTCTGATTTTTGCTCTTGAGACCAAGTCCCCATCTAAGTGTCAGCTCCCCAAAAAGACCTTCCTAGACCACCCTGTCTAAAGTGCCTTTCCACCTCTCTATCCTCTGCTTATTTCCCTGATAACACTGACCACAATCTGAAGTTATCTTGTGTATTTGTTTCTTTACCCATTAATTCAATGGCTATCCCTTGTTGAAGGTAACTTCCATGAAGGCAAAGGTGTGGTAAGTTTTTTTCACTATCATATCCCTTGGCACTTAGAAGGCACTTAATGCTACCCTGCTGAATGAATGAATGAAGGAATAAAGCTTTGGAAATGAGAAACATTTGGGTAGTTGTTGAAACCATGGCAGAGAAAAAGGCTTAGGAGACAACCTCAGGGATCATTGCTTAAGACTGGGTAAGAGAGACTCACAATGAACAGTTAGAAATAAGAGTTATAAAAGCATGTTGGGAGGCCGAGGTGGGTGGATCACGAGGTCCAGAGATTGAGACCATCCTGGTCAACATGGTGAAACCCCATCTCTACTAAAAATACAAAAAATTAGCTGGGCATGGGGTGTGTGCCTGTAATCCCAGATATTCTGGAGGCTGAGGCAGAAGAATTGCTTGAACCCAGAAGGCGGAGGTTGCAGTGAGCCGAGATCGTGCCATTGCACTCCAGTCTGGGTAACAACAGCGAAACTCCGTCTAAAAAAAAAAGAAAAAAAAAAAAGAGTTATAAAAGCATGAAGAGAGCTAGAAAAAAAAAAGCATCACAGAAGCAAGGGAGGGGGATTTGGAAGAAAAAAGGTAGAGGCGATAATGCTAAGTATCACAATGAGCTCAGTTAAGTAAAGATAACTAAGTGTTAATTAGCTTACCAGTTTGCAAGCTGTTTGCCCAAGCTCTTCTAATGGAGTCCGGGAAGAGGCCAATTGGAGTGGGCGGAAAAGCAAATGGGAGTTGAAGTTGAGGAAGTGGAGATCAGGAGCTGCATTCCTGAAGCTTAACCGTGTAGGATCCGCCAGGTATCACAAGGCAGGTTTCCAAGCTCAAAGACTGAGTCTTGGAGAGGAAGACTTTGAGATCTGGGAGCGGGGTGGGGCAGGAAACAGCATGGATTTGGGAATAATCCTTGAACAGGCTGACCTCTTCCTAAGAGACCTAGGGAAGGAGAAAAGAGGGGTGTGCATGATACTCTCGTACGAATCGTCATTCCATTTGTGATTCCTCATTCAGCACTGGGCTCTCCAGCCAGATTGAGTTCATGAAAACAGGATTGAGGATGACACAGGATGCATGGCGGAGGTGGTGACGGCTGCTGAGAGGTGTGAGAGGGTAGCCAGGTCAAGGACCAGTGGGAAGTCTTCGGGGGTGAGGCTCTTCTGGGGTGATATCCCAGTCTCTTTTTAAAAGAATTAAAAAAAAAATCAATAGCTTTTGGGGTACACGTGGTTTTTTGTTACATAGATGAATGGTATAATGGTGAAGTCTGAGATTTTAGTGCGCCTGTCACCGAAGGAGTGTACATTGTACCTAATGTGTAGTTTTAGGTACACCCAGCCCCCTTCCCACCCTTTCTCTTCTGAGTCTCTAAAGTTCATTATATCACTCTGTATGCCTTTGTGTTAGCTCCCACTTCTAAGTGAAAACATATAGTATCTGGTTTTCCACGCTTGTGTGGCATTCACTTAGAATAATGATAGAATAATCACTTAGAGTAATCTTAGAATTCACTTGGAGTAATAATTATTCACTTAGAACAATGGCTTTCAGCTCCATCCAAGTTACTGTGGAAGATATCATATATCATATCATTCTTTATCATTCTGTTTTATGACTGAGTAGTATTCCATGGTGTATACGCAGCCCATTTTCTTTATCCACTCATTGGTCAGTGGGCTCTTGGGTTGGTTCCATATCTTTACAATTGTGACTTGTGCTGTAATAAATGTATGAGGGCAGGTCTTTTCAATATAATGACTTCTTCTTGTCCCAATCTTTGATGCAGTCTGAGTGTTCTGTAGCTGCTCCCACGGAAGTGGTGAAGGAATAGTGAATTTTAGGGCCACACCAGGATCAGGAGGCTGCAGGGCAAGAGCAGTGGAAGGACGCTGCTGGTGAGAGTGGTGACAGTGGTCCGGGCAATGGACTAGAGGGGCCCAGCTGTGAATGAAGAGAGGGACTCATCGCATCTTGATTCTGTGGTGAGGGGATGAGGGTTCAGATAGCCCTGGGAGTGAATGGCTAAAGATAAGGGCAGACCCAGGTCACAGGGGTCAGGAAAGTGAAGAAACTGAGGGTGTGTGTGTGTGTGTGTGTGTGTGTGTGTGTGTGTGTATTGCAAATTTTAAATTCAAACAGGATTATGTTAGGAGTTATGGTACAAAGAATACTGCTGCTACGATAGACCCCACTATGTATAATGACTCAAGCACAAAAGGAGTTATTTGTGCATCACATAATAGTTCAAGGTGAGCGTTTCTGATGAGCGGGCAGAGAAGCGTGCAGGGTCCCTGCTCCATGCAATTCACTGAACAGTCAAGCTGCTGGTGGTTCTAACATCTTCAACACATGCCTCCCACGGTTATCTGGGAACCGTCGTCCTGTCAGCTTGGAGAAAGAGCTTGGAGAGGAAGAGGGAGTTGTCTATGTTCCAGGTCTTGAAGAGACGCATTGCATTGGCTAGAACTCTGTCGCATCTCACTGCCAAGGAGGGTGGGAAATGTAGTCCAGTTGTGTGTCCTGGAAGAAGAGGAGAACATGGATTTCATGAAGAGCTAGTGGCCTCTGCCACATCACAGTGCCTGATAGACATGAAAAGATCCAGCTGCTTATGTCCTCAATAAATGTGCAGAAGTATCCTGGAGACAGAGATGATAGTACACAGAAGGGCAGGGCTTCTGTAAGCTGATGAGAGGGTGATGGTCTGGAAATGATCTTGCAGGGTGGACAGATGGAGTACGGGGAAATCAGACAGATCTTAGAGGAGGATCCAGTCGATGAGCAGACTCTGGTCGATGACACTTGGAAGGGGCCTGGGCTCAGACACAAAATCACAGAATCCTCCTCCCCAAAGGGGCAGGAGAAAGGAGGGGATTGGAAACTTGAGGGAGTTATCTGGTTGTTTACTGTGAAATGCTGAATCTTTTCTCAAAGAAAAACTACCTAACACTAACTCTTGGACTATAGGGCCTGTGACACACATGTCCCCTTTGGACTTGATCACAAACTGAACAGAGTGTGGTTGACAAAGAGGGGCTCATAGGTCTGAAGGGCAGGTAAGGACACTGAGCGTGGCCTCAAGGCAAACCTCGCAGGCTTGACAGGATGGAAAGGAGTAGATTATGAGAAGAAAGAGAACAAAAAAGAAGCTACCCACAGTCCTCCTAGAAACTTCAACTAAGTGGATGAGGCCTAAGACAGGACCTGGTTGTAAATTTTGTGCTTCGGAAGATTGTTAGACTTAAGTTCCAGTGTGACTGAATTTTATAATAAGGACATTTGTGCAATGTATTTATCCATTGTGCACCCGCTCACCCACCCATCCATCCGTCCATCCATCTACCCACATCTGTCTATCCATGTACCCAAGTATCCATCCATCATCTATCTGTTCATCCACCCACTTATCCATCTGTCCACCTACCTACTCATCCATCCATCCATCCATTTGTCCAGTCACACATCCATCCACCCATCCATCTACCTATCTATCCATTCATACATACAAACATACATACATATGTCATGTGCCCATCCATCCATCCATCCATGCATCATCTGTCTGTCCATCTACCCAAGCATCCATCCAGCCTTCATCCATCTATCCATCCACCACCCACTAATCTATCCACCTACCCACCCACTCACCCACTCATCCACCCATCCTCTCATCCATCCATCCATATGAACATACATGCATACATCTGCCCATCCACACATCCATCCATCCATCCCTCTCCCTGCCCACCCACCTACCTTTCCATTCAGCCATCCACCCCACCCATCTGCTGTCCATTCATCCATCCATCCTTTCAGAATTTGTTTGCCTATTACATGCAGGGCCTTATGGTGGGTGCTGAAGAGAGAGAAAATATAGTCTCTGTTCTTCAAGATGCTATTGTCTAAGAGAAGTAGACATTGTATAAGGAAATAGTAGAGGGGACTGTTTTGGCACTCTGCCAAGAGTCTGTACAGAGCCCAGTGGGGGCATAAGACAAGGAGTGGCCAGCTTGACCGGGGGCTTAGGAATAGCTGCACAGAGAAGTGATGGTGCCAGCAGTCCAGGAGGGCCTGGGCTTGCTGGGAGAGCCAGGCATGTAAGCACAGGTGTGGAGCCGCAAACAGCTCAGCATACTCAGGGAATGCGAAAATGGTGCCCTCAGTGGGGCAGTGGCCCCAGACGGAGAGCGGGGAGATGAAGGGCATCACTTCCCACTTAGTCTCTCTAGGTTCCAGTGTTATTTTCTTCAATCAGTGCTCCATCCCTTTAAAGTGGTCTTTTTACTCTCCTAGCTCCATTGCTAATTCTCTGAAGAAACAGAGGGAACTCCTGAGCCCTGAGGACCATGTGCAGGCACTCATTCCTCCCCTGGCTTGGCTGCAGTGCCCAAAGGAGTTAAACACTGAGATTGATGGTTGCTCACAGCACAACTGCATTTGGCCATTTATTCTTTCAATGATTTCCTTATCTGCTTGATAGGCAGATAGGAAGAGTCCTATCTGAATCCTCGAGACAGTGGATGTGCCCAGAAGCTAGAGGAAGAGCAGTCTTTGGGTTGATGACAGTGTGGGGGCTGAGAACCCCAGCCCAAGCCTAGGTAGAGGGGCACAGTTTGTCTGGAGCTGGTAAAGCATCACGTGCCATTCACCTGTGACCTCTCTCTTTTTTTTTTTTTGAGATGGAGTTTCGCTTTTGTTACCCAGGCTGGAGTGCAATGGCGCGATCTCAGTTCACCGCAACCTCCGCCTCCTGGGTTCAGGCAATTCTCCTGCCTTAGCCTCCCGAGTAGCTGGGATTACAGGCACGCGCCACCGTGCCCAGCTAATTTTTTGTATTTTTAGTAGAGATGGGGTTTCACCATGTTGACCAGGATGGTCTCGATCTCTTGACCTCGTGATCCACCCGCCTCGGCCTCCCAAAGTGCTGGGATTACAGGCGACCTCTCTTTCTATAGCCTGAGGGATGGCACACAAGGTCAGTAATCAATTCTCACTCCTTGAAAACCAACAGGGTGGGGGAGTAAGGAAGACAGAAAGAGGACTAATTTATTTACGGGAAAGGTCAGAATTTAGTTAAATCTTTACAATATCCAGACGATTTTCAAGCATTCACAGACTAAGCTAATAAATTGCCCCAAAGCGGCCTCAAGGGAACCTAAATGGACAAATGGCCAAGAGCTATGGTGTGTTTTTAGACAAGTGAGCAATTTTCAGTATATTGATCATGGCGGATTCTTTTAAGTAGATGAGGACTCCTGAAATGTTATTTATACTTTCAGAGTTCATAGTTACCCCTCGCTTGGCCGTTTTCAGAATCGACACAGATTCTGAATCAAGGAGGGCCCAGTTGAGGGGGATCTGCAGTATTTTCTGGGTGTGGTGAGCACAAGCCTGAAGTGCAGGATTGAAAAGGGGAACCCGGATGCGTTTATCACGATTGGACCTGCAGGCACAGCTAAGCTTCATGAATGTGAGGCTTGATGCTTCCCAATGGCAGATCCCAGCAGAAAAGCAATCTGCACGCTCTGCCATGGATCATTAGAACCTAGGCCATGAGAACATATCCAGTGAGGTGAATCCGCACCATCTGGCTTTTTGTTTTTTTGAGGTGGAGTTTTGCTCTTGTTGTCCAGCCTGGGGTGTAATGGCACGATCTCTGCTCACCACAACCTCTACCTCCTGGGTTCAAGTGATTCTCCTGCCTCAGCCTCCTGGGTAGCTGGGATTACAGACATGCATAACATGCCCTACTAATTTTGTATTTTTAGTAGAGATGGAGTTTCTCCATGTTGTCCAGGCTGGTCTAGAACTCCAGACCTCAGGTGATCCACCTGCCTTGGCCTCCCAAAGCGCTGGGATTACGGGTATGAGCCACTGTGCCTGGCCACCATCTGGTCTTTTAAAAACCTAGTATGAAGGTTAGGCATGGGGGCTCACAACTGTAATCCCACTGCTTGAGCCCAAGAGTTTCAGATCAGCTTGGGCAACATAGCAAGATGTAGCCAGGCATGGTGGTGCATGCCTGTAGTCCCAGTTACACGGGAGGCTGAGGCATGAGAATCACTTGAACCTGGGAGGCAGACATTGCAGTGAGCTGATATCACGTCATTGTAGGCCAGCCCGGGCAACAGAGTGATACTCAGTCTCAGAAAAACAAAAAAACGAACAAAAAACTAGCCCCTTGGGCTTTGGGGTCACACAGACCCAACTTAGAATCTGGGCCTGGAACAAGAGGTTTCTTTGTGCTTTTCTTGCCTAGTGTATATAAAATGAGGATCTGAAGATTGACCCGGTAGGATTTGTTTTGAGAAGATTAAAGCAGATGTATTTAAAGCACTCAGTGCCATGCCTAGAGCATGGTAGGTGCTGTATAAATGTTAATTTCCTCTCTACTGACAACATAACAATATTTCAGAAGATTGTGCTATTTCCAGAAGGCAGCCAAGTGGAAGGTTAGTGATAATATTTACCGCTCTTCCATAATGTTCCCCCTGGATAAAGAGCCGGCCAGTAGTGCCCTGTGGTGAGTGGAGCCTGCACTGGGTAGGCAGTGAGCCCTTCCTCCTAGTCCATGTTTTCTTCCTTCTATAAATAGAGGGTGGAGTGGACTGGATCTGTCACTGAGTGTCCAGAGGTAAACTAGTTTAAAAACCTTCCTGGACCTTACCTCTGGATATTCTGTTCAGGATGTCTGAGCTGGGGACCCAGGTGATTCTGATGGAGCAGAGCGCTTGGGCACTCCAACTGGAACAAGTGATCTCCAAGGCCCTGATATGGCCCGGAGACCAGCAGGCAGGTGACCACACGCACACTCCTCATTCACCACCAGAGGGCGGGCCTGAGGCACGATGACTGAGCAAGGTGCCTTTTGTCCCCATCAGGGACAGAAAGACCCCAGGAAAAATCTGTAGTCACCCAGAGGATGAGGTGCATAGCTGGCATGGCAGGAGTTCTTTAGGAGGTGTGTGCGCTAACTGCGGATAGGAGGAGAAAACCAGAGTCGACTAGATTATGTGAAGTGCACGCTTCCTCTGTGCCCTCATGTACAGCAGGATTTGGACAGATGAGCCTCTCATCTTCCTGGAGGGAGAATCTGTCCTCAGGACCCTCACAGAGCCCCAATGCTGGCCTGCAGTCTGTCCAGTTCTAGGCAAAGCAGCATCTGTTTCAGAGAGCCAGTCACTGCTGACCCTCATGTGTCACCACCTGGTCACCCCTGCTGAAATGATGCAGCTGCAGGGGAAGGCAGTGGGGCAGGTTCTGATCTGCAGTCTCTGCCCCTTCAGGGCCATACACACAAAGAAAATGATCGTCACTACCTGATTCCATCTGCAGTGAAGAAGGCATCACTTCCAGCTCAAGCGTCCTAGTCAATGCCCTTTGTTTTTGGCAAAGAAGGATTCCACTACCTTCTCTTTACTGCTGCATTAATTTCAACCTTCTCTGTAGGACGCATTGGAGGCCACAGCCTTTGGCATCCAACTGCAGCACTGTGGGCATTGGGGATTTTCTTTACCACCTCTGGACTCTGTTCTGTCAGCAGTTTCTGCTTTGGAGTTCCCCTATTCTGTAAAATTCTAAACATTGCACTAATGCAGAAACCCAGGGCACCACAGAAGCAGAAATGGCTACCCCAGCTCCCCAAAGGGGAACATGAAACCAAGAGCAGTGGTGGGCTAGCGGGGAGGCAACACGTACGGGCAGATGCTGAGGAACTGGGAGCAGGACAGCCACCCGGGGCACTGGAGGGACATCTGCATCTCCCCAGCCCCACTTCCCTGTAGCTTGGATGATTCAAACATGTGAAAAGGGCTGGCTGGGTGCCTCCACTCATATCTCCCTCCCTGCTGCATTCAGTCCTACCGGAGCCCCCAGCCTTGTCAGGCCCTCTGTAAGGTGAAGAAATTAGTAAGACTTTTTTTGAGGAGTCTGGCTCCTTTGCCTAGGCTAGAGTGCAGTGGTATAATCTCAGCTCACTGTAATCTCTCCTTCCCGGCTTCAAGTTATTCTCCAGCTTCGGCCTCCAGAGTAGCTGGGATTACAGGCATCCCTTACAATGCCCAGCTAAGTTTTGCATTTTTAGTAGAGATGGTGTTTTGCCATGTTAGCCAGGATGGTCTTGAACTACTGACTTCAGGTGATCCACCCACCTCAGCCCCCCAAATGCTGGGATTACAGGCGTGAGCCACCACTCCTGGTCAGGAATGAGTAAGACTTTTGAAACAGTTTTTCTTCCCTGTGAGCTCAAACCTTGAATGGAAGGAAAATCACACTCAGTTATGGTATGAGTGAGGATTGTATTGTGTAGGTGGTTTACTGAAATGAATGGGGTCACACAGCATGTACAAAGAATAATGGGAGAATGGAGAAAAGGACAGTTTCAGAAATTGAGAAAAAATTACTAGAGACTCCTTGTACCGAGACCGGCTCTGCTATAGAGACCCTCACCCTGGTGGCGCTGAAGGCATTGAGAAGCAGACACCCAGATAGAACAGCAAAGTGGGACTATCAGAGGGCCATCAGCCTTCTGGGCTGAGGGCCTTGAGCAGAAGCTGACCCACGCATTTATTTTTTTTCTGAACAGGTGATTCTTATTAAGAGGTGTTCTGTGTTTTCTCATAGACCCAAGATAAACTAGGTAGGCAGCTGGTGCCTGCTTACCACTGATCACAGACACACTAAAAAGTATTTTCCACGAGGGAGCCACGGGGGCAGGGTCACATATCCCGAGTTTACAGAATTGTTTTCACCGGTGTGTGATACACATCAACTGTCTTGCCACTTTAGAATGCCCCAAGCAGTTTTCCACTTGGGTGGGGGCCGGCCAGGTTTTCCTTGCTATCATTCTTCTTAGCAAACAATATAATTTTATCATACACTCAGCATTTCTCAATACCTGATATGACTCTGAGGTTCACTTGAGGATCGAGGGCCCTCTCCTTGTGTTCTACCAGACTTGGTGGTACACAGCAGTTTTGTTAGAGGAGGCAGAGCTTGAAATACAGGGAGTCCCTCAGAGAATAATAAGCTGTTACTAATAACATTAGGTCCTCCTGTAGTTTCAGGGGCTTGGAGAAGAGGAGCTGGCTGCCAAGAAGGAAAGCCCGGAAGAGTGATATTCCTGGCTGGGTACAATGGCTCATGCCTGTAATCCCAGCACTTTGGGAGGCTGAGGTGGGCGGATCACCTGAGGTCAGGAGTTTGAGACCAGCCTGGCCAACATGGTGAAACCCTGTCTCTACTAAAAATACAAAAATTGGCTGGGCATGGTGGTGTGTTCCTGTAATCCCAGCTACTCCGGGGCTGAGGCAAGAGAATCACTTGAACCTGGGAGGCGGCGATTGCACTCCAGCCTGGGCGACAGAGTGAGACTCCATCTCAAAAAAGTGATAGTCCTAAAGGAAAGGCCTGAGTCAGGGATTTTTTTGACATTGAAACTTACCTCTATGGTGATGAGCAAGAAGAACGTTTGGTCCTCATCATAGCAATGATAGCACTTATTTATGCACCAAATGTTAAGAGCACCTGCCAGAGACCAGGCAGTGTGCTGGTGGCTGGAAGAAGAGGAGGCTCTTTGCTTCTAGGAGACATGGCCTGATGGAAGAAATGGGCAAGTCACTACAGCACAATGGGATGGTGTTACAGTAGAGCCGAACACAGGAAGGAGTGCTCAGGCTGTGGGGGCAGGATGGGGACAACTTTATAGATGAGGCAACATTTCAGTCGTTTTGGAGGGAGGGAAAAAGTACGGCTTAGGGCAAGGCAGATTAGGGAGGGCACATTGCTTTCAGGGGCAGTGAGAAGTTTGCTCTGACATTGTGTGCCTGCACCCTCTGAGCATGGGGACAGAGTAGGTGTCCAGGGAGGGGAGTTGAAGCTGTGGAGGAGACAGGGGTCAGACTCTGGTACAGCACCTGGTTAAAATGCATTCTTCCCACTCATGGGATCATGCAGAATGCCCAGGATGTTACCATTTCACTAAACCACTGTCTCATTCAGGTACTGCATCTGGCTCTTTTCCTGGTGCTGGGAGAGAAGTATGGGAAAGCGGAGGTTTGGGAACGGGCTGTGATTGTGGAACAAGCAACTTTACGCTGCTTTCTCATGTTTGACATGCATTTAAGGTTGAAAAGTCATGCCTGAGAAAAGGCTCAAATATTAGATTCATGATTTTATGGAAATTTTCATTGAATGTTTTTCTAGAGATTATAAAAAACATAGTTTATCTGTTTCCTCCCCCCTTCCCCCCCGACAGGGTCTCATTCTGTCACCCAGGCTGGAGTGCAGTGGCACGGTCTTGGCTTATTGCAGCCTCAACCTCCCAGGCTCAACTGATCTGTTTCAGCCCTCAACCTTCCTCTGCCCCCAGTAGCTGAGACCACAGGTGCTCGCCACCACGGCCAGCTAATTTCTTTTATTTTTTTGAGATGGAGTTTTGCTCTTGTTGCCCAGGCTGGGGTGCAATGGCGTGATCTTGGCTCACTGCAACCTCCATCTCTCGGGTTCAAGTGATTCTCCTGCCTCAGCCTCCCAAGTAGCTGGGATTACAGGCCCCTGCTTCCAAGCCCATCTGATTTTTGTATTTTTAGTGGAGACATGATTTCACCATGTTGGCCAGGCTAGTCTCTATTATTTCTGTTTTTTGTAGAGACGGGGTCTCGCCATGTAGCTGAGGCTGATCTCCAACTCCTGGGCTTGAGTGATCTGCCTGCCTTGGCCTCCCAAAGTGCTGGGATTACAAATGTGAGCCACTTTGCACAGCCCCTCATTTAATTCTTACAAGGATCTCTGAGGCGAAAGTGTGAGACCTGTTTATCTGCGCATTTTTGTCTTTTAAACACCTTCATCAGTGCGAAGCAGGTGGAAAATTCTCCCCATCCCTTCTTTACTCTTCCTAAATGTGCTGAATGGTAAATACGGTGAGAAATGCAGATTGCGGACAGTTCTCTTCCTTGGTCAATTTAAACCGTTTGTTTGGTATCTTTTGTGCCAAATCCTCTCTTAGGCTCTAGTCAGAACAGACAAATCAATTTACACCTTACATTTTTGGATATTTAAGAGTGGAAACATCAATTATCACGGATTAAGAACCTCATAGCAATGGCTGTAAAATTAAGACTGAAGCCAATAAGACAGACACAGAAACTCTTGGAAGCTTTTATGACAAAACCAATGATTCAATGGTAAATTGGTAAATAAGATATTATTTAAATCCATTAAGCTCAAACAAGGGGGAGAGGGGTAGGGAATCCAACAAGAATACAAACTAACAATATAATTAGAGGTTACTTTGTTTTTAATTAGAGTCTCGTTATTTATCCCTTGCCAAGTAGTAGCATTTTCCTTGTGAGCCAATAGGACACTCCTCCCCACTGCCCTGTCCTCCGCAGAGCTGGGACTGACTGTGGGTTTTTCACAAGTAGAGAGGCATATTTTAAGCTCAGACTCATGACTTTAACTATTACCGGTTGACAGCAATACTTGCCAACATCATCTCACCTTGCTTGTGGCATATCAGATTGCTGGAGGGGGAAGGGCTTCACTTTCTCCTGCAGATGCACAGCTAAAGTGAACTTGAGTGAATTAACCAGCGGTGAAGCTTGCTGCGTGCCCTACAGCCCCTTTCTGGGACTTTAGATTTTCACAGGAATTAGTGAAAGGGAGAATCTTACACCTTCTCTGAGTCTGGAAGGAGGGACATTCCCCGAAAGTGGTCAGGGTGGTCAAGGGTAAAAAGATTGGAAGTCAGGCCTACAGCAGCCTGAATTATTCTCTATTTATCTGGCTAAGCTCTGCTGAGCAGGTGTGAGCCAATTACATCCTCTGCCTTCCTCCCCCGCCCCCATGGCTTGGATTCTGATGTATCCTTTGACTTCAAGCAGAGAAGCCGGAGAGCTACCGGGGCTGGTCCAGACGTTTTAGTTATTGTACCTGCCAGGGCAGCCCCCCACGGTGATGGCCCCGGTAGATTCCTGAGGATCAATGGGATCAGCGTTTTTCTTCCCCTGGGACCCCGAAGTTAGAGCACCTCAGCATAGCTCGGACAGGCAACGCCAAGGTGTCCCAGGCCTGCTCAATTACTAGGGCCACGAAGGGGCCTTGAGTGCGTTTTAAGTGGCTAGGCTCTGCCTGGGGGGGTCAGAACTCTTGGTTTTAACTCCGATTCCGTAGGGTTTCCCTGAGACTCAGTTCCCTTTCCCGTGGGATATAAGCTCTTCCTTTCTTGCTTCTTCACAGCTCATCTCCTGCACGCCTCACGATGCGGTGTAGGGCCCATTCATTCGCCCTATAAAGCCTGAAGCCCTGGGGTGCTGGGAACCCAGCAGCTTCCCTCGAGAGCGCTGCAGGCACCAGCGAAAAGCGCCCCCACATATCCCGCAGGAGGCCGAGGTGGGCGTAACGGTAAAGCGGGCGCGATGGGCCCAGATTGGGCCGTTTCGGCCTCGGCGGGCTGCTGCTGCTTCCCACTCCCCTGCCCCACCAAGTTCCCCGCGGCCGGAAGGCACAAAAGGATGTCTCAGGGCGGGGTTTCCCATATCCCGCAGCCTCCCCCGGATGCCCCTTCCCGGCTCGGAGTTGGGTTTCCTCCCAGCTCTCATTTCCTGCAGCCGGGCGCCTGCCCACGGCCCAAATCCCGTCCCAGCAGCCTCCCCCCAGCCCGCGCCCACTCCCCGCCCCCAGGAGCCGGGCCCGGACGTCCACGAGGAGCAGCTGCCCTCTCTCGGGTCGGGCGTGGCCGGGCCCCGGCCCGCTGCCGTTCCAGTCCGCAGCCGAGCCAGGGCGGGGGCCGGGCGAACGCAGCGCCAGCGACGGCGGGGGAGGAGGGCCCGGGCGCCCTCCCGGGCCGCGCGGCGCCGGCCGGCGGTGCAGTCGCGCGCTCGCCGCCAGCGAAGCCATTGGCTCGGCGCAGTCACCCCACGCGGGGCTGCCGCGGCGGCCTCCGCGGATTGGCGCGCGGGCGGGCGGGCACCGGGGCGCGCGCGGGCGAGTGCGTGCAGCTCCGAAGCCCCGCCGTCTCGGATCACGCCCCTCCCCCCAGCCGCGACGACTACCCCTCCATTGTCCCTGCGTGGCCCAGGCCGCGTCTGGGGCCGCCGCCAACCCCCGTCCCCATCGCCCGGGCCCAAAGAAAGCGCGCGAAAGGCGCGCTCCCTGCGCGGGCGCCCGCGGCCCCAGCCGCCCCCCGGCCGTTCACTGCCGCATTTCGCGCTCTCGCGCCGTGCCCCGCCCCGCCGGCCCAAATTTGCATATCCCAGGATCGCGGCCAATCGCTGCTCGCCTCTCTCGAAGTGGATGGCTTTTGCCTGGGAGGAAAGGGAGTGGCTGGCGGCGCATGCGCCACGGTGGCCGACTTGAACCGAGGCTTTTATTGCTGTAGTTTATTTCCACCCCCTTCCCTCCTGTTTCTCTCTCTCTCTCTGTCTCTCTCTTTTTTTCCGCCCTAGCTGGGGCTGTGTTGGAGGAGAGGAAGAAAGAGAGACCGAGGATTGCATTCATCCCTTACATTCTTGAAATTTGCTAACAGCAAGACCAGCGAAGCGGTTGCACCTTTTTCAGTTTTGCAAAGAGAAAAAAAACCCAAAAAACAAACCAAGTCCCCTTCCCGGCAATTTTTGCCTTAAAGCTGCCCTCCTGAATTTAATTTTTTTCCAGGAGAGAGATGTCTTATCAGGGGAAGAAAAATATTCCACGCATCACGGTGAGTTTGGTACTTGGGAAGTCTGCGGTTGGCCAGCCACCTACCTTTTGTAGCACAGAAGGTCGAAGGAATTTAAAAGAGGAGGGGAAAGGAGAGGGACCGAACTTTTTTTTTCTTTTCAGTTCCTAACGGAAGCGATGGTGATGGTGGTGGCGGTGGTGGGAGCTGCAGTGATCCAGGGTTAGAAGTCGCATCGTTTGCAAGGCACTAACCAGGAGCGCGAGCGCACGGAGGGAGGCTTAGGTAGTGCGCCAGACCCGCTCTATCTTTTATTGTCAGCGAGAGATGCTGCAGCGCCGGCTGCGGGGTGCGAGCAAATGGATGCCAGATTGAATATGCATGCCTGGAGCTCGGATATTGTTCTCGGGCTGCGTGCTGCGAGGCTGGACTACTCCAGCCGCGGTGGGGAGATGGGGACTTGGATCTTCCCCGGGTCTTCTGTCCCCACTCAAAAAGGGCTTTCTGGAGCCTTCTCCGGGTCCTTGGAGAAAGGAGCGGGTTTCAGCCCGAAGGCGTAGTGACAGCGAAGGGATGCTGAAAAGGGCAGGGTGTACCGGAATGGTTTGGAAACGCGAAGGAAAAACAGGGACGAGGTGATGGGCAGAGGAGGAGGGCGGGGGCCCGGGCGGGGGCTTCATGTTTGCCAGGAACCGGTTTTGGGTGCCCCCCCACCTTGTTTTCTCGCCCTCTATTTCGGGGCTGGGGCCCTGGCGGGGATTCGGGCTCATTTTATCGTCTCTCTTCCGCCCCTTCTGCGGCCAGGAGGCGTCCGTGCTGGCGCATACAAAGCGGGCTGCAGGGCGGGCGCGGGGACCGCGGCGAGCTGCCGGGCGCTAATGGCGCTGCGCGACGCGGGAGCAGATGGCCCGGCCCCGGCCAGACAATGATCGCGGCAGCCGGAGGACTCGGCGCAGCGCTGGGGCCTGGGCTTGTTGGTGTGCAAACCGCGGGGAAAATGTGCAGTGAATTCGCGATGCCTCAGACATGAGCACCGGTTCTTGCTCCCACCTCTCCCCTGCTCCCGCCCTCTCCCCATCTTTTCCTGGAAACATTCATTTGTCCGTCCTATTCTTTCCATCCCCAGTGAAATCCCAGGGAAGGGGGATCGCCAGGGAAATTCATTGTTATATAAGGATATGCAGTTGCAACCGGCCAGCTGATTCCCGGGTAGAACCCAGGACGAAGGCAGACATGGAAACACTCTTTTAAAACAGTTAGGATGTGTTTTTAGGGCTGGATGTAAGGGCGCGCATTGGCCCAGGTTTTCTCTTCAGCCACGGGCACCCCAGCTTCCTCTCTGTGCACAAGGGCACACCCATCCGCAGGAGAGAAGAGGGGAGCAAATGCACAGGGGAGGGGGCGTGTGCTCGGAGGATTTTCTAGGATGAGCAGAAGGGCTCTAGCTTCTTCTTGAAGGCAAAAGACCCGAGATCCCACAGGGCGGGCACTGGGCACCCACCCTTGTGTGTTCACTGCGCTGGAGGAAGGAGTGGGTGACTGGGGAGTGGGGGATGGAGAGCAGCTTTGCAGCAAGCCTCAAATAATTTGCTGTTTTCGTGAATGAACAGGGCAACGTCATTTTGACAGTGGGGAGAGAAAAAGAGAAAAGCAAAGAATCAACAAGACTTTTTTTTTTTTTTTTAAAGAGCGCCCCCTCCATCCTTTAAAAATCTGGTTGCATTATCAGAGGACCTATAGCATAGTGTTCCTCGCTCCCTCACCACTGCCAGCCTCTTATGTAAGATCCTTCTGGAAGGCACTAGAGTGAACGGGGGTGTGGCGTTTGAGTTTTTTTTTCTTCTTGGCATCATGTTGGCTGGGGCTATTTGCAGTTATGGCTGGGGCATATACCAAAGTGACTATGGAGGCAGGAGGTGAAGGGCGAGGCCTCCCCTGGCCTTCCAGGTGATATTTATTCCATGGGAGCTTAGAGATCTGGGAGAGAAGAAGGGATCATTGTAGACGGAGGACAAGTGCGCTGTTTGGGTGACCTGCGCAAGTGGCCTAACCTCTCTGAGCCTCAGTTTCCTTATGTGTCATGGGAATAGAACCTGACCTCATCCACCTTGCAGATTTCTTTCGAGGCTCTGATGGCATGATGTGCATAGCAGGGCTTCGTAAAGGTCTTTACGCTGTTCATTGGCTTTCCAAAGTCTCCGTCAGGATCAAGGACCCTGAAGTGTACAAAATTAAAATAATCTTATTGGTTTTCAATATGTTAGAGAGACAATAAATACTTTCTAAACCCAGGTGTGTGTGCATTTATGAGTATAATTATCTTTTCCCCTTGCTCTCTAGTAGCTTATCTATTTTCTAAGAATTTTCTATGATTTCCTTTTCTTGGTAGCTGCTAAAGAGAGATAGCACCTGCTGAGAATATTGTTTTGTAACTGAATTTTGAGTTAACTCTTGTCAAAAGTATGCCATTCTTTGAAATGTGTTGCGTATTCAAAGGGCAGTGTATGGGTTGAGCTTGTAAGGTTTAAGCCCATTCTGGATAATACAGGTGCATACTTACTAAACACTGGCTGTTAGCATTCCCTTCCATCAGCAGCATTTGCAATAGGCATGAGTCATAATGTAGCATTTCGGTCACATTCTCAGCCCGTATCTGCTGGCTGTCCTTTATTTTTTGTGTAAATGTCGCCGGTTAAAATGGAAGTGCATCAGCAGTCTATAGTGGCGTTGCATTTTAGAATTTGCTATCCCATGTACTTGATCATGGCAGTTTACCTTTTTCTTAAGTCTAGTTAAAGTAGCGTATATATTTTTTTGCAGTCTTTTCCCTCCCTTTTTGCTATATTTGCTGTGGTATACCTAAAGGTAAATGCAAATATAAAGGACATACTTAATGGAAACCTTGCTGTGGTTGAGCCCTGTGTGTTGTGTGGTATATCCCGTGAGGACAGACTTTAGATCAATTTTGCTTGATGCGTTGTTGCCGAGACATGGCTTTCCTAAATGTGGGTGCTTTTTTTTTTTTTTTTTAAATTGAGGCTTAGCCAAAAGCCATTTTTAAAAAGCATTATTTTCTTTATATGAAATATTTTCACTGCTTTTTCCCCCCTTTCGAGTCCAAGGCCTGATTGAAAGAGATGATTCGTTTTCTAGGATGAGCTTTCCCAGAGTGTCCGACTCATCAGGTGATGAATAGGTCCCAGGCTTGCTTTTGTCACTGAACTGTTCCAAAATGGGCTTATTTTGAACATCACTTTTGAATGGTGAAAATGTAAGCTTAGCTCACGTGGCTTAGCACTTGTGTTTCTCATAGGTGAGTTATGCATCGTGACCTTCCTGCCTCTCTGTTTCAGAGTGACCGTCTTCTGATCAAAGGAGGTAAAATTGTTAATGATGACCAGTCGTTCTATGCAGACATATACATGGAAGACGGGTTGATCAAGTAAGTCTAACGCATGATATACAGATGGGTTTGCGTACTTTCCAGGCTTCCCATAGTATCAAACTTCAGAAACATCAGAGTGACCAACTTAGTATCTGTTTTAAACCGGTTTTGATTGGCGGTATTTAGTGAATTCAAAGCAACACGCAATGCACACTCGTTACATTATGTATTATGTAATATACTATTTTTTAGCTGAGGTGATATGATATCTTTTTGTTGCCACTTCAAATACTTGGTTTGTGATATGTTGAATATATTAAAGGGTTTCCTAGAATGTAATTGTTTGAGTTGGATTGCCCAAGGGACAAAAGCGTGAAAGAGACTCCTCTATTAAGACAGCACATCTGCTTTCTTCATCAAGAGTTGGAATTGGAGGGGCCAAAGAAAGATACCAAGTTAATTACCAAGTGATACAGACAAATTACTGCCTAAATCCTGAGGGACATTTAGGTTTTATTCTAAGTGGCAACTAGTGCAAATAAGACTGCCCTTGTGTTTATTGTGTTAATGTTACAAAGGAGAAGCAACAGGGCAGTTCCTGAGTTGGGGTATTTTTGGACTCTAGAGGGTTAAGGGAGCTGAGTTCATCCCAGTATCCTCCTGCCCTTTCTACTGGGGCAGCTCCCGGGGCTCTGGAGAAATAGCACATCTGTTTAAAGACAAACACTGCAGCCAGTGACAGCTTTTAAATAAGCAGCATTCATCAAGGGATAGCTGTAAACCAGTCCAGAGGAGTGGAAAACTGGAGTGGCTGTGCCTTTTGCCTGGAAGCTCACACCCTGATTTATGAACCTAAAATAGATTTGAACATTTCCACGTTTAATGTTTTCTCCATGTGTGTTTGCTGTGACAGTCTCGGCTCCAGGCTCTCAAATGCCAGGACTTTCATGTTCCATTTTCCCCCAGTTATAAGGCGGCACAATCCGGCCTGGTAGCACGACACTGGCCCAGAAGCGTGCAGACCTGTGTGCTATTTTTACTCATCACTAATTTGTTCTAGAACTTTATCAACTCCTCCTTGATTAATATTCTCTTTAAAAAATTGGTAGAAAGATGGAAAAATATTTTTTAAAAATTGGAAAAGAATCATGTCCCCCAGTGTAATAAATATGCATTTTTCTGCCTTTTTCATTGTATTCTAGCTTTTAGCTATTTCATTATCTAAATGACTGAACACATGCTTCCCAAAGTTTAAATCATTGCAATCACAGTGTTCACTTTTTTTTTTGGCTTTGTTTTGTTCTGCCCCACCCTTTCACCCCTATTTCCCCTCTGGTGAAAAGGATATGGTAAAAATAAATGATTGGAAAGTACAGCCAGGTCTGGAGAAAAATGCTATAGGATAATTGGTTCAATTGCCGGTGTTGTAAAGAGAGTTTAATGACAGTTTTTAGAAATATCTTGGGGCCTTATCATTTGATCTTAGGGGGTTTCTTGGGAACAAAACCTCTTTGAGTGGGGCCAGTGATGTCTTATTTGACTTTTGCTTTCTAGTATTCTCTGCATTGCCTCTTGATGTGGGGTAGGAGTGGAGAGTGTTGTTATTATGAATCATAACGATGATCTGAAGGGCCCATGCAGAGGGAGGATGGTTGATAGATTAGTGAAAGTAGCTGTCATGCCCTCTTTGAGTCCACGTTCCATTTATAACCCTTTTCACCAACCTTGTTTGTTTAGGCAAATAGGAGAAAATCTGATTGTGCCAGGAGGGGTGAAGACCATCGAGGCCCACTCCCGGATGGTGATCCCGGGAGGAATTGATGTTCACACTCGTTTCCAGATGCCTGACCAGGGAATGACGTCTGCTGATGATTTCTTCCAAGGAACCAAGGCCGCCCTGGCTGGGGGAACCACCATGATCAGTAAGAAGCTTAAAAACCATCATTGTAGTGCTTAGGAAATGTGAGAGTTTGCCAATAAGTCTGTGTTGTTTATTTTCTTCTCAAAGTTGCTGTCCTGAGCCACTTATCTACCAAATAAGGGTATTAACCATTTGTCTTATTTATTTATGCTCATTTTCTGTCAAATTTTAGGTTCTCCCATTGAGCTGGAGAACATGGTTCTGGGGAGTTTCCATAAGATGAATGGCTTCTGGCTTTCTCTCTGTGTGGCCTTTTGTCTCTCTTGACCCCCAAATGTGATTTGGTCTTAAAAACACTGCATTTGAAGTCATTCCAACACCGTCACCTTTAAGCCGTTTCGCATTAAGTATTTGATTGTGATTTTCAGAACAATTCCTAAGAGTGCCTCTACTTAGAACTGAGGATGGGGTGTAACAAATGAAATGTTGAACCAGGAACTCCTGTTCCTCTGATATGGAAATCAAATGGGGGTGATTCTCTAGGCTGGGTTTAATGTAAATGGAATCAAGCAGCCCTACTTGGAGGAGTCCCACAAATCAATTGCCTTTTAGACATGAAAATTGCTGGCACCCACAGCTGGGTACCGCTCACGTATTGCTCCAAGGGGTCTGGGCTTTTTGTTTAACGAAACCTGAACTGAACTCACCGGACACAGCACACGTGTTAAGAGTTTGCTTGTGAACTGCCAGCTTCCAGCATGCCTACTGGCTGTCCTGTTGACAAATGCCATTTTGTTTTTTGAGGAGGTGGGCAAGCTGCACAGTGGCTCGTCAGATACACATTTTTAAAAATAGATTTTATCCAAGGGAAAAAGTCAACATAGAGTCTGTCATATATGAAAAGTTAGCACTGCGCTTGAGAAGAGGGTCTAAGTAGAAGAGAACTCAGCTATTCCTGCTACAGAAAAACTTACCTTATTAGTTATTTTTTTGGGCAGTGGTCTTTTTACTCGTGGCTTTGGGGTCTATCTGGAAGCTTCTTTTCTATCTTGCCTGAGCTGGAGGAATATTGCTCCAACCTTCCTTTCTAATTTGAGTTCCCCTGCATTTTATTTCATTTTTATGTTTTGTTTTTTTGTTTTCCCTGAGATGGAGTCTCGCTCTGTCACCCAGGCTTGAGTGCAGTGGTGCGATCTCAGCTCACTGCAACCTCCACCTCTTGGGTTCAAGCAATTCTGCTACCTCAGCTTCTTGCATAGCTGGGACTACAGGCAGCCACCACCATACCCGGCTAATTTTTTCTATTTTTAGTAAATATGGGGTTTCACCACGTTGGCCAGGCTGGTCTTGAACTCCTGACCTTGTGATCCGTGCAACTCGGCCTCCCAAAGTGCTGGGATTAGAGGCTTGAGCCACCTTGCCCGGCGTGTTCCCCTGCATTTTAAATTACAACTCAGCTTCTGGGTTCTCTCTGTGCTGGTCTTCAGGGTCTGAAACATCAGGAGCAGCTCTCTTCTGTTTCAGCTTTCCTGGCACCACTGATTAAAGCCTCCGAGTGTAAGCCTTGCGACTCGTGTCTTGCTGCACATGTTGCCCTGTAACCTCGTGGGTGCCATTTTCCGGAGTTGTGTGTGGGGGTTCTTTCATGCACACCTAGGGAGAGCAGAGTCTGCACCTTGTCAGTTGCTGGGGAATCACTGGCAGCTGTGGGCATTTCTGCCTCTCCGCCAGGGCAGGCTGTGGAGAAACACTTGAACTTGGAGAAGCCTAGACTGTTTGGGTGTCAGCTGGGAAGGCCAAGTCAGGATGATCGTCCGCCTCAGTTTGGAGTTCAGAGGGAAGCCCTGCAGGCCCCTGCATTGGACACAGAGAGTCAGTAAGCCATTAAAAACAATATTTTTCTGGCTGGGCGGGTGGCTCATGCCTGTAATTCCAGCACTTTGGGATGCTGAGGCGGGTGGAGCACTTGAGGTCAGGAGTTTGAGACTAGCCTGGCCAATACGGTGAAACCTCATCTCTACTAAATATACAAAAATTAGCCAGGCGTGGTGGTGTGGGCCTGAAGTCTCAGCTACTTGGGAGGCTGAAGCAGGAGAATCTTTGTACCTGGGAGGCAGAGGTTGCAGTGAACTGAGATCATACCATTACACTCCATCCTGAGCAATAGAGTGAGAGTCCATCTCAAAATAAAAGGATATCTATCTATCTATCTATCTATCTATCTATCTATATAGATATATATATAGATATATTTTTTAAAATATATATTTATATATAAAAATACATATATACACATATATATAAAATACACATACATACATACATACATACATATCTCACTGGAGGGGGAAATGCCAGGAGTTAGGAGTCTGGAGTGCTGGTCCCCTTCTGACAGTGACTTGCTGTGTGACTTCGAGTCCCTGCCCTACTCTGTGCTGTAGCTGTGCATCTGCACAGTGTGGGATTTGCACTGGATGACCCAGGAAGTCCTTTCCGGCTTCTACATTCAGTCATTTGCTGAAACTCACTCACTGAAACTGAGAGAGATTTTGCCTCTAATCAAGTACTCTTTGCTCAGCAGATACAGAAAGACCCTGTTTTCTCTCACCCTTGCTTGAAAGACCCCTCAGGCCACCATCTCCTGTCCTGGATCTGCCTCTTCCCTTCACACATTTACCCTGTGCTTTGGCCCTTTGCTGTTGCTTTCGACTCTTTCCTTCCTTCCCTTCCTTTGGACCTGGGAGGCAAAGGTTCCAGTGAACTGAGATCACACCACTGCACTGCATCCTAAACAATAGAGTGAGGCTCCATCTCAAAAAAAAAGTCTGGAGTGAATGTCATCTATCATTGGAGGGGAAATGCCCGCAGCCAGGAGTTAGAAGTCTGGAGTGCTGACACTCCCTCTCCCTCCTGCCACCACGCTGACTTTTTCTTTTGCCTTCCCCCTCAGCGGCTGTGGCCTTCTTTCTATTCATCCAGACGGGTTCCTTCTGTTTAGGGACTAGTGACATCCTCTCCCAGTGCCGCACCTGGCCCAGGGAGCTGGGAAGAGTCAGCAGATGGCCTTATGGGCAGGTGGTCCGGAAAGGGGAGGGAACAGCCTGACCGCCCACTCTGCTTTCTTGGCCAGAATGTGATGGCATTTGCAAGGAGGTTTTGATGCAGTCCAGCTATAGAGTAGGGGGTCTACTGAGCGAAGCTCAAGGAATAAAAGTCATCAGAGGTGGCGGTGTATGTATGGTTAGCCTGGTGACCCCCAAAGGCCATTGCTTTTATAGCCCGAGAAAAATATTAACTACTCTTGCAAGGAACCACCTATGGTTGCTGACCCCTGTGGAATTCCTGCTAGCCTGCCTTTCCCTTGGGGAGGGAATAGTGGTAATGCAGATGAGGAACTGAGGATTTTTTTTCCTTTTTCTGCTTGCTAGTCATTCGTTCTGCATTGCTTCAAGTGAGTGAGTGGCTGGGATTTGCTCCACAGCGAAGGAGGCCTTACAAGAAGTAGCTTAAAGCCACTTCATTGGCACCTATTACCTGCTGCTTTCTTTGACTTAACATATTGAGTCCAGTGAGAAATGCTTGGGCACTTTGGAAACTTTGCAGGCCCAGTCTTGCTGAAATAAACAATTAAAGTGAACTGGTACAAAAATACGAAAATCTCCCTCTTCCTCCCAACTCCCCCGCACCTTGCTCGCATGCCCTACACCCTCCTGGCTTTCTGGCCTTCTCCAGACCATGTCACCATGTCAGCTGCCCTCACAGGTAAATCCTCACGTGCCTCCCTGCTGGCTCTGCGTTTCCCAGGTCACAGGCCCTGGAGGCTCCTTTCTGTCTGAAATGGTGCTGCATGTAGAGGAGAACACAGCCAAATGTTCTCAGTTTAAAAAAGGAGATGGCATGTCAGCAGCAGAAGATAATATTATTGCCATTAAACAGAGCCTGCTATTGAGAATTGCACAATGAGATCATTATGAGGAGGACTCCGTGTGGAGCAGGGGGAACGCCCTTTGCCCTTTCCATCCAGTGGCGGGTGGGCAGAGATTGCCGACATCCTCTGCGGGTGGCATCCAGACCGGCCCAGGGGTTGCGGGGGCAGCCATGTTGCTGCCTGGGAAGAACCTGATGGAGTTCCCGGGGGCTTCATGGTCATTGGAATTTAGGATCCCAGAGTTTTTAGGAAACAGCTGGGAACAGTTACATCTCTCTTTTTTTGTGTGTGACGGAGTCTTGCTCTGTTGCCCAGGCTGGCATGCAGTGATGTGGTCTTAGCTCACTACGTCTCCCAGATTCAAGTGATTCTCCTGCCTCAGCCTCCTGAGTAGCTGGGATTACAAGCATGCGCTACCATACCCAGCTAATTTTTTGTAAAGATGGGGGTTTTTATCTTGTTGGCTAGACTGGTCTCGAACTCCTGACCTCATGATCCACTGCCTCGGCCTCCCAAAGCACTGGGATTCCAGGCATGAGCCACTGTGCCCGGCCCAGTTAACCTCTGTTTTGTAGAGGGGAAGACTGAGGCCAGAGGCACAGAGCCAACTTGCCAACACTTACCCTGTGCATCGGTCCAGGTGGCCAGGTGTGGAACATACACCTGTAGCTCTGACCTCACTGCCTGCCATGGGCCATCTTTGCTCCCAGCCTCAGTGGCCTCATCTGCAAAATGGGGTAAGTTTTGGCAAAGGTGGACTGTGGTGGCATCACAGCGTCACCTGCCTGGTTGTCAGCACTCCCACGGGGTAGCTCTTGTCATTCCATCCTTGCTGGGTACTGGCACCCTCCCATCTCTTGCATACTGAGCTCTACACTCCCCTAGCACCGCAGAAATAGGCCCTAGCTGCCGGAGGCTTGACCTGAGCATTCACTGAGTGCAGGCGCTCTCCAGGCGTGGCTGGTGGACGTGCTTTGCATGTTGCATCTGGGGGCTGCATCTTGAAACATCCCGCTTACTGGGTCCCACGCTATCTGGTTAAAGTAGCCAATCTGCTGGTGGGGCCTTTGACTGTTTTTGAATCTGATGCTTGGGGAGCTGTTTGAAAGCATGACTTTCAGGGTTCCCTGCCAGATCTGCACACTCTGGATCTCCGAGGCTTGGGAGCCACCGCTCTGAATGCCCTTTCTGCTCACGTGAACTCCAGGCTTTCCCTAGAGGATATGCTACCTCAGGCACAACACACCCACAGGCTTTCCGGTCCCCCAGCAACATCACACAGCAGAGATGGGGATCGGATTCGAGCAGGGAGGAGGAGGGGAGCTGCCGCCGCCGAAGGGCTGGAAGCACCCCTCCCTCCTGAGCGCCAGCCTTGTCACTTCTCCTCTGGCTGTGGCTCCCGGGATGTGCATCAGGCACCTCCATCTAATAGTCCCCAGTCAGACTGCCCGCCTGCTTCCTTCCGCCTTTCTGGTGCCCAGTCCTGGAGAGGGCTCCCTCGAGGTTGTGCTGGCGGCATCTTCATGTCCTCGTGCTGCCTCGAGTTGCTTTCATCTCTGCATTACCTCTTGTACTCTTTCCTCTACCCTCACGGATTCGGCCTTTGTCACCTCTTCCTGGATTTTGGCCCCAGCCCTCTGAGGAGTCTTGCTGTCTGTCCCCGGTCTCCTGCCTCTTGCCAGGCTGTTTCTCTAGCACAGCTCTCATTGTGCCGCCTTCTTTCTCTGAAGCCTTCGGTGACTCCCTCTTGCTCAGAGAATCAGTCTGTGTGTCAGAACCCTCCACGACATGGCCCATTCCTGTGGCCCCAGCCTAGACTCACATTGTCATCTCAGCCAGGGATGCCCTCCCTTTCTTTCCCTGCCTCCAGAAGCTTTGTCCCCCTTGATGGCCCAGCCTGGGTGCTCCTCAGGCACAGAGCTCCTCCTGGGATCTGTGGCTGCTGTGTGGCCCCTTGGCAAACATTGGGCTTTTATCCCACAGCCCAGGTGGCTTTCAGCCTTTGCATGTGGTTCAATCAAGTCCCCTCTGTCTCTTACATTTCCCTATTCACTGCCGCCTGGGCAATCTCACTGCTCAGAGGTACTCTGTTAATGCTCATAGGTGAATGGATGAATGAATGAATGGATGGATGAATGAATGAATACACTAATGAAACTGGGCTTTCTGCTTACTCTGAGTGATGCCAATAGGCTTAGTGTCATGAGGTGGGAGCAAAGTTTAGGTATCTGATGTGGACTGTGTTCACGCTGATGGAAGCAGCTGCTTGCTCTGTAGTGGTCCCCTCTGCAGCCCCAGCTCCCTGAGTCCCTGTGGTCAGCTCTGGCCATGGTGGGGGAGGTGGCAGGAAGGGGAAGCCCAGAGCCCAGGCATGGCCTATAGTTGTGGATGGGACAGCTCCCTCTGTCTGGGCTGTTCTTCAAAAGGGGGTGGGGACAGCAGCTCTTTCGTTGGTCCTCTTGTGGGAGAGCCTGCTCTCCAAGTACAGAGGGGTCATGACATGGAGCCATCACATGATCCAGCACCACGGCGGACCCAGCGGTCATTTCCCCAAGTGTCTTGGGTTTGTCTCAGCTCTTCCCAGCGAGCCTCCCATGGAGGCAGGAGGGCTGGGAGGAAGACGAGGTGGCTTCCTGAAGGGACGTGGCTTCCGCTTGTCACTGCGGTATATCCATGGCTTGTCATTTGTTCATCCATGTGGCATTTGGGTTGCTCCCTCCTGAGTGAGTACACATGTGTGAATGCATGCACACACTGTAATATGGATGTGTCTGTAATTGATACTTTAATTATTCCCTTTGCAGTGCTCATTTGACTCGGGTTAGAAAGTATTTACAAAAACGCCTGACCACATCAGACCTAAGTTTCAAAGTCCAGGACCAAAGTTGTCACCACAAACTCTGCCTGTGGCCTGGCGATTAGAAAGCCACGTTATCCAATGGGCTGTTGGTGTGGGCCGGTTCTCTGTGCTCCTCCCCTTGTCCCCAGTCCCCACATGGTTGAGGTCACACATTTCTCCTAAGGATACGGGTACCCTCTGCAAGCAGATGCCAGGGGCCTGGGCCTACTCAGGTGTCACTGTGTGAATCTTGGCTTTCAATGGCTGGACTGGAAGAATCCATCCTCCCCCTTGGCATAGTTTGGGTTGATCTCCTAATGCCTAGTGCCGAGCAGAGCGGAGGAGAGAGGAAGGACGAGGGTGCATCCTGAGAGACAGCACAGCTCTTCCCAAAGGGCTAGCATGCACACTTTACCAAATGCTTTTCTCACCAAGGGAGTTATTGGGTTGGCCTAGCCCGGTAGGCTGGGTAGGCTGGGGGGATTAGGGACTTTTAGGCCCTTCTAAAAGCAAGGGCATCCCCGAGTGGGTGTCTAGGCCCTGTTTCATGGACATCGTGGCAGATACCATAATGTGCCAGGGTTTCTTGCCCCCACCTGGCCCTGGGAGCTGGCAATTATGGTGCTGGAAGTAAGCCTGACTCATTGGCCCGGTGATCCTCGACCCCTTCTGGTGCCCTCACCCCAGCACCGACTCTGCCTGTGGGTGTCGCACTTGGAGCCTGGAGAGTCGCAGCACTGGGCGTTTGCCGGAGCCTTATCTCTGACTTGCCCTGGAGCTGGTTGGTGACTATTGGGAACTTCCTGTCGATCCTGTTGGCCTGATTGACAGCTGGAGCCAGGATTGGAGGTGGGGCAAGTGTGAATGCCAGGCTCCAGCAGCATCGGCCTGACCTTTGGACACGTGGGTCAGGCATTCAGTGGTGGGATCTCAGGGTTCCTCATTGCTAGACGAGAGCTTCTAAAACACACCTGTGTTTGAGGGTGCCCTTGTCTTGTGTCCTGGCCGAGTGAGCTGGGCAGACTTCTGATTAAAGCGATCATGTCCTTTCCATTTTTCTAAGGCCCCCGCATGCCTGGAGCTGGCTGTGAGGGCAGCTGAAGAAGCTGCCCAAAGAGTCTGATGGGAGCTGGACCCATTACTCCTCCACTCATGAGAGCTTTTGCGTTGTTGTCCTGGGGCAACCCTTTGTCACGTGAAACTTTGTGTAGGTCCCCCTCTTCCTGAGACATGAGACTGCTGAAGGCAGAGCTGCTCTGGTTGGAGTGGTGAGTGGGTGCTGGGTGGGCTGTGATGAAGCCCAGATCCTCTCCACTTTCTCTTTGGCATCCCCCCGTGGCCACCCCTCTGCTCTGGGTAATCCCAGAGCTTGGGGAAGTGCAGGATGGAAACTACCCCATCCCTGCAGTGCCTCCCACTTTGTCCACCTCCCTTGCAAAGCTTGCAATGTGACTGGTCCTGGTGTAGCCCCCGTGTTGAGTCGTAGGGGAAAGGGTGTTTAGTAAGCAGGCATACCCATGGAGTCGCTTCGGAAAATGCCGAACCACACTGTGTAAGTTTTCAGGAGTTTCATTTGATATATCTCCCTGTTTAAGAGAGGATGCAGGGTTGCATTTCATTTTCCGTGCCTAGGTTTGGGTTGGTTTTCTTTCTTTCTCTCTTTCTCTTCTCTTCCTTTCTTCTTTCTCTCTCTCTTCTTTTCTTCTTTTTGAGATGGAGTCTCAGTCTGCCGCCAGGCTGGAGTGCAGTGGCATGATCTTGGCTCACTGCAACCTCTGTCTCCCAGGTTTAAGCAATTCTCCTCCGTCAGCCTCCTGAGTAGCTGGGATTAATAGGCGTACACCTCCATGCCCAGCTAATTTTTTTGTATTTTTAGTCGAGACAGGGTTTCACCATGTGTTGGCCAAGATGGTCTTGACCTTGTGATCCACCCGCTCCCAAAGTGCTGGGATTACCGGGGTGAAACACCGTGCCCGGCTGGGTTGCTTTTCTTAGCTTTTTATGACAGCGCGTAATAGGTGAGCATTCTACCCTTCTTTAAAAAATTAATGGTGCAGAAAGTTTTATTTATTTATTTTTTAGAGGTGGTATCTCACGGTTACCCAGGCTGTCGTGCAGTGTTGCCATCATAGCTCACTGCAGCTTTGAACCCCTAGGCTTAAACAGTGCTTTTGCTCCAGTAGCTGAGAATGCAGGTGTACGCCACTATACCCAGCTAATTTTTTATTTATTGGTAGAGATGGGGTCTTGCGGTGTTGCCCAGTCTGGTCTTGAACTCCTGGACTCAACTAATCCTCCCGCCTCGGCCTCCCAAAGTGCTGGGATTACAGGCGTATACCACCACGCCTGACTAGTACAGTAGTTTTAAAGGGAAAATTGACTGTGGGTGGCCAAGGGATTTGTTTTCTGACTTAACCATCCATGGTTCTGACCCTAAATCACCCATTAAGGCCATTTCCCCCTTTTTTCTCCTTTTCCTTCCCAAGCTGACCTTTCTCTTTCTTCTGAAGGAGTGATTACTGATTTTTTTGGGTTTTGAGGGTTCTGTCTCTGACTCGCAGTGATTGTTGGGTGAAGCCATTTGCTCGGATTCCTTGCTTTTAGAGTGTCTTAACTGCCCTGGGTAATGATAAAGGGGAGTGACAGTGAGTAGAAATTAGAGTTCTTTCGGTTAACCCATTTGGGAGGTAGCTGTATTTGAATATGACTAAGTGTTCCCCTAATGACAGAGGGGATGCTGCTGGGGGTTGGGTCGGGGCGGCTGGGGCGGCTGAGGCTGCTGTCCGGTTAAGGGAATTTTGCTTTGAGCTAGGGCAGTGGTTTAAAAACCTTGACTGCACATTAGAATCCCCTGGGGAGTTTCTAACAAAGTGCAGAGACCAGACCTTCTGACTGAATTGTTCTAGGTGGGCCTGGCATTGGTCCTTTTGAAAGCCTTAAGGTGATAGGTGAGATAAAGAATCATGGATCTCAGGGCTTGTTCTGATAGTTGGATTTCTGTTGGAACCAAATGAATGTCTGCCAACATTTTCCAAAACCCAGAACTGCCCTCAGCTCCCTGTTCCCTGCTCCGTCCTGTCCTCTTCACGAACAGAGTGGGATCACACTGTTGTGGCCTGGCCTGAGTGGATGCCACAGCCAGATACTCCCCAGAAGCTTAACCACAGAGGGGCTGAGCTAATTGTCACCAGAAACAGCCTCCTTCGGTTGCTGTCCTTGGTGTTCAGGGAGGCTTTACTTGGCAAATTCCCTAATATGGCACTGGTTAGGACTTGGAGTAAGTGGTGATGAGCAGGAGCAGGGCTGCCTGGGGGGGCAGGGTGGGTGCCGGGGGGCAGAGTGGAATGTAGGCTGCTGTCCCCAGCCTGTGGCCACCTGCTGTGCTGGTTCCCTGAGAAAACCCTACTGTCTTTAGGTTGAATCTGTAGTGTTTATGACCTAATCACCCGCTAATGATAGGTCAGGGCTGGAATCTTTCCTTGTGGGGAGCCTGTGAGACAAAAATCAAAAGGGCCCGATAATAACATAGAATCACAGACTCTTAAGGCAGCCATTCACCTCCTTCCCAGCCCCCCTCCCACAGCTGGGCACAGTCTATTGGACCAGGTTTCGGAGGATGGGATTGTAAGTCACTCAGCAGGACAGGGATGGGAGTGCTCCAAGAATCAGACCTAAGATTAACTTCCCTTTCTGGGGCTTTCTGTTTGAGTGTGATGTGCTTCCAGATGTCTGTTTCCACATCTGTAAAATGGAGACGAGCAATTCCTGTTTCTTAGGGCTGTGTAAAAAGTGAGGTTATTTTTGTGCCATACTATTTAAAAGTAATCATTGTGACACTTTTGGAACACGTTTGAAAAGATCTCCCTCTCTCTCACATCTGTCTATATCCATCTTTATCATCTGTCTCTATCATCCATCTATCTATCCATCTATCTTTATCATCTGTTCTATCTGTTCATTCATTTATATTTATCTAGCATGACCTGGGATAGGTGAATTCTATAGCCAGGTGGCCTCCAGAAGCTTATGAAATAATCAAATCTACCGTCTATTTCCCTACTTACCTATTATTTATCTAATCTATATATCGATATCTATCTATCTAGTCTATATCTGCCTTGATATCTGTCTGTACTTATCTGCCATCTCTATTTAATCCATCATCTCTAATCTATATTTATTGATCATTTATTTAATTTTTCCTAATCTATTATTAATTGATCACCTTTCTAATCTATCTGTATACGTCTGTTCTCTGTTTAATCTGTCAATTGACCATTTGTCTGTTCATCTCTCCTGTATCTAAGATGTAGTAGCATGCCACCTGATTCCAGATGGGTTATCCCACTTCACTGCCACTTGGTGAGATCAGGAAGAGGTCTCAAGGATTGTTTCAACTTCAGCCCGTGTACATGAGTTTGTGTTTTGAACACAGCAGGAAATACAACTTTGTGTAAGAAGCTTTCTTATTGGCTAGGCACGGTGGCTTATGCCTTTAATCCCAGTACTTTGGGAGACTGAGGTAGGAGAATCACTTGAAGCCAGGAGTTCAAGACCAGCCTGGGCAGCAAAGTGAAGCCTTGTCTCTACCAAAATAAATAAGTAAAATAAAAATAAAAAGTTAGCTGGGCAAGGTGGCACATACCTGTAGTCCCAGCTGTTCGGAAGACTGAGGTGGAAGGATTGCTTGAGCCCCAGAGTTTGAGGGTGTAGTTAGCTGTGGTTGTGCCACTGCACTATAGTCTGGGAGACAGTGAGACCCCATCTTAAAAAAAAGTATAATTCAGCTTATAGGGCTTATAATCCTGTAAGAAGACTTCTTATGCAAGAAAATAAAAATTTTACTTTTCACTTTTTTTTTTTCCTCCTACAAATAATCTCTGGAGAGTTTGGAGCCTAAATGTTCTTGACAACACATCTGGCCCTGCAGATGTAAAGCAATGTCCCCAGAAAACAGCCCATCAAATCAATAAATCCTGCTAGCCTTGAATTTGCAGCCTTTTTTGTAATTCAAATGAGGCCAACTTTATAAATGTCCATTGCTGTGCTGTTGAATTCAGGCCCCTCTGTTTTTCATGGTGGATTCCTTGCATTGTCTGCTGGGGGCCTTGCATTCCTTGCTGAACCAGACCTCTACCTTCTTCCCCTCTGCCCGGTAGTTTGCTGAGCTTCCAGGCAGGGCTGCAGGGTCGTGCTGCTGGAAGTGTTGGTGACAAATTCTTCCCCAGTGGGTGTTTCGGCTAAGGAAGCATTTAGTCATGTAGGGCCTGCCGTGCCCAGCAGTGCCGAGTGGGAGAGGCCTGGCAGAGGGCAGAGCTCTCTCCTCTCCAGCCGGGTGTGGCTGGTGGCTCCTTCCTCTTTTGTGTTGTCAAACCAAGGGATAGCATGGACCCAGTAGAACTGAAAGCGAAGGGAAGAGCCGTTACTAGCTAGTTCTGGCAGAGGCGAGCAACTCCTTCGTGTGGACAGGTGCATCGCATGCCTCTTTGCTTCAGCTGGGAGTTTTTTTTCTAATTGCTGTTTATTGTGTGCCTTAGCTCATTAGCTGCAGAAATCACAGGAGATAAAAAAGCAGGTAGGACGGGTCCATTCTTAAAGCAAGGAGAGAGTTTAGTGAGGAGACTGTGTCCCTGAGGCCTTGACAGATATTTTGGAGCCAACTCTGAGCCCAGTGAGGGAGGACCTAATCTTTTGGAGGAGATGCAACTTTAGCTTCGGAGTTGTAAGTGGAAAGCAGGCAGAAATTCACAGCTTGGGCACAGCATTGGTGGCATGGTGTTATGTCACTTTACGCAGATGGGGCTTCAGCTCTCTTTGTAGGATGAAAGTTTAGGTTCTTATCCAAACGAATATACTTCTGTATTCTACCAATAATGATTCCAGGACTACAGTGCAAACCAGGGCTGCCCTAAGCAAACCCAGGCATCCATCACTCTAAAGGATACGTGTTGAATCCTCTTGCTCTCCGAAGGGGGGTGTGGCCCTAGCAGTTGCTCTCTGGACGTCTCCACAGACCTGCTGGGAGTCACGGGCAGGAGTGGGGTGATTCCGTTCTTTTCATGAGAGATGGTTAGGAGAAAGTGAGTTGTTTGGAGGGGACAGGTAATTGTTATCATTTATCGGGAGTTTGTGCCAAGCAAGCCCTGTGTACACTGTTTCTAATCCCTTCCATCAGTCCTGAAGGTAGATGGGCTTATCCTCCTGTTATAAATGAAGAAATGGGAAGTCCAGAGATGTCAGGTGGCTTGCCTGAAGCCACAGAGCCTGCAAGTGTGAGGGCTGGGATTCCAATCCAAGCTCCAGGCCAGTGGCGCTTGCAGATCCCAGAATGCGAGAGGAACATTGGCTTCGCAGCAGTTAGCCTGCTTGTGAAAGCTGCTTTGTGCCCAGCCTCATGCCAGGCACTTTACAGCGATCCCAGACGCAGCACCCACCTCGAGTGTGCCCTCGGGTACAGGGCTCCTATCCATCCCCGAAGAACAGAAAGATTTTGGTGTTCAAGTTTTATCCTGCCCTTCCATCCACCTGTTATTTAAAAGTGCTTTTTCTGTAATAAACAGGGAGAAAATGATCAGATATCATACATCTCCCACGAAGTGGGAGGCCGCACCCAGCATGGAAGATGCTCACCAAGACGGTGGTATATTGGGCATCTCTTGTCTCCTACAGAAGCCCTGGATAGATACCCTAGATTTCCCCTTGCCTCCCAGAGGGCGATTTGGAGAGCAATCGAGAGAGAGTAACTGATGCCATGCATTCATCGGCTGAACTTAATCCCCCTTCTGGGAGGCCCAGGAGCCTTCTTTTATACAGGGCCAGATTGAGCTGATTTCTGTCACGTAGGCTGCTCCGAGGTCGCCTTGCCCTTGCCTGGCCCTCCTCTTTTGCATTTCTCTGAATCGCATTGGCATGGGCTTCTACGAGGTCCATTAGGCTCAGCACCTCCCGTGTCTGCTTGGGAAACACACCGGCAGATGGCATTTTTCTTTTTTTTTTTTTTTGAGGAGGGACAGAGACAAGGAGGAAAATCAGACAATTTCTCAGAGCTGGAATCGTGTTCTGGATATTGTTTTTCTCCTTTGTGGAGATAATCCAGGGAGAAACATGAGGTGTAATGGAAAGAATTTGAGGCCCAGTCTTGATGATGCGTCTTCACGGAGTTGGGAGTTGGGAGACCTTCGTGCCGGTCCTGACTCTGCTGCTTGTTAGCTCAGGCTCAGTGCCCCACAGCTTGGTCCCCGTTTTCTCCGTTGTCAGAGTGGCTGGATCAGTGTGTCTTGCCTGATAGGGTTGCTTTGAGGATTCAGGGAGGTGGTGGCTGTGGCAGGGCTTGGACAGGTTACATGTGTTGGGGGAGTAGCTCCTTCACCCCAGTTTTGCTCCTGACAGTTGAAACTTTCTGTAATGATGTGTGGCCACTGGGGTGTTTGAAGGGCTAAATTTGTTTTGTGGCAATTGCCTTCAGCAACCATGGCGTTGCATCATCTGCCTCTTCTCATGTGCTTCTGTCATCAAGAATCAATTAAAATAGTCAGCATTGCTATGAAGTGGTTTATTTTTTTTGTGGATGTTTTAGAGGCTCCTCCTCAGTGTCTCCTGAATTTCTTTTCTTGCTAAGCCTATTCAGCTCTGTTGGTTTTTTTTTTTTTGTTTTTTTTTTTTTTTTAGAGATGGGGTTTTTCCATGTTGGTCATGCTGGTCTCGAACTCCCAGCCTCAGCTGATCCACCCACCTCGGTCTCCCAAAGTGCTGGGATTGCAGGCATGAACCACCATGCTTGGCCAGCTCTTTTGTTTTTAAAACGTTCTTTCCCCCACATGCTGTATGAAAACATATCTTTCATCCATCTTAAAAAAGGAAGATTCATGTTGCTGTACTTAATGCTAGAATGTCAGTGCCGGCAGAAGGCACCAGGTGACACCTGATGTGCCCCCACCCTGGTGAGCACCTTTCTCCCCAGGCACAGCCTGTGCTTAGGGGAGATTTGAGACATTTGATCATTTTCTCCCTTTAGCTTATAGCACAGAGTGCTTTGAAATAAAGATTGGCTCACAGGGCAGGTTGAAGTTAACCCCAGAATCTCTCAGTTCCTTGGGGGTGGATGTGAGCCTGACACCTGATTACAAGCTCCAGGTGAGGGTGGGGTTTGACACTTACACCTTGTTTATTGCTATCTTTCCTTCATTTTGCAGGGCGTCGGGGGTGGGGGAATGAAAGCCCAGAAAGGGGAGTGGCACTGGGGCACGATTGACTCTGCTTCTGTGCCTTTTCCCCACAGTGGTGGATTTTTAGCTGTGCAAGTGTCATGCATGTAAATTCAGCTCACACCCAGTGGGAGTGCCATTCTTGTGAAGGACAGTCTATGGAAAAGCTCACTTTTCAGAGAAGAGCTGGAGAAGGCCTGCTGTCCATGTTAGTGCTGAAACGTGAGTTTTCATTCCATGGCAAGGCCTGTTAATGAAAGATGGACTGGAGAAGCCGATGTGTCGAAAAGAAATAGGGTCTTTTATGTAGAGGGGGAAAGTTCCCACTCTGCTGTATGTCCTGGGTCCTGTGGCTTGTAGGCATTTGAATTTTTTTGTCTTGGTTCTGAGAGAGGCGGATGATTCAGAAGCTGTGTTCTGCTGAGCATCCCTGCCTCCTTGACAGAAACCCCCTATTTTTGTGGTCCCTCTAGCAGGTAAAGGTGGCCTCTAGTGACTCACAGGATTTCTGTCCAGGATTGTGTCTGAAATGTCATTTTTTTCTGGTTGTTTTCCTTCTTCATGTATTAGCTTGGCTCTTTCTTCTCCTCTTTGTCTTTAAGGTAATTTCCAAAGGATACGCTATTCTTGTTTCTCCTTAGAAATGTCATAAGGGATTTTCAAAGAAAGAAAATGTCTGAGTAAGAGTATTCCTCCCCTCCCCTCCCCTCCCTTCCCCTCTGCTTCTCTCCACTTCCCTCCCCTCTGCTCCCCTCCCCTCCGCTCCCCACTTTCCCCTTCTTTCCTTCCTCCTTTCATCTTTCTTTCTTGCTCTTTTTCTCATTCTTTTATGTTAGCTTGCATGAGTATACTGATTCTAAAAATTCGTGATCACACTACTGCACTTCAGCCTGAGTAATAGAGCAAGACCGTCTCAAAAAATTAAATACATAAAAATTCTTAAAAAAATTTTAGATACGATTTGTATACCATTAGATTCACTCTCTGAAAGTGTATGATATACTCAGTGATTTTTAGTATATTCACAGAATTGTGGAGCCATCCCTACCAGCTGATTTCCAAACTTCCTTACCACCCCAGAAAGAAATCCTACCTGTCAGCAGCTACCCCCTGTTCCCCACCTCTCCCCTTGCACCCCCAGCCCCGTGTAACCACTACTGTGTCTATAGAGTCTTCTGTTCTGGACTTTTCATGTAAATGGAATAATACATTTGTGACCTTTTGCATCTAGCTTCTTTCCTTTAGCATAATGTTTTCAAGGTTTATCCAAGTTATAATATGTATCAATACTTCATGCCTCTTATGGCCAAGTAATATTACCTTTATGGGTAGACCACATTTTGTTTGCCCGTTCATCGATGGATGGTGTTTGAGTTGTGTCCACTTTTTTGGCTCTTGTGCATGAATAATGTACATTTGTGGGCATATGTTTTTTTGTGTGGACATGTTTTCTGTTCTCTTGGATATATACCCAGCAGTGGAATTGCGGGGTCATGTGGTCACTCTATGTTTAACTTTTTTTTTTGGACCATGTTACTGGCAAATATGTTTAACTTTCTGAGGAGCAGCCAGACTGTTTCCCAAAGTGGTTGCGCTATTTTACACTCCCACCAGTAGCGTGGGAGGTCTTTGATTTCTTCCTGTCCTTGCCAACACTTCTTATTGTCCGTCGTTTTGATTATCGCCATGTGAGTGGGTGTGAGGTGCTTGTATCATCGTGGTTTTGATTTTAGGCTTTATTTTGAGACCAGTGCACTCATTCACTGACTCTTAGTCGCGTTAATCTTGACCTGTGATGTCAGAAGTCGTTTTGAGTGTGTTTTCCCAACCCTACGCTGGCGCATCTGGTGTGGCAAGTACAAAGATGTTCACAGAGATCTGCAACCTGGGGTCCCCAGAAAGGCAGGTCTCTCAGCTCTCCCCATGAGGACCCCTTGAGCCCTCTCTCTGGGGCTCACCATTTGTGGCTAGCTGGAATGGCTACCTCGGTTCTTTTGAGCCTGGTACCACTCCTCCAGATTTGCTCTGATCTAACCGCGTGGCTGAGTGTAAGTTGTTGCCCTCCCTTTTGTGAGCCTCCTTTCTGCTTTATGATGGGGTGGGCAGGTCGGTGGTTCCATGCCAGGGAGGGAGCTTGGCAGAGGCCCTGTTAGTGTCTTCCTCCACTGTCACCCTTCTGACAGCACATAGCCTGCTGGGTCCAGGCACTCTCAGCCATGACCTGGCATCTCTAGTGCCAGCCATTCCTGCTGCTGATGGAGATTCCCCCTGCCCCTGACCTCCAGAGAGCAGAGGAATCAGAAGAGTAGTTTCTTTCTATATTTGCAGTTTGCAGGACCCATTGCTCACAGCTGCTCCCTCCTTGGATGGTACCCTCACTCTGTAAGACAGGGTGGGAAATGTCCCCCACTTTACCCACGAGGGCATCGTAGAAGGGAGGGGCTGAGGGACTTACTCAACTAGTGCGAGGCTGAATGAGGACACAGAGCCTGTTCATCTGGCTCTGGGGCCCGCACTTATCCTGCTTGGTACATTCCTGGTCCCTCTGTCATTGGAACTTCAGGTGCTAAGCATGGTTCCCTTAGGTGTGCTGGATTCAGGGTGACTTCCTCCTTGCTTTTGTATGTTTTGGATGTAACAGCAATGAGACGGCCCCTCCCAGAACCAAGAACAAAGAATATTGTGCTAGACACCAGAGGCTGCAGTGATGTGGCCTGATGCAGGGGTGTCAGGGAGAAAGGATGTGGTCACCTTCACGGGCACCATCTCAGCCTTTGGTTTGTTAAAAAAAAGTGAATTAGTGTTGTGGTTTCTCTTGCTAAGAAAACTCTGTTTGTGTATTAATTCGCCTATTCATTCATTCATTTATTCATCCATTCAGCTGACATTTACTGGACATCTGTCAGGTGCTGATCTGGGCATTAGAAATAAAAATAAGGTCCTTCTTTGCAAAGAACTTCTTGTCTCTTGGGGAGTCCTACAAAGAAAAGATGAAACTGAAATGTGAAGATTGTTCTACTACAGTTCCAGTGGAATGCAGGATAGAAATCTTTGAAATCTGCCTGGGAGAGCCAGGAGAGGCTTCAGCTAATAGGTCCTATGTGAGTTGACCCTTGAAAGCTGGCTCAAATGTTACCCTGAGGTGAATTTTACCCGTGGGATGGGGAGGAGAAGGGAGTGTACACCCAGGAGAGAGAGGTGTGCAGAAGAATTTGGTAGATGATAGTCTGCCATATTAATTTACAAGTGAATTGCTGGGGCGACTGGGGGGAAGGGCCTGATGCCCATGGGTGTTGTCCTGTTGGTGGGGCATGAGGGGCTGCTGCTTATTCATTGCTCCCTGCAATTGAAGATGAGCCCCTGCCATCTATTTCTCAGCTCCTCTCCAATCTCTTGTTCTTGGTTTGCTGTGAAAATTACCCCATATAAAACTCATAAGAAAATCAGCCAGTCTTCTCACAGATACTGCTGAGTGTGGGCCCAGCAGGCAAGGCTGGTGGAGGTGCTGCCAGGGATCAGGGCAGAGGACATTTCCCACTGAGTGTCAGTTTCTGGAGGGCAGGACCTGGGCATTGCCAGTAAAGCCTTTGTTGCCTGAGGGCTGATCTTCAGGAGTGGGAGGAGCCTTAGAGGCCAAGACTCTAGGGAGGCAGGTGAAGACCAGTTACACTGTGGATTTAGCCATAGGGTGTTTGAGTTCTACCCTTTCTGGCTTGTTAGCTGGGCAAGTGACTTTTCATTTCTCAGAGCCACAGTTTTCTTTCATTCTTCTTTATTTTTATTATAATTTTTTGAGACGGATTCTCACTCTGTCACCAGGCTGGAGTACAGTGGCGTGATCTGGGCTCACTGCAACCTCTGCCTCCTGGGTTAAAGCGATTCTTCTGCCTCAGCCTAGTAGCTGAGAAGACATGCGCATGCCACCACGCCTAGCTAATTTTTGTCCTTTTAGTAGAGACGGGGTTTCACCATATTGGTCAGGCTGGCATTCTTTTTTATTTGATAGTGGTAACATGCATAATGTAAATGTTAGCACTCGAACTGTTACTGAGTGGGCAGTTCAGTGGCAGTTAGTGTATTGACATTGTTGTACGGTCACCATGGTCCATCTCCAGAACTGTATCATCAACCCTTAACCGTTCCCATGACACTCTAACTCCCCATTCACACCTTTCTCTAGCCCCTGGTGGCCCCCATTCTATTCTACTTGTTTCTGTGGATTTGACTTCTAGGAACCTCATAGAAGTAGATATGCATGTAACATCACAGCATGGCCTCAAGGTTCACCCATGTGTCAGAATGCCCTTTGCTTATGGATAATAGTTCATTGTATAGCTAGACCATATTCAGTTTATCTGTTCATCCAGCGATTGGTAGATATGTGGGCTGCTTCACCTTTTGGCCATTGTGAATGATTCTGCTATGAACATGGGTGTGCACACATCTGTTCAACTCCTGGGTGTATGCCCCAAAGGGGAATTGCTGCATCATACCGCGATTCTGCACCACAGTTTTCTGATTCGGAATTCAACTTCAGGGATACTCTGCGGCTTAAATTTGGTTGAATATACAAAGTACTGAGCACTGCCTGGCACATAATCAGTGTTAAGTTCCATCCTAAAGGGCCCTTCTAGCCTCTCCCAAAAAATGGACCCTTTAAAGCAAAAGCACTCTTAACTATTTGGATGAAAAAAATGCCTCTTCAACTGTTGTGCATGGTTCTTAAATGGAGGTCCTTTTTGGCACTTTTGTGGAGTTTGGGTGAGGACTCAGATGGTCAGATTTGCATAGTGAGGTGTGATTGGGTCCTGGAAAGTCATGCCAGGAAGCAGGTGAAAGCCAATGAGTATTCTGCCAGGACCAAAGACCCAGTGGCCAGTTTCCATCTGGATGGGCCTGGAAGGCTTCCTGGAGGAGAAATACCTAATGTAGATGACGGCGGGGATGGATGCAGCAAACCACTATGGCACATGTATACCTGTGTAACAAACCTGCACATCCTGCACATGTACCACAGAATTTAAAGTATAATAAATACATTTAAAAATGTGTAAACAGGCCGGGCGCGGTGGCTCAAGCCTGTAATCCCAGCACTTTGGGAGGCCGAGGCGGGTGGATCAGGAGAGATTGAGACCATCCTGGTCAACATGGTGAAACCCTGTCTCTACTAAAAATACAAAAAATTAGCTGGGCATGGTGGTGCGTGCCTATAATCCCAGCTACTCGGGAGGCTTGAGGCAGGAGAATTGCCTGAACCCAGGAGGCGGAGGTTGCGGTGAGCCGAGATCGCGCCATTGCACGCCAGCCTGGGTAACAAGAGCGAAACTCCATCTCAAAAAAAAAAGTGTAAACAGCCTGGGTGCAGGTGGCTCACGCCTGTAATCCCATCACTTCGGGAGGCCAAGGCTGGCAGATCATGAGTCAGGAGTTCGAGACCAGCTTGGCCAACATAGTGAAACACCGTCTCTACTAAAAATACAAAAAGTTAGCTGGGCATGGTGGTGGGCACCTGTAATCCCAGCTACTTGGGAGGCTAAGGCAGGAGAATCGCTTGAACTCAGGAGGCAGAAATTGCAGTGAGCCGAGATCTCACCATTGTACTCCAGGGTGGGTGACAGCGCTAGACTACGTCTCCCACACACCAAAAAAATGTGTGAACAAAAAAATTCATACCCCTTGACCCAGAGTAATCTACATGCAAACATTTAAGGTTGTTAATTGCAGCATTATTTATAATGAGGAAAAACAGGAAATGAGCTATATGACCAAAATAGGTGACTAGTATAGTAAATTAAGGACCTCTCTAGAAAATAGTAGTATATAGTCATTAAAATGTATTGTGGGAGCTGGGCACAGTGCCTCATGCTGTAATCCCAGAACTTTGGGAGGCTGAGGTGAGTGAATTGCCTGAGTTCAGGAGTTTGAGACCAGCCTAACCAATATGGTGAAACCCCATCTCCACTAAAAATACAAAAATTAGCCAGGCATGGTGGTGCACGCCTGTAGTCCCAGCTACTTGGGAGGCTGAGGCAGGAGAATCACTTGAACCTGGGAAGTGGAGGTTGCAGTGATTTGAGACACCACTGCACTCACTCTAGCCTAGGTGACAGAGCACAGAGCAAGACTTCATCTCAAAAAAAAAAAAAAAAAAAAAAAATCGCTGTGGGGCTGGGCCTGACACCTGTTATCCCAGTACTTTAGGAGACTCAGGATTTCAAGACCAGCCTGGAGAGCATGGGGAGACCTGTCTCTACAAAAAATTTGAAAACTACCTGGACGTGGTTGTGTGTGCCTGTAGTCCCAGCTACTTGGGAGGCTGAGGTGGGAGGATTGCTTGAGCCTGGCAGGTTGAGGCTGAGGCTGCGGCTGCAGTGAGCTATGAGCCTGCCACTGAACTTCACAAAGCAATATCCTGTCTCAAAAAGAAAAAAAAAAATTGTATATATATTGTATCTATAAAATCCATTTTTTTTTTTTAGATAGAGTCTCGCTGTTTCACCCAGGCTAGAGTGCAATGGCTCCATCTCGGCTTGCTGCAACCTCTGCCTCCTGGGTTCAAGCGATTCTCCTGCTTCAGCCTCCCAAGTAGCTGGGACTACAGATGTGTGCCACTACGCCTGGCTAATTTTTTTTTTTTTTTGTATTTTTGGTAGGGGGGGTTTCACTGTTAGCCAGGATGGTCTCGATCTCCTCAGGATCCACCCACCTGGGCCTCTCAAAGTGCTGGGATTACAGGTGTGAGTCACCATGCTCGGTTAAAACATATATTAATATGACCTTGTTCACAATATATTGATGGAAATAAGCAGGCTTTATTTTATTATGTCCGATATAATACTACTTTTTTAAAAAACAGCTTTTCTGAAGTATAATTCACATAATATAACATTGTGATGCTAGTTTTATTAAAAAAAAGTATATGTGTATAAGTAGATAGAGAAAAGATTGTTTAGACATACATCAACAGAGTAATAGTGATTATTTTTGGATGACTGGATGAGTCATGGAAGATCTTGTTTTTTTCTCCATTCTTTCTGGTGTTCCAGGGTTTTGGCATTGAAGTACTTTTGTACTTAGAGGAATTTTATAAAAAACAAAAGTTCCCTTTGAGGGATATTTTGCTTCTGGATTATCTCTTACCCTCATCATTCCTGGGGAGGAAGAGAAAATACCTGTGAGGAAGTATTTGCATTTGTTTGCAGTGGTGCTGGGCTGGCTTCTGTGTGGACCCTGGACTCCCAGCTGTCCCCACAGTTATAAAGAGTAATTAAGAGCTCCCTGAACAACAGGTCCCTTATCAGCCTTAAACCTTCTTGTTCAGATACATTGGCTTTTATTCATAGTCTTACTAATCAACCGGGGACAAAAAAGACCCATTGAACCATTAGCCCTAAGCCCGAGATGGGAAGCGCATGATGGTACAATGGCCGAGGTTCAGACTCAGATGTTATGTTATGTTTTGAATTCAGTCCAGGTTTCTAGGAGGAAAACACCCATCAAATTATGTTGGCTCTAGAGCGATCCCAGTCAACAGATGACATCACCGACTTTTCCTTCCCTGCTGGACTCTCTTTGGAGGGGATGCAAGGATTGTGCAACCTTGGGATAAACAGAACAGAGACCCGACTCCTCAGGCTTTGTGTTTCTGAATGTAGTTCCAGTCCAATAGCGGATCTGTTTTTTTCACTCCACACGATGAGACGGTTGCCACGGCTTTTCTGCAAGGATGGAGTGGGTGTCCGTTTGCTGTGTGCATCCTGTGTACATGCTAGCTGTTATCTGAACGAGGCACTCTTGTCTTTATTTATGTGATGTACTGTCTGCCCATAAATGATGTGTTGAAATAGACGGGCGAGCATCCCCTTGTTCATTTTGGTCTGTGTTTGCACGGCCGGATTTTTGTCATCAGATCATGGGTTTTGTTTGTGTGTACACTTCAGTGAGAAATAATCATGACTCTGTCTATTCATTTGCTCCTTGTTCTTTCCTGTTTTCACAATGGCTTTGGGCTTTTGGGGAGCATGTAGTTCTGCATGTTGTGTATGTAAGTGCATGTTCTTCTGTGGGGGGGCTGCAAGGCCTTAAGTTAAAGTTGGATTCCCTTCCTGGCAAGGAACCAGCAGGAAGGAAAAAGGAGTCAAACCCAGTCTTTGCACGTGGAAGCTTGTGGCGTGATGGTTATTTTTTTTGTGATGTTCTGTACAGCCCTGTAATCTCTTATTTTTGGCAAGCCAACTCCGAATCTGTGGTCCTGTAGCCCCAGGCAACCAAAAGCTGAGACAAACAGAGGAAGTGTCGTTATTCACATGTTTCTCTGGCCACCTCATCAGGCTGGACACCGCTGGCTGCTGCCCCTCACCGAGGCGGAGCTCCCCGGAGTGCAGCCTGGCCGGGCAGGGATTGTTGACCCTAGCCCCTGGAAGAAGCACCTTTGACTTGTCCCCCGGCCCCCAGGGTCCCTGCCACTCACTGCTTCAATGCACTTTCTGTAATTCGTTCGTTGTCTGGAATTTATTTCCGGCAGACTTTGTGGTCAAAACTGGGAAGTCTCTGTTTCCTTAAAACAACCTTTCCTCAAACCCAGGAAGTGGAGTAGGGAACTCGCCTTCCTTACCTCCTCCCTATCACACGCAAATGGGCATGCACACACATGTACACACTCACCCATGTGCACACACACAGGCACACACATGAGAGAGGAAGGGGAGAGCCAGGGCGTCCACCCCAGCCTCGGTTCCCGGTATCCCTAGGGGTTTTGGATGAAGAGCTTCAGTTTTCCAAAGCCTGCTGGAGATGTAATTGTTGTGATGTTTTGTGGATCTGTAAGAGCCCTAGTATCAGGTTTCTTTCCTTTTGATTGCGATGACACGAAGTCTGTTAATGAGGGATCATTTGTGTTACCTGCTCTGATAGGCGCTTTTACTGGCATTCGATTTTACGACATGGGAGATGAATTGATTTGTTCCTGATACATTCCACTGGATACAGTCCGTTTGGTAGGAAGGTTGTTTATATCACGGTGTCCTGCGTTTGGGGGCTGCTTGGGAAGTGAAAGGTCTTTGTTTATGTCTGTTGACAGAGGGTCTCTATACTTCTTCCTTTTCTAGCATTTACTCTTATTTTACAATCAGTGCCTACTTGCTGTGTGAACAGGACAGATTTGTCTTGTATGTTTGGATCGTATTCAGTTTCATGCAGAAGACTTAGCTAGATGAGTGATTCAAAGTTCCATGCCTGGGGCCCTCTGCCCTCCTTCCCTCAGTCCCGCCTTTATCCAGTCCCTTCCCACGCCCTATTGTTCCTGATCGGAATCCTCTGTCCTAGTCTATCCCCTGCTCTCCCGGACACGGAGTGGTGCAGCTCCTCTCTCCACAGCAGCACTGGAAGGTGCTAGAACACTTGGAGAATACCAGTTCTGCATCAGGGATTGTGTCCAGCAGGCTTATCTGCTCAAGGCACTCCGAAAGTACATTTCTACTTATTTAACACATGCTTCTATAGGCCCTACTGCTGTTAGCTGTTCCTAGATACTGTGTCAGAACAATGCTGTGAGTAACTGCTGTAATTAGATCCATTTCACAGATAAGAAACCCAAAGCCCAGACAGGGTAAAGAATCCTAAGGTTCTGTAGCTAGCTGTGGGAGAGCTGGGGTGCAAACTCAGGCTTTCTGACTTCAAAGTTCATACTTTTTTCCCGTTTTTGTTCTGAGATGGAGTCTCACTTTGTCACCAGGCTGCAGTGCAGTGGTGTGATCTCAGGTAACTGTAACCCCTTACTCCTGGGTTCAGGTGATTCCTCTGCCTCGGCTTCCCTAGTAGCTGGTACCACCATGCCCAGCTAATTTTTGTATTTTTAGTAGAGATGGGGTTTCACCATTTTGGTCAGGATGGTCTCAATCTCCTGACTTCGAGATCCACCCGCTTTGGCCTCCCAAAGTGCTGGGATTACAAGCGTGAGCCACTGTGCCCTGCGAGGTAGGCAGTGTTGCTATTTATATTTTGCAGCTGGGGAGGCACCAAGGCGTTAAGTACTTTGCCCAGGGACCTAGAACTAGTCAGTGGTAGAGCCAGGATTCTACCCAGACCGGTCAGCTCTGGAGCCAAAGCCCTGAGCCTCTGTAGTAGATTCCCTGTGGCTTTCTGTCCTGTCCTTGTTCCAGAAAGTTCCCAGGGGACAGTTATGGTATCACGGGATGCTGTTCTCATATACACAGTTTCTACTGGCTCTTTAGCCTTTCTTTCATTAGTGAAAGAATGTTTCAACCCAGCTCTTCAGATGGTGGAGTTGAGCTGGGTATTTGAGAGCCAGCAGGCTTGAGGGCCTGTGAGGTCTCCGGAGACCCTGGTGCTGGTGGGCCCAGGAGAAGTCACTTCTTGGGACTTTGGAAGGCCTGGAGGAATTCCAGAAACGAAACACCACACACTCGCCAGAAGCCAAGTTTGTGTTTCTCCCACTGGTGGAAGGGATCTGAGGTGCTGCAAATGTGGCCTCTTTTCAGACTCAGAATGCCTGCCTAGTTACAGGAAACAGAAATGTCGCCCCATGCTCAGCCAAGGATTTCAACATCTCTTGGAGGAATTCTGCACGGACCTGAAGTTTGCAGCTTCGCACTGTAACCAAGTTGGCTCTCCTTGACTTCTCCCCAGGCCATGATTTCGTCATCCTACCGGAGGGATGGCATTTCCTCTGAAGTGTCTGTCTGTGAACATAAACATGGAGCTGAGACAAAGCACAGCTCCTCCCTGGACCCGGGAAGAGGGACTCGGGCACCTGGGGCTGGGGCCCGACTGCAGAGCTGCTGCCGCTGCCTGGCCTGGTTTGGGGATGCCTAATGAGGCAGCCTGGGCTGGGAATCGCTGGGGGCTCAGGTTGACGAAGCTAAGAGAAGGGTTGAGAGGGCACTAGACCTAAGATGGCGGCCAGAGCCATTGAATCATGTGGTTGTGAAATCGTCAGTAACTTCTTTGTATGGCTGGTTGATCTGATCTCTCATGTAGGACTCAGTCCCCTACTTGGGTCTTGGAAGGTGGCCATGTATCTGAAACAGACAGCCTGGTATAGTGAAAAGAGCTTTGTGTTTCACCCCCTTGGATAGTAAGCAAAGAAAATGGCAAGAGCAGCGCTGTCTGGGGTGACACCCAGATGCATTGCTGGTGGCAGAGTGAAGTTGTGACACGTTTGGAACATAATGTGGCCTTCTGTGTGAAGAACCACATTCCCTACCCTAGGACTCTTCAGAGAAAACCATTTAAAATAGAGGGAAAGTTACTTTTATGAATATGTTAATGACAACATGTATAATAGAGGAAATTTGGAAGAAACGTACAGGTTCATTCCTCAGGGAAATGGTTAAGGAAATAACGGTGGATTCTCAGCAGGAATGGCTCGCATTAAAGATTGAATTAGGAAGACTCTAAGATAATGTGGCATTAAGAACAAAAAAACTCTGTGATTAACAGTGAGCATGGGGCCGGGCGCGGTGGCTCACGCCTGTAATCCCAGCACTTTGGGAGGCCGAGGCGGGTGGATCACCTGAGATCAGGAGTTCAAGACCAGCCTGGCCAACATGGTGAAACCCTGTCTCGACTAAAAGACAAAAATTAGTCAGGCGTGATGGTGGGTGCCTGTAATCGCAGCTACTCAGGAGGCTGAGACAAGAGAATTGCTTGAACCTGGGAGGTGGTGGTTGCAGTGAGCTCACATCACTGCACTCTAACCTGGGCAGCTGAGCAAGATTCTGTGTCAAAAAAAAAAAAAAAAAAGTGAGCATGGGCCAGGTGTGGTGGCTCACGCCTGTAACCCCAGTGCTTTGGGAGGCTGAGGTGGGTGGATTGCTTGAGCCCAGGAGTTCGAGACCAGCCTGGGCAACATGGCTAAAACCCATCTCTGTTAAAAAATACCAAAATTAGCTGGGCGTGGCAGTGCCCACCTATAGTCCCAGCTGCTGGGGAGGCTGAGGTGGGTGGATCACTCATGCCCAGGAGGTTGAGGCTGAAGTGAGATATGATCATGCCACTGCTCTCTAACCCGGGTGACAGAGCAATACCCTGTTTAGGAAAAAAAAAATGTGTGTTCTGTGAGTGTGCTCTGTGATTCACCCACATCAAACATCTGCACATGCCAGATCTGGAAGATAATGGAGAAAAAGATTAGTAGGGCTGGGCGAGGTGGCTCATACCTGTAATCCCAGCACTTTGGAAGGCCGAGGTGGGCAGATCACTTGAGGTCAGGAGTTCAAAACCAGCCTGGCCAACATGGTGAATCCCCATTTCTACTAAACATACAAAAAATTAGCAGGGCGTGGTGGTGCATGCCTGTAATCTCAGCTACTTGGGAGGCTGAGGCGGGAGAATCACTTGAACCTCGGAGGTGGAGGTTGCAATGAGCCGAGGTTGCACCCTGCATTCCAGCCTGGGTGACAGAGTGAGATTTTGTCTCTAAAAAACAAAAACAAAAAGAGAAAAAAAGAAAAAGATTAGGAGTTATTATTTGGTAAGTGGGATTATAGATAATATTTTTCCTGTTACAAAAAAAAAAAAAGTAAAGAAAACAGTACAGATTTAAGATGCAGACCTGGAGATCTAATTCTTGTTATTGTTATATCTGATTGTGTATCTTATAGAAATGCTTGAAACATTGCTGAGTCTCAGAGTCATAAAATGAGTCATACAATGATTGAATAATTTTTAAGTGTCCTTTAATCAACTCGATTCCAGCTGCAAATAGTTTTTTCAGGTAGAGTCTGCTAGACTTGTTAATATCAATAAGATAGATTCATGTGTACAAACGAAGTCCTTGAGGCTGGGCGGCTGAGGTGGGCAGATCGCTTGAGCCTAGGAGTTTGACACCAGCGTGGGCAACATAGTAAAATCCCGTCTCTACTAAAAAGACAAAATATTAGCGGGGTACGGTGGTATGCACCTGTAGTTCCAGCTACTAGGGAGGCCAAGGTGGGAAGATCACTTGAGCTCAGGAAGATCCCTAGTAGTTCCAGCTACTAGGGAGCTCAAGGTGGGAAGGCTGCTGTGAGCTGAGATCAAGCCATTGCACTCCAGCCTGAGTTAAAAAAAAAAAAAAATTCTTGAAATACTTTTGTTGTTCACCATTGCTCCTACAGATGCATGTTCAGGACTCAGGGTTTGATGAAACCTTCCTTGCAGACTGCTCAGACCGTGCACGACTGATCTGTGTGTTAGTGGAGAGCAAATGGCCCAGTCCTAGTTTTGAAGTAAAGCCATTTCTGGCAGAGAGGGTCACTCTGGGGCTCACGATTGGCTCCGGAGGTGGGGGCGTGCTTGGAACACTGACCCCTTGCTGCCTGCACATGGGCTGGAGGACCCTCATTCCTTCCATCTGCTTTTTGTGAGCTAGGGAGGGAGTTTCTGCTCAGCGCTGGGCTCATCACTCTTCAAGGATTTGCACATTTTCCTTTGGTGGTGTTGGCCCTTCACCCCCACACACAGATGTCATTAGCTTGGCCTTTTTTTTCTCTTCTGATTCGGAGTCTCGCTGTGTCCCCCAGGCTGGAGTGCAGTGGCCCGACCTTGGCTCACTGCCACCTCTGCCTCCCTGGTTCAAGCGATTTTCCTGCCTCAGCCTCCCGAGTAGCTGGGACTATAGATGCCTGCTACCATGCCCAGCTAATTTTTGTAATCTAAGTAGAGACACGGTTTCACTGTATTGGTCAGGCTGGTCTCGAACTCCTGACCTCAGGTGATCTACCTACCTCGTCCTCCCAAAGCGCTGGGATGACAGGTGTGAGCCACCACACCCAGCATAGCCTGGCCTTTGATCTTGAATGCCGGGATCCCATGAGCAAGCTATACCACACCTCAGAGAAGGGTTTTAGGAGGTGCTAAAACACTGACAAGCTCATTATCTGCTGCCCTGAATTGGCTTTCTCTTATGCACATTGGGTTAAGGTCATTAGTTACCCACTTAAGTGATCTTGTGTGTGTTTCCAGTGACAGAAAAGGATTTAGAGATGGACCCCTGAGGTGACTGCTGTTCACAGACATGCCAAGAAGGGGGTGGTGCTTTAAGCTGTAGAAGGAGGCAGGTGCCAAGAGCTCCCAGGTTGGGGTTTGAGCTCCCACCTTCTGTCTACACAGCAGCAGGCAAGGTCTATGGCCCCCAGGCTCTGCATCTGTGATGTAAGGATCTGCCTGCCTTGTTTGAGCATCAGATAAGGTAACACTTTGTGAGTCACTTAAAAAACTATATCTCACTGGGTGTGGTGGCTCATGCCTGTAATCCCAGCACTTTGGGAGGCCCAGGTAGGCGGATCACGAGGTCAGGAGTTCCAGACCAGCCTGACCAACATAGTGAAACCCCTTTTCCACTAAAAATACAAAAATTAGCCGGGCATGGTAGCGGGCACCTGTAGTCCCAGCTACTCGGGAGGCTGAGGCAGGAAAAACGCTGGAACCCAGGAATCGAGGCTGCAGTGAGCGGAGATCATAGCATTGCACTCCAGCCTGGGTGACACAGTGAGACTGTCTTAAAAAAAGAACAAAAAAAACTATATATGAGGTTGATATGCTATCAAATAGATGTAAACATATGTGAAATTCTAAAATGGTTCAACTGTCCCATTCCTGGTTTTGAAACTTTCTGAAGAGAGGTGGACATTTCCCTGCCATGGGGAGCTGGCTTTGTGCCTGTGTTCTTCCAGGAAAATGGGGTGGGAAGCCCAAGATGCCTCTGCAGCATCATCTTCAGAATGTGATATTACAGTGGGTTTGGAATCTGGGCCTTCTCTCTGCCTCCTCCCTGCCTCTCCTTCCTCACCCACCATCTCCAGCTCTGACTCTCAAGCTTCCCAGGGGCCTCTCTCAGCAGCCTGGAAGAAAGGACATCCTCATTCCAGGGCCCAGGCCATGAGAGAGGAAGCAGTGGGCAGGGGTGTGGGCTACAGGTGCAGGCAGCTCCAGGGCCCCACTCCAGGCTTCAGGATGAGTGGCTCCCTTTGGGCAGTGGGTGCCTGCCGTCCTGGCAGGTACAGTCACTGGTGAAGCCCATCTGCTTCAGCTGCACAGCATGGGGTTTTTCCTGAGACTAAAGAGGGTCCTCCATCTCAGGTCCATCCACGAGTGAGTGCTGAGGCCAGGACTGGTGATGAGGAAGACTGAATCCTGAGGGATGGGAGGAAGGAGGTCAGGGAAGACAGAGAAGGTCTGGCCAGGAGGGAGAAGAGAGGAAACAACAGAGGGGAGTGATCAGAAACCCTATGTGGTGGCGTGTGCCAGCTAGGGAGGGCTCTGCTGTTCTGCTATTCAGAACCCCAGCTTGGGACTTTTGAGTAAGTGTCAGGAGTGTGAGTGAAATCTAATGAATGGGACAGACTTCATGGGTGAGCATTGAAAATGAGGGCAAGCGGAGCTTGGTAGCTCATGCCTGTAATCCCAGCACTTGAGGAGGCCAAGGTAGGAGGATCATTTGAGCCCAGGAGTCTGAGATCTGCCTGGGCAACATGGGAGACCCTTTCTCCACAAAAAATTAAAAATTAACTGGGCATGTGGCACGTGACTGTGGTCCCAGCTACACGGGAGGCTGAGATGGGAGGATTGCTTGAGCCCTGGAGGTGAAAGCTGCAGTCAGCCATGACCGCATGACAGCATTCCAGCCTGGGTGACAGAACGAGACCTTGTCTCAAAAAAAATAAAAAACAAAGTATTCCTGGCACGGTAGCTCACACCTGTGATCCCAGCACGTTAGGAGGCCAAGGTGGGCGGATCACCTGAGGTCAGGAGTTAAAGACCAGTCTGGCCAACGTGGTGAAACCCCATCTCTACTAAAAATACAAAAATGAGCTGGGTGTGGTGGCGCATGCCTGTAATCCCAGCTACTCAGCAGGCTGAGGGAGGAGAATTGCTTGAACCTGGGAGGTGGAGGTTGCGGTGAGCCGAGATCGTGCCACTGCACTCCAGCCTGGGTAACAAGAGCAAAACTCAGTCTCAAAAAATAAATAAGTAAATAAATAATAAAAAAAATAAAAAATAAAGAAAATTAGCGTGGAGGAACAGGAGGCAGGAGAAGATTCTTTCGAGATGAGGGAGGTAGATTGCACGATTGCTGTCTGGGAGCTGAGCAGACAGAGGGAACAGAGCTGGGATGTGGCAGGGACAGGCTCCAGGCGGCAGCAGGATGGGTGCAGTGGGCCAGAAGGAAATGGGAGCGAGAAAGTGGGGCATCAGCAACATTCAGCTCCCTCCATAGCTCGATGAGAAGAGGGGTGGGGACAGGGAGTAGCCAGAGGGTCCCCCAGAATCATTTTATCCGTACCCCTTTCGTATCTTTTAGTGTGTTTTTGTCTTCCCTAACTAGGTTGTTGGCGTTTTAAGGGCACAGTTTATCTCTTCTACCTCTTGTTTTCTCCAAAGTTTGCTGATCACTTAAAGGAAGTTGTTTGTTTTATAAGCATTTTACCAGATCTTGCCTTAACTCTTATTCCCCTCAGAATCAGTCACAATCATTCTAGCAGGGCTTGCTAGATGCTGAACAATGGCTGATGGCCCCACTTTATTTATACGAAGATACTGCTTTCGTTTTAAAAGCAAACTTGTATTCAACAATGTGTAGGAAAGAGAAAGGAGAGGACTGCTGGAGTGCCTGAAGGTCCAAGCTGTGAAGAACATGTCTTCACGTGCCGCAACCGTGAGGCTAAGGACATGGTTTTCCTATCTGTTTATTGAATTGGGTCACTCCCTTTAGTTATAATATATGAAGGGATAAGACTGCATTTCACTTCTCAGTTAACCAGTCCTCCCTCTGTCTTTTGATCACATGTCCTGGGGTCAGATTCCAGCCCGGCCAGTCAGTGGCTGCATTGGCTAAGGCCACGTGTTGACCACTAGAGTTCTGCCAAGAGCCTTACCTGCTGGAGGCACAGGACGTGTGTCTGGTGCCTTTTAAGTAATGTGAGCAGGTTACTTAATCTCACTGTCTGTCTGTTCAGCTGAAAACTAGGGCCAACCCTGGCTCATCTCTGGGGGCTCTTGTGAGGATTCAATAAGAGAATCCATGGAAGATACTTAGAGTAATACCAGACACCTCGGAAGTGCTGAATACATCAGAACGGTTTTTACTGTTACTCTCATCTTTCATTGTTTGTGACTTACCCTTACATTACAGTTCGTCATTTCATTGGCGTGTGCTAACCAAAGGGGCCCCTCCCCATTCTTTAGGGGGGCTGGAGTTTAAAATCCAGGCACTGTGAGTCTGCATGGAGGACTGATGTGAGAGCTGGGTACTCCCGGGACTTCAGTGGGTGCTGGCGTTCTCAGGTTGGTGTATTCAGTCACATAGTTCCATGTCTGGGCCCCTTGGAGGAAGAGGCTAAAGTTGGCCAGAGGTAGGTGTGATGGTTGGTCTGGCCTGTGCACACTGAGCACCTTCTGTATACCAGTTCCCCTGCTTGCTTCTAGACAGATGAAAACTATGGTAGTTGGTGATATTTGAACAGTGCCCTTTATAGTTTATAGACACCGTCTTATTGAACAGGGAAAAAAAATGCTGGGATGTATGTTATTTTTGCTGTTTCACAGATGAAAACACTCAGGCACAGACATTCTAAATAGTTATAGCTCTTAGAAAAAGGCTTCTTCAGCATTGCGGGAGAAATGGTGTATTCGCACCCAAGGCAAGTAGTTTGCTCTGTAAGGTGGCACGTGCTTTAGAGGCACCTAAATACTACATGGTGTTTTATGCATGGCCTTTGTCTTCCTGGGGGTGTTTATCAAGCCACATCTATGTAGCAGGTGCTCTTCAAGCATTTCCCATATTCCGTCATTTACAACACCTAGAACCCTGAGTTAATTATTAGTCCCATTTCATGGTTTAGGAATCTGAAACTCTGAGAGTTTGAACTTGCCTAAAGTCACATGGTGAGGGAGTGGCAGAACTGGTCTGGACCCCAGGCATCTGGCTCTGGTCTTTCCTATAGTGCCTCTTCAGTGGGTACCCCTTAAATTTTCGGGGCAGGTGCTTTCTCCTCCTTTTTTTGCTATTTTTTTGAGAGCAAAACCACATTATCCTAACTGCCATGCATGACCCACAAAAGCTCTTATCTCTCCTCCAACAGAAACCATTCCCTCCCTGGTGAATGAGGTTGCCTGGCATTTTGCAGGCATTTTGCAGGGTAGATGCCAGCTCAGAAAAGTGACGTAGATAAGCCAGTGGGTGGCTTGTGTTACTGCATTCCTGATGGTTTGCTTTTAATTCAAGCCAATTCATTTGTCTGAGATGAAAAAGGGAGAAGCTGATGCGCACACACTGAAAAGCAGGGAATGGGGCTGGAGAATGAGGCCGTGACTATTTGGAATAGGATCCTGGAGATGGATGGTGCTGATTGAGTAAGTGTCCAGGGAGCCGGGGAAGGTGTGTGCACTGATGACAGGAGCTTCAGCATCTGCCCTTCCTTGCTTCAGGGGCTGAAGGGGAGGGGATCACAGGCTAAGTGAGGGCTCTCCATCCTCCCTCTGCCCTCCTGCTCCATGTGTATAACCTTGAGGTGGGATCGGAGGGCTGGGGGGAGGGCTACCCACACTCTCTTCTACCTGTGTGTAACCCTAAGGTGGGATCACAGGGCTGAGTGAGGGCTCCCCATCCTCCTCCTTCCCTCCTGCTCCACTGGTATAGAGCCAAAGTGGGGTCACAGGGCTGAATGAGGGCTCCCCATCCTCCCTCTTCCCTCCTGCTCCACTGGTATAGAGCCAAGGTGGGGTCACAGGGCTGAGTGAGGGCTCCCCATCCTCCCTCTTCCCTCCTGCTCCACTGGTATAGAGCCAGGGTGGGGTCACAGGCTGAATGAGGACTTCCCATCCTCCCTCTTCCCTCCTGCTCCACTGGTATAGAACCAAGGTGGGGTCACAGGGCTGAGTGAGGGTTCTCCATCCTCCCTCTTCCCTCCTGCTCCACTGGTATAGAGCCAAGGTGGGGTCACAGGCTGAATGAGGACTTCCCATCCTCTCTCCTCCCTCCTGCTCCACTGGTATAGAACCAAGGTGGGGTCACAGGGCTGAGTGAGGGCTCCCCATCCTCCCTCTTCCCTCCTGCTCCACTGGTATAGAGCCAGGGTGGGGTCACAGGCTGAATGAGGACTTCCCATCCTCCCTCTTCCCTCCTGCTCCACTGGTATAGAACCAAGGTGGGGTCACAGGGCTGAGTGAGGGTTCTCCATCCTCCCTCTTCCCTCCTGCTCCACTGGTATAGAGCCAAGGTGGGGTCACAGGCTGAATGAGGACTTCCCATCCTCCCTCTTCCCTCCTGCTCCACTGGTATAGAACCAAGGTGGGGTCACAGGGCTGAGTGAGGGCTCCCCATCCTCTCTCCTCCCTCCTGCTCCACTGGTATAGAACCACGGTGGGGTCACAGGCTGAATGAGGACTTCCCATCCTCTCTCCTCCCTCCTGCTCCACTGGTATAGAACCACGGTGGGGTCACAGGCTGAATGAGGACTTCCCATCCTCTCTCCTCCCTCCTGCTTCACTGGTATAGAACCAAGGTGGGGTCACAGGGCTGAGTGAGGGTTCCCCATCCTCCCTCTTCCCTCCTGCTCCACTGGTATAGAGCCCAGGTGGGGTCACAGGGCTGAATGAGGGCTCCCCATCCTCCCTCTTCCCTCCTGCTCCACTGGTATAGAGCCAAGGTGGGGTCACAGGGCTGAGTGAGGGCTCCCCATCCTCCCTCTTCCCTCCTGCTCCACTGGTATAGAGCCAAGGTGGGGTCACAGGGCTGAGTGAGGGCTCCCCATCCTCCCTCTTCCCTCCTGCTCCACTGGTATAGAACCAAGGTGGGGTCACAGGGCTGAGTGAGGGCTCCCCATCCTCCCTCTTCCCTCCTGCTCCACTGGTATAGAGCCAAGGTGGGGTCACAGGGCTGAGTGAGGGCTCCCCATCCTCCCTCTTCCCTCCTGCTCCACTGGTATAGAGCCAAGGTGGGGTCACAGGGCTGAGTGAGGGCTCCCCATCCTCCCTCTTCCCTCCTGCTCCACTGGTATAGAGCCAAGTTGGGGTCACAGGGCTGAGTGAGGGCTCCCCATCCTCCCTCTTCCTTCCTGCTCCACTGGTATAGAGCCAAGGTGGGGTCACAGGGCTGAGTGAGGGCTCCCCATCCTCCCTCTTCCCTCCTGCTCCACTGGTATAGAGCCAAGGTGGGGTCACAGGGCTGAGTGAGGGCTCCCCATCCTCCCTCTTCCCTCCTGCTCCACTGGTATAGAACCAAGGTGGGGTCACAGGGCTGAGTGAGGGCTCCCCATCCTCCCTCTTCCCTCCTGCTCCACTGGTATAGAGCCAAGGTGGGGTCACAGGGCTGAGTGAGGGCTCCCCATCCTCCCTCTTCCCTCCTGCTCCACTGGTATAGAGCCAAGGTGGGGTCACAGGGCTGAGTGAGGGCTCCCCATCCTCCCTCTTCCCTCCTGCTCCACTGGTATAGAGCCAAGGTGGGGTCACAGGGCTGAATTAGGGCTCCCCATCCTCCCTCTTCCCTCCTGCTCCACTGGTATAGAGCCAAGGTGGGGTCACAGGGCTGAGTGAGGGCTCCCCATCCTCCCTCTTCCCTCCTGCTCCACTGGTATAGAGCCAAGGTGGGGTCACAGGGCTGAGTGAGGGCTCCCCATCCTCCCTCTTCCCTCCTGCTCCACTGGTATAGAGCCAAGGTGGGGTCACAGGGCTGAGTGAGGGCTCCCAATCCTCCCTCTTCCTTCCTGCTCCACTGGTATAGAGCCAAGGTGGGGTCACAGGGCTGAATTAGGGCTCCCCATCCTCCCTCTTCCCTCCTGCTCCACTGGTATAGAGCCAAGGTGGGGTCACAGGGCTGAGTGAGGGCTCCCCATCCTCCCTCTTCCCTCCTGCTCCACTGGTATAGAGCCAAGGTGGGGTCACAGGGCTGAGTGAGGGCTCCCCATCCTCCCTCTTCCCTCCTGCTCCACTGGTATAGAGCCAAGGTGGGGTCACAGGGCTGAGTGAGGGCTCCCAATCCTCCCTCTTCCTTCCTGCTCCACTGGTATAGAGCCAAGGTGGGGTCACAGGGCTGAATTAGGGCTCCCCATCCTCCCTCTTCCCTCCTGCTCCACTGGTATAGAGCCAAGTTGGGGTCACAGGGCTGAGTGAGGGCTCCCCATCCTCCCTCTTCCTTCCTGCTCCACTGGTATAGAGCCAAGGTGGGGTCACAGGGCTGAATTAGGGCTCCCCATCCTCCCTCTTCCCTCCTGCTCCATGTGTGTAACCCCCAGCTGATTTATAGACTGTGGTACCTGCTCATCTGCTTCAATTCCAGAACTGGAACTGCAGGGATGGCATTTTTGACATCCCTGTGTTTTAATTACAAAGGGGCCTCTTGAGACCTTATCAGAAATACTACCAGCCTAGCCCTGGCAGTATTTTCGGGGTCTTGGATTCTGTATCGGTGTGGCTGTAAAATTGTACTATAGTTAGGTAAGTTGTTTCCTTTGGGGGAAACGAGGTGAAGGGTATGAAGGCTCTCTCTTTGTCATTTCTTACAACTACATGTGAGTCTGCTGGCCACAGTGGCTCACGCCTGTAACCCCAGCACTTTGGGAGGCTGAGACGGGCAGATCATGAGGTCAAGAGATCCAGACAATCTTGGCCAACATGGTGAAACCCTGTCTGTACTAAAAATACAAAAAAAATTAGCTAGGCATGGTGGCATACACCTGTGGTCCCACCTGTTCGGGAGGCTGAGGCGGAGGTAACCCAGGAGGCGGAGGTTGCAGTGAGCCAAGATTGCGCCACTGCACTCCAGCCTGGCGACAGAGCAAGACTCCGTCTCAAAAAAAAAAAAAAAAAAAATCAAAAAACAAAAAATTGCATGTGAGTCTACAGTGAGTTTTAAAAAGTTCCAGTCTGGGCAGCATAGTGAGACCTCGTCTCTACACTTGATAATAATAATAATAATAATAAAAAATATTAGCCAGGTGTGGTGGCGCACGCCTATGGTCCTAGCTGCTTGGGAGGATGAGGTGGGAGGACGGCTTGAGCGCAGGAGGTTAGGACTGCAGTGAACTGTGATGTCACTACTGCACTCCAGCCTGGGCGCCAGAGCGAGGCCCCTTCTCAACAAAAGAAAAAGGTTGAAAGAAAAAATTTTTTAAAGTAGGTTCATTTAAATACTACAAACTCCAAAGGGGTTTTCTATTTGAAGTTTTAGGGAGCAGCTTATGTACTTTGTGTCTCACACTTTGCTAATACCCAAAACGCAGAAAAATAGGGAACCTCTTGAGGCAGGAGGGGAATGAAGCACCGATTCTCGCTGCAGTGCGGATGAACCTTGACGACATGACGCCAAGTGAAAGCCAGACATGCAAGATCGCATCTTATGTGATTCCGTTTATAGGAAGTGGCCCCAATAAACAGATCTGGAGACAGAAAGTAGATTCATGGTGGCCAGGGTTTGGGAGTAGCAGGGGTAGGAAGGAGTAGCAGCGGTAGGAGGGAATAGGGAGTGACTGTAAGTGGGTAGCAGGTTTCTTTTTTGGCTTATGTTCTAAAATTAGATTGTTGCAATGGTTGTAAAGCTCTGTGAGTGGACTAAAAGTCATGGAGTTATACCCTTTAAATGAGTGATTGCATAGTATGTGAATTATATCTCTATAAAACTGTTAAAAAAGTAGGGCCTTTTTACATCTTTTTTTTTTTTTCTGAGATGTAATCTCACTCTTGCCAATCTGGATTGTAGTGGCGCGATCTCAGCTCACCGCAACCTCTGCCTCCCAAGTTCAAGGGATTCCCTTGCCTCAGCCTCCTGAGTAGCTGAGAACTACAGGTGCACGCTGCCATGCCCAGCTCATTTTTTGTATTTTAGTGGAGATGGGGTTTCACCATGTTATTCAGGCTGGTCTCGAACTCCTGACCTTGTAATCCACCCGCCTTGGCCTCTCAAAGTGCTGGGAATATAGGCATGAGACACTGAACCCGGCCGCCTGTGTTTTTATAAATGAAGAAATGGAGGTTCCTAAAGGCTAAACCACAGTGAGGGTGTGCTGCAGCAAAACCTAGATTTGGGGACCCCTTGACCTGCAAGCCCATTTTCTTCTCACTGCTGGCATAGCCGGGGTGCCACGGCTGCCCTCTTGCAGGTGCTGACAGCTCAGGGGGGGTCACCAGAGGAAAGGCCTGTGAGTTCTGTGCAAGTCAGTTTCAGGCTTGTGTCCTCACTGGGGACCCTGCTCCCTCCGGAAGTGAGTATGACATTCCGTCCTGTTCCCTTGGAGCAGCTCTTCCCAGGAGAGCTTCCGTGGAAAGAGAACTGTGGGAAAACATGTGGAAGCTTTTCGTGAACGCGTTTCTGAGTGTCATGAAGTGCTCAGCTGTGTCCGGGTCCTGAGTTTTCCAAGGGTTTATAAACCCCGGAGCTGATTTTGGATGTGGAAGGAAGCCATGGGATTATAGCCAGGGACTGTGCTATTTTTTGTAAGTGATGATGCTGTCATGTAGTAAACAGGCCCTTTGTGGTAAAATGGGCAGGAGTGAATGGAGGTGGAAGGAGAAGTTTTGGGAGAAGTTTTGCACTCGGTTAGTGTGCAGGTGGTCAACGCAGACTCAGTAGCTCCTGAGTTGCTGAGTAGAAATGCAGATTACTGGGTCCCAGTCTGGACCTGCAGCATCAGAAACTCTGGGGTAAGGTCTGGGAACCTGTGTTTTATTTTTATTTTATTTTATTTTATTTTTTTGAGATAGAGTCTTGCTTTGTTGCCCAGGCTGGTCTTGAACTCCTGGGATCCAGTGATCCTCCTGCCTCGGTCTCCCAAAGTGCTGGGATTATAAGCATAAGCCACTGCACCTGGCCAGAACCTGTGTTTTAGTGAACACTCGTGACATTATTGTGCACCCTGAAGTCTGAGGAGTCTAGCATCAGGTGACTGATGACACATCATTGGGGTGTAGGGTCATGGGTCCTGAAGTTGTCCTTGTCTGTCACCCTCCTCACTTTGTCTAAGGGCGAGTGGGGCAGAGAGAGAAAGTAGATTAGTGGTTGCCAGGGGCTGGGAGTCACAGGCTGGGGAGTGACTGCAGGTGGGTACGCGCTTTCTTTTCTGGTGATGTTCTAAAACTGCGCTGTGGTGATGGCTGCAGGGCTTTAGATGGCTTGCTTGAACCTTGCAGTGGTGATCAGTGCCTTGGCCTAAGTTGAAGGAAAGTCTTAGGAAGGAAATGAGCTTTGCTTTTTTTTCCCCCCCATTTTTGTGTTTTGAGACAGAGTCTTGCTCTGTCGCCCAGGCTGGAGTGCAGTGGTGCAGTCTCAGCTCACTGCAACCTCCGCCTCCTGGGTTCAAGCAATTCTCCTGCCTCAGCCTCCCGAGTAGCTGGGATTACAGGCAGCTGCCACCATGCCCAGTCAACTTTTGTATTTTTAGTAGAGAAGAGGTTTCATCATGTTGCCCAGGCTGGTCTTGAACTCCTGGCCTCAAGTGAGTTTTTTGCCACCAGATACTAAAATGTATCAAAAAGCTCCTCTATTTAGTACTGATTGAGATGAATGGAGCAAAATAGCCCAGGAACAGAACCTGGTATTATCTCTTTGTAAGGTACACATGAATTTAAAATCTTATTTGATATATCTAATAACAATAATAAAGTATTTTTAAAAGTCATAGATCAAGAGAAGGAAAGGATTATGCAGTAACTATGAGCATGTGGGTCTTAGTGTCACTAGTACTTATCTTTCTTCGTAGGAGGGATTTGTTTTTTTAATCATAAAGGAAGTAGATATGTTGAACACATCAGGCTTCCTTATTTACATTGGCTAGAGAGCCTAACTCTAAATTTAGCCAATGTATAAGACTAAATGTCATATATTCATCTATACAAACACACACATATGTACATACACACTTGCATCCACATATACATACTCATATTTTACAACACATACACATATACATACACATGTACATGTATACACATACATACATGCCTCATTCCTGATTTTCCATTATTTTTCTTCCACTTTATCTTGTATTAATCTTTTTGGTTTGTCAAATTTTCTTGTATTTTATGTATCTCTATAAACTACCTTAAAACTTCTTGGGGGAAGAAAGTGGACTATAAAGAAAGAAATAGAATAAGGTATAATATATGGAAAAAAGGCAGCAAAAAATATACCCACATTTGAATAGGTTGATTTTGGGGTGATGGCGATAATGGGATTAATTACTTTTCCTAAAGTTCTCTGTATTTTTGAAATGTTCAACTCAAAGAATCATATCATTAGAAACAATTTATTATTTCCACTCATTCCCCTTGCTGGCCAGTGAAAGGAATGCATTTCCGTGAGGGAGGGTCTGGCAGGGCAGTGTTGAGGGGAGGGTCTTTGCTGCGGGAAAAGCTGGTCCAGTTCCCAGGAGAGCGCCTCCTTTGCTGCTTGACCTGATTGCAAGTGGAATGTCAGAGCCGGAAGGAAACGTTCCATCACTTATTTAGAGCATTCATTTGGCTCTTCCCTGATCTAGGCGTTTAGCCCTTGGTCGGAGGGAGTTTACATTCTAGTCAGGGGTTAGTAAATGAATGAAACTGATTCAGAAATGATGCAACCCTGGGATGGTGACATATAGCGCCAGGGAGAAGGGTGAAGAGATGCCTAAGTCAAGAGCTAGGGGAATGGGTTTCCAGAGAGAGGAGCTGCTTGTGCACAGGCTTGGAGTTGCCCAGGACTTGGGCAGGTCAAAGTGAAGAATGGCTGGGGCAGCCATTGCAGGTGAGCAGGTCAGGGAAAGCGAGTACCTGGGAGAAATCAGCTAGGACCGGATCTGACGGAAGCAAGGGAAAGAGTTTGAATTGTACTCTAAGGACGGTAGACAGCTACTGAAGGATTTAAAAAGGGGAATGGCAGTGTCTGATGAAAGGTTTAAGATCCTTCTACCTGCTTCTGAAGGGTGATTTGTAGGAGGATAAGAGATGCAGCCAGGGGGGTGGGTAGGGAGATCCTGCCCAAACTGATTGCTACACAGTGATAGATGTGTGGTTTTCTTTCCTTTTTTCTTTTTCTTTTTTGATGATGGGGGGACATACAACTTAAGAAAAATTGGAATTATTTTGTCAAGTTTGCTATGTTAGCATTTTACTGATGGAATGAACTTGCATTTAAAGTAGACATCATTTTTGTTTAATTATATAACATTATCGATATTACAGATACCAGGTATGCGTGTACCCATTTAATTACACACTGATAAATGCTCTAAATAAGTGATGGAACGTTTCCTTCCGGCTCTGACATTCCACTTGCAATATATATAATATCTACACACACACACACACACACACACACACACACACACACACACATTTGAGACAAGGGCTTGCTCTGTCACCAAGGCTTTGGAATGCAGTGGTGTCTTCTTGGCTCACTGCGATTTCTGCCTCCTGGGTTCAAGCAATTCTCCTGCCTCGGCCTCCCTAGTAGCTGAGACTACAGGTGTGCGCTACCACACCCAGCTAGTTTTTGTATTTTTAGTAGAGACAGAGTTTCACCATGTTGGCCAGGATGGTCTCAAAACTCCTGACCTCAAGTGATCCTCCTGCCTTGGCCTCCCAAAGTGCCCTGGCTATGTTTCTGATATTACAAAGCCAAGCCCAGTTGATCAGAATTTAGTGGCCTCTTCAAGATTTGATCCATTTCAGAAATCTGAGCTCTCTAGCATTACATGGGCTGACGTTTTCTTAGCAAAGAACTGCTTACCTGAGTGTATAAAATCTAACATTTAGGAAGAATGACTCATTGCTTTAAGTGTCAAGTCCTGGTTTTTATCTTTATTGTTGCACAAGTTTGATTTGACCTTGGAAAAATCATTTCAGTTTGTATTTTAGTTCTTGTGTGCAGAAGATGGGGAAGAATAGTCCTGGTAACCCTCGTGCCATCATGTTAACGGGTGAGAGCTCTCTAAGACCTAGGAGAGATAATAACAGGTGCAAAGGCCCTGTGAGGGGAGGCAGCAGGTAGATATTTTAGGAAATGAAAAATGGTCCATGTAGCTGGAGAGCAGGGTACAGGGGAGAGATGGTCCAGGGTCATGTTATAGAGGTGTAGGTCAGGGCCACACTGGGCAGGATTTTGCACACCTTATTGGGGACTTTAATTATCTGGAAAGCAGGGGAAGCCATGGGAGGATTTAAATTGGGGAATGACATAAGATTGTTAGATACGCCGTCTCCTTTAATTCTCATAACTAATGTATGTGCTAGGTAATATTATCCCCATTTTAAACCAGCACAGAAATTAGGACAGTGGAGATGAAGGAGTTTACCCAAGGACACCTTGCGTAAAGTGGAGCTAGGATGATGGAGCTAGGAAAGCATCTCAGGTCAGCTTGCATCCAAAGTCCTCTGTCTTCCAGATCAGCCTACCTCCATAGTAATATAACAATGACTGTGGTCTTAAAACACTTTGAACTCTTAAGATGAGAGATTTCCCTTAAATTACAAAGTGGTATTATGCTTCAGAAATATGAGCAGTAATGAGAGAGCAGGTAAGGCCCGGGAACTTTTGAAAAGCCCGGTCCGTGTGGCTCTGCTCCAGCACCTTCAAGTTCCCTGCCGTCTGGTGGAGGGCGTCTCATAAGCTGCTTTCAGCACAAAGAAGGGTTTGGCTGCTCTCCCACCATTTGACACTGCGGCTGTCCATAAGGACTCATTGTCCGTGAAATGCACCCAACGCTTGAGCTTTCAGGGGTTTTGGGTTGGGAAATCAGATCTGGGCAGTGCATGCGTGGTTTCGCTGGAGACATCATCCAATGCCAAGTTTTTGCTTTCTGCTTTCTCCCTCTTGGATAATCAGCTGGGTTACATGGATTCTTAGAAGCTGGTTGTAGAGATCACCATCTCAATTTCGAACCCAAGAAGCCTTATTCAGGGTTCAAATGGGAAAATACCTGCTGGCTCACGGCCCTTGAGGCTCTTGGTGATGATGACACATGTCTGTTTCTTTCTAGTTGACCATGTGGTTCCTGAGCCTGGGACAAGCCTGCTTGCTGCCTTTGACCAGTGGAGGGAATGGGCTGACAGCAAGTCCTGCTGTGACTACTCTCTGCATGTGGACATCACCGAGTGGCATAAGGGCATCCAGGAGGAGATGGAAGCACTTGTGAAGGATCATGGTAGGTTGCACTGACTCAGTGCCCTCTGCAGATGTTCCCACTTCAGTCCATCAACTGGCACAGCCTCAGGAAGAAAGGCTCAGTGACAGTGCTTCCAGATCCCATTTGTGGCTCATGCTCCTGTCTGCCCCTGGGAAGGAGAGAGTGTTTTGGGCTGCAGCTTGTGCTGATTGGAGGTGACCTTACCCAGTGCAGTAACATAAGCCTTTGTTGATAAGGGAAGATGAGCGTTACTGCTGGGACCTATTCTTTGGTGACACCTGCTCACCGCTTATTGGTTTGCGGGCACTGTGCTCTCTATCCAGGGTAGGGAGTTGAGCCACCGAGAGAGTGATTTACCTTCAAAAAATAACAAATACGCCAGGCACAGTGGCTCACACCTGTAATCCCATCACTTTGGGAGGCTGAGGTGGATGGAACACCCGAGGTCAGGAGTTCAAGACCAGCCTGGCCAACAAGGTGAAACCCCATCTCTACTAAAAATACAAAAATTAGCTGGGTGTGGTGGGCCTGTAATCCCAGCCACTCAGGAAGCTGAGGAAGGACAGTTGCTTGAACCCGGGAAGCGGAGGTTGCAGTGAGCCGAGATCATGCCATTGCATTCCAGTCTGGAGAACAAGAGCGAGACTTCAACTCAAAAAAAAAAAACATATATATGTATATGTATATGTGTGTGTGTGTGTGTGTGTGTGTGTGTGTGTGTATTAACAAATACATATCCCAGTGAGGATTCGGTCTCAGGAGTCTCAGGAGAGTGTTGGGCAGCCCCCTCCTACAAACCTGGACGAATCTAGGATAGACTTGAGGACTATGAGACACTTCGACACTGAGGACAACCTGAGGGGTCTTTTCCATTCCCTAGCATTATTTTGGAGAAGAAATTTTCAGGGATTGGAAAGATTCACAGAGAGGTGGGAGGAATCTTTTACCACCTCAAGGTGCCTCTGGCACTCTTGTCAACAGGAACCTTGGGGGTTTGGGTGGAAGAGCCAGACCACATCGTCTTCCTGGGTCTCCGTGGGCTTGGCTAGAGACCAAATTAACCTCATCGGATCTTAGCGTTCAGGGAAGCTTCTATTGCTTTAGGGTTCTGGGACTTCCAGGCTCAGAAGCACCATGTGCTGTGAGTGACACGGCAAGAGGGAAGTCTCTAGGCACCAGAACGGTAGGAAATGTCCCAGAATGAAAAGCAGGAGTCTTGGGTTTCTCTGATCTCACGCAGACTGTGTGACTCTGGGTAAATTGATTACATTTTATGGGTGTCAATTTTTTAAACGTTTCTCACATGGGGGTCTTGGATGAGACGTCCTCTAAGATTCTTTCCAGCACAAAGCTTCCATATAAAAGAAAATAGGTAACCTTTGACTTTTCTCACTTTTGAGCATGCGGGGACTCTGAGTGATTTGACTGTGGCTACTTAGACTGAATCTACTCCAAACCAGGCAGGAGGGTTACCATGGTTACTGTTGCCTGGCAATGGGAGAAGGGCCAGGATGTCCGGAGGCATTTAACTCGGGCAGCTCCCAGCACCCCCCAGGTGGATCGAATTAAGCTCCAAGGCTGCGAGGTTGTCAGGACAATCGTTTAAAATTGGGATGAATGTTGGGCAGGGATGTTTGGTCTGGTGCCTGGGGAAGCAAGAACTCCAAGACGCCAGGATGAGAATTGTGACATCTGCTTGTTGAACCTTTTCTTACTTAAAAAATCATTTTCTTAAAAATCAGCATGGAAGGCAGTCTGCCCGCCCCCCCCCCCCAAAAAAAAGACATTTATCACAGTTCTTCAGGCAGAAGCTTCTAATTCATTTTCTTGTTAGAGTCACAACAGACTTGTTTGGTGGGGGCAGCTTAAAAAATTAACCGTGGTAAAATAAACATAACATTACAATTACCATGTTAACTATTTTTAGGTGTCCGTGCAGCTCAGCGTTTAAAGTACACTCGTAATGTTGCTGCAGCCATCAGCACCCTCCATCCACAGGACTCTTTAGCTTGCAAAACTAAAACCCTACACCCATTAAGCACTAACTCTTCACTCCCCTTCCCCCCAGTCCCTGGCAACCTCGGTTGTACTGTCTGTCTGTGAATTTGACTTCTAGGGACCTCATACACACTTTCTGTGTGTCTGCCTTGTTTTATTTAGTATAATGTTTTCAAGGTCAATCCATATTGGAAAACATATCAAAATTTCTTCCTTTAATATTTCATATTTCATATAGTGTTTGTCCTTGGACAGCTGCCTTATTTCTCTTACCGTATGTCTTCCTTTTTATAGGCTGAATAATATTCCACTGTATGGATAAGACCACATTTGGTTTATTCATTTATCAGTTGATGGATGCTTGATTTTTGCTTCCACCTTTTGGCTATTGTGAATAATGCTTCTGTGAACATGGGTGTGCAACTAATGGCAACTTTTAATTCTTCTGGTTTTTCTGTAAGTTTACAAGTATATTTTGGTTTATCTGTTAAAAGTCCACCTCTCTATTTTGTCTATACTAGGGGTAAATTCCTTCCTCGTGTACATGGCTTTCAAAGATCGCTTCCAGCTAACGGATTGCCAGGTAAGAAAGTTGGCTTTTTGGAAGAGGCCCTGTGGCTGGGGAAAACAGTCTCCAGCGTATGCATGTCTCCGAGCTTCCCGGGAAGTGGCTGGTGGTTGCTGTTGCTGATGTAATTGAACCTTGAAAGAGAGTATGAACCCAGTGCCCTGGCCTCCAGCCACTCCACCACCTTGGATCTGAGGCTCTGCCTAGCATGGCGTGTCTGGGAGGGGCACTCAGAACCTCCTCAGCAAACCTGGTGCAGAGCCAGGTGTCACTCAAGAGCTGCTTACTCCTGGTCCACGTCCTGCTACGTCGTGCTGCCTCTGTTAATTTCTGACGGGTCTCCATCAAATGTGGCCAGAAACATTGCCCTTGGGCATGTCAAAAAAACCAGGCTAATAGAAGCAGCCTGCGCGTCCTATTTCTCATCCCAGAAATGCTGCCGGCAGGGAGATGATTGTCATTGTGAACAGGAAGATGGAAGTCCCCTGTCTCTGACCCCATCCTTCTCTCTTTCAGATTTATGAAGTATTGAGTGTGATCCGGGACATTGGCGCCATAGCCCAAGTCCACGCAGAAAATGGCGACATCATTGCAGAGGTACCGGGCTTTCTTTTTCATCATTTCTTCATCACCTGGAGGGCAAGAGCCAGGCTCAAGAGAGGGAGGCGACATCTGTAGCTTAACACCAAGGTGGAAAAGCAGAGGGACCCAGTGTTCCCTGCGGGAGCTCTGCTCAGTCTCACCCATGGCGTGAATGCCCGTGACACACGTGTCTCTCCGTTTTCGCTCAGTCTCACCCATGGCGTGAATGCCCGTGACACACGTGTCTCTCCGTTTTCGCTCAGTCTCACCCATGGCGTGAATGCCCGTGACACACGTGTCTCTCTGTTTTCCCACAGAACACCTAGTCAGTTACCATTGCAGAGAGAGACCATTTCTCTTGGCGCTGTAACACAGCTGCCTTGGGTGGGGTGCGGGAACCCTGATGTCACACACAGACATTTTATACTGTGGCTGAGGGCCACAGATGTACCAGCTGTCAGCATCCCAGGGAACAGCTGAGTGGTTTTGGGAGGCTGTAATTGATCCATCCTGCTCAGGCGGGACTGGGAACAGGGCAGCAAACCCTTCTCTTCCTGAGGTCTTGGGATGAGGGCACAACAGTCGGCAGTGACAGTTTTCCATCTTACCCGGATAACTGCATGCTGGGTTTCTGCCATCAGAGCTGTGTGAAGTCTGCTCTCCCTCACAGCCTGGCTTTCTCTAAACATTGCAGGAGCAGCAGAGGATCCTGGATCTGGGCATCACGGGCCCCGAGGGACATGTGCTGAGCCGGCCCGAGGAGGTGAATGTCTGCCAGGCAGAATGCGCAGAGCCACAGGGAACCCGTGTTGAGAAGGGGGCATCTCTGATGCTGACTTTGGTCTTTCTGAGAAGCTGTGGGTCACGTGTGTGTGTGTGTGTGTGTGTGTCAGTCTACATAGGCAAAGTGAAATGTTAGGCTGCTCCTGAGGGTAAGGTGGTGTGACCTGTCTGGCCAGAAGAGTCTTCTTTCTGTATGTTACTCTCCAAGCCCTTGCCTATGTAGACACAGACAGTTCTTCACTGGCATCCTGCAGTCTCGATTTTAGTGTTTCACAACTTACGGTCTCTAAGGTCTTCCCAAAGTTCACCGAAACCTAGTTGGAAGGATTGAAAAGCTAATCTAAATGTCTAGAAGGCATATGGGGAATTGTAAATTTTTCCAAGGTAACCCTGCACAGGATATCACATGATACGCAGAGTTTGGCCGACAGAATCTTTTGAAATTGTAGGGGAAAAATTCATAGCAGGGGCCTGTGCTGGTCCAAAGGTGGAGAATCACCGTCCTGGTGAGGGGTGTGAGTTTGAAGGGAGGGTGCGCACGTCTTAGGTGATGGAGAACCTGTGTTCCTCCGTTAGAATTTGTGGCTGTGAAATACTTTTCAGAAGCTGGCTCCTTAATGACAGGCCGGATGTCAGGCTCTAGGGGCCCTGATTAGGGAGCAGCCTGCAGCTTGCAGGGAAGAATGTGATGGGGGAATCTCTAGGGAACCACCAGGGTTTCCCCTTCATGAGAGGAAGTGGTAGAAAAGGGACTGGTGCAGAGCAGGGGTGTCAGATCACCAAGGGCTTGAGTGGCGGCTGACAGTGAGGAGGCTCCAGAAGCCCATGAGGGAGGAGCTTGGCAAGAGCTCCCTGCAGGGCTGTGGCCACCGAGTCGCTGAGTGTCAGCATTATGCTGCTACTAAATTTGGGATGTATTCTTGTTGGTACCAGGTTGGGAGGGGAGCTGCTCCCGGTGATGAGGAAGTGGATTCAGGAGGGATTGGGAGCGAAGGAGCCATTTGTGTACTGCCTGGGTATATGAGGGGGCTGTTGGGAACCATTCAGAATTGAGAAGAAGGGATGAGGCTGGAAGAGGAGGAAGGAGGCAAGACAGGCAGAAAGAGGAGAGCGGGAGCCATCGGAATGCTTTGCACACAGCAAGGTCCATGCTTTGTTCTGCCCTTGTTGCTGCATGCATATGCGCTCTAGACATACATGTACCCACAGACATAGGCACACACACACACACACACACACACTCATACACTGTAGACATACAGAAAGACATTTAGACACACACACAGGCAGATATACAGACATGCATGCTCCAAGACACCTTCAGTACCATTTGAGGCCCCGAAGAGACGTATTCCTCTCCCCAGGCGACAGCACAGAAGCCATGACATTTTCAGGATTGTATGTTGCTGCTCCAGGCCAGGGATGCAGGCCATTTTGTAGCCATCAACCTTGTCATGTGCACTAAAAGCTGAAAGGGTGGCCTCATCCTTCAGGATCAGGGAGGCAGGCAGGCCCCTGTGTCAGCTGAGGAAAGCCCTGTGCTGAGATGGTGACTGGTGGACAGTGACTCCAGGGGACAGCCTGCAGGTGAGAGCAAGCTAAGACCAGCTGACGATAAACATGCCTGAGGCTGATTTTATGCACCTTTGTGTGCATACAGATGCACGTGCACAAGCACACGCATGCACCCACATTCACACACATACGTGCATAGGCACAGACATGCACATAAACACACATATACATATTTTCACACACAGGTGCAAAGCACACGTGTATACACATTTTACGTTACACATACACTTGTGCAAGGACAGACAAGGTATGCACACATACACACATTCTTACACACACGTGCACATATGTGCTTGCTCACACCTGTGCAGGCACCATCCCACTTTTGCAGACACCTCAAAGGTTCCCTTCTGTGGCTTCACTTCTCCCTCCAGGCTGGCTTCGGGGACTGCCTTCACTAGATCCCCCAGGATTCACCTGTTGGGTGGTTTAAACCATGGTCACGTAAACCGTGGTCGCCCTCAGCCCTGACCTCCCTGGAAGTGATCCTTTGTTCAGCCCTGAAACATTCTTGGGATCAGGCCTTGGAAATGCATAGAGTCTGGGAGAGGTGGAGGGCTGATTGGGTTCTCATGTGGGCCCTGTTCAAAGCTGCCTTCACTTAGTGCTCACGCGCCCTGGACGCTGTGTTCCTGGCTCACATTTTACCTTTGTAACTTTCCTGTGCGGGAGGTACAACAGCATCTTCTTTGCACAATTCCAGGGGGTGCTATTCATGCAGGCTGCATGGCTGTATCCAGGGAGCACCATTTACATTCTACCCCCATGTGTGGTGGGACCAGAGTTGTGCTGCCGTGGGCTCCTTGGTTATCTCTTTCTTTACATGAGGACACTTCGAAAGCATGACTGCCCTGTTATCAAAGCAAAGAGTGAGCAAGTGCAGGGTCCCGCCTGCTACCCAACCCCTCCCGCACTGCACACACATGCAGCTTTAAGCCACACCTGGGCCTGCGCTTCATTAGAAAGTTTCCTCCTGTTTGGTGACTGGGAGCCAGTCCCTCCGCCTGCCATGTACCAGCTGTACAGGTGGTGAGAAGACATCCTCTGAGAAGAGCAAATGCCAGAGGAGGCTCCTGCTCTGAGACCCTCCTCTTGTCTAAGTTTTAGAGCCTTCCAAGGGGCTCGCATTCCTTCTTTCTCCTCCTTTCTGCAGAGAAGAACCCAATACAGAAAGGGTCTTGGCTTTACCGAAGAGGAAAAAGCACTCAGTTGTTATTCTGTTTGCTTGTATTCGTCTGTTTTCACACTGCTCTAAAGAAATACCTGAGACTGGGTAATTTATAAAGAAAAGATATTTACTTGACAGTTCGGCATGGCTGGGGAGCCTCGGGAAACTTACAGTCCTGGTAGAGGGGGAAGGGAAAGCAGGTGTCTTACGTGGCGGCAAGAGAGAGGGAGCAGAGGGCAAACTGCCACTTTCAAACCATCAGATCTCATGAGAACTCCTTCATTATCTCGAGAACAGCATGGGGGAAACCTTCCCCATGATCCCGTCACCTCCCACCAGGTCCCTCCCTCAACGTGTGGGGATTACAATTAGAGATGAGTTTTGGGCGGGGACACAGAGCCAAACTGCATCGTGGATATTTCAACCAGCGAGATTAAAACAATGTTTACATGATTAGGCCCAGGGGGCTTCTATTCTAGAAGCTGTTGTACTGAGAACTTCAGAATCCCCAGCAACTAATGATGGAGTCTCCTTGGGGGCTGGCAGACCTGGGGATGCATCAGTGAGGGAGTCAGTTTTTCCGCTGATTAGAGGCCCCTCTTGTATGGCATGCCCTGAGTAGTTTTACCCATATGACCGCCCGATGACTCGAGGAGGGGGACGCAGGGGGGGTCTTAAAGTCTTGAATGGTGGCAGAGCAGGATTAGAACCCAAGCCCACAGGCACTTGCCCACTGACGTCTTCTCCCTGGTGCGTTTGTCAAGCAGGATCTGTTGTGTGTTATACCCTGTGTGGGTGATAAAGAGAACACAGTATGGAACAATTTTGCATGAATTTGAGCTTCCCAGTCCACTTGGGGAGGTGCTGCGGATGGAATGAAACACCCCAATGTAACTTCTCTGCAGTTCGGTGACCTGTCCATCACTAGCATGATGGCTCTCTTGGATTTGAACTTTCTAAAATATATTCCTAGCTCACTAGGCGTTTCTACCCAACTCACCATGTGAGACCACCCAGTAGGGTTTTCCCTCCTTTTTTTGTTTTGTCTTGTTTTTTTGAGATGGAGTCTTGATCTGTCACCAGGCTGGAGTGCAGTGGTGCAATCTTGACTCACTGCAACCTCCACATTCCAGGTTCAAGTGATTCTCCTGCCTCAGCCTCCTGAGTAGCTGGGACTACAGGTGCATGCCACCATGCCCAGCTAATTTTTGTATTTTTAGTAGAGACAGAGTTTCAGCGTCTGTCACGAGATCTCTTGACCTCGTGATCCGTCCACCTCGGCCTCCCAAAGTACTGGGATTACAGGCGTGACCCACTGTGCCCGGCCAGGATTTTCCCTCATTTTCTGCCCAGAGAATTGGAAAGGACACTAGAGAGTGCAGAAATCTGGAACTGAACCGTCTGTGGCTGGGAGGAGTGGCAACTGAGCCTGCATGTTGATCGGGCAGTGCCTGGCATTGTGGGGATGCAAAACAAGAAAGAGATCCTTTTTGAAGGGACTCTGGGCAAGGCGGGGAGAAAGGTTAGACACAAAGTGAGTATAGAGATAGAATGTGACAGCAGCTCTGAGCCGTAAGACTGGTGTCTGGGAAGAGTGGGGACTTGGAGATGGGGGCAGTGAAGAATCCTTCTCAGGGATGGGCACTTTCCAGCATGCCTTGCAGAGTGATAGTGTCCTGACACTGCTGTGTGTCCCTGGACAAGTCACTTCTCTTTTTTTTTTGAGACGGAGTTTCGCTCTCGTTACCCAGGCTGGAGTGCAATGGCGCGATCTCGGCTCACCGCAACCTCCGCCTCCTGGGTTCAAGCAATTCTCCTGCCTCAGCCTCCTGAGGAGCTGGGATTACAAGCACACGCCACCGTGCCCAGCTAATTTTTTGTATTTTTAGTAGAGATGGGGTTTCACCATGTTGACCAGGATGGTCTCGATCTCTTGACCTCGTGATCCACACACCTCGGCCTCCCAAAGTGCTGGGATTACAGGCTTGAGCCACCACGCCCGGCCCAAGTCACTTCTCTCTCTCAGTTGCCTCATCATTAAAATCAGAAGGTAGGCAGAGTAGCTTATACCCGTTATCCCAGCACTTTGGGAGGCTGAGGTGGGAGGATGGCTTGAGCCCAGGAGTTCAGGACCAACCTGGATAACATGGCAAAACCCCGTGTTGGGACAATAATGGAGTAGTCGCCTGTATCTCTGAGAGGTACTAAGGATTCTAGTGGAGTCCATCTCATATTTCACACCCCGGCATGGCGTCTGTGCCCCCACCCGATGCTGCCAGGCCATGGGCATCACTGTTGTAAGTGGAGAGAGAGGGCGTGCCCTTCAGCTGTCTCAGGAATTAAAAACATTTGGGTGTTTAATGAAGTTTTTCAAGAGCCCTTTGCTTGGACTCCGGATTTCTAGACATCCCTCTTCACATAGTTGATGCCTGCAAGGCCAAATGTGAATAAAGTTGTCTCAGCTCTGCTAAATTAGATTACCAGTTAATGCAATTACAGAACTTAATCTTTTGACCAAGCTCTGGTGGAGACAAGGTAGCTAATTCAGTGATAGGGGCTCAGTTATTTCTTGTGAAAAATGACAGCATTCTGTAGAACAGCCTAGATTGAAATATCATGAACATAAAATGAAGTCATTTATTTGCTCAGCAAACATTTTTGAGCACCTGCTATGTACCGGGCAGGACATTGGGAGCTACTGGGGGTGGGGCATGGAAGATACTAAGCCGTGCGTAAGCCCCAGCCCCTCCCCTCCAAGAGTGCAAGCCACAGCCCTTTTGCCAGGATTTGGAGAGGGAGCCGGTGATGTTCTGAGATCCGCCTTCCACAATTTTACCTTCTCCTTCCCTTGCCTGCTGCTGATTCCTCTGTAGGATAGACCTTGATCCAGGGAGTCTTCCACAGTCATCACGTGGGGTTTGAAATATCCTTCCTCGGAACATCCGATTTAAAGTGCCAGATTATTTACTCGAGCAGTTCTCCAATCTTTGCTGAAGGTTGTACCAGGCTATGGCTGGCCACGTTTGTGCTTCACACACAGGGGTCATTGGGGCAGACAAACGCGGCCCGCTCTGTTCCCAGAGCCCTGTGAGGCTGCATTGTTTTGTGGGCGATGCTGACGTCATTCATGAGCATTTAATGGGAGCCCAGCACAAACACCGCATCACTGAATGTCTTGACTTGAGATCTTGGGAGCAGAATGAATGTATGGAATTGAGAACCACGTCTGTGTGTGGTGGTTCTCAAACAGTAGTGTGAAAATCACCCACACTGCTGGATCCCACCCTCAGAGTTTCTAGTCCAGGGCAGAACCAGAGACTCGGCATTTCTTACAGACTCTGGGTCAATGCTGATGTCACAGGCACCTGGAGAAGGGTCAGAAGGGAATTCTCTTCTTTTTTTGAGATGGAGTGTCACTTTGTTGCTCAGGTTGGAGTACAGTGGTGCCATCTCGGCTCACTGCAACCTCTGCCTCCTGGGTTCAAGTGAGTCTCCTGCCTCACACTCCCAAGTAGCTGGGATTACAGGCACCTGCTGCCATGCCCGGCTAATTCTTTTGTATTTTTAGTAGATACGAGGTTTCACTGTGTTGAACAGGGTGGTCGTGAACTCCTGACCTCAAGTATTCCACCTGCCTCGGCCTCCCAAAGTGCCTGGTGTACAGGCGTGAGCCACTGTACATGGCCACAGGAGGGAATTAGTTCAACCAAACTAATGCTGAGAGACACAGGACAAGTCACACTCCTTCGAATTGTCCCTTGGGATAGGATCTTGGAGACTCAGCAGCCTTACCTTCATCTTAGCCTCTCTCTGGGGTGGAGGATAAAGGTAGGGGCTTGTGAGGTGGGCTGAGCCAAATTCTCATGCTCTGCTGCTGTTCTGCAGGTTGAGGCTGAAGCCGTGAATCGTGCCATCACCATTGCCAACCAGACCAACTGCCCCCTGTATATCACCAAGGTGATGAGCAAAAGCTCTGCTGAGGTCATCGCCCAGGCGCGGAAGAAGGGTGAGTGCTGTGGCCGGACTGGCTGATGGCAGGCAGGCAGGTTTGGAAGGGAGAGGGGACTCTTCACTGGGGAGGGCTCCTTTTCCAGACCCTCATGCCAAGTGGGCCACTTGCACCACGTTCTGGCATTAACCTAATTACAGCCGGGCGAGGCAGGAGCTCCAGTTTCCTCCTCTGCTCCACTGCTGCGGCCTTGTTAGTGTCTATTTAAAGCTGTGTGCACGTGAAGGTGGTGTGGGCAGGCACATGTCCTCTAGCCCCCATTGAAGAGTTGGACTTACTTTGATGTGGTTGAAATAAACGATGCACATACAAAGATTACGTCATTTTCTGTCCACCACAGAATCCTTGGTGGCGTCATGCACCTCCCCTCCAGGGCTGGGAGTGATTTCTGCAGGGGTATGTAAGGCAGCCTTGTGGGGTGTGGGGATGCGTTTTGCCCCAGACACTATCACGTCCAGATGTTTTGGTGCCTGATAAAATCTCTCGATGCGTTCTGAACTGAGGCTGGTTCTCTGGTATTACTAGGGCATCCTTTGAGGAGGGTCCTGGAAATAATAATTAATTGTAGCTTCCGGTGCTGCCTCAAGGGGACACCCCACGAAGCACCTCGTGCATTATGAATGCCGCTGAGCCCTGTTGTCACCTGCTACGTGAATTTGGATAATCACACCACATGTTTTATGCTTGGGAGTTCTCTCCTGGTACCGAAAGCCTGAGGGCGTGTCACTGATTTTAATGGTGGATCTTGGGCTGAATATCATAAAAGGGACACCCGCTTTCTTCCTTCCTTTCTCCCTTTGAGGTCCCCTCCTCCCCTTTGTCTGTTGGGATCTCTCCATCTCTATGTCTCCCCTTCCCTTCTTTCCTGATTTCTGTTTCATTTTATGTTTCATTTGACTGTCTTTCTTGGTCCCTCTGTCATTCTGTCTGGGTGTCTTTCTCTCCCTGTTAGGCGGGAACCCTTTGACCTCTATGCCTTGGTTTCTGCCTCTTTGATCATGTCATCCACATGAATCAAGGTGGGCTGTGGGATTTTTTTCACTGGCGGGTGACTTGCTGTCAGCCCTGGAACAAATTGCTCAGTGACCACTGAGTCACCTTGTCCCAGGAGATGACGACTTCCAGACGGACCCAGCGGCTCCTGGCCCCCGTTCTTTGGAGAGCTCCTGGGGCCTCTGCTTTTGGGCTTTGCATCAAATGGTTGCCACCTTCCTGTCTTCTCCTGGTACCTTGAAGGACTTGCCTTTTTGAAATAAGAAACCATTCACCTAAAATAATGTAACCTATTCAGAATGAGCTTTGAGTTTTTTCTAGGAGATACTGTGGACGACAGTGGAATCTGTGGCCCTGGGTCACCCAGGCACACATTTGCAAGAGCGTTTGTAGGAATCAGCCTCTGTATGGAAGGCCGGCCACGGCACCCATGCCCCCACGTAGTGTGGGGATGGTTGGTATAGTGTCTGAAAGGGGGAAAGAGTGAGACAGCGTCTTTTATATATATTACCACTGCGCTGTACCTATATGATGATGATACATGAGTTAGGCTAACATTTCAACATAATTTTGGATAGAGGCCTTGTCTAAAGTTTATTCCATATTCAAACACATGCCTGTCCCAGTGAGAAGATGGAGGGGTCCGGCCTGTCTCAGGCTTCATCGAGGCAGGTGGAGTCATGGGCCAGCCCTGCCATAGGCCTCCTCCTCTCTGTCCCTCAGGGTTCTTCCCACATGGAGTTGTGGAGCTGGAGTGTGTTATTGGAGTGCCCAGTTTGACCCTAGCACCCCAACTCAGTGCCTGGTAACCCGGTTTTTTTTTTTTTTTTTTTTTTTTTAGATGGAGTTTTGCTCTTATTGCCCAGGCTAGAGTGCAATGGTGTGATCTTAGCTCACTGCAACCTCCACCTCCTGGGTTCAAGGGATTCTCCAGCCTAGCCTCAGGCGCCCACGACTACACCCAGCTAATTTTTTAGTAGAGATAGGGTTTTACCATGTTGGCCAGGCTGGTCTGAGCTCCTGACCTCAGGTGATCCATGCACCTTGGCCTCCCAAAGTGCTGGTATTACAGGCGTGAGCCACCATGCCCAGCCAATCCTGTTGTCTTTTTAAAAATTTATTTTATTTTTGAGATGGAGTCTCACTCCGTCACCCAGGCTGGAGCTAGGCAAGTGGTGTGATCTCGGCTCTGCAGTCTCTTCCTCCTCGACTCAAGTGATTGTCCTGCCTCAGCCTCCTGAATACCTCGGATTATAGGCGCCCACCACCACACCTGGCTAATTTTTATATTTTAGTAGAGATGGGGTTTCACCATGTTGGCCAGGATGGTCTGGAACTCTGGACCTCAGGCGATCCACCTGCCTTGGCCCCCCCCAAAATACTGGGATTACAGGCGTGCCTGGCCACACCTGTTGTCTTTATAAACTTGACACCCTGTGTATCGGGTTGAGCAGTAGGAGGGGACTTTAATTTATTTTCTTCCAGAGCCTTCTGAGTGTAAGTCTAACTGTGCCCACACCATAGTTCCTAGGATGGCATTTACATTCAAACTGTTACCCTTTAATGCTTGAAAGCCTGAGCTTTAGACAAACCTGAGCTGCCAGAAAGGAATTTGCAATGCATTCAGGTGCTAATGAACAGGATGAGAAGTCCTAGCTAACTTCCTAGGCTCTTAGGCCCTCTCCTATCTTGCTGGAACTTCCTAACAACTTTGGGAGGCAGCCCTGGCAGGAATTTTTATATTTTGTTTTACTTTGCAGCTGAGTAAACTGAAGCTCAGAGCTCATGAATAGTGGAATTGGGCTTGACCAGCAGGCATCTAACTTCAGGCCACAAATATCCATGTTAATGTTTGACTGACTTACCTTCATGCTTTGAGATTATTTTAATATGGTGATGCTTGTGATCTGTGTCTGTTGGGGCTTAGTTCCTTAAGAAGCCTGACTGAGGCCGGGTGCAGTGGCTTACGCCTGTAATCCCAGCACTTTGGGAGGCCAAGGCGGGTGGATCACGAGGTCAAGAGATCGAGACCATCTTGGTCAACATGGTGAAACCACGTCTCTACTAAAAATACAAAAAATTAGCTGGGCATGGTGGTGCGTGCCTGTAATCCCAGCTACTTGGGAGGCTGAGGCAGGAGAATTGCCTGAACCCAGGAGGCGGAGGTTGCGGTGAGCCGAGATCACGCCATTGCACTCCAGCCTGGGTAACAAGAGCGAAACTCCATCTCAAAAAAAAAAAAAAAAAAGAAGTCTGAGTGAAAAGGTGGCCTGATACCCAGCAGAGATATGGGTACTTTACAAGCCAGGATTCCCAGATAACCAAGAAGGAAACTCTGTAAGGGAGTATTAATTGTTTGCTGTCTGGTATCAGTATTCATTCTTGGTTCAAACCCCAGCTTCACTGTATACCAGCCATGTGATGCTGGGTGCTTCCTCATCATCTCCACATGTCCTTTTCCCATCTGCAAGGGGAGGATAGTAACCATGACTCATCTCACAGGGCGATGATGATGTGTATTACATGCACGCTGAATGAAGAGACCCCCTAAACAGGCTTTGTGTGAGCAACATGGCTGTTTATTCACCTAAGTGCTGGCAGGCTGAATCTGAAAAGAGAGTCAATGGAGGGCGGTGGGGTAGGAGTTGGTTTTATAGGTTTGGGGTAGGCAGTGGAAAGATACAGAAGTTACGGTTCAGGATGTTTTTTGAAAGCTGGGAGGGGGGTTGTAGGGTCTAGAGTCACAAGGTTGACTTATCAGTTGAGCAAGGTTGGTGACAAAGTCCAGTTGCCTTATCAGTTGAGGTGGGAATAAAGAACAATAGAAGAATGTCTCAAAGTTAATTAGGCACCGCAGGGGTTGGTCATTCTTCTGTTTTGTGGTTTTCCAGTTACTTCAGACTTATTAGTTCTAGGAACTCATCTGGAGGTGTATGTGCGGGTCACAGAGGTTACCATGCAGTCCATGGCGCAGTCAGCCTAAAAGACCTTACAATGTGTAAATGAGATCACGCAGGTAAAGATGAAGAAGAGAAGTGTGAGCAGTGATTATCGTGATTTACAGGATGAAGGGGCTGGTGGGACCTTGAGCTTGTCAGCAAAGCAGAGCAAAATGCCTGCTGACCCCAGGCAAGGGTTTTCTGCTCAGAATTGTTTGTTCACTTCAGCCAGGTTCTTCTGGCCCTTGAGGCAAGTATGGGCATTGCCACATCCCCCTTTCTGATGCTCCATTTCTTACTCTGTGAATGGAGAGATTCTAAATTCATTCAGTGAACTTTCATGATGTGATACTTCAGGCCTATGTACCAGGAACAAGAAATGGTCCCAACCACACTTAGCTCCTCCACTTGCAAGGGAAGGACGCTGAATAGAAAGTCACTGGGGGAGGTCGACAGGGCTACAAAAGGGGTCAAGTCAGGAGGGGTAGAGCCCAGAAGGGAGCCTCAGAGGGGTCAGGCTGCATTAGTGGACTTGAAAGTTTTCTATAAATATGAGCTTTGAAAAATCATAATCCTGCCCTAGGAGAAGTAGGAATGTCTCCTTCTCTTATTGATCCATGTGAACCTTCCGGCCAGAGACCTGCCTGTCCAGAATCTAAGATAAGAGAAGTTCAGGGAAGTGAGGATATGAGATGAAACAAATGAGAACCATTTTCCTGTGCCTGCGTGACCCAGCGAGACTGCATCTTGCCTTCCCTGAGGGACACGCTGCTTCCATCAGTCGCTCTGAGCCGTTCAGCAGGACGGCGTGTCATCAAACCAATTTGGCCTCTGAGGCAATGAACACAGAGCCAGGACCAGAAGACCTGGGGCCATTTTACTCTTGAAAAGAACTTAGACATTGATCAACTTAATAGGCTCATTTCATGGAAGAGAAGTAGAAATGCAGAAATGGAAAATCTTAGCCTAGATCATGCAGCCTGTGGGAATTAGACACCATGATTTCCTGGCCAGCTCTCTTTCCCTGGAGGGCCTCTCCTCTAGAATGGGCTCCCTCTGACCACATTTTGCCCATGTGTAAAATCCAGCATGACTGCTGATGCTGTCCATATGTGAGTGGTGGCCCGTGGGCAGTGCCTGATGACCTCATCTGGTGGACATTCTTTTCCATCCTCCTCACCCCACCCCCGTAACCCAGGTGCAGAAACATTCAGGACGTTAAACCCTGGGAACTTCAATTTGAGATAAGACCTCATATGTCCTGCGGGTCAACAGGAGTGACTCAGGCATTATGAGAAGCACATGGTCATGGAGCCTGTGAGGACCACCTCAACTTGGGGATGAATCCTTAGTTAAGCTTATGTATGATGTTGCAATCTTGAACAGAAAAGGGGAGTGAGAGAGGAGAGGAGAGGAGAGAGGACAGTAGCAGGGAGGGATTTATTTTAAGAATTAGATTTAAGGTATCAGTTCACACAATTGTGGGGACAGCAAGTCTGAAATCTGCAGATCAGGCCACAGACTGGAGACCCAGGGAAGAGCTGATGTTGGCACTGGAGTCGAAAGGTAGAATTCCTTCCCATTCTCTACCCTCACTGTAACAGCAGATGCTCTGCAAGGTTGGGAATTCAATTTGCATTGTTATTCAGCCACTGGCAGAATGAGATCCTACGTTTGCTTTTCAGCCATCGCAGCTCTGCATCTGTGAGACATAAGGGCAGACACAGAAACTTTTGGGTCATTCGTGTGGTGCTTGAATCCCTGAATTAATTCTTTTTTCCCCCCACTTTGTCCAGCATAATCAGGAGCAACCAACCACTCTCGTTATATTTGTTAATTTGACAAAAATGTTTCAGGTACGGGCTACGCCGTCACCTAGGATCTTGCCTCTTAGAAGTCTTTGGGAGTATTAGTAATATTTTCTGTATCTCTATTGTCCCATCATGCCTTGTACTCTCCCCTTTTTACTCCTGGACATAGAATCATTAATGCCTTTAATCCAGTCAGATTGGAGAACAATTTCAGAAACCTCAGAACCCATTCAGAAACCTCATTTTTAAGGTGATGTTCATTTAGAACCACTCTTGCTATGAAAACCTGACAGTACAGGCCCTAGGCTGTTTGTTAGGGTCTGGCATGAATTCTCGCAAAGGTAAAGGAGAACGGTGAGAGTGTGTGTGTGTCTGTCTGTCCAACCCAGATAATTTTCAGTCTGCTTTGGTGGCTGCAGATTGCGCTACAGATACCTGGTTTTCCACAGTTCCCACTTTGGATTTGTTCTTCTGCTTCTCATCAATGGGAAATGACTGCCAGAGCTGGGAGCTGTCAGGCATTTCTAAATCCCAGCCTTGCGTTTATTCTTCATGAATGCACATGGGCCCCAGGCTGGTTGTAAATGAGCACCAGCTCCATCCCCTGCAGTTCTTGGCCTTTTACTACAGAGCCTGCCAGAGGCTGGCTTGGTCACCTCCTTCAGTTTAGACTTTTCCCTGGAGAAGAAAATCACAAAGGTTTAATGGGCACCAAGAAAGCATCAGCAGTGTGTTTAGAGAAGTGCAGAAGGGCCAGTTCAGCTTGTTCCATGGTTTATTATTATTAGTGGTAATTATTTCTGGCATGCGGTTAGTTCAACAGTGTCTCTGGCCTGGCTGAGCTCCAGAAATGCATCCCCAGCTCCCTCCTGTGAATCTTGATAGACCCAGGAGAGGAGCCCTGGGTGGGGGGGCTCCAGGGCCCTGGGGATGGGAGGCAGAGACCCCATATGTAGATCATACTCTCATGGAGGTAGAGGCCTTGCACATGATGGCTAAACTCCTGTCCCCCATTCTGAGACTAAGGAAAGAAAACCCAAAAGACAGCAAGGACCTCTGAATCCCTGAGGGAATTCAAACAGAGCAAAGTAGAACTGAGCCCAGGATGCCTCCGACCCTCTCCTAGCATCCACTGCGCCTTCCCCTGAATGTCCCTATCTTTGCTTGGCTCTGGCCCAGAGTCCACTCAGCCTTCGTTGAAGGAGGCAGGTTCTGCTCAGCATTGGCGTTGAAAGCTCTGACCCTGTTTTGGGTTTTCTAGGGGCTGAAGGCCAAGTTCATTCTCTTGAAGTGAGGTACATGTTCCTGTGCACACAGAGAAGGGGGATCCAGGGATCCAGCCCCTCATAGAGCAATTCACCCACCTCAAACTGAGTCATGTTTCTCAGGGAGTGATAAGCCCGTGGTCAGCAGCATTCACCCCCATGGTATTCAGGCCCCTTTCCAACCAGCTCCTCAGACTCAAGTTTCCAGAGGCAGGGAGGAGGAGCAGGCACAGGGAGAAGACAAGCGTCAGCAAGTTACAGGAAACTCAGGAAAATGTTTATGTGTGTCCAGGGATTTTCAAAGACCATCCAGCCATTCTTCTTCTCCAGGCACCTCTGCTCTCATGAACTTCTTCATGTGGACAAAAGCAGGAAGCCTTTAGGGCCGCGTATCCCTGAGACTTACACAGCCCTCACCTTTGTGCTTAGATGGACTGTGGCCAGTGGGACCCCCAGGCCTGGCTGGGTCTGGAGAGTTTTGCTGAACCAGATCTGTTAGATGTTTGAACCAAAAGCAGTTAGCCGGAGAGATCCTTTGAGAACTGATGGCTGCTGCTGTATGGGTTCTGCCCAGCCATTTGCATTTTGTAAAGGTCCTTTGTGGCAGCCAAGGCCTTCTCATTATGTGTTTTTCCACTTTGGGATGATGAGCTGGAGTGGTTTGTGCAAAAAACCTGATGGCTCTTTGCACCAGCTTCTGCCTGGGAGGCTTTGAGCAGGTCAGGAGACAAGGGGATCCTCCCAGGCCTTCTGAGCACCTAGCATTGGCCCTTTGCTTCCTCTGGGGCTTTCTTCTAGAGGTTTCCCTGGGTTTGGAGTCCTCCCTCCTGCTGGGGGTAGGGGCGTGGTTGCTGGTGGCCTGAAGTAAGCTGCCTGCTGTGGCCTCCAGCGCTCCCTGGCTGAACAGCAAGTCCTTTGTGAAATTCCTGAGGCAGGAGGGGGCAGCTGTGCAGAGCCAGCTCTCAGAGTGGCCGTGTATCAAGCGATAAGGCCTTCGGAAAGGCTGTGGAGAGGAAGGGAAACGCATTCCTGACTGTGGTATGTTTGGCCTCAAGGGCCCCATGTTTGGAGAACCAGAGGAGCTTGGCTGCATTGTTGTGGGGTGAATTTGACAAAAATGTTTAAGATATCAGCTACACAGTCACCTAGAACCTTGCCTCTTGGAAGTTTTTGGGAGTAGCCCTGTGCTGGGGGGAGCCAGTGGGAGGTGAATTCTGCCGCAAATTCCAGCTTGGATGCCTTTAATTAATCACGTATTAGGCCATTTAATCAGTTTAACACACATTTACAGAGTGCCTACTATGTGCAGGCAGGTAAATGATCTTCAAAGTGTCTCCATCAAGTGCAAAGTCAAAAATTCCAAACTGGGCAATGACTGGAAGGGAGGATGGGATTCTCAGATGGAGGGCGTGATACCCGAGTTGTGTTTTGGCTGATGTTAAAGTACATCAGCTTCCAATAGTGAAGGGCATCTGATGCTTCAATGAGGAGGGTCTTTTTTTTTTTTCCTTTTAAATTCTTGAATGCAGAAGGGCTCCTTTGGAAGATTTTATGCAAGAGAATGGCATGGAAAGATCATCTTTTAGTTGATCACTCTGGAAGTGTCATGTAGAGTGGATGGAGAGATGGGGAGTGGGGTTGAGAGAGCAAACATAAATCTAAGGTTCAATTGGGAGACTCATGGGAAGAGCTGTTGAGAAATGATGAGGGCCTGATTTAAGGAACGATTGTATTGAAGGCACTAAAGTACTGGCATTTACTGAATGTACATGAGTCTCAACTTTCTGGGTTTTATCTGAATGCACAGAGAAGAGGACATGATCTGAGCATCAGGAAGTTGACGTTTGTCTTGGACACTGCATTAATTAAGCTAGGCTAAGCTTCTGGAAACTCTGAAATCCCAGTAGCATAATGTCCAGTTTGTTTCTCACTCAGAGTTGGCTGTGAAGCTGGTGGCTGTGACAGACAGCTTCTTCCAGGCAGTGACTCAGGGATCCAGGCTATCTCTTCAGCAGATCTGGGGGTTATGTATTTGCTCTGAAATACTTTAGCCTGGTGGTATCATGTGTGATTTCCTCTCACAGACCTTTAGTCGGAGCTAGATACTGAGAGGGGCTAGGAATTGTGAAAAGGTTGTGTGAATGAACACGGAGGTTAAATTTGAGTGCCACAGGCCATGCATAAAGAATCCAGATAGCACCTGGGATTGGATGCTTGGACACCATCTGAAGAGGAGATGAATAGAGTTGAAAATAAGCAGTGTAGGCCACAGAAGCCTTCAGGATGTCTGGGATCCTCTAGGGAGGGTGTGTTGATTGAAGAGCAGGGGCCGAAGGTGGAATCTTAGGGAGCTCATGTTCATGGGTCACAGGCTGGCTGAGGTACTGGATTTCACCAAGCCTCAGTTTCCTCATCTGTGAGATGAGCCTGATGTTTCCATGAAGGGACAGTGAGAGCGCTGGATGCTGCTGGGCCGGCAGTGGCTCCTCATAGGGGTGGTTTCCTTCCTGCTTCTTTGTGTTGTACTGAACCTTGTGTGTTCTGTTTTCAGGAACTGTGGTGTATGGTGAGCCCATCACCGCCAGCTTGGGAACGGATGGCTCCCACTACTGGAGCAAGAACTGGGCCAAGGCTGCTGCCTTTGTCACCTCCCCACCCTTGAGCCCCGATCCAACCACTCCAGACTTTCTCAACTCCTTGCTGTCCTGGTGAGTCCTGGTGACTTGTTCACACTTCACATTCTCGGTCTTTCTCAGATCAGAGCTACCCGTTAGTGAAAACTACATGGCGGGTGAGAGCGGCTGTACAAACCGGGAGGCCCTTGTTCACCAAATTAGGTTGGCTACATGAGTACAGGGAATGTCATTCTAGCACCATTTTGGGAGGGGATTCTGAATGCAATCCCGGGCGGTCTTTAAAGTCAAGCCAAGCGGGTAGAGGAGGCATCAAAAGGACGCCACTGTGGTTGGTATGGCGTCACCCATGGGACAGCCCACCAAATAGTGTGGGCACACAGCATCCTGGCGAAGCTACAGTGCAGTGTTTTCTCTGCAGTGGAGACCTCCAGGTCACGGGCAGTGCCCATTGCACGTTTAACACTGCCCAGAAGGCTGTAGGAAAGGACAACTTCACCCTGATTCCGGAGGGGACCAATGGCACTGAAGAGCGGATGTCCGTCATCTGGGACAAGGCTGTGGTAAGGAGCAATGGCCTCACTCCTTGGTGGCTCTCAGCCTTCTTTGTCCTTCTCATCGGGGGGGTCCTGGGGCGTGGAGGCCTTGAAATGACAGTGGAGGACATCCTAGAAGCCAGTACTTATGTGACAGTATTTCTGAGGGTCAGAAACCTTAGACCTCTCCTTATAGGTCATTTCTTCCTAAATGTTACATACATATTTCTTTTAAAGAAATTTTAAACATTATTTTCAGACATGGTCTTGCTCTGGCATCCAGGCTGGAGTACAGTGGTACAATCATAGCTCATTGCAGCCTCAAACTCCTGGGCTCAGGTGATCCTTCCATCTCAGCCTCCCAAGTAGCTGGGATCACAGGCGCACACTACCATACCTGGCTAATTTTTATTTTTTGTAGAGATGGGTTCTCACTATGTGTATATGCAATATGCATGAGTGTGTAAATAATACTGGCATCATAAAGCTGGGTGTGGTGGCTCATGCCTATAATCCCAGCACTTTGGGAGGCCAGGGTGGGTGGATCATTGGAGCCCAGGAGTTCAAGACCAGTCTGGGCAACATGGCAAAATCCTGTCTCTACTAAAAATACAAAAATTAGCCAGGCATGGTTGTGAGTGCCTGTAGTCCCAGATCCGCGGGGGGGGCGGGCTGAGGCAGAAGAGTCACCTGAGCCTTGGGAAGTTGAGGCTGCAGTGAGCAAAAATCAGGCTCTCCAGACAGGACGACACAGTGAGACACTGTCTTAAAAAATAATAATAATATTGGCATCACACTATTTTGTAATCTGTTTTCTTTTAAATTAATATATCGTGGAAATGTCTCCACGTGCTTAACTATGCTTGAAAAAGTTGATTTATAATAGCAGACTCTTCCATGTGAATGCTAAACTGGGACTCATTTATTTATTTATTTGAGATGGAGTTTTGTTCTGTCGCCCAGGGTGGAGTACAGTGGCACCATCTTGGCTCATTGCAACTTCTGCCTCTGGGGTTCAAGTCATTCTCCTGCCTTAGCCTCCTGAGTAGCTGAGATTACAGGCGTGTGCCATTGTACCAAGCTTGTTTTTGTATTTTTAGTAGAGACGGGGTTTTACCATGTTGGCCAGGCTGGTCTTGAACTCCTGACCTCAGGCAATCCACCTGCCTTAACCTCCGAAGGTGTTGGGATTACAGGCACGAGCGACTGCACCTGGTTGAGACTCGTGTATAATTCTCTTTTTTTGGAGGCAAAGTCTTACTCTATCCCCCCAGGCTGGAGTGTGGTGGCACAATTTTGGCTCACTACAGTGTCTGCCTGCCGGGTTCAAGCGATTCTCCTGTTTCAGCCTCCTGAGTCGCTGGGATTACAGGTGCCTGCCACCACATCTGCCTGATTTTTGTATTTTTAGTAGAAACGGGGTTTCACCATGTTGGCCAGGCTGGTCTCGAACTCCTGACCTCAGGTGATCTGCCCTCCTTGGCCTCCCAAAGTGCTGGGATTACAGGCATGAGACACCATACCCAGCTAAATTTATAATTCGTTGGTTGAACATTTATGTTTTTTCTGATTTTTTTTTTCTTCACTGGGATGTCATCCTTGATTGTGTTTGTAGGAGAAATTTCTACAAGTGGCATTGCTTGGTTAAAGAATGTATATATTTTTTACATTTTTGATACGTTTTTTAAAAGTTCCTTCCGGAAAGTTTGTACCGCTTTATATGCCACCAGCAATATGTGTCAGTCCCTAGTGTCTTTACCACCTGGGTGTTATCAGCAAAAAACTTATTTGCTGATTTGATAGGTTAATTTTGTGTCTCATTGTTTTACATTTAATTTTATCAATTACTGATTAGAGTGAAAAGTTTTTCATATGCTTATTGGCCGTTTGTACTTTTTTCTCCTTCTTAATGCCAGTTCATTTCCTTTGCCCAGATTTTTTTTTTTACTGGATTTAGAGTGGGTTTGGGAGGGGAAGCACTTGAGGAAATGTGACTGGTACCTAAAACCAGATGTGGGGCTGAGACTTCTAGGTTGGCTAGTCTAGCAGGTGACATCTGGCCCGGCATGGTGGCTCACGCCTGGAATCCCAGCACTTTGGGAGAGTGAGATGGGAGGATTGCTTGAACTCAGGACTTTAAGACCAGCTGGGCAACATAGTGATATCCCATCTCTAAAATAGAAAAAAAAATTAGCCAAGTATGGTGGTACATGTCTGTCTTTCCATCTACTCGAGAAGCTGAAGCAAAGAATTGCTTGAGCCTGAGAAGTTGAGGCTGCCCTGAGCTGTGATCACTCCACTGCACTCCAGCCTCAGTGACACTAAGACCCTGTCTCCAAAAAAAAAAAAAAAAGCCTAGATTTGTGGTTGCATCTTGTTGAAAAGGACAGCCAGTTGGGCCAAATGATATTTCCTAAAGAGGCACTGCCATCCCTGCAAATGAAATCAATTTATTTTTGTTTTGAAATAATTTTAGATTAAGAAGTTGCAAAGACAGCACAGAGAGGTCCTGGGCACCCTTCACCCTGTTTCCCCCATGGTCACGTCTTCTGTAATTGTAGTCTGATACCAAAACCAGGACACTGGCAGTGGCAGAATGCGTGGGCATAGCTCTAGGCTCTGTGGCCACCTGTGGGGTTATGTGACACCACCACCATCAAGATGCAGGTCTAGTCCAGCACCTCAGAGACCTCCCTCTTGCTGCTCCTCCTCTCCACTCTTCCCAACCCTGGAAGACCCCATCTAGCCCCTCCTCTGTTTTCCCTCTCTACCATTTTGTTATTTGGAGAACATAATAGAAATGGAGTCATACAAAGTGTGACCTTTGAGACTGTGTTTCACTTGGCACAATGTCCTTGACATCCATCTAAGCTGTTGTGTGTATCGTTTTATTGTAAAGTAACTTTGTAAGTCGTTTTTGCTGTGTGCCTGGTGTGCTCACCTGTGCCTTCTCCCTCAGGTCACTGGGAAGATGGACGAGAACCAGTTTGTGGCTGTGACCAGCACCAACGCAGCCAAAGTCTTCAACCTTTATCCCCGGAAAGGCCGCATTGCTGTGGGATCCGATGCCGACCTGGTCATCTGGGACCCCGACAGTGTGAAAACCATCTCTGCCAAGACACACAACAGCGTAAGACCTGTTAACCATGCAGACCCCATTCAAATGCATTACAGTCACAGAGAGACAGACAGAGGGAGAGCCCCAGGGTTTCTCCTCACAGCATTCACAACTCGCTGTGATGGGAATGCACATTTCCTGAGGATGCTATGATTTGCAATTTGCTTGGAAAAGAATAGTTATTTCATTTTCTTTACTGAGGTCAGTAAGACTGTTAACTCTTATAATCATTTTGGAGTACCACAGTCTCTCTAGCTATAGACCTTTAGAGCCTCCAGAGTGATGCTAGGATGTGCAAAGCTTCTAGGAGTCAGGGAGCTTTCCATTTAGAGCCTCCAAAGTGATGCCAGGTCATGCAAAGCTTCTGGAAGTCAGGGACCATTCCATTTAGAACCTCCAGTGATGCTAGGATGTGCAAAACTTCTAGAAGTCAGGCATCGTTCCATTTTCATAGTTTGGCACAGCACTTCTCATGGCAATACTTGGTGCAAGGGACCTCATCGAAACAGTGAGATGTCCGCTACTGAGAAGCCCACTGGGGACTTTGATCCTCTTAAGCCATTGTTTTCTCAGGCCAGTGTCCCTATAGCAACCTGAATGACAGCCACTCTTATTATCTTAAAGGAATTGATTGACTGACTTCTTCCTAACAGAAGTACACCCCAGCCATTTGATTGTCCTTTCTAGGATATGCAACTTTGGGTATCTCTTGCCTCTGGGTCTGGATTGCACAGCTTAGAGATGTCCTCTCTTGGTAACAGGACCCAGGCCAAGTATGTGAATGTCTTAGGCTTCTCAGCTGAGAGTGAGGGGTTCAGACAAGGTCTCCAAGTGTCTTGTGATTCTGTGAGGTTAGCTGGCTTTAAGCAGAGGTGTTAGATGCTGCCGATTCTTCACAAGCAGCAGGGTATAGGCAAAAAGCTGAATGAATATACACAAAGGGAGAGCTTTGGAAAAGAAATGGGCCTTAGGCAGAAGCGTTTTATGTCAGGAACTCATTTGAATCTTGAAAACAGCTCAGGCCAGCAAGTGCTGACACTTCCCCCACACCCCACGACAGCTCAGGGGCAGGTTTCTGGCATTTGTCCAGGACAACTCAGGGAGTTTGCCCTGTCCCAGTTCTCTCTCATTTGCACACACAGAGGTGTTTGGGCTGCAGTGAGCTCAGGCTCAGCTCTGGCTTCTGCTGCCACCTGTGAGTACCAGGATGGTGGCTGCTTCTCAGAAGACTGTTCAAGTCTGTGTTTAAAGCTCCCTCCCTCCCCACTCACTGGCTCAGCCTGGCAGCGCAGCCTTAGGGTCGCACCCTCTCACAGCTCAGATCATGACTTCTTGGGTGCCGCGACTGGCTGTTTTATGGTCAGAGGTCCTAGGGCCCTGCCCATTGAACCCACCTATTCATGTGCCTGCAACTTCACATTTTCATTGACTCTTTTATTTGACCTTCTCAGTAAAGGGACTGGTATTATTATCCCAATTTGGGAAAATAAATAAATGGAGGCTTAGAGAGCTTAAGTGACCAGTCTAATGTTACATAGCGATTTTGCGGTTGAGCCAGAATTAGAACTCAAAAATGTCCAGCACTCTTCCCTGCCAGACAGCATCTGCAGCCTCTTGGTTGGGCTCAGATGGGGAAATGCTTCCCCTCTCTTATAGGGTAGCTTCCGCCAGAGGTGCTATAAATGGCTGCCTGGGCTCTTTACTTAAGACAGAAACGACCCAGCTGGGGAGCTTGCATTTGGAGCTCTTAACCTAGAAGAGGCAGTGAGAAGGAATGAAGATTTGGTAGGACAGATTCTGCCCTCCCGACATTTTCACCTAAACCTGCTCTGCTTTTTCCTCCTGGTGACCTATGGAAGAGATGTTGACTCTAAGTGGCGCTTTTCCATCGTCACCTATTTTAAAGTGCCAGCACAAAGCATGTCTGTGCACTGATCTTCTGGGAAAATGCAAATAGGAGACTTTCCCTGCATCGTACAGTGTTTCCTACCATGGAGCTAATTAGCTTTAATTGGAGCATCCAGCGAACTGTTATCTACAGCCCTGTTGCTAAGCCTTTGTTTGGATTTTCCAGGCATCTGGCCAGATGAGTAATTTTAGGGAGCCTGTGTGGATGTAGGTTAACAATGCCTATGCATAGTGAGTGATGAAGCCTCTCTGCATCATGGCTGGTTGGAGAGTAGGCTCTGAGTATCTGGGAATTGTGATCTGACCCTTGGCCTTGTCAGTGTTAACTCACTGAGAGTCGTGGGGCTGGTTCCTCCATCTTTAAAAAATGAGAGATGGCAGCTGAGCACTGTGGCTCATGCCTGTAAACCCAGCACTTTGGGATTCTGAGGTGGGTGGATCACCTGAGGTTGGGAGTTCGAGACCAGCTTGGCCAACATGGCGAAACACTGTGCCTAGTAAAAAATAAAAAAAAAATAGCTGGGCATGGTGGCACGTACCTATAATCCCAACTACTTGGGAGCCTGAGGCAGGAGAATTGCTTGAATCTGAGAGGTGAAGGCTGCAGTGAGCCGAGATCGCGCCACTGTATTCCAGCCTGGGCAACAAGAGTGAAACTCCATCTCAAAAAAAAAAAAAAGGAGAGAGAGATGGCCCCCAGAGGTCTTCTAGGTGCTCATTTATAAGCAACAAGACTCAACACATGCATTGTATGACATCTTGGACCCTGTAGGACTGGCAAGCACAGCGCAAGAAAAAGCCAGACAGTGAATGAGTGAACATTTTCAAATGCCCGCTGTGAGCCAAGTAGTGATCTAGATAGATGTTTTTGTTCATTTTATTTCATTTGATCTTTGCATCAGTCCTGCAAAGGGGGTCCTCCTTACCCCTCACAGATGAGGAGGCTGAGGCTCAGGTGTGTGAGGGATGCGTCTAAAGTCACATAGCTGGTGAATGGCATATGTGGGGTGTGAACCCAGGGCAGATATCTCCGTGGCGAAGGCTGTGCCCATACTCTACCCAACAGGGCACAAGAGGAGGTTGTCAGGGCATGAACTCTTAGCTGCGGAGTGATGTGGAAGAGATGGTTCTTGATCTAGGCCTTAAAGGATGAGTCATGCCCTTTAAAGTGTGATTTCCGAGACCACCAGGGATGAGACTTTTTGTGTTGTCATCTTCACGTACACCTTGGGAGGGTGGCAGATGAAGAAACTAAAGCTGAGGCAGGATCAAAGCGATCTCCCCTGAGTCGCACAGCTTCTGGATTTTCCTGTATCTGAGATGCCATCGATTTTAAGGTATTCCAGTAGGTTATGTGTCATGAGGAAAGAAGGCATGCCCCAGATGAAGAGTCTCAGAGGAGACTGGGCTGCCGCAGGCCAGCATGCGTTTATTGTGGCAGCTTTGGGGAGTGCATCTGCTGGGAAGATGGGTCGCAGGAAATCCCTCATGCCTCGACCTTGGCATTGGGTGCCAGGAGGGAAAAATGTCTCCTCCAAGAATTTGAACTGAAAGTGGGTGCTTGTCCAGCCTTGTGGTCTGAATGTATACTGCCTGTGTGGCCCAGAACAACGCCGAGCTGAGCATTTACTGTAAAATGCCCTCAGTGGGGTAGTCCCCCCACCCAGTGGCACAAGCAAACCCATATACGCCTAGAAGAAATTGTTTTTAGTCTAGGCTGGCAGTGCCCGCGTGGCTCCAGCTGCTGTAAGACACATTCTGACTTCAGGGATGAGTGTATTCGAATTGATGAAAGAGAGTTGTGAGCCAGGGGTCTCGGGATTCCACATGCAGTCCTTTTCAGTTCCCTGCCGGCACCTCTCTGCTTTGGTTCCTTTGGTAGCTTCCGCGGAACTTCTTTGAGACTCAAGAGTAATGCACTGACAGCCCTCGAGGCTGTTTTCACTGAAGATTGTTCACGGGGTGTTGTGCATTTCCATGCCCGATGTGAGCTGCTTAGTCGGCTGAGGCTGCTCCATGCTGAGGCATGCTCCAGCCACTGCACTAAGCAGAAATGTCATGTTGAACTGCAGGGCGCTAGCACCGTTCTCTGTTTACAGGCCAGCTCCCTGAGTGCTGATAACCTGGTCTCAACTTGCCCAGAAGCCGAGGGTGCTTTTTATGGTTGGAACCACCTATGAATCCCCCAGTCCAGACTCAGACACAGCCATTGGTCTCCATGAACCAAGCAGGCAGGAAGAAGTGGGAGGCATTTGGGATCTGGGAAGGAGCCCTGGGTGAGCCGAAGCTGCAGGATGGAGTTTTTGATGGCAGGGTGCAGTGACCCCTGTTTTCTGTTGCTTCATTACCAACCACAGATTCACATCCATATGGAGACCCCACCTATTTTTCAAGAGGGCACACAGATGTATCTGTTTTATCCTGAAAAACTTGAAACCAGAAGGATAGCTCCATTGTTCTGGAAATAAACTAGCCCTCAATCCTTTTATCAGAGGCATGTCTCTTCAGTGACCACAATCCTTTCACTTAGGGATGTCAGTTTAACCACACCGCCAACATATTGGAAAATCAGGCTCGCCAGCGGGAAAACCTACTTGTGGATGGCTCATTTCTAGATGAAATTTAGAACTCGGTCAGAGAGGGCCTTTGGAATTCAACCGGAATGGACCTGGAGTTGGTGGGAACATGGTCCCTGTTAATAGGAGGAATCATTTTCTCTATATTTGTGTAGCATTTACAAACACACACCCTTTCCATACAGTTATTCTGTTTCATTATTTTTCTAATTTGGAGAGGTAGGAAAAGTTATTCCATATTCTAGACAGGGAAATGGAGACACAGCAAGTAAGTGCCTCCTGGGGTGCTGGGGGTGCCCATTTGGGACAGGACCCCTGTCTCTGGGTCTCTCTCTTGTCCACGTGGAGTCTGTTCTGGAGTTTACTGTGCCCTCTTCCCAGTCTCTCGAGTACAACATCTTTGAAGGCATGGAGTGCCGCGGCTCCCCGCTGGTGGTCATCAGCCAGGGGAAGATTGTCCTGGAGGATGGCACCCTGCATGTCACCGAAGGCTCTGGACGCTACATTCCCCGGAAGCCCTTCCCTGATTTTGTTTACAAGCGTATCAAGGCAAGGAGCAGGGTGAGTAGTTTTGTTCTGATGAATTTTTTTTTTTTAATTCATGAATTAAGTTCAAGGCCACAGACATTTATTAAGCACCTTGAGACAGAATATTAGGAGGAGTATAGTGGATTCCAGGAATAACAGGGACCCTGAGTTTTTATTCCTGGTATTTAAAATACTGGAGAAGGAGTCAGGCGTGTCCACAGACAGCCCTAGCAAAGTCTGATCATGGTATATGCCATGAGGAGGAGTGTGGAGTGAGCGCCCAAAGGAGAAAGCCGCTGCTGCAGCTGGGGAGTCATGGGGAGAGGATGTTTTGAGTTGGGCTTTGAAGGTTAAGTAGGAGTTTGTCAAGTCAAAGAGGGGAAATGAGGGAATTTGATAGAGTGTCATGAGCATAGAAAATGTACAGTGTATTCAGGGCATGTGAGGCAGGAAAGAGATGGAGCTGTAAGGGAATTAAAGGGAGAATGTGATTAGAGAGAAAGTTTGGGGCCAGATCTTGAACATACCAGATCCTCCTCACAGCACGTTTAGGAGGTTCTTACAGGGTTTAGAGTTGGAAGTTCCTTGAGGGGAAAATGATAAGGTGTGTTAGTTTTTATAGAGTTAACCAGTTACTGGACCTTGTGGGGAGCTCTGGCCTGGCAGGGTGAGAGCTGGCCACACCACACCTGTCCACCTGTCTGCGGGGAGAACCCTCCTTCCCTAGAGCTCACAGGCCCATCCTCCCTCCAGGAGGGTTTCTAGAGAGGTGTCCTCTGTGGCCTGAGCTGGGGGGACTCTTGTGTTTTGCAGCTGGCTGAGCTGAGAGGGGTTCCTCGTGGCCTGTATGACGGACCCGTGTGTGAGGTATCTGTGACGCCCAAGACAGTCACTCCAGCCTCCTCAGCCAAGACGTCTCCTGCCAAGCAACAGGCCCCACCTGTCCGGAACCTGCACCAGTCTGGATTCAGTTTGTCTGGTAGGACTGGGGCTTGGGGAGGGGCCAGTTCTGCAAGGCTAGCTCACTGGTGCTGGTGAGGCTGCAATTGCATTTGGAAAGGACACAGAAATGGAAGTGACTCATACTCCTGTTCTTCCCAAAGGGAGAAATACAGTGGGACTCAGAGCACTGGATATGTATTTTCTTTTTCTTTTTTGAGATACGGTCTTGCTCTGTCACCCAGGCTGGGGTTCAATGGTGTGATATTGGCTCACTGCAGCCTCCACCTCCCAGTTCAGGTGATTCTCATACCTCAGCCTTCCAAGTAGCTGGGATTACAGGTATGTGCCACCATGCCTGGCTAATTTTTGTATTTTTAGTAGAGATGGGCTATTACCATGTTGGCCAGGCTGGTCTTGAACTCCTAACCTCAGGTGATCTACCCACCTCAACCTCCCAAACTGCTGGGATTACAGGCATGACCTATCGCACCCAGCCAAGGGTTCAGATTTTTACATTTCCCTATTTGAAACTTCCTTCCCAGTATTTATTTGGCCCATGACTAGAACATTACACTCTTCCAGCTCCCTGGGCCACAGATTCCTATGGCTTATTAAAGAAATCATTAAACCAGAGAGAATTTTTTTTTTTTTTTTTTGAGACTGAGTCTTGCTCCGTCACCCAGGCTGGAGCGCAGTGGCATGATCTCAGCTCACAGCAACCTCTGCCTCCCTGGTTCAAGCAATTCTCCTGCCTCAGCCTCCCAAGTAGCTAGGATTACAGGCTCACACCACCACGCCCAGCTAATTTTTTCGTATTTTTAGTAGAGACTGGGTTTTACTATGTTGGCCAGGCTGTTCTTAAACTCCTGACCTTGTGATCCACCTGCCTCAGTTTCCCAAGGGGCTGGGATTACAGGCATGAGCCACCATACCCAGCCAAGAATTTTTGTTGTTGTTGGGTTTTTAGAAAATTACCTAGGTACCATCTATGGGTTACCAGTTTACGAAACATTTAAAAATAATGAACTTTAGCTTGTTTTAAGTAAAATGTGTATAATCATGTCAGTGTTCTCTGATCTCTCCAGGCTGTTTGAATATAAGGTGCCATTGTTCCTCCTACTTGTGTTTGTATGTGTAGGGTTAGGGGACTAGAATGCCAGAGAGGGATGTGTCCTCAGAAAAGCCACAGCCAATGTGGCTCGTCAGAACAGGGAACAGGACGGAGTCTGCCATGTAGTGATATTTTATATACAGTTTTACTTCCTCCAGTAATAGATCCAATAGCCTTTATATAGTCTGATTTTTGGCTACCTGAGGCTCATCTCCTTTTTGAAAAGTTTATAATTTTTATTTTGAGAGAGAGAATAGTATCTCACTGTGTCACGAGCACCCAGGCTAGAATACGTTGGTGCAATCACAGCTCACTGCAGCCTCAACTTCCTGTGCTCAAGTGATCCTCCCACCTCAGCCTCCCCAGTAGCTGGTACTACAGGCTTGCACCACCATGCCTGGCTAATTTTTTATTTTTTTGTTAGAGACAGGATCTCACTGTGTTGCCTAGGCTGTTCTCAAACTTCTAGAGTCAAGTGATCCTCCCAGCTCAGCCTCCCAAAGTGCTGTTCATCAGATTCCAGGCATAAGCCACCATGCCCGGCCTCCACCTCCTTTCTGTACTCTAAACTGCAGTGAGGTTTTAAGAGAAAAACAAGAATGTGAGGCCAGGCAGGGTGGCTCACACCTGTAATCCCAGCATTTTGGGAGGCAGAGGTGGGAGGATTGCCTAAGCCCAGGAGTTTGAGACCAGCCTGGGCAATATACCGAGACCCCTCTTTACAAAAAATTAAAAAATTAGCTAGATGTGGGGGTGCATGGTTGTGGTCCCAGCTTCTCGAGGGGGACACTGGGAGGATGGCTTAAGCCCAGGAGGTAGAGGCTGTGGTGAGCTGTGATGGCACCACTGTACTCCCCTCTGGAAAACAGAGCAAGACCCTGTCTCCAAAACAAAGAATGCAACTAGCACGTTTCCTCTTGAGCTGTGAGATTTTACCTGCAAGCAGGAGCTTATGTGAGTGTCCTGGCCCCTCACCCACTGCTCTCCCCTCCTCTCCCTCCAGGCGCTCAGATTGATGACAACATTCCCCGCCGCACCACCCAGCGTATCGTGGCGCCCCCCGGCGGCCGTGCCAACATCACCAGCCTGGGCTAGAGCTCCGGGGCTGCACCGTCCACTGGGGACCGGGGATGGGACACCTGAGGACATTCTGAGACTTCTTCCTTCCTTTTTTTTTTTTTTTCTTTTTAAGAGCCTGTGATAGTTACTGTGGAGCAGCCAGTTCATGGGGTCTGCACCCCATCTCTCACCGGGAGTTACTGATTTTGCTCACACTTCCCTACACATCTCGAGTATCACACCCAAGCCTACCCACCAAGCTCATACACGGAACCACACCCAGCACTCAGACATGCGAACAGAGCAGCCCCCAGCGAGGGTCTTCCTCACCCTCAACCTCCTAGAGTCTGTTAGCATCTTCCTTTACATGGGGGGAGGGAAGATAAAGTGAATTGCCCAGAGCTGCCTTTTTTTTTCTTTTAAAAAATTTTTAAGACGTTTTCTTCATGGGGCTGGGGAGGGGCCGGGTGGGGGGGAGTCTTTTTTTTTTTAATACTAAATTGGAACGTTTAATTCCATATTAATACAAGGGGTTTGAACTGGACATCCTAATGATGCAATTACGTCATCACCCAGCTCATTCCGGGTGGTTCGCAAACTCACCGTGTCCGTCCTGAGAGGCTCCAACATGCCCACATCGCCATTCTGTAGTCTCCAGGGTCAGCTGTGGATAAAGGGGCAGGCTTGCTTTACTGGCCTAGATTTTGCTGCAGATTAAATCTTTTGAGGATTCCCTTCTCCCCTCTTTTACCATTTTTCTGCGTGCTCTCACTCTCCTTCTTCAGCTCTTTAATTCGTGAATATTTTCGTGTTTGTCTCTTTCTCTGTTTCCTCCCACCCTTGTCTCGGAGACAGTGTTTTCCTCCCCTTCCCCGTTAATCTTTTCACCTCCCAGGTCTATCATTTCATTGTGGTCAAAGGGTCCGCCCAAAGGATTTGAACCTTTGCCATTGCACGCGTAGTGCTGTGTCATGCTAGTCCATGTGGGACCGGGTGCTACCCACCTGCCATCATGAGGATGTGCGCTAGAGTCTGGGACCTTGGCCAAGTGCAGGGATGGGCCATGCTGTCTCACCCACACTACCACACGTGGAACCGCAGACAGGGCCCAGAAGTGTAGAAGGCTGAGGCTGCAGAACCAGAGAGATTTTCCTCTGTGCAGTGATATCTGGCTAAAGTCACGGTCAGACCTAAACACTGAACCCCATAACCCAAGTGAGCCAACCAAGGTCACCAGTTCAGAAGTGCTAAACTCACAGGAGTCTGACTCAAGGGCCTGCTGTTTCCTGGTTAAACATCTTTTGAGATTCTAGAACACATGGGAACTTTTTATTTTTTGGGGAAAAACACATTTCCTTCTTGTCCAATTATTTCAAAAGACACACCACATAGAGGCTCTACAAACTTAAACAATCCTCGGGGAACTTAAGTCCATTCTCCTTTGCAAGAGGAGAAATCTGTTTTATGAATAATAGGTCAGATCAGAAGTGTTTTGGGAGGAAACCTGAGAAATTGAACACAGGGCCCCCTTAGAGACAGACCACAGGCGATGTCACATCTCCACCCTTCCCCCCCCTTCTGTCACCTTTCCCCCCAGCTGGCTCCTTTGTATCCATCCCCGTTCTTGCCGACTTGTGTTGCATCCTATTCCAGACGTGTTTACAGGTTCTCTTAAGCAATGTGTTTGCAAGCTTTTGTACAAACCAAATCTGCTTTTTGTAAAGCATTAACCTCACCAAGTAGGTCATTCCATCACCACCCTTGTCTCTCTACACATTTTGCCTTTGGGGTTCTGGTCGGGGTTTTAGGTTTTTTTGTTGTTATTTGTTAAAGGTAAATTGCACTTTTAAAAAAATAATTGGTTGACTTAATATATTTGCTTTTTTCTCACCTGCACTTAGAGGAAATTTGAAAAAGTTGGAAAACAATTTTTGTTTCAATTCTCAGAAACACTTGCAGCTCTAGTATTCACTTGGGTCTTCCTGTTTTTCCTGTACCGGGTCATGGTGAGTTTTGGTTGTTTTCTTAAACAACACTTTAAAACCTGAAGATTTCTGCAGGCTGTCTAAGCATGTTTACCTGTTGGCTTGCTTTGTGTGTCTGTTAAATGAATGTCATGTGTAAATGCTAAAATAAATCGACAGTGTCTCAGAACTGAGTAACTGCAGTGACTTGATGCTCTAAAACAGTGTAGGATTTAAGAATAGATGGTTTTTAATCCTTGAAATTGTGATTGTGACCCATGAGTGGAGGAACTTTCAGTTCTAAAGCTGATAAAGTGTGTAGCCAGAAGAGTACTTTTTTTTTTGTAACCACTGTCTCAATGGCAAAATAATTATGGTAAAAGGCAAGTCTCGTGTTTATTATTCCTTAAGAACTCTGTGTTATATTACCATGGAACGCCTAATAAAGCAAAATGTGGTTGTTTCAGGGGTGTGTCTGTACTGAGATGTTGGGGAGGTGGCTGCTTGGCTGGGGCCTCCAACCAGACTTCCCCTCCACAAGCATTCATGGAGCCCTCGGCTTCAGTTTGGCGAATATACCAACTCAAGGGTTTTCACTCCACAGCACAGGCTGCTATGTCTAGGCCACGGGACTCTAAGTAAAGATGCAGCCTGTGGCTGCGTGGCAAGCCAAGTGTCAGAAATTCACAGACTCCATCCTGGAGAGGCCTCCAGGATCCAGCTGCACACCAAAGTTTGAAACTGGGAATTGCGAGGGACCATATACTTTAGTGGGGGTGACCCCTCTGCTCTCTGCTTCCTTCCAGCTTGTTTACCCTGGAAAGATAAGAGACAGGTGTGTTGACCCTTAGCCACACCTCAGTCCAGAAGCTTGTGGGATACCAGGATATAAAGGCTTGGTTTGACACTCTTATGCAAGTATCAATAATGTACTTTGGCCAGGAGCCCTGCCCGCCCCAGCAGGCCAGATGCTTGGTTTCCATGGTTACCCTGATAACTGGCACATTATTGATTCTGAGAACAATGAATGAGAGTGTAGGTGCCTTGGGCCCACCAGGCATAGGGTTCATAGGGTTGATGAAGTCATTTTTTCCCCCCTTCCTCCTCTTTTCCCTCTCTTCCCTGTTTCTTGAGACAAGTTTCCACCCTGTTGCCCAGGCTTCAGTGCAGTGGCATGTTCTCGGCTTACTGTAGCCTTCCTCCCTTGGGCTCAAGCGATCCTCCCACTTGAGCCTCCTGAGCAGCTGGGTCTACAGTTGCATACCACCATGCTCAGCAATTTTTAAATTTTTTTGTGTGTTTTTTGTAGAGACAGGGCTTCACCATATTGCCCAGGCTGGTTTTGAACTCCCGGGCTCAAAGAGTTCACCCACCTCGGCCTCCCAGAGTGCTGGGATTACAGATGTGAGCCACCACACCTGGCCTAGAACTCTGTTAATAGGATTTACTCCAAAGACAAATTTGCGAGCCAGCATCTAGAAAAAGTAAGTGGAGTTCCTTCAGGAAGTGTTTGTCTTGCACTGCCATGAGTTGAAAGTTGGATTCCCTGGCGAGTTCTGCGGTGCATGTTGTGTTAGAAAAGGCAGAGCTCAGAGCTATTTCTTCTTCCATCAGCTGAGATGGAGAGAAGTCCTGACAGGCTGCTGATTAGGCATGCATCTTTCAGAAAGCTGTTTAAGAAAGATGATGCGGCCGGGTGTGGTGGCTCATGCCTGTAATCCCAGCACTTTGGGAGGCTGAGGCGGGCAGATCACCTGAGGTCAGGAGTTGAAGACTCCGACATGGTGAAACTCCGTCTCTACTGAAAATACAAAAATTAGCTGGGCGTGGTAGCGGGTACCTATAATCCCAGCTACTGAGGAGGCTGAGGCAGGAGAATGGCTTGAACCTGGGAAGCAGAGGTTGCAGTGAGCCGAGATCACGCCATTGCACTCCAACCTGGGCAACAAGAACAAAACTCCCCCTCAAAAAAAAAAAATGATGATACAAGTTAGGGATGATGTAATCTCCCTGACCTAGGCCTCAGGTTAGGACTTGGGCATTAACTTTCAGTTTAATTCCCAGCTTTCCTTGCCCCGTGGTATAGGACAAGCCATAATGGGTGCGGGTAGAGTGAAAGATTGCAGAGAACAACAGGAAGCTGTTGGAAACAGTGTCGTAAGCCTCTCCTTCAAAGATGGAGCTAGATTAGAAGATGAAGACTGGGCTAGGTGTGGGGGCTCACACCTGCAATCCTAGCACTTTGGGAGGCCGAGGTGGGTGGATAATCTGAGGTCAGGAGTTCAAAACCAGCCTGGCCATCATGGTGAAACCCCATCTTTAAAAAAAAAAAAGAAGATGAAGATTGATGAGTACAAAGATCTTTGGTTGATCTCAGGGATTGAGACATGAGACATCCATGATGGTAATGACTGTTTTTCGTTTGTTTGTTTTAGACATAGGGTTTTTGCTATTGCCCAGGCTGGAGTACAGTGGCATAATCATGGCTCACCATAGCCTTGAACTTCTGGGCTCAAGCAATCCTCCTGCCTCGGTCTCTTAGCTTCCAGAGTAGCTAGAACTATGGGTGCACCCACCACTACTCCAGTCATTTTTTTTTTCTTTTATAGAGCTGGGGTCTCACTATGTTACCCAGGCCGGTCTTGAACTCCTGGCCTCAAGCTATCCTCCGGCTTTGTCCTCCCACATGTTTTTAATGACTATTATTCCACTGTCTTTTAGAAAGCTCCTGTGGGCAAATGGGAGAGGAAGCGTTAGAGAGTAAGACTGAGCAGGTAGTCAGGCAGGCCCATGGAAGAAAAATATGAGCAAATGAGAGCTTTGCAGAAAAGAGGGCAGTGACCTCAGGAAGCCAACACAAATGTGGAAATGATGGGGCTCTAGTTAAGAAGAAATGAAAAAGCTACAAAATACCCAAGAGGAGTTAGGAGAAAAATGGCCTAGAGGAAGACAGGACTGGCAAAGGAAAGCAGTAATAATCTGAATGCATTAAGTTTTATAGATAAGACGAGAAGATTGTGTTGATTTGACAAAAAACTTACAAATTTATGTGTGTCTATACACAAATAAATATACGTCATTATTATAGGAATCCCCAAAGAGTAAATAATGTCTGAAAATCCTCTGGAGAGGGACAAAGGGACCTAAACACATAAATGCATCATCATTTCACTAAGCCTTGGTATCAGGACAGGGCTGGGATAGATGAGAACAGGTAGGTTGTCTCACACTGAGGGTCTTGTGGAGACCGTGAGGTGTGGGGCCTCCGCTCGGGGCAGGACAGAACCTGAGGTCCCCATGGGAGGAGCTCTGGAAGATTGACAGAGACCAAACACAACAACTTACAAAGTTTTCTGGTTCAAATAACTCATTCCATTGAGATTATTCATGTGATTAGCTTTGGCAGCTCCACCTCGTCCCTGCCAAGGGTCACACACAGTCCTCATCCTAAGCAACGTCCCTGCACCATACAGGACCATCCAGGTCCAACGGGAACGGGGTTGGGGTCAGAGAGGATGAAGGCAAGGTCTTCCCTAGCTGTGACCTTGCCCGGCACCAGCTTTTTGCAGCTTTATCTTGTGACACTAGGGACCCCAGGGACCCTGGAAAAGCAAAGTGCGGACCCCTCAAGAAGAAGTGGGCGGGGAGGGGGGAACTCCCTGTTTTGCTGCCCACAGCTCCTTTAGGATCAGTGCCTCCTCCTCAAAGGCCAGATGTGCGCTGGCCTTGACACTGAGACTTCCCGTTTCTGGCAGGCAAGTTCCTGGATTTTTCCTGTCCCTCCAAAGCTATTCCTGCAGTCCTCAGCGAGCCTCTCCCCAGGGGCCCCACAGAAGTGACCCACTCGGTTCAACCTCTCTGTGGGGCTGAGCTCCCTCTGCTGGAGAAACATACCTCTTACTTTTTTTTTTGAAACAGGGTCTTGCTCTGTCGCCCAGACTGGATCGCAGTGGTGCAATCTGGTTCACTGCAACCTCTACCTCCCAAGTTCAAGCAATTCTTCTGCCTCAGCCTACCAAGTAGCTGGGTTTACAGGTGTGTGCCAACAGGCCTGGCTCTTTCTTTTTTTTTTTTTTGTACTTTACTAGTAGAGATGGGGTTGCACCATGTTGGCCAGGCTGGTCTCAAACTCCTGACCTCAAATGGTCCGCCTGCCTCAGCCTCCCGAAGTGCTGGGGTTACAGGTGTGAGCCACTGCACCCAGCCTCGCCTCTTACCTTTTATTACGTAGTCCAGCACTCAGTGAGGAAAGCACGGCATGCTGGTTCAGGACTGCACCATCTCTCAGTTGCATCCAGGACTCCATCTCTTGGGAGAACAAGGAGGAACTATGAGAATTCATGCCCAGGCCCAACTGCCTACGGGCAGGGAGAGGGGCTCTCAGCCCAATCCTCCACTCTGACCACTTTTCTTGCCCACTCCCACTGTACCCGCTTTTTTTTTTTGAGACTCACTCTGTCACCAGGCTGGAGTGCAGTGGCACAATCTCAGTTCACTGCAACCTCCCCCTCCCGGGTTCAAGTGATTCTCCTGCCTCAGCCTCCCAAGTAGCTGGGACTACAGGCACATGCCACCATGCCCAGCTAATTTTTGTATTTTTAGTAGAGACAGGGTTTCACCATATTGGTCAGGATGGTCTTGATCTCGACCTTGTGATCCATCCACCTTGGCCTCCCAAAGTGCTGGGATTACAGGTGTGAGCCGTCACGCCAGGCCCTGTACCCACTTTTGACGTCCTGCACCATCTGTCTCTTGTCCTCTCGGTTTTCTGGCCATGAGCCTCCCCCTGGCCTGCCCTCAACTCTCTCCCGAGTTCCCTCAGTTTCCTTAAGCCCACGTTTTCCCTCTGAGAAACCACGGGGTGAATCTGACCCGGGCCCCCAAACTCAGCCTGCCTGATTTGATGACTTGCATACCGTTACTTTTTTCCCCAGGCAGCTGAAGGCCGCAATGCAGATTGCTGGAACTGAACCCTTGGTGGCTTCCTTAAGGACACCATTTACATGACACCATGGTAATGGCCACTTAAGTTGTTTTTCAGGAATCTGGGGCTGCTCCTATCCAGTTCAAACCAGCTGAAATCACCTACTGACCCTTCATCTGGGCCTGTGCAACTGCCCAACAGGTGGCTTTTTGATGTCAGAAGGAGAAAAACTCCATCCTCAGATATGCTAATGCCACCATTTCCTTCCTTCCCTCCCTGCCTCCCTCCCCTCCCTCTTTCCTTTCCTTTCCTTTCCTTTCTTTTTCTGAGGCAGAGTTTCACTCTTGCTGCCTAGGCTAGAGTGCAGTGGTGCAATCTTGGCTCACTGCAACCTCCACCTTCCGGGTTCAAGCAATTCTCCTGCCTCAGCCTCCTGAGTAGCTGGGATTACAGGCGCCCACCACCATGCCTGGCTAATTTTTTTTTTTTTGTATTTTTAGTAGAAATGGGTTTCACCACATTGGCCAGGCTGGTCTCGAACTCCTGACGTCAGGTGACCTGCCCACCTTGGCCTCCCAAAGTGTTGGGACGACAGGCGTGAGCCACTGCGCCAGGTCACAGCGCCACCATTTTCTGAACATGCATTCAGTGAAGTGCCATGAACCCCAACTACACTTGTGCAGGGCACTAATTATTTCATCTCTCCAACTGCCAATCACCTCTGCTCACACCTTAAACCATCCCACTTCGCTAACCCACCCATATCCTTAAACCTTATCTTGGGGAGGCAGATTTGAGAGCTGTTCTCCCACCTCTTGACCAGTCTGGCTTGTGAATAAATGTTTTCTTCTTTGCCAAACCTGCTGTCACAGTGATTGGTTTACTGCTCAAGGGCAGAATCAACCTGGCAGTGTCAGCTGTAGCTGTGGAACCTCCCCGGCAGCCATGGTAGGTTGCGGCTCCTGCCTGCTCTGTCTTAATCCAGAACACCAACTCCAAAGGACAGGGACAGCATTCTGACTGTGTCAGTGAAGGGCATTCTGACTCTTGCTTGATTACTCCATGGTGCTAGACCATGAGGAATGGGAATTCATGACCCAGCCCCAGTGCCTGGCCTCCCTCCAGGCCATGGCTGGATTTTGTGAGGCCTCAGTGCCACTGTGCAAAGGGACTCTGGAAATCCAGTGATTGCACCGTCTTCTTTGCTCAGTTGTCACTACGTATTGTCCCACGGGGCATTTGTCTTCCTCTGTGTTGCTTCCCCTCGACAAAACCTCCCACCCTCAAACTCTAGATGTGTTTAGTGATCAATAAATGCACTTGTATTGTTCAATAAACTCTCATCTTTGCTGACCACCTCTTTGCCTTAAAAACACCCTGATCTTCTTTTCTAAGACATAATTTTGTCCTCAGTCCTCTCAGTGGAGGTTTCTCTGCATCTCACTATCCACATTCTTCAGGGCAGTGGAGGGTGACATGTTGCTCAAGCCTCCAACCTTCCTTTGTCTTCTGCCGTCAGGTTATACCAGTCTCACACCCTGCACCTGGATGTTCGCTACTGACCTCAGGAGAGCTGCTTCTCATTCATGGGAGACTTTGCTGTCAAACCATGGCACACGTTTTGTCTCCACAATGCCTCTCATCATCAGTAGAAGTTATTACTATCTCAATACCAGCCAGGCGTGGTGGCTCACACTTGTAATCCCAGCACTTTGGGAGGCTGAGGCGGGCAGATCACGAGGTCTGGAGTTCAAGATCAGCCTGGCCAACACAGCGAAACCCTGTCTACTAAAAATACAAGAATTAGCTGGGTGTGGTGGCAGGCACCTGTAATCCCAGCTACTCGGGAGGCTGAGAAAGGAGAATTGCTTGAACCCGGGAGGCAGAGGTTGCAGTGAGCTGCAATCACACCACTGCACTCCAGCCTGGGTGACAGAGCAAAACTCCATCTCAAAAAAAAAAAAATCTTCAATACCTATTAAAGGGTGGATCACCCAGTCAGCAGCCTTTCCGTTCTGTGATGCATTCTCTACGCAGTCTCAGATTTGACTCCCTGGGCTGTTTCATTATCGGAGATGTTCTATCTGCTGGAATCACACATGCAGGCACCTCATTCTGTCAATCCTGCAGTCCTGTTGGGTTTGCTTGTTTGGACACTTCCACTACATCTGTGCTTCGGCAGCCCCGTGAGCTCTTGCCACTGTCCCCTCTGTCTTCCCCCTGCTCACAGCTTCCTTCCTCCTGTCTTCCCTTGGATTCCATGGGATGTCATTTCATTCACTCTCTTACCAACAGCCCAGTCCTTGGCCCTTTGTCCTTTCATTGTCTCTTATTTGTCAGACGGCCGTCAAAGATGAACCCAACCATTCTCCACTCTAGCTTGGGCATGAGCCACAGAGTCCGCCTGAGAAAATGGCAGAACTTGGCAGGTTGTTCTCATGAGAAAATCATGGTCACTGACTTCAACTAAACACTGTGCCCTGTACACATCCCAGGAAGAATCCCACTGTGTTATCTTCATAGGCTGTGATTCTAGTTTCTATATATATTTGTTGCTGTTGTTTTGAGACAGAATCTCACTCTGTCCCCCAGGCTAGAGTGCAGTCATGTGATTTTGGCTCACTGCAACCTCTGCCACCCAGGTTCAAGCAGTTCCCTGCCTCAGCCTTCTGAGTAGCTAGGATTACAGGTGCCCGCCATTATGCCCTGATAATTTTTGTATTTTTAGTAGAGATGGGGTTTCAGCATCTTAGCCAGGCTTGTCTTAAACTCCTGACCTTGTGATCCACCTGCCTAGGCCTCCCAAAGTGCTGAGATTACAGGCTTGAGCCACGACGCCCAGCCCTACTTTCTGTATTTTGAATCTGTGCCCCTCTTTTCCTCATGTCTCCCTCAGGAGATGACCTTGCCTCCCACTTCATGAGGAAGGCGTAAACCACCAAGCAGAAACATCTTTGATACCCTTCTACCAGGGATAAAACTATCTGCAGCGACACCCACCCAACCTGTCCTCCTCTCCAATTCCACCTTTTATCCAAGTCAGAGCCTCTACCTGTACCAGCTGCTCCTACCTTCTCAGAAAAATTTCTTATGTGTATCTTCAGTCCATTCAACCTTGTCTCTACTGACTCCTGGCTAATTTTATCAACATGTAACCATCTTTGAAAATCTTTTTTTAAAAGATTTTTTATGTTTACAAAACGTTCTCTCTTACCTCTGTGATTATTGTTTTTTTCTCCTCTTCAGACCTAGTTTTCATGGATGGGGTGTTTATATTCACTGGGTCCATTTTTTCATCTCCCGTTTACCACGTCACCTATTCAAATCCTGAATAATCACAAAATGACCTTCCTATTACTAAATCCAAGAAACAGTTTCCATCTTTACCTTACCTGGCCTTTTAGGGGCATTTGGTGCAGTTGGCTTCCCTCTTTTTTTTTTTTTTTTCACGTCACTGGTCGTACTTTCTTCCTGTCTCTGATGATCAGTGTTCTTTGCCAACCCTTTCCTCTCTAGTAAACTCAGTGTTGGGAGTCCTTTGGGGCTCTGTCCTTTAGCCGTTCTATTTCACTTCAGTCTACATCTCTTCCTAAGCAATTTCTTCTATGTTCACAGCTCTTTTCATCTGTGTGAACGACTCGCAAGTCATTGCCACTATGTGATAATGACCTCTCTCTCAAGGTCAAACCCACATATTTCCAATTGCTACTCAAACCTCAGTTGTGTGCTTTATGGTCACCCCCAAAACATGAAATATTTAACTCTTTGTCTTCTTTCCTTACTATTATTGTTCTTTCTGCTCCCCTGCCATTACTTTCAACTACCATTTCCTAGATAACTAAAGTATCTCTTATATGGTTTTATTGTACCCACTTCTGTTTAATTATTATTATTTTTTTTTTGAGAAGGAGTCTTGCTCTGTTGCCCGGGCTGCAGTGCAATGGCATGATCTCAGCTCATTGCAACCTCTGCATCCTGGGATCAAGCCATTCTCCTACCTCAGCCTTCAAGGCAGCTGGGATTACAGGCATGTGCCGCTACACTCAGCTAAGTTTTTCTTTTTTTCCTTTTTTTGGATTTTCAGTAGAGATGGGGTTTCACCATGCTGGCCAGGCTGGTCTTGAACTCCTGACCTCAAGTGATCTGCCCACCTTGGTCTCCCAAAGTGCTGGGATTACAGACATGAGCCACTGTACCTGGCCTGTTTTAATTTTTGTTGGCTGAGGTATAAAGACAAAACATTGTACAGGGTTAAGGATACAATACAGTGAACTTTCTAGATGTATGTACTCATGTAAACAGAATCCCAATTAAGACATAGAACATTTCCATCATCCAATAGTTCCCTGTATGTTTTTCCAGCCAATCTATGCCACAATAATTCTAGATCCATTGTGGGATAACCAATTTTCTGATTTCTAGTGCCATAGTTTATCTTTGTGTATTGTAGACTTAGCAGTTTATCTTTTCACCATGTAAATTCCAGCTCAGGAGTCTTCTCTCCCGTGTGTGTCTTTTCTCTAAGTGCTAACCATGACCCTGGCTCCTTTCATTCTCAGAAACCACTGTCATCACCACATGGCCTTCAGCATTACCAGAAGAGATATTTTAGGACAGGGTTGGAAACATGTTCATCATTTTTGCTTATATCCCATTGGTCAGAACTCACTTCATGATCCACCTACAGGCAAATGACTTGGGAAATACAGGCTTCTTTTGAGCCCAGGAGGACAACAAAATTGCCTGGTTAACACTGAGCATTGTCTCCATCACAATAGAGGAGGGTGATTTCCCAGGGGAAAATTGGTGTGAAAGACCTGTCAGAGGCATTTGAACCAGAGCGACCCCATCTTGAATAGGGGCTGGGTAAAATGTGGATGAGATCTACTGGGCTGCATTCCCAAGAGGCATTCTAAGTCACAGGTTGAGACAGGGCACTGGCACAAGGTACAGTTTACAAAGACCTCGACGATGAAAGGATGTGGTCAAGAAGTCAGCCAAAACCCATCAAAACCAAGATGGCAACGAAAGTGACCTCTGGTCGTCTTTACTGCTCATTATACGCTAATTGTTATGCATTCGCATGCTAGAAGACACTCCCACCAGTGCCGTGACCATTTACAAATGCCATGACAACAAGAAGTTACCTTCTATGCTCGAAAAGGGGGAGGAATCCTCAGTTGTGAGAATTGCCCACCCCTTTCTCGGAAAACTCATGAATAATCCTCCCCTTGTTTAGCGTATAATCAAAGAATATAAAATATAAAAATAGCCAACCCCTCAGGGCTGCTCTGCTTATGGAATAGCTCTTCTTTATTCCTTTACTTTCTTTCACTTTACTCTGTGGACTCTCTCCGAATTCTTTCTTGCGAGAGGTCCAAGAAACCTCTCTTGGAGTCTGGATCGGGACTCCGGTCATAACAGAACCACTGATAGAAGGCGACCCAAAGAATAATAAAGAAATTATTGCATGAGTTGTATTTATAATCAGCTGACTCAGTAAGATGGAGTTACTTCTTAAAATAGATTGAGGCTGTGAAGACATTTGTGGGCAGGGTTACACATCTTTGTATATTTCCACCTCAGCATGTATGGATGCTGGGCAGGACAACACTACTGATGTCACTACCTTTGTAACTGCCCAGTGGGCTCTGCCTGCCCGCAGCACAAAGACCACAGCATTGCAGGAGAGAGTTTAGTTCATGAAAGGCTGGCCACATGGAAAGAGTAGCTACAAAGAAGTTAGTCAGGGAGATATTGAGGGTAAAAGAGTCCTTGGCAGGGCTTCCTTTCTAACAAAAAGCTGCCCAAGAAATTATTTTTCCCTAATTAAAAGTAACCTAAAAATTGAGCTGCAAATGCAGATAAGCAAGCTGGAAGCTTGCAGAGGGGAATGTCGGCAGCTGCGTCAATAGAAAAGGGCTACCTGGTGCGGAGAGCTGAGATTACATCATTGCACGCCAGCCTAGGGGACAGGGTGAGACTGCATTTCAAAAAAAAAAAAAAAAAAAAGGCACGGTGGCTCATGCCTGTAATCCCAGCACTTTGGGAGGCTGAGGCAGGTAGATCACGAGGCCAGGAGTTCAAGACCAGCCTGGCTAAGATGGTGAAACCCAGTCTCCACTAAAAAATAAAATAAAATAAAATTAGCTGGGTTTGGTGGCCGGCACCCATAATCCCAGCTACTTCGGAGGCTGAAGCAGAGAACTGCTTGAACCTGGGAGGTGGAGGTTGGAGTGAGCCAAGATAGTGCCACTGTACTCCAGGCTGGGCAACAGAGCGAGACTCCATCTCAGAGCCAGGTATATCCAACATGGAGGTTACATCTTCCCTTTTCTTTGTTACCATGTGTACAGTAAAGAGGGAGGCAACATGGCACTGGCCAGGTAGAGAATCCATCTGTATAATAAAATATTAGGGTGGGGGCAGCTAGCTTTTCTCACCCTATGCAAATGACACACCTAACCCAAATCAGTTCTTCCAGCCTTATGCAAATAGCACACCTGATCCAACCAATCTTTCATGCCCTATGTAATTCAGACACCACCTCCTCAAGCTCATCTATAAAGCCTCCCATATTTCACCAAGGGCTGGAAAACTTATACAGGATCCCTCTCTGCAGCAGAGATAGTCTCTTCTTTCACCTATTAAACTTCTTCTCTGGGCTGGGCATGATGGCTTATACCTATAATCCCAGCACGTTGGGAGGCCAGGGCAGGCAGATCACAAGGTCAGGAGATCAAGACCATCCTGGCCAACATGGTGAAACCCTGTCTCTACTAAAAACATTTGAGGATGAAGGTGTGTCTGGACCTCCTTTCATTCCCTGATGAACTGATAATGGTAGTGCACATTTCAGTTTATAGTGACTCATTTGCAAATCTGATCTGGGGCTACTTACTGAAATGTTACGAAGTTCAAAGAGGGCTACTCCACTGGGATTATTATTGCTCTTTCTCTCCCTCATTCCCTGTTCTCCATCTTCCCTTCCATACCTCACCCTGCCGTGTGGGTTCCAGCCACTCCCAATTAAGTCCCAAATTCTGTCCTTTAGGTCCTTACTTAGAAAAATAGTCAGGGAGGGAGAATCAAGATGACTGAATAGCAACAGCTCTGGATTGCAGTTCCCAGTGAAAATGCAGAGGGTGAGTGATCACCACATTTCCAAACGAATTTTTACTGCCCACAGACCAGGGGATTCCCAAGTGGAAAAGTGCCATGAGTCTCCAGCGTGGCTGTTTCAGGTGGTGCAGTGGGTCTCCACACAAAAACTCACACAAATCTAGGTGCTGTTTCAACTGGTGACTGGAACGCCTGGGAGACAGAGTTGCCCGTTCAACTGATTAAAAGGGGGCTGAAATAGGGAGCCAGGTGATCTGGCTCAGCTGGTCCCACCCCCACAAAGAACAGCAATCTGAAACACTCTGGATTGAGACCTTCAAAGCAAGCACAGCTGGACCCAGGACAGTCCAGCTCTGTGGGGATAATGGTGTCCACCATTACCGAGGCAGTCCACCACTACCAAGGCAGTCCGCCATTACTGAGGCAGTCCACGATTACAGACAGTCCACCATTACTGAGGCAGACCACCATTACCGAGGCAGTTCTAACTATATCCCTATAAACAAAACTGCAAGGAAGTTCACACAGTAGCTGGGAAGAGGCCACAGCAGCTCAGCAATGCCTCTGCTGGCAGACTATGGCTTAGGCTACCTCCTTGCTGGGGCATCTCTGAAAAAAGGCAGCAGCACATCAGGAACTTATAAATAAACCCCCACCTTCCTGTGACAGAGCACCTGGGGAAAAAAGAAAGTTATGAGTTCTGCTGCAGCAGACTTAAACATACCTGCCCAGCAGCTCTGAACGGAACAATGGAGCTCACAGTTCAGCACTTGAGCTCCTATAAGGGAAAGACTGTCTCCTCAAGCAGCTCCCTGACCCCTGTATATCCCAAAAGACACCTCATAAAGGAGAGCTCAGGCTGACATCTGGCAGGTATCCTTCTGGGACAAAGATAGCAGAAAAAGAAACTGGCAGCAACCCTTACTGTTCTGCAGCCACTGCAGGTGATCCCCAGGCAAGTAGTGTCTGGAGTGGACCTCCAGCAGTCCTACAGCAGAGGGGCCTGACTGTTAGAAGGAAAACTAAGAAACAAATAACTTCATCATCAACAAAAAGGACATCCACTCAGAGACCCCATCTGAAAGTCACCAACTACAAAGACCACAGGTAGATAAATCCACAAAGCTGGGAAAAAACTAGCGCAAAAAGGATGAAAACACTGAAAACCAGAATGCCTCTCCTCCTCCAAGGGATCACTACTCCTCACCAGCAAGGGAACAAGGCTGGATGGAGAATGAGTGTGATGAATTGACAGAAATAGGCTTCAGAAGGTGGGTAACAAGAAACTTGTCTGAGCTAAAAGAACGTGTTCTAACCCAATGCAAAGAAACTAAGAACCTTGAAAAAAGATTTGATGAAATGCTAACGAGAATAACCAACTTACAGAGGAATATAAATGAATTGATGGAGCTGAAAAACACTACACAAGAACTTTGTGAAGCATGCACAAGTTTCAGCAGCTGAATTAACCAAGCAGAAGAAAGGATATCAGAGGTCAAAGATCAACTCAATGAAATAAAATGAGAAGGCAAGATTAGAGAAAAAAGGGTAACAAGGAAGGAACAAAGTCTTCAAGAAATATGGGACTATGTGGAAAGACCTAATCTACGTTTGATAGGTGTATCTGAATGTGATGGAGAGAATCAGTCTAAGCTGGAAAATACTCTTCAGGATATTATCCAGGAAAACTTCCCCAACCTAGCAAGGCAGGGCAATATTCCAGTCCAGGAAATACAGAGAACACCACAAAGATATTCCTCAAGAAGAGCAACTCCAAGGCACATAATCGTCAGATTCACCAGGGTTGAAATGAAGAAAAAAAATACTAAGGGCAGCCAGAGAGAAAGGTAGGGTTACCCACAAAGGGAAGCCCATCAGACTCACAGTGGATCTCTCAGCAGAAACCCTACAAGCCAGAAGAGAGTGGGGGCCAATATTCAACATCCTTAAAGAAAAGAAGTTTCAACCTAGGATTTCATATCCAGCCAAACTAAGCTTCATAAGCAAAGGAGAAATAAAATCTGTTAAGAACAAGCAATTGCTCAGAGATTTAGTTACCACCAGACCTGCTTTACAAGCGTTCCTGAAAGAAGCACTAAACATAGAAAGGAACAACCAGTACCAGCCACTCCAGAAATGTACCAAATGGTAAAGAGCATCAATACAATGAAGAAACTGTGTCAACTAATGGGCAAAACAACCAACTAGCATCAAAATGGCAGGATCAAATTAACACATAACAATATTAGCTATAATGTAAATGGGTTAAATGCCCCAATCAAAAGACACAGACTGGCAAATTGGATAAAAAGTTGAGACACATCGGTGTGCTCTATCCAGGAAACCCATCTCACATGCAAGGATACACATGGGCTCAAAATAAAGGGATGAAGATCTACCAAGAAAATGGAGAGCAAAAAAAAGCAGGAGTTGCAGTCCTAGTCTCTGATAAAATAGACTTTAAGCCAACAAAGATTAAAAGAGACAAAGAAGGGCATTACATAATGGTAAAAGGATCAATGCAACAAGAAAAGCTAATGATCCTAAATATATATGCATCCAATAGATATATCAGGAGCACCCAGATACATAAAGCAAGTTCTTAATGACCTACAAAGAGACTTAGACTCCCACACCATAATAGTAGGAGACTTTAACACTCCACTGTCAATATTAGACAGATCAACGAGACAGAAAATTAACAAGGATATCCAGGACTTGAACTCAGACCTGGACCAAGCAAACCTAATAGGCATTTACAGAACTCTGTACCCCAAAATCCACAGAATATACGTTCTTCTCAGCACACCACACCTACTCTAAAATTGACCACATAATTGGAAGTAAATTACTCCTCAGCAAATACAAAATGGAAATCATAACAAACAGTCTCTCAGTCCACAGTGCAATCAAATTAGAACTCAGAATTCAGAAACTAACTTAGAACTGCACAACTTCATGGAAACTGAACAACTGGCTCTTGAATGTTGACTGGATAAACAATGAAATGAAGGCAGAAATAAAGATGTTCTTCAAAACCAACAAGAATGAAGACACAACATACCAGAATGTCTGAAATACATTTAAAGCAGTGTCTAGAGGAAAATTTATAGCAATAAGTGTCCACATGAGAAGCAAGGAAATATAAAAAATTGACACCCTATAGTCAATATTGAAAGAGCTAGTGGAGCAAGATCAAAAATCTCAAAAGCTAGCAGAAGACAAGAAATAACTAAGATTAGAGCTGAAACGAAAGAGATAGACACACAAAAAACCCTTCAAAAATCAATAAATCCAGGAGCTTATTTTTTGAAAAGATCAACAAAATAGACCACTAGCCAGATTAATAAAAAAGAAAAGACAGAATAATCAAACAGATGCAATAAAAAATGAAAAACAGGATATCACCACAGATTCCAGAGAAATACAAACCACCGTCAGAGATTACTACAAACAACTCTATGCACATAAACCAGTAAATATGGAAGAAATGGATAAATTCCTGGACACTTGCACCCTCCCAAGCCTAAACAATGAAGAAGTTGAAACCTTGAATAAACCAATAACAAGGGCTGAAGTTTAGGCAGCAATCAATAGCCTACCAACCAAAAAAAGTCTGTATATATGTATGTGTATGTACATATATATGTATGTATCTGTGTGTATGTACATATATATGTATGTATCTGTGTGTATATACATATATATGCATGCATATGTGTATACACACATATATGCACGTATATATACACGCATGCATACACGTATGTATGTATATATGCATGATATATGTATATATGCATGTGCATACACATATGCATGAATGTATGTGTATATGCAGATACATATACGCACAGACGCGAATACCCATCTACACACATGTACATATATGTACACATACACACACGTGTGCACACATACATGTATATACACATGTATACCTGCATGTATGTGTATGTACACACATACACATGAATGATATATATGTATATATACATATATGTATGCATGTAACATGTATATACATACATATATACATGTATATGTGTGTATATATGTATGTGTGTGTATATGCACATACATATATACATATATATTCTTTTATATATACATACACACATATATACCTACATATGTATGTATATATATATGTATACGTGTGTGTGTGTGTGTGTGTATAAAAGAAAAAAAGAAAAATAGTCCTTGGCTTGGTTGCCTTTAAATGTTTAATTCCAATTTCACAAGGGTCCCTGTCTGCTCTGACCGTTTTCCTCCTAGATTACAGTAGTTAGGATAATATGGTGACGTAATTAATGATAGTCTTGGTTGACAAAGCATTTTTTGGGCAATTTGAAATGAAATCTATGAAAAGCTTATCTCTGGTGGCTTAGCTTAGTTTGTCCACTAGGTGGCAGCAGTGCACAAGCTGTGGGAGAGCCCGTTCTCTAGAGTACAAAATGCAATGTGCGTCCCTCAGAAAGCAGAGTACAGAATGCAGTATCTTTCCTAAGGAAGCGCTCCGCCAGCTGTATCAGGATGTGGACCTGCATTACATCCATGAGGAGACTCTGAGTTGAGAGAGTTACATATGAATACATAATGGTGTGTAGCTTTAGCAAGAGGCACTAAAACAGTTGATTATTAGGGGCCAAAATCTCAGATCCCCTTATTAAGTAAATTGGTTTTCCTGATAGAGGCGCCCTGTGTTCCACTAGGGTTTGTGTGGCAGAACTGACTGCAAGGAGGTGCAGGCTTGCTGGGGCTCCTGTAGAATGGGACTGTGCTGGAGTGGGCGATGTGCAGGGTGATGATGCCACAGCTGCAGGGAGCTCACTTGCAGGTGTCTAGTGGAGTAAGTTGGGTGCAGGAAGACTGTGAGTTATTTTCACAGGAGGGCTGTGTGTCCTGGACCATGAAGAAAGGCAGGCTTGTAGCTTATTTCTGCTTTCCCTTGCTCCCAGCAGCCAGTTTCCCTCATTAGGACTTCACAGTTTGCAGCGTTGTCAAATTAGCTAACCAGATACAATGGGAATCAGGTTCTCATTTTCTCTTGAGGCCTGTTTTGGGGCCTCATGTTGAAATCCTGTAGTCAGAACCTCTCTGGCCCCCCCCCGTCAACAGACACTGTAAATTACCAGTGACTGGTCAATTGTCACTGTTCTTTGTCTCCTTCCCTCCTGTCCCTGAGTTTGGCTCTCTTACCCAAGCCTGGCTTTCGTATCACACTGGATGTACGGAGAGTGAGGCATGAGGCTCAGCACTGTCACTGCATTTGTGTTATCTCCGTCTTATCAGCGTTGTCTTTAACTATAAACCACAAGGGCTCAAGGGATCCTGCTGCCTCAGCCTCCTGAGTAGCTGGGATTACAGGTATTCTGATACCTGAAATAGGTAATATATCAGCTGCCTATATGCTATTCATGCCAATTCATTTGTCTGCAGTAATTAAGGCCTAGCACCTTAGGTGAATGGAGCATAGGCCAAAGAAGTTTTTAAAATTACCATTTAAAATAAAACAAGTTTTATTAGTTGGGTCGTTTGTTTTAATACCATCGATTTTTCAAAGTTTTAAAAGTGTTCTGGATTCAAGTTTCTATTGGAGAAATGCCTTTTGAGTTAAATATAGGGAAAGCATTCCATCTCTTAGTGTTAATATGATGTTAGCTGTACATTTGTTGTAGCTAAGCTTTATAATAGGTTGAAGAAGTTCCTGTCTCTTCATGGTTTACTAAGAGTTGCCATTTTTCAAAATTGTGAATGAGGGGAGTCATGATGCCTGAATAGACACAACTCTGGTGCACAACACCCAGTTAGAGAGACACAGAAATCCAAAGATCTCCTAGCTCCAACTGAGGTACCAGGTGCATTTCAACCGGTCTGGTCCTATGGTGAGCAAAGCCCAGGCAGGGCAGACCGAAGTGGGGAGGTGTGCCGCTTCACCCTGAAAGTGCATCTGACTGATGAGTCAGAGGCTCCCCCTCTGGCACTCCGGTCCAGATACAGTGCTTCCCCCAAAGCCTCAGCAATACACAAAACAGGGGACCTTTGCCAGTCAAGTGCTGGAAATTACAAGTGCAGAGTTGAATAATAATCCAGGACCATGTCCCGAGCTGGCACACAGATTTAAGCAAATGCATAAGCCCATGAGCCGGCAGGGAGAGCCCGCGGACCGAGCTATTGCCCCCTCCCCCTGCCTGGAGAGAGAGGAAGCTGAAATCGGGGAGAAGGGTGGTGCAGCTGGGCGATTCCCTACCTTCCCCCACAAACCCCAGAGGGCTGAAGCACTAACTCTAGCGGGTTGCGCTGCCAGTGCCACAGTCTGAGCTGAACCCTGAATGATCCAGCCCCGTGGAGGAAACACAGCCCACCATTAAAGAGGTGGGGCTAGGCTTTATGTTTTAACAAAAAACACAGGAAGCCTACTTAGCAACGGGTCAGTGTTCTTGACCACCCAGCAGTACCTCCAGGTCAGTGGGAGAGGGGTGCCTAATCTCCCAGCGTAAACTAAAAAGACACAAGAAGTTTCCCTAGTAACCTGAAGGAGTCTCTAGAAACCCAGTAACGCCTTGACAGACAGACAAGTGACCTCATCAAACAGCTCCCTGAAATCACAGGCAGGTAAATCCAAAAGATGGGAAAAAAACAGTGCAAAAAAGATGAAACCATCAAAGACCAGAACACCTCTTCTCCTTCAAGGGATCACAACTCCTCAACGACACAGGATCACAACTTGACGAAGGAGTGCAACGAATTGACAGAAACAGGCTTCAGAAGATGGATAATAACAAACTTTTCTGAGCTAAAGGAACACGTTCTAACTCAATGTAAAGAAACCAAAACCTTGAAAAAAGGTTAGACGAAATGCTAGTTAGAATAAACAGCTTAGAGAAAAACATAAACGGAATTGAAAAACACAATGGAGTTGAAAAACACAGCACGAGAACTTCATGAAGCAAACACAAGTTTCAATAGCCGAACCGATCAAGCAGAAGAAAGGATATCAGAGATGGAAGATCAACTCAATGAAATAAAAAGAGAAGGCAAGACAAGAGAAAGAAGAGTGAAAAGAAATGAACAAAGCCTCCAAAAATATGTGATTATGTGAAAAGACCTAATCTACGCTTGATCAGTGTACCTGAATATGACAGGGAGAATGAATCCAAGCTGGAAAACACACTCCAGGATATTATCCAGAACTTCCCAAGCCTAGCAAGGCAGTCCAAATTTCTTTTTTTTTTTTTTTTTTGAGATGGAGTTTCACTCTTGTTACCCAGGCTGGAGTGCAATGGTGTGATCTCAGCTCACCACAACCTCTGCCTCCCGGGTTCAGGCAATTCTACCGCCTCAGCCTCCCGAGTAGCTGGGATTACAGGCACATGCCCCCATACCCAGCTAATTTTTTGTATTTTTAGTAGAGACAGGGTTTCACCATGTTGACCAGGATGGTCTCGATCTCTTGACCTCGTGATCCACACGCCTCGGCCTCCCAAAGTGCTGGGATTACAGGCGTGAGCCACCACACCCGGCCTGCAGTCCAAATTTCAAATCCAAGAAATAGAGAACTTCACAAAGATATTCCTCAAGAAGAGCAACCCCAAGGCACATAATCATCAGATTAACCAGGGCTGAAATGAAGGAAAAAATGCTAAGGGAAGCCAGAGAGAAAGGTCAGGTCACCTACAGAGGGAAGCCATCAGACTCATAGCAGATCTCTTGACAGAAACCCTACAAGCCAGAAGAGAGTGGGGGCCAACATTCAACATCCTTATAGAAAAGAACTTTCAGCCCAGCATCTCATATCCAGCCAAACTAAGCTTTGTAAGTGAAGGAGAAATAAAATCCTTTATGGACAAGCAATTACTGAGAGATTTCATCACCACCAGACCTGCCCTACAAGAGCTCCTGAAAGAAACACTAAGCATGGAAAAGAACAAGTTCCAGTCACGGCAAAAGCAAACCAGTTGGCAAAGACCAAAAATGCAATGAAGAAAATGAGGCAACTAATAGGAAAGAAAACCAGTCAGTAACAAAACAGCAGAATCAGATCCACACATAACAATTTTAACATTGAATGTAAGTGGGCTAAAGGCCCCAATCAAAAGACACAGACTGGCAAACTGGATAAAAAGTCAAGACCCATTGGTGTGCTGTGTTCAGGAAACCCATTTCACATACAAAGACACACATAGATTCAAAATAAAGCGATGGAAGAAGATTTACCAAGGAAATGGAGAACAAAAAAAAGCAGGGGTTGCAGTCCTAGTCTCTGATAAAATGGACTTCAAACCAACAGAGATCAAAAGAGACAAAGAAGGGCATTTCATAATGGTAAAAGGATCAATCCAGCAGGAAGAGCTAAGTATCCTAAACACATACGCCCCCAACACAGGAGCACCCAGATACATAAAGCAAGTTCTTAATGACCTAAATCAAAATTTAGACTCCCACAGAATGATGGTGAGAGACTTCAACACTCCACTGTCAATATTAGACAGATCAATGAGACCAAAAATTAACAAGGACATCCAGGACTTGAATGCAGAGCTGGATCAAGCAGACCTAATAGACGTATATGGAACACTCCACTAAAAATCCACAGAATATACATTTTTCTCAGCACCACATTGCACTTACTCTAAAATTGACCATATCATTGAAAGCAAATCACTCCTTAGCAAATGCAAAAGAATAGAAATCATAACAAACCATCTATCACACCACAGCACAATCAGATTATAACCCAGGATTAAGAAACACACTCAAACCTGTACAACAACTTGGAAACTGAACAACTTGCTTCTCAGTGTTGACTGGATAAACAATGAAATGAAGGCAGAAAGAAAGATGTTCTTCAAAGCCAATCAGAATGAAGACATAACTTACCAGAATCTCTGGGACACCTTTAAAAGTGTTGAGAGGGAAATTTATATTAAAAAATGCCCCGATGAGAAACAACGAAAGATCTAAAATTGATACCCTATCGTAAGAATTGAAAGAGCTAGAGGAGGAAGATCAAAAAAACTCAAAAGCTAGCAGAAGGAGAGAAATAACTAAGATCAGAGCTGAACTGAAGGAGACAGAGACACAAAAACCCTTCCAGAAAAAATCCATAAATCCAGGAGCTGGATTTTTGAAAAGATTAACAAAATAGACTACCAGCCAGATTAATAAAAAAGAAAAGATTGAAGAATCAAATAGATGCAATAAAAAATGCTAAAGGGGGTATCACTACAATTCTACAGAAATACAAACCACCATCAGAGATTTCTACAAACAGCTCTATGCACATAAACCAGTAAACCAGGAAGAAATGGATAAATTCCTGGACACTTATACTCTACGAAGACTAAACCAGGAGCAAACTGAAACCCTGAATAGACCAATAACAAGGGCTGAAGTCGAGGCAGCAATCAATAGCCTACCAACCAAAAAAAGTCCAGGTCCAGACAGGTTTACAGCCGAATTCTACCAGATGTACAAAGAGAAGCTGGTTCCATTCCTTCTGAAACTATATCAAACAATACAAAAGGAGGGAATCCTCCCTAACTCATTTTATGAGACCAACATCATCCTGATACCAACCAGGCAGAGACTCAACTAAAAAAGAAAACTTGGCCAGGTGCGGTGGCTCACGCCCATAATCCCAGCACATTGGGAGACCGAGGCGGGATCATGAGGTCAAGAGATCGAGACCATCCTGGTCAACATGGTGAAACCCCATCTCTACTAAAAATACAAAAATTAGCTGGGCATGGTGGCGCCTGCCTGTAGTCCCACCTACTCGGGAGGCTGAGGCAGGAGAATTGCTTGAACCCAGGAGGTGGAGGTTGCAGTGAGCCAAGATCATACCATTGCATTCCAGCCTGGGTAACAAGAGTGAAATTCCATCTCAAAAAAAAAAAAAAAGAAAAGAAAAAGAAAACTTTAGGCCAATATCCATGATGAACATTGATGCAAAAATTTTCAATAAAATACTAGCAAACCAAATGCAACAGAGCATCAAAAAGCTTATTCATCATGATCAAGTAGGCTTCATCCTGGAGATGCAGGGCTGGTTCAACATATGCAAGTCCATAAATGTAATCCATCACATAAACAGAACAAGAGACAAAAACCACATGGTTATCTCAATAGATGGAGATAAGGCCTTAGATAAAATTTAACAGCCCTTCATGCTAAAAACTCTCAATAAACTAGGTATCGACAAAACATATCATAAAATGATAAAAGCTATTTATGACAAACCTACAGCCAATATCATACTGAATGGGCAAAAGCTGGAAGAATTCCCTTTGAAATCTGGCACTAGACAAGGATGCCCTCTCTCACCACTCCTATTCAATATAGCATTGGAAGTTCTAGCCAGAGGAATCAGGCAAGAAAAAGAAATAAAGGGTATTCAATTAGGAAAGGAGGAAGCAAAATTGTCACTATTTGCAGACTACATGATGTATATGTAGAAGACCCTATCGTCTCAGCCCAAAATCTCCTGAAACTGATAAGCAACTTCAGCAAAGTCTCAGGATACAAAATCAATGTGCAAAAATCACAAGTATTCCTTGTGATAAACTAATAATAGACTTAAAGAGAGCCAAATCAAGAACAAACTGCCATTCGTAATTGCTACAAAGAGAATAAAATACCTAGGAATACAACTAACAAAAAATGTAAATGACCTCTTCAAGGAGAACTACAAACCACTGCTCAATGAAATAAGAGGGGACACAAACAGATGGAGAAACATTCCATGCTCATGGTTAGGAAGAATCAGTATTGTGAAAATGGCCATACTGCCCAAAGTAATGTATAGATTCAACACTATCCCCATCAAGCTACCTATGACCCTCTTCACAGAACTGGAAAAAAACACCTTAAACTTCATATGAAATCACAAGAGAGCCTGCATAGCCAAGTCAATTCTAAGCAAAAAGAACAAACCTGAAGGCATCACACTGCTAGACTTTAAACTATACTGCAAGGCTACAGTAATCAAAACAGCATGGTACTGGTACCAAAACAGAGATAGAGACCAATGGAACAGAACAGAGGCCTCGGAGGCAATGCTACATATCTACAACCATCTGATATTTGACAAACCTCACAAAAACAGGCAATGGGGAAAGGATTCCCTGTTTAATAAATGGTGTTGGGGAAACTGTCTAGCCAAGTGCAGAAAGCAGAAACTGGACCTCTTCCTGACAACTTACACTAAAATTAACTCTAGATGGATTAAAGACTTAAACATAAAAACCCTCGAAGAAAACCTAGGCAAAACCATTTAGGACATAGACATAGACAAGGACTTCATGATTAAAACACCAAAAGCATTGGCAACAAAAGCCAAAATAGACAAATGGGATCTAATTAAACTCCAGAGCTTCTGCACAGCAAAAGAAACAATCATTAGAGTGAACTGGCAACCAACAGAATGGGAAAAATTTTTGCAATCTACCCATCTGACAAAGGGTTAATATCCAGAATCTACAAAGACCTAAAACAGATTTACAAGAAAAAAACAAACCCATTGAAAAGTGGGCAAACAATATGAGAGACACTTTTCAAAAGAAGATATATGTGAGGCCAAGAAACACAAGAAAAAATGCTCATCATCGCTGGTCATTAGAGAAATGCAAATCAAAACTACATTGAGATACCATCTCACGCCAGTTAGAATGGTGATCATCAAAAAATCTGGAGACAACATATGCTGGAGAGGATGTGGAGAAATAGGAACACTTTTACACTGTTGGTGGGAGTGTAAATTAGTTCAACCATTATGGAAAACTGTGGCGATTCCTCAAGGACCCAGAAATAGAAATTCTATTTGACTCAGCAATCCCATTACTGGGTATATTTCCAAAGGATTATAAATCATTCTACTATAAGGACACATGCACACAAATGTTCATTGCAGCACTGTTTACAATAGCAAAGACTTGGAACCAACTGAAATGCCCATCGATAATAGACTGGACAGGGAAAATGTGCACATATACACCATGAAATACTATGCAGCTATATAAAATGATGAGTTCAAGTCCTTTGTAGTGACATGGATGGACTTAGAAACCATAATTCTCAGCAAACTGACGAACAAAATCAAACACCACATGTTCTCACTCACAGGCGGGTGTTGAACAATGAGAACACATGGACACAGGGAGGGGAGTATCATACACTGAGGTCTGTGGTGGGGGGATTTAGGGGAGGGACAGTGGGGGGGTAGGGAGTTTGGGAGGGATAACATGGGGAGAAATGCCAGATATAGGTGATGGGGATCTAGGCAGCAAACCACATTGTCATGTATGTACCTATGCAACAATCCTGCATGTTCTTTACATGTACCCCAGAACCTAAAATGCAGTAAACTATATTTTTGTATATATATAAAATGCCAGTGTGGGGAGATGTTCTGTTGAAACAATGTGATATAGGTCAAATGGGTATGGAGCACTCAGGGAGTTAGAATACACATATACAGGTTGTTTAATTTGGTTATTTTTCAAAATTATTTGATCATAGCATTTTTTTTACATGACACTAATAAAATCCTTCCAAACTAAAATTATTAGGGATACATTTAGAGAAATATGTAGATATGGCAAGTATCTAGTAGGTACTAGATACATGTCTGGTTTTTGTGATCACATAGATACTTCTTACTTATAAAAGTATTATTAAATTCCTATTTTAGTCATTTTTTTAAAGAGCAGTTACCGAATTTTAACAAATCTTAGTGGGATGACCATGGTTTTCATTTGCTTCTACTGAAGTGACAAATGATATTAATTCATGGATGTTATTTTATAACAAAGCTGCTATCAATTTGTGTAGAGTTTTATTTAGAATGTTAGATCAATATTTATAGTTGAGCTAGGTCTAAGAGTTTTTTAATGTCTATGTTAGTTTTGTCGGGGTTTGACATTTAGGACTACCGTGCTTCTGAAATTAATTAGGTTTCTGAGGGAAGGTGTTCTCTTTCCAGGGTCCACAAGGTGGCGTAGTTTTAAGAGCAAGAATTTCCCACCGCCATGCCTTCTTCCCATCTCTCTCCATCCGGGAGATTTAAGTTTGAATTTCACCGACAGGGGAAGAGACTGAGAGTCAGTCACTCCAGGGAAGTTCTAAGGAACTCCTTTCACTGGCCGGGGGTCTTGGAGAAGGTGGGGGTTCCTCCCGGGTTACAAGTCCCCTCTTCCACACCCCTTCAGACTCCATGTTTGGGTCCCCCCCACGAGCACTCCCTTCCTGGAAGCCGTCTTTCTCTCTCCTGGATCTCCCCCATGGAGTCCCCTTCCGCAGTCTCCCCCGGAAGACGGTCTTCCCTCCTGAACTCCGTCTCTCTCTATTCCCTTCCGCTCTGGGTGGAAGCGGCTTTCCTCTCCTGGATTCTATCTTTCTGGATTCTCACTCAGTGTGGGAGTCACCTGTTTCTCTGTCTCTAAAGAAATCACTTTCTACACACACTTTTGAGTCCGGCATTGACTGCACACTGCGCCGTGGGCCCCTCTCATTCTCCGGAGAGCAGGAAACCAAGAACCTGGAGAAACATCCTCTCAGGGGAGCTGAGGGTACCCTGAACCCCAACATTACATTTTGGCGAGCCAGCCAGGAGAGGGGTACACCACAAGAGGAGGGGTACAGCCGGAGAGGACGACTTCAGAATTGTGAGTAAAACCAGCCCCCTTCTGTCCTGTCTCTTTAAGAACCCCTGAAGCGGCCGCAGCCAGGCGGGGGAGCTGAGCGGCGGCGCCCCGAGGCTCGGCCCAGCCCCTCTTAAGTAGCGCAAAAGTGCAGGTTTTTACCTTCAGGCTCTCTCTCTGCTTTCCGTCTCCTTCTCTATCCTTCAGATATTACTTCTGGGACCAAAACCTGAGGGAGCCTGTGGGGCAGAGCGGGCGAGTGCAGCCCCGCGCCTTTCGCTCTTTGCCGGCGGGAACAGCCCAGCCCTGGGCTGGAGACAACAGCGGGGAGGGGCGAGGTCTGGCCGGAGCCTGCGGGGTCGGGGGAGCGTGAGCCTGGCGCGCGGCTCTGCAGGCCCCTCCGGCATCCCCCAGTCCCAGGCAGCAGGGTAAAAAGGCTCCCCAGGGCATTTGCCTGCCGGCCACTGGTCCCTGCGAGGGCAGCAGCTCGGGAAGTGGTCTGGCGGGGTCAACATGGCGACGGAACGCTGAGGGCACGGGGAACTGATGGCAGCTCAGCAGCAGCTGTGAACACGGCTTTTTTTTTTTTTTTGAGACGGAGTTTCGCTCTTGTTACCCAGGCTGGAGTGCAATGGCGCGATCTCGGCTCACCGCAACCTCCGCCTCCTGGGTTCAGGCAATTCTCCTGCCTCAGCCTCCTGAGTAGCTGGGATTACAGGCACGCGCCACCATGCCCAGCTAATTTTTTTGTATTTTTAGTAGAGACGGGGTTTCACCACGTTGGACAGGCTGGTCTTGAACTCCTGACCTCAGGTGATCTGCCTGCCTTGGCCTCCCAAAGTACTGGGATTACAGGCGTGAGCTGCTGCACCCAGCCAGTCCACAGATAATTGTACTGGCAGAAGCATTTTTACCCAGAAAAGAAAGTGCACATCTATTCCAGTGAGGTCAGGTTTATGCCTCCACCTTTGTGGAAGTGGTCAGGGTAACCATCCACTGCCAAGCAGCTGGCTGTCTTCCCAGGGAAAGGGGCCACCGTGGAAGCCCATTGCTGGTCTCTAATGTTGACAGATTAGGCAGAGGTGTTAACTGTGTTAGCCTTGGCAGAGAGTTCGTGTTAGTGCTCATGCAAAGATCCCCATCCCTAACACCAAAGCCTCTTGCACATGGACAGACAGATGTTCCTTGACTCATGATGGGGCTATGACCTGACAAACGCATGGTTAAGTTGAAAACATCTAAGTGAAACATGCATTTGATATGCCTAACCTACTGACTCTCACAGCTCAGCCTGGCCTACCTTAGACATGCTCAGGACACTTATATTAGCGTATAGCTGGGCAAAACCGTCTAACACAAAGCCTGCTTTATAATAAAGTGTTGAATATTTCATGTAATTTACTGAATACTGTACTACAAGTGAAAAACAGAATGGTTATATGGGTACTTGAAATACAGTTTCTACTGAATGTGCGTCACTTGTGCACCATCATGAAGTCAAAAAATCCTAAGTTGAACTGTCGTTAAGTCGGTCTACAGAGCAAGAACTGGGTTGTTGGGAAGGGGACCCGTTCATACCTTCCTAGTTGGGCTCTTAACAGAGCCTCCACTGCAGTGGCATGCATATCTCTGCTTATTCTCAGAGATCCAGCCACAGATGCCCTTGCCATTAATTTTCCAATCGTGTTGTCTCCAGGTCCCTAACAAACTGCCAAACCATTAGCCATTGGCCATGAGTCAGTGTAACTGTACTTCCGGCTACCTCTTCTAAGAGGACAACAGATGTACTGATTGAAGTTCCTCCCTCTGCCTTTTGGGGCACTACTGATTGGTTTCCAATAAGCAGCTGCCAGTTCCTGTATTGTACAGAACTAACTGTAAGTCAGAAACTTCCTCCCTCCTCAATCAATGAGTCGGAAGGAACTCCCCATGAGGTTGTGGGAGTGGACTGAGGGAGAAGATGTAAGAACAGGAGCAGCTTTCAGGGGATCTGAGACAGATGCTCATGCAGATCACCTGTGCTCTCTGCACCTCCTTGAGCCTCATTCATTAGCCATTTCTGTCTGGAAATGTCCGGCTCTGGACCTGTACATCCCCTGCTTTATGAGTCACACAGACAGCACCCCATCCGTGATGAGAAGCTCAGGCCACATAACCATATGATGTCCCCTGGTCAGCTGTTCAGTCCGTGTCAGGTGTATTGCAAGCCAGGAGCCACTTCCCAAAAGGAGAGTAATTACCTGAATAAGAGGGCAAGGCTTTGCTTCTAAATCTTAGAGCCCTGCATGATGAGTCCCCTGCCGAAGCTGTCAGAGGCTTCACACTGCATTGCTAGTTTCCATAGAGACTTCTAGCATTGTGGATATTCTGGGTCATAAGGCCCAGGTGACAGTGCAGTTTTCTCTGAAGCCTAAGCCTGCTGTAGACACCTTCTTGCCTCTGGTCCCTATTTAATGCTGGAAACCTAATGGGTGGATGGATCAAAATAGCGCATTTAATGTGATGTGTTTCTTCCAAAATTCAAAAAGGAGACCCACCATGTAGTTGCATCTCGTTTTCAGTGATAAGAGAGAAAGGTACAACAGTTTTCACTTTGGATCGAATACCCTGACACACTGTTTAGATTCAGGGCTCGTCTCTCATCCTCCAGCTTGCATTTGCCTTCTTCCTATGGTATCTAAGGAAGTCGCTATTTCTGGTGCATCAGGTCTTACCTGCATAACACTGCCAATGTAGTGGACCAGTAAGATGTAAAGACTGTTAAGATTTCTGCTGTGAGGCAAAAAACTTGAAAGTGTGCTATTGGTTCTGCCAGTTAAAACAAATGGCTCCTCATGTTTCTTGGAAACTGGTGGAAAGAGAACCAAGCACCTGACACATTGGATATGACGTACCAGATGCAATGAGTTGGGTTGATTTGCTCCAGGAAAGATTTTGCATCTGGGGCAGCAGCTGAGATAGAAGGCAGCATCTGCTTACATTTACGAACACGTATGTTCTCCAAGATCCATCTGCTCCTGACAGACCAAACAGATCTGTAACATGAGAAAAGTGATACGTATCACCACTTCTTCCTTTGAGTCTTTGATGGTGGCTTTAATTTCTGCAGATTCTTCTAGGGATGTAGTAAAGCTTTGGGTTTCTGTCCTAGCAGAGGGGATGTTCCAGGGCCTCTCTGCTAGGATAGAAAGTAGTGCTCACTGTAGGGGTCAGAGAGCCACTGTGGGCATTCTGCATGCCACGTTGAGTGTGGTGACTCTAACTGTGCATCGAGGACATGGAGAAGTGATGGTAGGGATGTCCTTGTCCCTACATGGCCTGCTGTGATTTGGACTTGGGCTAAAACTCCACTTGTCAGCTGACTATCAGGACAGCCCATTCCTTCCACTTTGGCAGTGGATCACGTGGATGTTTTGGGTCCCTGGGAATAAGCACCCGTTCCAAGCTAGGGGCTTGGAAGTCACAAAAGTTCCAGAGATTCTTCTTTCTAGTGCATGATCTCCATTTCTTAAGGTTGCATGTCCTCTGGGAGAAGGCATGGAGGAGGACATACATGTGACAGGGTTGCAGGGGCCTTCCTTAAGGTGACTTGGTCTCTTCAGTGAAGGATCTGCGAAATGGCTTGTGTCTAGAAACTGGAGGAAAGCTTTTCCATTGGAATGATGCAAGACGCTCCATTTTGGTGACTCCGCAGACGAAGAGCTATGTTAGGAGGCTCTCCAGGCACTGCATTCCCAGGGACACTGTGGTCCATGAGCCACCTCATACCAAGGAATGTGGGGATCAGAAGATTCCCATTCACCAAGTAGCTCCTGCTGCTCATCACTCTAGTGATGCCCACCTTGACTCTGATAGTTAAGTGCTGCCATTGGCCTCTGCTGGTCATCTTCCCCCTGAAATCAGGGCACCCATCTCAGTAGAAGCATCCTGCAGGGTCACACTGGCATCTGGGAGATGGGCCCCAGGGAGCTTTCCTAGGACACTGCTGCTTTGCCCACTGCCGTGATTCTCAGTGTCTTAGTCAGAGAATGTCCTGAGAGCCCTCTTAGGGGACGGAGAAGGTGGGGCTGGGTGTACAGGTTGCATATGATAAATCCAGCCCTACATTCCCATCTTCATAAGCCTTTGAACTCTGTTCTTCACATTATACCAGGAAGGTTCTGGAATCCCAACCTTGGTCAATAGAGGCTACCACTAAGTTATGATCCCCGAGCCAAGCAGACCGTTGGAATGCATCTCAGTTACAGTCGCTAACATGTTCAATCCCACATCTCCAGTGGTTTGACCCCTATCAGTACCCTTAGCCCTGTCTCATGCTGTGTCCTCTTCCTGTTGGTTCACCATCCTTACAGTTTACTCCTACACATGTTGCAAAGTTTAGGTGAGCACAACCTTGCATTTTATTCCTTGGCCAAGAGAAAAAGGCTGAGTCTTAGTTGGAGTCCACGAGGCTGCTGCCAGATGATTAATCAAGTAGCATGTGAATCCTTTTGTGTTACTGCCTTATACATGTTTTGCCTTTATGAGTTCAATTTCCAGAAGGGCCTCCCAGGAAGAACTAAAGTGAATTTGTTGGTGGTCCCTTGAGGACTGAGTGAGCCACCTCCTGCATGCGTGCTCTCTCTCTGGCCAGCGAGAACAACATCTAGAGCTTCTTTGAAGTTTTACCTTAGTTAGGGCTGTTGGACAAAGAAAATAAGTCAATGCCGTCATTTGAGAAGCCGCAAAACTTTGAAAACAATTTTTTAAGGAGACTTGAATGGAGTAACTGGTGTGTATTTTGTAAAGCTTGGGAGAAGCTTTGAAGCTGGCCCTAAGCAATGCGGACCAACACGTTGAAGGCTTCTTTGAATGCTGGGTGTCCAGGGCTGTTAATGCCTTCCTTGCACCTGCTATGAGGCTCAAAATAAAAATAACAACAACAAAATGAAAACAAAAAGTCGATCTCTTGATTAAGGGAAAACGGAAGGCCACCAGTGTCAACACGTTGATTTCAGTTCTCATATATGACAGTAATATTTGTATACTTCTGTCCATACCTGTCTTCTCTAATCAAATACATTGTTTTCTTGCTAAAAACTTATACATAGCAAATTCTCATCTGGACTTTCTGTAGGCAAAGGTGAGAATTCTTTGCAATGTCAAGAAGAACTGACACACTTCACCTCTCAAAATGAGCTATTGCATTAATGCTGATATTTTGGAAGACTTTGAGCTTCTATTGCAAACCTCAACTTGTTTATAAGAATTTTACAGAACTTTAGAGAGTATCTGATCTCCAAGGAATGGAGAACTTTACTCTCTAAAGTTCATACAAGCCATACAAGCTCTATTGCTTCATTCACTTCCTGGGCAGTGAAAGTGAAGTTTGTAAGCATTATCAGAAATTGATGCAGTTAGAAAAATGCAGTTATATGTCGGCTGACTCTGTTTCACTCAGTAAACCACGTAATCAACACAGGTATGTTCACAGGAAACACAGCGAGTGTTGGTCTTTGCTTAATGCAGTCTCAAGTAGACATTTTCAGTTCTACCAGAGGCCTTTTCTTTCCCCTTGCTAGAAAATTCACAGTCTTATAACATTTTTTGGCAGTATATAAAAGTACAAGGAATAGGTGGTGTGGATTCCTTGACATTGTAGGGAGGACTACAAAGGGTTCAGAGCTGTGCTTCTAGTTTTTGATGGCATGAGATGCCATTTAGAAACTCCTCAGAATGCTCACTGTAGCCAGCTTTTAAGTGCAATGAGTTATTTGCTAACTACTGCGATTTTGATATTAAAAAGTCAAACAGCTACTATTGGATTGTTCGGTTTTGTGGATCCTAGGACTTTCAAGTAGAACTTTAATTACAGTTCTAGGAATCCAGATAAACATTCAGAAGCTTCTGTGCATATTTGTGGAAGTCAGGAATGAGTTTAAATTAGAGTGCACCAACAAACTCCTCCATTTCTTCCGCCAAAAGCCTCTGCCTTCCTCATAGAAGGTACATCTGCAAGGGATACCTGAAATGGATTCCTCACAACTTAAGAAAGCTCTCTGAAATCAACGTTTAGAAGTATCCATGGTTGGTGAATATGGTTATGGCTGAAGTGCCACAAAATGTTACAGAAACTGCTTTACTGACACTTACGCCTCTGATAGCACTTACTTTGTGAGAATTGGACTTGGGGGCTCATTTATAATTTTTTTTTTTTTGAGATGGAGTCTTGCTCTGTTGCCCAAGCTGGAGTGCAGTGGTGTAATCTCGGCTCACTGCAACCTCCACCTCCCAGGTTCAAGCGATTCTTCTGCCTCAGCCTCCAGAGTAGCTGGGACTATAGGCACATGCCACCACACCCAACTAATTTTTTAATATTTTTAGTAGAGGCAGGGTTTCGTCATTTTGGCTAGGTCTCAAATGCCTGACCTTGCGATCTGCCTGCTTTCAGCCTTCCAAAATGCTGGGATTACAGGCGTGAGCCACGGTACCTGGCTTCATTTATAAATATTAACTGTTGGGGGAAGAGTTCAGAGTTTCTCTCTATACTCTCTCAGCTTGGTAAGGGATGATCAGAGTTAATGATACAGACTGGGCCACATTTGTTCTCAGCTGGATTTCCTGTATGTTCATAGAGTATCTGGGGTGAATCCTATAACCTGTCTGTGAGAACCAGTTGAAAGCACAAGAGATTCTAGTACTAAACATTGATAACAGTGTCAGCAATTTTCCTCAGTCAGTGCTATTAAGGTCAGGGTTGAAATTTAGCCAAGTTTCATGCTTGTTGATTCATGCCCCTCACTATTTACTCCAATTTCAATTCTTAAAAATGTAGGCACTATCCAATAATCTTTTTAGCAGTTGCTGTGAAGGAGCTGCTTGTGAATTGCTTTTGTTCCTGGTTTAGGTAGCATGAGGCATTCAAGCCATGCTTTCACTTCCTAAGATTAGAAGTAGGACACTGGAGACTGTGTCTTTTGGTTCTTCTTTCTGAGAATTCTTTCAAATAGCTTCAGGTCCACTTCCTATAAGCAAATTAATATTTTGATTGTAAGATTTGCACTGACCTTAATGAAGTATTCATCATTCAGTTGAAAGCAATTTGGTGATAGCTGTACTGAGTACCAACAGAATCTCCAAAATATCTAGTCCTAAACTACAAGAGTTGGTTTGCAGTGGGTTGTCTATAAAATGTCAAAGAATCACAGCAGCTGCTTGTTTCAAGTTCAACTTCTGAAAGCAAAATAGAGCAGCCCCGAAAGTCCTGAGCTGGAGGAAGAAAAAGGACTCAGAAGAGTCAATAGAATGACATTTTCTGGCTTTTCTAAAAAATAATAGGCCTTGATAGAAATGTCCAACCATCATTTTCAATGTCTAGGACACGAGTTTAATCACATGTGGTGGCTTAGTTCTCCCTGAAACATGAAGGAATCCGCACCAGCATCTCCTACATGTCTATTTCCTGTGAATGAAATGGTAGCAGCCCATAAGCAGGAAAATGAAGGTTTGATCATGCACCAGCTTCAGTACCAGTAATAGCAAGAAACAACACAGGTACACCCAGTATTTCTCTTGTTGTCTACTATTGGTTTCTGAATAACAGCATTTAGTTTTTTCTAAACTTGAAAGCCTGAGCAGCAGCTATGCATTGTGAGTCTAGCTCTTAAACTTTTTGTAAGAAGCAAAAAGTGACATCTGTCTATCTATCTATCTATCTATCTATCTATCTATCTATCTATCTATCTGATCAAATATATTTAAGTGTGTAGCAAACTCAAATGCCCTCTAGGTGGAGTATTCACAGACACTGGCAGAAATCCCTAATTGGGCTGACTTTATTTATAACCAGGCAGTGCATATTGAAACTGGTATCTTGGCTCTCTGTGCATCTTTAGGGAAGCAACACCAGCTGCTCTTTGGAAATTTGCAAACAAACTTGCAGTTGTTCTCAGTAGTTCATAGCAGGTGAAATCAAAGAGATATCACCAATCAGATTGTGGGGAGTTATGCATTTTGGTTCTATTGAGCTTGTTAGCAACCCTGTCTCCTGAAATCTTGCAAGTGGTACATTCGGAACATGCTGTACTATTGCAGTAATAGTCTCTCTTTTTTCGCGTTGTAGACTTTCTTCAGTTTTCCGGTAAACTCTGATTGCTTGTTCATATTTAAAAATGAGGCAATAGAAAGACTGACCTGCATCTTGGTGAGGGTGGACGTGACCTGCTAACTGGGTGAAAGGGCAGGGGGACATTCATTACATAAGTGCCCTCAAACTTTGTCATTGTCCTTACAAGGCTGTGGGCAAGGCAGCTTGTATTCCCTAGTTGATGTTTTGCTTTTTTCCTTTTGCCTCTCCCTGACATGCATGTGTGAGAGGAGACTACAGGCACCTAATTTCTCTGCTGCATTGTGGTGGGGTGGTGGACTTGTGCATACACAGACCTTCCATTAACGCCATGTCTCCTGCCCCATCCTTTCTGCTTTCCCTGCCCTCTGAGCCCAGAGTCTGCAGCGTAGGTCTGTAACTTCCAAGGTTGGGTTCAAAGCCACGCATGCTAAGCACTGCTTCACTGACTACCCGCCTCTGTTCAGAGGTGTATTGAGGGGCCTTCTCTACTGGTGAACTTCTCCCATTCTCTTCCTAATGCTTTAAAATGTGGCTGTAAAACTATTAGTAACAGGGCAGTGAGTTTCTAAGTAAGTAAAATGAAGAGTTTATCATTCTGCTACATTTTGGGTGATGGTTCAATTACTTTAAGGAATCCATGCCAGCTATTAATAGCAATTATAGTTCATTAAAATCAAAGTACAGGCTGGGTATAAAATAAAAACAAAATAGCTTGCTGGGATTTTGATCAAACTTGTAATTCTAGAACTTTGGGAGGCTAAGGTGCTTGGGAGGCTGAGGCAGGAGGATTGCTTGAGGTCAGGAGTTCAAGACCAGCCTGGGTAATACAGTGAACCCTGTATCTATAAAAAAAAAAAAATAGCACAACCTCACCATGGTATAGGTGAAATAGAAAGGTCAGCAATGAAATGGAAAGATCAGCGTGTGGGAGTAACCTGCCTACTCTTGTTTTTATTATCTTCCTGTATATTCTTTTTTTCCTGCTCAATTGTGTAATATAACAACCTTACTTTTAAAAGTTCCAGCTGGGATTCAGGTGCTTAATAGTTGCTATGCTTCCTGCGCTCTCCCCACCCCATCAGGTAGCCACTAACAGAAATGGAAATTAAAAAGTTAAAGTAAGATTAATTATTATCCTGTGTTTTATACACTTGAATTATTTATGTTAGTGAATATGAGGGCCTATAGATTTGGAAATTTAGGTCTTTTTAAAAAAAATAAAAGTAGGTCCCTGACCAGCATTTCTTTTAATATGTTAATTAACTTAGAAATAAATACTTTTCAGTAAAATATAAGAAGGAACCCTAGATGGCGAAGAAACATATTAAAATATATTTAAGCTCATTATTGGTAAAATGCAAATCAAAACTAATAACAATAAGGCATCTTTTGCCTGTAGAGTTAGCATCAACGTTGTAGAATGATAACAGTGCCACAGGGAGCAGGCGGAAAGGATTGACAACAGGCATGTTGGTGGAAGAAAATTTGATGATAAATATAAAACACCTTAGTTATGCATATGATTATATCAAACAGTTTGCATTTAGGAGCTTATCCTAAACTAAGAAACTCATGTTTGAAAAAGATATAACTGAAAGAATGTTATAATAGTGCTATTCATTTACCAGAAGTCACGACCAACCTAAATATCCAAAAATGGGAAATTGCTATAATCCCTTGCGGTATACATAGTGGAAATCAATATAGCCAAAATAATGTAGATGTCTAGTAAATGGGAAAATTCTCATGATACATAGTTATAAAAACACATAAAGCCTATGGGAGAATATTGATAATTTGATTTCATTTTTATCCTTCATTTATGCAAAAAGAGAATCTGGAAAGTTATGAAGGCAAAGTTAATTGTCAAAAAGAAAAGAAAACAATTTTTTTTTTTTTTGACACGGAATCCTGTTCTGTTGCCCAGGCTGGAGTGCAGTGGCGAAATCTTGGCTCACTGCAACCTCTGCATCCCGGAATTTGCTTCCGGTAGGGTCTCTAGGAGTCGCTTTTCTCTTTGGTTTCTTTTCCTGTCCTTTTCCTCATGTCTCTCTGCCTCTTCTCCAAGTTTCAGATCCTTGCTAGTAGGACTTCATCTTCGGATTTCTTTCTAGCAGTTCCCTGCCTCCGCCTCCTGAGTAGCTGGGACTACAGGTGCATGCTGTTAGGCTTGGCTAGTTTTTTGTATCTTAGTGGAGACTTGCTTTCACCGTGTGGCCCAACTCCTGAGCTTAGGCAATCCACCCTTCTCGGCCTCCCAAAGTGCTAGGATTACATTCGTGAGCCACCGTGCCTGGTCAAAATTTTGTTAATACACTATTTTTTTCAGAACAGTTTTGGTTTATAGACATATGAACAGGAAACACAGAATTCCCACATACCTGCTTACCTCCTACCCAGTTTCTCCTGTTATTAACATCTGGCTTTAGTGTGGTGCATTTGTAACAGCTAATGAGCCAATATTGATATGCTATTATTAAAGTCCTTGGTTTACATTAGCGTTTGTTCCTAGTGTTGTACATTTTGTGGATTCGACAAATGTATAATGATGTGTCTTCATCATGACAGTATCATACAGAGTAGTTTCTCTGTCCTAAAGTTTCCTGTGCTCCAACTGTTTATTCCCCATTCTCCCTAAGCCTCTGGCAACCACTAGTCTTTTTACTGTCTCCATAGTTTGTCTTTTCCAGAATGCCATAAACATGGAATATGTAACCTTTTCAGACTGGCTTCTTTCACTTAGCAATATGCATTTATGATTCCTCCATGTCTGTTCATGGCTTGATAGCTCATTTCTTTTAATAATAATCAGTTATATGGATGTCTCAGTTTGTGAATCTCTACACCTATTGAAGGACATCTTGGTAACTTCCAAGCTTCACAACTATAAATAAAGCTGTTATAAACATTAATGTACATTTTTTATGTGTGTGGACATAAGTTTTCAACTCATTTGGGAAAATAACCAGGATGACTGGTTGGATCGTTCTGTTGCCTGCTGGATCATATGGTAGGAGTGTGCTTTATCTTGTAAGATACTGCTGAATGTCTTCCAAAGTGGCTGTATCTTTTTTTTATTCCCACCAGTAATGAGTGAAATTTCTTACTGCTCCACACCCTTGCTGGCATTTGGTGTTGTAGTATGTTGGATTTTAGCCATTCTAATGATTCTAATGTGTTATGTAATGATATCTCCTTGTTTTGATTTGCAGTTCCCTAATGACATTTGATTGAGCATCTCTTTATATGTTTATTTGCCATTTGTGTATCTTCTCTGGTGAAGCATCTGTTCAAATCTGTTGCCTGTTTCTTATTTGTTTTCTTATTGTTGAGTTTTATGATTTTTGGGGGTCTATTTTGGATACCAGTTCTTTATCAGATAAGAGTTCTGCAAGTATTTTCTCCAGGTCTGTGGGTTTTGTTGTTTTATCATCTGAACAATGTCTTTTGCAGAGCAGTTTTTAATTTTAATGATATCTAACATATCAATTTTTCTTTCACAGATTGTACTTTTGGTATTATATTTAAAATGTCATTGCCAACCCCAAGGTTATCTAGATTTTTTTCGGATCTTATATTCTAGGAATTTTATAGTTTTGCATTTTATATTTGGGTCTATAATCCACTTTGAGTTAATGTGTATGAAAAATGTAAGGTCTGTTGCTACATTCCTTTTTTTCTTGTGCCTGTCCAGTTGTTTCAACATTGTTTGTTGAAAACAGCACCTTTGCTTCATTGTATTGACTTTGCTCCTTTATCAAAGATCAGTTGACTATATTTGGGTTGGTGTATTTCTGAGCCCTCTATTCTTTTCCAGTTATCCGGCTGTCTGTTCTTTCACCAACATCACACTGTTTTGATTAGTGTAGCCTTTTAATAAGTCTTGAAGGGTAATGTCAGTCCCACTTAGTTCTCTTTCAATTTTGTGTTGGCTATTCTGGGTCTTTTGCCTTTTTGTATAAACTTTAGTATCAACTTGCCAATATCTACAAAGTAACTTGCTGGGATTTTGATTGGGATTGCATTGAATCTATAGACCAAGTTGGAAAGAACTGATATCTTGACAATACTAAGTCTTCTTATCCATCACTATGATTTGAATATGTCCCCCATATTTTCATGTGTTGGAAACTCAGCTGCCATTGTAACAATTTTAGGAGGTGGGATCTTTGAGAGGTGACTAGAATGGATAATGCTGTTATCTTGGAAGCAGGTTGGTTATTGTGGCAGTGGGCTCCTGATAAAATGATAAGTTTGGTCCCACTTTTTTCTCGGTTTCATGTGCTCACTTGCCATGTGATGCTTTCTGTCATGGCATGCCCCTCATCAGATGCTGGTGCCATGATTTTGGACTTCTCAGCCTCCAGAACTGGGATCCCAATTTCGTTACAAAAAGCTCAGTCAGTGACATTCTGCTCTTGCAGCAGAAAACGGACTAAGATATTCATATAAATGGAATATTTTTCATTTATTTAGATCTTTGAATTCTTCCACCAGTATTTTGCAGTTTCTTCATATAGATTCTGTACATTAAAAAATTTAGAGCTGTTTCATTTTTTTTGGTGCTAATATAAATAATATTGTCTTTAAAATTTTAAATTCCAATCACTTCATGCTGGTAGCAAACTTATTTCTAAGAGATCATAATCATATCAGAGGATGGAAACAGACATCTTTTCTCTTACCTATCAAGTTGTTAAATAAAATATTTTGTAGTAGTTGAATTAAAATGTGTCAAAATTTCATTTTAACATTAATGTAAAGGAAAAAGCTTTAATACATTAAAAAAAACCTCACTTTTGGATGATACATTTTAGGGGAAAAGAGAATGAATGATCAGATAGTAATTTTTAAACTATATACTAAAAGTTATAGAAAAAAGAAAGGAATATTTGTCCAAAGAATGTATTGTCCCAACTGACACACGTTTGAGAAAGCAAGGGTGCATTCTTAATGATTATACTGGGACAAGCCTGGGTCTGTCCACTGCAAACAGCGATGTGTGTCCACTATTCCCTTGATGGACAGTCAGTGTAGATCATGATTCACGATTTCCTAGAACAAGTCTTAATCCCATTAAAGTTTATCAGAAAATTGTGTAAGCATTTAATCAGGAATACTGTTTTCCTTTCACAGGGAACTGAATTGCACCATACAAAAAGTTCTGTCCGAGGCCAGGCTTAGCACAATTGTTCTTTGATACCGCCCTTTGATCCTTATGGAGTCAGCTCCTGGCAGGTGTCTAGGAGTCGCTTCTGTTTCTGGTTTCTCTTCCTCTCCTTCTTTTCCCCATATCTCTCTGCCTTCTTCCCCAAGTTTCAGATCCTTGCTAGTGATACTCTATCATAGTATTTCTTAATAGTATTAGGAATAATAACAGCAAATTCTTATGGAGAGATTAACATATAACAAATAATGTTCTAAATGCTATCCATACACTTACTAACGAGAGTCCATTGAAGTAGATACTGTACATATCTCATTTTAGTTAAGGAAACTTATGCACAAAGAGGTTAAACAGCTCGCCTAACGTCTCACAGATAACAAGTGGTTGATCTAAACACAGCAGCCTGGGGCCTCTACTTGTAACCACTTTGCCATCCCGAGGAGCATCTTTCACACAAATTTCTCTTTCTCATATGGAGCACTTTTCGCCTGGGCAGGGTAAATAAGAAAGGTGGGAAGGAAGAGGGATGGAAAACCATTGATCCACATTGAAAAAGATATACCTGTCTTAGGCTGGTTGGGCTGCTATAACAAAATGCTATGAATTGGACTACTTATAAACAACAATAAATAATTCAATTTTTCACAGTTCTGGAAGCTGGGAAGTCTAACATCAAGGTGGCAGCCGAGTTAGTTCGTGGTGAGGGCTGACTTCCTGGCTTGCAGATGGCAGCCTTCTCTCTGTGTGCTCACATGGCCTCTTCTTTGTGTAGCAAAAGGATAATGGAAGGATGGGCTAGTGGCTCATGCCTGTAATCCCAGCACTTTGGGAGGCCTAGCCAGGTGGACCACTTGAGGTCAACAAGAGTTCAAGACCAGACTGGCCAACATGGTGAAACTCCATATCTACTAATAATACAAAAGTTAGCTGGTCATGGTGGCACATGTGTGTAATCTCAGCTACTTGGGAGGCTCAGGCAAGAGAATTGCTTGAACCTCGGGCCAGAGCTTTCAGTGAGCTGAGATTGTGCCACTGCACTCCAGCCTGGGCAACAGAGCAAGACTCTGTCTCAAAAAAATGTATAAGGAGAATTCTGGTAGCCTTTCTTTACTTATAGGTACACTAATCCCATGAAGAGAGCTCTACCCTCATGAGCTCATTTAAAACTACTTATGTCCCAGAGGCCCTACATCCCAATACCATCACATGATGGGTAGGGCTTCAACATATGATATTGGGGCAACATAAACATTCAGTTCATAGCAACACCTTCACATATGATGTATCAAAAGAATGTTGTGAACAGGTTGACACGGGTCGTCTCTGTGTAGAAAAACAAAAGTGATGTATTTTTGCATATTTGTATTTGTCTTCAAAAGGTATTTTACTTTTATATAGGAGAACACATGTTGTTAGAAGACCCGATAGTTTAATAATTTCCTAGAATTTGCTTCTTTCTCAGTTTTGCATTGAGGTATGAAACATTCTCCCTAAATTCCAGAACAGAGTACTTATGGTAAGCACCATCTTTTAAAATAGGTGAAGTGACATTGTGGCATTCAAATCCACCCTGAGTGTTGGCTCTGGCCTTTCGGGGAGTTGCAAACCAACTGAGCTAAGCTTTCAGCCCAGGCGGGGGAGGTTTCCTTCATAAGTGCAGAGCATAATTATTGAATGCCCTTGCCATCCATTATTTCAGGTTCACTCCAGGACAAACCATAGATCATCCCCTCTCCTATTAAAGAACAAGCAGAAGAGGCTCCTGGGAATTACAATTAAGAGCAGCGTAAATCAAACTGGAAAATTGCCTACAATTTCAACCATTTGTTCAGATACTTTCCCTGTCTCTCATTTTTGCCTGCTTTTTCTTAATTCCATTTTTTTTGTTAACATAGGATCCAATTATAGAGGAATGCTTTATCTTTCATGAATCTAATAAACGAAAATAAAAAGCTATAGCACTAAAAAAACTGCATTAGGAGCCCACATGCACCTAAAGAAAAAGAAAAACACTGAGGAAGTTTTCATAGAGGACAACAGCACGGAGATGGCTGAAGCTATTCCGCAAAGGTTGCCGGTATCTATGGTGTTACCTCAGAGCTTACTGATTTTCCTAGACACTAAGACACATGAGCTCAGTATACAAAAAGTAGAAGTCTCATTTGTTATTGATTAAGTCTGCTTGATATCAAAATAACCATTTGCACTTTAGGAGGCTGAGGCAGGCAGATGGCTTGAGCTTAGGAGTTCAAGACCAGCCTGGGCAACATGGCGGAACTCCATCTCTATAAACAACAAACAAACAAAAAGATCATTTAAATCATTGGAGAATGTAACTCAGTTCTGTGCACAAAACTCAATCCAACTAGTTTTGGGATTTTGACCTTTTGTATCCTATGTTCAGTAATTCTGTGTAAGAACTTGGATCCCCTGCTTACAGGGTGGAAACCAAAGGCCCTTTCCCAAGAGAATCTTTTCTATGTTTTAAAGTTCTCTGTTAATATTTCTCCCTGGCTGAAGACCAAAGGAAAAAGAAGAAATCTAAGCATTTCACTTCTCCATCAGTAGCACTGGGAATGTGTTGACATCGAATTTAGATTTTTTAGTTGTAAAGAGTCTCACCACATGGACATTTGGAGTTTTCAGGTTTCCCTTTCCTGAAGTGGGGTCTTCATGCAAAGTAAAACAGGATCAGAAAATTATAAATGGTTCCTGTGTCCTAGAGAATCAGGCCCAGTCTTCTCACCTACCTTTTTTTTTTTAAATATAAATTTTATTGCGTTTTAGGTTTTGGGGTACATGTGAAGAACATGCAAGATTGTTGCATAGGTACATACATGGCAAGGCGGTTTGCTGCCTTCCTCCCTATTACCTGTATCTGACATTTATCCCCATGTTATCCCTCCCCAACTCCCTACCCCCTGTTGTCCCTCCCCTAGTTCCCCCAACAGACCCCAGTGTGTGATGCTACCCTCCCTGTGTCCACGTGTTCTCATTGTTCAACGCCCGCCTATGAGTAAGAACATGCGGTGTTTGATTTTCTGTTCTCGTGTCAGTTTGCTGAGAATGATGGTTTCCTAGCTTTTTTTTATTCAACTGGCCTTGCTCTATTCCTCAACTTGTATGCTCATCCCATCCCTGGAGTCATCTCCATTGTTCTGCAGGCCCTCCGTGGTCACTTCTGTCTTTACAAATTCTCCAAGTGAAGAAGAGAATGGCTGTGTTTCTTGTAGGCATCTCTATAAATTTCTGCTATGCTTCAGAATCCAGCAAAAATTTCATAATATGTTTTCTTTTCTTATCTTTTTTTCTTTTTTTGAGGTAGGGTATTGCTCTGTTACCCAGGCTGGAGTGCAGTGGCATGATCACAGCTCACTGCATCCTCAACCACCTGGGCTCAAGCAGTCTTCCCAGCTCAGCTCCCCAAGTGACTGGGATCACAGGCGCACATCACCATGCCTGGCTAATTTTTAAATTTTTTGTAGTGACAGGGTCTTGCTATGTTGCCTGGGCTGGTTTTGAACTCCTGGGCTCAAGCGATCCTCTTGCCTTGGCCTACCAGTGTGCTGGGATTACAGGCACACTGTAATTTTTTTTAGATCATTCTAGTTTATACCATTCACTTATTATTCAGTACCATAAAAAATTATATTTAGGGGTTTATTGCTCAGAACAGTATTATTTATTTATTATCTGATTTATTTATTCATCTAAGAAAATGATATGATCTCCTGCTGTCTGCTGTGTTCATAAGTGGATGCAAAAATGAAAGAGACGTAATTCTTCTCCTCAAGAAGCTTGGAGTTTCGTTGAGGAAACAGAAAAAGAAAGAAAAAGGCATAAAGCAGTGTGGGGGTTCATAGGAAGAAGACTTGAGGTTTTTAGGGAATGGGAGGGGCCAAAGTCAAATCACTGGAAGAAAATATGACATCATGACTTTGGGATTTTTGTTATGACTCCCTGGCTATCCAGCTACAAGGTATGCCATTTGATATTTATTTGTGAACTTCTCAGTGCTAGCTAGAAAGTAGTACTTTTATTGTAAAATATAATACACATAGAGAAGAGTACATAAAACGTAATCACATGGCTTAATGAATGATTGAGATGAACATCTATGTGACTACCACCCAGGACTGGTAATTGAATGTTCCTAGCCACCCAAAGCCTCCTACATTGCCCCTTCTAGATTGTGTTAGTCAAAATTCTCCAGAGAAACGGAACCTATAAGACACACACACACACTGAGAGAGAGAGAGAGAGAGAGAGAGAGAGAGAGAGAGAGAGAGAGAGAGAGGGAGAAAGAAAGAGAGAGATCAAGAATAAAAAGAATTGGCTTATGTGATTGTGTAGGGTGGCAACTCTGGGATCTGCAAACAGGTGTGCAGGTTGCAGACTGGGGGAAAAATGCAGCTAGAGTCTGAAGGCAATCTGGAGGCAGAATTCTCTCATCTTCTGGGAACTTGAGTCTTTTTTTCTTAAAGACTTCGACTGATTGGATGATGCCCGCACGTTATGGAGGAGAATCTGATGTACTCAAGAGTCTACTGGCTTAAATATTCGTCACATCCAAAAATAGCTTTCACAGAGACACTTATACTTGTATTTGACCAACTATCTGGGAACTACGTGGCCTAGTCAAGTTGACCATAAAATTAACCATCGCAGAAGTCACAGTTCCTTCCCTTCTTTCTTTGTTTTGCTTTATGTTTTTTGGAAACGATTTTTAATTTTTGTGGGCACATTGTAGGTGGATATATTTGGGGGGAACATGAGATATTTTGGGACAGGCATGCAATGCCTGAGAATCATATCACGGAAGATTGAGTATTTTTCCTTTGTGCTACAAACAATCCAGTTATACTCTTTGTTATTTTAAAATATACAATTAAATTATGGTTGAGTATAGTTCTTCTGTTTTGCTTTCAAATACTAGGTTTCATACATTTTTTTCCCACTATTTTTTGTGTTTGTGCTTTATAGTTTTATTACCTATGTATGCATCTCTAAAATTTGCTTAACTTTTCCTGATATAAATAAATATTTACAGTAAATATATAAATATAATTATTCAGAGTAAATATAAAGATGAATTATTCAGAGTAAATATTTTTGTGTCTGGCTTGTTTTGTTGAACATTTACTTTTTTAAGAAACTTTTTTAGGTTCAGGGGTACATGTGCAGGTTTGTTATATAGGTAAATTTGTGTCACAGAGGGTTGTTGCACAGGTCCTCTCATCACCCATGTATTAAGCCTAGTTACCCATTCATTATTCTTATTGATCCTCTCCCCGCTCCCAGCCTCCACCCTCCAGTAGGCTCCAATGTCTGTTTGAACATTTAGTTTTTGAGATTCCTCCATGTTGCTGTATGTAGCATTAGTTTCTTGATTTTCATTGCTGTATAATATTCCATGAAATGAGCACGCTGCAGTTTATTAGTTTTGTTTTTGGTTTTTTTTTGCCAGTTTATCTATTTTTCTGTGGGTGTTTTATTTTCACTTTTGGCCTATTACCAACTGTAATGCTACTCTGACCATATCATAGAGTGCATAAACACGCATTCCTGTCCAGTAATTACTTCAGAATAGAATTGTTAAGTTGTAGGGGGTCTGCATCTAAAGCTTGATTAGGTAATGACAGACCATTTTTACTTTCTCACTGGTGGTATGTGAGATTTCCTCTTCCTCTCTCTTCTCTTTTTCCTTTTCCTCCCCGTCCTGTGTGTTCACTTGTCTACCACAAGTCAGGTGCTGTACCCTCTTGCGTACTTTATTTCATCTCAAGGAGGAGTGATATTTTTATAATAGATGTTCAGTAAATACATTGCTAAACTGATTGAAAGGCTGAATTAGTAACTCAAATGTTTTTCTTGTCCATTAGGGTGGTAGCTTGAAAAAATAAAATATCATGCACTTAGTTATTTTGGAGAAAATGAAGATTTTCAGGCAGATTTTAATTCTCCTTGAGGACTGCCCAAGAGAATTGCATACATGTGACAGTGCATGTGTGTATATTTACAGGAGAGAGAGTGTGTGGCATGTCCGGTGCCTGGGGCACCCCCATCCCTGGTTTATGGAATGATAACAGAGACGCTGCCATCATCAGCGTGTTCCTTCCTCCACGTCTCCTCCCAGCTTCTGAGTCTCATTCTCCTTTTGTGCACAGATCCCATTTGCAGTAAAGCCAGGCTCTTGCTGACTCCAAGAAGTGCTGGAAGATTTTCCAGGTTCTGGAACTCTCTTGGCTCTGAATTTAAACACTTACTTCTCTTTAATTCATCTTGTATCCTGCTCTTTCTGGGCCTTGATCTGCACTAATTAATCTGATGAACAATTTGGGTTCCAGTACTTTGCTTGAGACTTAAAACTCTACTACAGTGATTGAAAAGAAATATGGTCACATATAGGAATTTTTTGTGTAGTGGGGATTTCCAGTGTTTTCTTATTTCTTGAGCACTTGTGATATTAGTTACTGTTGATTAAACTGCTCTAATTTGCGCAGAGTAAGTGACAGCAAGAACTGGCCAATAATTCCATTCTGTAGTTTAGGTATTCTTGGGAATGACAGAGAGAAAAATATGTAAATAAATGTGATATTTCATAAAATGAGAAAAAAAAGCACAGACTACAAATGAACACAGGTACAACATTCAGGGGTTTCAAACATATTAACTTACATTTTTTTTTTCTTTCAGATGAGTAAACTGTGATCTTTGAGTTCAAATGACTTGTCCAAAATCAACAGTCAGCTGCTAAGAAAATTAGGTCCTCTAATTATTATTATTATTATTTAAACGGAGTCTTCTTTCTCTGTTTCCCAGGCGGGAGTGCAGTGGTGCAATCTTGGCACTCTGCAGCCTCTGCCTCCCAGGTTCAAGTGACTCTCCTGCCTCAGTCTCCTGAGTAGCTGTGATTACAGGCAGGAGCCACCATGCCCAGCTAATTTTTGTATTTTTTATAGAGACGGGGTTTCACCATGTTTGCCAGGTGGTCTCGAACTCCTGACCTCAGGTGATCTACCTGCCTTGGCTTCCCAAAGTGCTGAGATTACAGGTGTGAGCCACTGTGCCTGGCCTAGGTCTTCTAGTTCTAAATTCACCCTCTGTTTAACACTCCTTATCTTAGCAAGAAAATGTGAAGAAATAGCATTACACTATTGTGATTGCTGGGACATAAAGAATTAGAATTAAGGAATTCATTTTCTTTTGTTTATTTTCTTTATTTCTCTTAAAGGACTCACTTTAGAAGTCTGTCCCATTATTCCCAAAATAAGGTCATTGTTTGAACAACCTGTAGTTTTTTTTTCACACTTGCTACCATTTCAAACTGTCAGTTTATAAGACTTGTAAGAAAAATAAATTAAAATTTTCTCACTTTCTTTGGAAGCCACACGATAGTTCCCAGATAGTTCATTCACTTCAGGAACCAGGACCATTCTCAATAACTATCAGTTGTTTCTCAAAATCAAACCCACTCTCTATGGACGAATATTTACTACTACTGAAAATATTGAAGATGCAGTTGCCTCATGGGCTCATTTCAGTGGTTTTCCAGTTGGGTCCCTTGAGATGCTAGCATTTATGAACATATCTGAGGGTTTTATCAAGGGGGAGAAGCAGCTGTGTGCCTCATTTTAACTAGACATTTTCTATTTCCTATATCAGGCTTGCATATGTTATTTATTTTAGAGGAAAAGGAGTTGCTGAAAATCAGTTTGTGAGATGCCCTTCTTAAGTCCTTCAGCCCCTTCCAACACTTTCTCCCTCTCCCTTGCTTCACGCCTCTTCACAGCATCTATCCACCTAATGCATTTCTTTGGCTGCTCATCAACTCTGTACCCACTAGTGTGTAACCTCTGTGAGTGGGGAGCTTTGTTTTGTTGTTGCGCCCTCACCACCTAGAAGGGTGCCAACACAGAGTGGATGTGTAGGAAGCATTTAATGAAAGAAAGCATGAACGATGTACTGAGTGGTTACCGCTTTTGGAGGCAGCGAGGGGTCTCTTCCACACCCTCATGTCGTATTTGTCAGTTGTTCCTCCCCTACTCACAGATATTGTGAGGAAAAGGGGCGATGGCAAGGGAGATTTCGCCATGAGACCTTTAACCCACCCCCACACCCCTGCCCCTCTAGATTAAGCATTCTTTGTGGGAGTCCGAGACTAAAAGAACTCGATAGTAGTACATTTTGGGGATTGCAGTTTTATATGTGCTCCATCTATTCCCACTATCAGAGAGCCAGGTGCTGGAAATAAAATTTTGATGACATTTTAGCTTAACAGAATCACAGAAGATAAAAGCTTCTGAGACATGGAAATTGATCCAGAAACTGAATATATCATCTTCTCGCCAGCTGCAGATTTGGGAATAAAATTCAGCCAGTACCCCAGTGGAGAGAGTTCAGGGACAAGGATTGTCCACACACCTTAAGTCTTAGTAAACACTGAGTCCAGATGGATGTCTTCTCCTTATTGAATAAGTCAATAGCAAACATTTCATCATGGGGCTTATGAAATCCTACTGCAAAAGGTGGGAGAGAAAACATCCTCCTGAAGATTCTGATAGAGAGGAAAGTCGAAAACAGCCTGCTGCAGAAGTAGGACATTTTAGGGAGTAATTTGCATAATAGGATGCAAGAAGACATGGCTTTAGTGACAAAGGGATACAAATTTATAATGGGAGAACATGCCGCAATGAAAATCTAAGAGGACGAGACAAAAAGGCAGTTGGATAAATTAAAGAATCACTGAAAGCTATTAAAATACAACAGCTGAATTACAAGCCACACTGAAGCAGGTTGGACACGAAAACAATGGAACCACTGAAGTGGAGAACACATGTGCTAATCCCTTCTGGAATGCGCAGAAAAAGTACAGGGACTTTTAACCATGTTGATGTAGGAGTGGATAATGGCTATCGAGGATAGAGAAGTGAGTCAGGCTCAGAAATGTTGATATTCCCAAGGAGGAAACAAAACAATGGAACGGAAGCAATCATCAACGATTTGATTGAACCAACTCTGCCACATTTGTTCCAAAAAGAACATATTTATTATATTTAAGGAAAAATCAGTGAAACATCTCCCTCCCTCCTTACAGTTCTTTTTTTTTTTTGAGAGGGAGTCTTGCTCTGTTGCCCGGGCTAGAGTGCAATGGCGTAATCTTGGCTCATTACAACCTCTGCCTCCTGGGTTCAAGCAATTCTCCTTCCTCAGCCTCCTGAGTAGCTGGGATTACAGGCTTGTGTCACTATGCCCAGCTAATTTTTATATTTTTAGTAGAGATGGGGTTTCACTGTGTTGGTCAGGCTGGTCTTGAACTCCTGATCTCATGATCCTCCTGTCTCGGCCTCCCAAAGTGCTGGGATTACAGGCGTGAGCCACTGGGCCCAGGCCCTCCTTATGGTTCTTATGCTTGTAGCAGTGTGATGGAGTGAGATCTGTGTGCCTAGGGTCTCAGGTGGTACCATCTTGGAAGAGGAGTACATAATATACAAATGTGAGCCATTTGTGAGCCAACCACATTATCTGTAGTCTTTCTAGAAGGTCCAATTCAGTGGCTTCTTCTTTCTTTCTTTTTTTTTTTTTTTTTAAGAGACAGTGTCTCTTTGTCACTTAGCCTGGAGTGTAGTGGTACAATCATGGCTCACTGCAGACTTGAATTCCTGGACTCAAGTGATCCTCCTGCCTCAGCCTCCTGGACTATAGGTGTGTACCACTATGCCCAGCTAATTTTTAATTTTTTTTTTGTATTATTTTGTAGAGATGGGGCCTTGCTATGTTGCCCAGGCTGGTCTGGAACTCCTGGACTCAGTGATGCTCCCACCTTGGCCTCCAAAAGTGCTGGGATGACAGGTGTGAGCCACAACACCCAGTCAATGGCTTCTTGTTAACTTTAAACTGCTACAGTTTAGTCCTACCTAAAATTTAGTGGCTATGAATTTTAAGACTCATAGGGTTCTCCAGACAAATGGAAGCACAAAGTTATGATTTTATCTACGTAATTTATTATATTGTAAGGCATTGGCTCATGACATAATGGAAATTGTCAACTGCTAAGATCTGTAGGGCGAGTTGGCAGGCTGGAGACACAGGAGAGCCAGGGGTGTAGTTCCAGTGTGAAGGTCAGCAGGACCAAGACCCAGGAAAAGCCTGTGTTTCGTTTTGTATCTGAAGGCAGGAAACAGCTGATGTCCCAGTGAAGGGTCAGGCTTTTTGTTCTATTTAGGCCTTCGACTGATTGGACAAGTCCCACCCACATTAGCAAAGGCAATGTAAATTACTTAGTTTCCTGATTCAAATGCTAATGCCATCCACCCTCACACTGATACCCAGAATAACGTTTCGGTACCTTGTGGTCCAACCAAAGTGATACATAAACTTAGCCATCACAGAGGCCTTGCCTGTCGTTGATCACATATGCCAATTCTTAATGTCTTTTACCTTCTGTGCTTGGGAGAGGGAAGGGACTAGAGTGAATTTAAAATAGCTCAGAAACACAGGGCCCAAGTCTCATCTGTGTCGCAGTGGCTATGAATTTTAAGAATCATAGGGTTCTCCAGAGAAATGGAAGCACACAGTTGTGGTTTTATCTATCTGATATAAGGAATTGAACTATGACATAAAGGAAATTGACAAGTCCCAAGATCTGCAAGGTGAGGCAGCAGGCTGGAGACCCAGGAGAGCCAGTGGTATAGTTCCAGCATAGATATGGCTGGCAGACTCAAAACCCTGGGAATCGGCAGGGCCTCTGAGACACTGTCCATAAGGAAAAGCATCTCTTGGAGAATAAAGTCATAAAAACCCACCTCCCTCCCAGACTGTGGTAGGTAGGCTCCGACTGATAGAATTTGCCTCTGGGAAGTGTGGGCTGAGCTTCTGACACAGCAGCAACGTTCACGTCAAGCACACACCACTGGCATAGGCACCAGTTACTTAGTCTTAACTGCATGCTGAAACTCCTGGGGAACCTCAGAAAATACCAGGGTCCCACCCAGGAATTCTGAATTCATTAATCTAGATATGGCCTGGGCATTGGGATTTAAAATAATTATAAACGGTGGTTTTCACTTTTGTGAATTTCTATGAGTTTTATCATATGCGCCAATTCATGTAACACCTGCTGCAGACAGGATGCAGAACAACCCCAATACTCCAAAGGTTTCCCCGCTGCTGACCCTTGGTGTCATTGTCGCTTGTTATTTCAACAGCTGCTGCTTTCTTAACTGAACAAGAAGGAACATTGGATCTAGACCCAAGGACATTCCTACAGTAGATCCAGAAAGGCGACCCAGTGTGGAAAGAAGATAAATCATTTTCTAACGAAAAACAGGTGATGCAAATAATTGAAAAGCTAGTCCAGATAGAAAATATCCTAAAATGGGATTGTTCTATGAGCTTAAAAATAGGGAACAAGATTTTCTTGGCAAAAAGCAGCATCCTATGACATGCAAGAGCCTCTAATGGCCATACTTGAGGGTTTGCACATAGGGAAGGAAATAAGACACCATTCATTCGGTCCAAATGAGTTAAATTATGATTGCTGCCAGATGTCCCTAGGCAAAAACAGGATTTCAAGCAGATGAAGCCTGTCTCTCTCCGTGGCTCTTTTTTTGTAAAAGCATCTCTGAACTAAGACTATTATTACAGCAGCAAGATTCTAATTAAGGTGCTGTCAGCCACAAAGCCAATTCACCCTGGAGGGTTCTCAGAAAGCTTTGAGGGTAACATTTATGGAACTTTATGCCATTCCTCTGTGTTGAGGCTTGGGGGAGGATTCTCTTGGAAAAATGACAGCTTCATCTCCCTCTTTTGGGAGCTGATTGTGAAGACAGGATTCTCTTCCTTCCCAGGACACGCCTCTCTCTTCCATCTTCTCAGTGCATATTCTTCTCTTGCTACCAAACCCTTTTCTCAGGCAGCACCAGGGAGATTGCTGAAATTACAGGCAGGAGTGGAGGATAACTGCAAGAAGTCCCTGGAGCTCATTAGTATCCACAGCGCCATATGCAAATGCATTTGGGGACAAGATTCATAGTTGAGTGTTCTCTAATGGAAGTAGAAACCGCTCTTGGTAATGCTAGGAGGCCAGCAGTATGAAAATTAAGCTTCACAATTTAATTTAACTGCCTCTTTTGGATCTGCAGAATGCATTAGGGGATTCTGCAATATGACAGTTGTGGGTTCACCTAAAAATGGCTAGGCTGGGGGCCTGAGACTGCACAAGTATCTTTCTGGCAATGTGATACTTGGCTACCTAGCCACCCACATTGTCAGTGGTAGGCCTGGGAGATACAGATTCTGTTCAACAGGCTGAGAGTAGTGTTTTTCCTATTCTCTGAGATCTGCACACTTGTATATCAAGACGTAACACAGGTTGCAGTCCTAAATGTCCATGATTGATCAAGGTAAAGGAACCGAGATCCAAAGCCAGAGCAAGAGAAAATGGATCCGATCTTCTAAAACAGGGTTTGGAGTTCTCGGTTCTAGCATTTTTGGCATTTTAAGTAGAGCTCTCCCTCAGATTACAAGATATTAGCATACTTGGACCCATGCCCTAAATGCAAAAAAAAAGCTCCTCCCAGTCCTTTTGACAGCTCAAACCTAACAAAGCAAACAACCATTCAGTCGAACAACCAGCCAATCAACCAACTGACCAGACAAATTCTGCACCCACGTTTCCAACATGCCTTGGTTGAGAAGTACTGAATTACAGACAGAATTTCTGGGAAGGAAGACTTACAGGGAGTGACCCAAAGTGATGATGGGCTTGGGTATCACATCTTCTTACAGGGAGAGTAAGCATTTTAACTCATTAGAAAAGTTATATTCATTACAAAAATTTAAGTGATACAGGAGTGCATGAAGTGAAAATATCTGTAATTCTCCTGATAACCACATTTGCAACTGTAAACAATGAAAGACATATCTATATTTGAACTCAACAATATCATCTCAAGGACTTACTCTACAGAAGTAATATCACTATTATGTAATGATAGAAGTAATGTCACTATTATGTCATGTGTAAGACCATGACATAAGGCTGGCTTATAAGAGCAAAACACTTGAAACAACATGTCAAATTAGAGGGAAGTCATTGAATAAGTTATGGTGTGTGCATAGAATAAACGCACTGTGGTCATTTTAAGTGGCGGAAGTTGATGTCCACATCAGAAAATTTATCCCTGATATATATATTATTATATATCCCTGATATATATTATATCAGGGATATATATATATATATATATTATTATTCACTGATAATAATATAAGGGAATATATATTATTCCATATTCCCTGATATATATTATTATCAGTGTGGGGCAGTGGCTCACACCTGTAATCCCAACTTGTGATGCTGTTGGGATGCTGAGGTGGAGGCTTGCTTGAAGCCAGGAGTTAAAGACCAGCCTGAGCAACATATCGAGGCCTCATCTCTTCAAAAAATTAAAAAATTAGTTAGGCATAGTGGTATACATCTGTACTCCCAGCTACTTGGGAGGCTGAGGTGAAAGGACCGCTTGAGCCCAGGAGTTTGAGGCTGCAGTGAGCTGAGATCGTGCCACTGCACTCCAGCCTGGGTGACAGAGCTGTCTCAATAAATAAAAACATAAAAAATAAATAAAAAGAAAAAGCAGGATGTAGATAATTTTACATAGATTTCCTTTTTCACTTAAAAATGTGTGTAAATATTTATGTGTGTGTGTTTCTGTGTAAACTTTGGAGTCAGGAAGGAGAGGTAGCAAATGGAAATGGAACTTCCTGGGGTTGGGATTGGATGGGGTATGGAGGAACATGGGGAAGAAGGATGACTCCTGCCTTAGCACACTTTTTTAAAGTGGCAGAATTATTAATGACTTTTTATTCTTTGTGATTAATAATATTGTTAATGATATTAAATTTTTTGTTAAATTATGTAGTAGCACAGGAAGATGAATTTGTTAAAAAGCAAAGTTGAACGTAAGTACTTAGCACATAGTAAGTACTCAGTGACATTTATTCAATAAGTTAGAAACAGCAGAAATCAAGCTGTGCATTTCACTTGGTGTTCTTAAAAAAGTGACTTTAAAGAAAATTAAACTTTTTATTTTGAGATAATTGCAGATTCACATGTAGAATCTAAAGAGACATCCCAGATACCCTTTACCTGGCTTCCCCTGGTGGCCAGCATGAGCAACATATCAAGACCCGGCAAAGGGGAGGGCCAGCGGGTGGGGGAGCTGGGGAGGGATAGCCTGGGGGAAAAATGACAAATGTGGGTGAAGGGGAGAAAGGAAGCAAAACACACTGCCATGTGTGTACCTATGCAACTGTCTTGCACGTTCTGCACATGTACCCCAAAACCTAAAATGCAATAAAAAATTAAAAAAAAAAATTAATGAGGCATAGTGGTATACATCTGTAGTCCCAGCTACTTGGGAGGCTGAGGTGAAAGGACCACTTGAGCCTAAGATCTCTGCAGTGAGCCGAGATCTTGCAAGCTGTCAAATCGTTCAGGGTGATGGTGGTAGCATTGTCAGTGTGGCACAGGGATGATTATCCGCTGACAACCACTGTTGATGACAGCAGAGGAATTGGAGCCAGGAGTGGTGTCCTCCTGTGACTGATGTGATGCTTCTTCTACATTCTCCTCTAAACTCGCTTGATGGATCTGCTCATTTTCTTAGCCTGGTTCTCCAGCCTTCCTGCCAATTCTCTGAGCTTGGTGATAGCCTTTTAATACATTTTAAGTTAGAGTTGGCTTCTGTTACTTGCAGTCAAGAATCATGTCTGCTAAACGTCACACCCTCTAGCACAGGCTGAGCTCAGTGAAGATGTACTGACTTTACTTGGACCTGTATCTAATGGTCCAGCCCTATATTGGGAGGTGGAGTGAATTCTCAGACTTACGTTGTCTAAACCATGGCATAGCAGTTATTTGAGAAGTGAGGGATCTGACCAATGAATTCCCTCAAGTTTTTAATTTGTTGGAGGGAGTTTTCTTCTAGAGTTGATGTATGACTGCAGATATATAGAATTGAGGATGGGAGGGTCTTGATTGTTTAGCATCAGAAATTTTTGTTACATATTTGACTTTGAAGATGAGACTTGGAGGGCTGGTGGACTCTAGTGCCTTGAGCTGCCCAAGGTCAGCTCTGGCATTCAACTTTTACCCTCCTTACAAGCTACTAAGTTAGCCTGTTACTGAATCATGGAATCTGGCAGAAGATACAAGACTTTTGGGTCAGAGACGAAGTACTTTATTACTCATGGCACATACTTACACTAAAAAATTATTTGTTGGTTATTGGAAATTAACATTTAAATGGGCATCCTGTATTTTATTTGTGAAATCTGGCAAATTCAGGCGCAGCATACTGCATGAACATTGGTATGTTTGTATTAGCTGGTGGTCAGAGCCTCTATCCTTGGCATACCAAGAAAGGCAGATGGGGGTACAAAGATGCAAGGGGCAGTGGTGGCAGCACTTCCGGCAGCTGAAGGACTGCAGGCATCTGTGGGTTCTCGCCACAAATGTGCTTTTCATCAGGGGGTGCATAGGCTCCTGGTGACCTGCTGAGAGCCAGCAGCAGTGGCAATGCCTACTTTGCACTCAGAACCTACTCTATGCTTGGGGGTTCTAGGCAGGAATGAAGGCAATTGTCTGATATTTGATTGATGAATGTCTTCTTTATTTTGCTCCCCGCCCATACCTTTCTTTTGCTTTTCCAGCCATTACAAAACATTTAAAACTGATTCTATGCATTACATTTCTCCTTGGATTTAGAGTGACGTCTCTTTTCCTGGCTAGACACTGATAGATACAGGTATAGTGGCTCATTCTTGATTTATAAGCCTATGAATTGTAGCCCACTTCTCAGCATGTAATGGATGTATAAGAACTGCTACTTAAAAGTAATTAAATTATTGCTGGAGATTCATAGTTAAAGGCACAGGATAAAATTATCCTAAAATAAATGGGAATCAAAGGCACGGGGGATGTTACAGGAAAACTTTATTGAGCCAAGTGTTAAAAATAATGTGGTGTCAGGTGAGATATTATGTAGAGCTCAGAGAATGAGGCAGTGGAAGATAGATTATTATACAGAAAAGTTTCTTTTATTTTCAGTGCACTTCCATTCACAATACTAATCACAGTATCCAAGTGTTAGTCTCTTCTATAAATCTCCCCAAATGACGAAATGAAATACAATATTGCATTCATAGAAGATGAGTATTTCAGCAGAGTGAGCATAAAAGTAAAGATGGATATTCTACAGTCATCGATTCAACATTTTTTATTATGTGTTATGTGCAAAGCACAGGGTATTAGGCTTGTATTAGCAGAGTTAAAGTGACCTTCCAGATACAGTACATTGGCATACATATAGTGATTGTCAAGGGAATCTCAAATCTTTCTTTTAGAATCTATGAGCTTGATTTCTTAGTTGCTTTCAAGCATAACTTGCAAGAGCTGATGGCATCTGAAATGTGTGTTAACATAAGACACCAACTGATATTTACATTGTTACTTGGTTTGCTAATAAGTATTGCTTCATTCATTGCTCCTGTTTTAGGAGCTGCTTGAGGAAGAGTACCCCCTACACTCTCACCAGCCCACCTTCTGACTCCCACCATTACAAAGGGAAATTCTAGAAAAACATCTCACCTAAACTATAGCTAGAGCAAACCTGCTTGAAAATTTAGTGGTTCCAAGTTTCCCAGTCTCTGATTTTAGGGATCTGTGATGCATTACTCATTAGTAGAGTCAGGGCCAACTGCTACCCCTGTGATGGTTAATTTTATGTGTCAACTTGACTGAGCCAAAGGGTGCCCAGTCAGTTTGTCAAACTATCCTGGATGTGTCTATAAGGATGTTTCTGAATGAGGTTAACATTTGAATTAGTAGACTGAGTAGAGCAAATTGCCCTCCCTTGATGTGTATGGATTTAATGCAACCAATTCAAAATATGCATAGAACAAAAAGGCTGAATAAGAGGACACTCTTCCTGCCTCACTGATGAGCTGGGACATAGATATTTTCCAGCATTCAGACTCTACTGAGACATCAACTGTTTTTGGTTCTCAGGCCTGCTGACTTTCAGACTGGAACTTACACCATCAATTTTCCTCGTTTTCAGGTCTTCAGACTTGAACAGCAACTACACGTGAGCTTACTTGGGTCTCTAGCTTACAATCTGCAAATCTTGGGACTTCTCAACCTCTGTAATTGCATGGCTACTTCCTTGTAATAATTCTTTCTCTTTCTGTATATGTGCATCCTGTTGGTTCTGTTTCTCCAGAGAACACTGACTTTTATACTCTCTAAATCAAAGTAACACAGGTTCCTTGTGGCAGAGGGAGGATGCAAGGAATTTATGAAAAGATCATCCTACCTTGAACTTAAAATATGGAGAGACAAAAAAGAAACATATGAGAAGTTAAATAATATGTTTAAGTAATACATGTCCTTCATGCAGATATCATCAGAGAAGCCTTTTTGGAGAAGGGATTTCAGATGCATCACAAAGAATGAATAAACAGAGAGATGACATTCTAAGGGTGAATGTCACAGAGGAAATTGTAGCATGGCAATGAGTAGATATTAATAATTCCAGAAGAAGTGTTGACTTGATCCAGCAGGAAAATGCTCACAGATGCCTGCTGTCCCTCAGCCACCTGTCGATTCTGCCGCCATGGCCCCCACAAGTCTCTCATGCTCCTGTCTGCTTTTCTGGGTATGTCCCCAAAACAAGACTTGGCCAGGTGTGATGGCTCATACCTATAATCCCAGCACTTTGGGAAGCTGAGGCAGGCAGATCACTTGGGGTCAGGAGTTCGAGACCAGCCTGACCAACATGGTGAAACCCCCATATCTACTAAAATATATACAATTTAGTTGGACTTGGTGGCATGAGCTTGTAATACCAGCTCAGAGGGAGGCTGAGGCAGGAGAATCACTTGAATCTGGGAGGAGGAGGCAGCAGGGAGCCAAGATCATGCTGCTGTACTCCAGCTTGGGCAACAGAATGAGACTCTATCTCAAAAAAAAAGAAAAAAGAAAGAAAGAAAAAAGAAAACAAGGTCCTGACTGCCAGCTAACACAAATATGCTGAGGATGTTCCTGCAATGTGCTGGCCCTACATTTGCCAGTTTTAGTAAATAAAATAAAGAACACCCAGTTAAATTTTAATTTCAGATAAATAATACATTGTGTTTTTTCAGTAAAAGGATGTGCTATGAGTAATGAAGTCCTTGGTCTCTGAACCAGGAGCCTTGTGTATTCTGCCAGATTAAAGACTGAAATGCAGACTGAGGTCAGATTGTGGAGGGCACAGCTATTAATTGCAAGTGTGTGCAATTAATTTATATTATTATTGCTACTGAAGACTTGCCTTCTAAATGATACTTGAGTTTGGTGGGTGTAGTGGGTTGATGGTACCCCTAAGAGATGCCCATCTGGAAATTGAGAGTATAACCTTATTTAGAATAAAGATCTTTGCAGATGTTATCAAGTTAGGGCACTAGTCCTGTTAGGAACCGGGCTGTATAGCAGGAGGTGAGCAGTGGGCAAGAGAAGCTTCACAGTATTTACAGCCTCTCCCCCTCACTCACATTACTGTCTGAGCTCCACCTCCTGTCAGATCAGCAGCAGCATTAGAGCTCTCATAGGAGCGTCGAACCCTATTGTAAACTGCGTTTGAGGGATCTAGGTTGCACATTCCTTATGAGAATCTAATGCCTGATGATCTATCACTGTCCCCCATCACCCCATATAGTTGCAGGAAAGAAAGCTCAGGGCTCCCACTGATTCTACATTATGGTAAGTTGCATAATTATTTCATTATGTATTACAACATAATAAAGTGCACAATACACAGAATGTTCTTGAATCATCCCCAAACTATCCTTTACAACCTGTTCTGTAGAAAAGTTGTCTTCCACGAAACCAGTCCCTTGTGCCAAAAAGGTTGGGGACCCCTGGGTTAGGGATCTTGAGATGAGATCATAGGTTGGGGCCAAAATCCAATAACAGATGTCTTTATAAGTGACAAAAACAGAAACACAGAGAAGAAGGCCACAAGAAGATGGAAGCAGAGGTTGGAGTTATGCAGCCGTAAGCCAAGAAATGCCAGGGAGAAAGATGCCCTACCCAGAAGAGAGGCATGGAACGGATTCTCCCCTGGTGTCTTCAGAAGGAACCAACCCTGCCCACTACTTAACTTTGGACTTCTGGCTTTCAGAACTGTGAGTGAATAAATTTCTGTTGTTTTAAGCCTCCCTTTTGGTGATGATTTCTTACAGCAGCTGTAGGAAATACATACAGTGCGATGTAGGTAGAGTACACGCGACAGTGAGCCTGGTGTTGGGCAGATAGTGAATACAGGACGTATTGAGAACCCAAGTTATTTCTGTGAGCTCTATTTGATCAAGAACAGTAGTTTCTATGTGTTGATTTTTCATAAACTCTATCTACATGACATGAACACGATTAGTTAAAAATTTTTAAAAATGCAGCTGGGTGCAGTGGCTCAAACCTGTAATCCCAGCACTTTGGGAGGCCAAGGTGGGTAGATCACCTGAGCTTAGGAGTTCAAGACCAGCTGGCCAACATGGTGAAACACCATCTCTACTAAAAATACAACAATTAGTGTGGCTTGGTGGTGTGTGCCTGTAATCCCAGCTGCTCCAAAGGCTGAGGCAGAAGAATCGCTTGAACCCAGGAGGCGGAGGTTACAGTGAGCCAAGATCGTGCCACTGCACTTTGGCCTGGGCAACAGAGCAAGACTCCATCTCAAAAAAAAAAAAAAAAAGAAAAAAGAAAGAAATGATAGCATTTGTGGGATGTGAAACCCATGTACAGTGGGTTTGGCAAGGCCCACTGGGTGTCTTGACTGAGTATGCATGGATTTTAGTATGCATGGGGTTTGTAGGGGAAGCTGGAACCAATTCCCCATGTATATTGAGGGCTGACTGTATCTCTTTAAGTGGATTAATCCCTAAGGTCTCACTCTACACATTGGTATATTTTGCCACCTTCTCCTTCTTAGTGCAGCCCACCCCCATGGTCATTCTGGAGGAATGTGCAGAGAGCTTCTGTATGTAACTCATACACAGAACAGAGGAAAGATCCTCTGTTGGGTGGGACAAAGGGATTAAATCCTACAGGTGAAAGTGTCCCAGGCCAGTGATGACAATGATGACATCCACAGCAACTACCTTTCTGAGACATTCACATGCACCATTCTATTTTATTCCCCCAACGGTCTGTGAGGTATTCTGTCATCCCCTATTAGACAGGAGGATAGGGAGAGGCTTTGAGGGATTAAGGAACTGGTCAGTGTCACACAGCTAGTAAAGGGACTTGTAGAATTTTAACCTAAGTTTCTCTGACTCCAAATCCTTATCTAACTCTTAACTAGCGCCCTATTCTCTCTCCTCCTTTGAGGAATCATATAATTACAGAAACGCAGAGTCTTCGTGTTGGAAGTGCCATGAGAGATCGTCTATGATTAGGAGTGAGGCTTATTTACATACCAAGGCCTCATGGTGTGGTTTTATCTGATCTGGGGCCAGGATCCAGGGTTTACCATGAAGACACCTTCCACAGCCCTTTAGTTTTGCAGAGGCAAAGACATGGCATGAAGAGGATTTAATTGCTTCCATTTTTCTTTTAAGAGCAAAGAGCTTTCTAGGAAATATAGCAGTGTTTTAAAGGTCAAGGCTGATGGCTTGTGGGAAGAGCAGGAGAGATTGATTTATGGGGATTGGAACAGAAGACATGGTATCCGATGGCAATGAGACAAATAAAAGAACAGGGCTTGGCTGACTGTGTTCCAGTTCTTGTCTGTATGAGCCCTGTCTAGGGAGGGCTTCAAAGAATGTTCAGGCCATTTAGTTGGGGACTGAGACTGGCATTTGCAAGGACAGAAAACTTAAAAGCTAGAGTGCACGGGAAATGAAGAGTGCTTTGGTTAGGATTAAAACTGGGACTCTACTTAATTTATTCATGCAGTCAGCAGATCTTTTTGAGCCCTTGCTAATGTGCCAGGCATTGTACTGGACACCGGAGGAACAATGGGAATTCCAGCATACGTGGTCCCAGCCAGGCTGCATGGAGTTCACAGCCGAGTCAGGGAGACAGATGTTGGCCTAATAAACACAAATTAGTTATTTCATTACAATTTAGTAAGTGCTACAAAGAAGCACAGGATGCTATCGGAATGCATATGAAGAGACCGTGACCCAGTCTTGGGGTCAGGGAAGGAAGCTCAGTTCAAATAGGCTGCTGTCTGAAGGATGAGTAAAAGAGGCTGAGAGTGTGTGGAGAGGGGGAGCCTTCCAGACAGGCAGGAGGGAGCAGCTAAGTTCAAGGAGTTGGATGGCAGAAAGGGAGGGAGAGCAAAGAGGGAGAGCAAAGAGGAGGGGATGAGAAGCCGGATCAGCCAGGGTCTTGTATGGATTTTTGATTTTATCCTAATAGCAATGAGAAATCACTGGGAGGTTTTAAGCAGGGAAGGACATGAATTATCTGGCAGAAGGCCAGGGAGGGATTTAGGCCAAATGCTCATTAGTAGTGATGAGTTGTCACTTGCTGGGCCTTGGTCTTTTTGCCTAAAATGGCTTGGATCCCAGAAGGGATAGCTGTGGACAAAGTAGGATGTGGGGTTTCTGGGTCCTGCCCACCCACTCAACAGAATTGTAGCCAACCCTACCTTATGGGTAGCAGAAGCATCTGCCCCAGGGCCTGGAGTTCATGTAGCAGAGCTTCTCTAGTTCCTGCCAGGGAGTGACTCAGATACTCTGTGGCAAGTTTGCATTGGAAAAGACAGGCACTTGTGGTAATAGTTCTCAGAGGAAGGTTTGGGATTGCTGGAGATGAGCAGTCAATTCTCAGGCCAGGGCAGAATTGGTTTGGGCAAATCATCTACCTGTAGGCAATTTCCCCAGTGAAGCAGGCAAGGGCCAGTATTGAGTTGAACAGAAGTTTTCTTCAAAGGCCACAGTAGACTCAGTTCAAATAGACAGCCCTCTAGTGCACAGGCTTTTTGGGTGAGAGATGTTGCTCTATTCCCTTTTGTCCTGTTCCTTAACCCAGCTGGGAGATGGCTGTGGCACTCCATAACAAATAGATTTAGGTGAAGGCTGCTGTAGTAGGGGAAAAAATGCTCATGTTTCTAATAAACTTGAGCTAATAAACTTGTGATGTTTATTCAAGGACTTGAACCCAGACAGTGGTATGGCTTTCTGGGGAGGCATACTACAGACTGTAGATCCTTGAGGCACTGGCTTGGTAGCACCTAGAGCGGCAGACGCACATCGTTTAGACACATTTAGGGTTTGTTTTCTACTTAGAGACATAACCAGAATGACCACTAACATGCATACAGTGCTTCTTATGTGTGTAAGCCCTTCTCCTATGTGATCTCATTCATTTTTTTTTTTTTTAAAGATGAGGTTTCAGTCTGTTACCCAGGCTGAAGTGTAATGGCATGGTCACAGCTTATTGCAGCCTTGACCTCCCAGGTTCAAGTGATCTTCCTGCCTCAGCCTCCTGAGAAGCTGGGACTACAGGCATGCACCACCATGCCTGGCTCATTGTTTTTTTTTTTTTTTTGTAAAGATGGGGTTTCACTCTGTTGCCCAGGTTGGTCTCAAACTCCTGAGCTCAAGTGATCCTCCTGGCTTAGCCTCCCAAAGTGCTGGAATCACAGGTTTGAGTCACTGCACCTGGCCATGTCGTCTCCATTAATCTCTACTACTACCCTATAAAGTAGATGCTACCATAGCATCCTCATTGTACAGAGGAGGAAACAATAGCAAAGAGTAGATACTTACTGTGAGTGTCAGAAGTGGGATCTGAACCCAGGTGGTCTCATGGCAAAGGCCATGGTGTCACCCAATCTGTAGAATGAAGAACAGGGCCCTGGGCTTGGGGCCACACATTCTGGAGAGTGCCTTGTATAAATGGCAGAGGGACACTGTGTCCTTAGCCAGAGCATACAACCTGGCTTTGAGGTACTAGAGACTCAGGGATCAAGAGAAAGACAGAGATTGAAAATGTAATTTTAAAGCCTTTGTTATATTTAGAAGAGACAGAATAAGAGATCCTCAGAAATGGCCTGTGAACTAAAAGGGTCACAATTTACATTACTAAACATTTTAAGTAATCACAATTATTTCAAATGTTCCTTTATGAGAGCAGAGTTAATTGACAGAGCTCCCGCGGCACACACACAAAACCCAAGCTGGGTGCCAATTAACCCTTTATCGTGTGCTGGTGCCAATTAACCCTTTATCGTGTGCTATCTCTCAAATGAATTTTAGTTCGCAGGAGCAACCCTTTTAGATTTGCTGATAGCCTGGAAAGAGGGAAACCATGAATTATTTTCCTTTTTCATCCCTCCATTTTCTGTCTGCTTCCTTCTCTGAGAATCACCAATGGCCAACTATACTCCATGACCAAGGCTAGATGCGTGCAGCATGGGCCCCACTTATCTGTGTGATCTCCAGCCAAATAAGGGAGTCAGCGCTTGTTTTGGAAGCTGCTGCAGAGGTCACATCTGGTTCTGAAATTGCTTCTGTTTTCCAGATTCTGAGACTGGAAGGAAATGTGGAGCTTTGGAAACGTGTGACTCACGGGCTGCTAGGGCTGATTGGTCTAAGCTTTGGAGGCACCGAGGGAGCTTCACTGGATCCAAAGCCCACCTCTCAAGACCCAGGCACCTGGACAGCATCCTCCACTGGGGCTGAGCAGCTGCAGCAGCAGGACATGGGACTGGGAGCTGTTCTGATCCACGCTGTGCAACTTACATGACAAGGATAGAGGGAGATTCATTTTGTAAAGCCTTAATTTATCTATAAATATAAGGCATTGAATTAATAGAAGAGTGAGTTTAAAATTTTATATGGCGATGAGCTATTTTATATCTGGAGTACATTGAATTTATCTGCTGAGTTTAGTTAAATGAGACAACTCAGTATAATTGAAAGTGAAAAATAAATGAAGTGGCTTCTTGATTCAGTATTCATTGCAACACTGGGATAAATTTAATTAAAATATTTTTGGGGACAGCAGACAAGATATCTATAAAAGTTCTAAAGACTGAATGCCTATATCATTCATTCTGTGTGGATTTATGGAAACAGTGCCAAGGATTGAAAGTCAGCCACTGGATTTGCTGAAATAATCAGATATTAAAGAAACTGAGAACTCTAACCTTACATCTTCACCAAACTGAATTCCAGATTGAAGAAAAGGGTTAAATATAACTCATAGGCTTAAAAGCATGAGAAAAAAACACAAGTAAAAATTATGTAGCAGCCAAGGACTCTCTAAACATGACCAAAATCAGAAATCATAGAGGAAATATTAACAGATTTGATTTTTAAAAAATTCAAAGGGAAAAAGCAAAGCAAAACAAAAGTACATTATGTCAAAAGACAATATAAACAAATTGCAAGGATGAACAAAACCCTTGGAAAATATTTGCAGCGTATGCAGTGGAGTCGAATTCTTTATTATAGAAAGAGCTCTTACAATTTAATAAGGAAAGGCAGACAGTGGAAGAGACACAAAGGGTGTAAAAGGAGCTGAAGCTGTATCTGTTGTCAGTAAGTTTATGAAGTGACGGGCCACCTAGTCAGGAATCAAATTTGCTTAAATATCAAGGTGCCTGTTTATCAGAAAGACAAAGAAGCAAATCGAGTGATATGGAGACATCCATACTGCTTTTAAACATTGTTAGTGGAAAGGTAATGACATAGGCTCCTGGGGATGGGGAGAGGTTTGTTAAAGGATACGAAATTACAGCTAGGTAGGAAGGACAAGTTCTAGTATCTAGCACTCTAGGGTGGCTATAGTTAACAATATGTATCTAGTTCAAGTAGCTAGAAGGAAAATACTGAATCTTCATGACACAAAGACGCGGTAAATGTTTGAGATGATGGGTATGCTAATTACCCTGATCTGATCACTATGCATTGTATGTTTGGAAACAGCACTCTGTACCCCTTAAGTACGTACAATTATGTGTCAATAGAAAATATTTATAGTGAAAAACCCTAGTGTATATTCTTCTGGAGAGCATTGTGGCCATCTGTATCAAAGCTTACAATATGCATATGCTTTCAAGCAGAAATTTCACGTTCATTTATTAATCTTAAAGAAGTAGTAGCGGATATGTGCAAGGACTTATCCACGAAGTTATTTATGGAAGTGTTTTATAATAGGCAAACATTGGAAGTAGCCTAGATAGGCAGTGATGGGCATTGGTTAAGGAACTCATGGTATGAACATATAATAGAAAAGTCTATAGCTATTAAGAATTATTTGTGTCCTTTTTGTTGATTTTACATTATGTGGATAATGGTTAGGTGTATAAGCTCTGAGGTCAGCCCCCTGGCACTGAGCCTAGGCTTCAATTCTTGCTGGCCGTGTGACTTTGAGCAAGTAACTTAACCTGTCTGTGCCTTGGTTTCTTCGTCTGTAAATTAGAGGCATATAGTACTACCTACATCATAGGTTGGTTATAAATATCAATTTAACTAAAATGCTTAGAATAATATTAAGTCTATAACATTAACCTGAGGAACACTAGCTATTTTTATTCTATTGCTTAGTGAATAAAATAAGCTACATTTTTGTTGAAATACTTTGTGTCTGCAGAAGAAATGATTTGTTCAGGAATCTAATTGCTGGAAGAATTAAAGAGTGGCATTGCTCTACAAGATTTTCTTACATGTTTAACCATGTAATGGAATCACATAGAGTTACAGAGCTTCGGAAAAGAGTGATCCCCTTGGCTGCAGATGACAACGGGCTGCTGAAGGAATAGCTGTGCTGAAGAAAAACATGTATGTGTGTTCTTAGAGATTACACACAAACGCACGTACACACAGACTACACACACCAAATGCGGGCCAAAATATGAATCAGAATCACTGCATCTCTGTATTATTTTGTTCTTTTGGAAGTAAGATATCTAAACTCCAAAAAACATTAATTTGGAATAATTGGGCTTTGGGTGCCATTCTTCTCTAATATGTCTGCATCTACATCTATATCAAATGAGAAAAATACAGAAGTCATACATCCAAAGATTAACGGTGATTATCTCTGCATGGTGCCTTTAGTTTGTGTTTTTCTATGTTTTCAATATTTTAGCATTTGTTTTTGCAAAGAAAAGCTATCTGATATAGTTAGGCTTTGTGTCCCCACCCTAAACACCTGGGGATTATAATTCAAGATTACAGTTCATCTTAATCTTGAATTACAGTCCCCAGGTGTTTAGGGAGAGACCGGGTGGGAAGTGATTGGATTATGCAGGCAGTTTCCCCATCTTACCCTCCTGATAGTGAGTGGTTCTCCTGAGAGCTGATGGTTTTACAAGTGTCTGCCATTTCCCCTGCTTGCACTCTTTTCTCTGCTGCTGCCTTGTGAGAAGGTCCAAGTTTGCTTCCCCTTTGCCTTCCACCACGATTCTAAGTTTCCTGAGGCCTTCCCAGCCATGCAGAACTGTGAGTCAATTAAACCTCTTTCCTTTAAAAATTATCCAGTGATATGGTTTGGCTGTGTCCCCACTGAAATCTCATTTTGTAGTGTAGTTTCCATAATCCCCACGTGTGATAGGAAGGAGCAGGTGGAGATAATTAAATCATGGGGTGGTTTGCCCTGTTCTCATGATAGTGAGTTCTCACGAGATCTGATGGTTTTCTGAAAGGCTTCCTGTTTCACTGGGCACCCACTCTTTCCCTTTTCTCTGCCGCCCTGCGAAGAGATGTCTCCTGCCATGATTGCAAGTTTCCTGAGGGCTCCCCAGCCATGCTGAACTGTGAGTCAATTAAATCTCTTTCTTTTTAAAATTGCCCAGTCTCAGGTATGTCTTCATAGCAGCCTGAGAATGGACTAACATGCCCAGTCTTGGATATTTCTTTATAGCAGTGTGAAAATGGACTAATGCACTATTTTTGATAGAAGGGGAGTAGCTTTGCAAAAGGTTTAGGTGCGTCTTTAGTGTAGCTGTTGACTTTTTCCCTCAGTGAAAACCACAGCCTTTATCCCTGTTTAATTGGTGGTTGTTTATGTGGCTAGGGGATCCTGTTCATGCCACTCTAACCTCTTACCCCACTCTTTCTCTCTCACTCCATACCCAGCAGGGGAGGCTCTAGTTTGTTCCTAGACTGTGTGCCACTGGGCTGAGGGTGGGGACTGTGAGCAGGGCTGGGCTGGAGGCACAGCTGCTCTGGCTCTGGGCCTTGGCCCTGCCTGGGTTGCTCTGTGCCACTCTTCTCTCCCCTCATGAGGCTGGGGTAGTTAAGCATTTGGAAGGGTGTCTCCTCCACAGACCCCCACTGAAAAAGATGTTCTAGAAAGCCCGTGCAGTTTACTTCAGCCTGCCTCCAGTCCTGGTAAAGGAGAGCTCATTGTTCATGATGGACAGGCCAGGTTGCAGGGAAGGAGGTGAGGTAAGAATAGAAACTGGGTCTTTGCTGTCTCTCAGAGCCCCACAGAGGCACCAGTGCCACAGCAGTGGGTGTCCTAAAGCATCCTATGGTCCTGGGTCTTTGTCACAGACAGATCAGCGTAAGTGTGATGTTAAGAAGACTGCAATGTGGGAAATGGTTCTCTCCAAAATTCTTAAGTACCTGACCGCCTTCAGAAGTACTCTACGGAGCAGCACTAGCACCTGGGCAGTCACTGGGTGGGCAGTACTATCTGTCTGCCTTTCAGGGCATCTCATCACTCACTCATTCCAGAAGCTGGCAGGATGTAGCTCAGGTATCCACTGTGATGGACTTGGTGACCTTCTGATCTTCTGGTCCCACAGACTTCTCTCCATTGAAGTCTCCTCTATCTCTCACCACTGCCTCACCTTTTGACACAGGGATCTAGCTCTTCATTTTGACCCTGAAGACCCTGGTCAGAGCAGGCATGGGCAACCAGAGTGACCTAAGAATGCTTGACTCTTGATATTATGGCCTGTTTTGGGATCTGTTGTCCTGGAAAGAGGTGTGAATGGTGCTGTGAAGTCCACTCAGACTCCCAGACTGCTCTGTCCTGGAGTGAGGGAAAGGGCGGTGGTGAAGCTAGCTCCAGGCCACATGCAGGTATGCAGTGTCCTCCCTGCACTGACCCCCTCATTGCCTGCATTCCTCTCCTGCAGGAGGACATCCTTTGGACTCTGGCCCCTTTGACAGCTGGGACCTACTCTCTTTTCTCATCCTTACCTTCAGATTCGGATTTGTTTCTATAATCTCTTTGTCTTGATGTCTGAAGCTTTCCTTGGGGACAGTGGTGGTAGATGTCTCTTGACTGGGGACCCACACATGGATGTATCTCCTGTTCTTGAACCTGCCCTTCCACATCCTTGCTTAGCCGTGGCTCCACCGCTATCCTGGTCCCCTTGCCCAGGAGGAAAGACCCAGGGCAAAGATACAAATTCCTCTAAATTAATTTGTGAATCTGGTGGGGCACGGTGGCTCAAACCTGTAATTTCAGCACTTTGGGAGGCTGGGTAGAATCACTTGAGGTCAGGAGTTTGAGACCAGCTGGGCCAACATGATGAAACCCATCTCTACTAAAAAAATACAAAAATTAGTTGGGCGTGGTGGTGGGCATCTGTAATCCCAGCTACTTGGGAGGCTAAGGTAGGAGAATCACTTGAACCTGGGAGGCGAAGGTTGCAGTGAGCTGAGGTTGTGCCACTGTACTCCAGCCTGGGTGACATAGCGAGGTTCTGTCTCAAAAAAAAAAATTATGAATCTAATGCAATTTTAATCAAAATCCTAGTGATTTTTTTTTCTTGGGATGTGGCAAGCTAATTCTACCTTACTAAAATTGATCTAGTAGACGAAGTGGTTAAGACTAGTCAAAAGTTTTTCAAGACAAAAATATTATGGGAACTTGTACTGGAAAGTCAAAGTATCCTAGGAAGCTATGGTTTTTTGCTCATAAAATGGAGGAAAAGATGCTTTCTTGCAGGAGTTTTTGAAAAGATAATAAGGCATAATATATAAAGTCCGTGGGAACTGATAAGTGGCAGTGGAGGTTATTTTATTCTTGACGTAACTTAGATAAATGTGTGGGGTTGGGGGCACAGTGAAAGCAGCACCTGCCTTCTCATGTCTGCTGCTGAACCAGGAAGGGCTTCTGGATGGGAAAGGGGAAGTGTCTGGTATGGGACCCAGAAGAGAAGGAAAAAACTCTAAGCACCCCCAGCTGACTGAATGGACCCCCTCTTGGCCAAGAGGACCCCAGAGAAACCTTGGAAGTTTCATTCCCAGCCATGACGATGGGAGGTTGAACATGCCTCGTTGTCTCCCAACCCTCGATAACCGCCGTTAGGCTTTCTTCCCTAAGGGCTGAACAGAAACCAGCCCTTTCAAAAGACTGCACCGCTGAGTTCAACCAACCACCTGGTGCTGCTCCTGCCTCTGGCAGTTTTAAAACGACCCCTGATTCTCTCCTGAAGAGAGACCCTGGACCACGGGGTGGTTCTGCCCAGTTTAGGGAGGAAGTGCAGTGAGGGTTTTCATGTCCTCTGCTTCACCTTTGACATCGGAGGTGTAAAACTACTCTTGTGTCATGCTAAGGCTGCAGTTTTTGAACGTGGTCCCATAGGGAAGCATGAAGCTCAGTTGCACATGAGCATGCTTCTCCTCATAAATATTCAAGGCTCCTCCTGTAGCTTATTGAATATGTATGTTTGGCTGCCTAATATAGCATGAATCTGTCTTACGGATGTTTGTGGGGTTATGGGGGTGAGCACAGTAAAACGCCCTTGAAGTTCCTATTTCTGGCTTCTGATTGTAAGCTATGATTCCCAGCCCACATGTTGCAATATTTTATGAGAATCAAAGCTCTCCTTTCTAAATTATGAACCTCGTCATTCTTCCACTGATACAGAGCACATCGAAGGGCTAAAGTAGCAGCTACAATTGTGCTGCTGATCAAGGACACGTGTGGTTGAGGGCCTTTTAAATCAGTCAGGAACTCACTGATACGTGTTGTGTTACAGGGTGGATTCCCTAGTGGTTTGATCGTGAGTAAGTTACTTAACCTCTTTAGACCTTTCTTCTCTAATATGGAAAGTGTGAATTAATAGCTACCACCTATAATATTGCTGGAAGCAGCAAATGGTAGTATATGTAAAGCATTTAGCGATCTGCTTTTTTGTTGAACTCTCTGGACAATATCTGGGTGCCCTATAATTTAACTCAATTCTAACGCTACCAGGATTTAGCAGACCCAGCAAGACTGCCCCCCATTTCAGATGCCAGTTGCAAGTGGTGGGTCCTCCCCAGATCACCTACAACTTCTGTCTGACTTGGCTACAAATTGGGGGTTTCTACAACACCCTCCTTAGATTGGATAATTTGCTCTAACGGCTCCTAGAACTCGGGGAAACACTTGCCTTATGTTTACCTGTTTGTTATAAAGGATACCCCTCAGGAACAGCCGAACAGAAGGGATGCACAGGGCAGATTTGGGCCAGTATGCATGGAGCTTGATGATCTCTCTGGTTATGGCACATTCCTAGCACCTGGATATGTTCACCACGCTGAGAGCTCATCCTGTCTTGCTGTTCCAGAGCTTTCAACAGAGGTTAGTCTCCAGCACCCTCTCCTTTTTTGGAGGTTGACTGATGGGGCTGAATGTTTCCATCCTCTACTACTTGGTCTTTCTGGCGACCAGCCACATCCTGAGGCTCTCTAGGGGTCCCACCTTAAGTCACCTCATTAGCATGAACTCAGGTGTGACTGAAGACACTCCTCTCACTCTAGAAATTTCAAAGGTTTGAGGGACTTTGTGCTAGGAACCAGGAACAAAGACCGAATATATTTATTGTTATCTCGCAGTGTATTGCCTGGCACACAGGGAGTACTCCATGAGTGGAGGCAGTGGTTATTTTGGAGGCAGATAGTTGGTTTGGCTGCACTTTGCAGGAAAAGGGTGACTGAACCAGGAAACTGAGGGCTCTTGTGGTCCAGATCTAAAGCAAGAGCTCCAGGTTGAGTGAGGAAAGAGGTAAGAACAAGACGGGAGATTCATAACATGCAGATACCCAGGGAGATGGGAATGATTCTCTTAATATTCCCAAGTGCACTAGTAGTCATCCACATGGCCTTCAGTCTGTTCTGGAAGCAACCTCAGAACCATATGGGCAGGAAATTTTGGGCCTAGAATATCTGGGACATGATCTATAAGGATAGCGGGCTGGTTCTCTGGACTTGTAATTCCTTGCCATATCCAAGGTGAGGCTCCTGAATGTCAAGGTAGCATGCAGGGCCTTTGCCTGCCTGAGCTGAGGACTCTATGGCTTGTCTGGACAGCTTCTAACTGCAGCAAACTAGAAAAGGACACTTGTCCATCAGAGTTGTTTTTCTTCATTTTCCGTAGAGTCTTTCTCACGTGATTGCAGTCCAAAGCAATGCCTGGGGACCTTGTGCCTGAAGCATGAGGATCTTGACTTTCTGGCTTTGTCCTCGTGTTCTCTTTAGGCACACTGTGACAATGAGAGGATATCTCTTCTAAAAATGGATGTGAATTCTTTTTAAACCTCGAAGTTCCCCACCATCTACACAGGACTGAGCTTGGAGAGGAGAGTTCTTTTCTTCCCTTAGGAAATCCTTATCATAGAGTGGCAGGAACCCCCCTGCCCTTCATGTGGGTGGCAAGCAGTGATAAAATCAGCGTCTCTTCAATCACCAGCTAACAGGGAGCAAGGGGATTAACTGGTGCTCGTTTTGTAAGTCATTAAAAAATACGTTACCAGGATGAACTCTGGGAGGAAATTTTATGGAAGCAATATTTACTATTTGAAGAATTTCAATTCTGAGTCCTAAAAGAGCCTCCCAAGCATCAAGACTGGAAGTAGCTGCAAAAGGAATAATAACTTTCAATATTGGTGTCCATGTTTTACTGGGGCTGGGTCTCTCATTGGCTTCCTCATCAGAACGTAAAAACATGAGATTGTCTCAGCTTTCTTACAGTGTCACAAAATTAGGGACTACTTAATATTGCTGAGCACAGGAGACTGACAGTGCTTGCTTTGGGAACTGGCACCTGGTGTAGTGGCCATAACACTATGTTCAGGGATGCCCTTAGTCTAGATATTCTGCCATGCTTCTAAAACTGTGTGCATCCACGTATGTTTATTGTGGCATTGTTCACAATAGCAAAGATCTGGAACCAACCTAACTGCCCATCAGTGACATACTGGATAAAGAAAATATGGCATATATATACCATGGAATACTATGCAGCCATAAAACAGGATGAGTTCATGTCCTTTGCAGGGACATGGATGAAGCTGGAAACCATCATTCTCAGCAAACTAACACAGGAACAGAAACTAAACACTGCATGTTCTCACTCATAAGAAAAGGGAGTTGAACAGTGAGAACACATGGACACAGGGAGGGGAACAGTACACACCTGGGCCTGTTGGGGGATGGGGACAAGGAGGAGGAATAGCATTAGGAGAAACACCTAATGTAGATGATGGGGTGATGGGTGCAGCAAACCACCATGGCACATGTATATCTAGGTAACAAACCTGCATGTTCTGTAAATATACCCCAGAACTTAAAATACACATCTATATGTATATATCTCTATCTGTCTATCAATCTATCTCTGTGTGCTTTGATTTCAGGATGTTAGAACATTATCAGAAGTGGGTAGTTAATATGCTTTTGGAGAAAAACCATATTAAACATTTTACTAGAAGCTTTATTATACAAAGCAGAGAATTTGAAAAGCCACACTGTAATTTAGGATAGCATTTGAATATTTTGCATTGTAGCAAGTTTCTCTTCTTTGCAAGAAGTGAGTTTGCTGTGGGGAGAGAAGAAACGTTATGCTGGCCCTGGACAGCTGGAAACTGAGCAGGTGCTAATTGCACTGTGCCTCAGTTTCCTCATTTGTAAAAGAAACATACTCTGGACTTTAAAAGTTGGCTGTGAAGAGTAGGTTAGACAGGTGTGTAAAGTGCCTATCACAAGGAGGTGTTTGAAGCCACCTAATACATGCCCTGGTTGCTGACCCTTTGCTCAGCTCTTGGTTCCACCTTTCGTAGCTTCTCGAATCTCAGGTTATCTCCTGGTTTAGACCATTTGCAGGGATCCAATCTCTCCACTTTGCTTTATTGCTGGCTCTTTGTCCTGTTCTGAATTTTGCTTCCTACCCAACTTTGGGTCCCACCATTGCCCTGACCTTTCCTAGCTCCCTGCGTGCTCCTTGTTAGGGGGAGTGGGTCCTGCTCACTCCTCAACTTTTCTTCCACCCATCCCGTGAAGGAGTGAGTAGCTTAATCTGATGGTGAATCTGAACAAAATAAACTGGTAGGCTCAGCTCTAAGACTCGTTTTATCATTTGGGATGAGCTGCCTCCAGGGAGCAGCAGTTTCCTTTAGCGAAAATTTTTTATGTGAAAAATTTGCAAATCTCTAAACTCCACTGAGCCTCAGTTTTCCTTCTGTATGAAAACAGGAAACAATAGAATCGACTTCATGGTTCTGTTGGGAGCATTCCATGAGTCAGTGTATGTACAACATTTGGAGCAATGCCTGCCCTGGTAGGCCACAGCTGAGTGTTGGCTAACTGTACATAGCAGTGTATTCAGAGCTTGCCCAGGGAAGGTGGAGAAGAGCATCACTTGGGCACTTCAGAGACCCATTCCTTGGTCCTCCTCCTCTACTGGTACCCTTAAGAATGGCTTCAGAGCCAGGGCCCTCCTGACCAACCCCCAGCACCTGCCTTGGTCATGCTTCCCATGTACGTCCACTTAATCCACGTGTGTTACTTTTCTAGTCTTCAGATAGAGTATGATCTCTGCTGGAGGAGAAGGGAGCAAAATGAAATTGGAGTATTTGCCTCCTCCTCTCATCAGTTACCATCATCCCATCCCCCGAGACCACGGGCTGCCTCCTACTCATTCATGTTATTAATTCAAAGAGTGCTAGGATTCTCCATCTGTGTTTTTCCCCAGCTTTCAAAAACTTTTGCCTGCTTTGGATTTCAACCTTCAGGAATCGTTCTTGCAGATATGAACCACTGGTTGCTAATAATCTTTGGTCATTGATTTTCCGTTGTTTCTTAGTAGCCTCTTTTGAGAGCACCCCACCCCTTTTAACCCTTCAATAGCTATTTACTATCCGATCCCCTTTCTCATTTGGGAAATCTTTATTGACCAATGGCTATGGGCTGGGTGTTTATGGGAAGGTAAGATAACTAACTGCCCCAGAAGGATTTGTAGTCCAGTGGTGCTTAAACCGTGCTCCACAGTGCCCTATGTGCCCTCTAGAGGCCCCTCAGAAGTCACCCATAGAGATTCTGTGTGTGTGTGTGTGTGTCTGTGTGTGTGTGTGTGTGTCTGTGTGTGTGTGTGTGTGTGTGTGTGTGTCGGGGGTTGGTTCTGAGTGGGTGGGGTCTTACCCTACTCCCAGTGTCAGTCCAGAACTGCTTTGTTTTCCTTTCTTTTGCATATTGAGCTTCTGAGTAAGATTTCATCCAAAGAAAGGATTGCACTGTTAAAAAAAAAAGTTGAAAAACCATTGACCTAATTTTTTCCACTGAATTTCTTCGACATGGCTTTTTATAGTGGTTTGACCCTCCCAGCTTGTGTTTGGCCAACAGAATGACAGAGCTATCTGGCCAATGTCTTGACACCAGTCACCTACAGACTCAACCAGAGAGGACCTCTGAAGCTGTCCCTTCAGCAAGTGACGCTTACCTTTTGTATTGGAGAAAAATGTTTTGTGGTCAAGTTTAGTATTATTCGCAATAGTAAGTAAATAAAGAATTTGTTGGGGGGAGGTACCACACATAAATTGACTCTGAAGGCAGTCTCAAAAGAGTTTCAAAAATATTTTAGGCAGTGTCAACACTATTGAAATACACTTATGGCCCCTAAAAATACTAGAAGCTCTAAAATAAGCTCTAAGTTGTTTTGTAGGACCTGTAATATCAAACTCTAACTTTCCAAAGGACAGGGGACTGGACTTTGCTTTAACTTTGTGGTGCGTTTGTTATGGCAAAAACCCAGGGATCTAGGATAATCAGGGGCTGATGGCTCAATCACTGATCTATAGAGATGCATCTAACATAACCAATCAATACCTGGCTCATTCTGTTTTTATAAAGATATTTAAGCAATTCACATGTTTGCATGATCATAGAGCATTTCTGGAAGATGTTCTAGCATGTTAGCTTCATACAGCAAGTCTTATGTTTTTATTATTTGTTCACTAATGTGGTCAAAGGTGATGCCTGGCATGTAATACATTTTTAATCGCTATGCATTTAATCTGCGAACTCACAAGAAAGTGGTATGTGAGTCCTATACCTCTAAGTAGGACTAGAGATTGGTGAAACTATTATTTTTCAATTTATATCCACATGTGGCATTTATATGAAGAGGGCAGGAAGACTATCTGCTTTACTTTGTATTTGCTTACAGAGAGGAAGAAATTTCTGCCTTTGCTTTCACTGCTATCCTTGACCTTATGACTCCTCAATGGACCACCCAAACCAAAAAGGAATGCACAATCTGGCTGGTTGTTCTTGGACTACGTATTCTTAGTGGGGAAGATTCCACTCTTCTCACTCATTTCCCATCTCCATTGCTTTATGATCAGGGCCTCCCTTCGAGAAGAAAACCTGGTTATGACTGTACTCTCATTTTCAGCTTTTTCATTAGTGTCTGGTTCATGGGGCTAGAGGCATGTAAGTGTTGAAATTTGTTCTTGTCTTAGTTTATTTGGGCTACTGTAACCAAATAACGTAAATAGGTGGCTTATACACAACAGAAAATATTTCTCACAGATCTGGAGGCTGGGAAGTTCAAAAGCAAGGCACTGGCAGATTTGGTGTCTCGTAAAGGCCCATTTTCTGGTTCATAGGAGGACATGTCCTCACTGGAAACTTATGCAGTAAAAGGGACAAGAAAGCTATCTGGGCTGGAGTTTTCGTCCCCTTCTCCCTCCTCCCTACTCAGGTAGGCTTAGGTCACATACTGCTAAGGGGAAGGGGGTGGGATCAGTGGTGTGCTGAAGTTGGCTTGTACAGGTTTCTGAGAACTGACTGTGCACATCTCTTCCCAACAGTGTGTTTAGCACCACCATGTTGCTAGCTTGAATTTGGCCATTGTGGGAGACTTTACATCCCCACAATTGACAAAATGCCACAGATCATGTGGTTATATATATTTATTTCCTGGGTAATATATATATATATTACTGCATGATCTGTGGCATTTTGTCAATTTTATATATATATAATATATATATATTATATATATAATTATTGCCAATGAGTTCTCTGGGGGAAAAATAATATCTATATTACATAATATAGATATAAAATTATCTATATAATATATAGATTATACATATTTATATAATAGATATATATCTATATTGTATATATTATATATATTTATATTGCATATATATATATTATATATATTTTTCCCCCCAGAGAACTCATTAGCAAATATTCTAACAAATCACTAGATAGGATTCAAACCCAGGAGGTTTGACTGGAGAGCATTTTGGCAAAGATGGATGCTTCCAGGTCAAAGTATTGATAATAGTATTAACAGATTTCTTACATGTGAGCCACTTTTATTTGGCTATTTTGTTACTTGTAGCCAAATGTGCCCCGATTTATTTTTAGCACTTTCTCATAGGATTGTTGTGAGGGTTAAATGAGATGATGCATTTGGACCAGTCAGGGCAGGGCTTTACATGGTAGATGTTAGCACTGCCGTGAAGGAACACATAGCAGAGATTTGGTCCTAACATCATTGCAGTCACCTACTTCTAAATACTTCTCTACTTTCGCAGAAGCCAGTGAGTGGCAAACTATGTTATCTCTACTTCATCTCTCTTCCACAGTCTGCAGCCCAGGGTAAAAGATAGATGAGTTAAAAAGAGAAGTCGTCAGAATAATCCAGTTGTGTTAGTCTACAAACCAGTTATGCTACTTGCAACCTCCACGAAAACAGAGCTTGAACAATTGCAAACTTAAATGTACCTTAGGATGCCCTCCCACCCTGCACCTGCCCTCCCACCCTGCACCTGCCCTCCCTTTTCCAGCCTCTCTGGGGATTTGGGAGTAAGGCCAGAGTCATGCCGATTGAGCCTGAATTGTGACCAAAATGGCATCTGTAGCACATGACGCCATCTGGCAAAACCCAAATCAAATTTTAAGAGATAGGGCACTATTGAAGTGGTGCCATTGGTCTGGGGTAATACGTGAGGTTCATGGTCTCACGCCAAGGAAACTGAAGATACAGACACACAGGGAGTGGGTTTTAGAGTAGAAGCTTAATAGGTGAAAGAAAGGAGAGAGGTTCTTTGTGCAGAGGAAGGAGCCTCTTGCCAGGTTTGGGGCAAGAGTTGGTTGGTTTTATAGATGAGCTTGAGGAGGTAGAGTCTCATTTACATAGGGCATAGAGGATTGGTTAGACCAAGTGTGCTATTTACATAGTGCTGGAGGAGGGTGGCCATCCCACCCTAATCTTTTATTATGCAAATGAGGTTGTTACCTGGCCCAAGCCAGGTTACCAGCACAAGTGGCAACAAAGAAAAGGGAAGGGAAAACCTCCCGGAATATACCTGACTTCCAGGTAACCCTTTTTTTGTTTTTTTTCCTGAGACGGGAGTTTCACTCTTGTTACCGAGGATGGAGTGGAATGGCGCGATCTCGGCTCACCGCAACCTCCGCCTCCTGGGTTCAGGCAATTCTCTTGTCTCAGCCTTCTGAGTAGCTGGGATTACAGGGATGCACCACCATGCCCAGCTACTTTTTTGTATTTTTAGTAGAGACGGGGTTTCACCATGTTGACCAGGATGGTCTGGATCTCTTGACTTCGTGATCCACCCGCCTCGGCCTCCCAAAGTGCTGGGATTACAGACGTGAGCCACCTCGCCCCGCCAGCCCTTTTTTTTTTATTGGTACAGCTGCTGGCATTTATCTATGCAAGCTTCCAGCTTGCTTATCTATGCCTGCAGCTTGATTTTTCAGGCTGCTTTTTGTTAGAAAAGAAATGATTTTGGGCTGCTTGCTCTTAAAAAGAAATTCCACCGAGAGCTCTTTTATTTTTAATAACTGCCTAAATAATTTCTTTTTCTTTCCGCTCCCCTCCGCTCTCCTATCCTTCCCTCCCCTTTCTTTGCAGCTGTGTGGTCCCTGATCTTCTCTAACCATTGCCCTCATGACCTATCGCCATGGTTTTGGGTAACTTTGTATGTCCTGCCCTGAACACATCCAACATTTTCATGTGTCAGACTTCTAATAGCACCTTCCCCTGCTCCCTGCCTGTACACCTGAAGATCCAAGTGTATTCTGGTCCTTGTGCATATCTTGAATGCAGCCCCTGCACACCCTATGTCCTATCTACCATATCTATTATTTTTTTGCAGTATAGTTTCTATTTTATTTTTTAAAGTGAGGATTATATATATATTTTTAAATGAGATTCTTTTTGTTTTTGTTTTTTTTTTTTTGAGCTGGAGTCCGGCTCTGCTGCACAGACTGGAGTACAGTGGCACAATCTTGATCTCGGCTCACTGCAACCTCTGCCTCCCTCGTTCAAGTGATTCTCCTGCCTCAGCTTTCCAAGTTGCTGGGACTATGGGTGCCTGCCACCATGCCTGGCTAATGTTTTGTATTTTTTTGTAGAGACGGGATTTCACCATGTTAGCCAGGATGGTCTCGAGCTGCTGATCTTGTGATCCGCCCGCTCAGCCTCCCAAAGTGCTGGGATTACAGATGTGAGCCATTGCACCCACTCTAAAACGAGATTCTTGAAGAAAACAATAGTGTTATCTCTGGAAGTCACCTTATATTTTGCTCTTCCTATACTTGTTTTCTACATTTTCTATAATACATGAGTGATTTCTGTAACAAAAAAAGTGCTACTTACAAAAGGATAAATGAAGACAAATCTTAAAATAAATCTTAATTCATCCAAGAAGCAAAGGACACTTGGCACACTATTACGATCTGCCCTATTTAGGGGGCTGGAGACACCAACTTTCTTTGTCTGCATTACCCACTCCATTTCTCGAGAGACATTAACCACACACCATGATCGAAGAACTAGGGTGTTATGTGTTTAAAGAAAGAGGTTTAAAATATTTTATTAGAGAACACATATCAATATTGAACAACACTTAAATAGATGGCATCCGTATTTATAAGGACAATATAAATTCTTATAATTTGAACAGTCACTTTCAACAAATAAATTTATCAGTGGGCATGATCCATGAAGTATATTTTTTCAATAATTTATTCATCTGCTTAGTACTATATACATTCATTTTCTTTGAAAAGAAACATAAAACCAACGTGATTGTTTACCACATCACATCATAAACAGATAGACCTGTAAAAATGGCAGGTAGAAAATCCAGAAACACTTAAACAGCACATTCCAAGGATATTGAGTCCATTTAAGAGAAGTTAAATGCTTTGAAGCCATTGCAGTCAGCCTGGGTGTCATGTATATGCATTGATACAAAATGTTACCACAAATTCAAGTGTAACAATTTCCACACATAAATATATTATTCTGACATAGAGAACATACCAAACTCTCCGCACGATTCAGATTAACTTTTTTTATTTTTGTAAAATGGAAGAAAAGTTAATGACACTGCCAACTTAGTCGACCAAATACCAAACCTGGAGAAGGTGGACATGGTTCACAAATGCTGCACAGTTAGAAACTGCAGCTTACAGGGATGGTATTTGTCACAACAATTGCTAAAGGTTACAGAAAAACCATAGCAGCTAAAATCAGCCAGTCAGCCCACATTTGCTTCTCTGGCAACGTGGAAATGCTGTGTTTGTATTTTGAACAAACGTAACAAGGAGACGAGCAGAAATGCTGCAGCAAGCCAGGAAATGTCACGGGGTTCACCGTTAAATGGCGTCAGCTTTGTTTACTAAAATATAATTTTAATTTCACAGGCAAAATGAACCTCCAATTTTTTTTTTCCTTAGCCCCAGAAAGTCAAATCCTTCTAAATTGCTAGTTGATTGCAAAAGTGCAGCTTCAAGTCTGTCCCTTTTGCTTCCATTTCCCCAAACACCTTTGCTCCATTTGTAACACAAGTAGACACTCTTGTTTCTTTCTCTTGTTATTTTTGAGATGGAATCTCACTCTGTTGCCAGGCTGGAGTGCAGTGGCCGGATCTCAGCTCACTGCAACCTCTGACTCCTGGGTTCAAGCGATTCTCCTGCCTCACCCTCCTGAGTGGTTGGGACTACAGGTGTGTGCCACCACGCCCAGCTAATTTTTGTATTTTTAGTAGAGCCAGGGTTTCACTATGTTGGCCAGGGTGGTCTCAGTCTCTTGACCTCATGATCCGCCCACCTAGGCCTCCCAAAGTGCTGGGATTACAGGCGTGAGCCACTGCACCCGGCCCCGACACTCTTATATGCTTCAGTGTAGTATGAGATGTGACCCTTTGATGATGTAAAAGCCAGCCTTTGGGAATATTATAGTGATTCAGTTATTTTCTGCGTGGTTTTTTTTTTGTTGTTGTTGTTGGAAAAACTTGTTTTTTAAAAACATGCTGCATAACATCTTCTTGCTAAAAACAATTCCTCAATAAGTAGTAACACTGAATTGCCTTGCATATGATTTTTGCTTGTTAAGACATCCAAAGCATTTGGTTATTCTTAAGAATTAGGCACCTCCATTCTTGAGCAAATATTTATTTGTGTGAAGAGAAAAATAGACCTTCTCCTTTTTTTTTTTTTTTTCTGTTTAGCCATCCCATTGTAATGCTGCACTAAGCCTTGAGAACAAAGAGAATCAGAAAACTGGGAAAAGAAGGCTTTGTGATTTTCAGCCAAACGAAACACAGTCACTGTCAGGAGAGCCCAGGACTCACCAATGGCTGGCTGTTTCAGTGATTCTCTCTTGGCTTAAAAAAAGAGTGAGAAGAAGAGCAGTTGTGTGGTTTGCCTGGGGGGGACTTGGGGAATGGGGGCTTGTACAGCCAAGTGACCACCATGATAAGGAAGACTGCCTTCCCTGTGCCCCGAGCTGTGGGAGGAGGCAGCACCCCCAGCACACACCCGAGGTTCACCAGCCCCTAGGCGTTTGCACAGATTCCTTCCTTCCTTGCCTGGAACAACTGCTTCTGTTCCCCACCCCCTTGTGTCCTCTAGGATTCACCATAGAGATCACCACTTTTGAGAATCCTAACTCTGCAGCCTGCTGGGGCCCTTCACCAAGCTCCCATGGCCCTGTATCAATCCCGTAGGTTCTTGGAGGGCAAGGACTCTGTCTCTGCTCTTGTTATTCTCCATTTCCTGGACTTGGCCCTGGAGCACAGTCAGCCCTCGCTGAATGTTATAGCGTGAATAAAGAAATGAGAGAGCAGAGAGTGCAACAACAGCTCTCTTTGAATGAGGGGGCTTTTGTTTTGCAGCATGAGCTACATGTCTATGAATGTTCTGGAATTTGAGGGACACTAACTTTTACAAGTGAAAAGTGCCTAACTTCTTTTTCTTTTAGAAATATTTTATGGAAGAACTGTGTGTGGCCTTGTCTGCCATTCTTATTTCACCTATCACCATTGCTTTCCCACTTTTGGCAAGAAAATTTTAAAGCAAAGTGTAAACATACTTCGATGTGTACCTACCAGTTAAGGACAATGCCATTATCACATCTAACAAAATTTAAAGTAACCATCTAATTATCTAACATCAAATAGGACCCAGCCTATGCTTACTCTTCTCCAATTACTTCAAAAGTGACTTTTTACACTTAGTTTTAATAAAGATCTAAACCAACAAAGCTTATGCATTATACTTGATGAATATATCTCTTAAGAATAATTGAACCCGTAAGTTTCCCTTTTTAAAATGCCATTTACTTATTGAAGAAACTTGGGTGTCTTACGGAATTTCCAACACCCTACATGTGGCTGATGATTCTTAATTAACTTTTAAGAATGAAATGGGGGAGGGAGGTTGTACTAAACTGATTTGCAAAAAATCAAGCTTTTTGTCCCCAAACGCTCTTTTCTTCTTTCCCTTAGCATTCCTACTCATTCCTAATCATTAATTCATAATCATAATCATCATTAAGTTACTGTTTTTCCTGCATGAGCAACAGTAACATGTTGGATTTGTGTCTTAGTCAGATGGATGCTTGATAAAGAAGTAAATCCATGTGTCAGGCAAGGCTCCTGGCTCCTGGGCTCCTGGGGTGGATTCCAAAGACAGTGGGTAGCAGGACAAGTGGTGGGTTTCATGCTCCCCTTCCTTGGGCAGTAAGGACAACAGTTGTAGACAGGAAGCTGGCTTCATGTCATGGGTGTGTGTCCCTTTAAAACACAAGGTTGGCTAACCTTTAATTAATCATGCATTTTTAAGATCCTAGGCATCATGCATCAACATGATTATAATTTATCTTTCTATAGAGTAAGAATTCTTACACCAAACTTAATGTATCCATTTTTACAAGTTCAGACTTTGGTAGAGTGAGTTCTTAAATTGTGAATCCCTCTAATTTCCTCATTAGCCAGGCTGATCACGTTCTGCTCCCTGTGAGATGATGCTTTTGGTCTTCTTTCCCCAAACACTGACAGAACTGAACACTCTTCTTTTTAATTTGGGCCAAAACCAATCCGTTCATCCTTGAAGCTGCTTCTCAAAATCCAGAAGACTGAAATAGCCATAGACTGTGTTTATATAAAGCAGAGTTGGGCCAAGAACCTCATCCCCGAAAGTGACTTTTTTTTTGAGATTTGGAGTCATGAGAGACCGTTTGGCAGGGAGATGGCAGCAAGTCCCTGCCAAATTCAGCCTCCAAGCATGGCTGACTGCCCCGGCAGCCTGAGTCATGGTGAGCTGAGCTTGCAGTGTGGACTTCCCTGTGAAGACACCTCTCTAGAAATCTCCTGGAGACCCTTAAAGGGTGCGCTAGAGATGTCTAGACTCGACTAGCAGAACCTGAAATTAACACTGAGATTGTGACCTGGAGCTTCCATGAGAGAGATTTCAATTTGCAGTGAAATCAAAATGGCCTCTGTTCACGATTGGGAATTTGCTGTTTTATCTTGTTAAACATTTACTTCCAACAGTTGCCCAAGCCAAGAGATGCTCAGCCCTATTTCCTTAGATGACTTTACATCTAAGCTTTGCTTCAAATGCTGTACTGTCTTCCATGATCACAACCACTTCTCTCTTCCATAACATTAGTTATATAAACACATGCACATGCACACACACACACACACACACACACACAGGCAGACACACACACATTTTCTATAATGATGGCCTTTTATGTAGTATCCTTCATAGGACAACTATGATAATTTAAAATACCTCCTATTGCAAAGCAAGTAGCCAATGTGAGAAAGATGACAAACACCAGCCTTGGACACTCTTGTTCAGGGTTGTCTACAATTCAGAGTGCTTGGTGGAAATCTTCAATGTAGTGCAGTTTGTCTGATTTTTAAAAGCTGAGACAGATTTCCCAAGTGGGGATATTTCCAACCCAAAGAAAACAGTGTAGTGTGTGGAGTAACTGAGCGTTGGGATTCAGTGCCTAGCACCTCGAATGTAGGAATGGCAGGACCCAAGCTGTGGTGCCGCAGGTGCTTTGGGACCTGCTTTCTAATGACAGAGAAATGAATGTCTTCAGGTGGGGATGACCAACTCCTGGAAATGAAAACCTGAAGTGAGATAAAGAGCAAAGGAAAGTGAAGGACTCGTTTTCCCTTTTCCTGCACGTGGCACTTTCAGTGCTTGAAGATACCTTACCCGTGATCTAAGTTATAGTTGCGTCTTGTTTAGCTAGCATTTGAGAGGGGAAATGAAGATGGGGAAAGAGTGCGAGCATTTACTGGGGGCCTACCATGATTTCATAGCTTTATCAGCTCATGAGCGTTTCATGTACACCATGTTATCCGCTAATCCCATTTCACAGGTGAGGAAAATGGCTCAAGAGAGGTCACATGCGTAGTTTAGGGCTACTTAAATAGTTAGAGATGGGGACTGCAATTAAGCCCAGGTGTGTGGCTTTCAGTCTATCATCGGCTGTCTCTCAACTCCATTTTCCAGGTCCTTCCAGTGCCCTTCCTAGCATGGGCCTTGGGGTGGCGGTGGGAAGGTTGTGTTTAGCAAGCTAAGAGGTGAGCACAGGAGCACACCAGGAGAACATACAAGAGAGAGCAATTCTTTCCAGTCTTTCTCTTTTTTCAAAACTCCCTGCAGACTTGACTCTCTTTACTCTTCTCATACCCATATTGTTGTATTTATTCTCTGGGAAAATATTTCTTTTGTAATGTGACTATGAAATCTCATACCTTACCAAAAAGCTTGGCATGTAGTACATACTCCAAAAATATGATTTTTACTTTTTAAACTTTAGTTCTGCAAAAATCATCATAGGGAGCAAAATGATTTGTTGTCAGCATTGTTGGGATACGTTTCTGTGTTAATACTGGAGAGCAAATTGCTTGTGACTTGTTATACCTAGGGATAAAAATAGTTTGTTTTCCCTCACATCTGATGAAGAAAGCATGTGTTTTTGATCCGGCTTTAAATGCTGAGGCAGAATTTCTGTTGCACGAATGTCAGCTCGCACTTACTGAAGTTTAGGTATCAGGGTTGTATGTGATGTTCAGAAGAGGAAGATGGGGCCAGGAAAGCTGCTGGGAATGGAGATGAGGGCAAGCAAGGACCTCAGTTTTTACTCAATTACTTCCTAATAAAAGTTGGACTCTTTTTTTTTAAGTATGTAGAAAACTAGCAATAAATTGTTATTTAAATATTTGTAATGCTTGCTTTGATCTTAAAAATACTTCACAGGTGTTCTTTTTAATAGCTTTTTACTTGTCAGATTGAATTTGAGCATTCTTATTTGTAGATTCAAGCTGCTCATCCAGCATCCCATTCATCAAGGTTCCCTCCTTCTCTGCTCTTTACGACCACTGTCACCTCTGTCATGACTCCAGGACTGACTGCGGGGAGGCACTCTGGGGCCTGAAGCACTCTGCCCGCTGCTCAGCTTTTGACTAATGGGCCACCCCTCCCATCACTTGACACTTCAATTAGCCTGTCTTTTCATTATGAAAGATAAGGCTGCATTTAACAACAGGAATGAAGACAAGGGAGGGGAAGAAATGCAATTTTTAAGGATAAATCAGTAAGCCATTGCTGTACTTATTTGAACCTGGTTTTGGATGGCTTCTGGCTTGAATAGACTGAATACTTTTGTAGGGTTTGCCTTTTGTTGTGATTTTTCCCCCTGTTGTTTCCAGACTGGACTGAAGCACGTGACTCTAGACAGCAAGGGTGTTCTGATGTGATTGATACTGTGGAGCCAGAAACACTTCCAACCTGAGAGTCCCCAGGGAGGGAGGAGGGGGATAGGAGGCCACAGCGGCATTGTCTCTTGCCCAGCAAACACAACAGCAGATGCCATGCAGTTAGCACAGTCCTGATTCTTCCAAATGAGGATAAATGCGTGTCGTTTCTCAGGAACCAGGGCAGAAGAGAATATATCACTCTGTGGCTGTCAGGGAAACACTATGAGGGCAATACAAGGGGCTTGGGTTGGGTGATTAAGTGGAAATGGCATGGGATTTTTCAAGAGGTGCAAGGATGCCCTGAGACCAGGCAGAGTGGGCAGCTGTGCAGCAGGACTATCTCATTGTGCTCATGAGGGCTTAGGCTTTTAGAGTGGAAGGTGGTCTTCAGAAGGTTGAAATTAAGACAGCTTTTAGCAGGGCCTGGCTGTCTATGTCCTTGTATTGAATCCAAACAGTGCAGCTTCCTTTCCTCTTTTCTGTCTTTCTTAGGCTATAAGAAGGGTAGAGGGAAAAACTACCTGAGGCTGTTTGGCACCCATTTTTCAAGCCAATACTGATACAGGGCAGACAGCACTGACATACCCTTAATCCACCTATCGCTGGCATGGAGACCCAGGGGTGATCATAAGGCCCTCATGTGGTCCTCAATGCCCCAGTTCCCAAGACTGGGCTCTGCTGTTGGTTCTTATCCCATCTTGTTCTGTTTCACCCTCCCCTTGGAGTCTAGGGTCTGTCTTATTTAAGGATGGGGCTCTGCTTTCTTGGGTAAAGATGGTCTCTGGGTGAGCATACGCCCATCTGACTTAAGATGTCTGGGATTTCCCACTGCTGACCTGGGGTTCCCCACTGCTGTGCTCTGCACACCTAACTGGGATCTTACTGTCCCTAAGAATCATCAGGGTCATCAGCCTGAGCCTTTCTGGGTGGATTGTCTGATGTTTCCAGGTCCCTGGGGACTGGCCTCCCAGTCGGTGTCTGTAACTAGTGGTTGGATCTGATTACTTGCTCTGCTGTGCACCCCCCTCTCCATGCCTGCTTTGGGCTGGAGTACTGCCGTGGGCATGCTGAGTGACAGAACATTGCTGCCATCCAGGAGTTCTCCTCTAGTTGAGAAGACAGAACTTACTTAAGTACCGTGTATACAAGGTATCCTTTAAAATACTTTAAATAGATACCGTCTTTTAGAAACAATAGAAAGATTACAATAGAGTACAGAATTAGTTGCCAAATATGTTCTACAGACAATTGCTATAAGTACTTGGAGAGAAATTGGGATGATCAAAAAGGGCCGAATTTAAACTTCTGATATGGGAAAAGAATTATGGGTACAATTCGTATGGGCAGAAATGAAAGAGTGAGGAGGGAGTCCTTATGGGCTCAAATGAGTCTCCCACAGATTCCTATGTTGAAGTCCTAACCCCCAGGACCTCAGAATGTGACGGTTTTCAGCGATAGCGCCTTTAAAGGCATGGTGTGGTTAAATGAGGTGATGAGGGTGGACCCTAATCCAATAAAACAGGTGTCTTAATAATAAGAAATTAGGACCGAGAAATGCACAGAGGGTAAACCACATGAAGACACAGGGAGAAGGTAACTATCTGCAAGTTACAGAGAGATGCCTCAGAAGAAACAACCAGCCAACACCTTGATCTTGGACTCTCCAGCCTCCACAATGGTGTGATAATACATTTCTGTTGTTGAAGCCATCCCATTTGTTTGTTATGACTGGCCTAGGACACTAGTATGGGTGGCAGGATACAAACGCATGGAACTGTGCTGCATCTGCAAAAGCAGGAGCATACTGGTTGGTGGAAGATCCTTTATTAAAGTGGAAAAGTTCTTGGAACAAGAATATGATGAGTTGGCGGAAGGACTCCGTTAACAAGGTCCAGTAGCAGATGGGCTGCTGGAGACAGGGACAAAGAGCAGAGTACCAGAAGAGAAAGAACCAGCTTTGCTGCCTGGCTGACACTTCTGCTTAGGGTATACATTCCGATGGGTTAAGCATTGCTTGATGCCAACATAAAACCAGGTTTACTTTATGGGATTAATCAAAGGCCTTGAAGGCCCTCAAGCATTCTTAAGAGGGAAAGTCAACAGGAAAGGAACAAGAAAGGCAAGAGACAGAAAATGCAGAAGAAGAGAAAGAGAAGCTGACTTTGTTGGGCTCAGTAGAGACTTTTGAACCATTAGACAGTGGTAAGAGGTGCATACTTTGTGGGGCTGATAGAAATACTGCAACCACTCACTCTGACCACCAGCTCTTTTCTAAAATGTGGCTGCACATTGTTTATACCTTTTATTAGAAGTAATTGTATACAAACAGAAAGGCAGCACTGCAAGCAGAGGATAAAAGTCCTTGGGGGCCTTCAGAATGTCCTCACTCTCTTGGCACCGTCTCCTGCCCTGAGCTCTCTGGATGCTGTGGGCCTGGAGCTTACAGAGTCTGGCTGACCTGGGAAGGGGATGGAGTTGCTGAGGTCAGCCCCGTCTTGTCACCCAGAGCATGGATTCCATGGGAAATGGCACCCTCTGGAGCAAGGACACCCACCCCAGCCTTTTTCATTGTTTGTAAGTTTAGCAAGAAGGGGAGGGTGGAATTATGGAGAGGACAGCATCAGGAAAGGAGGTGGGAAAGATGAAAGGGCTCAGGATCAAGACCAATAGGAAGGGAAGGTAGGGGAGGCTGTCACATAGCATCATCCCAAGGTAATAGAGGTATAATTTCTGAATGGCCTCAGTATTTCCAGGTTCTTCCATATCAGTTCTGCACCCACCACCATCCATGCCCCACCCGAGAGCCCTGCCGTGGAGTCTCCTCTCTCAACACTGGACACTGTGCCCTTGGCTGCAGGAACAGCACTTTATTTCTGATCAGGAGAGTCTTTCTCTTCCTCGTTGCCCATCAGGACTGGAGAGAGGAAGGAACAAGTCCCTCTGACAAAGTGTGTCAGCTCAGGGAGACGTGAATCTGGTATCCCCAGGGGAAGACTAAATATGCTTCCCCATAGTTATGTCATTTCTATTCCAGTTAGGCAAAGAAAAAAGAAAAAGAAGAAAAGAAGAAAGAAGTGGAGGAAGAGGAGGAAGAGGAAAAGGAAAAGGAGGAGAGAACAATTCTGAATCCTATCTGTCTTTTGAAAATGCCCCACTGTATCAGGCATACTTTCTGAACCCATGACTCTTCCTGGTGAGCTCCAGGCAGGCCCTTAAATGCCCTGGTGTGGGGTGCCATGTTCAGGAGGTCTTCCCAAGGAGCCAAGTGTGACGTGGAGATTCTTTGGGGGGCCTCTGGGGCCCTCCATTTGGGCAGGTTCCAAGGGTCTTGGAGGAATTTCAGGTTGGCCTTGGTCAAGAGGTGTGTATTTATTGTTGCTACTCTTAGGGTCGGCCAGATTGTGCTTTGGGCATTTCCCTGATGGGGCAAGGAGCTGAACAATGTTGAGGCCCCCCTGGGCTCCAGTAGACCTTCCGACTCTTCAGAGGACAGCAGTGGTGGGGGGGTGACAGGTGCTCACCTTTTACCCTGATGCCTGCTTGGAAGGTCAAATGATACATGGAATGGGCCCACTCTGAATGTGGACTTGTCACTTTATCCAATGACTCATGCAGATTGGGAACATGAATTTAGCTAAGTGGAGATGTGTCAATGGCATATTAAAACATATTTGTATTTTGAACACCGAATCCCATTGTTTAGCATCGTCTGTGCTATAATGTCAGCTAGTAACGGCACAGATCGTGATGACGAACTATGGCCCATGAGCTCGCTCTGCCCTGCAGTCTGGTTTTCTGTTTGTTTTGCTTTGTTTGAGAGAAGAAGGGTTTTGTTTTACATTTTGGAGGGTTGTCTCCCTCCCTGCAAAAAGTCAAAACAAGTAAGAATATGTGATAGAGACTGTATGACCCCACAATGCCTAAAATATTTACTATCTAGTCACACATAGGAAAAGTTTGCAAACTCCTAATGTACATTAAATAGATTTTTTTTGGCTCATCTGGGAACATCCTTCCCCTCTTCCATTTATAACAATGCCTCTTGGAAAAATGCATTTTTGGCTTTGGAACAGATGAACATGGACTCCATCCAGCTTGTAGGCTAGGGACTCTCTGTGCCTCTCTGTCTTTTTCATGCCAAGTGCAGGGTGCGGTGTAGGAGAGGTTGTTTGCTGCTGGTGATGACCATTGTGTATGCAATGACCCACAGGCTGACCGGGAAAAGAATTATTCCCCAAACTCCCTTTGGGACCTCTGCGTTCCTGAGGACAGTAAGGTGATGATCACTGCCTTACTTGTCACCCTGTGGAACAAACCAAGAGCCTCCTGCCCTGCCTAGTTCCTTGGCTCTGCTGCTGCCATCTAGGGATAAAGAACAGAATCACATGTGCGTGTCTTTCAGTCAATCACAGAAGCAAAGACAAATATGCCCTCAGCCCCAGGAACAGTGCGGTGCTGCCCAGCCATGGCAGAGATACGACAGGAGAGAAGGTGCCAATAGAGATGAAATTATAGGTCAGGGACAAATGAGTGAGATATGAAAGTCAGAGTGTCGGAAAACACAGTGGACCTGGGAAACACTGAGGTGCCGTGGAAAAAGGAGTCGGACGCTGGATTTGGGGATATTCCAAGAAACCCTTAAATCTCCCACCTCCTCTTTTCTTTAGATGCTAAAGTGTAGGCAGTAATCTGTTTCTTCTCCTTCTACTGCACAGGGATGACTTAAGATAAGCAAAATTACTTTGACAAATATAAAGTGCTATATAAATGGACAGAAATAGTAAACTCAAGTTGGGATTTTTTGTCTTAGCTTTCTCTCTACTGCATTTGAATGCACCTATGGAATCCAGGCTTTTGAAGAAGTCAGTGCCTTCATGTTTTTTTAACTTCAAATACAGTGTACATTTGCTCTTAGATTTTCTGCCTAATTAAGCCTGTAGTTTTCATAGTTTAGCAATATTCATTTCCAGCTTATAATGTGGCTTCACTGACGATGATATGGTGAAAAAGTAAAGTAATAACTCCTGAGCCACACGGAAAGGGAAGGCAATTATTCTGTCTTTTGAAATGAATAAGCCACAAGCTTTAGGGCAGCTCCTTGCTTGTCAGTTGCAGCAAGGCATGACTCAAGCATCCTGCTTTGAGCAATGTCTGTGGTAAATCTTTCTGCTGCTAAACCCTTCCACCCACAAACACCACAACCTTGTTTTAGGTGTGAGAACTAGCAACCCACGTTGCAGCAGCAAAGTAGAAATGACATTTTCCTGCATAGAGCAGATAAGGCCATGCTCAGCCCCTCTTCCATGACATTTGGGTCTGGGGAGCATGAACAAGCTAAGGCTGGTGGGAGCAGCAGCAAGGGACTGGTGTCCTCTGCTGAAATCCTAAGTTGGTTTTGTCAGCCCAGCCCCGCAATGGTCATCTCCACTCACTCAGCTCTCAGGGACTCTGGAGGGCCAGGAGGCCACGGCTGCCATTGCTTTCTGAAGATGGTGGGCACACAGCAGCCTGGCTCAGCCCAGCTCCCCAGCACAGTCTGCAGACACGGAGCAGGTGCAAACAGGGTTCCAACTGGGCTCCACTGGAGCTATGCGCAGGTGGTTTCATGGTTAAAAGTCCTAGTAGTGTAAAAAAAATCAGAGTAACTGGTGAGCATACCTCTAATGTCTCCATATTTGCCTCCTTTGCTTTCTTTTTATCTGTTTTCTTCTTGGAGGGTTTACCTCCCCTCTGCTTGGGCGCCCTGTGCTGATGAGCAGTGCTTTTTCCTAAATTAAGTCAGTAAGTATTCATACACAGAGGCAGCATCTTTTATGGCCAAAGGACCTGAGAAGACCAGCCCCTGAAGCAGTTGAGAAAGTTTGTCAAGCTCTTATTAAGTAGCCGTGATCAAAAAGTGAACAATTACCTGCCCAAGCAAATAGTACCTAAAATGTTCTCACTCCCAGGTCTTAACCATGAAACCTACTGGGCCAGAAGGTTGGGATATCCAATTTTCACTTGTGAAAAGAAATTAGGAGCAAGCAATGTCACGTGATACATAGCCAAAGCTTCCAGCTGGTGCCTCATTTTGCAAAGACTGCCTGGGTCTTCCGCTACCGGGACGTCAGCATTCTGAACCATTTTCCCGTGGTAACATCATAAAATTCACATGCTCGATATGCTCTCTGCAATTCTTGGTGAAATATCTATAATCCCTTCCCCCTGTCCAACTTAAAAAAAATACAGTTGGAATACAGGCGAGTGAGAGCGAGTGATGTATTTGTTTTCATTTATATTTTTAAAAGGGATGTACCTCCCAAAAAGAGTTTCTATGAACTGTGGTTGGTCCTCAATAACTTCAACACAACACCCAATATGTGTCCTATCTACAATGGGATTAAACTGTTCTTGGCCAGTGTGGCCTCTTCTGCATTCTCTTACATTCCCATCTTCCCCCAACATGCCATAGTATGTCCTTGCAAGGACTTCATCACATTCCAGGCCATTAACTCCTAAAAATGTGGTACGGTCTGATAGTTACAAGTGCAGACACCAAACCCTTCCATGGATGCCCTGCTCTTGAGTTTGACTGGGCTGGAGATTTGGCGGCACATTTGCCATGGTTAATTTGGAGGCAAATCCCAAGGAAAGAAAACATTAAAAAGTTTGGCTGTGCCTTGGCATCCTCAGCACACCCAATCCAAATGGGAAAAGTCTTACCCCCATTCTTTTGAAGAAGGGGAGCTATGGAAAATGTACAGGTTCAGAATAGGGAGATGCAGGTTTCAATCATGGTTCTCCCTTGGCCTTGGGCAAGTCCTTAACCTCTCACAATGATCAGATTTTTATCTGTATAATAGGAGAGTAGCAGAGTTTCCAGGGAGTTTAGAGGCAATGGGCACAAAATTTCCTGCAGATTCCTGGCACACAGTAAGACCTAACAGAAAAATCTTAAGAGAATATTTATTTATCCAAACACTACTGTCTACCGTGGAGTATTTATTTTTGAATATTTTGTAGAGTTTTAGATTTGCTGTGTGATTATATGTAGAAGCTGTCTTGGAGGAGACATGAGAGAGGAAAAGGAAAGATAACTGATGAGTAAAATGCTTTTCTGAAGTCCTTGACATAATCTGGGGAAATTTTTGAATAATGAGGTTCAGGGTCTCTCAATGCATGCAGTTTGCGTTGCAGAATAAGCTCAAATTTCCCCTATCCCACAATGTCACACTGATTTTTGTGATGTTTAGACAATCCCAAACTTTTTATAACATATTAGAGAAGACATTGTTACTCTGGGCAAATTTCTCCAACCCCAAATAGAAGCAGTAAACATATGAGTATAAATATGACAATTATTTTCTGTACTGCAGCAATTTTAGATATTTTTTGGCATGCTTAAAGGTACAGAGATTTAGGAGAAATAAGCAAAAAGTAATTCAACTCATGTTGTTTACCCTACTTTGGCTTAATTTTGGGAGACATTATCGATTTCTTGTAAAATTGGTGTATCATGCTATGGGAAGGAAAAATATGTTGTAAGTTTACCTCCCTGGAGAGAGGGGACTGGAGAAGAGTGTAGCAAACAATTATTTATGGATAGTTTTACGTGGATATAATTGTTACGGTTTTATTCTGATGACCAAAAGATTCTCTTGTTGTTTATTTTGATTAGATGTGTCATTAGTGCCAGATTTCCTGTGCTTCTAAGCTTTCCCATATCTAAAATTTAATGTATCTGTAAAGATGTTTAAAGATCATCTCAAACATCGAGCCATAATTTATTGAAGAAAAATGATAACCATTCTTCCCATGGGGTTGCTCTTCCTGGAAAGGGAAGTGGGGCAAGGGATTTTCTTATTCAGATCCTGGACCAAGCTCTTCTCAACAATGAAACTGATTTTTCCTATCAAGGCAGAAGAGGAGTGAGGGTTTACATATTCGTGTTCTTCTTAGATGCTTGCCTCTATAATAGGATATCCACATCTGGCAGAGCTCTTATGGGAGAGAACAGAAGACTCTCAAAATGTGGCCAACATCTCAGTGCCAGAATCCAAGTTCTGGACAGAAGGCTGAATATGTATCTGGCCAGTAAGAAGACACTTCTCAGAAAAAGGCTGGAAAAACAGTCACAACCCAGGTCTAAACACAGCCTATAACAAAACTCAAATCCACATGCAAACATACCATCTATTGCAATGTGGAAAGAGACTTGTTTTTTTTTTTTTTTTAGAAGTATTTAAGGAAATTATCATTTTGCTGCAAAGGAAGAAGACAGAGATGTCAAGGCCACTACTCGTGCTGTGAAGGTTACAACTGCTTCGAATTTTAGAGGAAATTACTTTAATAGAGGAAAGAGGCCAGGCAAATGGTCTTTCGTTTTAGATCACTGATTGTTGAGAATTATTCCAAAAACATAAATCTGATTTAAAATTCTTTTTGTGGAATGACAGCCATATTTTAATTTTTACATATAGTTACCATCGTCATCATTAGTAATCTATAGCTTGTGCAGCCCTAATCCAAAATTCTGAAATCCGAAAGGTTCTAAGATCCGAGATTGTTTGAGCACCAACATGATGTATAGGTGGGAAATTCCACACCTGGTTTCCTGTCTATGGGTTGTAGTCAAAAACAGTCAATTAAAAATATTGTATAAAATTACCCTCAGGCTATGCGTATGAGGCGTGTATGAAACATAAATGAATTGTGTGTGTAGACTTGGGTCCCATCTCTGAGATATTTGATTATATATATGCAAATCTTTCAAAATTTGAAAAAAATCTGTAACCTGAAACACTTCTGGTTCCAGGAATTTCGGAAAAGAGATAAGCAAGTTGTGTACTGAGTTATTATGGTTTACCAAAATCTGGTATACAGAAAGCAAAATACAGCATGTTCCCCAAGTTCTTGCAGAAAAGTAGGAATAGATTAAGTTGAATTGACTACCGGATCTTTTTCCTGAACAAATGGGCTTCTAGCAAAAAAAAGTTTGCAAACGCCTGCTTTAGACAGTTCTTTTGTGATCCATCAGTATCTGTCTGAAGCTAAGCATTACTATTTTTCAAAATGCGGGGAGAACATACTTCGATCCTAAGGCTCATTCCAACATGCCACAGGCGAAGCTCATTCACTACGCAATAGTGAAGCAGATGAGAAGTAATGAGAGCCAATCTTTTGCCTTTCAAAATATTATAAGCTCTGGATTTTCATAACAGAGTTCTGGAATAGGTAAGTGATTTGCCAAGAAAGGCTTTTCTAAGCCATGTTGAAATGACTGTGCAGTAAGTGAACAGCCTCTGTCTTTGCAAGAAATTAACAGCCCCCCAAGCTCTTGGTCTTTAAAGATATTACAGAGGAAGCCTATCATCATCTGATCTTGGAACAGTTTAATGGATTTTTCTCTCTAGTAGTTAAATGGAAAGAACGAGGCTCTTGTCTACTGTCTTCTCTTGGGAAAAGCCATACCACCTTGATTCGTTCTTTCAACCCTCTCCTGACCCACGGATAAAGAATGCTATGTTCTGAGACATCATGAGCGTCCCTCACTGTCATTGGGAAATGAGGGGCAGCATCCATTCAAAGTGCAGCCAAAGGTAAACCTCCCTGTCAAGTTTCCCTCAAGCTGAGAAACTGGATGTATTAGAAAGGGTGGAGTTTCAGGACTTGCTCTAAAAATAATGTGTCTGGATTTCGGCCACCATCTTATACTCTTCCTCTCTAGGCCCTCTCCCCATAAATGTCAAATGTGGCTGTCAGTAGATTCAGCCTGAAATAAAATCCCCTCACTTCCATCGAGAAATAGCTCCAAACTTAGAGTGTGTGCTCAAAATATTCATGATGAAATCATAATCCTATATTTATAGTCTTTTGGATTGTACATGAAATTGTTTCCCATGGTGGTTTTCGTTGAAGCGGGCGCAGAGTGACCGAGAAAGCATTAGCTGCAGGGAAATGTTGTTCAGTATGGTTTTGAACTGGTTGGTTGTGAGACACTCTCCCTCTTCCTTGCACCCTACCCACTGCCTGATGAGGTGGGTCTACCCCCTACCCCATTCCCAGAATGTCCCCTCTTTGATTGGTCCTATCTTGTCCTCCAGGAAGAGCTGGCCTTCCAAGAAGAAAGTGGAGTGGGTACCTAAGATTATTTCCCTTTCCTCTCCATCTTTCCTGTCCTAGACTTCCTCCCCGTTTTCACTGAGGGAGATGGTGTGGACCTTAATGGTTGGAACTTGATGGTTCTTGTCAAGGCTGGGAGTTGAGGGCCCTACACAGCAGCAGACCTGCAAAAAACTTTTACTTCTCACCCGGGCTGTGGTGCAGGAGGATTGGTCTTTGGACACTGTAATCCTGGCAGATCCTCGGGGCATGGAAGAGAAAAATTTCCATTCACAAACGCCATCCGTCTTGGAGATCCTGTAGAAGGTCTCTCCTGATCCCACGGGGATGCGCACCATGTCCTTGTGCTGCCCTTCCAGGGCCTGGCTGGGGGGGTGCAGTGTGTAGCCCAGGGCGTGTTTAGAAGACTGCCTTCTGCGGAGACACTGGATTCTCAAGACATTCTGAAAGGCCTTTTTGAACTCTTGGCTGGAGCATGGGTATATGATGGGGTTGATGCAGCTGTTTAGATATCCGAGCCAAAATACTATTTTAAAAACGGTTTCAGAAGGCTTGAAATCAGGGAAGAAAGACCCTGGAAGAAAACACACAGATTCATACATATTATTTGCAAGTCAGCAGGCCACTTGGCTAGGAAAACAATCAAACAAACATCTTCATATATTTTTAAAACGTTTAAAATGATCCCAAACCCATTTCAGTTTCTCACATTTGACTGACTGGCTCCCAAGAATGTCACCCTTTTGCAATGTCTTCAAAGATCATTCCTACTTGGTCTGTGTGTGTTACCAATTACTGGAGCAGGCCCGGTGGATAGGGCTGCATTGGCCCTCAGTGACCAATGGCTACTGTGATGTTTTACCAAATGAAAATGTGAAATTCAGACTGAGTCCACATATGCAAAGTGTTTTGTCTAAATTGAAAAGTAAGTTGGAATCCATGCAAATAATCTGTGTTAAAATTCAGTTACCTAGATGCCCTTTATTCTCTGATGCAGTGTTGTGTAAAACATACAACTTCAGTGTTGATGAATTCCTTCCCTCCTGAATATTCAAATTACGGATTTTGATGAGAGTCTCAACTTTACACAACATTGGCCTTGCCACCATTGGACCAGTGATTCTCGATCAGTTTTCCTAGATGATGTTACCATGAGATCCCCTTGTCAATATCTCCTGATGACTCCCAAATGAGTGTCATTTGCTTCACCAGGGACCTAACCAGCTTTCTAATATGATTGCTTGTTATTATTTTTCTCTAGCCAGACTCACTACACTTTTTCTCTAGGCCATTCGTCACTTTTTTTGTCTTCTCAAGTTGGGCCACTGTGTCCTTGATGCCCTTTTCCACCTTCTCTATCTACCCAAACCCTACTCTTTGATGTGCACTGCAGGAACCAGGCCTCAGGACCCTTCATGTCCTGCACAGACACTGCCATGGGGTTTTTGGCAGCAGAAGAACAAAACTGTGAAGTCTTAAAGGAGGGATTATGTTCTCCAATTACTCAATTTACAAATTTTGAAAATGCTTATTAGCCTTTTCCCAGCTGCCACCAAGATGCTCTGCCCTCTGAGCTGAGGCTGCATTGGCGTGAGGCCCTCAGTGCATCCAGCACTAGCACTGCTCCTGGCAGCCCAGCCTTGCACTTGTCCATACCACGGACTCTGTCTCAGAGCTTGCCTGCACTGACTCAGCCCTCGTTCTGCATAACTCTGAGGCGATCATCATAGAAGATAAGGTTAATATTCTTACTAAAGCAGCTGGGGTAAATGATGATGGCTTTTGGCCTGTCTTGTCTTCCAAGGCCCTGGCCATTGTCAAGATCGGGAGCCTCCTCTGCAGTGGAGGTGCGGGGCAGGAGGACTTGCTCCAGCAGTTGGTGGTGCCCCTGCAGGAGGTCCTGCCCCTCCATCACTGCTGCCCAGGCCAAGGAGAAGAAAGTGGAAGCAAAGAAAGAAGAATCTGAAGAGTCTGATGATAACATGGGCTTTGTTTGTTTGTTTTTGGGTAACTCTATTTTATAACATGTTCAATAAAAAGCTGAACTCTTAAAAATGCTTACTAAAGAGATTGTCACAACCTCATTGCTAGAATACTGATAAGAGTGATGGATGAAGGGTGGGGGACTCCCAATTGAATGTTCTTTATTCTGAGATTCTCAGATTGCCACAGGCTTTCACTAAAGGCGCTTTATGAATTATGCAATCTCAAACGTCCCTCTTCACTCCTTTCAGAGAAACTGAAAGAACATCGTGACTTCCCTTCCACCTCCTTTCTTTTCTTTCTTCACTCCCAAGCTCCTTTTCCTTCTCCATGGGCTTTTAGTCACAGCTTTGTGTACAGTTGGCAGAGTGGCTTTGGAGAAGTCCTGTGATCCCTTTGGGCGTCCAGTTTTCTTATCTGAAAAAGGAGTAGGTTGAATGGATGATTCCTAATGGCTCTGAACAATTTTTGCCGTTGTTGTTTCAAACCTAAGGTCTTGATTTTATGTCTTCCTTTTCCTCTCTGTTCTGTGGACCTATCAGCGCCGTGACAAATTGCTGGCGCTGTTAAAATCTACTCTGGCAAACAGTGCTCTGAAATTCAGTCAAAAAGTGCATCAGTATAAACAAAGAGTAAACTTAAATACTGAAGAGCCCAAAGAAGACAAAATAGTGTGGTTGTTGTTGGGAGCATTTATTACCTCTGAAGCAAGGATTTATTACCTCTGAAGTGAGCATTTATTACCTCTGAAGCACACTCCCTGCTGAGTTCTATGTGTCTCAAATTCACACACACACACACACACACACACACACACATACAATGGGTGTTTATTTAGGGAAAAAAACATGTTAACTGAGAAAGTTTTATTCTTCAGCTCTAAAGCTTTTGGTGTTGTTCTATAATTATAATAAAGGTTACAGTCTTTCAGTGTCTGGTTTAAGCCAGGCAAGGCACTGTGCTGAACACTTTCCATATGATTTAATCATCATGAGTAACGATGAAGAGTTGTGACTCCTATCAATGTCCCCATTTTACAGATGAAGAAACTGTGGCATAGTAAGTTTGAATAGCTCAGCTGAGGTCATTCACATAGTTACTGATAGGTTTGACACTGGGCAGTGTGATTTCAGGACCCATGCTCCTTTATGGAATCTCCAAATATACTGGAATAACACATCTCTTAGGAGAGAGGATGGCCTCTGGGAAGTGATGAAGTATGCAGCTGGGGGAAGCCAAACTGAAGACAGTGCTTTTCTGAGCCTCATCTGTGATGGGAAAAAACGGTTAATGCCAACATGACTAATGGTTTTGTGAAAGTGTGATCAGTTCCAGGAAGAAATTTGTCTTACATTATAATACCAATATATTGTCCAATATTTCCTCCTAATAGTGACAGTGATGTGATTAGGGAAACCCATTTCACAAAGACCTGCCTGGGCCTGTGCATAACGACTGCAAGAATGTCTGAGCTGAGCACACCAGAACTCACCTCGTCTGGGAATGTCACTGCTCTGTAAATCAGGGAGGGAAGGGAGGGTCTTTTCCTTATTGAAGAATTTCAATTTTTGAAAAAGAAAGAAACATAAATGCGCTGTGATTGTGCATGCTAATAAATATGATTTGAGAGTCTTGGGACTTCCCACAGTTCCTTCAAGGACACTCGTTCTGCTTCAGAGCCCAGTTTTACACTCATAAACCTCAACTTTTCCTTTCAGTCACTTCCTTTCCATCCCTTCTTTCCTTGTGTGGCCCCCCTCTTAATTCCAGGCCTGGCTGACCCAGAGCCAAACTCTTGGGCCCTCTCTGTGGGCTCTTGCTGTGTTCCTGTCTTCATGGGTGAATCCCGGCCTCCCCCTTTCCATACCCCACTCAACACACTCATTTCTTCAATGTGGCTCAGGTGTAAGTATAGGGTGAGAAAGAGAGTTGGTTAAAACAAATTTTCACTAAGATCTGAATGTCAGTTACTCTCTAGCCCTAACCCCAGGAATATTTTATTTTCAACCTAAGCAAATCTCTAGATGTTGGATTTTCAGACAGTGAGTGGGAGATGCTTCCAGGCCAGAGACCTTCCTGTAAATGACAACGTTTTATTTATCCCATTAAGTATGTGACAGCAGCCAGATGTGTGCAAACATAGCAGGGATTTGGATAATTCCAAAGTGGCAATTCCACCAGGGGCAGGTTTCAGGATCCATTTTCATACTTGGAGTATTCTTCCCTTGTGACAGGGAGTGCGTGGGGGGAGCCATGTGATTTTCTTTGAGCAATTGCTGACTGGCGAGGGTTAGGGGAGAGACTCATAGCTGTCCTTCCTTCAGGAACTTTCCAAAGAGCCAGAAAAGACAGCAGAGGTGCTAGGCACGGTGGCTCCTGCCTGTAACCCCTGCACTTTGGGAGGCCAAGGTGGGTGGACCACTTGAGGCTAGGAGTTTGAGACCGGCCTAGGCAATATGGTAAAGCTCCATCTCTACTAAAAATAGAAAAATTGGCTGGGTGTGGTGGCATGTGCTTGTAATTCCAGCTACTTGGGAGGCCGAGACAGGAGGATTGCTTGAACCTGGGAGGTAGAGTTTGTAGTGAGCCGGGAGTGTGCCACTGCAGTACAGCCTGGGCAATGGGAGTAAAACCCCATCTCAAAAAAAGAAAAAAGACAGCAAAAGGGCTATTCCCCTCCTTATTGACATTAGTCCCATCCTCATATCCCTTCCTTCATTGTTCCTCTTCTAGGAAGGAGAGATGGGGCTGGAATCAGGCTTGGAAAGAAGCTGCCTGGTCCCAATCAGGGTTCCCTCCTCCTGCTCTCATCTTCTCTGCCCAAAACTTCCTACCCCAGCGCCCTTTTCTCTGAACTCTGCATTAGTTCTATCTCCAGCCTCCATTCTTCTCAAATATCTTTCTTTCTGAGGACTGGCAGTGCCTTTTATGGTGGGAAGACAGCTGGAGAATGTGTGTCCCTGGCCTCCACCCATCAGGACCTAGAGTGTCAGGGCTGAACCAACCTGGTTTACAGGTGGAAACCTTGACCCCGTCACTGGGTGGGGAAGTCCATTTGAGCAGCCGTCTATCCAATCAGCTTTGCTCTCTCATGGAGTTTCAGATTCAGTACAATGCTGGAGTCTTGAAGGCATTTTCCAAGTTTTTGCTGCATGAATGGCTGACCCTCGGCTGACTGACTGACTGACTGACTGTTTCTGTGTTCTTGCCATGGCTCTGCTTCACAGTGTGGTTTGGTTTTCTTCTCTGCTTGACGGCTGTAGCCCCATATCCTCTCCCAACCCTGCCTGCCTTCAGCTGTCTCATTCCCCCTTTTTGCCTACCATTTCTGTTCTGTCATCTGGTTTTTTTTCCTGTAATGTTATTTCACTATCATTTTTTCCTTGCTCTATCATCTGGCATCAGACCCTCTAGTTTTTCTCATCATGCTTCCTAGGAAGAGCCAGACTTCTGAATCACCCACATGAGAATAAGGGTTTCTGTTTTTTTGGTAATAAAATACCAAAGCATAGCTATGATTTTCTCCTCAACAATCTCTGCCTCAAGAGGAGCCAACAGCTCCTGACTTAATCCTGGAGCACCTTGCCCTGCAGCTCACGCCATCCTTTGCGTGTGAATTTGCCTGGTTTAATTCTCGGACTTTGGAAAATCCCCGCACTCTATGGATTCGTCCTTCACTGAGTTTCTTTCCACCATTTGGTCTGCTGCAGAATTTCTGTCCCTTTCCTGACCCTTCGGACACCCTGACCAATTTACACTGGTCAGACTGAGGTAGACAGAACAGGTATTTACAGTCAAACACCATCAACATTCCTATCTTTGTAGATTCAGAATCTTTATTTCCACTGTAAAGGCCTCTAGATGCCAAAAAGAAATGGAAACGAAGAATTTACAATGTTGCTTCTGTGTCTTCTCTGAATGCTCTATCAGTTGGGAACATATGACTTCATTTTTGATCTGGGGCACATCTAATAGGCTTATGGGGACACTAGGAGTCATCTCAGTAAAGGCTTGGCCACCAGAGTCACCTTTTCTTATAAAATTACTGCAAAGTTTGCCTCAATGGCTCCAATACAAGATAAAACCGTTTCTTTTTTGCCCATGTTGGTCTCCTCCATGAGTTTGCTACACCAGTGAGTCATATGGTTTGCTTCAAAAGTCAGGGAGAGTAGAAACTGAGTTCTCAAATTCCCACCCAGCACTGGTCATTAGAGGGTTCCACCTTAATTCAAATGTTTCTCTCAGAATGAGGGTGACTCGGTGTGGAAGCTGAAAGCTATGAGGCAGTCTTCTTGGTTCCAGCCTCCAGCTTTTGTGTTTCATTTTACCCCTTGGAAAACTTGACATCTTAATGACAACTTTGAGAGACACTGGCCTGTGATAAACCCTAATTAGCTGGAGTCACAGAATGCTAGAATGTGAAGACTGGCAGGCACTTAGAGATCAGCGCTGTCAACCTGTCCTTTACAGGTGAAGACAGCCAGGCTGGAGACAAGAGTAGCTCCCCCAGATCACACAGCTAGACCCAAACTCGGTTCCACCTCACCGACTTTCACTCCTGATCTTTGTGTGCCATTTAGCAACCCTACAAGGGCGTGGAAGGGCACTACGTGCAGCTTTGGCTGAATGACAACAGGTTTGCAGAGATAAGGAGAAGGAAGGAAGAGGAGAGGAGTATCCTCAATAATTGCATTATTTTAAAAGTCAGAGTGTGCTGTTCAGACGGGTTTGTCGGCAGCGCATCACATTCTGAGAAATGGAGTTTGAATGATCTCCATTTAAAAAAATGTGGACTCCAAAGAAGAAGCTAATGTTATGTGACCATGGGAGGAAATAACCCTTAATTGTTTCTCCTTGCACAGCGAGTGGTCTCTCTGATGTGGCTGGTACACATCCAATGAGCAGAGGAGAGACAGGCCAAGGAGCTCCAGTGCCAGTAACATTCAGGCCAGACCCGATGGTGCCTTCTTACCAGGAAGAAAACTGCCCCATCAAATTAAACCCCAGAGACAAGCTGTAGAATCAGAGTTTAAGAGCAATGCGATATCCCAGAGTCTACCAGATGCCTTTGTGCTAAACTACCTTGGCCTGAGCCCTCCTTGGGTTTATGTGTGGCTACCTGGGCAGCTCTCAGTCAGCAAGACATTTTTAAATATTTCTTTTTTTTTGAGACACAGTCTTGCTCTGTCACCCAGGCTGGAATGCCATGTTGTGATCTTGGCTCACTGCAACCTCTGTGCCTCCCACGTTCAAGTGATTCTCCTGCCTCAGCCTCCCGAGTAGCTGGGACTACAGGTGCACACCACCACGCCTGGCTATTTTTTTGTATTTTTAGTAGAGATATCGGGTTTCACCATATTGGTCAGGCTGGTCTTGAACTTCTGACCTTGTGATCTGCCCACCTTGGCCTCCCAAAGTGCTGGGATTACAGGGGTGGGCCACTGAGCTCAGCTAAAGTTTTTTGATTATCTACCTTAGACAGGGGCCAGGGCTCTCTAAGAAGGTGTCCAGATAAAGCATGGGCTGTAACCTTAGGTTTTCAATCTTAGGTTCACAGACAGACTTCCCATAACTGACATTAAATGTGTATGTCCAGAGATTCATTTTCCTGGGAAGAGCCCTTAGCTTCTGTTAACTTCTCGCAGTGGTCTCTGGTGATAGTAAAGATGGTCCATCCTGGATCCCAGCTGGAGAGGACGAGCTGTACCCTAGCTGGGGAACCTCACTTAGCCCGTATGTCCTAATGATAGAATCAAACTTACTAACAGAGCAAGCAGATGTGACTTCACTGTGCCAGTCTTTTCTTCCCCTGTTTAACTGGGACTTGAAATTTTGCGGCTTTCCACTCATGTATCTGAGTAAAGTCTGGGCATGCTCACTTGAGAGTGTTGGCATTGGAGTCTTTTCTGAACTTTCTGGCAGAAAGCTTGAGTGGTAGGCAAAGTGAGGAAGGCTGCACCGAGCACGAATGGAATTAGCTCTCCTCCTGCATGGAGCACAGCATGGGAGCATGGCATGGGAGGGTGCAGTGAGTAAAGGGAACAGGGCACACTGTGCTGGGTACACAGCCCCGAAGGAGACAGGCTCGGGGCATCCTGGGGGCCTGCCCAATGTGGGATGGAAGTACTGTCCACTTTTCCAGGGACTGGGGTACGTTGGTCTATGGTTACTATCAAAAACCATTGCTCCTTCCAATCCAGGGAAGGAAAGAGGTCAGCTGGGGAGATGTCCTCTCATCCCTCAAACTTCTGCAACTGGCGGCTACAGCACTCTTGACAGGATCTGCCTGGCTGGCCAAGCAGAGCTCTGTGGAATCAGGAATTTCATCCTGGATGAGTCTGAGTTGCTCAGATTAAAACTTGTCAAATGGTTTGTCTCACCAGTTAACAAAGCCCAAGCAGCATTTATCCTTTCAGGAAAAAGGAGCAGGTCCACCCGAATCCATGATTTGGACCCCAATGCCCATAGGAACTCTGGAAAGAGTAACAGGGGACTCTTTCCAGAGTTCCTATGCTGGACCCACAGAGAGCATTTCTCCCTAGAAGACCTCCTTGCATCAAATAAATAATTTGATTTGAAACACTCTCAAAAGATAGCAAGATTCCATACCCCATCCCCTTAATTTAAAAGATTGTTCAGAAAAATGCTAGCGATGAGGAAGTCATCGTGTGCTTTTATGGGCTGCTTCCTTAAAAGCAGATCTCCTTGTGGGTGAAGGGGAGAAAGGAAGCAAAACACACTGCCATGTGTGTACCTACGCAACTGTCTTGCATGCTCTGCTCATGTACCCCAAAACCTAAAATGCAATAAAAAATTTAAAAAAAACCAACCAACCAACCAACCAACCAACCAACCAAACAAACAAAAAGCAGATCTCCTTTCATGAGCCAGTGTATTTTCCAAGCCTTGCCACTTTTATTAAGGTCATTGTTTCACAAATCTGCCATTAAAAAAAAAAGATATATATATTTTATTGTCTCTGCACAAAAGCTCTCCCTGAGATCACCCGTCTAAAGAAGAGTAATCTTCAAACTCACACCTGTTGAGTGGCTTATTTCATGGTACATATCACAGTTTGTGCGTTTTCTTATTTACTTGTTTTCTTTGATCGTCTCCTCCAGAGCACAGAGCTATGCTCTCCAATGGCAGGAGACCCAGTTATCTCTCTCACTGCAGTGCGAGGTCAGGGCAGGAACCCAATTAACAGTTTCTGCCAGAAGAATGTGTATCTACTTCCTTCCCCAACCTTTTTTGCCTCTCATATTCCAACTAGTCACTAAACCCCACAGTTGTCTTTCTTTGAAATGCCTTCCAAATTTGCCTCCTCCTCCACCTCCATCCCAAGTACCCCTGAATGGTGAACTGGTTGTTTAAAGCTGGGTGAGTCATTTTTCCCTCTTGTGCCTCAGTTTCCTCATCTGTATGCTTAAAGACTTAGAACAGTAATGGATACTACCCCTTCCTGTCTGTAAGAGCAGCTGCTTCTAGGCAAATGGAAGCAGTCAAAAGGGAAAACAGACCCATTGCAAGCAGGATGATGAAGGAACACGGTGGAGAGATGGCTAGAAGGGAAGGGGGCAAGCTCTGGATGGAAGATGGGAACCTGAGGTTTTCAGGAGGGCTTTGAGAGGACACCCTGATATCTATCCTAGAGGTGTCCTCTGAGGCCACAGAAAGGAGGGGTGGGAGGAGAATACAAAGGCTGCTGTCATGGAGTGCACCTGTATAGGGACCGAGGCAGCTCTCTGATTGCACCAAGCAGGAATGGAATTAGCTCTGTTCCTGCATGGAGCACAGCACAGTTTTGGCTGCTGGTGGCTTCAGAACTCATATACTCTTTAATGATACACTGGCTGCACACCTCCACATCTGGGGCCTCGGAGGCTAAGGCTGTGGTCATCTGGTCCTCTTCAAGGAGATGGAATGGAAAGGGGTAGAAACCATGAGGGGAAAATTCCCAGAAATAACTAAAGGGAGGGGAGGCATATCAAGGGGCTTAGTATTGTAGCTAAGGAAACCTCATAATGGGGTATCTGCAAGACATGGGTTGTGTTTTTTTTTTTGAGACAGAGTTTTACTCTGTCACCCAGGCTGGAGTGCAGTGGTGTGATCTTGGCTCACTGCAACCTCTGCATCCCGGGTTCAAGAGATTTTCCTGCCTCAGCCCCCCCAAGTAACTGGGACTACAGGCATGTGCCACCATGATCAGCTAATTTTTATAATTTTAATAGAGATAGGGTTTCACCATGTTGGCCAGGATGGTCTTGATCTCTTGACTGTGTGATCTGCCCGCCTCAGCCTCCCAAAGTGCTGTGACTACAGGTGTGAGCCACCATGCCCGGCCTCATTATCTTTTTGTTGCTGATAAGATCAAGTTCAAGCTCCTCACTCTGTTATTCGAGGCCCTTCATCATTTGGTTCCACCAGCCCTACACAACCTTCTCCTCCATTTCTCATTCACTTTACACGTAATTTACTTAGCACCTGCTCAGGCCAGGCAGTGCCATAGATATGGTCAGGAACACGCAAAGGTATTTACCTTCTATGAGTATCTCCAGCAAATGCCTGTTGACTTGAATCATGAGTTTCCAACACCAAGGCTTTCTTCCTGCCGGATAGACTTTTCACTCTAACTTTGTGAGTCTGCCAAGGTGACTGTGACTTCAGCTCCTGTGGTTGTGGTTCTCTGCTGCATTCTTCTGCTCTTTGCTCAGTGATCTGTCCGTCTCCCCTCTGTCTACTCAAACTTGAATCTGTCCAGTTCTCTCTGTCTTCAAGGCTGTGTTCAAAATCCCACTCATGTACGAGCCTTTCTTTGTTATAATATAACTTTCTTTCTTGCCGTTTCCCCTATGGATTTAGCACCAGTTACTTTTCTGCACAGCAGGGGAAACCCCCAGGGCCACAGACCACTACCAGTCTGTGGCCCGTTAGAAACCAGGCCACACAGCAGGAGGTGAGTGGTGGGCTGGCGAAGCTTCATCTATATTTACAACTTACAGGCTCTCCCCATCGCTCACATTACTGTCTAAGCTCTGTCTCCTGCCAGATCAGCAGTGGCATCAGATGCTAATAGGAGCACCAACCTTATTGTGAACTGTGCATGTGAGGGACCCAGGTTGTGCACTCCTTATGAACATCTAATGCCTGATCATCTGTTACTGTCTCCCATCACCCCCAGATGGGACTTCCTAGTTTCAGAAAAACAAGCTCAGGGTTCCCATTGATTCTACATTATGATGGGTTGTATAATTATTTCTTTATATATTACAATGTAATAAAAATCAAAATAAAGTGCACAGTAAATGTAACGCTCTTGAATCATCCTGAAACCATCCTCCCATCTCCAGGTCCATGAAAAAATTGTGTCGTGAAACCAGTCCCTGGTGCCCAAAAGATTGGGGACCACTGCTCTATAGCACTTACTGCCATTTTCTGTGCTTTACTTATTTCTATTTTCAGTTCCTTTTCTTGACTATAAACTCCCTTGAAGGAAGAGCTTGTTGTCTTTTTAATTTACTGCTGTATTCTCAAAACCCATAATGGTGTACAGCATTTATTAGGCTCTCAGCAATATTGCTGAATGAATGACACAGTCAATCCTCATGGTTTTAGTCTCCTTAAAGACACAACCTTCTTTTATCCTTCATTCCTATCTCTCTAAGTGATGAACATGATTCTCATTGAATGTTCATTGAGTCAATGGATGACATTTGTTGATGGAATAAAACAACATTTTGAATACAGCTCCTGCTTCAATTGCTCACAACTGGAAACAGATTCTTAAATTCAGAAACAGAGCCTGTCTTAACTTACATTCCAAGGAGATCTTTCGGATCTTCAAGACATGCACATTTACATGAAAACAAGATCATTCTCCAAATAATGTTATACAGCTAAGTTGCAGGCGCTTCATAAAATAATTACTTCCAGTACTTATAAAAACATTTTATATGGTCCCGGAGGAAGGATTGAAGCCTGTAATTCAGATGTGATAGTCATCATTTCCTCTCATCTTTGTGGGATTCGAGTCCAAGGTCAAACACCACACATCTGAAGCGGTGACACAAACAACCAAACTGATCTCCCAAGGAGGAAGTGTGAGACTTTTTCAGGACTCTGTCCCTTTATCTTCAGCTTGAAGGCTAAGGCCTTTAAGTCCTTCAGGTCCTCATCCTTGCCAGCAAGGACACAGATGAGTTGGTTCATGCTTGAGTAGTCACAGGTGAACAGGGAGCAGGAAAATGGGTTTTTGGTTCTGGACTGCTACAAAGATGCTTAAATCTGAGTGCTCTGGACAGTTCCCTATTTGGAAAGGACATACCAGGTCCTCTTCCAGGCCACTGGCTCACCCAGAGGTATGGCCTTTGCGTCTTCCAGCAGCATCCTCTAGCTCTGTGCAAAGTAGAAATATGAATAACCCCTTGCTCTTCACTCCCAGCTCCTGCACAGCTCCCTCCCCTGCCTGGGTTAAGCTAGGGATGAAGATTAGCTGTAGGTCTTTGCTTTTTCTCCCCCAGCCACTTGAGTAAACAGTCCTAGGCTCCATCTGGACTAGAACACCTGACCAGGGCCTGACCTCCATTGTTCATGGGTCCTGTATTCAAATGGATATAATACATATATATATATATATATATATATGAATTAAAACAGCTCATTTAAAACATACAGGATGTCTTTTTGGAAGCTATAATATGGCTTCTAAGTATAGCTGGGCAGACCAATTTTAAAATGCAGAAAGGGATTGGGGCAATTTCCTCTTTAATTTTAAAAGGCAATAGAGTATGGTACTGTTTTGATTATAGAGATTTTTGAAAATAGGAATTGGCCATGCCTCCCTCCTTCATAATAAATGCTACATTTAGAAAGCTCAGCTTTGCTTGCAAGAGACATCCTCGCTCTTTTCAAACTTAACGAAGCCTTCTGAATTATCAACTGAGAACTGGCTGGTGCTTTTAGGGGGAAGACCAAGGTCAGGGCAGCTCATTCATTTCATGCCTTCAGTTTCTTTTTTTCCCTGATGACTCCCAAATCTTTAAGCCTAGACCATCTCTGCCTCCTCAGCTCCAGTCCTGCATACACAGGACGATTAACAGACACAACAATTACCAGACATCCCTCCTGATGTTCCCAAACCATCTCATCCTTAACATCATTGAACTAAACTCACCCTCTCCCACAAAACAGACTCTTGCTCCTCTGCTTCACTTTTGGCAGTCTTCCTCTCAGTTGTCCAAGCCAAAAACCCACTGTCATCCTCAACCCTACACTCTCCAACTTTTTCCACAACATCAAATCACCCAGCCCTGACTATGAAACCTTCTGCATGCCTGCAGGCCTGGGTCACCTTCCCTTTTCCCTAGGTGACCTTTATGGAATGCAACTCTGATTCAGTGATGTTTCTGCCTAAAGGCCTCAAACACTCTCCAGTACTCTTAGATGAAGCCCAGTGTCTGCAGCATGGCCCATTAAGCCATATGATCTCCTCTTGCCTTCCTCTCCTGGCCTCCCTTTCATTCCCTTTCCTATCCACTGTTCTGGCCACCTTGACCTCTTTTTAAATTTTTAATTCTTTTTTGAGACAGAGTCTCACTCTCTCACCCAGACTGGAGTGCAGTGGTACAGTCTCGGCTCACTGCAACCTCTGCCTCCGTGGCTCAAGCAATTCACCTGCCTCAGCCTCCCAAGTAGCTGGAATTACAGATGCATGCTACTGCTGCCTGGCTGATTTTTGTATTTTTAGTAGAGATGAGGTTTCACCATGTTGGCCAGGCTGGTTTTGAACTCCTGACATCAAATGATCCACCCACCTCAGCCTCCCAAAGTGCTGGGAGTACATACCCTGATCTCTTAATCTATGGAATACTTGTCTGCACCAGGCTGCTCCTCTCCTTGCATGAAGTGTCCTCTCCACCTCTGTCCCCTCCATTCACCCTTTACTCTCTTTTTTTTGAGACAGAGTTTCACTCTGTCGCCCAGGTTGTGGTGCAATGGCATGATCTTGACTTACTTCAACCTCTGCCTCATGGGTTCAAGTGATTCTCCTGCCTCAGCCTCCCAAATAGCTGGGATTACAGGCATGCACCACTACACCTGGCTAATTTTGTATTTTTAGTAGAAATGGGGTTTCTCCATGTTGGTCAGGGTGGTCTTGAACTCCCGACCTCAGGTGATCCACCCTCCTTGGCCTCCCAAAGTGCTGGGATTACAGGCGTGAGCCACCACACCCGGCCTCACCCTTTACATCTTAGCTTACATCCCCTTTCATCAGGGGAATGATCTTTGTTCCCCTCCATCCATCCACCATACCTCAGACCCCATACTGGGTGTGGGGGTGTCTCTCATCAAATACTGTCAAAGCATCCTAAACTTTTTCTTCATAGCTCAAGAAATTGTACTTATATATTAGGTGGATGATGATTTGTTCAGCATGTCTCCCTATAGAAATTTCATAAAGATAAGATATATGCCTGGTACATTGTAGGTGTTAAATAAATATTTGTTTATGAATAAAACATTTATAGAGCACTCATTATGTGCCAGACATCATGCAAAATATTACACAAACATTATCCCTTTTAATCCTCCCAAGAACAGCATGTGACTATATTATCAAACTCATCTTACAGAATGAGGAAACTGAGGCTTAAGGAGTTTAATTTGCAACTAAGGAAAGGGGCTGAGCTCAGACTCAAATCCAGGCTTGATTCCCAAACTCATATTTTAAATTTCTAGGTGATGCTATCTGCGAGTCCCTCACTGCTTTGCTGCGTTTGTAGTGAAAGTCGTGCATAGTGTCATAGTACCTGAAGTTCAGAACAAAGGCAATCATCAGAATATCCAAGAAAGTTAATCACACATTCCAGGACCTAATTTTCAGAAGCAAACACGTGTATAATTCACATCATTAACACGAAAGTAAAATTCTTGAATGTTAATAATTAGGTTTGTTCAGAATAGACATGTTTGGACATGAAAAAAAAAACACGCATACTATATTCTGTCCAAAAAGCCTTTGACAAAATGCAACTAGTAAAGTATGCCTAAAAAACAATCAGGTAAGATTGGTCAGAAAGTGTGATTTGTTATTTATGACAACGTCTGAGTGAAAGTATAGGACTAAAAGGAGAAATGTCACCTGTAGTTCTTAGATACGGAGAGAAGGAAAAAGTGAAGGAGAGATGACAGAACTAGTTATATCTCGTGTGCTGCATAAATATACCAATGTCTGAAACAGACTTGTTCTTAGTTCTTGTTCCCCAGGGAGGAAATCCCGATAGCTCACTTAGTGGTTCAGGGACGGGGGCAAGTTTGTTCCCTATTCTGTGCCTCAGTTTGCTGGCACATGCAAGTACAGTGTCTGGCTATAAGCATCTGCTCATTTGCTATCCCAGCGCCGTGATCAGTTTCCCTCCTCCGCATGTAGCAGCTCTGCATCTACTTCCAGGGTACCTGCTCAGTCATTAGTGATTATCTTGACTATTTTTTTTAACATTTGGGAATAATTTCCAAGGTCAGAAACTGGACATTGAGTACATGTTCCTGCAGAGATGCCCCTGGATCTGTGGTTCTGGCTTATACAATGGTTACCCAGACGTCACACCTGTTGGCTGCTCTGAGAATTCCTATGTATTTCAAGATAGTTTCTCTTATTCAGAGTGTTTGGGAAAAGACATATTCAGAGTGAAATGTGCTCACATTTCCTGAATAGTCTGTTGTCTAATGCTACCGAATTATGGCTACAGAAAGGTAAGGTATAATTTTATTTATTTGAGATTTTTTTTTTTAAGACTAAGTTCAGTCTAACTAGGGAAATAATAGGTGAGTTTCTACAAGTTCTGCTAAGTCCACTCTAGAGCTAAGGCCACATGTGTATTACATTGGATTTCTTGCTGGAATTTTTCCTCACGGACACCTGGGTTTTCTATCACATCTGGCACTTTGTTTCTTCTTTTTGTTACCTATAGAAAAAAAAGCCTCCTAGAAGTTAGTTAGGCGTAATTTTTGAAAAACAGTTTGAAAAGTTTTTAAGTTTCATGATCTCATAACCCGTGTGGAGAGTTTTCCCGAGCACCATGAGGGTGATGGTGGTGGCACTAGCAATAGTAACTCTAACAGTAGATGTAACTTAGTGGTATTTTCATGTGTCCAGCAATGTGCCAAGTAGTTTCATGCACTACCTCGTCCCCATCTCAGCCCTGTAAGGTATGCATTGTTTACCCCCATTTTACAAATGAGGAAAATGAGACTTGGAGAGTTTAATGACTTGCCAAAAAGCAATCAGCCAGTAAGAGTAAAGCTGAGTTCAAAGCCATGCTTGCTCACCTGTCTTCAGATTCTGCCCTGTACCCTCTGAACTTGCTAAGACTCTGCACAACCCACTGCCTGGTTTCTCTACTACTGTGCAGTGCTGTGTGCTTATTGCTAAATTTTCACTGGCAAAATTAGATCCTGATTTAGACAACAAAAGCAAAGCAGTTTGAATCAATTATTAAGAAATTAGGTTTTGTTTTAATCTTTACAAAGATTTTTTTAGAAAAATTTTGCTTTAAGTTCTGGGGTACATACACTGAATGTGCAGGTTTGTTACCTACGTATACATGTGCCCTGGTGGCCTGCCACACCCACCAACCTGTCATCCAGGTTCCAAGCCCCACATGCATTAGGTATCTGTCTTCCCCATCCCACAACAGGCCCCTGGGTGTGACAGTCCCCTAAATTGTTTTTAAAAAGGATAACATTTATATGGAACCACAAAAGAACCCAAATGGCCAAAGCAATCCTGAGCAAAAGAACAAAGCTAGAGGCACCATGCTACATGGCTTCAAAATATACTGTGAAGCTATAGTAACCAAAGCAGCATGGTACTGATAAAAAAACAGACACATAGACCAATGGAATAGAGAATCCAGGAATTAATCCATGTATTTGCAGCTGTTTTTCAACAAAGGTGCCAAGAATATACAGTGGGGAAAGAATAGTCTTTTTGATAAATGGTGCTGGGAAAATTGGATATCCCTATGCAGAAGAATAAAACTAAACTCCTATCTCTCACCTTATACAAAAATTCACTGAAGTGGTTTAAAAACTTAAATGTAAGACTCAAAACTATAAATATAAGGGAAATATAAGGGAAGATGAAATATAAATATAAGGGAAAATGAAAATTGTAAATATAAGGGAAAAGAAAATAAAAGGGAAATGCTTCAGGACACTGGACTGGAAAAAAATAAACAAGACCTCAAAAACACAGGCAACAAAAGCAAAAATAGTCAAATGGGATTATATCAAACTAGAAATCTACACAGCAAAGGAAACAAGCTGTGCATCTGACAAGGGATTAATACCCAGAATATAAAAGGAACTGAAACTGCTAAATAGTGAAAAATGTGGTAATGCAATTAAAAAGGGCAAATAATCTAAACAGACATTTCTCAAAAGAAGACATACAAATGGCTAACAAATATATAAAATGTCACAAATCATCAGATACATGCAAATCCAAACCGCATTAAAAATATCTATTATCAAAAAGATAAAACATAACACATGCTGGTGAGGATGTGAAGAAAAGGGAACTATTATACACTGTTGGTGGGAATGTAAACTAGTACAGCCATTATAAAGAACAATATGAAGGTTCCTCAAAAAACCAGATACAAGTAGAACTACCCTGATCCAGCAATCCCACTACTGTGTATACAGCCAAAGGAAAGGAAATCAGTATTTTGATTCCTGTGTTTACTGCACTCCTGTGTTTATTGCAGTCCTATTCACAATAGCCAAGATACGGAATCAACCTAAGTATCCATCAACAGATGAATGTATAACAGAAATATGGTATATATATATATATATATATATATATATATATATATATATATATATATATATATACAATAGGATACTACTCAGCCTTAAAATAGAATGAAATTCTGTTATTTGTGGCAACATAGATGAGCCTGGAGGACATTGTGTTAGGTAAAATAAGCCAGGAACAGAAAGACAAATACCATGTGTTCTCATATGTAGAAGCTAAAAAAATTGATCTCATAGAAGCAGAGATTAGAATAGTGGTTACTGAAGGCTGGGAAGAATCCTAAGGAGGGGGACAGGGAGAGATTGGGTAAAAGATACAAAATTACAGATAGGAAGAATAAGTTCTAGTGTTCTATAGCACTATAAGATGACTATAGTTTAAAAAGTTATGATATATTTTTGATAGCTAGAAGAGAAGATTTTGAATGTTCCCAACACAAAGAAACGATCTTATACATGTTTGAAGTGATGAACATCTTGTTAATCACTATAATTTGACTACTATACACTGTATATATCAAAATATCACAATGTACACCATAAATATATGTATGATTATTTTGTGTCAATTAAAGAAATAAAAATAAGTTGTTAGAAACATGCTAACATAGGTATTTATAGTGGTTTCTTTTTGGAATAAGTTTGATCTATATTTAGGCACCAAAACAGTTTGAAGAAAGTCATAGCAACTATGTTTAAAAATCATGTTTTTTAAGATACAAAATTAATATACACGAAATTTGTACAATCTGTGATATCCACAATCGGTATGCCCCCTCATGCACATGTAGGTGCATGTGCACACACATGCACACACACACAGTACAAAAATCAGCCATGATGCTACGATCTAGAAATAAGAACAAATTTTAAACTATGATTTTTATTTAGAGCACATGCTTTTGTGACCAGCCTTTTTTCATGTAATGTGAACATTTTGCTATTTTATTTTCATTACAGAACACATTTTTTCATGGCATCTTAGTATTTCATCGCATGAATATAACAAAATTTATTTATCTACTTCTGTAAATTTGAATATTTTGGTTATTTCCATTTTCCTCTATTATAAAAAACTATAAAATATTTGTGTGCATAGATTTGGAGTATTTTCTTAAGTTACATTTCTAGAAAAAGAATTCTGAGTCATATAATAAAAATTTTGTAAAGTTTTTGATCCATATTGCCAAATTTGTCTCTGGAGAGGATATACCTATTTTTACCTATGCAGCAATGAAAAGTAATGAGAGTATGATGATGATGATGGCAGCAAATTATGAGTGCCCACTGGATGCTCAATTCCTAAGTTACACATGCAGCAGCTGATCTAATTTTCCCATTTGTTCAGTGAGGTCGGGTGCTGCCAAGCCTGTTTTATACAGCCATGTTTTATCTCCATAAGCGCTAATATAGACATGCATGCCAAAGACTACCAGGGTCTGCCTGACCTGGCTTCTGCTATTTGGCAAGAAAACATTTAACAGCCATGCTAAAACTCTTTTTACTTCTTAAACTGCCCAGATTTCCTAACTGAAAGCTTTTGTATTCATTCATGTTCCTTCTTCCTGAGATGCTCCTCCCTTGGGTTTGCAGGGTTCTCTTTTGTGTCTCAGCCCAGAGGCTGTTAAGTGAGGTTGGATGCCACAATGATGCATTTTCTAAACATGTCATTTAAAGGATACTTCGGTCCTTACTTCTCAATACCCCTAATACCAGCCTCCCTATCACATCAGCCCACTCTATTTCTTTAATGGCTCTTGCCCTTTTCTGAGACATTTAAAAATTGTCTGTTTCACCCATGAAATGTAATTTCCCGAAGGACAAGGAGCACTAGAATAGGGCCTGGTAAACAGTAGGAACACAATGTATGCTTGCAGTCTGATGAATAAATGCCCGTATGAAACGACAGCTAAAAAGCAGCCATCAGCATTGAAACCCAGGTCTGCTTTTGAAACTTGCTTGAATCATCGCAAGATACAGAAGATGTCTCCTCTCCCATCCTCAGTAGCAGTATGTATTTATTTGCTCTTTGCCAATTTGATAGGTAAAATATGATATCTTTTTATATTTTATTAGTTATTTGTATTTCTGCTCTTATTAATTACCTCTGTCCATTTTTTCCATGGGTTAGTTATCTTTTCTCAATATTTGTGTTTCTCCATATTTGTATTAGACCACTAAATATATCCTTACCAGGTAAGATAACAGGTAGAAAAGAAGAATACATGATTAATTTGATAGATGTAGAAAGAAATTAAGTAGAATTCATTGCCAATCCTGGATAAAATCCTTTTAATGCATGTAGGCTGGAAGGACGCTCTCTTACTAGCACAAAGAAGACCTGTAAGTTTCATCACAATGTTTCACAAAGAAATACTAAAAACATAGACATTTAGATCAGGACTTTCTCACTCACCCTTTGACTCAGGTTCTTCATGTAGTAAATGTTTACTTTGTGAGCATCAAATGAATTAATGTAGAGAGGAATATATGCATCACTGTCTGGCACATAGTAAGGTCATATACACTGGTTATTATTACCACTCTAACATATACAATTAAAATAATGAGTTTGTAACCATTTATTAACTCTTATATTTTTAGTACAACCATGCTTACCCTTTCATGAGTAAAATTATGAACATGTTCAAATATGTGAATGATAAAAATAAATGTAAATGGATTAAAGCTCTGTATTTAAGAGCTTAAGTTAAGAAAAATGTTGAATATATACTATTTATAAAAGACACAAAAGACGGTTACAAAAATAATACAGTTTGGAAATATATACTAAGTCTAGGTAAAAAAAAACTGAGAGCAATATTAGTATTAAACAAAGCAGACTCCATGACACAAGGCATTTCGTGGAATAGACAGAATTATTTTAGGTTTATAAAAGTCATGCTTACCAACAGAGCTATACTTATTAAATTTTATGTACCAAGAGATAGCAAATATGTAGGTATATGTATGTATGTTTTAAAAATGCTTAAGAATTGATATAATTTAACTTGAAGTAGGTGACTAAAATACAGACAATAAAATATGTATCAAGTTTTTAGTCCAAGAGTAGATCAAAACTGCAATGACAGATGTTTTAGAAAATACTGAAAATGAGAGCTTTGTGAAAGAAGTCAAAGTTATTCTCTGTGAATGCTTAGATGAGTTATATTTAAACAAGAAAGACACAAATAGCTTAATTTGGGCACTAGAATAAATAAATTGGAAAAGAACTACAAATTGAAATAAAGGAAGCAAAAATTAATGAATTAAAAACCAGAAAATTGGCCGGGCGCGGTGGCTCAAGCCTGTAATCCCAGCACTTTGGGAGGCCGAGGCGGGTGGATCACGAGGTCAACAGATCGAGACCATCTTGGTCAACATGGTGAAACCCTGTCTCTACTAAAATTACAAAAAAAATTAGCTGGGCACGGTGGTGCGTGCCTGTAATCCCAGCTGCTCGGGAGGCTGAGGCAGGAGAATTGCCTGAACCCAGGAGGCGGAGATTGCGGTGAGCCGAGATCGCGCCATTGCACTCCAGCCTGGGTAACAAGAGCGAAACTCTGTCTCAAAAAAAAAAAAAAAAAAAAACCAGAAAATTGTTAGGGTTAATTAGTACATTTAAACTGGACATGCCTCTGATAAGCCTGACCAGAAAATAAGAGGAAAAGTGTAATTGTCCATCAGTAATGAGAAATAATATATTTTCAGATGCTGAAAGAATTGAAAGCAATTTCAAGTAAAAAACCATATACAGATAATATGAAGAATTTTGATAAATTTGAAGATATTTGTCAAATTTTATTCAAAGAGACATCTGAAAACTATAATGATTATAGAAGATGAAAAAATTGACAAAATTTATCCTTAGAAATTGTTGGATCCAAATAATTTATATTCATGCTATATAAGTATTTTCAGAGTCTTTAAGTATGTAAAAAAGCTTCCTAATTCACTTTAAAAGCTAGCATAATCCTGATCCCAAAACTGAGAAGCAGAGCCAAATCAAAAGAAAACAAATAAAAAATATGAACCACCCACTGTCACCACAAAACAATTCCACAGCTTTATATCATTTGGAAATGAAGTTGAAATATAATAAAAGTTGTCATTGTATCTGCCAATCTATTAAGTAAAAACAAACCATAACTAAGTAGGACAGGAACTGGCAAACTTTTGGGGTTTTATTATTTTATTTATTATTTTTATTTTTTTAAATGTATTCATTTTACTTTAGGTGCATACTATATCTGGCATTTCTTCCCATGTTATCCCTCCCCACCCTCCCCTCCCTCCTCACCCTCCCCTCCCTCCTCACCGCTCGCTGTCTCTCCCCTACCCCCACCAACTGCCCCCAGTGTGTGATGCTCCTCTCCTTGAGTCCACATGTTCTCGTTGTTCAACACCCACCTATGAGTGAGAACATATGGTGTTTGGCTTTCTATTCTTGTGTTAGTTTGCTGAGAATGATGGTTTTCAGATTCATCCAAATCCTTACACAGGACATGAACTCATCATTTTTTATGGGTGCATAGTATTCCATACTATGTACCACATTTTCTTTGTCCAGTCTATCATTGATGGACATTTGGGTTGGTTCCAGGTCTTTGCTATTGTACACAGGGCTGCAGTGAACATACATGTGTATATGTCTTTATAGTAGAACGATTTATAGTTCTTTGGGTATATACCCAGTAGTGGGATTGCTGGGTCCAATGAAATTTCTATTTCTAGGTCCTTGAGAAATCACCACACTGTTTTCCACCATGGTTGAACAAATTTACACTCCCACCAACTGTGTAAGAGTGTTCCTGTTTCTCCACATCCTCTCCAGCATCTGTTGTCTCCAGATTTTTTAATGATCGCCATTCTAACTGGCGTGAGATGATATCTCAGTGTGGTTTTGATTTGCATTTTTTCTAATGAGCAGTGATGATGAGCATTTCTTCATATGTTTGTTGGCCTCATATATGTCCTCTTTTGAAAAGCGTCTGTTCATATCCTTCACAAAAATATGGAATGCTTCATGAATTTGCATGTTATCTTTGTGCAGGGGCCATGCTTATCTTCTCTGTATCGTTCCAATTTTAGTATATATGCTGCCGAAGCGAGCACGGGGTTTTATTATTAAAAACATCAGGGAATAATGGAATAATTAGCAGGAAGGGAACACTCTCATTTTAAGGATTAAAGTTGTAACCTGAGGTGGCTCTTTTTGTATCCAGCAATACATCATTAGATTCTGCATCGTTTTCATGCAACTTTATCTGTCTCTTCATTGTTGTCAGAGTAAATTAGGAGAAAAAGTGAAATTTAGGAGAAAAAAAACTTGCTATCTCTGATCCTGGTAATAGATAGTCTGTGTAGTTCTTCTGGCCTCAGAATTGTGGTTCATGAATTTTGCATGAATTTTGGAGTACAGGGCTAGATAGTAAATATTTGAGGCTAGCAGTGTGGTTTCTGTTTCTGTTGTTCAGCTCTGCAACTGTGGCTTGAATGCAGCCATAGTCGTTAGGTAAATGAATGTGTGTGGCTATGTTTTAACAAAACTTTATTTGTGAACACTAAACTTTGAATTTCATGTAGTTTTCCTGTGTCACAAAATAGATTCTTTGTTTGATTTTTAAAAATCTTTTAAAAATATAAAAATTGTATTTAATTCATGTGGCCATACCAAAAAAAAAAGAATGCAGGTTGGATTTGACGTATGAGCTCTAGTTAGCTAACATTTAAGGGTGGATTCATCCTTCATATTAAAGGGAATTAAGAACAAAAGTGTTTCTTCTGTTCTTTGATTATGAAGAATATTATTATGAACAAGAAACAGATGTCTAAAATTATAATTAATGAACAGTGTTCTAGAAGATTAAGTCAATATAATGAGAGAAGAAAAGAAAGGAGATATAAATGATGGAAAAGGCACCTTATTAAGATTTGTATCCTGTGTACTATAATAATTTGTTACCTGGAAAACAAACGGTGTATTCTTAAAAAAAATCTTTTTTTCTTAGCTTTGAATTCTAAAAAAACGTAGAAGCAATGATTAGTGCAGTTGCAATGAATATTCAGGTCCTTCAAATACCACCTCCTACTAAAAAATATGTAAGACTCCTTAGAGAAATGGCTAATTCCAGGTCTGGGCAGGGAACATACAAGAACAGACTTACTGCCACAGGTCAGATAGCCATAAGAGACTGCAGTATTGTGTCAGAAGAACTCAGGAACTAACCTGAATAACAACCATTGGCCAATGACGAGACAATGTGAGACTCAATAAGGATTCACAAAGTATTAAAAATCGCTACAGGGACTAATAATTTGTTTCAATTAGTAAGCTCTCAATGATGCTGGGGGAAAAGAGAACTTCATTTATTACCTTTGAAGGAAACTGATAACTGCCTTATTATTTTGAAAATTGATAGGTAAAGAACTAGGTGTATATCCCATCTTTCCTATAAAATCTACACCTCAGTTAATCAAATGGTTGATGAGTGGAAGTTGCTTCATCTAGGTGTTTTCCAACTAATAAATGAAGGTGGAATGATAGAATGTCACCATTTTGCAACCCTAATAAATAAAATAAATTAATAAATTTAGGCAATCACTCTTATTAGTAATATTTTGAAAGAACAATAAAACAGTATGTACGTCTTGATGGAAGTATATATCACCTAAGCATTAGTTTTACAACAAACAGACAAAGTGATAAATCCTTCTAAGTTGAATAACCAACTTCTAGGAACTATAAGGAGAAGGAGAATATATTAAATGATACCATTGTGATGAAGTCAGCAAAATTCAGACTATGGAAAATTGTTTATTCAAAGAAAAATTAAATGGAAATTCCAAGAAAAAAGACAAGGGAGAACTTGTACAGGAAACAAGCTTAGACATATAAACCATACCATATGAACCTGATTTGGATCTCAGTTCAAATAAAAAAGTTCTAAAAGTGTCCTGAGAAAATTCAAGATATTTGATAATAAATATTATTGTTGTCTTTTGTTTAGATATAATAGTATTACTGTTATACTTTCCAAGAAAATCAGTATTGTTTAGTGATAAATAGTTAAATATTTACAGATGAAATGACATGCTGTCTAGAATTTGCTTCCAAAGCGTCTGAGTGGAGTGCGGAATCTGAATGAAATAAAACTGCTGGTGAATTCGTTTACAATTATTAAAGTTGGGTGGTAGTTATATCAGCTTCATTCCATAATTTCTCTACTTTTATACACATTTGATAATATCCATAATAATTACTTAACATGTTAAAAAAGAATAAAAGCACATAACTAAAAAATAACTCACTGATTACCTACAACATTTCGTTACCTGTATCTGCATTTATACTTTTTTTATATATAGCTTTCTTAAATAAATTTGCTTTTTAATTCATCCTGTTTGAAAGCCAAATGCATTCAGGGCTGTGAAGGACATAAAGAGGCGGGATTTTTTTCCTGACCTCCTGGATTCATTATGAAACAAGACTCCTAGAAATCCTACAGTAATCCATAGCCTCCAATGCCGCAAAAACATGGAGGAACGATTCGAGGACAAGTGTATCCTACACGTGGCCTCAGAGAACAGACACCATGGGGACATATGAGAAAGCAGAGCAGAGGATATTTTAAGTGAAGGGGAATGGTTCTAAAGGGAAGGGGTCAGAGTGAACACAGATAGATGATTATTTAGAAAGAAGGGTACAAGATGAAGGGACACCCCTGAAATTGGGCACAAGCACGTAGATTTGATACTGTGATTATCAGGCAGCCTCTGTAATATGTGATCACAGGAAGCTCTTGCATTGGCTTGTTTTAAAGGCAGATATGTTCAGGATGTATTGGAGAGGTTTATTACCTCACTGAGCAAACTTTTTTAGAGATGAGACTAGAATCGAGAGTGAAGGGAAGGGAGTCGTATTAGAGCATCAGTTCTCTCAATGTTCTCTTCCAAAGGATCGGCAAAGTGAACAATATATTTACAATCATACTAAGAAAATATTTGCCTTTGCCATTATCATTCTGTTGTGAGAGTGGAGTGAGATGTTCCAGACATGAAATGATGTGTGTTATTGTAATAGATTAAATGAAGAGCCGATATGAGGATCTATCTATCGTTTACAGCCCGACACCAAGGAGATTTGCAAAAATGTAAAACAACATCACCCTTCTCACCTTTTTAAATTTGGAAAATATACTTTGTTTTCACAAAAGTGTGTTATTTATGTTAATATGCAATGGGTTTACTATTATTATTTATTTATTTTTGAAATAGAACCTTGCTCTGTCGCCCAGGCTGGAGTGCAGTGGTGGCATCACAGCTCACTGCAGCCTTGAACTCCTGGGCTTCAGCAATCCTCCTGCCTCAGCCTCCTGAATAGCTGGGATTACAGGCATGAGGCACCATGCCTGGCTAATTTTTTGATTTTTTTTGTGTGACGATGTGGTCTCATTATGTTACCCAGGCTGGTCACAAACTGCTGAGCTCAAGTGATCCTCCAGCCTTGGCTCCCCAAAGTGCTGAGATTATAGGTGTGAGCCATCACACCTGACCTTTTATTGTTAAATAAATCAATAAATATTTTTAAATTTCTCAGTTTTAATTTTGAATATGGCAAATACCAACAGATAGATATCAATACCTACATACACAAAAACTCTTCAATGTCCTACGTAATTTTAAGAGTATAGAGGGATCTTGAGACCAACAGATCTGGGAATTACTACATTTGAGTGTTTATTGAGGCTATGGAGAAAATGGATTTGAGAGAAATTTCAAAGGAAAAGTGATCATGACATGGTGTTTACTTCAATAAATAATCATTAAGCACTCACAATGTCCAAGGTCTTAAACACAAAGTAGAAAGATAAAAGGTGTCTTCAGGTGGTCAGGTAGAGGTCTGTTTGATTTAGATACAAATTGTCATCTGCATTGAGAAGTAAGTTAGTTTTTTTTGGTTTTTTTTTTTGAGATGGAGTCTTGCTTGTTGCCCAGGCTGGAGTTCAATGGCATCATCTCTGCTCACTGCAACTTCCGCCTCCCAGGCTCAAGCGATTCTCCTGTCTCAGACTCTCAAATAGCTGGGATGATAGGTGCTCACCACCACACCTGGCTACTTTTTGATTTTTTAGTAGAGACAGGGTTTAGCCATGTTGGCCAGGATGGTCTTGAACTCCTGACCTCAAGTGATCCTCCCATCTCAGCATCCCAAAGTGCTGGGATTACAGATGTGAGCCCCTGCGCCTGGCTAGTCAGTCTTGAATAACTTCTAGTGATGTTCCAATTGATTTGTTCTTTCAGAGAATTGGATGGGCCAGGTTCTAAATCTCACTCAGAAAAGCATGGCTTTTTTAACCTACATAGAAAGAGTGCTTTTTCAAAAGGACTCAATATCTTAAGCAGAATCAAATATACTTATCCCTTTGCTTACACAAGTCATAAACTCTGTCAGCTCTCACCCACCTCCTGCTTATTCTCATTTACTTTTGTTCAAAGGACATATTTTTATTCCCAAATTATTTCCCCAGACGGGGATAATAGTTCACTATCTTGACATTCGTTTAATGCATGTGCATAGGAAGTCATGTCATTTGACTAGAGTCTAATGAAAAATAGAACTGGAATGGTATCTGCCTGTGAAAAAGACACAAAGTTTAGAGAATACATTAAAGTTTACAAAAAGAAGATTTTAGGGGGTTATGTAGGTTACCATTATTAAATACCCAAATAAGATTATTTCTATAAGAAAGAGTTTATAACACCACTCACCTACCACCATCCCCATGACAAAATTAAACACTCTCCTTGTGCTCCCATGAGTACTACATTTTTCTCCTACAGTATTACCAACACCTCTGCTATATGACAGTTTGTTAGATTTCCTTCTTTTTTCTCTCTCTGCCCAGGGAGATTTTGCAGAGCAGGTGTTTTGCTTTATTCCCATTTGATTTCCAACAATCCTTTACATGGTGCATTCTATCTAGCAAGTTTCAATAATGGATGTTGAATTTAATGAGCTAAAGAAAGTCCTGAACGTTGCCAAGATTGCTCTTGTTCATTTAATGTATGCAGTTGTTCAAAAGTTTGTTAGTGGGATTCAGCTATGACACAGTAATGGGTATGATATACTATTCTGCTGTAAAAAAAGAGATGTAATTGATTATAATATCTGAAGTCCCTGTTTAAAAATATTTAGGATTTTGATCTTCTGGAGAAGAAAACACATCAGATGAACTTGATGTTGCTCTGGCTTTCTCCTTCAGGGAATTTTTAAAATTGTGGCACAGAGAAGTTGGGCCCTAACAAAACTGATCTCTGGGTGGAGAAAACAGATGTTGGCACTCAGGGATACTGAGATGAATGAAATTTGCAAGGTCAGGTGCCACAGAGGAGAGAGGTGTGTAGTGACATCCAGTGAATCTATGTGCTGGGTCTCAGTGAAACTAAAGCCAAATATTTGAATCTAGGGTCAAATATACCCAGGGTAATCATAGGGTAATTGCCTGCAAGAATACTAGTAGGTGGGTTGGTTTGATTCTTTGAGGCATGGCCTTAAGCTTTGCCATTACTTTTAAGGCTAAAGCAGTGCTGCTTTAAGATACACTTTCCTGGAGTCTCAGCTGTGCCCAGATTATGGAATGAGCTCTCTACTGTAGCTTGTTTCACCTTCAATGTGTCATGTGTGACCTTTGGAGTCTCTGTTGAATTTGCAGCCCTTGGGGCCAATAAGTCAATATTTTAGACTTTATGCCAATAAATTAAACAACCTAAATGAATTTAACAAATTCTTTGAAGTACACAAATTTTGAAAAGTGATTTTAGAAGAAAGAACACTTGAATAAATCAGTTTACATGGAAATGCAAATAATCTAGAATTGCCAATTCAATTTAGAAAAAAATAAAGTTGGAGGAGTTACGTTACTTGACTTCAGGATGTATTAAAAAGATTATCATCTGGTGGGCACGGTGGCTCATGCCTGTAATCCCAGCACTTTGGGAGGCCAAGGAGGGTGTATCACTTGAAGTCAGGAGTTCTAGACCAACCTGATCATCATGGTGAAACCCTGTCTCTACTAAAAATACAAAAATTAGCCTCTGGTGGTGCATGCCTGTAATCCCAGCTACTTGGGAGGCCGAGGCATGATAATCACTTGAATCTGAGAGGCAGAGGTTGCAGTGAGCTGAGATTGTGCCACTGCATCCCAGCCTGGGTTACAGAGTGAGATTCTGTCTTAAAGAAAGAGAAAAAAATGATCATCATCGAAACAATATTACATTAGTGTAAGGATAGACTAAACGAAGAATAGAAGAGAACAGAAACTGCAGGAACAGGCCAAGCCTTGAACATGGACTTTTCAAAAAAGGTATGTAAGTAATTCAATGGGGGAAAGTAGTTCAGTGAAGGAAAGTCTTTTTAACAAATGGTGTAAGAGTAAATGAATTTCTATATTCAAAAAGATCATCCTTGAACCTAGAAGAAATGGATGTATATTCCTTGATACATACAAACTACCAAGACTGAACCATGGAGAAATCCAAATCTGAATAGACCAATAATAAGTAATAATGTGAAAGCCGTAATAAAAATGTTCTAGCAAAGAAAAGCCTGGAACCCAATCAATGGCTTTCTTGTTGAATTCTATCAACTGTTCAAAGAAAAATGAATACCAATTCTACTCAAACTATTTCAAAAACAGAAGAAGAAGAAATAGTTCCAAATACTCATTATATGAGGCCAGTATTACCTTGCTAACCAAAACACATGAAAAATAATCAAAAAGAGATGTCAAAAAGCCCCAAAACAAAACTACAGAATAATATCTCTGATGAAAATTGATGCAAAAATACTCAACAAAACACTCGTAAACCAAATTCAACAAAATACTAAAAAGATTATTCATCATGACCAAGTAAGATTCATTCTAGGGATGCAAGGATGGTTCAACATATGTAAATCAATCAGTGTGATACAGCATATCAACAGAATGAAGGATAAAAACTGTATGATTATTTCAATTATTGCTGAAAAAGCATTTGATAAAATTCAACATCCTTTCATGATAAAAAGCCTCAGAAAACTGGATCTAGAAAGGACATTTTCCACCACAATCAAAACCATACATGACAGACCCAAAGCTAGTATTATATTGATTGGGAAGAAGTGAAAGCCTTTCTGCTAAGATCTAGAATGAGACAAAGATCTTCACTTTCACTGCTGTTATGTGACGTAGTTTTGTGAGTCCTAACTAGAGCAATCAGACAAGAGAAAGAAAGTAAACACATCCAAATTGGAAAGGAAGAAGTCAAATTATCCTTGTTTGCAGATACAATCTTATGTTTGAAATATAAGATATATCCTTGTTTGCATATAATCTTATGTTTGAAAAAACCTAAGGACTCCACCAAAAAGCTATTAGAACTGATTTAAAAAATCAGTAAAGTTGCAGGATGCAAAATCAGTAGCATTTCTATATGTCAATAGCAAACAGTTTGAAAAGATTTTTTAAAAATTCAATTTACAATAGCTACAAATAAAATACCTAGGAATAGACTTAACAAAAGAAGTCCTAAAAATTTCTACAATGAAAACTATAGAACATTTGTGAAAGAAACTAAAGATGACACACAAAAAATGGAGATATTCTATGTTCATTAATTGGAAGAATCAATATTGTTAAAATGACCATACTACATAAGGCAATATACAGATTCAGTGCAATCCTTATCAAAATACCAATGAGATTCTTCATAGAAATAAAAGGAATAATCTTAGAATTTATATGGAGCCACAAAAGATCCAGAATATCCGAAGATACCCAGAACAAAAAGGTCAAAACTGGAGGAATCACACTACCTGACTTCAAATTACACGGCAGAGCTATGGTAACAAAAATCACATGGTACCGGCATAAAAATAGGCACACAGGCAGATGAAACTGAATAAAGAACCTAGAAATAAATTCATACATCTACAGTGAAGTCATTTTTGACAAAGGCATCATGAATATATATTGGAGAAAGAATAGACTCTTCAATAAATGGTGCTGGGAAACTGGATATCCACATGCAGAAGAATCAAACTAGACCCCTATCTCTTGAAATATACAAAAACAAAAATTGATTAAAGATTTAAATCTAAGACCTAAAACTATGAAACTACTAAAAGAAAACATCAGAGAAACTCTTCTGTATGTTTGACTGGCATACATTTCTGGAGTAATATCCCAAAGCAAAAACGGACAAATGGAATCACATCCAGTTAACAAGTTTTTATGCAGCAAAGGAGACGATCAACCAACTGAAGAGACAATCCATAGACTGGGAGAAAATATTTGCAAACTATCCATCTAAAAAAACCCTAATAACCAAAATATACAAGGAGCTCAAACGACTCAATAAGAAAAAAATACAACTATCTGATTAAAAATTGGTGAAAGATATGAATAGACATTTCTTAAAAGAAGACACACAAATGGCAAACAGGCGTATGAAAATGTGCTCAACATTATTCATCATCAGAGAAATGCCAATCAAACTACAATGAGATCTCTTACCCCAGTAAAAATGGCTTTTATTCAAAAGACAGTTAATAACAAATGCTGGTGAGAATGCAGATAAAAGGGAACCCTCATACCTTGTTATTAGGAGTGTGAATCACTACAGCCGCTACGGAGAACAGAATGGGGGCTTCTCAGAAAACTAAACATAGAGCTACCATATTTTCCAGCAATCTGATGGCTAGTTACATACCTAAGAGAAACGAAATCAATATATTGAAGAGACATCTGCATTCCCATGTTTTTGGCAGCACTATTCACAATAGCCACGATGTGGAAGCAACCTAAATATCCATCAGCAACCGAATGAATAAACCAAATGTGGTACATATGTGCAATGGAGTACTATTCAGCCATAAAAAATGAGATCCTGTCATTTGCAACATGGATGGAACTGGAGAACGTTTTGTTAAGTGAAGTAAGGCAGGCAAGGAAAGACAAACTTTGCATATTCTCACCTATTTTGGGGAGACATGAAAACACATCCACATGCAGACTTGTCTATGAGTGTTCAAAGAGGCTTTATTTGTAAAGCCCCAAAGTAGAAACAGTCTATAAATTTGTGGAAGTATAAAACATTATACCTATACTCTAGGATAAAAAAGAATAGACTTGATACATGTAACATTCATCTCAAAATCACTATCATGAATGAAAGAAAAGAGGCCAAAAAGATTCACACTGCATGATTTTCTTCATGTAGGAATGTAGAAATTGCAAGGTAATCTATAGTGATGGTAAACGGATCAGTATTTGCCCAGGGAAAGAATTCGTAACTCCATGGATTCCATGGGTGTCAGAGTTGTGCTCTGATTTGCATAACATATATTTGATGAACAAATGATCACACAAAGTGAAAAATCAACCTCCAGACTCAAAGTCTGGGGTCTAATTCCAGAATAAGACCGATAACCTCTGTGTGTCCCATTGGAAGAACATATGATACTTTGAGGATGGTCAGAGATAAGATAGATGGAGTGCGAAAAATAATAGCAATTATAAGATCTGATAGAAATTTAATTTATTCTTGTTTGTTATTAATAGCTAGAGATAAGCCTGAAATTGGAATTTCAAAGCTCATCAGTGATGGCAATAAAGGATTTGCATCAAATGAGTTTTGGAGTCTCTCTCTCGCTCGCGCACACACACGTGCACTTACGCAGCACACACACAAACATACATGACTCAGGTTTCATAGACATTGTTTGTGGGGATAAAGGATATGGCTCTGAATTTTGTTTCCAATGCCGTTGGTGATTTGCATGCTAATTCTAGGCTAGCAATCAAATCCTAAAAGATCAGTTAGACTGTGCCCCACTGTGGCCACTGAAAATGGGGCTCTCACCTCTGCCTACTGGCTCTTCACTTGAAGTCACCCTCCTTGTATGTCCACTCTCAGTTTACGCCTGTTGCCTCCGTATGGTTATGAATTGTGGTTTCTTAATATTTTGAGTGATATGAGCTAGACAGTAAATTAACATTGAATTAATATTTCCTGGTTTGGATCTACAAGGTGGGAGTTATTCCCACTTTAAATAAAGATGAGGCAAATTGCTTGTCTCCTATGCTACCACATTGCCTTAAAGAAGGGAGACCAAGACTTCGGGTAATACAAGACCGAATACTTACTGCATGTCCACTCTATGCCCGGTACTTTCTAAATGCTTTCCATATATTAGCTCATTTAATTTTCCAAAAATGCTAGGAGGCTCTCAATACATTAGTGTTACTACAATTAGGAAACAGTCACGAGAGGCTAAGTAGCTTGCCCAAGGCCGCAACAAGTGAGAGATGGAACTGGATTTGCTCTGGTTCCGTGAAAAGTATTACAAGCCTCCCTCTTTGTGCTGCTTCTACCTGATACAAAAACCTTGATGAGCCAAGAGTTACTGGAACTTTAGTAAGCTCATTAATTGAACACATTTATTGTTATAGCATTTTCTCCACAAAGGTTTGACATTATTAAGAGCCACAGGTAAGCTACGTTGGCCCTTGGTAAAGACACAGCTTATCAGAGCCTGGGAAGCTGAGGGTTATGGCTGGTTCTCCTTTTCTAGGCTATTCCCTGAGGTCACTTCTAGCAGACCAATGTGCTTGTTCTTCCTACTTTATCCTTCCAGGCACGGGGCAGCTTTATGCAACGAGTAATGACCCAACTCCCAAATGCTCCCATTCTGTCCTGCCTCTCTTCCCCTTACTCCAAGAATGGGGAATTCGCACTGCCCTGTTTTTAACTGGGTTGCAATTCATGCAGCCTCCTAATTGCAAAATCACTCCCCCTGCAGCTTTCCTTCAGACAAGGTGGAACTGGCCCCAGAAGCTGAGTGCTTACACCAAAGATATTTTTTTAATTGAAAGCTGCCTTCTGTTTTGCTCTTCTGTTGTAGTGTCACAGATTGCTTGTCTCCTATGCTACCACATTGCACTACTAACAGGGTGCAAAAAAGCCCTTTATCCTGTTAGTAGTGGCCTTAGGTAAGAAAAAAAAAAGCATGATTCAAATTTTCTGTGGCCTCTGGCTCAGTTGTAATGGAATGCAAGTGCAATGCCAGAGCCTGGTAAAAATAGAAACTCTCCAGTGTCCAGAATCCTATCCAGATGGTGTGGGAATCCAGATAGTAACCCATCACTAAGGAGGGTCACCATGAATTAGTGGGGAATAAATGAAATGGGCTGTAGTTGAGAGCGGAACCGCTTATACTGCCAGAGAGTCCCAGGTTGCTCCTTAAATCTCTTTACTCTGGCTTAATCGAGAGTTCAGTCATTACATAAGGCTGTGTGCCTGGAAGAAGGAATTAGAAAGAGCAAGCGCAGTGGCCGCTGCTACGAGTGGCCTCATGGAACATCCTAGAAAAGGAGAACCAGCCACAACACTGAGCTTCCTAGAGTGGGTGGGGTGGAGGCTGGCATCTGTGATAAGGAGAGAAGATGCCCAGAGGGAGCTGGCCCCAAACTCTGATAAGCTGTGTCTTTACCAAGGCCCAATATAGCTTGGCTTTTGCTCTGTTAACGTCAAACTTAGGTCGGGGGGGAAAGTGCTATAAAAACAAACGTGTGCAATGAATGGGCTTATTAAAATTCCAGTAGCTCTTGGCTTGTCAAAACTTCAACAAAACTTGAATCATGCTTTTTTTTTTTCTTACCTAAGGCCACTATTGTCAGGTAGAATCAACACAAAAAGAAGCCTTGTAATGTTTTTCTCAGTAAGTAATTATTACCCTTCATACGAATCAGAAATTTAACCCCTTTCCATTAAGCATAGCCCCTTAAAAGGAATTAGCTTTGGGCCCTGGGCAAACAACTGAACTCTGCTAGTCTCCCCTTCTTTATCAATGTCACGAGGGTGATCATATCCATTTTCACAGGGCTACTTCTTTTGGCAAATAAATAACAGGAAGGTTCAAGAATCAAGGAGGGTGACAAGCATATGGGTGGCTAAAAATTTTAGCTGAAGAAATCAAAGCAATACAATTGATTGGCACCACTAAGAAAGAGTGTAAGAGAACTGGAGGGAACCCCTCTGTTGGTCAGTTTTTACTGTTTGGAGTAAATGTCACCTCTATCATGTTGCATTGTTAATCTCAGTGTCTGTCTCTCTTATAAATAGACAGTGATCCTTCAAAGTGGGGAGGACCATGGCATGTTCACCTCTGGGGTCTATTATAGCATTTCATGCATAAAGGTGCTTGGATGTTTATTGAAAAAAAGAATGAGTGAAGATTTGGAATAGTGGAAAACATTGGGAAGGGTGTTTGTTTTGGTGGGAATGTAGCGTGATGAAAACTAGGGAGTTACTTAGAATGTCCAGGAAGAGACAGGAGAGGGTGGCCTGGCTGGAAAACAGGGACTGGGGAGTACTGAGCAAGAGACACACCAAAGAGGCTAGGACCCATCTACCTTATCTCCTCACCTGTAAATTTTGCTCCCCTCCTACCTTTGCAAGGTTCAAGCCTCGCAAAATGGCTCCTTGTCTCCACCATCACCTCCTGCTCCTCTTTGGAAATGGAACCACAGTTCCCAAGCTCTCTATACTACACACAGGGCTCTGCACTCTGCACTTACTTTTCTAAGTTCATACTCGGAATAGGTAATACATTTATGTGGCTAAAAAATTAGAACAATATAGCAAGTTATACTTTGAGATGTCACACCCCTGACTATATCTAACCTATCCCCCTTCAATCCCTACACATAATTCTTTTAATTCGTTTCTTATTTTTCCAGTGTTTTATGCAAATATAAGACAGTATGTCTATATATTTTTGCTTATGTTTCCTACACAAAAGGTTGCATACCACGTATATTGCTACATATTGCTTTTTTCACTTAATACATCCTGGTCCTCCTTTCCCTATCAGTGTTTAAAGATCTTCATTTTTTATAGCTGTGTAGTATTCCATTGTATGTATTTAGTGTAGTTTATTCAACCAATCTTCTATTGATGAATCTTTTTCATTATATGCAATGTGGAAATGCATAGCTAGTAATTTTGAACAGTTTTTGAACTTAGCGTTTTGCCTGATCATTGAAGCCTTTTTTTCTTTGGTGATCTTGGCAATTCTTAGGACTCCATAGATCACTTCTATGCTGATGACAAAGCCTCCTTGCTGTGTGCATCTCCTCTCCTGCTTCTAGCTGCCTTCTAGATCACTATTACAATGTGTTATCTCGCAAACATCTAAACAGCCACTCTAAACTTGACCTCATTTTCTCCTCCCACCCTCCTCTGCTTAGGAGGTTTTTCCTAATGAAAAGAATATGCTGAGATGTCACATTCTCTCTCCTTCTCACTAAGATGAGAAATTTTACTTGTCTGTGATCTCTTCCCTTCCCTGAAGTCGGCATCCAGTAGGTGCAACAAACACATTGCTTTCTTGCACAAAATTTTGGACGTATGTCCTTTCTTTTTGTTCTTTATGTCATAAGGAACTGATTTTTCCACATCTCTCTTACATGTCATCTGCAATAATCTAGATAGCTGTGGTAGGAAAAGTCTCACAACTTTGAGGGGATCATTTTTCTGCCATTAGTTGTATCCCAGTGCCAATGAAGAAAATATACATTGCTGTTTGCAATGAGAAACTTGCTATCTTTTTATTGATGGGTGAGCTTTTTAGGAGTAGACACCTGACTCATTTACCACAATACCCTTAGCACCTGCCATGATGCTGGGTATAAGATATGTGTTCAGTAAATAACTGTTGGATTTGTCTTTGTGATACAATTTCAGTGGGCATTTCCAATCTTACCTTCAAGTATTCCTCTAAATGAACTTTATTGCTAAAGTCAATTTGTACTACTGTCCAGATATGCTATTTAACTTTCACGACTTGGATTATGCCATTCTCTCTGCCTAGAATATTCTTCCCTCTGTCTCTCTGTACTTCTCTGTTCACATACTGAAAAGCCAACACTTTCCAAGGCCCAGAACCTCTGAGAAGTTCTGTGTCATTACCCTGAAAACACTGAGGCTCAAAAGAAAGTAACTTCCTCAGTAGAGGAACTGGGACCAGAGATGTCATACCCTTGACGTTATCTACACTATCCCCCTTCAATCACTACATGTAATCATTTTAAACAGTTTCATGTTTATTCTTTCAGTGTTTTATGCAAATATATTAAGTATATCGATATATTATTTGCTTACGTTGCCTACACAAAAGGTTGCTTACTACATAGACTTCTACATACTGCTTTTTAAAACTTAATACACCTTGATTCTCTTTTCTATATCGATGTGTAAAGATCTTCATCCTTTTTTATAGCTGTGTAGTATTCCATTATATGTATTTAGCATAGTTTATTCAACCAGTCTTCTGTTGCTTGATTTGTTTCATTGCATAAACAGTAGAAATGAATAACTAGTGATTTTGAACAATTTTTGAACTTAGCTTTTTACCTGATTACCTGGTTTCTCAGCTCTCATGAGCCTGGAAAGAGCAGAGACTCTAAGATCCAGAACTACCCATTCTGTTTCCCAGTGAGCCATGGCATCCTGTCTTGGAGGCTAGAATGATACTTGCCTTATAACTTTATTGGTTAATAGGGAGGATCCCATGGAATGATGACATTAGTAATCATTTATAAAAGCACAAAATCTTACAAATTGTAGTGAAGTATATCGTGAATTTCTATTCAATTAAATAAACATGTATTAAGCTCCTACCTCTACTGTATACTGAACAATGTGCTACAAATGGAATGGTCTCTTCCCACAAAGGGCTGAGAAAGAGAGCTATGGCTTTATTGAAGCTGTTGATTTAGCCTCAATAAATGCAGAAGGATGTCATCTATTCATACGAAGATAAAAGTGTTACAGTTACGGACATGACTTACCTCTCTAAATCGCTCGCTATATAATTTTGGCAAAGTCCCTCAAACAATTTGGTCCTTAGACATCCTAGGTTGTTCATGAAACTTTCTTCTTAGATTATTACACCCTGTTCTGTGTCTCAGTTGCAATTTTTATCCCAGCAGAGGAACCCTGGTTCTAAGTAGGAGATCTGCTCTTGAAAACTGGCTGCCTTATTACTTTCTGCCCTTCAGGTGAGCTCCGCTTGCTCACACACATCATTTTTGTTAACCATGAATGCTTTAACAAACTCAGAGGTCAAATCAATAAAGCCAAGATTTTTGACCAATTGTGGTCATCACAAGTACCAAAGCAAACTTTTATGAAAGGGTCGCCATTCAAGTTCCAGTAATTCAGGGCAAATGTCACTTTGGGTTAATTTCATGCTGCATTTCTGAATTCCCAAAGCAGTTTCTACTGAATGTCATCATGATTATGGATTTTTTTCTCTTGACCCATCCTAAGACTTGGAACCAGGCAACAAGCCTAAAACAGCCACTCTCTTTCACTAGGGAGAGAGATTCCGTGTGTACCCTGAAGGAAACCATCGGCTAGAATCTGCCAGCAGTGTGATGATGGAGAATGAAATGGAGAATTTTTCAAGGATCTCAGTTGAAGGTAACAGTATTTATGGGATGATCTAAAACAACTCAAATAAGAAAGCAAGCTTTAAGTAACGATATTTCATTGCTATATCCCACTAGTAAGGCAGCTCTGGCATGGTCCAACTTAAAATACAGCCAGAGATTTGGTTATAAAAAATTAGCTATTTCACTGGAGAGATGGCACAGAACTTTAGAGGAGACCTGGACTCACTTTTCAGGTCCAACTCTTCAACCTCAACATGCCCACTCCCATAGAATCATATATGGTCAACACATCTTTGTTTCTTAGATGGCAAGTTTTGCAGTTACTGTTAATAAGTATGCTTCCTACTCAACTGACCCTAAATAGGCTGGAAGCAAAATAAAGAGAATTGCCTTAATTTCAACTATGATTAATCAACTAGCTGAAAAATCAATTACCTAAAAAAAATTCAAGATTCACTTGGCATGACCTTTTAGTCTTTCATCATTTCCCACGATTGTGCTCCTGTGTTCAAACAGCTTTGGAAGGAAATTAATAGAAAAAGATGAAGGAACTGCTTTGAATCCATACAAGACATGGTTTATCAAGCACTTAGTTCACTAGCAAACATGGATGAACGCTGGGTGCATTTCTTCATCATCATTTTGTGTGAGGCTTTAGGGGAACAAACAGAAATAAAGGCTGGATTCTGTCTATTTGGGTTTCACTGTCTAGCTTTCTAAAGACAAATTTGTATTTACACCAATCTCTCTTTGTCACTGGCACTAAGCTCCAGTCTGCTAGAACCCACTCAAAAAACTTTTCTCAACTGATGGGAGCATCACCTTTGAGATTACTCTCAAATTTCTTCTGTTTTTAGATGGACATTACTTAAGATTTGTGAAGTCTCAAATCTTCAGATACAGAACATTTCCAGCACCTCAGAAGGCTCCCTCATGCTCCCTCATGCTCCCTCCCTATAAAGTTAACAACTATTCCAATCTCTAACACTACAGCTTAGTTTGATCTGCTTTTGAACTTGACATAAATTAGGTCACCTGGAATGTACTATTTGTGTCTGACTTCGTTTACTCAACATTACCTCTGTGTGACTCACCCACATTGTCTCATATATATATATATATATATATATATATATATATATATCAGTGCTTTGTTCCTTTTTATTGTATAGTAGGAGTATAACACAATTTATTTATCTATTCCACAGATGATGGGCATTGGTGCTATTTCCTGCTGTTGGGCTATTACAAACAAAGCAGCCAAATAGATTCCTTTTATTTCGTTTTCTTTTTTTTTTTTTTTGAGATGAAGTCTTGCTCTATCACCAGGCTGGAGTGCAGTGGCACAATCTCCGCTCATTGCAACCTCTGTTTTTCAAGTTCAAATGATTCTCCTGCCTCAGCCTTTCAAGTAGCTAGGACTACAGGCGTGTACCACCACAGCTAGCTAATTTTTGTATTTTTAGTAGAGACGGGGTTTCACCATGTTGGCCAGGATGGTCTCGATCTCTTGACCTTGTGATCTGCCCACCTTGGCCTCCCTAAGTGCTGGGAGTACTGGTGTGAGCCACTGCACCCGAACAACATTGTTATGAATATCTTTTGGCTGATATGTCTTTTCTAGACAGCAAAATTTCTTGTTTAATACATTATGTGTTTTCTAGCTTGGAAGACAAAGACAGTGAGATCTAATGAAACGAGAGGCTGAGAAAACTGGACCCGATTAGATGCATCCAGAGGTAAGCTGCACAGAGACTGTGTCTTTTCCATTGTTGACGTTCTCATGCCTGCTTCTTCCTCCTCCTCTGCTCCCACTTTTAGCAGTGGCAATTCCTGCTCTCGGGTTTTTCTTCTGAGGCTTTTCTCTGACTGTCTCCATATTCTCTCAACTGACAATCACTCAGAAAATTTATAATCAAATAACTGATACTTTGGTTAAAATAATAGTTATACTACTCTCCTGAATAATCGATAACTAATAGGTTTAAATAACAATGATACTACTTTCCTAATGATATGTGCTCATTTATGGGAAACAGGATCTATTTTTAGTGGAGAAATTTTAGAAGTGAGTACAGTTCAGGAGATAGTTTTTGAGTGGGTAAAAGTGATTTTCAGTACCAGAAAATCATAAAATCAACATCTTTCTTGTAAAGCCAGTTCTTAATACATCCAAAAAAGGGAGTTGCCTTTTTAATAATCTATTTAATTTTTTAAATATGCTGATGAAGACCTCTAGTTTGATCTACAATTCTCAGAGCTGCACTATCATCTAACTACAATTTTCTACTGTTAACTGTAGCCATGCCCCTCCTGTCAATTGCAAGTTAAGGGACAGGTGATAAAAGACTATGCTTGCATTAATAGTAAAACATACTAGGGAAAAGTTTTTCAGTTAGTTTCAGAAAGTCGTTCAGTTACTGTGAGAGAGTGGAAACTGATAAATATTTGCTTCCTTCTATTATAAACAAGGCAGGGAACCTAACCTAAGTCACCAAAGGAGCAGGTAAAATTATTTTCAATGACATCACGGGGCTAGGCTTTTTAAAGTAAGATTGAGAAGGAGGCAAAACAACTATAAAGCATCCTTTTGTTTTTTTCTTTCCCAACCCACTCATCTAACTTCCTGCCTCACTGAGTTTTCTTCATACAAATACGTGAATTAATTAAGACCCTACTTGCAAGAAAGCCTGGGTTATAAAAGGGATCTTAATTCACCTTGCATCCATCCATCCATTTATCTATTAATCCAGCCAATCATCCCTCAGATGCTTGGCTGGGATCCCAGGCCAGTAGGTTACACTGTGAACATCCATTCTGTGCTTGACTGTTTCCAGTGATATGGAATTCATACAAGTCAAGCAGCCAGCTTGGGTCTGACATGGTTACAAAGTCACCTTATTAGAAGGTAATCAATAGGTAGTTTTGATAAGTTGGCATTTTTTCTCATTTTATTTTCCATTGTTGTAACTTTTTTTCAAACACTAGGTAAATACGATATTAAAAACAAAAAGCAATTTCATATGTAAATGTCTTTTTAGACTAGACTCAAAAACCCGGACTCAGTAAAGGATGATGTTGACAGCTGACATTTTTCTGTCTGACTTGGAGCAGGTGAAAGATTTCTCTGCAAGGGACATGGTCCTACCAAGTCGATCCAGTGATCCTCAGCTCAGGCCAAGCTTTGTCAACTGGGGCCCACAGATGTGCTTTGTTTGGCTCGCACAATATTTTTAAAATAATGAGTTAGTTGCCAAGTTTTAAAATTAGACTATTTTACATAAAATTTGAGTCTGGCTGATCCTAAGAAAAAGAGGGTGCTTGTTTATTTTCATAATTTTTTTTCTTAGCTTTAAAACGGTGGTTTTAGTGATTATTATCTTTTATGATGAAAGAAAAAACACTTTCTGGAATTAGATGATTACTTTTTAAATTTGTTTCATTTATTTATTAGCCACCACACCTGGCTAATTTAAAAATTATGTTGTTAAAGACAAGGTCTTGCTCTGTTGCCCAGACTGGAGTGCAACGATGAGATCATAGATTACTCCAGCTTGAAATTCCTGGGTTTAAGCAGTCTTCCCACCTCTACCTCCTGCGTAGCTGGGACTGCAGAATAGCTGAGACTTCAGGTGTGAGCCACCACACCTGGCTAATTTTAAAAATTATTTTTAGAGATAGGGTCTTGCTATGTTGCCCACGCTGGTCTTAAACTTCTGGCCTCAAGGAATCTTTAGCCTCCCAAAGGCCAAATATTACAGGTATGAGCCACTGTGTCTAGCCAAGCGATTCCTTTCATTTAGCTTTAATTTTACTTCTGTTAAATAATTTAAATTTAGTACTTCTTTAAGGTAAAGAAATATGTATCATCTGTTTTATAATTTTCTTTCTCTCCATTTGTTTACTCATCTATCTATCCTTCCATTTAGAGAGATGTCTAGATTTGTTTTGGCCAAATGATAACGGCGGTTACTTCTGTATGGTGGAATTTTAGATCAACTTTAACTTTCTATTTTGTATTTTACTTTGTTGAATTTTTAGTACTTGACACGTTTCATTTTTATATAACAATAGTCCTTGTCATTTAAGAAGTCCTTTAAAATTAAAATATGTCTCTCTTCTTTTATCTCTTGGACTGAACCTTTAATGGATGTGATTAAGTGAAGTCTAAATTAATGGTGAATGCCAGTTTTCAGGAAACAAAAAAATTTTTAAATTTGATTTTTCTTGTTAGACAACATTCTCCTATGATACTAAATCTTTATATATTTTACTAATTTTAGAAATTCAGAAAACATGTGTTTTATTTCTTTTGTTGGTGAATGTAGTTTAGACATATGGGCCAGAGTATCAAAAATTTCTACTACCAAATCCTCATGAACATACTGGGTTAAATCTTGTGGCAAAATATAGTAAGATAACACTCTTAAATAGATACTTGAAATCTCACGCAAATTTCCTTTTCTGGAAATAGGGCATTCTAGAATACTGAAAAATATTTTGCCAGAAAGCATCTAGACAGAGCGGAAAATTTGATAAGCTCTCTTTCACATGCATGGTTAGGTTTGCAAGATAGCAATCTTTTTCCAAGACAGCAAAAAATTCTCCAAAGCACTAAAACAAGAGGTAGCTGAAAATCTAAGTATTCATGTAACAGTGACTTCAAGCTGCCTTATGGGATTTGTTGGTCTTGACAATCAAGTGATGTAGGTGTCATAAACCACATCAGGACAGAAGATGAGGCCTTGGGCTTATATAAGATTGGAAAGAATGTAAATGGAGATCCCTCTGTGCAAGCTTGAACCCTCAAAGGGCTAGGCCGGGCTAGGCTGTTAGTGAAAGGTAGATGACTAGGAACCTGGTCAGTTTCACTGGATACTGTTTGTGGGAGAGAAAGGTCTCTGTTGAGTACTGAACAAGAATAAAAATAAAGCATACCAAAACTTTTAGAATGCAGCCAAAGCAATACTTGAAAATGTGCAGCCTCAGATACTTCTACTAGAGAAGAACAAGGCTGAAAATTAATGAGCAAAGTAGTTGTCTCTGTTCCCCATAAAACAAAGAGTAAGGCAGTGATTAAGTGCTAATGCTTCACTGGAGAGTTTCCAGGGCAAAAGGAGTGAGAGAAAAGGGAAATGAGACAGGGCAGGAGGAGAAGCGAGGGAGAGAGTCCATGTGCTGCTGGTTGCATTATCATGAGCCTTGAAAAGATGTAGCTGGTTTCCTGGCAGGTGTACCCATTTGGTCACTCTTTCAGATTTCCAGAAAGGCAAGACAGAGAAACAACCCCTCACAGCAGCATCCCAAGGAGGTTTCTGTCTTAGTGTAGGCCTGAGGAGGTGGGGAGGAGCAGCCCTGCCGGAGAGGTGTAAAATCCCACCTGGATTTGTTTTCCCTATATTTCCTTTGGAACGAAAACCTTAAATTGATGTGGTAAGGACACAAACTCTGTCACCTTTAAGGAATTGGAGAAAATCCACTGAAACTGGGGCAGGGCATTGGAAAAACCGTATTCCATGAAAGTGGGGGCAGAGTTGCTGGGTTCAGACCTATTGACTGGGGACAAGGCAGATCACTTGGGACTCCTCTCCTGAGACCCAAGGATGCAGTGCCCGGCAAGGACAGAGACTTATCCAGAGCATCAGAGCACACCCATGTGCTGGCCCTGGAACCAGTGTAACACACATGGAGTAACAAGTAACAGGGGTTCATGTCTGGGAGAAGGGCAAAGACAAGAAGAGAGGTGTTCATGGTGTGTGTATATGTGTGTGTGTATGCGCGCACGCACGTGCATGTGTGCACACTCACATTGTGCGCACACACTCAGGTGCACATGCCTAACACACTGAGGCAGCATGCATGGCACCCAGACCAGAGCACCTGTGTGGTCACACAAACACTTGAGTGGACACTACCTCACCCACACCTCCATGTGGCACCTCAGCGTTCAGCAGCTGCTCAGCAGCTTGTCCACACATCTTTTAGCACAAGGGGAAGTCCTAAAGGGGAAGATGAAGACACTGTGGAAGCCCCTGGCATGCCAACACCCATCCTACAGGAGTTCAAAACCCCCTCTCACTCATTGCAACAAACTAACTCAAATGTATCATAGACTCAAATGTAAAACCCCAAACTGTAAAACATCTAGAAGAAAATTTAGTAGAAAAATCTTTGTGATCTGGAGTTAGTCAAGGATTCTGGAATTAAATATTTCTTAGCTATAACTCCAAAAGCATGATCCACAAAAGGAAGAAGATAAATTTGGCTTCATCAAAATGAAAAACTGTTATTTAGGAAGTCTGTGCTGAGAGAATAAAGGGCAAGCCATATACAAGATAAAATATTTACAAATCATATATCTGATAAATGACTTGTATTCAGAATACATAAAACCCTCAAACTAATAAGAAAACAGACATTTCAATAAACATAGAAGTGAAATATTTGATCACATACTTCACCAAAAAGATATGCAAATGTCAAATAAGTAAATGAAAAGATGCTCAATATCATCAATCTTTAGGAAAATGAAAACTAAAGCAACGATGCGATACACTTTGCATGTATTAGAATAGCTAAAACCAAAATGAAAACAAAAACACTCTGACAATTTTGTGTACTGGATTGTTCACATATTGCTTAAAAGAATGCAAAGTGATACAACCACTTTGGAAAAGAGCTTGGTGGTTCCTTAGAAAGTTAAACATATGAGCCGGGCATGGTGGCTCATGCCTGTAATCCCAGCACTTTGGGAGGCCAAGGCAGGTGTATCCTTTGAGTCCAGTATTTCAAGAGCAGCCTAGGAAACATGCAAAACCAAGTCTCTACAAAAAATACAAAAATTAGGTGGGTATGGTGGTCGATGCCTGTAGACCCAGCTACCAGGGAGGCTGACATTGGAGGACTGATTGAGCCTGGGAGGTTGAGGCTGCAGTGAGCTGTGATCGTGTCACTGCATTCCAGCCTGGGTGATAAAGTGAGACCCTGTCTCAAGTAAACAAAAATAAGTTAAGCTTATCCTACCAGCCAGAAATTAATTTGTTGATACTTACCCTAATTAAATGAAAACTAGTTTATTCAAAACCTGTATATGAATGTTTACACTGGCTTTAGTTTTAAGAGCCAAAATCTGGAAATAACACAGACATCCATCCCTCAGCTGGGGATTGATGAATACACTGTGGTATATCCACATAGTGGAATGCTACTCAGCAGCAGTAAGGAACATCCCAGCAACACATGGATGAATCTCAAATGCATTATGCTGAGTAAATGAAGCCTGACTCTAAAGGCTACAAACTGCATGACTCCATTTATGTGACATTTTTACAAAGACAACACTACAGAGACAGAAAAGTCAGTGGTTTCCAGGGATGCCAGTGGTGGACAGATGGTTTGACTCCACGGAGATGTGAGAAAACTTCTGTGGGTGATAGAACTTTCCTGTCTCTTTTATGGTCATGGCGCGTGACTGCAGAAATTTGTTGTGACTCACAGAACTGGACACTACACAAGTAAATTTTACTCTATGTAAATTAAATGTTAACGTTAAAAATGGAGTAATATTAAGTAAAAAAGAATTCCTTGGAATATCATTATTCAAAGACAACATTATTAACATTTTTTTGCTTTAAAATTTTTCCGAAATCGGTTTTTAAAAACTGCACTTGCTGTTTCTCACACATGAACAATAGACCCAGAAAGCTTTACAGATGAGTTTCACCAAACATTCAAGGAATTGATGGCTTAAATATCTCAAAGCATAATACATAGGAAAAGGGGCAAAAATTTTCCTTGTTCATTTTATATGACTGTAAATAAAAAGAACCAAAGTGAAATTCTGGAGCTAAATAATACAGTAAAAAAGAATCAAAGAGAAATTCTGGAGCTGGATAATACAATAATACCTCTAGAAATGAAGTAGAGAACTTCAACAGCAGACTTGATCAAGGAAAAGAAAGAATCTCTGAACAAAAAGGCCAGGAATTTGAAGTTATCCAGAGAAGAAAAAGTAAAAAAATTAAAAAGAGTGAAGAAAGCCTCCAGGATTTATGAAATGTCATCAAGTAAAACAATATATGCATAATGAAGAGCAGTAATACAGCAACACATTGGATAACATGGAAGAAATGAATAAATTCCTAGAAACCTACAACTTACTAACACTGAGTTACACTGAAATAGAAAATTGAAACAGACCTATAATGAGTAAGGAGGTTGAATTAGTAATAAAAAGTCTCCCACTAAAGAAAGCCCAATTCCTGATAACATCCCTGGTGAATACTACCAGACATTTACGAAGAAAAATCAGTGTCAATCCTTCTCAAACTCTTCCAAAAATTTGAAGAGGAAACACTTCCAATCTCATTTTGTGTGGGTAGCATTACCCTGATAGAAAAGCACCCCCCACAAAAAAAATCCCATAACTAAAAATAGCATTAGCATATGATCCACAAACCCCACTCCTTGATACATATCCAAAGAATTTGAAGTCAGTATGTCAAAGAGATACCTGCACTTCGTGTTCATTGCAATGTTATTCATGTTAGCCAAGATATGGAAACAATCTAGGTGTCTATTAACAGATGAATGGAAAAAGGAAATGTGGTATATAAATACAATTGAATATTATTTAACCTTAAAAAAGAAAATCCTGCCATTTGGGAGAACGCGAGTGAACCTGGAGGACTTTATGCTAAGTGGAATAACCCAGACACAGAAAGATAAATACTATGTGATGTCACTTATCTGTTGAATCCAAAAAAGTCAAACTCATAAATGCAGAGTAGAATGGTGATTGCCATGGTAGGGCATGGAGGAAATGCCGTGTTAGTCAAGGGGTACAGAATTTCAGTTACGCATGAGGAATAATTTCTGGAAACCTAACGTACAGCATGGTAACTATAGTTGATAATACATACATTGTATCTTAAAATTTGCTGAGTAGATTTTGTTTTGTTCTCATCCCTTCATGGCCCCCCAAAAAGATAACTATGTGAGGTGATGCATGTGTTAACTAGCTTGATTGTGGTGCATATTTCACAATGTATATGTGTATCAAAAAATAATGTGTGCCTTAAATGTATACGGTTTTTTTGGTCAATTATTACCTCAGTAATGCTGGAAAAAAAGTTTAAATCTCAGCCTCAGGGATGCCTTCTTGACTAAACAGCTTTGATCAACATAGGTTTACTTTGTCTCTGTCCAGCTGGATAGTACAGCCATTCTCTTCTCAGTGTAGACTTTCCACCACCTTCCCTGTGGCATAGACCAAGCATTTTCAGATTCTTTGCAACCACCTTACAAATCCATGCATTTGTGGGCACATGTACCATATGCTCACATGTATATGACAATATGCAAGCACTGTTAAAAAGAATCGGCTTGATGACACTGAGATTCTGAGAAGATGCAGCTTCTGTAAGTGATGAGCGTATATAGCTAGTCACATTAAAAAAAATAGAACTATTTTGAGTTAATTGTAGATTCATATATGGTTGTAAGAAATGATACAGGCAGATTTAGTGTAACGTTTACCAGATGCATTAGGCCATTTTTTGTTGTTGTTGTTGAGACAGAGTCTCACTCTGTTGCCCAGGCTGGAGTGCAGTGGTGGGATCTCAGCTCGCTGCAACCTCCACCTCCAGGGTTCAAGCGGGTCTCCTGCCTCAGCCTCCTATGTAGTTGGGATAACAGGCGGGTGACACCATGCCCGGCTAATTTTTGTATTTTTAGTAGAGATGGGGTTTCACCGTTTAGCCAGGCTGATCTTGAACTCCTGATCTCAGGTGATCCACCCACCTTGGCCTCCCAAAGCACTGGGATTACAGGTGTGAACCACCACGCCTGGCCACATTAGGCCATTTTTTTGTGTTGCTATGAAGAAATACCTGAGGCTGGATGAGTTATAAAGAAAGAAGTTTAATTGGCTCATCTTGCTGCAGGCTCTACAAACATGGTGCTAGCATCTGCCTCTGGTGAGAGCCTCAGGAAGCATACAGTCTTGGTGGAAGGCTAAGGGAGGGCAGGCAATATCACACAGTGAGAGTGGGAGCAAGAGAGAGCAGGGAGTGGGGAGGCCTCAGACTTTTAAACAAACAGATCTCAAGTGAACTGAGATCTCACTTCACCAGGGAGATGGTGCTAAACAATTCATGAGGAAGGCAACCCCCTGATCCAGTCACCTCCCACCAGGCCCCACCTCCAACACTGGGAATCATATTTCAACATGAGATTTGGAGGGGACAAACATTCAAACCACATGACCAGGTTTCATCTAGTGGCGACTCTTGCAAAACTACAGTAGAATATCACGTCCAGGATATTGACAACAATGCAGTTGAGATACAGAATAGTTTCATCCTGGCAAGGAGCTCTCAAATAGCCCTTTTATGGCCATGCTCACTTCCCTCCTGCCCCACCCCGATCTTCACTCCTGGCAACCACTAATCTGTTCTCCATTTCTATAATTTTCTCATTTCAAGAATGTTATATGAATAGAATTATACAGTATGCAATCATTTTGGGATTGGCTTTTTCCATGTAGCATAATCTTCTGGTGCTTCATCTAGAGGACGTTGCATGTATCAATAGTTCACTCCTTTTTATTGCTAAGTAGAGTTGTATTTGCTTAACCCTTCATTCACTAACAAATATCTGGATTGATTTCAGTTTGGGGGTATTACACATAAAACTGCTGTAAAAATTTCCATACAAGTTTTTGTGTGACCATAAATTTTGATCTCTCTAGAATATGTGACCAGGAGAGCAATTCCTGTGTTGTATGCTAACTGCATGCTCAGATTTTTAAGAAATTGTGAAAGTTTTTCCAAAGTATGTATCATGGTTGAGAGAGAAAATTGTGGAGTCAGACGAAGTGATATCCACCATTTTTTCAGTTGTATTTGTCTTGACAAGAGAGCAAATCTCTCCAAGACTCAGATTCTTTGTCTATGAAGCTATGCCTACTTCACAGAATGTTTTGCTAAATTGTCTGAGGGTTAAAAGGGATTATACAAACAAGTTCTTAGCATGCACCTACTCAGAGCTTGAAATGTGGCCAGGATCATTGAGAAAGTGAAGCTTTTTATATACTCAATTTTAAATCATTTAAATTCAAATAGCCACATGTGGCTACTATATCAGACTGCACAGATTTACACTGTTACAAAATGAAGATTACAATGATCCTTACAGGGCTAATGCAGAAGGAAAAAAAGGAAAAGAAAGCTGTGTTGAAAACATTGTAGTGTACATCCTAAGGAGATATTTATAGACAGTAACCCGAGGATGGTTTAGGTACAGGCTGTAATAGTCTGTTCATGCATTGCTATAAAGGAATGCCTGAGACTGGGTAATTTGTAAATTAAATTACCAAACTCATGGTTCTGCAGGCTGTGAAGGAAGCATGGTGGCTTCTGCTTCTGGGGAGATCTCAGGAAACTTACAATCACAGTGGAAGGTGAAGGGGAAGCAGGCATGTGACTGGAGCAGAAGCAAGAAAGAGGTGGGAGGAGGCGCCACACACACTTTTAATAACCAGATCTCATGAGAAGCCACTATCCTGATGACAGCACCAAGGGAGATGGTGTTAAACTATGAGAAACCACCCCTATGAGAAACCACCTCCCACCAGGTTCCACTTCCAGCATTCGGGGTTACAATTTGATAGGAGATTTCGGCAGGGACACAGATCGAAAATACATCACAGGCCAAGAATGTTTTTCTCTCCTTTCCAACTCTGAAATCTAATATTCTGTTATAGGTATTAACAGAAGAACAAACACCATCAAGAAATGAGCAACAAATGGGGGAGGGCAGTATCATGATGCAGAATGTGCACTAACCTTTCTCTGAAGTGTGCTCCTCTCTGTGACACACGCTTATATGGCCACATGGTATAGTGTCTGCCTTCCACACTCCGTCACGTGCTGGGGGCTGGGCATGGGTAGTGATTTCCATCTGCTTTCTTACGGAGCACAGCCTCACAGAATTCACCATGGAGATAGGTCATGAATGGGAATGCACACCAGCATAATATCTTTGTCCCTGGTGAGCCCTATCTCTGATACCTTCTAAAACATTAGCCAGAGAAAGTGGAGGTGGTCCATTGACAGGTAATTATTGTTCTCCCATGAAATCTGTGAGTTCTATGAAGAACAAAACCTTCCCTCCATCTTGGAAGTTGGGATGAACACACTGGCTCAGGGAGCACTGGGCTAGGGATCAGGCTGCTCAGGCTATCAACATATTTGTGTCACCACCTATCCAAGTAGCACCAGGAAGCCCACCTCCATTTTTTCTGTAAGACAGAGGATCAGGACAAGATGACCTAGGACTCCTACCAGGACCATCATTTCTTCATTTATACTTGACACCTGCAAAGTTTTGCGACTCCAAGGGCACAATCACTTTCTGATGTGTGTTATAATTATAGTTGTTGAAATGAGGAACCAGAGGTGCCATAAGATTATGGGTCGGTCAAAGCCCTGCAATATAATAAGATGGTGGCAGAGTTAGAAATGAAATCTTCATACTCCAAGCCTTGCTTTGGGTCTTTGTGCCATACTATGTTACTCTGAGCTCATTTAGAAGAAGGTATTGCCCAGAGCTGGAAAGTGGAGTGTCTAATGAATAGAGCTACTTCTCTTTCCTTCCCCTGCCTCTCCTTGCTCAGCCCCACACCTGCTATACTGGCCTTTGTTTGGATGTAGTAGGAGAGAGAAGAAAAGCAGAGCAAAAGAGGTAGGGGCAAGTAAAGAGAAAATAGTAGAAAGATAACAGAAAGGATGTATGGTAGTTTTCCATCTGTTCAGAAAGAAAGGCACTTAGAGCTTCAGAAGAGCCACAGTTTTACAGAATCACGAACAGTTAAAGCAAGCAAGGACGGAGAGGTGAAGTGACTCATCCTGGGTAACAGGGGTCTATTTAGTAAGTAAAAACTAATAGACGATGACAAAGCCTAGGAATTAAGGCCAACTAGAGTCTCCGTCTCAGCCTGTTGCATGCCTGTCGGGAAGCCACGGTCATGGTGGCCTCCTCCAAGCTTTGTTTTTCTCATCTCTGGAAAGGAGGTCATGATACCAGCATCGTAGGGTTATCGTGAGGTTCAAACAAGACAATGCCTGTAATATGGCTGTCCGAAATGTAAGAGCGTAATAGAAGAGAAAATCGATGAGTTTGGGCTAGAACCCAGATACTCCAGTTCAATCAAGTGCTCTTCCCAGTGGAACATGCCGCCCCTCCCACTTCCTCCCTTTTTTGTTCAAAGCCAGTGTGCTCCCTTAAGCCCTCTAATTAGCTAAATAAAGAGTGCAGACAGGGTCTAGGTTAAAAAATGCTTTCTGAGCCAAGTGAAATCCCTAGGGAAGTGAAGTAAAAAAAAAAAAAAACAAAACCACACACACACACACACACACACACACACACACACACGGCCAATTACCATAGCATCACTTCATTTCCTCAGAGTGACTAATACCCAGAGACAGTCACTTAAACACTAATTGCAGGAGAACAGGTAGAAATGATGTTAAATGAGCCCAGCTTTATTCCTGGAAGAAAAGACAGCAAGGCTCTCCGATGCATGAGTCTGTCTGCCTCTTAATCATCTGCAGGAAGAGAGGGTGGCTTCCTTCTCTGATTGCACATTGGATTTTGATGGCATCCTAGTTCTTGAACTAGCTGGCAGATCTGCAACAAGGAACTGAGTTTACCAGTGGAGGAACATGTCACCTTCCTTCCGACGGCGTTTGACTGTTCAGAATTCAAGCATGGCATAAAATAATGCCTGCATGTTGCAGAAAGACACTGCCCCCCACAGCCCCCTCACAGTCCCACCCTGAGCTTGCCAGGCCTTCCAGGGTCTTGGTCCCCAAATCTGTGTGGGGAGAGGGGAGACAGCTCCTTCTTTAGGGCATGCGGGCAATAGAGACGTCTTCACTCCCTTGCTTGTTTTCTTCTTTCTGACTCTGGCTTCTTTTCGTTTCTTTCTGCCTTTAACCATTTCTCCCTGAAACACTCAAGTGGGATAGTTTGGTTGTTTGAGAAAACCTGGGGAGGGTGGGCAGGGAGGAAGATGGGGCTGGTTTGTTTTCTAATTCTGCCCTACTTCATTTCCTATAAAATGACCGTGAACACTTTTCACTGGTCATCCTGGGGCCTCTCATCCCCCAAAAGCCATATTACCCCAACTTCTAGTTGTCAGCTATTCTTGTCAAAATTTCCTAATTTTGATACTTAGACCCCACTTATTCCCTAAATCCCGGGTCAAGTTTCACATCCTCCAAAAAGTCTTTTTTAACTATCTCAGTTCACAGAGCAACTGTCATCCTTGATGAAAAATCAGAATTTAGCTTGTAGTGATGTATAAATTGTACATGCATGCTAATTTATACTCTCCCTCCTGATTTAACAATCCTTAAGAGAACAGTCTCTCTTGTATCCTGCAGGTATTCTGGTTTGATATTAAAGGTTGATTATTTGATACTTCCTTAAAACAGAAAATCCTCTTCCAAGTTCTGCACACTGGTGTTTGCATGAGGGTATGAACCCCATTCCTTGAATTGCTACAATGTTCCAGGTGCTGAGCTGGGCACTGGCCATGTAAAAACACATTCTGTCCAGAGAGTGCTTACCTATTTTTCCTGAGGAGATGGCCAGGTCACTTACACACTGAATTCATTCTCCTCATGGAGATCATGAACAAAGGGCGCACTCCAGCTGAGCTAGTATTTCCGCCCCTCAAAGCTCAGCTCAAGCTGAGTTTCCTTCTGTGGCCTTCCTCGGGCCTCGGAACTTTAAGTTTCTTCATTTTTTTTCCCTAAGACAATGAAAGGAAGAATGCTACAGTAATTAACTGAGGAAGTCCCATGAGATGATCTCTTGTATCTATTTCCAGTGGGTGTTTCTGATTGGCCAGCAGTTCTCCTGCAGACCAAATTCAGGGATCCAGGCTCCGTCCATTTGTGGCTCTGCCACCCACAAAGGCCTTGGAGTGATCTGCATCCAGGAGGCAATGGCAGGGTCACATTATGACTCTTATGGCTCCAATGACTCTTGCCTTCATAGGCTCCTTCTTCCATGCAGTATTAAAAATTATATTGTATAACAGTATTGGTAAAAAGATGACTATATTATGTATGAATATGTTTTCTTTGACCAAACGTCTGTTTTGTTGTCTTGATTTTAAAAAAATGAAAACATTTCCATGAGGCCTTAACAGTCTTGCAGACCTGTGCTCATCTTTGTCTGTGCTTACCTCCCAGTCTGACCACTGTGGTGCTCCTCCTTGGTCCTATGCCCTTGGCTCCAGCATGTGCCACCTTGCTTTGCCTTCTTGATATGTTCCTGTCAGCCTGCCCAGACAGAGAGCAAGATCTTGGATCTTTTGCTAGCTCCCTAGCACATTACATCATGCCTTGCGTAGGGCGAAGGTCTCCCAGTCTGATCCCTGAATAGAACCTGTGGGAGAGCTGTCTGCCAACCAGAAGCATTCAGTTACCAAGTGGAAATAGATTCAAGAGATCATCTCATAAGACTTCAGTCAATTACCATAACATTCTTCATTTCACGATTTTAGGAAAAATGAAAAAACTTAGGGTTACACAGTCTGAGGAGGCCACAACTTTATATGTATTGATGACACAGCCATGCATGATCGTGCCCATTCTGCATCTTGCTAACCCTGTTTCCTCATCTGTAAAATGGGGTGCAAGAACTGAATCCCCCTCATGGTACAGTGAGAGGAGGAAATTAGATGATTCATGCAATGTGCTTAAAATAACATCTGGCACATGGTAAGCACTAAATAAAGGTTAACCTTTTTATTATTATGACTTAATAAAACAATGATTCATATTTGTGAAATAATTGGGTTTTTCTAAAAACTGCCACAGGATGATACCATAGCTATCATTGTAATGTCTCACTGCAGCCAAAGCTTGTTTAAGGGAAATGTTGAGATTGAATGGAAATCTTAAAGACAGATGTGGATTTAAATTCCAGCTTTGCCACTTGCTAGCTTAGTGACATGTGATACCTACTTAATTTCTCCGAGTGTCTTAGTCTGTTTGGGCTGCTATAACAAGATGCCCTAAATTAGCTGGCATATAAAAAACAGAAATATATTTCTTATAGTTCTGGATGCCAGGAAGTCCAGTAACCAGGTACCAGAAGATGTGGTGTCTGGTGAGGTCCACTTTCCGGTTCATAGAAGGCTCCTTCTATCCATGTCCTCACAAGGTGGAAGGGGCAAGGCAGAACTGCCCTGGGAAAGGCACAACCAGAAAACGAGATGGTGTCTGGGGAACTTCCTCAGAAGTGGGGAAGCAATAAGCTATATGCACTCCTTAAAGCAAAGATACTTCAGATCCCAATTCATCCCACATTTTTAATAAATATGTCATCTTAATAGAACTTTCCTTGGCACTTAAAATTATAATATGAATTTTACCCATAGGAAAAAAGATGGTTAGGAAAAGAAGGATGATTGAATGAATAAAAAAGGAAAAACAGGCAGTAATATGATAAAATGCTTAATAAACTCTTAAAGAAATACAGCTACAAGTTACATAATCCTGGATTTCACATCTGGATAAAAGAAACATTCCCTGTATTTGGAGTTTATTATAAAGTTAGGCAAAAAGGCTGCAGTGGAATTCAGAACAGCCTAGTAGAAAATTAAAACCTGGAAAAAAAGCAGCATTTCCATAACACATCACTTATAGACAGCCCCACAGGCCCCTACTATGTTTTTTGCAGAAGAACATGAAAATCCTTAGCTAAGATACAAACAAGCTAAGTAGAGGTCAAAGCATTTGGGAAATAATGGCTCCGTACTCCTGAATGTCAAGGGTGTATATCTGAGGGGTGGGGACGAGTGGGGAATTAGGGTGTTTCAGGGAGAAGGAATGTCTGATGATCAAAGATAGCACCCAGTGTATATGAGCGTGACCACCGCCCTGAGCCTCTCATGGATTCCATTCTGAGATCTGTGTCAGAACTGTCAATGATCCAGTCTATCCATCTATCACCTCCCGCCCAGAGCTGACTCTGCTTCTGGGATGGCTTCTGGATAGGTCCCCTGAAGAGAAAGTCAAAGGATGGGTAGACACACAAGACCAGTATTAGAAGAGATGCTTCATGGTTTATTTCTTCTGCACCTGCCCTCAAAGCGTGAAGGCAGCTCTTGATGCCCTTATTTCAAAGAAAGGGAGAAATTTGGCAGTGATATGACCATGCTCCCTTAGATCTTGCACTCTAAAAGCTGGCTTGGAGCCTTGTTTTCCTCTGGCATCTCCAGAACCCCAAACGTACTCATCAAGACTCCCTTGTTCATGGTAGGATAACACATGACTGGACCACAGGGAAATAAACAGCCGTGAAACGATGACACTCTGAACCCAGACAATATTCTCCTAACATAGAAAGGGGAAGAGTTAACAGAGGGTTAAGCCAAAGACAGTCTGGCGGGAGAGACAGCATAGTCGAACCTTCTCATCAGTTATGGCTGTAATAAGAGTTTGCCGAGATGAGGATTTATTTAAGGAGTTAACCAAGAAATAAGCTGTCTGCCCACAGTCATCGCAGCTGCCAAAACTCAAATTATTTGCTTACCCTGAGATGATCCTAGGGGAAAGCACGATTCAGGTTCTACCAGAGTATCGACTACTCCCTCTGGGCCTGTGTTAACCCCCTTGGAATATTAAAATTGCTCCTGCAGCCTGCCAGAACCAAGCCAGGTTGTTGCAGTAGCCTCCCAGGTGAGGTTAGGGTCATTGAGGATGGGAGGGAGTCTTTCTCTCACCCTTTTTCTCTTTATCTTATATACACAAAGTTAAATGACTGAATGAAAGCCCAAGATATTGGTCTGTAGAAATGTCTTCGTTCTCATGGATGCACTGTTTCTTCCTGGACTTTGGGGGACTGAGGTCTTTTATAGTTAAAGGAATATACTCGGGAGGTGGGTCTTGTTGGGGCTTTGCCGCCGCAGTCTCTGGAGCCGTAACCTAATCACATATCCTTGGCAGCAAAGGCAAGATCCCCTGCTGACTTGTCAAACTCTCACATGGATGTTAAGAAGATTAAGATAATAGCATGCTTAACATAGCTAATAAGAGAGATTTAAAACAATTGGCAGAAATGGATTCAGTTATGAAATGCTTATTATGGATAATGATTCTGTGTCACAAAAACAGCATATAGGGTCAGCCTAATTTCACACAAGAGTAAGGGGAGAGGAGATGCCAATGATGATGAGGCAGAGAGAGAGAGAGAAGAGGGGGAGGGGGGATTGAGGGGGAGAAAGAAAGAGAAAGAAAGAGAGGAGAGAGGTGGGAGAGAGATAGAGAGACGGTGGGGGGAGAGAGAGCCTGCAATGCCGTGCCTGGTGCTCAAGTGGGCAGGCTGATACTGATCTCTGCTGTGACTGCCCAGTGCCAGCCCCCTCCCCACACCCCACCACTGACCACGGTCAGTTTGGGAAGGGTGTGGAGGTCACGGAAGTGCCAGCTTACACCCAATGTCCTAGACACTGGAGGAGGTGCATCTGTGCCCAAAAATCCTAAATCGATTTTCCTAAATTTAAGAATAGCCACTTCAATCTGTTTTCTTTCCAGCCTGGGTAGATCAGCCACATGCCCATTGTCTTCTTGCTTTCTTTCCAGGACAAGAAGAACATAGTTTCACTTGCAGGGAACAAAGGACTGTTTTGGGCCCTGGGGGGAACACGCTGCATGCAGCTTCCTTCTCATCCTGGCACCTTCTGTGCTGTCTAGTGCTCCTTGTTGTGGCTGTCAGCAGCCACCGCCCCTGCACTGTGGGCTCCCTGCCCTGTGGAGTCCTGTGCACCAGGCTGGCTCCCACTTCTCCCTAAGAGATTGCCTGGGCCTGGCGGTGTGGTTTGTAGGCTGGAGTAGGAAAAGAGGCCTGCTGGTCTCGGCCCACATTTATCATCCATTTAGAGAAAGAAATCACCTGAGAATCCAAGGATACTCCTCAGGCCCACCGACCTTCTCTTCCCCCTCCCAATCTCCCCTCCCTTTCACAAGAGAAGGGACAAGATTGGGTTTGCAAGGAGAAATGTTAAAGTTGTGAACAGTCTTTGGAGTGGATTAGCCCTTGATCTGCAGGTGGGATCTCCAGGTGGGATGCTCACGGTGAGAGCAGGCAGCAGGCTGCTCTCCTGCCTTGCTGGTGAAACTGTGTCCCAGACCCCTGAGAAAGTGACCTGGCAACATCATTAAAATTGCAAGCACACACGCCCTTTAAACAGGAAATCCCCCTCTTAGGAGTCTTTCCCACAGAAGTAAAAGCATCTAGGTACAAAGGGACCTCTGTAAACAATGTGTACTCTTTGCGGAGGGAAAAGTCTGGAAACTAGATAAGCATCCTTTGATAGAGGAGAGGAGGCATCAATAGACTACAGACTTCGTTCAGAGAAAACTTAATGAAAACACTGGCAGATACAAATCAGGTTGGGGACATGGACATGGGTTTTCTTGGGAGAAATGAAGGAAGCTGAAGTTGGTGTATGGCACAAGATGTGAATAGGGGTTGGTCACTCCCACCAAATAAAAATGAAAAAAAAAGAGAAAAATGATGACACTTTAACAATTCAAGCAAATTGTCTAGGGCAGGAAAGTAGAGTGAGAAACAGCCTCTGGGAGGTAGACTTGGGGATGGAGGTTTGCCTGCAGGAGGCTGTGCCTTCCATGTCATGTCTGTGGGGGAGGGAGGCAAACAGGATAGGGTGGAGGGAGAAGCTGGGCTGCCTTGCAGTCAGGAAAAAAGCCTCAGCCCATCCCAGGGAAGCTGGCATTGCTCTGGACAGTTGTCCAGTCATTTGATGTGGGCTGCCCCCAGGAATAAGGAGGCTCTCATCTGCAGAGGGCAGCCGCCAGGACTGAGACCCAGCTGGGAGCTGCCAGACATTGGCCGTCCCAGCACCATAGGGAACAGACCCAGAGGGCACACTGCAGTGTCCATTGCACAGGTGCACGATCACATGTATGTATATTGGTAAAGTTATAGATAGACACGTGTGTGGAAATAGATAAAGGATGAGAGTAGGCAGAAGAAAAGAGGGCCTCCGATTCTCAGAGCGTAAAATTTATTTCCAGTGGGAAACAGAAGACTTCCAGCCTGGGGAGTTTCAGTGGTAACACCGGCCGGATGATTTCCCTTGACCTTGCCACATGGAAGCCAGGCACCCAGCCCCCCATCATCTTAGCTCCTGAGAACTCTGACTGCCTTCTATTTTTGAATGGGTTGGAAATAGAACCAAGGGATAAATTTTGTCTCCTTTTGCTTGTCAGGGATGAGTGCCTTGAATACGGGTTCAAATTGGAACCAAGAATAAAATTCAAAGTAAACACCTCAGAAAGACACCCAGCTATCTCCATGGCAGAACTTTGCATAGAGTGCTGGAAAATTCAGGCAACTGTACCGACCCAGCTCAAACTAAGAAGCCCAGGAATGACTCAGTCACTCTTCTTGAGAGCAATTAAGATACTATAAAAAAAAAATGCAGCAACCTGAGAAATAGACATACAATCAGTCCCTAAATCCCACCTTCTCCTAGCACCATATTGCTAAGGCAAAGCAGAGACAATTCATCCGGCTTGCTTATTTTCACCAAGATTGTCTTTCATACTCCAGTGAATGTGATTTTGTTTCTATCAGCGAGCATTTGAGAAACTTTGGAGAGGAAGAGGAGGCTGGCATATGACTTCAAAATAATTTATTCTGTTGAAATGAAAGCAAAGCCTGTTATATTTCAATAGGATATCTTCATTTATTCAGGGTTGTTCTGGAAATAATAGTTAATGCAATGAGCCAAGGAAAAGTGAGAAGGAGAAGCAGAGTTAGTAAATACTGATAATGTTTTAAATGTCTGGATAACCCAAATTTTTAGTGGTATATAATAAAGCAGGAAGGTAGCCGGGTAAACATTAAATATATTCAAATCTATAGCTTTCTTATATGCCAGCATTAATTATAATTAGAATGTAAAGAAAGACAAGATTCCACTCACAGTAGCAACAAAACTATAACATACCAAGGGATACATTTAATAAGCAATGGATGCAATAAACAATGGAGAAAGCTACGAAAATGAACTGACTTGAAGGAAGTGATGCATTCTGGGAGGGAAGTCTTTAGATTGTGAATATATCCATTTTATCCATTCTAATTTATAAATTAACAGCATTCCAACCAAGAGTCTACTTAGAACTAAACAAAATAGTTCTAAATTTTACCTGGAAGAATAATTATAGGTGAAAAGCTGAAATGAGATGGGTGGTAGCGGGGAGCTTTCTCTGTTTGATATTAGGCTTTTTAAAAAAATTTTTCCCTGAGACGAAGTCTCACTCTGTAGTCGAGGCTCGAGTACAGTGGCTCAGTCTCAGCTCACTGCAACCTCCACCTCCTGGGTTTAACCGATTCTCCTGCCTTAGCCTCCTAAGTAGCTGAGATTACAGGCACGCACCACCACACCCAGCTAATATTTGGGTTTTTAGCAGAGATGGGGTTTCGTCATGTTGGTCAGGCTGGTCTCCAATTCCTGACCTCAGACGATCTGCCTGCCTCAGCCTCCCAGAGTGCTGGGATTACAGTGGTGAGCCACTGCGCCCGGCCTAGAATGTGTTTTTAAGTTGCATCCTTTTAGAGATAGGATGATCAAAATACAAATCAGGCTGTCGGCTGATTCTTCAGTCATTTCTGGCGTTTCCAGACATGGAAATTAGCATTCTCTCTTTCTTCAGTTGACCATAGACTCTCAGGAATGTTATTTAGCCTTGTAGAGCACAGCAATCTCCACCTAGGTCCCACCAGCCCAGAACAGCCATCAGTCCTTATGGCCAGATAGCTCTCCACTTTGGACCTGTATTCCTCTGAGAATACTCGGTGCATCTCCAAGGAGAGAGCATCAAAGCATGTCCTCTGGCTGGGTCCACAGGACACCAGCATCTGGCAGAGAAGTGACCTATCCAGTTTTAATGCTGGACTTTTTCCACTCCCTGCAGACTTTTCGATGGATAGGTAACAAATGCAGACCTCTATTTTAATTCTTCACTTGTTTCCTGGGATTTTTGATGCCACGCATACCAGAGCTTCTCAAATCATCAGTGTAAAGAGCCAGTTTTTCTCAAACCCATTGTGCGCTATGACTTTTTTTTTTTTAATTTATGGAAATAAATAGTAAAAATTGAAATTAGAAAGCCAATGTCAAGCAAATACAAGCCCCTATTTTTACTACTATATTTCATAGAAGTCAAGTTACTCTGTCATGTTGCCATACATGCCCCTAAACATTTATTTTCTTTGGTGACCTGGCCCCAGTCAGCTGACTGCACCATTATATAATTCATCACAGGTGGACTGGCTGCTGCTTTAGCTACTGATTCTTCATGCCTTGTGATCTATGTAACAAGACAATCTTACATTTTTATAACACGTGACTTTTGTAGTATGCAAATTTTCTCCCTCTCCAACAACACTATTCTGAGTTAATTGAGGCAGTTTTTACAAACCCAGTTTCTCAGGTAATATATTAGTCTGTTCTCACACTGCTATAAGGACATACCCAAGACTGGGTAATTTATAAAAGAAAGAGGCTTAATTGACTCAGTTCTGAAGAGCTGGGAGGCCTTAAGAAACTTACAATTATGCTAGAAGGGGAAGCAAACATGTCCTTTGCAGGGTGGCAGGAGAGAGAAGAATGAGAGCCTAGTCAAGGGAGAAGCCCCTTGTAAAACCATCAGATCTTGTGAGAACTTACTATCACAAGAATAGCATGGGGGAAACCGCCCCCGTGATTCAATTACCTTTCACTGGTCCCTCCCACAATACATGGGGATTATGCAAACCATAACTCAAGGTGAGATTTGGGTGGGGATATACTCAAACTATGTCAGGTAGGCAATGCAGTTCCTCATAGAGACATTCAGTGACATGGTGAAAGGGGTTACTGACAAAGCTGGAATGCACCCTCGAATGCCCCCTCTGATTCATTATTTTGTGTTCTTTCTACTCCTTCCCCCCTGCTTTTCCAGTGCATTTTTATTCATAGTTAAGTAATGATTCAGGGCTCCAGGGTGGGGATCACCATGTCCCCAGGTTCCCCTTTGCCTGGGAGAAGGATGGAGGTTGTAGGAGGGGCGAGATGCAGCCAGTTCAGATCTTTCCAGGAAATGTGTCTTTAGCCCAGTTGTCATCCTAGGCTAAGACTCAAGAGCAGGGCAGAAGAACTTGTGCACACACTAGTATCATTCACACATAGAGACATCAGCTCCTTCAGTGGTCATTGCCTTTTCCCAGAAAGTCCAAGAAGTTCTGCCAGCAGTTCCTAGTCTGGTTGGGGAAGCATCTGTCAAAAGGTACAGTCTTGTAGTTCTTCATTTTGGTTCTTACATCTTTTGCCAAGGGGCTGACTTCTGAAGATGCTCATGATGCAGCTGGTAGTTCAGTGTGACCCTCAGCAAAGACATCCATGTTGGACCTTGTTCCACTCTTTAATGAATCTGTGTCCATGACAGTGAATGAAGCTACTGATCGCTGACTCAGTAAGTCTAATCCCATGGCCCCGACAAAGCATTGTAAATGCTAATCCTGCAAAAGTCCCTTCTACCATTCTTTACACCTTGAAGAGAAAACACACCAAACTGAACATTGATGATGTTCTTTCATAGCATCACTGCATTAGGAAGAAAATTTCAAAGAATCCATCACCTAGCATGGATATTTCCACAAAACAACAGCAAATTATTTCACTAAAAACTCCCATTAAACACTTTAAGAAGAGAAGTGTAGCTAGTTATTTAGGCTACATAAACCAAAACCAAAGTGATATTGTTAGTCTGGTAGCTCTTTCTTAAAACTGCAGATAACACATATAGAGCAAATAAGTAGCTTCGCATAGAACAAGCTTGCAAATATGAATTACAAAGAGATGTGAGAAATTTTAAACAAAATCTCCACCCATTGTTCGGAAGGAGATGCTCTTCTCTGTGCTCTGCAGGAGGAGCCAGCTGTGGTGTTTGAGCTGGGTAGCAAGTGAAGGGGAGTGCTTAGGTCCCCTGAGGCTGAGTGCCAGTGAACACAGTTCCATAGAGCTGAGAGAAGGGCAAACAACCAGCCCAGGAAGGCAACATAGGACAGGGTTCTAGAATCCAAGGGTCCTGGTTTGAATCCCAGCCTTGCCTCTTCCTAACTGGGTGATGGGCCCTCACCTCACCGAGCCTAATAGAACTGTGATTACTAAACAAAGATAGATATACAATGGCTAGTATATAAGTGCTGAGAGATATTTGTCTTGTCAATAGAAAAAAAAAAAGCATATAGACTTCACCTTCCTCTATCAGGCCTGTGCTTGGACCTCTTCAGGCTTTTTAAAAAAAGAGTTTTAAATTTATTTTTGCCTGACATTGATTATGTGGAATAAAAATATCTTCAGGTGAGGTGCAGGATCTGCATGAAGAATCACAGATAAGAAGAGAAGTAGTCACATTAAAGTAGAATTAAGAGTCCTGTTAAAGTCTACACGAGCCTGGCTGGGCCCGATGCCTCATGCCTGTAATCCCAGCACTTTGCGAGGCTGAGGAGGGCAGATCACTTGAGGCCAGGAGTTTGAGACCAACCTAGCCAGCATGGTGAAACCCATCTCTACTAAAAACACAAAAATTAGCCAGGTGTGGTGGCAGAAGCTAGGTAATCCTAGCTACTTGGGAGGTTGAGGCACGAGAATCGCCTGAGTCAGGGAGGTGGAGGTTGCAGTGAGCTGAGATAGCACAACTGCACTCCGGCCTGGGTGACAGAGAGACTCTGGCTCAAGAAAAAAAAAAGAAGTCTACAGTAGCCATTGGGCTAGACAGCCAGAGGCCTGACCAGCGTCTACAGTGCGGATATGCTATAGCACAGGAAAAGAAGATATGCTTTATGAGACAATTTTGCAAAGGCTGTTTTGACACGCACCTAAGTGAGCTGACATGTTTGGAGAAGACTCACTGAATAGAAGCTCAGTACCTCTCATGTATGCTCAGAATGTTCCCACATTTACTGGCTTTGATTCCTGTCTCAATATATTACTTTAGTTTCTACCAAAGTAACGTAGAAGACGGAGAACTGAAATTGTGTTTCAGTGGCTGTATGCAGTGCAGTGTACAACCAGGACAATTCAGATGTTTTTCTAGCTTGAGTTGCTCCAGTTGGCTGTCTATACCAATCACAAGACTCGTAGTTCTCGGGGCGGTACAAAGTTAAGCCAAGTAGTCGAGTACAAACCAGGACAGGCAGTTAATGCTACAGAGATGTTCCACACCATGTTTCCTTTTATTCAGGCACCAAAAAGCTGCGTGGTTACTTTCTTTAGTTTGTAAGACCACATCTAAGTACTTTGGAAAATTGATGTATTTTTCCCTTTTACATTCAGATATTTAACAACCCATGGCACAGGTCCAGGCTTTGTATGAATCTATATCTGAAGAAGCCAAGTTGGAGCAGCTTACAGATCCAAGTCACTGATACCATCTTCTGAGGCTTAGTGATGGGTAGAAAATCCAGACCCTTCACTGCGCTGCTCATATAAAACAGGGCACAGTGACTGGGATCTCTGTGCTGTCCAGCAGTGTAGGACTGGACTTTGAGTCTCTTCAATTTAATTCAACAAATATTTATTCAGGACTTTCTACTGTGCTTAGGCCTTGAGGATTCGAAGCTGATTAAGACTGATTCAGGTTAGGCCTATGGAATACGATTTAGAGCTTAAGATGATCACTTAAGCCACTTCCATCATTTAGCTGATGAGAAACTGAGGCCTGGAGAGAAGGAAGCTTCCCAAGGGCACGAAGCCCGGGAGAACCAGGGCCATCTGAACATTTGAGATGCTAAAAATGTAGACGCCATTACTGTCAAGGAGGGGAGTGGTAGAAAAGTTCTATGTCCAAGTCCCTGTTCTATAGCTTCGGGCTTAGAGGTCGATCCATGCCTCACTGGGACACAGAGGAAAGGCCTCCCTCCTCAGTGTCTGCATAGGGCCACCCCCGCAGGTAAACCACCTGTGTTTCTTCTCATGTGTCCCCTCGGCTCTGGAGCCAGAGTGAAGGCCACCTAACCCTCACTGTGTGACCAGCTCTATTCTGGGAAGGTCAGACATGAAACCCGGTATAACAAAGACCAGGTCTTTACACTCAAGATTTTTGTCATTTCAATAGATCTCAAGACAGACTTGCATGCAAATTTGTGTATTAAACAATGGACCATGCATGCTAATCATATTAAAAGGATGTGATATAATGATGGACTATGCATGCTAATTATATTAGACGGCAGTGAGGGTGCTAGTTAAGTGGTGCTTCACTTCTTTATGAAGAATGTTTTGACATCCTGAACTTCATATTGGAAAACCAGCCTCCCCTGACTGTATGTGTACAATGATTTCGGTCCTTTATTGGGCTTGATTACATGCTAGTCTCCACCTTGAAATCAGGGTCTGTTCCTGTCTGGCGCCCAGTAGACTCTCAATGTTTCTTGAATAAAGTAAATAAAAGATATTTTGAGATCTTAGTCCACTCTGGGATGGCTTTCCAGAAGAGAAAAGCTGGGATTTATTTTAAGAAATGGAAGTCTTTTGGCGGAAGGAGGCATATTTCTTCCTTAGTGCCCTCACGAATCCTAGAAAATAGGAACAGGACTTGGGGTGGGGTGGTGGGAAAGGTGTGGGGGAAAAAGGCACAAACTGTTCGTATGATTTCCCCATGGCTACAGAGACGCTCTTGGAGGCAGGCTAACTCTGCCAAGGTCAAGGAGTGAACAGGAATGAAAGCCTTGACCCTTGGCACAGCCTTACACCACATGTTCTCTGTAGGAGACACCTTTGTATGGAGCTTTGCACTGACCTTGGGAAATAACTTCCATCTGGAACCCTGGGTGACTCACAAGAAGGCAGTCTGCAATTTCTCAAGTTTTCACTTGGCTGGGGTTGTCAAATCTACGTTCTGACCCTTATGAAACACTGTTGCCCAAGAGCATTCAAATGGATGCAACATTTGTAAATTAAAAGCCTGCTGCTTTAATTCCTTTCCATTGGATGCAGTTAGACCTATAGAGAAGTCACAGTTGGATGCGGCTGGAGGTTTGACTTTGAGAGGATGGGAGACTGGAAATCCCTGGGCCTTTGGTCAGCACAGTAACAGAGTGCTAGGGGTTGGGAAGGTAGTGGTTGGGTAGGAGAGGGTGTTGCAAGCAATATTTTTCTCTCTGGTATTTGTCCCGGGAGATCCATATTGACACCTGAACTTTGTGACACAGCCGAGCCCTGCTCCACTAGCTTCTATACAAACAAAATGATGCAAACCAGCTGCGGTCAAAGCGGTTGCCGTGGAAACCCTAGACTTTGGTTTGGAAAGTAAAAGACATTTATGATGACCACAGCAATGGTTTGTAGCAATGCACTTCTTGGGAAGTTTCTTTTTTATCCTGAACTTTAGCATTCTTTTTTTTTCTTGCCCTGTGGAATTTGGCCAAAGAAAAATTTAAAATCAGATTGGAAATATTACCTTCCCATTAAATAGCGGCAACAGGAAGTCTTGATTTATTCAAACCATATTTGCAAAAGACAAATTTAACTCTAAATGAAGAAACTGCTTAAAGGTCAAGTTTTGTCTTGGATACTTTGAAAGAGTTGCTAAGCATTTTTGTCCCCTATGGAGGCTGGGTTGACACCAGAAGGTGTTATTTGTGTAAGTTCCCCTCAACCATTTTTCCACCTCTCAGTAACGAGAGGAGAATTATGGTTATAGAGAGCAAACACAGCCTTATGTGGGCATGAACAGAGTTGCAGCAAGCCAGTCATGATAGTCGGAACAGGCTGGTTGCCTGAGTGCACTGGGTGAAGAATACAGGGATGTTAAGGGCACCAGAGAGAACAGGTTCCAGCTTCTACTGTCACTTACTTGCTGCATATCATGGGCCAGTTACTTAACCATCCTCTGCCACAGTTTACTCAGGTTGGAAATGAGAATCAAAATACCCATTGCCCCCAAATGTTCACATGGATTCAATGAAACAAAGCACATAGGGGGCAAACTGAAATCCAAATGGAAAGCAATCACAAGAAAGAATCCAGTGGGAGGGAAGTGGGGAGTAGCAGGCAGTTCAGGCTGACACATTGGTTTCAAGCAACTCTTCCAGTCTCAGAAAATGACAGCTCCCTTTACGCTCCACTGCCTGAGCCCCCAAAGGCTACCCCACTCTAGCACCTCCTTTCTTCCTCCATTCCGACTGTGAAGGCATCTGGCTTTCCCAGACACCCTCCATTCGAATCTGCTCAACCACTGCCTACAGATTCCCTCTTCTTCTGTACTCATCTTTCTTTTCTTGGGGAAAAAAACTCCACCAAAATTTGACCCTTGGTGGAGCCCTTGATGGTGACAGTACAATCTTTCATCCCATTGCTTTGTCTTCTCAGCTCCTGGCTCTGTTCCCCATCTCCACTTTCATTTCCACATCCTCCATGACAAGCCTCCCGTCCCTAACATTCTGCTGAAACTGTTCCTAGATCCACAACTCCTACCCCAGCACAAGAGAAAGCTGGTGACATTCCTATGCAATGACATCTCTTCCCGACTCGGTCTCAGCTTTGATAGGTCACGAACGACCTCAGATAACTAAACACTATTTTTTTTTCTCCTTGACTTCTCTGCTGTATTTGGCATTGGCATCACCTTCTCTTCACTAAAATTCTCTCTTCCTTTTGTTGCCAGGATTTGATGCTGAGTCTCCCACTTTTCCAAAATGTCGTGCCATTCCTGCTTGTTCTTCTTCAAGCCAACGTATTCTAGAGTTCAGCTCTCCTGAGGAGGTGACCCATTTCCTTAGCTTTGCTATTTTCGATTCCCATGACTCTCATCTCAAGAGCTCTCCCTCACCAAATGCCAATATTTCTACTGGTTTCTAAGTCAACCCTGTCCAATAGAACATTCTGAGAAGATGGAAATGTTCCACATCTGTGCTGTCCAGTGCAGTGGCCATTAGCCCTATGAAGTTACAGAGCACTTGAAATGCAGTTAGCCTGACTGCAAAACTGAATTTTCAATTTTATCTAATTTCAATTTCAATTTAATTTCTTATATGCGGCTAGAGGCTACCACATTGAACAGCACAGTTATAGATAGTTTCACTTAAACACCATAATTTCAGGCAATTTATGGTCAATACTAAAGACTTTCTGGAACCAACTCCTCTCCCAGCATCTCTGTCTGCAGGCAACTACTCCCTACTTCATGCAAAGCTCAAAAGTCTCTTTCATTCATTTCACTCTGATTCCTCAGATGCAGTCTCTCATTCCCATTGACCTGCCTTGAAATATCCCTGTTCTCTCCCCGACCTTCTGTGTCTTACTGCCACACCCCTGGGCAGGTCCTCATTCAAACCTAAAGAGCCAGCCTGAATCTCTCACTTCAGCACACCTTGCCATCACTGCAGACCTGACCTTATTCTAACACTGCTCTACAATGTTGGTTTCCTGCCTCAGACCCCCAGTGGCTCCCATTTCCTCTTATTTTATGGCCAAAATATTTGTCCGATTTTCAGAAATACACCCAGAATAATATTGTCTCACCAAGTCTTCTGGTCAATGTTTTTTGTCTCTCTCTCTCTCTCTCTCTCCACACACACATACACACACACTCTCACTTGAGGATATGTCACGAGCTCATGAATGTGCTGTGTTCACTCCTGTCTTGGAGCTTCGATTGACTTTTCAAATCCTACCTTTCAAGACCCAGTTGAAGACTCCTTCCCACTATGGAAATTTCCACAAATAAGACCTGCCTGGCATATCTCCCCTCTGGATTCCTAAAGCATTTATAATGAACATTATCTTGTCCTGATGATTATTGTTTCACGTTTGTTATCCTTTTCCCCAAATTAGACTTGAAGAAAGTAGCTTCTCTTCTTCCTGACTTCTGGAAGACTTAGCTCAGAACTGAGCACCCAGCAGATGGTTAGTGCTTTGTGAATATGTCTTGATTAATCAGCAAGTGCAGGATAAGAACTGGACGTGACAACATCTGAGAACTCAGTGAACATTAGACTCGCCTTGTTAATAATTTACTCCCTTTGTCCCCCAGTTCCCTGCTCTTCCCACTATTTCTCCTGGCCCTTTCCAGCTTCAATTCCTCTCGTTTGTCTGCTTCTTCCCTTTGTCCAGTAAACCACATGGGATAATCAGGGTCGGGGTAGAAAGTGTAGGACTGTCTATTTTCTCTTGGAACTGATGGCCATGGCAAACGCCTTGTTTGCCGTATGATCAACATAGCTCTATGGGGCAGTTAAAACTATATAGACTAACTTTTTTTGTCAGATAAAATGGGGATAAAAATACCTCCTCATTATCATATAGAGGAACTATGGAATTAAATGACACTACACTTGAATAATGGGCTAAGAATATAGGATTGATGTACCAGAGTCACAATGCACCCGCCTCATGGATAAGGTGGGCATTTTTATTTTAAAGGATGATCCACAAGGACAATGTTTAAAACAAAGGAACTGATTCAAGTGCAACATTTCACATTGTGTAAATAACTGAAGGAATTCACAAACAGAACACGATGGCTGCAGACACAGAGTGGTAAAGTGCCGAATATATTGGCGAATACATGTGCCTAAATGTTAGGTGCATAAAGCATGTTGGGATTGTTTCCCTTTGTGTTTTTCTAATCAAAGATTTTTAAATTATGAGAGTTTTGAGCATCATGAGATAACCAATGCTGTGATACAAGTCCACCATTCCTTTTTCAAAACCTCTGGTGTTTTGAAATCAGGATTTTTTTTTTGGAAAAAAACGTGTTTTAGAAATCAGGATTTTTCAGATTTTATAAAGGTCATACGGATCATATGTTGTATATTGTATACTACTACCAGTGGGATTTGGATCAGCACCCTAAAATCAAACACATAAATATTTCTGCAATACAATGTGTAAAATATAAAATCTATAAATGGAGTTACCTGAGTTCAGATTGGGTTCACTGTCAAATGAGTTCTGATAAGGTTAGACTTTGGCCCCAGATTATTAATATAGAACTTTCCATTTTCAGAGCTTTTGAACTTAGGAATACAAAGACATTGTATACCTGTACTATTCTACATCATTTTCTTTAAAAAGAGTAGTCTTTTGAAAGTTTCTATTAAATTTTTAGAAATGTAAAAAATAGTGGGTAGCAATTCCAGAACTAACTACAAAGCTACAGTAATCAAAACAGTGTGGTGCTGTCATAAAGACAGAAGACATATGAAATGTAGAATACAATTCCATTTGATGGAACAAAATTAAGAGTCCAGAAATGAACTCATGTATCTATGGTCAGCTGAATTTTGACAAGGGTGCCAAGATTACTCAGTGGGAGAAAGAATCATTTATTCAATAGATGATGCTTGAACAACTGGATCTCCACATGCAAAAGAATGACATTGGAAGCTTACCTTTCACCATTTTATATTAACTCAAATATACATAGTTTTTGGATCAGCACCCTATAATAAAATGCATAATTATTCAAGTTAATGTAAAAATTAACTCAAAATGGATCAAGGACCTAAGTGTAAGAGGCAAAACTATAACTCCTAGGAGAAAAAAAAGGGATACATTTTGCAACTTTGTCAGGGGTGTCCAATCTTTTGGCTTCCCTGGGCCATACTGGAAGAAGAAGAGTCATCTTGGGACACATATAAAATACACTAACAATAGCAGATGAGCTATAAAATATAACTGAAAAAGAATAATATTTTAAGAAAGTTTATGAATTGTGTTGGGCTGGACAAGCTTGATGACACCAAGAACACAGGCAACAAAAGAAAAAGTAGATAAATTGGATGTCATAAAAATTAAAGACAGCTATGCACCAATGGATACCATCAAGAATGTGAAAGGGCAACCCATGAATGAAAATATTTGCAAATAAAATATCTGATCAGGGTCTGGCATCCAGAATATATAAATAATTCTTGGAACTCAACAACAAAAAGACAAATAACCCAGTTAAAAAATGGGCAAAGGACCTGAATAGATATAACTCCAAAGAAGTTACACAAATGACCAAAGATGCACATGAAAAGACACTCAGCATTATTAGTCATTAGGGAAATGCAAAGCAACATCACTAGAGATACTACTTCACACCCACTAGGATGAACATTATTTTAAAAAATGACAAGTAATGGTGAGGATGTAGAGAAACTGGAACCCTCACACATTGCTGGTGGGTATATAAATGGGGAAGTTGCTATGAAAGCAATTTGGCAGTTCCTTAGTTAGCTAAATGTAGAAGTTCCATATGACCCAGCAATTCAACTCCTAGGGGTAGACCTGAAAGAACTGAAAACAGGTACTCAAACAAAAGTTGTACATGAATGTTCATAGCAATGCTATTCATAGTAATCACAAGGCAGAAACAACTTAAATGTCCATCAACAGATGAATGGATAAATAAAACATGGTATATCCATACAAATAAATAGTATTCAGTCATACAAAAGGAATGAAGTACTGAAACATGCCACAACATGGATGAAACTTGATAACATTATGCAAAATGAAGGGCACACAAAATGTCACATGTATGATCCCATTCATATGCAGTATCAGGAATCAGCACATCCATACAGATTGATGACTGCCAGGGACTTGGGGGGTGGGGAATGCAGAGTGACTGCTGAGACCCAGGTTTCATTCTGGGGTCATGAAGTGCTTTGGAATGAGACAGTGGTGATGGTCGATAGTATTGTCAGT